>NW_026642342.1:6395000-8998655 GCF_028554395.1 Pezoporus wallicus
TTCGCCGTCTGAGGGCAGCGTGGCGCTAGAAGAGCATTACACGGGAGGGGGAAATCCCATCCCGCCGCTGAGCAAGCGCCCGTGGCGGGATGACGAGTGGAACCGGGTAGCCGCCCCCCCCCCCCCCCCCCCCCCCCCCCCCCCCCCCCCCCCCCCCCCCCCCCCCCCCCCCCCCCCCCCGTCGGGGGCACCAGGGGGGCCGCGGGGGCCGCACTCCGGAGCTGCTCCGTGATCGGTCCGACCGAGGCCATTGGGGCTCCCCGCTGAGTGCTAGCCGGGGGGGTGTGGTGTGTGTGCCCGGGAACCCCGTCCCCATCCCCTAGGGCAGCTCTAAAGCCGACTGCCCCGGGAGGTGCCGCAGCTGTAACGGGGGTTCCCCTGCCCCGTCCTTACCCTGCGCTTCCAGGCAGCGCCGAGCGCTGTCACGTCTGGAGAAGGAGCGTTCACGTTTACAGCGCTGGAACTGGAGGGGTGTTTACAACAAAACAGTCCGGATTCCTGAGGACATTTTCTCTTCCAGATGCTTTCTAAATATAGCACACGGCAACCCACTACCTAGCACAGCATCCTCGCTTCTGCACTTAGGGAAATTCGAAGTCAAGCAGAAGAGGGAAAAAAAAAAGGAGGGAGGCAAAGACAAGACAATCTTAAGGGGGGGGGGGGGGGGGAAGAAGTTAAAAAGAGCATCTAGTATTTAAAATCCACGTCTGCGTTAAGGTCATTCGAACAGTGATAAAGGCCGTCTATTCGTATTTTAAAGCGGCTGTCTTTTCCACGGGGACAGTTGTTTGCCTCCTGACCCATGGACAGCCTATTAATACAATTTAATTCTGCAGTTGCTTCTGTTTAAAGAGTGTTTGGGGCGAATTGTTTCTTTTGTTTATGATCAAGCAAACGAGCTCTGGTAATCTTATGTTTTATCTCCCTAACATATGGAAAAGCTATTTATCCCAGCCAATCACAATAAAGCGAAGAAAACCCCATTTTATGGAAAGGTATATATCACAAGTTTGTTCATCATTAAAGATATGATTACCAGTGAAAACCCTCCGAAAGTGGCACATTTATGATTCCGGGAACAGATGGGGACATCCATTTTCCTTGCAAATACTTTTGAAATTGCTCTACTGGTAGCAGTATAAAAATGATATACAGATGCCAGTGCCAACGAAGCCGGGACAAGAAGTCCAGATTTACACAGTAAAAGCTTCACATGCGCTCTGTCAGCTTTGATTGATCTGTGCTATACCTCAGAAACTTGTTGACTGGGAAAGGAAACAGGGCAAATAATTCACCGCAACAAGGCAGATAATTCACCCGGCCAACCGCTCCGTGCCGCTTCCCCGGGCGGTGACATACGAGTCCTCATGCCGCACAAAGAAGCATCATTCTCCGGCGTGAGCAGCGGCCGGTGTCACAGGGAAAGAAGGGGAGAAGAAAAAGGGGGAGGAAAAGAGAGAGGGAGAGGTGGGAGCAGCTCACACAAAAGGAGAGGCGAGAAAGGAGAAGTTGCTCCGGGGCAACGGGCACAGCCCATCTACCTTTTCCGCGCGGAGCCCAGGCCGGGCCATTGAGCCCCAATTGTCATTATCATATTGATTAAGTTCATCAGAGAGCAATTTTAGGTTTAACGCCAGCAGACTGGGAGAGGGAGCAAAGAATTATCTAAGAAAAGCACAACATTCTTACCGCAGGGACGTTTCCCTGTTCCAGTTCATTGAGGGAGTTGATTAAGTTTAAATGAAGCAGACACTGGATAAAAGTAAGGGTATTGACCACTGGGCAGCGCGGCCCGCGCTTGAAAAGGCCTGATACATGCAGAAAAGCAAGATTTGCTAAATGCTCTAATCTTCAATCAAATCTTACATCAATACAGACAAAGTTTGGTAATGAGAGATTCAATGAAGCATGCGGGAGAAAGAATTAATCCTCTTGGTCTAAACTGGGTTCAACTTTGAAGCCTGCTCCGAAGGAAAGACAGTTATCTAAATGCTAAATAAGAAACTTATTGTACTTTTCATGGCATGCTAATCTTTTGTCTATTTCATCTCTATTATTTGTATGCTCATAGGCGGCAGTTGTCATGGTGATTATATCAAACCACTTCTGTGCAGATGCCTGCGAGGAACCAGGGCCTCCCTCCAGCCCTCCGCCGGGGCCAGCCCGGCCCTTCCCTCCCTTCCGCGCCAGAGCTCCGCACCCGCGCACGACCCAGCCGCTCGGCCGGGGCTGAAATCGGCTCCCCTGCTCCGGCAGCATTTGGACGGCACCGGCACCCTTCTCTTTTCCCCCCGCATCACCGAAACCGGCGCACCATGAAGAGATGCTTTTTTTTTCTCCCTCCCTTCTTTCTCTCTCTCTTTTTTTTTTTTCTTGCGAGCTTCCCTTGATAAGCTTTTGATGTCACAAATCAAACACTCGCCAAGAGGTAGATAATGGGGAGTGTGATCTCCTCTATTTGTACATAGACAGCGTTTTTGCATCGTCGCTGCTTGAACCGGTGTCAAACTCCCCGGGCTTTGCTGGACTCTGCTCATTGCCCCCGGCCCGGGGAGCCCAGCATCGAAATGGGAGTGGGGGAGTGGGACCCACAGGCAGCCGCCGCTCCCCCGGGCTCGGGCAGCCCCTGAGAAGGGGAATTAAGATTCATGATATGCAAATGCGGAGGTGAGCTCAGACATCTGATTGCGACAGGTTTGGAGGGAAAGAAGAAAGCGGGATGGGGAGAGGAAGAGCCCAGTGGTGATCATTTATATATTTACTAACTTACTTACTCTTAACGGCACGTCGTTAACACTTGCAGGCAGCCACCGGTAGCAAGCACCGGGCTCTGGCCCACGGGCAGCGCTGAGGGGCAGGCTGGGGGTGGGGGGGAAGCGGCAGCCCCAGTACCCCGCGGCTCAACAGAGCTATCGGGATGAGGGCTGTAAATCCGCACGCTGTCCATCAGACATCCTAATTTCTCCCCCTGTGGTACCCGGGGGTTTTGGCACAGCTCCGGCGGCGAGGCAGGCGGCACAAATAGATGGGTGCGGGAAAGAAGGGGCCTTCCCCAGGCTTGTTCCTGCGACATCATAATCTGAGCGCACAAGGGTGGCACCCGGGCTTTTATGTCTTTTACAAAAGTTGCCAAATTAAGGCCGGATTAGGGCTCCCTTCAGGATTTGTGGGCTCTTTAGAGGCTGGGAGTTGTCCATATAGCCCGCCAGTGCTTATGAAAAGCTTAAAAAGTAATAAAAGGGGGAGTGATCCCGAGAGAAAGTAACATGTATAACTCTTATTAAAGGAGCAGCGAGCGGGGCTGTGAACTTGAATAACTGTTTGAACTTTAATTTGTTCATTAACAGGATTTGCCCCTGACTGTGAATGTTATTACTTCTCTTAAAAGAGAGGTGCAAATGCAAAGCCATAATGAAAGAGCCTGGCAAAAAGTTAAACGCCTCGTAATTACACCAGCCTCATTGAAAACTTGAGGTAATAGAAACATGAGGAAGACGGGAGCCGGGCTGATGGGCTTCCAGCTCCCCAGCCTCGGGCAGAGTGGCCAGATCCGGGCCTCGGCTCCCATCCTTGGGCACTCCCGACAGCTCGCTACAGTCCAGTATCAAACGGGGGTGCTTAACAAGTTTTAAACACCTTTACAGCATAAAAAAAAAAAAAAAAAAGGCGGGGGGGGGGGGGGGGGAAGGAATCCATGTTTTCCTGAGTGGGGGAAGCCTGGTTTATCTTCCAAGTGTTGTAAGTGAAACACGGCTTCTGAAGCCTGATCTAATCTGCGTGTTTGTATCCTAAACAGGGCACATTAGCTCCTCTCTCCCCATCACACCGACAGTACATAAAACTCTGGAGAACCGGAATAAAACAAACTACTGCTCCTCTCAGAAGGTATATGACTTTGTACCGATGCGTTTGCCAGTTAGCTCCGCGCTGCCTGCCGTTTCATCTGTCACTTATCCCTTTCCCGGGCTTGTCAACTGCGGCTTTTATAGATTCGCTTGTGATCTGCATCCTTCCTCAACAGGAACATGCAGCCAGGTCGCAATTAAATATACAGATACACGAGCTGTTAGCAAGGCTTCACCCTCCCATCCGGAGCGATGATTGCCCTGTCACTTCTTCTTTAGACTTAAACCACCTTAAAACTCTCCGCTGGAGTGCAGCATTTGTGAGCCGGGCGCTTGCTTTTGTCCGCCTTCCTCTTCCCAACGACGGCTTCTTTGAGGTATTAGCTCCAGCGGCTCTTTCTCTTCCTGGGGTCCTGAGCCCGCACCGCCCCACAGCCCTCCCCGGGGTCGGCCGGGCTCAGTAACTCACCGGGTATGCAGGGCAAGGCCCGAAGCCCGCCAGTGCAGCGGCATCACCTCCCGACTGCAATTCCCAGTGCAGGAGGGAACGGAGGCACCGCATCGAGCCGGGTCCTGCAGCCCTGTGTCAGAGCAGAGGAAAAGCAAGAAGGGGCTTCGTAAAAAGAGGGAGTGAAAACCTCTCTACTGGTTTCAAATGCTTTCCTGCTCCTACAGCGGCATGCACATTGGGGAAGTTATGTTATCCTAACACTACCAACTCGAAATGTTTCAGTTCCACCACTACAAATAAAGATATGACCCATTTTCTAGGTCTAGTGATTTTCTTTTTATTTTCTTTTCAGCATCATTAAACTCATTAGAAAACAAACAAACAAGTGTCTCCTCCTCCCTCCCCCCTTTAATCCAATTGGTATTCAGGGGGAAAAAAAACAACATGTTACTCACAAAGTAATTACATTTCTTCAACCCTACTCGTCCGTTCCAGCGTGGCCAGTGTCAGCACTGTCACCCCAGGGAAGACCTGCAAAACTAGCAAGACCCAGCTACTACCTGAGAAGCAATGAAAGCAGCCTGGCCTTGCCCAAGAGGACATCAGGTAGGAAGGAGATAGCACTTTCTGTACATTAACTTATCAGAATTGTTCTAACCCGGAACTGTAAAGAAGCTTCATAAAATTACCAAGTCCCAAGACAGCAGATCTTAGACAGAACACACCTTCCTCTGCAGCCAGAGATGAAGCACAGGGGGAGCAAGTTTCCTGCAAGGTACAGGACAAACATGGCTACATTTGGTGCCACATCAGGTGCCCTTTGGCTCCATCTCACAAAAACTCTGCCCACAGCAACAGGATGGTTATCTTTAACAGTGTCCCTGAAAGCAGAGTCCCAGCCTTCCCGCCAAGCAGAAACAGCGTTCTGGCAAGTGCTGCCATGTAAGAGTGAACCCAAGCTACAATGTGGTTAGTTAGACACAAAAGTGTCCTGAGAACATGATCCTTACCATGGTCTTGGTCATCTAATGACCACACACCAGTCCAGGCTGTTCTGCTTACATAGCTGTGCTGTGACAGTGCTTGCAGGATCAGGGCAGGAACTACTAACTAGGTTGTCAGTTTCCCTCCATCTAACCCCTAATGATTGCTTTAGATTTGAAGAGAATTTGATATAGCACAGATAAATTACATCCAAGGCTTCATCAGACATGGATTAAATTGTTCAGCTTCACTGAGTGGACTTGATTAACTGCAACCTTGGAGCTGGACATCACCTTCATGTGAGCACTGCAAGCCTACCTATTTCTGCTGGAGCCATCCCCGGAGATCCACGGGATGAAGGCCACTGAGGCTGCTCAGAAAGCAACTCGTTATGTGAAACAGGAAAGCAACACCCTCGGCAGCTCATAGGCCCCGAGGATGTGTCACCTGGTGGTCAAGAGCACGTAAGAGTCAGAAAAGATCTTTACAAATATGAGCAGGCACCTATTTGGTTCGCAGGAGGCATTTGTCCCTCTTAGCAGGATGAGGTGCTTACCACCCCTAGCAGGACCCGGTGAGGACTGCTGAGTTAGGCCACAGGATTGTGTCACTAGAGCAGATGAGGGTTCTACTTCAGCTACAGCTTCTCCGGGCCAGGGGTGGTTTATGGTGCACCTTCAAGCTTCTGCTCCAGCACATCTCTGGTACCCTCACCTCTGAAGACAAGAGCAGTTTTGCTTTAAGTATACACTGGTAGATCAATCCTTTATATATTTCTGATAATATAATGCATGTGATCCGACCTGCAAGATATAGGGATTGTAACACTTTGATAAATCAGCATTTTACACAGCACATGCTGCTCCTGCGAGCTAACCCCAACTTCAGAGTTTGATAATTTCCAACATCATCGCTTTGAAGCACTGGAATGGTGCAATGTCAATGTATTGAGCTAGAACATATCTCTCAAAATAAGTATATAAGTACCATACAGTGCATCTGAAATTGATTTATTAAATAGTCACGACTTAAAGTCCTGATATATTAGCAAAAATAACTAGACCTTTAAAGCCAAGAAGCCCTTATGTTATAGTGAAAATCACTGATGTAGGAAAAGCTTCTCTTTCGATGACAGTGCAATCACACACACAGAAAAATACCACCGAAACGTTTCTCCTTTCCTGGGATAAAAAATAAAAAAAAAAAATTTTGCAGCAGCTGCATGAAATGTTTCCTAGCAAAGTGCATTTTAATTTTCGGCTGCTGGCGATTTAACTTCATCTTGCGGCGTGAAACCGCCTGGTTCTTCACAAAGAAGATGCTACTGCTGCTAACGAACCCAAGCCCGCCGTCCTCCAGAGGGGTCCCGCAGGGAAGGGGAGAGAACCTCTTGTGAGGGAGCTGCTCTGGAGCATCTCCGTCGCCTGCTCCTGTTTTGCTTCCCAGGAAATGGGGAGACGGAGCCAGGGAACAGACGCGCTTTGCCCGCGGAGCTCGGCGGGGCTGCCCGGCACACACCGGCGCTGCCCCTCGGCGGTGAAGCACCACCCGGGCTGCCCGGGGATACCGGCTGGGACCCGCATCACCGCGCTGCGGATTTACCCCAACACCCACCCCAAATACAGCTGCTGTTTGTCAACTGATTTATTTCTAAATACAATTACTAACGCGCTCGGTTGTACCATTAAAAATAACATG
Source organism: Pezoporus wallicus (assembly GCF_028554395.1). Classification (NCBI taxonomy): domain Eukaryota; kingdom Metazoa; phylum Chordata; class Aves; order Psittaciformes; family Psittacidae; genus Pezoporus; species Pezoporus wallicus. The sequence continues at coordinate 6,401,979 of NW_026642342.1, forward strand.
GTTTTAATGGGAAAAAGCCGGGACCGCAGCCCGCAGGTGACGGCAGCAGCGCGGCTGTACCTACAGTTATGTCCGCGGCCATCCGGGACCCCGATCTAGCGCAGACAGAGATATGCATCTATATTTGGTCGGTATGATGGTATAGATCGCTATATGATTATCAAACCTTCACAGCAGTTCCCGGAGGGGGAGCCTCGCCTCAGCGCCGAGCAGCGGAGCGGTGAAAGGGCCCGACCGCGGTGTGGCTGGCAGAGGGCCCGGCTCCGGGACACGGACAGGGCAATGCGGGGCCGGTCAGGGTATCGATATCGCTATCGGTATCGGCACTTACGGGGCCGCTGCTCGGCCCTGCCGAGGACGCGGAGCTGCCGCCGCGCGGGAGCGGCGCCCTCTGACGGCAGCGGGAGGAAACGCAGCTGTGCGCGCCCCCGCCCTGCTCGGGGCCCGGCGAGGCGGGACCCGTCCCCAGCCCCAAAGTCCTCCCGATGGGCGCCGCTTGTGCCGCGCCGTCCTGAGGCCGAAGTCATCAATTCACCTCCAGGGGAGGGGGAATCGGGAGTCCGGGAGGTGCGTCCGACCCCCGGAGCGGCACCGCGTCGGCCGAGCGCGCCCGGCCCGGCCCGGCCCCACCGCCTGGCTCGGCTCTGCCCGAGCAGAGAGCCACCCGCTTCCACTCCCTCCCTCCCTCCCTCCCTCCCTCATCAAGAGCCCAATTTTGTCATTTGGAAACACTGATTATCTAATCACGCCACGCTGCCGAGCGTACTTGTCTGCCCAATTAGCTAGGACAATTATTAAGATTCGGAGGCCTAATTATGTCTCAATTTAATGCTGGCAAACTCACGGATAGAGCAGTAATTAAAATCCTCTCCTTGCCTTTGCCTTTAGGGCAGCGGCTGATGAGGACCTGTCAGGGGCTGCGCTGCACCGAACCAGCCAAGCGGATTGTGCAACATGACCCCGCATTGTTAAGTGTGTCAACATATTAACCTGAATTCCCTTCAGCTCCCATAATCACATCGGGTAGGAGGAAGAAAAGGGGCTAAAACATGAAGCATTTTATTAAAAAAACATAAATTCTTTTTAATTAATGCTGTAAGAGATCTGACGACGCTTGAGCTACCAAATGCTGCGAGTCATATAAGGCTGGTGCTTCTAATTACCCAGCAAAGGAGGGTTTGCTCTTCTCTGTTAGAAAGGCTTCCCTCTCCTCTCATTTAAAGAAAACGATCTTTCTTTTGGGTAGTGTGTTTTTTAAAAGCCAGCTAGTTGGCTCCCAGTGATGAAGTTGATTACCAGCTTTTTGTTTGATGATGGGACACAAGTGAATATTGACTTGCGTGAGAATCAAACAGACGACCGGAGGCATAAATAAAACAGTCAGGATTTAACACTTGAAAGAAGTTGATAAAGTTGAAAATTAAAAATCATAATATTGGGATAATTTCTAAATATTTATTTTTTTTGCGCAGCTCTCGAGTTTGATGGGAAGTCAGCGCCGAAACACCAACCAGAACTACAGTTATCCCCGGCGGCTGCGTTCCTGCTCCCATCATGGATGAGGAGCCCTGAGCCCAGCATCCCCCAGTGATGACCACTGCAGGAAGAAGGCTGGTCCTGCTGGATTTGCCAGCAGAAACATTCCCCTCTAGCATGTCCCTTTTGGGCTGGAAAAACACAGCGCCGTGTAAGGTGGTTCCTTCGTCTCCAGTTAGTGAGTTCTCCAGTGCTTGGGAGAAGTGGAAACAAACCTTAATTCCTGGAGCAGGGAAGGAAAGGAGGGATAGACGGCGCCTCATCTCCCACTGTGCGTGCCCTACATCTTGGCAATGGCCCTGCTCCCAGCCTCCTCAGATGGCAAACCGAAGTGTAAATCTGTGTTCTGGCTTGTTCCAGTGGCTGTCAGCATGTTTTCCTCTTGTCAGCAGCAATTGACTGGTCAGGTTCACCCTTGTACAGCGATTGTAACAGCTCATTGACAGACTAGTGACCCAGCCGGACCCGATAATGGAAAACTATTGATTTCTGTGGGCTCAGCAGATCTAAAATGAATGCCCAATATAATGTCATCAGCTGTCTTGGACTCAGATATCCTTTAACTTGTCTAAAGAGACCAAGTATCAGAGACGTGCTGCCTACCCTGACAATTTACTTGATAAAAATAATACCGGATACAAACAAACATTGAAAGTGGCCCCCTCACAAGCAACAAGCAATGAATGCCTGGGTAAAGGCTAAGAAGCCACAGCCTAGATGTGGTCAGGACTCCAACTGTCCCTTCAACCGAGGAGGCCCATGACAGCCCCTCTAGGTTTTGAACACAGAAGAATAAGCATGTAGGGGGGTGACACTAAACTCTGCACCCAGCCACCAGCCTCCAGAGAGCACATAAGGCAGGAGGCAGAAAGGCTGCTTGCCATAAGCAATACCAGATATGAGTTTAAACAGCAAGAGAAACAAGTGTGGCAGCTTCTGGGAAAATGTTTAACTTTGGGGGATAAAGCAGTAGTTCAAACACTGACTGTTTTGGTCTCCAGGAGCCAAAGCATGGCCTGTGCTTCCCAAGTAGATCATCCCACCTGTATGAAGCAGCTGTCACTTCTGTGTGCCTGTGGCTGATGGAGAGGGCTCAAACCTCATCAACACTTAGGCACATCAGGAAGTTGGTGGAACATTTACTAGCACAAGATCTATAGGAATCACAATTAGCCTGGTGCTGGTTTTCTGTGGGATACCAAGTGCTTGCTGGAGAAGTTTCACTGTGCCCCAAACCCCTTTGGTAGGGCTTGGAGCCTTCCAGAGCTTATTAACCAGGTTTCCTATAAGGAAAACAGAGGAGGAGGAGAAAACAGAGGTACCTACCCTGGCAGATGCCAGCACACATTTAATTCAAGCTCTAATACCAGTGGAGATTTGAACAGCTTTGTGATCCCCATGCAAAAATCCAAGTGACCTTGGGGAAACATTCCTTTTAGTTATGAACAACTGGTCAGCTCTACCACAAAGATACCAGCCCTTCTTGAATGTTCTCATCTTTTGCAGCCTTCTGCTCAGTGCCTTCTCCCCATACGTGCCTCATACCCCTCGCATCATTGTTCTGTCCATGATATGCACACGCGTGTATTGTATCGCCTTTGCCTTCCTCTGACAACAGGCCCAGCACTGTGATGTGCTACATACACTCGTCAAGAGGGAATGACTGCATGGATTACGTTAACATGACTGCAGCTGAAGACATTTCAGTTTCTACATGCATTTCCTACACATTTCCTTGGCTCCCTCTCCTGCAGACGGCTCCGAACCCATCTCCCTCCACTCAAGCTTTTACTTCTATTTCAATTTCCATATGTTGCTTTCAAGCATTGCTCTTCTTGGCATCCCCTCAAGGCCTGATCCTGTGAGAGTGAGTATGCCGCACCAGAGCAAGGCTGTGAGAATTGGTGATTCCACTTTGGGTTTTGCTTTTTTAATGATCATCTTGCATTAAATGAAATGTAAACTCCTGCAGCCATTGCTTTGTTTATCCAAAACAACCCTCCCAAACATTTCCCATTAGCTAGAATGAGGAGCTGAAATCCCTCCTATCCATCTCACAGAACCGTCACAGAAGAGTCTTTCAAAGCACCAGAACCTCTCGGGTGATGTTCAAACCCAGATGTCTTATCCCTGGAGAGGCTCACTTCAGTTATCAGTTCTTCTTCCTGCCCATTTCTTGGAATCCCAAATCTTGTGTTAAGCCAAGCGTAGAAAACATCTCCACACTATTCCCTGCCTCAGTACAATGAACATGTTCAGGCCTTTGGATAGCAAGTTCCTGAGGCAGGGATTATGCTCTGTAGTATTACTGTTGTCATATTTTCCCTGTTGCAATGTTCCATGTACATTTATGTCATTTATAAAATACAATTAACAGACATACTGTAATCCACAATGGCCCAAAGAAGGGAATAATAGAAGTAGAGTAACCATGTACACTTGCTTCCTACAACGATGCAGGCTGTGGTGACCCCCTCCCAACCAGCAGATGAGTAGTAGAAAAGAAACACAAGCCTAAGTATTTAAAAAGTATGGCAAAGCTGCCCATAGTTCCCTCTCACTTAACAGAGGCTTCCCAACAGGGTTCTGCTTCTCTCTGCCTGAAGATGTGGACCCCCTCTGTCCTCACAGCACACCTCTCCTCCTTCCAGTGAGTACCAACAACTAAGGCTTAGCACTGCTACAACCTGCTGGCTCACCCAGTCATCAAGGCAGTGCAAACACAGCCATCCAAAATGAGCCACTGGAAGGCTTGTACCAAGTCATTATTCTTACCTGAGAGAGACCACTCTGACTTGTATATAACTGCACTTCCCAAACATACGCACCGTGGGACTCGCTGACCCTTGGTTTCAGTGAAAGGCATCAATAGAATACAGACTGCCACATTTTTACTAGTTTCTAAATAAATGTAAATATGTATTTTATAGCATTCCATATTTCAATAGAGTGTGCACATACCTGCCTACTCTCAGGTCTGAGCCTCTTGTAGCACCTCAGTGTGTGTACACAGTGTGTACAACGCTGCTGTACTGGGAGTTACTGTCACTGGGAGGACTGTAGTTGACCAATATGGGCTGAGATTTTATAGGCAATTGTCCTCTGACAAAGCCCAAGTTGTGGGTTTTAACATTTACAAATAGGTTTGTGCAAATAATTGATTCTGCTGTAAAGCAACTGAATAAAACTAAAATGAAAAAAATACCCATGTTGAGAGAATCTGAAACATTTTCTGGTTTCCTTCACAGAAACAGAACAAATCCCCTTAATTTTGCAGTGAAGAAAGTGCTTTGTTTCATCCAAAATGTTGCATTTTGGGCACTTGCAACAGAAAATACCCCCTAACCCACAAAGGAAATAAGAGGCTGGATTCTCCACAGCTGCTGTCATTCCCTTTTTATCCACTAACCCAGTAATTAGGGCAGTGACCCAGGATGTGGGAGATCCATGTTCAATCCCTTCTCTGCCTGGAGGGATTTGAACCTCCATCTCTGAGGAGAGAATTAGAGCTGTGGTGCCGGGGGGGGGCCCTTCTCTGCTGTCTCCCCTGTACAGGTACTTTGTGTACACACTATGTGTGACTCAGGAGCCCCATGTCACCCTGGCACTGCCCAGTTCTCAGCATTACTCCTCTACCTCTGCTCCACAATGATGCTGCGTGCCAGGTGGAGGGGTTTCAGTAGCTTAGATGACTCTCAGGTGCACTAAATGTTTAAGGTACATCCGTGATCAGATCACAGAGGTGATACCAGGTCTGGGTATCAATCCCATAAGGCAGAATGTGGGCCCTTCTTCCTATATACATATTGTAATGCCAGGGCTTTCCCCGAGGAAGTAAGCAATATGCTTGTAAGAGGGAAAAAAGGTCTAGTTCAGATAAAAATCGTATTTCTCTAAGCTGAAATCTCTTCCCACTTTTCTAACTACACTTTGCCACACTTTTCAATTACCCCCCTAAAGAATTTTTGTCTATTATTGCAAATTGCCTGGGATGTTAGGAAGGACTGATGTTAAGAAGGATTTCCTAATATGAACATACTACTTTCTTGGTCTCTATTTTGTACCTTTCTACCATAATTAGTTTCATAAACAGCTTACCTTAGCCCAGGAATTAGTTGTACCATATTGAACTGAACATGTCAAACCTTCAGCCTTGTGCATAGCTTTGCACACAGTAGTTCATTTGCATCATTTTCCTATCACCAGTGAGATCAGCCCACGTCCTTATTTTTAATTAGGAAATTTGGGCACCTCAGTGCTTCATTTTTGCCAATTTTTAAACTACTTTCATTATTTTAATAATGCTATTTAAAATTGTTTTCTAGTCCGTATTTTTATTTAAAAGAATGAACTCCTTTACTCAGCATTTGCTCTCTTGTTTCTAGAAGGTAAATGAATTGTCTGGCACTTCTCATGAGTGGACTCTGATTACCGAAAGTCCACCATTTCTAGGTATTCCACAACCCTTTATTAGGGCTGACCTCTGGGGACTCTTCAGACAAGTGGCCACATGAAGTCACAGTCAGAGAAGGGGATTCACCCGCCCAAGTGTGAGGAGGACTCCTTTGTAATGAACATTAAAAACCTCTCTACTTTCATCTTGCTTTAAGAGCCTCTAGCACAGCGTATTTACAGAATAATAAAACAGGGCTTCAGGCCTTTTCTTCTCATACATCAGTAACAGGATTCTCATGTCAGACTCATGTGCTCTGTACATGTTATAATTTACTGTATCTTGCTTCTCAAAGCTAATAGTCTCAAATACAACTAAATGAAATAAATCTTCTGATACTGTTCTCAAACAAGAGTTAAATCCCCAGGCACAAAACTGGCTGAGAATTTCCCCATGACCACTTCTGTCACCTCCTCTACCCATGAGATAACCAGTCCCCACTGGCATGTCACTTGTGCGACTTCTTTATTGTTACCTAGGACAAACCATCATTCTGATTATTACTACTTATTTGAATTACCAAGAAGAAACTTCAAATGAAATCCCTATTACCAAAAGCTATGCAGGTACAAAACTAAGAAGCTTCCCTTCTCAAACAGCTAATACTCTAAAGAGACAGGAGGTGGGAGGAAGGAGCAGGGCATCCACAAGCACAGTCATCAGAGCTGACTGTGTGCACAAATCAAGGGAAACCATTGCTTCTAGAGTTAGCTTTGCCTCTCCTTTGCACTGATTTTAGAAACTATAAAAAACCTGGAGTTACTGGAGTTAGAAATGAAAACAGGGAATGAACGGCTTGTTCTGGGGAATAACATGAATCGCAATCCATCAAGGTAACCTTAGACCTTCATCTGGAAAGTAATAAACATGTGGGATTTTTAAACCCACTTCAGTCAGTGGGAAAATGCTGCTGTAAATTATCTGTACTCCATGGGCATGTGTGAATGGGCGTGTAAGTGTGTGTATATAGAGGTATGCTCATTGTTCCATTTCATTTTTGTATCAATCAGAAATACATTAGATGGTACAGAAAAAGAAACAGTCTTTCTTCTCATGGTATTTTTAATCTGCAATTGTGCAAGAAAGGGAAAAAAAACCCCAAGGTCTCATGCTATTCTGAGTCATAAGGAATGTGAGGGGGGTTTGTAATGAACGTTCACAAACAGATCCAGAAGGGAAGGAAAGCCATGCTCATCCCACTCCCTTACATCTCCACCAGTTATCCCAAATGCAGTTTTGATGTGATTCAGGATCATGGCCCAGGAGTCTATCCACAGAATTATGGGCAATGCATTAGTGTGGTCCTATGGGCATCCTGCTTTGAAGCAAAGCATAAAATGTTAGTGCTTTCATTGGCTAGGGACAATCCCTGCTAAGAACTCCCCTATTCCTATCCCCACAAGGGGCACTCTTAATTTAGTCTCACTTGCAGCACCAGATGCTCTAATTACATCACCCTGATCTTCAATGAGGTGTATATAGGAGGAAAAAATGCTACTTCTATAACAGTAAAAAGTAGTATTTTTAATCTCATCCATGATGGTTTCATTTCAAACCTCAAGAATCCATTATAGCAGGCCCATTTTATGGTTTTGCATGGCCCAAGAGCCTCAGTGAGGAACTCCTGAGATGTATTCACTTGGATCTGTTTACAAAAAAGTCCCAGGCACATAAGGCCATGAACATTTCTTGCCCATCTGCTTCATAAATTTTTCTGTAAGGCTTATTGCAGAACACAGGGAATGAGTTATAGGTGGTCAGCTGTTGCCTTGTGGTTTTGCTGCAGTTGTTGCTCAGTGTGCTGCAGGTAAGAGCCCATATCTGCATCAGCCTGCTTGATACAGCCTCTGTCCCAATGGAACTGTTAGATCCAGCATCCGGATTACTGTATCAGCGTCATCTTAATGATTCATCTACACTGGTTATATAGAGGTGCAGGAAAGGACCTTGAAGTCTGTAAGTTATTTTATTGGAACATTATAGAAACCAGATGTTTTCCCCTTAATCATGGTGGCATGTTTAAACAAAACCCAGGACAACTAGAAACCCAGTGCCCCAGGGACTGATTATCTATCCCTGACAGTTCTCAAGCTTCTCCTTTTTTGTTCTCATAGTTGATATTTTATCATTGCCTGCCTCCATCCTTTGGAGTATAGGGAAATCTTCTAAAATGTAGCTCTCTACCAACCTGCTTTAAGAACAGCAGCAGTAACATCCAACGTGATGAGTGACTGTTCAGCAATATCTGAACACCTCAGTTGCGCACAGAGAGACAGAAAGCCCGTTATTCCATCAGCTGAGACACACAGCTCTAACACACTCAGCATCAGCCCTCTTTATTTACTCCACGTCATACACAGTAGAACTCAGAGAGCTAATCTGATTCCTGTCTTGATGCTACTCATTTCAGAATATCCATTATGCTTGAAAATCAACATATAAACCTAGTGAAATACAGGTTAAAGCAAAAAGAACAACCCAAATGAGGAAAACAAGCTCACATTCTCAGCGGCATCATGGCCACCCAGGCTCCTCTACATTTGTTCCAGAACACTTCATTTCACAAACAGGATTTGGGGCAAACAAGAGGAGAACAAACAAGATGGGGTACCTTCTGGTCCACAAGCATCATCAGCCTTGCGGAACTTCAAGTCCTTGTCTCTGCTCTGCCTACTATTGCCTTAACAAAGGGGAATATATAGGTAGCCCTTAAGTGTGAGCATTGCTGAGGCTTTTAACCATTGATCTCATTGGACCAATCACTTCCCAATCACTTCCCAAATTTCTTCATCATCAGAATGTTACCTGTGACTAAGACTGATTGCCTTCAGGAGTTTCACATGGTGAAAGCTTCCGCTGCATCAGCCCAAGCAGGGCAGAAAACATCTTCTTTTTACCTTTCTTGTGCTGTGAACAAGCAAGAGAAGACACAAGCCAAATGTATTTGGGTGGAATAACTGTGCTCAGAACTGAGTATTCACAGCAGAGCTGACAAGACCTTTCGAGAGAGCTCCAGCATTAGCTAGCATCTATTTTACTGACATATTTAGGCATTTCTCTCTGTTCAGGTGAAGTGTTAAGATTTCTGCAACTCGAGTATCTCATTTGCCTTCAAATTGTGCCTTTTGTCCCTGTAGTTTGTCCTTTACATGGGTGAGCAATCCAAAATCCACCTACTTTTTGAAAACAAACCAAACCCCCCCAAAAAAAACAAACAAAACCAAAACCCCAATGAACCCCAACAACAACCACCCCAAACCCACAACCTCCATTTAAATAATTAAACTGGAATTAAAACTATTTGACTTATAGAAGCTGTTTATAGAATTGTTATGTCTGTAAAGCAGCCAGTTACTTGTTCACTTCACAGAATAATTTTGGCTACCAAAACTGCGTGGCCCAAACAGAGCCTTACAAATACAGGCTATGTATTTATGCAAGGAAAAAAAAAAAGCCAATTTTAAGCATGGTGCTGTCAGAGGGAGGCAGATATAAGTGGACAATTCCCATTAGAGCCAAGACAAGGCTTGACACTAAAAGCAGAGAGAAAAGTGACTGAGATCCACTCCCAAAGAAGTTGCTTCCTGGAAGGCAGCTTGGGCTGGGACTTCAGCAGAAGGAGCTGCCCTGCCTGCTGTTAGGGATAGTCTCCGAGTACCAGCGAAAGGCATATAGATCCATTATGCTTTAAAGGACAGCAACAACTACACCAGACTTAGAGAACATTTAGTAGATGGCACAGAAAGTTTGGACGTGGAAGCAAATAAACTGCCCCCCATTAGTTATGCACTGATGAGAAGAAACCAGACACCAAAAATACCAGAGTTAAAATATGGGCAACGGTAAAATAAAGGCCCTTAAAAGCAAAATGGAAGCTGTGGAGGAAAAAAAGCTAGCTCACGTGTCCTTGCCATCACTGGGCTTTTGCAACTGTGCATGATAAGTGCTATAAATTCCTTGAGCCAGAGTGCAGTGCTTTGCCATAGCCCATGCTGCCCAGCACATCCCTCACCCACTGTGCTTGTGAGCAGTGATACACGTGAAGGAGATTTATAGGCATGTGTCCAGAACACACTATATCTTAGGCTTTAATCTCTTTTAAATGACATACTCCCACATGAGACAGAATGAGGTCTGTATTCACGCTTTTGTTACAAGATGCTGTGCCTACATTACAGCAAGTTCAGTGAGTCCCACTGGACTCCATGTCCCTCACTGCACTGCACTTGTGGTCGAGCCAGATGGCTGAGGTGGAAGCCTCTTCAGGAACACATCTCTATAGAGGAGGATGTCACACTGCACTGGGTGACCAGACTCTCACTGAATGCAACTCCGTCATGGTAATTAAATCACATTAAAGCTTGCTTTTATTACATACCCCCTTGTGATTTTGCCTGACTACATTCTAATTACCAGCCTTGCTGCAGCACACCCGGGTTCCACAGCTCATTCCCCCTCCTGTTTTATGGGAAATGACTTACCTTGCACAATCCTAATGAAAATACTGCAGTGAGATAATTCTCTCCTTTTTACCTTGCATTTCCCATTCTATAGTGTGTAATCCATGTTTTGCATGGAAGAAAACAAAACGTTCAGGCTTACAGGCTTTGTTAGAAGCAGCAGATACATCTGTTAAGGCTCCCCAAAGTAGTTTAATCACATCTGCTATTTTCTTACCTAATACCTGATCTTGAAGCAAAGATACATTTTTCCATGTCAGATGCACCAGTTTCTCAGAGATACTACATTTGGCACTTCTTATTCTCCTCCTACTAACTTCTCAAGGAGAGTATTTTAAAGCAGGTGCATTTCACCAACATACTAGTATACTTACTATCATAATAGTAAAATTATACTTTTTACTTGAATATACCAGAAAATAATTACACTAGTAGCTTCTGAGCAATGTTTCTAGCAGTAGGCACAATTCCTCTCTCCTATCCAATGAGCTTCCAGCAATAATCAGGTCATCTGAACATTAATGGAGTACTTCAGGAGAGCTGAAGGAGTAGGATGTGGCTTCATTCGGTGTGTCCCCAGCAGCACCCTTGGCCATGGTTTGTTTTCCAGTTACAGCACTAACTGTACCTAAACACCACAATGATGCCAGGATAGCCATTTTCAGTCTGTTAAGGTAGGGAAGACATCTGAAATCTGGAAGACGACAGCAAGATAAGCACCTACTGCTTCAAAAGAGACTAAGACACTGTAAATCTGGCTGCCTCAGTAGTAGGTATCATCCACATCTAGACTGCAGATACTCCCATGTAACATACCTGCTGCTTCCAACTCCTAAGGTAACGTGAAGGAAATGTAGTCTGGACCATCATACAACTTCCACAGCCCAGCACACACAACATGTTACATCAGGAGAACTGAAAAGCAGGGCTTCCCCCTCTTCTTCCCATTCCTTGGGGGAATTCTGTGCCAGCTGCTGCATACTGCAGTGAATTACAGAAACCTGTAGGCTGCTTATTTTGTTTGCTGCTGGCAGTGGAGGGGGCTACTCATGTACTCTTGGCTCATTTCTACACCTAGACCTGAAATCACAATTTCCTAAGAATTTCATGTTATCTACTGCATTCAGTAAATGGGCTAGGATTCTCCAATGTGATTTTACCGGTTTTTAATAGACATCCATGTTTTGCATTGCTCGAAGAAGCTGACCAGCTGCTTCTTAACAAAAATCATTCAAGCAAATGCTCCATTTTCTAAATACTTATATGGTTTCACAAAGGCTGTCAGGAAAAAAAAGAAAAACAACAACAACAAAAAAACAGAGAAGAAAAAAATAGGAAAAAGAAGGAAAACCCAAAAGAAAGCAAGCAAAGCAAAGCCAGGAATCCATGTTTATGCAGACAAACCAGAAAGAGGGTACAAAATGTTCCCTTTCCAAGATGGGCTCATGCCCATGGGCTGCAGCAGGAGATGAGGGAGTTGCAGAGCACCAAGTATACTGGGTTTTTCAGAGCACTCTTGGTCCAGATGGACGTGGATTGCCCATAAGCTCCCAAGAGCAAAGTCATCGCCAGTCCTGGGCTGGTACCAACTCTATAACTTGGGACTTGTGTTCTGTATAATTCTTCTTCCAAAAACCTAAATATCTCCTCCTCCCCTATCACTGGAGGCTGCTGCCTCCATATAAAATAAATCAGAAATCAGGCCATTAGCTATGCTTTTAAGAATACTAAACAGTACTCTATCTGTGTTCACAGTGATATAGCTTATGGGACTTTCCAAAAAAGCTTCATCACTGGTAGCCAGAGGTAAAATAAAGTCCTAGAGAACAAGAGAGATGAAAAACGAAGACGAAAAAGCAAATGTGGATATAAGCAAAAATTGAGGAAAAGGAAAACAGACCCAGCTAGGAATGAAGATAATGAAAATGGTCAGGTTAGCAGCCCAGTGAGACGCGGCTAAGTACCATCCCCAGATGGGAACTGGGGCCTGAGGGCAAAGAAATGAGTTTGGGATCCTGGAAGAACACTCACATTCTGGGTCAAGGTCTTTAGTCATTCATTAGCACTCATGGTCAGCTGCAGCCAGAGAACACTGAGCTTAGTATCGGAGGTTATTTCAATAAGAGGATGTTGTCAAATTATGGACGAAAAATAGTGATTTTTTTGTAGGCAGTGAATGGTAATTCCTGCATGAACAGAACCCAGAATATTCAGATCTCAGCATCAAATTTGTGACTGAGGCCACATGTGGGAAGAGCAGCTAAAGTTCCTTCATGATTGGACCAAATGCCTATGAATTTGTACGTAGCACATAAAAAGCACCAGTAAATGTACTCCAGGTAGCAAAGGGAATGGTACACTTGACTTTCAACACAAGAAATGGGATTTAAAACCTCTTTTCCCTGTCACTACCCATTTCTTTAACAGTTTGGGTTTAACGTATTCCTTGGCTGCTCAGCTAAGGATAATATTTGCCCTAACCTCCCCTGTGCCAGGGACCCAAACGCACCCCTGAAGATTTGGAGGCACAGCAAATGCAGCCATCAGCAGGATTCCAAGGACTGCAAAAACAAGTGCCAACCTCAGGCTTACACTGTCTTCTCCGTTTGCAGTTTCTGTTTCAACCTATGGGGTTTTTGTTCATTTGTTTGTTTAAAAATAAAACAACATTTTTTCCCTGCTGCTTTATCCAAATAAGGCTCTTTTCTTTCTCCCACTTTCACACAATTGTTTTATTCAGACAAGAGACAGATGAAAGTATAATTTCTTGTCAGCAAGACTTGTACCTGGATGACATGGAATTCCTTATTTGGTTAAAACACAGGTTAATGGCGTTGGCTTCCTTGCTGCTTCGTCAAGCCACTTCTGTTCTGAAGCTGTTTCAAAGAGTACAATGGGATTCAGAGTTACAGCATTAGTTGCTGCAGCAGTGAGGATGGATTGGAGGAGTTTCACAGAGAGCTACAAACATGATTCACAGCTGCTGCTGGCTTAAAGATACGTAAACAGATGTTTAACTGTGAAGTTTCCAGTTTCCCATAATCAGCTGTTTAAGAAGTGGTATATATATTTAGGAATACTCACCATACATGACATGTAAGCAGTTTGCGTTGCAGGTCTCTGACACAAAAGCAGAGGGATTATAGAATCATAGGGTTGGAAATTACCTTAAGATCATCTAGTTCCAACCCTGAAATCATCTCTTGTTCATCCCTCAGATCTTGAGTTAAAAGCGTACTTTTAAGTGAAGATACAGGACAGAAAGCCCAAAAGTGCTGCAGGTTATACAATATGTACAGTATAAGCACTTTGGAAGCTGTGAGAAGGCTCCAGGGCTCCCTCTGTTCCCCCACTGGACAGTAAGATTTGTAATCATGAGGTCTCTGGGCTCACAGTTACGACGGATGCTACTTCCTTGAGTTTTAATTGCAGCAAAATGAGTGCAGGGCCTGCACAAGAAAGGTCTTTCAGGGCTTTTATAACAAACTTTGCCTCCTCCAAGAGAAAAGCATCCCTACAGGGATGCGTTTACTCCGTTTATTTCTAGCCAAAATAGCAGCATGTCAGCCTTCAAGTAACATGTGCAAACCGTCTTCATAACCAGCAATACAGACTCCTCCACCTCCGTTCTGGCAGGTTGGGGCTGCCTGTGCTTGGGTGCAGCCAGGCACCAGCTACTTGGACCACAAGGTTGTTCTACTTGCTACACTTGAATATTACTAACAAGTTTTATAAAAAGCTGTTAGCTGACCTGTATTAAAATTTTAATCATAGAATAATAAAATCAACCAAGTTGGAAAAGACCTTTAAGATCATCAAGTCCAGCCATTACCCCAGCACTGCCAAGGCCACCACTAGACCATGTCACTAGGGGCTTCATCTACATGGGTTTTGAACACTCCCAGGGATGGTGATTCCACCACTAACAGGGGACCAGAGCACTGAAGTTACAGGGATTTCCTGCTTTGCTTTTTTCAATACAAGTTCATCAGCCTATAGTGCAACTACAAATAAGAATGAGCAGTGCCAGTACGTCAACCCTAGTAGAAAGCGTGGAGGTAACCCCCACTCCAGCCCTTGTTTAAACAAGTAAACACTGCCAATATTCTTTCATGCCAAATTTGACCAACCCCTGCATTTATGCTCTCTGTGTGTGCCACATCATAGTGGTATGGCAATGACTTCTTTCATGCTGTAGCAGGAGAAGATGCAGAGCACCAGGTAGGTTGGGTTTTTCTGAGTACTCTGGGTCCAGGAGTACATGGAAGGCACTGTGCAGCTAGCACTGTAGGGACAAACTGCTTCTAATCGGGAAAGCAGGTGAAAAAAATAGATTATGCAGCCTGAGAAGTGGGAGGATATGTGCAGATGAGATCTCTTGTCATTCGTGATTTGTCATCCGATTTGGGCTCCTGTCTTGGGCAATAGCCTCCCTTCCCAGTCCTCATTCTGTTCCCCAATGCTGCAATGCAAATAGCCTCTCTCTGCCTCACCTCTTGACTTCTCAGAAGGCTAAAGCCAACAGACCTGTCCTCTTCACCTCGCCATGCAACTATTCACGTTAGGGTGGAAGTCCCCGGGTTAAGCCAGGTGTGCCATGCAGCTCAGCTCCGAACAACAGGAAGAACACCAAGCAGCCTGCAGTGTTAAAAAGGAACATTTTATTGCAAGAGATTACAGACCTGGCACTATGGCCACATGTTTCCATTACACCAAAATTGCTACCCATGGATCAGGCAACAGCACCTACAAAGCATGGTGGATTGAAATATCTGAAATCATAATGCAGGCAGTTTTTTTAAGGAATTACCATCCTAACAGGATTTAAAAAATAAAGTCAAAACTATATAAACCAAATTTATTTTAAATATTCAACTGGTGTTTAAGTATCCAGGGCATTAACTACTGTGACAAAAAGTGGAAAAGTCTGTTAACCATAGTGCTCAGCTAAACAGCCTTTGCATGCAGCCCTTACCACTCAGTTCAAAGAAAGTACTTGATACTTGCTGTTCATTTGCCCCACGTTTGTTTTCAGAGTCAGGTAGAAGATTTAGTGAGAAACCCCTCTTTAAAGCACTAATGATACACAGGAAACCCAGAACCACACCTGGCCCAAAAAAAGCACTGGAGTCAAACCAGCCCTGCAGGAAAAGATCTCCCCTTCTCAGTCCCATGCTGCTGACCATTTCAAACTCGGGATGGATGAACTTCTCTGAGCCCCAACTCATGACTCACATTCCTCCTGGGATCCACTTACCTCAGAGACCTTGGTGATTTCCCTGAATGTGGCTGAAAAGGCAGGACCTTAGACAGACACATAGCTCAAACACGAAAAGTCCGCCCAGGACATAAGCCCCAACTGTTACAATCCCCACCTTTGGCATGTTACATGCTTGCCCTCCCTCCCCAGTGGCTATTGTCTGGTCTGTGCTTTTCCTCCCACACAGAAGAGTCAGCAGCTCACTTCTGGCACCAGGGCTGGAGATGAGCCCTAGGAATGCAAAAGTTGGATCTATGGGCTGAGCTGGACTGCCTCAACCTGTGGGAGCGTCCCACCTAATACAGTTCACAGAGTGCACAGGAAGCAGTACATGGCAAATGGCAGTAAATGCCCAGGGATCTTTATGAATCAACATTTGTTAAGCACTTGCCTCCATCTCCAAGTTCCCACACATACAGCCTAAACACACTACCAAAAACTGCTACACCACTGCAGCCTTCATCCCAAAGCAAACTACCTAACGGGAAGAGACCAACAGTTGTGTTTTTATGTGCAATTCTGTCAGTCCAGTCCTGTGGCAGAGACTGCCACAGAGCCTCTCAAGCCATGCATCTCAAAACATGAGATTCATACCATAAAGCAACTGATTTAATTAACTGGCTTCTACCAGATTATTTAGAATGTCTGTAACTCTGGAAAGGGGGACTTTTTTTTTCCTCCTTGTAGGTAGTGACAGAAGATCTGTATTTCCAAACACCAGAAAACAAGAAGAGCTCCACAGAGGACTAGAGGCTAAAGAAAGCTCAAGGGTAACTCAACTACCAGTAGTTTTTAAAGACCATTCAGTCCATATCAATCATATATGCAATTAATTTAATAATCAGAAGAGTTCTAGAACTTCTGTATCTATTTCAAATTAGATTGTCAAGGATCTGATGCGA
The DNA here is from genome assembly GCF_028554395.1 of Pezoporus wallicus. Classification (NCBI taxonomy): domain Eukaryota; kingdom Metazoa; phylum Chordata; class Aves; order Psittaciformes; family Psittacidae; genus Pezoporus; species Pezoporus wallicus. Next base: position 6,418,590 of record NW_026642342.1, read on the forward strand.
GCCCGCCACTGAAAACTGCTGCTCCTCATCAAAAGAATCTCATTTGGAAACTAATCAGCCCTAAAGCTCCCTGTTCTTCAGACACAACCTTGCATTTTAGTGTTACATAAAACAGCTCACTATTGGGATTTAATGAATTAAGTAATTCAGAATTAACTAGGGTTTTTATCATTATGAACCTAATGGAGATCTTTGCTAATGCGAAATTCCGCACAGTATGGCTTTACCTTACAAGCATTCTTAACAATACTAGATAAATATCATTTGCACTTAATTGATTTATCTGTTAAATAGCCACAAAATATGGTGCTCTCACAAGCACCTTTTTTGGTGAGAAGGTAAACAAGCACTCTATTAAAGCATTATAAACATTCAAGGTGATTTGATCACTTCCTTCTATCCCGTTTTCACACACTGCTGTCAAACTTCCATTTTCACTGTTTATAAAACAATCCCACAATCACCCACTGATTTTAAACTTGTGTTGTTAGTCCGCATACACATAATTTGTCTGCAACACACTTCAACACCCCAGTTACCTTTCCTAAAATCTCTATTTTTTTTCTCCAGTACTGATCCAGATCTTCGAGCTAAAAAAAAAAAGGGAATAAATTTTGACAATAAAGCTAAAATTATCTGTAGCAACTTGTACGGTAAAACATCTGACAGCACTGATTTAATGAAAGCCTTGACAGAGCTCGGATGGCTTTGTCTCAAGACCCTGCTCTGCACAGCTGAGCAGTTTCAGCCCATCTATTTCACCAGAACATTCACAAGCCTTGTCTGTTAACTCTGAGCTGTGCACATACAGGAAGACAGACATTTCCCTTCACATTTTCCACCAATCCAATGTAATGCATCTGTGAACAAGTCAGTTTATTGCAAGTAAATGTACTTTCACTTAAGATCATGAGAAGATTCTAATCTCAAGCAAGACAAATCAATTTCACAAACTTAATTCACACAATGCAAATAAATGCTTCACATTATAGACATTTAGATTTTCTTTAAACCTTTTTATTTAGAGATTTTTCTGGTAAGGAGATATACCATAGGAAAGCAATTTCACTGGCAGTGAGGTATGTATATACTCTACCAAAATACTCCTCTTAACTGCTTTTAGCTTTATTTACATATAAAGAAAATATCAATGCATATCCTTGGCTTAACTACAGTATCTGTTACCCTATATGAGTAAAATGAAATGTTACTCGCATACAAAATTGATTTGTAGAGGAATCTAATTTGAACAAAAATCATGTTCTGAAGACAGTTTAAATGAACAAACACAACTTATCATGACCAAGACACCTGCACCATATTTCCATCCTCACAGCACATTTATTTCAGTAATTCTGTAAGTAGGTCCTTAGCATGAGCATAGTGTTACAGTTTTCATACATATAATCACATCCAAAACAAGCTCTAAATTTTAAGTTGTAAACATTCTCTTCATATGTAGAAACATTTCAACCTGTGTTCGAATTCTCTAAAATGATCAATCTTTTAAACAGAATTATAAATGAGAAGTCTACTCTAACCGTGTAGTGAGCAATGCTTATTAGTACATTTCTACAGTGTTAAATAAAATAGTAGAGAGGCAAACTTCTGTAAGCAAGTCAGACTTTAAGTAACTCATCATAAAGAAACAAACTTGTTAACAAAAAAATGCGTTGTAATAAAGAAAGTTGGATTGAATCTACTATGTTACAAAAACAAGGGTAAATACCATCTTTGTTGACAAGTAGGAGGTAGCATGGATGCACCACTTTATTGTCAGTGAGAAATGCAACTGAAGTAAAGAATATTTCCTTACCACAAATTTCCAGTATTATGTACATATTTCTCTTAGAAATTTGTTTAAACAAGTTTCCCTCCACTTTTTTAGTACAAAAAGCCTCATGTGATTTAAAAAAAACACTTATACACCTAGATAGAATAGTACTAATTGCCCTATTTGAATGAAACAGTCTCTTGAACTATGAAGTACATGATATTTAATGCCCTAAGTTGAGTAAATTGTATTAGCAGTTCTTGGTATTATACAAAACACTACATACATACAAACAAAATATAATAATATCTTATTTTACTATGTAATTCTTTTTTGGAATAAACAGAGCCTTGATTTGGGTAACACTGAAGAGAACATGGATTCTTTGTTTTATTAAAATCTGTCTTTTAAGTACCCATGTGCAACAATTTAAAAATGGCTGTCGTACATGTAATGGTCTTGTATTGATAGTGAACACAGTAACTGACAAAAACATAATAAACCTTAAAAACACATCTTCCACCCTATATAAAATATAAAGACTACTTACTGTAACTGTTAAGTATTCAATTTCTTTTGATGTTACTGTAATCCACTTCCTCTATTTTTCTGTCTTTAGCATTTATAAACATAATTTAGTGTAGCAATTTATTTAAAAAAAGACAAAGTATTTCAAATTTACATCCAATTAAAATTTAAAATGTTTCCTTGTTCTATGATGCTGCTTCTGCCATCAGTAAAGAAAACGAAGTTTCAGTAATTGAAGCAGGCTTTTTAAGTAGTGATGTGACTTCAACCATGCCAGCTCCAGTCCGTGGAAGATTTGCGTTGACAATGTGTCGCTGCAAGTGCTTTATCCAGTCTTCTTGAACAGACAAAGGTCCTCGAAAGACCAGACCACAAAACCTATGCAGACATTAAAGTTATTCCATCAAGATATATCTAGCTCTACTGCAAAACTATAAAGACAAGACATTAAGTGGAAAGCCTGAATTTTCTTGAAGCTTGTTTCTATGTATTTTAGCTGAAAATGTTAGTAATTGAGTTCATTTACAGTAACTTTGAGCACAAACCCCTGCAGTTTATACAGCTGACACCCTTACATTTTTAACACTAGCAATAACAGTCTGTCCTTACGTAAGGTTTCTTTTGAAGGACCGAATATTACTCAGACATGACCAATGAGATTTTAGCTAGAGAAAGTTGGCAACCTAATGCCTGAGTATGATTGATTCCAGTCCTCTTGCTTAAGTTAATTAAAATATGCAACCATTTCCCCCTCCCTTATTATTAAATTTAATACAAACACATTTACAGGATATAATCTTAAATTTTCTTCTGACTAAACTTAGTGAGCTCTAAAGATTATTTTATTTGTTCAATAAAATAATCCTATGTACCTGCATCTGAGTATGTAAACTTCATCAGCACTATGAGGTAATGGCAGCATTTTTTTCTTGCTTCCAGATCTTGATCTTGACTTCTTTTGCTTACAGTCTAAAGCTAGGAAGAGAAATTTCTGTATGTGAAAGTGATACTTCAATAAGTGTTAACCAAACAGAGATATTTAGTAAGCATCCCCTATAGCAGTAGTGAAAAGACATTTACCTCCTTTTTATTCTACATTTAATTATAATGTAAATTGAAAACAATTACAGTGTGCTCTAAGAAATTTACTGGCAAAACACATGAAGCTTTTTTAGCTTAGCACAGTGCTTGCTCTTTAGAAGCCTAGATAATTTGACATTTGGCATTAAACTGTTGTTTTAGTATCAGCAAGCACCTACTAACCTATTAGAGAATGCAACAGAAGCAAAGTACCATTGGAAATTCCCTTTCATGCATAAAATGCTGTCAAAATCTTGGAACTTGTTTTGTGTTTCAAGGACCATCGTAAGACCACTCATTTTCAACCAGTCTACAACTTCATAAAGTTGCAGCTTTCAGCCAATACAATCAAGAATTTCTAGTTTGAATAAATCACCTATTTGTTTTCAACATAAAGCAAAAGTTAGTTATTTTAAGTTTCAAACGAAGCTTCCCTCACTCCTGTCTGAATTCTAATGCATCTTGTAAGAACTATGTGTTAATCCTTCACAGTGGGACAATCAACAGGGATGGCAAAGCCACTTCTGAAATTCAGTCTAAGCGTTTGAAACTATGTATGAAATTAATGTGTGTGAACAGGAAGCACATAGCCACTGTGTTCAGTTAGCACTGAGGTCTGTACCTCCCATAAACAGATGCGATGGAAATCTGTAACAAAACCTGAAGTTCGACTTTAAGCAGCAGCCAAAGTTAGGGGATGAGGGAATTAAACTGAGTTAATATTGTTATGATGAAAACAGCTGATAAAGCTCAAGAAAAAAATCAAGATGTTTGGGACTGCTTGAACTGAGAAGTAAATCTAGCTCTACTTTAAGACACTGACACTAAAACTCCACAGAAACCCGAAAGACAATAACAAGTGGTATTCTTGATACCACAAAGGTAAAATGCTATGCTACTAGAGCATCTTAACAGTAAAATAAAAACAAAGTAATGGTTACACTTGTCTAAGTTTTGAGCCCTGTAATACAAAACAGAAGAATAAATCCCAGTATTCTGAAGCATAAGACATCATCTGGTGAGGCAAAACATGCTGATTTAAAGAACACACGTCCTGCATTTGTTGTGCCCTCTAAATGAACACCCCTGTAGCCAAAACTGTTAACTTGTAGGATACACTCGGTATTTCCCAGTTCCATCCCCAGATCTGAAGATTTCTGTATTATCTAGAAAACTCAGAATGAATTTTTGAGGTTTGAAGGTACCAGAGAACTAATCAAACAAGTAGAAAGCAGGTATCAACCTGAAGAGACTTCCTTCAGAGCCTGCGTTAAGCCATCATTAGGAAGATGAGGCTCAACGGCATATTTTCTGATAGCAACAATGAAAGCAGTGTGGATATAAAGGCAGTAACCTGAGGTGGCGGGGGAGAGAGAGAAACAGAAATGGCCAAGACAACTTCTGGAAAAGTGAACAAGCAATAGGTTCTTAATGTTTTATGCTCTTATCAAAAGCTTATTCTTCATATAATTAGGAAGAAAAAAAAATCCAACTAACTTTCAGGCTGTAGGAACTACCAAGTAGTATAAATACTTTACATACTGCAACATCACTAACACCACCACCAGACATGTAAGCACATAAAATACTGAAACCCAGATACCCATTCTTGGAAGGGAAATACTTGCAGGAGAGGCAACGTGTCTGAAGCAGTTATTACAGCAAAAGCTTTGCCATTACTGCTCATTTTGCAGAACATCGTGGGAAGGAGGGAACAGAAGTCAGTATCTGAATGCAAACACATCCATGAGTTGCGTCTGATGTCAGTTAGCTGATGTCAGTTGATATGAGTAAAAAAAAAGGGCAGTAGACAGCAGGCTCCTTCTAGAGCAGCCTCCAAGCATTTGAAACAAGAACTAGCTTACTTCCTTCACACTGGCAAAAGTAAGACATTAATTCCCATCAAGAACTTAGATTCTGTTCACATACATCCCAAGCATTTCACGGAGCTTTCAGTTTCTTGCTAAACCTGAACTGGTCTTCTGCAACAGAGTTCCTGAAACCTAATGGCTTTGTATGTGTGTAATATTCTAAGAAAAAAACCCTATAAGGTACTGTGCAGGCAAATAGACAGTGACATAAACAGAACTGCCATAATGTTTGGGAGGTAGTTTCTACTTCCTTGAAAGGTACCTTTTCCAAGAATAAGAAAACAAAGAAAATAAAAAAATGTGCATCTTCTCTGAACCATTTAGGACAGAAGCTCCAGATAAAGCAATCACAAAACAAAGGACAGAAAATATCACCATAAAAGACATCAAGAAAAAAACATTCAGATCACTCAATGCACTCTTCCAGTAACTTCCCTAGGATTGTAAGTAGATTTTGCCTGAGCAAGAAGCTGTTACCAAAAGACAGCAAGCACTAAGAATACTAAACCTGTGTTCTGCAAGAATATTTTTTGTTCCCTTTTCATTTTATATCTACTGAACGTATTCCTTCACTTCTTAGGGGGTACGAAGCAGCACTAGTACATTTTGAAGTTACTCCCACGAAGCAGGAAATTAAGTGGAGAAAGAGTAACAGCTGGGTAAAGCTGATCGAAAAACGTAATTCCAATGCCAGTTATCAGAGACGTGTACCAGTAACTGTAACATACATCCAGTGTCCATCCAGTGAGTAACAAGTTGAAATGAAGTCGCATGCACACATTTAAGTACTCTGTTGATACGACGCTTACAAGCAAGCATCAAGTACATCACGCTATTGCTTCACCTGTAAGAAAGCCATGTTCTGACCAAAAAATTACTGTTCTTCCAATCCTTTACTGTAACAAAGCATGACCTGCTAAGAAAATGTTTTTATCACTTTCAGGAAGAGCCCAAGGATATTCAGTTCCAGTAAGCAGCATGGAAATTGCAGCAAATTGCCAGAGAGACACAGGAACAACCTACCATTAAAGCCTACTTTGTGGCTATCAGAGCTCCCAAACTATCCTCATTCTCCATAAAGGCTTCTTTTTGGAAAAAACCTCCTTCCTTCAAGCTTGGCTGCCCAGTGTTTCCTGGTTGCTATTCCAAAACCTTTTTGTAAAAAAACAATTACACCACTTCATCAAACCTCTTCAAAAAACACATTCTAAGTAAAAACGTTGCACATAACCCCCTTCTTTAACTCTGTGACTGCTTATCAATGAAGACTACAAGCAGATGGAGATGGGAGGCTTAAATGAGCATGCCTAAGACAACATGAACTAGGAAAGTCACAATTATGGGTCCTTCATGTCATAACAGTTGGTCTGTAGTTCACAATTAAAGGGCATCTATGCTAAATTGCACAGAATCATGCTCCACTTCTTGACGTCCCCCAACACGGAACATTTCTCATTTCAGGAAGACTGAAGCTGGGTCTTTATCCAGACTTTGTTACTTTTGCCACAGCATATGTAAGCTAACACAAGCAGAATAACTGCACACATAAATGGATCAATTAACCATTTAAAAACATTGCCAATTAAAAAGGAATAATGAATGTTCAGATTCAATCACTTGCAATCTATTCTCATCAATACTGCACAGTAAAATGTATTTGAAAACCCCCTCCAGTAATTTACTACCTGAAGGATTTAATGGGATACTAAATATCAGCTTATTGTGCTAGTTAATCAGTTGTAAGTGTAGCAGCACAGAATACAGACATGCAAAGCCAGTGGATCTCAGGTCTCTGCTGTAGCTGCATATGCTTCCAGTCAAACTTCCCAAAGCTACAATTCTGACAAAGCAGTATTAGAAATTATCTGGAAGCACAATGGCTGCATGAACTGCTACCTCAGTCATACTACCGGCTCAAAGGCCGAACTCCTCACTCTGTATTCTATTGTTCTCCCCCAAACTTCTGAAAAAGCAGTCTCCATCTACAGAAGCAAAGACTGAAGGAAAGAATGGTGATACCCAGAAGATGACAGCTGTAAAGAAGAGACTTGAGAACGTGAAAATAGGCAGCAAAGAGAAGATGTAAAAAGCCAGGGTGCAAGAGAGTATCAAAAGACTCAAGGGAGGAGGGGAAGGGTCCACAGAGACCTAGAGAAAAGAAAAGGAAGCCTGGATATAAAACTGTACCAAGAAGAGCAAGACGCACTGTGAAAATCTTGCATAAATCTGTCCAGTGCTCTAATCAGAAGAAAGAGGCAAGTCTGCCACATCCTCTGAGAAACACTGATGTGTTGCTCTTAACCAAAACGGATATACAAGATTGTCATCTACTAAAGATGAGCGATTAAATAATTATGTTGTTCAAAATCAGACCATATTAACAACAAATTCATGCTCCACTCAGACACCTGAAGACCATGATGCAAGCAGATACAAAAGGAACTATCCAAATGGACCTAGACAAGGATTTGCTATACAGTGGATCCATACCAGGTAACTACAGCCACAAATTAAGTTTAATAAACACTAACGTAGGAAATGCCAACAGCCTAGAAAGTTGTACATCTAGGATGTTTTTCTTGAGTCCATTCTTAAGATCTTCCCATTATGCTTAACATAGTGTGTTATACACATAGTGTACTACACTGCTAAAACTGTCAGGCTGTATTTGGAGTAAAAAGAAAACATCACCACCCCCCCACCCCCAACAAACTAAATGTGATCCAATTACTGACTCTGAAGAAGCAGGGCATCTGCTAGGAAAGCAATGTAATAGTCAACATCAAAACCACATGCAGACAAACTGCAAAACTGAGCAAAAGACTAGTACGCTAGCTAATGTAGTGCTGGGAAAGGTCTCCCTTTGGTGATACAGAGAGATCACTGCACTTCTGTTACTAAACACTAATGCCTAGACAGCTTCTGTAACAACTGCCAGTTAACAGAACTGCAATTTGCGTTTACACACAATTACAGACCTACAGCAAGAAACTGAGATAAGTATTCAACCAACATGATTTCTTTTTGGTAGTTATGTTTACTTTAGAAGATATAACAAAGGCTTTGTGAAAGCAGAAGAAGGGACCTTCTGTATGAGCATATCATTGCCTCCATATAGGTTCCAGGCTGAAGCCAAACCAAAGACATCTTGTTCTCAACTGCAACCACCTTTTAATAAAAAAACCCTGAGATTCCCCAACAGCAACACTCATAGCAAAGTTTAAAAGTAGTGTGTGCTATTGAAATGTTTCATTAAAACATTTATCTTCACTAAAATTTATAATATAAAGTGGAACATCAAATAAAACCACTTTTTAAAAGCTTATTTTTCTGGTCTATGAGCCTTGCATTGAGCTTGCTCAAATGAAAAGTCAACAAGCAAGCTTACACACTTTGCAGTTATAGCAGTTTTAATAGTAATGACTAAGTTAACATTGATTGCATGAAGTTAATGAAGTTATAGCTAGAACTTAAGCCTAAGTCACTGACTGGCTCCAGTGACGGGCCTTTAACCACATGGTACAGGCTATTTATCTCCAAATTTATCCAAATTTATTTATCAGCTCCAGCTTCTGCAATCAAAAGATTTGGGTTGTTTTAAATTCTTGTTTCTAACCTTTTTTTTTTTCTTTTTCAGCTTTGTTTCTAACCTCATTTTGCTTCTAACCTAATTTTAAACAAACTTCTAGGTCCAATGATACAAGCCTCAGGAGTTTTCTCTTAGTTCTTTTAAAGAAAGTGGCCACTGCTCCAATGAGCATGCTACTACTTCGCTAGAAAAATACATATTTTAAATAAAACAAATATCCCTGAAAGCACCTTAACAAGCTTCCTTCACTTTTCCCATTTAGCAAAAAGAAAGCTGAGTTACAAGGAGCTTGGCCAGGATCCAATTTCTGTGTACTATCCTATGTGCCACAGTGCTTCCTCCACTGAAGATTTCAACATGCAATTTAAATATACAGCTATTGGAAAGTATGTCACCAGTAGGTATATAAGCAAAGTAACTTACCACAGTTACAGCAGTGGTAAATGATGCCCACTGTCATCATCTTTCTACTGACTAAATATGAAAACTTTCAGAATCACTAACTAAAGGCATATACTCCTATGCATTGGATACTACTGCATCTGCTGACTTCCTTCTAAATCTATTACGCTGTATCTTAACTTGATGTAACATAAGACCTGGCAGCCACAGGACCTGTCTGTAGAAGTATTTCTTTTACCCTTCTGCAGAGAAAGCCCCTAACTCAGTTTGTCATTCTTAGCATAATGAATTACATCTGCAGTTAAAATCTGTGCTTGATGACACAGAAAACTGATGGTTGCCCTTCTTAATTACTGAATATCCCTGATTTCTTGTCTCCAAATCTTCCTCTCTATATTCCACCTCTGCTCCACAATCATACAAAGTCTCACTAATCTGAGCAATAATCTAACTGAACTCAGAAACTGCCTATATAGCCAACCAAACTGCAGGCCTCTGGAAATCAGGCAAAATATGCACTATTCAAGGAATTTCAAAGTGAAGTGGTTTTTAATAAAAACCATTAATAGCAGTGCCAAATGCTGTACTGCACTCACTCCACATCAGACCAGGTAATTTTGGGGTTGTGAGCCAAACAAGAAATGAAACCAGCTACATACAGTATGTTGCCATAAATACACAAACTGTAGAATTACTTGCTTTTCCTATCTGAACAACAGTACTTTTAGCAATTTCATGTGCTAGATTGTAAAAATTACTTGTTGGCTTGTTGTGGGGTTGGTTTTTATTTCCCCCCCTCTCATCAGTGAGGTACTTTTAAACACTTCATTAGAAGGCTGGTTTGGAAGTTGTGATATTGTAGGAGAATGAATTTAAGCAACCATCCCTCAGTTTTGCTTACATACCTTAAGTGTTGGATCCAAAATAAATGAATAAGAATGAAAATCAGGCATGAGAGTGGACAACAGCAACATACCTTTGCTTACAAGTTGCTGAAGTTTCATGGCAAATCAACTGTTTACCAGTAGAAGCTTCAAAATAATTCTGAATTAACATATGCTTTTGTCCAGTCTGATGAGGAAAATGTATCATAGACAGACTTGCTTTTACATCTGTAACAAAACATACCTGTCCCAGTCAAAAGTCCAGCACTCTTCTTTCGTGCATAAGCGCGTAAGTGGTTGGACAGGCTAACAGCACTTGTAAACGTCGTATTGCAATGCACACACGTTCTAAGCTTCACAGGCATACCTATCATTCAAAAGAAAACTATAATCCAGTTCTCTCTTCAAAAAAATGAAATTCTCAAAGCGTTGTAAAAAGTTTTCTGCAATAAAGATGGTTTAAAATATATTCACTGCATTGACGCAATTGTTTAGTATATTAGAAGGATCCAAGTTAACTATTAGTTTTCCATGTAGTGCTTTAAGCCAAACCATGTCATTTGAAAAAGAACAGAAAGGAGGCAACTTGAGCCCAGTAGGCTACTCTGCAGTTAATACCTACTATCATGTTCCTACAGATCTCCACATTATGAAGCTCTAGTCCCAAAATACAATCCTGCAATTTGAATAGCACAATTCTTTTGAGAAATTTCAGAGCTTGCAACATTTCTCATAAAGGGAATTTAAGTAGTCTCATTGACAAGGCGGTAATTAAAAGTGTTTTACCCACAAGACTGAAGAGCTCAACACTAAATTAGGCTGCTGTTGAAGGCTTGGAGAAAAAGGTGGTAAAACACAGCACTGAACAGCTGCTAAGACAGAACAATTTGTTCAGTGCATTTTCTGTTCATTACTTTAGCTGCACAATCAATAATGAAAGTTAATGATTTGAAGTTTTTTGCTAAGATCTTTGTGCTAAATAAATGATCAACAGAGTAACATGCTATTATCACAGGAAAGCAGTGAAACAATACTGAACTCCTCACTTACCAGACAAAGAAACCAAGAAACCATTATAACTTATCCCCTGCTCACCTTCACGGTAATGTTTCTCCCTTTGTTTTACCGAAGATACATTGTTTTGGTCAACGAACATTTCAAGTTCTCTATCAACAAATTATTAGAAGAATAAACAGAAAAAGCTAAAACTACTCAGCTGGAAACCCTGTGTTTGATGGAAAGAAAGAATGCTATTCTCCAGCAGCGCACAGAAGACATGCTGTTTTTTCAGGCAAGTTACAGAAGACGAATACTTGGCTGGTAAAAACCTTTATAAAAACTAAAAACCAGAATTAGAAACATTTGCCTTTTTTACGGAAAAACAGAAGAATTTCAACTTATGTTAAGTATTTTCGTATTAACTCAACTGGCGCAGTGCGTTAGTTGTCGAATTCTGTTAACTCAGCCAGAGATAGGCCCCCAGTCATAACTGTTAGTACTATACAAGCACGTGTTTATTTTTACCTGGTTGTTCATCACAACCAAACAGGAACTAGCTAGTATTCAGCAGTAAATATTAAAACAGAAAGCAATACAGAGTGTCAGGTTTGGCAAGCTATTCCTTTAGCATTGCTTTTCAAATCATTAAGCCTGTCAAAGATACACTTCCTTTATTAAGCAATTTTCTGTCTTAAAGGACAACCACGGATGTCCAGAAGACAAGAGATGTAATTCTGTTCCACCTCTACTATGTCATTTTAGAAAGCCACCTTTGTTAAGAAACTGACTGCCACACTTCTGTAGTCCCCTAAAAGAACTTCCAAGCATGTCAGATTGTTGTTGTGTTTATATGTTTAAGGAAAGACAAGAATATAGGTGAAAAAGTACTAGGCACTGCCAGTTTTACTAACCTGCACTGGGTAGCAACAAGAAAACCAACAGAACAAAAAATATTCAGGAGTATAAAAATAAGATCCTGCTCCTCAATCTAAAGATTCCTGCAGCACTATAAGGAGGTGTCCAAACAAGAAATGGGTAAATACAAGCTCTACGTACATGTTAAAAAGGATGTTGTAAGAATTCCCCAAGACCAGAATGTCTACTATGCGAAGTAGATTAAAAATATCACTCTGAAAACCTGCTCTATTAGTATACAGAGTATCAAGGAAGTTGATTACAGAATTGTTTCATTAGCACAATTCTCAGTGGAGGGGCAATCTAGGTTCTTATGGGTCAGGGGCTGTGCATCAGGAATCTGCTGGCTACAACTGTACTCCAACAAAGCTTGAACCAGCACAGTCTTCACTCAGGACAGACAGGCCCTAAGCAAGCATCAGTTTCTCACAGCAGCCGCAATTTCGAAACAAACAAGAATTAACCTATGTTGTAAGAGTACAATTGCCTAAAACCATCAGAATTAGTTGACAGTGATTCACCATTTTGCAATATTATGTGTTTATAACAGTATCAACAGTTCTGTTAGTTTGAGCAGATGTTGCTTTGCACAAACCTGAAAGACTTCAGTGAAGTAGCTCCCAAACCAGCTGTTTTAATGCCCAGAAACAGGGTTAGAAGCCCAAACATTTCAGAACTGTTAAGTCTACCAAATATGCATGGACACTTCAACTTGGTATTGAAGGACGTGTCTTGCTCCTTACTGAGGCTCATTTTATGTCCGCTTTGAGTTTGTATGCCCAGCCACATGCAGAACAGGAACTCTGTTCCATACAAAACCCCCTCAGTGCTGCTGTGGGTTATTTTTCACTTTAGTAAAACCATGTCAGAATAATTTGCTGTGCTACTGCTCGCAGTCAGTGTCCTCTGGAAACGAAATAAGAATTAAATGAACAGAATCCCAAATAAAATACTCTGCACTTGTACCTTCTCTAGGAATTAACAGATTCTTTGGAAATGCTGTCAAGATGGCTAGAAACATCTTCTTACCTGACTGCATAGTCAAGTCCATTTTTTGTGGCTGATACATCAATGGACTGTCTTCATTTAATGGAAGAACACATTTCTGAACAAACCTCTTTCTTGCAGTTTGATTATGAATCTTTTGAGGAGAAATATCAGGATTCCTCTCTTCTCCTAACCTCTTATTTTTCAGGAGTTCTATCAGTGTAAGTGACTGATTTTTTTTTTCATTATGTAGTACTGCTTTTGTTTCATCACATTCATTTAGGAAACTCAGCCCTTCTTCCTCTGATGCAGACACAGATGTATCTTCAGTCTTTAGGCCATTATGGTATGCTTCAAGAGGTATAACATTCTGAGATAAAAAGTCATCATTTGATGCAAATTTCTGAGCAACAAACGGTCTGGGAATAATGCGGCGACTGTTCAAAGCCTTTAGGATTTTTTCATACTTCTCTTCATTCTGCATCATCTCATTCAGAACACAGATTGGAGACTTGTGCGCGTCCCACTTGGTTTTGCCAAGCCTCTTCAGGTGTCCTCGCACATGATTAGACAATCCAATTTTAGTATCGAACCAGCCTCCACAGAGCTGACACGTATGCTCAGAGGAAGTTTCAGACTTCTCAATCGCTACAAAGGAAACAATAATAATGTTTTTTGACAACTACAGGCAGTGAGACATCACAACAGCAAATCATGACGACAAGGGGCTTTACAACAAGATAAAGCAAGTCTTGCTTAGTGCTCAGTAAATCCCTTTGTCCCCTTTACTGTATACCCAAATTAAAAACCAAAATAAAACACAGAACTCCCCCAAACTTACCTTTTCTAACACGTTTAACAGGAGTTCCTGTTCCAGTTCTTTTAAAATGCTGCATTTTGTCACTTGTGGCTATCTGTTCTGGTGAAACAACATGACGGGCTTCATAGCTTAGTCCAGCTCTGTGAAGATGTCCTCTGACATGATTAGACAATCCAACACCTGTTTCAAAGGTTGCTGGACAGTATGGGCAGGACTTCTTTTCAAGCGACAAATCAGTCCAATGGAAAACTGAATTATGCTTTGGCAACGCTGATCCTACGTTTTCTAAATTCTGAGGATCATGCAAATCATGCAGGAAGTTACTACCCTCAGCATCTTCGTAATACTCAAAATAAAAGCCATCATTCTGCTCAAAACTAAGTGAAGATTTATCACCAGCTTCATGATCTTCCATTTTACCTTTGAATATGGGGAATAGGTTTACATGCTCCTGATTAATATCACTGTAAGATTCATCCTCCACAGACTGTGTAGTGTAATCACATAGTTCAACATTATCCCATGAACTTTCATCCTCCGTTTCATAGCTGTCTTTTTTTTCATCAGAGTTAAGTTTCTGTAAAACAACAACAGTCATTTTATGCAGAAAATCTGGATAGCAATCCAAATCATCTCCTTTAACAGAGCCTTCCCTCTTGGATTCTTTAACCACTCTCTTTACAGCTACACGCCTACGAGCTTTACAGCCTTCTGCCCTTTTGCAATCAAGATTATTTGAATCCATGTAAAAACAATTATTACGGGGACTACTTGATGAGGAAAATAAATGTAAAGAACTGACAGAGTTGGACTCTTCCTTTTTTAAATGCAAAGGATAAGAGCCACTAGATTTTTTTATCATCCTGTAGTTTTCATATTTGTGCCTATACAAATTATTACCACGTGCTTTGACACTAGCTTTCTGCTTTGCTGCTTGATGAAAATATTTAGGTTTCTGGTCAATGCTATTTCTAATCAAAAAGGTCTTGTTTGTGGAATTTAGATTGCACACACTTACAGATGTCTGTGAAACGCTTTTCCGAGCCTTCTGTATCCTGTAGGGCCTCTTGTGAAGTTTTGCGAAGTTACTGGACTGTGAAGTAGAGCCAAATGATCTTTTTACATCCTGTTTTAAAACAGAGTTCTTTGGAAAAGTAGAAGATTGTTTGATCAACTGTTTTGTCCTGCTACCGAAATCTAAAGATTCTTCTATGATGCTGCCTTTTCTTTTGTCTAGTCTAAGATGGCTACCAAAGGGATCAATGCATGACGCTGGGTGCAAATATTCCATGTGTTTTTTTAAAATGCTTCTAGTTGATGTAGAAAAAGGACACATCTTACACATATACGTTGATGACTTTTTTGAGGATCCTAAATAGGGATCTTTCAAGGACGCCTTTTTCTGTGTTTTCCTCTGGGACATGTCGCTACCGATAATAGAACATTTGACTACTGCTCCATGAGCAATCCCTCGATGGCATTCCAGTTCATTTTCTGTCACAGCCATGAAATTGCATTCCTCACAGCAATAGTATCTTTTATCTTTTTCATGGGTCTTTGCATGCTGCACAAATGTTTTGGGACAATTGGTACCAAATACACACTGTGGGCACTGTAACCGTGCGCTCCTACCCTCATCCTGAAGTTCTTTTAGCTCACGGATTTCTTCCATCAGTTTCTGCCTTCTTTCCTGGTGAATTATCATATGTTTAAGAAGTGAATTGCGATCTCGAAATGTCCTTCCACATTCCCTACACGCATAGGGCCTGGGGACATTGAGATGACGGAAATGACTGTTCCCATCTAAATGGTACATCATATGCCTATGCAGATGCTTCTTCTCCCTAAAATTCACATTGCACTTTGTACAGGGATAAAAGGATGGTTCATCAGTACTGAAAGTGGATGGCGATTCAGATTCATCCTGTTCACATTTATTTTGCAAAGTATTGGTAAGAAAAGTGCTAGTGTGAACAGGAGAAGTATCTTCTGCACAGTTACTAGCAGGACTGTAAATGAGCTGCTGGATAGCATCAACAGCTTCCAGCTCTTCATCTGGGGATTCAGGCTTTACTTTACTCAATGAGTATTTTTGTGGTTCTACCATTTGCAGCTCCTCATTCTGCTCTAAAAAGTCAACATTTAACAGTTTTGATTTACTAGGAATACAACTGGTATCACCAAAACAGTCCTCAGTATATCGTGTTATTTTACTAACATCCATTTTCCTTTTCCGTTTTTTTTCTAAGCCTACTTTACAGTGAATGGGAGACTTCTCTATTGTGTCTTCATTTGTCATCAGAAACTGGATAAACTCTTTTTGTGGATCCCAGCTGGGATCACACCCCGATCTGAAACCACCTGTACCTGAGGAAATGCCTGTTAATGTATCGACACAATCATCTTTTACTAGTAAATTTTTATCATCCTCACAAACTTCTACTTGGCCTACTAAAGTGCTATCTACACTATTTCCTACTGATTTCTGTGAATCACAACCAATTGAAGCAGAGGTAGGTAGATTTTTAATGGAATGAGTCAGGTTCTTAGCATGTGCTACATCAGGTAACAAAAATAAAACTTGGTGCTGATTTGATTTCTGTGTTGTACTCTTTGCAGGCAGCTGAAGATCATGAACCACTGTCAAAGTTGAGCAGGAATCTGTGTGATGACCTACAGACTGTCCAGTGGTTAATGAAACACTGCCTTTATTCATAATGGAAGTCTTAGCTGAGGTGGAGTGTGAAACTGGTCCATTAACAGCAGTTCCTCTAGACAAGATAAAGTTTTCGTTAGAAACAGTAGGAGCACCAGTGTGTATAAATAGAGAAGCCTGGCCTCCACTTAAGGCTTTTTCAGATCCGTCCCTTGACAGCTCCTCAGGCAGAGTCAATGTATTGTTCTGAAATGACGTGTCGCTCTCTTGTGGTTTAAGAATGCCACCTTCTTCCTCAGATATGAAATTACCATCACAGAGGATTTCTTCTTCTTCTTTAGCACCAGTGACTTCAGTATTTATCTCTAAATCATCCATATTGCTGGTCTGTCCATTAAGTATATTTACACTAAAAACCAAACAAGAACAGAATCAGGCAATCACAGAAATGAATACCGCTAATTTTAATTGACAGCCTTCTTTACACTGTAATCTAAAAATATGTTTTGAACTTGTTAGAAATGTATTTTTTTTTCATTTAGGATATTCAAGATGTTTAAAAAAATCAGTACTGCAATTATAAAAATTACATATACATATATTGTACTAATAACCATACAGCAAACTAGCGACTGCCCAGTACCCCAGTTCAAAAACACCTACATGCAAGCAAGATGGGGGAAATGAGATTGTCAAAGACTTGTGCAAATATATTCTACATATATATTAACATAAACAGAGTTTAGTTTAGTTTTAGAAGTAAAACAAGTTCAGAGTAAAGGCTACTCAGATACCTACTAGACATCTTAGTGTTTTGTTTGTTTGCTTTTTAAACATACTTCCCTTTAGAACCTACGAAACTAAAATAATCTCTAAGTATCTCAAGGTAGCACTTTTTTTCATAGTGCTTGTATACAACTGACCTGATGCTATACATAAGCCTGAGGAAGTGCTTGCTTTGGTATTAAAAGAGGAAGCTAAGCTGACTTCGAACATCTGATTACTGATAGAGACATAGCAAAGGATCAAACTCACTGAAGAAATCAAGTCTTCCCATTCCCTTCTTACAAAAGGGCTCTTCTTGCTTTAAAATAAGTCAAATCCTGCTTCTAAGTCCCATTTTAAATTATAATCAAATAAGCCAGCACATTTTCAAAGGTGCACTCCCTTTCCACCCCTCCCCCCAATTAGAATTATATAATTAGGATTTATCTACCAGAAAAAATGTTGAATCCAGAGCATGACAATAACACCATCCATTAATACTGAGAACTACTACACATTAATTGCCTCTAGGAGACCTTGTGTACGTAAGTATGTCTTTCTACAAGTGACTTACATTCATACACAAAAGCATCTACCCAATGCTTAGTGAGCACAAAGGAACTGCCTACACATGAAAATCAGCATATAATAAACTGGAGCGTGAACTTCAGTTCTACCCTGGCATTTACCTCTTATACAGAACCTTAGAACACAGTAAGCATAAGGCATTAAAACTCCCATCCAGGAGCCAGAAACATCCATATTTTACAGAAATCACATCTTTTACCCTTAAAGAGTACTACTTGCTTTGATCTTTTGGGGGATTTGATTCCTGCCATCACATACTCAGTTTCAGTTACTAATTAACATTTTTAATAGATCTCAGTTAAAAGGAGTCATTACCTAGACTCTCTGAATTAAGATGTTACAACTCACAAGTAATATCCATGGCTCCCTGCAATGGTCCTTCATCGAAATTAAGGATAATCACTCTTGACATCCTTTTTTCCTAAGGAGAGAAAACAACCTGGTTAAACGACACCACTTTCACCTCTGTATGTCACACTCTAAAATAAATCCAGCATTTGTATTAGTTTTTAAATTCAACATTATGACAGCTATTCAAACAATTCACAGCTAGCTATGGCCTCATGGCAATTCTCTGTTATTGCGCTTGCTTTGTTCACAACTGGCAAAAGGACAAAACAAATGCTTTAACCTCCTTTACATTTGTAAAACCTAAGCCTGAATGTAATACAACTTATTTACTATTCTGAAGAAAAAATATTGAGATGGGTCATTTTCTACCATAATAAAGACTTCCAATAAGATCACATTCAAAGCTATCACCCTAAAATGGTGATAATGCACTACCCAGCAGGAGTCTTTACATCACGTACACAAGTTAAAAATGGGTAGTGCAAACGTGCACTAAGAATCAGTAATGCGTAAGTCAAAAGAAGCGAAACCTCCAAGGATGCACAACAGCCCCATCAATTTTACAGCTGAACTGAGTGAGCTTCACACAGTATCATGCAGCAAAGTATAAACATGGTCACAGAAAGTTAAGAAATTTAGTAAGACAGTTTTGCCTAAAAGACGTGTATTCCTTGTTCCATTACTGCAGAGGTAGACAAATATATGCTCAGTCAATCTGAGAGCTTGTAGTAGCTTTTCCCAACAGGAAGCAATGTTGCTAACGAAGTGGTAAATTCAGTGTTAATGAGTGGCTTCACTGTTACCACCTCTGAGGTAAAACCTTCCACGTTCCAAGTTCCACCCATCTGTTCTGGTGTGAGGGGTTCAGGGGAAGAACAGACGCTTCCCATTTAAAGCAAGTTCACTACTACCCCCTGAACAGCAGGGAGGCAAACTGAGAATATCGTGCCTGCTTGGAGGCTGCAATCCTCATTATCAGAATGGCTCCTGAACACTGTTCACAGGTTTATGTGATGAAGACAAAACCATGCTGCTCTTCATACAAAACCATACTGATGCTAAATATTAGTGTTAAAGCTTCCATTAAAACGGTGGCTGGGGCACCATACGATCACCTTTAAACGGAGACTCTCTTCAAAGTTATCATGAGCAGTATCTAAAACATTACACTGTGCAATCCTGTAAGAGACTCGCTTCCATACTGTGTATTTATGGAGATTGTGAACTATTCCATATGGATCTGATTAGAAGTCTTCTCTGGTAATCAGCTGTTCCTACAAGATTTCAATCTTTGAATGAAGCCTGAAATGCTTACTGTATCAATAATATCTCTAATGTTTTATTAATTTTCTACTAATTGTCATACTTTTCCAGGTATCAGGGTGGTACAATTCACTGTTTTACGCGCATGACAACAAGAAAACAGTTTTAACAGTGTGGTACTAAGAAAGCACATAAAACGACAGTAATTTAGTCTTATGTATGATGACACCTAGCCAAGATGCAATACTTCATTTACGTTATCTGTTCCATGTGTAGAAATTTATGCAGGAACAATGACAGGTGTAACTAGACACATGTAAGAAAATATTTTGCATAATCCTGTAATTTTGGGGTAAACATGATCTAACTCATATCACTGAGGAAGTGCAGCACCCAAACTGAAACACTACCTAACACAGTAATTAATCCTTCCTTAAGTGTACTTGAAAAACTAAACACTGAGATAGAACTTAAAATTTGCTGCCAATAGTGTTTGTTATATCCTCTACCAGGGCAAACATCATACAATTATTTAAGCACTTTAGTGCTATATACCTAAGACACATGAAGTGTAAAAATGCCAATGCTTAAAATGCCAACACAAGCACACACAATCCCAGGTTCATACCTTTGAAACACACTTTATCTAAAAGGCCAGGCCAAATTTAACTCAGTTTTGTCAGGTAAGCCTAGAATGACCATAGTGCAGTTAACAGCATTATTCCTGGTTTACATGATACACTTTATTATATAGAAACGATTTCATATTCAAAAGCAGAAAACAATCAATTACTCAGCCAAGACACATTCCACCCTGTTTAATTAAGTACTTTTAAATTTACATAATTTTTAATATTGGTTTTCTTCATAAAATATCAGTTTTTAAAATCATAATGAGTTCTTCAGATATGACTGCCTGTGGCCAGATAGTCTAAGCACCAAAAAAGTGTAAGGTCAGATCTATCTTCAAGCTGACAGATCAGAATTTAAATGCTTTAAGCTAATCTTATTGTCTCAAAAATCTTGAACATCAGTATTTTTGCAAACTACCAGCACTTGCTATAACACCCTTACTACACTACATCTTGAGGTTACTACAGCAGAAATGAGGTGATAATTGCATATTAACATAATTATTCGGCAATCCCTCTGAGCAAGCTTCCTGGGTCACTCAGTAATTTAGATTAGATGCAACCTTCCTGTCATCAGATCTATGCTGCCCACTTTCTGTTCATTAAGAATTCTTTTTGATAGAAATGTACTTAATTTCATTGTTCTATGTACCTTATTAATCGTATTTATTACAAGTAGGTTTACAGCATCTCCAAGTTCTTATTCCAAAGAGTCAACGTTTGCTACATAACAGGGTCACACACCAAATTAAGAGTACTGTTTCATGTAATACTAGTTCATTAAAGCTTACATTCCAGTGGTACACTGTTGCCTACAAGCAGTTGTAGTTAGACATCTGTCAGTTTCTGTTGCAAAAAAGCCTGCCTTATTTTACAAGGACTTAGAACAGATTTGAAAGCATACCAGAGCTGAAAAATTAACACAGAAAAAGTCGGTGTAGTTTGTGAAAAGCATTAAGTGCTTTTACGTGTTTTGGTATCAGGTTTCTCATTAAATTCATAAAAATGCTCAAATTAGCTAAAAGAGCAAGTATTAAGTAGGACAAAAATTCAGAAGCCATCTCCTAAATGGATTGAACTTAACCAGTTTAGTTAAAATAATGAAGAAATACAGCATCTTTCAGCAGTGTTGTCATGAAGGTAAAAATATACTTATCTTTTGCTAAGTAACTCCTCATAAATCAAATTCTTTAAGCAGATATGTGAATAACCAGGACACTCAAGGGATTATTCAAATATTTAGGAATCAGGAAAGGTGTCTCACATTTGTACTGTTCCCATTTAGACTTTTTTCAAGACTTTGTTATGTAGATAGAGAAAACCAACAAAACCTATAATATTATTTACAAGCATTCCTGTAATAAAGTTTTCTCAAATGACACATTATATTAAAGGTGATGGAACCAAAGTCACAGATTTTTAGGCATCAAGCAGCAGACCACAGAGAGCTTAAGCACATCGTGGCACAGGACTAGAGAGGCATCTCCTTCCATTTTGCCCATTACACAGTCATGGAGCTTGCTTCAAAGGTGAGATGCTTAAAAACCTTTGAAAATTAAGGTTTGTACAGAGTAATAGAGGAACCAGTAGCGTATTAGCATAAACCAGCCATATCTTGAGAAAAACAAACAAGAAACCCAAGTTAGAACACAGCTGCACATTATTTTTGCCTCTTACATACAGTAACGCACACAGCTCACACTACCTGAGTTTTGGATGTTATCTGGCAATATGAATACCCAAAGTCAATAAAATCACAATACTTTGATCATTAGAAGAATACCTATTACTTATTTTCCACTTTCTCTCTTTTCAAAAGCTATCCAGATCCACTCTTCAGATGGAAACAGAACCGTAAAACCTGACAGCTAGCGGAGTCAGTGACCACCGTGCCTTCCTCCAGCTTCTATTTGTGCCTGCAAATTGAGGTGTTGAAAATACATTCCCTTCTGCACAGCAGAAACACTATTTGCAGACTGCCTTGCTTAGCTTTGAAACCTACAAATTCACCTCAACACTTCTGAGGTTTCATGAAAACCTCCGTAGTAAGAGACAGCTTAATACGCACAACACCATGACTACTGCCCTCCCACAGCTACTTTCCATACAAGCATAGGGTTATTAATATAACTACAGTCTGAGGAGTTCCATTGAACTGAATTATCTTCAATTCACATCCACAGCTGTTCACATGAAAACATAAACTCTCATTCTCATATTCTCATAGCTAATCAAGACTCTCGTATTTTTAAAGCACCAAGAAAAATTACTGATGCCACACTAAGAAGTTACATTATTCCTAAAAAAAGAAACACAAAGTTATTGCCTCTAACGTTTTGCTATACTGTTGAAAGATTCTCTGACTTGTCAACAGCTATGTAGAAGAAATCGACTGAAGAGAAACTGAGTTATAGAGGAGTCACCACACACAAGCAGCCTGTCTTTTCAGGAGGGTTATGTTCAGGAACAGATCTGAAACACACTTCTCAAAGTTCATTTACCTTCAAAAGCTGTGTATCAGGTACTAAGGAAACAAAATAAACTTCCCTTAAATTTCAGAAACTTTGCTTCTGGTCTAGAATGTTGAAAGAGTGATACTTTAACAGCTCACATGTGAAAGGAAGCAGTATACAACTGAAGAATGAAATTATAGGAGAGAATCCCATTACTGCCACCAACCATTCTTAATCTTATTCCTCTAATATTGATTTGCTTGGGAAAATAAACCAGTTTGTCACAACAGGGTGCATCATGCTAAAATTCAATACTGCAATCAATAAAATAAATTACAATACAATTTAAGTGTCAAAAGAATCAGATGTATGACTTTTAAAAAATACTCTTGGAAGTGCTAACACAGCAGTTTAAGGTGGTTTCATTGGTAAAGACTTTTCAATGTGAGTTAGGTAATTTCTAAAAGATGCCTACCCAGTACAAAAGAAGCATGACTTTGAATCTGGTAACTGAAGAACAGTCACACATTGTCTAGCAATTCACAGGTTCCGTAACTCCCCCCAGCACTCCAGAACCCTGTTCATAGAGGAAAGCCACGCACTTAAATCTCCACGTTCCTGCAGCTCTTTGTCTAGTTTGGATTTCTAGTAGCGTGATCTAGTTTGACTTGCAGTGCCATTAGTTTCTACTAAAGATGAGAACTACAGTGTGAGTTTTCCTCAATGCAGACATACATGACTTCGCAGCATTCCAGTAAGAGACACAGAAATGTAAAAAATACAGATTTAAAGCTCTGTGATAAGACACACTATTTCTCCCCCAAAATGCACTTTTACATGCAGAGATAATTTATCTCAATCTCACATGCTCACACAATTTTTCTCTCTAAAGAAGCTAAATGTCTGAGAAAACACCTTTCATCCTTTTCACCACCATTACCTGTGTTTTTCAGCCAAATGTATTCTTAAGTCCCAAGTATGGTACTAAAAATTGCTTTTATCCAGACATGATACAAGTAGTTTAGTTTATTAACCACCAGAGCTACAAAACAAGAAGGTTTTTTCCTCATTACAGTCTATAAAGAAAAACCTTATTGCGAGACAGTTTTTTTATCTGGCTGCCAAAAAACTAAGGGTTGTGATCAGCAGTACAAAGTATAGCCCGTGGCCAGTAACTGGAGCTATAAACTGGGGTCAGTACTGGTCCAACACTGTTCAGTATCTTTATTGATGATGTGGATGACAGGGCAGAAGGTACCCTGAGCAAGTCTGCTGATGACACAGCTGAGTGGAGCAGCTGAGTGGGCTGTGCTGCCATTCAGATGGACCTCAACTGGCTGGAAAAATGGGCTGACAGAAACCTCATGAAGTTCAACAGAGGAAAGTATGAAGTCTTATACCGGGAATAATCCCATGCAAAAGTACATGCTGGCAAGCAGCTTTGCAGAGAAGTACCTGGAGTTCCTGTTGGACAGCAAGCTGAACACAAGCCAGCAACATGCCGTGTGGCAAAGGAGGCCAATAATATCCCTCGAGGAGTGCTGCCAGCACACTGAGGGAGGTGAGCCTTCCCCTTTACTCAGCACTGGTAAAGCTACATCTGGAGTCATGCACCCAGCTCTGGGCTGCCCAGTTCAAGTGAAATATGGAGCTATTGGACAGGGTAAAGAAAAGGGCCACTAAGGCAACTATGAGACTGGAGCATCTCATATCAGGGGAGGTTGACTGACTTCAGACTCTTCAGCCTGGAGAAGACAAAGCTCAGTATGATCTCATTAACACAGTATCACAGAACAGGTTGGGTTGAACATGTACAAACATCTGATGGGAAGGTACAAAGAGACAGAGTGAGACTCCTTCCAGTGGCGTTCAGTGATAGGACAAGAAGAATGGGTGCAAACTGAGATACCTGAGTTTCCATCTGAAAGCAAGGAAAACTTTTTTACTGGGACAGTGATTGGCACATGCTGCTCAGAGAGGTTGTAGAGCCTCTGTCCTTTGAGACATTCAAAAGCTGTCCAGACATGGTTCTGGTCAAACTGCTCTAGGTCACCCACTTAAGGCAGAGGATTGGACAAGATCTCTATAGGTCCCTTCCCATCTCAATTATTCTCTGATTCTGTTTTAGTACACTTTGACACATGGAATCCCAACTCCTGCTTGTGTTACTCCTCTTTAGAGTGCTCCATATGCTCAGACTATCCACCTTTTCCTTTCATTTCAAATACCAGCAATATAGCTACAAGAGTATTTTTATTTTTTTTAAAGTTTCCAACCACCAACTTCGGATTTATCATTCAACTTAAGAAAATGACACAAAAATAATTAGGTATATAACAGAAGTACATTCTCTCTATCCCAGGTTATACAGAACACATTCACAGCAAAACTATAGCTTGATGCCCCTCAATCTTCTCTCTCTCTTCCAGTGCTGCTGTTTTCCAGAGTTGTCTCACTGCATAAAATAATATTACCAGTAAGTAATATTATCACACTCAAATGCATTTCCCAAGTCACACCTCGTTTTCTATTAGTATTTCTACAATTCAGGACTTTCCACAGGATGTATCCTTCTTCTATGTCACAATTTATTTAGATGCCTTCTTGACATGTCACATCTCAGAGGGGCCTAAGGATGCTGGATTCTCAGCGTCGGCTTTGCAGGCAAGACAGCAATACTTCCTCCTCACAGAACCCTCTCCTACCAGCAATGCTCTGCTGTAGCTTCAGTCACAGTGAGAGACACACTTCACAAACAGCACATGTTCAGTGCATTCTTCCAGGCTCATACAGTCCTTACATGGGGGATAATACTAAAATGAAAGACTTGCTGTCATTGCAAGATTCTGGTTTAAAGAAAGAGGAAGTAGTCTCAACATGGAGCCAAATGCTGTCAAATTACTGTGCTATATGCTGGAATAATGATTTTCTTTGCAGCAAAGCCAATTTAAAGTACTCCTGCCTTCCTCCACTCCCCCAGGTTCCTTCTTTCACACTTCCAACCATTTCATTATCCAGTTAAAAAAGCTGGGACCCACACGCTGCTGAATCGGCACAACCAAGAAGCAACAACTATGAGTAAAGGCACAAACTTTTAGCAGCTTTCTTGACAGAAAAATCTACTGGAGAACCTTTTCCTAAAACTTATATTAATAAATGAAAAAGTGAAAATGCAGAGAACATTTCAGAAGGCAAAAAAAGCTTTGGCAGTCCTCTATTTAACTGCAAAACACATCCTTATGAAGAACACTACCATGAAGCAAATTTTATGTTCTAAAATTACTTTAAGTACACTGCTCAATCAAAGTAAAATGCTAGAAGTAAATGCTAGAATAATTCAAGTGGGGAATATTAAATACATCACTTGAGAATAGTATTAACTCAAGAAATAGGCTGAAATTACAGATTCTATTAGGCATGATAGCTTGGTTTTCCACAGAGACTTACAAACGCAAATCCTTCCAGTAAGTTAAATAAAAAGTATTCTGATTTCTAAAACACATCACTAACTTTTAGAAATTTTATGACAAATCTACACCCCTTAACCTGTAGCTGTACAGAATCAGTCACTTCATCTGCTCAAAAACGAGTCCTTTTGAAGCCAGGTACTGCCACCAAGTGGTGGTGAAATCCTGTATGCAAATCTAATTACTCCCCACGTGTAGAACACACAGAACTGAAAACGTTCCCTTAGCCACCAAGTGGCTATGAGCAATGGTGTATTTAATGTATTTAAAATTCATCAATCAAAGCAAAACCTACAGAATTTTCATATCCAAATCTAAAACCGACTTTCTGTTTAGAACAAAGGTTTTTCCTGCAATTCGGTCTTTTTGTTCAGGCACCTTTTGTGAGAAGCTGGGTAAAGAACTATTTCTTCCAATATAAATCAAATACATAGCAACAAACTGACTCTAATAATTAGCTGTTTTCCGTAACTGTACAAATCCCCAGTCAACTTTAACTACAAGGTCAAAGAAGTCTTATTTTCACCACAGACCCAAATTTCAGAGAAAGGTGAATTCAGTAACTGAGCAAAAGACCTCTTAAAGTATAAATTTCCAGCTTGTTATTTGGACAAGCTATTCTATGTACTTCTGTTAGCTTTTAAAGATCACAACAGATTGGGAAGGATTTTAGTCAGGTATATTTGACTATTTTTACAGGAATATTTCTCTATTCATTATATTGTTAGTTACCTGCATGAATTAGTGTTAGTCCTACAGACCACAGATGAAAACTTGCATGACAACAAAATGATGCTGCACAATGGATTTACAGTACAGCTTTCTTAAAGACAACATTAAGAACAGTTTAACTTGATTTTATTGAGGCAGATCTTTTAAAACCTTTCAACTTTGGAAATATTCTGATCTTATTTCCTATTATATTAAATGAAAGTTGAAATCCTTTTCATCCAGCACAATTTGAAACACATTTAGCAATTTCTCATGCTTTTTGGCTGGCAACTATTTGTTGTCCATATTTTAATAGCACCACAAATGTTAAGACTTCTTAACTCCTAAAGCATGCTATCCTTCCCAAATATAGAAAGACTACTTGAAATGAACACTCTGTTTTCACTCATTTAATTTAGAACTTTAGTGTAATGAATTATATTAGTGATATTCACTCATCCTTACCAGCAAAGTAGCTCTCATACTCCTCTATATTCTTTCAGTGATCAAGGGTTAAAAACCTAGTAAGACTGAAAGAAGCAGTGCCAGGTTAAGGCCAAAAAACTATCTTGTTACCTTTTCAGTTTAAGAACAAAAAATTCTGCCAACTTGGAGAAAGATCACTTTTACCGACAAACATGAAATAAAGAGTTTTTAAAAGACCCTAAGCTACATAACTCTGTACATGATCAGATGAACAGAGAAAATTTGCAATTCCATGTGACAAGAAAAGATAATGTCACCCCCCTCATAAATGTTTTTTGTTTCTTTTAAAAGTCATCACCATAAGTGATTTAATGGCAGAAAACTCAACTTGATGTTACCAAGGCAATACGAACAAGATGAAAATTGTCTGAGATCCATTGTACGAGCCAAAGAAACACACATCCCACATACTCAAATTTACCCTGTGCAAAATTCTGTACATAACCTATCCTTCTTCAGCATCCACAGTACTATTATTAATTTATTACATCCTCTACTTTTAGGTACAGCAATACATTCAAGACACTTTCTGGAAGAAAGTGTTTTTCCCTGATACCTCAAACGCTTAAAATCTGACCTCACTCTACACACTGTTACAAGGCAAGTCAGCTCAAGCACCTACCTTCTGTCACCTTCTGGTTACACAGAAGCGTGACCCACTATTCTATTAACACGCTGAGACCAAGATTATTTTTTCCTTACTTTTCCTCATATTTAATACAAGATAGCTCCTCATATGGAGCTCAGGAGACACAGCCTGGAAGTCAGAAACTTAAAGAATAAAAATTATAGCAATCCCAATAAAGTACATTCACTGCATACAGGATTTTATACCTGTGTGTTTTAAATAGCAAAAGGTTATTATTTTTAATTTCCAAACCCCAGGATAGCATATTTTTTGCATTTGTATTAAAGAACAAAAACCCCAGATCCTTTACTCAAAGAAAACCTACATGGAAAGCACACTGTCAGTCATTAAGAAATACATCCTGGTCAAGTGTACAAGTAAAATGAGTGAATCATTAAATCCCACTTTCAGCTATTGGTTTAAATGACATAAGATTACGCAAAAGGACAAGTTTGCATTCCTTGCTGCCTTTCTCTGAACGTTCTGTGCCATTTTTCAGCCCCAGAACTAGATTAGTACTCAAGAAGCAATACACATAGCAATGCAATGCATCTATGATACACCACAAATTTGTATAACCAGATCTGGTTTTTGTTTTCTTCTGGTTTTTGTTTTGTTCCCTGATAACTGCGTAATATTTGCGTTGATTTACTGACTATTCAGTTGTCATCTTTACAGAACTGTCAGAACCTCAAGATCTCCTCCAAGCAATAACAACACTGATCAAACGCCATTACACTGTTTCCATGTATTCTTTTACACATTTTTTCTGCCCTCTTGTTATGTATGCAAGAGCAGAGGCTTTCCCCTCAGAGACCAGCTTTTTTCTATTATACACAGACAACTACCATTAAGATGAAAGGTCTTTGGAGTTTCATTCAGATGATCTCATGCTTAAAGAACATACTCAGTTATTTATATAGACTTCTCAACTAATTTTCTGCATTTAAACCAGTAATGAGATAACAATAAATTAAGAAGAGACAGAACATAAACTGTAAGCATGAAGTACTGAAAGCATTAGAAGGCACAGGGAACAATCTAAATCTTACTGAGAATATAAGTCCCTTCTGTAACAATGATTCTTGTTTTGCACTCATCCTCAGATAAAGTATTTCCTTTTGCAGAGTTGTATTTATTCGTTTTCTCAAAGCAACACATTCTAGAAACTTGCAAAGTCAAGCTAAGGCAGTAAACATCATCTACATCTGATTATATGCATGCTACAGTAGTACAGCTTACTTTTAATTGTTCATAGTACGGAAGGCAATCCATAATCAAAAGTCCTGAATCAGTTGTACATTATACAAAGGAACAACATTGAACAAAGTGTTGTTTTAAATTCCCCACAAAGCATTCTGCTGTAATCAGTATTTTAAAGTTGACAGCAGTAGCACTAAGAAAAGTCTTTGCAGAGCAGAAGACACAATAGACACGTCTATTTTAAAATGCACATACTACATTTTGGGAGTTAGAACTGGGTGATCCTAAGGACTTTTCCAACCCTAAACATTCTATGATGTTTAAAACTACATCTACAGCTAAAGAACAAGCCCATCTGAGCAAATGGGATCTTACTCTCACCTTTTCAAAACACCAGGTCACCACAAGAAGCTGTATCAAAGATGGCATATTGGTCAAGTAGCAAGCAGGAAACTCGAGAAGCCAGCTTTTGTTTGGTATGGAAGCCTGTGTACACAAGTCCATCATGCCCTGTTTTCACAGCAGAGAATTTACTGAACTGTGGTGCCTTACCTAAAGATACTCTTGAAAGACTCAAGCTAAAACAGACTAAAGCAAACTGGTCCCTGTTATATTTCACAGAATTTAATGGAGAAGAGACTAATATTACAGTTCAAGGTTTTCCTGAAGTAGAATATCAAGTAACATGAAGAGAAACAAAATCTGGGCTAAGTTCTTTTTTTCCTCAAAATAATGGGGGGGTGGGACAAATGCCAAAGTTACAGAACAATTTTCCCAGACTGACACTTTGCATTTGCAAATAGACACCTAAGTTCTACAGCTCATGAGTACCAGCAGTAAATCTTCATAGACTTTTGTCTTTCAAATAGCACCCAGAAGTGTCCCTGAGGGGAAAAAAATAAACAAAACCCAAACCTAAACTCAAGAGAATTTCATTATTAAAATTTTGAGATGCTATTCTGGTAGCTGGTCAAGTTTCCCACACAGTTATTTATTAATCGAGTAAGTGCAAGTTTAACAGCTGCTTTCACAATGCAAAGTACACTTTCAGTACTTTGAAACTAGGTGGATAATGTGTAGAGGATGAAATTAATTTGAAGTACTCACCATTTTGGTTCCCAATAGCTAGTAGAATTCCTTGACAGCTTTTTGAGTGTTTAGCAGTATACGCTAATGGACCTAAGGAATTTGGGGTAGGGGGGAAAGAACACCCATTTCCCCCCCCAAGAAAAGCAGCATCCACAAAACTCCTACTCACCTTTGTTTGATTTACATGAAGCTGTGAGATCCACTTCCACATTAAAACAAACCTGCAAAATAAAACAAGAACTTACTGTACAAATACCACTGTTTCCTGCTCGTGTTCTAGACTATGAGACAAGACAGACAAAGCACAGAGATAAGAAATTCACAGCTAAACAAGTATTCCATCAGTTTTGTCTCAGTGTAGAAATATCAAAGTTCCAGTGGTCTTCACCCAAATACAGATGTAATCTTCAAATAACACAGATGTTGGTACTTCAATTAAAGATCCATCAAGAAATCCTGTCAAATACACACAGGCTATTAAACTAAGTGAGCAGGACAGGAGAAAAAGAGTTACAGGCCAGAAAAGCTCTGCCTTCAAGGTCCCTGGATGGGGAATGAAACACATAAAGGAAATGGTTACAAATGTTTTTTAAATCTTTCAAGGAAAAATGATGAACATATCCAAGATTAAGTGTTGGACAATTTTAAGCCTGGGCCTCACTACTCCGTTGCCTTTCCTAGGACAAAACTGTGATTATTGTTTTAAGGCTGGCTGGGCCATTTTAAAATCATTACTTACTTTGTCTTCATTAAAGATAATTAAGATTAAATGCTCTAATCTCAGTTTTGCTCATGGATCTTTAACAGAACTAACTATAGAGGAAGTACTTCACTTCCTAGTTGGAGATAATCAGAGTATATAACATTTGGAAGAGACCCCAAGTCACTGAAGCTGCAAAAAAGCAAGAATGGATTTGGGTACAGCATCTCTGGGTCTACTTCTAATGAAGACGCAACTACCAGCATAAAGCTTTACAGGGAAGGTTATCTGTACCTAAACCGATGTATTTATCACCAGAAGTAACTTTGAAACAGATATCCATCCTCAAATACTGCGGAAGATTCTTTCCCTCAATTTGATCACATGCAGCTTTATGACTCCAAGTTCCCCAGTTAACCTGTAACTGTGTCAAAGCCACCTCCCCAGATTACAAAGAGTAAGAAAAGACAGACCTTTCAAAGAAGTCTTTCTGGCAATATAAAGTAAGTGAAGACAAGTCTCCGAACTCCTTTCCCTAGCCCCAGGATCATTTCTTAAGTACCACATAAACCTGTTGCCTTTATGCATTATTGTTATTCAAAATATATGCTCATTTCTCAAGTAAGATGTACTACAGAAAAAAGTCAAAAATTCTTTAGTCAGGTTTCAGAGTAATGTTCATGTGCCTGGAGAAGCAGAAGTGTTATTTGCAAACAGTAACGGAGCCCTGCTGTGTGTTACAGAAGGTAAATGTAAAGCTACAGTTAAAAACACCCACAAAATACCATGCATGTTTGAAGAGCCATAACACCTTTCAAGAAATGGGATCCAAAGTCTTTACAGGCTTTAACATTATCAAACACTAATATCAGCACTAAACCAGACACCTCAGTAAACCTGTGTGTGCACTTTGTCTGGGGAGAGTCAATCCCAGCCAAACAGTTCTCTCACTGCAGGTAAGAACTACATCAACGTCTTCCTCCCTGCAAAATGATCTCACACCACCACTGTAGCAATTCTCACATCTTCTGAACACTGCAATTAGCTGAACATCAGCAGTAACTGTTCTCAACATAGATTTCATGGCTTGTGATTCAAGTGCAGACAAAATCTTTGCATCAAAGGATTTAGCCCGGACAACTGTAGATCAGTGCGGTAATACAGTTACTCACTCTAACAGCTTTTTCATGAAAACACATTAATTTGGAGCAGTCTATTACTCTGTTGACATAAGATGGGAAGTCTTACCCTACACTGCCTGTCTCGAGGGTATGTGCTACTCTTGTACTCACTGAATGTGCTCTGGAGAAAACTTAAATGCAAGTACCCTTTGGTTCATAGGGAGCTCGCAGACCACTTGGGGGATAAATCTTTCCCTGTTAGCACAGAGGGAAAGAGAAGTGAAGAGAGAAGATGGGCCATTGTAACTGGGATGTTGCCTCGCTGAAGGAAAGGTGACAGAAGTCTCACCAAGAAGATGATTGGCAAGCAAACTGCTGAAGCACCAAAGGGCTGGCCACTGCAGCCCTGTGTTACAAACTTCAAAGGGCCCTGCAGAATTAACTCCCCTTTCCAGGGTTTTAAACCCACTTGTGTTCAAAGCTCCACCCTATGGGTGACAGGTCATGCCATGGCATGCAAACATCTTAATGAAGTCAATGCAATCCACAGAAAGACACCAGATTTTAGCCCAAACTACTGACAGCACTGAGACTCTCACTGCTTAAAGCAATCCAACCTACAGTACTTAAGCAACACTCAACTCTCAAAGGTCATTCTGCTGTCAGAGAAGATTCCTCTCATGCCAGTACAATCAAACTCTAACACCTACCCTTCATTTCAAGGGTGTTGACATTTGGAATAACTGAGCACCTGAAATTCTTTACCATCAGATCCAGGAGGGGTAGCTCTCCAAGACTCCTTAGGGAAAGGTGAAGATTTCAAAATCACAAATGCTTTGGCTCTGATTTTTCTGTCTTAATTCTCATTATCGGAACAGGAAACAAGAATGAAAGGCAGTCTCCCTCACCAGTAATAAAGACAGCATCAAGAGACTCAAAAGCAGGTAGGAAATACAGTTCCAGAGCATTCACCTTGAGGCCTTGCCACTCAAAAGGGGCCCACAGCAGGTACAAGGACTGCTGTGCAATGGTGAGGCTTCTGATCACTGATAAGCAGCTGCTGTTCTGATAAGGGGAGAGAACAGGAAGAGAAAGAAAACCGCAGTGGTGGAGACAGGAGATATGTCAAGTGTACCCCCAGTGGTACTAAGGAAACACAGATGGATTCTCACAGGTGAGAATGCTTAAAGAAGCACAAGCATCTCACTCATGGGTAAATAGAATCATAGAATAGTTAGGGTTGGAAAGGACCTTAAGATCATCTAGTTCCAACCCCCCTGCCATGGGCAGGGACACCTCACACTAAACCATATCACCCAAGGCCTCGTCCAACCTGGTCTTGAACACTGCCAGGGATGGAGCATTCACAACCTCCCTGGGCAACCCATTCCAGTGCCTCACCACCCTAACAGGAAAGAATTTCCTCCTTATATCCAATCTAAACTTCCCCTGTTTCAGTTTTAACATGTTACCCCTTGTCCCATCACTACAGTCCCTAATGAAGAGTCCCTCTCCAGCATCCCTATAGCCCCCCTTCAGATACTGGAAAGCTGCTATGAGGTCTCCACGCAGCCTTCTCTTCTCCAGGCTGAACAGCCCCAACTTTCTCACAGTCTGTCTTCATACGGGAGGTGCTCCAGTCCCATGATCGTCCTCGTGACCCTTCTCTGGACTTGTTCCAGCATTTCCATGTCCTTTTAATGTTGAGGACACCAGAACTGCACACAATACTCCAAGTGGGGTCTCACGAGAGCAGAGTAGAGGCGCAGGATCACCTCCTTCGACCTGCTGGTCACGCTCCTTTTGACGCAGCCCAGGATACGGTTGGCTTTCTGGGCTGCAAGTGCACACTGAAGCAGGCTCATGTTCATTTTCTCATGGATCAGCACCCCCAAGTCCTTCTCTGCAGGGCTGCTCTGAATCTCTTCTCTGCCCAACCCGCAGCTGTGCCTGGGATTGCTTCAACTCAGGTGTAGGACCTTGCACTTGGCATGGTTAAACTTCATAAGGCTGGCATCAGCCGGTATTAAGTAGAGGAAAAACAACTGCTCACAATAGTTTCCTAACAGATCTCTGCTAACTGACACATCTACACCTATTTGAGAAAAGACACTTAACCATCTTTAATCACCATGTTCTCCTGGAATGGCTGCAGTCAGGAATGTAATTCATAGAGATGTTTTTTTGGTGTGGTTTTTTCTTTTGCTGGTCAGTTGCTTTTAAAGAGACTTGTAATACAAAACAAGCTTTTGACCCTACAGACGCATATGCTTGTGGGAGAAGGACGGAAGAGGAAGAAACAAAGGGTAGAACAAACTATACTGTCCAAACTACTTTTGCTGGTGTAAGGTGTGGCTGAACAGTGCATTTCACCAGCTCAAGATAAAAACACAGCAAAAAGCTTGCAACTGTAGGCTTGATTTTCAAGTGCTTTCTAGGACTTACAAACTTTGATTAGTTGGTTGAGATGCAGCATTTACATTTATTAGGATATTGCCATCCCAGCATTAAAATCTGCTAAATTCAAAAGGGCGGGGGGGGGGGGGGAAACGGGATGATTTCATTCTAATATCTGATGCAGCTCTGATAAATGTCCATAATCTTACAGAAATCTAGCAATTCTAAGAATCAATGCAGGAAAAATCAGCCAGCAGAAAGCAGAGATTACTCTAAGAAAAGGCTATTACAAGAAACCCAGAAGAAGCTCCAGCTAAAATTTTACACACAACTACGAAGGATAAAATCACTTCAGCAAAGGACTAAAAAGGCAAAAGCTTAGTTGACAATAGTATCCTAAATCAGTTAATACAGCTGAAAAGCTGTTTAAATACAAGATATACTGCCATTTTCTTCACAAGTAGTCAGCAATGACCTTGCCTGTACAAAATGTAGCTTCCTTCTTTCTGTTTGCAGAAGCTTTGATGCTCTTTGATTTCTATTAAACAGTATAAAAATAACTTCTTCTACATTCAGTACCCACAAATATCTAGAACTAACATTCAGTGTAGCTCCATTTAAATCATCACTCAAATGTAAACATGAGGTTTTCTAATACCACAAAATTAACTCCCTTTGAGGATTTGTAGAAGTTCTCTCCATTTATGCTATTCAAACTTCAGCTTAACCAACTGAATTATAAATGCAACAAGGAAATTTACCTAAATTTAATTTGCAAAGGAAAAAATAGAGATCATTCTTCTTACAATAGTTAATGAAAAGCAATCT
The DNA here is from genome assembly GCF_028554395.1 of Pezoporus wallicus. Taxonomy (NCBI): domain Eukaryota; kingdom Metazoa; phylum Chordata; class Aves; order Psittaciformes; family Psittacidae; genus Pezoporus; species Pezoporus wallicus. Next base: position 6,453,777 of record NW_026642342.1, read on the forward strand.
TCAAGTGCAGGATAACCTACTGAAGCTTGAATTATCCAGAAGTCAAATTAAGCAACAACTTAATACTTCACAATATGAAGAGATAAAATTTAAGTCCTTTTAATGGAGATGCTTCTGACTTCAAAGAATCTTCAGTGAGTGAACAAAAGCAAGCAAGGGACTACAGGAAAGAAGACAGCTTCCTGCATTTTGAATCTCCTGACAGATTTTGAGAGTTATCTGAAATCAGTTCAAAGAAGTTACAGCTCTTCCTTTGTGGAGTCATCACAGTAAAAGCTACATGCACAGCTCCCAAAGCTGTGGTGGGGCTTTCACATGGAAGTGTTGAAATCTCTTCTTTTGCTACTTGGAGAAAGTTGTGCTTTTTGACAGCACCGTATGGGACGGTGAAGCACCTCAAGGAGAAGTGTGACAGTGTTAGGAATGAACACAACTGATCACACCTCAGGCTGTGAAGCTGCTTCAGTCCAAACAAGATTACAACTAGAAGAAGGCAACATTAACAGGAGTATCATTACAGGGATAAAAGCAGTCAGAGAGAGTGGCCTGAATAGAAAAAAAAAAAAACAACTTGTGTTTTTACCACCAGTTAAGTCAAACAACAGATTTCATTATTATTTAGAAAATCTGTATTATGCAAATGGAAACAACTGAAAAGACCATCAGAGGCAAAAATATCCTATGAGTGTGGTTTGGACTAACAAAACATACACTGGCCAAAAAGGTTACTTTTCCTCTCCATCACTAAACAGATAAAAGAAGCAAACATTTAAAGACGTACACAACAGGCCCACAGTAAAAATGGAAAGATGTCTGGAGAGAGGCAGGGGGAAACTAACATAATTTAAGAGCTGTGTACTTTAAGAATACATTGTTTAGTAAGCAAATATGCAACAATGAACATACAAATGAAAGCATAAAAAAAGCACTGAACTAACATCAGTTTAAAGATGGAGTTCTGCAAACATCTGTAAATTCAAGGCCTTAAGAGAACATACTGAGATGTTGTTTCTGAAGGTTATCTATCAATGCAGTTTCTCCCTCAGCTAAGATTAGGTGTAACACTCTAATTATTACTGATATTTAATAACTTTACAGTCCATCAATATCCAACTAAATTGACTGGCATTCTTCACAATGAGAATTTCCATAAGCAATAAGCTGCAGAGAAATAATTCACCTTCATTATCGTTTCTCTACCACTTTAAGCTATGGATCAACACAGCACTTGCATAACAAACACCTGCACATTTTCAGTCACCCTTCAGCCTGATTTTCTTGACCACACAAACTAGCTCTTCATTGGCTGCATTTACATACCTTAAGTAGAACAGCTTCTCTGAAAACAGGAAAGCTTAAAGCACAGAATGACATCATTCCACTCCATACTAATGGTGCTGTACATAACCTTGGCATCATCCTTGACAGTGAACACTTCTCCTTCCATTATGCAGACAGCAAAACCTCATCAATACATCACTTGTGCAGAAACTGCCTCTACCCTTCAGTTACAGAATCACTCTCTCCACCAGTCTTATTTACTACATATTCCTTCACCATATCATTACACAAGCTTTATATAAGGGACACCAACATACACTGGCACACCCTCTTACTTAAGTACCACATGAATGCACTTCAGAATACAGTTACAGGAGATCTTGCCCACCTCACAGAAATTGATGACGGTTCCTTGCAAATTCCTAGTCCAAGTTTGCACACCCATTTTCTCAGCTGAAACCAAGTAATCCAAAATCCAAACCAGTAAGTTTCTTCACTGAAGTGCTTCCCTAAGGAACCAGCTGCCTCGCATAAAAAAACATTTTGTGTCGAAATAAAAATCAAAAACCACAAAGCAAAACAAAGCTTTTGGAAATATCTGAGGTAGCACCTTCCATGTGCTCATTGTAAGAAAACAGCCTGTTACATTTCAAGGTTTGTTTTCAAATACCAATCTGTACAGTGGTGTTAAGACTTGTGTAGTGTTATTACACTACAAACCCCACTGAATTTTAATACAAACATGAAGGAGGCAAGGCTAACCATAACAAAAAAATCAAGTTAAGGTTGTGCACATCAAATCAGTGCATCCCCTTTTGTGTACCAGCAAGCAGCAACATTCTGTTGTCCAAATTACTCTCTTTACATACTATGCATTGTTCTAGAACTTGAAACTTGTATTTTATGTATGGGGTACAGATGCCTGTAAATGAGGCAGGATTCCACTGAAATCAGTCAGAAGACTGTTTTGTACAAGATACTGAAGGAAACTGTGTAATAAGATTGTGCCATAAAAATACTATACAGGTACAATCAAAGTAAATAAAACATACATGCTATTTGAGAAATATCATGTTCTAAGTATAGATACTTGCATTTCAAGTCATACGCAAGCATGTATTTTAGATGCATACTTTAAGTAAACGCCTTCTTAATTTTAACCACTGAGTAAGCCTTTGTAAGTCTCCTGAATAGAAAACAGTTTATCAACTTCATCTCTGCTCAATGCCTTTTCATTTGGGAAGTCTGACAGAGAACTTCACCAACCTTCCTCCCAGAAAACTACAGAAAATGGGATCTGCTATAGGTATACAGGACACAGCACACAGATGGGACCTTGATGAAGAGCAGAGGCCATACCTGCCATCAAATCTGCCACCTGTGGAATCCTGACACGCAGAGAAATACATCAGTTGATCTTCGCACATTCACTGCACTTCACTTTTCCCTTTCCTGATGTACTGCATTATACACCTCTGAACTTCCTCAACGTCACTACTCTTCTCTATTAATAAAAACAAAAAACAACTGCAAAGAGCTTACTCTGCAATACATACACTTGCATCCTTATGAAGGAAAATACAATACAGATCCCTGAGTAGATTCCACGCTAAAATCTGATCTTTATTTATAAATCTTCAAGCAGGAATTAGGTCAGCCATATTTTTCTTATTTTGAACCCAAAATATAAAAATATCTTAAACAAAAGCATTGCTGCATACAAAATACCTGCAAATATTACAGACTTCATTTCTTTACACCAGAATTATGTTCCCAGATACCACATCTTTTGTGAAATAGTATCAGGTTGTTTGTTTTTATAAATTATTATGAGAAGTGATCAATTCTCTGTACTGTTTGGTATTTTGAGGGTTTGTTTCTGTTTTTCACCACCCTCCCCCTCCCCAGGTTGTTTTATATGGGTATTAAGTTTAGTAAAACCATTAAGCTATTTTTTGAGGTAGAAAAAGCAGTAATAAGGTTTGAAAATAGAAATTAGTTTTTCCAATAAACAGATTCTAAACCAAGAAGCCTGATGATATCCATTAATATCTAAATGGATTTAAATCTCTGCTCCCACTAGGGACACTTTTATGTAAAAGCAGTATCTCGCACAATTTTTCTAAGAGTAGTTAAAGCAGCACATTAATAGTCAAGCCATGTTGTTACTGTAGCAACAATGATTTCTGGTAGCCATTTTCTCTTCAGCTTTAACACTGTTTCAAAGCCAACAGTCCTTACTGCAATCTCTGTTTAAACCCAAAGGCGGCAAACTGCTTAGCAGTTTTCTCTCTGCCTGCATACTTCAGATACCTCCCTCGAGTCTCTCTTCAGCCTAATGTACTTACCTAACACTCTTCCCTAATGCTGGACTCCCCACAGTCTCAGTTTACAATGAAAACGGAACAGGATGGCAGTCCATTTAAAAACAAACAACCTATCTATGTTTTGGAGACTAAACAGTCTGCAGGACACTCTGAAGAGCAGAACAGTGATGCAATTCATGATGTTAAACTGCAAGCTCTAAGAATGCACCTCAAGACAAGATCACGAGCTAACAGGCTTTATAGCCCTGGTCATCGCATTGCCAGCAGTCACAGAGAGCCCCTTCTCAGATCACAGATTAGAAAACCAAAGCAAGTGCTGTAGCTGAAAGCATTATCTTGGTGGATTGACATATCTCTGATTTTTCTATATCTAGAAAACCAGTTTAAGACAAAACTAACATACACATTCATTTCTATCCCCTCCTCTACATCTCTGCAGTCTTAAAATTACAACACCTGAAACACCTTCCAGGCTTGCTTAATACTGCAATGCAGTTCTGAAAAACAGGTTAAACCTAAAGTTCTACAGCTCAAAATCAGTGATAAACGACACTGTTTTCACTTCTTTCTTAAAAAATTATAAAATCTCCCTATCTTGTATCATGACAGTTTGAAAGAAAGCAATGTGGCGGCAGGGCACTAACAAGAAAGTGAAGTACATAAACATTCAGAACAGCAATGGGAGGAAGTAGTGAGCTGGTATTATTAGCATCCTACAGAACAGGATCCCAAGTCCAAATTCAGTTCCTCACAAGTTTGTTCCAGTTGAACAGGTAGCTATGCTGGGATCACGAGCTCTAATGCCCACTGTTGTCTGTCTAGACAGTGCTTTTGACTCTTCCTGTAGACCGTGGCAGGAAAGGGATTCTCCTTGTTCATAGCCCCAGCAGAAGTGTATTTTCTATGCATGTGAAAATGTAAACTCTAACATAAATTTCCTAGAGCTTTCATGCACACTTACATTTCCATAAGTATCTGTAAACCTCTGCTTATAAACTAGTAATATCTCGTATGTAAGGGCTTAAGCTTAAAATGAAGACAGGTTTATGCTGAACTCTGAACTGCTGTGGCTGAGATGTTATTCTGATACCCCTATGACAGTAACCTCCAGCAGAGGACAGAACAGACACTCTGGAGTATTAGCATCTGTAAACAGCACTGCTAACTCCCAAAGAGCCTGCTTGCGCATCAGAGGACTAAGCTATCATTACAAGGAATGTTCTAGTATGACAAAATAACCATATATAAAATAATCACCTAAAAATACAAAATCTAGTGGTATTCTCACTGCAATAGTTTTGTCCAAATATACATACATTTTATACAGTTAAGATTCAACTCCTGTTTACCAGATTTAAAGTGAAGGTACAAAATACTCTGCTTTCTAACTGGGCTCATATACATGCTATTATTTATCATCCATGAAAGATCACTTTGGGGAGTCACGTATACATAACTAGTAACATAAAGCCTGTCCTTCATTTTGCAGGAGCCTGCTTACTGATGACAGAGGATTGGTTTTGGTGAAGGAGTAAAGTTAGAATGTGCTCTCTATTGATAACTATTGAAAATGTTTTTTTTAAGTAGAGTAAAAATCCATTCCTCACTAAGCTACTCAGTGTTCACTCTTGGTCTGGTGGCACTTAAGGCTTCCAACACTGTCCATCATCTACTTATGTAGGAAAACCTATTTCCTACTTTAGATAAGCTGTAGCAATGCAACATAATTAAACCAATTGTGTTTTAGTATTACATCACTATGCTAGATAGCTGCATTGGTTGTCTGTGTCATTCCCCCCCCCCTTTCTTTTAATAGGAACAACCCACGTCTTACAACCCAGGTCATACTACCCGGTATGCAAACCAAACTGGGGCAGATGCCTCCACACACCTCTCTGAAATGTAGAATGAGACCAACAGTTACCATTTTGAACACTCCATTGAACCACAACAATCAGAGATCAGCTCTGACACATCTATGTCTCATTAGCAAGCTCCTAGTCATGGCCCTTGTGTCGAGTTTTATTACTAACACATTTAATTAACTTCCATACAGGGCTGTTTCCTATAACACCATTTCCAAGTGTTTTTGGAAAGTTACTAAGCCTTTGCTCAAAATTACTCCTTACTATGAAGCAGATATTCTCAAGGTCTACCCCAAGGTCTCTCTACCCAGGTTACACAGTATCTTGAGGTCTCTTTCTACACAGTTTAATAAACTTCTATGGAGTCTCCATGTCAGATTGCAAGATGGTGTAGCAGACCTAGGCAGGCTTCAAGGTTAGGGCTTCAACAATCTTTTTCTCTTCAAACTTGAATGCTTTAAATGCTTGTGGATTTTGTATCACTGTTCACTTCCTTTTGCTTAGCCATCAGAAGATTTCTATCTTTGATCCTTTTACTATTTAAACTAATTCTTCCAAACACGTAACAACCAGTGGACAAGCTCAGTCCTTCCAATTTGCATTTTTTTAGTATTAAGATGTCTGGGATTTTAGGTGTAAGTGTGCAGTGTTTCTTGCAGAGACTTATCTCTGTTCATCTGGATACAGGCAGCAAAGTATCTTGGTTTTTATTACCTTGTCACACCTGCAAATACGTAACTACCGGCCTACTTTTCACTAGCCAGCTGTAGTGACACACAGCCAATAAACTGAGGCAGGGCATGCAGCTTCTAACAAATACATTTAAGGGTCACAACATAACTTCCACACAACAAAACAAGAAAAATCCATTATATCGGATGTGTTTGGCCGCTTCATCACCACCATTTTGGTCATGTAACATAACACTGCTAGTCATACGAAATGCTGACCTCATGCTAAAAATGCTGATGTCTTCATCATATGATGAATGAGAGCAGTAGCTCTGGCTACAGGAAAGCACCCTTCTGGTACACCCCCAAAGAAGCTGTTAAGACTTTTAGGAATGACAACAGCAACAAGCATATTGGTTATCCTCACCTGTACACATCCAGCCAACTGGCTGTCCTGAGGCACCTCATCTGGCTGGGGATTAAAAATAACATATAAACTTGATTTGTCAATTTTCCTGACCAAAACTGATTTCCCAATCAAAGTTTCAAAAGTAGCTCAAGAAACAAGACATACAGTCTAAGACTGTTTCATATGCTTTACACTGGATTACAGGGGTACTACAAAAGAACCAGATCTGCATGGGCTGAAGTTGCATACAATTGAGAGTATAAAATTAATACACACACAGCTGGCATAAGCCATTCACATTATTACTCCATTTCAGAATACAGATACAAATGACAGGGTTTTTAACGGAGGCAAAGAAACCTGTATGTTTCCCATGCCTCCCTTGCACCCTAAAAAGCACATAACCCCGAGACACAAATATTTTCTTCTAGCAAGTAAACAGCAAGTAAAAAGCTTCTTAAAACAAATGGAAGCAAGCCCCCAACATAAAGGAAACTTTGCTGTTGTCCTGGACACCCACAGTTTCAATGACCACCAAAATACCTCCCGCAAAGACTTCATAAGCTCACACAGATATTGACTACGTCCCAAAAACTTAAGTCATCCTCATCAATAGAGGCTCCATGACTACTTTTAGGCCCATAAAGAGTTGACTATCTGCCTGTTGACTGGCCCCCAAGCTAACTCAGTATTGGTGATTTTGTAAACATACAAGTTAAGATTTTCAAGGTTAGTATTTTGTGTTTGTTTTCAGCTGGAGCACCAAAGAAACTCTGATCAACACAAAATGCTTAGACAATATCTGAGTGTGAAATCTTCTGGTTTAAATGGCTTAAAGGAGAGAGGAACTTTTCCTTAAGTTCATGGACAACACATAGAAGCACACTTAATTAGGGCAATTCTGATACGAATGCTCAGAACTTACCCAATTCCTACTTCATGAACTTTAAACAGCTTCTGAGAAAATAAAAGCCAGGAATTACTCTCCAGAACTCTGTTAGAAGTGCAGAAATACATAAAGTATTGCTACAAATTGAAGAAATAACATGTGTTTAGCCAGATTCACAAAAGAATTCAGAGAACAAATAAAACAGAAAACAAAATAAGTTAAAGCACAGAACAGGTCAACTTCTACCCAACTAGGCTTCAGAATACCCTAACCAAAGGTATTCCTCGACTATGTTTAAGCCTAACAGAAGATTGCTGGGAATTTACAGTATCTAGAGGAAAACAGTGTGATATTTGCGTCTTTAATTTTTTATGAGGTATAGGCAACCATAAAACTCTTAGATCTGTACTGAAGGTGAGACTGAAGAGAAGGGGAGAGGCGTTTCATAGTAGGGTGTTCTGTTGTTTTCTGGTTTGGTGTTTGGTTTTTTACCTTAATAGTGTTACCCTATTAAAAAACAAAGTGTGAATTCTGAATAGAAGAGTACTGGTAACAAAAGGTAACACTTTATGTTTGTGCTCTTTCAAATAAGCTGTTGATTAACATCACACAGCTTTGGTTTTTATTTCTGAATGCTAAAATATCCTTTAAGGTCAGGAAGAAATGCTAATGAAGATACAGTGACAAAAAACAGGAAGAAAAAAGACATTATAAGGAATGTAAAAAACAATGCTCTTTCACCTGCTGAAAATGGCATTCCAGAAGATGACTTAAAAAGAACAAAAGGAAAGTTAAGGTAAAACTGTTGGCCAGAATGAAAGTGAAGTCACAGAGAGACTACTGTGTACAAAATCACCCTAGATCCTAGTACTGATATTACTAAATTGGAAGAAGACTTTAAGATCATCATTGAAACCACAACGCAAGGGATCACTAATTAATCATCCCTCCTTTATTTTTACATCCTTTGAAAAACAGAATGCATTAGCATGCCTCAGGACCAGCTTACTAACTAGATCTAAAGCCAAGTTACTTGAACTATATTAAGCAGAACTTCATTTAAATCAGTGCTCAACATCCTAAACATCAAAATGATCACTCTGCAGAAGTCAAACAAATCCACTTTTCTCTAAACAGTTTAACAGACAAAAACCACCCAACTCACCTTTAATGTTCCAAATGACATGAAGAAATGTTCTGCTGGGATATGGGAGTACTTTTCATGCAAAAGTATAACCCTCTGTAATTCCCTAATGGACATTGCTGGACTACCAAAGAGACTGCAGAACACGGATATAGTCCCAATGTTAGTAAATGTCGATATGTTACCCTCAGTATAGCCTGAATTTAGAACATAGTATCTTGTTCCCTAACACAATACTCTTACATTGGAAAACAATAAAGAAGATTTAGTTTGTTTCTATGTAACCAGTTCTGGTGTCCTCAACATAAGAAGGACACAGAGCCGCTGGAGCAAGTCCAGAGGAGGCCATGAGGATGATCAGGGGCTAGAGCACCTCCTGTATGAAAACGGGCTGAGAAAGTTGGGGCTCTTTAGGCTGGAGAAGGCTCCATGGAGACCTCAGAGCAGCTTCCAGTGTCTGAAGGGGGCTACAAGGATGCTGGAGAGGGACTTTTCATCAGGGACTGTAGCTGTAGGGCAAGGGATGATGGGCTTGAACTTAAAACAGGGGAAGTTCAGGTTAGATATAAAGAGGAAGTTCTTTACTGTGAGAGTGGTGAGGCTACCCAAGGATGTTGTAAGTGCCCCATCCCTGGCAGTGTTCCAGGTCAGGTGGGACAGAGCCCTGGGCAATATGGTCTAGTGTGAGGCATCCCTGCCCATGGCAGGCAGTTGGAACTGGATGATTTTAAGGTCCTTTCCCACCTAAACCATTCTATGATTATATCATTCTATGAAATGTTTAGAAAGATCTGTCTGGAGAGATGGGAAAGGAACACACATAAACTGTGCATACACTCACAAAACTCCTGCAATTATTAAAAAAAAACCCTCTCCCACTATAATACTGCAGTATTTTTTTTTATTTTTGACATAAATCCTTGCTCGTCTACCTCTTGCACATCACCTTCTCTGGTAACCTCTGCTAGAACTTCACTGGATTCAAAACCGGAAGACAAATTCCCAAGTTCTTTTTAGCGTCTAGAAAACATTTCTAAGAATGAATTATCACAGTACCTGTATGACATTTGTAGAAAGAGTCTGACATTGTGGTTGCATAGGAACCTGAACGGTTTCTCCCAAGTCTCATTACTATTTTGGTTCTCTCCCTTATGCAGAAGTAAGTTATGCTTGCTAATGCAACATTACTGCTGGTAAAATTGTGACAAGCAACAGCAGCCTTACAGTCACAGTAAAAGTACACTTAGGGAACATTTTTTTTCCTGGACAAACTGTTTCTCTTCCTCTCCAAGCCTCACACAGGCCAGGAAAGAAGCTCTCTTATGTACCACCACTTTCACCCGCAGGTAATAGCAACAACAATCAGAGTGAACTTAGCCAGAAAGTCTCATCAGGAACATGGCACTGAATGCTAGTGATGTACCTATCTACCTTCAAAACACTAACAAAAGAAAGGTCTGTGAGAATCCATGCTAAAGTAGCTCATCAGCAAGCCTATCACTTCTCAGCACAACACGTGTCACTATTGACCAATACACTGAAGTCTTTCTAAGGACACAGAAAAAGACAATCACTATCCCAAAGTACCAAAGAAAACAAGTCAGGCAAAACAAACCTTCAGAGCTTTTCCCAAAGGAAGGATGCAGAAAGAATATACAATAATATCTACAGTCTTCTTTGGTTTATGTAACACACATGCAACATTTCCACCTCAGCTCCATCAGCATTTCAGTTCAGTTTGCATACCAGACATGTGAGTTCCACTCCCTCCCATTCTGTAATTGCTCCAAAGCCTCTAATTTTTTCCACTGCAGCTTACCTAGGCTAATTCATCATCATGTGTCTCCCCCAACTTATCTTTTCCCTTTTTCCTCAGAAGAAAACTGCCAAAATATATCTTTTCCATTTATAAGTACCCTAATAGGGAGCACTAACTGCTATTATGTTCTCAACTTCCCAGAAGACAAAAAACTGCTTTAAAAATCACTTCAGAGTTCTAACATTCATTATAATTTGCATACAATGCAGTTATTTTCATTAGACGCCACAGGTTCTAGGTTTTAAGTATTTCTCGAAAACAGATTAGGTGATTTCACTTATGTCAATACATATATATATTAAAGAAGGAAAAAGGAAGCAAAAGAGGACAGAGTACGCACTTCACTCTATGAGAGAGCTGGGAAAAGCCAGCTGCAGAACTGTCACTTCCCATTCCCTGTGACAGCACATACAATCAAGACTTTCTCACAGAAGATACACTCAAAACAACTATGGTATTAGACAACAAAAAGCAGCACTTCTGTGTGAAGAAACAGATTTATTTATATTGGCATTTTTCAGGCAAAGGCTGTCCTCTTGAAAATATCATTTCTAATACCAAACCAACTAAAAGTAACAACAAAAAATTTCCCTTTCTCCTTCCTCCCCACCAATTATCACAAGGGAACACAGAATCTGGTGTCTCCGGTGAAGGCTCCTAAGAACATCTATAAGAATACAGTTTCTTTGCAAACTAAATCATTACAAACACAATAAACACTTCAATAACTACAACCACTGTTTTGCTGAAGCCTAATTTTAAGATACAAATTCTGTGAAGTTCCTGACTCTTCTGACTGAAAAAGAGAAATATGGAAAATAAAGTTAATATTAAGAGACAGTTTTTGAAACTCTACAGCCACAAAACTGTTGCACAAGTCTACAATGAAGATTGAGAAAGTATCAGCAGCAAGTATTACAAACATTAAGGACTTTCTCAAAAAGTAGTTATGAAGAATTACATCACAGAGTATTCCTAGGAGAGCTGAGCAGCATCAGAAGCAAACAGAACTATTCAGAAGACAGCCACTCAAGACAACAAAACCTGAAGTATAATAATAATATTATTAATAATAACCTACCAACCAGAATATTCAATGAAAAGCAGCAAACCAAACCAAACCCAAACCATAACCACTACCCATCACCCCCTGACTGCAGCCAGACAAGAAACAGGTATCTACCACTTCCTACCAGCAGCGGCAAGGAGCAGCTTCAGAGCTGCCATGCTTTAGAAGCAGATGTAAGCAATTTTTCCAATGGTAGTCCCCTGACCTACTGTTATTTGCCTTTTCTGGAAGCAAATCTTGAGTGGAAAACCCATCCCTGTCCCCGTCAGAGTCACAGTGGGAAAGTACATGGGATAAAACACAACTCATGCTATCAAAGCACCAAATTACTGTTCTGTGAACAGGCATGCAGGAGGGATTCATCACTACTTTTCAGTATTAGAATGATTACATTTGTTAAGGAACTCCTCTTTTTTTTCCACTCAAACTAAAAAAGGATACATCAGGTAAAAGCCTGTAAAGAAGGTTAATTATACGAGACATACACCTTACACCTTATTTTTCTTATGTTCCATTACTTTGCTGTGTAAAGTACCTTTACAAAGGCTAGCAGTTGGCCCAAGAAAGTTACAATCATCTCACTTCTTGTCTTCAGGTGCAATTGGGCAAATCACTACAGCACCTACAATTCCCTCCATCCTCACAAAATAATGTCCCTTTACATATACAAAACTTCTGACTGCAAATATCTCAGACTGCAACTTCTACGTTTTTTATTTTCACTCAGAATAGAGTAAGACCGTACCCTAAACAGTATGGCAAGTATCTAACTTGCAATGATCAGCATAATGAAAAGTTACCACACACTAACAGTAGGCCTGAAATATTCCAAAGCCCAGCAATCTGACCTTCATTCTGATTTGAGCATGAACTTTGCATCCTCTGGATTAAGTCTGAAGAAATAATGAATTACTAAATATTCCATCATCCTTCAACCAGTCGCTCATATGTAAGATTAAGCACTCAGTATCAATCAATAAATGTCAACTAAAGATTAACCACTTCTAGTAGCTGGATTTAGTCACATCTGAAACCAGCAGTTCCCACGCCAGAGGTATCTCCTGGACTGAGACTTGTCTGTATTACCAAGTTCACTTAGAAATACTGAGTTAAGATTTAGTGCAACAAAAACTAAAAAATGCGTACTCACTGTTAAGACACTTTCTCCCTCTTTAACCTCATTGGCAACACATAAGGATGTTGCTGCAACGTTTTGTCAACGTAACAGCTGCTGAGTGGAGTTGAACAAGGACAGAAATGAAGCGCAACCCACTTCTGGATTTTTCCGTTCCTTACACTTAAAAAAGCTTGCTCTACTTCAATGAGGTGACTCCAATTACGAGAAAATCCCAAGAAACCTGGGCAGCCTTCGTACCAAGACACAACACCCATTACCTGACACCGCATCCCAAGCTAGGTAACATGACTGACCCATGACTATCATGTCCCTTCCCATAGCCAGGAAAAAACACACCTCAGAACTTTATGCAAACTCATGACATGGTCTTTCCTGACAGGCAGCTGTGATTTGAGCATCAATCAGACTACAGCTCACAGTATGACTGTACTGTAGAGGCACATCATGTTTGTGTCCATCATTACACCACCAGGAAAGCCTGAGCAACCACTGCACACCCCTGCCTATCAAAGAGAAGCTTTTCTACATTTCTGTGGACAATATGGGCAGGATTTTTACACCATCACTGCTTGTGTGAACAGTTCTCATTAACACCAGTTTTGATTTAGGGGACACAATGTATACAGGCATAAAAGTGTATGGGATTTTTTTGTTTGTTCGGGTTTTAATTAAGCATGAAAAGGATATTGTTTCCTGATACTACCAACCACATGAAATCCTTTAACCCAGGCAGTATCTTTACATATGTCATCCAGAATGACCAACATTCACAGTTTCCTCAGGTAGCTTACGCTTTTCTTCCAGTAGCTATATGAAGTTTTCCTCTACACAGGGGGAAAAAAAAAGAAGCACCAAGGAAAAATGTTAACTATCAAAAATCAGCTTATATTTAGAGTGCTCAAGAAGATAAACTGACGTATTTTTAGAGAAGACAGACTTGTTTTGGTTTATTTCACCAGGGATTTCTTTACACTCTCAAGTTGGGTGGACACTATTTTCATCTGACGGAATCGAGCTTTGGAGGCTATGACAACTGAAATCAGTCTCAAAGTCAACTGAAGTGAGTGCAAAATTGTTCAGATATAACCTAATTTTATTAAATTATTTTCCTCCCCATCTCTGAATACACAGTGCAGTACATTCACAACCCAGAGCACCCAGGGAACTAATTCAATCGGCCTTAAAATAACTGTAACATTAGTGAAGTGCATTTGGTATTACAATAATAGAGGGAATAAAACAAGTATCTTAAGGCAGTCCTCTAAAAGCTGCATCACTGGAACTCTGTTGATTACAAAAAGCTGGTTTTAAATGTAAAAACTTGTGGAAAGTGAGTTATTTCCTAGCCAGACACACACAGACAGTCAACAACTGTTCAGAGACCTTTAATTCAAACCAACTTCAGGTGAAACTTCACAGCAAGTGACACTAGTCTGTGTTTCTTCCAGTATGGAGTTCTCAGATCTTTTGCAGATTGGTACAAAGCCTGAAAGTGTTTGAAATCAGTAACAGCGTGTGAGCACGTGTGTGTTTTATTACCATGGAGAATTTAATTCTCTTTTGCAGTGCTGTTTTCTCCAGAAGTGACTTCAAAAGGTGCAAATAAAAAAAAAAAAGTATATGTGCTAGTAGGTTCTGGTAATACTTGCAAGTATAAGCACCATCTATTCCACAAGAAATCCCACTGACAACCCTTGAACTCAGTGTCCATACTGAATTTCAGCCTGCACTGTTATTTTAAAGTGGAAGGCATTGCCCTATTGTTTAACATCCTGTTTATCCAATTGCTGATACTCCCATTTCAATCAATTGTTGCTGTAGTAAATAACCTCACAAGGATGCTCCCAGTGATCTGTGCCTTTTCCTCCCACCAGTGAGGTCACCTGTTGAGATTTCAAGACAGCAGTATTCCCTTTTAGCATTCATTCAGGAACTCTCATACACGTTTTGTTAGGCACATTCCTTCTAGTGCTGTTCAGTATAAAATAAGATTCTGGACTTCATGGAACTTTGGGAGGGGAAAAAAAAAAAAAAAGAGTCATAGTAGTACACCTTAGCTCTGATTTTGATATAATAATACTGGCCAAAGATATAATTTTAATTATATATACACAAGATACCATACAGAGTAGAGAAAACAAAAGTATCTTTAAAAAGCAAATTTTCTTTGGTGACATGAGCAACTTTTTACTCCATAGAACTCCTGCTCCTTGGGTAATTTTATTATTAAAAATAAATCTATTTGAATAAATGCCTGAGAGCAGAAGAAACTGTTTTAAGACAACACACTGAAGATTATTAATTTCAATTCTTGTATAACTCTGCACCACATCCCCTGCAGTTACACTGGACAGGTTTGCAGCATCAGCTCTGACTGTAAGTCAGTGTAATAGGATTGTTACACTGCGCTGCTCCTCCATACACTCTAAACTCCTCTCCAATAAGAAATCTGCTGCATTTTCTCTGCATATAAGTGACCCACTAAAAGCTTTCCAGATCTATTCTACATTGTCTAATCAGTCCATTTATTCTGCCCTCAAATTACCTGCCTTGCACCAGTCAGGTAATGAAGAATTCTATGCAGAAGAATCACATTAAGTTACCAGAACGCTGAAGCAATTCACACTCAACTGTGAGGAATCTTCTCTTTAAAGATCTGTTTTATAATGGGAATGAAAAATTATTTTGCCACTTATACAAAAAAACCCAATATATTGCTGAAACTTCTCAGTAAAAGGTACAATTCCAGAGATGCTTATCAGCTTCTTAAGTGTCTTTGTCCCATGTGTTAATTCATTAGTTTATACAATGTGAAATGGCTTCTTACTCTAAAATCTGGTGCACATTCATTCCCCATATGTGCCTGAAATCTAAGTTCCATGACACAATCTTCATAATTAAATTATGTGCTAGAAAGGGAAGGAGGGGAGGCAGGAATCAGAATATCACTGCCAATGAGATGTTGCTTAAAGGGACAGAGTTGTGTACACTGAGAGAAACCTATTTTGATATAACATGCTCGGTTTTCATTACAACCTTGTCAGTTTACAGCCCACACTACCGCAACACAAGTATTTCCAGCAGACTAAAGGTTACATATAAGCTGTAAAAAGAAAGAAAAAAATTTACAGATTTCAGACAAATGACATTGGTCAAGACGATGCTCATCACTGCAACCTGGCGTAACACGAACTTTGCCAGAAAACCCGCCAGACCCTGAAGCAGACGGGAGCCTGAACAAATGGCTTCTATACCTGAACACTTAACTTTTCCTTCGCTGTTGTAAAGCACCTCGGCACCGGGTCCGCGCGTCCTACAGGCAGCAGCACTGCCCTGGTACGTAGGGCACACCGGCCAGCCCTACGGCGGGAGAGGAACTTGCCAGCCGTTTTTAACACTACCGTGCACTTCAGAGCCGCCCTGTTTCATGCCAAGAAGGAAGGGAACGAAGGGTGAGGGAGTACACCGCACGCTTCCCATGCCCCAGAACAGCAGCAGGCAGCCCTTCCCGAGGTGACCGTGAGCCCGGGTTGGCACCGTGTGACAAGCCGCTCTAGCGAGGCCAACGGCAGCGAAGCGGCGAGCAACAGAGCCTAGGTCCGCCCAGCATGACCCGCCGTGCCGCCCTGACACATCGGGGCAGGCGACGGGAAGGGACCGACGCCTCCCGGAGCCCCCCAGGGTGACCCTGGCCATCACCCTGGGGCGACAGCATCCTCCTGCCGCGGCTGCAACACGCGCGGCATTACCTGGGTCCCCGCGGCCCCGCGCTGCTGGCGGCCCGGCCCCGGGCGGCTCTCCCCGCGACCTAGGCCCCGCCGCGGCGGCACCGGGCTGCCCAACAACTCCGCGCCTGGCAATGGCGGCGGCCCCGCTTCCCCCTCCCAGCTCCGCGCTCACTGGCTGCGCCGCTTCATGTGACTGAACAAAAACCTCCTCGGCACGGCCCTTTGTGTCCTACACAGACGGGGCACCGGGAAGGCCGCTCGCCGGCTCGGGGAGGGGGCGAAGGACGACGGCGAGTACGGAGCGAGTCGATGAAGAGTGCCGGGGCAGGGATGGCAGCAGCGGCGGGAAGCGCCTCGCGCGCTCTCTCTCTCTCTCTCTCTCACCCACCCTACCCTCGGCCGCGCCGCCACATCCCGGCCACTTACCGCGGCGCGGGCGGCTGCGGCCGAGCGGCGGTGCCGCAGCGGGCCGGTAGGCGGCCGCCATGTTCCCCGGTGCCGCCCCGCCCGCAGACAGCCCGTGCCACCGCCGCAATGCCGCTCGCGCCCCCCGTCCTTCTTCCTCCTCCCCGCCCCCCCCCAACTCCCGGCGTCCGGCGGGGGGAGGAGGGGAGGGGTGTAAAAAGAATAGAAGCAGCATAACGGGAAACTCACGGGGCTCGCGGGTGTGCGTCACGCCGGGGTTACGTCGTGCGCGCGGCGGAGTGACGTCACCGCGCACGCTGCCCGGCCCACACCGCTAACTAACACACACAGAGAATACCGCACGCACACGCGTCCCGGGGAAGGGGAGGGTGCGTAGCACGCATGCGTGAGTACTTCCCGCGCCGGTGGCGGGTGGCCGTCACAGCTGCGCGCCTGCGCCCACAGCGCGGCCCTCGACGGGTCGGAACCGGCGCGGCGCCGGGGTAGAGGGAAGTGCCGCCCGGCGCGGCCTGCCCTGCCCTGCCCTCCTGTCCCCGCCCCCGCGCGGTAGGGAGCCGGCTGCCGGAGCATCCCTGGCCAGTACCTTTCCCACACAGAGTGCAGAACTAGGTCAGGTGCCGTGGGAGCTGTGCAGAGGCCGCGGAGAGAGGCAGGCTGCCCGGAGAGCCGTGCGGGAGGGGAACAGGGAACCGGAGAGCGGACAGGAGGCGAGCTGGGCACTCAGTCCGCTCGGGGCGGGGGGAAGCCATAAGGGGACACCGGGAAAGGAGAAGCGTTCGATGCTTTTTTTATTAACGTTACTGACGGCAAACCCCGATTGAGGGAAAAAATGTGTAGAGACTGCTCTGATAAACTGTATCTTTTTCCTTGATTTGCTGGGCTCGAAGGATTTCACACTAGTCAGCGGTGCGAGCAGTCATCACCAAGAACTCAAAGACAACTGAGATTTCAGGAGAGCGGAAAAGGAGAAACACGGCACATAGAATTCAAAAGGGGGGAATAGGTAGAGCCAGGAGCTGTCAATCATTCCAGCCTCTATTCCCAGAAAAGGAATGAAGCAAATAATCGCACATCTTTAAATACATAGTAGCTAATGAAGTGGTAAGTTAACAGCCAACATGGATTTGTCAAGAAAATCACATCAAGCCACACTCATCCTGTCACACTGTGATAGTGTAACAGGCCTTGGATGGGAGTAGCAGTATCTGTTGTGGCTTGACTTAGGTAAGGCTTTTGACACCATCTCAGAGAACTCTTAATTGAGCAAGCAAAAGACATAGCGTAATGAAATGACTACACAAAACTACATCAGCAGTGCTTCATTGTGACAAACAACAGGATATAGCAAATACAGTTCCTTGGAGGTGGGTATGTCTGGAGTTTGGTACCAAATCTAATGGTGTGAATGACCAAGTACAGTTTACATTGAAGGGCTCTGGCAGGAATTCCAGACCAGCAGAGCTGGAAGCATGTCACAAGACAAGAAAAGAATTCAAAATGCTCCTGACAAACTGGTTGCAGAAATAGGATGTAATGGAATAACTACAAGTGCCAACTTCAACATTTAAGCAGGAAAATAACAATTGCACAATGGCAAGACTGGGAACAGACAAATAAACACCAGGTCTTCAGAAAAAGGAATGGGAATCAGAATACATAACAAACTGAACATGCATCAACAATGTCACACCATTGTGGAAAAAAGCTGCAGTACAGGAGAGATGTGTAAACAGAGCTGTTATATCTAGGACATACGGAGAAGTTCTTCTCTTACTTAATACTGGTAAAGTCTCATCTGTAAGATTCTGTTTGGGCTCTGCATTTCCAGAAAAATTGCTTTCATAAAAGTCCAACAGAAGGGAATACATGGAAGGGGAAAAAAATAACAATGTTTTTAAAAGACATGACCCTAATTGAGAATAGGCATGCTTGAGGTTTTTTAGTCCAGAGAAGAAAAGAGTATGGGGAGAGTAAGACCTTGTTCTCAAAGCACTGCAGAGGGGGCAAAAATTAATTGAAAGAAATTCAGGTTAGACATAAGGAAAAGTTTTTGTATGACATGGATAAGTGGATGGAGTATATCCTCTAGAGGGTTCTGGAAACATCATTAATGTATTTTTAAGACTAAGTTAAATATCCCTAAGAAAAGTTTAGAAGCATTTGCTCTGCTGTGAGATAATGGCGGCAGAGCAGGTAATCACTGTTTCCAGCATCATAACTGCGGTTACGATCCAGATAGCTATTCTGATCCTGGTTTTTCCTGATAGACATAAATCCCAGAGACATTTAAACATTTCATGTGTTTGTGTGATCTTAGGCACAGGTGTAGATATCTCCTTTGGGAGTCCCTGTCATGATACATTCTGTATAGCTGTATAGCAATGTATGTCACATGCTCAGGTAATTTGTTAACTTACAAACTTTATACTGAACTATAAATTCCACACGGAAAAATAATGTCTTTGTTAGTCTGAATCACAGCTTTTTCTTTTCTTTGTTTCTTGGTTCATTTATTTTCATGGTATCAGATATTAATTTTCCCCACAATCCATGAAATACTTGGGTTTCTCTGGAGAGCTTTCTAGTTAGGAAAAGGTGGTGTGAATGGTTTATGTAATGCAACTGAGACCCACCAAACTCATCTCATTAGAGATGACTAAAAGGCCATTAAATAGGCCAGTTTTTAATCTCCATTGAGTTTGACTGAATTCAAACTGATAGCCCATAGGCAAAAGGCTATGAATTTCATTAACAGTACCCTAACGCACTCAATCCCCTAATGAGTGCTAATGTTATTCTTCTGAGAATTAAGCTTGTTTTCTGAAAAGATACATTTGTAAAATCAAGTTCTGGTATTTTGGAGCACATATGGACAGGTTTGCACTGCACTTAATTAAACACAAGAAAGATTATCACTTCATGCAATGCACAGATTTCTTCTAAGGTTTTTGGTCATATGTGCTCCATCCTAGCCAAAATGCAAACAACAGAAACTGCAAATATTAATTCTACCCCTATACTTCTTCCTGAATATCATTTTACTATACCAAATCATTTTAAAGCTCATCAAGCTTACATATATTTTGTCCCCCAGAAGATTATTTTTATGCAACAATTCTTCCTTCAGTTCTGCAATTAATAGTTGAAGGAAACCACCAAATTCTACAAAAGCATTAACTTACAGAAGAAAATGCAGTGGTTTATGATATTTCACATCTGTTTCTAAACAAGTAAAAAAGTAAAATGCTCAGCATAAAGAAATATGAACTTTAGTTCTAATGCTGCCAAATCTCACAATCTTATTAAGAGTTTAAAGATACCTTAGTTTAATCCCTCACCTTACTACTTGAGCTAAAAGGCCCAGTTCCATAAGCAGCAGTAGACTCAAAAAAATGCTTATGATCCACAGAGTGCGTGGATCCAAATTAAAATCCACATTTGGTGTGAATTCATGGAGCACATAGCTACAGTGTTCCAAAAAAATGACAGTGTGGTAAAGGATTACGTCTAGTGGTGTCAGAACTCGTTTTGATTCCTAATTTCACCAGTTTTGCCATTTAGGCTCATAATATGTGAAAGGTAGTAGACAATCTTAAAGGCTGCATATTGGATTAGGAAGACTTGAGAAATACATACAAAATGACACAAAACTGGA
This sequence comes from Pezoporus wallicus, assembly GCF_028554395.1. Classification (NCBI taxonomy): domain Eukaryota; kingdom Metazoa; phylum Chordata; class Aves; order Psittaciformes; family Psittacidae; genus Pezoporus; species Pezoporus wallicus. Next base: position 6,474,198 of record NW_026642342.1, read on the forward strand.
GTGCATGAAATAGAAGATTGTGAAAGAAAGTATGTGACCAGTAAAGGACCATACAACATGAGTTCTGAAAATGAAGCCAGATACTGCTCAGCTGGCTTTTTGTTTCCAGGAATTCTGGCTGTGTCCTGTATTCCACCAATATCCTGTATCCACCAATGCAGACAAGGCCTAATAATGATTAAAACAGCATTTGAAAACCTCTTGAGGAAACGGTATCTAGTTCCTCTTGGTCTTCAACATGGCTATAAAAAGCTTAAACCAAGGCAGGCTCTTTCATGTTGGCAGCAAAATATGATTAACTGAAACCCATTTAGAAATGGTTTCTTCATATAAACATTTTTGTAGCTGAAGCTGCAGAGGGAGAGTTGGAGCAGGTCTAAGCTGAAGCATTTGGAATGAAAGACTGCAAATGCCTCCTTGTAACACACACAGCAAAATCCCAAATGCCTGGAGGGAAGAACTTTTTAATGATAATTTCTTACATTTATATAGCACCTTTTATTCCCTAGGACCCCAAGCACTTCATTAGCTCTATGCTAAAAGCTTCACTGCAGAAATACAGCCAGTATATGCATGATTTTCTGAACGTTTCATTTCCAGGTGACACATTTCTTTCAATAACAAAATATTCTGCTTATCCCATATATAGCAACTGAAACACCAACATATAAAAGATTAAACTGTATAGTTCTGAGCTGTAGAATAATTTAAGCCTGTATGATTGTCATGTAATGGATACATTGAATTTATCCCATCCATTTCCCCTCTCCATTTATTACTTTGATCTCATCTTTGCATCGTAGCCTTTGGTAGAAAATTGTGTCTTCCATAACATTTTCAAAATTGAAATGCTCCTTGATGTCTGAATTTCAGACAAAAATGGGGTTTATAGGAAAAAGTAGCATTTTTTTCTTAAATCCACTATTAGAAATTGAGAAAGCAGAGGAGTTTTTGAGTACACAGGACATAATGCTTTCTTTTTCCAGCTAAGATGGTTGTTTGAATAAAACATCTTGCCTTTACCTACAAAATTCATCTTGTCTTTGCCCTTAGACTCTCGTAACTACAAAAACAAGGGTCCATAAACATGATGTGAAAGGTATCTCTGTGTTGTTGCTCAATTTGCCACAGAGTTTTTATTTCCACCCTACAGAGATATTTTGGTTTCTTGGCCTTTCCTACAAAGATATAGTACTCATTTCACCAGTTTCAACATATTTAGGAACTCAGTGCACTGTCTGTTTCAACAAACAGTAACTAACATTATTTCCATTTAAATTTTAGAAGAATAATGAAATGAATTGGAGCAGCTTGATTTATTTCAACGCTAAAAATCTAAAAGAAGAAAAATTTCTTAACTCTTTGTTGTTTGAGCTGTTGATTCATGGTTTTTGGCTTGCTTGTTTCACAGGCTCTTTTGAAATACAGCTGTCAGTGATAATTAAAGAGGATTCTCTAGTATTGTCTATATTTCAGGCAGAACAAAAATGCATTTTATGTATAATATGAATTTAGTCTCTGCCACAAATCAAGATATTCCAGTCATCTTTGTCAGCATCAATGAAACTTGCAGAATTGCAGTAAGATGACAGTAATAATATAGATAAAATTAAACCCATTAGCCATTAAAACCTATGCCTGTTTTAACAACCTTAACCAAGGTAAGGTTGAGTCCCGAGATAAAATATTTTGCAACAGAAGGATATTCAGAAGGTCTCCCTGGCTAAATATTGCCACTTGCCCCTGTGATTTGCCTTTGTAACTGTTGCACTTCTAGCTAGGAGAATTTCCCACATTACATGATGAAGACAACCGTTTTCCCATTGCTAGGTTTCTATCCACAGGCACCAGGACGAAAACACCCATGTTTGTTGCTTAGTCCTGCTCCCCTTGGCCAGGCCTGCGCCAGCAGTTACAACACAGCTTTTGTCAGGAGGAAGCAGCTTCTTACCCAGCCTCCCACAGTTGTCCCCTGTTTTCGGTCTCACCACTGAGGAGTGTTATTGTCATCTACCACAGAGCAGAGAGAAGCAGCTGTTGGGGCAGCACTATCTGCCTGGCACATGAGTCTCCATTCTTAGCTGCTCCTCAGGTAACCACCATAATAAATGTTATCAATTAACAAATACTGGATTGTCAGTAGTAATTAATTAACCTTGCTCTTTATGCTTGCATTTTATCTTGCATTAGGTCTAATTCATCCCACAATAAAAAGATGATAGTTAAGCCTACATCTCTGTTCCCTTCAGGAGGATCTGACATCTCTCTTCTCATGTCTGTATTACTGAACTCAAGTCTCACATAATTCAAAGATAAGAAGTAAGCAGATCAGTATAGGAAAACACCACCATATATCATAGCACTGACCCTCTTAAGAACAATGTATTGCCTTGGAGGGTTGCCATTTGCATCACGCACAGGAAGTATTAATATACGAAAATATGCTATGAGCAACAAAACCGTAACAAATTTCTTCCTTAGTCTGCTGATGCATTGTAATTCAGTGGAAGAGGAAGAAATCTGTAGCAATAACCTGACCTTCAGCAGATGATGGAAAGGACCTAGATACAACAGACATAAATTATCGTAGCTCTGCTTAACCCAGACTGATGATTCAGTTCATATTATAGTGCCAAAATGACAGAGAGAAGACCGAGATAGTAATTTCAAGTTCCTTGTTTCAGGTATCACTCTGATAACCTTAGTGTATCCCTGTAGAAGACAGGGCATGGAAAAGCCTAGCTATGACTATCAACCACATGCCTGTCTCGTGCTGGCAAAGTGTTACTGATGAGCAGGAAATGGTATGAGACTTGTAGAGTGCCATGTTCTGGTCTCCTAGTTGTGTCACACCCTGCTTGTCCCTACACCAACCTCTGTGACTAGCGTTAAGCTCACACCCACATCTACAGCACATATTAGGGACCTGAGCAATGTTAATGTGGAGAATTAGTGACAATAATCCTTTCAGGCATACTCCATGTTCGAATTTGTGACTTCTCCATGTCCCAGGGAGGGACACAGGTAGCATAACACAGGGAAAGTCACCTTCCTCAACTGAACACCATTTCAACATCCTCACAAAAAGGAAAGGTTTTAGTAGCCAAATCCCACAACTTCTGTGTTTCAAAGTCATCTGGCCAGGTGGAAGTCAGGACAAAGATCCAAGTGAAGACATCTTCACCAAAAACCTTTGCCTTGAGAAGCAAATGCACTTGAAAAATGAACAGCATCTCTCAGTTGTCAATGTCTTTGCCACTGTATCAGTGTAAGTACGTAACTACACACCAGGTAGGATTTCTAACTGCCTTCCCTTCCCCACAACCCCTTACTGTTCTGCCTGGTAGGCAACTGCTACCTCAGCAGTTGTAAGTTCATTAAGTTAGATGGACATACATCCCCTTGTCCATATACTTAACACAAACAATTATGTAACTCTTTATCAATGTTGGTTTGTAAAGCACCAGAGGTTTGTGTACAGGAAAATATAATAATATTTTAAAAAGAAGCAAAGAAAGCAAAAGAGCACTTTATTACTATTAATGTAGAAATACTGAGGAGCCTGTATTTAGGTAAGATCACAGCAGCAGAAAGTCTGTTTGATATGCCATACCTTCTGTTTGTTTCTTAATTGTAAAGAGTTTGGGTTTGATCAAGACAATTAACTATGAATATAGCTGAGTTTTCTCACATCAGAGATAAAGCTTAAAAAACTACAAAAGGTTTTTTTTAGAGTATATTGTACTGTATAGATAAGTACGTATCTTCAGGGCATGCAAACAGACATCTTTGTAATTGAATCCTGAAAAGGAGGTGAAAAAAACCTGTATAAAACCATGACAGCTTTATGAAGTCTTCAAGTTAATATGCAATGTTGAGAAGTTATTTGTCAGATTCTGTGGTTGTACCGAATCACTATATGGGAAGTTGACAAAAATTAAAAACCAAGTTACAACCTGGGGTTATTACAATGTAACTTCTGTTACCCAGTAACATTCCTCTTTACAGCATCCTTCCTTGTCCCTCTCTATGCCAACAGAGGAGAAGCATCTCCTAGGCCACATCCATTACCACTGAAGTACCAAAAAGTATCTTCCATGCAATGATCAAAGCTGTATTAAAACTTTTGCTACTTTCTTGTTTATCCAGTATTTCCACATCACATCCTGCCTAAACTCTCAGCTGAATTATTTTGAACAGCAGTTCATTTGCTATTACCCCATTCAGAAAATACTGTCTTAGGTTTGGGATTTGCAGGCAGATCTTGTATTATAATACTACTGCTTTTAGTGCGAAGCTCAGAGGAACATAAAGTGTCTCATTATAAACTCAGTGAGATAGCTGCAAAGACTTTAATGAGCTTTCAACGAGGCTCAAAGAAATAAAATTCTAGCACTAGTTTTCCTAGTAATAGAAATCTACATATTTAAAATAACTGTAAGATGGTTATTTCAGTATCCTGAAATGCATGCTGGGTAGAGGGTTCTCAGACAAAAGAAAGAATGAAGAAACTTAGAACAATTGTAATGTTCATTTTTAAAACTTGTCCCAGTTTCACAGCCCTTGGCTCTGGTTTCCAATAAGGCGTTCATAGGTCACTGTGTGGAAATGGACTAAGGTAAGGCTTTAGAAGTGTATTTATAGTTACACCATGGACGTAATTCATAAAGTAAAAATGGGGTATCTGCAAGAGCAGAAATAGTTGGCAGAGTAGTTTCATTTTGGGAATTTCAGCAAAAGCAGCAATATCTGAACAGTCTCAGGAAGCACTCCAGTCTATCTGCTAATGTATCAGATGTATCTAATTCCATCCCAAGCATATTAAAATTCCTTTTTCAGAAGTTATGTATGAATTGTCATTCAAATATATCTCTTTATTATGTTTATATTCTGCTTTAAAACAGCAGAATGGCTGTTACTTACTCTGTGCAAAAGAGAATCTCGATTCTGAATCTTGACAGGAGCTAGATAATGGTGTTTTAATGTTTCATGTAGATGTCTTAATCAGCAAGTCATTTAACCCAATCAACGTAAGACTGAGAGTACTTTTAAAAGTATTCCACTTATGAATAGCAATAACCATGTTTTGTCACATTTATCAATTATGGTTTCTAAGAGGAGGGTGTCATCCCATTTGTGATAGAGTACATTAAGAAGCATGGCTTTCACAATGACTTAAAATAGCACATGCTGTGGGAAACAGTGCTTATTAGGATTCAAGACAACAGGTACTCACTAAGTATGAATTGTATACTCACTTCCATCATTTACATGTTACAGTTTATCAAGGTAGCTACACAGGGGCTGCCCCTACATACTGTTTGGTCTCCAGGTCTCTTGGACACATCTGCATGGCAAAGCAAATGAGGCACATTTTCCCCCCAACATCAGCAGAATACCATGTGAAGCCTTTCTAGTCTTCATGCCACATCAGCACATTTGTACCACATATAACCCACAACCTACACACCCCTACCTACCCGACCTCACTGGTCACCACTCTTGTGATCATGCTGCAGCAGACTGTTGAACCTTTCCCTGGGAACAGCCAGCACCTCTGTGCTCTCACAGCCCATTCTGAGATGACTCACTCAGGCCTTCACTTCAGAACAGACTCTGTAGTGCTCTCCTTTGGCTTTCCAGAGTACATGGAGAACAGGGTCACTCTTCCTTCTGGGAAGCAAGGTGGCTGATCCTCCTGGTTAACAGAAGCAAGAAGGGCTTGGCTTGTGGCTGTGGCCTCCCAAGTGTGGAAGAAGACTGTGATAAGGCCAACCTGTTTACAGATGGCATCCCAGGGCCAGGTGGAGGGACTGGGCTGGGAGGCAATGAGGGTATGTCACTGTAAACTGAAGGGCAGCATGGCCAGATGGTGCTCAACAGGTCTGGGCAGGTATGGCACACATACAGGTGCAAAGCTGTGGTGCAAGGGCCAAGCCATCTGGCTTTGTTGGACAAGTACAGGGGTGGTCCAAGGAAAGGCGTGGAGATGGTCCAGACTATACGTGGGGGCTGGGAGGCACAGAAAAGGTTTCCGAGGAGTTTTCCTGCAGCATCCTAGCTGGAGCACTCCCGTGGAGCCCCAGAGCGCGTATGATGCTCAGGCAGTAGAGCCCGAATGGTAGCACAGGTGCACTTCCACTGGACAGAAGGACAAAGCTAGCTGGCCTACCTACATTTGGCAGTTCTTTTGTTCTGAGCAGAATGAGGATATTTTACTTGCAGGAAGGGGAGGCTGACTGAATAAATGCCATTTCCCAAACGGAGCAGTAAAACTAAACGGGTTGGGGAGCTGCTCACTGCTTATTTGGAAATGCAATGTGACTACCTGTGCACCTAGAAGGAAAAATAACTTAATATAAAATGCAGTGAACTGCAATGCATCCTGACTATGGGATTGTTTCTCTCAAAGGTTATATGATTCCAAAAATATGCCTTTGAGGCAGAGAATGAAATATCAAGTCTTTTGTATAATTTAATTTATAAATTACAATTATTTTTCTTTAAATACTGGGCTGGGATTGAGAAGAGACTGTGGAAATAGGAATTATCATGACATAGCTTGTAGAAGAATCCAAAATTTCTCCTTATTTCTGATTTAACTTCAGTGGAACTGTAAGTGTAACAGTGCTTGGTCCAGATTTGATCATTCTCTTCTAGAGTCTGGGAGACTTGCAGAAGGAGAGCCTGTGCTTTACATTCTGGTTTATGGGAATACTGTTGTGTTTTTTATCTTACCTATATTTAAAAGTACTCACTAGAAGTTCCTGCAGCTGTTTGGTCACATAATAAAAGATAAGACTCTGATTTCTCATGCATGCACTCAGCATGGTGTATCAGAAAAAAGGCCCCAAACCTGCTCCAGCATTCTAATAAGTGCGTGTGTCACTTTGTAGGAGATCAGAATCCTGTCCAAATTCCACAAAGCCTAATAGGACAACAGTTGCCAAATGACAAAAGCTATCAGAAGAAACAGAGTAAAAAGGCACATCTTTGTTTCTGATCTTCACAGCTTCAGTATTGGCAAGAGAAATGCCAAGGTTTCCAAAATAAAGCCAGTTAACCACTGTAACTGCTATTAAATATAAAAAAGGACATAGAGATGTTGGAAGCCAGGATATGAACATCTGAAACAGCAGCTATGTATACAATTACAGTTTTGTTACCATCGCCTGCTCCTGGGGCTGTGCAGTGCCACTGGCTGCATCTGTGCTGGGAACAGAGGCATAGACCTTTATATGGGGCCTGTAGCATCTAACCAGCAATGGGGAATCCCAAAAGCAGAACAGTTTCGCAGTCATGCTGTGCTGTGCTGTGGTGGGAGGAGAAAAGAGACTGCAGAGAGAGGCAGCTTCCTCCCCTTTACTGTCATGCAGGACATGCATTACACAAGGAAGCAGCAAGAGTACCTTCACTGTCCTCCCCAGTAGCTCTCCTCATCTTAGTAAAGGCAAGCAAAATAAAGTCATTACAGCAGCTAGTTGTTGTAAAGGCTCTGCCACGGTGGCAGACACATGCACTGGCATCCTAAACTGGGTAAAATCACTTGGAAGATAATATAAAGTGAGACCTTAATGGGCATTAGTTAAGTGTATTAAAAGTATCACTGCTTTTCTTGCACACACAGCTGTTGAGTAAATGCACTGCACAGCATTGATAATCCAGATGACATGGTAAATGAAGATGGCATATTCCTAAGTAAGAATTATAGTCTTGTCTGTACACAAAAACTGCACCCATTTGATTTAATCAGTAAAGAAATAGATGCAACACAGCCAACGTGTAGACAAAATGCAGGGGGTAAAATGACACTGTATGCATCTATTCAAGGCCTACAATTTTAGCAGCCTTGTTTTCTGCAGGTACAATGCTGGCATTTTTTGTCTGAGCACAGATATAATGATCCAGATTCTGGATGTGAGGAAGAAGCGTAATAAGACAGTGATCCACAACCATGATCCATGCTGGTCTCTTCAGGGAACTGCTAAAAGAAGCCAAACAGGATTGTTCATCTGCAGAACTGCACTGAACTGTGATCTGAAACATGGCCATTATTGGGCTATTCCTTGTGCTTCAGTTATACCCTAAAATAATTAATTGATGTCATTAAACTACTGTGGCATTGAACACATATTGCACTTAAACATAATTAATGTTGACAATTAATTATTTCAGGTTTTATGACAATACTTCGTCATAAATATTTCTAAAAATCAGATACAGGATGGAGGAGTCTGCACACTAGAAACTGCCACAAAATTGAAGACTTGTCAAACCAAAATGAACCATAAAAACAATAATATCCAGGCATCATCACTGTCATTAAACACCTAATGATGCCACAGGCATATTAGTGGGGAAATGCTCATGAGGCTCATGAGGAATTAGAAGGGAAAAAAGCAAATAAACCCCCTGCCCCTAAAACTGCTTGCCAAGCTGTTTGTACATTCTGCCGCAGGCAGTTGCTTGGAAAAGATGGAGACGTGAATGGAGACAGTCAGTGACTATTAGATGCTGATGATGGTGAGGGCAAGCAGAAGAACTGATGCTAGAGATTAAGGGCTGCCTTTTGCTTTCAGTTATGTCTCACTCTGTCTCAACATTTCATAGTATTTAAATGAATCTGTTGCATAAGGCATTTCTCCTGTCTATGCGGCTCAGCAGCCATATTCTCCTCTCTGGTATGGATTGTCATGGGAAACTTGCCAAGCTGTGACAGAGCAGTGCATAAAAAGAAATCATGCTCATAAGCTGGGGGTGGGGAGAGCTGCAGGTGAATAGATGCAGTGCAGCAACATACATACAGCCTCCTGGCTTGAAACCTCAGCATTAAAATTAAATGGCAGCCAAAATACGTAGTGCGTAGGGCTGCTGGAGACCCCAGACCATCCTATTCATTTGCTCCAGGGAGGGTGTGAGCATAGTGCAGTAGAACTGCTCAACACTGCACTGGCTGCTGCTCTAAGAGATTGGAGAACAAACAAGTATTTCCTCTAAAGATGCCAGGAAAGCCCCATCCAGTTTTGAAGCCCATTCTTGCCAGATGCTGAATACTTCCTTTACACTTAGGAAGGATCTGGACCTTTTAATTAAAGACAGTGGGAAACAAGGGTGGACCCAGCCTCTTGTAGGAATAAGCTATTACCTGCCTGCCAGGACCTGTCTGAAAGGTCTGGCATTTCCTATAGAATCCAGGGAATGTACTCACTGTTAATATTCATGTATCTATTAATAGCCAAGCTCCCAGGCAGTTGTTGGCTTTTCATCTCTAGACCTCAAAGTGCTTTACAAAGGAGATCATTATCAACAAAAGAACAGAGACACCTACATTTGGGCTTTGGCCCAATGTAAAGAGCATCTCAGATCACCTGTAAAGCAGCTTTGCTAGTTGAGCTTTACTCTGGCCCCCTGCCCTGGAAACAATCTCCAAATCTTAAATGATTGGAGGTAGGAGGGATTTTCAGCTGAAGTTCAGTAACACAAACATCTACAGGGGATTAGGCAATCCTGCACAATGCTGTGCCTGGCTGGAAGATGTGGAGGTCAAGGAGATTCTCAGCTAGAAGTCTATGACACTGGAGTAACCTTCAGGCATCTTCAGATCAGATATCCAGGATACCTTACTACCCAGTGCTGCTGTGGATTACAGCACTGAGCACTTTCAATTGCCCCATCCCTGAAGACAAGATTTACTGTCCTTTCTCCATCTTCAGTTGTTGCAGGAAAAGACAGGTGACGAAATGCACTTGGGCTGCTAATTTTCTTTTGCATTTTTGCCCTGCACACAGACTGGGACTTTCCATCTTGATGACCTGCAGCTGAAACAGATGTTTTGCTTTAGTGTTTTAAAGCACTTCACAAAACTTAACACTAATTTATTCTTTCGCAGTGCTGGGAAAAAAAAAAGAAATATGTTTGATTTTGTTACTCACATAACAGAACAATGTGAAAAATGGAAACAGATGTTTCTCATTTAAGCATGAATAAGAAGGAAGTGAAAGAAAAAAGATGATGTAGTAGATGTAGATTAAGAGAAATATGATGGCTTGGTTAAGTCAAGACAATTTCTTATGGATCTCCAGTCAGTCCTGAAAGATCTAACAGCTTGGTTCCCCGATTCAGCAAGCACATGGAAGTGCTTAACTCCAGCTGTGGAGATTGTCTCACACGCTTCATTTAGAGTATTTTTTAAAGCTGTATAGCTAAATGAATGCTTTACAGTTAGGAGCTGAGGGATCAAGGGCATTGTTCCTGTAGACAGTAAAGCACTGACTGTTTTCACAAAGTACAGACATCTAAATTTAAATATTAGAGTAGAAATAAAGTCAAACTGAAAATACACTGTTTCCTGAAACATGAAGAAGGGCTTTGATATTACTGCAGCACAGAGCGAGCATTGCGAGACCCAGAAGCAGCAACCTGGGACCCACTGAGAGCCTTGGCTCCCCCACAGGGCACAGCACTGGCAGGGGCGACCTGCTCTGCTTTGGCAATTGCCTCTCACCCTCTCCTTGTCCCTGCAGAAGCAAAGGTCCAACCTCAGCCGCAGGGCCTTTCCCAATAAAATGTTTCAGACCATCAGGCTGAAACAAGATTGTTCCCCTTCTTCCCTTCCTCCTGAGTAAAGCCAGGAGACATGTCCCTGCCCCAGAGCCACCCTCCACAGCTCCCACAGGCCTCCAAGGTGCTGTAGGATTCACCTCTGTGGAAGAAAGGACAGCACTACCCTGCCAATGCTTGCAGCCTGGAGAGAGCTGCAGAGGTCTTTCCTACTGCAGGAGAATCCTCCTGGCAATTCTATCTCACTAAGCACCTGCTCAGACAGTTTTCACTCTTTGTTACTCCTGAGAAAATTAACCTCACTGGCATATTCTGCCCTTTCCAAGGCAACCTAGCCCCAACTGGCAGAAGTGTAGCTACTCCTGATGTTCCCAACAAGGAGGACAGGCAAAGGGTATGTTCCAATTCCCCATGGATTACAGCACTGTTAAAAAAAAAAAAAAAAATCCAAAAATAAAGCAGACCAACAAATCCCTTTGTTTCCAGGCTGTACTAATCTATGAGGAACCACTGGGCAGAAATGCAGTATAAAATTCCTTCTGTAGTGGAATTCTTAGGAGGAAAAATTAAAAACTAGGCTTCAAATCCTCTTGTTTGAGTTTTAAGGACAATACTTCAGTTGCAGGAAACAGTCATTTTCCACTCAGAACCTGTAATATGACAATGTTTCTGAAATTGTCACTGCTTTCAGCACACTTGCTGAGAAGAGATTTGGCCCTGTATGCAGTCCACAGGCTGTGCATGCAGAATTCATAATCTCTTTAACATTACTATATGCAAATGCTCCCAGGATGCAAAGAGAGATTTGTATTTCACATTAATATTTTATGAGAATTTTGTGTGTACATGATAAATGAATAAATGGAGGGACAAAAGGGGACATGAAGAACATGTGCATTGTGTGTGAGAACTGCATTAATTCTTAAATGTTTGCAATGGCCACAAGATGGTTAAGGAACAAAAAGATTTATTACTGTAATTACATAGGAGGAGAGAATAAGAGAAGAAAAATGAGAGATCAAGGGAGCAGTTTCATGTTACAGTTTCTCCAGCTGCAGAGCTGGTTTAAGAGGTTCTCCAGACCCTCCTGCCCCCATCCTTTTCACCCTGGCTGCAGATTACCATCCCTTTAATTCTGACAATTCAACCATTTTGCATGTTCAAGATTTAAACCAGCTCTTAATTACAACAGGGAATCACACGCTTAATCTACTTGGTCTCTCATTTTCAGATGCTATATAATGAGGGCGCAATTCCATATAAAATCTCAACACTAACACAGTGCTGTGGATACGAAAAAAAAAGAGGCACATCAAGGAGACTGAGGACAGGTCTCAGAATCTGGGGTTTAAACGGAGTTATCTGGACAGAACCATCACTGGTTTCCCACTGTTTCAGCTTCTGGGTCACCCCCTTTCTCACCTTTCCAGTTGCCCTTATTCTATTGAAGTTTTATTGCTACTCTGGAACGACATGAAGCTCTCTCATGCTTTAACTATAAGAAATGTAATATTGTATTTGTCCAAAAACCTACATGAGTAAAAGAAGATCCCTGAGGGGATATTATTAACTGCCTGCTACTTATCATTGATGGTTATTCTCTGAGACAACTCTTCTGTTTAATCTTTATGCTCTCAACAATAACCCTTCTCTCTTTTTGATCAAGTGTTAATTTTCTTGAAAGATTTTCTCTGACTTTAGTTATTACTGAAGGGGATTTTAATTTTACCCCAACTCTTTAATGGCTAAATCTTGCATATCCACTATTTCAAATAGGGGTATTTCAGTTACTCTAAGTAAATAGTTCAAGGATTTGGCTTTGATAGGTAGCTGGAAAATTTCAAATCAAAACAAAATTGAAATTGCAGTTTCTTTTCCACTTCAGAATAGAGTTCTTAGTCTCCCTGAGTGACCTGTCAGTGTATTGGAATAAGAAATGGATACTGTTAGACTGCTACAGAGCATACTCCCATGTCAGTGAGTTTCATCAGCACAAGTGGCAGCCCTGCATGGGAAATCTGTTAGCTGGTTATTTCATCTGCAGCTGATCAAAGATAAACAAGATAAAAAAGACAAACAAAGGGAAGTGGTGATGTAGAATGTATTCTTACTTTCCTAGTCTCCACAGGCAATATTATTGCTAAGTTTCCTCTAATTGTTTATAGTAGAACTTTAAAGCATAAGAGGAGAGAAAAAAATAAAGAGAAAAAAACAGTAGAGGTTCAGCAGAGAGTAAAGCCCAGAAGCCCTTGAAACCTGCTTGAAACCCTTCTTACAAGCATCCTCACTCCTTCCCTATTGTCACTGCATCTCCACAGCCCCATGGAAGTCCAGATGATGGGTAAATATCTAATAATATGTTACATTTAGGGCAGTTCATATTTCAGGGAAAGATTGCAACATAGGACTGAGTGATTTTTTTGGGAGGCTTGTTTTGTTTTGTCATACTGGGCACTCCTGTTTTCAATGACCTTGTTGTCCATGATAATTACAACGGTTTACAATAGTCTCCTGTTCCTTTGAACCAATAAATTAGACTGGGCCCATGGTTTTGCAATTCCAGTCTGTCTTCCCAATACTGGTTTATTGTCTTTGCTTGTCTGATCTGAATGTGTGTGAGCGGAAGCAGAGAGCCTCAGGTTGCTCCTTCCCGTGCAGCCACTCTGTGGTTCCCAGGTTCAACATGGGAGCTCAGCATATCCTTCTTACAGCCTCAAGCAAGACACTTGCTCACTCATCTTCCTCTCTCCTTTTCCACAATAACCTACCTTCAAAGCTACTCTTCTTTCCAGCATGGACTTGCTTGCAGGATGCAGAGAGGTACCAGGAGCTGCATAGGACACAGCTATTCCATGACTAGGAATGCAGATGAGGAAAAGACTTGAGTGAAAGTCAGCAGGGCCAAATGCCTATCAGAAACACCAGAATATGCGATCTAAATCTATACATCTGAGCCTTAAGTTTCCCCATCTGTAAAAACAATGTTGAAATACTCCCCCATTTCTCAAGAAAGATACTAGGGTTTAACTAGTTCAATAGATTAATGAACACTTACAGAACACCAGATGTCAGAAAAATCTTTTTCCTAAATCAACATGGTTTTGAGTATTTCAGTTGATGACAGAAATTAATTTTACAAACAGGTACAACACAGACTATAAAAGGTGGCTAGTAACATCAAGATGGTCCCCTTAAGATTAATCTAATATTACAAAGTCTTTCAGAATGAGTATTTATTTCCCCTGTTGCAGTCCTGTTGAGGCAGTTGGACTCGGCAGCCCCATTTGCTTTCTCAGCATTTGACACCAGAGTACACAACAGTATGGGTGGAAAGAACACAGCAAGAGAGTGATGTAATCACCAAAGAAATGGAGCAACAGACTTAAAAAGAGCATGGTTCTCACAGCAGGTCAGCTGAATTGGCAGCTGTGCATTTTTGGACTAGTACCAAGTGTCCACTACCACCTTACAACAGCCTTCTGGCTTTAGATTTTATCCCTGTTGAAATACATAAGTATTTTCCTAACAGTAGCATTGCTTTTCAGAAAGGACTGCATCAGCCCCAGCATACAACAAACTTTCTCCACTACTTCAGTTTTCTGATCTCCAAGATTCAAACAAGAGATGTGTGGAGAATCTTTGTGTGCTGCCTTCACACTTGCATTCAAATCTTCCCTGCTTAATGAGCCATGGGCTGTTGTTCTGAAACAGAAGACATTAACGGTTCAGAAAAAAATAAACCCCTGTAGATTAATCACCTGGCTTCTTCATGGGCCCAAGTCCATTCACCAGACAGTTTGAAAGCAGAGTATCTCCATATACACTGCCTGACTGATAAGCATATTAGCTGATTGCTACGCCTGGCTTTGACAAGCATGTAGAATATGAGTCTTTTTCATTGTTTATTGTAAACAAATACCAAAGGTCTCCAAATGTCGCTATATTCACAGAAAAGAACAACTGTGCAGCCATTACATGATGCTCACAGCATCCCCCCTTCGCTGCGACAGTGAAATACTATCTATTTCATGCTTCTTGATTTTTAAAGTGAATGTTTCATTGCTTTCTGAACAGCACTTAACTGCTAGGTATTACTTCTGAGTCTGCCACGCAGCAATCCTTGCAAAGACAAGGATCTCAATTCACCTTGAGAACTACACTTTGCTAGATGCTCGCCACTAACGGTATTCCTGCTCCTTGGTAAACCACTGGTAGCTTTGTTCTTACACAGCCTGACCACTCGATTTTAGTACAGGAGGGATAGTATGAAAAAGAAACAGGATTAAGTGTGGCCAAAAGGATTGCAAATCCATCAAAAGCTGTCCTGGGTTCAGCTGTAACAGCTATTTTTCTCCTTAGTAGCTGGTGCAGTGCTGTGTTTTGGATTTAGCCCAATAACAATGCTGATAACACACCAATCTTTTAGTTGTTGCCTAGTAGTGATCATCCTGATCAAGGACCTTTCAGTCTCAATGCTCTGCAAGTGAGGAAGGGCACAAGAAGCCAGGAGGAAGCAGAGACAGGACACCTGACCCAAACTAGCCAAAGGGGTATTCTATACCACTGTTACAGCTGAACCCAGGACAAGGCCTTGCCAAACCTTGAAAAGAACACTGGCAGGCCACAGTGCTTAATTTTCTGGAAACAGAGAGGAAGGGAACAGCCAAACAACCAGTTGTAGTGTCAGCATGGTTTCCCCCATCCCATAGCAAAGTAAGCTCAAAAAAAACAACTGGGATATGGCACTAAACACATAAACAGACCTGAACTGTTCCAATTTATGTAATGGCAATACCTGTCCTTCCCTGCAACCCACCTCTTCACCCCTGCCCTCCCCAGCTCTCTATGTTTCAGGAGACTTTTTGAACAGAGTGATTCTAGTATAACATGAAGGAAATACCAGCTCTACCTTTTGATCGCTTCTTACTCATCTCCTTTCTCTTGTTAGGTCAAATCTCAGTCTCACTGAACTCCTGATTTAGCTTATTAGCAGAGAACAGTGAACCCCCATCCTCATTTCTTCCCTTCACATATCTAATAGCTTGTTTCCCATGTTCCCATTTTTACAACCCTTAGAGGCTGCTTTGATTACCTTTACCTTATCCTTCTTACAGGTCATAGAGGTCAGTGGCATACCTGGAATAAACTGGGACTGTTATTTCAACCGTCAGTCACGCTTCAGCTGGAAGGCAAAGTCCTGTCAGCAGGGAGATTGAAGTGCTACAGAGCAAAGCAGAGGACAGTAGTATCTTTGATGGCAACTATGTGCTTCAGCTCCTGCCTGTTAACAGGTATCCATGGGCACTGTTGTTCCCCTGACTCTCTTTCCCTTTGATCATGTTGTGTTGCTATTGGAGCATTTCAGTATACTGGGCCCAGAGCAGGGTATATGCGCCTCTGTGAATACGTACCACAGGCTTGATCCTTCACAGATTAAAAGTCAAAAAAAGTTGTGGTGGTTTCCTGAGCTGAGGATTTGGCCCTATATTCTTAATATTCCTCTGCCACCAAGGAGGGTCTCATCAGGCAAGATGCTGAGCAGCTTTTGATTAAGACCAGTGTGAATGAATGGAGCACACACAGCACCACACACTCCCCAGAAACAGTCCTTTACAAAGAACTGCCTGGATGGTACAAAATGAGCCACATAAGGAGACCCCATAAATACAATGGCATTTTAAACTGGACATCTTCGTAAAACACCAGCCTCTGCTGGGGTCACAAACCCTGGGTTTGGGCACATTAATTCATTACTTGTTCAAAGAGGTGAAAAAAACTGCTGAGAGGGATGCAAACATGTTTGCTTTATGACGACGTATAAAGACTATGCTCGGAGTCTCCTGAACAAGCCTTCCTTTTCCTTTAGTGGCATGCAAACAGTGCACACTACATGCATTAAATGGGATTCAAGTCACTTTTTTCATTGCTATTAGAGCAGGTACTGCTGGAGATAAAAGCAACTGTCTCAGAAGAGCAGGTATGACATCTGGTACATAGCACCAAAAATAAATCTTTAACTTCCTCTCACACCTGCCAAACCTGCTCCAAGGAAATAAAACCTGGGAAACATTACAAATACACACTTCTCTCTGATTTCAAAGGAAGAACTGACCTATTTTTTCTTTGCCCGTTTTAAACATTTCCTATGACAAGATCAGTTTGCTAAAACAATGGGTTCTGTTTGGAATAACCACAATCATAAAAGAAAATTGCATGCATATGAAGAAGGCGAGTGGCGAGATATTTGCACTGGAGGTAATTCACACTAATGCTGCTATTTATAGTGCAGCAGCACCTTAGGGACCCAGTCATGCTCAGCACACCTACTTGGTAAGCACTATACAAACATGACATCTGATAGTCTCTCCCCTGTAGTGCACTCATAGTTATGATTTATGGCAACTGGTTGGTAACATCATATAATCTGGGAGTGGTCCTTTGTTAAATTATTTTCTCTGGTCATGTTTATGTAATAAGTATTTTCCATATCCTTTCAATAGCTGACCTGGCTTACAAGACAACTAGAGATTTGTGTATTGGTGAAGATGACCTACTTAAATCAGGAACAATTAAAGACCTAGTTCCTATTTAGAAGCTTGACTAAGAAACCACACACACACAAAAATCAAGTTGAAGCAGCCAGGAAATGCTTCTCAGTGCTACAACTGTGGTCATATGGGAGGGTTTGGTGGCGGGGGGGGGGGGGGGAAACAAGAAAGGAAGTGCTTGTGATTCATTATTAGCAATGTAAATAGGACACATTTGGAGGCTGTCACCATCCTGATCGCTCATCTGCTTTTATTAGTCCTCATTCTTTATTCTTATTGTCTTTGGTTTTCTGCACTTGTCGTTAAAGTTAGTTATGTTATAAGCATCTGTTTAGCATATTCTATATGAAAATGCAAATAGAGATGAAAAACAGTAAAATAAATATATGCAGCTTCCCTGTCATGTATATATTTGACTGTAGCACGTCAAATACAAAAGAATTATCACTTTGAAAGTCTGCCTGCTCATTATGTGCATTACTTTTTTACCAGCAGATGGCAGTTTACCATTATTTTAAATAGGTTCTTTTGTTACTATCAGATGTTTTAAAGTTGTAAGTAATTGGGGAAAAGCTGCGAGCTCATTTCAAAGTTTATTTTTAATTCAATTTCCTTCTGCCTCATCCCCTCTAGAAACATCAGTAAACAGGACTGAGCTATTTGTTCCAATTTACTGTTGACCAAGGCTGAACATCTTCTATACAGAGCTCATGAAGCCTCAAACACCCACTGCTGCCAACCTGCCCCCTGAGGCACGCTTTACACTCCCCAGTTGCCAGTCTGCACTTGGGAAGATGCACACAACATTATTAACACTAATAGCAGGGGCAACATGAAGGATGTGACCCTGTACAAAGGAGCAAGTGGCTTATTTACTGTTGTGTTGCTTGGATGCTGTCTGAATTCTGGGTAAAAAAAGAGTTAAAACAACCATCCTGGCAATGCTGTGGAGGCAGCCAAGGAGGACCAAGGGTGCAGGGAGTCTGTGCCAGGAAATGCAGCCTGCAAGGGCGACTGCAGAAATTCTGCCACTACCCAAGGCCGTGCTTTAACCCAGTCAGAAGCGCAACCTCGAGTCCACCTTCCCTGGCCTAACACTGGGATGACAATGAAAGCTTTCCCAGTGAAAAACTCCAGCAGGGAGCACAAATGAAATGAAGGCATGGGTCTGTTGGTCCAGCTTTAACACTTTGGCATTCCCTGACCTGTGCAGCCCTCATGGGCACAGCAGTACCACCCACAGCCTAGGACCAGGCACTCAGAAGAGACGCACCAAGAGTCTCCCTCTCCACTCACCCTGTGGCGACACTGCTCAGTCTGCATGAGCCCATCTTCCCTTAACGCCCTAACAACTCCCTCCTCTGTGCCAATACCACCATTCACACGCCCAAATAAGCAACGAAGTTGGTTGCAGTTGGATTTGTTCCCTCATCCAACTCTGCCACCCACCACAGCACACAAATGCTCCTCTTGATAGCACTGGGCACAGATTTTTGCTGGATTAAAACAATCACGTGGCTCCTGCCTTTTCACAGGAGCAGCACCAAAACGGCAACAAAGAGCAGAACTCCGTTCACCTTACACCACGGGCGTGCCAGCTCTGCCTTTCACTGTGAGATGGGACTCACACATATCCCTTTCTGCCAACTCTTGAGCCACAGAGCACAATGGTGGGTTGAAACAGACTGAGAGTGAGAAGGAGGAAAGGGCTTCTCTCACCTGCTCACAAGCTGGGGCAGACTGGTTTTGTGGCTGGGCTGGGATTTTGTTCATTTGGGTTTTTGTTTTGCTTACACGGCAAACTGCCTTTTCCCTAGGGCTGCACAGGTCTTTTCAAGTCCCGCAAGTTTTGAATTTGTGTTCCTGGTAGTCTCACACTGAAGTGGCAAACAAGAGATCATTTTGCATCTGTTAAAGAACTAAACAAAGCTAAATATTCCAAAACAATGACCACTGCTACACATCAGCCTGTGACCTATCTTGGGAATGCAGTGTTTTCTTTTACATGCAGTTCCACATAGCCTCTTTTTAATGATCTGCAGAGAGACTGATAAATTCACCAACAGTATTAAATTAGAAGCTGAAAACAACAGAGAGCAGTTGTGTTATACAAATGGGCAAAGAGAGATGAAAAACACAGGAATAAAGGAAATGTGACAACATTTGGGAAAAACAGGAGAGCATTACAGTGTAGGGAGCAACAGGACACATGTACACCACGGCATCAGGTACAGATTGACCAGGGGAGATCAAAAATGTGCCAAGGTGAACAGTCCAGCAGTAGTGGGGACAGACTGAGTAACAGGTCATTTCTAATGTTGAAGATCTCCAAAGATGCAGGATGCTGGGTACCCATTGTTGTGAAGGCCTCATGGGCAGAGCTGTGCTTATAAAATAACACTGATTCAGTTCCAACAGCCTTCTGTTGGGACAAATAGCAAACGGAAGTATTTCTGAACCACATAATTATTTTTTAGCTTTTGATAGTTTCCAAACAATCACACAGCCAGAAAATACATGCTGATCAACCTTTCTTCCTTATGTGGGCAACTGCATAAGCAAAACATATTCCACGCGAACCTGCCACCATCCTCTCAACTTTTGTTTCCATCTGAAGAGTACTTTAAATAACATTCAAAGCAGGTTTACCATCAGTTATTACTCTGTTTGATTACTGCATTCCTAAGATAATGGATTTCAAAACTGTATTTTCCACTTGAAAATTAAAGAGCTACTTCTAGGCTTCCTACCTTCTTTAATAAAGTAAGATTCAAACTAGCCTCAAAAGTTGAACATTAATATAAAGGAGATCTGCTGTCATCTTACTAAGTGTTACCAGCAATCATTTAGCATTCCCATTACTTTCCCACCCAAACCTCACCTACTTACATTGAGAAACAAACTGGATTTCTTATACCCACACACCCCCTTCATCTTGCAGATACTTGGGGATACCTGTCACTGTAGGACTTCAGGCTTTCCGCTCTGCTTCACTGAGTGAAAGCAGGTTTGTGCCTCCAGGCAGAAAGAGGGCAGCTTTTCACGCCTGCGATGCACAGGTGCACCCCCCACCCCCGACCTTCTGAGCAGCCTGCTCCCCCTCCAGGGAAGCTGCTCCAAGCAGGGGAGAATGCTGCTGGCTTACCTCATGGCCAGTGTGCAAACAGCATATAGCCATGTTTTATGGTATACTTGGTATTGGAAAGCAACACACATTCCTTCAGAGTGCAAGGCAGGAGGGAATCTTTTAATTGTCAGGTCATGCACATCAGCAAGCAACGAAAATACATTTGGCGAGCCCTGCATTTCTTGTACGCACATCATCACCTCCATATTGCAGGCACAGAGTCCCAGCACTTGCCTATGATTACAGCATGCATCCCCAGAAAAACAGGTAGAGGGACGAGTTGAGACATACCCCTTGGCAGAGTGGGCCCTGTCAATCTCACCCTGCAGAGCCAAGAACAGGTTAGCTCCTGGCCCTGCTGCTGGAGAAAACAAAGGGAAAATCCCACATCCCAGTGAGAATCCAGAGCAAAATTGTGCTCCGTGGCTTTTGTCTGAGAGACAGCATTACTTAGATCAGGTCTAACTGCCACACAATAGAGGATGGAGAATCTCTTAATTCCCCCAGAATCCACCTCAAAGACTAAGCACTCTTAGCATCCTCATAATCTTGTGCAAATCAGTAGCTGGACTCAGCCTAGGTTTGCCACTCTATGAATGTGCACTACACTGGGAGGAAGGAAGAGTTGCAATCTGAACCTAAAAGCCAGGGTATGCATTTCCTCCCCCTGCCCTCCCCCAGCTTTACACCAAAAGCAGAGCAGCAACCAGGTGACTTAACTGCTGTCAGCACCTTCTATTTTTTCTAAGTTTCCCACAAGGGCAGAAAGAAACCATAACACTTAAGAACTATGTTACCAGATTTTACACCTCCCTCGATGACTTGTCATACCAAAATCTTGCCATTTGAGTGATAAGAAGAAAATGAAGGCTCAAACCCTGCCATTTTACCTCAAATATGCAGCAAATGTGTAATTATAAATTAGTATTTATCAGCTAAGCTCCTCTACTTTAACTTGTTCTACCCCAAAGTAGCACTACAGTGTCACTTAGAAGACAGTAAGGGTGGAGGTGCGATCACTATTAAGAGAAACGCAGCAGAGTACCATGTGGGAAGCAGAAGCAGACTAGAAGCTGACAGTACTGGACTCTACAGAGACACCAGCCTGCAGGACAGGAACAGAGAAGCCCACGGATAGAAGAGCTTTGAGACATTAAATACCTGGTGGCTGAGAGCTGATGCAGCTGCAGCAACCAAGAAGGGTTTGTCTTCATCTGCTGAGCAGGACTGTGGGCTCCTTCCCGGTGGAGGCGGACGTGGTGGGTCACGTGCAGCTGTGTCCCTGGAGTCCAGCTTCCTGCAGCGTGCTCTGCAGAGGGCAGCAGCTCAGTCAGACAGGAACTGAAGCCAGGGAAAAAAACCTGCCTGTCTCACAAGGCATCTTACTGTGAGGATGTCCCTGAGCAACACCTCTGCCTCTGCCTCTTGGTTTCTGGGTAGAACCAAGTCCTAGGAATGAGTGTCTCAAACCTGGCACCCCAAAATGGAGTTCCAAATAACTGGATGCTTAAAAATACTGCAGTACAATGTGTTTAACAAAGGTGGGAGTGAAACATAAAGCAGAAATTCATAATCTTACTGTGTGTGTAAAGGAGGCCATGTCCCATCAGAAACCACCCTGTGATTAAAACCAGGAACAAAGCAAGGTCTGAGCACCTGCAGGATAGAGAATACCCTCCAATGAAGCAGACAGCTGAATCTAAGAGAACCATTAGAGTCAAATTCCCTTTCACCTCTTAGCAGCTGTAAATATGTGAAGGCCAAACTTAGGCAGGACTGTTGGTTTTGTGGCAAGTTTTCTCTGACTTAAGAATTTGTGGTTTTAGTCCAGCACGTGAGAAGATCTTTGGACAAGTTGCACACTGCTACATAACCTGCAGATCTACCTGGCTGGGGTGCAGGACTAATTCTTCATGCACAGCTCACCTACTGTGGCAAATACAATGAATTAAGAATACACTAAGTTAGTGAGCCCTGTAAATGGCAAGTGTTGCAAGGGTTACTAACAAAAGAAATTGCAGGATATACCGTATTTCATTTGCAGCCTGCATACTGAAAATAAGGATCCGTACCCAGGAGTGAATTTTGCTCAGCGAAACTCAAAAGTTTAAGTAAACACAAATAGCCTACACTGAAACTGTGAAAAATAAACAAAGTATAATTTAATTTAATTTGAGCACCCAAGCAAGTCATTTGCAAGTCTGTTTAATGGTTAGGAAGAAAAACCCTTAGTTCAGTCTCTACAAATGGTTTTAGTTACTTCTGTAACTTTCCATCTCTTGAGAATAATCTACTCCTAATAAGGACAATTGCTTAGATTTATAACCCCACTGAGGTCTTGTTAAAGATCTAACAGAAATCCTATTTAAATGAAAAGGACAATAGAATCTTTAAAGTCCATGTAGAGTTTAATTAAAACCTGAAACAGAACCCATGTCTTTATGCATAACAAAAGCAAAATCAGATTTCAAAGCTGTTGAACTACATGTAATTGGCATAAACTATCCATTCAGCCAGAGTAAAAAAAAGTAGGCTATCATATGGAAATTGGAGTCTATTAATAAATAAAAACCCTGATACATGTGCATAGCACCATATTTTTGCATGCATTTTTTAATTTCCTTAATTTGCTGGGCATATCTAAGAGCAAATATGAGACACGCTGTTAAGCTGAACAAATCCAAATGGGACAAAAAAAAAAGGCTGACTGAAATCAATGCATTTACATGCACCAGCATTTAAAAGCGTTTCATAACGTTCCCAAAGAGCATGTAAACTGCTGCAGTCTCACTGCAAAACTGCTGTAATCTGTGTTCCTGTGTAGTCATTATTCATACGCGGGAGTATTCAGTTCCTACAGTCATTTTTCATGCATGAATAGTTTAAAACCCAAAATCACTGACATAAATATAGAAGGGGGGGAGGGGGCTCCCTTTTCAAAGTTAACGTCTCGTGAACTCTGAAAGGGAATGCGAAGCCAGATACCAGTCGAGGTGCTGACACAGCTCTCCTGTAGAGGGAAGGGAAGTGGCTGGTTACAGCCCCCCTACAGCCGCAACCAAACCTTCCCCAGGCTAAGAGTCACCACCAGCCACTCGCCCTCAGCTGTGGAACCAACTCCATCACGGTCAGGACAGCACAGAGCAGAGCAAAGCAAAGTCTTACCACATCTCCCTTTCCCCCACCAGCATGCAAGTGGGGCCACACATGCAGGGAAGGGAGGTCAGCCCAACAGCTGCTTTGGGCATGCAGTTTCCTTCTCAGGAGATGAACGAAATCCCATAACCTATTCCTGCATTAAATAAAGGGCAAAAGGGCACTTCTCCTGTTTTCCACATGATAAAGGATGATCAGCTGGCTGGGGGGAGGCAGACACACAGACGGGCTCTGCGCAGAGAAAAAACGCACACGAAGGCACACACCAAGACGGCTTCGTGCAGCAGCAGCTGGAAAAGAGGGTGACAGAATGGTGGCCCTCCCCTCCTGGCTGGCACAATGACAGTGCAGAACAGCCATTAGGGAACTCCAGCTCTGAGGTGGGTCACCTCATCTGGAAATACCCCGAGAGGATGGTATGTTAACTATCCCCCTACCGCACGTCAGTCCCTCGTTTAATGATTTAATCAATTTTGTTAGAATACATTTCAAGCACACGCAACATAGCCAGCCCTTCTATTACTTAAGGATTTCCCCCTTTTAAAATCACAGCTTTTGCTGGTGCTGTGGTAGTAAGTTGGCAACTCGGCTTTTAATTTGCGTTTTTGTACGAGCTTTGAATATTTAGGACCACCTCTGCCTCAGGCCAGCTGCGTCCCCAGGAGCGGGTCCCTCGGAGGGCCCTGCGGCAAATGGCTGTGGCGAGCTTCCGGGCCAGAGCTCTGCCGCCTCGTCCTGCTGTGACCTGAGAGCCGAAACCACCACGGCTCGGTTACACCACCAGCTTTGCACCGCCTCCAACTCACCTTGCACCCGGTACTACTACCACTGAGGCGGGGGGCCTGGGAACACGAGAACGCTATGCCCCACACAGCCCGCCCCGAGTCGGCCACCCGCTGACAGGCAGCGGGCAAGATGGCTGCCGCCCCGCGCCCCGCCCGCCAGGCCGGGCCCGCCCGTCTCCATGGCGACGGCCGCGCTAGATGGGGGCTGAAGGAGAGGGGCAGCGGCCCTGCTTCAGTCAGGGGCCTCCGCCGGTCCCTGCCTGCCGCGGGAGCGACAAGGTCACGAGCCTCGCCACGCTGGCAGCTGCGGGTGTGCGGGCAGGGACGGCGCAGCACTGCTCCAGTCAGCAGTGGCTCGTTTTTGCGCAGTGTGCCCCAGGCCGGCCAGTGTAATCACTGCATTTAATCTTTAATCAAGGAGGAGCAACGTCCAACATGAGGCCTGTGTGAAAGGCACGTTAAAACACTTAGTGTGCGGTGCATCCTAGGGGTTGTATTCCTCAGTGACCCTTTTAAAACGTTCTGGAAGTTCCTGTCGGAGTGCGTGGGAAGGCACAGCTGTTTACAGATGTTAGCCGGTACTTGGAATTACATTTTGAATTCCGCTTGGTGGCAAAGGGATCATTGCCTGTTCCATCCACATAGCAACTGGGCATGTAAATCTAATGCTGTTCTTGTTTTCAAGAGAGACAAACCCCAGCCCGGGTTTCAAGGCAGTGTGGAAGGCTGTGAAGCTGGGAGCATCTTGGAGCGTCCCAGCCACTTTCAAACTCCTCCAAAGCTAACAAGCAGAACTACATTGTGGTGGATTATTGCTAAACTACAAATAACAAATACAATTCAAAACACGTTAACAGCTGCCAATTGCAATTCCAAGTAGGATTTAGGATATCTGTTTTATTGATGTTATGTAGTTCACTTGCCATATACATGCAGCTATTTTCCAGTTTGAAATGTAACTGTAGAAGATAACGCTTTAGTCTGCTCTGCTCTGCACATACACACTTCTTTCTAGCAGTAACAGCATTGCCAGGAGGTAAGACACAAGCTTCTGAACAGGAAATGTGGGGTGGTGGTTACTCATGCATTTGTTTTACCTAATTTCACACAACCACCCTATAGAACAACTGGGTTGTCAGAACAGCTGGGTGGCAAAGGTCAAGAGCCAGCCTGCATGCTTAACACAGAATCACACTCTCTGAGTACTTTCATCACAGGTCTCCACAAGCATGTTTCAGTCATACTGACTTCCAAAAAAGTCTGACCAGGCAGCACACCTTGTCTAGCCATGTGAAACATAGCATCTGTGTAAAGGTTATCCATAGGAGAGACAGGGCAAAGTACAGGCAATGAAGGTGAGGCTTCATGTAAGCAAAGGGTGCTTCCTAAAGCTAAGCCTCTGAAAAATAAAATGAAAATACTTTGGCCTGTTATTTTTCCTCTTTTAAAGTTACAAGATGAACTGAGTTAAAGTCTTGGGCCAGATGCCCCACTCCCATGTTAAAAGTTATGGGAGGAACTTTTTCATGAAGGCATATCTGTGAGAGAGGCTTCTTTAGTGATTTTACTTTGCTGGGGGAATGGATTGCTGTCTTTGTCCAGGGCAAGCTGATGTGGGGAGGCTGACACTGGCCAAATGGCTGCTCTGTGTGCCTTCCCTGATCCAGAGCCCCGTGTGTGACTCTCCTTGCAGGCCTGAATCATGTTTCCATGTCTGACACCAGCTCCACCTACAGCTGCAGTCACAGTGAGCACTTACACAGCTGCAGCACGTGACCCTGGATCAGCCTAGCACTTCTTCCTGATAGCTATAAAGGGTATGGAGCAATACAGATAAAGTTCTTCCTTCTGTGCATCATCCTACCCCAGCAAAAGAAACAATTTCTCACAGAGCTTCAAGTAAGCAAAAGGTGTGGCCTACAATTAACTGGGGCCACAAATACAAACATTTTAATCATCAGCTCAATGAACAGGTAAACATTTCAGTGCTAACACCTGCAACCTCGACATAGGATGACACATTTTCAAAATCAGCCTCAGTGACAAACAACATCAAGGAAAATACATACCTACTCTGGAAAGCATTAATGCAGATTAAATCCAGTCATTAGCAAAAGTCAGAAGTCCTCAGATCTTCTCTTCCAGAAGAAAAGCACTTCAAGAACATGACAGACACTTTACTTTTGAGCATGCTCCAGCAGACCTCAGTAGAGCATATATGGGAGTGAGGAGTTCACTCAAGTGAATAGGACTATCCCACATGTGTTTCAATTTACCCACTTGCAGCACCAGCACCCACTTACCTCTGTAAAGCTAAACCCAACCAACCAAAACCACAGAAAGGCAAGGTTTAAGAGTAGTTAGTTCTTTTTAATCTTACCTGCAGGGACCCTTAATTAACAACTGTAGTTAGGTAGAAGCTTTTCCTTCTGACAAGCACATCCACAGAATCCAGATTTCTAAGAACAGGCATTATTAAAATGACAGAACACAATTATTCTTTAAAACATGAGAAGTCTGATGTGTTGGAGAGTGAGATTAAATAGAAATGCTTGAAAATTACTCTCCCCATAGCATCACTGCAGGGTAAATCCTTCTCTCCAGTTTTACTTCCAACCTGAAAATTTCCAAATGTTTCAGAGAGCACCACAGACACCATCAGCCTGCTCTAGGGAACTCTCCATCCTCCCATTGCTTACAAAGCTTTGCTCTGTCTCATAAGAAAACCCCCATCTCCTCCACAGCATTGCCTACAAGATCTTAGCTCACGGCATTTCCCCTCTTCTCTACCCCACTTGGGAGTGTCAGATGCCCCACCCCTAAGCACTGCTCCATTCCTCTCAGAGGAGACAACTGCCTCTTCCCCCAGTAACCCAGAAGTCAAACAGATGCCTTCCCTGCAGCCACCTTCATGCCATGCAGAAGTGCCAGCAACAGGGTGTAACAGGCAGTACTTCTGCAGTGAACTAGACGTTCATCACAGACACAAGCAGGGAAAATCCAGGGCATTGCTTAACATGAGAAACAACTGAAGAGGGACTTGGGCTTTTCTTTGAGACAATAATTTTTGTTTACATAGACTGTAGAAAAATCCTGTTTTCTTGGGCAGAGTTCTTTATAAAAGCAGGAGGTATTTTCTTTGCTCAAAATTCAAAGGGACACTCAACTGAACTAAATATAAATATGCTTTTAGCATTTTATTAGGTAAGCTTTTTCTACTGTCACTATGACTAGTCCTATCTTACTGTCACCTTTCCCTTGTTACTTATTAGTGCTGCATTTCAATCCATGTATATGCAGATACACCCATCCACTAAACTGAAATGCAACAAAGGCTCTACCCAACTGTGGATCTGCTTGAACTGTCAGTGAAGCCACAGGGTACAATAGGAAGTACTTGAAAGTATTCTCAAGACAATACTTAAATAAAACAGTACCACTAGGAAAAAGAAAAATCACAGCAGGTCCTGCAAGAATATTCAGACAAGAACTTAAAGTGATGCCTTGTTTCTTTTCGGGTTACTGCTTGTTTTGCACTACATTTTAAACTCAGAATGCTGGCAGGAAAGCTGTCATTGCTGTTACTCTCCTGGTGTTTCTGTAGGCACCATAAGACAGTCACTCCCCAGCAAAACTTTTGCAGAGGTAGGCTCTGGTGGTAGAATGCATTTAGAAATGATGGCCAGATGGTGGCACAGCAAATGCCCCTCTTCTGAAGGGCTGTATGTGTCTATAGAAATATTCTTTGTTCTATATGCATATCACAGTAGATTAGACACATACAGTCCTCATGCAGAACAACTGCTTCCCAAAACACGTCAGCAGAGTATTTACTACCAAATCCAGAAGGACTTTGTAATTCAAACATTGTCCCCATTAATGAGAAAAATGTCAGTATACAAAAGCTCTTTTTTCTTTTTTCTCCTTCTTCTGAAATCCTTCAAACAGCTGATAACTGCCTTTTATAGATTGAAGAGTCAGAGAGACTTTGGAGTCTATTACTTTACTAAAACCCCAGGGGTCAACTTATCACCTGAAAACCATTTTACATGGACAATTTGACTTTCATGTGGAGTGTCAGAACATACCCTGGATGGAAACCTAAAATAAATTATATGGAATGCTGCCTGCTTTGTGCTGAAATTTATCGCTCCCACACTACTATAACTTTGCAAATTGTATCCCTTAAGCTCCAATGCCAAGATATTATTAACTGCTTGAACTGAAAGAGCAGTTCTGACTGGCTGCTATCATGTCTATGGACAGAGACTAATTTCTATTGAAGCACATGCTTATCTGAAGCTGTTTTCCACCATTCCAAGCTGCCAACTTTATTTTCCTCCACAATACACTGCCCATTTTATTACTGTCATTCTCTGTAGGCACTGTTACTTTGGCAAATCTGTTCCAGAAGTTAAAAATGAGTCTAAGCTTCTGCTAATATGGTTGCCTGAGACAATCACACCCAAGAGAGTGGGAGGGAGGGATATCCACTTGTACCTCTTATCTTCGTAATACAGGTTATTTTCTGCACTAAGCAAGCCTCCAGTCTGAAATGCATCTCTGCGATGTACCACGAGATAAGCAGATCTATTTCATAGCCCACACTTTCTTAATCACTTCTACTGCCATATGCTTGAAATAGAACTATTTGATAATGTGTTGGTGCTTTGGTGAATGCTCTTTTTACATCTATTAGTATAATTTTTAGAAACCACCCAACTGACCTCGCAGCCTAAAATCTTTAGAATTGAGAAGACACTGAAAATGTTAATGATCCAGCTGCTGGGTGACTATTATTTGAGTAGAAATTCCAATCTAGACAGAGAAACCTCCTCTAGGCATAACATGTATGTTATGCATGTATGTTATTCCTTCACCCAGTAACCTAACAAGTCTGGATTACAACAGCTAAAATATTACACAACGAGAAAAAAAAAAACACAACACAACCCAACAGAGTCCTAGTACTGAACTCTACTGCCCCATTTCCATTCAGATAACTTAATAGCCTTTATAAACTGAAACTGCTAAAAAGGAAGTTCTGACCTGCACATCCAAGCTTCTAGACAGCACTACCTTCACATTTTCTTAACAGTATCTAGTGTCTCCAAGGGGCGTTCAGACTAATGACAATTCACCGTGGCCAATCATTCACTCTCAGTAGACAGCTATTGCTTCTGGCAACGGCATTCAGCTCAGTAAGGCCTTTGCCAAGCAGAGATTGAAAACAAAGGTTTTGCAGGTCTCTTCCAAACCTTTACTGCCTGGCTGTCCAACATCTTTCTTTTATGTTATGTATCTAAGTAGAAGCAAGAACCTATTAGTAAATGAACAGTACATTGCAAAGTCACAATCACAGCCTTTCAGGGAGGGAAGTGGCTAGTTGACTGGAACCCTGTGTTTATGTGCTCTCACACTGACTTCCCAAGGGTATCCTCAAGGATCTGGGAGAGCTCTGCCAGCTTGCCTGTTGTGTGCTGGTGCCTAAGCTCTGTATTCAGTACTGGTTCTGAAGCCATGCTGGATAGTGCAACATCCAAGCTCAGCAATTAGATGACTACTACAGTTTATTATTAAAATCCTCTAGAGTTACACTTCTACTGAAATATTGTATTTTAGAGAATCTGTGAGCTGAAACAACTGGGATAAAATGGTATAATATAGCCTTAGCTTTGAAACAGTTACTTTCTGTTTTGGCCAAGCATCTCAATTGGTCAGTGGTGGTCTACATCAGGCAAAAGTTTTAGAAGTATGAACTTATCTTTAATAGAAAAGATAACCTGAGGAAAGTATTTGGGACAGTAAAAGTAATACCCATGTGTCTGCTTTAATTATATCGTACCCTGTAGTAAAGTGACTAGAGCCAGTTAGCAGGACTGTCTTACCCAAACAACAGGAATTCCTTCCCTCACAAATTCACAGTACTGAAGATAAAGAAAAGTGCAAAGTGTGGAGTTGTCCGCTTGTATTGATAAATATTCTGAACAGTTTTAAGTGCTTAAACTGTTGAGATAAATGGCTTTGGAATCTGTTTCCACAAACAATAGCTTAATTAGCTCAAAAGCAGAAATTCACAATTTCATAGTGGACACAACTGATAGAGCCTGAATCGAGCTGGAAGTGTGATCAGGTATCAACATGCAGCAGCTAAAAACAAGTTACACAAGCTGACCTTAATACGTGTGACTATCAGCTTTTCACTGTAGAAAGATATATTTTTCAATATCCTTTTCTGGGCAGAAATCATGTCATTTATATGCAAATCAGACTATATTCTGCAGCTGTTTCTCTTGTGCTGAAGCCATGGGAATTATTTGCACTTAATAAAGCCTCATAAATAGGTTTTGTCTCTAAATGGGTGGGGGAGCAGCAAATATATCACAGCCATTTACAGTTACAAGCATCTTCTTATTTTGAAAGTTATATGCATCCTTTAATAGGAAGTTTCACAGCTGCAAAAGAAACATTGTTTAATTTATATAAACAAAATACCCTTACAGTCTTCAAAGCAAAATGTTTTGCATTTTTCCCTATGCTCAACTATCTAAAAATGCAGAAATTGTCATGTAGCATCAAGCAAAAGGACAATCTAGATCATCATTACATGCTAGTTCCATTTATTATAACTTAAATAAGGGAAGAAATTCCTTGCTATTGGGTCTGGGCACTTTTATTACATTTGAAGGAAATATAGCTTCTTTATACAAAGTATGTCCGCCCCATATAATCTGCTGCATTTCTGCAGTGTGACATTTTCACACACCGCCAGTCAGATGTGCCCCTCAAGTCCTGGCACATGCAAACAATCCATCTAAAAACCACAGGATGACAGACTCAGGAACACTCAAACCACATCCCACAAGACTAGAATGAAAGAAGAATGGAAGTGTGGAAGTGTACTGTTTAACATGGTAGGTAGCATACTAAAGTGAATTGGGAAACAATTTCCCCCAGCTGGTATAAACTTTTGGGTTGGAACCTGTTGTTAAGAACAGGACGTGGAGTGCAGGCCTGCATGTTAAGAGCAGCACAGCTTTTCCAGTCACTTCACAACCATAGGAGAGAGCAACAGTGATCAGCACCACTGAAAGGCAGGAGACAAAAGGGCCCCAAAGGCTCTATGACTTACGAGGATGCAGTCCTTACCCGAGCCCACCCCATCTGAAATACCTGTCAAGAGCACATTGAGACTAAGAGTTACAACACAGGGGGAAAAAAGCGATGGTTTGGACAGGTACAGTTTCTCTCATTCAGGTTTCAGGAATGAATACAGAAATGTCGTTCAGCCAGCGTGGCCCTTATGTCAGGCAAACAGTGGCAGCAAATAAACCACTGCCCGTTTTCTATCTGACTTTTTTCAGTCAAGCTGATCATCAGTGCAAACTATCAGCACACAGTGTGCGCCTCAGCTTATTCTCATCTAAGCCTTCAATAAATTCCATGTGTTGGTAATCCTCTGAAAGAAGTTAATTTTATCTTGACTAGCACCTCCTTTTCCTTTTCAAGCAAAGAAGGTAGGAAAGACCCCTAAAACCCAACAGGCATCCATGGGTCTCTTTTCATGGATATAATTTGAAAGTTCTTTTGGTAAAACAATTCACATGATACTGCTCTCCTACATAAAAAGCAGAAGGAGTGACATAAAAAGGTAAGGCAAAATACTTCTTTTAGAAGGGATACCAGTTATTCTGTCCTAATGATGCCTTAGAGATGTATTATTTGTGCTTTACAAAATGACAGATTTTAACTCTTTTTCAGGTGTATATTGGTTCCATACAGTGACTTCTGTTCACTCCTTATCCTCAGGCTCACTGCCTTTAAGAGCACCAACTTTTATACCTCACATAACTATTCTGTGAAGGTACATCAAAGTAAAACCACATCCAAATAACAAGAGTCTGACTTGTAACCACTATCATTATTTTAGTAATTATGGTAATGTTTAACCCATTAAAGTCTTCAAATACATGAATAAGGTCTACATAGTTAAAATGATCACAAGACATGCTGCATACAATTATACTGATGTCACGTTTACAGTATTCCATATGCTGTGAACGTACCTTAAACACAAATGCATCTGGCAACATGTTTAAACACTATACTTATTTTCCTGCTAACATTAAGATCATGGGGTTTGAAGGGATACTGCATTTTCTTCAGGCACAGATATGGTTGACCTCAGTTTATATTTTGAAACCAATTTATGTGATAGGACAAGGAATTATATAAGGAAGTTGAAGTTAAATTAAAAGCAGGTATAAGCATGTATTTTATTACAGAGAATCAGACAAGTAAGATAGCAAAATCTGACTTCTTGTCACATTGAATTTTCTTTCACTACTCCATTATGGGAAACAGTATTTTTATAATGTAAATTTTATAGAATCATCCCCAGACTAAAGTCTGTGGCATTCTGCTGTATCCCCAAAGAATTACTTACACAATCCCACTGATTGAAAATCAAGCCACTCATTTAATGTTACAACTCTATGCAGAATTAAAAACAAGGATCCTTTCAGACTTTAACAATGTTTTTATGTATTTTAGTTTGTATTTTATCTATTGGTAGTAGCTTAGTGATATTGTCCAATGTTATCCTGTTGAATTTAATCAGTATGTTTTATCACCTGGGCAGCAACTAAAAGGAAGCCGCACACAGCAACATTAGTGGAGCACAGCCATCTTCTGCTGTACAGAAATAAGACTACTCAACTTAGGAAAGTTGAATCCTTATGTGGATAAAAGAACTTGGGCATCTCATGTGCACAAGAAAGGCAATACTCAAGTGAGCCTGGCTGTGAAATTACAGCACACCAGCTGCTCCAAGCTAACTGTATGTGGTCACTTTCATCATAGCTAATTTGGTGAGTTCCACCTGAACTGGGAGCAATTTAGCCCACTTACAATGTGAAAGATCTTCTGACAGTGTCTGCCTCTTTCTAATGACTACATAGGGAGCCCAGGTGAACTAGGTTATCACCTAATGTGATTCAGTTAAATTACTAAAATTACAGCTCTTTGTAGCTACGTCTGTACTTAACTTTTGGCGCATAAGATGGGATTTTGGTCCCTGGCCATTCATATAAAGCATCTGTGGAGAAACACCACTGTTCCTGCTTGGAAGCCATCTGATTGCCATGGAAGTCAGATGATGGAGGTAAACTGTATTCTTAACCCTTACCATGACATGGAACTGGGAAGTGACTAGGATGTACATGAGTAGGACTCAGTAGTAGCATCGTAATTCTGAGCTACTTAGTTTGGAAACTGAATTAAAAAAAAAAAATTAAGATTGTACTAGATTTTTCTAATTTTGTAGTCAGTTTGCTTTTTCTGCCTGTATTTGTTTTGAAGTATCGTCATTGTGTATCTGCAAGTAATTGTTGCCATAGAGACCTACTATGATTATCACTTTTGATCTTTGAATTACTCTGATTTGAAACTGGAACAATAACAAATGCTGCCATATGAACAGTCATTCCTTTTCCTGAGATAAAGAACGCTTCAGCATTTAAGTACTTCCAGACTGGTTTTCTGAAAGTGAATTAAAGAGTCATAGAGCTAATATGAATAATAAGAGAAACAACAGTGCCCAATAAAGCCCTTATCTCTAGAAAAATGTTTTTGCACCAGAGGTTCAGTGTTCCTGTAAAGACATAGCAGTATTGAAAGATTTATAGTCTGAAATCTCTGAAATGCTATCAGCAGCGATAGCAGAAGTTTGTAATTTTCCAAGGATAATACAGGATGTGGTTGTCTTGTGAAAAACAGAGACAGGAAACAACCTGATAAACCATCTGCAAAGCGCTTTGAATAGTCTCAAAAGTACTGAAATGCTTCTGTTATCATGTGTTCTGACTATGGGTCAAATTGAAAATGAAAGCCTTTTAAATCTTGAAGTACCCCAATAATAACTTCTGAACTCCTGCACTGGTGAAAAATAAGAGGAAAATAAAATACCTGCCTGCAAGGGTCATTTTCTTTGGAGTAGTAGTCTAGATATAAACTTATTCCTATAAAGTAAATAAAGCCAAGTGGTTATATTTAGACTATACCAAAAAAAAAAAAGAAGCAAAAAATGGCAATAATATCAATTACTTTTTGACATTACATAAACTACAAAAATACCTCACAGAAAAATGGAAATACACCTTCAGTGTAGTAATGGGGCAAAAAAACCCCTCAGAAGGATGCTTCCTTAGTACAGAGAAATAAATGAAGTTTACCTTACTCATTTTTATGAAGACCTAAGCACAATCAAATTCCACTAGTTTCTGCCTCACAGCTCAAGAACCTTTAGAAGGAGCTTCATGCAGAGCAGCAGGAAAAGGTGCAGCACCTGCCATCAGAAGCTCTCCCAGTCTGCAGGTGAGGCCTCAGCAACCAGCAGGTGAGTAAGGTTTTGGAAAGTTGCAATTTGTATAACGACAATATGATATAAATGATGTATAATCTCAAGATTACATTAATTGTTTCCTTCCTCTCCTCTTTCCCATGTTTGAAGCTCAGCCTTGTGTTGCTGTGTAAAAGCTTTTGGCCAACATGAAGAAACTAGTTGTTTGTTGCAACTAGTTGTTGCAATTAGTTGTTGCAAGCTAAAAGGCCAGGGAAAGGCAGGATACAAAGGCAGTTAAAGAATGCCATGTAAATATGAACTATACATTGAAAAAAAAAACAACCCACGTATTTCAAGTAGCAGGGAGAGAATCAGGTATTTAAACATTAGCATCCAGTACATTTTAGACGCCCTAGAGGATCTGGAACATCTTTGGCACAGTAGATGGAGCTGAGGGAAGATTCTCTGGGTCACCTAAAATTATATTTGGCACTTTGCATTCTTAAATCTCACTCTGACACAGAACTGGGAGGTGACTAGGAAGTATATGACTAGGACTGCAGGGCTAAATGTAGTAGAATAATAATTCTGAGTTACCGTAGTTTGGAAGTTTAATGTAAAAAACAATTGAGACAAAAAAATCTGACATACTACAAACTTCCAGATGCAATGAAATATTTGAAGTACAGCAAAGTGAGTTAAAACTTTGGTCTGTTGGAATTTGTGCAGTCAAAACCATACCAAGTGGTGGGTACTGATGCTGCTCATGCTAGGCCATGCTTTCATATGGAGAGAGTAAGTAAAAAGTGTAAGGAAACATCAGAGTCAAGTAAAATGTTATTAGCTGAGAAAAATACAACCACGTAGTGCAGCAAAATAGTGTTGCATTTGGTTTCAAGAACAGACAGCTAAAGTTCCAGGCATGACTTTCTAACATTTTAATTCCATACATTTTGAATAATTAACAGTGAAAATTAGCAGTTGCTTGGACTTTAGGCAATATCATGTATTTTTTCTAACTATTGAAATTGCAAGGTCTACTGTTCAAAAAATAGTTACAATAAGATAACCAAATCCAATGCTTGGTTGCCTAAAACTGCACTAAGATGCATAAATGTCCATTTTATGACCTTTGGTGTAAAAGTGCACAGGCAAACACAACTTCTGAGTATTGTCTGTAGACATTTTAGAATGTCAAAAGCCTAGAGTAGCTTACCATTCTGTTCCTTTTATTTGTAAATCTAATTATTTTTACAGAAACACTGCTATAAACAAAATCAGCATTAGAAAAACTGAAAGATAACACCAAAAGGCATTAAGAAATTTCTGAGGAAAGAGCCTTTCATTCATTTAAAGTGTACTTGTAAGCAGGGCATGTCATATACAGCTCACTTCCCCTTATGTGTTTTTCAGTTTATAACAGCACCCTCAGTTTGAAACCTATTCTCCTGTGACACATTCCAGTATTTTCTTAAAAACAGCAAAGCCAACAAACAAGTATTTAAGTACATTTCAGAACAAGATAATATACCTAGAATTCCATAAATTTTACATCAATTGTGTTACCATCTACTTTGTGCAGCCATCTAGCTATTGGTAAATAGGCATACAACAGAGATAATTCACTTAACTGGATTTGAAGGATTCCCTCTGTAAAGATGACTGTAACTTCTTTCCCCAACTCTTACAATGTATTTTGGTTTATATGTTTTACAAAATGCCATCAAATATACCAAGAAAGGGCTTGACATCATTGATTTCATCATCAAGAAGGTATCTAATGAAGATGAAGCAAACAAAAACATTTAGTACATCAAAACCTATGTAATCAGGAACACTATACAAAGAATAGTCAAGAAATATCAAGACAAGCAAAATAACTTTAAAGTATTTCCTTTCTAAAAAAATAAGTTAATTGCCTCTATTACTATGAAAATTCATCTTTATACAATTAAGGTTATATATTAACACATTGCCTAAAAGTCTGTGTTCCATGAGGAACTAAGCATTGGAATGCTGAGGCAACAGAAGAACACAACTTTTTATTACCTGGGATCTGCTTCCTTTTCCTGTTCTGTGAAAATAAAGAAATCCTCTTTCCTAGTGAATTTAGAAGAGTCTGGGATCTTTTTTGAGATGGAAGAACATTGTGCAGTTTTCAGCTCTTGTGAAAGATTTGAACAGTTTTTCTCTTGAAAACTGAACTGCAGTGTAAATGGTGAAAAGGGTATCTGGTTAAAATAACAATCCAAAAGAGAAAATACTAGACTGCTGTAGTATGTAGTACAGATATTTATACTGATATTCTTGTATTTGACAAGGTCCATGCGCATTATAAATCTAATTATATATTAAATAACTTGCAGAATCACAATCAAATTGAGTTTTGAAGTCATGCTATATGAAGTAAATTCAGGTCCTAGTTTTTTGTATCATGAATATCACACTGAACACACCATGCATGCATATCTGGACAACACAAAGGTTCAGAAAATCATTATGTCCAAGCTGACTCAGAAGTCAGCTGTGGTAAATATATTTTATACACCTAGGAAATTCTAGGAAATTCTCTTATTAAAAGTATTTTTGCTCACCATATTTGTATTTCCATGCTGTGCAGATAAATTCACTTTTGATGGGCTATCAACCACAGAAACCGTGGAGTTCTGAACACTTGTCTCATCTTGTAATATGCACGAACTGAAAATACCAATTGAATAATGTAAGTATTTTTACAGAAGTGCAAAATTATTTACTTTTCAGTTCAGAATTTTCTATTTATTTCCCTTCACACTTAAACAGGAAAAAAAAGAAAAAAATCATTCAACAATTCTTGCCTTTTAAAAGCTGAAATTTCACTCAGTTTTATGAGTGAACATCCTTCTCTACATTTAATTATAAAGCTACAATATTTTTAACTAAATAAAATGGTAATAAATAATATAATGCTTACTGTTTTGAAATGTCATTTGTGGCTTTGCTTCTTATATACTGGTCAATTGGTTCACACTCATCTGGAATTTAAAGACAGATATTTCCATGTTCCATGTAAGAATGAAAGTTTAATATCTTAAATATCTTAAATATCTTAATATGATAAATAATAGGTTGAAAATTATACAAATGTCTTAACACTTAAAATATTTCTTCTGTAGGTTTTGAGCTAATGAAAAGATAGCAGAGATAAGCAGTCAAATAAAATAACAACTATGCAGTTGCAGGCCATCCAAAAGATATTTCATTATTACTTTCTCAACTCTCCCTTATGTATTACATTTATCTCAATATAGGTGACATTGAAGGGTGGTAAAGTCAATGAACCAAAAAAATTCAGGTAGTTGTCTTCACTGTGTACTGTTATAAATTATTGTCAAATAATAGCCTGTAAAATAATTTCTACATAGGAAACAAAGAATTTTGTAAACCATACCTATATCTCTACTGTCAAAATTGCTAGCATATACTAATTTCTCATCATCAATATCATCCCAAACATCATCCTGCATGTCAAAGTCCACATCGAAAGAATCTGAAAAACAAGATCTGCTTTTATCTGCATCCATCAAGTTACACATTAATGATTTAAACTTTTTTTTTATGCCATTGTCTCAGCTTTTCTCACACTCAAACACTGAATGTTCCCAAGGAAAAGCTGTAATATATTTGTAATGGATAAGTACAACAAAACCTGTCTGGTTTATGACCACTTGCTCAACCTATTGAAAGGAGGATTGTACTATATGCAACTTTTCTCAGCATTGTTTTGAGAAAAGTCACCCTCAGCGTAGATTCTAGGAAAACCACTGCTATATCATTCTTTGCCTTTGTCAGAAGCATTGCTTGATTCCAAACTTAGTACTTTTAATTCAGTCCATCCTTCTCCCCAGTTTTCAACACACTGAATGCTCTCTGCCTCCACACAGATCTAATGCCTAAGAACAACCATGACAAACACATTTTCAAGCATTGTTGTTAAAATTCTTAAATAAAATGTGAGTTAATGTTTTAAAATACTTTTTTTTCTGTTGCAAAAATGACCTTCCTGTCTCCTTTAACTCTTTCCCTTTTGTTTGTTGTGTTATTTCTTTTCATCACCAGTGCCATTCTCTCTGCTATTTTTTTCATCTTTCTTTTGCCAAACTACCCTCCAGCATCAGACAGTGCTGGAAACTTCATTCTGTTGCCATGGCCCTAATATGCCTAAAAAATCCTGATCCAGGTCTCCCTTTCAACAGAGGGGGAGCAGGACAGGCTCAAATCAGAAATCCTGTTCCAGAGACATTGGCAACACCATGAAGGGACTGCTGTTGTCATTTTGGATGTGCAGTCAGCACAGCGCATTACTGCAGTTACACAGACTTTAAATCATGTGTTTAGGTTACTACAGTTTCACTGTATATTCTTAATTACATTTCTCACTTTTTTTTTTTTGTTTGAAATGGAAAGAGAGTGTATTACAGATGCAGTTAATCCTTTAAAAATTATATAAACTGATGCCTTTATTAGAACTATTTTTGGTGCATTTCTGTAAAATCCAGCCAGCCTAATCAATCTGGCCAAGGCTGGCTTTTCTGCTGCTTATTCAACAGAGATGGTTTTTAGTCAGCAATATCTTCTACATCCCCTTGATCCTGTATGATTTGCCTCAAGATGTTCTTGAGCACAGACTATAGCTATACTGGAATATCCATCAGTCATCCCATGACTTTACTCTTTTAACACAATCATATGATACATGAACAACCTGCTCTCTCCTCCCAGCAAACCATGATACACCTATGCAACAGTCTTCCATCTTAAGACTAGATAACTATAGCAGGTAAATTAGTATTGCAGGAAAATATGAAGCATTAAAGAAATAGGATTACAATCCCATCATCAAAATATTAAGCAAAAATGAAATTACAGAACCATAGAATGGCATCCCTTTCACATCCCCTCCAGAGTGTTGACGGTACCACACAGCTTGGTGTTGTCGTAAAACGTGCTGAGGGTGCGCTCAATCCCGTTGTCCTTGTTGACAAGGATGTTAAAATTACACAGTATAGCAGCCAGCACTCAAAGCAGTACAGACCAAAAAGTTTCCATTCATTTCAGCATAGTGTTTCTTATATGTCTGAGTATGACTTAAACATTGGAATTTAATAGCCAAATTAATCAAAGCTTCATTCACATAGATCTGCTGTCACCAAATACAAAGGCAAAAGGCACACAGTGAGAACATCATAGTTATATACTGATAATGAAGACATATCATTTAACACCATGTGTAAGAAGATTTGTGGCCTTTCCAGTGGAGACGAAATAGAAATTTTTTTTCCAGATAAGGATGTTTTACTAATTATGAACTCAGTTACTGAATGGTCACATTTTGTCAACTACCAAACAAAAGCTCATTCTTTACTAACTTCTTCCAGCAGAAAGGGAAAAGAAGAAAATATATACATATAGTGGTAAAATACTTCTTGTATTACAAGTAGCTTCAGTAGAAATATATTACAGTCATACCTTTCAGGAAATATTATATATTTAGAACTTCATATATTTGATCGAGTCATTACTGTTTTATTTAAAGGTACATTTAGACACTTAGATACACATTAGAAATTCTTAGCAATACCAGAAAGAAACCCAATTAAGACCACTATATCTCCCCTATACATTCAGTGTTTTATAATGTTATACTGGTTGTCATAGTAATTTCAGCAAGTTTGAATTTACAAATACATTCAAATCAAAACAGTAAAAAATTGTAATTTCAAACATTAGCAATAACTTACTACTTTTCCCATAGTTCCAGGACTGCAGTTGTTTCTGAGATCCCCCTAAGCTATTAATATTATCTGTCTGGTCCACTGAAGGTAATGAAGATAGCTGTC
Organism: Pezoporus wallicus; assembly: GCF_028554395.1. NCBI lineage: Eukaryota > Metazoa > Chordata > Aves > Psittaciformes > Psittacidae > Pezoporus > Pezoporus wallicus. The sequence goes on from NW_026642342.1 coordinate 6,514,595, forward strand.
CATTGCTAGACCTATTAAAATAAAAGGAAGAAATCACTCACATGCCAGTAAAACAGTAGCAAAAAATTGCAAAATAGTTTTAGTCAGAGAACAGGTTTTAGTTGTTACAACTTAATATTATCTAAAATAAGGCAGTTTTCTTTTGTTACTTATATTAATCAGTACCTCAGCAATGCCGGCAATGAAAATTTAGGTGTAAAAACAAATTGCTTGAGATCCACAGTTTGAGTTTGATTTAACATCTGCATCTAAAGAAAGCAGATTATTGTAACTGATGAGACGTAAAGATATTGAAAACCATTGTTTTTTAACAGCTTTAATGACATCATTAATACTGTATGAAGTTAACATAATTTTTAAAGATCATATGTAAAATCTGATGTTTGCTTATCTAACATAATCAGTTAAAAAGGTTTGAATTACTTGTGTCTAGTGGAGTTATCCAAGTACCAATGCAAAGTCAGACTGGTTATCACTAACTCTCAACTGTATTAGCTACAGGCTAAATCATTCTCTATTGCAAACAAACAAGCAAACAAAACTGAGGAGGAAATAAAACACTCCAATATCTCAAATGCCATTCTTGTTGCAGAAAGAACTAGTTTAGTACTTTCAAAGGGAAAAAGTGTAACCCATGAAACCCTTCAGAGGTTAAAAACTAACATGGTGGGGTTTTTTTTATAATAGGTGTATTTACCTATCAATGCAAAAAGATCTCATTGTAGCATTACTCTGATAAATACCACTATTTATTTTCATTCAGGTCATATTTGGCCCAAACCAAGTCAGAGTACTGTACCTTTCAGAGATGCCTCTGTACCTCACCCACCACAATATATCAAATGCAAAACAAGTAAAACCAAAGAGTACATGTACAGAAGTGGATCATTTAAAGTATTCCAAACAGCAGCAGAACCTCTCAAAGATTCCTGGACATTTGGTACCTTTGTATTTCTTTGCTTTTTGCATTCCACACAGAAAAGACAAACTTGAGTGTTCATATTTAGTTATAAAATTCTGTCTGCAAACAATACATACAAAATACATAACAGATTAAAAGAAATCTATTCAATGGCTGACTGTATTCAAATGAACCTTTAACCGTTTTACTGGGGGTACACATGAAATTGAGTTCCTGCTCCTTAAATCAGCTAGGTACAAAGAAAACTTTGCATCTCCATTCATCTCAGACTTTGGAGGTACTCCAATTTTACCTGAGAAGAAAAGGAATTAAAATACTGTTCAGATTAATTTAGAAGTGATAAATCCTAATTCTTCCCAGATCAATGGGAACTTTGCCACTAAGCTTAGTATGTTCTAATAAAAGATCTTAAAAGATATAACACACCAATATTTATATAAAAGAGTAACAGGCTTTACATTGCTCTTTAATCCAATGCTGCATGTTCTGAAAGGTATTATTAATTATGTAGTTCCTATAAAAGTGTAAAAGACCAAACTTGTTATTCGTGCTTTTATGACTGCATGATAACAGCAGCTGAGGCCTGACTCTCTTGACACACTGCTTCTGTTAATGTAGCTATTGCTATAAATTAAGCTATTTTAAATTATATTTGTCTAAAATTAACAGAAATAGTAGATTTAAGGAAACTCACAGCAGTCATGTCCACACATGTCTTTGTTTTTACAGCGGTGGTTGCATTCTCTGTTTCCGTGTTTCTTGTAAGTAATCTCTTGTTTAGATCTGCCTCCTAGATACATATAGAAATGCTCATTTTTTATTTCATATGTATTGTTGAGAGAGTACTTCAGGCAGTAAAAGACAGGCTAGAAGTAATCTGGGTCACTAGAATTTTGTTGCCTTCAACAAAACTTTGGGCTGCTCAAATAATATTAATATTAATCAGTGGTACTGACAGAGGCAGTACACATTCCCACATTCAAATGATAATATTAAATACCAAATACTTAATTCTTCTTATTTTCCAATTCGTGAAAGACTTGCACTGCAGCACTTGACAAGTGAAAGCAGTGCCACTGTATTTCTGTTACACTTCTGAAAGAAACAGTATGGGTAAAGATTATCTCTACTGAAAGCAAACCTCAATTTTCTGTTGACTTTGGTATTAGCCAAATGTTATGATCTGACTGTTTACCTGTATCTACTTTTGCTGCTGACAGACTCTGAGGTGAGCCATAACGTGTATCAAGTGAAGACTTGGCCTGCAGGTTTTGATTTGTAACCACCTTATTTCCCACTGGTTTTGGTGTTAAGTAAAAGGCTGTATATGCTTGCTGTATATCAAGGCCAACTTTAGAGAAAAAAGAAAAAGACAAAAATATTTAAAATCGCTATAAACTATTTCTAAACTACTGATTACTTTCAGTTTTCTAAAGAGTATAAATGCTATTAAAGGATCATGGAGATTTATTAAGGTAATGTACCATTAAAAGCACACTATTATATGAATGGATTCTTTCTGATCACGACTAAAAAAACCCAAACATTTTCAGAATTAAAGACATGATTACTAGACAAGTAACAAAATTAGTCCCTTTAACAGATTTTTTTTCTGAATTGTTTTAAAACAACATTTATCTATGGCTTTACACTGCCAATATAATGGTGATTGACACTGATGGGACCTGTGTTTAAATCAGCACACATTAAAGCACAAAATTTTCCACTGTAGAACTGTCTTGCTATTAAAGTGAAGACGAATCCATATTTAATACTTCTTCTATCACAATGCAAAACCTAACCGTTCACAAAGACAGCTCCTCCCAGCATAAATAACTTATCAAAATGATAGGTTATCCCAACTGAAAGTTAATTCAACTTCAAGGCAAAGGGCAAAAGAGAATCCTAATCTGTATCAGAGTAAAATATCTCCCAGTAACAGTTTTGATGTTTCCCAGTTCATTAATACACAAATAAATGAAACAGATATGTAACTAGGACTGTTAGGTAATACTCATGTAATATAATTTTGTTTCCAGATCAGTTCATTTTATTATAATTTTTGGCTTGATATAAAGTGTTTTAATCATTTATTCAAAATGTTATGCAGCTGTTTTTAAATTAAAAGCATATCAACCAACCTACCGTAATCCGAACTAATTAAATTTATACTAATTTCTTCTGATTTAAGAGCTCTTTTCACTTCAATTTTCTTTGTCCAATTGCCAGTTTTCAGCAGCACAGAATCCCTGTAATGTATCAGTGAAGTTTTGTTAGGCATGGACAGTGAAAACACGATTGTATACTATGACATCTGTAACCAAGTGAAAGAGCCTTTCTTTGGTCTTAGTTCTTGGATTTTGCTTGCTAAGTGGCCTAAAAATAACCTTCCAATAATATACAATCCATGGTCATAAAAAAGCCAGGATCCTGCAAGTAAGTTTCAGTTCTGCCAAAAGTGCCAGACCTCAGTGTGAACTCATGTGAAGGTCACACAGTTGGAAAAGGTTTCGTTTCTCCTTTCCCATTTGCTCCAAGCATACCTTAAGCCAGCTGGAGAATTTAATTCCATCTCTGAGTGAAACAACTTTGACAATATGATATAATTAAAGAAATACAGCTATGAAGAGGAAGTAACAACTTGAGAAGTTGTTTTTTAAATAGGCTTGTATTTATGGTTTATATTGATATGGAAATTATTATGACTTCCATAATATGACATCAGTCTTGTACAGATACTTACACATACTCTGTACTGACAAATACACTGGCATGTTTTGGAGGTTTTTGAATCTTGTGCAGCATTTTAAATGACAACAGTGACTAAAAAATGCTGTAGGATAAAGAGTGATTTTGTACCATTTATCATCAATACAAAGTATGGGAAAACTCATGAATCACAGTAAGGATTAAAAGCCAATAGCCTTAAAAGATGTAAGGCAAACCCCCCTGATAATACATACATAATTTTCTGATTAAAAATGACTTGGTTGTCAGCATCTCCTATAACCAGTGTAACATAGTGGAAATCTGTCGCTGTTCTCTTCGTTTGTAGCTGCTCATAGTTTGTTAATCTGATGGTTACTAAGATTTCAGCCAATGTATCACTGTATTTTGGAAGCTAGGAAAAAATGATATAGAAGAAGACATAACTGCTAAAATATGCAAAGTATGTGCTCTACTGTAGATTTTTAACTGTTGATGCAAACACAATCTCAACTCAAGCAATTTCAGTTTATGGCACAATGTTCATTTGTTGTTCTGAGACATTGTTATACAGTACTAACTTGCCCATAGCTGAATATTCTAAATTTGATTAAGTATTGAGAGTAAAAGACAGTCTACGTTAAGCCCTTAAAAAAATTCTCCTCTGTTCAATGCAAACAGAAAGATACAAGAAGAAAACCTAGGCGTGTTTTGACATCACAACATTCCTCTAAAAGATACCTTTAACTGCTAAATCTTCCTTCTGAGAATAACTTTAGAGATACTCATGTGGTATTATGTCAAATGACAAACTAAAATAGAACTGATTGTTGCAACAATAAGATTTCACACATAATATTGAGTTTTTAACTTCAAGGGTATCTTCATGAGACACTTTAAGGCTATGTTTCAAATTTTGCATTTCAGATAGGTAGCATGGCTGTGTGATCTGTTTAAAGGCAAAATGAGTATCAGAACCTCAAAGCTCTTGGCTGCACATAGAACTACACCCTTCCTTTGAAAGGGTACCGGCGGATTTAGTGTAACCATTTAGTGTTTCTCTGTATTCCTAAATGTGACACTGAAAATAAACATCAGTTAATGCTTCTTCAGTAACTTTTATATAGATGCTTTTTCTGTCTCTAGGATTTATCATTAAGACAGAAGAGAACTCTCAGGCTTACGTATAATGCTAGAATGTGGAATATACTGGTTCGCATCTGGAACATAAAATGCTATTAATGAGAGGCCAATGTATTACATGGAATGTCTATTCCAAGGCTCTCCTTCAATATTTAAGAATTTGATTATAGATGCTAAGGTGGACAGAGGCCTTAATATTGTGTTATCTTCTATCAGCAGAGGCTCAAAACTTCTTTAAGTCAGTATTTGCTCTTTCATTTAATAATATCATGCTCTTTCATTTAATAATATCAGCATAAACTAAATAGAAAAGCATTTACCTGTTCAATGTCAAGTTCATATTTTGGAAGGTGCAAAACAGATTCTTTTATCTGGTTTCCAAAAGGAGGATGTCTGTTTAAAATCTGCAAAGATTTAATTTCATTTCTGATACATTCAGCTGATCAGAGATGCCAGGAGAAATGTAAATGCAAGGAATCAAAGTCACCAGAGTAGTTATACTATCAACAAAAGCCCTTATCACTCCTGGTTCTTTCCTGTCAGCAGTGCCCAGAGTAGCAACAGAACCAAAAGAAAATTCCAGTATTTTTCTTGTTGCTACCACTGCTCATCAGGTAACAGCCAGTGAACTAGCCAATAACCTCAAAACCTGACTACTCAGGTTTTATATGAGGTGACTCTTTTATGTTGCCCTAGTTTTTATCAAAACAAAACAAATGACAGGAAAACTGCAGAAGGAGGCAGAAAAGAGAACTCAGATTCCTAAAGCCAAAACAGAAAAACCCAAGTAAGATCGATTTCCTTTAGAAATCTGTTTTATCTTCCAGAACACTGGAAAAAGAGTTTCCTCAGAAAAGAAGCCAAAAGCTAAAGAACTTGTCCTGGGGTCTAACTTCCGTAAAATAAAAAATGCTTTATAGATGATTGAGAACTTTGTTTTATGACTATCTTTAACTAAAACTAGAAATAATGGAAATTCAGGATTCTCAACATACATGAAGAGAAACTTTAAATATATATTCTCTTTCTAACACTTGTAAAAGGGAAATGCATATTGTCTTTTGTTTCAAACCATATAATGATGAAATTCTACAGATTTAAGCAACTGTTTTCCAAACCTAGCCAAATCAGTGAAATCTTCCACATTTAATTTGCTAGAATAAAAGATCATACATATTTTCAAGGAAAAGCAGCAGTAGCCATGTAAGTTTCTAATTCACCAGTATAAGCAAATTCAAGGCCAGGCTGGATATGGTTCTGGCAACCTTATCTAGTTGAAGATGTCCCTGCTCACTGCAGGGGGATTGGACTAGATGAGCTTTGAAGGTCCCTTCCAACCCAAACTATTCCCTGAGTCTATTATTCTAAACCACTCAATTTTGCTAAGAATCATACAGTAGATATATATTAACCATACCGCTTTTACTGGTAACAGTATTAATACTCATTATTTTCCTTATACTTATTTTCATACAAAATAATCAATTACCAATTCAAGTTCCCTTGCATTTGTTTCTTCTATTTTTTTAAATGATGTCAGCCCAGCATTCACCATAGCGTTTGCAAGTGATACACCTGGGAAAAATGGAAGTTTTATTCTGTTAAATGACAATCACTAACCTCAAATTGTTCTCAACAGCTTCATTATAGCAGGTAAAACCAAAGCAGAAATCACTTAATAGTATGTTTGTCCCAGCATTTTGCCCAGTAAATCACCAAACTTTTTCCCAGTTGATTGCTTTTAGTATCATTTCTCTTATCCATTAGTAAAAATAAATGCAATATAAATCAAACATGAAAACATTGACTGTTTCAACACTGACAACTTTAAGATACGTTTTCTAGAGTAAACCAGATTTTAGATCACTTTCTGCAAGAGCCAGGAAACATGTTTTACATAGATATGATGGAAAAAAAACACATCACACAACATTGTCTCAGAATATTTTTCCCTACAGAAGGAATTATTTACCTATGTTAAAGTCATAAGGATCTCAATGTTTTTGAGCAAGCTAATAATAAAATACACTAAAAATAAGTACTTCTTATAATCTTTTAGGAGTCTTTGCAGATATAGCAAAAATTTTTTCTCTGGCATATCTGCCACAAAAGCAAACTGGCAGAGAATTCCATACAATCTTGTTCCTGTTTCCATTATTCCCAGTTCTTTCAAACTTCCAGTGAGATTTAAAGTCATCACAGCATAGAAGAAGGCATTTCCCTAACCTGACACTACAGCTTTCTACAATAACTACAATAATTTTAGATAAAAGAATAAGTATGTGGATTCTTCACATGTAATTCTGTAGGAACAGTAAAAGAGATCTGAAAGTTAATTGGGAAACCTCTCAAAAGACTTTTAAGTTGCTTCTTGGAAGACATGACTGCAATCTTACAAGAAAAGACTCATTTCAACTCAAGAATGTAACAATTCGAGAAACAGAAGACCTTTTGTCCTCTTATATATATTTGAATACGTTTTGGTTCTGACTGAGGGAAAGCATCTCCTACCACCTCCCCTCTCCTTTGCCAAAGCTCTGAAAACAGTCCAAAGAGTCTCAGCTACTGCAGCTACTTCAGTTAAAGCTGTTGCCTTGTTTCTTTATAAATACTTGAATACTAGTTCTTTTGGCATAATTCCTAAAATGGCAGAAGGGTTTTGCCAGTGAAGAGAATAAGAAACACAGTAAGACTTTCTTTTTGTCCTTTATTTCTGAACAAGGAAAAAAAAAACAGAGGCAGCAATCAAACTCAATAAGTAGTAAAGGTGATAAAATCCTATATGACAAGTGATTGTTAACCCATCTGTCAGAATAAGCAAACGGAAATCAAGCATAGCAAACAAGAGGGAGTATCATTACTGGACAAAACTAACAGCAGTTAAGAATTCAGCTGAACCCTCAACCTCAGTAAGGCCAAATCTCAGTTAGTCACTCTTATAAAAGAAATACAGGTTACCAAGGCCTTTTTAAGATTAAAAACCCCATACTGAGATAAGACTTTAGAAATCAAGAATTTCTGAATATGCTACATGTTCTCAATAAATTTCTGTGTGCTCAAGCAGTTAACTTCATAACAACATAGAATAGACTTAGCAGCCATAGCACAAGAGAAGTCAAGAATCAGACATACTAATGTAGGCATCAATTCAATATTTGATTCAGGAGAAGAGAGTGAACTTTCAGCAGATGGTTCACAAGAAGCCTGTGAGCAGAACAAATGGAACTCTGAAAGTCAGCAGTTCTTTGTAATATATGCTGGAGAGCAATGATAGCAAAAAAAGAAAAACAGGACAGATGAGTATATATAGCACTTCATTATTAAGAAAAAGAAACTGTCTTTATTCTATTCAATATAGTGTACAGGAAAGGATTTGACTACACTGTAAGTGCCATGTTTGTTCCACTGATCCTAACTCCCAGAAATGCTGAACATGAGGCAGACCCTCCAGATGACCATGTGCATATCAGCACAGATCCAGAAGTGGTGGAAATGGGTTCCTACCATGCTGTACCGTACTGCACACAAGCTATCAAACCCTGTCCCTTCCTTTGAATCCACATGAATGAAGCTATATAGCTTCTGCACTTGGGCTGGCAAGGCTGTAATGTACTGTGCAGTGTGGATCTTCTGGTTTAGCTATTCTCTAATTTGCAAATCTCTGTACTGTGCTCTTCTGTACAGAACATATGTGTCTTCACAGAAGAAATACAGAGAACACTGCAGTGAATTCTAAAAGCAAGAAATTACAAGATTGGACGTAAATCAGTAAGTTATACTATTACCTCAAACAAGTATAACTACATTTTTGTAATACAGAGCACTCCAAAATTTCCAAACTTCTTCATAAATAATTATGACAAGTTTCTACTTCGAGACAGACGTTCATCTATTAACTGAATAGACTGATAGGAAGAAACTTGTGATCCTCATCTGTGTAAGCACCTCATCCACAGTAAACTATTTCTATTTCATGATTCCTATCCAGGTCAAAATAAATTAAAAGGCTTTCAGGCATACGTGTTACAGGACCTATAGTGAAAGCTGTTTGGAAAGAAAGGCATAATTTAGAGATACGCAATCACACAAATGTGGACTATGCCCAAGATACTGAGATGAACATTAAGAAAGAAGAACAACTCTGAAGTACTTTGAAAGCCTGGAAGATTACTGAATGCATTACTTTTTAGGACAGACTATTCCAACAACTGTGGTACTCAATTGTGGAAAGTAAGTAGTAAGGAGACTCATTTAATTATGTATGCAGACAACTCAAAAATTAGCAGGCTAATTCTGAGTCTTGATTTTCTATTGGATTCACCCTTATGAGACTACTACCTACCAATTTTTTCCAGTTGTTTAGACACATGAAGTGAATTTTCCCAAAGTCTGCATCTGAAACACTTTGCTAAAATCAAAGAGTTTAATAAAGCAGAAAAGTTGTCCTTACATGATGCCAGAAAGTCAGTTAACCCTGTAAAAATAAGATTGACTTGTATAAATCAACTAAAATGTAGATTATTATATGTACCAAAAAAGATTTAAATTTCACCATACATCTAGTGACTCTTAAGCCATTTCTAAATATTCTGCCAGTATCTTGTGTCAAAGTAAAGTCTTGAATAGGAATGCATCCGAGCTGAGCCTGTATAAGACTGTAAAAAAAAACAAACAACCAACCAGACTGTTTTGGTATATAAGCCATACTGTAAGCAAAGTATAACAACATAAAACTTTCTACTGAAAACAATTCAGAATAGAAACAATGAAATGCAAATGATGCAGATTTCAGCATCTAAAATGACAGTTTTTCAATGGAAAGTAACAAAACAATTATCATATTTACCAGTTTATTTTCATTTCTCTTGTTTTTATCTTCCCCTCCATTGGAAACCTATGAATGAAAATAGACAGATTTTCTGCTCTTTATTTTATTTATTACTAAAAAGAGACTTTCCTTTTCAATGTACTTATTTTTTATACCTGATAGTTATTTTGTCCTTGTCTTTATTCAATGTGTTCAGTATTTTCTTTTCATTAGTTCTTAACTTGACATCCAGAAATTCTGTGCAGTTGGATATCATTGTAATCTGTAACAATTTAACTTTTTTACTCATTCTTTTTCTTTGTCATTTTTTTACCACTTCTTCCAATTACCTTCTTTTAAAAAATAAAAAGCTTTTAAAAAAAACATTATTGTGTCAACCCTATACCATGGAAAGAAGTTCAGTTGATTCTTTCTAATACTGACCAACTTCATCTTCCTATAAAGGCTATTAAATGGGAAGACTTCTTTGGTTTTATATTACTATCCCAATTGAAGTTATCCAGAATCAACCACACAGCTAACACGTCATGACATATAAAGCAACTATAAGTAATTTTTGCCCTCTTACGTATTTCAGTTTACTTTCTTCATACTTTCATAACAAAACAGTCTCCTGAGGAGAAAAGGCATTCCATTTTTTCATGACCAATCTGTTCTGCTATAGTATTTGCATGAAAACAACACGCCTTTTGTGACTTAACAGTGGCAATAACAACCTCTTATTTGAGAGAGGAAAATTATTTAAACCAGAAAGACAGCAACATTCCTTTAAAAGCAAAATGTGCTCTCCATGCTGCTTGTTTTGGCACTAAAACATAACTACTAAGCCACAATACAGTACAGTGACACATAAAGAGAACAGCTTCAGCAACTTTAATCTTCACAAGCAAGGTGAGGGTAGAAAGAATTTGAAAGCAAAAGATCTCAAAGAGTAGAAAGCCTCAAAAATACTCCAAAAGGAATTTATTTAGATGTAGTCTCTGAAACTTTACATAGACAAAGCGTGAGCTGTTTAAATTAAAACTTCTGCTTAAAAATCAATCGATAATATGTAAATTTTCTTAGAAAAGTTAAATTACCAATTCATTTAAAGTCTCTGTTCCCTTAATAGTGAAAAACTGTTTCACTGTATCAAATGCAATATAATACCACGCCATTAATCTTCCAGTCTCTGTAAAAGAAGAACATACCTTAAAAGATAAACATGCCAAATGTTTTTCATGCATTTTTAAAATCAAAGTGATTTTCTTATAGGAGGAGTCTATGACATTTACCACCACTGACTCAGTATATTATTGCCCCCAGCTGCCTGATGGACATTACTGACCCCATCACAGAGTGGCAGAAAGAAACATGTGCCAGGTACAGTTTTCTCCAATGAAGATGAATTCACACTAATATACCAGAATGCGAACTGTGGTTGCTGAGAAGCCAACCACCTCTAGCAGAGGACTGTAGAGAAGAGCAGGTATTGATAAACCCATCCTTCATTGCACTGTGTCACATTCAACTATTCTGTGATAATTTTCTGTAATTTTCTCCTAATCTGCAGCAAATTTACCAGCAACAAGAGATCTGTTCCTGGATAAACATTAAGAGAATGAACTTCTATGATTTGATAAGGAAACCTGTTAGTATATTCTAGTCAAACAATCTCTCAGATTCTACTCTCTCCTACATTTCTGTACTTCTATTAATGGGTCCTATTAAGTTGTGACCTGTTGTAGTTCACTACAATCTCAACAGCACTGCTGAAAATCAGTTTATTTTAAAAAGGTGTTACCTGTTGGTTTGAATTTATTTTCTTCATCCATTCTGATCAAATCAAAAGATGATAAATCATTTAAGTTCTTCAAACATAGTTCTATCAACAAATTGAAAATATATGTGGGTTTAGTATATGCAGAAAAACTATGTACAAACCAGAAACATTATCAAATTGCACTGAATGCATACCCAACTAATTCTATAGAACTCAGGTAAAGGTTTTGGAATATGAAACTGCTTCTGCTGAAGTTGGTGGTTAACCTCTGCCTGGAGAAAGCTCGCTGAAAGATACTGCTACAGGACAGCACAACTCCTTTTCAGGCAAAAAGTATATTCAAACAATGTTCAAAATTTAAAAGTATGTTGGGAAAGTGCTCAAAGTGAAAGCAGCCAGAAATCATTCACATTGCAGTGAAATGTATGAGAACATAACTACATACATTAATACAAAATACTTCATGTATGCAAGGAAAGGGAGTTACAACAAGAACTGTAAAAAGAGGTTTTTAAGATCAGAGTACTTCAAAGAAATACGATCCACACCTACAAAGCATTTATAAGTGAAGCCTTCTACTCTATCACTATATGTAGAGGTGATTTCAAACCATGCCTTCTCACATAAAAGCTTATTTAGGAAGTAACATGCTTCATTAAGCACCAAAAATAGAAGTGTTCTGATCAAAAAGACAGGAAAAGGTAGAAAACAACTGAATGAAGATAGGAACTAGGTAACTTTTCTTACTGAGAAGTAAGAAGTGGTAAATGCTCCATCCCTGGCAGTGCTAAAGGTGAGGTGACAGAGCCTTGGGCAACATGGTCTAGGGTAAGGCGTCCCTGCCCATGTCAGGGGGTTGGAACTAGATGATCTTAAGGTCCTTTCCAACCAAACCCATTCAATGATCCTATAATTCTAATTTTAAACTGGTTCTGAACAAGGTGAAGATGTTTGTATTTTATATCCTTTGTTATCAAGGCTATATTTATGATGAAGGGAAGATGCAAAAAAGCTCTTTCAGAAACTGGCAAGTATAGTAACAGAAATTAGTGAAAGCAAATGAGAACCATCAAAGGAAAAGCAGCCAAAATTTAACTGTTATGCTCCACACACAGTTCTGAGTATATGTATGGAGATGAGATAAGTAAAGGTGTTTTTTTCTCTACACAAGAAAAACCCTTCCACCAGTCAAAATGTACTGATGTTTTGAAAGTATTATAATAAAATCAGTAACAAACATAGTGAATTACATTTGTTCTGTGAACGAACCTATTAAAATTAATGTAAATATAATATACATGAATGACCCTGCCCTAAAATGTAACATTTTACCCAAAAAAACTTTAAAGTCACTTACCTTGTAATTTTGCTTCAATTCCAATTTTATCCAATCCAGATGAAAAACCTTCATGAAAAGACAATATGCTTTTTAACCTAATGATATACTCCTCCTTGATATCCTTACTCATCAAACTGATTTACTGATTTTGAGGAGCCAGAAGAATACCTCAAATTGGTAGATTTTATTTATTATACTGGGAACAAGTTGAAAGCCTTACATAGCATAAGTACCTAAGTATCAGCAAGTGACTGTTAAAGCAAATGTACAGAGGTAAAAGCTGCAGATATTCCCCTATGTAAAATATTAGAGTCCTAAAAGTTGCAGAAATGTCAGAACTTCACATGTAGTTTTCCTATTTTAGAATACAGGAAGCCACCTAAATCATAACATCCCTTTAAGCACTAGATGTACTGTGTGCCAGTCCCATCTATAAATCCTTACAAAAAGTTGTCTCCAGCAAGTGCCCAATGACCTGAATGCAACATAACCAGGACACTTCATAATCAGGTGTAGAGCAAGTGACCAGGAACAAAGACATGGTCAGGGCTGGGGACTAAGGGGCTGTTCTGGGCAAGACAAACTGAGGACATCAGTTAATCTTTAATTTCAGAAAAACTATTAAAAATTAGATATTTTTTTTTGTTGTTTTTTTTTTTAGCAGCACATTATCTAATCAGCGCTGAAAAGTACATTGTGGCTCAATATTGCATTAATACATAGTAAAGTGTATTAATTTCAAAAGAAGCAGATCATTGAGAAGCTGTAAATGCCTTTTTCATAGTTTTTTAATGATATACCATACTGAAACTCCTATTACTTCTATTAAAGCAGCTGAAACTGTTCCCAAAAAGTCACAAGCCATATTACACATCCTGTTTTGAAGCCCTTATGAAATAATAGTGCATAAAGAACTGAAAGAAACAACACGGATCTAACACATACTAGTGTCATAACTTAGACAAATTAAAAAAACAACCAACAAACCATAATGAGTTGGATTTTTTAAGGCTCTGATGTACAAGAATGTTGATCGTATCCACTGCAAAGCTACAGTGACATCCGTGACAGTACGCAGCACTATTTCTGCATTCAAGTGCTCAACAAGATGTCTGTGCAAGCTAGTGAAACAAAAAAGTAAATGGTAAGTACGTTTACAAATTAGTAGTACAAAAAGTGCCCAAAAGAAAACAAAACCCTCCCCAGCTCACAACAATTTTCTGGGTTCGTTTTATTTTTTGTTTTCCTGTCAACTGTCACCTTAAGCAGCAAAATCAACAGAACACTGTAAAGAATATGTAAATAATCAACAATGTAATCTGGTTATTATGGCTTAATGTCCATCAAGCAAAAATAAAAACCCTGTCAACTGTAAAGTTCCACATTCTTTAGAAAATAAAGCTTTGAAAGTTCAAATACATTTAAAAGTCACAGCACAGTGTTGGTATTTTGAATATATTTGAAAATTTAAACCTTAGCAAAATTTCATGTTTAACCCTTCAAAGTCTTAACTTTCCTACATGTTTCTCTTGATACTCTGTTCATGTCAAGTGAATTCTGTAGCCTGGTATTATCCAGACTCTATAATCTAAAAATTCAGAGACACGATCTTGGTTCAGTTCTTGCTTTTTGTCTTTGCAACATGTACTATTTCAGTTTCTTCAGTTTTCCAGCAGAAATCAACAACATTTTTATTTAGTTTAAGATGTTCAAAAGATGTTTTTAGGTAATAAAACAGAGGCTGTTAATTTCTGTATAGCTTGATTTGATTACATTTCTTAAATTACTTTCTACACATTCTGTAGAAACTATGAGACATTGCTACCATCTATATAGTCTTGTAAAAAATGTTTACTTACCTGCTCTCTATTATATCGGCACCATTTAACATCTGCATATACTTTTCCCTTGTGCTCCAACGAGTCATAATAACTGCTGTAGCTGTAGTGTCAAACTGAAAAATAAGACAACAAAACCTGCTCTTTAGCTCTTAGCAAAGAAATTTCAGTTGAATATGCATCACATATGTGTTGAAAACCTTAAAACTGGTTTCTTAAAATCCTTGTTGAAATGGCTGTTGAATGACAAGGTCTCTCTAATTTAAAGGTGAGTTACAACTCCTGTGGGTAGCAAGCAGGACTCTGGATTCCAGCCCTTGCTGGCTGGCAGACTCCAGCCCTTATGTGCTAATGTACATAACAGAAACATATTGAGAAACACCACAAATGTGAACTATTAATGACCTTCTTACAAGGTCCACAGCTAAGAAAGGATTCCTGACCACAAGCACAGAGAATAATTCTCTGACACAAATTTTTATTCATCATCTCCAAACATCAGGAAGTCTTGAAAGAAGTCAACCCTTTTATGGTAAATTTCTGTAATCTTCGTATCTACTCTCAAACCACCTCACATTATTTTGTTTTGTGAGGGGAAAAAAATACTATTAGACTGATTTGTTGTTTTTTTTTTTGATACAAGAAGTTTCCTAATGTCTGCATTTTTTTAAGATCAGATTAATATATGTACTACTATAAGGCAGATCTTGGTAAATATTTCAGGTCTTGACTCAGGAAGTTGAAATGCCTTAGGATTCTGAGTCACAACTTTTAAAATCTTACTGAATTTACTCTAGCAAAAAAAAAAAAACAAACCCAATCAGTTAAGAAAGTGAGGATTATTGGCATTTCCATACTAGTTTAGATCTTAAGTCCAGATAATATACTGTTGTGTCATGTACACAACATACCACAGTGGCTAATATACGCAGCCTATCTCCTAACTATCTCCTGTATTAGGCTTTATATTGGCTCTATCTAGCTATCTGTTTATCTATCCTTATTCTAAATATTGAAAGGCTTAAAAGTGTAAGATTTAACATAAACGATTTGAAGACTTGAAAGAGGCAAAATTAAAATAATCATTTTTAAATCCCACCCCCCTCTTCCTTTTTACAACTAAAGAAATGTCTAAAGCCTTTCTAACACACAGCATTCTTGGCATCAGCAACCTCTTGTGGAAGCAAAATGAATTAGAACTCTTTGAAGGCACTGTTTCTGACCCTCCCCTTCTAATTCCACATCTAACTTAATTATATGTTTTCTTAGTCTGATGTTGAGAGAACAAAAGCACATGGCTCTCCATGATATTATTCAATACTATTCAATGTTACACAATCTTTATCATGTCATTTGTAAGTTGTATGCCAGCCTCCTACTTTTTCTCTACTCCTTATTCATTATGTAACCCAAATGTGATCTTTAGATCTTCTTCCAGAGCAAGGTGAAGCAGTACATTTTAGTGAACAATACAAAAGAAAACAGAATTCCTTTATGAAGTTACCCAACAGTAATTTAACTATTAATAACAACCCTTTAAAACCCAAATATTGCAGTAAGATTGTTGGTGTTGTAGTTTCTTTGCCATGAATAGTTTCTACTGATCCACTCATATATAGCATCAATTTAATATAGCATTAACTTACTTGAGGCCTTCCTGCTCTCCCAATCATTTGCAGAATGTCAGTTTCACTGTACTCTTGGAACACTCCTCCAACATAGTGCATTGTGGATTTTATAACCACCAGATGTGCAGGTAGATTGACTCCCATTGCTAAGGTGCTGGTAGTAACTACATCAGATTAAAGTATATCGATTGCAAGACGAAAAACATCCAAAAGCAGCAAGTAAGTGATTAACTCTTGATTCCTAAGAGCTCTTATCTTCTAGTGAAGGCAGTGGGCATTCTGCACCACAAAGACTTAGACACAGATTGCAGACACTGCACAACAATCTTTAACAAATTACATCCTAGATATTTTTATTTAAACATTCCTTAACATTTGGAGATAATCCAGAATCCAATCCATCTTCAATATGACACATACACATTGAAGAAACATTATTCATATTTCTTGATAGATATTTGAATACAGGCCTGACTACATCTTGCCTTGTAGTGACCAATCTCTTTAAGGTATTTTAAGTGATCAGTCATTAGCATCTTCATAACCATGGTACCAAACCAGAATCACCACCAATACTATCACACTACTTTACCAATACACACTCTCACACAGAAAACCCCAGTCAAGTTGGTGGCAAATTCTCTCACACTCATGTTTTCTAATTCACTTTCTCTAACAAATATATGGGGTGGCAGGAACTGAACATGGAAAAATACCTATAAAAGCCAAATGATAAAACTACTGCTCTAGGAAAACAAAATAGCAATGAATTTTTCAGTTCTTTTCTGAAATAAAAGCAGAACTAAAATTCAGGTGCATCAGGAAGGAAAACTTTAGTTTAAAGACATATCCACCCCATCGTGTGAGAGTATTATGTATTATGTTTTGTCATACTGTGTTGGTTGCAAAATGGGATATTTGTCAAAGCAAAATGAGCTAACCATAAAAAAGTCCAAAGAGAGGTTATTTACAGTGCAATCATACTTCAGTCCATATAGGTGTATGTTTATACATACATGTATGCACACACACACTGTGAGTATACATACACTCTATTTCAAGACCAAAGAATTTTTCTCCTTTGCAGTATCTGTGAAAGGTGTGTTTAAAACTCTCCGTCAGATATATAAAGTGGAATATGCCCCATACTCTTTCAGTTTCCCCTCAGTTGTAGTAATGTAATTCTAGTGTCTCAGAAGATTCCAAAATATTCATACAAACTACAAATTTCAAATGACTAAAGTACCAGTCAGCAACCTTGCATTCTTTCAGTGGTAGCCTACATACACCTTCATGGTGTGCTCAGCTGTGGCACAGGTTTTCAGAGTTATTTTTGCAAAAAGCAATTGTCGAACCAGTCTCCTGAGAATGCAGAAATGGCACTGCAGTTGGCAAAGCCATACGCAGTGCACCAGGCAGCCAAAGTACAGTAGATTGCAGGGATGCAGAGACTTTTTAATGTCATGGACACTGCAACTCCAGCAAGGTTGCCAGGTCACAGTAAGGGTATGTACCTTAAATTTTCATAGTGAGTCATGACCATTGGGTAGAAAAGAAAAAAATCCATGAATCTTTCAGTGTTGTGCAAGAACCACACAGACAACTCCCAGAGGGTCTGAATTTTTTTACAGAAAAAGAAAGCCTGGATGAAATGAAAGCCTCATGACTCAAACAGTTACCTTCTCATCTTGGGTAACAGCAGATGGAATACTGAGGAACCTCCCCATCAGTCGAAACACCTTGCATGGGAGTTTGAACACAGTAGCCTGTCAATCCAAGAAGCATAAACCTAAAGGATTACCTTTATGACTGTATTTTAACATGTATCACTGCTGCAAAGGACACAAACAAAAAACATGTGAACTCTGGGGCAAGACACACTAGCAGAGAGTTTCACCTCAACAGGATGGCTCAGTGGTATGAAAAGGAACTGGACATTGGCAGACCTATATAGACATATGAGGAAGGATGACCTCTATGTATACTGTAAAGAAGAAAAGTTCTATAGTCTTCAGTAACAGTGTGTATGCATACTCACAGGGTGAAAGTGTATCTAAAACACAAACACCTCTTTATCTGGATTTCACAAAGTAATAATTCCAAAGGTTAAACAAACCATAGAATCATAAAATATTACCACTTCCAAACTGCAGTCCTCTCAGGATACATTAACAGCATTTTGACTTTCAAAGTTACGTTTACTTACAAAGTACTGGTAAGTCTCCTGCAGTAAAGGCTCCTTCAATTATTTTTCTGTCAGATAACTCCATACCCGCATGATGATAAGCCACACCATACATTAAAAGATCTGATAGTAAAATAATTATAATAATAATTACAGTTATGAAATAATACTACTCAAGCAAGTATTCATTCACGAAGCAGAGAAGTAGTAGGTTATATTTACCTCTCAGTTTGGAATCTTTCAGCGAATTTGCAGACCTCTGTAATCTATGCAACACACATAGAAAAACCAAAATACTTAAAATCACAAACCACATTCACTAATCTAAATGCAATATACAAAGACTAAGTATGTTTTTAAAATGCAAAAATAAAGCTTCACATGAAACTAGATACACCATTAGCTCGCCTAAAGATTGTGAGATGTATGCCTTGACATGTACATTTTTTACATACTTTCCCATACTTCTACTGCATTTGTGCTTTTTAAGGATGTTCACAGTTTCCAATTACATGCTAGACTATCAAAAGGACATAGTCTTAAAATAACATTTAAAGAATATATTCTTTGGATATTTTCAACCACCACCTTTCCCATCTTTGCAAAGGGAACAAAACTGACTCTCTGGGGGAGCTGCTGCAGCCTTTCCAGGTCAGTTATCTTTCCACTTCACAACGTACAATCTAGATGTTGTTCACATAACACAAAGAAGACTATGTCTGAGGTCCAAAATCAGGAAGTAGCTCCTGCAGCTGCCAGGACTAAGCAACCCTGAAGTAAATAATAACTAATATGGGTCAGGGCTGCATTTATTAAAGGTTCCTGATAATGCAAAGACTTCTTACAGCTTAACTTAAAACACTAGTAAGACCACATCCAATTCAACTATTCAAATGCTTAACCTTTGCAATACAAGGCTTTATAGGTCCATAGCAATTAACATCTGTATACTTAGAAGGCAGCTTTCAGAAATAACTGAATGCTTGTATGAAGTACCCTAAACATCCGAGAAGCAAATAAAACTTCCCAAGAAGTGCCAGTTTACCAAAAAGAATCAACTGTGAGGATGATTTTGTTGCAGACACTCTTCTGCTAGAAACTGTATTAGTTCAAAAGCTTTCTTCACAGAAGTCACAGGTTTACTAGAACACGCAAACACTTATTAACAACTCAACATACAAATACCTTTGTTTCTGTTCTCCACTCAGTAGAAATTTAGCATCTTTTGCAAGAACAGAAGCAGCCTGTTGCACTCCTTTTCTTGTGGCACAAAACTGTAAATAAAAGGTTTTTTTTTTAATCAATACTTTAAAAGAAAGAAATAGTTTCAAATGTGATGAAGGGAAAAGCTGTTATACCACAAGTGCTGGTTTTTGTTCTGAGTATGCTTGTATAATACTAGCTATCTTGTAGTTAAGAGTTAAGTCAAATTTGAATTCTGTCTGATTGTCACTGCATGGAAAACCAAGAACAATTTTGCGTAGCTTGACTGGTCGTTGATCCTCATCTATTTTCAGGCATACAGCTGGCATCTTACTATCTGAAAGCCATTCTGCAATCTGTGAAAAGAAGAAATAGAACAGAAATTAAAAATTTCTGCTTCTAATCTCCCTGTGCTCTAACTGCATCACACAATAATTAACTTAGCTTTTGTCACATGTAAACTATTAATACACTTGACATTGCTTTTATCATTAAAAACACAGGTGAATCGCTGCTATCTACAGGACCAATATAACTTGTACTGAAATCTCAAGTCAGTTGCGAGTTGTACTTAAAGACAAAAAACACAAATCTAAAACTGAAGCATGTCCATACTTGGCTAATAATTCCATATGGTTGTAGGTCATGTGGTACATTAACATCTACCTCACAGGTGCCTTCAGGTGACAGCTTCAAAATGACACAACTCTGTTATCAATCTGAATTTATTAGTCCAGATAAGTTTTATAAAATACAACTACATTAACTCAAAGTTAAAATGTAGCTCTTACATCTTCAGCATTTGGGATTGTTGCAGAAACAGCTACAAATCTCAAGGGAGGAACAGTGTCATGATTCTCAAAAAGATGCCAAAGAGAAGACTGAACAGTCTTCATCCGACTGACTACCACTTCTAATGTTGCACCACGGCTTTCATCCTTTATAACATGCACCTATTAGGAATTTTAAAAGATTTGCTAAATACTTGTCCAGTTACAATTTATACATGTGTTAAATAGATGTTATATTTTTAAGTTCCTTTTATCTTCAAGAAGAAAACCAGTGCATATGAAACATTAATTTTCTTACCTCATCAATGAGAAACAGTCGTACAAGCTGGACTACAGAGTTGTCTCTCCACCTTCTAGTCATGCTATCCCATTTTTCCTAGGAGAAAAAAAAAACCGTAACAAACAACAAAAGGCAAAAGACGCTTGAAAGGCCAACATATGCCAAAAGTACAGTACAGGCAGACATGCCCAAACTTCAATTAGTCTTGAAACAAAATCAGTTTAATTCAAGCTAATGCCATGTTTGTTTCATCTGGCACATGATTATATTACTAGCTGTTGTTTCTATGAACTAATAGTATGCACAGCAGTGTGTGAGCAAGTATAAGGATCATAAAAAAAGAGCAGTCCTACTAGAATACAATGAGTAGACTACTACTGTCTGCTTATTCTAATTTTTGGTAAGAGTTGAGACTGAAACCTACAGGTGTAGTAATAATAATGTCAGCGTGATGTATTTCAAATAAGTCATCCACCATTGTATCTCCTGTCAGTTCCTTGCAGCTGAGTCCTATAGGTCCGAATTTTTCTTTCCAACCATCAAAACGCTGACTGCACAGAGCTTTTATTGGAGCCACTAAAACCAACACAAAATAATCAATGTTATATCAGGTAAACCAAAGCTTCAACTGTATTGCTAAAGATGCTAAATGCATAGATTTTTAAGATGTCTTCTTGAATCTAATTTCCCTAATTTTCAGCTTTGCTCCCAGAACCATAAAATTTGTAACTGATATTAACTTTATTATCCTATTCCATGTGCACAAATTGGTGTTGAGCTTTGGTCCCCAGTTCTTCCCCATCAGCAATCAGAAACAGAACCCTTTTACTACAGTTATTTATGCCCTTTCTTAATCCTAATTTTTTCCTCAGTCCCACATGGAAACAATTACTCAGCTACCAAAGGTTTTCTCACACATGGAAGAAACCACAGGAAAGACATCTTTTCCAAGAGAAGATCATACAAATACCAACCTTTTGCCAGTTCAGAATGATTTGAACACTCTGTATTCAGAGAGGAAAAGGGTCATAAGTGAGAAACCATCCATGAGCAAGAGACAGTATGCTAGAAAAAAATCAAAATCTATCTAAACCAGATGTACAGTTAAACATAGTCAGCACCAAGCAGCTAACAAAGCAAGTAGCAACTAACATGGCAGGTAGCAGTTCTGATGCTGGGCCTTATAAAAACAGACTCCTAGAACAACCTATTTCTTCATAATATTTTTTTTCCACTGGACACTTACTATGTTTTGCAGATGGAAGTTGATTCCTAGAAATCAGAAGTAATTCTCTAGACAGACTAATACCAGCAACACATGTAAGTCTATATTGGATGGGTAATCTATACAGAAAATGCAGTGATTTAAGTAAAAGAAGTGATCTACACATGATCTGAAAACAGCAGTAATGAAATAGATCTTGCAGTGATCACACACTACGCTATTTAGAGCAACTGGAATATGACCCATCAGCATCATACCAGTTGACAAGTGATTCCCAAAATGAAGAGATTTAAAGAACCAGTTTCTGCTTCAGAAAGAGGTATAAAATCTCATGTCATCAGTGGTCTATAAAGCATGGAAATCACCAGCTCCAGAAAACAGATTAAGCTATGAGAAAGTAACTCAAAATTGCAAAAGTAATGATCTTTTGCTGTGGAAGAATACAAGAAGCTTATGATTGCTCTGGTGACTTCAGTGACCAATCCTCAGCATGTGTTAAAGCTCTTGGGAAACAACTCTAATTTACAAAACTACTGCAAGCTATTTCATACAGATTGGGCCACTGATGAAGTAGGTATCACAGCATGCTCTGGCAGTACAGAATCTGATTAACACCCCTGTTCCAACATTTGGAAAACTAGGTCTCTTTCTCCACCACTGTCAAACCTGGAAAAGTCAGCAGATCTAATTCCACCAGCAGGTAACTGGCTTCCTTACTGAAGTTCCAACCGGACAGTTTGTATCAGTTCTACCAAGGCAATCAAAACCATTACAGTTCACTGAAATGTTTCACCTCGATATGCTGACAGAGAAACTGTAATACATGCCTGCTTGTATACCTCCTGTTTAAAATACACAGTAAATTCTACACTAGCTTTATTGTAAGAACTTGAACACTTTGGAATTAAGATAAATACATCAAGCTGAAACTTTTGTAAATATAAAGATTAACCATTAATAGAAGACTGACAAATATATCACTGTATGTATTAATTAAAACTGGGACAAAGCCACCAATTTCACCTGATTTACGTGTTATGAATTCAATTCTCCAGAAAGGAAAAAAAATAAAAGGTGTTAATGGTTGTGACTATTCTCAAGTATTTTCATTAGTTCCTACACAGATCAATTAAACTCAAAGATCATAGCTTTGTTACCTTTGAACTAGTAAACAGAAACCCTGACAGGTAAATAAAAATGGAAGATTTGATCCTCATCTTAGAGCAACAAGCAGGCATCTGCCAGTAAGAATTTTAGTTTTCTTTGCTTTCTTCTTCCCTTTTAGTGTCTATCTTGCCTTCCTAGATGACAAACTCTTCACAAGATTTCTTTATTTTTATTTGTATAGGCAATGCTGAACGCTACAATTATACAGTGCTGTTAAACACTAGTAAGAGTTACAATGGTATCACACAGAAACAAACCCTAAAACAAACAACTACTTAAAGAATAAGGTAGGCCACAATTTCTTAACATATTTAATTTCCATATAATTCAAGCAGTCACTCTAGATCTCCACAACAGAGAATGACCTTTTCTACTGCTGTTACCAAAAGGCTTAAAGCTGCATAATACTTACTGTAAACAACCTTAATGTTTAGCCAAGGCAGTGGGGCTTCCATGAGTAATCTGGTAATTGCTAGCTCAAACATTACAGTTTTTCCAGAGCCAGTCGGAGCACAAATCACAAAATTCCTATCTGTATACAGAAGCTAGGAAAGAATTGCAAAGTAGTAAATATAGCACAGCTATCCATTGTACCTATTCATACATTCCAAAAGCATTGTTAGGGAAAAACCACACAGGGAAATTATTATTACATTGACATATGTACTCCTCTAAAAATGTTTGCATTAGCTGTGAACTTTATGTTACAGCACAAGAACATCATCTTCTGCCACACACCTGCCACGGAACCATAAATGAGATACTGTTCATCTTAAGGTTATTATGGAATGAAGTTTACCATTCTGCAGCAAACAAAAGAAGCAGTGTCTAGCTTTATATTACATTAAAACAGAATCACTGCCAACATCTGACTGGAACCAAACATAGGCTCATCAGAAAGAGGTATTTTGTGCTCAAATTCCAAGTGCAATTTGTTTGCATTCTGTAATGCAAACTGCAGTCAAAATTGCAACAGTGTTGAATATGTATAATTTTAATAGCTATCATTTTAATAGAATGTTAAGTTTTGAAAACTATTTCCCTGGAAACTAAAACTATTTCCCTGTTTTTGCAGCTTCTGTGAAAGTAAATCTTGGTTACATGCTGTTTCCCATTATTCTAGGGACAGTCACACAAGATTATTTTACAGGCCAATATGATGTATAGCTCTCCTCAGCAAATAAATGCAAATTTGGAAGAAAGCAAAAAATAACCCAAATTTATGCACAGAACTAAAAATGTAGGGGGGTGGAAAGCTTGTATAATAACTCCTTGTATAATTTTAATACAAGATTATTCTGCTCATATAAATACCATTCTTAAAGACTTCACTCTATAATTAGTGGATAAGAAATTAAAACATTTGCAACATCAAAAGTAGCTTGAAAAACACATGCTTATAAATGCTTGTAAATGACACTGGATTTCCCCTAGTGTTGAATAACGATTTCAAATGCTGTGATGAAGGCTGATGGATCATGTATCTCCTCTCTGTGATACCTATAATACAGTCTTTATCTGGTCCCTTTCAAAAGAAGTTCTGGTTTTAAAGAGAGCATAGCTGATACAAGAGGCGTTGGATAAACATCACTTTTCCAAAAGTAAAACTTTCTCTAAAGTTCTGCTTTTCTTAATCTTCCTATGAAAATAACTTTAAAAATATTACTAATCTGTATGCAGAAATCCACACAGAATTCACATCTTCACACAAATTTATTTAAAACTGACAACAACATTATTTAAAAGCTCTTCTAGTCCCTTCTCCCAGCTAAGCACAACCCTGCTCAACTATTCCAGGAGAGGTTCTAGATATATCACAGTTTTCTAACCCCTTTTAAGTTATCTACTTTTTCTAACCCCTTTAAGTTATCTACTTTAACCCCTTTTAAATTTATCTACTAAGTATTACTCTGTACTGCATCTAATGTTTCATACTTACATCATCCAAAGCTTTAGACTGTGCATAGTTGAAATATGGGAACTCCTTAAAAATACTCCTAAATTGGGTTGCTTGACAACATTAAGGACTTTAAAACAGTTGAAAGTCACAAAATTTATTTTAGAACTGTAAATTAATATCTTTCTTATAATTTAAATGCAAATCAAAACATATGCAACAATCTTTCACTGATACAGGCTTGGGAAAGTTTACC
Source organism: Pezoporus wallicus (assembly GCF_028554395.1). Classification (NCBI taxonomy): domain Eukaryota; kingdom Metazoa; phylum Chordata; class Aves; order Psittaciformes; family Psittacidae; genus Pezoporus; species Pezoporus wallicus. The sequence goes on from NW_026642342.1 coordinate 6,539,765, forward strand.
AAAGGGCAACCTATTAAACTACTTAGTAGCTTTATTTAAATTCTTGGTGTGCCATATAATTCCACTTTGCCAAAAAAATCCACTACCTATTTGAGAGGTCTCAGGATTATACCAATAATCAAGAACCTGCTCCCTGGCATAGGCTTCCTGGAATGGCATACAATTATGGAGAGTGAAACTGTAAGCGATAAAAGCTTTATTCTACACTGCAAACCAGACATGAGAAGTAAAGCACTGCTGTTTGCATATCTAACGTGTCAATGGTCACATTATATCTGTACTATAGCAAAAATTAATTGGCATAATCTTGTCTGTCTGGTCATAACAGTAGCAAAGAAAATTCACCTACATCAGTGGTTTTACAGATATTTTCCAGTGTCTAATATCATGTATTCATCAAACAACAACATTCTTATCTCAAAAATGATTAAGAGGAAAAGAGAGCATTGTTACATTACACATCCAGTAAGTGAGTTGATCCTTGTCTGGACTTGCATTGAAGCCACAAGCAGGCTAACTGTACCGTCTGATCAGGCTGAGGATGCACACACAGTCAGACATAACACCTCCAATAACAAGAACAATGAACTGCTGAGGCCTCAAATTTATGTTACATTCAGAGACTAAATAAAGATGAAAAAGAAATGGAGTAGAACATGAAACAAAAGCAGTTAAGTATAACCATTAAAAATGGGTGAAGATAAGCAAGTATTACACTAAATAAAATAAGGATTTTTTTAAAAAACTTCTCTAAAATTTCTTAAGTAAGTGTTGTATTTTCAAAATGAAGAACATTCACTACGGCAAATTCAGACCAACTGAGTCTTTGTTAATTTTGGAAATTATGACACTTCTTAAAGCTATTCACATGAATTTAAGTTGCCTAAATTTAGATATTTCCTCTTCCTGCTGTTTAACGTACCATTTGACAGCTTACTAGAAACAAAATATTGATGAGACAATGTAAAAATAGAAAAAGAAGTAAACTGACATCTAGAGATGGATGGTTAATTGTGTTATGGGTTCAAGGCAGGGCCAAGAAGGAAAATTATTGTGAAACCTGCTTAAAGAATGGAAATACACTTTAGGCACACTACAACATAAATACAGACCTATAAGGAGCAGGTGAAGTTTATTTTCTCCTGAGAAAATGGGAAAAAAAAAAATTCGGTTTTCCTAATAAGCGTAAATAATAATTTACTCTTCCTTTATTTAAAGTATATGGGGATGTACATGTTTGCATATAAAAACTTGCCTGAAATATATATATTGTGCAAACAAAAAATTTTACATTATAAAAATAAAAGTTTTGAGGATAAATTTCAAATGTTTGAAATAAGAATAAATTTGCTTAGCAATGAATGAGCCGTAAGTTGTCCTATTTTCCTGCTAGCTCTGGAAGTCCAAAGGGTAAACACCTATTCATCATTTGATTCCCAGCATTATGTTACGAATCAAAACTATTACAGTGTAATGCAAGAGCGCCTATGGCTACAAATTAAAACTGTAATTTTGTAAATGTAAAAAGCATTGTATTAAAATCAGTAAATCAGATACAGCAAATAGAAGGATACGTATTTCTGTAACGGCCCTCAAAATTTCCAATTTTCTTCCTGTAACTCCTAAAGAAATATAAGTAGTAAATGTACAAAAAAATCAGATTTGTTTTCAACCAATACCCATGAAAAGTACATTCCTGACCCCAAGCTGTGTGTTCTGTGAGGCACTACAAGGCTATAACAAGGTCCAGGTTTTACAGAAGTTGCCGAGAGGACAGGACAAAGAGGTCATAAGCTCATCATCTGGAAAGACCATCTTGGTGGCCCTTTGCTGAACCCACTCCAGTTTAAGGATGTCTTATCTGTACCAGAGGCTCAAAAGTTTGTGCAGTATTTAGATCCAGTCTCAAAAGTGCCAAGAAGGGGATAATCACTTCCCTCAACTTTCCTGGCTCTGCTCCTGTTAACAAATCCCAGGATGCTGTAGGCCTGTGTTACTGCTGATGTTCAGAGAGCTGCTTGCCAGACCCCAGCATTTTCCACAGAGCTGCACCCAGTCAGTCCATCCCAGGGAACCCACAGAAGTTCTTCTCCTGCCCAGGGGCAGGACTTTGCATTTGTTCCTACTGAATTTCATGAGATCACTAGCAGTCCCCTCCCCCCGGACAGACCCCTGCAGTTGCAGCCAGCATGTGGGCAATATGTGACCTGTTAACACTCACCTCTGAGCCCGACCATTCAACCATTATTCTACCCATGCAGTTGGACATCCATTGCTAATCCTGAGTCCTAACTCAGATACGAGAATGTTGTGGAAGACAGTGCTTCTCAGCCATTCTATGAGTCTATGAAAAGTCATACTTAAGTCAAAGTACATGACATCCACTTTTCTCCACTCATACACAAAGCTAGTCACCACTGCTCAACAGGCAGAGAGGAATCATGTTTTCCACTCCTGACCAGCTTCCAAATCCCATCCTAAGCCACAGCTCTGCCCTACAATTTTCTGCTAGAACTATTTTTGTACTCTGTATTTCTGCAGGAGTTAACCAGGTACACAAGGTACATTCTACCAACACAATGAGTCCCTGTCCCAAAAAGCTTAAAATCTAGACGTAAACCACATCACAAAGAAACATTCCATTTTCAAATGAAGATGAGACTATTTACCACATGAAGGAATGAGGCTGCTCTTTCTCAAATTTAGGGGACTGATTTGGAGTGACTTGGCACTTTTGAAAATGTGACTTCTTAAATTGTTTACCCAGCTCATATTAAAACCCAATGCAATTAAGTCACCTAAAAATGCGGTATATTCTTCCAGGTTGAGCCAATTATCTCACCTTGAGCTGGTGGGAAAATGTTCTTCACTCTACCTGAGATCATGGATATCCCTTACTATTACATACCAAAGACAGACAGTGGACTATTTTTCTTGAAAGAGAGTAATAATAGTCACCTGTCATATCCAGAATCTCTGAAGCATTAGGAAATGATTTCATATTCATTCCATTTTTTGATGCAATGTTCCCATTATTTACCCTACACAGAGTTAAATCTGAGTCTTCAGTTATTGAGGAATGATGATTATTTCTCCATAAATCTTCTTTTTTTACTTCTTTCATGTTTTCAGTTGTATTTAAGTAAGTATCAACTCCTTTCACATCAACATAACTATCTTTCAATTCTGTTTTTGTGTGCATATAACCAGGCATTTTAAATAAGCTGAAAAAGATCAAGAATTTCATTAGTTTGTTGTAATGTTACACAGTTTCTCTAACATTTTAAAATTACATCTATTTGTATCAGAAGCAGAATTAGTAAGATACATCCATAAGAAAAGTTTGTCTCTAACTTTAGTTAATGACACCCTTCTACCTAAAGAAGACTCCTTCCAAGATACATTTTAACTTTAATTCCAGAAAGAACCCAAATTAACTGCTTGTCCAGATGAGCTCTGAATTGCAATGAGAGATAAACTGTCAATCTCTGCACAATAAGGAACAATAGAAACACACAGGTTCTGAGCAATGAGAAGAGCTGGGCAGAAGATGAGTTTATCTGTAAAACCTCTCCTCCCAGGAAGCACTGAAGCACATGTTGAGAACTGATCAAGGTATTCCTGGCTGGCAGACCTCTGCTCTGAAATGTGTTGCTCATTACCATGTCAATAAAGAACTCAAAATAGTATTTTGAAAATCCTTTGTTATCTAACAATTTCTTTAAAATTAAAGCAACAAACTTCATCCTTACTTTTCTTATAAAAGAGGATGAGCTCAGGACACATTTAATTACAGTACTGAAACACTGACAAAAGGAAACATCTTTCTTCCTTATACTGAAAAGAACTAGTGACTGGAATCCTGTTTATATACCTTCAATTGAAGGATGTAAAGCTCTCTGTTTAATAAACGTGTCTAAAAGAGTAATATGATTCTGACAGTGGATAAATGATCAGACTTGACTAGACACATACTTTTTTCTTAATGTTGAATGGGCACTCTCGTCATCATCATTACTGTTTTCTGGAAAATTACTTTCTCTTTTGTTTTGTGAAAAATTTGCACCAGGTGGATGAGAAACGCCTGTTCCTGTTTTATTTTCATCAGAACAGAGAAACAATGAAACTATTTTCAGACTTTCAGGACAAAAACTAATTTTCTCTCTTTCTCCTACACTAAATTGGAGCACTTCTTTTTCAGAGGCTATGCCAAACTGAGCTGGTGCTGGTACTGGTGCTGTATCATGTCCTTCCTCATAGGTACTCTTACATTGTTGTATAAACTTCTTATGTTTTCTCTCTCCTGTAAAAACAATAGATTAGTATGCCTATTAATATTCAACTTCCTATTCATACTCATATTAGTAAATATTTTCCACACAGAATAAGACAAATTCATGTCTCTTACATGAACTGATATTTCTATTTTATTGCAAGAAATTTAGTGCATATTTTATGACTCATGCTGATGAATGCAATGCATGTTGTTAATTAAAAAGTTATAAAAACATGGTCACTTTCTATGCCTTATATACAAACTAATGGAGCAAAACTATTCCTCAGAACTACAAAGTAGTTTGTAAGATTGAAACTCTCCACCCTGTCCCAGAATAAAGATGGTCTTTAAAAAAGCTGACAGAGACCAAGCTTGAAGCTCCTACTACAAACAGCCATGAGATAAAGCCTGCAATCTCAAAAGTCAAAATTCATATTGATGGTTTTATAGTCATCTTGGTTAATTATCACATTTTGAAAGGTTAGCTCTCAGTAGGATCTGTGTCCTGATACAGATGCCCAAACAAGCATTTCTGTCAGCAGAAGGAAAGCAGAAATGAGCAATTGAATGCAACAAGATTACAGAACAGCTGTATTACACAGCCTATTAATTTCAGTATCATCCATCTAGAAACTAGGAAAAAAACCCTTCTGTCTTAACAATATAATTCCTAAACAGAGACTATCATAAATCAGCACAGCAGCTGAGAAATGCAGAAATCTAGTTAACAGAGATAAAGTAACCAAATTCTTGAAAATAAATTTCCTTAAGGTGATCCTCAATGTCCAGATGGAAGGAATACCTCACTTAGCAGAAAGCAATGGCCAGATTCAAACTTGGTCTTCTGAACAGCAATTTGAAAAAAAAAAAGCCACAAAAGGGAAGAAAGTTAGGTTCAAGCAGTATCTCTCTTCCTTGGGTGGGAGACAGGTTATCACATCCATGTGTTGCATTATGCTCTTACAGCTGCTTTCCACCGTGTTCATGGAACAATGCAGAGTAGCTGAAATTTTGACCATACTTCTTACCTTGCCCACTTCTGAACAGTAATCATGCAGCTTGCATACGCCCAAAGATGACTGCTAACACTCCAAACATATGTAAGATCCTCACCCTCAACTAAAATACATTCTTTGTCTGTATTTACATAGCTAGAATATTCCATATTTCACAGCAATAGAAAAGAGAGGAGGAATTATCTGTAAAGCTAATCATTTCTTAAACTATTAAAAATGAATGTCAAATATAGCTTAGCAAGAATTGGTAAGGTTAGGTTTATGGTTGGACTCCATGATCTTCAAAGTCTTTTCCAACATAAATGATTCTATCATTTTATTGTATGATATTTTACCGTTATGAGTGTTGGCTGTGGTTTTTTCCAGTTCCCTCTGCAACTCTTCTGCAGCTGGAATTTCAGAAATAGACGGAGCAGGTGCAATACACCAAACCTTAGGCTCTTCATTTTCTAGATACCTATTTTTTACACACAAATGTAAAGTCAAAGCATTTTTAAACACCCTTCACAACATTTAGTTCAAAATCACTAATTGTAAACAACCTACTGTTTCTCCTGCTAAAAGATATTCTTTAATTTGTATGATTTTTAATCATAGAAAAATTTAACAGGCAAAACTTCTGCTAACCCATATTTCTTATAACCTAAGACACACCTGCACCATTCAAACTTCAGCGTGCTTGGGAAAACATTTCAAAGTATGGGTTATGAACCTGGAAATTTCTGGCCCATTTCTATTGGTAGACAGAAAAGGGAGTTACAAAAAATTATTCTGCTGTAAAACAATTCAGACTGTGGAAAACAATTATATATATTTAACAATGAAGATTTACCTTTGGTTTTTATCTGGTCTTTCATAAAAAAAATTATCCAGTGAAAAGACCATGTTTGCAGAGTTGAACATTTTTAGATCAAGTATGAAGTTTCTTAATCTGTAAAAGGCAGCACAAGGAACCATGAAACTGAAGTGACTAGAATTGAACCTGTATAAGCAATAGAAATCTTATTAGCTATAAGTGCCAATATTTTATGTTTAGATTATTTTCTTTTAGAGCTCTTGCCTACATCCTTAATTCTTTTAAAAAAAAGAAAATCTCTCTCCTGATAAAATATGGATCCTATTACTTATGACCAAAAAATACTGTAGGGAGGCCTAAACAATCTTTACACTACTGATATGTCAGGAGGGAAAAGTGCTGAACAGTGAAGATGCAGATAAAATTTGTGTTATCTAACTTCTAAGAATAATGCTAAGATTCTCTTGTACAACTGCAGACTATTTTTTTTCCAGATTGTTTCTGTTCTGAAGGAAAAATACAATCTGTTTTATGAACATATTCCATCAATTTTTGCAAAACAAAATAGTTCTAATATCTAAAAAAATCCCAACAATCATTTCAATTTATAAGCAAATCAGATTATTTTTTGTAACCCATGTACAAGTTGCTTACTTGGGTAACTGGAGTACGGGCCCAACTCCTTAATGTTGTTAGCAGGTTTGTTCTGAAATACCAAGACCTTAGGTTATGTCTAAATTGATCATATACAAGTTTTAAAAATACTCCAGTTAAGTTTTTTTCAATTATAATCAACTCTAGGCATTAGACATGTTTTCTTTATGTATTTGTGATGAGAAGTTTCAGAGCTCTTAATTTTAAGAACAACTTTATATATCAAAGATCTCACTAAAAAAATACCAAATAAAGAAATTTATGACTCAAAAATCTTAATTTCACTGAAACAAATGGTAAAATATCAAACCAACAAAGTTTACACAACTCAATATAAGGCCAAATCTGGTGGTAAAACAACAAAACAAAGCTATCTTCTTTACCTGCAGAGATACACCAAAGGCAACACTTCTTTTGTACTCTAGCATCTCATTAGTAACACATGAACAAAGTCCTTCAGAGCACTTTGCAAATAGGATTCAGGTTTACTTAATCACTGCATACTGTCAGCTGAGAAGCAAACATTTAAAAAGCATTTTTTCTTCTACAGAAGCTGCAAAACTTCAAATATTCCAGAGAAGTGTTTCGAATTGAAACCAGAAAACATTTCACAGTACCAGCACAACACAGAGCATGTAATCTAAACTGTCTGTGAGCACAGCAAAGATGATTTGTTTGAAGTTCTAAAACCTAAAATCTGTCAATGCCCTTTCATACTCCTTTTCTGAGCACCACCACTTCTGCCAGTTTCTGCCAACCCCCCCACTGCCAGGGTTTGCCACTCTTTTCCTTCATACTAATAAACCTAGAATTTAGAAATCACATTCATAAATCTAACAAAGCTGGTTAATCTGCCACCATGCTCACACACTCTTTCAACGTCAGTAATCCAAAGCAGGAGTTCTTAGGCTTGAGTATCAGCAGAAAGCATCTGTCATTAGTACTATCAAGTTGTTGCTATTCAAGTAGTAGTATCTGTGTTAAGCACTTATCCAGCTGAATAACCACCGCTCCATCAGCTCCTAGGAGCTGCAAACACTGCACACCAGTATGAAATGCTTTTCATACCTTAGGTATTGTCAATCTATGATTACCCAACTTCCATTTAAAGAATCTGGATTCCCATCCTTGAACAGTCTTTTATATACAATACTTAATATCCAGAGCTCTTCAGGCCCCTACTCTCTATGCATAATTTACTCTTTGTCTGACTGTATTAATTCCAATTGCTTGATAATGTAAATAAAAATGGTAAGAGATGTCAAGGTCATTCTAAGAGACTGGAAAACCCTGGTACATCTCTCCTTTGGGCAGTTCTACATTCATCCACTTGCTTGCTGGCAGTCAGCTGAGACATCCCCCTCAAAATTCCCAGCCAAGAAATAGTGAGAAGTCTCTCAGACTTTTAAAAGAAGAAAAATTAAAGACCAATAATAATGACGTGGGGGAACACATGTCCAAGATGGACACGAATCCAGGAGTCTTTTCCATACTTTCAGGGGTATGACAGCCCAGGAAAAATGCATATTCAAGATAGCAGAATGAGGGAGATGAGCAGGCATTTGCAGAGCAGCACAGACCACTGATTCACATTTATATTTGCCAAATGCTGTAAGCAAAGTCCTCTCATGCATCCACTTTAAGACAGCTTACTACAAACACTGCAGGCCACAAGAGGGTTTGCTTCTCATCTCCCTCCTAAAACCAAATCGTTTCCTCACACCCCTGTATTTCACCTCAGCGCTCCCTCCAAGGGGCCAAGTGACGGTCACAACCTCCAGGGTATCCGCCCAAACCAATTACAGCTGCTCAGTTTCCAACAGTGCACTAGGTACCCTGAAGGGCCAGGGGCCATCCCCACCTCACAGCGCTCATTCCCCGACCCGGCAAGGAAAGAGACCTCGGCTGAGTCGCTCCCACCTCGCCAACAGCGCCTCCCACCACCGCCGCGCGAAATGGCGGCAACAGAGGGGCCAAGGCGGTGCCGCAGCAGCGCCCCGGCAGCACTCTCAGCGCCCTTCAGCCAAGCGAGCGGGAGAAGCTATCAGTGGCGATCCTTCCCTGGCAGCGCTCGCCCTCCACGGCTCGCAGGAGCCGGCCAGGGTCTGTGGGCTCCCGGTGTCACGAAATGGAGGACACAGGTCCGCTCCGCGCTGGCCGCCTTTCCTCTGAGGTCAGGGGCGGCCGTGGCACCTGACGGACCAACTGCACTCGCGAGTGCGGAAACCCATGGGGAAGGGCTAAATCCCCCTTAAAACGGTAAGAAAGGAATGTGGAGGGACTCCACTGGTGCCAGATTTACAGCTTGTGCAAACATGGATGTTTTCTGGGGGCGTATTACTCTTCCCGTGGTACAGATAGGTGAGGTGGCTCATTCCTGCGCTGTATGACTGCATTATCAAAGGGGTTCCTACAGAAAGGAGATAAATATACTGAACATATTGATCCTTAAAAATACATTCTAGTGGGTTTCAGAAAGTTTTTTTTTTCCTTGCTGCTAATCTCGAGCAACAAAGCTCAAGTTCACATGAACTGAAACAGTATCACATAAAATACTGTAAAATGCAGAAGTAGGTTGTTTTATTTTTTTATTTCCACTTACAGTTCTGGACTTGCCATTAGAGCAAAGCTTGTGAACTGTTAAATTTAAAATAAATAGCAGAACTGTCTCAGAAAGACTAAGTTTTAAGCTGGTTCAAAGCTTCGTGCCAGTCAACAAATACTATAGAGGCAGCTACTGTAAATATGTATTTCCTCATACATAAATAGATGAAAAGGAGACATTTTCTCAAATATTGATTGATTTTAACATAAATAATTTTTATTTAATCACCTTTTTTCTTTCTGGCAAATATTGATTTTTAACTTTGCATTTCAAATTCTTAGACATTGTACGTGTACGTAATGTAAGTGTATTCCTTCAGGTTGTTCAAGCCTAGGTCAATTAAAAGAATGCAGTAAAGGTTATGATCATTTTTGCAATTGAACATATATGAGGTCTTTATTATTCTTAACCTTAAAAAGTCTCTCATCAGAACTGTGTCATATTACAGTATCCCCAAATTTACACCACATGTTTGGATGCTTTAATCCACCATCTAATTACTGGGCAGACAGCCAAGGGTAAGAAGCACTTCATTCCTATTTCCAACATGACAGAATCTTGGCCAGCACAGAACAACAAAAGATTTGATGATAAAGAGCATAGAATGCAGTCAGGATTGCTTATGAACCCATTGTCTGAAACTCAGTTCTGAAGCTGCCAGTGTTACACAGTAATTGGAATAAAAGTGGGAAAATGGATGTGTTTATAAGCATACAATAAGCATTCATTTTGTGCTTATAATAAATTCCAAGACCAGAAAGCATTTTTTACTCCTTAGTAAGGAGAGGCATTAGAGAACGCTTTCTTCAATTCTGACCTCAGGCAAGTTTCCATTTTAGTTCACAACATGTGCTTTTAGCTGACCAGACTTTAATGTTTAGAGCCGTAATACAAACAGTTCATTTTTAAAGCTATTTTTTTCTTCAGTTCCCTTCCCTAGGTGACATCTCCCTCAACACACACACACAAATCACATAAAATATATAGCAAAGCAGTCTCTCAACTGTCTCGGAGACAGTTTAATTTTTGATTTTCCCCAAGCCTAACATCTGATCTGCCATATGTTCTGAGTCTTTCCAGCTCATGGAGATCACATATTAAGTCATAAACCTGCATGTTCTGGAGCAATGCAACTAGAAAATCACAAACACCAGACATTGGTCAGTGATCCGTATGATAAGAGAATAATACGCATACTTACTAAATACAAATCTGTTAGAAGATTCAGTTTTCTCCAGAACTTACAAACTGAAGAAATCAGCTACAAACAAATGAAATGCAGAAAAGTATGAAGACATCAGTAAGCTGAGACGTGTAGATGTCTTCTGTGCCATTCATTTGGCTTTATCCACAATTTGAGAGTCATGACAAAACCATTGGTCTCTAAAAAGGGCCCTAACTGGTAACAGAAATGACAATGAAATGTTAGAAGTTCTTAAAATCACAGGCTACTCTTGAACTGTATGATTTTTTTTTACCCTATACTTGAGATGGTTGCAATGGTTCATTTATTAAAGAAACTGTAAAATTCAAGAATTAAATATTTGCAGCTGTAACCTTTCCCAGTCGTATTTGGGAAATAAAAATACAGTAAACCCCACATTGCTGAGATGAGGCAAAGGCAGTTTCTTCCATTTTATCCTGTTGGCTAGCATTTACAAACATTGGCCTGATGTTGCACCAGCCTTGCAAAAACTTAAACCAGGTGAATAACCTGATTTGTGGCAGCTGAAATTACTCATGTGCATAAGTGTTTGCAAGATTGGGTCTTAAGAGAGCTAAATGCAGCTCCTGCTGGGACCTGGCAATACTGCTCTGCATGTGTGCTGGAGGGGATCTCCCAGTCCTGATACAAGGCACTGCTCCCCAGGGCTGCAGCAAGCAGCCTGCTCTTGCTGTGCCCGTAACATATGCTTCCCCGGGAAGTTGAGCTCTTGAATTTTGATGTTTTAATGTGGCTAAAGTAAAATATTTTTAACACTATTTTTTCCTGCTATGGTGAGGTTCTTTTCTGTGCTTATTTTACCTTTGTATCATCTTTCAATCCCTTACCCATCTGCTTTTTTCTTTTAAGAGATGGACTCCCACTGAACCCCTTGAGTATAGACTAACCACCAAGAGCTGTTTTCATTACGTATAGTATTAACATCTTCAGATTAACAAAGCAAGCACATGCCATGTTCATAATTCCACCCTGCACAAATCTCATGTAGAAACACATTATTTTATGGCATATACTAAAGACGTTAACAATTCTGTAGACAAAGGAGATAATATAACATTGAGTATAGATTTTACAGTTCTCATAGCAGATACTCTCTAATTCTTGTGTATTTAAAACATAGGCACAGTTGAGAAAATGAAACACATGCAGAAAGAAAGAAAGGAAATGAATGCTGTGGTGATACTTGTTCCTCTGGCAAGTACCTCCTAGGAGGTAAGTCATTGTTACTTCCTTAAAAGTAAAACATGAGGAAGGTCTCATTGATAGAACATCCATGGAGTCTGCTTTTTTACAAATGACAGATAAACCCGAAAGTTGTATCTACAACTACTGTCTTGGAAAATACTTGGCTATTTTCATCCTATCAGTTCTAGCACTGTACTTTTTTTAAAGGTAGGAGGGGAATGGATGTTTTTATAAGTTGGAGCTGTTTTGTTGAAGTCAGACCTCCACAGAAGAGTAACAAAATGCTCTTATCAGCTTTTTGCTCTAAATTACTATGAATCATTGATACTTACTTCTATGCAATGGCTAACATCTGGATTCCAGATCCTCTGATGGTTCATGCACTTTAACAAGGTTTCCCGTCAGCATAATTTCTTGCTTTGGAGTGGAAACTCTAATTCTGTAGTTGAAAAAAATTATTCAGAAACATCTGACATTTGTAGATTTCTTTTTATTAGATAAATTTAAAATCTACAGATTTTTTTTCATAGAATAGTTCTCATTTGTTAGAAATATAAATAGTTCTAATAAAAATTAATATTATGAATAGCCTTAGTTCTGTGGTGGGCTTTGTGCAGGAACTTAAGTTACAATGTTTTCCTATTTTAGTGTGAGGCTATTTACCACTCTATCAAACTAATTCCCTGGAGAAAATAAAGTTTTCTTCTGCCCGTATTTTGAAGTAACATGCACTGGTCATGAACTTCACTTTGTGTACAGTTTTGTCAGTTTAAAAAAATATTTACTCATAGTAGTTTTCATGTATCACTCTGAATAAATGACTGAAGTACTTGTACTCCAAATCCTCAGTAATACAGACCAGTTGACTTTAGTTAGGATTGTAGGTGGAAGCCTGCTAACTTGCTGCTGCTCATTAAACCAGCAAAAAACACACACAGAAAGAAAATTTCCACAGATTAAGTCAGGAAATGTAATTCTCAGGAAAATCATCTTGGAAAATCTGCTAATACAGAAATCTTAATATGATGGAAGTATTTATCCACATACCAGAGACAGGAGAGAATTTGTGAATTTTGAAATAATGGGTCTGATACGACTTTTTAGAATATGCTCTGTTTTACACAGAGCATTTTTAGTCTCCAGGAGAATTTGTATCTGTTGAAGTGTTTTTATCCTAGCAGATAATAAATTAGAGGAGGAGACGAGGTAAGGAGAGATTGATTCTTTGCATAACACTGGCCGCTTAATATCTACGTGTCTGATTCTTCCTCAAGGGAACTTGGTTTTGTGTCCACTCCATTTTCTTTAGGGAAGAAATAATCTTAGCTATTGTCCACTTTGAAATGCTTATCCCAAGATTTCTAGAAAAGCTAATCTTTCCCACCTCCTTCCCTAGTCCCATCCTTAATTGCTAAACTTAGGTTGATTAAGGTGGAATAAAGCAATTCAGTCACATAAACTGGATAAAGCAGCAGTGTGATCCACATGTGAAGTGAATGTGGTCCAGCCGATATGATTAATAGCTTGATTCAGTCAGGCCAAGACACCTATGTGAGCTAGAGATAATTCTCATAATTTTAAACTGCCTTTCCTAGTATGACAGCCTGCTTATTTACTCCGTTATTTCTAATAATCTTCCATACTGTAGCTATGCTGTGCATTTTAAGTTAAACAGCAACAACATGCCAATTAAGTTTCTGCAGACTGTATGATCTGAACACCCTACAGATCCTTAGCTTTTTCAAAGTAGGTCCATGTATACAGGTTTTGTTTGATCTCTGGTTCATGTCAACCTGGTTTTGAAACACACCTGAACTAGAAAGGTATTTCTTTATGGTATCTTAGTTATCAGGAATGCAGTCTATAATGGAGGAGGTGGGGGGGGGAGTTCATGCCGTGATCTTTCTTCAGATATGTTTATTCTTGCATTAAGGTAGAAAGCATACATTCCTCAGTTTGTATTTTCTCCCATACCTATCTATTTTAACTTTTATGATCATAAAGAACATTGCCTTGAGCCTTACTTTAAATTTAGTATTTTTATGCTTGATTATATGTTATATATAATATTATTTACTGATTGCATCACAAAAAGGTGATGTGCAAAACTGCACCTCTTGTACACAGCTAATAAAGTTTGATCTAGTCCCGAGGAGAGCTTTAGGGCATTGCAGCATTGCAGTGCAAGTAATAAACAATAGGAAGTATGAGTGCAGAACTATTACATATCCTTGCAGATGATGGAAGAGACATAAGCCAACCCTCCTGACTCCACATCAGATACCAGGAAAATGTATTTTACAGCGCTCAGACTGTATTGTTTCAGAAATTAACATGATGTGAGCCTTTAAAAGGTGCAAGGAAACTGTACTGTTGTACACGCAACAAGATGTTGACACTATAGTATACACAAGAATGATACAAGTATCTAATAGTAGGAGAGAAATAGCCTTAAATCATGCCAGGGTGATTTAGATTGTATATTAGGAAAAAATTCTTCATTGAAAGGGTTAAAAGAGTCATCATCCTTGGAGGTATTTAAAAGTAGATGTGGCACTTGGGGATATGGCTTAGTGCTGGACTTGGCAGTGCTAGGTTAACAGTTGAGCTCAATCTTAAAGGACTTTTCCAACCTAAACAATTCCATGATTAGAGTATTCATTACATTGAATACTTCAACATAGGTTTTGGGTTCACTGACCTTCATGTACTGATCTGCGCAATTCTGTTGCAGAATTCTTGAAAGCATTTGAACATATTTTCAAATTTAGCCAAATTTGTAACTTTAAACTTCAGCAGTGGACTGAAAATCCTTGTGAAACAAGTATAATTCAAAACTTAAAAAATAGCAAGCATCTTTCATTCTGCAGTGCAGTAATGTGTTTAACTTTCAGTTTGGGCACCTAAGGCAATTGTACCAGTTCCTGACATGCTATCTTCTGAAAACAAAACCCAGAATAAAACAGAAAATTACATGAGAAGCAGCAGAATAGAAAGCCCAAGTACACTCATACTTAAGAAATTGTCTGTCAGACATGTTCCTAGCAAACTGTGGACTCCACAATGCAGATCATGTCTGGAGTAGGCATTGTGTTAGGCTGAACATGTTCTGGAAGCCTCCAAACCAGGAAGTAAAGACAATGACTGAAGTTTAGGGACTTCTCACCATCACAAAAACATTTGAGTTCAAAATCCCACTGCACTTTGGCACAAAAGGCTGAAGATAGCTTACACAGACTCAACATATCCTCAAAGTAGCACAACTGCTTTGGTGACAGTGGAGAACCTGAGTTACCAACATGTTGTGAAGAAAGAGGAAAACTTGTCACACAATTTCTGATAAAGATGGAAGACGCGGCAAGGAACACAGCTGAAGAACGCAGTATGTCGATGTCGACATGCTACCAAAAGAAAGAGAGTTAGATATGAAACACTTTTATAACAAGCTGACTACTGACAACGATACAGAAAGTAGGTGACAGCATTTCAAAGTCAAGACATTCTACATACTTGTTGATGTGTTTACAACATAGATGAAAGAGCAGTTTCAAGATTTCACAGAGAAATGCAGGCTGACGCATTGACACTGATAAAAGTTTTTAAAACATCTCATATAAAGGCACAAAGAAAACTTTATAATTTGCATATTTAGTCCAGCTATTCAGTAATCAGCCCTTTCACATATTAATTCAGACCATATAGACTTACTGGTTAATTTTTTGTAAGATACTCAGAAGAGGATATATAAATTCAAATACATGAAGAAAATATGGATTAGGCAGTGGACTGTATCTACAGAAGAACTCAAGATGCCGCCATGCTTTATGTGTCTTTTGTTGGAAGGTGGTGATGTCCTGTGGGAAATTGAAAGTCTTGGTTTCCTGTAGAATTCTGGGGAAGACTTGGGAACTTACAGAGTCTAGCAAGTCATTACAAAATATATAGTGTGCTTTGTTCTTCCTTCATATGTTTCAGACAGCATTATAGCATTCATTCAAGACCCCTTCCTTTTTTTATGAAGGGATTTCAATCCATATAAAGGGGGCTTACAAGAAAGCTGGAGAGGGACTTTTCACAAGGGTATGTAGTGATAGGACAAGGGGGCAAACACCTTTAAGCTGACAGAAGGGAGATTTAGATTAGATACTGGGCAGAAGTTCTTCCCTGTGAGGGTGGTGAGGCCCTGGCACAGGTTGCCCAGAGAGGCTGTGGCTGCCCCATCCCTCTCAGTGTTCAAGGCCAGGTTGGACAGTGCTTGGAGCAACCTGCTCTAGTGGAAGGTGTCCCTGCCCGTGGCAGGGGTTGGAACTGGGTGAGCTTTAAGGTCCTGTCCAACACCAATTGTTGAAGCATTCTATGATTCTATGATCCCACCTTCTGGGTGAAAATTCCAATTACTCGATCACTGGGTTTTGTGGGCCAGGACTCTCAGCTTTGTCAGGGTAAAAGCATTTGAAATGGTATGGAATAATTAAGCCTTTTATAGAAAAAGTACATATATGCCAACACAACCATATGGCTCAGGAAAATCACCAGAGTTTGAAGACACCCTCACCCCCCAACCAAATCACTGCTTTCCCCAGGGCTACAGGAAAATATAGTCATGTGCACTTTTGTCCAGTTATTTAATTCATGCAAAGGAACACAACCAAATACCTACTATAAGCAAGCAAAGCATTTCTAATGACATCAGTGATGCATGGATAACATCTGCAAGGAGACCCAAAAGGTCAAATCAATATTTAAAAGTGGAAAATGTAATTTGTTCACATTCTTATAACACTGGATTGCAGGAGTGGATATTATGTAACTTTTAAAACTGTTTCAGTATGAAAAAAAGTAAAGATTAAGAACTGATACTTTAACAGCCACAAGTACAAAACAGATCTTTTGCAAATCATAACAAAAAAAATAGTATGGTCAGTTTTAACCTAAACTGTTGCTGCAGCATCACAAAGTGTTAGAAGCTGTAGGTTTTGGGTGTTTACTAGCATTCCTTACTTCAAACTCACTTAAGCAACTATTTTCCTGTCAAGCTAGAATTGCAACCTCTAGGCAAATGACTTTAACATTTGGTCTTCATGAGCTAACTACAGAATACCTAGTGTGAAAAAAGACACATTTCTTTGTGAAGAGAATAGTTATAGCTTGAGAAGTTGCTGATCACACTCTCTTGATAGATAGTATTTTAATTAAACATAGATATAAAAATAAATTTCAATCCTGTCACTTTGTTTTAGCTCTTGCTTTTCTTATGACTTTACCTCTACAGAGCCAGAGTTGTAAGACCAGGGAGGTCCTAAAAATCTCCAACATGAGCTCCTTCATGTAAAAAGCCATAAAATTTTACCTCATCATCCCTGTTTTGAGACCTGTAACTTTTCTCTCCACGCTTTTGTTTCCTCCAAAGTGTGACCTTTGGCCTGTATTCACAATCGCTGCTTAGACTGTGGAAGCAGAGGGATTTGAGGCAGAAATATTTCCTTGGGCAATAGAAGTGGCAACAGCAAGAGTCCCAAGGAAATCAAAGTGTTAGGGTAAATCTCCTCTAAAAGAAAAGAAGTCACAGTGCCAAGCTATTCCTCCCAGCTATACATACATATAAGGGAAGAATATTAACCACCGGCACATGAGGTACAGAATATAGATCTACAGAACTTTAGAATTAACTTAAACTCACAGTATTCATTAGAAAGAACAGTAATTTTTTCCTAATGGGTGAAATGCTCTAGAGTGTTAAGACAAGCCCAGTGTTCATGCAATTTTAGAGCACATTTATTGTGTTGCCAGTCAGCACTGTATCTGAGAGCTCTGCTAGGCAGGTCTAACCACTGCTTTCCAGATGCCAAGGAGAGCAAGAAACACAAGGCAGTTA
Source organism: Pezoporus wallicus (assembly GCF_028554395.1). NCBI lineage: Eukaryota > Metazoa > Chordata > Aves > Psittaciformes > Psittacidae > Pezoporus > Pezoporus wallicus. The sequence goes on from NW_026642342.1 coordinate 6,557,397, forward strand.
CTATAATGCAGCTATCATAGAATAGTTTGGGTTGGAGAGGCCCTTAGGATCATCCAGTTCCAACCCCCTGCCACAGGTGGGGATGCCTCACACTAAACCATGTTCCCCAAGGCTCTGTCAAACCTGACCTTGAACACTGCCAGGGATGAGGCATTTACCACTTTTTTTGGCAACCTGTGCCAGTGTCTCACCATCCTCACAGTAAAGAACTTCTTCCTTGTATCTAACCTGAACTTCCCCTGTTCTAGTTTGAACCCATCACCCCGTGTCGTGTCACTGCAGCCCTGATGAAGAGTCCTTCTCCAGCATCCTTGTAGCGACCTTCAAATACTGGAAGCTGCTCTTGGGTGTCCATGTAGCTTCTCCAGGCTGAACAGCCCCAATTTTTGCACCCTGTCTTCATATAGGGGGTGATCCAGCCCTTCATCATCCTTATGGCCTCCTCTGGCCTTGCTCCAACTATCATCACAGTACAAACCATGCAATGAAATAGTAGGTATCAGTTCAGTGGGGGAGGTTTACTCAGTAAAGGAAAGAAAAAAATGCAAACTACCAAACAGAGAAACAAACAAAAATAATAAAAAAACCTACAAACCACCCTAACCAGTAACAGTAACAGCCACCAAGCAAGCAAAAAAGCCCCCAAACCAGCAAAGCAGCATAGGGAAAGGCTCTGAGAATGGCTGAGACTCCTGGAAGAAGGGGCAACTGGATCTCAACTTTGATAGCACCTGCTTTGGTCAGTTCCCAAAGAAAGATTTGGTCCCATTTACTTGTGGGTATTTTGTGCTTCAAAAGGCCATTCTTATTTCCTCGAATGCATTCCTAGCTTTTTGACAGGGTCATTACCATTTCATCTGTTCCATGAAGACTAAAGGGAATTCACAGTGGTCTTCCATAGAAACTTTCTGCTTTGTCATTAGCTCATGGGGCGGGCATTGTGTGTATTTTAATGGTTGAAAATGCAGCTTGGGTGTCACCTTGTCCTTCCTATCTGACACTGAAAACACAAAAACATGCCTCCAGTACTAAATACAGACCAACATGTATTGGAAATAGACACATGGACTAGTATACATAGCTGTAAGAGCAAACAGCAATAAAAAATATACAGCAATAATCTTTGGGAACAAAAGAGCAGCAAAGCTCCCTCTTTGGAATCACCACTGCTGCATGTCCGGACCAAAAAAAAAGTGTTCAACCATTACCCCTTTCCTGATAATTCAGCAGTTGTACAATGTGTCACTGTAATACAAAGAATTCCAAGAATTCAGACTGCGTTCCCAGTAAATGCCATGTCACTTTCTCTGGTAGTAATTCTATTTTTAACTGTTATAGCTGGTGGTTCCTTTGATTATTTCTGGAAATTCCACAGGCCTTATCACAGAAGTGTGAGATTCAAAGATACATGCTCCTAGCACTAGGAAGTCTGGTTGGCTTTGTCTTTACACTTGAACAATTTGGTACAGATTCAAGGTGATGCTTGAGACATTTACCTTAATATTCTGCTTTACTTTGTTAGAACTGCCATCTTTCTGTTGAAGACCATGTCACTTGATGTGGTAGAATAGGACAGAATCAGCTCTGTTCTCTAGACCAAGAAGGCAGCTTTCATTGCTGACAGAGAACAGGGAAATAAAAGCTCATGAGATACCATGATCATCATTAAAGTGACACAGGTATTAGCTAAAATTCTAATAACTCCAACTGCTTTTAAAATACCCAGTTGTTTTGAGACTTTCCATCAAAACCTTAGGCAAAGGTGGCAGGTATCTCCAAGTGGAATATTCTGATGTGAAAATTTAGCAGAACATGGCTTTGCTTTAACAACATTTCAGTAATTTCCAATTCATTCAGAGCAGTCTTGTGGGAAAACCACATGAAAATGAGATTTTGCAGGTACAGGTTTTTAAATTTAAATTATATTTTTGCATTATCTTCATTTTTTTCCTAGTTTTAATTTAATAGCAGAAATCTTGGCAGTGTTATTTGCTTAATATCCTTAACACGTTGACTTACATAGCTGGAAAGCAGGAAGTGTGCATCTGAAGTCATATCGAGTTGAAATTTACATGAAATAGTATTTTTTAATGTTAAATTTTGACATTATGCTAAGAACTGTTGACCATATATTTGGAAAGTATTAAAAAATATTCATTAAATGGGGGGAGAGGGACATGCTACTTAGCAAATTTCTACTGGATAGCCACAGCATTTCAAGTAACTGCTATTTTAAGCATCAAAACCCACAAGAAATACTATAGAGATATTGAGAAAAGAAAAAACCCTAATGTTAAATACTAAAGATGCTTATGCATTTTATTCCTAATTGTTACATTAAGCCAAGCTTCTAGGTCAGTAATCTACCAGTTCTTGGGAAAAAGACAAAATATTTCAATCATATACATTCAGTTTTTCTGGTTTAAAATGAATTCTTTTCAAAGAAGGTAACAGTTAACACTACAGAGGGATTTTTGCCCCTTTGCAATGCTATAGTGCTGAAACACTAGCTAGAAATAGGACTTCAAGGCAGTAGTGGGAAGCATAAGACGAGTTCAGGAGCTTTCTGTGATTCTGCATCCGTTGAATCATTAGTACTTCTGAAACTAAGAAAACTGGGTGTTGTGTAAAATAGCTTGAGGGAACAGCTTCAGAACATTAAAATACAGTCCACAGGCAGTTTTCTAAAAGAACTTCCTTTTCCATAGTTCTGTCCTCCTTTTTAATATTTTAAGCTACATGCCTTAAGTGATATATGTATTTCCTTTCAGTATACAGTTTCTTAGACTGCTTTGGTCTGGGGGCCCCAGCACTGCTGTCTGCTCAGTCCATGGGGACCCCGGCACACCTCTGCTACGGCTGCTGCCGTGCAGGGTAAAGCACAGCTTCCTTTGTATGCATTGCTTTCTTCTGCATGGGGTATGGAACACTTCTCTTACAAGCTGTGGGGCTTTGTTCTTGGGTTCATAGCTCTTCAGAGCCGGAAGTATGGTAGGCACATGGAAAATACCAGACAGCACCACTGCTGCTTGTCATTAATTGGTGAACTGTGGGGTTAATTTTACCTCTGTTACACTGTTGTAATCAAGGAGTAAACACAGTCTGGTCTATAATGCTAAACTAAGATAAAATACACATGAACAAGAAAAAACCTGCAGATCAGGGCAGGAAGGTAGAAACTTTTAGAGATTTACAATTTTAATTGTTCTTTTAAATAGTGGAAGTTGGAGGCAATTTCCTGTGGTTCATGAGTGGGGGCAAAGACTGAAACCATACCAGTCTCTTCATCATGGGAGGGGTGGGCTTAGAAAGGCTTGCTGGTTTTGTTTGGCTCTCTGTAAAAATCATCTGTAGGGGATTTCTGCCAAGCAACAAGAATGAAAGAGCTCAAGTTAAAGCACAAGTATGCATAGTTTCTTTTGGTTTTACAGTAGTAAAACCTTGTGTGCGTGCACATACGCATAAGCTAAATAGCAGACAAGTGGACAGAGTTTTACTAGTATGCAAAACCATGTTCTCACATCAGTGACAGCTTCAAAAAGTAATATAAATACTACAAGTATGAAAGGTGTTATCAGAAAAGTGTTTCATACAAAGTCAGTTTTCCTGCTTATTGATTCTGGGAGCCGATTCTCCTCTTTATCCCTCCTTTTTACACCACTGATGCCAAAATATGGGAAACAAGAATACTAACACCGTAAAAAAAACCAGCCCTAAATATTTTTAAATGAGCATCAGTGGGTAGAATGTAGACAGAATTCACAGTTTCAAAGTGTGCATAAAATACTGTACAGTTCAAGCAATAGAGTACAGTATCATGCTTTCCTAGAATGATCTTTTAAGAATTTAACCTTGCTAAAGCAGAATGCAGATGTGAAACAGGTAAATACTCATAGAACATACACAGAAGTTCAGCAGTATTAAAGGGCCATAATAGTAACAACAGTGCAACAATGAAATTACAATTGCTTAGAAACAGCGTTAAGAGTCAAAATCTAGCCTTTTGCATCATTTTAAATGAAAGCCTGCATGTATGTCATTAGATCATATTGAAAGTGACATTAACAGGATTCAGCCAATGAAGTTGTACTGATATATATGAAAGGCAGGGCCAAATTCTACCTGAGCTTCTATTATACTTATTTCTATTATACTTCTTATTATACAGTGCTTATTTTGTTTTGCTCTATTGTGGCCTAATGGTTGCCTCTGTCATCTGTGATGCTGACTTCATCCTTGACCCCAGCTTTCTTCCACTCTCTGTATCTCCTATTGCTGGATCTTACTGCTCTCACTGTTTTAGCCATCTATTTTGCTACCTTAATTCTATCCTCACTGGAATCTTTCATTGAGAAATCTGATTAAAGTTATAATTGAAGGTATTTGCTTTCCTAATTGGAAATGCTTGTATTTTGACCTTAATGGTTCTCGCTATAAACAACCAGCAGAAACATTAAAAATTGATCCACTTAAGCCACATAAGTGTAAAAATATGACCATTTTCATCTTCAGCTATCCCTACCAGCTCTTCGATTGAAAAATCTGCTAGGAAGTGTCTTTCCTTTTGTTTCTTCCGCGGGTTTTCTTGAGGCTTCCTTTTAGTCTAAAAGCTTGACTTTCCATTCCACTTTTCCTTAGGAAGTAACTTTCATCAGAGCTGTGTGGGTACCAAATGCTGTCAGGTAAGAGATAGCATTGCACACAAGTTTATTTGCATTGATACATATATATATATATATGAATGCAGATAAAGTCAGTGGCAGATAAGGTCCCATTGGTCAGTGCTATGCAAGAGTGCCCTGGGATAAACAGACTGTGTCCAAAGGGTGTATTTTGGATGGAAAAAAAAAAACCAAAACAAAAGAAAAATAGGGTTTCAGTTGAGAAGGAATGATTAGGACACAAAGCCTGTGGCTACAAGAATAATGAATATAATAATAAAGGGATTGTGATGGTATTCATCTCAGCCTTTCTCCTGGCACAAAAAGCAGCGTTCATAGGGAAGGGTGCCATTACAGTTGCCTTATTTCTTTTCCCTTACTCATAAATCTCTGAAGAAGACACCCTGCTAAGTTGTATGCTTCCACAACAGCTTAAAATCACCTCACTTTTCTCAGTCCTTCCATCCAGTCCTACTGCTTTTGCATTTGTCTTCAAGCTTCATACAATAATACTGTTTCTGAGAAACTCCTTTTATTTTGCTACAAATTCCAGTTAACAGAGGCACAAAAGAGAGTAAGAGATCGCTGTGACAATGAGCAACATCTGAAGAATGCCATGGACTTGCACAAATGTCAGCTTGCTACCACGTTTGTGGGGAAGCCAGCGACATCTCTGCACCTCATGTTTGTTGAGTACATGAGGTAGTCACTAGGTAGCTGCAGCTCATATGGACAAAGTGTGAACAGCCACCATTGTCTCCTTCATTGCCCTTTCAGGGATGCTAGTAGCAAGTCCATTTCCAGCTAGGCAAAAGAACTCAAATACCTCCCTGTGTTATTCATAAATTTATTTTCGGTTGTGTTCTTAATGTTAGGTATTTTAGAAATGCCTGTTGGACAGTGGTATTACAGCTTTCTCTGGCTTGCTGTTTTCTTAAGTGTGACATTACTTTTGATCTATTTAACTCATCATTTCCATATTTTGTGGCTATAACAGGGAGCAGTTGCATGATGAGCTTGTACATTGCTGGAGCAGGTTTGCATACCAGAGTGAAGAACAAAAATAAAATCAGAATGTAATCCTAAAAACCCTACCCTGGAAAGTTCATGTGCAGCCAAACCCTCCACTTGGAGCATGCCCACACCAAAGTACAGCGCTGAAGTGTTCCCTCACAGAAGATATGATCCACAAACTCCAAAAATGATGTGTGGGAGGACTTCTGGAAAAAAAACTGTACTACACACCACCCTCCAGAAACCATCCTATGGCAGAAAGCAGGCAAGCAGATTCAGGCAAGGCAACGTGACATAGTAAGGTTTTCTCAATTAGTTTCTATATTTAGAGGGATGTTAGAAACTATGGCATTTGAGGACTCAAAAGGGTTCATTTTTCATTTTAAAATGACCATCCTGCCTATCTAACATGCAGCCATATGTGCTGCTTCTTACCTGTCTGGAGAGAGCTTGTCTCATGCATCCAAGCGTGTAACTTGACAGCAAGGGAAGCATGGCTCCCATTTATTTGCCAGGGGCCACAGTAGACTAAAAAGATGGCATGCTTTTCCATGCAGGGAGGAGAAGAAAAAGCAGCCTCCTCTCATGTCACATCTTTGCTAGAACCCACACAGGGCCTTCTGTATTTTGACGCAGAGCTTCACCTGGATGGAAGCCACAGTGAACTTAAACATTATCCTCTGCCAGTCCATAGATGTTGACATCTTTTCACACAATTAGAAAGTCAGCTCATTGTAGTTTCTCATAACAATGAAGCTCATTTTCATTTCATTACTTGCAGCTGAAAGGAAAGGAAAAAAACTCAGACAATTCTCTTTAAAAATAAATGAATCAGTCAAGTAATAGGAAACTACTCACAAGAGAATTCATCCTTGGAGTTTAATACAGAACAAGCTCTGCAATGCACCACTACATACCTAAGTAATGCCTTTCCAAGGCATGCTATCCTCTCCTCTTACTGAAGGAAAGAAAAGGTTGTAATATCCAAGTTCAATAACTGTTATCCCTACAGTAGCTGGTAGGCACTGCTGTAGTATTGGAGACAGCTGAGTTAGAGGTATGATGACTACTAGCACAAGCAGATCGCAGGAAATTAGTTGCCCCAGGGAAAAACTGAAGTGGCAACAGAAGCAAGCTAACAAGTATATCACAACTCTGACCAATTGTTCTTATTTACTGCTGAGCCAGTAAAGCCTAAAAATCAGGTTACTTAGCTGCCTATGCCAGGATATACAGTTCCTGATTTAAATTCCTGTGTTTTTAGCCCTTGGCCAACTGACCGGGGAGTTTGAACCAGAAGCACACAGTTACATGCAAAGAGGTGCCAGGCTGGAAACGCACAGGTCAAGACCTACCCGTCCAGAAGGTTTTCATGGAAAGTCTCTGCTGTACATCTCTGTAATGGAGGAGAGAAGTCATGGAGAGAGGATTGCTGGATTTTTAATTCACTAAAATCCAGCTATAGTAATAGTCTTGTGAGGGCACATCAAAAGGTGGCAGCTGTCTTCATGCTGGGAGGGGTCCCCAGGGTGAGCAGAACCGCACCAGCCCCAACTAGGGGCAGCACTCAGCACCCATCTGAGGCCTCCCTGGGCACAGGGCAGCCCAAGGCATCAAACCCACAGGTTGGCCCATATCCATGCAAGGCTGTGAAGAACAGAAGACCAGCACTGTTCCAGCATCACTGAAGCAGAGTGATGGCCCCAGTCTGGGCTTAAATAAGAGTCCTGGGCAGGGTGGGAAGAGGCCCCAGGTGGGGCTGATCAGGGCTGATGAGGCCCATCAGTGCATCCAGGGCCGTGGCAAGTCCAAATGTGTGTAACCACTTCCAACAAAAACAGAGGGTGAAAAGTCAACATATCCCTGGTTTCCTCCCTTTGCAGAGCTAGGATTAAGATTCCCATCCATTTCAGTACTCAGAATTAGCATCTGTCCTCTCCCAGGGGCGGCAAGTTAGGAATTGCTTATGAATTTTTGGACCAGTAGCTTATCCCTTCCATTCAGGCCCACAAAATGATGTAATGTGCAGGTTAACAGCTCATGCCTCCACATTCAGTACATACTGAATTCCATAGGTGAAACTATACTTGAAGAATACTGTGTGCACATTTTCTGAACTCACTCTACATTTAATTCTAGCCTTACTAGAATATTGCACATAGTCTGCATTATTTTCTAGATGACATACAAACTGTTTTAATTTTCAGTTTGAAATGAGGGCACCAGACATACCAAAATTCACATTACACTGCAAGCTTTTTTTCTGCTCCTTTTACTACTCTTTTTCTTTGTAAATAAAGCTTCATAACATGTCCTAGGGGTTAGAATTGGAGTCTACTTTCAAAGAGGATTTTGGTTTTGGCATATCAAATGTCTGTAGCCTTAAAAATTTGCTATTCTTGGCTATAATGCTGTTTACAGACACCTCAGCAAACCAGACATTTATACTTACTTCTTGTTTTGCCTCTGCTTATTGTGAATAATTGTGAACAATACCGTGAACAGGCAGCAAATAGACACTGTTAAAGGAATAACATCATTACACTGTTGTCTAGAAGATTTAGTTCTGTATTCCACATGCAGAAGATTAAAGAGTCTGCAGAAAAATGTTTACTGTAATGCTTGTTTTTTAAATCAAACTCCTGAAGTGAGTACTTCAGTATTGATTCTTCTTCAGAAATGAATGCAGTGAGTACTTATAGGTTAGTGCTTTCAGAACTTAATGTTATCAACATAAATGAAATCTCTGGTTTTCCAAGGTATCATAAACAGTGGTTATTTTAGAACTTTTGTAATGCTAACCATTGTGTAAAGTAGCACAGAATTAACATACATGATTAAATGTTGCTCTGACCAGCACTAGGTTCATGATGACTATGCAGAGTTGAACATTTTTGGCATATCCTTTGCCTTCCTGATTCTGTTGACCAAACAAGGATCCTAAGGTGCCACAGCACTGGGTATCTATCTCATGACTGTATTGCTCTATAGGTCTCATGCTTCAACTCCACAGGGAGAATTCAGAGCCAGTATTTCAAAAAGTGCCTATTTTAGCTGCAGTATAGGGACCTAACTTGGACAAAGCAATTTACACAAACTTAAGCACTTCAGTCTCTATGACTTGCTGAAGAAAATCCTTAGGTCCGGTTCCTAAATTCCCCCTGCTGCATACATGAAGAGGCTGATGCCTTGACTAAGCAGGGCATCAGGGCATCCCTGTTCTGCCTGACCCCATTTGGAAGTCACAGACCTGGCTGTCGCAAACCAGGGTTCATTGCCAGGGCTCAGCCTCTTTCACAGCACAGGTAGAACTGAGTTCACTACAGGAGCACACTGACTGTGGTCTATACCTGAAGGGAATATCAAGTGCTGGACACTTAGTGGTGGTTTCAAAGCCCGCTGTGTCAGGCTGTGAATTGTGCTGTCACACACACAGTTAGTCCTCAGTCTGCAGAGCAGCTCCTCTGCCATTTTCCACAAAGTGCCTCTACCAAGGAGAAATACATAAGGAAAGAGTATTTTATCTGGATAGCCCAACGTTTCCATTACAATCACATAATGTCTAATTATGTACTCCATAAATCTTCATATTTTGTTATGAAGCTCATAATAACAAAGTCTGATAAATAGATTACTTCCCCTGGCTACTACCAATTGAGTAGAAAAAATACTTATTTATGAAGCTTTATTAATAAAATCTGAATAATTCAAACAGCTTCTTCAGTGAAGAAACAGCAGTAGAGTATATTCTTATTTGCATATAAATGAAATGATGCTTTAGTGTCAGAGTGAGGAATTAAATAATAGGAATTTTTACAGTGCAGTCCTGACAGCCTCATAAATATTATGGTCATAAGTTGCAGTTTTCTAAAAATCTCATTTTATCTTTTATTACAAAAATATGACCAAAGGGCCAAGTCCTGCTCATTTTACATGTGTGAGTATTCCCAGTGACAACACAATTACTCAGTAAGTGAGGTTACCAGAGTCAGCTTTATGTCAGATAGATGGAGCAAAAGCACAGTGTTATCTACAGATCTATTAGGAGAACAGAACCTCTTATTTAACCATGAGAAAAACCTTGTGTGTTGATAAAATACAGACAACAACAAAGAAAACTGTAGCTCTGCATTCAAACAGATGCTCCAAGAAAACAGGCAACATAGGGAAAGGGAGAGGAAAAGCAATTGCTCATAGCTATAAGGTGCCAGTTGTCCCCTTAGTTACCCAAGTACCAGTTTAGCCAAGGTTAATGTTCCTGTTAGACTGTGAGCAAAACCTGCAGCAACTCTAAGAACATTCAAATGACTCTGAATGGCTTGTTGCTGCTGAGTAAAGTTTGGGTTTTGTCTAGTCTGATTTGTTCTAAAAGCTGAAGAAGTCTCCAAAGTGCAGCTGGAGAGAGCTAAGCTGGATGAAGTGTGTTCTCCTCGAGGACAAATAGAGGTGAGGGCCGGGGACACTGTGTCAGAAACTCCTCTGAGCACTGCTGAGCAGCTCAGCAGCTGGGACAGGAAATCCCCATTACCTGCCAGTGATGTTTTCCTGGCCACAGTGCTGTGCAGGTGGGTCAGAATAGTCAAATAGGGAAGAGGTGTAAATGGGAAGGAAAGCTAAACCTGGGGTTGTTGGAGGAACATAATTATTTATAGAGATTTTGAAGAGTCTGAAGTATAGAAATTTATATATGAAGCCTAGAAGAGAGGGACTATGGGAGCATATGGTCTGATCTCCTGTAAATTACAAGCAGCTGCATCTAAGCCTAAACTGAGACTGCTGCACTCAAACACAATACAGCCTGCATTTGGCTGGCCTGTGTTTTCCAGGGAGGTATCAAGCCTCAGTCTGAAGGCATCAAGAGCCAAGGAACCAACCACAGCTCTTGACTGTTCCAAGGATTTATTTACCGTCAGTGGTTCTGAATCAGGTACTGAAGACTATTCTATTTTCATTTGCTTGATTCCAGTCGCTAGGCATTACCCCTTCATATTGCACTCTTTGGTAGGTTCAGGTGGCCCTTATATTCAGTATTTTTTCCTGTGCATTAATGTATACACTTTTATCAACTCTCTGATCCAGTGAATAGGTAAAGATTTTAGTATCTTCAATTACGTGGCATTTTCTCTGACTCCAGATCATACTGTAGCCCTTCTCTACACTCAGTATCCATCTTGCAATGTGAGCATCATGACTGTGCACACCATGCCCTAATCAGCCTCAGAATTTGCACAGACAGGTAAAAACTGCCACCATGAACATCTGCACTCCGGCTATAAGCTAAGGTTTGCATAAGCCCTTTTTGCTACAGTTAAGCTTATCAGTCTTTTTCAAACTTCGCATTGTGGAGGAGAGCCTGCATTCTTTATTCCCAGGTATGTCTTCTATTGATTTTATTACAGCATACTTTGTTTGAATGAGGCACAGTTTAGAAAAGGTCAAGAATTCCTCTGCATCTTTGCCTGAGGTAATTTTTCTATCTATTTTTAACCCCTTTAAATAGGCTGTGTTCTAGTATGTTTCCTGACACCACAGTAATTCTTGACATTTCAGATACAAGTGATCAGAAAACACTGGCAGAGATAGTCACTGCCACATCCCAGTGCATTACTGTAGGGCTGCAGAGCTCTGGGAAGTGCTCATCTGCATGTGAGAGCAAAGCTGGCAATCTCAGCTTCCTGCAAAGTGGTTAAGGTATGAAAATGGAAAATGAGAAACAGAAAAAAGGACTTTAGTCCCATGGTTTTCAAATCAATCTCTTCATGTTAGTGCAAGACTCATGAGTCCTGAGTGATTGAATTTGACAGGATTCCTAAAGGGCACAACAGCATGAAGAGATTTGTCTCAACCTGGTGCTAAAGAGAACAAAATTTTGCTGCGGACTTGTATTGCCTAACAGAAAGAGGAATTAAAAGTTGGAAGGCATGTGGCATTTAGGCTAATGAAGACTAATACATTTAACAGTCTATACTATCACTAAAATTGATTTTTTATATACATGTATGTAAGTATAAATATTTTTAGTGCTGTCAGGGCAAGAACCACTTTCATTTGCTCATTTGTAAATAGATTGATTTCTAATTCTAGGCTTCTTCTACTGATTTAACTGACCCAGGAAAGGTTAATAGATGTGCTCTAGTGTCAGCAGGGATGCTTTTAGATCTGTCAGCAGATAGAAAAAGTTGGATTGAGCTGTGGATTCTGGCAGCAGTGGATGCAATCCACAGCCATGTTTGGAACCTTTCCTGGCAAGCTCCCAGAGGTGGGGTTTGGCAATTGCTTGTCGGCTGTAAAGAACATTCTGCATGGGCCTGGCTTGTCATTTGGCTTCTCATCCTTCAGATCCAACCAAGATAAGTTGAGGTATTGAAGGGAAAGAAACCACAACTAGGCAGGGTTTAGATCCAAAGACATAATGAAATGGCTTTCTCCCTGTGTATGAATGCAGCCTAAACGATGGGGAGAAAGGTGGTATGGATACGACTGACAGAGCAGTGCCAGTAATGGAGCTGTACAGAAATGCTGACAGTTCCATATTGCACAGGATGGGATGGTTCAGTAGAGGATTCAGGTATCACTGCTGGTCAGATTTTCCCAAGAGGTTAATTCAGAGTGACCATACCTGTCACCAGCACTAAGACAAGCGCTCACAAATGTTTATGCTGCCCTTGCGACTTCAGTAAGATTACCTGGATACAAGCAAGAGGGGAACTTGTCCTGCATTATTTTGTCATGATCCTTCATTTAATTCATTTTTGCTACAATCTGCTTTTAAATACTGTCACCCTTAACTGGAATTCTGAGAGTACTTCAGGAAATCCCAGCTGCTGCATGGGGCTTATTAGAGGTCTAAATAAGCACAAATTAGAGCAACTGTTGGAAAAAAGCCCCCCCACATCACAACAACCCCACAAAATCCACCACAGCAGCTCATAGCTCTGTCCTGCACCATCCTTCTAAGCTGTGTAATGGGAAACAACACAGGTTAGCAAAAGTGATGGAACTTGTTTCTAACATCTTTGTTAACCTGAGCACAGTTATTGTAAGGAAATAGCCAGGCTCCAGCATTGCCTTGGGAACTCTGGCAACCCCTGCTTGTTGTTACTTACCAAGGGGTGCAGTTAGATACCTCTACATGAAGCATGCATTAAACGAGAGCATTATATTCTAGTGAACAAGAGCTCTATTCATTATCAAATGCCAGAGAGCGAGTCTCTAGTAAGAGCAGTGTTATTTTATCTTAGATTTAAAAGAAACAATAACCAAAATCGGATAAAGACAGAAAGTGCTAAATTCTTTTATTTACAACCATGCAACTTCATCAGCTTCAGTAAAATCCAACAACTACTTTGAACAACAGCAAACCATTATTCCAACAGTCACTTTTCCTACTCGTGCTCGTTGTTAGTCAGTGGCTATAGCACAAGTCAAAATAAGATACTTCTTGTTGTATTCTGCGCCTTCGTGTCTCACGGACCATCGACCATTTCATAGCATAATTTATGGCAGAGCTAACGCGACCGAGCTCTTGTCCAGGGACTGCAATCACTACACAACGATCCCATGCAGAAAAGCAAGCACTCCGAGGGCTGGGTGCTGCTGTTCAGAGCACGAGTATCCCGAGCAGCTATTCCCGCACAGCTCCAGTTAACGGTGCCACCGGCCGCGTCCTCCCACCGGGACGCTGAGGGTCCCCTGCCGCCGGTTGCGGCGACCGCGACACCGCGGTCTACAGCGGGCCCGAGGGACCCGCTGAGGCCCCACCGCACGGCGCTCGGTACGATGCCAGGCAGCCAGGCATGGCTGTGGGGGATGTATCCCCCAACCCGGCCTCTCCCCCGCCGCACCGGCGGATGCGGTACCAGGGCTGGGGCTCCAGCCCGAGCACGTCGCCCGCCGCACCTCTTTGGGCGGGCCTCTCCGAGCTTTCCAGCCAATAGCAGCGCGCGTTCCTGCGATCGGCGCTCCCATTGGCCGAGGCCGCGGTTTCCGCCGAGGCCCGGGATTGGTGGCGGAGGGGCGGTCGGCAAAAGGCGGCAGCAGGCAAAAACCCCGGCGCGCGCCGCGACAGCAGCCCGCGCTCCGCGTGAGTCCCGGCGCGAGAGCCCACACCCGCACCGTGGGTTGCGCCATGGCGGCCCCGCCGCGGCTGTCGGGGGGGTGATGGGGCATGGGGGATGGGGGACGGGGAATGGGGGATGGGAGATGGGAGAAGGGATCCGACCCGGCCCGCCCCGACCCGCGCAGCGCGGCCTGCTCGGCTGTGGGGAAGGCCCCGTTTCCCCCTTTCGGGCCCGGCCATCCCTGCCGTGCCGGTCGGAGCCCCACGCCCGCTGGGGAGCCCCCGTAGATTCCCCTCTCCCTCACTCCCGCCCCTCCTGACCCCGTTATAACCGCTCGCGCTCCAGACCGCCTTTTGGTGCGCCCCCTCAGAGTGCAGCTCGGAGAACGAGGGTTTCGCTGCCAAGGCTGCCCTGTTGAGCCAGCTGCGGTGACGGGCTCCACATGTTCCCCTTCCGCCTGGCGGTAGTGGCATCGTTGTGGCAAACCGAAGTTTTGGTGTGCGGCTTCTGCCGCTTGTCTTGTAGTAAACGGTTTTACTGTGCATGTGTACAAAACATCAGCTCATTGCAAGGCTTTAACCCAGCCACAGCGTTTGCTTTTTGTGGCTGCGCCATCCCTGGCAGTGTTCAAGGCCAGGTTGGACGGGGCTTGAAGCAACCTGCTCTAGTGGAAGGTGTCCTTGCCCGTGGTAAGGGGGCTGGAACTGGGTGAGCTTTAAGGTCCTTTCCAACACAGACCACTCTAGGATTCAACAAAGTAGAGATATCAACTTTTATTTTGGTCACACTGAAATTTCTCCCAGGGGTGTCCGTGTGGAGTTCCCACTTAAAGGAGCTCTGCATTTTAGTAGCAGCATTGCTTTAGCCAAGGATTCAGCAGCAGGATCGCCAGTTTCTGTGTACAAGGTTCAGGTACCTGACTCAGAAACCGCTGAAGCCGTGTGGGCTGTTTGAGTCTGTCACTATCTGTTGTGTGTGGGGTTTATGGTTTATTTCATTGGAGATGTGATTTAACTGCAGGAAGGTTCTTTGAGCTGAAACTTTGGATCATTTTGTCTTAATTTTTTATGTCTAATGATGTCATTTAAGTGTTTTTTTAATATAAAACTAAATGCCTGACTGAATCAGATTTCATGTTCCATTTTATACCTGTTAAGTCCAAATCCAAATCAGTAAACCATTTTTTAATGTATGCTCATAGTCAAGGTATTCAGTTCTGCATTTTGTAGCTTGTGTGTTTACCATAAATTAATGGAAATGATACATGGGGTTTTGAGCCCCCTTCACCCTCTCATGGCCAGCAAGCCCTGAGTGTGTTCCCATGGCAGTTTGCTGGCAGAAGCGTTTACGTGCTTTTCCCCAACAAGATGCTTGCAGCCAGCTTTGAACTGGAAGAGCTGGGGCTGGCATGGGGCCGAATAGAGCAAGGAGGCTGTGAGGATGTCTGTGTTAATTTGCTCTCCTTATTCTGCTAATGAGGCCATGCTACTTCATGGTTGGAACAGGCTTATCTGCCTACTCAGCAGTAGCAGAGGGAGCGTCTACCCGTGAGAGACCAAAAATCCTTCTAATCTCATTCCTTTAGTTTCCAAGTCCCACTCTCCAGCAAAGCTCCTTCAAAAGAAGAGGCTGTTCCCTGTCCCTATTCTGTTGCACGAGGATGACAGACTAAAGGTAGCTCAAATTCTTCGGGGATAAAATACATTTCTAGCTCCATAGCTCAAACAGATGAATCCTTTGATTTGAAGTTTTTCAGGATATGTTTCCCCCTTGTGGAAAAGTTCAGCCAGAACTTGGAAGGTTTGGTGAAGTGGCAAGCAAGGAAGGTCTTTGGATGGAACCAAGGCTGGGCAGCTGTGAGAGGTGGTGCTTCCAGGCATACCGATCACCCGTTATCCTGCCCTGAGGCTCTCTGCCTTTCTTTTCTTAATGAAATAGGATTATCAATGGTTTCTGATTGTACAGTATGAGTACACTTTACTAATTTACAGTTTTATTACAGTGTTTCCAAGATTTGGAAAGAAGCAGTTCAAAATAAGCATATTCTATGATTTCTTGTTAGTGGGGAGAATGACACCTAATTATGCCCCTTTGTTAATCTTACCTAGAAGAGGAAAATCTCTCATGTTGAGAAGATAATTTTTTCTCTTACAGTTCTTTCAGGATGTCTGGCTTTGTATGTTGCGGAACGCAGTGCAGCTATTTCTGTGTGCCTCAGTTCTTTGCCTTTCAAAGCAACCTTCAGGGAAAAGATAATGCTTTTATGTGAATGAGGAAACACACAAGAGATGAAAGAGGATCACTTGTGCCTAAGCTTATTCTGCAGTCTTCCCTCCCTTCCCCCTTTTTTACCTCTTACTAGAGATGCGTGGATTTACTGGTTTGTCTCTGGGATGATAGGTGACGCTCTGTTGTTTTAGGTAGCACAGAAGAACTCCTCTGACTCATTAAATCTCATGTGGGGAACTGAGTGTGGGGCCAGAAAGTGTCTTACCTGATCTGCTGCTGTGCTGGCTTCCCAGGGTGTCCCAACGTGGTCCTCACAGTCTTGGGTTTTTTCACTTCAGGTTTGTTGTGTGATGGAGGCAGTGTTG
The DNA here is from genome assembly GCF_028554395.1 of Pezoporus wallicus. Lineage (NCBI taxonomy): Eukaryota > Metazoa > Chordata > Aves > Psittaciformes > Psittacidae > Pezoporus > Pezoporus wallicus. The sequence continues at coordinate 6,573,726 of NW_026642342.1, forward strand.
AGGTCTCACTGTGATGAACAGCACCCTCATCAGGCTGAAGACTTCCATGGAAAGCGCGAGGAGAACGGCAGGCTCTCAGGTATGTGCTAAAGCAGGGATTGCTAACACTACGTTTTGTTGCTGACATGCTTCTTCATCGCTTCAGGAAGTTTCAGCATCGATTGTAAGCGTCTCTATATGTGACCCTGTTGTATAAAGCAGTAATGAAATGAAAACATTTGAGGTGGTTCTTGATTTTAAGTTTATTCCTGCATATTTTGTATGTTACAGAACATCATCATCAACAATTTGTCACAATTTGCTCACCCTTTATTTTCATTTATTACAAAATGTTCTAAGAAAATAGCGGAACTCAAAAAAGACAGCCCTTGAGAATAAAATTGTATATATAATGACTGTTGATTTTCCTAGAAATAGGTAGTCCTGTCATTCCCTGCCACACCCATGTCTGGAATTACAGAGTGATGCTGAATAACATTTAACTGTCTCACTTCTGGTAAATGCTTTTCATTCCTGGAAGTAAAGGAAATTACTTTAAAATCTTCTCACAGGAAATGTTGGATAGGATTTATTCTTACACTCTGATGGAATAATGACTATATGTTCTCTATACCCAGCTGGGGATTCAGGCCCTGGAAGAGAATAGGTGATGAGTATACTGAGAGCCTGTTAGAACTGTGTTGCTATTAAACAACCTCTGTCCTGTAGCTGCTGACCTTCTGGGATGAAGATTGTGTAGGATGTTTCAGAATTCAGCAGCAGGATTATCTTCCTGAGGGGAAAGGCCTATGTCTTTGAGCGTTGCAATAACATTTCAATGTGAAGTTCTTTATAGTTCTGGTACATGGTTTCATCTTTTGATGTCTTTGAGTATTTGTGAGGAAAATGGAGCATAGTGCAAATCTCGGCCTTTCCTCTTCCTTTCTGAAGGTTTCAGAAAGCTTTTGTGTGTGTCTCATACTTGGCAAGTAGCACATGAGCATTTGTGTAAAAAATGGAAATTACTGCACAAACTACCTGGATATACCACTTTTTAAATGACAAAACTTTCTAGTGACAAAGTGACAAGAATTACGGCAATACTGGATACATTTCTTAATAAGAGTTCTGAGCACATGGGCAATCTGAATACCGTCAAGTCAAAAAATGTTATGTAGTAACTTCCTGAATTTTCAGTGTTACTTTCAATAGAATTTTTTACAATGTTGACAGGAAAATGAAGCGATTCCTCTCTGTAAAACTGAGGAATACCCAGAATAACTGTCCAGCCTGACCTTAGCCTTTTCCTGCAGGGATTATTGGATGCAGGGCCCTGTACGTCTTGTACTAACAGTCAAATCTGGTCATTCTTATCCTAGGATAGCTTTGCAGTTTTAGGTATGATTCCTGGCATAACTGATTATCCTTTTACTTGTATTTGTTGATCAAAAGCATCTTAAATGACTGTTGGAGGTTCTAGTGTGTAGTATAGAGGTTTGTTTTTTTCTTCCATTCCTGAAATAGCTCCCCTGAAATGACTTAAAACAACCTGGAGAAGCAGAGGGAACACCTTAGAGGAAAACAATAAGTAACTGGATATAGCAAGAGAGGCAGCGGGCTCCAGTTCTCAGAAGTATTTTTAGTATGTTGGTTTTTATAAATTGTTGAAACAAGAAAAGTCACAGTCAGAAGTTACCTGTAGCTTGAATTACCAACTGATTTCTTGTGCTTTTACCAAGAAGAAAGGGTTCTTTAGATATCCTTCAGCTTTTGTTGCTGTATGAAGTGAGCTAACACAGGAGGTTGTGGTTTCATGCTAACCCATACTTTGTTTCTAGCATATCAGTGATATTTTAAAAATTCCCATTGCGGATGGTTTTCTGACCTGGTGCAACAGCACATTTTAATGGATACAATACAATTTATGTATTTATGTTAAACTTCATTTATTTTTGGGGGGGGGGTGAAAAAATCTGTACACTTTTTTTTCCTTCCATTTGACGGACTTTCCAAATACCAGTTTGTGCTTAGTTCTGTATAATCAAACATTCCCTACCGTTGCTTTACAGAAATGAGTCACAGCCTCTTCCTACCTGATAGATTCAAAAGAAGTGAGTTGTTATGCAGGGGATAGAGAACACTTAAAGTACAAGCATTTGTAAACTGAATGGAAAACTATCTCATTTTTTGCACTACTGTAGTACAACGTCCTTGTCCTGCCATCTAGTGATCGCAACACGAAGTGCAGCAGCTTCAATGCAGAGCAAACATGGGGTTTGCTCTTTTAAATAACAGTGTGAAGGACTGCATTCTTGAGCTTAAAAAAAGGATTTTCCTGCATTTTGGATTTTCATCCGATGGATGTGCTCCAGTGCTCACAGAAGCAGCTGTTGTAGTTTTGTCTATTAATGTACTTGACATTGCAAATCTCATGAAAACATTTATCAGTGAGCTGTAATGTAATGTTTGACTAACCAGGAGCCTTTTGCCCTGCCAGGAACTACAGATAATGGCAATGCCAGCAGGGACAGATATCTGTCTCTGCTGGTTTTTCCTCTGTGTATGTAAATTCACTGTCCTATGAACTCAAGTTATGATTTGTGATCTCAAATGGAAATAGAATATTGAATCAAGCAATAAAATTCATATTTCCCCATTCTTTCCAAAGCAGGAATCAAAAAAGATATTGAAAAGCTTTACGAAGCAGTGCCACAGCTTGTGAATGTGTTTAAAATCAAGGAGAAAATTGGAGAAGGTAAACGTTTTATTTTAGCTACCTTAAACTTAGATTTATTTTGGTATTTCTAACTTTAAAAGTATAAATCTAGGATGCCAGTATATGCAATTTAAACATTTACTTAAATTTACTTGATTTACTTCTTAGTTCTGTATATATGTTGCTGCCGGTATATATATGTTACATAGGGATATTTGCAAGGTATTTTCTTGACAATCTGGGGTATTAAAGCCTTTCAAAAAAACAGCATTCCAGTTTTGACAACTACAAAGTTTGAGGTAGACTTGAGTAAATGCCTTAGCGCTCCATTCTTTATGTCTTTTACATGAGGAATCTGTTCATATGCAGCTGAGTTTTGACATATTTAACTACTGTTCCCTAAGGTGGCCTTGTTTCTCCCAAAACCCTGTAGGCAGAAGTGGAGGAGACTGAAAGATTATAGCTGCTTTATTTAAACCACCAAAAACTTACTTTCTCTTTTAAAGACGTGGTATCAAATTTTAGGATGATTGTGTACACCTTGCCTTCAACAGACACTACTGCAGATACCTTCAATTAATGTTAGGCAGGACTGTAAGTAGATGCTTAGGGATTTCAGCACTTTTTGGAACTTCACCCACTTGATCTCTGAAATGCTTTATGACACTCCACAGTTTAAACAAAGATGTTGATGAGAAGCTGGATTGTTCTATGGCTGTTTCATGATGGAATACCTGTGATGGCAGGCTGCAGGGCTAAAAGTTCTTGTCTCAAATCCTCTCAAAAAAAACCCTCCCAAACCCAGCTCCGTTCACGGCAGCAATAACAATTTCAAGACCAAAACAGTCTCAAAAGGAATTCCGCCTGTCATGAAAAAAGACAGTATAATTAAAGTAAGTCTCTGGTTAAGGACTCTTGCTTTTGTACTCTTAAGTACTCTTGCTTTTGCTCTTGGGAGCAAACAGTGCTTTTAAGAAGTACCATTTGCAGTTTGCAGCATTATGGGAAAACAATTTAGGATTCCACTCTGGAGTCACTTTCATTTTAGCAGTTCTCACCACCAAAAATAATGTCTTAGGTCAACTTGGTAACCCTTGTTGCTATAATCAGTGTTACTGAATGTAGCGGACTCCAGGGGTTTTGTCACAGCAAGAAGCATTTAGAGGTTTTGCTTGCATTTTTGCATGTATGCATGCACTTACAGAATGTTGAACTGGCATGATGCAAACGCAGTACTTAATCAGCGTGATTTGTAGTGTTTATTCATGTGGAAGAATGCTTCAACTTGTGTATTCAGGTATCTCAGATCATTAGGATAAATTAACTTTCCAAGAGGTATGTTAGGATATACTTAAAAGGAAATGGGTGAGTCTGAATACTTCCTTTCTCAAGTGAGTCTGTCACATTCTGTCTATGCAGCAATGCTCTGGGCAAACAAATAGTAAAGTTATACATCATGTGAGAAGTCTTACTTTATAGGTAACAGAATTAAGAAAAATATAGCAATTTTAGAGGTGCTTTGAATAGTAAAGGCAGTGCTTTCCAGCTAGCATTATATAGCCCACTTACATTGTAAGGAGAGAAGTTAGATGTCAGATGAAAGTAAGCTACCCAAACAAGAACGCAAATCAAAGATAGGAAATTTACATTCAAAGAGCTCTGTGTCTCAGGCAAGTTAGACAGTGTTACATTTGCATTTTTACTGACATAAAAAACTTGTATACAAGATCACTGAATTCAGGAGTAGAAAAAAGGAGCTGCATTTTTCTCTTCTCGAGTTGGCTTTTGATGTAGCGTCAAATACACAGCAGCAGGATTGTGAACAGTTAGATCACTTCTGTAGAAATCTGAATTGACCTAATTAAAAATGCTGAAGACAGTGTTCTTCTCCTTTCCCTACAGGTACTTTTAGTTCTGTTTACTTGGCCACAGCACAACTACAAACAGGACATGAGGAAAAAATGGCTCTGAAACACTTGATTCCAACCAGCCACCCTCTGCGAATTGCTGCTGAACTTCAATGCCTCACAGTAGCAGGGTACATAAACAAAGAAACAGTGGTTGTTTCAGCTGCTGAACATTGTCTCACTGTTCTTTAAGTTTTGGCATTTCACTTGCTTTTTTTTTTTTTTTTTATAAGCACAGAAATGTATATTCCTTTTATCAAGAGCAAATAAGAAATGGAATGTCTTACCTGTAATGGATGCCCTTTTTTGCTAGTCTCAGTTTGCAGATGTGTTTTCCATCTGAGAAGTTCTATGAGATATCTCTGATAACAAAAATTCCAGGTCTGAAATGCTTGGAAAAAAAAATGTCTTCATCAGAAAATGTGGTTTCAGGTATAAATAACTGTTACCAGAGTGTGCTGAATGACACCTTCTTAAAGGAGTTGATATCATAAAGGTTAGGCCCTATGTTTAATTACAGCTGTAACTACAAACCATGGCCCCAGAAATAATCTTTGGAGCCTTTACTGCAAATTGCAAACGGAACATAGCAATGAGTGGCACCAGGATGTCAACTGACTGTTGTCAAATATATAAACTAGATCATAAAAGAAAGCCTGGATGAAGTTTTTAAGAAATAAATGGAAATAAAGATCTAGCTTCTGGTCTTTATTCAGTGGCATTACTTATCTTCTAGGGGACAAGATAATGTTATGGGAGTTAAATACTGCTTTAGGAAGAATGATCATGTGGTTATTGTTATGCCATACCTGGAACATGAATCCTTCCTGGTGAGTCCCAGACTTCTTACGTGTACTAAAACCTTTTAATTGAAAACAGTTGCATAATTACAGTATCCGTATAATCTTTCAGGACATTTTGAATTCTCTTTCCTTTGAAGAAGTGAGGGAATACATGTTTAATCTGTTCAAAGCGCTGAGGCGCATTCACCACTTTGGGATTGTTCACCGTGATGTCAAGCCCAGTAACTTCCTCTACAACAGGCAGCTAAAGCAGTAAGTCTGTCCAGATGCCCATGTTGTGATCTCAGGTGGGGATGTGTGCCTTGGCAGAACACAGTCAATTAAGCTTTTGGGGCTTTTTTCCCTTCCAGCTGCATAAAATGTGCTTAAGTAATAAAGCGAAAAAGTACTCATTTGTAAACCTTTTCTTTCTGTGTTTAGGGATTCAAGGTAATGATTCTATAATTCTATGTAGTAAAAGTTTGTAAGGGAGGTTTGATTATACTTTGCCAAACCGTAAGCTTAAAAAGTGGAGAAGTACCGATTGTTTATTTATTCAATCTGTCAAAATGAATTTGTAGTGGTGTTTTCCTCTTCCAGCATTTATTTGAGCCTTAATCTCTACTTCAGGTGTGGAGGCCATGGAATTAAGTTTGAGACCCAGAGACAGGGGTTTTGTCTCTGTACTGCTTGTAGCAGAAAATAATTCTTTTAAAGACAGATCTGAAGTGTGAGCGAATGTGGTCTTACCTGTTTGAAGACTGAAGTTAATTCCAGTAGTACTGGGTGAAGTCTGACAAAACTCTCAGCATTTTTAGCCTTGTCTCCGTCATTCCTGCATTTGTCCTCTGACCATGGGAGTCCTGCAGGGGTCAAGTCACTTGACTTGGCTGCAGGCTTGGAGCTGTAGAATTAGAAGAATCCCATAAAGGAGCTGCTGGAATATTTTTTTAACACCACTGGAGAAAGTGGAGCAGATTTTGAGGCAAAAAAACAGTGAAATAAAATGGGTATAGGGTGAAAACATTGAGGGGATAGCTAAGAAAGGGCAAGAGAAAGAGGAGGAAAATAAGGCTCTGATGCTGGCCGCAGTATAGATAAGCAATATATTGAGTAAAGCTTGAAAGAAAGATAGTAACCAAGTAATGAATAGTAAATTGAACTTACTGATGGGTACTTTGTGGTTTCTGATAGTAAGTTTGTGTCTTTCAGGTATGCCTTGGTTGATTTTGGCTTGGCACAAGGAACCCCTGATACAAAAATTGAACTTCTCAAAACTGCCCACTGTGAAGATCAGCAGGGAAGTTGTTCGCAAAATAATCCCACCATAGCCTTGGGAAATGGGGTTTCTGTCAGTGTCACAGCACCTACACAGATAGCTCAACAGTCAGCCTCAAAAGCAGCTGATAAAAGGTCCAGCTCCCTATCAAAAATACATATTAAACAAGGAAGAGGAGGAAAGGTTCTCAGACTTTTTCATTAATATTGTTGTATGCTTAATGTATTGCTTCATCCATCAGGGGGAGGTGTAATACTAGAATAAAAGCTGTACGTGCGTGTCTTGTAGGTCCTAATGTGATGCACAGAGCTACAGCTTTCACATCAAAGTGACTGGTTTTGCTGGCATCATTCATTACCTGTTAGATATACAGTGCCAAAGGCTGTGTAAAAAACCCTAGCATGGGTTTCTATTTAGACAGCCTTAACTTTTCAGTGATGTGCTTTGGAATTCCTCTCCAAGCCAGTAATTATTCATCTGTGCTTGGTTTCTAAATTGCATAACAAATACAGCACAGATGACATTCAGATTGTCTTGGGGCGCTTCTGAGGTGTGATTGGTTTTGTAAGCATGTTTGCTGTTCTGTCTAGACCATGTTTTCCTCATTCCCAGTAAACTGATGTCTGAAAATGACTTACCATGCCGCTGTTCTTGTTTTATGTCACTTCACGCTTTGTTTTTCTGAACTGTCGCTGTGCAGCTGTGTTAGGTAGGATCCTCACTGTCCTTTCTGTTGGTATTGCAGGAGGATTCTGTGCACCATTCTGTCCAGCGCTCTGTCTTTGGAGAGAGGAATTTCAATGTCTATAGTTCCACATACCAAGAGAACTCGAGTACAAAAGTAAGAAGTATGACTTACCAGTAAGAGCAATCTGTTACATATCTGAAAAATTACAGAACTGGTTGTTCTGTAAGATTAGATACTCCAGGATGCTGTGAAACTACAAGTTTTGGAGCAGATTATTAAGTTTGTCCTTGGTGAAAGGCTTGAATAATTTTTCCTGTCTGTTTCAGCCCCCTTTGAAATTCTTCAAGAGCTAGTTATGTCGCTGTCCCCCGAACTGATCTTGTGTGTGGAATCAGTCTTTTCTGCTACACGTGTACCTGTACAACTAAGATACACTTATCTTGTCAGACTTTTTTCTTTTATTTTGCAGTTGAAGCTGGAGATAAAACTTGTAGTAAATATTTTTCTGCACTTTTTCTTGTTAGTATTTAATATGACAGGGGGGAAACCCAATTAAATTAGAAGGTTTGGCCAACAGTGATCATCTTATTCTAAATTAGAGGTACTGCCTGTGTATTGCTGTGGCATTTCATGTACTTTGTTATTTTATTCTTATGTTGAGGCAAAAGAATTTGTGAAGCACTATATTAACCTGAGAGATACCTGTGTTGTAGCTTCAGAATATCTAATGTATATTGTTTTTCGGTAAACACTGGAAAATGTTTTCTGAAGGGAAATGGGAGGAAACCAGGATACGTAGAAAGCTCCAGTGTCTGTTTTATAGATGTTGTGATATTATTGAAAAGGTTTGCTGTTTTCTGTTCTAAAATTGCAGCTTCTTGCTCCTGAGCATCTCTTCAGTCTTAGTATTTTAGGAACTGGCCTATTTGTATGTAAAAGGGAAGTTTCTTAAATATGTCACCTTCTCTGAAATATCTACATTGCAGCTCATAAAACAATCCAAGATGATAGATGTTTCATCTAGGAAGTTAGTAACAAAGAAGAAGATTATTTCTACCAAAGCAGTGAGCAATGGGGCAGCCAGGAAAGCTGCCAGTGCCTGTCCCTCAAACCTGACCTGTGACTGTTACGCAACAGACAGAGTTTGCAGTGTTTGCCTTTCAAGGTAATTTGCTTTGATAACGTTGTAAAATTGCCTGTGTGCTGTCAAGCAGGGTCAGAAACGTGGATTTCTGGACAGCTGATTAAGTAGGTAAAAAAACGCATTTGATCTGTGCAACCCTTAAAACGCTGAGCATTCTCTTTTTAAACAAGAAACATTCATGGAGTTCATGGACTAATTGGTTCACTGTCTGCAGCAAGAAGGATTCACTGCTAATGATTTTGTTGTATTTAATTATCCACCTTCATGCGTTGTAGAAAATTGCTTGAATTAATTACAACACTTAAAGCAGACAATACATCAATCTGTCATTAGTAGTTACCTGTTTAACAGGCCTGAATCAGCCAATGGTTTGGATTGTGGAAATCATGGAACTTAAAAGGGAAATCTGACTGTTTGTATTTGTTCATTTAAAAATAATGCTTTTTTTATAATTTTTAATAATAGGTTAGAGAATCTTAGTAACTCAGCTCAACTACATCCCTCTGCAGTTAGCTTTGGTTAGGATCTGCTACTGCCTTTTATCTACACATTAAGGCACACAGATTAAGGCAGAGAATTCTGCTTACTAGGCATAGCCATGAAATTGTGGGGTCCCCTCTTCCCAGACTGTCAAAATACGGTGTTATCAACTTCAAACTTGAGGAATTTGCCCAACTCAGAAGTGGCCATAGAAGGAGGTCATACAAGAAAGCTCTGGAAAGTATTTTGGGTTTTTTTAAATAACGACAATCTCACACCTTTTAGGTAATCTAATGAAAAGTGATCTCTTGTCAGCATTCAGAAATAGTGAACATTAGTTTGCTGTGGACTAATACAAAGTCCTGAGGCGAGACCAGCCTCATTCAAGAACCTAGTGCATATTTTTGCCTTTGGTTAATCAGTCTCAACTATAAGGTTTCCTATGGAAAGAAGCCTTTAGCAAAAACAGTGCCGCTGTTGAATGAAACTAAAAAAGGTCATTGTGAGTGAAGTACGCAATAAGTATTTCTGTGGCATTACCTTATGGTAGATAATAACTATAAAAATAATACAATAATAGAATAAGGCTTATAATTATCTTATACAACATAATTTTATACTAGGTAATTATAAGACACTTCAAACTCCTATACAACTGGGGTAAGACTGGGTTAGGCTGTTTGCATATCTTACACGAGTAATATTTAGCATTACTATAGTTAGAGCTATTTATCAACTTTTATATTCTGAACGTATTTATCTCTTATTAAAAGGTGTCAGCAAGTTGCTCCCAGGGCAGGAACACCAGGATTCAGAGCACCAGAAGTATTAACAAAGTGCCCCACTCAGACCACAGGTAATGCACCACAGACTGAAGCCAGTGCCATTTTCACCTTTTGATCGTTGTTACTTACGCATATTATGTTGTCTTTTTTATGGGAGGATTTTTGTTTACCTGTGAGATTCATTTTATCATCCCTTCTAACACTCATGAAGCATTTCCTGATTTTACTTAAAAGTATTATTCAGAGTAAGAACAAGTTAGGAATGTTTTTCCTGTGTTTGAAACCTGAATGTGTCGTTACTCACTTTAGGGGCAGTGCTGTGTGCAGGAGTTGAACACAGTGCATTTTAAAAGAAAACTAAGCTGTAATTTTTCTCAAGTTTCTTGGCTTACAGGCTTGTTTATTCAAATAAAATCATGAATAAATCTGAGGGAGAGTTCGTAACTTTAGACTTCTCTAGTCAGATTGTCACATGTAGTTTGCTGTCATAGCAGGCAGTTAATGGTATAATTACAAATGTGTTTTAGAAATCGTTGCTCAATACTTTTTATCAGATTTTTTCCTTTTTGCTGTTGCTTTAAATAGCTGGTCTGTGAAGGACAGCTTCTTTCCTTACTGCATTTTTAATTTCTCAGGGTTAAAAACTATCAAGTGAAGTTTCAATAGTCTGGGAAAATACCAGTGCAGAGCAGAGGGACGCTTTAATGCATTAACTGATACAAGTAGGATGGGAGAGATTATGCCTACCTGGAGAATGGAGGACAAAGAAAAGCAAAGTTACTTGTTAAACATTTGGTGTATGACAGGAGCTTTCACTCCTGGGGAATAAATACAAACATTGTAAAAAATTTGATTTAAAATAAAATTAGCTACTTTTTTGCTGAATATCTTTTGACAAAATTGTCAATTTGCAGTACTTAAAATGTGTTAAGTCTCTTCTGAGTGTGCATACAACGTCTTTGATCAGCTTATCCCCAAATAGCATAATGTTGTTTGAAACAACATCTGTGCTGGGGGCATGACTGGGGTTTCGAGAGGCACGGCAGGCTGTTTGGAGTCTGTATGCCTGTGCTGTAACAGCCAGCTTTATGGGCCAGAAGACATCCAGAAATCCAGGACAAGTTTAGACGATCTCTGAGCCTGTCTAGACAGAATTTAGGCAGAAAGAAGACATACCTAGGAAATCTTGGACGCATGCTGGTGCTAAATACGCTTTCAGACCACTTTCTATTCTCTAACGGAGAGCAGGATTACAAAGAATATGGATAAATCTGGAAAGCCTTGGGTGTGGCACAAACAGCCCTGAAAGTACTGACTCACTGGTCCCAAGCTCTTGTATGTCAACAAAGGCCTTCATTAAAGCTGCGTAGACTAATACTAATATTTATGAGATGATGTTGTATTTGAACTAACAAGTCTTGTCCACTTCCATCTGGGGCTCCTGCAGTCACCTCCTTGTATTTTTGCCAGTCTTACTACTAGTTTTGGTCTCTGTGCTGAGACCAAGTTACCAGATGGATCCAGCTGACTCTATCCAGAGCTACTTTAGTGCGTCTGATCCAGGCTTACAGTGCAGGGAATACAACCTAAACCCCAAAACTGACGTTATACGGCACCAGTGACACTTTAACTCGGCTTTTCCCTCTGTTCCCCCTTCCTCAGTCTGCCCACTGGTTGTCACTAGACCAAAGCATAGAGTCATGACTTTGATGTCATTGCACAGGATCTTGCAGTGTGCTCATGATCCCAGCTCTACCAGAACTGTAGGGCCAGGATTTACCAGCCATTCAGATATATAATGGCTATTAATTTCAGCATGAGTAATTAAGCTTCTTTAAAGATCCTGACCTACCACACAGTTGGGGTGATGTACACCACCTCAGACAGAGAGTATGGTCTTTTCAACAGTGATACAGTAATAGTATAATGTGTTTTTTTTTTTACAGGAACTAAGAAGATACAACTTTTTTCCACCGTAAATTATGCCAAATTATTAACTTGGGGGTTATTTTTTCCTTGAAAGACTTAGAATCTGATTTTGCAACCGAAGTCAGCCTAATACTCTTTTTTTCCCCCTAAGTCTTGTGCTAATAGTATTTCTAACTAAAGCATTCAAATTAGTTACTGCCTATTTTACTAGTTAGAGGAGAATAACTATGACTTTATTTCTCAATTGTTATTTTTTTCTCTTCAGAGTTTGAGAACCTTTCAAACTCTCTCCTGCACTTTCCTTGCCATCTCACAAACCGTGCACCTCAGTGAGCCAAAAACTTATGGCAGACAGGTATTCTCATAACTTTCAGTATTAAAGTTTCCATCATGCTTTGGCGTCCATCCCCAGAGCACTCTCTGTACTCTTCATAACACAATGAAAGTGATGAATAACTTCTACTATTACAGTTCTTAAACTGGCTATCTTGTCAAATGATTTCATATTCAAGAGGAACAAAGTTCATAGCAAGATAAATTTCTCTAGTACTGCCTAACTGTGGCAGTCTCAGCACCAGAAAAAGTCAGATTTGCATTCATTTGTGGGTTAATTTTTATTTATGATCCTTGGATAAGGTTTTCTTCATATCAAAATTAGTCATTTTTTTGCCCCCTCTCATCACCATGGGTAAAACAACCTCAAACATTGCTTTGGCACATTATGAATTTAGCAAGTTAATGGAATTACTCACATGAATTCTATGGAAAATCTCAAACAGTCCCTTTGCATCTTCAATAGCTATTTCCATTGCTGAAGTGTTATCTGTGTGACCAAAGTTAGCACTTCAGAACAGAACCTTCTCCTGACAGAAGCTCTTCAGGTCATAGTATATTCTACAGAAACTTATGATTTTGTTTGTGATCAAACCCTGTGTTTAGTTATCACTAAGTTTGCTTTCTATTCCAGCTATTGACATGTGGTCTGCAGGAATTGTATTCCTTTCTCTGCTCAGTGGACGGTATCCGTTTTACAAAGCAAGTGATGATTTAACTGCTTTGGCACAAATCATGACAGTTCGTGGATCCAGAGAAACCATTCAGGCTGCTAAAACTTTTGGTATGCAAACCTTAATTAATGGGGAAGAGGGGAAAATGTGTGCTTGGTCCACAGTTTCATGCAGTGACTTACAATCTATGAGGTTTTTAATATATATATAAATACATTTATAGGTTTGCAAGTCATCTTGGGGGTAAATCATGCTTTTTGCATGTAAAATACTGAAAGCAGTGGTCTATATGTACAGAGTTTTAAGAAAGCTTTGTATTTTTCTATATTTTATAGTTCCCATACAGGGCACTTCTTGCCATAGGTTTCCCAACCTTTCTACTACTTTTCACTAAGCCAAGGCCACTCAAGGTGAAACATGCCAACTAAATGTTTTCTGCTGGCATTTAGTTAGAATTCTTGAGGGAAACATTTCTATTCCTGCAAAATTTGCCCTGGAGGCTTATGTCAATATGACTTAATATTCAGATGATGTAAACCGTGCTTCCTGCCCACCTCCCCTCCCCAAAGGGCTAGGAAAAGAAAACACAAAACCAAATCCCAACAGATGGCCTGTTAAAAAACAACCCCAAACAACAAAACCCCCACCAAACACACGAAGAACCGAAATAACCATTCCCCTAATTGTTTGCAGGCCAAATGCTGCAGCACTTGCTACCTGGCAGTGTAACACAGCATGTAATTTTATTCTCCAGAGGTGTAAGACATGAAGTTTCTCTGAAACAAACTTAGAATTCTGTTACAGTTGCATAGAAGATATAACATTGCTTCCTGTAATTTTATTTCTAGGCAAATCAGTTCTGTGTACTCAAGTTGTCCCAGCACAAAACTTAAGAACCCTCTGTGAGAAGCTGAGAGGAACACATAGCAGCTGTATGAGATCCCAGGATGAAGTGCCCGGCAAAGCTGGAAATGACTCAGCTTTGCCAGACAAATTGTGTGCTCCTGCGCCACTTGGAAAGCAAATTCAACAGTTAAAGAGTTTTCCGGAAGGTGATGGTGCTTTAGAAATGAAGGCAACAGTCATGAAAGGATGGGATCAGGTTCCTGATGAAGCATATGACCTACTTGACAAGCTACTAGACTTAAACCCTGCAACAAGAATAACTGCAAAAGAGGCTTTGCTGCATCCTTTTTTTAAAGACGTGAAACTCTGAGAAGATCCTATGGTCTGTTCTTCCTTTTGCGCATTTTATGTGGAAATGGGATACTGAGATAGTTTTGCCTCGTTGCTCTCAACATTTACACTCTGTGAAATGCCATCACACTGTGCACACAACTACTGAAGTTGCCTTGTACAGTTGGACTGCAAATGTCAGTTTAATACTTGCAGATGTAAAAATGACATAAACATCACTAACGGTCTTATCCTAAGACACTTGTGAGGGGTTATTGCTATGCTTACCTGTTCTCTGAGAAAGTTAACTTTGATCAAAAACTACAAAGAAAAAGGATTTCACAAGCTCTGTGCTTAATTCTCAAGATATTCCCTTAAAATTTACAAACTTGCCTTAAGGTACAACTGAAATATGGAAGTGCTTGAGAGACTTTTTGCCGTACTTGCATCTCTGCCTCGTTCCCCATTAGTACATGGGGGACTGACAGTGGAACAAAGTGTGTTCATTTTGACCGTTTTCAGAGAGCAGGGTTTCTTTGAGAGTGTTGCTGGAGGAAAGGCCAGGTGATGGGGGTTGTATCATCAAAAGGAAAGCATAACTGTTTTAAAAGTGCATTTTTTGTTCCTGTCTGGGCTTTCCTATGCAGGCAATAGTAATAAATGCAGTTAGTAATTTTGCATAGCCCATGTTTCCTCAGTGCCATGGGTAACTGTCAATATTCAACAGCTCCTGCCTTCAGAATGTCTCATGTGATGTACATAGGTTTGATTTCTGTTATGGAAACTGATTTTTTAAAAATAATATCTTTTAAATAAAGGATTTGTTTTTACAACTTCAGAAGATTGTCTCGAGATGTTCTATAAAAGTCAGGTAGGGTCTTCCTGTGGGATGGCGCTGTTCAGGAAGAATCGTGCACGTTTGTTTCCTGCATAAATTCCTCAGTGATAGAAACGCTTTTCAGATAGCTCTAGTGTATTCAACTGTTAAAGTGGAAGTATCTTAATTATCAAGGAAGTCTTACCACAGAGTTAGGAGCTATTTTCTGGTCCTAAAAAGAAAAACCAACCAATAACCCCATACTTTCAATGTGCAAAGTAAGTTACATTATGCTCAGCAAAAGTTACTCTAATCCCCTTGATAATTCTGGAGGCTGAAACTTTATACAGTGTTTTTCCATGTGCCTTTCTTGAAATGCTAATGGAGTTGGTATAAGAGGTTACAAACCGTTGCTTTGATAACTCCTACATAAGTCCTATCATATGAGCTGGTGGTTCTGATAGTGCAAAGGTCCTGACCAGGGCTGGGGCTCCAGAGACATTTCAGTCTATTCAGACCCTACAACACACACAAAGTGGGGGTAACCTTGCTGTGTTCCTGGCATCAGCTGTTGGAGAAAAATCCTTGCACATGTCAGAATATTGGTTGCAGAAACTCTTGAAGCCCACAAGCCCCAGGTCTTGGTCATTTTTGCTGTTTATGTAATTTAAACACAGCACGTCACTGAGAAATTATTTGTCTAAAAGAACTGTGGCCAAATTTGGCAAGCAATGCTGTCTTGCCAGTGTCTCCAGATGTATTGTTTCCTCCTACGTTCACTCACGCTGTCTATGTTCTAATGAGAGCACTAGCTGACAAGAAGCAAAAATATGTTAACTATCTATTGTTGAGCTTTCTAAAGGGCTTCAGCTCTTCAAGCTTCCCTGCCAGGCACAGCACTGAGCAGCTCCTTGCAGCCGGCACTGCAAACGTTACCATTGCAGCAGTTTAACAGCCAAACAGGGAAAAATCATTGCTGATGGTGTGTTTATCAAAACTTTAGGGGTAAACAGAATTCTGTAAGGAACAATTCTAAGCTTTATATGTTCCATAATGTGCTAGAAGAATACATTGTTATTCCTGCTTCCATATACCTATTAAATAGGCTAAATAATAAATAGGTTAAAATCCAGAGAGGTTTGGTTTTTTTTTTCTAGGAGAAGGATAAAGTGAATAGAATAATTTGTTTGAACAAGCATATGATTATGAAGTACTTAGTGTAGCACTCTACAAAAGAATGAAAGCCAGAAATAAAATGCAATAGACTCTCAATGGAGAGAGAGAATTAAGGAAACATTAGAGGTGAGCAGTGGTTGTCACTGAGTTTCTGCTGCTCTCCCCTATGGTTCTACAAATCCCTCAAAGCCATAGGGAAGAGCCAAGTACCATATTCCTTTAAAGTTTAATTACACTATTTGAGATGTTTATAAACTGGATGTGAATCTCCTACCATGAGAGCTGCATTTAGAAGAAACTGCATAGAAATGCCATTGCTGCAACACATGTTCAGTGGTGGTGAGGCAGCTGCTGGGTTACTGTTAGGTGCTGGCCATCATGCTACAATAGCGATATTAATCAATTAGAAAGCAAAAATGGCAGCAAAAAGCAGCACAGACTTGGAAAGATGAAGAGAAACTGATACCTAAAATCCTGAGAACAGAATGCTGGGAGCAAATCTAAATCCATCTGTGTATCTACCGGAGAGAACACTAGATTAGTCTCGGTGCTAAGCCAGACCAGGTTAGGAAATAGTGGCATGCATTAAGTTTATGGTATTTTTCCTAATTGTAAATGAAAACTAGCAAACGGGAGGGCATCCTATTAAAGAGTGCTCGAGGAAATGCGTGCAAGACAATAAAGTTTTTCTGGCTAATACTGATAATAGTGAATAAATTAAACAAAATTCTATTGAGTTTGTAGTCAGATCACTTTTGAGATTGTACCCAAGTGTTTATTTAAAGCAAAGTACTATGTGGATGAAACAAAAATAAATGGGGAGTCATTATTCCGTCTGGAAATAATCAGTATGCTCCTTATTTCATGTATTTGCCACAGGCAGAGTTTAGATACTCTGCTCTCCAGAAAGTAAAAGCAATATGCAGCTGAGACTTCCTGTGCAGGTGCAAAAGGCTCCCCTTTATCCTCAAGTAGCCTCTTGAGGCTACCAGGTGTGATGGGATCCTAAAGTGTTTCCATAACTGCCCAATATCCAGCCAAGTTCCTATGGTCAGGAGCTATGTTGGACCTTAAGGTAGAATACGAAGGAGATTTTCATTGCAAAGCGCCTTTGGCGTGGGTAATCTAGCAATTGGTGCAGTGTGGTTTTTCAGAAATAAAACACACATCGAACTCACAGTGGACTCTCTAATCTGTTCTGGCTACAGTCCAACAGCTCATTTTGGATATAACTGCCAAGCAAGAAAATATTCCCTTTATGAAGATGTGTTATTTTCTTAGCATCTCTGACCATTACCTTCTACCAGGCTGCAAAATACACAGAAAAAGACAAAATCTTTAGCGCTCGCCTCAACTATTTGTTGGTGATGAAGAGGTATGTTCTTCTGAACTAGGTAACACATGGAAAAGAAAGCGTTCGCATTTAGCACACACCTGAAATTTTCCTGCCTTCTGAAGGCAGAGCACACAAGAGAAGCAAAATAACCCAAGCCAGTTTTCTCCCACTTGTTCAGTTTATCACCACATTTCAAAGCTGCTTCAGCTACGGGGGAAAATTACCAACTATTGAGTGTGCCTCATAGAACAACAGTGTTTGAAAGGAAATTAATACTTAATGGCTTAATGAATTCCTTTTCTATAATGGAACAATAGATCTCAGTTGTTAGGCTTATAGCAAGGACAGTTCCCCAAGGCATTACTCAAGCAGTGTTCTTACTGCAGCAGACTTGTAAATGGGGCTTAATTTCTTTGGGTTTGTATGTTTGGGGTTTTCTTAAAACACACAGTGAGTTTTTCTACTAATGTAGCCACAGAACGTTCGCTTCAAATTCCTCGTCCCTTTTCCAGAGAGCAGAACATGTACCA
This sequence comes from Pezoporus wallicus, assembly GCF_028554395.1. NCBI lineage: Eukaryota > Metazoa > Chordata > Aves > Psittaciformes > Psittacidae > Pezoporus > Pezoporus wallicus. The sequence goes on from NW_026642342.1 coordinate 6,591,457, forward strand.
GGTCAGTGGCAGTACATACGTTGTTCATACTCCTCTCTGCTGCTGCGTTCCTGCCTGACCAGCTCAAGGGGTAGTAAATATTTAAATTGGCAGCCTGCGCACAGTGGGTGGAAATTGGATAGTCCCTTTGATCGTATGCTTCTGAAGGCCAGTCTATAGAGCCCTGCTACCCTGGGAACAAAAGTATTCTGGTACCACTGAGGTGAGGGTCCAGTAAACTGGGTATTTTGCAACAGGAAGGCACAGCGTAACCCAGATAACAGAGGGGATTTAAATGGGCCTGTTGTATACTTAATTCTGCCTCTCCATGACTCAGCCCTTTTCACTTTCATGTCCTTTGACTCTGCAGGAATTTTATCCCTATACAATGCTTTAGTGTATCATGTTAAAAACTAACCACTACTAACATTCCTGAGTATCCCCAGAGTATTGTTTATTCCATTTCTGGAAAGACTTAAATTCTCCTGTGGGGCTATGGCAGGGAAGAGGGTGGTTTTGTTACATGTTATTTGCTTTCTTGCAGGAAGTTCTTCCATGGTTGTCAGAAGAGTCAGATTTTAATCTAAGCTCTAATTATACCTTTGTTCCAAAAATACTAGTGCTAAGAAGTGCTTTACCCAAGGTGACCATTCAATCCATTTCTTTCATATGGCATGAACAAACTACTTGTAACAAACAATGCATAATTAGTGTTACTTCTTCATGTGAAGAGCTAGGATGTGGCCTGAAAATGGGAATATTTTAAGGAAATTCCCTTTTTATGAGAAAAAGTTTATATAATTTGGTTTAATGAGTGCTATGGGTCACGTCGAGCAGGAGGCAGCTCATTGATAAAATCTCTTGTACTTTCCATTCCTGTGGGCTCAGATCAGGAATCTTTTTGTTCCTTTAGTACTTTCTGGTTTAATGGGTTGAACCAGGGGAGTTTACCACAGTAAATCCACCATGGCGCAGAACTGTCCTGCACACAGCTTATAGCCCAGTGGTTATCGCCTGCTGGGATCCTTCACACATGTAACCTGGCATATGTTTTCCATTGTGGATCTGCTTGCAACTAACTCTGTAACTTGAGCCACATTCATTATAGTTGTTTCATGAAAAAACAGTGTATAGTTTGGATTTATAGGTACTTACCCCCGTTGCCTTTGTTAAAAAGAATCACAGTATTGTGGAATTTTCACTTACAGGCAGCCTATTCTGGGAGGGGAGAGAGGTTCGGGTTACCTCCTGATTGCTATGCTTTTTGTTTGCTAAGTATCAATGATCTGATTAATTTGATGCATTATGACTGGTATACAGTAAGTCTCCCAACAGCCAGCAAAATGAGGACTGCAGAATCCCTGCTAAATTATTTTGGACGTCTATGCAAATACACTGGACCAATAGTGCTCCAGAACTGCATTCCCTGGCCTTGTGTCAGAGCTTATAAAATGCAACTTAATCTAGCGCTTTTCCTTGAGACATTCCCATGAAGATCCATCATCTACAAATTCCATAGAACACGTTAAGCTGTTTAATAAAACTGCTTCTGCCCATTTTGAATCCTCATGAATTTGGTAGGACATCACTGTGCCACTTCAGCTGACTGCTGCTAAACCACACAGGTCCTGCTCTCACACCCCCTTTAGGACTACATACTGATCCTTGGAGATGAGAGTATCCTCTGGACATGCTTGAGTCTGCCTACAGCCTCACAGTAAAATTTGAGGTGAAAACTTAAAATTCCTTTACCAAACCAATTCTTTTTCACATGCTGACTGACCATAATCACAGTTTGTGAGGTGGTATTTGAGTAAGTACAAATACGTACTCATTCAAAAGAGGAAGCTGTACCATCATGCTTATTACTCATTAGTTTTACCTCTAAGACTTGTGTATCAGGGCCATGAAATGCTGAGATATACCACACATTTAAATTGTAGCTACAACATCCATATGTCAGTTTTAAGTGCCTCAGTACATGCTAAGCTGTGGCATGCAAACCTGAAAATTAGATTTACCACATAACTTTCAAATGTTAACATCACTCATCTCCTATTGCTGGTATCAGCCTAAGTGAAATGCTAATTTGAAGTGTTCAAAGAAGCCTCAGAATATCCAGGGGAGAAATTCAGTGCTGTGATTCAGCCAAGTGCATGTTGTTTGGGTTAATCACAGCAGGTCTATTTTGTATCTTCCAGTGCAACAAACTGGAGTTTGGAAAATAATTCCTCCTCATGAGTTTTCTGGGAATTACGAGAAAGGATTTTGTAAAAGCTTCTGTAAAAAAAGGACTACATTAAATAAGAGGTCAAAAGAAAATTCAGGGAGCGCAACACCTGCAATCATTACAGACAGTGGTAGAGCAGTGCTCACCTTTTGGAGAGCAGGACAACACTGATCAGCAGTGCCCTGAGATGGCTTCACAGGCTCATTTTTGTGTGTACGTACGTTTCATGAAGCACTGTCAGATGCCAAGGCTGGAGTAGGTCAGCTCTAGATGGCCGTGATTGTTCTCCAGCTTTATGTGCCTGGATGGCAGGCATCCCATGCCCATCACTTTCTGGAAGTCTGCTAAGGAAGAGATGAAGGAAAGCAGGACACAGCGCTAAGCTACCTCTGCTAGTTTCAGTGTCTGGGGGCACAGGCAACTCATGTCCCAGAAGCACTGGAGCTGACACAGTTTAAAGTGACCTGTATGACTGAGTAAGGGAGCTGTGGGTGCAGAGGAGGAGCTCTGCTGGCCACAGGCCCTTGAGGCGGTGGTTACCACGAGGGCAGCTCTTCCAGGGCACTGCTTATGGCCCAGCAGAAGAAATCATTCTTCAACAGTTAACACTGGTTCAGATAATCAGCAATCCTCTCTTTCTGCTCCCACTAATCTTTTCCAGTTTATAAAACTGACAAACAGAGGATAATAGATGGCTTTTAAAGATATGCAGCTTATTTATCAGGAGGAACAGAGCTGGATACAACAGCACAGGATTTTTTCCTTATCAAAACAGATGAAGAACTGAACGATGGATGCTACCAGATACCACAATAAATTCCAACTCCCATCAAACAGGCTGTAATGAATCATTAACATCCCCCACACAGATAGAGGGAGATCTTCCTGTTGGTCTGTTCACAGAAACATGTCATTTGTTGTTAAGCCATATTTCCCTTGGTTCAGAATGAAGTCTTCCTAATGGCAATAAGCAAAAGATGTTTCCCCCCTGCACCCTTCCTTTCACTTCTACATTCATCTTCCCAAAAATGAGTTTATCAAATAGATAATGCATAATTAAGTATACCAGACCTAAGCACAGGAGGGATATTTAACTTTTCCAAACTTGCTAGTGACCAAAGAGTCAGAAGAGGCCTTCAAATTGAGTTCTATCATTTGAATGGAACAAAGCAACAGTTTCCACTGTCTGGGAGAACAGAGCTCAACCAAAAGTGTTCAGCAGACTAGTGCTATTTTGTCAGTAGTTTTTCAGGTATCACATCAGTGTCAGAGCAAGAATGTCATCCTCTCCAAACATATTCAGCCATAGTTCTTCTCAAAAGGTTCCCTATAACCCTGCTGGGACAACTGAGGTTTTAATTCAGACCTTTATTATAAATAATATATAGAATATTTCTACACAGCCTATTCCAGCTAATGATCAGCATGAATGCAGGAAGAGTCTGGACAGGCAAAACCCAGAAGAAAATAGATGAGAGAGAAACACACAGGAGGAGCAGCAACAGAATGAAATGGGAAGGGAATTCAGTCCAAAAGGAAGAGCAATTTGTTTTCATAGCTTGGAGGAGTAGAAGGAGCAAGCCCACTGCAAGTTTTCACAGCCAGACTCCTCAGATAATTGCAGGAATTGCTGGTCAGCCTACGCACGGAAGTATTACTGGGCACACCACCCTACCTCAATATGAAATGAGAACACTCGGAGTATTTTATAGGCTATTTGTATGCTGGGGCAGGTGTGCATGCAGCAGCCCTGCAGTCCCCATCTCTTGATTGTCCAGATTGGAGACTCATATGAACAAGCTACAGCTCTCTTTTAGGCTGGGGCACCCAAGGTTCCCCCTGCTCTGCAAACCTAACATATGGAGAGACAGAAAAGAGAAAGAAAAGGAAGAGAGAAATTTTGGGGCTGCATGCCTATGTCTTGCCACACTATGAAAAGACAGTCTGAAGGTAAGGAACAAACTCCATCCTGCTTGAAAAGTGCTTCGACAGCACAACCTGATGAAGTAAAGCACCCAGTACAGTGATTACAAACAAACCCGCCCCCCCATTACTTAGTAGGTCATGTGAGAGAAGCTTAAAGCTCATGCCTAAAGTTAAACAGATGTTTAGGTTTCTGCCCGAGTGGGGCCTGTGCTGACTCTGCAGTACTGCAGATTTACAGGACTGACTAGCAGCAACCGCAGGCCCTGAATTCTGCTGGTACCTCTGCTTTGCTGATAGGGGATCCTTGGTATGCACATACTGCAAACCCTGACCCAGATGCCAGACCTCTGTAACGTACACAAAGCCATAAAAGTACCTCTCAAACTCGAGCACTCTACCTGATTCAAATAAAGCACATACATTTCTTGAAAATGAAATAGGTATTTGTGTGCTAAATAGGTACAAAATATTTTCATAATCTGATTGTTGACCCAAATATCCTATAATGCCATATTAAACCAACAGTGGGAAAGGATGAAATGCAAGAGAAAGTAAAAAATATAGAGTTAAGGTTGCTACAGGACACTCTTTTCAAGTAGTGACATGTTAAAAGAGTATTTTATCCACAGGGCCTGGAAACAAATCAGTGTGTTACACATACTTGGGTTTAATCTCTAAACCATTCTTCAAAACTCTGCCCTTTTTTAGCCTAAAACATCAGGTTATTCCAAATGGACGTTATCTGCTTTAGAGACAAACTCCATTGTGGGGGGAAGCTCTAGTTGCCAAGCACTTGGCAAGACAGATTTGCAATTAGGTACTTCCCTCTACCCTGAGGAACCTGGGCTATAAAAAGAGAGCAGGAGACAGACCCAGATTTAACTAAATGAACTGCACCCACTCCAAAAGCAGTATGCCAAGTTTCAGAATATTCTGGCTTGCAATAAAGCTTTAAAGATAAGTTTCCAACAGCCATCTCAGTACACACACGCATGCTAGGATTTTATACAGAAATACAGTTCATAGGGAGGCCTGGGCAATTCAACTTTTGCCAGAATTAGGGCATATATATAGAGAGAACATGCTCATGCATTGCCTATAAAACTCAGTCCATTAATTATGGTTGGCAAGCAACACATATAAGAGAAAAGAGTGGTTGTGAAATAGATTTCAAGATCTGCTGGTTAAAGAAAGTGTCTGTGCCAGAGGTACGTAAGCAGTCTGAATAAATGAGCGTATTCCTGCAAAGTGTTACTGACTATGAAGACAAACTGGCACACAGATCCTTCACTAGCACTACAGACGCACAGCAACTGACTTGCTAATCAAGTTACAGTGAGCATACCTTTTTCTTACAGTTTTATTGTCCCCAAAGCCTCAGATGTGCGTGTCATGTGGGAGGAAGAGGTAAAATGGTCACAAATGCTCAAGTCTTGCCACAGCTAAAAAAAAAGAATAAAAAAGGAATTATTTCCTAATTCTTCCTAGGTTTTGAAGCATGCAGTGCAGAAGCAAGATAAATGATCCATTTAAGAAGAATCCATGGGAGAAAGCCCAAGCCTTTCTCTTAAAAGGTTAAATGAATTTAATCCCTTCACATGTGAGAGTTGCAGTGATATTCACAGATTCTTCCTTTCCTACCTGGTTGAGTTTGCTGAAACAGACTGGTCCCCCAAAAAACTCAGCTGTCATGGTGATGAATGCACACACAAGTGCAGGCAATCAGAAATATGCCCTAGACAGAAACAAATGCAGTGTGAAGCAGATAAATGTGTTAGGAAATATTTTCATTTACAATTTTTAAACAATATCAACAACAACAAAAGATTATAAAATTTATGAAAGATTGCTTTTATATCATGACATTTATGAAACTCATTCTATTAAATACTCTACACATGATTTTGAAATCTGATCTAAAGATGATCAATAACCTGTGTGAGTCTTCGCTGTACTTTGCTGGTCAGGCCAGCAGAAAGGACAAAAGCCCTGCTTGGATTTTCACATAATTTCCACAGCCTCCATACAGACAGAGCCCACAGCAAGCACACAGAAAAGGACAGCAGATCCATAGCAGAAAGGATTAAAATTCCTTATAAAAATGCTGGATTTCTAGTAGCACAAATCTACATAATATTTTTTCCAAACCTGATTTTCCCATTAGCTTTCATAATAACAAACAGCACTAGAAGTGTATAAGATACTTCTCTTCCCTAGAGAGCCATAGTTTTTAAGTGATCCCTCAGATGAGGCAGTTCTGGAGGTACCAGAATTCTGCAGCATTGAGTTAAAGATCCTTTCAGAGGAACCAGAAAATACACCCCAAAAGATAAGGGCAGTACTTCATGACCTTCTAAATTTCATACATCTATTTTAGCCTGGGTTTGTCATTATAAAGTTGTAATACAAGAAAAGTTTACAAAGTGTCTTGCTTCAGGTGTTGATGATGATAGAAGTATGCAATTTCAAAACAAAAACAAGTTTAGTTCATCTCTAAAGAATGCACTATCCTGATAACAACCATCTCCTAAGCAAACTGAGGAACCACTGGGAACCACAGCAACGTGAAATTCATCCTTCTCTGAAATACACAGGAACTGTTTATTTCTTCATGTGCTCAGCCATGATCTGGATTTTCATTTAGTTATTACTGTAGCACAGTGAAATGAGATCTATAGCATCCTGGTAGATTAATTATGGCACAATTCCCCTCCATCTTTTTTGTATCTTGATTCTAATGCTATAGACAGGCACACGGTCTCCCTCCCTCTCCCATTTCTAGTTCATCTTTAGAAAGGACCATCCCACACCCCAGTTCAGAACTCGCTGATTTTTAGCAAGACTTTACTATATATTTCTTTCAAAACACAGGTTTGTTTTTAGATAGTGTTTGGTTGTTTCCAGTCATTACAGTGCTGCTGGAGCTGCAGGTTCTGCTTCAGGTCAGGTTAGCCTGTCTTTGATACATGATAAGCATGGAGGTACCAATGCTCAGGTGGGCTCTACCAGGGGAGGTTTCACCCTCTGGGTCAGAGCCATTTAGGGCCAGCCAGGATGAGGGAAGGATAGAAGGGAACATGCACACAACACCAAATTTTAGTAAAGCACAGCCTACTCTTCAGCACCCACATCACCAACCTCATCCTCCACTGCAGCAGCAGGGGAGGCAGGATCCCAGTCTGTCCTGATTTATTGCTTGGCTAGGATTTTTATTTCCTTTCTTTTGTTTTAGGTTGTTCATACCAGAAAAAGTACGCAGGAACTGTCTTTTTGCATTCTAGCAGGGGAGATCACAACAGTCCCAACCCTACCCATCAGACATCAAACATCATTCACACCTGGTATACAGGGGAAAAAAGAAGTTTCCTCCTTACATCATCTTGCTCAAGAGTTCTGTTTGCTCCAGTCTAAGATATCTGCACTATAGCTGTTGAGCTCTGAAGGGCTCCAAATATCACCCCAGGCTGTAAAACACTTCTCAAAAAACACTGGCAAGTTCAGAGTTGCAGCAAGAGCCCCAGAGCCTGGTAGCACACTGTAGGAAGAACACTGACGAAACTGAGCGTTGTTCCTGCTCTAGTCCCTACAACAACAGGAAATTTGTTAAACAAAAGTCTGATCTCATCCCAAGAAGCAATCAATGCCCCCAGTACACAGGAAAAAGATACGACCTTGAAAGAGAGGTCAGGAAACATGCGGGCAATCAGCTCAGTCTCAGTATATGCACAGCCACTTCAGAAGTTTTGATACCCCTTGAGATGCATAAATGGCACAGTCCTGCTCAGGATGAAGTTGGTTTCCATCAGCTTCTGCAGTCTGGTGAAGCACAGGAGAGTTCAGCAGGCACATGACTGCACAGTTGGTATGTATTGCTACGTGCCAGCTGCTTGGTACCTCCCAGCACCAGCATCATCTGCAATTCAGCAGCAAGGAAATGCCTACTGAAGGCCAGTAAAAAGTAGGAGCAGTAGCAGCAGTGCTGCTCCATGAGAGGATGGGAGGCAAGAGCGGAGGTGACCACAGTGCAAACAGCCCCCTCACCAACATGCCACAATCTCGCAGCATGGGAACAGGACAGGCAGAGCTGGGTGCTGGCACATGGGCAGTCACAAGTGAAGCAAAAGGGATATAAACTGGGTCCAGTATCTATGCAGAGGGTCCAGCCAATAGCAAAAGGAGATGGAGTTGGAGACAAGGCTACAACACAGGCCCAGGACCTATCCAGGAGGCAGGGCCAGGACTGGAGGCAGGAGCACTAATAAACTTGACCTGAAGCACAGGCTCAGGGGCACTGGTCAGGGCTGGTGCTGCACTGGGGACCCCAGCAGAATGGCTCAAATCTTAACTGCTCACCTCCTTGTAGGAGGAGGTCACTATTGTCACCCTATTGTTTTTACTGTCATGTTCTCGAAACAGAAAGGCAGCTTCCCCAATACTTTGACTCTCTATTAAGAGGCCAGTTTTTAAACCAGCTGTTTGGGTAATTTAAGCTTATGCTGCCAAATAAATTGACCATGCAATTTTTGAGGTTTACTTCATTTATACCTTTTAAACTCAGCCTCAGGGACCCCAGAGTTGCTGTTCAAGCGAGTATTTCATTGCTTTAAATTAGTATTGAAAACATATTACTGTCATCTTTCAATCTCTATGCCTTTCATACAAGCTGCTTCCTGCCACATCACATTCATTTCTAGTTTTCTGCATAAAAAACAGAAGTCAGAGGCCCAGCATGCTCCTGTTACGTAAAGCCACGCTAACAGGAGCGGGAATTTCGGATGCCGAGTGGCCGCGGATGAGCGAGCACTCTTGGCAAGCTCAGATTTTACTTCCTGTGAAACTGGAATGCAGAGCAGTTTGCTGGGCTTTGGCTTTTGTACAGTAATTATTCCACTAAAGAGTTACTCCGGGAAAGGCAAATGAGGCAGACGTTGAACAAAGCCTAGTGCTAGGTCTGCAGAGCGGAACTCACCTGGAATCAAGGGTTTTAAAGTAGGTTAGCACACCACACTGCATAGATGAGTAAGTGGTCACTCTAGTCAAATCACCTGTGGGTCACTGGGCTGCAGCAGAACATACAAGAGCAGGACTCCAACTCAACATGACTCAGAAGAGCGAACCAGCTCCGTTGTTCCTTCTCTTCTCCTAACTCCTATCCCAGCTTCTCCATGCCCAAATATTTCCAAGCTGCTTCATTTCTAACCAGATGGCTGCTCTGAGTAACAAAAGGAGAGTGAGTTTACTCTTGTGAGTACTGGATCTACAGAGGGGTGTCTTGTTCTCAGGCTCTGGTACCATACACCCCAAATGTTTCCAGTCTCCAGGAGATGTTGCTGCAGGACAGGCTGCCCAGACCCGGAGTCCCAGAGCAGGTCCGCTGACTGTGAATGTTACCTGCTTTCTCCCAATACTCAGGAGCACTGTGGAAATGGAGCGCATTAAGCAAAGAGAGATTCGATAGAGGATTCAATAGGCTAAATTCAGATAGGTCAAATATTTGCAAATCCCCTGGAACTGGGCTGAACTGCTGCACCAAAACAGGGACAGCTACGTTTCTCAGTGCCCACACAGACACACACGTCCTCTCCCCCACCCCACGCCTGTGGTTCATGTTTTCCATGAAAGCTTAAGTATAACAGAGATAGTAAGTTTCATACTGGTAATTTAGGGCAGTGTTATCACTACCCCTGGGAACTCTGGAAAAGGATTCTAGTTGGATAGTTTTGAACAATTTATACATGCAAAATTATGAGAGCAGTAAGTTCTTTTAAGTTCAGCTAGTACAGGAGGCAGAACCAAAGTGTCCAACTCACAGAAATGTCCCTGCAAAGGGACAGTGTTGGTGGCAGAGCTCCCATACCTGCTGTTCCCAGGAGACTTGACCTCCCGAATCCCACTGCTCTCTGAATTTCATCCCAACTGATACCCAAGCAGGTGCCTGAGTTACCACCAGTGTCGCTTGACACAAACTGTTATTTAGTAAGCATGCACTAGTGACCCTCTTCATTTCTGCCTCTCCTAGCTGAGATGACTTTCCTTAAGAGCTAGAACCCAAACCAGCTCTTCCCAATTGAAGTGTTTGTATCAGGATCAAGGTACGATCATTTCTTCACTGTCTGAGGGTTCCATCACTCTGTACCACCCAGCATGTTACTGGTAGACACAGCACCTCTGCTCAGCGCTGCCCATGAGTCAATGATTAACAACTGACGTTGGTATATTCTCCCATTTTTTAAAGGAGCTCATCATTTGCTGTAAGCAAAACGCAGCACTCTGACCCTTTAGCTCACATCCACGCTTCTGCTGCTTCCCTCTAACTTGGCACAGGGGCCACCATCATGGGACTCCTACTGACTGAGCTCCTCCCCACACTAAGGTGGTGGAAAGTGAAATATAAGCAGGACCCCTCCTCCCTATGTGTGTTACTCATTTAAAAAAACTATTTATATTAGAAAACTATTAAGAAATAGTTACATCTGTTATGATAAATTTAGAAATCAAATCCTCTCAGGTTTTTGACAGATCATTTTCCCTTTGTTTTTTTAACAAGATGTTTTTGTGAAAGATCCAAGTAACTCCGATATTCTCCGGAATTCAGCATTTTCTCCATTTTCTTTTTTCCTTCCTGAATCAGGATTATAAACACATCACCAGTTAAGGACACGATCTAGCAACAGTTAAATAGTCTTCATTCCCCTGAAGATAATGGGATTGCACACATGAGACCGTTTTGAAACACAACAGATTTTTTTTAAAACATTTCTTTTGGCTTAAAGTATTTAGAATAAGATCTCCCAGTTTTCCAGCAGCAGCTGTTCTATGTCTGGCTTTTCACCCAAATCTGTTTGTACCCTACCAAGATTCCCAGTGAATAGCTGCAAAACTTCAGGGCCGATTTTCCCTAGCATTGGCAATTTATCCCTTAATCAAGGAATTTTTTTAATGGACTTCTTCAGTTAAATTTCCTTCATTTCATTTTATAGCATTCCTTTGAGGATGCATTCTGTCAAATAGCTGTAAGCTTAGGGATAGCTCAAGTTCCTGAACCAAAACCTGGAAGTGAGAAGTTTTGGCCAATGTCTCAGTAGGAAGTTTTCAATTCAGGAGAAAGAAAAAAAAAGATATAAAAAAATATCCTGATTTACTGAAAATTTCTCATAGGGAAAAGCTGGTTTTGAAAAATGTCCAAAAAAATCCCCAAAAGCAATAAAGAAATAAACCCCCAAACTCAAAACCTTTTTGACATGTCCGAATCAGGTATGTCTAACTCAGAAAGAAGAGTTTGGGTCCAACATTGTACTACTTGATGGATTTAAAAGGCCAAAATATATACTGTCATTGACTGAATTTATTTTTATATTGACATTAAAAAAAAATTAAATTCTACATAAAATTAGATTTTTATTATTACAATATTATTAATATTAGAATATTTATATCTAATGTCTCACAGAGAAAAACGTCAAAGAGGGGAAAGTTTTACTTCTCTAGACCTTTGCTTGTGCTTCTGAAGCTGGAATCAAATACAGTTTAACTTTTTAGAGTTTAACAAGTCTATTTCTTTGACATACCAATGAAATGGAGGAAACCCCCAAACTCCTGCAGTATCCTGCTTCCATTTGTGTGCAGGCTAAATCACATTTATCCAACCACTTTCTGACCAGGTGGAGGCAGTGGGAAATAGTTGGCCATAGTGATTTTTTGTTCCTGACAGTGGTTGCCCTAATGGAAAGTGGCGTTATACTACACAGAGGACTGCGGGTGGTTGTGTGGAGGAAAACATCACAGAAATCTAGTATTTTTCAGTACTTAGTGTTTCTAAATCTAAATTAAATAACAACAATAATAATAATATAGATACTAAAAACTAGAATCTGGGCTTGTAAAGTTTTGAGTATCTTTGAGCACTGAGGCAAACACAGAATAGGCTTTTATCGCGCATTTAACTTTAACAAGCACTTAAAGTTAGATTTCAAAGCACAGTATATTTGACCATGCTTTGTAAAAAAGACCCAAACAAGTCCAGGGAATATGTGGATATATTCAGACCACTCCTTCACTAGTGTAATTGAAAATATTTTGACCTATATTAAATAAGATACCAGCATACATTAGGCAACCCATTTTGCCAGCTTATACATGCCAGCAGCTACCAGATGAAGAACAGTCTCTTTTCCCCCATTCCCCTAACAGTGACTAGGCTACTTTACCCCACTATGGGATGTATATAACACCACATGCACATTGTCACAGAAGCCTCATCTCTCTGATGGTCATCGTCATGGTTATGTACAACCAGAAGACTTCAGAGCCACTGTCTAAACTGCCCCGCACTGGCTCATCTCCAGGCTCAGGCCACGAAACCTGCAGTTCAGTCCAGGTATCCTGGGCTGGGTACAACCTCCTATATGCAAACCATTTCCTCTTAGATGATAAAGAGGAGCAATAAACAAAGGGGTTTTTTTTCTGAATAAAACCCTTTCTCTGAACAAGCCATTCAGAATTTGGGTATTTCAGAGCATGTTGCGATCCAGCCATGACAGAACAGTTTTGATCCAAAGTACAAAGCAACAACATAGTCTTTCAGCTGCGAGCTCCTGGCTTTGTGAAGCAATGCTGACTCCAACATTGACTCACTTGTGCCTTATGCTGTTGCTGCTATTAATGTATTTCTATAAGTGTGCACAGTTTCATAGTTCAGAAATTCTCCTTCACAATTTCTGTATTACATATAAGGCAATAGCCTCCTGGCAAGCTGGCGTGACTAATCTCTTCTTTGCTCTGAGGCTCTTTGCAGAATAGACTTGACTGAGCTATTTGTGGTCCCCAATAACAGTTCAGTTTCAAGTTAAAACCTAAATAAAGTAGGAATTGACAGATAATCTCTGTGTCCTAAGGAGAAAAGGCATAGGCCTTTACAGCCAGAATACAGCACACAGCTTTTTGTGAGTTTCCTCAAATCACTGGTAGGATCACTTAAAAATAATAGTATGAGCAATTGTTGGTTTCACTACATTTACCTTCCAGATTGTGATGGGAATCTACAGACTTCAAACACTTGGAATGCAATGGGGGAAGAATGAAGCAATAACACCTTTCCTTCCAAAACACATTTGGTTTAAGAGGACCCCTCCTGCAGCGCAGCATCCTCTACGCTCCTTCTCCCCCTTTCTCTCACACTGGCACAGTTTGTTTTTTGTCCTTGCTGCAAAGTGAATCACTGAAACAAAGGAGCCTCCACTGTTTGGGAGACTTTGGTGCACCACTTGAGAGGCAGAATCAGTGCACAACCACACCAACACTTGCAAGAATTCAACCAAAGGGATAGTAAACTGTAAGAAAAGCACAGGGGCATGAAAGGACTGGGGTGTGGGAAAGCCAGTATCAAGCTATAATTTCAAGTTCATTAAATCAAAATTCATGTTTAACATAGCTGTTGAAATGGGCACACCAGAATCCCAACCCAAGCATATATATAGCACATACATCTACTGCAGTCATGTTTATAGGTTTTTAAAACACAAACGATCTCTTCTGTTCAGCTCAACGCTTTTGAAGTGGTATTTGCTGGAAATTTTTCTTTTGCTGGTACTACAACTTCAACTATGTTGGTGCTGAAGTTCAGAGCAGAAATACCTGATTAATAGTTTGATTTTTGGAAAAGTAACAACACTGCCAAGGTGGTTTAAAGGCAGCTCCAAATATACAACAGGTTTTAGAATACTGCTTTGGTGTGCTTCTGCTTTTTTGTTTTTTGGTCAAAGCATACTGTGTGTCCATCAAATACTTGGATTTGTGTCCTGTGGTACAAGGGGTGCAGAACACTAATAGAAGACAGGAATTGACACTGCTCAAATAGTTTATTTATAGCAAATATGCTGGAATTTGCCTCATCAAATAGTATTCTTTGGAGCAAATCTAGATAAAAGTCATTTGGCTGATGTTATTCTTCCCACTATTTCATTCAAGTCAGCAGATGAACATGCCCTCTTGAGAATTTCTCCGCTTTGTAGAAATCCTGATGCTGTTGTCTGGCACTCTGAGTGTTACAATCAAATGAGTCCCAGCCGTTCATCCCCCCATCCGACATGTTCTTTCACTCAACTCAACACACCCTTCACTTACAGAACTGATACATTCTCCCTTGCATTCATTCATAGGCCTAGCTTACTAGTCTGGTTTCCTACAGTAAGGATGATTTAGTGATTGTACTGTCTGTACACCTATCACTTGTTTACCCCTCTCCACAAAACCACTTTTGACCTCTTCTACAAAATCTGCTAAAGTGTAGAAATCTCTAAGATTTGTTAATAGCTGGCCCATAGATAGAGACCCAGATTTGTTGCCCACAAGGGGACCATCTGTAGCATGTATGGCAGCACAGTATAAGACAGCAAGAAATCCACCCACAAGCATGCTAGGAAACCCGTGAGCACAAAGCCTGAAGCATTACATCAGCGCCCAGCTGGATGTCCACATGCACAACCTCAGCTTTTCAGGAATACCTACAAGTATAACGCACGTTCATGCTTTAAAATCTGCTGAAGTAGAGCCATATAGTACATAGTACTGGCAAACTCCCAAGCCCTTGAAATACACTAACAGAATTGCATAATCCTGCTGTTCACTTTCTTTGCTGTTGCCTATTTTCAGGGCTGAGTTTGATTTTTTTTTCGCTAATTTTTCAAGTATTGCAAGTTTGCTACTATTGCTTATCTTTCCTTTCTCCTACTTTGCCATTATATTTCACATGGCTTCAGGGCACGAATTGCCTTTCACATAAACAGTGTCGCTGGTTAAAAACTGCCATTTAATCGTGATTGATCATTCTGCAGACGTTTGCACAGGAAAGAGCCTGTGTAATCTGCTCACATCAGCAGGATTTTCCCTGTTAAGCGCAAACTGCTAAAGCTTTGAATTTTCTTTCACTGAAGAGTTTTAAATGCAGAATGCATTTAATTCACAGAATTATCTACTGCCATCTTCTTACATTGCTTGTTTGAAATGCACTGCTTTCTGCTGCATTCCTCCCTAAATGGCACAGGTTACAACAGAAAATACTGAAACAGCCTTTATCTTTTATTCTCCAATCCCTTCCATTACTTAGTTCTATTTTCAGTTAATAAAAGCTTGTTGTAGCCAGCAACACTGACTGTTGCTATGGTTTTGTACCCCTTACGTTTGTTTCCATTTCTACTGGTCCTTTGTCAGTTGTTTCACATGTTTTTAGTTGCTTCAACTACGGTTAATCTCTCTATTGCCTCACTTGCTTAGGTATCATTTGGACTCAAACCATCTGATCGCATATCTGGAATATATCCAGACTTTTAAAACAACATTGCAGGAGATTATGCTTTGAGTTAGATGGCAGTCTAGCTCTTAGCTACCTTCAGTTTTCTATTGGGTGACTGCAAGTCTTTTTAGGAATGTAACATACTCCACATTTTTATGGCCACATCAATAATCTTTTGTTTTCAACTGAAAGTAATTTTATATCCTATTACTCTTTATGATGTGCAGACAGGCAGAACCTCAGGATGGAGCTTCTGCAGCCACCATTTTATTCCATGGGTCGAGCTTCTGGTGGCTTCCAACTGGGACTCTGGTTGGTTTTCTGACCTTGCCTGAAGAACAGCAGGCTCTATCCTTTCTTGGATTAAGTCACTTCCAATAGTTCCAGCACTTACTATGAAGTCCTGTGTGAAAATCCCTTTGAAGCAGGCCATTTTCTTATCAAGAAAGAAAAGAATGTCTCTATACTTGTGGTCAGTGCTTTAGTACAAGATGCACCTACTTCCTATAGGTGCTTTGAGCAAGGGTGGACAGAAATAGGAAAATTAGAAAGTAGAAGTTGGTAGTGTTGTAAATCTTACTCCCATGACCACTCCACCAGGGCCAAAGAAATGACCTACACAAACGTTCACCGTCAGAACTACAGATTGCACAATCAAGAATCCTAAAATAGCAGCAAAATTTACACAGACATAGTGTTATTCTCAAATCTTGACCCAGACAGTTCAGCCTTCAAGATTTCAGGCCAAATCACTTTTCATACACAGATTGGCTGAAAAAAATTGCTGAGTCTCTGTTTTAATCTCTCTCCAACACAATCCAACCTTTTTTACATGACATTTTTCTACCCTAAGTAATCCTCCATTCAGCTAAAATGGACCATGGCCTTATAGTTGCTGAATCTTGAAATATACTAGACAGAAGATGACCAAGAAGAAGATTCAGGTTAGCCTCCTGGTGAGCAATCATTGCCTAATCTATTCATCAGAGATGCTTTCAAAACCCCATGTGTTCATATTTGGTAACGTTTACTACTTTTCCATCCTCATCCCATTTGTAGTTACACCAGATATGGGGTGTTAACGTCTAAGCCACCAAGACCTAATCAAACAATTCTGCTATCTCCCACATATTAAGAAGTGCCTAAGCTGTAATTACACTTGACTTGTCACAAGTGCTTATATTCCTTATACAGGACTGTGAAAGGATAATTTGTGTTTTCTAACTCCTGTTAAGAAGTACACAGCTGGTACACAAGTACAGCTGGTGGCCCATGCATAGTGGAGGTCAAAAGGATTAGATCCTGTTTAGACCTGAAAGATGAAGGACACTGAAAATGTGCACATTTGCTCTCAATATTCATGTTGCATTGTCTTATACCTATTGTCTAATACTGTTTTTTAAAAACTTCTGTCTTCTTTGTTCTGGATATGTTTTGTTCTGCAAAATACAAGCCTGCACAAAGAACATGCTTGGGCAAAAGACTGCAAGCCTTCTCTTCCAGAATATTTCCCCTCCTCCCTGCATTTCTAAGTCCTTTCTTATCAGGGATTCAGAACTTACTGATTACAAGTTACTGTGCAGAAACAAAATATCTACTCAAATCCCACAGATGGCAACATCCTTTATAATTAAATATTTATTTAGTGATAAAGTTCATGTATGGAGTGTTTATAATATATCATTTACTAAGTTGTATGCTTTCTATCAAATTTTTATAGGGAAAATCTACTTTGCCAGGGGAAAAAGTGACTTTTTTTTTAGTGAAAAATCACAATGGAAATCCTGCTATTAAAAAAGCCTGTCATAAACATTATTAAAGAATCATACCAAATAAGGTTTGTAAGAATCTTTTATTTAAATAACTAACAAACTATTTATACTTTTACAAGAGCCTGTCCTATTTTAGTAAATATTTGGCAAAGTCATTTGATTAAGAGAGCAACCTGACCCTCATTTAACATGTTTTTTTGTCAGAATCTAATCTTCCATCATTTTGGTTTAACTACACAAATGATTTTTTGATATCTTTAGGTTAAGTAATACTTTTTCCTATCTTGGTTAAGACTGGATTTGCTAAGTTAAGTGACCAAAGAGCTTTGAAAAAGCTTTTATAGAGACATCTTATAGCTGAAATCACTCTTAGCAACTTAGTGCTAAGTGCTACATGGAGAACAGCATGGTCACTTCTTGTTTCTTCACCAAATGCATTTCTGACTCCCATACCAAGGCTTGATTTAGAGGCTGTTTTTGATCTCTGAAAGAAGCTGTGATCTCTTTTCTCTGCTCAGACACTGAAAGAGCCCACATCCCCATGGCATGCTACCTGATGTAGTGTCTCCAAGTGACTTGTATGTATCAAAATCAACAGAGATCTAGGCATTAGTGCTGCAGAGGTGCAAGGCAGCAAGGCACTACCATGCATCCTGAAATCATCTGCATGCTGTTTTCTGGGACATACCAGTCAGTAGCACCTAGGCATCCTGTACTCCTCAGGCAGCAGCAGCTGCGTGTGCAGCATTTACATATCATCTCCAGCTCTACCACACAGCACCATTTTGCCCCAGATATTAGGCATGGCTACAATGTAGCACTCCACTAAGGTTTTTTAGCTTGACTTTTCTGAAGGAATTTTAAAATGATTTCTGTAGAGCACTTCTCTTTGTAAAAGTGGAAACTCACTTTCTCATTCTGTGCACACAAAGGCACCAGTTTCAGTACAAATACTGGATGCATAAGAAGTGCAGGATTAGCTTTACAATTGATTTTCGGCTTGTAATGTCCAGTAACTTCAAATAAGTAAAGCTGGTAATAAAAAACAAATGCTCCACATATGGCACATCTGGAAGAACTTGGTCAGAGAGCACTGAACAAGAGCATAAGCCAGTCCATCCATTTTGCTGTATTTCATGCTAGCAAGGTACCAGTGTGGCTTCTATTTCAGAGTGTGCAGTGGCTACCATATGACAAAATGATTTCATAAATCCATGCTAGGGTAATGATTGATTCGTATTACAAATACAGTGTAGTCAAGAAGCTCTGCTGCAACACAGTTCACGTGGACAAGCTTTAGCCTTATCAAGATCCTGCTGTGATGAATTGGAGCTGCTCTGCAACTATTTATGAATACTCAATGTTTACACAGTTATCGGGATGTTTATTTTATAATTAGATGAGGGGACTGCAGGGTATGGTCTCTGCAAACACTTGGGTGCTGATAAGAGACAAGTACAGCTGATGGCCCATGGGTATTGAATGTCAAAAGGATTGAAGAAACCTGAAATGGACTTCCTCAAAGGAAGAAACAAACAAAAGAGCATTTGGAAAGAAGAACAAGTAGACCGACACACGACTGTTTGGATGTCTATGGAACTTAGGTCTACCATGCTACAACAGACTAAGAAGCCTTCATATAAATAACGGTGTATTTCGACTTCAATAACCAGTCACCTCCACATCCCAAGCACTTTCCTCCTACTGATGAACTGAGCTACCTGATTTTAGGAAGCTCATTGCAACTTCCAGAAAGAGATGTATTTTCAGGACCCATTCAGGTTGCAACAATCTGGCTCTTGTTAGCATCTGTTTATAATTTCACCTCCAGGGAGGTAAAGGGGCAAGGCTGTAAAAGCCACACTCAATAATTAACCAGCATTTGTAGCATCTTATTTGTGGATTTTGTGGACATATTCTAATCAGAATACAGCTATGCCCTCAGAGCATGTTAGGCCCTTTGGACATCTGAGGCTGTTTCAAATATCAATAATTTGCATTAATTCCGTAACACGTGCTCTTCATAGTTACAAGCAATGATAAGACAACTTCTCATTTGCTGTTTTTGACTAAGCCAGATGCTTAAAACAGCAAACTAAAAGCTGTGGAGAACCGTGCTTCTGATTTTCCTGCCAGATGTGAGAGCTATACAGACCAGGATTTGAGCCATCGTTTTCCACTTGCCGTATTCTGACAAAAGCATGGGCTGCTGTCAGAAGAGACAGTTGTACATTCTCCTTTTCCTTTATGAGTAGCAACAACAGTGAGAAACCATGAGACAAATAATGGAGATTATCTGGCTGAAAATTAACCTTTTTCTCCTCTCCTTCCCCCCCCCCCCCCCCCCAATTCTGTTCTCATTTGTGCAGGTTTGCCCCAGTCACAGCAGCAGTCTTTCATCTGATGAAAGCGTCAGTGTCACCATGACCCAAGCTTCACAGTCACTGATCCAGAGACCATTTTCTGCAGCTCGTGACTTTCAAGAAGTGAGGAAAGAGGATCATGTTTTAGACTATGAAATCTTGCCATTGCTATTATTTTTCCTGACAGAAAGACAAGTAGTCTCTTTAGACTAACCCTTTTTCTTTTGGAGAAGACACAATGTGTAACATGAAGATACAAAAATCACAATGTGACACATACTTGTTTAGCTGCGGACAGAAGCAACCTCCCTATGTACATACAAATGTCTACTTTATCATAGTGAAAACTCCTGAAATAGGAGGCGAGATGTGAAATTCTCTTCAAACCCTGAGCTGATGTAATCCAGAGTGTATATTCAATTGCTCTACAAAGGGCTCTGCCAGAAGAAAGTTGGTTTAGATGACACTTCTCTCCAATATGTGACCTAATAAGATGATAGTAAGATGAAGAAAAAGGAAACTCAAAATCGTGATGGCGATAAGCCATCTTCACTGAATAGGCTATTTGTCTCTTCTTGCCTGTGTCTAGCAAACCCTTTTGTAGTTGCAGTTCTTTCTGGATACCCTGCTAACTGCTGTGAAGAGGACTCTTTATCAGGACATTACCCCAAACTATTGCTGCCATCTGTAAATATTTGTACATATTACCAGAGCTCTGACTGTGCAAATTTCTGACAACTGAAATAAATCAAGCCATTTAACTAAAAAGACTCAAATGTCAACCATAACAGTTGAAAATATCAACTCTCACCCTCCCCCAGCAGAGGTTTAAAGGAGAATGTTCTTGTTTCTGAAAATGAGCTTGTCATTAATTTAGTGAAGTTTTCCACTCCAGCGCTGAAAAAGCATGCAAAGAGATTTTAAAGAGACCAACTTGTCAGTGGGTATCTCCAGCACTGGGGAGAAAGGTCTTAGAAGATCAGGATCATGTGGAAGGAAAATAAGAGCCTGAAGCAAGTGGATATCACAGCTAATAAGCAAGAAAAAGCTTAGTTCCTGCTGTAAGAACAGGACTGCTGCTGCAGCCCCTCTGCCTCCTTCAGCCTCTTAGCTGACAGAATCATTAGAATAACCTTAAATGGTTCAAAAGGTATTTCTAAAGATGACTGATAATATCATTCTAACAAGGATTTCATGAGCATCTAGTCACAAGCATCTTACTAAATGGGATCTCAGGACCATGGGTCTGAAATAATGTTGAAGATACCAGGAAAAAAAGATAGTTAAAGCATGAGGCACCATGTTTTAAAGAGTGAAGGAGAAGTAAAGCACCAGACCAGTTGCTGTTTACCTTTCTTAGCCACTAAATAAAAACCAACATCCTACTTCGCTCCACACAAAAAGCAGTATCCATTTGAGAAAGCCTGTAATTCTTTAAATTAGTCTTAAACTGCCCATAGACACCATGTGCAAGAGTTTTTCTGGTACTTGGCCCCATTTCAAAATTAATTGTATTTTTGCATATACATATGTGCATACACACACATGCTATAAAACCAATACATGAAAACACTGCAATACTGCTACTGCTTTTTTGCACCACTGCTGGAAAAGCACAGATTTATTAAGAGTTTTAAGCTTACTGACAAAATGCTCATTCTTGAGACTAGTCAGGAATAGATAAAGCTAAATCCTGTGCCAATAAGTAGTAACATCCACTCACTAACATTAGCAGGAAATAGGTATCTGTGTAATGAAACCTCTTGTCAATAGAGATGACTTGAGCTTCAGAACACTAAAGCAAGCAAGTCTATGAAGCAATTGTTATCCATTTGCTAATATACCTGTTCTTTCCAAACACAGTGCTCCACAGGCTCCCCGAGGATGTTTTATTACAACAGGAAATTCTGTTTTCTTTTAATGTCACAAAACTCCTTCTGACTGTTTTTCGTCTCCAGTTTTCTCACAATAAGAGAGTGTTTCTTCAAAGCAAACCTTCAAGATTTGCCTTCAATAATTCAGTCCTCCAGATGGATTTTTTTGTGTGTGCTTGGTTTTGTTTTGGGTTTGGGGGTCTGTGTGTGGTTTTTATTTGTTTTTATTTTTTATTTTTTTTAGGATTTCATCATATTCTGGTACTGGGGGAAGATTTTATAGATTCTACAAAACTCATGAACTGAATTGCACAGTTTTAGCACCTTCTACAGCATGTTATTTATGTACATTCACAGGTGACTAGGACAGATGTGGTGCATTATCTGATTCAGTACCCACGGAAGGAAGCTGGAGAGAGTTTTGTACAAGGTTATTATGAGAGGCTTTCAAAGAGAGAAATGTTGTAATCTATCAGTTCTCATTAGCAACATTAAACTGTGAACCCAGTAATATTTTGGTCACCTCAGTATAGCCAAGGGGAGCAGAGAATATGAAGTCCCATGGGGCAGATCCCTGCAATCAGAGCTTGATTCTGCTTTGGAAGATCAATTTGCTTTCTATTAAAATGAAGGAAGAAAGTGTCCTTTATGTTTTAATTTTTCCTCAATGCACTCTGCTGGTCTCATACTGTCAAACACACTCTTGCCCAAGAAGCAGTCAAAAATCCGGTTAAGCAAACATGACATTCCCCAAGAGAGCTGCCTTGCATGCACAGTGGTGGCACTCTAGTCTGCTCTGTTTAAAATCCACTGCAGCCCTTCTGAGTGAGCAGCCCTTGTACTTAACATTCACAAGCCTTGTTTATAAAAAAGGCTTTAATTAACATCCCAGACAAAAAAATCCAGGCCTGTAAAGATACTATAAAACTACACAAGAGAATACTGAATAAAGAAGAAATAGTAACATGCAACAGGAAACAACTTTTCCAGCTCTGTGCAACATCCACAGGGAACTGAGAGCATGCAGCAACTATCAGATTCAAGCCATTGATAATTCTTTTTATCCTGTTCATTTCAAATTAAACTTCCAGCATGAATCATTATGCAGAATATAAGAATCAGATCCACATGATTATTTTCACAAAGTTCACACTTTCTGCAAACTCCACATCTTTGCATCTATTGTGCACAACTCCTCCTTGTCAGTTGGACTCCTAAGAGCCAGGAGCCACTCATAACAAGCTGGCTTGCTATGAGTGTTCCCAGTGCAAGCAAGAATTAAGAACTACAGCATGAACATGTCCACCTTCGCACATGCCCTCCAAGAGTCCAGGTGGAAAAGGAAGAAAATGGCCTTTGCAGGGTGTCCGCGGAAACAACGTGTCCAGCACACAGCAGGCTCCTGGAGCAGTGTGCTCCCAATGACACCGTCTTGTGTGTATAAGAAGTCCCCACCAGCAGCTCCCTCCCACTTCTCTGGGGGCACTCCAGCTCAAACACCACTGCCAACCTCCAGCAAGGCAGCACTTCCTCTGCAAACAGCATCCCAAACCATTTTAAGTTTTACAACGTAAAACTGATTGTAACTAGAGAACAAGTTGCTGTAACTGCAAGTTATTATAATTGCCTATTCAACTACAGTATAAACTGAGAAAAGTTTATATTATAAACATTCCACATGGCATTCTTGGGAAGACTGAAACAGCTAATTGGGCAGTGGCTGAAGGTGCCCATCCTGGGAAGCTCTGTCCTGGTGGGCAGGCTGCACCATCCTGCACTGGTCCTGTCTTCCGTATCACAGAACTGTTCCTTCCCTCAGACTCTGAAGACAACATTTTCTATCCTGAAAACCTGATTTACCGTATTCAGAAAAGCCATTTTTGCTCTCGAGACTTAAAAGGGCTGCGTGTTTCTTTGGAGGTAATATACATCACACAGAATTTTAAATCTTGTTTTTCATAATACATCATCATCTAGATCTTTCTCAACCTAACCCTGCTTTTCTGAAGGACTCCTGAAATGTGAAAGTTTGTGTCTTCACTCTGCTTGGTCTGTTGTTTGTATGCTCGCCTTCAGTTTTTCCATCTACTGCACTTATTTTAGGACTCTGCATTTCAAGGAAGTCAGGAAAGATTATAGTTCCTGGTATCTGGAAAATATGTCTTCAGACAAACTCTAGTAGTCTGCTCAGTCTCAGCTTTCTCTCCACCAGCATCTGCAGCCAGGCAGGGCATCCTGCAGCATCACCCAGCTGGCACATGGTGGATCAGGCCAAGGGATTTGAAAATCCTTTGCTGCTTCTTGTGGACCAAAGACTTAGTCCTTCCAGAAATAATCCAGGTAGCTTCTTTCACAACCAAATGCTTAGTTTAAATAAGTTTTATTTCAGAAGCTGACAGCTCCACTGTACTTCCCTCTGCCTTCCCACCCCTCTAAATATGGTGGCAGTGTTTGAACAGCCCCTACATGCCACACTGGCATAACAAGACTGGTCTGTGAGTTTTCCTGTGTGAACTAATCATCTAATAAAGCTCAGAAATGTAGTAATGACTGAAATATGTACAATAACTATTGGAATCCTTCCTAAGAACCGCTGTTGTCTGCTGATGTGTTTGATAGGCCTCTGCTAATGGCAACTTATATCAGCAGAAGGCATCTACAGTGTTTTCTTCAGCACTGAATAACTCAGACCTTTGTGAACAATGAACAGGCAGAAAAAACCCTAAACATTTAAAGATCCAGCATCTTTGAAGAAAGACATCACCTAAATATGAGTTAGTCCTCATGAACACAAAGTTGACCATTGTCAATCAAAACCTCCCACAAAAGACTACATGAAGAGATGACAATAGCCTTCATGTACCTATGTGACATCAGAAAACTGTATTCAGGCTAAATAAAACAGCTCTGCATTTCAGAGAAACAGAACCAGAAACTACTGCCCAGGATAAGGGGTGATAGAGGGCAAGGCTTGCGCTATTTGAATCTCAACTATGTGGCTTCAGCTCTTCTCTCAGAGATGGAGCACAGACATGAGCTGGAGCACTGAGGGGTTGCAGTGATGGGAGCTGCGCTGCAGAGTGAGACAGAGCCCCATTCCACACAGCGGCTTGCAGAGCTGGGGTACAGGACCCAGGCATGGCACTCACTGGAAGGCAGGCT
The DNA here is from genome assembly GCF_028554395.1 of Pezoporus wallicus. Taxonomy (NCBI): domain Eukaryota; kingdom Metazoa; phylum Chordata; class Aves; order Psittaciformes; family Psittacidae; genus Pezoporus; species Pezoporus wallicus. The sequence continues at coordinate 6,616,053 of NW_026642342.1, forward strand.
TGGGTAACCAGCATTCTGCTCATTTCCAGGGTCTGAGGAACAAGGACACTGTGTGCTATTTTTTTTGTGAATAGAGCAGTTGCATTTCTGCCAAGGAAACACATGCTCCTGCCAGTGTCTGCCCTGGCTGGTCTCCTGGGCAGAGACAAGAGCAAACAAGTGAAGGAGGCCCAGCACCCTTCTCCTCTTCCCCAGCTAGTGACATTTGTGAGCATAATTATCCCCATCAGTTCCTGTTTCACCAGAAGCAGGAAAAACCACCTAGGTGCTTAAATCAACTAAGTACATCAAGTGTAGAGGCTAATAAAGCTTTTTATTGAAGACTGAAGTTAGATTTCAGTCTGAGTGGTTAATGTGCTTTGGTCAGCTGTTTGTTTTTCTCGTCAGTTTGCTCCTGACCACTTTGTTTGCTGTGAGGTATTTGTGTCTTTTTATTACTTTTATTATTTGAGACATAAACCAAACACACTTTCCACCCTAACTAGCAAAACAGTCCAGTGCTCTGTTTCTCTTAAACAGGAATGGTCTGGAGGCATGACAGCTATCTTTCCTCTCATTAGGTTAGCCCTTAAACAGGCAAGACTTTCTCCAAGGCCAACTGTCTGGATCCGTCGCTGCAGACTGTGTCAGCAAGCTCCTACCACCATATCAACATGATGAAATATCAGTTCCAGCCTAACTTGTACTGCTTCCCAGCATTGCTAATGGTTCAACAGCCTCAGTAACGCAAGAGATTAACGATAACCAGCAGTCTGCCACTCAATTTTTGTACATTATTCACTCAAGTAGGATATAAATCATCAAAAGCAACAAATTAGTGACTGTCATAAAAAGAGTTTACATATTAAATTGTGTGCTACCCTGGAGATTTGACTTTGGAAATGGAGTATCGTGGACTGTTCATATCTAAAACTGCTCTGAAAGAGCAAGCAGGGAAGACCTCCTCTCAGAAAGCTTTCTGACGGACTCTGCTCTCCCAGAGCAGAAATGATGCCAACTTGAATTTCTGCTGTATAAAGAGGGGAGAGGAAGGAAGAGACTGATTGAGAGTTTGTTTTAAGTCCATGTTGGCAACTATTGCAATTTTATCACCACTCTTCAATTTTGTCCTGGGGACCTATTTAATAAACCCCTCAGATTTCATTAAAAATAATACGTTTGTAGCTGTCCTTGAGAGAAGTCTTCTTTAATTCTATAGTAACTGCTATGCAGATAAGAGACCAGAAATCCATGCCAAGTTTTAGCCACTGAACATGACTTGCAGTGACTTTTCTCTCCTAGTATATGCTTTGGCATGGGTTTCAAAACCTACTAGAGAAGCAGGCTAAGTACCAGGAGTAGCTTGCTCTCTCTGAGCTTTGTGCTCCAAATCCTGCACCACAAAGCTTCAGCAAACTTGACAGTGTGAGGCCCAACTTAACAAGATTATTACTAGATGTGATTGGAAGGCCTGAAATATAGCACTAACTGCATGCCATATCCAGTGGGACATGAGGGTAAAAAAGAAGAGGGTGTTGTGGGAAGGGAGGAAAAAAAGAAATAAGGAAAAAAACAGGGAAAAAAAGACAGACAGACAGGTGAGCAGAAAATACAGCTGGAAGTATGGGGAACTAAGCCTAGTTAAGAGCAGGAATACCTGAGCAAAGCAGCTAGGGACAAGTATATGAGAGGGAGTTCTTGCCATGTTATTAATGACATGACAAATGCTCACAGCAAATTCAAACAAAAGAACTTGCCTTGTCCAGCTATCTGGGCAAATTCATTTCTGCTGGTGCTCATTTTGGCCAATTCATCCATACAGAAGATGACAACTCCTTCCTGGAGCGGCAGCAGGACAAGTTTTGAATCTCCCCAGACACCATGATTTCCTCTCTTTTTAAATTAAAATCCTTTCAGCCTTCCACCCAAACACAGGCAGAGGAAGAGAGAGAGGTTGGGAGGTGCGCAGATTATAACAACCCCTCACATGTACAAGAGGTGAACAGGGTACTGTACAGCATACTCAAGGATCTTTAGACCTTCAGATCCACTTTATTTGCCAAGGTAGAGTAGATTTCATTACCAACAGGGATGGTAAGAGGATTCAGACACTGCTGCTTTAGATACTGTACCTGTGCTTACACCAAACACACCACCAGATTCAGGGTAAGATTCTTTATACAGCCAAACGCCAATAGTATAATAAGTTCCATACTAGGGAAAACTGCTGAACAAATTGTATTCTTTCACATCAGCATTTGCTTCTAGCAGTTGTTATTGCAGGGACACTACAAAGAGAAGTTGCTGTTAATGACCTTCTGTATCTTAATTGATCTTAGCTTCCTTATCCAAGGCCAGGCAATGTGGTCTGCTAGTCCTTGAGTTAACACTGCATGGACTGTTGAATTCACCCTTATCTGTGCTAACACAGTAGAGATCTAAAAATCTCAGTACATAGCTTTGACTCTCAGCATGCATGAGAATCTGGCAAATTCCAATGAGATTATAAAATGCAAACCCTCCAATGTAAATTACAAAACAGCCTCCTGAGAACAAGCTCAATGGCTTCAAAATCAATACTCCACAGGGGGCTAATTGTGGCAAAAAAAATGTGTTGAAATTCTTGTGTCCCTGATGGGCTTCCAGCTTTCATTTTCAGCTGTAAACAGTCAAGGAAATAATGTTTGAGTTCTCCCTTTCCCTAGAGGAAGGGATACATAGAGCTTTCCAAAGCTTTGTGGATTCCTTTGGCACCTCCTAATTGAGATCTCCCCTTGCCAAAGAATGAGTATTTTACTTTGTGATTGTTCTCAAAAATGTGCTACGATGTACTAGACGTTTGGTCAGCATTACATTCGTTAGTGTATTTCCATGGGCTTGACAGCAAATCTATCCCTAGCTGCATGGCTTGTAATGGACAGTAATCAAGGCTACATATAAAATGAAGTTTCCGAGCATAGAATCACAGTGATGAAATATTGCAGTTATCCAACCTTTGAAACTGTGGCCTTGGAGAAAGGACATACCGAACTGCCTTACCCAGAGATGCCGTTTGCCCTGTGTCTGAGAACAATGTGAACCATGACCATGACAGGGAGGTTTTGATAGAGGTTCTGCCAAGTAGATTAACTACAAGCCTCAGTACAGACCCACATAGAAGCTGTATGGCTGCCAAGTAGGATAGGCCTGGAGAAGAGGCATCTTGTCTTACATTTTCTTTGAAGTGTACTTGTCCTCAGGTACACGATGTAATCAGAACTGGATAATCACCACCTAATCTGCTTACTACCTTGAAAGAATAGCTCCAAGTGCTGTGGGATTAAAAGGGGCTGCCTAAGCAAGTGGTGGGCTGCACAAGGATTTCAGCCATGGCCTCTGGACCATGCCTGGTGGTCATGGGTTCATGTTCAGCCCACATTTAGGGTTATGAGAGACACACAGCTCCAAGCAGGGCCAGAATGCAAAGGGGCAGCCAAAAGAATAGGTTACCAAAAATGAACTCTTGGCATATTTTTCTGGGCCATAACTGGGCATTATTATATACTGATCAGCCAACACCTGGAGTTAGTGTTAGGGCAAGCAAGAACTCCTAGGGTTAGGAGCACCAGGGTTGCGGAGGGAAGGATAGGCTGTGCAAACATTTTAACCCTGACAGCTTCAGGGCCATAACTGGGAGTCATGGGCTCAGCCCATGACTAGAGTTCAGGTTCAGGTTTTGGGTCAGTGTTTACCTGGGCTTTTTCTCTCTGCTAACCCTGAGCCCAAGTATAATAAAACCTGGACTGAACCTTTTTCCACATCCACCAGTCACCCCCTAAATTGTCATGGACAAAGTCCTCATGCAGCCCACCCCTTCCTTTGGTAACCACTTTTTGCCTCTACACCACCTGGAGCCCTTGGCTTTTTCCACTTACTCTAACTCTGGACTTGTCTTCGCCACATTCCCCAAGACCAATGGAGCTTTATCAACAGCTGATTCATATTGCTCTTTTTCACTTTAATAATTAGTCTTGGCAAACCCAGCCTAGTCCTGCATTGTGATCATTGCTAATCTTAGGGCAGTTCCACTGACTCTGGAAGTTCACTATCCTGGCCCTGAGTATAGCCTGTATTTCGTGGGAAGGAAAGAGACAGACCAGCTTGCAGTCTGCTAGCATTGCAAGCTGTAAGCACAGTGCTGTTGTAAACTGTATTTGTGGACATTTTCTTGTCTTAGCTTTAGTATTTTATGAGTTGAAGCACAAATATTGCTCTACTACCTGAATGCTCTAACTGCTTCTATCCATCATCCCTCAGTTTGAACCCTTGTCTTTGGTGCTGGAGTAGGGCTCCAGAGAATAAACAGCTCAGGAATGCTACACTGCTTGCTGGAGTCCTAAAATAGGAAAGTGGGTGAGATAGTGTTTCTATGTAATGAACTATTTGCAGAAGGGAAGGGAACAAACAATGCTGTTAATGCTGTCAACAACTGCAGACTTGTAAACACTAAAATAAGTAAGGCAGCTGGCAAAAACCTCTTCAAGAAAAACTACAGCAAACTTCTGACTCCAAAAGCAGAAGTAGAGATCGGTTGGCACAAACAGCGTACTGTATATTGAGAAGTAGTCCTCAAGATTCCTTGGGGGTTAGAAGTGTTTTGCAACAAACACCACCTGCAAGAGCACTACAGAACCAAGGGATATCAGGAGTAGCACAGGAAAGGGATGATGATAGAAATCTTGCTGGCCAAGCTCACCATTTTCAGGAAACATTACAATATCACATACTGAAGTGCCTGGGTTAGAATCATAGAATAGTTAGGGTTGGAAAGGACCTTAAGATCATCTAGTTCCAACCCCCCTGCCATGGGCAGGGACACCTCACACTAAACCAGCTCACCCAAAGCTCTGTCCAACCTGGTCTTGAACACCGCCAGCAATGGAGCATTCACAACAGCCCTGGGCAACCCATTCCAGTGCCTCACCACCCTAACAGGAAAGAATTTCCTTCTTATATCCAATCTAAACTTCTGTTTCAGTTTTAACCCGTTACCCCTTGTCCTGTCACTACAGTACCTAATGAGGAGTCCCTCCCCAGCATCCCTACAGGCCCCCTAGGGTTGTTTTCCTTGATTTACCGTTTGATTTTCCATATGGTTTAGTAATAAGCCACCTTATTTCGTAGTACCATTTAACGTCTCTAGGAAATCTGTTATAAAATGTTTCCTCAAAGCAGTTTGTAAGCAGGTAACAGAAACTCCATAACACTGGCTCTGTGCATACAGCAGAGAGAATTAACCTATTCCTGGCCATCTGCCATAAAACAGTCTCTCAGGTCTGCTTAGCAGACAAAACAGCATGAAAATGGCGGCCAAGATGGCATAGTTGTACCAACCTCTTGTAACTCCATAAACAAAAAATTAGTTGGTAGAAACAGAGCACAGGTTGCAAAAAAATACCCCCAAATATCTATTGCCTCAACAAGCCATTTGCCGTTAAAACAGATGCTGTACCTAGGTTACTTTCCATTGTACAAGTATTTAGAAGTATTTAGTGAGCTCAGGCCATTGCACAACACTGTCTGCACAGAGAGGGAGGAATTAGTTTTTCCAGACTTGGAGCTGTATCAGAGACAGCTGAGATGCATTCACAGCTGGTTCTTTTTGGACCCAGCACTGACATGAGTGAGCACTGAGCAGCAAGTGATCTGGTGCCTGTTTGTCAGTGGAACTTAGAGCAGACCAGGACACTGCAGTCATATAAAAAGTACCTCAGACACAGTTACAGACTAAAGGAAAAAAAAACCATGAAACAAGCAAAGAAAATCACTGCCAACACACAGATTTAGTCATCTGAAGAAGTTTAAGCAGCAATAAATAAATGTAGCAATGGCAATCACTGGCTATGATTCCCTATTGGTATCTACAGCTAAATTTGATTTCAGCTCTTTCTGCCAGCATCGTATACCAATTCCCCTGTTTTTTATTCAAACCAAGACCATGCTGAAAATTAACCAAGTTTATGGTGCTCTTGAATCACCCTTTGCCACTGTCCTCCTCTTTCAAACATGATGACATTAGACTGCCTTTGCAGGCCTGTGCCAAGCTAACAAGTCTTAGGTACTTCCTAAGCATTTTGGTATGGATCAGTATCCTCAATCTTGCTCCATATAGAAACATGGAGAAATTTAATGAATCCATACATTTTAATACATTTTCAGAGTTGCAAAATGAAAGAAGTGTAGATTGATACTATAGCCAAAGCTGTTTATGTCTGCGTGTACTAATTTTTCCTCTATTTACCTTTTCTCTTGAAACCTCATTCAGTGACCAGAGTTGCTTAGATAAACAGCTAAGCATATCCAAAAAAAACAACAGATGAAGTCTAAGAAAACTCTCAGTCAGCAACATTTTAATCATTGTTTCAAACCACCAATATTTTCCGCAAGCCAACATTTCTTAGCTCTCAGCTTTAGTAATACACTTGTTCAAAGTTGTGTTTTATCCTCACCAAGTTTGCAATGTATTAAATCTCCTATGTATTAACATTGCTTATGTTGGAAAGCATCTTTTATGCCTTAATATAAATAAAAATAAATAAATCATTGGTCCAGCCTTCCACCAGCTGATGTGGATGAGAAACCATTTGCATAGGACCCTGCTCCATATTAATAAATCTACAGGAAAACTCTGCAACTCCAGCCAGTGTTTGTGAGCCTGTTGTAGTCCTGTTGGCTGCTGGAAGGCAGAGCACAGTCAGCACCAGCTGTGCTGCATTGCGTCTGGGCTGTCAGTGTGCTCCTGCCTTTCCCCTCCTGAGCAATGACCCTGGGATGCTTGGACCCTGGTCACAGTTCTATTCCTCTTCAATGCTCCCAGGGAATCCCTAGGAGCTTGAGGAGCAGGAAAATACAGATTTCTGCAGTAATACAAATACTGAAACAGCATAAAACTGCAGGAAAATGGAACCACACCTAAGCCCAAGCAGCTGGGCCCAGCTCTGAGAAGATGAGAGCTCAATAGCCAAGTCTCAACTTCAGCTCACAACTATGAAGGCAAGAGCTGAAGGTTCTGCTCTGTGCTGCATATCACACTGTTTCCTCTGCTTGAGCAGCCACACAGGGACACCCTGCTGCTTTCAGTCTCCCAGATGTTTGCTTCCATGAGAAACCCTTTGGTATTACCTTGGTGGCTGAAGAAAAGAATAATATCCCCAAGGTTTAACTTGCCCCCTTCCCTGCCTGCACACTCACTTAATCTCCTGCCACCGTGGCCAGGATGAAAGTCACTGTGATGGTTTCATTTTTAATTGCAAGTTAAATAGAAGTGGAGAGAAAACTGAGCCATAACCCAAGCTCCTACTCCACAAAAATCAGTTTTTACACAGACGTCAGAAAACATCCTGACATGTGAATTGATTAAGGATTTTAAAGCTGATATTTCTCTTTGCTTAACATGCACATTTTTCCCCACTTTGCCCTCCAACATCAAGCCATTCCTCTCTCCCTGCTAGCACATACATTCTCTTTTGTGAGTCTTAAGTGGAAATAAAGGAATGCAGTGCTTATCTGACATTCTGTTTACTCCTATATATCACCATGTGTAAGATCTGTAAATATTTCCCATATGTTAGCTAAACCAACCCCTCCATTTCAGCATCTGCAAGATCTGTCCACACAGCCTTTCAAATTAGCCTCAATACGCTACTTCTGATGTAAGTCAAATAAAGACAGTTCAAGGGCATTTTCCCCCGCCACTACTGAATATAGCTTTACTTTCACATGCAAAATCACTGTAGGGTTCATATTCACTGTACCTCTGCAATTTTAGGTTCAAAGGCCTGTCTGAAAAATAAAACCCCAGCATGTAAACTTTGTTAAGCTGCCTTACCTTAGTCTGCAGAGCTCAGAAAAGGCTCCAACACCCCAAATGGTCAAACCCTTCCACCTGTACCAGGAAATAGACCCTTGCAACATCCCCACATGCAACACACAACCCACACACTCTGGTGGCAGGTGTAGGCTGTCAACTCACTGATGTGCATTTAACACAGCTGAGCTGGGGAAACAAACTGTGCTCAGCTGTGTTAGCTCTAACAGAAGGCACATAGGAGAAATCCAATTTAAGTCATTTAAAACCAAACCATTACTTTTGGCACCAAAACTTCAAGTCAATTCAATGAGCTGACATGATGAGGAAAAAGAAGCATTAGAATAACTTCATGTAATCCTATTCCACCAAAGTCACTGATTAAATGAAGTGGTCTTCCTTCTAGAGAGTCCTATCTCCATGTACAGGCTCCTGTGCTTGGCAGATTTTTGTGGACAATAGATTCTGTCATGGTCAGAAATCAAAGTAAGATTTATGAACTTAATATTCTGTGTAAACAGATACTCTAGTAGAAACATGAATGTTAGTGCATACACAGCATGAGAGAGTTAAATGGAGTAAAGAAATACATGAACCATACTCTAGTGCCTATTGATTTAATGGGCTGCATGGATTTCTGTTAGGATAATACCTGGATGACTACATTGAGGGGAAGTATTTATGCAACCACAAACAACCATGAATTGCAATATATTCAAAGTTCTGATTCTAATTAATCTTCCTTTTACCCTTTACTTCTCCTTCCTTTGCTATTTACTCATCTCCCTTGTAGCCCTTATTCCAAGCTGGATGCACAGGCAGGAAAATGTCTCCCTCTGCACCCCCTGCACCCAAGCAATGAGTCAGCTCCATAATGCACCCAGCATACACTAATCAGATCACACAAAATAAATGTCTCAAAAAGCAATCTGTGCTTCCAAGAAATCTCCAAAACAGTTTGAGCTGCCTCTTGCCATGTCTTTCAGTTTCTCATCCTAATCTTAAAGAAGTCATCATGGATAAAGCACACCCTCGCTGCCTATGGCCAGTATTCTTGTTTATTTGAATGCAGTTGCTCTCCAGTCTCAGTGGAGTGCACAGCAGGAAGAAGTCAGAATGGAGAAGACAGTCTATGGGAGAAGCCCTTCCTGTGTGTTGGATATGCCTGGCTAGAGATGGAGCAAGATGTCCCAGAGCAGGAGGAAGATGTGTGCTGCAGGATGCTCCAGCCTGGTGCAGCAGTGGATGGAGGGCAGGAGTCCAGCAAATCCCAAGGGGTCAGGATATCCCTCATTCCTAGTAAAATGAGAGCACCACAGTGCAAAGTCTGACAAAGGAAAAGGCAGATTTTGCTGCCAAGCATTCAGACTTCCTGAAGACAAAGGCTGGGCAAGGAAAACAGCGGTACAAAAAGGGAAAACTGTTTATCCAAATTAGAGAGCAGCCAGAGCTTTGGGTCAGACCAAGGTATCCCAGCTCCCAGTCTGGTGGTCAGCCTCTGCCTGGGAGCTGGGAAGAGCAGTTCTGAACTCAGCCACACTAGAGGCACCGGCTGTGGTCACACAGGTCTCTAAATAGGAGGGTGCTTTGTACCTAATGTCTCGTTGGATGATGTGATTCACCCGGCTGTGATACAACATTCATCCTCTCAGCATGAGAACTTGTTAAATACACTAGCCCCGGTGGAAATGTGGGATCCAGTGTATTTCAACATCCTCTAATCATCTATGATGATTATTAGATTAATTCTCTTGACCTACAAATCAACTTTATTAAGATGGAATATCTTCTGTGTCCATCTGCAGAACATTCTCCTTCCCAAGAATGAAAAGCTTATTAAATAATACAGGACACAGCATTCATTGCTCAGAGCCAAAGTTATCTCAGAGCATTCAATTACTTTTGAAATATGGAGTCAACAAAACACGGTTGTTTCAAGTTTACCCTGGACAATATGTTTCCTCCACACATGAATCCCTTCATGATGCCTCCCTTTCCTGGGAGTGTTTAGTTTACAGCCTGACATTTAACACTCATGTAGATCCACTCTTCCACAAATTCTGCATGATGTGGCAGATGCACTGTGCTTTAAACACACTGGATGATAACTGGAAAGAGGGATAACAGCCTCTTACATCCTATGTACTACCCTTTATTGTAGCTTATGAATTTACAAGCTTTGTCAGGAAAGGGATTGTGTCTATAAAATAACAGCTCCCAAGTTCCATTTCTTCATGGACATATCTGTTGTTAGTGGTAAAATTGCCTCATTTGTTTCTAATTCATAGTGTTATTTGCAGTAGCAAACAGTACTGAGTATTTCACTGTTTTACCTTTGAAGATAGCATGGGGAAAACAAATTACCAATAGGAACAAGAAATCCACACCTTAAAATTTTAGAGAAATCTTCTTGATGCACTGCTTTAAAAATATAGTGAAGGATTACATTTTTTTGTACCTGCCAAAAAAAAATATGCCTTTCAGCAAAAGAAGGCTGAAAACACCTACAGAAAAGTGTTTTAATCTTTAGTATTTACTGTAGATTGCCAAAATACCTAAAGCAGAACAGAGACCTCCCCCCCTGAATGCCAGCTCTCAGATGTGCATGATCTTTAACGTGCTCAAGTGGATGTGAAAGGCTCATGTGCAGGAAAAGTGAGGCATAGAAAAGCTAAATGCCTTGGCAGGGCTACTGGAAGTGTTGGGTTCTCCACTGTGCTGTGCCCTGCAGAGTGGTTTACATTGCTCCATAGGAAGTACAAAGATTATCTTTCTTGAATGGCATTTGGCTAGGGGATGTCATTCTTCAGAACCAATACCTAAATGAAACAGAGCAGATAAGAACTTCCCCCAAAGGGCTTCAAGTAGATTATATAAATATCAAACAATGTAGTAATACACCCCCAATCCCCTGGATTTAGACCTATCAAGATCTGCTCTGAGTTTCCTGCATCTGGGTACCAGAATCTGACTCAGGTAATAATCAGGAGCTGTGTCACAGAAATCAGCACTAATTCTCTGCTATAAAATCCACATCAAACCTCCAGATGTCTCAGACATGCAGACAAGCTGGACTAAACAGATATTTTCTGTGTCTAATTTACAGTGTGTGAACCTTTTATTCTAAACGTAATTCCACTGTATTGCAGTACCTGGAGTATGCAGAAATAACAAAAACTAACAAGAAATAGTTTGCTAAGACCTATTTGTCACTATCAGGATTTAGAAAGGAAATAAACACAAGGTGCTTTTATTGCAAAATGAACTCAAACTGTGAGAGGAGGAAGATACATAAACGGAGATTAACAGTAAAGAGTCAATTGTTCAACTCATCTGCAGGAGAGAGATTAACATGGGAAATTCCCATTAGGGCTCCAACAACTTATACACAAACCCCCACGTGCCTTGATAGGAAAACAGACCTGCAGTATTAGATACTATTGAGATACGAGTAAGCAATACAGTTTCAGCTCCCTGGCACTTGCCTGTCTGCATCGGCCTGATAGGAGCATCAAAGAGAAACCACTGCCATGGAGAAACATTTTTCTTAATTGGCATCACCAGTGAAAGGTTTTTATGACTAACACAGTCATAAGAGTAAAACCTGATGGCTTTGCAAGACGTACGTGCTAGCTTCGATCAACCAATTTCCCTCAAGAAAAAACACATGGGCATCTCCTCCATGAGTACGTTTTTAGTATCCCAATGACATCCACATGAAGTTATCAACTACTTTAGAAGAATAAAGCAAAGGTGTGAAATTTCCTCAGCTGGCTGCCAGTACATATCTGAGTTCACAGCCAGAGGCATAAAGGTGTATGACGTAATTCAGTAAAGCAGTTTAACATAGGCTTAATTTTAGCACCAGAAATCTTCAGGAAAATAAAGCAAGGCTTCAGGGAAAATACAAGATTTCCCATGAAAGCTTTGGTGAAATCTCAGTCTGAATCACATGTTGTATACACATTTTGTTAGGGTCATCTAGTGAGCACTTACGTGGCAGTCAGTCCTGTGAAAATGCGAAGTTCACAGAACATCCCTGCAATGTCTCAGTCCTGGATGATGAATCACAGAATATGTTGAAAGCATAGCCCATGATACATGAAGAGTGGTTTTCTTAAATTGATGACTGATAAAAGAACTACTCTAATTCCTAAAAAAAAATAAAGTATCTTAGCACTGTACAACAGCTTCATGTGTCTGTATTTACAGAACTGGAGAGTCATTTCTTTCCACAAACTTAAAACCCTCCCCCAAGAGTTCAACATACTTAGTGCTTACAGCTCTTCTGTTTGTTTTCCTACCTACGACTTGTCTAAGAGCAGTGTGTGATTCTGCTGTTTCGGTTGCTATTTCAAAGCATTTGATGAGCCCTGAATGCAAGTTGCAGTCTATATGCTGTTTGCAGGCTGCTTTCTGGAAATAGTTATTACTGAAGGCTCAAATGCTACTTCTTTGTTTCCTGTGAGGTCACCTCTCTTACACACTTCCAGAAGACAATGTCAGAAGTGTCAAGCTAGAGATGTGCTTGTTTTGTCCAAAAAGCATGCTCAGAAGCATGAAGAGACAGCACTCAATGCAGGAATGGTAATGAGCTCAAGGGAAAAAGAGAAAGAAACCCTCCTAAAAACTTGGATCAATTAAACAGTTTTTAAGCCTCACTGGTAAGCAGCCTTCACCACATGCAGTGCTAACTAGCCCAGTCCCAGCCAGAGCATGGGCATACTTTAAAGTAATTGCTAGTTAAAAACATCTGGAAACAGGCAATGTGAGTAGGATTTATAATAGGTGGGATAGTTACAGCTGAATCACATATGACTAATGCTAGCTTTTTCCTTGGAAGCCTAACCAAGTGTTGCTTAGAGGAATGACACAAGAGCAGCAGTGGCCCATTGACTGCTGTCACCCCTGTCAGGAGCAAGCCCATAGGCAGCCAGGAAGCCATTTGGCTTCACAAGTTCCGAAGTGACAGTACCTGAGACACACAGCAGCAGCATTTCTCTACCTTTACAAGAATGACATTGCTCCAGAAAGACAATGTGTCAAATATATCCTGGTGTACTTGTCTGGGCAAGCCCACAACCACTCTGTGAGTAAACAGGTACAGAACCACCAAAGACTTTACAGTGTCAGATAGAGCTTGTGGGCTTTGCTGTAGAGAATCTCTGTGACTAATCAACACATTATTCATATGTGCATGTGTGCTGCCCAGAACACCTGCTTCAGACTTTTTGGGGATTATTTTATAGTGAATTCACACACAATTCATTGGTGCCAGAATGGCTCTAGTGCACTGCTACCTTGCAATCCCTGCTCAGACCACAGGCATCTTTGAAAAATTACCATGGCATTTTGTACTGGCTGATCTGAAACGTGGGTCATCTTGACCTAAATGCAAACAGGAAGACCAGCACTGCAGTGTCAGAATTTTCCTCGGTGGGAAATAAAAGCTTTTAATGCTGATAAAGGCTTTAAATCTGCAGAGCAAAATTCAGCTGAACTAGCGTGCTGAAGTAAAGTTGCAAGAAGTATGACTTCAGAGACTAGGGAACAGGTCCTGTTTTCAATTAAAGTCTAAAGAAGGAGGGAAGAGCTGGGGTTCAAGAAATCTTTGCATCTGAAGTACACTGGCAGCTATTCAAACTGGCTGCTTGCCAGATTATGTTTCTGTTATTCAGTGCTAAAGAGCAGCTTATACACTTGAGAGATGCTCTGCTGGTGTAAACAGACAGAATTGGGCTGAAGTCAGAAGAGCAGGTTTATACCAGCTGAGAATCTGGCCCTTAGTTTGCTCTAAAAATGAAATATGGACTCTGAGTAACAACAAACTTTTTTTTTCTTCCAACGTGGCACTGAGCCTAGCTGCTGGCAAGTGGGCAAGTGCCTCCTGTTTAACACACGTTGGTTTCTTTCAATTATGTGAAAAAACCTCTGAAAGATTAGTAAGCAGAAGGCAACACTTGAATTATCGCACCTAGAGATGGAAGCTGCACGGCAGTGACCCTGGTCTCCTCTTAGCCTCATCCCATGTAACTGCTATCTTCACTGGTTGTGTCAAAATAAACTTACATCATTGTAACTCTACACCGGCACCACAGCACACATAAACACTGAGAATTTATGAGTTCATTCCCATTACATGATTTTTATGAGAACTCCCCAGCCTGAGCAACGCAATCTAGAGAAGATGGATGTCCAGATTCATCCTGGCCAGCTGCAGGTGCTCAGTTAGGAATGAAACTGCTCTAGGATCTCCCTGGTGCCCATACAGGAGATAGGCAAGGTGTGCTCAGTCAGCCTCTAGCAACCACGCAGGAAGCACAGGCTGATGATTCCCTAACTGTCTGAACTAAGCAAAGGGAATCCAGACCTCTAAGATTTTGAAAGAGCACAACTAAGCCATATTTCCAGATGTACAACGCTTGCTTGCAGCGCTGGCTTGCATACTCGAGATGCTTTCTGCACTACTCATGTGTCCATGTGCATTTGTCCTCTGGCATATACATTGGCACTTTCCCTTCTTGAGTTCTTCCACTACTAGATGGAATGATTTGTGTTTGTATATACACGTGGGTTTAAAAACGTAAATGCACGACAACCAAGCTTTTTGGTATCACGGTTTTGTCTTTGCTCAATAACAGCAATACAATACAAATACAAAAATAACAGCTGGGGTCCCTTTAACCACACTATTTGTCATTACTCAAATAAACACAGTAATTAAGATTTCTTACAGCTTCTAAGAGAGAGAATGTCAAATTTGTTCTTGGTTCACAGCTGCTTAACCAGATATTGACTAACAAGTATGTGCTCTAGAAGCATGAAATCTGACTTTCAGCCTCTTGTATACTTAGCCTATGACATACATTTTTATTTAAGCTTTTTGTATTTTACCTCTGAATGAAAAAGCAATGCCACAAATGAAAGTTTACAAAAGCAAGCAATGGAGAAATCTTCTAGAATTAGCTTAGCATAACCCTACTTTTACCATTAAACCCCAAAACAAAATCAAGTGTACACAATGCCTTGCCAGAGTTAGATTTCTGAAGTTCCCAGTACAATTATGGTTTCCTCAGTAGGCTATTTCATAATGCCGGTGACAAGCACAATGCAAGCAGAGAAATCACTACTTGTCCACAGAGCAGATCATCCTGTGCATTCCATGGCCTATGGCTACAGGAGAAAGGCCAGGCAGCCAGCCTGGCAAAAGCCTCTTGGTTTATGACAGACCCTTGTTGTCTGACATCTAATAAACCATGACTCACTTCAGGGACACACATTTGAGGGAAGTCACAGAATAATTAACTAAGCACTGCCAGTAAAAACACGGGCGTTCTTACTCTGGCTTTGTAATGGTACAAAGCATGTCAGCAGGGTACACGCTTTCCAGTGTAATCGTCCCTCAACCCTCCCCAGACAGAACCAGTGCATTCTGCTTCTTGTGCTACAATACTCGTAATTGCAGCATTGATCCAACTTTCTCTGTCAGACAACTTGACAATAACCTCATCATGGATTCCTTCCTTTTTCCACCCTTAATTACCAACATTGCCTCCCCACTGAGGGCAGAGCCAACTTAGTCTATGTGAAATAAAAACACAGCCTTACCTTCTTCCTAACGTTGATATTTGTCATCCCATGCTCAGTCTTCTCTGTCTCTGCCGACCATCTTCCACATCTTCAGCACCTTTCACCATCTTGCACTTGCAGTAGTCTGCTTTATTCATGCGGCCCTGTGCACTGGAGCTGCTGACAAGAGAGCCATGCTTTATGGCTCTCGGAGAGGGTTTGAAACATGTAGTCAGAGGACTGGGATCCAAACCCCACCTTTGGGTCTCTTTCCACTTAAAGCAAAAGAGTGAAGGCAGGTCTGTGACCAGAGCCGCAGACCATGCAGGGGTGCTGTACAGAGCCTCCGGAGGGCACAGGGGCTCTCATCACTCCCCATATGGTGGTTCAGTTAGATGGCAGTGTAACTATGGAGCTAAAAAGTGAGGCACCTTCCCTCAAACCTCCATCAAAACCCTGAGGAGCCTTTTGTGATCACTGCCATGCACCCCTCGACTGTGCCCCAGCACCTCTGTGCTGGAAGCTGCCTCCCCCCTCGCTTCGTCTGAGCTCCACCACAGAACCCCTTTGGGTCGGTCGCCATCTTGAGCCCACCTGAGGGGGACACCCCTCAACTGTTCCCCCTGTGCTGGAGCTGCCTTCCCCCTTACTTTGTCTGAGCTCCACCACAGAACCCCCTTGGGCTGGCTGCCATCTCAAGCCCATCTGAGAGGGACACCCTCAGCTTTGGCCCCTTGTGCTGGAGCTGCCTCCCCTCTTGCTTTGTCTGAGCTCTACCACAGACCCCCCTAGGTCCAGCTGCCATCTTAGGCTCGCTTGCCCCTCCCCTCCAGCGTGAGGCAGGAGTCTGCTCTCATTCACGACAGAGACTGTTAGCTAGAACTAGGATTCAATCTAGTTTCAGTTTGAGCATGGCTTCCAGCAGCAGAGGAGCTCCCCAGAAGCAGTTACGTGTTCTCCTGACACCATGGACACACGCCACCTGAGCACATCCCAAGTGCCAGCACTGTGGCTTGTCATTTGGTTCTGTGACTTCTAATTAGAGCTTTCTGTATTTCACAGCCATTCTTCCTGAAGCAAAAGACAGAGAGAGCTTACACTAAAACCTTATTTGTCTGAAAAAGCCTGTTATTAAAGGGTTTATCACAAGAGATACCCCGAAGTTAGTATTGCCAAGTCTTGTCCATAATAATCCTGCTTCAGTTGCCGATGCCTCACGCTCTGTGAGTTCCTGGTGATGGGTAACATCCCACCTGAACACCCAGGTCATGGCTGCAGTGGTGTGTGGTGGCCCTGGGAGCCAGCCAGCTCCATCTCCATTCAGGATTAGAGTGTGGTGTGAGTCTTCAGCCTCCCATTTCCAGACACTTCCTAACTGCTTCCTTCATGTTATTTTATTTCAATGATTTAAGTTTTCTGTGACATGTTTTGGCACTCAAATGTTCTGTGAAAACCTAAATATTCCTGCTGAAAGTGCCCTGTGTGTATGAGCCTCTTAAACCTTCCTGTTTATTTTATTTTCAATTCTTAACAGCTAACGTTACTAATCACTTTTAGGATCACAGGCTAATAAAAACACAGCACAGAACGAAGACTTTCCCTACATCCCAAGCGCTTACGACCCCATGGGATATGCCTGCTTGTACTGAAGGACAGACTGAGAACTCTTTTGAGCCTTTCACCCTATTTACAAAGCAAAGCTGGAAGTGAAATGCTTATAGAGAACTGGGAACACCAAAGTGCAGGGGACTGCACTTTAATTTTAGCAGGCATATCATAAAAAATGGACACGGCTGACCAAACAGAAAGGGAGTTTGCTGAACCACTTAAAGCATATTTAAATACCATCAGTGCTTAACACTCAATAGCCTGATTTTTACAGTACTAACTCAGTTTTTTGTCAGTACACTCTGTTCCTTACCAGAGCTGGCAGTTTACAAGCAGCAGTAAGTAACGTCAGAGTGAAAAAGAGACTCCACCCAAATATCTTTTAACCAATTCTCCAGCAATAAGCACCAAAATAATTGGATGGAAAAAACCTTGTCATTTTAAGAAAGTGCAAGAGGAACAATTTCGTGCTGCTTTTCTTCCTCGACTGTCCATAAACCTCTTTATCCTGAACACAGGAAGAGTGCAGCACTAAATGCCAGGCTGGCTGCATAGCAGGCCCGGAGCCACCCCAGTGCACATCATCTTCTGGACCTGCTGCTTTGAGTCCCTAAAGGCTTCTAGCAAGGAGAGACTATAAAAACGTAACTTGAGCCGTATCCTTCTTTGGGAAGGTGAAGTGATGTAATTTGATCTTTTTTTTTAAGCAAAGAATTCAAACAGAGTGAATGCACACAGGTTCGCAAGGCCAGGGCGAGGGCCCGGGGATCTGGGAATACAATACAAAAATCAAACAGACTTCCAGCCTCATAAATATCTGCTTTACAATTACAAAGTGACAGCTCTGAAAATGTATCAAAATATTGGCTCCTTCCCCTTTTGTATTATTTTGGACGGAACACTGCGATAAATCTGATTGTTTGAATTTAAAGAGCTCTGGACTGTGTTTTTGCCAAAACTGGCACTTGGTATTTTTTGACTCTCCGAAATGTTTGCTTCAATCACAAATGCTTGATGGGAACAAACACGCCCAACACTGACACCTCCTCTGTAATATGGGGAGACTCTTGCTTCTTAATGTCAAAAAATAATCATGCAAATGTATCACAATTTGATGGCTAAAAATTGCATTTTAAAATTGATTCCTCATTTGAAACACTGATCATGCTTTCACGTCATGTTTCAGTTGGAATTCAAATCTTAAAGGTGAGGAACAGCTCCAGTATCTTCAGGCTGAGAGTCAGCTCTATGGAGTTAATTTCCAAAGGGGAAAAAAAAAGTCTTTACACAGAAACTGAAATATGGTTGTTATGAAGCAATAAATCTCTGCACCTCTGCAAGATGTAAGTCACAGGCAACGCGTAAGCTTACAACTGCTTCTAATTACTGGCCCTTTCTGTACTGAAGGAATCTTGATATTTACAAGTAATCGTTAAACATTTCAGAACCCTTTCTTGGGGAACTTTCTTTCCTGAGTTAATAACCACAACCTTTGAATAACCCAGTGAAATACCGCTGAGACTGGTTCCCCCAGTGTGCTCATAAAGAATATTTTGCACACGAAATACAGGAAACAAAGCAATAAGCAGGACAGTAAACACTCAAATCCTTGCCCTGCTGACACATGGCCAAACTATCTGCTCTAGCACAGGAAGACCCTTCAGTAAGTAATGAAAACACCTCAGCCTTGCTCACGTGGCTCCAGTGTACTTGCAGTCAGGGGTACAACAGCCCAAGGGAGCTCTTCAGACACAGGACTATCAGCAGACTCCTTGGCTTGACTGCGCTCAAGACAGGCTTTGTGCAGGACGGGACTGAGGCTGTGCCTTGACATGCAATAACTAAATGCCTGCAGAATCAGAGCTTTGAACTTCAAATTAGAGTGAAGAACAGCAGCATTTACCTAAATAGATCTACTGGTTTCTGCAAGAAGCCATGATACGGAGAAGCCTGTGGATAAAAGAACACAGAAGGAAAACGAATGTTGCCACCCAAAATCATATACCGCCTTAACATACACAAGTCCCACTGAAGTTTATGGGGCATGAGGACACAGCAGTGAGACAGAACTTGATCTACTGCTGTTGCCCCTGCACAACTTCAAATAAATGAATCACAGCACCAATTATTAATAAATTGATATATACTTTATTATGCACAAGAGACTAAGATGACATGACACTGTGGTTATCAAAACTGTACAACTACGCATTTCCACAAGTCTCTGAAATACTGAATGTAATATGAAATACAAATGGGGTGTTCAGACTGGCCACAGGTATTAGCAAGTAAATTTCTCCCATTCTTTTATTTAAAAAACATCTGGCATGTAGATCCTAAAGAAATGTACTTATTTAATTCAAACATGAGAATATTGTGTTAAGAAATGGTAGGAACATGGCAGCAAGGATCTCATAACACTATGAACATCCCTACAAATGACCAACAACAATAGGGCAGAACAGTCACCTCACACGAAGGGCTGTCAGCAAACCAACAGTACAGTCTTCTTGTGAAGCATGAGGTAGATATACGTAACACAAGGAACAGTACATACAGGAGAAAAAATGATTACAAAAGGGCAGGGGGAAGGTTACAATCATCAGCATCTACAAACATTTCGCAAAATCCATTTCCATGTGTAAAATGCTACAAAAATAGCCTAACACAGAAAGATGTGACTTCTCAAAACATGAATATAGTAATGTCCAAAACCAAATGCTGTAAAAAGTTAGACCTAGTGATTAGACAATGCATGACACAACAAGCAGTCTACCCTGGAGTTTAAGTATGCTACCAATAGCTTTTACAGACAAAAGGTGTCCCTTTTAAGCCTAATCCTCCCATTCTTACATAAGAAGTTCCTTTGCAGTTGATTCCATCATGCTACAGTTTACCCCTGTGCCCGTCCTCCTGAAGCCCTGCTTTAAAGCCTCTGCTGGGACAGGAGTGCCTTGCTGCCCTTCCAGCATGGCGAGACCAGGTCTGACAGAGGCAGGAGCCAGTGGCTTTGCAGTTACACATTCACCACACACAGAAACCTGCTGTAGAGACAAATGGCTGTGATAAAAGTAGAGCTTATAGGTGGATCAGTACTCTGAACTGAAGGCAGCTACCAGCTGCAGGGAAGTACTATCCACTTTCATTACAAAGCTATTATCTGGGAATGCCCAGGTCTGGTTCTCTCTCTCCGCCTTTATTGAAGCAGAAATGGGTGTTCCATCTGCCAACGTAGTTCTGGTAACCACCAACAGGTAATTAGCTCAGATTGATTAAAATGTCTGAATTAAATAGCTGAGTACACCACGTTCAGTTCATTTAAATTGTATTTCGAACATAAGGCAAAAAATTGAATCTTTCATCTTTCTATATTTTTGGTTTATCCAAAGGTAAATATAAATCTGTAAATTATTTTAAAATTAGAGGTTTTTTTTTAATAAAAAACACCGATAATGCAGCAAGTTTCTCTCAAAAATATACAATTATCTATTTTACATAAAAGTTTTCAACCTGTCCATCCCAACAACCAAATCCAATACTTCCTATGAGAAACTACTTAATAAAATATCTGAGGAAGGAAAGGCTTAAAACAGGGAAAAGAATTTACAAGATATATAAATTTCACAGTAATTGAAATTAAACATTTCATATAGAGTAACTTACATTTATCTAAAACATTTAAATATATCTTTATACAGAAATTTAATGTAGTAAAATATAGCTATGATTGAATTTAAAGACTCTAGTCTTCTTTGAAGACATCTTTAAAGACTTTACACATAGAATATGCTTATACAATACATTCTGCTGAAGGTTAGGCAAAGCGCTTCCTTTTCAACCACAAAGGAGGCATACTCGTCCTCCCAACATCTCGTAACAGAGCCAATCCTGCATCCCCTTAAGCATGGGAATAACTACATTTTCATGACATCCTCCTGATGGTACCAGCACAGCTCATTGGCTTGGTAACATAAACCACTTTTGGTATAAGCAACTCTATACACTGACCATCTGCAAGGACTCCAAGAATAGCCGTAACATGTAGAGTTGGGCATGTGCTTGTACTAGCAAGGACAAGGTGTGTAGTTACTCACATGCATAAATGCTTGCAGGATTAGTAACAGATTTGATTTAAAATGAGTAATATTCCACCTGATCCTGGGCACTTACATCTATTGCATATCTTGCACTTTGACCATCCTAGCATCAGCAAGGCACAAGTGTAGAATCAGCAAAAGAAATCTGCAGCTCAGATTTCAGAGCAGATTATCACCCTAGTGTAATGAATTCCCTTCTCCTCTTGCAGAACACAGGTAACCTTCGCTACAATTAATGAAAGTTACTGATCTCATTTTTAGAGGAAAACTATGCTTTTCTTCAGAAGGAGAAGGATCAGTAGAACACATTACAAAGTGGCAACATAACAGTCAGACAATTACACATTAAAAGTGTCTTTTTTCATTTGGCATTGATTTGGAGTCAAGATATGGCAATGACACTAAAAAAATACTGTGACAATTAGTACCTTTCTGCCATTTCCATATTCCAACACTACTTTGGGACTATCCAATCGCAATGTTCATACACCAGTTTGACACAAAACTACAAAACTATCTTAATAGCTTCATTTTGATATGCAGTGTTCTGCACAGACAGGCTGTACTGCACATTCTTTGTGCCCTCAAAACCATCCCTTATTTCAAGGGGAATTTGGGCTAGCTAGAGGATCAGAACCAAATCACCTGTTCTTTCTCCTCTATCTACCTACCATAAACTGGAGAGCTGTTTTTAAATATATCTATCTATCTATCTATCTATCTATATATATATATGCATTATATATTTTATGTAAGGAAGGAACACTAACCTAATTTCCCAATTGTTAAAGTGGTAAGTTAGGCTCTGTATACATAGGTATACATCTATTTGCATAAAGACATTGCCATTAAAGGTACACACATCTATGTTAGTGCACAAGACCATTATTTGTCTTAATGTTTGTGTGTGCCTTGATTTGGTATAGGATATTAAAAACCTCTGTTATTTAAAGAGCTTTGGCCCAAAGAACAAGAAAGGGAATGTTAGAGTGTGCTCCTCTCCAATTAGCAAATCAAAACATAGTAAACCAAAAATACCTGGAACAAACTTGAAGCTTCAAACATGACAGGAAAGCAAATGAGATGCTGTAGCTGTAAGCTGAACAAAACAAAGATCACTCAAAAGTAGCTAAACATAGCTGAAGTAATAGAATGTTATTAACCAAAGAGACCTGACCTTGAGGCTTTCTTGCTTAAGACAAATAAAAATCTTTTGACCTAAGATTATCTTTCTTTTGCTTATGTTGTGTAGTGATAGGACAAGGGGTAACAACTTTAAGCTGAAAGAGGGTAGATTTAGATAAGATAGTAGGAATAAGTACTGTGAGAATGGTGAGGCCATGGGGCAGGGTGCCCGGAGAAGCTGTGGCTGCCCCATCCCTGGCAGTGTTCAAGGCCAGGCTGGACAGGGCTTGGAGCAACCTGGCCTAGTGGAAGGTTTCCCTGCCCGTGGCAGGGGGTTGGAACTAGATGATATATAAGGTCCCTTTCAACCCAAACCATTCTATGAGTCTATGATTGAACTCCTATAATTAATACCTCATGTCAATGAGAAGGCTTAGGGAAAGAAAAAGTCATACAGACAAAGCAGCATTTTCCCAAACTGGCACAGATTTCACATTGAGGGCCCACAGACCCCTAGAACAGGTTGCAGTACTGCAAAATTAGTAGCTTTGTCACGTGTTGCACAACATCCTATAGAAGATCCAACAGGCTGTGTTTACCCATGCATTGTGTGCATGTATAGACACACACTCACACACACAGTGGCTTCCCCAAAAGAAAATAAGTCTTTTTCCTTTTTTTTTTGTAGAAAAATCCCTCCTCTTTTTTCCTTTTCTTTCCCCAAAGCAATCCTTTTAAATTTAAAAAGCTGATGTCCACACACAGTCTTTTGAACCTATGCCCTCCTACGTGCCTCCGCGGCGTTAGGTGGCACTGCTGCTGGAGCAGGGGGTGCTCTGCGTGCTGCCGATGCTGTGTGCTGCACTGCTGTTCTCAGAGGCTGGTGGGGATGTAGGCACCTGCTGCCTTCCTGTGGTTTCTCCTGAGGGAAAGGGGGGGCAAAAAGTGGGGTTGGGAGAAGGGAAATAGAAAATGTTAGTTGTCATGAAAACCAATACTCCATTCCTCCCCAGTCTTTCCCTTCTGGCGGTTTGTATTGCCATGTAATGAGTATCTTGGTGACAGTCCTCAGAGTACTGCTGAAAATCTTACTAGACTTTGACACCTGAGCATTGCACATGGGGAGAACAACACAGCTGTTTTCTTAAGCATTTTAAAAGCAGCTGATGAAAACTGCCAAGATAGACACTATCTTCTGTTGTCAGCTGTCACTCAAATGGGTCCCATTACATGACTCTGACCTCTTTATAGTTTTGCTGTTTCATGAAAAAAGGCCAATGAAATATAGGCTTTAGTTTTAGCGTCAGCTTATAGAGCAGCATACTCAGTAAAAGTGGACCTGAAGGCAATGTTCTTCAATCAGCTGGACAGCCACATACCCAGAGACATGGCCAGTTTTCTTTGCGTACAAAACCAACAAGCTACCCTGCAAGCTTGACTTGATTTACTCCAAGTATAATTTGCAAGAAGTTCCCCTATAGCTACCACAGTACACGCAGCACTTACAACCTGAAGTGAGAAGTCTCACCATTTCTTGTTAATTGTTTACTGATGGTAAATTCAAAGCTCTTTGTTACTTGCACTGCCAAATCAAGCACTAGGAGTTAAAGCCATATTTATGGCTTCTGATAAAACCTAGATTTCTGTCTGCTCACCTCACACCTCTCTGGCACCTGTGGCTCAGATGCTATGAAAAAAATCCATGTCTCAACTAAGGTGGAAGTAAAAATTATGTGAATACCTAACAGATCATAAAGAGGCCATGTAGGAAACCACAACTGACATTTTTAAAGTTACAGTGCTCAAATCTGCAACCTTAGCAATATTAAAATAGTCTCTTCAAAACAGATGGCAAGACTAAGTTTGTATGACATGCACTGTAGCTGGCCCCTCCCTTGAACTCCTCTCTCTCAGGCTACGAAGCTGTGATCCCAGCAGCAGTAACAGACTGCTGCTGCTTGAGCTGCAGACCAACCATGGCAGCCAGCGCCAGCAAAGGAGCAAGACGGAAACATTTTGCCACATCATGGGCAGGGATAACTGGGAAAAAAGAAATAAAAATCAACGGCTGTTGTATCTCCTGCCTCATGAGTTTATAGTGACACAGTTCTGCTCTACATTGCCCTGATGCCATGCGCTAGTTCTGCAGAGTTCAATTTTTCTTCCCTGCTCAGGATTTGGTAAAGCTCTCATTACCCGGTGTCTGCTTCAGCGACAGGTCGAAGACTGGAAGCACAGCCTGCATCGAGAGGGTTACAGAGCAGGGACGAGCCAGCTTCCTCCCCCAGGAGCTGCTCTGGCACATCCCCATGCCCTGTGTGCTGCTGCCCAGCTGCCAGAGCCCCATGCTCCTCCGGAACGAGGCTGTGGAGGAAGTGTGCCTTTAACACTTTGTGTCTCGGGCCAGAAGATGTCCTTCTGCAGGCTGCTCAGCATTCAGAGGTCTGCTACAAACAAGGGAGCTCTGAGCACTCCTCACAGCAGAGGCTGCATCTGAACTTTGTAATGGGAACCAGCAGCTTCACTGTTAGCTTGCGCCACAGCTGTAAGTGCACCGAAGGCCCCACCATGCACAGCTCTTGCCTTATACCCCACTGGCTTAGGAATGGGGAGGAAAAGGGGGACGGGACAGGACTAAACAACTAAACCACATTGCCCAGGAGACCAATGAAATGCTCAAAAAGAGGGCGAGGATCTCACTCTTGAATTCAAGCACTCAAACCGGCATTTACCCTTGTGAGCATGTTTTGATTCTCTTTTCCCCAGTCTAAGAAATATCTATGTAGCTCATTCACAAGCAGCAGATTTCTGCTGCAGGTCAGAATCTACCCTCAGTTGTCAGTAAATAAACTGAGTTTCAGCTCTAATTTGCATTGGAAATAGCTTTGCAACCCATCACAGGAAACTGTAGCAAATCAGTGCCTGCGTTATTATACTGTAAAAGCTTTCATAAGCCTTGTTTGGATGTCTTCCCCGCAACTCACTCCCTTCTCCTCCAGCTGTTTGTGTACAAGTCTTCCTTCTTTTTGTACTACGGGATATATTTACAAAGGCAGTGATAAGCAAACTCCCCTTCATTAAAGCAAAACAAGCGAACACAAACATGAGAAAGCAGTGAGGCAGTGAATCCTACCCCGGCAGCAGGAGAAGCCTCGATGGGCGTGCAGAGGAGCCACAGCTCCCCCCGGCAGGGCCCCTCTCAGCCCTCCCTGCAGCTCCGCTGTCACCCATTTTACAAACCACATGGTTACACACAGCTCTGCGTCAGCCTGGGCATGGCAATACAATCTGCATGCATTTAGCCATAAATTCACTTATAAGCTAAACACATGTTGGTTTTGTTTCATGGCAGAGTGACAAACGCAGTGCTGGGGTCCCTGTGCGAGCCCAACAGCTCGCTTTACTCCTCCCAGCTCCTCTGGAAAGCATCTTAGGAGGCACCTTTCCTTTGGTTTGGGATACGAGCCCCCTTCCCTATGCTGTAATTCAATTGCCTCTGAAGCACCTCATCTCTAGAATGCAATCAGCAACTCTGATACACCAAACATTTGTCAAACAATAACAAATTCTCAATGTCCTCAAGCAAAAAACAATCCAAATCACAGGGACGTTATGAACACAGTCTAGCAACCACATCTGGACTGGCTGACTTTGCCTGCATTTTATTTCCTCAACACCTAGCTAATCTGCAGTGAAGACTTTTTAAAGAATATTCATAAAAGTATGTAAAGAGATGTAAACTATCACCACAAAGGCATTTTCCATTTGCCTTTTTCATGTAAACAGCTTCATGTATCTCATCTTCCTGAACCAGAACTGCTCAAAATGGACATGTCTCATTTATTGACGGTAAACAAGCTTTTACCCATCTGAATGCGACAACATGCACTTTATTATTCACACTTAGGAAAGCTGCCAGTTGTACTCCCTGTCCAGGAAGTCTGAATGTTTGCTTTTCTATCTCCATTTGCCAAATATAATTGGTTGCTATGTTAGTTTATTTTAAATCAGATCCATAAAAAAGGGAGCAGTGGGGGAGGAGGGACACTTTTAACTTTCCAGATTTTGGAACATTTTACCCTCTATACTTGCAAGACTGCCTGGAGAAGGAAAAACACACTTTCTAAGTGAATGAAGTGACTGATATTCTCTGTAACACAGTTTACATGGGTTAGCAGTCTCACTAACTCATCAGACTTGCACATGTCCCTTCCTAAACACAGTCAATTATCCCTAAGACAGATACCACCTTGACAGATATTTATCTGGTTACATTTTGAAAGTCTGCATCCATGCACACTGCAACATTTGTGCTTCTTCCTAAAGACAGCCAGGTAAATTGGGTTAATTGTGGCAAATCTCTGCTACCTTCCCTTTGCTCCTCTCCAGCAGAACCCATGCAACTGTGGAAAGCTTTCAGTCACGTTCCATGTCCTTTCCCTGACTGGAGAAAGAAAAGTACGGAGTCCTTTTGCAGAGCAGTTAGCTAAAATTCCTCCTCTGTTGCTGTAATCCTAGCCTCCCCTCTCCCTTCCTCTACTACCTGTGTATCTTAGGACATTCGTACTCCATTATTAATTTTTTCAGAGAGTCTGGAGTATTCTAAAGCACAATTCTGATGCTTTGGCAGAAATCTGCCATTTCTGCAATTCAGAAATGACTGAAATCACCAAACCCCACACGTAAGAAAACCACAAACAAACCTTCAACACAACAATCCTCCTTTAATATCTGGAGATGAAATTCTACTTATTTTATAGTTCTCTTCTGCTGCCAATTGTTTGAGATTTAAATGTTAATGGCCTATCAAGATGAACAAACTAGGTCCCTTATGTAAAGCATATTCTCTATGCTAGAATGAGTCTGACAGTAGAGACACAGTCAGAAAAGCCTTTTGCTGTATTTCATACAGGACTATAGCAACAAAAAATACCTTTCTTCAGAAATTCCCAGTTGCCATTCTCCACCAGCAGTAGCCTTTGTCCATGCTCTTGAGCATCAGCTAAATGCTTTAGAATGAGCTCCTATGTTCCAACCTTTGGTCTGAAGTACGTCAGAAAAGAAACCCCCGTG
Source organism: Pezoporus wallicus (assembly GCF_028554395.1). Lineage (NCBI taxonomy): Eukaryota > Metazoa > Chordata > Aves > Psittaciformes > Psittacidae > Pezoporus > Pezoporus wallicus. The sequence goes on from NW_026642342.1 coordinate 6,643,350, forward strand.
CTACTTACAACAAAATATGGGATTTCAGAGCACAATTCAGCAATGCATGAATTCTCTAATGGCAGAAGAGAGCCACTCTGTAGATGAAATTTAGAATATCTCCCTCCTCCCCCCCACCTTTATTTTAATAAAGGCCTGCAGCCAGCTCCCGAATGTTTCCACTGCAGCTGGATTATCTTGTCTGCCACAGCAGTTGGCCTTTAAGAGACTGTCCCTGCCAAGAGCCCTCACTGCGCTCTGCTGCAAGTTGTGCTTTGGAGACAGAAGATACTATGCACAGAAGAAGTATGTGCACAGGAACACAGGTTCACCTTCACAGTCCTTTCAAAATCTGAACCAGATATTCCTAGGTATTCTTTATCATTTCTGCAAATCTCTGAGGAGTTACAATGTCCCCTTTCTTTCTTTTCTTCTCACTACTTTTGTCTGGCTTTTTTCTCAACTTATTTTCATCTCTCAAACACAAAGCAAGAGCAGCTGCCTGCTCTACTACTTGCATGCAGCCACTATGATGTACTTTGTTAATGTAATTCTTTTAATGGGATTGGTCCGAGTGCTATTGCTCCTGAAGGATTTATCATGTTGGCTCCTCAGTGTTCCTTGACTACTGACACACAACATGTGTCTACATGTGTCTCTGTTCTATATGTGAACAGAGACAGAACTTCCACATATAACTTCCAATATAAATTATATTACTTTAACAATGCTTAATTTTATGTTAATAAAATCTACCTATTTGGAAATTATCTTCTTAACTTACACATTCACTCATTGAAATTGCACTTACTTTGCTTCCACAATGTTTCAATAGTATATGAGGCAGAATGATACTGTTTATACATATTATCACAACCTTTAAATTTTCCACGTCCCAATTCCAAACAAGCTTTGTGCACAGCTGATGCATTGAGAAGTATTAAACTGCTTACACAAAGCTCTTGTACTGCCAACTAGAAAAAAAAACACACAGGTTTTGTTTTTTTTTTCCAAATTAACATAAGCTCCTGGGTCATAATATTTACAAAAGCTCTGACCAACAGTGCTGGATGCTCACTCCTAAATAGCCTCCATGAGGTTTTAGATGTTGAAAAACCCTGTGGTGGGCTAGAGAAGAATTCCAGTGCCCCAGAGCCTCATAGGTTTGAAGTAACTGACTTCATTTTCCCCACATCCAGAGATCTTGGAAGGGTCTTGTCAGGTCAGAAGTGGAAGCAGTTGGGAATCCAGCAGGCTGTATGGATCCTGAAATACCCATAATCCACCAGCACCGAAGATAAGATGTTGCTAATCAAAGCCCCATCAGTGTCCAGTCTTTTTCTGTACCACCCTGCAGATTACATGCAACAAAGTTCCCAAAACTCTCTCTTCTTTCAATACAGTACTGTGTTTCTGCTAACTTATTGTGCAAAAAAAATTTCTAAGATACTGAAAAACCACCTATGCATAAAGGCTGCACCAATTCAGGCACATTCCTGGTTAGTTGGTTGGACAAAACTAATTGAGAAGACACTCAACTTCTATCAATTTAATGTCACAGTTGAAGAATGGAGGAATAAATAATTGAGGCAAAATTTCTATGTAATCAAAGCACAGGAAACATTTTCAAGTCTAGTAACATTCAGAATACATCTATGTAAATGAAGCATTCTCTCGGCCATTTGGCCCACTACACATACTGATCACATCACATTCTCAGTCACATCAGCCTAATCTAGTAACTGCAAGAAATTTTTTAAGGAAGAGTATGGGAGCCAAAAGGGATCCATTGACTGAATCATTAACTAAATCTGAAATACAAGGATGCTACTAATGATTATGCATGAGGAATACTCAGTTTCATTCATGTCCCAAGTGAGTTTTCAAGATCTGCATTTAAAATTATTTCATCAAATTTCAAATCATGTTCATAAAACATAACATGATTCCATCCCTTTAGGGAAGGGCGGGTTTCAATCTGCCAATACGCACCAACAGGCTCATGGGAGGAGGTGCTGGAAACACCCTAGTAAGAGCAGAGAGCAAGGAACAAAGCCCAGAATAGCCTCTGCAAGGTGGGAGGAAAGGGAAGACCACATTTCCTGCAGTATGATCTGCATTGAGGTCTGTGGAAGCCCTCACCCTTACCTGTGCGAGAGTAGATGAACCAGAGTGCTCCTGTTAGCAGGGCGCCGATTACAAATGCCGCAAAGGCAATGCCCACCACAGTCAGCGTGTCCAGCCCGTAGAACACAGCTGCAAAGGTAAACACACATTATAAGCACTTCTCATGTTCAGTGGCAATAGTGGTTTATAGAAATTCACATCATACTTCCATGGGAAAGACTTTTACAAATTCATAATTAATTAAGCACTATTTTAAGGAACAGACGAGCTGATTTGCATCAAGGAAATAAAAGTGATGCTTTCAGACACTGGCTTCGCTCCAAGCAACTGTTCCACATCGCAAAGGGAAAACCCACCTCAGCACACCCAAATCTGGAAAATGCTGCAAAAAATTAAGCATTTTCAGTTGGCATTAATAACTTGCCTTCAATGATATATCCATTTATCTTACAAATGTATTTCTAAAGGGCTGAGATTTTTAGCAAAAGATGTTTTTCATTTAAATGCCCTAATACTCAAGCAAACTTTCCCCTACATCTCCTACAAGTTCAGTCTGAAATCTAGGTGGGGAACGGAACTGCTGTTAAGAGGAAAGAGATGCCAGCAAAAAGTCAGTGAAAACATAAATAGAAACAATTGTTTTTCACATTTGGCAATGCTTTCAATAACTGAAATTAATTCCAGAACACAAAAATAGAAGCATACACACACGCAAATAACAGTCTAGGGGAGAGGCCCTTTTGCAGTGCCATTTCCAGGGTAACAGCATCTGGTTCCTGCATGTATTGCCCCCCCAGTGTTAACCACCCAAGCAATGAAACTTGGCTTTTGTGGTTTTCTTTTTGGTGATTAGAAATACTTAGAAAAATAAAAATCATCACTTTTAGTGATCATTTGGGGGAATTTCTTCTCACAAAATTGATTTCTAGTTTCAGTATTTTTAATGCAGTGCACAAAATGGTTTAGGCCAGTGATTAGCATTTTACTAAGCCGGCCAGGAAATGAGCTGACTGGATCTTCTCAATAGTATCCTTCAGTGGAATTTCAGTCCTCAAACCACAACCAACACCCTCACTTTACATGTGCCTGCATCCAGCAGATGTCCCTATGGACATCCGCCAGTCCAAAACCTCCTGAGTTCCTGAGGGTCTTCTGGCAAATGTCTTCTCCAACAGTTCCTATTGGCAAGGGCCTTTCAGGACTCACTTCTGGGTGCCTGTGACCAAGTTTACATATGCAATAGCTGACAGATAGTGGCTTAGAAGTTTTTTTTCTCCCAGAAGCATCATTTCTCATTCCCCTTGCTATTTTGAGCAAATTTAGCCCCAAAGACATAGGGACAAGGGCAAAGGAAAAAAACCACCTTCTTTGCACTTCCTCTTCTCTATCCATTCTTGATTTTGGCTACAAATAATCTTCACCTTCCTGCTTATTACTGTCTTCTAGTGATGCTTCTCTCCTTTTCTTCCCTTCCTATTGACCCTGATTAACCTACTGCATCAAGACAACAGAAAACACAGAGAATTTAATCCATATCAAGTCAGTGATCTCATCTCCAGCATGACCTGTAAGTGCTGGTGCCAGAGTAACTGGGGATGTAGCCAGCTGTGGTGCAGGGTAGGAGCGAGGTTTGAAGTAGAAAACAGGAGCTCCGTCAGTTGGCATTGCTGCTGAAATGCTGGTATAGGGAAGCAGTGAAGGGGGAAACAACAAACACACATCAGCAAATGCACTTCCTAAGGCGGCATGGTGTTTCTCCAGATCTGATTTGCACAGGTACAAAAGGTCACAGCCCTTCATTCTAAACGCTGATCGGAATCTTTCAACCAGCAATACAGTCAGAATTCTGTCTTGTCCCAGAATTTCACATGCACACACACACACACACACAGAGAAAGCTTTAAGATAATTTTCTTCATTGCTCTAATACTCTCTAGATAAAAGTTTAAGGCTTAAAAGAGATTTATTCAAGAGTTACTTACGCAGCTGTCTCACATTTGGCTTTGGAAGGGAAGAATCTAATTAAAAACAAAGAAAGAAAAAAAGAAACAAACCATTAATCAGAGTTCCACATACAGCTTACAAACTATGCAAGCAACCTTCAGGACCTGATCTGACATAAACGCATTAACTGTAATCTTAATCAGGAATTTCAGTAAAACCAGCCCAAATTCAATAATCTTGCTCAGCTCAGAAGAATTCTGTTCGCGTATTGATCATTCCTTGGAGAAACACATCTATAGTACAGTTCATGCATCATATGTTTTGATGGCAAGTACACTGCAATTTTTCACACCCAGATGTCACCAGGTCTGACCTGTACTAACTCTGGTTATTCCTATATGGAGCTCTTAAAGATTTTGCACAGATTGCAAAGGCTGGTTTTAAGGTGATGACATTCATCTGAGTATTCATTAATGACAAACAGGAGATATCAATAAGCTATATCACAAAAATGCAATCAAACACTGGCTATCACAACTGAAGAAAAGTCAGTATTACGGCATGATACACACTGCTTTGTCCAAATTGCATGAGTATGCGTTGATTCACAGTTTCCTGAGTCCGTCCTACTTGGTATTCTGCTTTAAAAAGTTTGGTGATATAATGATATATAAGAAATAAACGCTCATAGCTATTATATCAAAGCTATTATTCTTGGCAAGAATATCAAATATCATCATTATTATCAGCATGTAACAGAAAGAGACAAGTAAACATATACTTGAAAATGAAGAATTTTCCCTTCTTTTGATAACTGGCTTCTCTTATCTTTCTCCAAATGTGCCACCTCGAGCAGAAGAGCCAGAGATTCTGGCTTCGGCCCCAAGGACCTGTTTGGTTAGCTGTAGTTTGTTTCTGGACTGCCCAGTAACCTAGGGAATCTCATTTAAATTCTGGCATATCTGAGTGTGTTCACTGCAACAGCAGTAAAAGGATTTGGTAAGACAGTGTCCCAGTAGTTGTTTTTGTATCTTTAGCAACTGAGAGAAAGAATTGTTTAACTGCTATCTAAACACAGCAGCTCAAAAATACTGCAAATAAGTATGTTAAATTACCCTTAAACCAAGACCATGCTTCTACCTTCTGAACCCCAAATGGCAGCACTAAACTGCCAGCAATATCCTACAAGATCATTAGGGTCGCATGTGCCTACAACATCCAAAAAAAGCATTTTATTCATTATCTGTGTGATTGTCACTTGTTCTAACACACAGCAAAAGTGTAACTTGATGCAAGATTTGTGAGGAGGGCTGGACTGAAACCAGGGAGCACTGAACAGTACAAACATGGGTAAGGGCACTATCAGTTTGTCCAAACACTCCACTAGCATATCCCAAATGCCAAGAAAATGCCTTCTGAGCTGAGGGGAGAATGAATTTTCCATGCTCATTCTGCCACTGGCCTCTCTACAGAGGATATAAAGTCTGCTAATGATAGGCTGCATCGCCCACTAACAATTCTCCCCAGTCATCCAGTTCTTAAACTTATTTTAATGTGATTTGCTCAGTGTAACACAGAAGCAGCAGGAATCCTTAAAGTCCAGGAAAAGCATCTAATTTAGAATAACCAGCAGCCAGTCTTTAAAAATTATCATGATTTTCTACAGCTTTATAGCATAGAGGCACTTGTTAGCTGCTCACCTGACATCCTTTCTATGACCTCTCTCCTTTTGCTGTGGAAATAATAATCTATAGTTTCCACACTTAACAGAAATCTGAACAATTGGTAGATTATTTCTACAGAAGAACGCCTATTTCTTAGCATTTAAGGGGCCACCATTGAATATGCCTCTCATTGAACTGGGGGAGAGGGTGTGCATGAAATGCAGGAATGCAAAGGCAAAGAATGTGGCATGGAGTTTTAGACACTTCCATTGGGATCTACTGCAATAATGTAAGCAATTGAGCTTGGAAATAACTAACAAAATTAGGAGGAGAATCATTCCCATTCAGACACACAGTTCTGGTTTCTATTACAGTCAATGAGTCATTCATAAGCCTATGTTCAAAGAACAAAAGACAGCACCTTTGCAATGACCAGTTTGTTCTGACTTTTGAAATATCAAGTGCATGACTTCTTCATTTAGCTCAGAAAAAGGATCCAATGGCAGTAACTCATGTTAAGATGCTTTACAACAATGAAAGCTGGCCTGTTCCCATGAAAGCAAATGAAGGACACCACACCCCTGAAATATCAATTCTCCTGTTCAGTATTTCTTCTGCAAATCTTATGCTCGCATATTGGCCAACAATGGCGTTTAGTTTTTAGAAAGGGGCTGCTTGATTCACTGCAGAACAACTGCATACCAACAAAGCTACGCTGCTAATGGGCCGCTTTGTATGATGTCTGAAAGCTGTGATATGCTGGAGAGATTTCCACCAAACACCCCACAATTAGGCTATATCACCCACAGTGCAACAAAATGCTCTATCACACTGGTGTCTTGTAACTAATCTTTATAAATTTAGCTCATCTTTGCACACTGAGAGCTTGTGCCGCTCACAAAGACAACATTCTCAGTGAAGCCCGAGACGGGAACTGCGCACAGTGCTCCACACATCAGAAGGGCAAGAGAGCTCAGAGTACGAGTCTGTTTATTGAAGGCTGAACTTCAGTTGCAGGATTTACTCATTCCCAATAGAATAACCACTAAGGAAATAAGAAAGAGAGCTTTGCAAAAAGAAAGAGTTGCAGAATCAGGCCCAAAGCACAGTTTGAATTCTACCACACTGACAGATCAAATACATGCCTTTAATTCAGAGTGGATTTGATCTGTAAATTTGTAAAACCCCCAAAAACTAAATATGAGCTGACTTGCAGAGTTAAACAGAAGCAGTTGTTGCTTATTTCCCCTAGCAATGCTGTATGGAACTTTACATTGTTTGAAGACTAAAAAGCATGCACTGTACAAGGGACATTACAGGACTTCCGATCTGCATCCTTTTGACACTCCCCAGAAAGCATTTCAAGGGGCAAACAGCCTTTGGACATAATTGGAAGATTTTAATGTGCAAGTGAAGCTACAAAAAGTTCTGCTTAAACTCCCATGCTAATACAAAAAAAGGAAAAGACAACACACATTTTCTTCTCCAAATGCACCAGAATGTGACTGATGCTGCCAGAGGGATTCACTACAAAAAACTTTCCAGTCCCATTGTGCTGTCTGGCATTATCTCATAACACTCTTCAGCATTTCCAACTCCTTCAACAGCCACACTGGTGGGGTTTTTCCTTAAAGATTATAGAATCAAAAAAGCTTGAAAGCGGAGCTAAAATCCCTTTGTGCATCTCACCTTTTGCTCTGAATATCAGACTTTAGAGTCCCCCAGTACTCTGAAATTCCATTGTTGTTATTTCTAAATATGTATTTACAAGCAAAATAAAGAAATCATACAACAGGGAGAAGAGTACTGCCTTTGATCTCTGGCCAACCAGAAGTTGCTGCAAGTGCTATTAATAAATATTCATACTTCTGAAAACCACTCTGGTGTAGGATGGTATTCCCTCCACAATGCCTGTCAAAACCACATGCCCAGAGATCAGTAACGACAGTCAAAAACCAGCAATGAACTGCCATGATGATTGCTGCCAGGGAGATGTCTCAACTAGTAACATCTTACAAACACAGTATCATAAGATCAAACAATGCCACATGGAGCACTCTAGCATTCCAACCAGCTGTATCTTACACAACAGTACAAGTACCTTCTGGTTTTCCTTCATGTGATACTACAACAAGGGGCTTGGTGAAGGTTTTCTTGTTGTGCATCATAGCCAAAATCATATCCACGTTGAGAGAAGTGCAAGCTTCATCAGGAGGAATGCACTGCAAGTGGAAGAAGCAGTGCATGAAGTCAGAGAGAGTCACCCATTGACAGCTCCACAGTTGCCCTATCATCAGTTTTATCCTATACTCTTTACCAAAAAAAGAGGACAACCTCCAGACAACCCCATTTAATGTACTGGCAAAGGTAATTCTTAGCTGTGCCTCAGGACACAACCTTTGCCTTCATTAAGGATCCTGTGACCTTCATGACAGGTGTTACTACTGAACTCAAAAAGTAGCAATTATTTTATGATAAATCTGTTTTTAAAAATCTGGTAGCCAAAACTGTAGCTCCCATCACATGTTGATCAACATTGAAAAGTCATCTTTAAGAACCCCAAACAAAACATTTTAAGGAGAATGTGCATAAACCCCAACGAAATTTCAAATTCTTAGAGCATGTTCTTTAACAACCAATTTACAGCCATTTCCATTAGTTCTAAAGCAAAATTTGGCAGCCCTCTTTTGTATCAGTCAGATAGCTGGTATTCTACATGTCTTTGGAAATTAGAGGTAACATTGTTTGTGCTTTGCATTTTAGGTAGCAAAGATAAATTTGAACCACTTGTAAAATAAAAAGCAATTTCTATTTATCCCATGTAACCACCTAATGCAATTTAAACAAAAACTGTAAATCATGCAATGCTTAGCATCACAAGTCTTATCTATTAAAGCCTTGACCCTAGAGATAAAATGTTCATGACATCAATGCCACAGAAAAAACATTTATTCACTTCAAAGTTCAGATGACAAAAAAATATCTTATTTTCATCTAAATCAGAAACTTAAGACTTCAATAAATTACTGACCTTTGGCAGTCCTTGAGTATCTTTATCTTTGTTGGTACACAAAGTCAACTCACAGTGAAGAAAGAGCAGTGAGATGTTGAATATTGGTTTAAACACAAAGCTAAACCTCTTTTTGTCCTTCTGTGCATATGGTATCAGAAAGTTCACCTTCTCAGTACTGTAGAATTTAACAGATTCATCTTTAGGACAAATGTTTTCTATAATGGTGTAGTCAGACATTCTATCGGGATTTGAGAATGGGGAAATGAAGCATGTTTGAATGGCAAAGCCCAAGGATCTGTCAGCTTTAGTCACAGACACCTGCATTAAAGAGAGGCGGCGAGATGTCAGAAATTGCATTTTCAGTTCACATTTCACTAATATTTTCAACAATTTTTCAAGCAGTTTTCCAGTGCCACTTCCAATCTGAACTATTTTGAAGGCTAAATGTTAAGGGTAGGCTGTCAAACTGTGAGACAGAAAAGCTACGGTTTCAAAACCAGCAGCTGCTTAACCGCACAACCATGCCTAAATACAGCAATCCCTTATCTTTCTGAAAGCAAAATTAAAACCCAGTCTAGATCAGACACATAGTTAATGCCTGCAACCGCCACCTGAAATGGCTCTGCTTCCCTTAGACATACAGGCTGGAACAGAGCTGTATGGAAGTCAATTATTAACTCCATGTCTTTGTATCTGCTTGAAACATTAATGAAAAAGGGCAAAAAAAGGAAAAGGGCAAAAAAGAAAGGCAACAGACACAGCAGAGAACCCACCCCCAGCCAGGAGAGGAATGCAGAGGCAGAGAGGAAGTCATGGTCTGACATGTGGGTGGCATTCCTGGACTCAGGGGGCAGGGGAGCCTCCTAAAGGATCCTTTTAGTTTATTGTAAGTCTGAAATTCATATTCCTTTATGAAAAATGACTGCAAACTTCCAGGACACTGATGCTGTTCAGCTGGGCTGGAATGCAGGCAAGAAATGCTACAGAATAATTAAGGAAAAAAAAATTAATGGAATTTGTGACAAATGAAGCATGTTGCTCTTAATAAACAACAGAAGTGTTGTGCCTCAACTATTAACACTGCCTGATGAGAACAGTTACACAAGAAATTATTTTCTTCTTAGAAGAAATGTGCTTTATGTGCACTTAATCCTGATGTGCTGCATGTATATTTAAGGAAGAGCCTGCCAAAGTTTCCTGTGGTCTGTACAGAAATTTTTGGATGCTATGAGTTGTGCAGTGAATAAAGGCATTTTTTCTCTCCCTTATGTGAGCAGCAATCAAATTAGAAATGAAGGGATGTGCTGAAGCATCTAAGCAAGAAAGACCATCTTCTAAAATGAACAGAAATAAACACTGATGAATGCAAGTCTCAAGTCACAGATACTGACAGTTAAATAAGCTGATGGCATAAACTAGTTTAAAAAGAGATCATGTCAAGGGCAGGAATGCTACACTATCATGAAACACCATCAGGTAAATAAAGGGAGGAATGATATTTCAAGGAAAGAAGAGAACTAAGTAGGATAGTGAGACCAAAATGTGGTAAGAAAGTGACAGAAGAGAACAAAGATGAAGAAAAATAGCCAAAAGATTCAAATACAAAGAAACATTTCTAGCAGAGAAACAAAAGGGAGCTATAGAATTCTTACAGGTTGTGACCTAAGCAATCTATTGACCAAAAGAATTATGTATATTAATAACAAAAGCAAAACAGAAACAGGAACAAAAATGTTAGAAGTCCGCGTCAGCTAAAAATGGAATCACAGAAGTTCAAAACTGATACAGGTTTTCCACTGTGCAATAAGAAGAAGCAGGGAAAATAAAGTTTTCTGCCAGGACAGGTGATGAAGAAATCAGAACATGTGTCTGAATAAACAGCTCCAGAACTGGTCAAATCCAGAGGCCTGGAGCCACGGGGATTCATCCCAGATCACTGAAGGAAGCAGCTGGTTTTGTCCAAATGAAAAAAACCACACACTTAACTGAACACAACACATTTTTGCTTCAACTGCCTTAAGTATTCTCACTGTGTAGAGAATGAGGAGGAGACACAACACATTGAAACAATGACAAAAACTGCATCAGTGTCAAACAGGCACTACACTTCTGCAACATGGGCTCCCAAAGAGGAGCTACCTTGGGCAAGGGAAACATGGCACAGCACTGCTTCTGGTAACATCTTCATTTTCCCGGCCTTATAAGCCCAAAATACTGACTGTATTGGTCTGAAGTTCCTCAGCCATATTACCGAATAACAAGAACTCTGAAGTCTTCATCAAGAAATGCCAGTTCAGAAGAAGAGCTCAGAGAACACCTTGAAATTCTGCACAGAAAAGCAGATTTGGCAAAATGACCCATTTACCTTGTTAAGTTCACCCATTTTGCAGGAATCTCTTGGTTTTGACCCAAAATAGATTGTCCTGCTTCTCACCCCCCAGTTTCTGTTCTCTGCAGCAACTAAAGTACCTACTCGTCTGCCTAAAGCAACTTCACAAAACCTTTCAACTGATAAGAACAGATCTGGCGCAGCTGCATGGCCTTGCAAACCGTTTCCATTGGTTTGAAAGCCTTTTTCAGTTTGTTACCTCTACGTATACTGGTCCATTCTCAGCAACAGAGAAGAGTCCTTGGGAGGGAGCAAGGAACAGATCTGTTCTGTACAGCTCCATGTTGAAGGTGACATTGGCGATGTGTGGTTCAGGAGGCCAAAACACACCTCTGTCATTCTCTGGCTGGTGCAGCGTGCAATTAAACTGAAATCAAACAAACCAATACAATAGCATCCTGAGTCAGGGGTGGAAGCTGGATAAGAACAAATTTGCATTGTACAATACAGTGTAAATCTTCAATAGGGTCACAAGCAATATAAGAGAAATGTGTTAAAAGACAAATTATTTGCTATAGAATTCATATGATTTCTTGTGAAGTGCCTAGTACAATGGGCATTTCTCTAGTGTCAGGTGCAAACCCAAGAGGGACATACCGCTATTTCAGGCCAGCTTGAGAAAGCAACATCTCCTTCATCAGCATCCCCTGGAAATCCATTATCACCTGATTCCATGTCATCATCATCAAAGCCACTGTTTTCGGCTGGTGATGACAGCTGAATAACGATCTGCACAAAAAGGATTGCAAATGCATAAAATTACGTGATAACTCAGCACTCTCTCTTCATGATTATTATTTCTTTCTCTCTTCAGAACAATACAAAGGCCAGAAGAAGTGCACCAGCTAAGCAGATAGTGAAAAGCACGTCTTAAATAGCCTTGTGCTGAACATGTAAGGTATGTAGGGTCTATTTAGAGAATGTCCCTTAGTTTTTTTTCCACAATTCAGAGCCAGCAAAGACACCAGTCTGGGTGCTAGTGTCTGAATGAGCAGCCTAGCATTTCCATTCTATTTCTGGTACTCCTACAACCAACACTGAAAAGAGAAATGGCTTTCTAAAGTGGGTTTTTTGCAACTTAGTTTTCCTTAACGCACTCATGGAAAATCACTGCAAGTGTTTGGGTCATTAAAGGATTTTCTCTTCTGTCATTCGACTATTTTTTTCAGAGATGTACACCTAAAACCACCATATCCCTTTCTTCATTTTTCCTTCATTTTTCTCTGAATTCCTACTGAATTGCCCCTCCCTTTTTGTCCTCCTTTACACACTTCTCCATTTCTTCACCTGACAATTCCTCTTTTTGCTTTCCAATGTTCTGCACTCTGCTGCTGTAAGCCCAGCAGCTCCTCAGCTAGTTCCCCCCCCTCCAGAACTTCATCTTGGTTTTCTTGGCCATTGAACAACTGCTCAGAAGTAACATATACACTCTTTGAGAGTCCACTGCATGCTGCTCATTTTTTTAGGAGAAATGCTCCCAAATTCTGAAAGATACCATACATGTTTTGGAGTGTCAGTGAGTATCCAAGACCATTACAAGACATGATGCAGAAAGGAGAAGAGGCAAATATCCATTTTAGTTTGGGCCATAATATAAGGGCAATTACAGTATTTAACTCTAGACCTGTGCTACTCTGTAGTTTGGAGATTTTTCTATCCACAGTCTTGGTCTGGGACTGTTTCTAAAGTTAAGTGCTACAGACTTGCCAGTACAGAATGGTTTTAACCAGGCAAGGTCAGATCAGATTGCCTTAGCCGTTTTTGGGTTGGACCATCATTTGCTGAGGTTAATTCTATGTACTGGAAAGCTCAGCATGAGAAACGTGTCATTACTTTCTAACCCAGATTAGCTGCACTGTACTCAACCTCATAAACCGAGTCAGCCTGGAAGCAGTTGCTTAGAGCTTAACTGGCTCCTTAGCATCATCCCTTATTCAGAGCACTCAAGAATCCTTTCATCGTGTACATCAACTGATGGCAAATATGAATCCAATTTAGAAGAGAGAAGCATGCAAAAATATCTTCTCCTTTTTCATATGCAATTCGGGAAGAAAGAGTTTCACTTAATGAAATAATGAATTAGTGAGTAATTCAGCATATGAATTAAATGGTATTGCTTTGTGGAATCACAAAACTTAATTCCTATTTCTCCTTACAGCTATGTAGTACTGTTACGTACAGGTACATCAAAGCTGCATAGGAAAAGATGGTGAAACTTCTCTGAGACTGGTATGGATGGTCCCCAGATTGCAGTCACGCAGTTTTGTAACAGTATTTAACTCCAACTCCTCCTTTTTCCTTTGGAATACTATCTGACCACAGGAGCACACTGAATGTGGAGCCTTCATATCTCCTTGAATACAGGGACTGTGACTACAACTAGGTTTGAGCTAGACAGGAAAAGATCTGGATGCATCCCTTTTGCTAAGACCAAAGCTAACTATAATGGCTTCCTTGTCCTTGTACCACTATGATGTGCAGCGCAGGAGGCTCTTCTTTGTAAAATACTCACAGAGTTAAAATAAACAATCTTGTTCAAGATATATGCTGTTCGAGTCCCACATTTGTTCAGCAAAGACTCCAAAATGAAATGGGTACCATTCATCCTGGCTTTGCAAGAGTGATCCAACAGCGAGAGTTCTGTCCTCGTGTAGCCACTAGCCTGAAACAAAGGTGCTTTGTAAGTGGCTGAAACACAATTGTGTTAGGCTCTTGCTTAAAGTGCAGCTCAGACTACCGCTCATGACTGCTAATAGGAGGAAGTGAAGTTCATTGTACTGACATTCAGGGAAGGTCACTCTCAAAATGCTGTTGTACAAGACAGGGAATAAATGTAACATGGAACAAAGAAAACAACAGGTTCATTATTAATCTACTGATTAATAATGCTGACTCTGTTTGGTCTGAAATGAGCTAAAAACGCTGTCTGTGTCAGGCTCATTTCCACAATGGCCACAAGCAACCTGTCAGCTGGTAGATGGTAAAGACAGATCTATTCAGGTCTCATGCAGCTATCAAAAGCAGCTTCTTTGTACTATAGAAGTTAAAACCAGACTGATGGCTGAGTACAGTCGTTTTCTGACAAACCAACCCCTCAAAGCTTTAATCAGAAAATCCCTCTACAAACTACCTGATTGTTGGGAAGAGGAAACATGATTTGAGTTACAACTATATTATAGTTTCCTCACCAAACTCTACTCTGGGAGGCTGGCTGGTGATGGGTATAGAATGTTTATTTTTTATTATCAAAATACAAATAAAATGATCTGCCCAGAAAAGCCTTCCCAAATTTGAGAAAAAGAGATCACACCAACCTGCAGAGAGTCTTTTTCTACAGCTACTGTCATGACTTTGTCATCACACTTTATTGACAGGGCCATATCAGCACTGCCCTGAGCCTCTTCAGGTTCTTTATGTTTTGAGAGGGAATGCTCAAAATCATGATTTATTAATGTATCCACTGAATCCCTGGATGGGAAGATTCCTTCTCCCACTGTTTCATGTCTTCCTCTGTTAATGTGAAAAGGAAAGGTCAGGCCATCACTTAATGCAGGATTCTTTGGGGCAGGCAGTGGGTTAGCACCCAGCAATTCTGTCAGCTCTGGAGGAAGGGAATGATCTTCTTCATCATTCATCTCTTCTAAAACAAAAGAGGAAAGAAAAAGAAAATTGAAAAAAGGGAAAACATTAGGTTATTAGATATTTTTCCTAAAAGTATTCAGAACTAATAATTTTCATACAAAAAAAGAATAAAATATTATCCAGAAAAGAAGTTCCTGAAGGACACCTAAAGCACCATTTTTGTATTTTCCAGATATCTGTCCACAATTCCTGCAGTAAGGGTTTAGTTGTTATTGTGACATCTGCTCTCGGTATATTTTAGTCCCTGCTAGAAATCTGCCTCACCAGGAGCTGAAAATAAACTATGAAGAGTGGGCCCATTATATGCAAAAGGCAATCACAGAGGTAAAAGGAACACCCCATTTAGAAAATATTCTAGTTTATTGCTGCTGAAATAGCCTAAGTGAAAATTATGGCATGGAACACAACACACATTCAGTCACTCGACAGTTGTGGAACTACTTACATAACCAAAGTGAAGTCAAATGAGGCTTAACTTTATACTATGTAAATGAGAACACTATCTGCTGGCTTACACACGCAACTGCTCAGGACAGAAGTCTCAACACCCACCCCAAGCAGGTAGTTTATCTGTAACCCAAGAGAGTCCAATTGATAAAATTAATGTGAACATCAGCTTTATCAAACCAGCTAAGCAACACTTCTAGTGGCTGAAGTAGTGAATAAGCAGATGCAGCTCTACTAGCTTCAATGGACATAGGTATTTTAACATCAGTAATGACTCTGGCCAAGTAACTAATTTGAGGGCTGTATTTATTCAATTTGCTCAGATTTTTATGGTAAGACAGTTTTGTCTGAAAGCAATTTAAAAGTTTATTTAATTATCTCAAGGAAATACTATGCTCACACTTTGGGGAAAAAGTATTATAGACTCAAAGCTGAGTTTATTAACTTACAAAATATCCAGCTACTGAAGTCCATTGCAGTGAAGGCTGAGCATGGTCAGCTGTAACAGCTTGTGAGCTAGATAAGCTATAACCATTTAATTTCACTATAATTTCAGGAAATAACACAATTTGCCTGGATTTTCCTCATCAAAAAGCCACAGAATACTTCTTTTAACCAGCATTCACAGATACTCCAACACCAGCTTTCTTGATGATGAGTAACAAAAGTAGCGCAACCCCCAACAACTGACAGAGCACCTTTCAAATCATCATATTCCTGGAAATACAAGACATGTTTTCTATATGCTAGAAGTCCATTTCAAGTGTACCTGTATCTTCAAGTTGCAGATGAAATCTGTTAGCAACAGGGGCTTTTGTGTAGGAAATAACTGGACTGTAGTTATGCTCATAAGCCCACTTGATCAAACTCTCATGTGATGAAGGAAGATCAGGTATTACTGATTTACTCATGCTCATGGATCGCTCCGTTTCCTTTCCAAAACCAATGCTATTTGATGTCTGCAAAGAAAAACTTGGTTCATGATTTATCATTTAAGGATAATTAAAATGGAATAGTGACACTGACTAAACATGTTTTTTTTTACTCTACTAAGTAACAGCAAGCTGAGAACACCTTGGAAATAAACCAAACTCTGCCACCTTAGGCACAGAATTGCTGCACACATGGAGAAAAGGCCCCCCTTCCTCCCAGGCTCTGCCAGGAGTACAATAAATCAAGGTAGCTCGGAACTGTTAATCCCTAATGAGACAAAGGCATATTTACAGCTGTATTTTCTTCAAAACTCAGTCGACATGACTTCTGAGGTAAGGGGCACTCAGGATGACAACTGATTCTTTCAAATGCCCCCTTCATTTCTTTGAAGAGAGCATTACTTAAACTACATATGGGAAAACCTTTGTTCAAATGAACATTACTGAAAAAGGCAAAACATAGCATGCTCATGAAGTAGAGAGCTGATACCAGCTAATGCTTCAAAGTCAGCTCAAATCGAGGATAGTCTGTGACTCCCTGAATGAGCTTCATGCTGTGTCTCCTGCAAAATGTTGAGTATGTTAAACAGGACTGAATTCAACCCTTAATAGAGCAATACGCAAGAGCATACACATTTATGCAAGGCCAAATTGCTTCAAAGGACAGCATACACTTTCTTCACAATAAAATTTCAGATTTCATTAACAATATAAGTTTTGCACAAATACATCCATACAGTGAATTCATAATGCACTTGCTGACCTCTTAGTTTTACCATTATATCATTAAAAATAACAGCTCCTCAGAGGTGGCCATGGAATACAGATAAGCCGCACAACCAGTTCCCTTTCGTTTTACTGCATAAGTTCTGCAAAACCTTCAATTTCCTCATACAAATGGGTGAGCAAAACAAATGTAAGAAGCATCTCTAGCTGTTAGAGAAGCAGTTAGGAAACATTCACTGGTATTTCACTTGTTTTTAAGTGCTTCGCATCTTAAACTAGTATTCACACAAAGCTAAATACATACGTATTTATTTTCATATACACAACATTACTATTATGCCTATAACAATCACATCAACAACTACAGAACAAGCTGAGTAGACACACAGCAGGAAAGGCACAACGACCCACTTGTCAAGGATTTCTGCAATGTGATCTAATTGCACTTTCTATATGCAGATGACACCATTGAATGCTCTACAACAAACACATTCACTTCTATGCCTGATTACCTTCATCATATAGGCTGCATTTTTTTAAATCCCCATTGGTTTCCCTCAATGTAAGCCAATCTTAATTCTCTTTCACTCTAGAACATCAAAAGATTGACCACACCAATCTCTTTTGCCCAGATTGCTTTTACTCAGTGGTTTGTATGGACCTGCTACCCAGCATCACTGAGCTCAGCTGTACGTCTTTGCCTCACCTCAGAAATGGAGCTTTTGAAGAAAGTAGTGAATAAAGCTTGTACAGAGTCCTGATGGAATGGCACAGCACAGTTTTCGTTTGGCTCCGTCCCTCATTTCTTCCTAATGACCCAGTTCTACATCCTTTAAACACTCATAGTTTCACAACTGAAGTTAAAGAGAATTTTAGGTGCAGAGCTTGAAGATACTGTTACCAGTACAGTTATCAATGACCAGCAAAGGCCACTGAAGATAAGAAACAGAAAAAAAGCAATAAGTATCCTAATTTTAGTGCCTTCCTACTGTTTTGGGTCAAAAAAAATCTCTTATTCTTCAACAGATACTCATCTGGATATGATTTATCACACATTTTCACATTACCATATGGCTTTGACTGGTTGGAATTATTATACTACCCCAACTTTGCTGGACCTCCCTCTCTGTTTTTCTTCTCTTTTTTGCCATGAAGAGACAGCTGAATAAACATTATCTCAGAATTTTACTGTCCTAACTGGCACCTGACCATTTTGTTGGCTTGTTTTTACCTCTCCACTCCATGCTGAGCCTGTAAACATTCAGTCCTGCATTGCCTCAATGAAACAAAACCAAGCACAAGGGCTTGAAGAAATAGACATAGTGAAGTGTCTTCCCTTGCCTGCACTGCCAACACCTTCACTCACAGTAGATGAAACCGGGCAACAAAAGCCACCTTCTAACCTACTGAGACCATTTCAGGAACTGGTGGGCAGTTGTTCTCCTGTAAAGAAGAGTGACTTTAAGCTTTCGAAACCCTCATGGGTTTGTTCTGTGCATTTCACCTCCCTCACTTTTTGCCCCTCAACACACTTACTTTCTTTCTGCAACTTCACATCTTTGCCCGCTGTGCAGCCCACAGCTTTCTCAAAGGACACTGAGTCCAAAGTAATGTGAATGGCAGAGAGTCCACAAGCACAGAAATACACAAGCACTGCACGGGGAGTAAAGGAAGGACAGACTGCACACACGAGTTGCGCGCACAGCCTGGGAGGAAAGCATTGTGTGTATATCACAGGCAGTTACTTTACTTATACTATTCCCATTTTACTTGATTTTGTGTTCATCCTCTTTCAGAGTTTCAAAAAACCCAGCAAGCTGGGAGCTGAGCCAGATGACCCAAAAAGTCTTTTTCACTTTGTCTATGAACTTAGACCTTAATAACTCATGGTCCTGAGTTTGAGGCAGCTTAGCACTAACCCTTCCCTCTCGGTTTGCCAATCCCCTCAAGACAATTCCGATTAGTACTGAGGGCAAGAAGTTAGGAAAATTGAAGTGCATGGAACTGCTTCAACTAATAAAAAGAACATTGTGAAACATTACCTAATTGTTCAGTAATGTTATTATGCATTGTCTAAACTTGGGCTTGGAAAGGCCTTCAGCTTAATAGAGATACAGAAAGATCCTAAATGCTGGACGTAGAGGCTTTATAATGACATGGGGGTGTTTAGTTCTCTCCCACACCCCTCTAAACGAAGGAGAACAAATACACATTCAGAAAATGAAGCATCTATACAAATGAAGCAGTATAGCAAATGAAGCAGTATGGCAGTTACAAATCCTAATATAAATATACAGTATTTTATATACTGACATTTCCATATATAGTATTCCTTTCTCTTTTCCTTAATCTAAATAAAATGTCATGTTATGATATGAAATACGGTACTTTGACTATCTCCAAGTGTGAAGTGAACTGATGCACAATTCTCTATCCTTAGACCTATAAACAGGCCTATTCAGGACCTGCAGAATGACCAGAACATCCTTTCCCGTCCATTAAATAAATATGCATCAGAGATCAAAAGGGAATTTCATCATCCACCCTAGACAATTTTTCCATTCAATTTCCTGAGCAGCACAGTAATTTATTTCCTTTTATTTCCCTGTCAAAATCTAGCATGAAATCCTGCCTATCAATCTGTCCTCTTAGAATATTTAGACTAAGCAGCCTTCTGATCTTGTCAGAATTGCCCTTGCACACATTAAAGGGAGAAAGCTACTAAGCAAAGTAAAATTCTTAGTAAAATGTTAGTATAGATAGCTGGAGTTTGAAAATGCATCCAAGTTACTGCAAAGCTTAATAAGGAGGCCACCCAGAAGTCTTGAGCAAACATTCAGCTCAACTGCACAATATGCTCTTAACTGATCACTTAAGACTGAAACAGGTCACACATCTATAGGCTGCAAGAGCAGTCCGATTGTATTTATCTGTTTATTTCAAAGCAAGGAAAAGCTCATTTTCTTGGTAGAAATGGTGTTGAGCCACAAAGCCTATAGCAAAAATCATTCTGCATCAGAATCTCCAGTTATGTGTAAGTATAGTTTCAGAAGTTTAGCTTTATAGATCCTGGGTTTATGTTTTTTAAAGCTTCCTGGTTGTGGTCTGAGGAGAGGCAAGTTCAGTTTGAACAAACATTGCTGGGGACAGAAGTACTGGCAGGGAAGAGGGCTAAAGACTACTAGAACCACAAGTGGAAGGAGTAAAAAAGCCTTCACTTCCACAGGGATGTATGTGCCATAGTATCTAGGATTCTCCATTCTGTACTCACAGACATCTTTCCAACTTCAGAGATGAACCTGTACATCCACTCACCAAAGTAACAGCAGAAAGGGAGATGAACATCCAACACAGTGTTTAGGGTACTTCAGCCGAAGCCAAAAAGACGCAGACCCTAAATCCTTGTATTTTTACCACCTGGTTTCTGTGATGTGCTGGTCAGTTTAATAGCCCATATACTAAGTTAATAAGGAAAAAAACCATAGTTTCTGATTTTACTCCTTGAAATGCAGTTAATAACTAGAAAAGCAGCTGAGAAAATGTGATCTAGCACTGTACCACGTTTAAATGGATTCTGTATTGTTGCAAAAAATGAAGGTGTCTCAACTTACAATCACTTCCAGCTTTCCTTGGATATCATGCGACTTGATAACCCAATTGACAGACTTTTTACACTTGAGGATAAGTACGACATCTCTGACAAGTTTGGTGCCTGGTTGAGATGGTTTAATGTCAACGATTATATCCACCTGGAAAGCACTGTATGTGGAAAATAGGGAGAAAGTCAGACCAGAATGCCAGAAATTTTCAGCTATCAACCTTCTTCCAATCCATCATGTTTCCACTGTCTGGCCAGCTGATTAAAATGCTGGAGATTATCCCAGGCAACACAACATGTGCAAAACAGATTGTTACTCCACATACGCTTAAATGATTTTGAATAACAATAGAAATAAAATATTTTTTAGATAAATCATATTTTTTTGTCTCTTATTTACAAGAACTGCGCTACTCATTTCAGCTATTACTTAGAGGAGGTTAGTTATATGACTAGCAGTTTGCTTTAGAATGTAAATATTGGTTTCTTATTTCACTGTGACAGTGCCTAAATATAGCTGTTGCAGTTTCCTTTGGCTATAACGATATTAAAGCTCAAAATCATACCTTAAAAAAAAAGACAAATTAGACAGGTTAATACCAAAAAAACTGCACAAATACTATATTGGGGTGGGTCTCTGCCTAGGAAGTTAAATTGTGGAAATGACTTTGCTTAGGATCTTGCATGTGTTGAAGAATTACACTGTGCATTCTGTTTCCAATACTTCTGGATATATACTTTCTTTAAAATGAAAAGAAAAGCAGATGTCCAGCCTACTGCCTGCTGGAAAATAGATGAACACCATCCAGATTTTCAAGACCTCAGTAAAATAAGTACAGCAAATGGGTTTGTACCCATCAATAATACCTTGTCATGCAAAATATTAGTTGAATAGGAAAACCTTTACTTCCAGATTGTCTTATGGGGCCATATGTCACAAGAACGTGCTCATCCCTAAGTAAGATACGCTAAGTATCTTGGGACCTTTGTTTCACCTCCTGCAGTTTTACACATGCCCAGGTCAGCTTCTGTATGTTTCTTTCTGGATATAAACTTTGCAAAAATAGCTGTGGATAACAGATAAAACTAAAAATGAAACAAGATGAATTTATTACTTTTTACTTTAAATAACAAAACATTTTGCACTGTTATCATCTGAAAAACAAATTCCTATCGTACTACCAGCCAAAGCCAAAAGCCCAGAGGACTTGGAGACATGGCTGTCATTGCACAACACTGCAAGGGACTTGCTGATGTTGACACTGAACAGCAGCTGTTCAGAATAGGGCTGCAACTCGGGCCACTCAGAGGCAGATCATTTGGGTTTACCTATACTCCACTTCTACTACACCTCAGCACATTTTTACTCTCCCAAGGTTGACAGGCACGAATATTCCAGGCTCTGGATTCATTATCTTGCAATGAGATAGTTACCCTTCTTGCAAAGACCCCTCCTCCTACCTCTATCTCCCTGTGTGAACGTTTCATCATAGAATGGATATGCCTAAATGTAACTACATGAGGAGTACAATTAGACAGTGCTGGATATCTAGTGTCTGCAGTACATAGACAGGATTTTAATTCTACCTGCTCTGTGAGGAAATAGTATTTTTCTTCTTGCATACAGAGTTAAGCAATTTTCCCTAACCACTATTTATAAGCCTTTTTGGACAGTGGACCTCTGTCAACTCTTAACATTTCTTGCAATACACACTATCCATTAAACTCAACTGGAAACTTGACAGAAAATACTGTTATGGTTCTGCAGACCCATACTGGAACAATTATTATGGACCACAGACCACTTGTGACCTCTGGACCACTGCTTGAAAGCCACTGCCCTAGGCCTCGCTGCCAGCTACCCCTATCTGTGAGAGGTCAAGATTACTTTCAACCTCTCTCTCACTTCCTCATACAGTGGTCCCATCTTTAACACTGTCTGTCAGATGTTGCTCTCATTCATCTTATTCTTGGAATAATCTGATTGACTGAGCAAGAAGAGGGGCAGGATAGAGTCCGTAAGAATTGTGCTGTGCAGCCTCGTCCAGCAAAATCCTGGGATCACGAAGCAGAATTCAAAACCTTTACATATTGAAAAACCAATCTCTATTTAAGGCAAAGTACTAAGGTCCAAGCTCTTCTTGTAAGGTTGAAATTACGATTTCAGTTGATTTTCAATAGACAGCTAAAATCTTTGGCTGTGATTTCAAACAGATTTAGTGTATTTAGACAATACTTTACCTGTATGGATTGGAATTTGGAGTGATTAGTTCAATGATGTGAACTTCTCTTTCTTGGACTAAGTGAGACATAAGGCACCCCTCTGCCGTTTTTGGTTGTAGGTATCCCGCAAGGTAATTTAACGAGAGAAAATTCTTCTCTATGTTGCACGAGGGAGGAAAAACTTGATCTGGAGGAGGAAAATAAACGAAAGCATATGCACCTTTACACACAGATATTAGCTTACGTGCATGTATGCACATTTACTTCATTGCTGCACTATATGACACAGGTCTTTAGGCTATAAAGTTCATCTATTATCTATCATAAGCACTTATGACAAATCAACATAATACGGAATAGGAGATCACTGTTGCAACAACACAGCATATACTCGATGTAAAAGATAAACTTCTAAACTGAAGAGTTTATATTTATGGACTTAGATATTTAATGAAAGAAAAACCCAAGAAAGAGAAATCCGAAAACAAAACTGAAGCAAATTATGGAGCATTTTCCAAAATGACTAAAACATTTAATTTGTTCCTTGCATCTTTAAAAGATTTATTTCTTTTGAAATTAACTAGCAGAATATGTGATCAATTCCTTCTCCCTTTAGAAAATGTTTTATTCTTGCTATTATGAACTTAAAGTATTTAAAAGATCACAGAAAGTATTTTCCATTTCCTTACTCCATATATTTTTCCTATACACTGCATAGTATCAGTGCTGTCTGAAGTCCTCTTGTGCATGGAAAATGTAAGAGAATAATGAAGCCAGTTATTGATATTAAAGAAGTCTGACCATAATATCCCTAACTGAAATGAAGAAATTCTAGAGTAGATATTCAATCTCTCTTTTGGTTTTAACTGCTGAGCTGATGATGAGCATTAACTAGCATACAACACCAAACATAAAACATAATCACTTAGCGTAAAGTTCTCATGCCCAGCCTACACTGCCATACCCAAAGATCAATGTTTCAGTTGAAGAATGGGAATACTTTGTATTTCTGAGATAGCTTTAACATATGAATTGTAACAACACACAGAAGGACTAAGTATCATGTTCACAGGCAAAGTCCTATAAGAATGTAATTCCAAAGGGCTGGCCCTTTGACCTTTGCTTTACAAAGAAGGCTTTCCTATTACAGTTAGAAGCAAGAGAGATGCTTGCAGAACTGTGGAAAAGCTCTGAAAAGCTCAGTTGAGACCACAGTTAGCACTTGCTCCCTAAATGAAAGCTGAAATGTCACCCCTGAAGAGCATTTGTGTGTGGTACACAGCTTTGCAAGGAGACCAGAGACAGGGCTGAACCCGGCCTCTGCAGAAACAATTAAGGAAGTTTCTTCTCCTGATTGTACACAAAGTAGCCTTTGAATATTGACCTTGCTGTCTTCCCTACAGAACCTATGAGAGCTGTATGAAGCTGTTAACAATTCATACTGCTCAAGCAAAGCACTCTTCTAACATCTGCTATGTGCCTTGCCAGATTAGCCTTGAATGCAGCTGCAGTTTTGACCAGCTCCTCCCACAACAGCACAGAATGGAAAAAGATCCCAAACGGCCTACACTGAGCTTGAATTTATATCTGTACATACACACACAGATGGATATACTAGGTACTTGCTTCTCAGCTGCCATACAACACAATTCAAGCCATAAAATAACAGCCTCTGAATAGTTCGTGGATAATTACACACGTGCTATCGTTTGCTATGGCAAAGAATTTGATTCCTGCTCCAGGCACTTTCATTAAACATCTCTGGAGCTCTCAAGAACTGCTGTTTTTGCCACCACCAGCACAGAGGTTCCTCAGCCTGGGCCTCTGCTCTATAGCATGCTTTTCTTCTGCAA
Source organism: Pezoporus wallicus (assembly GCF_028554395.1). Lineage (NCBI taxonomy): Eukaryota > Metazoa > Chordata > Aves > Psittaciformes > Psittacidae > Pezoporus > Pezoporus wallicus. Next base: position 6,667,887 of record NW_026642342.1, read on the forward strand.
CAAATTTTAACTGTCTTGATGTACACATTTACTTCCCCCCCATGTATTTACTCTTGTCTGTACCAGTTACCAAGATCTGTGCTGGAACAGAAAAGAAAAGGGGATCTATTTCATCTTTCTTTGCTCACCACACTACTTTTTTAGTTTCAGGACTGTCTGCTTTGGAAAGGGACTGCAGGTATCTGCAATCAGTTAAAAATCTTACTAAACCAGCCAGCAAACAGTCACATTACGGACCTCTAATCTTGACAGACTCCCAGTATGGAATCAGGTTAGCATGTAATACTCTCAGCAGAGAGGCTCTGGCCAGCATGTGATGGAGCTGCACACAGCGGCCAGCAGCACATGCCAGGCTGCTCAGATGAAGACAGAGGATTGCACACTGGGATCTGGAGTTTCTGTGGGCAGCACCTCCTTCTTACAGGCAGCAACAGACACCGCTTTATTCTGCGCTAATTAGGTGCCATCTATAGGCTGTAGCTAAGCCGGGTAAAAGTTGAGCATCCTGGCTTAACTGAGGAGGTCTTTGTGAAAGTGAGTGCCATTAATCAGGTGTAACTCTCCAAGACATGTACCCTGGGCAGCAGCAGCAGCTTGATTCAGCAATACAAATCCCATCAAAGCAGAGCATGCCTTTCAAAGTGTGAGCTGAGAATAAGCAAGGCATATAGGATTTCCCCCAGCCACTGTGATGGCAGGGCTTTTTCATGTGTATTTTGCAGTTTACTAGCTCTTAGCATGACACAGATCAGAACCTCAACTGACATTTAATGGCAGGGTATAAATGGGAGCAGAGAAGAGACTGCAGTAGTCCCCAGAGGCAGGGTGGAAACTCTTGGCAGTGCTCATTCCCCAGCAGGACACACGGCTAAAGCCTGACACCATGCAATCACCTGCAAGTATTAAATCAAGCAAGTACGATGGGCAGGATACATGCACTGGGTACATACAGGCTACAAACTGAGAGTCAGGGATGCCACTCGTTACTGGTCTCCAGCCGGACATTGAGCCATTGACCACAACTCTCTGTGTGCGGCCATCCAGCCAGTTCTTTATCCACCAAGCGGTCCACCCATCAAATTGATGTCTCTCCAATTTAGAGACAAGGATGTCGTGTGGGACAGTGTCGAATGCTTTACACAAGTCCAGGTAGATGACATCAACTGCTCTACCTCTGTCCATCAGTTCTGTAGCCGCATCACAGAAGGCCACCAAATTGGTCAGGCAGGATTTCCCCTTAGTGAAGCCATGCTGGCTGTCACCAAGCACCTTGTTGATTTTCATGTGCCTTAGCATGCCTTCCAGGAGAATCTGCTCCAAGATTTTGCCAGGCACAGAGGTGAGACTGACTGGTCTGTAATTCCCCGGGTCATCCATTTTCCCCTTCTTGAAAATGGGGGTTATATTTCCCTTTTTCCAGTCATCGGGAACTTCACCTGACTGCCATGATTTCTCAAATATGATGGCCAGCGGCTTCGCAACTTCATTTGCCAGCTCCTTCAGGACCCGCGGATGGATCTCATCACTTCCCATGGACTTGTGCACATTCAGATTTTTAAGATGGTCTCGAACCAGCTCCTCTCCTACAGTGGGCGCAAGGTCTTCATTCTCACAGTCCCTGCATCTGCCTTCCAAGACTTGGGTGGTTTGGTCAGAGCCTTTGCCAGTGAAGACCGAGGCAAAGAAGTCATTCAGAACCTCAGCCTTCTCCAAATCCTGTGTATCCAGTTCTCCTGAGAGCTTCCTGAGGGGGCCTACATTCTCCCTAGTCTGTTTTTTATTTGCTATGTACTTGTAGAATCCCTTCCTGTTATCTTTAACATCCCTAGCCAAGTTTAATTCTAACTGGGCCTCAGCTTTCCTAACCTGGTCCCTAGCTTCCCGGACAACATCCCTGTACTCTTCCCAGGCCACCTGTCCTGCTTCCACCTTTTATAAGCCTCTTTTTTTCATTTGAATTTTCCTCAGGAGCTCCTTATCCATCCAAGGAGGTCTCCTGGCCCTCCTGCTGCACTTCCTTCTGGTTGGGATGCAACACTCCTGAGCTTGCAGCAGGTGATCCTTGAATATCGACCAACAGTCTTGGGCCCCTCTGCCCTCTAGGGCTGTATCCCATGGAACCTTCCTAAGCAGGTTCCTGAAGAGGCCAAAGTCTGCTCTTTTGAAGTCCAGCTCAGTGAGCTTGCTGCACGCTCTTCTCACTGTCCTGAGGATCTCAAATTCGAGCACCTCATGATCGCTGCATCCAAGGCTGCCCTGGAGAGTCACATTTCCAACCAGCCCTTCCCTGTTGGTGAGCACGAGGTCAAGCACGGCACCTCTCCTTGTCGGCTCCTCTATTACTTGCAGAAGGAAGTTGTCTTCTACACAATCGTGGAACCTCCTGGATTGCTTGTGCCGGGCCGTACCGTCCTTCCAACAGATGTCAGGGTGGTTGAAGTCACCCATGAGAACAAGGGCCTGTGAGCGTGAGGCTTTTCCTATCTGTCTATGGAGTGCTTCATCCGCAGGTTCTCCTTGATCAGGCGGTCTGTAACAGACGCCCACAGTGATGTCTCCCATAGCTGTTTTCCCTTTAACCCTGACCCACAAGCTCTCTGTGGACTGCTCACCTGTCCCCAGACAGAGTTCCATACTCTCCAGCCTATCCCTAACATAAAGGGCAACTCCCCCTCCCCACCTGCCAGGCCTGTCCTTCCTAAAGAGCCTGTAACCTTCCATTCCAGCACTCCAGTCATAGGAGCCATCCCACCATGTTCCTGTGATGCCTATTATATCATACCCCCGTAGACATGCACACATCTCTAATTCCTCTTGTTTGTTCCCCATGCTACGGGCATTTGTATAGAGGCATCTGAGCTGAGCTCCAACTGAAGCCGGCTCATTGGCTGGAGCGGCTGGGATATCTCTACATTGCTCCAAGCATTTATTATAGGTGCTGGCAACTGACTGGGTGTGTTGGGATGGAATGATGCCCCCCTCCCCCAACACATCGAGTTAAAGCCTCCTTGACCAGTCTGGCAAGCCTCCTACCAAAACTGCTCTTTCCCTTCTTTATCATCAGACCAGCTCCACCAGCCCCCACTAGACCCAGCCTACAAGCTTGGGTCCCATGTTCAAGACACCCAAACCCCTGACTATGACACCACCCTTTTAACCAGTTATTAACCTGGCTAATCCTCCTAGCTTTTTTTAGGTCCTCCCCTGTAACCTGGAGAATTGATGAAAAGACTATCTGAGCTCCAGAGCCCCTAACCACCTCCCCCAGGGCTCTGTAGTCCTTCTTTATGTTCCCCAGGCTACTACTATCTATACACATGTATCACCAGGAGTGGGTAATAGTCCGTGGGACTTACTAGAGCAGGCAGCCTCTCTGCCACATCCTTGATCCGTAAAAAAATTACTTTTTTTTTCTTATTTAGCTAAGAAATGTGTTGAAATTAGGCTCCCTCCAGGCTAGGACCTCTGCCCTGGATTTATACTGGATGCATTAGGTAACATTTAGCTAACTGCTAAGTCTTCCTGACTTGTACAATTGTATCTTATTGAAGCATGAAGAATTAAAGTGAATTCTGCTGGAAAACCTGTACTAAGATCACTTTCATCATGAGCAGTTTTGCTTTCTAGAATCTAACAGTGATTATCATGACAGTCACTCTGCCATTCACTTCACTAAGCAAATCAAACCAAGAACAAAAACCCCACTTCTTGTACCCCCTTCCTCCAAACCCTCATTCTGGTCCCTTTAAGTTCTCACTGTGCTCACCATCCCTGCAGTATCTGAACCACCAGTCTTCTGAATTGATAGGATTTAGATGCATTCAGCGCTGACCCAGTTTGCTAGTTCACTCAGCTGCCTTTCATTTGCAGCTTCTAAAGTGATTTCAGAGACCCATGGCATAAAGCTGTAGCTTTATTCTATGAAAGATCACCCTTCTTCAGATCTTTGTCCTCTGGCTTGCACTTTGTTTGCTGTATTCAGCTACAGCCTCCACTTCTAAAATGTTATAGGTCTTTCAGCTTCAGATCTTTCTAACTTGAGTGAAGCTGAAATGTAGACAATTACATGTACTGGTCACGTAGCAAGGAACTACTTTATATGACTACTTACAGATTATGAGTAATACTAAGCTGTGATTCACAAACTGGCAGCTGAGGGTTACCTGACTAAAGCACTTGAGGAGTGTGAGTTTTGTAGGAAAAGCCTGAGATGTCCAACAGTATACACTGGGATTTGTGGAATCCAGTGATTCCATTGCTCGCTCTGCAGAGAAGCAGACCAGGTCCACATCCCACATGGTTTCCATAGAACTCCTCACACGCCTAGTGCAGTTCAAGAACTGACCCTCTCCCCACCCCAAACAGATGCATAACCCCCAAACATACACACTTATTCACTCCTCTGCCAAGAATTTAACTCAAAATCAAACATGGTTACAGCTGAGCTAGTTCATAGCAGCCTTCTCAGAAACTGTTTATTCTGGTTGCCTGCCAAGTTCCATTTTGTGTACTGACTCTTAATTAAATTGTGTTTTAACACATTCTAAGGATGATGCAAAGCTCTCCTATTTAGTTGCCTGCTTTGACTGGAGATGTGCAAGTCAACACAATTTTATCTGGTTTTTGACAGGTCTAATTAAACATTCAACTCTGCAATGCAGAGACCACTACTCCCATTTATACATTCCAAGAGCACTTTAATAAGCTAATAAATATATTCCTGAATGATTTTCTGGCTCTGAAATCCAAAAATGGTGCCAAGAAAAATCACACAGGGGAACAGTGTACAAATTTGGCAGGATTTGGATACAGCCAACACAGGCATGTTCTGATTTTGGGGGGCAAACCTCAGGCTTCAGGAAATCAAATTATCAGATACAGGTGGTTAGCAAAGAATGTTTTCTTCACAGAAGGTTTTGGGCTGGGTTTTCTGGTAGCCAACTAGTTCAGCTATGAAGGGGTTTCTCTGGAAGTACTGCTGAAACACTACTAAATTAGGCTGCTGGTTCTAGTAAATGCTGAGCCCACCAGTACAGGTTGGACATTGACACAATGTTTGACTGGGTTCTACTCTTCCCATCACTGAGCTTCTTGAAAGACAACAATTAGTTTCAACATATCTGGACCATTCACTGCAATGCAAATCAGTTCCAGTTCACTTTTACCAGCCTTTATTCTTGCTGCTTTTGATTTAAGCTAAACCTAGATGTGTGCTTTGGCCTGAACTTGGATGACATCTTCAGAAAGCAAAAAAAAACCCAGTGAATTGCAGGCTAGTCGGTAAAAAAAAAAATCTTAAAACATCCTACACCTGCAAGAAAACAAATTTCACCTCCAATCATCCTGCATCATAGAGGAAGGTCTGCTTGTCTGCTTTCCCTGTGAAGCTCCTTTTACTAACTAAAAAAAGTTCTCCAAGAATGTTGAAGAGCCATGGCTCCTGAGTTATCCCTGGTTTATGACTGGCTCAGGTGGAATTCCCCTGCAGGAGGCATGCTATGTGATCAGCACCAGCTTGAGACAAAGTTCTGCAGAGGTTCATATTGCTAAGTTGTTCCAACACTTCTCAGATACAGAGCTGCAGCCCAGACCCTACCCTAATATATGCCTGTGAAATCCTTGTGGAGCTGGAGTCCTCTCCCACCTGCCCTAGGCCACCTGATGAATTTGGCATGCAGCTCACGGGGACAGGAAATCTTTCTGCTTGGGATGAAAACACAGAAAGACACCATACTGAGCCAGCTTCTGTCTGTGAGGAAAGCAGTAATTCTTTGTCCAAAGTAGTCTCAAGCCTTATACAAGCAAAGGCTACAAAAATCCCAACCCCAAAGCCCTAATTCAGGTTGTTCTAGAAATTACCCCCTACCTCAAGTTCTTCACTTCAGTCCTTTATACAAAAGATATCCAAACAATCACCACGAGTAGTTCATTCCTTTTTAAAAAGTGAAACTTTGACTCCTGTAAGATTCTGGCCAACTGCATCCATGTTTATGAGCATAAATTTAGGGTACCAGAATCCACTAGAAGTTGCCTAACTTCAGGGTCTGGTCTTTACACTTGCTCTTATTTCTCTGCCTTCCCCCTTCATATCACATCCCTTGGAAAATGAGTTGTTTAAAGATTCAAATAACTACAGGAAGACATTCTCAGCATCCAGAAGTGTTTATCAGTTCCATTGGGTTTGTTTTGGTTTACCTTCTCCTACTTTAATATAGATGTTTCTTGATATTTTGAGCTCAGTGAAAGATGTTACTGCTCCATATTCCTTCTGGGCCCACTGTAGCAGTTGTTCATTTTTCTCAGGAAAAAGCTTTTCTTCTGTTTCTGCTGACAAGGAGAAATTTCCCTTCTCAAACTGAACAACGGAACCTAAGGACACCTGATGGGAATAAAAACATAGTTTTAATGTGGTACATTTATCCTCACAGACAAGGTAGCGGGTTTAAGCAATGTAATCTGTCACACCCACATGCATTCACTGAAGGTGATTACGGCTTATTTCCAACAACGCCTAAACTTCACATGTTTTCACATCTGCATCATGATTCCTTTTTCAGAGATGTTGTTACAAAATGAGGCACCCCTCAGCCCAGCTGGGGTGCTAGAGTCCAAGATCATCCTGCTGCACAAGTGGCACAACTGTGCTGCAAGAGGAGCTGAACTGTGCAAGCAAGGGGAGGGCAGGAAGACAACAGGAAAACTAAGACAGGAGAGAGTAAATAGATGGTGGTCTGAGGAACTGAAGCAAGACAAGGATGTGAAGCTCATTAAAACCTGGAAGTACTCAAGCAACTCCTAAATCAGAAAGAACATAAGTCCAAGCCCAATGACAGATAAAGGCCAAGAGAGAAACACAGAGTAAGGAAAGAGAAAGGCTAAGAGAAAGGGAAGATATTTATTGTTGCTTTATTTACAGGAAGCAAGGAATTGCTTTAGTCTAACACATAAAACAGATGAGTTATACATCTTTGGAAAAATCTTTACAAATGTTACACTAACTCAGGTCTTGACTGGTAAAACCATAATGCTGTTTGAAATAGTCAAAATGGAGAAACAGAAAGTGGGAGTGTAACAGGTTCTGCAGGAAAGCCTAAGATTTTCAAATACAACTTCACTGGAGTGGCAATAGCATCATTCAAGAAAAGGCAACAGCACAGGGTCAGGCTCAGATTGGGACCTGCTTCAACTTGCATTGGACTCAACAGATAAACAAGTCGTTCCAGACTGATTGCAAAGCTAGACTGTGCCAACAACAACCTTTTGGCTCTCTTGCTTCTACAGAGGGACGTGGCCAACAATTTCAGAACATTTGTCAGCTCTCAAGAGGTCCTTATATCAAGTACTGAAAGAAGAGCACTTCTTCATGTGCCCAACCTCAGGAGCCACCACTCATCTATGCAGTTCCCTGTTTCCTCCTTCAGGGTGCTGGAGGACTGGGGCCTGCATGCCCTACTCAGGCTGGTCTTTCCATCAGCGCTTGATTCCACTAAGATCTAAAACATCAAGTCACGAATAACATGTGCTTGAGTGAGAAAGCACAGAAAGACGAACAAGCTTTCAGGTGTGACTGCATCAGTGAAGATTTCTTTGGACATACTCCCTGTAGTGGTGTGTTGCCCAATGCTTGCCCCAGTGTAGCACAGCCCTTACTTCCAGATCACTGCAGTAGGCTTCAGGAAAAAAGTACTATTTTCTGTCCTAAGGGCAGAATAGAAAGAAGCTTAATGCACTCAGCTGCTCTCTCCCCCTTTCCCTTTCATTCTATTTTTTTCTCCAACCGAAAATCCAAAGTGATTAATGATGATGACTGGAAGAGTGAAAAATACATCATAACAATTTCTAACCTGTTCTGAGTATTATTTACACATTGTAGCAGGATAATGGTTATTAGTATCTCTCTCTAACCTTTTAAACAACAAAATGCATCAATAGCAACTATTTAACAAAGATTAGCTGAGGTCAGGTTCCTGTTAGAGAAATGAACTAGTTGCAACCAACTGCTGCCTTCCCTGGAGCTGTTGCTCCCAGCGCTAGTTCAGGATGTTACACATCAGTTTGTTTAGCACCTACAAATATTTGTCAAAGTAGGCACATAAATTACACACTTTGGCACATGGAAAGAATTTCAAAACTCCTCCCTGTGCTTCCAGCTATTACACTAGCATTTACATATCACATACTCTCCTCTAAGAGGAGGCCCATGTAATTCAGAGTTCAATTTGACCAGGCCTGTGACAAAAACCAGCTTAGAAATCCTTCTGCCAGAAGAGTTTCCAAAGTTTAAACTAACATCTGTTTCAATTCTGAATGATCTTCCTCATTTGCTGTTTTGCACATGACTACCATAAAACATTTCCTTGAAATGAAAAGTCTTTATTCAGCATAATGCAGAATACACCATATTTTTCCAATACTCTCAAAACTTGTCAAATAAGAAAGCAAACTCTGCCATTAGAATAAATCAACTGCCTACAAATTTATAACTATTGTTCTCTTTTCCTAGTGTTATCTTTAACATGTAGTTATCAAGTAGCATTCACTTGATACTTTCATCACTTGAAAGCAGCCACACCATGGACTGATTTTACAGGGCACCTCTACAATGCTCCTAGCACATGAAGGTTTATAGTGTTCACAGTCTCGCAGGACAACACTGACATAGCACAAGGTAAGTATGCAGGGATCACATACAGAAGAACACCACCTCTTAGCAATGCTGTCTTTTACATCTGAGGCACGTGGAACATCTTTTTGGAGCTCTGGCCTAACAGTGCTTAAAAACTGCAGGGCTTGAGGATTTAAAATATCTGAGGAAAGTGTAAGAGAAAATATTATCCCTCCTAAATATTGAGAAAAAACCCCAAAGCATTAGTCTGCAATAATGCATTTTCACTGTATTTTTCATTTGAGATACTTAAATGTTTGCTAATACAACAGCTCTCTTCCTCAGAACACACTTGGCTTTCCATTTATTCCTAATTAGACTTGAAAACCTTCTGCATCATTCTGTGGCATGACAAATGTCTTCCTCAGAGACAGATCTTATCAATGAACCCCCAGAGCACTGAGCCCTAGTAGGGAGGAATGGAGAGACAGAAAACAGAGTGACTAAAAAGTCTGGCACAAGCATCCTCCCTACATGATCATACAGTAAATATCTTTAAACAAACATGAAGCTTATCATCATTTATTTTTCTAACCACATGCTCAAGTCTATTTGAAATGCTGGTTCCACTACCAGGTTTTAGAAAGGACTGAACTGCTGTGCCTGCCAGTGTTGGGATTTTTACTACACGGACCTAAGGCAAGGTTAAGTGAGCCAAGCACGTTATTTTTTCTGGAGAGAATTCAACAGCCTCTTCCAAAAAAGGCAACCATCACTGTTTCAACACCTGCCTTGAACATTAACTGCTTACTCTTCAGAACAAACCAAAAACAGCTTTCGCTAACATACTTAGGATAAGCCAGAGCATTAAAACCAAAAAATGCTTTAAGTATTTGGGAGTATATCAAGGAGTTTTATCTGTGCACTCATTACACAGCTGACTGGATGATTAAGGAACTGCTGCCACATACGCTTTTATCTCCTCACTTCATCCCCAGTGGTTACTTTCTGAGGTTGCAGAATGGAAAAATGTGCCCCAGGTCTATTTCTTCCTGTTGTTCTGAGGACATCAGAAGTGACTGCATTAGAAACATCCTCTGCTGCCGAGTTCACCTACATGCCTCACAAAATTCTGAGGCTAAATGAGGAAACTTCCAAGCCTGACTTGGAAAAATCAGTCTGCAAGACAAAAAGATGGTTATGGTCACTAACCACAGCAAGGACCACAGTTCAACAGGCACTTCTGCACTCAGACGAAGTGAGGATCAAGTACATGATTCTGAAAATATGCTACCAAAACATGAGTATTCTATCAAAGAGCAGAACACATTTGGGTACATATTTTGATTACACACACTGTTGCTCTGCTGACCATCGGGGAAAATAAGGACTGTGATTTCCTTTGCACTGTACAGAAGCAAGGAAACATACGTCCCCCATGCTGGGAGAAAATAAAAAACGCAAACAACTTTATATGTCCCTTAAGAAAATTTTCCAGTCTTACAAAACCTGACCTTGCCAGGCTGCTGTGGTAGTTCAGGACACCAGCAACCTGGCAGATGTGCCAGATGGTGTAAGTTACTACTCCCCAGAAAGAACAACTCTCAGAACCATCCCTGAGTTGTCTCAAATACATATAGTGGTGAAGGTGAACACTGCACACACTCAAAACAGCATCTTCTGTTTCCTATTTTACCTATTTCCTTCTCTCTTTCTAAATGTTTATTGCTTTTTGTTTTCTTTGAGCCTGATCCAAGTGGGATATTTACTTTGTTTTATGACATCTTAAGTATTTAATATAGCTATAATTCAGAACTCCCAAGTAGGAAGAAGTAGGAAGCAAGTTTGTAATTTAGCCTTGAAACAGAGGTAGGGACCTTTGGGAGATAACTCATTATACAAAGTTATGTGCCCATGACTACACAGCATGAACCAATCCCTCCCCTTACAGCAACAACTACACTACTACCCACCAAGGCCCCTCCAGCACAAGGGACCAACAAAGCCACCCATAAAGCCACGACAGAAGCAAATACACCAGCAGAAGAAAAGCAGCCCCCTTCGTAGTTTTATCTGAGCTATTCAGTATCAGACCTCTGGCAAAATGTGTAGGAGAGGAGTAAGTCTGCTCAGAATGAAACTCTAAAACTTGAACCAACTTGCACAGTGGCCAACATGGGCTTTAGACTCAGCTGGTGGTTTTTGTTAACGTACTTTGATGTGTTTTGGTCCCCTTCTCCATCTCCTTGATGGAGAAATATCAGGTATTTGGGAACTAAAAAATATCTCCTTTTATGTTCATAAACCTACATTCAACATTCAGTAATCACAAAGAGAACAATTCTCTTTGGTAAGTGACTAAGAAACATGCTGCTTTTGAAATGAAATGTAACATTCGTGAATCATCTATCAGCTTTGCATGATCCTTACCAACCACAAAGGTGTGATGCTTTCATGCAGCAGCAAAGCTTTTTTTTTTTAGTGTTCATAAGACCACATACAGTTATAACAAAATTCTACTTCCAGTTTTCGAAAGCAAACACATAAAAGCAGCAGCATTATCTTAGTTATATTTTAGATTTTAATTCTACTTCTAGGAGATGCTCAACTACAAAAGATGCTGTTAGGAATTAAGGCTGCTCAACACTTTCTCAGGATGAAAGCAGAACCTTGTGGGATCAGACTCTTGTGCATCTTTATGTACCTAGAAAGAAGATTCTGGGATTTTCAAACAAAGCTGAAACTGTGCCAAACCAAGTGCAACGTTCAAAACCCCCATGGAACAGTTACTAGAATGATACAAAGGAAACAAGAAAGAAAACAAGTTCATGTAAAAGGGAAATCTGTTCCCAAAGTTTAGGGCTCAGCAGGGGTTTATTAATAGCACACAGGTAATTGTCCACTCATCTCACATTAATCTAACAACATCTTCATGGACTCAATGTAACACGCATTTGATCTGAACAAAACAATGTAGCAGAAGTCTTTGAAGGGGTTGTTTCAAGTTAGATTCAATGTAGTGGAAGAAAAGGGGAGAATAAAAGCCTATCTAAGCAACTGCAGCCATAGTTTCCACTGGAATTGATGACTCAGTAACACAACCTGTTGTGATTTATTATCTCCACATCACTAACACCAATAGCCTGCCAAAATCTGCTGCCTGCCTCTGTAAACTTCCACTAGCTAAAACCCCTGTATACTCAACTCAAAGAAGCAGAGAAGGGAAGGAGCCGTGACCATACAGAGAAGACCACCACATATACCTGTTCTAGGCCCTTCAGCCTCCTGCACGATGGGTCTGTAAACACATCTCAACTACTAAATGCCTGAACGTTGTTTCTTTCCTCACTTTTGCAGCCTGGTTTAACTTAAACCCCCAAGTCTTTCTGTCTATCAGCCTCCCTTACTCTGAAAGTGGTGCGTCTGAGCTCCTAGAGGGACTGTGAGAGGGAGCACTCAGGATCAGTGGCAGCAATGAGAAACACCAGCATAAGATCCAAGATGTGGTCCATCCACACTCCTAACACAGAGTTTTGGTTAGAGTAATGACCCATGAAGACAGCCTGCTCCTAAAGCTGAAAGAAACACCAAGCAATAAAGCCTGAGTTTTGAAAGATGGTTTGAATCACCTGGGACAGAAAAAGATCTAGTAGGAACCAGGTGATACTCTCAACAAACCAGGTTCCATAAAGTACAGGACTTGAAAGCCACAAGAAAGGAGAATCTAAAGCACACAGACCTGCACCTTCCTTCTTCTGAAATTTACTGGCAAGTTGGTATTTTTGCAATATTTCTGTCCAAGCTGAAGTGAAAGCAGAGGACACCAAGGCATCATAAGATTTCCCTATTTTGGGACATCACATACCACATATAGACACTTTTTACCACACACTGCCTATTTGCTTCATGTACTGTGTATCTTGCTTCCTAAGCCAGAAATATCACTCTTTTCTGGAACGCCTTCCTGAAGCAAGCTTTGAATAAAAATAAAAGTAGAAAAAAAAACATAAAAAAACCCAACAAACCAAAAGAAGAAAACCAGATATTTAAAGATGCCTCACTAGGGTTATTGTACTCAAACTCGTTTTACTGAATGCAAGCAATGCATCACTTTCAAACATGGATTTACCACCCTGTCATGTTCTGCCATCCCTATTTCTGACAAAATCCTTCCACCCTACTGCCAAGAACTTCAGAACCACCATACATAGCCTGAGGTCCCCCTGATATTTAGGAGAGTAAACCAGTTATACAGACTTTAGAGAAGCAGGATCTTGGGGGGGGGGGGTGAACCAGACCAGGAGACAAAGTCTCCAAGGAAACTGACTATTGTGAAAAGCATTGTAAAAGTTACTGTTATTGCTTTTAATTAGACACTTCATGTTATTTTCACACTCTTTGAAAAGGAAATGGTATGGGGAGGGTGACAAGGAATATCAACTCTGCCAAGTGAAAAAGGGCAACTACAGGATTACTTCCAGCTCCTGAGTAGAAGGAGGATGAAGATCTACAAAAAAAAAAACAAACCAGACCCAGGTTTCTATAGAAATGCAATACTCCTTTTAAATTCCTCTTCAAACTGTTACACAACACTGAAAATCTCCTGCTTTTACTTTGAATAGTGAAAGGTCACTTTTTATACCAAATTTATCACTAGTCATGCATTTCCTATCCTTCTTCACTCTTCTCCTAGCAGAGCACTCTGTTCACATCTGGGTCTGTTTAACCAGTGATTGGAAATTTAGCCTCCTGATTTCCCGTTAAATACTAGGCACAGGAAAACAAATAGCACTTGTTTTTCAGTGAGTTTTGTCAATCATCCAAAATCTAGTGCAAACCATAGAACAGCCTGTGGTTTGGTGGCAGGGATCCAAAATATGTGAACCATATTTTCACGAAGTGAAAAGAATAAACCAGTTATTGGCTGAAGTAATAAGAACATGGCCTTTTTCTTCTTATAAATACAGAAATGACTAATAATTAAACTTACTCTTCTTTAAAGCTTTTTTCTTTTCACATCTCAAGCCAAGAGCATGTGATCTGGTTTTGTAGTTATCATTAATGCTATTGCTTCTTCCATTTTACTAACTTAATACACACATTCATTCCTATTAAAGGGGTTCCTCTAAGTAAGGTTATTTGCTTGCATAACTTACTCAATCATCTGAAAAAGTAACTCAGAGAAAGAGCTGAAGCATCACATCTTGAATCAAATATTATATAAAATCACATATGTTGAAGGGAATTTGAGATTTAACACTGATTTCTGTCAGGAAATCACGAAGGATTGGGTCCTTAATTCTCACTACTTTCACTTGCCCAGTAAAGACATTCCTAGGTTAGAAAAGCAATAGAGAAGGCTACCAAATCTAAATTAAAACTAAAAAACATCACTAGCTGAGCAGCACCCATAAACCCCTCTTTCTGGGTAGTTACATTAAATTGCTGGTTTTCTGCCAGGACATGTTCACAATAAATTGCTTTAGGGAAGCAGAGAAATAACAACTTGATGGAAAGGGAGGAAATTACTTTGTTATATGAAAACTTTAAAGTGTGGTGGTGGGAGATGTCTGGTAAGGTTTTTCTGCAAGACTGACCTAGAAAAAGATCACAGGTAAAAGCATTTTCTACAGGTGTTACCTAGCTTATGTAAAACTGCAATCTGTTGCAATCTAAACATCCTTTAACTTCCTCTCCCGCTCCCCTTTTAGGTTATAATTTTGGCATTTATTTCCAGCTGAGCAAAAAAAAAAAAAAAAAAAAAAAAAATTAAAATATACATATAGCACAGATATTAAGTGTTCCCCCCTTGCTGAACTGATCAGATTTTCCCAACCATGCACTGCTCTTCTGAGCAACAAGAAGACCAACAGTCCAGGCCAGGAACACCTCAATAGAAAATGCCGAGTCCCAAACTGTTGAATTTTTGAGATACGTAAAAAATACCCAACCAGACTAATACGACTCTATATACCAGTAATCGAACGTGATTTTCAATACTTAGGTCAGGTGGAGTTCATGCACTAACCCATTTCAGGTATTTTTGTACTGAAATGCCATAATACTTTAAGTATATTTATTTTTAACACAATGAGACTTACTTTACTAAAATCACAATAATTTTCCCAGCACCACCTACTTAACCCATCAAGATATATATAACTCATGCAGAGTCTGAAAATAACCCTGTCTATGCCAAATGTATTAACACCACATTACATACTCACTATACATTCACTTTTCTCTAACACACATATAGAAATTTACATCAGGTTTTTACCAAGATGCCAATACTTAAGACTATTCACTAGCATTTTTTCTGGTTTACAGATGGGGAAAGGACGCTGAGAGGCAAAATGACAATACCGTAAGGCAACAGGCTTTAATTTGAATGACAGTTTGTTCCATTCTGAGGTTTAGGTACCAACAGACATTTTGTGAAAATGAAACTGTGAGCTGTGCCCATGAAGACAAAGCACATGCCAAGCCACTGTGCTGGGTTAAGCTACATGCATCACATGATGAATGTAAGTGCAAAACCATACTTAATACACCAAATTCGTATTTTTTTGTACTGAGAAGCATTTACCAAGGAGGCATTTTGTGATTCCCTCTACACTATATGCTCAAAGGCTAGATTTTTGCCCCCATTCATTTTAAAATTTTGCCTAATGGAGGACCAGACTCAAGGCAAAAATCCACGCTTGAACTGTATGCTAAGTTAAACCCCAGACCAACTCAGTAGTACTGTATTTTCCTGGTCTTTACAATATGTGCTGACACAAGCTTTAAATCTTTTCATCCTTTCCTTTAAATAAAGCCTTAGTGGAAACTCAAACAACAAATTCACAGAGCAAAGGCAGCAGACCATCTTCCTAATGAGGACACAAAGAACACAGAGCACTAACTACTCTCTGCTCCAATATAAACACCATTTAAGCTCAGTATGCCCTAGTTTCTCCACCTATACAGTGGTACTAACAGCACTTAACAGAGTGCTCCGGTTCATTATCTGCTCATATCCTGAAGTTCTCTTCTTTCCTAGAAATAACCTTGGATCTTCTAATGCTTTAATCTGTATTTTTTATGTATTGATTTACTCAAAACACACCTCCCTGTAACAGTTTAAGAACTTTATTATGATGCTTTACAGGGAAAAAAATAGGAGCTAGCAATAAAAAGAAATAACCGGCTAGGACTTCACTAATGGTTACATGATTCTTTAACCCTGACCTGGCTCTAGGGGTGTTGTCTTTGTCAGCAGTAAGTCCCAGAAGTTGCCATTTAAACCTCTTACCTTTCTAACTAGGGATTAATCAATGAACTGGTGCAATTCATACTTTACATACAGTATATTAATAAAATTGTGAATGAATGTATTGCATGCAAAGTCTGAAAGAGAAGCTGGAAAGTCAATGATTATTCTGCCCGAGGCTTCCATAGAGACAGACACAATAGTTATGACATTCCTATGGTATGTGTGACACAGATTTCTGTTCTGAGCACAGAATTCGTGGGCATTAAAAAAGGTTTTTAAATTTGAAATCTTTTCTGATTCAAAATACTCTGCTCTCTGGCTTGGCTATACATTTAAGGAGAAGGAGCAGGACAGAGCTGCAGAAGTACAAGGATAAGCCAAGTATTTTCAAACTAGGGCCAAGGCAGCAAGCTCTGTGCTCTGCAGCCCTTGAAGCTGTTATTTACTTACCAAGGCTGCAAAACTACAGCCCCTTCATTTCTTTTCAGCATATTGCACTCACCCACAAGTGCTGCTAGGACTTCCTCAGCATTTCCCAGTGCTCTTTTCTTCAAAAAACTTTTGGGAAAACAATGCATTTGTCCCTGTGTGTAGAGTGGAACTGTGGAAAATCCATGGGGAACAGTTGAAGTTGTTCAGCCTGTAACCTTACGGCCTATCATCTCAACCACACTAGCTACTGAGAAACTGGTAGATGAAAAGCAGGAAAGCTGATGGGCTTCTGATAACAGGCTGAAGTTAGCTTATGCCTGCAGCTAAGAGAGCATACAGAGAATTCAGTTCTGTGGCGATAGGGGATGAGGGACTAAACTGGGAGAGGTAATGGTCATCAGTACCCTGGCATTTTTTGTTCAAGCTCTTTATAGAAAATAATAGAAACCTTAACACAGTGGAAGGAAGAATACATAGAATCAGATGGCACTTGTAAAGATCCAGAATTGTTGGGGACAAAATTGTTATTCAGTTGTTTAAACATGATTAGGGATGGGTCAACATTGAGAGCCAGTTCACTCCTTGCAAGGGAAAGGTGAGCTCCCTGTTCATATCTGCACAGTTTATCTGGGAAGTAGTCCTATCCTACCACCACAGGCATGTGCTAGGAGGATGGATGAAGTACCATGACTTTCAGCCCTTACTATGACCAGCAGAGCCTAAGAGGCTGGAGTACTGAGAGGAGTTATTGGAGTCCCATCAAAGAACCGAACCTGTAGCATCTACCAGCTACTGCTGCCCCACCTGAGAGACAGCGCACTCCTTCCTGCGGCATCAGGTTTAAACCACTGTGGCAGTTCCTGAGGTCAGACAATTTCTTGTTTGGCACAAATCATGAGTGCTGTTGCTCACATTTCCAAGCCTGTTTTTGTAACCAGGAGAGCTTGAAACAGTTTTCTGAAGCAAACAGTTAGCTAATGGTACAGTTTGGGCAGACAAGGCCCTAGGCACATTCCTATTGTTCCTATGCCCTAATGCAGTCTGCTGAAGCCCTGCTGAGCCAAGCCAAGCAAGCCCAGCATGATCGCAGCCTGAACACCAGCAGTCTGCTGAGCAGAAATAGATGATGGCTTTCAGCAGAGCACTTCTGCTCCCAGAAGCAAGGTGAGGGAAGAGGGAAATCCTGGATGAGAAGAATGAGGAGGAAGAAGAGGAGGAGAGAGGGGAAGAGATAGCTGAACTAGCTGATATGGAGTGATGATGTAGTAATTGTAGGAGGAGATCTAAACTGGAAGTAGATCCAAGACTTGATTAACTGATGAAAGGTGCTGTTTCTTTTGGCCGGGATAGGAATGAGGACTCTTACAATACTGTTCTTCATCATCTTGTTCCTCAGTCATTTTCTAAGCAGACCTGAACTGTACTGGTTGCACTAAGAACATATACCAGGAATGCTCAACAAGAAGGTAACAGTCAAGAGTCTCTAACACAGCAATGAGAAAACCTAAGATTATGAATACCTTAGAAGACAAAAAAAGCAAATGTTCTTTGCACCAATCAGTAACACTGTACCAAAACCAGGATGGAGTCCTTCAGAGTTCAAAATATCAAGGATACTTCTACTCGTATACCCTGATGACAGGAAAAAAATAAACGCAGAAAACTTTAGGTGTCCAGCAAGTGGTAAGACTCCTGATGCACTTAATGGTGTCACCACTATAGCAGGTCAACTGAGAGAGCATTGTCCCTTTCCAGTGCACTAATGCTGCAGTACTGTTCATCTTCCCCTGCTGGTGATAAATAAGTGACACCATCAAGTTCCTATCTGGTACTGCAGAAACAGTTTTGCCTACCACTGTCAGCTGTGCTGGAGGAGCAAAATTAAACCCTATAAGGATATAACTAAAAATAATCAAGGTTAGTTCTGCAATTAGACTTGAATACAGTAAAAGCTGCAACTTTGATAAAGACAACTCGTGATTAGACATGATGTCACACATTAAAAATTTCATCCAAACAAATTGTCTGTTTCACTACAAATAGAAAACTTGAATGTCCTGGCAAACTGTAAGGACATGATTTACAAATACTAGGTAATATTTGGATCCTACATTATAAGCAGTGCTCCAGTCTTTCTGAGAAATAAAAATGACTTCACTCTGGGCTTAGCTCAGTCAAAAAAAGCTCCATTAGAGGAGTAAACCATAATTGTACATATTGAGCTCAATGCATACACATTTTTGTTTTGGTCACAGACCACACAACTAGCGTCCACCCATAGTATTTCCCATTGCTTTAGGGCTTCTTGCATTATGGTACTATTAAACTTCTAATCAGGACTGGCAATCTATTATAACCTCACAGCTTTCTGAACTGGAGCGGCTGCTAATTGCACGATATGCACATCCCGAAGAGGCAGGTTTGCTGTCTTTACCTTGAATTCACCTAACAAGGAATTGGTTACTTTTCCCAAACTGCTTTGCCCTAGCACCTAACTGTTCCCCAGAGCCCTACACTGAAACCTGACCTCCTTTTAACTTGTTTTTTTTTTTTAATGTATGTTTGAAAACTTTCCAAATGAATGCCATTAACCAAGTCTTGTGCGACAGTAGCTATGATACAAAGCAGGCAGAGGTTTGTGTGTACTTACAAAGAAAACTCTTCGGATTCCAGGTGCCAACCTTTCTGTTTTCAGCTTCCAGACCAGAGGCAAAGGAGAGTTGAGAAGAAACACCAAAGGCTTTTGGTGAATATGCACTGATGAAATTGGATTCAAATGTAACATGACCTACAGAGGAACACATAAATATATGAATACCTCCTTGCAAGTTTCAAAACCAAAGTGAAATTTGAAAGGTCTTTTTTATATATATTACAGCTTTCAGCATTCAGACCTCATGACTCAAGATTACAGACTAATCTATTTCCCCTCAAAATCAGTCGGCAGAGCACAGATAATGCAAAGAATGAAACAGTTAACGTTTGTGCTGTATGCTTGCGAAGCACTGCTAAAGTGTTTAAGAAAACCTTGGCAAATGCTGATGAAAAATAGCTTATGCAAAAGGTCAAACCACTAAGCTGAGACTTGGAGAACAAGGAGATAAAAAGAACTGCAAAGCAAACTCTGGTTTCTAGATGGTAGCCTACAAAGCTGGCTTAGAGTACAAACCTCATCTGCTGATGCTATTAGGGCATAAATCTAACCTGCAAAACAAATGAAACTAAACAAACAAAAAACAGGAGGGACACATCCAGAAACACAAAGCAAGCACTGCACTAATTTGTGGAAGGAATTGCAGTAAAAAACCTAACATAAACCAGGGAAAGAAAACGCCTGTCTTCAGGGACTAAACAAATACATGTGGAAAATGATCCTAGGAAAGCAGACATCGTAGAAGAGAGGCAACCTGTTAGAGGTGACTTGTAAGCAACGAGTTTGCAGTTGCTGGAAGCCTCTCCTCCCTGGCTCCTTCTGTCCCAATGCTGTCCTTCTAGAAAGGACACAATCTCAGGCAAAACCCTAACCAAATGCATGACAGAACAGCCTGCCAGTGTTTAGCTTGTAACAACTTGTAACTGATATTATACTGGTTTTGCAGTATCTAAGATTTTAAGCAGTCAGCATTTGGCTTTATAGCTCATCCTGATTTACAGGAAAAAGGCTTTAGTGCACAATGGGGAGACGATCTATCACAGACTGAGCAGGCAAGCTGATGTCTCAACAGTGGGAAGCAGGTGGGACAATCACAATTCTTCCTAGGAAAAGTGTAGAGGGAGCAAACACAGCCACCAATTTGAGTGGTGGCATGCACAAATGAGCACACAGCTAATTCAGAATTCCTTTTGTCTCTTGCTAGAGAATTTGAAAGGAAATCTGAGACATGGACGGTGCTAAGAGTTCACTGCATTATTCTTACATAGCAGTAGGCATCAGTTTACTACTTAAAGTAGTGAAACAGCTGTCTAATCCCGTAAGTACACCTCTGGGGGCACTGAGGACATCCCTATCTGTTATCCTTATTAAAACTAGTTGGAAAACTGATATTAAAGGAATAATTCTGTATTGGTGCTCAACCCAAACTGCTTTAAAGATGTGGGGCTCCTCTCTTCAGCCAGCAGCCCAGGCAGCACTAGTCCTGCCTGCAGGAAGGCTGGGCACTACCACCTTACACCTAAAGGAGCCACCTTCCTCACTGCTTGGCTCAAGCTGTATTTGTGCATTTCCAACAGAAAACACACAATACCACAGATTACCACATCTCTCCATTTTCTGGAGAGAAAGAGGGGAAGAGAGGGGAAGAGAGAGAGGGGAAGAGAGAAAAAAATAAAAAAGAAGAAAAAATAAAAAAGAAAAAAAGAAAAAAAAAGGATAAAATACCTCATTTAGGTAACTGCAGGGTGTCAGCACTCTGAATGCTAACAGGATGACAAAGACTTCAAATGCCAAAGTCATGACCTTAGCTATAGGAACTGCTTTACAGTATCAGGCTATAATAAGAAAGAAGATAACATTATTTGTTTTACAAGGGTTCCACTTTGTTGTTCTGTCTAGAAATGGAGAGATGGAAGTAGAAATAAAAAGGTGTTTAGAACTGCTATTAAATTCATGGCTATTAAAAAGCTTTCAGTAATCCTTGTGGGTTTTCAGCTGTAATCACAGCTAATTAGTAATAAGCTGTTTAAACTATTAAATATTATTACCTTGTTCTGGGGTTATATTTTTTTACAAAGCACGAAAAATACTGTAATCTAAGATGACCAAAGCAGCCCAGTTCTATCTTTTGCAGTCCTGATCTGGCAAATATGAGATCAATTTTTATTCTGATTAGGGTTTTCCTAGCTGTAAATGGCATAAAGTGCATCCAGCTTAAACTTTTTTAAAGTTTCAAAGAGAAAGTCTACTACACTAAATGGAATAAATATTAAACACATGCACTCTTAACATATGCATCCATTTTCACACCCAATGATAACTGGGTTTCCTAAAGGATACTGATCCTAAAGGTAGTAAAGGCTAATGTAACTATCGATGAAATCAGCTGTAATATAGGTTTATGTAAATAACCAAGAGTAGGAAAACAGTAACAACCCTGTCACTCTGGCCCACATATACTCAGTTTGGGTTTGCACCCTGGTTGTGTTTTCATTAGAATGTCAAGTCAATGTAAAGAAGCAGCTCCTATTAGAAATCTTTAACATTTCTGGTACTTAAAACCTCTGGTATTTATTAAAACCAGAAGTGATACAAGAAATATGACACACTCTGAAAACTTCATCTCAGAAACAGCTAGGCCAAGTCCTTTGGGTAATAAGGAAATGGAGAAGTATCTCTGTTTCAACTAATCTCAGACAAGTTTATTCAAAGCCAACATCTATCAGACAAGACAGATGTTTTAGACTTCAGGAAGATTTCTGCCTGTCGGTTTGTTCACATGAGAGAGCATTAAGAGCAATCACACCATCTTAGTGAGAAAATCAGAGACTCTTTGCAACTGGATCTACCATCAGATTTTGTAGCTGCTATTCCTTTATAATTTGGAAATTAAATATGTATATATTATGCACATATATGACTATTTCCATATATGCATGGAAATAATCAAAGTTTGAGCCATATTCAAAAGTAGCGATGTATCTATCCATGCCTTTGGCTGGAACTGTAGGATAAGTTATATCACACAATGGAATTTTCCTGCATTTCTGCCTGAAATGTGCAGATTGATCCTTAAGAAAAGCTTAAGAAAAGCTACAGGTCTTGAGCACAAAATCAATTAATTTTTCATTAGCAAATTCAGTATCTCTGTGAAAGTTTTCAGAATAAATGTAACTTTGCTCATGAATGAGACGGCAACAAACCATAGAATGTGCGATTCAGATTCCTAGTCCTAAACTTGAGAGAGAATATAGTCAATGTGATCATGCTTCTGCAGTAGCCTCTGTCACCCTTATCATCATATTTTTCATCATTTGTTTTTGCTTCAGAGGAGCAGCTGGGCAGCCTTGTCTGAACGCGACTGCTCCCACTGAGAAGTCACACAAAATTAGCGGACTCCTCAGTATAATTATTCAAATGCTTGTTCTTGGTGATACGCAACAGTGGTATCTCTTATGGGAGGCTTTTTCCTGGCCCTTGGAAAGTTTTTTCCATCAAACTGCTGTGGGGAGTTACTAGCATTTTGCCAACAACCTAGTTGCCAGGTATGTGGGTTTTACCTTGTGTAACAGTAGTCAGTGGACTATCACACTTGGTTAAGCTCCCATCCTCTTGCCCTTTTGCTAGCTTCTGCCACGGTTGTCTCCACCCACAGTACTGCAGTGGATGATCTGCAGTGTTATCTCACCAAAACATCATTTCTGCTGGAGTGCCCCCACTGTGGCTCCAGTTAAGCCAGATACTGGCTGAATCCTAAGTGTTCTTCCCTTCCCCTGGCCATCTTTGTGTCTCACCTTAGCTTACGAGCTCTCCAAGGCACATCCTTTCTCAAGTGTCTAGACAATTCATAACACCTTCTGAATACTCCACAAATTAACAGAAAGGTACCGGATCACTTCAAACCACCAAACAAAATGTTTCTAATTAACAGCCAAAAAGCTAAGTAGAATTTTTCCCTTTCTTTTTGTATTTTCACTGGCAGCATCCATATTATTAAATACTTAAGTGAAGCATTGCCCAGAAACTCCATCAGAAACCAGTTCGGTTGTTCAGTTCTGTACAGCTGGATATGAAGACGTGGTGTGAAATTCTGAACTCAGTGAACTCTGTGGTAAAATTCATTATTTTTCTGGAACTCCCATGTAAGCGTTTTTTTTTTCTTTTTAACATTAGGTATCTAAAAAGGAAAATTCTCCATCCATTCTTACAGGTTCAAACAAGCTTATAAAAACACACACATTTTGTACTTGTCAACAACATACTGTCTCAAAGTCTTTTGCATCTTAGACAGTTTGGTCAAACAATACCAAAAGAAATTTAAACCAGAGCTATTAAATGGACTAACGTACTTTTAGCTCACCTAGTCCATGTAACAAGCAGTTACTAGTGATCTGCCCAAGTTGCTTTTAAAACATATTAAGGACCAGCACTTTAACCATGCAGATATCAGCATAACGATAACAAAGGACAATCATAGAATCACAGAATGGTTTGGGTTAGAAAGCACCTTAAGATCATCCAGTTCCAACCCCCCTGCCATGGGCAGAGACACCTCACACTAAACCATGGTGCCCAAGGCTCTGTCTAACCTGGCCTTGAACACTGCCAGGGATAGGGCATTTACCACTTCCTTGGACAACCTGTTCCAGGGCCTCACCACCTTCACAGTAAAGAACTTCTTCCACGTATCTAACCTGAACTTCCGCTGTTTAACTTTAAACTCATCACCCCTTGTCCTATCGTTACAGCCCCTAATGGAGAGCCCCTCTCCAGCATCCTTGTAGGCCCCCTTCAGATACTGGAAGGCTGCTATGAGGTCTCCACGCAGCCTTCTCTTCTCCAGGCTGAACAGCCCCAACTTTCTCAGCCTGTCTTCATACGGGAGGTGCTCCAGTCCCCTGATCATCTTCATGACACCTCCTCAGCACTTGCTCCAACAGCTCCATGTCCTTCTTATGTTGAGGACACCAGAACTGCACAGTGCTGCAAACGGGACAGTAAGTCTAACACATGCCTCGCTTCCATAGATGAGCATAGCCAGAAGCTTCATTGTACAATCAACAGTTAAGCCAGACCTTCTGGACATGTGTGTCAGCAGCAGTCCTCTCGACAAGGCTCAGCTTCAGCAGCTGTTTGTCAGAGCAAGCTCCTCTTCCAGACCCACGTCTGCCCTTGCAGCCTCCTCTGGCACACACTCCTCCACACAATACATGACTAACTTGTGAGGAATATGACAACTTGGTCAGAGGTGAAAAGTAAAGATTAGAGCTAGTCTAAAAACACCTTATGACAAACCCTACAAATTCACTTTTAAAAAGCACACCAACACAAAGCATAGAACTGTGACTAGGACATGAACCACAGAGAAGTTCTGCCATTTCTGATAGATTTTCCAATGTATGTCATAAAAACTGTAGAAAAATAAAGACCTTTAAAAGATAAGACATTTCAGAGGTGCCATGTCTATCAAGCCAGGTCTGTTTGCATGTATCCATGCTGGTCACTGCTGTCTGCACAGTCTCCACAGAGTTCTTTTAAGGTCTCTTGCAGCAGCACAGTTGAGGCAGCTGCTGAGGCTCCTCTATCCCCAGGGATCACAGTTTCATGGAAGGCTGAGTATCACCACAGAAACCAACTACAAAAACAGTCTGCGGGCTCCTGCCCCTTTCCTCTGGTAAAGCAATTTGTACTACGTGAAAGGCAAGGGCACAAATGGTGAAAACTGATCAAAGTAAATGCTGCTGGTAAAGTACCATTTTGTTTTGCCGACTTCAAGGCATCAGATCACAGCCTCTGCGTTTTGTTCTAAAAAGATGAAAGTCAAGTGCCAAGGATTTGTAAGGTTGAATTAACTATTCCAGTGTGAAGGGCTTTAGAGAAATTCATAGCACATTTTCCAAAACAGCCATTATGAATTTGTGCTAATAAATGTGCACAAAATGTGCTGTGCTGTATTGAATTACACTGCCCAGGCTAGGACAGCTGTTCTTTAATAGAGAAAAATGAATTTTTAACTCTCAGACCATATAAACACATTTTCTGACTTAAAAGTGATGCACTTAAGAGGGATTTGTGACTTCTTAACTCACTGCTCAGCTGCAAAGATTAAGGTAATCAGTACAAAGCAGGTAAAATACAGAACTGAAATTTGAAGATCTATACCTGTCACTGCCCTCTATTAAGTGTTTTCACTCTTTTCGTTAATATGTAATAGACAAATTACTCTGGTATTGTAGCAGTCAAAGAAACTAACATGAAGAAACTTATCTTCACAATTCATCACTGTGTAATATTCAATATAAGAGGTTTAGAATTTCTACTGAAATCCACATGAAGAACATTAATGTCCATACATTGTTTCTAAAAGAATTCAGTCAAGGATTAATCCATGAATCCACTTCCTTTGGTGGGATCTGGTACTGCACTGATTTATAAAAGTGTTAATCAAATGCTTTAGGATGGATCTCCAGGCCAGTTTTTCTTCTAAGATGAAAGCAAAAGTGTATTCTTTAGGCAGGCACTGTGAATTCAAAATGGAACACTTCCCTCCTCCCCCTGCCTTGTGTTTTTGCTATGCTCACTGAATATTGTGTTACACTTTTGATACTGAGCCAGTTATAGTAGATTGCAACGTCCAGCTTTTGGAAGCCAACAGTTTCTGAGAGAAAGTTTGCTGATTTTTCCAAGAAACACAAAATATATTCACGTGGTGTCACTGCTTAAAGGTACTTTTGTGTAAAGGGTTACATCTTCACACTCTTAAATCAAACTATGGTATAAGCCAGTTCCTAAAAGCACAAGATCCCTGCCACACTCATTTGCACAGGGCAAGGACCTATTTATTTTTAAAACTTAGCCCAGCAATGAGACAGAAGATCTTCAGAACAGCATCACAGAAATAAGTATCTCCAGGAAAACTGCAATGCCATTAAAAACAAGCACTCACATCCACACACAGTTACTTTTTCTCCTGCAGAACTCAAAGCTGTGCCACCCTTACAGCCCTTGCCAGGTGCACCATGCTTCCGTCTTTCTGTCAGGCCAGCACTAAAGGATGCTGCTGGGGCAGGGACCAGCCCCTTTGGGAGAAAGCAGGGGGGGCTGCAATGCATGAAGCACATGTGGGGAGGGAAAGCCTTTTCTTTTTGAATTACTGCCAGGATGAGGCACGGTTCAGTCCTCGGGGAAGGGGTCTAAGTCCCTGGTAGCAATTACCAGGTGTGTGGAAGACTGAATTTATTTCCAAGGCTCATGTAACACTCTCATTTTAAAATAAACCCTTTGCTTATTTTATCCTAAATACATAGTTGCAAATGGACTGGTATTGCCTGGACCTTCTCACCCACACTCTAAGAAGAGAATCAGATTGACTAAACAGCAGTTATAGCTCGGTTCTGAAAATCATGGGAAAGATTCACCCCTGGCATAATTCTAATGAAGCATTAAGCGGGACTGATGTGGTCCCATACTACTGCAAATCCGCTGGCGCTTATGATCTACCACAACCCAGAATGGAAAACTGGGCTCCAAAAATTATGCAACAGAACAGAAAGGTTGATGAGAACTACCCAAATATAAACTACAGACCATTGCATGCTCCTGCACCACATGCATGCCAGAATGCACCAATAAACTATTTTGAAGTATACATGATGCTCTCAGAAGGCCACTTTAAAATGAAGATGCATTATTAATGGCTCAGAGCAGAAATGCAGCCTCAGCTTGTGTGCTCAAGAGAAGAACTAAGCAAAGCTCCCTTCACCCTCAGTGAGGACACAGCATCAGCTCTATATTTGGCACATGTTATCCTCAGAGAAAAGCAATGTACTCAGATGTAACAGTACTTTTAACAAAGATCTAAAGTTTACCCTCAGAACCAACCTGAAAACTGACCTGCCCATCCACTGACATGGCAGCTGTGTCCAACAGCCTGATAAACAGAGTCCATTTGAACAAAACACTAATAGCTTGCAGCATATTCAAATGTTGTCTGTAGTTCTCCCTCCAGTCTATGTTCTGGTACCTTTCTAGCCCTAAATATTAAATGACAAAGCTGAGGACTTGTGTAACAGGATGGTATTACAGCACATTTAGGTATAGACTCCTCACATGGATTTGTAATTCAGCTGCTCCAGACAGACTGAAAAATCCAACCACAAGTAAAATGTCAAATACGTTATGTGCAAGATGAGCACAGTATAGTACAGTTGCATGCTGTATAGAACTAAACATGCTGCTCAGTATCTGGCAGTGCTGCCATTTTCAACTGCACCAGTAACAACTTTCTCCTCAAAAGTTTAAGAGTAGGCAACTGTGCTGGCAAGTTTTAACTGGAAATGCAGTGATGGAAGTGCCCATTCAGAAAGCCCCACAGCTCACGCAGCATCAGACAGTTCATACACAAGTAGTAGTTCTTACACAATACTATAAAATAGTAGTTCTAACTTCATGAAAACGTTGGACCGTTTCTGCCCATGGCTAAGTCACATAATTTATCTTCAGATAAATTTCAGTTAATTTCTAGCATTCCAAAGTTGCTATTTTAAGCTGGAGCTGCCAAATGCAAGCACATTGTGTTAGATGATAATAATTTATGCAAATAGCTAGGTAATCAAAATATTCAGAGCAAAGCTATTCCTAATACAAATAACTTGACAAACTGGCAGGATGGTTACTGAAGTCCTAATTTGCACTAGAAAGAGGTATTACTTTCACAGTAAGAGAATAAGAAAAGTGAAAAAACTTGAGGCTTTATGTAAGGACAGCAGATTTAGAACTCAAAGGGTAATAACTGTATTAGCACAAGTCATACTCAGACTGTGCTACTTCTGTGACAATGATCTTAATGGCTGGGGGGGTTTAGACTGGAGACAAGAAGGCTCATGGGGGACCTTTTCACTCTCTACAACTGTTTGAAAGAAGGAGGTAGTGAGGTGGGGTTGGTCCCTTCTCCTAAGTAACAAGCAATAGAACAAGAGGAAATGGCCTCGAGCTGCACCAGGCGAGATGTAGACTGGATATTAGGAATGATTTCTTCATCGAGAGGGTGCTCAGGCACTGGAACAGGTTGCCCAGGGCAGTGCTGGAGTCACCATCCTTGGAAGTATTCACAAACCATGTAGACAAGGCCCTCAATGATATGGGTTAGTGATGGCCTTGGCAGTGCTGGGGGATGGTTGGACTTGATCTTAAAGGTATTTTCCAACCTGGTTGATTCTATGATTCAAAAGTATAACCCAAAGAGCTTACTGATAAATTTTATGTAGACATCATACACAGTGTAAACTGTCTACTTGAGTTTTGTTTATCTGAGTAATACAAGATCCATCTTTCCCTGTGTATGTATATATTTCAACCCAGTTTTTTACTTCTGCTGTGTTATCTCATGCATTATATCATTTGGAGAACCAGAATTCTCCTGAAAAGCAAGTTTTCAAAACCATCTCTGCACAAGTATCTCACCCAGCTCTGACAATCAGATCTGATCTTCACAGGCCACCCCTGCTGTGGGCACCTGCAGAACAAGGACTGCCCACAGTGACAGCCCCAGGGATCATTAATGGAAAGCCCATGCCCACCAGAGCAAGGCTGGGGCCACTTCACACATTCCTCTTGTGACCCAAAATAGATGCTCAGGCTCCCAAAGATAAAGTGAAACCATTTGTGCCATCTGCCCTTCCACATAGTAACTAAGCTTCCCAGCTCTTGAGACCTAAAACCACAATGTTTCACTCAGCTTTGCATAAATCATTAGATGCCAATACTGTTCACATGCCATATAATGAATCCTAAGGGGAAAGTCATCCTTTTATACATCTTGTGGGAAAATCTCTTGTTGGCTTTAGAGCTGTTTAAGGGCACAGGATCCATTCCTGTAAGCCACAAGTACAGTATCTCCCCTACTGTTCTTAAGTGGCCTATTCACAAAATGGTATCACATCAGACTAAGTTTTACTTTAACAATTAAGGCAGCAGACTCATGTGAAAAGCCAACTTTTTCCCAGACAATTCTGCACTTATGTGTAGATATATTGCAGATCTGTGCTTTTCTTCGGTCAATCAGTTGGGCTGCAATGTAAGTTTAATTTTATACTCCTTTTCCTTTCTCCCATCCCTGTACTATTACCAGATAGTTGCGTAACATAGTGCCCAACACCCTGAAAAAACAAAGGTGGGGAGGGAAGGATTTAACCACTAAATTGAGGGATATATAGGTACATACTAAAGAGCAGCTTCTACCCCAAAGCAAACGTTTCTTAAACTGACAGGTAGAAGCCAGATGACAAACTGCTCCAGGACCCCTTTCCTTAAATGCATTTGGGGCATTCTGAGCAAATCTACACAGGCGAAAAGCCTGTAGGTAGCCACAGGTAACCACAAGATTCCACCACCTGTATTTTTCAGTTGGTTAGATAGGTGCTAGCCACCCAACCAGAAATTACACAGCTGCATTAATGCGTTGATACCGTGGTGGTACATCTTGCCTCCCAACACCTCTCATTAATCAGAGTATGATAGTAACTGTGGGTTCAGAGACTCAGAATTAGCACTATCTCATCTCTGCCAGTAGACACAGCAAGTTCACAGTTCCCTCAACTGCAGAACAACATGCAGATGTAACAGAGCACATGGTGTCACAAGAACACCACAGAAAAACTGGAATCTGAATACAGAATTATCCAAATCTCAGGGTAAATCCTGAAAGGATGAACACTTCTCACTTGTTTCAAAAGCTGCAGGTGGGGAAGGGGAAGAGGCTGAGACAATGAGGCTTCACAAAGCAAAAAACATTACAAACAAACATGAGATGATGGAAAGACTGCAGGACAAAGGGTTATGCCATTTGAAAAACATATAAAACAATTTGTTCCTGTAAGGTTTTTCAGCCAGATCACACATAGATCTAACAGTGGAAAAAAGAAACGTCATTCTACAGGTGTCTTTTAGAGAGGCACAGTCACACTGGGATGTGTAAAATGTGGAGTTCACGTTTTTATTGGACATGTAAAACCAAAGTCTTGCTTCCCAAGCCAGAGTAAAGAACAGCGTGTGTGCATGAGTCATAAAAAACTAAAACACTGGGCAGCACCACCAGATTTAGGGAACAGTTTTGTTGACTTTATTGTCAGTAACACACCAGCCTGAGTAGGAGTTGGTGCAATACAGACTCTCACAAATGTATTAGGAATTAAATACAATGGAAACTGCTTTTAGAAGATTCAAAGTAACTGTAACCAACACATTGTCTTCTTACTCCTCTGCAGCAGGTCTTCATTCTTCCCAAGTTTTTTCTATTTGGAAACTTGAGAAAACAATCAGAACTTTTACTACTCCCTGTACAAACAAAATAGTATTCAGGGAACAGTTCAAAGAATGAACTTATGATATTGATTACATAGAAAAAAAGGAAAAAAAACCATAATCACCAAACCCCCAACGAACCAAATCTTCTATTTAATCAGGCCTTATATATATATATATATTGTATATGCTTGCAGAATCAAAGCCATGAGAACTGACAAAATGTGCCAGAAGACATTAACTGAGGCTGCCATGCAAGTATTTGCTTACACAATGATGCCACTCTGTGCACTTATCTGCACTGTGTTGCAAATTCTTGCTTGAAAACAGGTTTACTGAAGAAAATACTGGCATGCTTTCCACCTAAGTGTAAGAACAGACTGCTTGTGTGTTGTATTTTCCCCTGTCGCTTCAGGTGCATTTTTCAGCATCCTCAATGCAAGTATCACTTGAAACCAAATTAATGGAGGAAAGAAGCAACGTTCCAACGGTCTATTCTGAAAGGATACTGCAAAGCAAGTGCACTGTGCTTCTCTGCAAAACTAATGTCATGCAGAGTCACATTTCCCAACAGGCCTCAAAACTTTACTTACGTATTTGCATGCGCTAGCAGATCATGTTTGTGCAGAAGAAATGAAGACTCTGCATCCTTGAGTGATGACAAAAGGGCAAGCCAGGCTTCAACCAGCCTTCAGGGTTAGAGAATGCCTTTTATCTCCAGAAAGGTGACATGTTTTAATACTTTTCCCTTACTGATAAGATTTGGCTCATCATCAAATATTACTTCTCATCTAGAAACATTGCCAGAGTCATGTTTATCACATACAGCATCAGCTCCAACCAGAAGAAAAATACTTCTGTATTCTAAATTGCCATGGCACTTGTTAAAGAGGCACTATCAGCTATAAATTACCTGTAATTCCTTCAAACTTTTTCAAGCAATTTAAGTTTCAGATGCTTGTACCTCACGGTGGTGCTACTTTCGCATCTTCTTTAAATAACAAGTTTTACCCCTGCAGAAGTACTCTGTTTATGTGTCACAAGGGAAATAAGATGCTCTTTTAGAGAAACACAAACTTGAGTATATGGTGTTATCAAAAGCATAATCTACATTAAAAAAAAAAACCAACCCACAATTAAACCATTTGTGCCTCTTATATCTTGCCACTGTAAGGTTTTACTTTTTTAGCTGATACAAGAGGAGCATGATGGTCAGGCACAGCTCTACACAATTTATATTGGAAGTTTTCCTCAATGCTGGGAGGTTGGAGGAGAACAGCTTCACTGAATACAGCTTTTGGTTCAAACAGACACTCCAGAGAACAACATAAAGATAACCACTCATGACAAGTGGTGCTCCAACACCTCTCTCACGTATAGCAGGGGGTTGGAACTTAAGGTCCTCTCCAAGCCAAACCATTCTAATTCTGTGAGCCCAAAGCTAGACTGGAACCTGCCCATCAAGTTTGTGATAGAAACAGACTCCTGTTTGTCATGACTCCTGAAATGTCATCACTTCCTTAATTACCTTTTCTTGGGGAAATTAACTATAGACAAAGCAGTAATTCATAAATACTCCAGGGCATGTCAGAGAGAAGCTCTGAGGAGGGGACTGGAGACCACAAATGTGAATCACAGTTTAGGACAAAAATCAAAACACACTAAGAGAACATGTGAGTAATGTGCAGTGTGCTTACACACACAAGCAGCGGAAGAGTTCATCTAGTAAATACAGCAGCAGTAGCCCCCTTTCCCTCTACAGTACAACAACTGCATAACAGTACCCACTGGGCACTTGAAGCAGAGGAAAAGAAGAGTCCATCAGGTCATTTTAAATAGCAGTCAGCAAAACTGAACAATATGAGAGACCAGAGAAGTCGTTCTGACATTCTTCTGTTTGAACCCTTTAGCTATCTGTGCTGGGCCTTGGCATGGCTTCAGTCACTGTTCCATGCAGCTCTGAAACCGAGAACAGGTCTCACTTCCTGCGCACAGCAAACAGTCCCTTTTCTAACCGTGGAAAATACCATGACTTTCCAAGGCACGAGAAGTCACTGCTGCCTCTTTAAGGGCAGCATGCAGCAAGCCATGCTCCTGCAGGACAGCAGGCTCTGCACAAACAGACTCCTCTGGCCGACACATGACTTCCGCTGGCAGTTCTGGTGGGCAGGACTTGAAAAGATTGCCAAATCCCAGTGACCAGCAAATCCAGAGCTGGCTAAAAACATCCCACAAACACTGCAGTCCAGAGCAAACAAGATGAAAAAAAAACACATTAAAAAAAGGCTGGATTTTATGCAAGCACAGATGCTTCAAAGTGCTAATGAAGAGGAGGAAGAGGGTTGTAAGGGTTCTAAGAAACAGAGGCTGGGTGGCTATTGGATTCTTTGTTTTTTAAAGACATGGCAATTCAGTGTTCCTTTATAAGACATCAGTGCCATATAGCGTATTAGCTGCATGCAAGCTGCTGCTTTCAGTAAAAATTGCATCACCTGAGAAAGACACTGAATGATTACAATTTCTGTGGAGCACGCTGTCAGTATCATTTAGAGCTTTAAGATCTACTATGTGCTTCACTTCTGATTCAGTCCAGCACCCAGGCAGCCTCAAAAGGGCTTTTGAACAAGGCTGTGGGGAAAGGGAGTAACAACAGCCTGTGAAACCACGCTGGTGAGCCAGCAGAGCTACCGCAGGCTGCGGGCAAGCTTTGGAAAATACTCAGGATCAAGAGATGCATATGATGAAGGACTACTGCTTTCCAAGCAACAAATACAGGGTATTCCTGGAGTATGTCTCAACTTGACTCTGAGACCTCCCTGGCATAGAGCGCTGGTGGAAGTAGTAATTCACCTGGGCTTCCCATTCTCGGTCTTCTGATGTGGGCCCCTTCCCTCACTCTTACAAGTGGTATGCAGAACACCATGAAAGAAGATGGTGATAAAAAGCAGCAGTCAACTTCAAGCTTGACACAGAGGTTTGCAGGCAGTCAAACTGATTTTCCACCGCCACACTGCACATCCTAGTTGGACTGATAAGGATGCCTCTCCATGATTTTGTGAGCCACAGATCACCAAGGAACAAGCAGTTACAGGGTGAAAGTGATCAAGTTGATCTTGCTGGGCTCCATGTAATAGGAGAGCTGGCCTGCATATAAGAGGTTGAAGCCAACCAGTGTTTTGGAAAACCTGAATGCTGCCACCCAGACCCAGATATGGTATCTTAAAATGTCCACAGTGGCCTACAAAAACATGCAGTACCACACTTGGTACTGCAGGAACAGGAAAGATCTACAGCCCCACTGAAACCCTGACAGCTGGGGAAGCCAGTATGAGCAAAACTGCAAAGTCAGGCACAGGAAGCAAGGGGCAAGAACTTCCCAAATAGCAAAAGTTGTTTCCCAAACTACGCTGGAGTTTGTCAACTTCCAGTATGGAACTGGCTGGCTAGCTAGATGTCACACTCCAAGTGACAAAGGCCACCTTTCCTGGAAGACACTCTCTTACTGGTTGACCCATGAAGCCGGATGAGATCAGCCCAGACTTCCACCAAACTTCTCCCACATTGTAGTCTTCTTTTCAGGGTTTACCTTCTCACATTTTGAACGAAATCATCTGCCACCAAGTTACTGGTCCTCTCATCAGAAGTCTCACCTCAGACTTCCCCATCCACAGAAAGACTAAGCATCTCCAATACTGCCATCCTCCTTCACCCCCAGACAGACTAGGCAGGAACAGTCACCTGCACTACTCTTCTCTCAAGCTATCTCACTATAGGTAGTTCATGCCACGCCTATGCATATACTTGCACTGCATATACTTGCATATACTTGCACTGCATATACTATGCATATACTTGCACTGCCATTTGTATGTCTGCTGCCATAGCTAGATATCCATTACTGCTGCCAAGCAAGCGTGGTTAGAAAGTTGAGACACAAGAGCAGCAACATTCCTATGCAATGTTCAGATCTGGTCTGTACCCCAGCAGAGGCACAGGCACGGTGCTTTTATTATCTTTGAAAGCTTCTTCTAAAGTGGCAACTGTTTTTCTTCAGAACAAAGGCCTTTTGGCCAACCAGAAGTACCAAATATACCCATGAACAGCAGCGCAGGCTTCCCACTACACTACAGCAAATGAGCGTAGGGCAGATACAATGCAGCCTTGCAAACCAAGCAACATGTCCTTTACTTCCCAGCTTAACTCTGCACCACATGTTCTGTTCAGCTCACCAGAAACATCAAATTTGTACAGCCAAGTGACCTGGCAGTGCACAAATCAAATATTAACATCAGTAAAGTCTGTGGTCTTTCTCAAAGGTTTGATCTCACAGGAGTAACAAACTCTTTGTTCCTGAGCTTCTTATTTTGCTATAAGTTTAGGATTGCATTGGATAATGATCCAATTACTTTAATTTGGATTATTAAGACCAAGCTGCAGGGTGCTTCAAAAGTACAAATCAAACCAGCCTGTCTTGTCAGTTTTAGAGCAGCTGGTCAAGCTGACATGGAGAGCTTAGCACTGAAAAGCCATAGGAGAAAAAGAAGCTGAACTTATTTTTACTGTGTGAGATCCTAAAGTCTCAGGAAACAGCCTAGAGCAGACATTGACGGATGCTAAATGGAAACTTACTTTAACAAATGCACTCTTAGAGGAAGAAATAAACAAAATGGAATCAAACCAGTGACTAGGTAACAAACCCGTCACTAACTCCAGCTGTCAAATAACAAACCTTGGATCCCCTTCCTGCCTGCTGAAGACACATGACCTCCAGGGCCCCCCAACCATGGCCCTGGTGCAGCAGGTCAGCATGCTTAAACCACACTCAATAAGTGGCCCCTTTATCACAGCTGAATCTCAAGGCTGTCCCCAGATCTCTGGATGCCTGAGCATGAAACAAAACATTTTTCCCTGACATAGCCTTGGGTAAAGCTCTTGTGTTAAATTTCTGAGAACAGTTAAATGAACACACTGGGAGCTAGAGTAAATATGTGAAAATATAGGCAAAATGAACCAGGTTGTCATCACCCTCCTTGTCCATGTCTTCATAGTCCTAAAATACATAACCACTGTGACACAAAGGAATTATCTTGAATTCAGGATGCATTGCAAAGGCCAGGATGTAGAAATACATTATCAGGTGACTGTTCCAGAGTCTTTTCCCATCACATTTTTACAATGTAGAGGATCTCTTCAAAAAGTAGTTAAACACTGGACTTACATAAGTTTGCCCATCATTTTATGACTTCGAAGTGGGTCAGGCTCAGGAATCTGAGATACATTACTAGTAAGTACCTGGCTATTATCATTAGCCAGCTCCACAGGAACTAACAGGCATTTTAATAGCAGGTTTGCTCTCAAAGGAAAATATTTTTTTATTCTGAAACTGTTGCCAAGTAACAGTGATTAAACCATGGGGGAAATCTATCAAATTACTGCAGCCTCAGTGGCATTACTCAAAATTATAGAAATAAAGATGAGTCCTTGATTTTCCTGCCTTCATTTCACGTAACACGTGTTAAACATCTGTATCAGGCATAAAAGCTATTGAGGATGAGGATATCAATGAAAACAATAGTGAATCCATTTCCAGGAACTCTGTCTCCATGTATTCATATGTATTCAATCCTAAATATTCACATGAGATTAATTTTATATGCCACTACTCCGCCTTTAGCTATTTCAATTGTGGCTCCATGCCTGAAGCAGCTCAGGGAAATCCAACTGACTGGTAAAATTCAAGAATCCTCCATTAACTTAGGACTTGATAACTTCATCTTCAAATAAGTTTTATTTTCTAGATGCATTTTTTCTGGTGCAATCTCTAGTTTCCAAGTGCCTCCACAAACAATAACCTTTTTTTATAACGGAACACGCAGCTCCATGAGAAAGCAACTACCTCCATTCTAAAACCAAGGAAACTGAAACAGTGAAGATACAGGAACTTTCTCTTCAGCTTTGGGTAGAGTCCAGTAGTTGCTGACTTTTAGCTGAGACCCGGATCAGAGTACAGAAATGCACACATGCACTCACTTCCCCAGGAATACTTGATCAAATAAAACAAACAGAAAAGGCTTGCATTCCTCATGCCAAGTTCAACATAAACACTTGTGGCTATTACATGCACCCGTATTCTATTTCCTATGATAAAGCATGGTCAATATGAATTGTGATAAAAGACATTTCTAAGAAATACTGGAAAAAGATTGGAACTTTGGGGTTCTTACTTGAAGAAAGTGCCTTCACAGTCTCTGCAAATGAGATTTCATCCCAACAGGGATTAATGAAGTAAAATACAAATCCCTTGAAGATCAGAGATACGGTCACAGCATTTGATCACAGATAGGACCAGATTTCAGCCTTAACATGAAAGCAATATAGTACTGATTTAGTTTTGCAAAGTTTCAGAACTCATAAACCCATAAATTTCCAGTTCACCTTTATTATTTATTCACATTTACAGGTAAGAAAAAGCACCCAAACTTCACCAATCTTTACAGAAACCCTGCATGTATCACAGGAGGAATATGCCCCTGCCATGCCCTCCCCTCTGCATCAGCCACCCCTCCTATGCTTAAATTTGCCAGCACTTGTCTGTATATTCTACACAAGTGTCAAAATGAGTTAAACTAATGCATACATGTTTTTATGAGAACCAGGATAACTGCACAAGTACGTTTAATGCATAAGCCCTCCAAGGAATTTGCTAGGGGAAGTTTACACTCCTCCCAGCAAGTAAGGAATGTGTAATTTAGCAGCATCTAGCACAGGGCAGGTTAAAAACAAAACAAAAACTGACCTCCTCCCCCAGAGAAAGCCTTCACTTAAAGATTCTCAGATTTTGCATTCCACATTATCAGAACTTCAACCAACCTCTGAACAAGTGCATGATTTATTTTAAACATGCTTTTGATGCTGCTAAACCTAACTAAGGCACTGTCAAACAAAAAGACTGGTTTTATTCTGGAGTATCCTGGAAATACTGGATGACAGAGATCTCTACCTTTGCTATCAGCATTTGCAGGCAACAGGAAATACCTCAGTTGGTAAATCAAGCTAATGTAACTGAGGTGATGGGTACATTCTACTTTAAGACAAAAGGCCACTTGGAGCTGGTTTCTACAATAACGGAAAAGATAACATTTGGTCTGCTTTGTTTCCCGGCCCTGATCCTATAAGTAAAATCTGATTTTTCCAAGTTGTTTACGCTCTTTTGCTTGACACTGTTGCCAGCAAGCCTTGCTCCAGCTTCCTGTGCATTTTTAGAGCAGCCATCTATCTCCAAGGAGGGGCTGTGACTGGAAACTGGCTGGGAGATGAGGGAAGGAGCTTAAGGGGCTACAAATCCTTAAGCATGTTCTGTGCTCTACGCTTTGGTATACCAAAGAAGCGCATGGAAAGGACAGCTTGGGACAAGCTGCTTTCTTACCATAAGCGTGCTAAAGGAGGCACAAGCAGCCTCTTTCTGCTAGACAGCAATTATTTTTATTGCAAGCCAAATATTTAAATCTCATGTCTTTCTGTCAAGGATCAGACAGCAGTGGCATAGCCTGCAGCCTTGTGCACATGTGACTTGCTCACGTTGTGTGCACACTGTTACACAAGCAGTGCCAACAGCATCAAACCAGAGCGAAAATTAGGATTATGCAAATGGGCTCTTTGAGCTGACTCATTCTGGTCTCTTGGGAGGCACAAGCCCCAGCTGTAGCCTGCTCCATCCCGTCCTCAGGCACCCTTTAGTAACTAAGAAGTTACCAGTTCCCACTATCCCATGTTCTCACAGTGAGAGCACTCTTCTGCCTGTTTTCAACAAAATTTGTGATCACCTTGTGAGATCTACCACCTCCTATATTAAATTTGTCTATGACTCGTTAACGGACTTAAAGGTCTCTGAGTGATGGAAGAGGCAATGACAAATACATAGCAGAATCACATACAGCTTTAGCTTTCATGCCCAAAGAACTGATTGTACCTATACTTTGTCAGGCATTCACAGTGTACTCATCACACGACAATCCAGTGCCTGGCAAACTAAGAAAGGCTTTTAAAACCAAACCAAACCAAACCCCCCCAAACAACACAAATATAAAAATCTCTGTTCCTCATTCGGAGCCCCACAAAAAACCCAAAGTACTTTTCTGTTCATTTAGTGACAGATGAACTGAGAAAGACCTGACATTTTTGATTGAGGGCAGCCCATGAAATGCCTACTGAAAAAATAGTAAACAACTTTTTCATCATACACCAGACATTTCAGACAGTGTATACACTGAAAGTGAACACAACAGTTCAAGTTTCATGGATGCATCCAAGACACATTGAGCTGAACACACCACAAACTCAACAAAGCTGCTATTGAAGCCAGTGGAAAGACTTTGATTATGTCCAAGAGTATCTGCCTTTATTTAAATCACTTTATATAAAGACTCCACTTAAAAGTTCTTTCAGCACAGATAATAGACCCTCTTTTTCTAAGCTTTTGCCTGCAAGATCATCATCTTTGTTCTCTCATTACAAATTCTGCTAATTGCGTACATGCTCATTGCTCTCACAGGACACAGTATTAAGGATTTGTGTGTGTAATACTATGAGAACATGAACTAAGAAGCTCAGCTGTCATGCCACAAAGTGTTTTCTTTTCGGCACTCTGTTTTGATGTGTTTTGAGAGTAAACAACAGTACTGCACACTTAACATCAAAACTTTTCTGCTTGTGCTGTTGCTTTCAGAGCAGCTGATGTTCTTGCCCGTCCCTCTGAATGCAACGTACATAAATAAGTAATTGGATTGTACTTACGTACTTCCATAGTCAGCAACACTTGCTTTCTGTATGGCAGTCCCCCCACAAGGAAACATTAAGGATGTATTACAGAGGTAAAAGCATCTGAACTTAAATATTTGTTTATAGTGGCCTTGGCAGGGATCCAAAGGTATTCATGCTGATTTACAACACATTTAGGTAAACGATCTGCTTTTGAAGGCAGCCAATTCTGCAAAGGCCTCTTGTAGATCTAAATCTGTTTCTTATTTCCTTTGCCCACCCTGCCACCTTTTTAAAGTGTACTTCGTGGTTGTGAAAGGTGATGGAGAGAGTGGCTGGGTATAGAAGTGGTTTACTCATGACGCACAAAGCATAGGTGGAAAGTATCCACACACACTGTGCATGCTTCCTTCTGGTCACAGATCAGAAATAGCTTCATTCAGCAAATTAATGTAGAACAATCCCATTTGCAGACACACTTGCAGCCAGGGATCAGGACAAAAAGCAATTTCCCCTTTACCTCTCTTTCATGATGGCCAAGGCCCTCCTCAGGATTTCTGAGATTGAGGACATGCACCTCTTGTGGCAAGGCTGTTGTGCCTCGGCTTGCACAGCCAGACAACACCGTGAAACTCTCCAGCAAGGCATGGACTGGGTGTGAATTGTTAACAGGCGACAAGACACATTCGCTCCTAGGCACAGGACCTGCAGAGGAAGACACAGAGGCACGTCATTTGGAGAAAAGAGCTATACACAGATTACACCTGTCAAATAAGCATCATTCTTTTGGTCATGAAGCCCATAGGAACAAAAGCAGAGACTTTGAGTTCGTTGCCCACAAAATGAAGACATTTATTTTCACTGAATACACTAACTCGTTGGTTCATTTCTCTCTGAAAGTTTAAGTATGAATTCCAAATTGAAGGTAGTCCTGTCTTTACCAGGGAGAAAAATCAAGGATTAAAGAGGAAAAAAAAACCAAAAACCAACCAAAAAAACCCCCAAAGTGGTTATAGTGGTAAGAGGAATTGGGTCATCTTAGATGTGAATTATTTGTTTATGTCAAACATTGTTATCTCCAAGCATTGAAAAATGCAATCATGTACATATAACAATGAAAAGTTAATCTCTAGTACACAGATAATTACATCAGGAAGGATTTGGGAGAGTTGGATTTGTTGCTTTTGAAGCAGTGCTGATTTATAGTGAATGTTGTTCAAATAGATTGTACAAAACAGCAGGCATCTGTCACATGATAAAAATGAAATGTTTGTTTACTGAGTCTATTTTGTGTCTGACAGCAATTATCTATACTGATAACAGATATCTAGTCCAAAACAGAGTGTACGCCCTTTCAAATAATCACCACAGCATGATGTAGTGCCATACAGTTATACAGTACGTGAGACAGCGCGATGTGATACAGCAAGATAGCACAAAAGCTAAAACATAGGGAGCAGTTTACATTTAAACTATATCTCAGGAAACTAAAGCAAGACAAATATTTATGAAAAGCAGCCCTGCTTTTCCAAAAGGACTCAAACCCACCCCTGACAGTAACAGATACTGTATGTTTTTGATTCAGAAGGTCACAGGGGAGCACAACTGACTTAACCCCTGATTTGCACCAAAATCACTCAGATGAGACACGCATCAACCAGTCAGTTCAGAGGCTGCAAGGCATAAAAGAGAAATATAAGCTAGAAGCATGACTTCCCCCCCCCCCTTGGAGAGCGTGCATCTGCAATAGAAGTAAAATGCTTCTTTCAAATCCAGTTCAAAATGAAAGCAAATCCTCAGCTGATCAAATGGCAGAGCTCCATCTGCTTTTGTGAAGTCTACATCCAGCTATTGCAGCCCCAGAGGTCCTTTGACTTATGTGCACACATATGTTTAATTATATTAGCACTGATTATAAAGGCAGTTCACTCACGACACAGCTAGCAGCTGGCTGTTTAGAAGGCAGAGTCCGTCTTAAACCAGACTTCATCTGGAAAAAGCAAAGCCCCTGAGCACAGGGAGATTTCCGCAGTGGCTTGGGCCATGCGTGCCTTGTCCTGCCAAAGGGGCCATTCCTGAAACCCACCAGTGCATAGTACGTATCCCACCAGCTCCCCCAGAACAGGAATATTTGTCAAAGACAATGCTCAAGACATGAATTACGCATGCCTGTGCTTGGGAAACAGGATAAACTTTCTACTCGGTACAGAAGGACCTTGGTAGTAGCACTGACCACCAGCCTGGAGGATTTAAGGTTCATTTGGGTTTAATTCCTTCTCAAGAATGTGTATACAAAGTGTGACTAGTCCAAGCAATGATACTCAGTTCAAAACCAAACCAAAACCAAACCACTAAAAACACAAACTATGAAAAAGTTGCCCTTTGTAATGGTTGAAGTAGTATTTAGAATTTGTAACAGTAACACAACCAGCAGAGAGGCCTTGTTTTCCTGATGTAAAAGCGTAGATCAGAGAACATACTAATCAATTAGCCTAACCATTGGTGTGCAAGTCCTGCAGCAGACCAGGTTACACAAGCTGCACAAAAAGTATTTCTGAACTCCACAAGCATTTCTTGGGCTGCGGAATAAATTGAGAACCAAGGAGTGTTTGTTCCTTGAATTCCTTCTTGCAGACCAGAATGGAGTTAAGATGCTTCTATCATAAAGCACACATGAAGAACAAGGTGCAAGACTCAGAACTCGACAGAAATGGAGTTGTTGACAAAAACAACTTAGGAAAGGTTCAGGAGAACAGCTACTAACTCCCTCTCTGCAGAGGGGATTCCATTGCGAGCACCTATTTCCATGCAGTACATCTACCAATCCTCCCCTCCAGCCTTCATCTGATCTTTATCCTGTACAAATGGGCCACATTAGAAGACATCTGGATTTTCCCCTCAATTCCTATGAGGACTCATCCACATGAAGACAACAGTGACTGGTACATTCAGGCTGTCTAACCGACTCCCTTGCTGGCACCTCAAGTGTGCTTAAGCAAGCCCTTCTTGCAAGGCCCTCTGTTCTGCTTGACATGAAAGACTGAAATACTCCCAGAGGGAGCAGAAGTTCACATCCTGGATAACTGTGTGCAGCTGAGCTTATCTACACAGCAAAGAGCAGAGCAAAGCATGCCCGCTCTGCCTGCACTCCATAGCGGCTGGAAGTGGGCCAGATCTCCTGCAGAAACCCCATCACCCCACTGGCATGCCACTTCTGTCAGCTCTGTTTTGAACAAACAGGGCACAGAGCTGCTCTAAGCTGCTCTATAGAAGAAACCAGTGTTTTTGCAGAGTTCCTGCATTTGATAGAGTTGCTTTCAGGACAGCCTCATAAGCAGCTGGTCCTCAAAATCAGAACAGAAGATCAGAGTACCTACTGAAGGCTTGTTCCACTGCATTCAGACCACATATGTAGGCAAGGCTGCCTACATAAAAGAAATGATGGTGGGGTAAGTAACAGAGGGGCTACTCCAGATGAGGCATTTTTGCCAAGTTTCATGTAGGTGCTTGTGTAGCTATGTCCTAGAGCCATAATACAATTCCTAGGAGCTCAAGACTCTCATAAA
The DNA here is from genome assembly GCF_028554395.1 of Pezoporus wallicus. Classification (NCBI taxonomy): domain Eukaryota; kingdom Metazoa; phylum Chordata; class Aves; order Psittaciformes; family Psittacidae; genus Pezoporus; species Pezoporus wallicus. The sequence goes on from NW_026642342.1 coordinate 6,710,459, forward strand.
CATTATTTCTCTTAAACGTGCTGCTGGCAGTACCAAACAGCAATCTTAATGCACTGAAATACACACATTTGCCCAATCACTATATGGGGTGTAGTGCCATGCCCAGCATACGCTTGCACTCCTGGAGGTAGTTCCAAGTGAAAGCAAAACTTGTCTCTAGCTCACAAAGTCCACTGATGGTCAGCCTGTCCATGGCACAAGCCACCTTCTCTCCATTTATCTATTTCTTTATGCATAAAATCGCCTATTTTTACACTGCACACACCCCAGTGCTGCCTGAGTTATTCATTAAACATTAAGTAATTTTATTTCCAGCACTTCCTACTGCATTTGCAGATCTGTCCCAGTCAAAGACGGGTAGGTGCCACTACGAGCACCCTCACTCTAGTGAGGGCAGCAAGAGCTCTCATCTTTTCAAGGTAGCTGCTCTGGCTCTTGGCTCCCTCACAGACCCCTCCTGCTCATGCACATTCCTTCCTGCCACCATTGGAAAGCTAGTTACTCCCCCGAGGCAGTTTAAATCCTAAAAATGCATATTTACCACAGTGAAAAAAACCAAACAGCAATCCCTTTTTATGACACTACAAATCTGATTATTTATCATTTCTGCACCGCCTGCTTCTATTTGAGAGCCAATGTGAAGCCACAGCCTCATCCTGCCTGGATTTTACTGTTGAGCTGCTCGTCCCTTTACAAACACCAGGACTGGGCTCTGCCAGCTTCCTGCTCCAGCCCCATGGCCCATTCCTGCTGACCTCACCTTCATCTGCAACAAAATTCACCATCGTCACTGCTGAAGGGCCAATTCATCCAATGAACAATCCAAGACTGCCTCATCAGCTCCAAACACATACAGATACTCTTCTGCATTCATCCCCATCGAAGTGGCACTTAACGAGTCAAAAGTATCTCCCAGTTTATGCACCCTTGTGTTCCTACAAGCCTTTAGCTTCTTCCCTGTAAGAACACAAGTGTGCACGCACAGCCATCACTGGGCTTTTGTTTAACTTTGGAGCATGCATCCAGTTAACCTTGTTAGCAAATCCTGCCGCTTCCCACAGTCAAACTTCTGTTGCCTAATGCCTCAAAAGCCTTTTGAAGATGGAAAGCAGGTTAGGCAGTATTATAAGAACCACTTATTACATATGTGTTTTATGATGGCAAGTGTTTAATGATGGCAACTGTTTAGCAAATTTTGAGTTCTAGAGAATCATTTAGTACTGAATTATTTTCCACTTCCAATTAATAAGTCTTTCAAAGGAAATCTTCGTGCAGACCCAACCTTGTTTGATACAAACATCTGGAACCTATTCAATGCAATTTTCAACATTCTTGTTTCCCATATCATTCATGCTACTAATGAGCAACATGTGTTCTGCTGGAAGAAAGTAACAGAAATGGGAGTAAGACACTAAAGGGGATAATACAACAACCCAAGAGCAGCTCATAACTGTGATGGATTTTATTCAAATTGTAAAGGCTAATATACATTCTGCTGTACTTCCATGGAGATTTCTACACTGTTGTCAGCTGAAAAGCATGACCAGCTCCTGCGGATTATGTCAATCTTTGCTGGAGGACACATGGCATGCTATAGTGGTTCCCATACGCCACACCAGAGGATACAAGCTACACCAATGGGATATAACACTCCTTAGGAGAAGGACAGATCTGTTCTAATTGGGTTTTTGACTTGAGCAACACTAGAGATCCCTGTGCTGTTGGGCACAAAGTAATATAAATGACTGCAGATCCTGCTAGAATTCATCACTTCATATGCTGAAAAGCGTATCTCGGAGGAAGCCGACTGTCCAAGCAGAGATTTCAGTATGTCCAAATGACGGACTTTCACAAACTTCTTTTGAAGAAGGTTAATTTAAGGGTATTTTTTTACATCAGCTAGTGACAATGACAACTGGAACAAGGAGGAAGAAAAGAGACAGGATCCTTCAACCTACTTTTGAATGATAACAGGGTTATGTAAAAACAAGAGGAGGGGAAGCCATTTTCTCTGGAACTGAAAAGCTTAAGATTCACTGCAGAGCACTTGACTAGATTTAGCAATAACTTCTTTCTATAACCTTTATCACTCATTTCTAAGGATACAAAGTGCATGGGCAAAAGGCCACTGTTCCTTGTGGAATAGTTACCACCTACACAACCTTCCTCTCATTAAGGGTTTCTCACCGAGGGAAGCATTTATACCACATAGTTGTACTCAAAGATTCAAGCAACTTAGAATCTACAGAAAGGAGGAGTGCCTATCACTTAAAGGGAAAACATAAGTCATTACTATTATTTAGTATGGGTGGCGCTGTAACAACAACTATTAAATTCCTTCCTGCACACCCCTTCATGGAACACCACCTGGGAAGCCAAGTGGCTGGTGATTCAAATAGAGTAGAGGATAATGGAAAACCTCTACCATCAATACAAAGAGCGGCTTTTACTAAAGGTGACCATGAAAAAACAGCTTCAACTCCTAAGTGAGCACTTGAGTAAGACATCCCTGCTCGGGTTCAGTCAATTTTGGCAAGCAGCCTGAAGTCCTGAGAGATGGAAAAGATGAGATGGTAAGAAATACCACAGCTGCTTTGTGATGAGAGGCAGTGGCATAGAGGAAACTGCAGTGTTTCTCCTCATAGAAAAGGAGAAGCATTTCCACCGTGATCACCACCAAGAAGCTGGACTGTCAAAGACTCTTCCTGGACTATGCAATTTTCCTCTCTGAGTAAGTGTGACCACAGTAAGATGCAGGGGAGAGGAACAAGATATTGAAAGGAAGAATTGTACATAGGGCCTTCACACTAGCCAGTAGGAAGACTGAAGTAGAATATTACTATCCAAAGCATTTCGTATTTGTACAGATCTACTGCTGATTTTTGCATCTTCCAGACTGTTTGGCTGGGAGGGGGAGGAGAATGTTATGGTTTTCTTGTTCTATACAGCTCATGGCAGCAGTTCCAACTCTGAGGAAACACAGCACATGCAACACAAAATGATACTGCTGCTAATCTGCCATCATTTTGGTAAGCAGGAAGAAATTCAGTGCCAAACAAAATTTTGGGGGTGTTTTAATATCACTTTTCTGCCTTAGTACGTAGTCAGAGAAGGGTGGGACTAAAAAGATTGTAGATACATTCTAACAAAAAAAAAAAGCAAAAAAAAAAGCAACTTCTGGATGCTTTAAGAAGCAAATTTTAAAGTGTGGGGTGGGTTTTTTAGTTATTTAACCTTCATTTTCAAACCCTCCTGCAATTACAATAGGATATGCTCAATACTGCAATAAAAGCTTTGAAATTTTAGAGGGCTGGGGAATGAGATAAAAGCAATAAGCTTACAGTATTAAATAAATTTCATTCTTATTTGGATATTCTCTCCTCTTTCTCCTTTCTACATGTTTACTTTATACTAGGACAAAAAACCTCAGTGACATTTGGCCTTTTCACAGTATGTCCCAACACTTATGTAATATATTACTTAAGTAATATAGTAGTTTAATTTAAGTAATACATTACTTGAAATAGATATATAGATACATCTACTAATATGTAGATATTTTACAGTATGTCCCAACACTTACTTATGTACTTACTTTAAGTAATATATCTAAGTAACATATCTACTAATAAGTAGAAGACCTACATATTAGGTCTTCTAAGCCTTTCCTCATGCAACTATGACTGCACTGAAATGCTACAGGTATCTCCCTTCAATAAGACTACTTACATGAACTAGGAATTACCCACAAAGAGTATTTTAAACCTTAAAAGCTCACATTTTCCACATTTGTGGAGTAACTGATGAGAGTTCATTCAATCACTGCATCTTAACCACTGACTGGTATCGATGAACTTAGAGCAGATTCTACTTTAACAGAAGGAAAAGCAGACCCTTCGTGCACTGCAGCCAAAGCAGGACTGAAATAGAGTAAATGTTAATGAAGGCCCTTGAATGCATTTCAGGACTTCAGCAGAAACTGACAGAGGAACAAAAAAGTGTGTGAGAAAACAAACATGCACTGAAAATTAAGCGGGGGTACATGAAAAAGGTACTGAAACCACAAACACAGCATAGCTGTTGTACACAGGGCTGGGTAAGTTTTCCTTCATATCCTGATTTTTCAGGGAGTTCTTTTACCACCACATCTAGCACAGTCGTCTCAGCAATGAAAGAGTACTTTTCATGATGCAACTACTTTTGACTGAATTACCACAGGGGCGAGGGGGACAGGTTTAAAGTTACAGGGGAAAAGATTCATGGACATGGACTGATTTTGGCTGTTTTTAAAAACCAAACCAACCAAAACACCTCAAATCTCAACCTCCACATACATCTATTCTAAATGAGCTATAAAACCTGAACTGAGAAGAGGAAGAAAACCCACTATATCCTCAAGAAATATTTCATACAGATGGCAAGATTTGGTTGTAGAAAGAGTTAAATAAAACGTATAAGCTGCACTAACTAAAACCATGTGCTTATGCAAAAACACAGCAGAGTTTCCCCATTCCAGTACTTGAAGCCCACTGATCTTCAGCAACTCCCCTTCCTAACACTCCCCTTGCTCCTTCTGTCTTTCTCAAAGGGAAAAAATACCCAAACCAATCATCTGGAACTATGCATTAATCTACATACCTTACGCTGGTTTCTGTTGTTAGTGTTTCAGTCACACTCCTGCTCTGTGTGCTCCCAATCCCCAACTATCAACCCCCAATTAATTCCAATTCCACTATCACCAACTCTGCCCAGATTTATTCCATGTAGGGGCCAAACTATTCAATATTGTATTTAAACTGCAATGTATTTTGATCCTCTATTTTCTGTAGTCTTTCTAGACGTTTCTGTGATGCACAGTAAAATCTACCTAGCATCTTCTGCCTGCCCACTGGGAATCACTAGGACCCACTGATGACATGCCTCATACCTTTCTTGGGTTGCTGTTATGTTTGGTACAACCTTCTGATGCTGGTTTCTCCTTCTAAGCAAAGTAATCCTTTAGGCCTCTCTGGAGAACATGTTGCAAGATATCCATTCTCACTGTTTCTAACCACTGGTAAAAACATGAGGTTTATCTCATCTGTTTAGCAGAGATGATCTAACTTCAAACAGTGCTTGCACAGATCTCACATTTTTTTCCATGCAGGAAAAAAGAAAACACAAAATGAACAACAAACTACATTTCAAAAGTAGAAAAGCTTTCTTCTACTTTCTTCAAAATAGGCTTCTATTGATGTTTTGTCCTTACCAGGACATAAAATTGATGCAAGTTCAATTGGAAAAGTTTACCATCAAATAGAGCTCAACTTCTATTGCAATGTACTGCTATTTAGAAATAATTAATTATACTTAACCTACCCCTTTCATGAAAATAAGTAAATGATCAAGTCCAATTAATTCTTTATGCAGCAAAACTTATTTCAAAGGCTGAACGAGCACAGCAAAACTAGACAATGTCAGTAAGTCAGTATCTTGCTTAAAAAAAGAAACTCCATCTGTCTTGTTTATACACCTCAAATCAGTTAAACAGAAAAGTCAATGAGTTAAAAACCTGTTTGGTTTAACATCTGCTGAGCACAACTTTAAGATACAGCTATGCATGAGGCATAATCTTAGAAAACAAACATCTGCACCTGGAAAACAAAGAAGTCTTTCAAAGTAGATGTACTGTACCACAGAGCTCCATTTCATGTAACCTCTTTCTGACCAGAAGTACCGTCAGATCTCTACCTTCTCTTGAGGTCTGCAGCAAAACATTGCTTATGGGAATTCCTCTCTAGTATTTTTCCATGCTTAAACATCCAAATACTTCCATACATGTTCTCTCTCTCTTCTCATCCCTTCTCCCAAGCGAGTATTTGAAAAACACGCCACTAACACAAGAGCATCTTTTTAAACTGTATAAACAGAACAGCATGAATGTGTTGACTTTCATTTAAATATATCCAGAAAACACAACCTCTGTTTTCCATGCCCAAGAACTGAAAACAAAGTAGTCCACTATTCATATTTCAGAAAGGGTTGACAAGTTTTTCCCATTGGTATCCTCAACTAGTAGAAACAGACAAGTTTCCAGCAACTGGTCTAAAACTCAAGTGTAAGTCATGCTCTTGTACAAGTCTCAGGTCCATGGAGCTCCTATCCTTTTTCAGCAGTAGCTAACATTACTCAGACTGAGGGCTTTCCCCACCCCAGACACGGCTGTATTTCAGAGATGCCTGACTTCCATCACAAATTCTCTAAAATGCAAGTAAATCATTTTGCCTTAACAGCCTTAATGGAAGAACCAAATGTAGCATTCAGTTTTCACCAATGCTAATGGATGAATTTGTCTTAAGCACCATGATTGTACAAAAAGGAAAAAATGAACAAATTATTTGTAATATTCCTTGTTCATTATTCCAAACAGCAGCCAAACTTCTTGTTGTGAAAGTCTCTTTTCCCCAGAGATAGCCCATAAATTCTCTCAGATTTATCCCTCTTTACCGTAGAAAGGATAGGAAGTTGCATGAAAACAATGAATGGGAAGTGCACTTTTTATCAGACAACGACAGGAAGCATTCTGCTTGGTTTACATGAGAGCTCTGTATTAGGGCCAAAAGCTGGGGCGGCGAGGGAGGAAGACTATGAAAATGAAATGCCTGCTTAGAACAAAAATAGCTTAAATAGGCTTCAAAACCATTGTATTTTCAATAAATTGAAACTCCTTAAACCATCTTACCCACACTACTGCTGTTACTGTAATGAGTAAATTGAAGATGACAGAGAGGAAATGCCAGACTTCATAAAATCAGTTTCAAGAGGCAAAGAGAAAGAACCATACTTGCCTTCATGATCAGCTACACAGGAATTCATGCATCATCAAAAAGCATGCATAAAAACACGTGCAAACATAAATCAGACCTCAGCAGTCTATGCTTATTTAAGAAAAAAAAAGTCTTTTGAGCCTCTCAGCAAAGTGTTACCTACTTAAATTGCAAATGTATACTTCAGTTCTTTGTATACTGGTACTCTGGAAGGTGCTGATACAAGTTCTAATGATTTTCAAACCAGCACATGAAGTGTTAATACCCCATCTGAGGCAGCATCAATAACTATAGAAGGTGGTACCAAAATACACAGTAATAGTAAGATTATACAAGATACTCAATTGGGGGCAGGATTTTTGGTTTAAGAGGATTTTGTTTACACTTGATCCCCACTGACTTCCATTTGGAGATACATGCACAGCCATCTTTTTGCCCAAAATACATGGTGCTGTACTGGTTGTCCAAGGGGCACTACCACGCAGTTAAGAGTTTATAGCCCAAGTCTTACCTGATGGCTAATGAGAGTACCCTCAAGGAGATCAGAAGAGATTAAAGATGTCTCATGTTAACTGAATCAGGGTGCAAACCAACCAGAGTTGATAGCTACTCTTTCAATTTCCAGGCTTTTATAATTGTTGTTACTGGAACTATTAGACACTCAATAAACATTTCTAAACCATTACAGCATTAGAGACTTCTACAAACCATTAACAGATTTTCCCTTAATTCAGAACATGAGCATCATTTTTGATAGGTCATCCAAGCTCCAAAATAAATTCATAGCTAAAGTTTTCCTTTTTATTTAATTTCTTTTATTTGGGCCCAAATTGCTGCTTCTCCTTCACACAAAGACACACTGAATTTTCAGGGGCTCTGTCTGCACCTTTTTTTTCGCTATGCACTCCTTTCCACAGCTCTCAAACTTCTCTGTAATTTGTTTTCTGCTCTATACAGCCCTTATTATTACATTAAACAGTTCCTATGCAGTCACTCGGTTTCACCAGCACTTGTCATTCACTGCAGCTACATACATACAAAGGACTCTTCTTTCAGTAAGAAGCCATGCTTTTTTATCTATCAATTGGCTTATTGGCAAGTCATTTTTTGGTCTTCAAAGAGGAAATAATGCATTCTGGATGTTGATGCATATTGATGCACACACATCTGGAGAGAGAGAAGTGACTTCCTTGCAAAGATATCTTTCTGATGAGTGAGATGTGGAGTACCAGAGGGTGCAGCTTTAAGCTCAACAGCAACTTGCATGCAATCTTCTTCTGCTTGAACTTTGTCACTACCCCTGGGGGCACATGGGAGACTTCTCATTCATGTCTAACACATCTGAACAACAGGCTAGCAGTCACTGCCTCTAATCCTTGGCCAGTACTGGAACATGTGGACCCTGCTTGCAACACCAGGCATTCAGTGAAAAGCAGATGAAAAAGGCTTTTTGCTTTGGTTCCCTCTCCTGCCCCTTGGTTTTGCCTGTCAGAAGCCCTTCTATGCTGGTGTATAGGTGCTCCACTCCAGCATGAAGCTTTATAAGCCTTCCCCTCCCTAATCCCAGCTAGCACGTCAGGAACATCACTTTATACTAAAAAAGGGAACATCTGCTCAGTGCCGAATGTGGAGAAGATCTGATAAACACGCCGCTGGCCACAGAGTCAGAACAAGAGCCGCAGCTTTGAAACGCATGATGCACATGCTGCCAGCCAGACCGGGATGTGTTGGAGCTGCTTTTCCCACCTCCTCAGCTGCAAACGGGCTGGAAATGTTCAGCAGTGGACAGGCCCCTTCATAAAAGGCAAAAACGTTGCTCCGTTACTTGGGCTTCCAGCTGTGGCAGCTGGCAACTGCTTGCCTTTGTCCCATCAAAGCAGCGGGCCTCAAAAGCAGCACAAGCCAAAGGGAAGGAAACAGTCTTGGGAGAAGATGGCTCCACAACTGAAAGAGCACCAGCCCTTTCCTAATTAAAAATAACAAGATTCCAAGTTCAATTGAAGGCTGAATTCCTGTAACTGACCCTTTAAGGATGAGTTCACTAAACGTCTCACTGCACAAACCTTGAAAACCGATCCTTGTCAAATGCTTAAGCAAAACAAATCTTCCCTCCTCAAAACACTTAAAGTTTCAGCCTTGCCTTGAAAAAAGTAAAAACTTCATGCAAAAAAAAAAGGGGGGGGGGGAAGCAAAAACTGCTATACTCTTCCCCATCCCCCACTCAGTTAACCAACTCTGCTCAGCCTCTGTTGCAGAATCAGCAAGGAAATCAGTTCTGGAATATGCCCTGCTACAGGTTTTCTCTTCAGACTTGCTAATTTTATTATCTGGTTTGTTTTTAACAAGGAAAGACCCTGTACCCAAGATGTTTGACTCTGCATAAAGGAGAGGAGGCAACATGGGGTTGACCCCAGTACCGAGGAATGTTTATGTAGTCCTTGATCTATCCTGAACTCAAGGACAGCATCCCCTTGGACACGGGAACAGTGTCCACACTCCCCTATCTGAAAGCTATAAAATTAAATGCTGCCAAATGTTTTTCCAAGTTCATCAAGGTACCTCAGGCAAGTTGGCTGAATCAGGCTGGTGTTGAAGATAGCTCAAACTACAGCTCAATCTCTAACAAGGGCTATAAATGTAACAGAACAGTGGTACTAGAACTGTGGTCCACAGGTCATTGATGGCTCAGCTGCCCATACATGGTCTGTGGTATGTGTAACCATACTTCAAAAGGGTTGACTACACACCTGGGTATTGCTGCAGAAGACAAAACTATCCCATGTTTCTGAGTTGCTAGGAACAGAAGTCAATCGGAACAGCCATCAGTAAGCGCCATCAGTAAGCGCCATCAGTAAGCAGCTGACCTGCTTACTTTAAGGCTTTAAGAAGCATTTATCTTCACTATTTCCATATATGCCAATTATTCCTCAAAAAACATCTCCCATTTCTGATTCAAAATAAGAAAAAAAACCCTTATGTTAGTTTTCAAGCTCCTCAGAAAAGATACACATTAATCTATAAAGCCCATTTAGATCTGATTACCTTAAGCAAAAGAACAAACATATGTTAATAGAGATCCACAGGCATCTGCCTATGTTTTATAAACAGTGTCAAGCGACATATTGTAGAACAAGACCAAAGAGAGTTTTCTAAAGTCCACATGCCAGAATCTTTAAAACATTGTTTAAAATACTTATTACCAAATATTAAATTCCCTGCTGTGTGACAAGCTCAGCTACAAAATTACTTTAACTCTCAAGATAGGCAAGTAACTCCAACAATAAAAAAGAAAGGCCTACCAAACCTTGCAGCTGCCTTTTCTGTTTAAAACAGAAGCGTCATTACAGCAGAAATACAAAGTGCCTTTAAGTTATCATGGTAATAGGCCTTAGCCTTGCAAGCTAATCCCCAGAGTCATTTTTTAAGCCATATGAGTGCAGTCAGCATTGGCTGACGGTAGGCGTGATGGCTCATGTAGTTCAGCAAGACCATGGATATTCCTAAAGTCAGCAACCAGCTCAACTTTGCTCAATGTATTCAAAAGCTTGCAACCTTCCCCCCCCCCCGCCCCTTCCCCAACCAAACATAAGAACGCACCTTAAAAGATGTTCCTCATGCAATTTTAGTAGTGAAGAATCAGGGAATTCAGGTTTTGCTGCTACAATTACGATCTCCCTCCTTTGTATCTACTCTCAATTTGTACTTGAGATGAAAAACTTCAATTTATTAGCCTAAACAAGCCTCCAACGTGAAAAATCAGAAGACAGCTAACAGACTAAATGAAACACTTAGAGCATCTTAAATACAGATGAATGCTCCAGTGGTCAAAAAGTAGCTCAAAGTAGGATTAAAATAACGTTGTTTCTAAGAATTGCATGTATTTCAATGCCTGCATCCATTCCACCCAACTAGCTGTTAGGGTCATGCCAAAAATGACCAACTGCTGCCAGGTACCTGTACAAAGATACCAGCCACTCCAGTACAGGGAGATGATCAGTCAGAGCCACCGTACACAGAGCTGGGAACCAGAAAGTCTGAATCAGCAACACAGAATTTAAATGACAAAATTCAAATCCCTTTACATTATTGCTTTTTACTATGCAGGGTGACTTGATAGGCAGTTTGTTGCCTCAAAGGAGGAAAAAGCTTTCTATGGGAAGAAAAAAAGCACCTCTGATTCAGACCAGCTTTGAAAGCATCTTGTCATGAAGAGCTGTATCTATGGTCTTTAACCATAAAAAACCTTTGTTAAAAATTAAGGAATAAGCATTTCCTCAATAACAAAGAGGTTTATTTGCTGGGCACAGTATCTGTTCAGATCAAGGGCATGTTTTTTTCTCGTCTGGTGCTGCTTCTATTAAACTGTCGATATTCAAAGAATTACATAAATACATCTGCTCTTCAAGCTCACTGCTTTTGGATTATAGTTATGAAAAGCAGAAAACATCTTTGTTTTTTCCTCCCCAAACTGGAAGAAATTGAACTTTGTCCTCTTCATAAGGCTGACTCAACAGGATGAGTGGAATACAAGTGCAGAGGTCAAGTGGCCTGAGAAATCCCTGTTGCAAATCTCCACACAAAAAGGCTGATTAGAAGCAACAGAAACAATACCTGAACATTAACAAGCTCAGTGCTTACACCACACTCTGAAAACAGGCTCTGTTTGAAGTGTGATGTTACATATTAAACTCAACTTTTAAACTAATATTGAAGTGGGAAAAATAACTAACCAACCCTCCACTAATCCAGAGGCCATTCCACCATAGCTCTGTGTTACCACCATCACAGTGAAGTTATCTCCAAGCAAGATGACCTAAACCAGAAACGCCCGGTCCTAAGACCTAGACAAATATTTTTCAGAGTATTTTCAAAGAGTCAAGGATCTGAGGCTATTGAAATTCTTGCACTCAGCAAAACAGGTCCTGCTTTCCTAAATACGTAACTATCATTTAAAAGGAAGCTTAGCACATAAGATAAATGCTTTGCCCCTGTGTGACTCCAGGGCCATATTTTCCACTTTTATAACCTGTTAACATTACTACCACTAATTTATAGAGCAAAAGAAAATTAGCAGTTGAAAAAGTGAGCTTGTCCTTAGGCAAAAAAAAAAAAAAACCAACAAAAAAACCACCTTGATTGCTTTTAAATGAGACTTGAAATTACTGTATTTACCTAACACAGTTCTTTTTGAACTATTTACACAACAAACACCACTTGTGATTTACATCTTCCCTAAAAAAAACAAACCCAACATATTGTTACACACAATGAAAGAGAAACTGAAGGTCTAAGTATGCAATGATACAGCACTTGGCCAGAATACCACTTTACAGCATATGCCCCATGATCTCTCCAATTCTTTCCTTCAGTCTTTGCTGTCTGCTTTTTCTTTTCACAGCTTTGCACTCTTCTCAGTCAAACTCTGTATTTACTTCCTTAAGCTGAATGAACATAAATGTCTTGGTTGATAACATCTTGTTCACAGTTCTTGCTGTAAGTTCAAGAACACCTTTGCCAGTCTGTTTCATACCGTTTTTCATTATAATCTCTTTGGGGCAGGTATTACTTGGGCCTTAGCAAAAGGATATCCATTCTGCTGGACTTACAAGCACCCAAACTTAGCTATTCCTATCTGCATAAACATTATGTGTCACTAGGTCATCACAACGGAAGTCCATGTTGCAGGAGGATAACAAGCATGACGTGTTTTAACACACAAGTGTTATCTTGTTTGACCAGATAGTACCATGTGTCAAATCACAGCATAACCCAGCCCCATGAATGTTGTGAGATGCCAATTATATGGGGAAAAAGAAGACTGTGTGCACCAAAAAAGTTTCTATAACAAACAGAAATGCTAGTCTCGAAAGGCTGAAAGAGCTTTAACACCAAAAAGCTACCTAGTTTTTTAGGGGACAAATACATCTACGTTTTCAACAAATGCTGCTTTGAGTATTACCTATGTTTGTGGTTTGCTTTTCAATACAAAGTGATTCTTTTGGTAGGCATCATGTAGCCATGCTGTAGCCTTCAACTCAAACTTTTAAAGGTTATCCTTTCGACATAAAATTGAGCTTCCTTATGCTTCAGCACAGCAGTAATCAGAAAGAAACCTATAAACAGCATTACAACATTAAAGAACAATTTTTCAATGTCAAAAATATCCACAAGTTAAACTGTATTATACATTTATCTGGTTTTTAATTGAAAGCTAATTTGGGGATTGTGTAAGAACTTCCGTAGTTCATTCTCCCTTCAAAGATTTGGTGGGAGTTTTTCAAACAACAAGCCTTAGGTCTGGTAGTCTGCTTTGTAAATAAAGTCTAAAGGGTATTATCCACACAAAGAGCTGAAGGTCACTACTCATTATCTCATTATATGGCCTAAGTATGTAATGTGTTTTCTTCTGGGATGTGATAATTAGCTTTGTGTTTCTTTGTTTTTAACAAGAACTTGAAGATACCGGAATCTCTTAAGGAAGCAGTGAATCATATTGGAAGGCTGTGTGCAGTAAGAATCAAAGTTACAGCCCTTCCTAGAACTTGCAATTTCATGGCCTCCACTTCCCAAAGGAATCTGCTCTTGGATCCCTGCTTTTAGGAAAACAGCTCCAAATGAACACGAGTACCAATACGCCAGAATTTTCTGGTGAGGAACATCTCAATATACACATTCAGAAAAAGAAAATTCATTCTAAACAAGCCACAAAATCCACAGAGACACCACGTGTTTTCCTTTCCATTGAGGATTTAAATCATGGTAATATACTTGCAGTTTAATCAAGTTAGGGCCAGCAAGTATGTATACTGTAAAGCAGCCAAGTCCTAAAATCATTCCCTTAAACCCAGCATACATGCTGAACACTGTAGCAGCACATACCTCCTTCAACTCCCATTGAAATCCACAGGTTCTTGTGTGGATGCTGGGGTTTTATTATCTCACAGGGTCAAGCTCTTAGTCCTTCATCAGGCAAGAATTCAGATGAAATCCATGGGAGATTTGCCAGAGAAAGGACTAAATGGAGAGTGAGAAAGGATGACTCTAAACAACTTGGGAGCAGATCTTTATAGGGAACAGAGAGCATGCATATTGTACGTCTGATTCATAGGGAGTTATTTAGCTCATGCAGATGGCAGCCACATGTAAAAAGATTTGGCCGTATATATCCTATACTTGCACCTCTTCTTCATTAAAAGAAAGAATGGCTCATCACTGAACAGGCATGATTCTGATTATCTCGAACGTACATTTTAACAGAATGAGTCAGGAATGAGATTCAGTCAAAGCTGCTAAAGTAGCCATAAAAGTATGTAACTTCAATTGTAAAATAAAGCACTTACTAATCAGTACCCTTGAGGTTCTTCTCTGCCCTTTAGACCCCCACCAGAAATGAAACTAACCCCACACCACAACAAAATCATTCTCAACAGAAAAGTAAAATTGCTCACTTAAGAAATCTCTCTCAAAAGGTGATCCGCAATATCAGTCAGAGCTCTTAAATGAATTACTAATGCCTCTCTTTCCACTTCCCTTGAGGTAAAGTTTTGCTTAAGAACTTCCTTACTAAATGATACCACTCTCTTCTTTCTACCTAGGAAAGAATTCAATGCCCTGCTCTGTGCACCCCTTCTTCCTTTCCAAAATGCAAAAGCATTTTCTCCTTCCTCACCTCCTTCTGCTCATTTCTTTCCTTATTAAGCACGTGCTCTTTGTGTTATCCTACTGGATTACTCCCCATATAGTTTTGACAAGGCATCTGAAGAAATGCAGAGATGCAGTTCTACAAGAGTTAACCGAGTCCACATTTTGTTAATGTACTGACCAGCTGCTTGTTAGCTGTAACCACAAGGAGCATGCACACTGGCAGTTAACTGTTAAATGCATTTGCAAAACTATTAATAAGCTCAAATAATTCAAGCCCAGGACATAAGTACAGTGTATACTCCCAGGCGAGCAACAGATATAAAAAGAGAACTGAGATGGCCTCCATATGAAATCACAATGGCTCTTCTCCTCAAGTCATCTTTTATTGACTTTTGCCCCCCCTTTTTTTTTCTTATTTAAAGGGAAATTGGTGAAAGGAGTTTTAACTCAGGAAATAAGTCATTTGTGCCCAATGCTAACATAACCTTTATAAGGCATGTATCACAGTATCACTGCTGCCTGGAAAAAAAGTCTCAGGGAACCTCAAAGCTGATTCAGGTTTCATGAAAATATAAAATGTTCACACACACACACACACACATCTAAAGTACCTCCCTTGCAGAGACCCCACAGAGCTGAAATCCATCTCTCTGTATGGCAAGGGTTCAAATCCCATTTAACGGCTTGTCTGAAGAAAGCAAGAGCCCCCTTGACACTATGGGCAGCAGGGACTCGCACAGGGAACCCTACTGCCAGTGATGCAGTGCAAGTAATTGTCTTTTCCAGTACACAGAAACTCTAGATGCTCCTCCTTGAATGATCAAACAAACAAGGCTTCAAGGAGGGGAAAAAACAAAAGGCAGGTAGATTCTGTAAAAACTAACCACAAAATATTAATTAAATGTAAAAGCCTGAGGATGTTCATGCTGCAAGAACACAGAAGCTTTCTCACCACAACTTAACTGGAAGCAGATACCACAATGAGCAAGGTGGCTTTTTCCTTCCAGCAAAAAGACAAACCAACAATCCAGCCCTACATAGGGGTGAGCAGTGAGAAACCTTACAAGTGAGACTTTCAAAGTGACTTGGCAACATTTACAACAGCATAACTCTGTTTTCAAGTGCAATCAGTAAAGGATAGCGGTACTTAGAAAACAGTCTCAATATTCTCTAACTTACTAGATGCAAAATAACTTTGCAGTGGAGTCAGCAGTCTGTGGGGCCTCATACATACTTTGCAAGCTTTGAAACAATCCCCCAGAAAGAGCATTAAAAGTGAGTAATATCCCTTCCTGTTAAACATTAGAGGTACACATAAGAACTGTCTCTGAGTCAGCACTTGGTGTTGGCAGTCCGCAGAGTAAAATCTGCTTTGCTGGAATTTGTAACAATCCAAGTGTGCCCACTGCTATGCATCTCACATACCCATATATGTATTTTTTTAGTTAGTACTATTATTCTTGTAGAATAAAATAACAGTCAAATGACCCACTTCAACATATCCATAATTAGGGGGTAACATAAGGTTTTGATTTTGGGGAAAAAAGCTAGGCACTATCCTTCCCAGCTGACAAAAGTTGGATATAAAACAAATAGCATTTTAATACAAACTGACGCATTTTAATACGAACAACACTTACTCAAAGCAAACAAAGAACCCAATGCAGGGCCCGGTTAAATCACCCTAAGGGTTCTTTCATACTGTTTGATAGGGTTGAGATAAACTCAGATGTTTCAGGAACACTGCAACCTAACGCCCCGAGTGTGAAGGGCTCCAGCTCAGTCCAGATTCACTTACTGCCTCTCATCTAACCATTTTAATAGGAAAAGCATGTGAGTTTCAACATCCCATCTTACAACGGTGCATTTCCTTTCCATAATGTATTGTTGGAATTTCCATAATGTAGCATTGGAATCTGCTATGTTGGCAAACCCTTCCTATTGGTACAGTTACATCAGTTACATGAACAAAAAAGCATTTCTGACAACCTTTTGTATATTTTTAGGGTAAGGAGGCTGAGCTAAGGCAGTAAATCAAATGACTTTGTTGCCATATGTTCCAATTCTGACAGGATATGTTTTACTCAGTAGATGCAGTATAAATGTGCCACCAGGTGAACCACAGATGAAGCTACTCAAAGTACTTGAACAATACTTCAATACTTGACTTCTAGAAGAGGAAATACAGTTTTGATCTAGTACAAACATGAACTGCTACAAAAAAAAAAAAAAACAAAACAAAGGGAGGCCACTACTCCTGCCACCTACCTTCAAGAGTCCCTGTGTTTGCTCTAGCAATCATGAAGGTGCAGGGAAAAATCAACTGCTCTTCTAGGACTTCAAAAGTTCTCATGTAAACACACAGGAGCCAGGCTGAAACTTACTCTTCCTATCAGTGAAAAAGTGGTTAAACTTCCATTCCTTTCAATGAACTTAACACCCATTATTTTACTAACAGCTCATGAGATTTGTGATCATTTATTGGCTGTACAACTGAGAGGCAGCCTTCACATTACATTGCAAGGGAAGTTACTTGGTTAAGCATAAGCCTTACTATCCACACTTTAAAAAAAACACCTTCTACTGATCCATCTGAAGAGTGGTACCACCATTTTCTAATGGAATACAAACAACTGAATAAACAGACACACCCCTGAGGTCAACACAGACCTGACTCACAAGAGAGAAACAAGGCAGAGCAGCTCAGCAGTCCCACTGCTCTCATCCCTACTCCCAATGCCACAAGATTGCCTGGAAAAGAAGAATGAAGTTCTTGTTCAGCACAAACACTCTTCTCTATGGATAACAAGGCTACAATAACAAATCAAACATATTCAGAAATAAAGCACGGAAGTGTACTCCCATTCACCAATTCTTTAACGGCCCTTAATATAATCATGAACAGTTTAGTTAACCACCTAGGACAGTCAACTGCAGCTTTCATTCACCATAAATGCAGAGAGAGACCCCACATATAACACAGAATGTTAAGCCATTGTATAAGAAAAAATGTTTACATTTAAAACTTCCACAGTAACTGCACTGTTGTATTTACATGTTCTTTGAGATTATCCAGGAGATTACAAGGACTGTTGTTTAAAAAGTCTGTGCCAGCCGCTCTGTGTGCACAACTGGAACATTACAAAGGCATCAAATACTCATTTGTGATGAGATCATCCTAACTAAGAAAACATATTGATGTACATCTTGGATATAGACAGTTACACTGAGGCATGAGCCACAGGAGGAAGAATGCACCCCCAAGGAAAGAAGGGAGCAGACAGCATCACAGTCATGGCAGGGTCCCACTGGAAGTAACAAGTATGAGCCCCTTCATTGGCGCTACAGCAGGTTCCCACTAAATCTCTAACTGTACCACTCACAGCTTATTTAACAGAACAGTGTGGAGGACCTAACAAGAAAAAGCAAATCAGAAGTGGAAAAGTAACATCAGAAGACTTTGGACCTGGATAACTGACTGTTACCCACTTCAGGCCATGAACCCTAGGATTAATTCCATTAAGGAAGCAGGAGCTGTACTACACTGCTCTCAAATTTCTGCCAAAAAATTGTCCTAGAGACGTAGTGTTACAGGACCATGTCAGGATCAGACACCCAATGACTGGTTTTGAATGGGATTAAAGGGCAGAAGATGTAGTGACTTTGTGCAGAAAGTAAATATCGACCCTTTCCAGGTTGTAGGGCTTGTAGGCCAGGAAGCAGCCAAACGAATCCTTGGAGAAACATTCCAGCAAGGGACTCTACCAGGGAGCACTTGGGCACCAGCATATAGGCTGGCACTGAGGAGCACTACAGAAAAATCATATCCTTTCTACTGGAACAGAGTATTGGTCCTTTCAAAAATTTAAGGAGAGCAAGTGGAACAAGGAAGACAACACAGGTATCAGAACCGAATTCACTTAATTAGTTCACTCAACTAGAGCAAAAAATGTTTACTGCTCTAATTAAAATTAATCCAGGCCATCAAGCCAAAAAAAAAAAAAACAAACATTGATTCATTGCTCAGGAATACTCCCCAATAAATCCTGATTTCCTTTCAGCACTTTTGTCAAATCACAGACAGATATACGAGTGCTTGACCTACAAAACCATCTTAGGTGCATTATGATTTCACTGGAGAAAGAGGGAAGCTGCATTCTAGGACTTCTCAAGGCAGGGGGGCTTCTTTCTTAGCAACAACCTTTACTTGAAATGTCTTGGACAATTTCCTTTGCTGAAAACTTTTGCTTGTGCGATGCTGAAGCAACTAGAAGAATTAGCCAATTAGGTTTTCTCCATTTCTTTAACACCACCATCAAGCAGCTCAATATTCAGTACTGTTTCATTAGAATTCTTTTCTCCTGAATGCCATCAATAAAATTGAAGTTCAGTTTGGTATGCACAAGAGCTGACCTACAGGCTTCTTGCTGCAAATGGACTTTTGAGATCCAGTAAATGTAACAGACCAAGAATTAAGTAACTTTAGTTTTTAAAATTCTTTCATTCAAAACCACTCAGAGTCTTACACATTGCTTTACTTTTTGCATGAGATTGCTTAGAACAACCACCCTAGCTTTGATAATTTAAAAAAGAGAATTGGGATTTCAAGGGAATTAACAAGCAACAGAATAGGGCCTTTTCCAGGGTTGCTTTTATTTTTCTGCTACAGGCAGGAAACATCCCTTATTCTAAGCATTTCAGTTACATGATCCCCCCCCCCATGTTATAAAACCTATTACTAAAGTCAGCTGGCTTTGTAAGAAGAGATACTGGAGAAGCATTTGCCTGGGTGTGACAGTTTAAACAATTGCAATCCTTTAAAAAGCCTCGAGTCCTTGCTATGATGCATATTTTAGCCCTCTTACTTCCCTCCGTGATGATATCAGAGAGCTCAAACATTAGCGTTCAGTATGGCCATGAGGCTCTACTTCAGCAAGAAAAACAACTACTCTTGGCCTAGTTCCAAAAAGCAACTGAGACAAGTAATATCCAAGGTAACCTCTGAACAGTTTTCTTGCCAGTTTTCTCAAACACCTACTACTTTCTCAGCCTAAAGGCGAAAATATCCCATAGAACAATTAATTACTGCTTTGAATTCATTAGTGTTATAAGAGGAAGTTTTGCCAGATTGATCTAACATTTCAAAGCACAACACGCAGAAAACCAACAACTTTCAAAATTACATAGTTTAACAAATTATCTTCAAAGGTGAAGTCTGCCCTAATGCAAGAAACTGAAGCCACATATTAAGCTTCTAACATGTTGCTCAAAATATGCATGAGATGTAATGTAGTCCTATCTGCTAAGTTTTCTTCTAATGATGCAAGAAAAGAGAACATTTCACCTGAAAATCCTTTTGCCTACAGCTAAAGTGAGAGTGTTCCATACTTCCACCCCTTTGCTTGGAGTATGACTGATTCTACTTCCTGTAGAATATAAACTTTATTTTTTTCTTTTAAATAAGGGTTGGCATGGCAGGAGAAGAAAGAGAAAAGAGAAGCAGCTCCATCAGTTCAGGCACTCCTCAGGACATCCTAACTAATTTATGACTTGCCAAAACTTCAACCAGCTTGCTTCTTATCTGAGATCACAAAAAAACTTCTGCATTTCAGCATCCAGGAGTCTAAACACAAACAAGGCAGGCAGAAAGGATGACAGACCTTTAAATAAAACCTCTGCCATTTTCATGCCTCCAAAAAAAGGGCAGGGGGGAGGTTTTGAAGAATTAATGAGATAACAGCAGCTAGCACTGATGTGATCCAAGTACTTTAAAGCTATTACTTGAGCCCTTCAAATAGTCCTGCATGGAAGATGACAGGGCAGAACACATCTGTTTTACATATTAAGAGACCAAGATTGAGAGATGAAATAACTCGTGATGAGATCACAGAGAAAGTCACTAATCCAGACACAAGCCTTTCATCTTCCAGTCAAAAGCTGAGGCTCATAGGTTAGGCCTATGCATTTAATATACTAAGTATAAATTAATTATGTAAATATAAAAAAATATAATTAATATACTTATGGCCATCAGGCCACCTTCATCTCCACAAGAAGAATTGATCCAGCCTCTGGGCTCTTCTCCAGGAGTTTTGGTCATGGCCAAGGACAGGCCACAGCTGGAAAGAATTGATTTGTCAGCCCCTAACTCACTCCACCCTCTCCCAAAGGTCCTTCAGACACAGGCACTTGTATTTAGTCACACATAGGGTGAACACATACACACCGAGTCTCACAGGGCAATTGTGAGTTGGCTGTGTGAAAAGTGTGTCAGTCAGCAGCCTGGAGAAGACTCCACCATGGAACTCAGACACAGCAGAGCACTTCCATACTATTGCTGAGGCCTGAAGAACAGCCATGACATTGTGATGCTCAGTGCCCATTTACTCCCACTGAGGCACACAATCTTGTGGAGAAAAAAAAAAGATCTCAGCTTGACTTAGTGGCTCAAATCAAAACAGCTTGAGGAGAATCTCTAATAGAGCAGATGTTTTATTGCTCCATTTAAATGGAAATTAATAAAGGAAAGTTTTATTTATTCCAAAATGAACTGCATCAAGCATCCTTTCCAGACATAAAGCAAATTTGGTGATCTAGAAAGAGAAGAAAAAGAGGACGAGAAGTAAAGATAACGACAAAAATCAACTCTTCACCCACTCATGGCTCCAAGTGTTAGTAAATTAATTAAAAATTTTAAACCAAAATAACAACCACCCAAAACACCAAACCTGTTCCAGAGGCAAGCAGAATTTTGCTAAAGAGATAAAACAGCAACAAACCTTACAAATGTTCCCATCACCTAACTCCAAATTCCTTTGTTACTTCTTCTATGCACTGCTTCCAATAGTGAGAGTAATGACATTCCTTGTTTAATTCTTCCCATCCCGGACAGGTAATATCCTTTTTTTATTAATTGCCTGTTAGTAAGCCTCACAGTGTAGCAGCTGCCCAATAAGGGAACAATAGATCCATCCTATAAAGTACACTTAAAAATACGAAGAAAAGCTCACTGTGCTTGGAGCAGCTACGCTTCACTGGAGTTATTTAAAACCTTTGCTTTTGTCACCTCGGGTCAAAACTTATCCTTCCTGAAATACTACTGACTTAAAACAAGTTTACACCAAAGAGGAATCCAATTCAGTGCCTTCAGGTAACAAAACATGGCACAAAGCCTTCGTGCTAAATATATATTTTTAACTCCAAATTCATCTCTTCTGTGACTTACAGCTCGAGGGAGTTCAGTTCCTTTTCTTATCATTAGCTACAGTGGATGAAATTATTTCTCTTTGAAAAGGAATATATCTGAACCCTCTATTTTCTCTACACTATGCCATAACCAGTAGTAGAACAACAGTATTGATTCATGCAAATATATGTCAGTGCAAAAAGCTTGCAAAAGACTTGCAGAAACTCAATACATTCTTCATGTAAAAGTAACAACTGCTTTTCTAAAAGCAGATGCTCCATTTCTTGTTGTGACATCCTAGGATCACATGCAGGAATGCTGGGTTTGGGGTCCTAGAGCCCTTGGAGCCTCGTTCTTCCTGTTACAGATAAAACTGATGCTTGCACATGCCCTCCTTAGTCCAAAGGACAGCATTTATATGACCTTGAAGCAAAATAAACAAACATGCACGGTTCAGCCCATCAACACCTGAGGCCATTCTGATGGGAGGAGAGTAATTCCTAAAATCATAACAATGCAAATACTTGTTAGTTAGAAGACAGTTATTTTCTGGTATGTTCCAGAGTACCCACTTCTTTACTCTGTAGACCCTTGAGTCAGAAAATTTTTGTACCTCTCCTTGACATCAGAGTCTGACAAAAATATTGTCTCTAGTTAACCAAGTACGCCCTTTTCATTTTTTTATTAACGAGATCAAGGGTTTGTCTTATTTTTAAGATAAATGACAAATGGAGAAGCTAAGAAAGAGTTAAGAAGGGCCTACAGTACAGAAAGGGTATTAAAAGATCTAAAAGCAAAATCTCAATTCCCTTTGGAAAACAAAAGGATTATTTTTAGAACAGTATTTATACAACAATTATGTGATGCTTAGGACTTGTTAAAGACAAGTTTCTCCTTAAAAAACTTCAACAGATTTCCTTAGAAAGACAAGGATTAATGCCATTCACCAGTCTATGCCATAACATTTTCTGCAGAACTACTTTTCATCAGTTGAGTACTTCCCTCCAGAGACACTATTGTGTCTCAATCTATACTGACATATAAATTTGCCTGCATCTATACATACAAGTACATGGACTTGACATTTCTTAGGATTCCTCTGGCATCATCCAGAGTCAGTTTTAGTCAAAGAACCAGACTTTCATGTTTACCCATCAACACTCTCGTTCAGCAAAGCACTTAGATACACGCTCGGCTGTTTTGCTGAATTAGCACCCACAACCCAACATCCTACTGCTCCGTGCGGGCACAAAACTCTGCTGAAATCCAACTGTTTTTTTCGCGTCAGAGCCTTGCTGATACAGGAAAAATGCAGTCTGCTAAGTTTGAGCCATTCTAAGTCTGTGATACAATTACCTCTTCTAAAATACATAACCTTTCTCTGTATTGCGATGCTCCGAAGTTCTTCAGAATTTTTGTGTGGCTTTGGAAGATAAAAATACTATTTATGCATAAACCACAAAGAAACAGCACAGGATCTGACTCAATTGAGCTGCTCGAGAGACAGGCAGAAAACCAGATTAAAAACCCAAATTTACACAGGAACAGATCACTAAACTGCAGTGCTGAAGAAACATTAACTCAGAGGACCTAGATTTAGTCTAACTTCCCAGTTCTGACCAGTCTTTGTATTTAAATTGCTCACTTGAACACATCATTTACTGCTTGTATTACTTCTTTTTTTGTGTAAAATTTAGATAAACTATCAATAGTTTTTATGTCTATTTTGGCTTCTCAAAGCTATCTCACCAGCTCACTGACATGAAGTTAGGAATTCATCATTTGGCTCCCTATCAGATAAACAGCTGACATGAAGATGCTTCAAATCACCATCATGGTGCTCAAAGGATTAAAAAAAAAAAAAAAGGAAAAATGAGAACATTTTTCACCATTGAAGGCTCATCAGTGGTTCCTAATTAGTATTTCTCAGCACTGAGAGCATGACAGGCTCTCACAAAAAGAGCATGGCAGCAGTACAGGTATGAGACAAGCAAGCCACAGCACGTGAACCAGCCTTCTGCTCCTCTAACTCTTCTCTCAGCTTACAAGTCATGCTCAGGGTACTGGTTAATATCATCCTCTAAAAGACTGCCTAACCAGACCATAAAGGGATAGCGCTGGGTGGCTTTTCAAAGAACGTAAAAATTGGCTGATTACAGAATCACAGAACCACTTAGGTTGGAAAAGACCATTAAGATCACCAAGCCCAACCGTTACCCCAGGACTGTCAAGCCCACCACTAAACCATGTCACTAAGGACAAACTCGTCTTCCCCCCATGGCTGTCCCTCATGATGTCCAGTCACAGCCACCCTTCATCTGCCCCTTCATAGTGGCCCACAGTATACATCTGCCAGCCCAATCCCTCATGGCCACCCCTCACAGCCCATGGCCACCCCCCACAGCCAATGGCTGCCCCTGCTCTCCCCTCAGGATCTCTCCTCACAACCACCCCAGAACTCCCTTCATGATCTTCCCTCATGGCCACCCCCCTCCTGTCTCCTCATGATCTGCCCTCACAACTGCCCCAGCACCTGCCTTGTGGCAGTCCCTGCTTTCCCTTCACCATCTTCCCTCACCCTACATGGCTGCCCTGCTCTCCCCTCATGATAAGCATGAATTCCTGCATCCTGTATGGAATAACCCTATGGAGATACATAGGGTTGGGACTGACAAAAGACCTGAGAGTTATGGGGAAGCAAAGTGGGAAACACAAGTCAGCTGCATGCCCCTGTGGTACAGAAGAATGACTGCACATGGGTATATTAGCAAGTGTAACCAGCAGGCTTATTAATTTATTATTTCCCTCTATCTAGCATTTCTGACATTTCTAGAGTATTGTGCCCAGTCTCAAGAAAGGCTAGACTGAGCCCGAGAGATTCATCTGATCAGCTTCACCGCATCACTTAATGATTATGAGAAAGAACTGAAGGTAAAGGGAGATGGAGAGTGAAATCTCTATCCGCTCACAAGTTGCAAACAGTCTGTGCTTTACTTCAGCCCTAATAATTCCAGGGCCAACCTCTGTCCCTTGGTTCTCATCCTTTAACCACAATTTAAACAAACAAACCCCCCCCCCGCACCTCTGGAAACAAATGTACTGAGGAAAAAAAAAAAAAGCTTACCATTTAATTACATTGGGAAAATACCTAGCAAACACTGTTTAAAACAAAGCAATGTGTGTGAGTGACTCCCAGCATATGTATTTTTAGGCTGTGTTCTTTACCTACCAGTGGAAGGACTTTCTATTATACTTTGAAAGATCATACACTGTTTCTGCAAACACCATGTTTATGGTCAGGGGAAGCTCCTCTTCAAAGCAAACCAAAAATGATGTCATGACAAGGACTGTTTCTTCCTCTTGTGATGCTTATTAACATGGCACCCACCACCACCATATCTGGGGGGGGGGGGGGGGGGGGGGGGTACAGATCCAAAAGATACACCAGATACAGGCAAAGAGCCTTACTGAAAATGAAGCACACATGCTCTGAACCACACAAGATTACTTACAAGAACAAGTATGCAGAAAGAAAGAAAAAAAGCTAGGATAACAATAGAGAGCCAGGGAATAAAGAGCTGTTGAAAGAAAACCATAGAGACAGACCGAAAATAAGCAGATAAACCAGAATGGGCATTCTTACAGTAAATGGGTAAATTCTTCAATATATCACAGAATCCTAAGGGTCGGAAGGGACCTCAAAAGATCATCTAGTCCAACCCTCCTGCAAGAGGAGGGTAACCTAGAGTACATCACACAGGAACTTGTCCAGGCGGGCCTTGAATATCTCCAACATAGGAGACTCCACATCCCCCCTGGGCAACCTGCTCCAGTGATCTGTCACTCTCACAGTAAAGAAATCCAATATAAGATATCCAACTCTTACAATCTCTCCATCAGCCTGACCACAACCACAAAACTCCACAAAGAGATAAAAAAATAATTAGAGCAATTTCCACCTTTAAAAGCTCATCAGGTGCTTCCTAATTAGTTATTTCTCAGAACCTTTCATAAGAACCCTTACAGCCCCTACAGGACAGCTTCACAGAGAGGTGTCTACAAGGAAGGCACAGGAAACACTAAGTATGAGGGAAGGAGAATACAGCTACATGGGTGAATTGAGGTTGGTATCAACACCACAGCTGCGCTGCTTTGTCAGCAGCAGGAATGATCTGCACTGCTGGAGGATCTACTCCAGGAAGCTTGAATGAGACCCTGGGCCAGGGCAAGTCCACAGGCTTCATCACCTTTCTATCTTCCTCCCAGCCCAACAGTAAAGCAGGAAAGAAAAACAGAAAAAACAAGTTTAAAACACATTCCCATTCCTTCATGGAAGGACCTATCTTGTTGATGGCTTAGCCCTCAGGGTCTAGGGCAAGTATGTGTCTCAGCTGCCCTCCAATCAGACAGACATCATGCACCCAAATGCACAAATTTGCCAGCAAGTAAAATAAATACATTTCAGACTTTGATTTAAGCCACATTAGGATAGAATATTTTTGCTCCTAAGACTACAAATCCAGACTTGCTTATGAGGTTATTCAAGGCTATAGCGTGTGCAGTTCTAAGTGTTTATGTGGAGTTCCTATTGCAGGTTGCCAGACCTTAGTCTAAGCCCACTTCAAAAACATAATTCCTTCAGACAGGCAGGTAGCTTGCCAGCAGTTCTCTTCTCCATCCTGCCTTGAACTTTCCATGGGGAAGAAAAGGCTCACAGTAATCGAGGTTTTCTTTGCAGTCTTTTTCTGTACAATTAAAGATGTATAAATAGGAGCTTACAAGAAAGCCATGTACAAGCTCAAAGTAAATCAGATTCAGATAAGCATTTAGCTACATACATCTGAGCAGTAAGAGAGGGTAGAGGAATAGACAAACATTCTTTGAATACTTATGCAGACCATTTTCAATGTGAAGTTAGCAAGGTGTATTCTTCAAGCTATCAGCATGAAAAACATGCAATTTTGTAGCTTGCGTTTGAATATGCATCTCTGTGCATCATGCCATCCAACACCTGGCGCTTTTCTGAGATAGACTTCACACATTAGTACCTTAAAATGCAAGAATGGAAAGAAAATAAAACATTAACACAGATTCTGTCCAGAAGATCGCCTATGTCTAAAATGATAACAATGCTGAAGGTACTGGAATGCCAGCAACAAAACCTAGACCAATAGCAGCAGTGGCAAACAAGAAAAAGGCGTGCTCTTCTCCAGCAGCCTCACTGCTTCAGAAACCAACAGTAAGCTAGAAAAACCTCAATATATAAAACTGAACACCCTCGGGAGGTGGCATGCTGCCCCCTGCCTCCCCCAGGCTTTACCACAGGCACACAGGGATTTCATTTATACTTCTTAGTCTTATTTATACTCCTCGGTTTTATTTATACTGGCTTGGTAATGGTTCAAGCCTGAACAAGCAGGGGTTCTGTACACCAGCAACTAAGAGCTGAGCTTGCGGTCCCCTGGCCATCACGCTGACAATAGCTCATGGGCATCTGCCACACAACTAGAACATGCTGCTTGCTCCCATCTCTATTTCACCTATAGACACAAACTCCCTGCCTTTAAAGTATAATTGTTTAAGTTAACAGGACTACTAACAGAAAAACACTGCAAAAGCTCTATCTAAACAACCTTCAGAGAACAGTCCTTCCTTGGTTGTAACTATATCTGCCAGAGATCACTCCCTGACACACACACTTCAGAATACATCAGTTCTTTATTGCTCTTATCTCACTGTACTTACTATACTCTAAAGCACATTAAGTAGGTGTTCTCATTAAGAATTTATTGCAAAAATAAAAAGCATGAAAGAAAAACCAAAACCCACAGGACCACAGAGTGCTTCTTCACCTCCTCTTAAACTGTGACCCTTTCCACTCCCTTCTGCTATCTACTTCACATGAAGATAGTGGGAAGAATGAGTCGCCACAAGAGAAGTAACTTTGAAACTAGCCCTGCTCTGAGCACGGGGCTGGATTAGACTCCCAGAGGTCCCTTCTAGCCAAAATTGTTCTACTATTCTCCTTATGAATAAGCATCTGATCAAATCCAAGTCCATCGTGCTTTTTTTAAGAGTTTGCTTCAAGAATAGCTGCCAGAGGAAACACAGAATTAGGGAGTAAAACAAAAAAACCACAACAAACTTCAGGACAGACATGCTAACAACCAATAGTAGTACTGTGCTTGATAACACTTTTAAATTAGTGGGTTAGTTAAAGCTGGCATTAAGAGGTAAGCTGACTTCTTGGGCAAGCAATCTCTTCAGCAGCAAAAGGGAATTGTGGTTGTGATCAATTAAAACAGTTTTTATTTTCTTCACTGGCACCTTCTTTCAAAGCCGATTTTTCTGCATCTCTAAATTCAGATTCATTCCCAGCAATCGCTCTTCTCAGCCAAGACCAGCATTCACATCCTCAGCTCAAGCCGCAGACGCACTCAGACACACCCTGTATTGCTGCAAGTTCATCTGGAATGAAGCTATTGCAAAACCTTAGCATCATGTACTATTAAACAATCGAAGTTACTAATGTTGGATGGATGCCCTCAGGAGGTCAAGCCCAGAGAAAGTCCCACAAGGCTTGAGGGCTTGAAACAACATAATTTTCCATGCTGATGATGAAAAGAAGCCAAACTGTAGCACATTTAATTGCTCAGCCCTGTCTCTTCCGAAGCTGGTCATCTTTTCCACAGTGAGGACATCTCAGATTTAAGCAAACCATCTGTCCACTGTCCACTTCTCCCACTATCTCATTTTGACTAACTGTATATCCACTTGGCCTCCTCTCCAATGACCCACGCTGTATGCTGGACACATAAGAAGAGGCTTCCCTTTGCAACCACAGGAAGAACTTTAACAAACAAACATAGCGAGAAGAATCACTTCAGCACTTGAAGAAACTACAGTATAGGTACTTGAACTGTACAGATCTCTCTGTTCCAAGTTACTGTAACACAGTTTTTACTTTGATGAACTAAAATAAGGGGGATTCATTCTAGATTACAGCCCTCAAAGGCAGCACTGAACTGAAAAGGGGTATACCCTTTCAGCCCAGCTCGGGAGAGAGACCCCAGCTAAGCTTCACCAGCACAACCCTGCATCCAAGGAAGTAAAAACAGCCTCTTGGCAGAGCTAATAGCTCCACAGCATCACATACTGGCAGAGCTACCCTGCTTTCACTCCCAAAGGCTTCCACAGCAAGCTTTATAATATATGTGCACCACACACTTCTGTTACTTTCTTTTTAGAATAAATAACTGCAAAAATAATTTACATTACAACTGCAGTTCTTTAATGATTTTAAAGGGGAAAACAGGTGCACGAAAACACTCACACAGGAACAGCACTGCTCCTCACATCACTGTGCCAGCAGTTATGATCACAATAGTTTTATATAAAACCCAGCTGACCTACATTTTTCTAGCATGAAAAAGTATTTCTGATCAATAATTCTGAATATATACAATAAGTTCCAATGAATGCATGATTTACATAATGTCACCTACCTGCAGCTGCAAAGCACAAAATCATCAAAGCAAACACTGAAGTCGCACAACTTGAAGACATTTTTGCAAGCGCTGTATCTTCTCAAATCAACTCCCTTTGTAGCTCTTCATGTAGATTTACTTCCTTTGAAATTTGTGGTGTGTTTTGAAATCAAATCTTCCAGACTTCTAATTGCCTACAGAAAGAAGTAAAAAAAAATAATCTGAATACAAATATCACTTACAGAAGCATTACCAGGTATTTAAAATTATCACTCTTGTAATAAGAGAAACAGAATTCTTTCTAAAAGGACTTTATTACCAGATAGCCTAGGTACTGACAGCTCAGTACTCTTCCCTCTCCCGAACTTCTGTGCAGCTGCTGCTCTTTCATATTACACATTGTCCAAGTTGTGATCTTCTTGGAAGTGAAATCCCAGAGTTCTTTCTGTCAACTGAAGACTGCCAGTAGTACTCATAGCTTCAGACATGTTTATTTTAAGTATTCAGACTTTCTCTGGGACATATAAACATTTGTTTGCTTAATTATCTGCTGTTACCTTTATTACACCACAAAGCAATGTTTCACATGTGCTTTAGCTGGTTTACCAGTAACACGATAAATTTAACTCATTATTTCTCAGTATCACAAATTCTGAAAACTTTTCCAGGCCACTTGACAATAAATACAAACACAAAGCTGCTCAGAATCATTATGTCAAGAGATTTCGAGACACAATATACCAGGTCAGTAAAACAACTTAAATATGCTATACAAATAAATGGTGATACAGCTGATGCCCACAGGCGTTAAAAGCATAGGGAACTCTGACTGTAGAATGCACACTGCAGATTCTTGAGGGGAAACACTCACTAGATGTGCAATATCCTCCTCCACTTTTTTAATCTATTCTCAGTCATCTAGAAGTCTATAATGAGACTATAGACCAAGCAGGTAAGGAACCAGAATGTTGGTATTGTATTCAATCTAATACAAATCTTACCTACTTTACTTCAATACCAGTTTTCAGGAGCAGACAGTAACAGATGGTGCCTCAGCAACCACTAACACTCACCACAGAGCAATGCAGGCAATTACTAATAACCATCACGGGGCTAAGTGAGAGCAGAACATTGAGTCAGGACCAACATCTGAACCGCAAAACATGAATACCATTCAAAAAGTTCTTGCTGACACTAAATTGGAATGAAGTGCAAAGACAAAAGGCTAGGCTCTGTTATGCAGCATGTGCTGTGCACAATCAAGTCTGCAAAAGGAAGACCTGCACCTAGACCAGCACTTCAAGACACCTGCTCATAGCACTGCTATGCCTACAAGGAGAACACTAGAAACTCCTTTGCAGAACCTCTCCATAGGTTAGTTGGCAGAGCCAGCACTGCCCTGTGCGGAGGGAGCTGCAGCCACCCACCAGGAAAGGTGTGTCAGTGCCCAAGCACTGAACTACGGCCTCCACCAGATACTTCCCTCAGCACCCTGCTCCAAGCACCTCTGACTGGTCTTGGCAGTGCCCAGGTCTTCTGTGTAGAAGAGCCCAGGAGTGGCTCTGCGGATGCTGAAGCACCCAGACACCACACTGCTGCAGGACAGGAATAGAGCAAGGAAAGAGTTGAGTATCTATCACAACACAGGGTTTCTTGCAGGTCACTTTCAAGCTGAGCATCCTGTAAGAAGCACATTTACTTTTGTTCCCTGCTGGCTTTTGACACTGGATATTTTAGGTTAAAATTCTATAACTGGTTCTCTCTCATGTGTACCTCCTCGTGGCCTGGCTTCCACTGACTTCGAAACATTGTCATACCACAACAGTGAATGAAGGAAACCCCTAGAGAAAAGCTAGTTCTGCTAACACTGCCTACTAATCTTTATCTTCTACCTGCTAGTGCTTAATCTGGGGAAAAGGAGTTGACTCTTCATTCTGAAGAGGTACACATCACTTTGCAGAGCGCAGAAAAGATCTGGGTATCTTGTTACCTGCTATTCATGGAGTTATGTATGATTAACGTATGACTGGATACTGCAAACTTTTCCATCAAATTCAGACTGTGATTACCTGTGAAAAGATTTATCAAACGAACCTAAAACCTTGACCTCAAAAATTAACAACCTGTGAAACTATCCTTGGACATTTCAAGCAACCTTAGCCACAAAACCAACCTCAAACTGCATTTTTGTGCTCTGCCATGCACTGTCCTTTTCAAAACTGGCCCTGAATTTAGAAATAAGAGATTAATTCATCTAAGAGAAAAACATTTCAATAAATTAAACAAATACCTACTTATATATCATTCACATAAAACACCAATTCTGTATCATTTCACTTATTCCATCTTAAAACATAGCACTGTTACCAACGTTGAATGTTTCCTCACTTACAGGTTCACCAGCACAAACTATTCTTTGCTAGGATCAACACCACCACACAACCTGACCGAGGTAATAAGACACTGCAACAAACTTCTATCACTGAGAGCAAGACAAACAACACAGCCTCTTAAAGCAGCAAGAGCCCACCCCAAAAACCCAACCAAGCACGATTCACACAAAGATTTCTTCTACAACATTTTATAAAAGATGGATTTTGAAGAAAACAGTTCTGGAGAAGGATGAACATGCACACAAACACAATGCTAGAGAGAGCTCAAAACAGGAAAACTTCATAGAACAGCAGCTTCCTTGGGCAATTTATAAGGCTTGTAAAAATTACTCATCCTGAACATACTGGAAGCATTCAGCGAGTTCCTAGATATCTTGCATCTCTCCTCAGAGTGCAAAGTTATACAGCTAAACCCTCAAATCCATGAGGGATACCAAACTCTGTGGTAAATTAAGGTAAACAGGAATAATAAATTGTTGACAAGAGTGTTGGACAATCCTGCAATACAGAAGATTTTGACCCTGAAAATCCAAATTAAACAGGTTTCATGACAGAATGGCAAGCCATAAGGAATTCATGACTTCCACTGGCCAGTCAAGCACAGGAAGTTGAAAACTGGTGTTGTCAATGGTTACGTGGACCTTGTTTAGGCTAGAAAGAATTAGTCTCTGCAAGTCTCTTCCAGCCAGTGTGTATTTCATGTTGACAAATGAAGGAGGTTTTGGAAATAAGAATTCTATACACTACCTTGTCCCCTGAACACCAAAAGCAGCAGCATCATGCAGATGTGGCACATACGGACATGGCTTAGTGGTGGACTTGGCAGTACTGGGTTAACAGTTGGACTCTATCATCTTAAAGGTCTTTTCCAACCTAAACCATTCTATGATACTATAGTGAACATCATTTAGGAAGTCAACTCTAAGATGGAATCATTTTTTGCTATTTCTCTAGCTAAAAAGAAACCTACTCAGTGAGAGTATTCAGCTGATAACTCCATAGTTAAATGTTGCCATGAAGAAAAAATATCAAATAGGGCAAATCTTGAGGTTTCTAGCCAGTGTCACCTATAAAAGACCATCATAATGTCCTGCAAGGCGTCATTAATGAGCATTCTGAAACTTGAGTTCCTGATGTATAACCATTCCATCAACAACAAACAAAATATTAATCAGAAAAAGAGTAACTACAGCACAAATGCTCACTAATAAACTGAATAGCAAAAGACAAGCCATTACTTAGATCACCCTTCCACCAGCACAGACCTCATTCTTCGGTGAGGTTTTTTTAAGGCACACAGCTGTTCAGAAAAAGGGAGCACAGGGAAAGAACTGGAGATAAAGCAACGCTGACAAGAATCCCATTCTGTGCCGACCACCTATGTATGTTAAAAGGCCAGTTACCATTCAACTTCAATTTGAGAAAAATTATTTAGAAGGGAAAGAGAATATATACACATTGCCATCTCTATGTAAAACCGAGAGTCATTTGCTGCCTGCCACAAGCCACTGACCAGTAACATTTACAACACGTAAGTCAGAGCAGGCAGTATATGAAGGGAAAGCCCTAGGCTTCTACACTGCAAACCAGGAAAGTCCACACAACAGGGGGACATTTCCTTTGAAATAAAAGAAGAAATCTTTGTAAAGGGACCACAAACCTAAATTATTTATCCAAGCAGTAAACACAACTGCTAGTTCATTTGAGATTCAAAAGAAATTTCCAAGAGAATCATCTTTTCCTTTGGAGTATATCTGGGTGGCTATTTCTGTAACTGAGGTCACAAAAGAGCATATTAGAAATAGGATCAAAAAAAAATCCAATGAAGAAGAGCAGGAGAAGCTGACATGAGAGCTCAGGTTTTCCAAACACTTCATGCCAATGCTTTATACTACTAGAAGCTGCAAGAAAGGCTGGCAAAAGAGGGCATCTGCAGCCAGAGCCATTGGAGACTCTGCCTAAGAGGCACACACTCGGCTGGGGTCATTTTCACTGAAGGTTGCTGTCACAGAGGCCACTGGTCCTGAATAAAAGTGCACAAGAAGGCACAAAAGAGCCTGTTTTGTTGAGAAGTATCATTTTGCAGACGCAATCAGGAATGAGAGCTACTGGGAACATCAGGAAGAATCTTATCACTACTAGATTTTATTAGGTCTGAGAGAAGACTGGGGGAAACACATTGAAGTGCGTGAGGACAAGAGGAGGAAGTATGAGGTTTTAATGTGGTCTGAAGTAGGAGCCTCTGATGTCTATGAGAATTTTAATACATTAAAGGGGACAGGCCACTGCTCTAAATGTGAGTTTCTTGCAAATGAAAATGACCAAGTGTAAACCCTAGGATTAAGCTCTGCCTTCAGAACATTTGAGCACCTTTCTACTCAGCCTATTCGTGTACTTCTAGCAAAATACCCATAACATATTACTCTTGGGATCAGTGATCTCCTTAACTTCAGTTTGTACCACTGGTCTTCTGCTGGTCAGTTTAATTTTGCCTACTTTTTCAAAGCTTCTCTGCCCAGCTTAACCTAGCAATATATGTGCCTGCAGGTGGCCATGACCACAGACCTGGTGGCGTTTCTGTTCCCTATTAAAAGGCTTCTATACCATAGGAATTTGCCACATTTATTGCTGAACTGCATTCTTATTGCTTTATTTTTCCTTTTTTATTTCTGTTCCCTTAAGCCTTTTCCCCAGTAGTCACCATCTGTTTCTTTAATCACAAACTACCTTTCCCCATACAAGTTCTTCCCTTGCTTTAACTCTATCCTCCTCGATGTCTAACCTTTTCCTCTACTGCCTGAAGAATAACTTCCACTTCCTCTCCTCCTTATCAACATGGACTCTGGTAATTCCCTCCTCTTTCCACACATGGTGCCAGAAGTTGCACAGCTCTCTACAACAATGATAAACACTTCTCTACCAAAAATCCTCCTCTTATATGTCACAAATCCCACTGAAGTGAATGGGGATACTAGAGTGAAGCCAGCAGGATCTGTCCCTTTGTGTTGTTTTGCCATAGCAACGTGAACCCAGGTTTCTAGGCCATCCAAGGCAGCCTTTACAGCCAAAACTTTTTCACTTTTTGTTTGTTTGCTTTATGCATGGCAACCATTTCACTCAACTAGGTTTTCTCCCATTGCTCCATGTTGGTTCCCTATGTGAATGCATGAACACATGCATGCCATGCAGATAAAAAGGCAATCATTTGTAATCAAGTAGACTCAGGATCAATAAAAGAAACCCCCTCCCCCCACAAATGGTTAACTACACCAGTAGCTCTTTCAAAACCTCTTCTATTCCTAGATTTGTTAAGTTTATTCATAATTCTACTCCTATTAAATATACATGTTAGCAGATTTCTTTATTAGATCAGATTTATCCTCTGTCAATTCTGCATGATTTGGACACATACAGGTCAGAAAGCTAACAGGGCTAGAAAACATTAATGTGGAACTGAAAATTTGTATCTATTTTTTTTTAATACCTACATCCAAGGTATATATACATGAAGTCGCACAATTCAGAACTCAAAACAGTAACTTATTCATAAACCATTAAGGGGACAGATTTAATTTCAGGGAATACATGAATACATGAATAGTAATAAAGAATAAAAGTCCTGACATATCAAAAGCCTAAGAAGAACTAACCCTGATGGCCTCCAGTTCACATGCTGCTGTGCTTGTAATGGGACATTTCAACAAGTCACAGTTAAAGGCTATGGGAACTGGACAAGTGCCAAGGGAAGATGTTTTATGCCATTTAGCAATTGTGCCCCTCTATTCCACGTGACTTTTGTTTTAACATTTTATTTATTTTCTTATTAATGTATTACAATGCAGCCTGTCAAATTACAGGAAGCCACAAAATATACACAGATAAGTCTATAAAAGATGTGAAACCATTCCGCCTTTTTAGTAACAGTTCACTGAGGTTGGTTTTGTTACCTGGTACGTATTTTGCCCACAGCTGGCATGAAGCTCTGGTCTGGATGACAGCAGCTACTATCAGTAAAATTTCATAACCAACTTTCCCTTCAGCTTCCCAACATATTTCTTTTTCATCACCTGACTTGAACTGCTGCGAGTTTAGATGAGAAAAATAAAGTCGTAACGCCAGACACTGTGAAGTTTCAGCTGAATAATCATTGCACAACATAGCACAAAAGTAAGAGACAGTCTACAGAAACAGGATAAAAATCATTCTGCTTAATGTTCCCAGGACTTCCTTTCCCCCAAACAGAGGGAGGTATGCAGCTAAATCTGCATAGGCTGAGGGACAAGGTTTTGCTTACCAAGCATAAACAAGAGAATAGCCTCTTACAGGATCAGGATGTAGGAGGCTTTCAATAGGTGGAAGGGAAGGAAGTGCACTTCGGGAGTCTTTTAGTGGAAGGAGTACACAAGAATCTTCCACAAGAAGGAGGCTGGAACAGATTCCTTTTTGACAACAGCAGAAATTCCTAGAGGTTAGCATATCTCTACAGAAGGAAGCACACAAGGCACTGAAGACAGAGTTTAGCAAGACCAACATCCTACATGTAACTTAAATACCAAATCAGATGTTTTCTACTTTAACACAGAGCACTTGGGAGCATCCTGTTTCACAGCATCTCTAAAGGGAGTGGGGAAAACAAGATGTCGGGATGCTGTACTGTTCCTGTACTATAATGGCTCAAGCAATCTGCAACCTAGTATCAGGTTCAGCCCCGAATTTTCTGTGCAACTCAGTCTATTCTTTCACAACCAAAAGAGTTGTAGCAGGACCTTGATGTGCCCACAGCAGCACCACCACACACACACCCCCCCCACCCCCCCCCCCCCCCGTAATGATCACCTAGGAAAACAACACTGCTTTAGGGAGTTCTGCTTTCATCTTCTTGTTAGAAGACGGATAAAAACCATCTCACTGCTCTTATATCAGGGAATACCAGTGGTACAATTATACGCCATGTTCTGATGAATATTCAGGTAGCAGAAGGAGGAAAAAAGCAGACACTTCTAGAAAGGTACATACATAAAGACTGGGTTAAAGTTTTCATGAAAGCTCAAGAAATCTATGATTCTCATATCTACATTTAAATAAACCTCAGGTACCAAATGAACTCAACCAGTAATATCTCACCACAACTAACAGGAGCAAGGCTAATGTTTTTTAAATGGGACTTGCTGTTTCTGAAAAGCATACCCTGAAATAAAAACATTTCTAGTGCACAGGAATCTTCAGGCTGAAAACGATGATCATAAATTGCACAAAACAAATCTCTATAACCTTTCCTCCTCATAGTTAATTTTATTTGGCCTAATCGCTTCATTTTTTTATGGTTTCTAATTGGAAACATAATAGGTTTCCCGGCACTGGACTATCTTATTCTACACAAACACAGTAGCAGCCAACAACCTCACACAAATTTCATTTATCTTAAGTTTTACTTGGCTCGGTTTCTAATTGCACACCTAAACTAAACAGATGACAGCTCTAATGTACCTATCAAGACAGATAAAACTCTAGGGAAGGCATCTCCTTGTGGAGAAGGAGCCACAGCAGGAAGGAAAGTTACCAACATCTCAGCAAGGCTTCTTCCACTCAGGGTAAAAGAGTTCAGCAAATTGTTCTATCAGTGAGTGCTTGATGCTGTGGTTTTTTCAAGACTGAAGTGCAAACCCTTAGCTCTGTATCTAGAAATAATCCAGCTGGAACCTTTCTACCAGAAAAAAAGTAAAATCAATCTCAGCTGGATTTAAAAATCTTTAAACAACCTTTAAACATTTAGAGAAGTAGTTCTGAAACCATGGCCTACAAATACCTGAAATTCTCTGGGTTAAATTGTGAGAAGCCCAAAAGGGGTAATAATGAAAAGCAAGACTATAGCATTAAGCACAAATTTGCTATATAAAGATGCAATCCCCTGGGAGGCGGAAGAGGGAGGAGAGGAGAAAGCTGGACAGCAAAGGTTGAACAGGATTGAAAACCAGCATTTCCCATTATAGGGGAACTGGATGAGGTGATACAAATCAGCCCTCCCCGCTGCCACTGGCCACAAGATATTATAAGATGTAAAGTAACAGGTTAGTATTTTAGCTAGTAGGTACTTTAACCGCATGCATTACCAAACCACATTTTGGAAAAAAAAGAAGGTAATGAGTTTTGCTTTCTAGAATAAAGCACACTCAAGAAAGAAGGTAGATGAACAGATTATCTCTTTGGGTTGCCAAACAAGAAAATATACACATTTATCTAACGTTAGCTGCTAGCCACTACATTTTCAGATGCGTATATGGAAGATTGGAAACTTCTCCCACACAAATAGGGAAGGCCTTAAACTGCCTCACAGTTCAAAAAATGAGTCAAAAGGAGCTTCTTCACTTTGCGTAGGGGTAACCTACCCTCTCCCCATTTGTCAGACAGATAACCAGTGTAATTTAATTTATTGGGCAAGAAACATATTCAGGACAAGGTAAACTTTTACATAACAAATTATCACTTAAAGCACTGCGATGAGGATTTGTTTCGATCAAGACACACATCACTGTCATGTTCCACTCAGAGTGGAGATACTCCCCTGTAATTTTTACCATGCAGAATTTCCTGTCTTTCAGTATTTTATATCAAATGCACTTATAAAGACTGTAAAAAGCTTTGAATGCAAGCTTAGGGAGATGGAAGGCCACAATAAATTCCTGTGGTCATATAAATAATTTGTGCATCTCGTATGGCAGAAGGAAATCACTACACCTCATCACTGGAGTGAACCACATCACCAGATCTACACGGATTCAGACACACTGGTCATTTAAACTCTGGAGGGAGGAACTAATCCCTCACATACCATAAGCTGTACATACTGGAGGAGTGACTTGGTCCATTAATGTAATAGGTTTAACAAAAGAAAAGGCCCACCTTTTCAAACATAGCAATAGCTTTTTTGTAAATCAGCAGAATTTTACTTTACTCAAATCATTGTCAAAAAAAAAGTATCACATTCTTGATGAAATACCATCATAGTTCTCAGTTACAGTTCAAGAATGGCTCTAGTCTAACAAACAACTTCTATAAATCTAAGACAAAAGAAAGAGGACATAGAAGTCTTCAATCCACCTCCAGCTTCTTGGCAAAGAAATACACGTATTCAGCAGATCTGTATTATGCAGTCAGCTCACTGGATAGTTTGGGATTTTTTTAATTGTCCCCAACTCACAATAAACCTACACCAATGTCCAACAGAAAATGCCTGTGCTTACAAAGGAAATCAAAGCATAAGTGCATTGGCATTCTTTATTCTTTTTCAGAATCACTAATTCTTATAGATAGCTTACAGATCACAGCCCCTATTGCCTTCTCTGCAGAAATACAACCTATACATGTTAGCTCTATAATTAACCTGTTTCAGACCCATGACCTCTAGATAAGCTATTCTTCTACAATCTAAATAGGTCTCTTGCAAGGTCACAACTAAACTTATATAAGAGGGGCCCCTCCAGTCAACTCCCAAAATCTTACAACATACTGCAACAGGAAGAAAAAAATAAATCTGAACTTCGCCAGCGACTGTATTAAAATTAGACAGATTACTAAAGTGCTACATGTAATGCAATTAAATTTGTTAAAATGAGCTATATCTGTCTGTTGTTAAAGTACTATACACAGAACAAATATGAAATACTTTCACATTTTCATCAATAAACTCATTTATTATAAATACAATAAAAGACCATATTTTGCCAAACATGATTATTTGTAAGGAGTACAACAATATTAACAGCTATAGTGCAATACAGAAACTGTTCTTTGCTGAACTTGACAAACCTTTTTAGATACTCAAGGTCATAAAGGTTGTTCTTAAAAAAAAATAATCTATTTTGCCAGAGTGGAAATAAAAAATGTGGAATATACACAAAGTAGCAGCTTTAAAGTCCCCCTTTCAGTGATTTCCAGAGACGTGTGAATCTTGTTTCCTTTTGGCTACCACAGAGTTAATTGTTGCTGTAAATAAATAGCACAAGAAATGCTGCTCTGTTGGATGACTGCCAGGACATAAAAATGTGAATCTACAGTTAAGGATAAAATAATTCCAATTGCACTGCTTCCTTGCTAGTATGTTTTTATGGCAAAACATGCTTATATTCATGAAGTGGCTAGAAACTAGCATACTGCTGTTGATCACCACAAATATTACTGCTGTCCAAGTAATGCCTATGTATAATACACAAGAATGCTGTGGAACTAGATCAAAAGTAATGTGATTGCAAAGATATTTGCAATCAGTGTTCCACGGAGGATTTTCTGAGATTTACAATTGCCCGTGACTTGGTAATTCATATCTTAACAGAATACTATTGGAGATATCAAACAAAACGGTTCTAAGACAACTTAGGCAAAGCTTCAGTGCTATTTTCCAATGACATTCACAAAGAAATCACGCTTTGACTTTACACATTACGTACTTCAGCATCACCGAGAACTGTAAACGGGAGGAAGTTTTGTGATTCCACAAAAACAATGGAAGAGGGAGACTGTCAGTGGAACTTAGAATGCACCTTTTTGTACCTTCAGTAATTGGCAACATCACATAATGCTCTTGGAGAAGAATGCACAGCCACTGGGATACACATACACATGGTCACTAAAATAAAGGGAGGAAAATTCATATGCAGTCAATACCTCAGTATTCAGGCAGTGCCATTTCAGAACCAGAGAAGCTTGCATCTCTTCCTTTAAACCTACCCTGTGACTTTTCAGTTTAAATGTCTTTTGTCTCCACTTCTCCTGATACTAGGAGAATATAAAATTGTT
Organism: Pezoporus wallicus; assembly: GCF_028554395.1. Taxonomy (NCBI): domain Eukaryota; kingdom Metazoa; phylum Chordata; class Aves; order Psittaciformes; family Psittacidae; genus Pezoporus; species Pezoporus wallicus. Next base: position 6,750,768 of record NW_026642342.1, read on the forward strand.
ATCGCTCACAAGTACCAAACCAGCTACCGCATGGTACATGCTCCCAGGCACATTTTCACCCCAGCATCAGTGAAAGACAGCTTAAGTCCAAGTATAAGCAGCAAGATAAATCACATTTCCTGCAGGGTGAGAGCCCATTCCCTGGCTCTTACTGGGGAATAGCTGACATGCTGCAAATTCCCATTCTTCACTTAGCATTCAGCAATCTGTTTGTATACGCGTACCTTAAGTATTTGCCATTTGGCTGTATCATACTCATGCTTCACAGACTAGAAAGCAGTAAGGATCAATGCAAGTCATCCAGGTGACCTTCTCAGGCACAAGACTTTGCATTTAGTATTCCTCACACACAAGATGTAGTCAATTTTAACACCAATACAAATTAAAAAGAAAACTTATTATTGATCTGTGCTGAGAGTGTCACTTGACCTTTACAAAAATAAGCTAGTAATGACTTCTTAAAACCTAAGAGAATATCTAAAAATACTCTCTCTTATGGAAACCCTAAATACTAGGAATAGTTTCTTGTGAGACTACAGCTTTTTTGCAACTCAACTTTAGCTTTCAAAAGTTCTATATGCAACCACAAACATGCTACAGCAACAGTTTTACTGTGGAAGTACTTTTGTCTAGCTCATTTTCAAAAACTTTACAGGATTGCTCAAAATATTTCTCCTTTTTTGGGTTTAATTAATTCACCTCCAATATCGTCAAAGAGATAAGTGAAGATAAACCTCTAAGTGAAGATAAACCTCTAATGATCTTTTCAAGTTTGGTTCTGGCTAACATGACAAAAATTCCATTCAGAACAGTGGGAGACATGCCTGTTAGCAAACTAGTATTAAACATTCAAAAATGATGTGTTTATTCCATAGTATGGTGGTTTTTTTCCAAGTAAATTGATAATCATCTTCTAAGGAAATACTATCAAAAATATAGGCCCAACATTTTAACAAACTGCAATTGTGGTAGGAAGAGAGATGTTACAGATGGAGAGATCTGTGTTCCCCCTGCTGGCTTAGCAAGTTAACTTCAAAACACTATTCCTAGAGGTAGGCATCAAGATGCTGAGGTATTAAAAGATGTTCTGCATGCCAGAGAAGAAAAACTGAAGCTTATTGTTTAAAAGAAATCACACCCATAATAGATAGTACTGACATGCTTTGACTAGGTGATCCCATGGAGACCCAAAACATGCATCAGAACCAACAACCAAACAAGACCTCCCCAGAGAGAGAAAGCATGGTAGAAGAGAAAAATCTGAAGTGTCACTTTAAACTTAACAAGGTTGGACTATAGCAAACAATTGGGGGAAGCAAGATTCAGAGTAAAGGACTCTTCACCGAAGGAAGCCAAGAACCTGCTCCCCCTCCAACACCCGTCCCTCCCTTCCTCCCCCAGCCAGCTGGGAATGTGGAGCACTGGCTGCAGCTGTTGGTGTCAGCTCAGGTCTGCGTCCTAACAAGAGCAGTTCCTCAACTAGCACTCAAGCTCTGTAAGCTTCCATGGGTTCAACTGGAGCCATTCAAAGGGATAAGCATCTGCCATTAACATTTTGTTAATGCTCTACTTGGAAATACTTTTGACAGGGCACCTGTCTAAATTAAATTGGACAGGTGCTAGTTAAAAGCAATTTATGCTAATTAAAAGCAATTTATGTTGTGCCTGGCATTCACTGAAACAGACATGGACTTTAAGGGAAATAAAGTATTCCTAGCAAGAAGCAATGAACAAATACATTTTGTCTTTGTAAGAAATTGTATTTACACATGTAGTTTTAAGTCTTCCCCCTACAAGACTACAATAGCAACAGCACTCCCAGTCACCATGAGCCGAACATAACCCATCCCACAATCACAGAGCAAGCAGCCCTCTCGTTATGGGTTTTCTCCCCAGGTGGAGGCCAATATCAGCCTGCTCGGCCTCATGCAAAAGTAGTAAATATATGCTTAGCTTGGTATAAATACAGACCCATTCAGGAAAATTTCCTTCTTAGAACAAAATCATGACGCTTGTTCATCCAACTCTAATTCGTTATAAACCTATCAAGAGGTTTCTACTGAAACTGAACTGCACTGGTGATCAAACGTCTGAGAATAATAAACGATGGAAATAACTTACAACACCTACATCTTAACAGAACTGAAATAAGTAGCTTTACATCTGGTTACGTTCACAACCAGGGGAAAAGGTGCAACCACACACACAGCTACACCTGAAGTCCTTTCTGTTCAAAGGGACAGGAAGTATCATCTCCCATACTGCTTGACTTGATGACAGTATCTCTGGAATTCCAAGTACATCCAAAACTGGGGAAGTTGAAAAAGTTATTAACTTGTATCTAATGTCAATGGCATACTTCTGCTAGAGAGGTGCAACTCAGAAGGCTGCAGGCAACTGACCTCAGCACGTCCCCCACAAAGCCTGCTACAATAAACCCCACAGGCCAACAACTACTCCGTGAAAAAGTACTGAAGTGACACGTTACCGGTGTTTGTACTTTTCTCACACACACCGAATTTACACTCTGCTAGTACACTGCTAAGCTCCCAGCTGGGCTCGTTAAGGGTGCGATACCTCGACACGCACAGCGGTGCTCGCATCTGCAGAGGACTTACCTCGGTGCCAGCGAGTAACTCGCCCGGCACGTCCCATCCAGCCTGACAGAGCCCACATTCGCTACGACACCTGTAGCTGCTACTCGCCACAAGCCCCCTGACGACCCTGGGCTTAACCCCTGCACGCACGGGCGGACGGACGAAGCCCTCACGGCTGCACAGGGCGGACGGGCGAGCCGTTTCCAGCGCTCCTCACAGCACCCGCGGACACACCGCCCGGCCCCCGGAGCCGGGCAGCCCCGCGGCGGCCACCGCCACTCTCCCGCCGCGCCCAGGGTGACATGTCCCGGGGGACCCGGCGCTTCCGCCCGACCCCGACCCCGGCCCCGGCCCCGGCCGAGGTGGGGGTCGCGGGCGCCGCGCTTACCTGGCAGCAGGTCCGGCCTCGCCGCGTCCCTCAGGGGCAGGCGCGCAGCTACGCCATGGGCGCCGGGACGGGGACAGGAGGGGACGAGACGTGAGGGCAGCCCTCGCCGAGGCCGCCCAGCGTCAGCCGCTGCTGCCCGGCCCGCGCAGCGCGGGAGGAGGCGGACTCCGAGGAGGCGTGCGGCAGCCCGCCCGGCCCCCAGCTCGCCAGTAACCCCATCGCGGGGCTGGGCGGGGCGGGGCGGGGCCGGCGGCGGGAGGGGCCGCGCCGCCATCGGGAGCGGAGCGGGGCGGGGACAGCGCCGTGACGGGCGCTTCCGCCCGCCCTACAAAGAGGGTCGAGCGGCTCGAAGCCGTGTGAGGGACTTAGAGGGGGCTCTGTAAGTTGGGGGGAGGCTGTTTAGCAGGGCCTCTTGCGATAGGACGAGGGGTGGTGGTTTTAAACTAAACCCGGTGAGATTCAGGCTGGTGCAATGAGGGTGGTAAAATCCTGGCACGGGTTGCCCAGATGAAGATGTCCCTGCTCATGGCAGGGGGCTGGAATAAATGAGCTTTGAAGGTCCTTTCCAACCCACACTACTGCCTGATTCGGTCAATGTCGAAGCCATTGAATTCTGGAGCAAAAAACCATCATCAAGGGAGCTGCACTATGGATGAGGCCTTTCTACACATACCTCAGCTTAACAATAATTTTCTCCTTCAGCAAGGATAAGCTGAGAGCTCATTTCTGATACAGTCTTGCAAGACTACAAGGACTCATTTGTGCTGCTCTACTGCTCTCATTACCTAAAAACCTTTAAAAATCAAGGTAATTCTTAGTGCTACTGGAACTTTGCAAACATTAATACAGCAAAGTTCTCATCTCAATATTATCCAAAAAAGCAAATTTTCCTGCATAGGCATTGAGACCATGCTGAGACACAGAGAAATGCAAAGGACTTCCAGAATGCTTCAATAAAACTTTACTAGTTTAATGTGTTTTCTCAGGGGGGTGTCAACAGTTTTTATTGTGCTGGTCTTGTTCACTACCAATCAGGCTATTTGTCACTGAATCACCAACAATGAGTTCCTACATCTACCCAAGCAAGAGGTGTGTTTAGAGCCTTCAGGCACTATTCAGCCACTCCTGAAATGCCAGCTTGCAACCTAGAAAAAAACATTGCCACTTACACTTAATTTTGATCTCTACCTATTTGGATGAGTCTTACGGAGTTCTGCTGCATGTGCCATACACCAGTAACTGGCTGGGACATGGGAAGTGCTCAGAACCCCAAGACTAAGCCTCAAAACATCTACATGATCTGTGTATGAGACCTCTAGCAAGTAAATCAAACGCTGCTGTAAAAAGCATTTAGTCTACATTAAATATTTTGGTGAATAGGCTTAAAAAACCTGCAGAAACAAGTAAAATGCAAGTTCAGACTGCTTGTTGGCAGCCTAGGGCCACTTACATAAGTTTTGATTTATTTTTAGTGTTCGAGAAGTTGTGCATGTTGGAGCATGACACACTCTTATCATTCTCAGTCTATATGTAGGATGCAAAATCTCTGCATGAGAGATATGGAGTCAGGGAAGGTCCCTTCAGCAAAAAAGAAAATTAATACTCTACAGCACTAAGTGCAACATATGTATTGCAATGCATACTGTGTGTCTGCTCTATTTCCGCTAGCCGAAATTCCAGAGTGCTGATTAAAAATGGGATTGAAACTTCAGCAAACCAATTATTTTAAATACTCAGTAAGGTCCCAGTCCTGGAAAGATTAAATTAAATATATTAGGTTTACTCAAATGAGCAGCCATGAGAGCTGTTCAAGTGTGTCAAGTCAAATGTGTGCACAAGTCTTGGCAAAATCAGATTCTTTGTACACAGATCTGAACCCAGCCAAATTGTTTTTGCTGTTTTCACTGATGTTGGTTAAGAACTGATTCTTGTCCTTGGCGCCAACTCTGTTAGGTACTGACCATCCTTGACCATAGTTCAGACTTTGCACCACTTCCTCTGGTGTCTGAAGAAGTTCAATACTCTCCAGGACATGCTCAACACTAATATGTAGTTGATGTACATGGAGTGCAAAGGCTGAAGGTATGAAAAATTGCTACATGAAAGTACAATTATATGCATGGGTTGGTTCACACAGAAACATTTCATGGCACAATAAACAAAACCACCCAATTTCCTGTTGAAAACAAGGAAAATTCCTGTAGTCTTAGCTGTGGTGTTCAATCTTTGCAGCTGTGGAACACAATTATATATGTAGTTTACATTCCTACTTACTTTTTATGTATTTGCTGATCTAGCGATTAACTTCTTGTCCCTCCTTTCCTTTTTTTTTTCAGACAGCATCAATTCTGAGTCATTAGCACTAATGCTTTTATCTGCACAGTCCCATGAAATACTTTAGGGATACTTCTGTGGGTAACAACCTTTAATTCACTATTCACACAAAATTATAAGCCAGCCTCAATTACTAACTTCACGTTATGGCCATAAAGCTCTAACCTGCACTGAAGAACCAGCTGAGTTCACATGACCCAAACCAGAAACAGCATCAATCTCGAAAAATGGCATTCAACCTGAACTATTCCTTCCCAGGGAATTTGGATACCACTCTATATTCACATAATCACAGAATAGTTTGGGTTGGAAGTGAGCCTTAAAAGTCATCTAGTCCAAGCCCCTTAGCAATGAGCAGGGTGATCTTCAACCAGATCAAGTTGCTCAGAGCCCCATCCAACCTGGCCTTAAAATGTTTCCAGGGATGGGGAATCTACCACCTCTGGGCAACCTGTGCCAGTGTTTCAACACCCTCATTGTAAAAGATGTCTTCCTTACAGCTAGTGTAAATCCACCCTCTTTCATTTTAAAACCATCACCCCTTGTCCTTTTGCTACAGGCCCTGCTAGAAAGCTTGTCTGCATCCTTCTTACAAGCTCCCTTTAGGCACTGGAAGCTGCTCTAAGGGATCCCAAGGGCATTCTCTTCTCCGGGCTGAACAAACCCAGCTCTCTCAGCCTTTCTTATTATTTTAGACCTTTACAGTAACAAGCAGCATACATACACCAGCCTTCATCAGCCTTAGATCAAAGGCCTTCACATCGCATTCTTCAAGATACACATACATCCCATATTACTCTGGGTTTACAGGAGCCTGAAGACTTGGCATTAGCCAGGTTCTTGAGTACCCAACATGCTGGATATCCAGCAAGGAGCTCAGTTTAGCACATTTACCACTGATTCAACAAATAACTTCAGGCACAAAGTTTTAAGCAGACACTACTGAAGATAATAAAGCATTACTCATAGTTAACCAGTGCTCATGTATTGAATCAAAGCCACAGCGTTCAACTTCTTGTGAAATCTAATTTCCCATAAAGTAATTTAATACATTGGAGTTTAACAACAGAATTAGTTTCTTGTTCTCAAAACTCTACCATCCTAAAACCATTATTGCCTAGGTGATTTCCAAGGGTTTAAGGAACACAGAATCCTCTCTGCCTTCTGTATTGACGCTAAACTGGGGCCTTGGGACTAAACATGGAGCTGGGGACTATGTGCTGCTATAGCTGGTACAGCACTAAATATACTTCCTGCTAATGAACATACTCTTCACTGCCACAGGTACAAGTGGGCTTTAAATAGCTACTGTAGGATGTTGGCTTCTGATGATCACTTGCCTATTTATAGCACTATTAGTACAGCACTAATTATAATTATATATTATATATATTTTATAGTATACATTATATAATAGTAATTATAATTCATGCACTATAGCACTAAAAGTACTTCACCCACCAAAAAGAAATAGAGGGTAAAAGCTCTACAAAATATTTTCAAACTGAGAATAAGAATTGGGTTAGAATTGGAGATTATAATCCTGAAAACACGGACATGCATAAGTGAGCAATTTATGCTTTCTTGTCATAAAGTATTTCAAGATCACAGAAATTACACTCAGACTTACTTTCACAAAACTCCATCTTACTTCATGCAGTGTCTAGAATCTTTTCAAGGCTAAAATACTGTGCCAGAATCAAAGATGAGAAGGACCACACTGTTCTAAAAACTGTTTGTTTGCTTTTAAACTTATGGATCATGTTCTACATTAAGCCAACACAGGTTCTGTAACCCTTGCTCCAGAAAGCATGCCAGCATCTATGCTCCTGAAATGCTAATGCCCCATCCCTGGCAGTGTTCAAGACCAGGCAGGACGAGGCCTTGGGCGATAGGGTTTAGTGTGAGGTGTCCCTGCCCATGGCAGGGGGGTTGGAACTTGATGATCTTAAGGTCCTTTCCAACCCTAACTATTACGTGATTCTATGATTCTATGATTGGTAATTTTCAATGCCCAGGAAAGAGTAAATATCCCAATTCACATTTCAAAACAGGAACGCATGAATAAGCATCCTGCAAGGGTATCATCTCGTACATAAAACTGGCTTGGAATTGGAATCAAGTACAAGGAGTGTGTTCAGATGACTGCAGTTTTTGCCAGGTGATCGATTCTGCTCCTCTCTGAGGTAAAATGCTATTATTTAAAATTAACTTTGCAATTTAATTTGAAGTGTTTTATTGTACAGCTGGAGGCAGGGAAAGGAAAGGTCTAAAAGCCTTAACTGTAAGTTGCTGAGTAGTTATGGGTTGTTATGCTGCGTCATTATAGTTATATGACTCTACCTATACAACCTTTAATATGAAGGTTCAGTTAATAAACTTAAGTCATTAAAAGCTTTTCAGGAAATAACTCATTAATACCAACTAATGAGGTAAAATTCTACACTCCTCACTGAATGATTCTGCATTCCTTGAACACCTAAAACTTCTGCCAAAGGTAAATAAATGTTAATGTTGAACTGTTCAGTTTGCCTACACTTGAAAGTTAATTTGGATTAATGCAGGGAATGAATTTCAAGTGCAGCAGCAAATCTGGAATTATTCCAAACAAAAGCCATAAAAGGTACCATGGGTTTTGACCTCAAAACTGATGCTGCATATCCAATTTGAGTAACACATTCTTAAAGATTTCATATTAAAGTAAGGAAAAAGACCAAAACCCAGCATGACTAACCATCCCCTTTGTGCCTCCCATTCTCACCTGCATGCCTTGCAGAGGCTCCCCTATACCCAGCACTCCTCTTTTACTGACTGATATGCCCCTTACCCTCCTTCCAACATTCTTCTGATAAGATGTTTATAGGCCCTCAACCTAACAAGTGCAAACACAACAGACCAGAAGAGGGAGGAAAGATGGATAGATTGTATGAGAGAAGGGGAAAATCAACAAAAGATCAAACAAGAAGTATGTGAAACTAGCATACCATCAGTGCTCAATCACTTCTTTCCGGCCGGATCCCATTCCTCATATAGCATGTTGTCTGTCTACAGCCCAATCCAAAACCTAATCAAGTAGGCAGAAGTCAACAGGTGACTTTAAACTCTTCAGTTCTGGACAATAATTCATTTTATGTTTGAGCAAACAAACCTAGAAAGTAGTCACATTAAAAAAAAAAAAACAAACAAACAAAAAACCCTTTAACACATACTTTCAGATTCAAGCCTATACATTAAATAGCTCATATTCACCCTTGCTAATCCTTAAAATATGGAATTATACATATGACTAAAATTGCACATGTGGTTTGCAGGATCAGGTCCCCAACTGCTGGATTCTGTTTTCAAGTTTATATGGCATGCTTGTGGTTTCAAGATTATGTTATGTGATGGAATTCTTTGCAGCCAGGATGTCATAGGCTAAAATCTTCTCATGGTTATAATGGCCTAATTACTTTTTTTTTTTTTATTTATGTAATATCCACAGGGTGCCAAATGTTTTACTGAAAAATACCAAGACAAAGCTGCTGTTTAGAGAGTGAATAACTTCAATTAGCAAAGGTGAGTTGAAAGAAAGGAATGCAAGACAAAGTAAATGGGCACTGAAGTTTGAAACACTGTATTAACTATGTGGCTTGGATATTGGTTTAGCCTTTTGACCTTTTGTTGGCTTGTTTTTCTCTTCTTCTTCCCTTCCAATCCGATTTGATTCCAAGGACACAATCCACTGGCTCTTAACACAGAAATAGAAGGAGATTCAAATACAGCCTTCCTCAGTATGAAGCAGAGCCAAAAATCAAGCATGTAGATACACAGTCATTATCTTCAATAACATAGATTTCATCCAGCACACTAAAATGCCTGAATTAAGTCTACTTAAGCTATATTTCTATCCCAGAATAAATGAATTGGCTAAAAGTTCAGAATCTAGCTAGAAATTACAGTGAAATAAAAAAATTTCATGTAAAGTAAAAAAAACAAACCAAACCAAATCTAACAACAAAGAAAACCCCAGAAGTGCAAGTCCTTATTTTATTAAATAAAGCTACTGCTTTGTTATCAGTCTGTTTGCAAAGGGGCTTGAGGACGAGGAGGTCATGAGATGTTTATAAAGTGATACAGCAGGATATTTCTGGAGCCCAGTTTAGGTAATCACATTTTAAATTGGAACCATAGAATAAGCCTCTTTTTAGTACAGTTTGTTTCCAAAATTGCTTCCCCCCCCCCCCCCCCAGCAAAAGTCACCCATTTAAACCTATGAGTTATATGATCTTAAATATCAACCTTTGGCAACATTTCTGGATATGGGGATCACTGATTAACGTATTGCCAGGCTCCAATTTATTTCTTGTTTGGACTGCAAAAGTTCAAGGAAGGAATTTGCTCTGTGCTCACATTTAGAATTCCTCCTGGAGAAAACACCTCTATTTTCCTTTTGCAATGGAAATTACCAATACTACTGCAAAAGAAATGCGTGAAAGTGTTTAGTTTTGTAATTTCCTATGCGACTTACAGTTTAGATCTAGCTGTAATTACGAATTAATATAAAAGTTTTTTCTTCATATATACTGTACAGTGTTAGCTATTTCAGAGGGTATATTCTTTTGTCTTTGTGTATACGTATAAGAACTAGTCTTTTTGCAAGTGTTAAGATCTCAATTTCATCCCTCCAAGTGATCTGTAATACATTACATTCCTTATTTTGCTTTGGACTGCTACTGATTAATGCCTTATGTTGGATATTTGTTTGTTTTTCCCACATGTTAGTTCATCGTCCTTGAAATTACAATAACACATATGCCAGGGAATGTGAACTCTCAGTCTTTACTGTCCTTCACCGAGTCTGAGTGGAGATGTAATATTTGAAGGGTTTACACTTAAATTTGACATATAATTTGCTGCTGACTTACATGTCATACATTGATTCATAAAGTATCAATTATTTAGTGTACATGTGTGTGAATTGCTATCAAAATCCATTCTTGCTTGCCATTCAAATAAGCCAGATGTAAGTCTCTTTTTCTTTCGCATATACACAGATGATCAAGAAAGGTCTTGAGAAAAGAGAGAAAGGAGGAAAAGTCACTCAGCCTCCCACCTGCTCCTTTACCAAACTCTGAGAGAAAGATTAGTCTTTCCAATTCTTGGGTCTCTTGACTGCACTAGTGAGAATGGGGCTTGTGGAGAAACGCAGTCATTCAACATGCAAGTCCACGCAGAGACGCTGAAAGCAGCTGAAAGAACCTTGAAATAAACTGATCAACACCACCAATCACAGCACAGCTCCAGAACCAAAAAATGTGAACTGTCAGTCCGCAAGCAGCCCAGAGTACATTTAACTAGCTGTATTTTCATTAATATTCCTCACTAAGGGCCCAAACACAAGCCTTGGTAATTCTCACAGCTGCTTCTTGTAACCCGCCAAGATTCCCCAAGATTGCACAATTTACAAAGCATTGGCTGTGTTTCTGAGTTATCTGTTCCCCAGAACTGGCAATGTCAAACATGAAGGCAATAATGAGCTGAAGGACATCAGCAAACTAAGGACGTCAGAGCCAGTGCCCCCAGTGTTATCGCATGGAAATCACTTAAAAGCAAGGACAATTCAGACCTTGCTATATCACTGGACCGAGAACCTTATGTACAAAACAGGTTGCTTACACTCACCACGTGTGAGCTGTGCATCTGCTGAACCACCTGAAGTTTGTCAGACAGACAAAAGAATTCCACACTCAGTGCTGTTGAAAACTATGGACAGAAAGAAACAATCAAAGGCAAGTTATACATTTAGCAGAGATCATAAATTTATGTATCTAGTAAATTCGCTATTCAGGCCCTTCAATTTTGCCACCACCTTAAGGATTCATTTTATCTTGAGGACTGGGAGTTCCACCTGCACCAAACTCTTTTTTCTGAGGTATTTACAGGCTGGCATGGTAGGTGTCCACCACAACAATATAAAGCTGCAGGAAGTTTCAAAGCTTATACTGAAAAATGCATGCTTTTCTGAACTAGCCAAAATGTACCTAAAAAGTTCAATTTGCAGAAGGTGTGACTGAAATTACTAAGACAGAAACGTTATGAGCTTGCATTTTCATTTTGATACTTCATTCAGTTACTTTTTTCGGGGGGAGAGAAGCGGAAACCCCCCAGATCATTTCTATACAACATACTCTTTTTTAAAACATGGAAGGATAGCATTTACCTACTCTACAAAATTCATTGATACATCCAAGTACACAACAACAGGCAGGAGAATCTGTAAACCAGAGAGCTGTTTGTTATCTCGGATAAAGAGAACACATTTTTTCATGTTAATTAGACAGCTATATATTTAGACATCAAGATATTTGGATATCAAAAGGCAACAGAAGCAGAATAGTTAACTACATTGAAAAGTGTCCTAACGTATGAGCCACAAACTATCACTATGAGGGTGAGAAAGGCCTCATGCTAAATAACATTGGCTGGCCTCCATTTGTCTCATCCCGTCTCTCCCATGAAACAGACCAACCACTTTGTTAATGAACAGTAATTAATTCCAGAAGGGACACGAGGTACAAGAGATTCCCATAACTGTTTTAAAAAGGAGCAAGGCGTGATCAGACTGCGAGTATCTCTCTACTAACAACTAGCACTGTACAATGGGAAGGGGTTTACAGAACAAAACTGTGTATGTTGAGGGTCTGATGTCTACATTAGACGCAGCTTATGGGGAGTTACTTCCAATCAATTTCAGAGTGGACGACATGTCCATTAGTTGCTGAAGCATCTTAGGTCCCAGGTCACAGTTTAATTTCACCCAGGAGGAATCCTATTTGTGTACTCTAAGACTAAACCATCTTGTGAACCAAAGCCCCAAATATGGGAATGACCAGGAGGTCAATTTCCAAACCCTGCTCCTGATCCAACCTAAAATGCTGAAGTGGGAATATCCCAAATACCTCACAGAACACAATCTTAGTCTAATTGCTGTACAGGGACTCACATGGGCCAGGGAAACTAACAGACAAGAACACTGCAGGGCACTGACAGCATTAACACTTGCTGCTTGCCAAATTGATGCATCTAATACTATTCTAAGATATTCTCACTCAAAGTGAATTCAAATTCATGAAACATTTAAAACCTCTGCTTCTAAGCATTGAAATCTGTGTTAATGCAGAGAAAAAGCTTTTTATGTAATGCTCTGTCCTTCTTTATTCTTATTGTGACTCAATGTGGTGTCCAGGCTTTGTACTGGCTCTCTGTTGGGGAGATCTTCACTGACTGTCCGTGAAGAAATTGTAGAATCCTTCTTTCCAATCCTCTTTCTCTAAAACAAAACACAAATGACTTTTCCATTACGCTGGGAACCTTACATATCCATACCTGTATGTATGAGGCAGATATACCACAGGAGACACTGTCCTGTGCTTACCTTTATTTCTAGAATATTTTTACAATGAAAAAGTAAAAGCATTTAACCACAGTCCTATTTCATTGCAGGGGATGGAATTCAGATCCTGTAAGCGAAAGCAGCTGGATTCTTTGGGTCCAGTTTTCAGTGTTCAGAATATAAAAGGTAGCAAAGCCTCTTTAATGCAGAAAAGATTACAAAGGTAATTTCTTAAAAGCTGCATAGTAAATCCCACATACATTCATGATAAAACAGACTTATTTAGCATAGGTATGAGAATACTTCTTTTAAAGCCAAAACCAAGAGTGTTTTCTCTGATGCAACATATTTTCTTTCACCTTATATGTAAAAAAGTGTGAGGGCAACAAAAGAAGCCATCCCTCCAGCAGAAAGGCTAAGGTAGCAAATGTTAGGTCAAGTCTGCAAAAGACAGAAAAAAAATGACTGAGCTGCTTGCTCTCTTTCTAATTCCAAGAAATGCAGTTAATGTTTGAAAGCAATTCCTATCCTAAGTAGTAAAACTAAATCCCAGGTTGAATTTTGTGTGTTTTTGAATTTCTGTGGGTAAAAAAATCCCCAACCAACATATTCAGCAGTTTAGTTGAATTTTCTTGTTCTACATGTAGTGTTTGAAATACAGGTTTGTTGTGCTAGGCAAAACTTAGTCCTTGGTAACTATTAGCATTTTATTAACAACACCTATACATATATTTTTTAGTGTAACCATGTACATCTCTCATAGGGGCATAAGCTGGGGACCATTCTTAGCCTGTACTTGTTTTCCCCATGCAGCCACACATGTGGTGAGCAGCTGTGGAAGTTGTAAAATTGTCTTTACACGCTGCACATGCTGTTGTACGCAATATGCACACACATTATGTATGAAGCAAATCCTGAAGCAAAATAATGCACTGGATAGATCTTTTTTATTTATTTTTGTAAATATTTGGCTTCCTTTAAACAGAGACAAACTTTGCTTCCTTAAATTCCTTCGACGAAATAATAGCACTTAATTATTCTGAATTGCAGGTTTGCCAGTTCTTACCACAAGCAAGTCTTTTAACCACCTCCACTATGGCAAAGAATCAAACGCTGTCAAAAACTGAATCTGCAAAGCAACCGTTTCTATGGCAGTGTGACCAGCTCCACCACAGTGAAACACAGAAATGAGAATGTAAATTGTTACTTAGGTATACATTTTCCTCCAGGGTGCTATGAGCCAAAATTGAAAACAGCTGACACTGAGTCACCCTTTTTTGATAATAAATATTGCTAATATGAATCTGATGTGTTAAAGGGTGGGGGGGAAGCTCCAGAGACCAACACTCCCCTTGTTAATATTCTACCACCAAACTGAAGGAAAGGTGGAGTGATTGCCCCATTTCTGCTGAGAGCTTATTCTGAAGGCAGTTAAATCAATCTCCACAGAGATATCTTATCTGCAAGGCTCATAAAAAATATCTGAAGAGTAAATGGTTAGCATTTGGAATGGACCACACTGCACGAAGTAACAGTTATTTCATAAGAGATTTCCCATGGTATATATATATTCCCCAACCCAGCTACGTCTTCACTCCCACACCCACCACAAGTGGTATTACTTGAATGCCGTGCTATACTATTAATATGCTCAGGGCAATTTTAAGCAACAAAGAACATCTAGCCAAGCACACTAAAAGTATACTTTATTTCTTGGTTATTATTAAAAAACAGGAAAGCAGATCCATTTAAATGAGAAACACCTCCCTCTGCTCCCATCTTTCATCTGCCAACAGATACAGATACTGCACATGGGGCTTATCACACACTAGAAAGGAAAGCCTTATACAAGCCCACTGTTCATTTAGCTATGTAAATGTGAGCAATCTTTTCTTAGGTCACCTCTTTTCCTGCTTTCTTACAGTCCTTGTAACATGTTCCAAAGAATAAGCATTATTTTGAAAACATTCAAAATTGTAAATTTTTAACGTATTCAATTTAATACATTTTGAATGTATTTTTACCAACTGTGCGCTGTGAAAATGTGCCATCACTTTAAGCTTAGTTTAAACTTAGCATGTATGAAAATACAAAGCCATCAGTTGCACGTATACACGGTTTGCAAGTCTTTCCTGCTTAAACACCATGTGTGTTTTCTGTATACACTAAAACTGGACAGATTAAACTTGAATTATTTTCCTTTCAATAATTAAAAAAAAAGAGCAAAAATCAATTTAATCTGATTTATGGATCTGATTAAAGAGCTTACAAAAACTGTCAGCTAATTCGAGGAGATTCACAAAACATTTTCATTACAATATCTAATTACATTGCTCTCTCCATTTTCTGCACACTACACGTCAAAAAACTCCCAAAAGAAGACAACTTTTACAAAGTGATTTTACTTTGCTACTTTTAGTATCAACTTATGTTTGTTCTTCATTCTGGAACAGAGCATGGATTATTCTGGTATTCTGATTTAGGGCATCATCTCACCCATCTCTGCCAGTGAAGTTTTTAGGGAACTTGACCCATAATATACATCTTGTTAAGCTCCAGTTTAACCAGTTACTGATGTGTTCACCAGTAAGTTTATAAGTTGCTCCCCTCAGAGTTAATTAAACTGCTTGAGCGTCTAAGTTGTGTTGACTAAAGCTGTAACGAGGTCATGTGCCTGAAGAGATGCAGATTGGAACCCCTCACTATTTCAGTTTACATGAGTTCAGATCTCCTAGTGGTACTAACAAACAAATACTAGCCAAAGACCAAGACTCAAATGAAAATGAGACTCAGGCTGAAATAGGCAGAGAGAAAAGTACATACTATTTTGTAGGATGCCTCATTTTTTAACTTGTAGAATCCTGCGTTACTCAGCTGAGGTCCCAGTGCTGGTAGCTCTGCTTATTGGGAAATTTCACACATTATTTGACACAAGGAAGAAGGGCTGAATCAGGCCACTTTAGATTAAAGAGCCTATGAACTTTAGCATTGAAACATATGTTCACCAGACAATCTGCTCTCCAAGAACTTAGGGTTTTTTTCTTTTATCACACTAATTGTCATGTAGTTAAGCCATTCTTGACACACAGGAGAGAGATCAGACTTCTACCATAAGGATTATCCACATAGCTACTACAAGAGATACTAGAATCAGTTTCTGCAAGCATGCAGGGGCTGGCTTTTTCTCCAGCAGACATCTTGGAGAAGGGGAGGAGGGGAGAGTTGGAGAGATCCTTCAACCAAGAATGTAGCTTCCAAGAATGACTTACAGATGTCAGAGTAATGTTCTAGGATCTCTTCCTATTAGTCCAAAGCTATTATTTGTAACATATGCAGAATAAAAGCCCTTGCATAAGACTGTAAACAAACTTCCCAACTAGAATTAGCTGTGGCTCAGCCAGCTTCAGCCCTGGGGGCAGGGAGGGGCAAAGGGTGTAAAAGGGGTCTAATTTTGTAGTATTACACTCTGGTTTTCTTATGATTTTACTGTTACTTTAGAGCTGGGATGCCTCTATTATTCAGGTTCCAAATCACCACCACAGAACTACTGGAAATGACAATGATAAGGCAAGTAAAACCACACCCAGAATTACGAGAGATACTTGAATTGAGACATGCAGCAGTAATGAGAAAATATAGGAGTTTATGTTTAGAATGTATGAAATTGGCTGCCAAAAACAAGAATGAAAAAGCATAAGAAACATCCACGTTGGGCAGCTCATATATATTGAGGAGATATGATATTTAAGTGCATCCAGCTTTCATAGTAAATAGCATTATATGTCATTAATCATATTTCAGCAGTAAATGGTAAGATGCTGAACACCTCATTTACTGTGAAGCACTTTCAAGGTTTCCATTTTCATCTTCATGCTGGTTCTTACTTATCAGATGAAACTCTTAGCGTAAAGCAGGGGCACATAGAAGGGGACGTATTTCCTTTACCTTAATTGTAGTTTTTTACCTCTCAGTTTGAAAGCTTTTCTGTGGTTTTTTGCACTTTTTTTTTACCAAACTAATCTTGTTGCAACCTGCTGTAATTTGGGGCAAGAAAGATGTTGTGGCAGCAGGAGTCTTATCAACATATGTGACAGGTAACTCTGTCCTTTCTGCTCCTGTTAATTCACAGCACACAAGGCTGTGAGGCAGGGAAAGCCCCTTGCATGAGTGGATACAAGGGGAACTGAAGATGCCTTGGAATCAGCAGCACTGGCCTTTCTGTGTTCAGAGATGTCAGACAAGTAACAGTATCATTTTACTTAGAGGCAAAGCATTTTGCCCAACAGTTATTACAGTTACTCTGTAATAACAAGAAGCAGCAATGCAGAAAGTGAAATGTTTCTAGCACCAAGGTTAAGCATTTTAAGACAAGTCCAACAGCTCTTGCTGGAAACTTTGCCCAACTTGAGGACTGGAACTTGACAACACTTTTAATCATAAGGGAACAATGAAAGAATTGAAAACTATTTCAAAGTAATGGAAAAGTATGTTGCATGTTCAAAATTTTACAGAGTATCTCTTTCAAAAGAGCTTCAGCAACATCATTCAATTTAGGTTTCCCATGAGCCACAAAAAAAAAAGAGAATGTATTGAAATTGAACAGGCCTTTATTCATATTTCATGAGCTATTGGAATTATTTATGTTCCTACATAATTCTGCTGGAAACTGCAGCTGACTGAGCACCACCTGAGAAACTTCCATATTCTGTGTAAAATCATACAGACAAGACAAGATTTCTTCATATGGTAAAACCTGCTGAGGTGCTCAGACCCTCACTTGAGGGCAATAATTGCCAGAAAGAGGCAGATTTTGCACAAAACACCAGTCTGAGATTTGTCTCAGTGTTTCATTTTTCCTGGTAGCACAGCCCATGAGCAGGCACTTATTCTGCAAGAATTCCTCAGTTCCAGCTTCTTTAAGCTGTCATAAACCTCATATTTACAAACTGCTGCAGCTGTAATGAAGCTTATTGCCATCTCTGTTCATCACATCCATCAACACATAACACTTCTCAGAATCTAACATTAATGCATGTAGTACAGTGTGTTCACAACATACCTCAAGCATCCTGTAAGACTCCACTTCAGCTCCTCTATCTATTCAACTGCTTATAAACTCGTTCACAATTATTACTGTATGTACCGTATGTAATTATGTACTGACACTTGAAAACTACTGAGATGCAATATGAAATGTTAGATCAGTTTTTTACTTGTTCATGTTTTCCTAGATCATCATTCGTAATAAACAGAAATAGAAAGGACAAAATAGAACTCTCAGTTACTGTTAACAATACAAATACTTCTATTAAAAATCAGTAATTGCATAAATATTATACATACGGATCTATACATCTGTAATATTTGCTCTTCATTCTAAGCAGTGCAATGTCTCAGTTATGTTAGGATTACAGAAAGGAAGAGTACTTGCCATGCTACAGCTGTAACTGCTGCCTCTGTTCTGTGGCAGCCACAAAATAAAATGCAAACTTTAAAAAATGATTCTATCTCCTTTTCAGCAATTTGCAAATTCTGCAACTGTAATTCAACAAAATGTGCTTTTAAAAAGAGCAGTAAATGATTTATTATTCTACTATAAACCTACCTGTACTGTCAGCCTGAGATTTTAGCTTGATCAATATTTGATCTCTGATTCATTTTTTATTTAAGATATCATTCTAAAATATATAGTTTTATATTCCTAAATTGAACTTTGTCTCTGTTTCAGTAGTTCTCCTAGAAGAGAATACTATATATATTATAATGTATTATACACTCCTGTAAGTATAGCAGGACCTAAACTAATGTAAGATATTTGGTTTAATAAAGCAAGTTTTACCATGTTAAATCTACCCAGGACTCGTTTCTTCTTTAGTGAATAGAAAGATACAGTTCATAATTACTCAGTTTTAACTCTTGATGAGTGAAGTCAAGAGCTATGGTGCCTCATGAGAGCTGTAACAAATCCTAGGTTTGATCCAGCTCTTATTACCTTTAACAGCAGCTGAAGTGGGTTCCTTTTTTTCCCTTGGTATCTCCACTGTACTGCATGCAAACAGTCCTTTTTCATTTCTGTTCTTTTACCCTTTCACACATAATGTGTTTATTTATAATGAAGTAAAATAAAGACTATTTCCTGCTCAATATAGGGATTTTTCTCAGTCACTTTTTGATGTTACTTTTTTTATATACTTTTTAATAATTTTTAAGTTGATTAATTGGATTAATCAAATACCTGAATAAATGCAGAGCACTTCCACCTTCCACTGAATTACAGCGGTTTAAATCTACTTTAGGACTAAACCCTCAAGATGGAACATTCTTTTAGAATATATTTCCATAGGGTTATTCCATACAAGATGCGGGAAATCATGCTTGTCATGAGGGGAGAGCAGAGCAGCCATGAGGAGAGTGGGTGCAGCAGCCATGAAGGGAGATCATGAGAGGAGAGCAGGGGAGGCCATGAGGGGAAGTCATGAAGGGACAGCAGGGACAGCCATGAGGGCAAGTTGTGAAGGGACAGGAGGGGCGGCCATGAGAGGTGAGGGGAGATCATGAGGGGAGTGCTGGGGTGGTTGTGAGGGCAGACGGTGAGGTGAGATCAGGGGCAGCCATGGGCTGTGAGGGGCGGCCATGAGGAGTAGGGTTGGCAGCTATGTACTGCGGGCCACTATGAAGGGGCAGATGAAGAGTGGCTGTGACTGGAGATCATGAGGGGCAGCCATGAGGGGAGATGAATTGTCCTTAGTGACATGGTTTAGTGGTGGGCTTGACAGTCCTGGGGTAACGGTTGGGCTCGGTGATCTTAATGGTCTTTTCCAACCTAAGTGGTTCTGTGATTCTAATATGGCTGTAATTTTATCTGCCACTCACATACCATAAGAACCTGTACAGATAACTGAAAATATACAAAGTACCTGGATGAAATATCTTCCTCCAGCATGGATGTTGTACACCTTTTATTCACAGTGAATACACAAGGTACAGTGGGATTTGCCTCTTGCAGGCAGCAAGTTTTACTGAGAGAGTGCTGAAGGGTCACGCTGTTAATGAGTCGCATCATTTCCTGCATTTAGAATATTCCAGAATTGGATGGATAAAACAGTGGATTTACGTTTGCAGGAATCACCTGGAAAAGGTATAGGAAACATGAAAATAAGTTGCAGTTTTTGTTACTCAGAGGCAGAAAAGCTGTCCAGAACAATTTGCTTTTAATGGCTCTTTTAGCTCAAAAGAGGCCCTGAAGTGAAGAATAAACAAACTGTCACAGGAACAGAGAGGAAGTCTCTTAAGATCAGGGTTAAGGTTCATTGGTACAATTGCTCTAAGGCAAAACATTACTGCACCTTGGATTAATCTTGGCATGTAGATAAATATGAAGGTACAGCAGTAATGCACATATAGTGACTTTTTTGTAACCCTTGCACATGCGATACAGCCAAAAGTGTAACACAAAATGCAGTGTCTTGTAGAAAGGAAATAGAATTCTACATAGGTTGAAACAGGGGTTTAGAAATTCAGAAAACTGGATGATAATAAACCAAAATAAATACACTTTGCTGTTGCAGTCTTGCACAAACTGTATGACCCTTGTTTAAGCTAAAACAGAGACTCCAGCCAGCCATTTATCTCAAAGAAATAGACAGTCTACCCAGCTACAACTTGCCTGCAGCTTCTTTTCCATCATCTAAAAAAAAGGCTCTATCAAACCCCTCTTCCCTTCTCTCTGCTCAGTAGTCACTGTCCATGAGTACCAGAGTCCATTATTTACCCCCATGTCTCTCACCCCCAGCAGCATCCCTGCCTGTCCCAGAGCTGAGTCAGTTATCAGCACACAGTCTGTGATCTCAACCCGAGTAGTCTGTTCACCTTTGCCACCTTCAGAGCAGCCCCTCTATCAATTGTTCAGCTCCAGGTGGCGGCCAAGGACAGTCCATGCTGCAAGAGTGAGACTCGGCAAGGACTTCTCGTCTCCTCCCGTGTGAGGTTCCTCATTCCCTCTCTGTGGACTGTAGCTAACGAAACACCTCACCCCACAGAGAAGTCACATACGGCCATCCTGATAAGGTGATAAACATTTGCGACTATTGAAGGACCGTTACTGTTGCAGGAGCAGAGCTGTATAAAGCTGTAGGTCCACACTGCTTATCCTTCCTTGTTTATTTGCACAACACAGCTGAAGTAGAGGATGAAGGGAGAAAAATATTCTTCCAATAGCAAGCATCTGCATCCCAGTGCAGCACTGTATTATCATTTGTCCTCCCTAGTAAATAGCTCTGGCCAGCATTATTTATTAGAGCAAGAGCAGTAACAGTCCATCAGACTCCTGGACAGGGCAGACGCCTGAGGACTGCAGTGGCCACTTACTAAGCCTCTCCATTTGCTGATACAGCGCTCCCTTCACAGGCTCCTTGGCACAAAGAGGTGGAATATTCCCACTGGCCTCAAATATTACTTCTTTTTTTCCATTATGGTATTTTAGCAACTGTTGCGCTCTCCAGGACTTCTCTGGCCTAAAACAAAGTTAGAACCAGCACTGACAATAGAGGCTCTCCCAGGCCAATTTCTAACATGATCAAACTGTTCTTAACATAATGTGCCTGTAGACACTAATAGCAAGAGCTGCTGCTGACATACACAGAAGGAGGGGTTAGCAAAGGAAGAAAGTCAAGAAGGCCTTGGATGAGTTTTCCACAGAAGTGGATGCACAAATGCACAGGCGGAAACAGCAGAGCAGGTTCCCTGCAGAAGGACAGAGGCTTAGGAGCAGGACCTCATGCTCATGAAATCACTCACCAGTTTGGAGCCAAGAACTTGGATATTGCAGCTGCATAGCAGCTTCTCTTCACAGAACCACTACTCTGAAGCATCAGCATCCGTATGCTCAGCTTCAAGTCACTTCATACAAGCAGCCACAGGAGCTGCTAAGTCTGGGAATGCCTAAAAATTGAAAGAGTTCTTCAGATTGCCATTACCAATGAGTCTGAGCTTCAGTAATCTTCCTTGTGACTCACATAATCTCACTACAACTATTTGAGATTTCTAAGCACATAAACACACAGATCACATTGCACACGGGTTATTCTCTCTCCATATGAACAAGCAGCTAGCAGGTTTTAAAATGGTTTGGCTTTAATTCAGTAGTTAATGATTTGGTTTGCTTTTACAATACAGTACTACATGGCTTCTGCATATGCAGAAGAGCCAAGGAACAGATTACTAAGCTTTAAAAAAGTCACAAAATGTCATAATTGCCTAAAAAACAAAGCCATATTAAGACTGTAAAACATACGGTCAGTTACCACTTAGGAAATCTCACTAAACCTATAATCCCATAAAGCCTGTGACAAATTAGCAGATGCTTGTATAGTAAAATCTAAGTACAAATTGATTAAAATTGTTCAAACCATTGTAGCCCCCCTCAGAAACGCACATCCTATGTCATTTGAATTTTGGTGTGCAGGTTGCCTCTTAATCCCCCACCTGCCTTGATCCAGACCCAGGAATGAAGGGACTCTCTCTGATTGCCCATATCAACTCCCTAAACAAGTAGACTCCTGGAAACACCTCATATAAAAATATCTCTGGGTCTACAGGTGCAGGGTTCTCAGCTCAGTCTAACTGATGGCCCCGACTACACTGGTATCCGAATGGATTTTTGACACCCCCATCAACCTTCACTCAGCTCAACAAAATTACCCTCTTACACTGGCAGACATTTACAGCCAGTTCTACTGTGCATAGCCCTCTGACATGAAAGAAGTATCATTTGTTCAGCAATGACAGCAGTGGGGAAGCCCCTCTCCCTCCCCAAAAACCCAGTAATGACACTTGGGAATCAGCAATGTGAATAGACTCCTGTTCTAAAGAATACAGGCAGCTGATCTTCTAAAGACACTGGAACCCTGCAACTTAACTTTACTGAATTTAATCTATTCACATTCACAACTGCACATGGAACTAGGCCACAGTCCTCAAAAATAAGGAATAATGTTCCCTTGGAACTGATGTATCTGTTTTCTTTATTTACAGGACCAAGTGAGAGCAGGTTTGCCACCCACAAGATGCCAGTTCAAAAGACAACTAACCTCTGAAAATCATGGAACCATAGAACAGTGCCACACATGCCTCTCAGATGATGTTCTAGCCGAACCCAGGACAGACAAGCAGAAAGAAACAAAAATCCCAACAGAGCAGTACAGACCAAGCACACCCCCTCCTCACATTGTCTCACAGTTCACTGGGTCAGATGCTTCCTCAAATGCTCCAGTAATTCTGTTCTGGCAGTGTAGAGGATGCCACAAATTGCTACCACCCCCTGCACCACTGTGGTTCCTTTGCCCTGGCTTATTAGCTTAATTTAGAAGTATGCTAACTTAGAACTAGAGTCTCATCCTGCAAGATCTTTCCTTAAAGCTTAATAGCTAACAGAATAACTGTCATTCTATAACTGTCATTTCTTTCTTCAGTCACACATTATGTGTGAATTCAGTGTGAATTCTCTCTTCACAAATGTCACAAGAGTATGCAAATGTCACACTGCTCACACGTTGAGTGTGAGACACGTTGAATGTCTGAATAGCGATAGGATGCTTTCTCCTGTTCTGAACAAGCAATCTGATAACAAAAGTCAAGGCCAAAGCCACAGAACCACACTAATTACCGTGAAACAAAAAGAATAAACTTTCAGCAGCTCTGAGATGACATCTACTGGCAGGAGATTGCAACAGTGTAGGACACAATCGGGAAACAGATGCTTTGTTAAGGATCTCCAAGTCATCCCTGGGACTGATCTGGGACTGGACAGGATGAGAGCTCATAGAAGTCTAAATTCTATGCAATTCCTCTGTAAGGGTGGTAGTCTCTCACAGAGAGATCAGGAACATAACTGGGGGATGTAACTCCTCAATCATCACCTCAAGTTCTGCATGTCAAGAGGTTTTAGTAATGTAAATAATTATGCTGAAATTCATTTTAGTCAGATCTGCTTTGGGTTAGCTTAGATCATGGAGGTTATGAACAAATAATAGCTTGCAAATGTGTTCCAGCAGTTCACAAACTTCTTAGGTCTCAGCTGAAGCACAGTAATTAGTAACACGCACACTCTCCTGGAGAGCTGCAAGAGTCAATGCAGCTTGCACAAAGCCACGAATAAAGAGGGTATAAATTCCAAAGTATTCTGAAATAAACCATTAGTAAATCAGAAAAAGAGTGTTTTCTCAGAGACCTGAACTAGTAAAAAAAACCACTGCATTAACAAAATCAATTCACTATGCAGGTAAGACTGCAGATGCATCTTTCACACCCTCAGTTTCCCACATAGCATCATGAAGAGATTGGCAGTGTGGGGAGCTTCCAAAGATTTCAACATACATGAAACTGGACTCAAGTACTCTGGAGTAATTTCCTCATGCTGAGGATTTGGTTCTGCTGGTTTCACACACCAAGGATGCTCACAGCAACCTGGGATAGTGGAAGGTACCCCTGCCCTTGCAGGGCTGTGTTGCAAGCAATTCCCCTTTAAGGGTCCCTCCAACCCACACATTCGATGGTTCTATGTTGCCTTGCGGCTGCATACAATAACAAGCAGGGACCACCACAGCTCATTCTGCTGCAGTCCCTCGATTGGGCACCAGCTGAATGCTGAGCTAGAGAAGGGTGACATTGCTCCACACATGGCACCACTGTGGTAGGTAAGAAAGGCAGCAGGAAGCAGGAAGACGGCACCTCCCTGCCATGGATGCAGGGATTGACCGGTGTTTCCAGTTGTTAACAGCTGACACCTGCCTGTATAGGTGTACCTGCCATGGGGCTCTGCCACAAGGTCTCAGCTGAGCTTCCGTTCAAACTGCTCTAAATTACACGACTTAATATCTTTTAGGTAACAGAAATTAGACCCCTAATGTATGACTAAATTACATGATTTAACATCTTTTATATAACAGAAATGAGATTCAAAATTGAAGCGTAAATTACATGTCTTTTACATGACAGAAATTAGATCCCCAAATTATGTCTAACTTAAATGACTTAACGTCTTTTAAAGATCAGAAGATAGATCCCCAATTCATGACTCAAAACATGGATTTTACCATGTACTCTTGCTTTAGGCATACCTTAGAGGACCTGCTGGTTCTGAGAACCAAAAAACCGGAACAAAGCAGATCTCTGCAATGGATGCAAGGTTTGACTGTAGTTTCCTGTTCCTATGGGCCACATCTGCCTGTACAACTGTCATGGGGCTCTGCCATGGGGTTTCACATGAGAAGTTCCAGACAACTGGGAAACTGCTGCCACAGATTCTGTCCATTCTGTTCTACATGGCAGAAATTAGATCCCAAATTTATGACAAAATTACATGATTTAACCTCTTTTACATAAGAAAAACTAGCTATCAACTTCAATGCCTTATGAAACTTTGTCACAAATTAGGGATCTGATTTCTGTTACGTATAAGATGTTAAATCATGTCATAAAGAGTAGTTTGGCCAGAATGTGTGGCAGTAAATTCCAAGTGCAGCTCTGGTGGGCAGTGCTGCCACCATAGGACTGATTCCAGAGCACTTGAGTGCCACTTTGATGTGTGTGGAAAGCTTTGGATGCTCCCCACACTGCCAGTCTGTTCATGCTGCTGGCCGGATTGTACAGGCTGTGTTCTGCAAATAAGAACTTGTGGAGAAATGGGGAAAAGTGAGGCAAGATCATTTATCAGTACAGTTCCTGAGCCCTTTTTGTTTTCCCTCTCCCCTCGTGGAGACCTCATAGCAGCCTTCCAGTATCTGAAGGGATGCTGGGGAGGGACTCCTCATTAGGGACTGTAGTGACAGGACAAGGGGTAATGGGTTAAAACTGAAACAGGAGAAGTTTAGATTGGATATAAGGAGGAAATTCTTTCCTGTTAGGGTGGTGAGGCACTGGAATGGGTTGCCCAGGGAGGTTGTGAATGTTCCATCCCTGGCAATGTTCAAGACCAGGTTGGACGAGGCCTTGGGTGATATGGTTTAGTGTGAGGTGTCCCTGCCCATGGCAGGGGGGTTGGAACTTGATGATCTTAAGGTCCTTTCCAACCCTAACTATTCTACGAGTCTGTGATTCCCTTCTCCACCACCCTGTACTTTCTACATTGAATCATGGATGCAGAGCGCTATCCTAGACAGCAGCATGACTTTAATGGCTGTGTTAATATATAGACTTTTCTGCAAGGATTCCACCTGCAAAATCTCTGGGTTTTAGCTGCAGAGCTCACAAGCAGCAAGCACCCCAAAACTGCTATACAAGTTTAAGGCTGGCAACCCTGAGCCATGCTCTGCTCCCCCAACAAGTTTAACCTAACTCGATGTGTAAGCATCTCCCCGCACTTGGATGTCTGTTGGCTGAGTCTTAGTATCTTTAAGCTTCAACAGCTTTAGAACATAGGCATGAGTAAGGGAGTTTCAGATCTGCCCCCTTTCACCTTTGCTGTAGGAAGTACGTGGATATATAAGCAGGAAGGAGTGTGCAATGGGGCAGTGGAAGAAAGTATTTAAATAATGAAATAACTTGTATTAAAGTGACTTAGAGGGGCAGGGATGGCAAGGACTTACAGACCTCTCTGCTACTGCTGGCTTGTTTCAATCTGTTGGAGAAGGATTCTG
Source organism: Pezoporus wallicus (assembly GCF_028554395.1). Taxonomy (NCBI): domain Eukaryota; kingdom Metazoa; phylum Chordata; class Aves; order Psittaciformes; family Psittacidae; genus Pezoporus; species Pezoporus wallicus. The sequence continues at coordinate 6,777,096 of NW_026642342.1, forward strand.
TAGAATCTTTATTTTACAAGGTAGCCCTTTGTTACTGCAACCCTTCATTTACTCTGAACATAACTGACATTATTTTGTAGCCCGACGATGACATTGTGATTATGGCCCAAGAACTAGAAAAAATGTTATTGCAGAGTATAGCCAAAGCACCACTAGAAGTGGCAACATTTCCAACAAAGGAAATGCTAAAGGAAAAAACTCAGAAGGTAAGATCTGTATTCTATGTCAAGTTGTTAACATATTAAACAAGCAAAAGCAGGAAAAAACCACAGGGAATCCTCCACAACTTGACGCAACTCAATCCTGAAGCAGTCAGGATGTTCTCTATCTTCCCAGAACATATCAGACAAGTAAACACACTGCTGTAAGCCTTTAGCAGGTGCAGTGCAGCCATAATGTCTTTCATAGGCGGTAGCTAAACTTTGTATTTCTTACTAATGAAGTGTGTTTAAGAAGGTGTAAACATCAGGATTAACAACCTCACTGGCAGTGCAACAGCACAGCTTCAGAGGCAAACTCCTGATGAAATGAAGAGCTCTTGCACCAGAAAAGGGTGATTCAGTCAAAACATCTCAAACTTCTGCGGAAATCACTCAGTAAGTGCTTGGGCACAGGGAAGCCTCATTACAAGGGGATGGGTGATTAGCTGCAACTTACTACTTAGCACTGACTTCCTATGTCTTCTTAATTGCTCTTACAATGTTTCACTTTCACAAAGTGGTCATTACTACACCTAAGCTCTCAACGTAATTTCTGTTAAGAAATGTGTTGGAAGTGAAAGTAGCTTTTTGGTTCTCAAATGACTCCAACAACTTGTTGAGATGCTTTCATAACACCATCTTGCTTGTATTAATGCTGTTTAAGTCCCCTCATTTGCTTTGCACACACAAATATGCAACTAGTACAAATCTTCTAAATGCTTCTTTTTGAATTGGATAGTAGGATCAAGGAAATATTTCTGTCCTGTCTTTTGCAGACTTTGGCTTTAGAGACTGCTCTATACACACAGCTTACTACAGACAGACCAAGCAGCAAAGTGTGCATGTAGAAAACAACATGATCCTCTTCTTGGCAAGAATGTTTTTACAATGTATATGTTTCAGCGTGATGTTTCTTGAATATTTCCTCTTAGTTTAATCTACTTGAAGACAAATATGCATAACTTAGTACAATACTGTAGGGGAGGTATTAACTGTGCAGAGTAGAGGAGGATACAAATGTTGCTGTATGTGCTCTTGACTGTATTCATTTATATAGCTTGGGTGTGGAAGAGTGGTTCTGTCGACAACTGTTCTGTTTGATCATGAAGGAACTTACAATGCAACACTTAAGACCTAACTTTGACACTTCGTGTTTTAAAATAACCAGAACCACAGCAGCCCAGGCCTGTAAGCCGTAAGCAGCCTCCAGTGGTGACTCGAGAGCTACAGCAGGTTCCACCAGCTCAGACGACTCCTTTTATGCCACCTGCAGTCCCAAAAAGAAGTTAAGTTTCCCCAAATAGCTTTCAGAGAGAAACATACTGAAATTGCTCCTGCAGGCATCAAGAGCAAAACCATAGGAGCCATGCTCACTGCAGGATCTTTACAGAACTTCTATTGTGATAGAAGACAGTAAGAGATCTTGATTAAATCTTCTGAGTCTCTGCTAAATAACTGAGCCAGTATTAATTCAAGAAAGTAAGCAGAAATTGGGATGACTGCTCGGTACATCTTTTCTTATAAATGTTGGGTAAAGGAGAACAAAAAGCAGAGAGGGGAAGAATGCTCCACACAACCCACAGCTCCATCCCACCCACACCCAGCAAAGCAACTGCTCTGCAATATGATCTTTGAGCACGTTAACAGTGAAAATCCCACTTCAAAGTTTTCATAACATATTAATAACCTCCCATCTACACCTGGAACTAAATAAATGGTACAGTTCACCAGCTACTATCAGCACACTTTCTATTCCTTGTTGGTATGGTATTATGATGAGTAACTGCAGTTTTAGCTAGAAATAATTGTTCTTTTCCATCCCCCTGTTTCTGACACCTCCCTGTATTTATGGTTACAGAAACCTCCTCAAAAAAGGCTGGAGCCAGGAAGAATGGGACAACCTCTATGGAAAAGCCTGAAGTAAACTGACTGGAATGGGCATAACATTTTTGACCTAAACAATGGTTTCTTACGTACAAAACTACTGGAAATGACACGACTGTATGAGGAAATAAGGAACAGGGCTTGAATGCTGCTTGTTCTGTGGGACTCATTTACATGGAGATGTAAAATGTGCCCTACATCAAAAAAAGCTTCTCTACTTGTGTAGAAACCGATGTCCTGGGACAAGTCCTGTGGCTTTTACCTCTTACAATCACTGTGGTAATTTCATGTTGGACAAAGGAGAAGGGAAAAGAAGAGAGGGGAAGAATGCCCCACGCAACCCACGGCTCCATCCCACCCGCACCCACAACAGGAAAATCCATAAACCATACCTACCGTTATCAGGACAGGACACTTTATATTACTTATTGTTATGTTCCTACTATGAGCAACCGTAGTTTTAGCTAGAAATAACTGTTCTTGCCTCTAACTGCTCTATGCCAGTATAGATAGTGGGCGTTGATTCTTGTCAGGGTTTAGCTTCCCTTCACAATTTCCCTTGAAGCTTTAGTTTCAATATATTTTGCTTTCTGAAATGGACAGAAACTACCTCTTCAGACTATAACACGCTGTCCTGCAAGAAAGGAGGAAAAGCAACTCACCCGTTCCGTTTTGCGTTCCCCATCCAAGGCAGCAAGTCACATGCATTATAAGGCTAAGGTCTGTGCAACGCCTTCCCCAGTTTAAGGCAATCACTACACAACCTTGCACAAAGAAAAGCTGCCTCAGAACTGAAGTAACAGAGTGGATCTTCACCCTGGGCCCTAAGCTGGACTGGAGAAACTGGCCTCACAACAGAAAAGCCAACTGCTCTGTTAAGGCCTAAAGAGCTTCTGTGGGTTTCTCATATTCTATCCACTCCATCACTCAGAATCTAGGAGCAGTTCATGCTCTAAATCCACAGTGCTGATGTAAGAACTTGCCCTCACTACCACAAGATGAATGAAATCTAATTCTTCCCTAGTGATTAGAGAAGCTGGAGCTACAACCACTGCTCAGACCTTCTACATCTTTAATCCTACAGCTGTAAGATAAGCTTGTTTAGCACTTCAGAACATAGTTTGAAATCTAATTTCTGTTTCAGGTATCCAACTGAACTCCACAGGCTGCCAGTGCTGAATGGTTTAGAACAGGAAAGAAACAATAGGCCTATACAAGTCAAAGAAACTACAAACATGGCTGTGAGGGAACTGCTGATTCAATATTCATGGGTCAAGAACCCAGTATGTATTGTCATGATAAAAACTGTAACTGATATCAGGGGTGCAAAGTTAAAAATGTCTGTGAACCTGCCTTAAAGAAATAAAGTGCGGAAGCCTTGGAGATCAATCTATTTGCAGAATAACGGAGGGGGTGCAGTTTCCCCTTGTCCTCAAAAAAAAACCCAAAACCAATACCAAAACCAAAACCAAAACCAGAAAAGACAGCAAATCAGAAAGAAAAAGCTGTTAAATAGATGCTTGGCTCTTTTTCTGTGTCTAGAATGGACACATCTCCCTTGTGTCCAGGGGAACTGGTGTTCAAGTAACTTCACAGTCTTCTAGTTTCCATTGGAACAACAGGCTTTGAGACAGCTTTTTAATGCAAAATCCACTATTCACTGAGATAAATCCACCCTGAAGGTGCAAAATAATCAGATGGCGGAGAGGTGGCAAAAAATGACAATTCTGCATCACCTATGGCTTGGGAGAGAGGAGAGCTGGCTATCAATAAAGATCTCAGCATGGAGGTCTGGCAGCAAGCACAGGAACAGGCTCTTAACAGCCAGAAAACTTGGCAGGAAGAACTGGAACTGCTTGAATTGTGTCTTGAAACAGCACAGCTTTAACCTACTTTAAGACTAGAAATAGTGTGGTTTGGCTCCTCCTTGGTTATTTCAATCATTCAGCCAGCTTGCCACTGGTAAATCTCCCTCCCGCATAACAGTCTCAAGTCCACTGTAAATGAAGAGTGGACAATGAAGTGACAGATGAAAAGACCTAACAAGGTTGATCCCACTCTTGTATATGAACACCTCTCCGCTGCATCTTTGTCTAAATTCTCTCTTTTACTCCTGCAGCTGAAAAACCTAAGACCAGGACCAGCAGCACCGGTACCAGCACAGCTGCTTCTAGGTCTTCAGACAGAAGCAACTCTGAATTGGGTCAGTAAACTTCCCCTTGTCATCTCCCTCCTCACTTACCACTTACTCTTCCACAGGCTTGACAAGGATTTCAGTTACTCTTGAAGGTCTGCTCCATGTTTAAGGCCCAACTCACAGCTAGTAAATGAGTGGCTTATGCTGAACTTCTACTTTAAGAAAAGAAACAAATAAAGAAACCCCACCCCCCTCAACAAAAAAGCAAACACAAAACCCCACAAACACATCCACTCAACTTTCCAGTGAAAAAACAGAGGGACCAAAATCAGCAAACAAGAGCTCTGTGTATCTAACCCAGAGACTTGACTATTAGGCTAAAGCTTACTCCCGTGGTTTTGATTCCTCTTTGAAAGTGTGATTTACTTTATCTGCTCTTCTGGTCTGCAGCCTCAAAGGTGCTTTACCATGGGGGTAAGGCTTAGCCCCTAAGCTGAAGGAGAACACTGCCAACAGCATTCCCTGCAGCGCCAAAGCCTACCCTGCTGCTTAAGCTGTCTCAAGCTTGTCCAAGGGCCATTACAGTCCTGCAGCATCAGCACATCCTAGTGACATTTCTCTCTGTACACCCAACTCACTCCACTTTCCTAGGACATAATAGATCTGGCAAACTGGAGTCCTACAATGTGGGTTTCTAGATGAGGTAGCAGTGTGAGGTGAGATGAATGCTCAACCCTTTGCAGCATGGGGAAACAAACACAGTGAAGGCATTGGTGGCAGCAAAGACGTTGGTCCTGCAGGAATCTCTGTTGGGCTGGTTATGTCTCGAAGGAGTTCTCTAAACATGTCAAGCTTAAGTCAAAGTATCCAAGATAAGAATGTTCCGTTCCCTAGGAGCTTTGGCTCTCTAGGTACAACTGCAACTTGCATCTCGGATGTGTGAATCATAGAGCAGATGACAGTGAATGATTTTCTTTATCTTTTCCATCCCCCTGTTTCTGACACCTCCCTGTATTTATAGTTACAGAAACCTCCTCAAAAAAGGCTGGAGCCAGGAAGAATGGGACAACCTCTATGGAAAAGCCTGAAGTAAACTGACTGGAATGGGCATAACATTTTTGACCTAAACAATGGTTTCTTACGTACAAAGCTACTGGAAATGACACGACTGTATCAGGAAATAAGGAACAGGGCTTGAATGCTGCTTGTTCTGTGGGACTCATTTACGTGGAGATGTAAAATGTGCCCTACATCAAAAAAAGCTTCTCTACTTGTGTAGAAACCGATGTCCTGGGACAAGTCCTGTGGCTTTTACCTCTTACAATCACTGTGGTAATTTCATGTTGGACAAAGGAGAAGGGAAAAGAAGAGAGGGGAAGAATGCCCCACGCAACCCACGGCTCCATCCCACCCGCACCCATAACAGGAAAATCCATAAACCATACCTACCGTTATCAGGACAGGACACTTTATATTACTTATTGTTATGTTCCTACTATGAGCAACCATAGTTTTAGCTAGAAATAATTGTTCTTGCCTCTAACTGCTCTATGCCAGTATAGATAGTGGGCGTTGATTCTTGTCAGGGTTTAGCTTCCCCTCACAATTTCCCTTGAAGCTTTAGTTTCAATATATTTTGCTTTCTGAAATGGACAGACACTACCTCTTCAGACTATAATACGCTGTCCTGCAAGAAAGGAGGAAAAGCAACTCACCCGTTCCGTTTTGCGTTCCCCATCCAAGGCAGCAAGTCACATGCATTATGAGGCTAAGATCTGTGCAACGCCTTCCCCAGTTTAAGGCAATCACTACACAACCTTGCACAAAGAAAAGCTGCCTCAGAACTGAAGTAACAGAGCGGCCCTTCACTCTGGGCCCTAAGCTGGACTGGAGAAACTGGCCTCACAACAGTAAAAGCCAACTGCTCTGTTAAGGCCTAAAGAGCTTCTGTGGGTTTCTCATATTCTACCCACTCCATCACTCAGAATTTAGGAGCAGTTCATGCTCTAAATCCACAGTGCTGATGTAAGAACTTGCCCTCACTACCACAAGATGAATGAAATCTAATTCTTCCCTAGTGTTTAGAGAAGCTGGAGCTGCAACCACTGCTCAGAGCTTCTACATCTTTAATCCTACAGCTACAAGAACCCACATGTTTAGCACTTCAGAACATAGTTTGAAGTCTATCTTCTCTTCAGGGTATTCAAGAACAAGTCCTTGGGTGTCCCCACTGCCAGGTTCAAAAAAGATGAGAAAGGAGTAGGTTTACACAATTCAAATCAAATGCAGAACACGGCCGGTGAGGGAGCTGTTGATTCAACATCAAAGAGTCAGTAACCAAGTACGTATTGTCACTGTGCTGATATCTGGGTGGAAAGTTCTAATTAGCGGCTGTTTCATAGTACACCTGGATTTTCATCCCAGAAGCCCTTTAGAAATGAAAATAAATTAAAAGCACAGCACAAACACCTACCCTACAACATGGCTTTTGTTAACTGAATGGTATTCCACCTAGTCCATAGTATTACAAATATTTGTTTGCAAGCTTACCATAGTGACTGTAGGAAACTTTATCTGTTCCTGCATTTTAAAAGTGTTTTGAAGTCTTGAAAGGGTTTTGGGAAGTGTTTCTCACACAAAATGACTTGGACCTTGTTCAGTAACACTGCAAATCAGAACTGTTTGTCTGAGGTTAGGACTGTCAAAATAGCACTCTTTGCCTCTGTAAGTGGTGGGGATGTTTTCCATCCCAAGTAATAAAGAGCCAACAGCATGGAGTATTCACACATGCTCTAGGTTCCTGGAAACATGATGACCAACCCTTCCTGGCTGACCTATCGGCTCCAAACCAAAACAAACAGAGGCTGGAAAGCTTTAGGCAAAATGAGTTTATATGACAAAGGAAGTACTCCTAAAGAATGCTGGAGTCAAATGGAAGAGGTGCTGCGTTGAGACTTTCTGACCAGACTTTTTGGGACCTCTCCTTGCATTATCCAGGAGTTAATGTCTCATCTAAAGTTGATCTTAACCAAGCCTTTCCCTGTCCTATCTCAAGAGGTCCAGTCTAGTTCCATCTTAGTAAATGTTTAGCAGCATTTCTGTCATTGTGAACCAAAGAAGAAGAAGAAGAAGAAACAACTGCATTGTCAATTCTTAAGCCAGCTTCTAGAACTACACTTTTATCACTGAAATTTAAGGAAACATAGTCCATAAAATCAACATGAGCGAAAAATCTTTTTTCTTCTTTCATCAGGACCCCGTACGCCAAATGCTAACCCTAATGGTATAAACAGGCTAGAGACAAAAATCTGAAGTTCTTCCAAGACAGCTAAGTATTGCTGAAGTTCTATTTGCTGAGTAGAGTTTGAGCATACTTACCAAGACAGGAATTCCCTGTCCTGGGATCTTCTCTGAAAATCTGGTCTTGGGATTCAAACAGTTTGTGTCTGAGAGGTTCTGATAGGTCTCCGGTTTTGTTATAATCTGTGGGGATTTACCTCACCTCTACTGCTAACAATAAACACAGAAACAAACGCATCTATGGGTCTGGACCTCTGCAGAAGGTAAATAATATGACATTCAGTTAGAAGTAACGCATCCATTTTGTCATTAAAAACATAGCTTACCTCATCCAGTTTTAATACTGAAGCAATGATCAGCATTCCTGGAACTAGTTCTAATATTCAAGATATTAGTGTACCCTTCCTTGCTGATCCAGCAACAGAAATAAGAGTGGCATGGAAACAGCCCTGGGTACTACTGGAAAACCTGCTGGAAACAGTCTTTTGAGCCTTTTTAAAACTAACTTACTGCTTTTATTGGTGTAGGCGATAAATGTTTCTTGAATGCTACCTTTTCTAGAGTAAAAGTTTTTTAAAAACCTGTAACATTGTACAATAGAATGTAAGAACTGCTGTGTGAGATCTTGCTAGATTCAGATATGGGCTACTGAAGCTTTCAACCTGTTCACCTCTATTCAGAGGTGGCTGCAGCAGCATGCACACATAAACTTGTAATAACTGAGGAAGCATATACCATTTGGATAGAAGCTTTGCAATTCTTTCTTATTTTTTTAATTACATATTGAACCTGCATACTATTCCTTGATGTCTGACTGCTCTGAAAACACATTCATGTCCTTTCTTGCAGAAAGAGTCTAGATTAGATGGATAACAGCGGAGGGATATTTAGGCAGCTTTTGAACAGCATCTTGAAGGAGACTTGAGTTCAGACAGAACTTCAAGACTACTAGAAACATTATAATTTATTAAATGTTCTAGTTATGAGCTTAAATATTAACACCACTTTAAAAAGTATGGTATCACCTCTAAAACATTCTATAAACTTGTATATTGATACCTGAAGCATCACAAGTTCTTTTTGCATTACATTCTGATTATAGTTTCATACGAGAAAATACCAGCTTTTCCATTTTTTTGTCATTCTTGAAAAAGCTGTCATATCCAAACACCTGTTTGACTAATAGTAATGTTAAGACTATCTTCAGTGTATGCAAGCTCCTCTGAAACACTTAATAGTAAATGTTTGTTCATTGACACCTGAAGCCTCACAAGTTTTTTTTGTTGATGTTTATGTTCCATGTAATCTAGTCTGCTACACAGTGGAACAGGAGCTGTTCTCTTCATTACAGTTTCATATGTTGTGTGTATGTATATGAGTAAGTACCAGTTGATTGAATTCTTCTTGCTTTTAAAAGATCTTTATTTTTTTTCAGAAGCAGTTGAGACTCTGTTGCACTGAGCAGAGCCAAACTCTTTTCTGACTGCATTAAGTCATAATATACTAAATAAGCACCAATAGAAACTACTTTAAAAGTTTGTGTCAATCATGTGATTGCTATTGAAGCAATTACTTTACTATGGCACGCTTGCAGAGAATCTAGCCTGTGACAAAAGATCTCTGTAATAGCGATCATTTGTAAAGGGTGTGCAACATCATTTATAATTGCAAAAAGTTTCCTGGAACTCTGTGATTTCAGCAGCAAATCCACTTTACTTGCATGCCCTTTAAGGCCCTGACATGTTGATCTCCTCTTTCATGTATTTTATGTTAACAGAACATTTGGATAAGGGTGCAAGCATGTCTGCCCAACAGTTCTGATTCTTCACAGGAAAAAATCACTTAAAATATCCCTCATCTGTCCCAGTTTGAAAGGCTTTCTGATCAGTGGAAGATTTTATTAATCCTGGACTACTTGTCTGAAGTAGGCACTAGATTGCAAAAACCTTACATGCTTGTTTACTACAGCTATCGCAAAGTACAGGACTAAGAAGACATAGTTCTGTAGAATCAACACCAAACCACAATATGTACAACAGAACTGTTGGGTGGAAGAGGTCCTCTCAAGATAGTATACTTCAGTGGCCTCCAAACCTTTTTCATCATGCACCCAGCTCATCATTAAAAGATTTTAAGCATGTGTATTTATCTCTTTGCAAAACGTATACATGTTCTACTGTGCCGATATGTTGTTTACATTACAAAAAATCCACAAAAAGGGAACTCAACTCTTCTAAATTGTGTTGATTCAGTTTTGCTTACTTACTTTTCTTTTGTAATTTAAAAAAAAAAAAAAATTTTTATTAAAGATTTTCTTCCCACTCTCCACTTTGGAGACCACTGATTTAGTTGAACCTCCCACTCAAAACTCCCTGTTCCTGTGAAGACCTCTGGCTTGCTGAGTTCCCGAATCAAAGCTGGAAGTGAAGGTAACACTGCCAGCATTATGGTGAGGGTCTGCCAAAGAGCATCCATGTAAACAAAGTGGACAAGACTTTCTACAAATGACTGAATTTTCAGATGAAGGAAATGAACTGTATCTAAAGTCATAAGTGTCAGCTAAAGCATGCTTAAAAATGGCAACCTGGTCTTTCAGGTCGCAGGCTGATGATCTAGTGCTAGCTCCAGAATACCTATCCTGCAACAAAATCCTGCTCTGTATCTTCTACTCCTGCCATAGCTGGAATATCAGTATTTCATTCAATAGCAGAAAGAGTGAGTATTGACAAATGCTCAGCTTGGGGTATCGCCCCTTGAAATGCCTACGAGGTCCTCTTATATGAGCCCTGCCTGGATGCATGCTCAAGCGTATATTGTCTGGGAGACATGTACTTAAATAGGAAGGGAATCTGGGGTGAAAGATGGTTCTTAATGCAAAGTGATGCTGTTAGGAGGTTTTGTTTCACATCCACATCAAAAGTGATTAAGGCCTACCTTCACTTGTAGTATATACGTCATTAATAGCTGTTTGGTCTGCAATAAAATATTACAGTTCATACTCAGGACTCCTACACTGCTGTCATCTAGACATACTTTCTGACTGGATTAATGCAAGCTCAAGACCTCTTGCTTTCGAAATAGGAGGTGATGAAGGGTAGCGCAAGAATTTATTTTCTGCATTTCACACATTCTGTATAACTCTACGGGCATTGCTGATAGTATGAACTGCTGCTTTTGCCCCTTGAAAAACTAATTCCAGCTTCCACAACTCTACATTGTCATGAGGACTTAAAAGTCACAATGTCAGTGCTGCTAATGCTAATCTGATGAATCCTTTATCCGAAACCTGCAAGTCAGTTAAAGAGGATGATCAGTTCCTCCCTCCAGACAGAAGGAGGAGTTCATAAGAAAGAGATATGGCCTCCAAACTCAAGTAGCAAGCCTATAATGGCTGAGTTTGCCCAAAGCTATCACCAGACTCAAGGAAGCAAGAATACCACTTGCATAGATACCTCCTGCAGGCAACAAGCCACTTAAACTGTTTTTTGTTGCCTAACAGTTAAAATGTATGCTATATTCTGGCGCTAATTTGTCTTGATAGTTCATGCAAATAGCTGCACTAACGTGTCCATTTTATACTTTTGTCTACACCAGTAATTCTTATCTGCATGTAAACGAAGGGTTAGATAGTTAAAAGCTCTAACAGATTCCTCAGTCACTAATAAATGGAACATCTTACATTTTTCCCTATCAACTAGGAGCTGGTCAAGCTGGAGGTAGGGCAGTGATGGGCAAAGTTGTCCTCTTTTGTCTCTCAGCTGAACTGACAAAAGATAAGCAGGCAGATGGCACCTTATGGAGTGCAAAGCACACTGTCAAAGCACATAAGACTATCTGCCCTGGGGTTGGTTTGGCTTGGCACCCATTAAAACAACAATTTGGAGCAGAAGATAGGAAAAGTATAAGGGAAGTATAAAGAAGCTAGAAAAACAATTGGGATTCTGCATTTTTCTTATTCATATGAGATACATAGAAGATTCTGAACTTTCTTCTACAAGATGCAGGAAAATGTGTGGAAGGTGTTTGCCTTGTACAAACAGGTTTGCCACACATGTAGCCAGCCTGGTCCTGGAGTACAAAGAAAGCACTCCTCAATAAAAGGAATTCTAATGCTTCCTTAACCAACAGGACAGCAAAGATAGTGCAGCTAGAGGTGCCCAGAAATGCTGAGCTAGGACATGCATCAATCTCACTGTGCAGAAGCTGCTCAGAACTGCTAGGTTCCCAGCTCTATCTTCTTCCCAGCTCTGATACTGGATCCCTATCTAATATCTGAAAATGACGCAGCTAACCTCCACAGGCAAAAGGTTTGTATAATTTAAGACATTTGGTATAAAACTTCCCAGGTAGTTAGTGATGTACAAATAGACTTATTACTATTCTTGTGAAAACACTTGGTCTGCTTTTTGTAAAAGAAATGTGGCATAACTTGGCTAAATACCTGGTTATAGTAAGGCACATCACACTTCCATCTTTAATCCTTCTGGCATTCTAGATGACTACTATCATTTTGTGAATGCTGTGTCTAACCTGTTGATTGGTTTTCATTAACATTTCTTTAGCAATAAGAGGAAGCTTGTGGTCAACTCCAGGATTTCCAACCTTGGTTTACTGATTTTTCTTAGAGGATGTTTTCTGCTAATTCATTCTGATTACTGGTTTATTAAGGAATTTGGTGACTGCCATGATACAAACAACAACATTGGTTGCCTTGCTCCTGCCAAACTTTATAATTCTTTTAACTGGGTTTACTGAGGTGCACTGCAGGAAAAACCCTGTGGCAGTTAAGTCTGATATTGAGAAGCTGCAAAGTCTTTTTCCCTATAAAATAAAGGTTATAAACACGAAGTCTGATTAGCTGTATGATAATCCTAAAGTTGGCACTATGAGTAACCTGAGCATGAGCGGAAGGCTCAGGCTTGGTAGGCATGATTCATATAAACCTACTGGAATCTGCAGAGGTTAGTGTCTTAACTGAATCACCAGCTTCTGCTGTTATTCCTCCTCCTCTTGCCCAAGGGAATGAAGGAAGAAGTTTTAAACAGCCCATCACCTTTTCCACCAGCAGCCTGATAAAGCTCCTGGCCTTAAGTTCATACGGCTCACATTCATACCATGAGTAGGGATGGTGAACATCAGCGTTGCCAGCTGATGTGGGCTAATGACACTTCCATCTGTGTTATGAAGAAGCTAGGCAGCTTTTTACAGCCACCTGAAGATGCTATCTTTAGCAGTAAAAAATAAATGCAGATAATGGTTTTGTATCTTACTTGAACTTTTAAATGCATGAAAACGCAGTAATGGGCAATTCTTTATAACATTCTTTTCTGCTGCTTCAGGGGTTTTATTTGATGTTAGAAGAGAAAAATGTTGTACTTGTTGAAACCAGTGTTAATTCTGTCACTGCCTTCAACAGGACTAGGATTCAACATCAGTGTCTATATTTGTAACTCTGAATTTAGAACAAGTAGGAGAAAGCATCTGGTATGTTGCAGACAAAAACTGCCTACAAGCTGTGTTCCATGCACAGTGAAAAAAGTATATTCTGTCTGCATTCATGCTCATCTGATTTGCTTCTACTGGACAGAGCAAAACAAATTTCCTTGGAAATTCTAATCCTTCAAACTCACCTGGACCAAGAATGAATTTTTGTCTTCTCCAAATTCAAGTAAAATCTAGCAATCCCTCTGCTCCCCAAAAGGCAGGCAGTAGCACCCAGGCCTGTGTCATTAGCTGAGACTCTCATGTGGCCTCTACTGGTCTTAATCTGCCTGTAAAACCTACCTAGTATGAGAAGCAGGAGGTTTAGATCAGGGAGCACAGGTGAGCAGTCTGTGCAAGGAACTGGAGCAGACTTGTCAGGATTTGACAGGTAAGCTCAGTTCTACTTTTCCTGAAGTCAACAACTACTATGTCCACATTTTGTTAACTCCCAGAACTAATAAGCCCTAATTATTTATAACCTGCGCTTTTATAACCTTAAAATCAGTCACTAAATATAGTTATGCCTTTTCTTACAATTTTGAATTACCTGAACCATTCTGATTCTAAACTACCCTTCATCCTTTGTAACAGTAGGTTAATGTCAGGTAGGTGATCACTGAAGCCTTTCTTCTTATCCCAGCACCTCTGTCCTCATCTAAGACTGTGTTTCCGTGGCTTGTGCATGTTGCAATTTACAACTGACAGGTGCAAGACTGTCCAGCTTCCAACATCAGCCCTTGGTGGCTGAGCTCTCAGTTCTAAATGAACTCTGTTGGAACAGAGTTAGTAATGATGACCCAACTTCCTCTACTAGCAGATTTCACTATTAGAATAAGTAAAAAAACCAAATACACACATATATATACACATACATAAATGTGCATTATATATGTATCAATTTGGTGCTGGAGCTCAAAATTTGTGTTTTTTTAAGAAATATTTATTAGCAATAGCATGTAGTAACTAAAGTTGTAATACAAACATAGAATCATAGAATGGTTTGATTTCGGTTAGGTACATCCTCTACTCAATCAGATTACTCCAAACCCTGTCCAACCTGGCCTTAAACACTGCCAGGGATGGGGCAGCCACAGCTTCTCTGGGCAACCCTCAACAGCCTCACAGGGAAGAACTTCTTCCTTGTATCTAACCTAAATCTCCACTGTTTAAGTTTAAACCCATTACCCCTTGTCCTATCACTACAGTCCCTGTTGAAGAGACCCTCTTCAGATACTAGAAGGCTGCTATGAGGTCTCCAATACACTTACAAAATCACCTTTAAACGGGCAGTAGTGAAGCGGCAATGAAAGAATGCACAGGCTTGAGAAACACTAACTTGTAAGCACCCGGCCCCATACCGTGGTGCTTCCTTTCACGCGCCGGTAAGGCGAGTGCATCAAGTACGTGACCCGTTCAGTAAAGCCTCCGCCCGCCCGGACCCCTGGCAGGCACGGAGCGCTGCCCAGGGCCTAGCGAGCCTGGCCGGGGCGGGCTGCGAGGGCCGCGGGGGGCCGCGGGGCGGGCGCGCCGCCGCCGCCGCCGCTCCCGGTGCCTCCGCTCGGGCGGCTCCTGGCGGCGGCGGATGCGCTCCGAGCCCCTCCCGGCCGGCGGGAACTGTGGCGGCGGCGGGGCCCGATGGCGAGACCTGGCGCTGCGTGCCCGCCGCCCGCTCGCCGGGTGATGGTGGCGGCCCGGGCGCTGCTGTTCTGGGCACTGGTGTACAGCTACTGCGGGGTGTGCGCCTGCATCGCCGGGCTGCGGCTGCTCTGGAGCATCGGCCGGCGGCCCGGAGACACCTTCCGCTGGGTGGTGAGGGAGAACCCCCCCGCCTGCCTCAACGACCCCTCCCTGGGCACCCACTGCTACGTCCGGATCAAGGTGAGGGCGAGGGTCCCGGTGGCCCGGTAGGAAACGGCGGCAGCAGCGACCGGCTTGTGTCTTGTCGCTCCCCGCACCCTCCGTTGCTCTGCTCGCTCCGGTAGGGTTTGCCCGGCCGCGCCCGGGAGCGCCTGTCGCGCATCAAGCTCGCAGGGAAAACGCAGAGTGGAAGGGTAAGCCCTGTCCCTAAGGTTGGACAGGTAAAGGCACCGCTCAGCTTTTATACTTCTCTGATCCCCACCTAAGAGCTGCTCCTCCGCGAAATGCTCTAGTGAAGCTGTATTATTAGCTCCGTTTGCTTTGTAGCTATAGGTGAGCAGAGAACACACAGCAAATATTGTCAAGTGTTATTTTCAATAAATTAAGCACAGAGACCTCAGCTCTCAGGGATCTGTGCAGATGGGTTTCAGTACTAATATAAATTACAGAGCCTCTCAGTTTCGCATGATTCGCTTATTTGCTTTTCCTGACATCATGAAGAGGCATGTGCGTGCCGTGTTCCTCATATGCCATGTTCCTTTTCCCTATATAGCACCAAGCAGTGAATGAATGGGTTGCTGGAGAAGCAAGGGGAATGGCAATAATAAAAGAGCATTTGAGGGCAAATCATACTGCTGTCAATATGACAGTCTATCACTCAGTACAGGAGATACAAAACTCTTTCTGATGGGTAACAGCAGGCTAATGTGTTGCTTTCCAAGCGCATGCATCCCACATATCTGTACAGATTTCAACAAAACAAAGAAAAAAGTCTGTTTCAGAAAAGATGGCAACATCCTATGTCTATTGGGGGGCAGAAGAAAGGGGGGAGAAAGCAACAGAAAAGGTAGAGGATGGGCTTAGTTTGGGGCATATGACATTTAAACTGCTGCTGGTGGTGACTGAATTTGTATGAGGGAAGGGGATGTCCTTAACAGCAAGAAGTAGATTAACATAAAAACATTGAGGGTGAATCCCTAGAGGACACAGACTGAAAGAAGCGGGATGGAGAAAGGCTTAGCCACTGCTCACTGAACTGAGGAGAGGAACTGTGGAAGGAAATTGAGAAATTTGTACTTTTTTAAATATAAAAGGATCCAAGGTAGAGTGATGTGGAGAATGGTGAAGATGATCTGATGGCTCTAAAATTTGCCAGGAATTTACTTCTACCTGCAGGGACTTCATTAGCATCCCAGAGGAGAAATATAGTGTAATTTTGGGCAGAACATGTTTTTGTATCTGGTCCGTAACTGACGAGTGCTGACGTAGCTCAGAGAATATGAAGCATCTATGGCAAGAAAAAGTTTTCATATGCTTTTGTGACCTCCTGGCCTGATCCAAGCTCTTGGCAAAGATGCGGGGGTTTTCTTCCCTTTTCAAAACAGCAGCGACAGTGCAACCTCTGACATTCGCTCTGGAGCTGTGTAACCATTCTTCCTGCAGTTTTCTTCACATGACTTCTGAACAGCATGTTGTGTTTTGTGAGCTACCTCTTTCCCAACTTCTGTGTCCACTTCCATGCCAGAATTCAGTAAACCCTCTGGGACATCATTTCAGCTTATTTAAATTCTACTGGCTTTGACCTTGAGTTAGTGGAAGCTTGTGGATATCCATTCATTTCAAAGGCATTTCAGAGTTCAGCCTCAGCCCTGCTAACAATAAGGAACTTGCCTGCTTGTAATTCTCACAAGACTCATTTTCTTAAAAGATGCATCAGAAATACTGACTACAGACAGGGCAGAAAGAAGATTGTAACATTAAGGCTTTCTTCTCTGAAGTGAGTCTGAAACCTTGAACACTAAAACCAAGCAAAATCTCCATGCTTTCTCATTACTTAATTTGGATTGCTTCTGGTCCTTAAGAATCCAGGCAGCCCTTTATTGTTCCAGAATGCAATATGATGTTTTTAAATAGCTGCATAATCTTACGAACTAACCAAAAGATTGGAAGTGCATTTAAAGTATACTGTATCTTCAGCTTCAAAAACTGGTATTTTGGGCAGTGTATTGTTTCCTAGGATATTGTCTGCAAACATATTCTTTCTGAAATCCCAGTATAGCAGTTCTACGCTGCAATAAAAACACACTTCTTTTTTTCTCATTTTAGGATTCAGGGTTAAGATTCCACTATGTGGCTGCTGGAGAAAGGGGTAAACCACTCATGTTGCTGCTTCATGGCTTCCCAGAATTCTGGTAAAACTCCCTACGTGCTTTCCTTGTGTAAAAGAGGCTGTTTAAGACATCCCAGAGTGATCATCTTAGCTTAAGTATCCCCAGTGTGATCCATTTTTTGTATCTATGAGTACTAACTAATGGCATTGAGTTTTAATAGGGAAAAAACATTGAAACATTTTTATCTGAAGCATCCACAAAAAATTCCTGATACAAACCAACCGTCTTTGTATTGTCAACCCATTTTTCCCCAAGTATGTATACTTTTTGTCAAACCTGAAGGAGGAACTGCTCATTTCTAATAAATTTCCTATTTGAGTAATGTTTTTACTATATAGCTCAACTTATGAATTATAGCAGAGGATATTAAAATAAGGATCCATTATATTTTAAGTGCAATTCAAATTGCTGCATTTATTAAAAACACTATATATCAATTTTTAACTGGGGGAGGAGAAGAACTGTGAGTTCTATAGGCTATTGTGCAGCCTAATTTCAGGATGCTACTCAGGGAAAAAGGTTCTATTATTAGTACATCACAAGATGAATGATGAATCAAACCCAATCCTAAATATTTGCTTATAACAATGAAAAGCAGCCATGTGTCTAATGATTTAACCAAATTGCTCAGGCTGTCATTGCCAGGTTTAACTAGTGAGGCTTAAAGGACATGCACCAAAAAAAGCCAATAAGGGAACGAGGTAGAAGTAATGCCAGTAATTCAGCAAGTTAAATGATCCTCTTCCTTTCTAAACGCAGATATGGAGGTAAGGGCCACTGCTGGAACTCTGATCTTCCCAGCTGGATTCAGGCCATGAATGATAAGTTGACCCAGGTAAAACAGAGGTCAGTCCTCTTCCCTTAGCAATTTCCTATGGATACTAGAGGCCTCAAGGATAATGGTACAAAGTCATATTTAAGATCAATTTTCAAAGAAGTAGATTGTTCTAATTATAAATTTCTGTATAAAAGAATTAAAACTGTAAACTTTAAAAGACAGATGAAGGGTGTATATTCTATGCAGACATTATGCGTACCTTGTATAACTCATATTCTAACACGGTCAGACAGCTGAGGCTGCAGCTGATTTTCCCCACAGCAGGAATAATAACAGAAAATGTAGCATTTTACACACATATTCTGCTGAGATCCAGTATATTATTCTACAAAAAGCAGAAAGCCCTTGTTACACCTTGAGAGTGGTGAGTCATGCTTTAAGTGACAGTTAATATACTGTATTATCTGGCCATTCAAAAGGAATGAGTAAGAAAGCCTTATACAGGTCACTGGGACCATCAAGAGCATAATTTTTAGAGATGTTTACAAAAAGACTAGTCCATAGTCTATAAAACAGTCAAGCTACCAATACTGCTGTTGCTTTGGCAATTCAACCAGTGAGGAATTTTTTATGGAAGAATACAGAGATCGTGGTGAGAGCACAATATAAAATAGTAAGAGATATTTAAAACAGCATCAAACTTTCATCATTTGGCCAGGAAAAAAAAAAAAAAAACAACAAAAAAAACCCCAAACAAACCATATATGATTCACAGTTAGAAATAAATAGGACAAAAATAACCAGCCAATGCTGACCTTAGTATGTGCCTGGGAATGGCTAAAGGTGAAGGATCACTCAAGGGTATCATGCACCAGAGTCATTTAGTGCTTTAGATGCATAAGAACTTGAAAAACAGTACCAATGTTGTGGAAAGGCAATAATAAAATATTTGGAATTGGGAACCATGTTGAGACAGCTGGGTGCCTGTAAGAATTGTGTGTGAGCGGCTTCATGTTTTACAAGCTGGCTTTTGGAAATAAAGTGATCACAAAGTCACAAAATAGTTTCCATTATTCAACCTTAGGAACGTGAAAGCATTCACCACCATTTCCAAATTCTGCTTGCAAAGCAGCTATCCAGTTTATCCACATTTCAGGTGTGGGAAAACGGTTTCTTTGAATAGAAAATCTCCCCATTTGGTAGGTCAGACATTCAGTGACTGATGGACTGTTGTGAAAACAGAAGATGAGAATAGCAATAGACATTTTCTGAAAACAAAAATAGTATATTTATGGGCCTCACTGTTTCTTCTTATTGAATTATATAGGATAGCTACAACAGTTGCCATGGCAAATTCAGCTCCCAAGCCATTGCATAATGCCTTTACAAATTTTATTTCTGGAGATCTCAGCTACATCTTGTATCTGCATTATATAGCAGTGAAATGAAAACGTTCTGACTGTTCTGTTTAGATGAATACAAATTTCTGTAACTAATGACTGTTACCATAGTATTACTTATGTTCAGGTTTCCTAATAGGCTGGAGTCAAAACTGAATTAGAAGATCCAGTGGTGCAATACAGAGACTTTGAATTAAGGTAGAATTCTGTGCACCACTCTTATGGTTGCTGATGATTCAAATCTTAACATATCTATTATTTGAGACTCTTGAAACAAGAGGAGAAGCAAAAGCTAGATCCCACCATAGAGGGATGCAGCCATTATAAATATGGCTAGAATGATTTTGGTTTTCATGTATCTTTCTATTACAGTGTAAGGTAAGACTGTATCTGTCTTGGTACTGGCTATCCTGAAATTTATTATGGTTTCCATAACAGCTGAAGGGCTGTTCCTGCAGGATGAGACCCACCATTTTCTTGCTATTTTTGCTTCATAACACATATCTAGTCACTATATAAATGAGGAATAACCCAGACCTTTGCTCGAGTTCTTAATTTTATGTTTTTCATTGGGTGTAATGTTATCACTCTTTTCCATAGAGACACAAGCAATGAAATACTTTGTGTAGTACCAAGACATTGAGAGATTATTCTGAAACAATTCTAGTAGAATAGAGACACAGTTGAAAGTGTACTTATATAATATAAATCGTATAAACCACTAAGTTAATTTGTTATTCATTGTACTTCTTTCTTTGGTTTATTTGGTGTATTAATTATCTGACATTCCTTTTCTGAAAAAAAAAACCCAACCAAACCACAAAACAAACATGCCTTGAAGCATGTTTCCCTACTCCATGAAAATGTGCATGGGAGAAGCCAGAGAGAAGAGAAAGCTTTTCAGATCTTATTTTTTAGATGATGCTACAGCTCCGAATATAAAACAGACTAGTCCTCTCTATGCTCTGGTTTATACCTGCTTCCTTTGCACCAAAGGGACCATGCCAGAATACAGGAACTGTTAAAACACCCAGGCTCTGGATATGCCCGCTTTCTGGCAGTCATACTTCCTTACTGGGGAGTTTAAGAAGGGATCACAAAACTACAAGAGCCACAAAGGACCATCAACATACCACAGAAAAGAAAAAGAATGTCACTGCAAACAAAGCCATGCTAATTTACCCTCAGCTATTTGAAAGCAAAATCCTTGAGTGCATTTTGGTATCATACTGCTTGACCTTGTAACTCCAACTTCTTTTTCCCCCTTCGTTAGGTATTCTTGGCGCCATCAATTGCGGGAATTTAAAAGTGAATATCGAGTGGTGGCCCTGGATTTGAGAGGTTATGGAGAAACAGATGCTCCTTCCCACAAAGAAAATTACAAGTTAGATTGCCTGATAACAGACATAAAGGATATTCTGGAATCTCTAGGTGCGTTAGTAGAAGCCAAACTGCTCAGCTCATAGATCACTTCATTTTCTGTGGAAAATACCTCAAAGATCCCCACACTATGTTTACATTTTCCAAACTTGGCTGGTTGTGTTAATCTCCATGGTAATGCCATGGTTATGCTTGAGAAGAGCTCTCATTCTAAGTCAATTTCATAGGGATTTAAAATTTTTTTGAAGAAGAATTTTTGAGGTTTGTTATGTTTATTTGTTCTAAACCCAAGTTAAATTCTTCTGGAGAACTCGATTATATTAAAAGTGCTTCAAAATATTTCTATTCAAGAGGGGTTCTAAGGTGCTTTGACAACTGTGGCAAACTGTATGAACAGTTTGACTTTTATGCATTTCATTTGTATTCTATGTGCTCAGCATTACAATACTCAGGGAGGAGGGTGATGGTATCTGTCATTGGTATGTATTATATTTCAGCAGTAGTTAAAGGAGGAATGGTTAGGCTTTCTAAAAGTCAGTCATGATTTCCCCCCCCCCCCCCTTTTTACTGTTGTTAAATTACTGTTTTTATTGATGGAGAAATAAGTATGTGAATGCCAAGAATGTTAAAAATTGCCATCAAACTAGCATATGGAGAAAAGCTACAGGCCTCCTAAGTATATAAATATATTTATGTATGTGTATATATATATAAATGATGTATGTATACATGGTTATTAAGTATAATGCCCACTTTTTTGCATAATGATGATGTTCAGTGCTTAGATAACCTCCCATACTCAGAGAAATTCATAAGGATTATTTTTGTTCAGGACAGGTTTAGGAGATTGCTCAGTCCTTCTGTCTGCAGTTTCAAACTCCAGACTCCCTAGACATGACTAATGTACATGCATCATAATGATTACAAGTTGAATTGTATGGCTGACCCTGCATTGGCTGAGAACAGGGTGGCCATTTGGATACTGACTGATTTTAGTCTGGCATTGAGGTAGCATAGTTAAAGTGTAATTGTTAGTCCAATTAAATAGTTGTAATTATTTGTGAATTTTTTTAACTACAGCAGTGAATTATTTTTTCTAGCCATTAATTATGGAGACAGTGTAGTATCAAATAGTTATTAATTACATTAATAAATGTGCTGAACCACCTATTTCGCCCAGTAATGATTTTAATGCATTTGGTAAGTTGTATGGATGCAAATTCCACTGACCTAAACCCACACATCTGTGTTTATGTGGCAGGATACAACAAATGTGTGTTGGTTGGCCATGACTGGGGAGGAATGATCGCTTGGTTAGTGGCTATATGTTACCCTGAAATGGTGACTAAGCTGATTGTGGTTAATTTCCCTCATCCTTCTGTGTTTACAGGTGAGTTTTGTAGTAGTTTTTGCTAATCCAGAGTATCTCCATTTTCATTATGATTGTGTTTGCTTTGAGGTTGCTAAAGAAGAACCAACTACTTGCCCTTTAGATGTTCACTAGATGCTTTGCCAGTACGCAGTGCCTTTCACAATCTGGACTGTTATGAAGCAGCCAGGTATCAAGTATTTGAGTTTTGGAAACAGGAGTGCTTGTAAACAAACTTACTGATACTTATCTTAATCCTTAAAGGTAGAAAAACACAATTCTCACACATATGAATCTGGTTTATATAATCCGACAGGATAAAATTCCCTGAAGAAGGGTGTATACTGCATTACACCTAGGTGTTATTAAATCTGCATAGAGCAGCCTTTGTATAAATATGAATCAGACATTAGAATTTAATCCTGATTTAGGTGAAAAGTGACAATTTGTTGTCATAATTATTATTACGATCTGGGACAAAACTCATTGGAACAAGAGAGCCTCTTCAGGTTCTTACTAGAGGCTCAGGAATAGACTAGCAGTGAGCTGAAACAAGGATTTAGGTGGCACTGGCTTGTGTGATAGGCTTTGAGCTTGTATACTACCCAGAATTACATTTATGAAAAACATTTATTTTATGTTTACATTTATTATGGAAAAACTTTTCATAGGAATTAGATCCATATTCAGTAATTAAAATGAAAGCAGTATCTCACCAATTTTAATGTCTTCGGTTGCTGACCTTAGCCTGTTTCTATTTAAGCCATTTCCCCAGAAATAGTTAAGACTATTCAGTGCAGATTTAATTTGCATTAACTTTCATTACAGCTGAATGAAAATCAGACCTTACACCACTGTGGAATTGGAACCATTCACACATATTGTTCTCACAGTCTTCTTGGGCACCATCCTAAGATAGTAAAGAACATTTTGCAGGTAGTAAAGTCTCATCCAAGGAAAGGTCTGTTCACCACCACTGGAGCAAGTAGGAGCTTTCTGCAGGACTTTCACTGAGAGCATGAGCCAAGCTGTATAGAAGACAAATATATTTTATTAGAGTATTTCTTAGCATTTGTTTGCATATTTGTTAAAGTACAAAATCTGTTCTATAGCTTGATAAAGTCGCCCGGGCTCAAATTTCTTCTACCATGGATTAAATGAAAATATCCAGTTTATAAATTGTGCAGAGAAGTAATGCGAGCAGTGTTGATGATGGTCCACCAAGGAAAAATGTAACAGGTGATGCAATTTAAGAATGTATAAGATATGAAAGCTTAGAAGATAGATTACACTTCGGTTTACTGTTTTAAAACCCATTCTTATGCACTGTCAGAATATTTCAGCGAGATCTCCCATGTTAGGAGTACAATTTTGCCTTCTTGAATTTGCATCTGTAAAGGAATTTACAGATGTAAATTCTAGTTCTACATGTAAATACTAGTTCTAAATTTCCTAGTAGCTGCATGCATTCTGTGCTTGCGCTGAGGAAGTCGGGTATCTGAATGTCACTGCTGGCTCTTGCAACTCATAGGAGATACAGTTACAATTGAGAAAAAAAGACAAAAACACCTAATGCAAATTTGGCAAAACATTTTCTCTTGTTATATATGCTCCAGTGTCTTTAATAAGGTACGCTATGTAACCTTGGCTACAGTTCTTGAAATTGCCAAGAAGACAACTGCTAGAACAATTCTGTACTTTTGTGAATAGGATCGATGCTGCCTTTAGAATGTAAGTGGATTATCAGCTACAGGTTTCTGTGCACCACAGTTTTGATGAGAGAAAAAGGCTTGTATTTATGCCTCTTATTCCACAGCTGAAAAAAAATGCTTTGGGCTCACTACACAAATAGATCTCTGAGCGAAAACCTCTCATGTGGTTAAACTCTCCAATGTCACTTCCCTCACCCAACATGTGGCAGGCTTCTGGTTTGCTGACTGTATTAACACATCTAAAAGAAGTATGTTCTAATGGCCACATCATATACTTGCTCCTGAAAAAATAATCATCTTTTGTCACATAGCATGTCCTAACACAGTATTTTTAAAACATTCATTTAAGTTTAAAAATAGTAATATTAACAGTAATTTTGAGTCATCAGTTTTCATTTTTAATTCATGGGCATTTTTGTTTCAGAATACATTCTACGACATCCATCACAATTGATTAAATCTGGTTACTTCTTCTTTTTCCAAATGCCATGGTTTCCTGAATTCATGTTTACACTAAATGATTTCAAGGTGAGCAAAATGAGTGCTCTTGTTTATATATTTAACTGTGTGTGATGGGAGAGTTGCCACCCACATTGATCTCTTCTGATGTAGTTAGAATTACTCAAAAAAAAATGGAGCTGTTTTTTCTTTTTAAGCATTATGTATTTATATGAGTAGGATATAAGTACATAGAGACTCTGAGATTTAACTTCTGCTTTTGCATTTCTGGGATACTCCACCTAGACAATCAGCTGGTTTGACTTGTGCCCATGCCAGAGGGACATATTTCATGCCTGGGGAACTGGAGCTAACTTATTGAGGCTCCTGTGTGTGGTAGGACTTCCTTTTATCCCTCAGAGCCTGGGAGTCTGGGCATCACATTCAGCCAGGTGATGAATTCTGCCTGAGCAACCAACAAGGCCAACACTTTACATAACCTTAAAAAATAAGTAGAAACATATAGAAGGGGGAAACCAGCTGCAGACATGTATCCTCCTACATGCACACAGCCCTTTGCAGAGCTCCCAGTGTTGCATACACACTGAGCACAGCGAGCTGGGGAGGTCCTCAATCATTTTCCCTCTTGCCCTGTCAGCTGCTGAGGTCCATCCCAAAGAAAAGTGTGTGCCTGCACTTGCCTTTGTGGGTCACACGTGGCAGCTCAGGGTGCAACACTGAGAAATTTGGGAATACTAGTATTTGCCTGTACTTGATTATTCTGAACCAAATTATACCAGAAATAAGCTTAATATATGCTTTACAACTAGGTCTCTAAAAAAGTTCTTAAACCATTCATTGTACTCTAAAAAATGTATAAATAAGATTTTTGAAAGATGTGTCCTGTTGAAGGAGAGAAATCATTTTCTGCCTATCTTATGTAGTGGCTTTTTATGCTTCCTTTGTAGGTTCTGAAAAGTTTATTTACCAGCCAGGCCACTGGAATTGGAAGGAAAGGATGCAGATTAACAGCAGAGGATATTGAAGCTTATCTCTATGTCTTTTCACAACCTGGAGCATTAACTGGACCCATTAACCATTACAGAAATATTTTCAGGTCAGTATAACATTCTGAAGAAAAGGTAACATGTTTTAGAGACTCCTCGACCAACACTGTTACTGCATCTTCTGCCGCTAAAGTAGAAAAAATGCCATCTGTCTCTGAAGTCTTAACAGGTAACAAGTGCACCCACTGTCAAGCCGTGTGATGCAAACTGAATTGTATCAGTTATCCACACAAAACAGTGAAACAAGCGGAGTGCAGATAAGGACAATCTTTGTTGCAAAATCTAGTAAAGCAAAGAGCCTGCCTCATGCACAGAACCCATGGCAACCACAAAAATCCACCTCTAAATAGTACTTACAGAATTAGCATCGATTACTTGTTTGCATTACAGTTCATATCATCTAATAATAACATCTATAAAAAGCTTATTATTAGATACTACTACTAGGTAATATGGCATCCAAGTACATTACCCTCACTTGTAAATTTACAAAACCATGTCTAACTTTAGTTTGATTGTGTTTGGGCTGGTTTTGTGTTTTGGTTTGTTTTTTTTTAAGGTGGGGTAGGTTTTTTTGACACTAAGTGTAAAACTAACCCTAACTTCTGGGGTCTGCATTGGTCTCATCAGACTCACCAGCATCAGTAAGCAAGTAGCAGGGAGCATACACAGACTAAAACTGAGAGAGTATCACAATAGGAAATATTTTTGCAAGCTTCATCTCTAATACTTTCTTTTTTCAAGCAGTTTTCTGGTGGTTTGAACTTTCCTGGAAGGAACTGGCTTGGCCTTAGAGACTGATGCCCCCTTTTTACCTACCAAAAATGTAACAGGGCCAGAAAGTATTTAACTCTGCATATCACATACCAATATATGCATGCATGTATGACTTACAGCCCTAACTTGAAGGACTGTACCAAGAAGAATGGGATTGAACTCTTTTTTTTTCCTTTGCTGCCTCCAGTCTTTAACGGTGCTAAATCTTCTGCTTGCTTCTCTAACACAAGACCAGTTTCCCAATATTCTTTAAAAATGACAATTCTCTTCCTTCCCTGAATTCTGACAGTTGATGTTTGAAGTAAATTAACTTTCCATTTTTCCTGGTCCAAATTTAGTGACACCTTTACTGCCATTTCTGTGCCTTCCGGGCTGTCACTGTCAGGAGAGCAGTTAGCAGGGAAATACTGTGAAGAAAATGAGGATCTAAGCTAGGTGCTGTCTTGTACAGGCAAAGAGATAAAACTGGAATGAGAAAGTTAGAGAGATGGCGTATTTTCTTCTAAACAAGGTAAGACCAAGCACAGATGCCAATGGGGAATACATGAGATGGGTCGTGCTGGTAACAGTATACTTATTTAATGCTATTCAGAGAGTGGTTGATGACATCAGTTGGGGTGTCCAAGGGCAACAGGCAGCTAGTGGCCCTGCAACAGCACTGCATTAGCCCCCAAGGTAGGGCTAACGAGAAGCTGGAGAAGCATGAGCACTCTGAGCCCGGTTCCTTACGTTTGCCACAGCACCTCACACCAGTGAGTGCGCACATGAACCAGATGGTTCCCTGACAGTAACGGTGAAATACCTGTGGTAGCTGATAGCTTAATTGCTGTGCAATTCAGATGAGATGAATGTAAGAGCTGGTTATGTTTAAACTATTGTTTCAGGCCTCTTCATGCTCTAAAAAAGGCCTAGGATAAGTTTTTAATCAGAAAGTATCTATCTTCACAGCTATTAATTCCACTGTGTGTGTTTGTGCATTGTCTGGCTTATAGCTCTAATGAAAGTTACCTGTACTGAATTCAGAGAATATTATGTTAGGTACTGTCAGCCACAATGCAGGAGGCTTTGGACTGGAAGGAAAAGATTAGTCTTCAGCTCATTCACTTCTTGCCACTGCTTCTGATGGTTGCACCTCATGTGTTGTAAATCCTTAAATATGAAAATTGGATTGGCATTTGCACTTCCTCCCCTATAAGCCATTAAGCAGCACTATGACTGGTATTCACCGTAACTACCAGTGGCGGGCACTGGTGGCCTATGTGTCAGAAGTTTCCAACTCATTACTATCCACCTGGAGTTTCATTCTTCAGAACTTAATTTTTCTGCACAGTTATTTCCAAAGAAATGATTGAAAACCCCAACTTCCATTCATCACCAAGACAACCTTGTTTAAACAGCACAGAAGTCATTCCCTTCACTCTATTTTACATACAAACACTTTTGGAATAAAAATCCTAGGTTTTGTTATCATGCAGCGCTTGTACAAAGCCCAGTAGAGTTTTCCTAAGTGAGGCTACATATCTTGCAAGGCACTTGGACACAAAAGAAAAACTGTAAACCCTGCAATAGTGAAAAAAAATATATAGAAATAATGAAGAGATCAAGGATACTGGATTTAAAAGGTAAAGAGATTGAATGCACTGAATCAGAGCATCAGATTATCAATCTTTAAAACTGATGTGATGAATAAGCTATGGTTCAGTGGGGGAGGTCAGGTTGTTTGCAAAATGAGATTTTAAATCCACTGCTACAAAAGCAATTTTAAGAATTTTCCTAATTAATCAAAAAGAAATTAAATTCTTATTTTAAATGACCTATTAGTATGTCTTAATATTCTCTATAAGTAGACATAAAGAATGTCTGCAAAGTCCCCATTTCTTTGTCTTATTTTAAAAGTTATGCATGACATGTTCTTTGTCTTTCATTTTTTACATAGAGGAGAGAGAGCATAGTCTCTTAACTAACTCCTACGTTTCAACCTAGCACTTAAGTATGTATAAAAGTTTGTTCAAAAAAATTCTTTTCTACATTACTGGTTTAAGTAATCATGTTTGAGCATTAATATAATAAAGATTTGTATCTGACCAGATGGAATCTGTTTTGAATTGTCACAGCTAGTCTGTTACAATATGTGTGTAAGATTAAGCAATTCAAGCATAAATCAGATAAAATTTTCAGCATCTCCAAAACAGATGAGCTGGAATAAATACTGGTGGGTTACTATGGTTTATGTTGAAGCAGTCTTCCATTTCAAACTACTTGTATATTTTCTAATGTCTACATTTAATGTGAGGAAATATTTCTAACATATTCCATTTAAAATCCTTGTATTAAGAATAAAAAATTAATTTTTACTGAAAGTTTAAACAGGTCATTGTGGTAGTATAAATTTTTATTAACATTCTACTTTCTTCAAAGTATTTTCTCAGGGCTATTCTTCAAAGTATTCTTCAAATGTCTTATAATGTATTTATCTTTAAAGGCTTTCTAGTCTGACAAATCTGTGGGTTGTGATGTTACAGTTTTAAAGAGATTATGACTCCATGAAAAGCAAATTATTAAGGAGCAGTTTTCTTTCACTGCATACAGATGTAGGTATGTAAGTCCAAGGCCTTCAAAAACATACTGTAGCTCTTTCTAAAGGGAACTCTGATGTACTTTGTATGTAGCGTCAATTTCATAGATGAGTGAATATAACTGAATTCTGTTCAGCATTTCAGACATCACTGGTCTACAGAATGTATTTTTCCACAAATATTTTTAGCTGTACTACATGACACATACTTTTGATGAGGTCTGAAACACTCTAGCTGGTATCTTCCATAGTGGCCAGAAATGGCAGCCTGCCTTTTCCTGGACAAACATTTTGTGGTAAGGTAGTTTGGCTACTCAGGTAGATAGATGCCTTGAACACTGTAGTCTAAATGTGATTCAAAGCATCGTATTTCACTAAAACCTACCTGCAGTAAATAATACAGGTTCAGAAATTTGACACAGGATTCATCAACCAAGGGAAAAGTACTGACCTACAAAAATTCTGGCCATGTTGTTCTGTATTCCCTTCTAGAGATCATGGGGCTCCTGAGCTGAAGCATCAATCGTGTTCCAAAAGTAAGACCTCTGTTGCAATCAACTGCTGATTATAGATGTTACAATAAAAGTACCTTCTAACAAATCCACCATCCTTAAAAAAAATTCAAAGACTTTGAGTCACGGTAGTATTTTCTTGCTATTGTAGAAGGTATCTTGGCACCTAGAAAGCCTGCAATGAGATTTACTGTTGATTTCAAAAGCTAAACTGGCTGAAACCTGGTTTAGTGATTTTTTGTTAAAATGAGACCTAACTGAGTGTGTTTTATTTTTAAAGCTGCCTACCTCTGCAGCACCATGAAGTCATCATGCCAACCCTGCTGTTATGGGGAGAAAGAGATGCGTTTATGGAAGTTGAGATGGCAGAAATTACACGGATTTATGTTAAAAATCATTTCAGATTAACTATTTTGTCTGAAGCCAGTCATTGGCTCCAGCAGGATCAACCTGACATAGTGAACAAGTTAATATGGACATTTCTAAAGGAAGAGACAATAAGAAAAAGAGAGTGACTGTTTGTACATGTCTTAAGGGGTCTACATAAAAACTCTGCAGATTCAAAAACTAATTGTTATCAGGGCCATATTTCCAGCCTGCCTTCTATTTTGAGCTCTGTTGAAGTGTTTTCAATGTACTGTACATTTGGACACTGATGTTACTACTAAAAGAAGAAATAAGAATATGTGATGCCAACATTGGTTTTACCTGTATACTTGTATTTTGCACATAAAAACACCTGCCTTAAGATATATATGTATTTGTACAGAAAGAAAATCATAGGAAGTTGCTTGGTTTTGTTTTCTCCCTTGCTTTACAGTTTTAATGTGTGGTGCCTTTTACAAATTTATAATGAAACAATAGAGTGGTGCCATACTGAAGGAAGTAATGAGTTTTCATTCTAGATTCGCCTGAATTTTCTTAATGTATTTTACCATTAAACAGTAACTAATTCTTTTTATTGATCTCTATTTTAGGGCACTGAATGATTGAAAACTTTCTGGGCACCTTTCTAGTCTTCAATTGGGTAATGATACGTATCTTGTTGTACTGTTGAATGCAGTTGCTTTGTGCAATGTGTATTTCTTTCTTGACTAAAAATGGGAAACCTGTACACTTAAGATGTCTGACCAAAAAGAATGGAAAATTAAGATATAACGTGTATGTATTCCACCTCTGTCTAATAAAATGCAACTAAACGCTACTCCCTTTGACTTTCTATGAAGAGATTTCTTACTGAAGCTAAGAACTGGGTTTGAATAGCTCAAGTGTCTGTCCACTGTGCAGCCTTCTTCGTGCTGACTGTTGTAGTTTCTTGGAAATAATGCCTCATTGTTGGCATTATCCTTCGTATGTTAGCAGCCACTGTTCTTGGCTCCAAGAACTGCTGCCAAGTTCCTGTGTTTATAGGAAGAAGAAACACAGTGAAACAGAGGGTAGAATTAACTTGCATGTGACGTCAGCGAGAACAAAACTGGATGCTAACTACAAAGATGAAAGAAGCATGAAACACGAGTTCCTAGAAGAGGTGAGTCACCTGCCTGAAGGGATTCCAAAAGCTCCCTCTCCACCTGCAGTGCTCTGGGAACAGGTAAGGATGAATGAGGACCACTTGGGGAAGGCATCAGAGCCAGCTCAGCCTGAACCAACTGTTGACACTAGAGAAGAAGAGAGCTGACAAGTTACTGGGGAGTCCCAAATGTACCACATTGCCACATGTGCCATCTCTCTCGAGCCACGGTGTCCCCCATAGGTACTTGGTGCAGCCCCTGCTGCCATGTTGCTTGGTGCAATGCTCAAAAGAAAGGGAACCAAGGCGTGCCATCAGTGATGATCTGATCATGGCTGGCCAGTTGCTTCCTTTCGTGCTGTTCACAACACCCGAGGAAGTGTCCCCTCAGCATGGCAGCAGCATGGTGGTAATGGTACTGGTGCTTTCCACCCATGCCTGGTACCTGCTTTTCAAAGCTAATTTTCCCCAAAACACTGTCAGCACTTATCAGCTTGGATGGTTACATGCTTCTTTTACCTCAGATTGGAGAGGCTCTTCATTACCTCAGTTAAATTACTTGACAAGAAAGCTGGCACTGGGGAGTGCGGCTTTTCCTGAGAAGACCCTGCTCACTGGGACTGCCACCCGCCCACCCAGCTGCCGAGATCTGTGCACCAGAGCTCATGCTTGCTGTGAGAGGTGGACCTGCAACAACAGGCAATAGTCCAAGGCTCACACAGATCTTCTAAAAGCCGGGGCTGCTGTCCTGGTCAAGGCAGGCACCGACAGGTCTTTACGAGGGCTGGGTCACAGAATCACAGAATCATAGAATCAACCAGGTTGGAAAAGACCTTTAAGATCATCAAGTCCAACTTTTCTCCCAGCACTGCCAAGGACACCACTAAGCCACATCACTGAGGGAAGTGTGAACACTTCCAGGGACGGTGACTGAAGCACTGCCCCGGGCAGCCTGTTCCAATGTCTGAGCACCCTTTGGGGAAGAAGTTGTTCCTGATATCCAGTCTAAACCTCCTCTGATGCAGCTTGAGGCCATCTTCTCTTGTCCTACCCCTTGTTCTTTGGGAGCAGAGAGCAGCCCCCTCCTGGCTCCATCCTCCTGTCAGGCAGTTGTAGAAAGCACTAAGGTCCCCCCTGAGCCTTGTCTTCTCCAGACTGAACCCCCCAGGTCCCTCAGCCGTTCCCCATCACACTTGTGCTCCAGGCCCTACACCAGCTCTGTTGCCCTTCTCTGGACCTGCTCCAGCACCTCAATGTCTCTCTTGTAGTGAGGGGCCCAGAACTGAACACAGGATTCAAAGTGCAGCCTCACTCACGCAGAGGAACATTCATTCACTCCAGGAGGTGCAGTCAAGGCTGTAAGTATCCCCCTTCCCACAGCTGCATCCCGGTAACCCTCTGAGATGCAGCTTAGGTCTAAAACCACCAACTGACAAACTGACAACCTCCGCCCCTCCCTCCCCCCCGACGCTGCAGCTGCTGACAGCCACCGAGGCCTGCAGAGGGCTCCCTCAGAGCGGCACTGGAAGGCGCCCCCTGCCACCTCCGCCCCGCGCAGGGCGGCAGGGGAGGGAGCGTCGAGGACCGGTTGTCTCGGGGAGGGGGGCGTGGCCAGGCGAAACGCCCCTGACCCCTCATTGGCGGAGGCCGGCGCTGGCCCCGCCCCCCGCAGCGGGAGCGGGGAATGCACGGCAGCAGGGCACTACCGGGCTTTGCTGCGGCGGTTTTGTGGCTCCCGGCGTGAAGAACAGTGCTGGTTGGCCTTTGGAGTGTCACGTGACCAACCTCTGGCCTTGTCTGTCGATCCCCTGTCCTCGCTACCGCACCGTGCGCGGAGCGGTTACAGGCACATGGCGCGCTGCGGCACTGGCGCTACGCCGAAGGGCCTCGGTCCGGCGGCGGTGGAGCGGCAGCGGCTGAAGGAGGCGCTGGCCGAGCAGCTCCGGCACGACGTCGGCAGGTAGGCGCGGGGCGATGGAGCGGGGCGGTGGGGTGGGGCAGGACGGGCCCGGCTGGCGGTAACGGTGCGCTCCCGCAGGCTGCTGGCGGAGGGGGCGTGTTCCGACGTGACCATCTGTACCGGCCCCGTGGCGCTGCAGGCGCACCGGGCCGTGCTGCTGGCGCGGGCTCCGCGGCTGTTCGCCGCGCTGGACGACGGGCGGCCGCGCCGAGAGATGCTGCGCATGGACGGCGTAGAGCCCGCGGAGTGCCGGCGCTTCCTGCGGTGAGTGCGCGGCCGCGCTGCGGGCACCAGCCTCGCTCCTCGGCGCTACCTCTCCTTTGTCGTTCCTCCTCTTTTTTCCAGTATTAACACTTGTGCTACGGCTTTCCCAGTATCTTCACAACCTTCCTGCAGTGTCTGTAGAGTATTTTCCCGTAACTTCTTTCTTTGCCTTGGTCCCTCTGCTGACAGCACGTGGGAATACTCTCTGTATGTAAAGGCTTTGTAATAGAACAAGAGAAAAAGCAGCAAAAATCCAGAATGTATCCTTTTAAATTAGCTGTGTTTACTAATACCCTTGTTAGCAAGATTACCTAACAAAAATAACAAAGAAAAACCACTCCAGTGCCACCTTAAAAAGAAAAAAAAACCAACCAAAGTTACGGATTTGGAAATGTAGGAGGGCTTCATCATGTCAGATGAAGACATGTCAAGAGATGCATCAAGTTAGAAACTGTATGGTCAGTACTTTAGCCCTAGTGATCCACAGGCTAGGCTGAGCATAGCCCAGCTTTCCCAGCAAGGTGGGATCCTGGCATGTGGCATGGTGCACTGTGTGGGTCAGCTACTCCCCAGGGACTGACTGGTACAAGGATCCCATGTGTTCTTCTGTTGCCAGCTATTGGCACATGTCTGCCATCTCACTCATCTTGCTCATGCTTAGGTGAGTACATGAGGGGTGTTGGCTGGTGACGCCACCGGACCTTGCAATCCTCCTTGCCTTTAAGTGCTTCTAATCCTTCTTTCAAAGAACTGAGCAGCGTTGGCTCTTCTGGAACAAAGCTGTGGTGGTGCCACCTTCCTCCTATAAAAGAGCGTTGATACTGGAGCCAGTCGGCACTTTGGAGCATGCGTGGGAGCAAAGCAGTAGGCACTCTGGGACTACAGGTGAATTCAGGATGTATGCACTACAGGCTCTTGAGATTGTTCACAGAATGAAGGGGAATGCATTGTAGTTTAGTGCTTAAAATAAAACTAAGGCTAACCTCTCCCTATTTGTTTTGCTCATTCTCTCCTTATATTTGTGAATAAGGCAGCAGATGGCTAAAAAGATGTATTCAGGGTACTAAAGTTATAACAAATATGAAAGAAAACCTTATGACCTGAGAATAACATGTAAAACACAGAATCATCATGGTGGAACAGGCCGATAAACTGGCATTTGTCAGCTTACTGTCAAAATCTGGCAGGAGCATTAGCAGAACAAGCAGTAAGAAACAAAACAACGTGGCATTTGTCTCCTATTTTTCTGAACTCCATTATTCCTTCCATTTCATTCATTTGCTTCACGTTCATGTGAGAGGTGGTTCAGAAGGTTTCATGCAGAAGCAGCATGTAAATTTAAAACAATCCAAATTATTTTAATTTGGAAAATTATTATTTGGAATAATTATTTTAATTATTTATATACTGTTATACCACTCCTTTGCTTTCCTAATGGTAAGCACTTACTATGTCTACAGTTCACTGAGACTTGATTTCACTTCTCTCTGTGTTTGCTGTAATTATCTCTGGAGTCCTGCATGTTCTCCAAAAAGCACACTATTGAAAAGCACCTTTAAACCCAAACCAGCTCATCCAACTATAAACCTTTTATCTTTTCACTGTGAAAATGAACTTCCCCATATATTCTAAGCTATGTATGAAGTGCATTTTGCACAATGGTTGGTTTTTCTCCTCTTAGGTTTCAGTACTGTTTGATACTTCACCTTTTGAATCCTCTAATGTAGCGCAATCTGTGAACATTTGTGTCTCGGAATGCACTGGAGTTTGACCACAGTGAACCGCTTTGGACCAAGGAAAGGAAGCAGCTTTGACTGAAAAGAACCTAATTGCATTGTTCAGATGATTTCTGCTAGTATCAGTGGCTGCTGAATCTTAGTGATTTCTTATAATTAAGATGCAAATTAATTAGATCTTCACAAATTCAACCCAATGCCTTAAATTACTGCTTGAGGTTTACTGGAAGCTAGCCTAGTAGTTCTTGGAGCATGTGAATTGCCAGCATGAGTTGTAACAACGACCTGTAGCTGCAGTTGAGCTCCTGGAAGAAAGCTATAGTCTTCTACAAAGCTTCCAGGTTTTCTGGTTATAAATACCTCTTCCCTGCAGAAGTGGAATACTAGTACAGTATTGAAGAGTTCATCAAAACTGTAACAAAATCTCATTCCCTTTTCCTGTTTGTATTCAGCTTTTATCTTCCCAAGTAAAAATTATCTTTCCTTGGGGATTTGGGGATTTGATTTTCTCACAAGCTGTATCTGGCATGCATCTCAGTGAGATGTACTTCCTTTGGGCTTCTGTCTCCATCACAAAAGATGTGGGCTACATGTCACTTGTGTGCTGAAGGCTGTGCAACGTGGGGAATCTGATGGGACTGACTTAGACTTTGGAAATGATAAATCCAGAACTGTGGAAGTTAAAATGCTCTATAAAGGCCTATCTCCAGTGAACAGTGAAGGCTGAGAAAGTTGAGACCAAATTGTGAACCAGAACCTTTATTTCCCATGTTAGGGAATTAAAGAATTTACTCCTTTGAATAGCTGAGCTGTTCTAACTTTAATGGCTTTAATTCATACAACCATATTCTCTTGTCTGAGTTTGGTACTACAGCACGAAGTTGTTTGTTGTGGTTATAAGTATGAACTAAATTAGTCATTGAGAATAATTAGACTTCAATAAGCAAAGAAGAGGGCAGGGAAAGAAGATGCCACATGAAGCTTGTAGCTTAGATTTTATGTTGGGGAAAGAAAGCCTTCACTGTGATGACTTGTTTCATTTGACAAAAACAGGCATTAAATACATGCTGAA
Organism: Pezoporus wallicus; assembly: GCF_028554395.1. Lineage (NCBI taxonomy): Eukaryota > Metazoa > Chordata > Aves > Psittaciformes > Psittacidae > Pezoporus > Pezoporus wallicus. The sequence goes on from NW_026642342.1 coordinate 6,812,679, forward strand.
TGATGACAGCCTTATCTCCTTTCCATATAAATAGGAATGAGTTTCCTGTTTTTTCTTGCTGCGTTTTTTTTTCTTTGATACATGTTTATCTCCAACCTCAATTTCTCAGAGGAAGTTGAGAAGCTGAACTGTCAAGTCACAGTATATTTGGTATGTGTGTGATATTAACATCTTGCTTTGGACAGCATAGTTAATGCCATGGATTTATGCCCAATGTGAGAAGGGCAGAAACCTTTCACTGGGACCATAGCTGCTTAAGAGGTAAAATCTTCTGAGATGCTTGGCTTTCACAAGGAAGCTGAAAATTTAAACAGCACCTGTGTGAGGCAGAGGAGTAGCTGATGTTGCATCTCATGAGAAGGAATTTACTGAAATACTTGTCTCAAGAAATCAATTAAGTTAAAACAACTGTCTTAGCTGGAAAAATCAAGCAGATGGTTCTTCTAGCAAATCTAAAAAGAAACAGAAGAGTCTTAAGTGATCAAGGTAGCTTGAAGTTGTGCATATGACATGCCTGACTTGCATTAACATCAGGAACTAGATAATCTTTAAGGTCCCTTCCAATCCAAATCGCTCTGTGATTCTGTGACGTTCTGGTATGTGCTATGCCAAGTTCCTCCTGCAAAGAACACACAACATCTGTACAACTTGTAAATAAAAGGAAAACGTAATTTGTTTTGTCTCTTTTCATTAATTGTACTACACCTACAGTGCCAAGGAAGTATCCCATTTTGGGCACCTGTACTTGTCCCTCTATTCTAAAGTTACCATAGTATCGTTTTTTTCAAGCAATTAAACTGACACACTATCAAGCAGCAGAATTTCCCCTTTTCATGTGTCAGACTTCTGTGCTGGCAGTTTCTTACCATCCATAGTATTTATGATGGAAAAAGTTTCTGATTTTTTGATAGACTTAAGCATGAACAGTCTGTGTTGCTAGCTGATAGGGGAAAAAAACAAAAGAAAAAATGGCATTAATGGCTTTTGTTCAAGCCTGCTTTGTAATCTCTTTACTAATGCCCTATAAATCTGGGCATATATGGAACAAATCCATAACAACATATAAAAGGGCCTGTTTAAACAGCTAGTGTCTAAGAACTCAAAAGCACTTCTCGAGTGGTATCAATGATTTGTGTGCATGTATAACTTGGAGAATGTGGGTAAGAAGAGAGAAGGTAAATGTCTTCCCCACATGGGCTCTCAGTGAAGAACTCCCACACAGAGCAAGTGGAAGCTTCTGCAGGAAGCATCTGAAAGGTGGGGTGCTTAATTAGTTGATATTATTATTGTTTAGTTAGTAATTTATTTATTTGGTTAACAAGTACTTTGGAACAATAGGAGAGGCTGTCCTAACAGCTTTCAGTAAAAGTTATGATGATGTTAATTCCAGTTACTTTTGGTGTTCTCACAAATAACAAAAATTGACTCCTTGTGCTTCTAAATACGGTATTTCATGAAAATAAACCCTGCTCTTTCTCTTTCCTTTTATTTGTGTTGTCTTCATGTTTGCTAGTGGCATACAACGTATCTGCTTGAGATTTTTACATTCTTGCAGACAGTGGGTATGGCCCATAGTAAAGAAATGTACATCTTCACTGGAAGTACTAAAGAAGTGGATCATAAATCCAAATTCTTTTTCAGCCCAACTATTAACATGGGATTTCTTTGTGATTGTGTTTTTTGTATTTTTAGTGAGCATAAATATTTGTTACTGATTCTAGTTTGTATGGCTCTGTGGCTGTTCTGAGAACAGAATTGCTTGGTTGGTCTTCTACTGAGACTATCATTTTCAAGACTGTGTGGAGTCATGCATCTACAACTGACAGAAACAGGTGGGCCTTGAAGAGAGTTCTAAGGCAGAGAAACTTCCCAAAGGAATTTAGCCTAAGAGATACAGAGTGTTCACCTTCAGGACACCTTTGAGAAAACAAACTGAATGAAATCTTTAGATGCATGAAAGTAACTTTGGTTAGGCTGCTTAGTGTTTTCTTAGTTCTTTGCAAGCTACCCACTAACTACATGCTTTTCTTCAAAGTGCATTTTGAGATGCCTACATATGCTATCCAAGTAGCCCCATACTGCTTGCATGTTCTGGGAAGCTCTTTGATCACAGTGTACAATCTAGTACTTTCCTAATCATCATTAGGGATATGTTGGAAGAACTGGAATGTTTTTGCACCTTCTTAGAGTGTTCAAATGACTATGAAAACTGTTTCTTGTAAATGCTTAACTCAGTTCAAAACTGGTCAGGTTCTAAGACCTCTTGCTGATAACCTCTGTGTGATTTAAAGAATTTTTAACTGTATAGAATAGTAATTTTCTGCACTTCAACTTACTAAACTAAGGTGTCACATCAAGACGTTTGGAAGAAGAACTATTCAGATCATAATTCTGCAGTAAGGGTACTAGTTTCTTACAGCAACTGTGTTCTAAAAGAGGTGGTTTAACATTATCACTAGAACATGTGAACTCCAAGGTCCAAGCCATGTGTTTTGCTGTGGATGAAAGATTTCCCTAGCTTTTATTTATACAGGAAGATGCCATTTGATACTCTGTAGAAGACAGTCTAGAAAACTTCACTTTGCCTTTAGAATTAAGCCTATAAAATAAAGGATGTTGCCAAGCAAAGTTTTTTCTGTAACAGGGTTTAGAAAACCACAGAATATTCTATTCTGGAAAGAACATCTAATGGGATTTAACTGAGATAAAGGAAAATTTCTAAACTTTAAAGATGTGCCAAAATCATTACTGTTTTCTGAGAACCATAAAATGGGTGCCTCTATGAATCTTTAAAAGTAGTAAAATTCATTTTGTGTTAAGAGGGACTGTTAATATACAGGTATTCTGCTGAGTTTCTGGAAGTAGTGAATCCAGGGCTGTGACGTATTTTTAGATGCTACCTGAAATTATCAAGCTTCCTTGACTTTACAGGAAAAAAAATCTGATTTCAAATAGAGTTAACTTTTTTAGATCTAGAAACCAGTTACTTACTTCTGGTTTAATAACATGCCACTTGTTTTATGTACAGTTTCTAGTTATGGAAAAGATGCCATTACTGACTTAAGCCTAGGGGTAACAGAAATGCATTCCTGAGGTTTCTTATGTAGATTATCTGAAAACACCCTGAGGATTCCCAGGAGATTGTTGCCTCATTGCCCAGCTTATCAGATTCCCTATGGATATGTTGTTCAGTTACAGGCAGAAAGTAAGCAAGAAAATCGTAATAATGAATTTATGGCAAAGTAGTATGTCTGTTACTGCTAATTTCTTCTCTCTCAAAGTCCATCTCTACTGTCTTTACATGTTAAATACGCAACAGCTCTGCAGCAACAGAAAGGCGAATAAGTAAAGTTCCAGTCCAAATTTAACCTGACATGTTATGAATGGCAGTTTTCTCTCAACAAACCCTTACTGGAGATCTTCCTGCAGTTTTTCACATTCAGTATGTGTTACCAGTTTACTTTGTGACTGTATTTGCTTACACCTGGTGAAGATGTAGGGATAAAGTTGGAATTACTGGATTTTTTTCTAGTAGAGGCAGTCTGTGTGACTTAAGTGGCGTTTCTTGGAAGATCTAATGTGGAGAAACAACTTGGAAGACAACATTTCAGAACACCAGAATACTTCTGTGGAGTTTTGAAATCTGTAGGTCATTTTGGTTTCTACTCTGAATTTCTGTTCTTGAGCTCTACTGCTACACAGCTGTAAAACACAGATGTTAAGTACTGAGAAGCACACTGAGTGGGGAAAATGTGTGGCAGACATGGTCTTGAATTTTCTGAAGGATTGCAAAGTCTACTTGCTCAAGCAAGCAACCTGTCGTCCTGTTCTTGGTAATGTGGCATGTCTTACTACTTGTCTTTCCCTCATGCTATTGTTAGGCTGGGCTGGAAAGCACTCTAAATATGAAAAGCAATAGATGGTCAGACCAGGCTCACAGATTAGGAGTTCTGAAAGCACGTTTGGGTACAACAACCTTAAAAGCCCCTTTAAAAAGGGTCCATTGATCTTTTACTTTCAATGTGAAACGTTATTACTCTTGTCACACATTTTCAAAATCCAATAAAATATTAAAATTCCAATTGCCTACTCTCCTTCTCATCACTGTCTCTTAGTGAGAATCTGTATCACACAGATGAAAAAATATCTACGTAACTCAATCTTTTAAATACAGGAATCAAGAAGGAAGACTATTTCTTTGTATGTTTTCTCTGCCCTTTTGGAGGACAGTGTTCAAATATCACACTCAGAATTACTATGTTCCAAATATTAACAGTAAAGCCTCTTTGCCAGGGAATGAGTGACTAAATGCATGTATAAGTACATCTGCTAAATCCAAAGTAACTGTAGCTCTTCTGTTCAACTTTGCTAACTTCATCTATATGGTATGAAACCACTGATAAAGCGTATTATCTGTTCACATTGACTTTTTCAGGCTCCATTAAGTTACTGGAGTGCAATCTTTCTATAAATACGAGATCTTTGCAGTCACAGACTGCAGGCTTTTTTAGCCTTTCCAAATCTCAAGCCAAAAATAAGCTGGGGAAACAGATGGGAAAGTGGGAAGCTGGAATTACTATATGAGCAAAGTGAAAGCTCTTGGGTAATCTTAACTGCAGACTTTCATGCTTTCAAGTACTTCTTTTGAAAATGAAATTTCTATTTCTAATACCATTCATTTATATCTAGACCGTTCTTATGGTTTTGTACTTGCAACCTTGATGTTGGAAGGTTTTTATGTTTTGGGGTTTGTAGATTTGATGATATTAAAGGACAATCAAATGCCTATTCTTGATCATACTAAGATTTATAAATCTGTCATCTGTCATTAATGAAACTGCTTGCTTCTGCTTTTGCCAGTAGATGATTATAATAGTTGAGCTATAAAGAGCAGACAAAAGGGAGGTTTTAATTAATAAAAGCAGAGTGAGGGACAGAAACCTGTGTTCCTTTTAACCTGATCCTACATTCTATTTACAGTACTTGTTTGTGCTTTTTGTCTTTGTTAGTGACAAAAAAGTTATCTTTATATTTATTTTGCTCTATTAAAAATTACAGGAGTAAACTTGGTGTCATCTTCTAGGCTTGTATATTCATCTGATAAAAATCTCAAAGAAGCTGAGGAGCCAGCTATGATTAAAAAAGTACTGGAACCCAAATTAGTACAGGAAGACAACACTGCTACACTTCAGAACACTCAAACAAATGCAAGTTGCCTTGGAGACAGCATAAAACCACCTGTTGATCAGGATGCTTCAAGTGGAGCTGGGCAGAAAGAAGTTGCTTCTTCACCTTGTATTGAACAGGAACTTCCAGCAGTAGTCAGTGATGCAGAAAGCAACAAAGCCACTGCAGGTAGGTTTGGAGTTATGCTTTTGTTTGTTTATTTTGGGTTTTGTCAGTTTGGGGTTTTTCTTCTTTCAAGTAATTATTCAAAAACTTACACAGTTGTAAAAATGCAGGCAAAAATTGAAGCTGGCATGGATATTCTTTGTGATGGTCTACCTTATTCTCTCACGCCTTAAAGAGATGCATTGCTGCAGAGGTTTGGCAAGAGTAGTTCTCAGCCAGTGTGTGGCATTAACAAATCTGAAAGGACTTCTCAGGCATTGGCCATGTTCATTGGCATTTGTCTCCTTTCTTTTTCTCTGTAATACAGCAAACTTGAGTCCTCACCATGTGGGACTTCCACAGAGCAGAACCTCTCCTTTCTTTTCCTTTTCTAGCAAATTACACTAGTTCCACTGTTTTTTCATGAGGATTTTGGAAGCTTTCAGAATCTTTCCCACTATGACTGAATGAAAAATTAACCCAAGGAAATGTGTAACTGCATCTATACCAGAGGTGTTTGATGCTACAGCTGTGTCAGTAAGACAGGATCAAGCAACAGTTCTGTTCAAGCAGAAGTTTGTAGCACTACATGACCCTGAACTTCTTCAGAGTCTACTTTTCTTTAATGAGAGGTAACAGATCCTCAGAAGAAATGAACTGGCTACATAATCTTACGAAAGAGTAACGACAGCATTTCTATAGAAATCAAATATGAATCACTGGACAAGTTTCTGATAGTTCAAGTCAAACTGAGAACTAAAATGCATGGTCTGGAAAACCCTTCAAGGAAAGTTCTAGCTTGAATATGCAATATTGAAAAAAAAAATAAATTGTCAGATTCTTCTTTTCCAACACTTCGTCTGTGTACTGCCAAAAGTCTGCTCCAGACAAAGTGAAAAAAGCTATTTCTCTCCATCTGCAGGTAATTCCAAACTAGAAACTGCATCTGTGTTAGGCGAAGACTTAATGATGCTCTACAAGAAGTGCTGTTGCCCAGATATTAATATTTGCGTAGAAGGCAAAGAGTTTCAAGCTCACAGGTACATAAGTATTTAAAGTTTTTCAAGCAAAATCCTTCCAGTATCAAACACTGCTGGTACTGTATATTTATAGAAAGTTATTGCTGGTGCTGTTATCTAGCTGTGAACTGTTATAGGATTTAGGTCTCATGTGAGAAGTGGCCATAGTTTGATACTAATGAAAACTATTTATCTCATTAACTGCAACTACTGTGAAAACAACTGTGCTTTTAGGACTTGTAAGATTGCCATTGTAAGCTCATATAATGAATAGTGAGGCACTGGAATAGGCTACCCAAGGATGTTGTAAATGCCCCATCCCTGGCAGTGTTCAAGGCCAGGCTGGATGGGGCTTGGAGCAACCAAGGTGGTCTAGTGGAAGGTGCCTCTGCCCATGGTAGGCGGTTGGAACTGGAAGGTCCTTTCCAAACCGAACCATTCTATATACTTAGGTATAAATACTGGGTAGGTTTTGGCTAACCTGTTCTTAAATAATCCATGCTCTTGAAAGAATGAAAAATCAGCTTTTAATGCTGAATATTCAACTATAAATACTGAATAAATTACAATGCAGGTAGAAAGTTTCTGTGGCAGTAATTGTATTTTTTCTGTTCCTCACAATCTGTGCATACAGAATCTTAATTTTACTTTCATTATTTCAGTTATGTGGGTGTAAAGATTGTCAGGAGTCCCTGTAAGATCTAAAGTCCAAGACCAATTAAAAACTTTGGCTTATTGGACTTCTCTATCTTAGGAAAGCAAATTAAAGTGTCAGTACCATTCCTTGTATCTTTGATATGAGTCTGTTTGCATTTGAGATAGCAAACTAGAGAGCAAATTAGACAGCCTGTATTTTGTTCCCTTTGAGTATATAACTAACTAGGAGAGATTGTAAAAAATTTCCCTTCTTTTAGTATTTTCTAAACACAAACCAATGTTTTGGGGGGGGTTATTACTGACATGAAAAATACCTTTATAGAAGATAAGTCATAATAGTGTGTGTGGTGTTTTAATTCTTAAGTAATAGAATTAGGATTATGTACTAAATCTCTAGAATGTAGTGTAGCCAGGCATAGAATCATAGAATAATTAGGGTTGGAAAGGACCTGAAGATCATCTAGTTCCAACCCCCCTGCCGTGGGCAGGGACACCTTACGCTAAATCATATCACCCAAGGCCTCGTCCAGCCTGGTCTTGAACACTGCCAGGGATGGAGCATTCACAACCTCCCTGGGCAACACATTCCAGTGCCTCACCACCCTAACAGGAAAGAATTTCCTCCTTATATCCAATCTAAACTTCCCCTGTTTAAGTTTTAACGCATTACCCCTTGTCCTATCACTACAGTCTCTAATGAAGAGTCCCTCCCCAGCATCCCTATAGGCCCCCTTCAGATACTGGAAGGCTGCTATGAGGTCTCCATGCAGCCTTCTCTTCTCCAGGCTGAACAGCCCCAACTTCCTCAGCCTGTCTTCAAACGGGAGGTGCTCCAGTCCCCTGATCATCCTTGTGGCCCTTCTCTGGACTTATTCCAGCAGTTCCATGTCCTTTTTATGTTGAGGACACCAGAACTGCCCACAATACTCCAGGTGAGGTCTCACGAGAGCAGAGTAGAGGGGCAGGATCACCTCCTTCGACCTGCTGGTCATGCTCCTTTTGATGCAGCCCAGGATACGGTTGGCTTTCTGGGCTGCAAGCGCACACTGCCGGCCCATGTTCATTTTCTCATCAACCAGCACCCCCAAGTCCTTCTCCACAGGGCTGCTCTGAATCTCTTCTCTGCCCAACCTGTAGCTGTGCCTGGGATTGCTCCGACCCAGGTGTAGGACCTTGCACTTGGCATGGTTAAACTTCATGAGGTTGGCATCAGCCCACCTCACAAGCGTGTCAAGGTCCCTCTGGATGGCATTCCTTCCCTCCAGGTTATCAACCGAACCACACAGCTTGATGTCATCGGCAAACTTGCTGAGGGCACACTCAATCCCACTGTCCATGTCAGCGACAAAGATGTTAAACAAGACCGGTCCCAACACCGATCCCTGAGGGACACCACTCGTTACTGGTCTCCAGCCGGACATAGAGCCATTGACCACAACTCTTTGTGTGAGGCCATCCAGCCAGTTCTTTATCCACCGAGTGGTCCATCCATCAAATTGATGTCTCTCCAATTTAGAGACAAGGATGTTGTGTGGGACAGTGTCAAAAGCTTTACACAAGCCCAGGTAGATGACATCAACTGCTCTACCACTGTCCATCAGTTCTGTTTGCTTCTTCCAGTCTACGCTATTATAAGACACGTTCTCAGTCTACACTAGTATAAGACATGTTCTCAGGCTCATAACTTAGAGAAACAAATACTTTAATGCAAAAAGGAAGTCAACAGATTCCATCAGCAGAGCTTCTTTAATTTAGGCCACTTAGTGCCTGGAGCAATGTATCTAGTCTAACCAGCATCAAAAAATATGGCAGTACATCAGAGAAAACAAGGATGCTCTTGAACGAGCACAGAACTTGATGGTGTTAGTACTGCATCATGTGAACGGTAGGAGTCAATAAGGGCAATCTAACTTTGGGTATCATTGTGGTGAAAGTACCAGTATGATTTGCTTATTTTAAGGTTTTTCTGAAGTTCTTAAACACGAAACAGTTTAAGGCCCCACTCTCTCCCACCCACTTATCTCAGCATTCCTTACTTTCTCATGAAGTCCTGTGGACTTCTAATAGACTGTACAGTGTCAGCAGCGCTGCTCTATGATTTGCAAAGTTATGTGATGCTGTGTTGTATTCTTAGAGCTCTGAGGGGAGCAAGTCAGGTTTGTTCAGTAATAAACTTGTGGCACAAACCATGACAGCAGGAAAGCAGGGAGAAATGGACATCCAGTTCATATGGTGCCTCCATTATTTTGTTACAATGTTATCAGTGTGTATGTAGGTAATACATACTTGTCCATATTCCACTTAAGTAGCTGTCTGACTTAAAATGAGTCTCTGAAATACTCACTTCAGCTATGCCCTTGAAGTTGATCTGGCCCTGATCACTGCTAAAATGTATTTGCAAAAGGATGACAGAATTTGAGATAATGTATTTTGTATCATCTCCATGACATTGTATTATTGTCTCTTACAAAAACAAGATCATGTTTGATTTCAGAATGTCACAAAGTTGTGATGTAATTAATACCCGTTTACATGTGGACATATTACACTGAGATATAAAACAGTCTGTAAAAAATTCATTATTATTATTATTATTGCTGGGTGAATCACAAGAGGAATGTGCAAGAAGTCCCTAATTTAAAGTATTGAGACTTCTGAAGCAGAAGGAGGGAGGAGAGATGAGAGATTCCAGAATATATAAGAACTAGAAAAGAGACCATAAATAGAATTCTTCTTACTTCTTCCTACACAAAATGAGAGTGCTTTGCAACATTTTTAAGAGCCAACAAACACATGTAGAAGAAAGGATTCTCAAGCCTACTGTAACACGTTGCTTTTTCTGCCAAAGGAGATGCATGACCTAATTTTATAAGTAACAGGAAGCTTAGTAAGTGTCAGGAAAAAAAAAAAAAAATCACATATATAAGAATATTATCTATGGCTGCAACAGCCCAGATGAAATGTACAAAGGCTCACACTGTAACTGCTGTAAATCTGGAAGGCTGAAATCACAAAGCAGTTTTCATCCACTATCTTTTCTTCCTTTCTCCGCTTTCACTTCCACCTTAAGAAGCTCCTGTTACAAAGGTTTTCCCATATGGTTTTGTGAAGACTGTGATACAGGTGCAGATAATGAGCTCCACAGACTACCTGTCTGGGGTTTCTTTATTGTCCTTGATAGAAGCAGAAGTAAATTCAATTAGCCCCTTTATGACCAGTTATGCCTTTTATAAGTGTAGTAAGTCTAAACAGAAGTAATTGATAGCTTTTCTTAAGCAGTTCTGGAAATACCAGTCATATTGTTGTATCATGTATCAGGATCAAGTTTGTCAGCTTTCCAGGATGGGCTGGCCAGCCAGTTTTGAGTAGGAGAATCTCTACGCTTCTCTCTTCATTTAAAAAAAATACACATTTTGTAGTATAAAAAGAATTTTTAAAGATTCAGGATATAATCATTTGGCTAAAATGGGGCTATGTAAACAAGATTATTTACTGCTATTCAGTAAATACACCAAAGTAAATAAATTTGGAATTTTGTATCATATTAAAGAAAAATGCTTATGATGATAGATTCCCCCTGTGTGAATGTCAAAGTCATACTAGAAACAAACTTTAACTGAGAAATTTAGAGTACTGTTTGTGTTTTCCTCTAGCATATTTTGAATTCCAAACATACTGAAGAAAAGGCATGCAGTATACCGATGACACCTTAATGCATAAAGGGCAAAGATTTAAGTCAATGTTATCAAAGAGTCTCATAATAGATATTTGTTATCTAGTGGAATAATGTTTACTTTTTCTCTCTTAGGGCCATTTTATGTGCCAGATCTAGTTACTTTGCTGCTATGCTGAGTGGAAGTTGGGCTGAAAGCTCCCAAGAGCGCATCACTCTTCAAGGGTAAGTGTTTTCTTTGCAAGTCAGGTGGGAGCAAAGGTAGGCAATTTAAGATCACTGCAAATATGTAACAACTGTGCTGTGTACAGAGCTCTGAAGATTAATCTGCCTTGACGCTTTTCTTCAACCTGATACATTTCCCAGGTACTGTTTTGACTTCAGTATGAAACAGCGTATGTAGTACTTGTTAATGCTGTCAAGTGGTGGAGGGAAGAAGTCTTTTTTAATCAGCAGAAGGGAACTAATAATCCTTTGTTTTATATTCATGGTCTATTTTATAATTTTCCTCTTTCACTTCACATTGTACATTTCATGAAAAGTACTGTGAATGTCTCAACAGTGTAATTTTTCATACCTATTTGTACAATAAGAGTGTATTTACAATGTGAAGACAAATAAGCAATTAAATGTCTTAAGTAGTGTTTAATAATGGTCTCAGCATCATGCAGTAATACAATTTTGACCAGTATCCTTTTTCACAATAGCTTTCTGTGTGAGAGCTGAAAATAATGGAGCTGTGAGTGTAGGAAGAATACTTATAACTTCATAGATAAACTGGAGACTGCCAGGTTAGTTCTTTTCAGTATCAGAAAAATCAATTTAAATAGATTAAATTTTCCTTAAAAGCAAACTAATACTGATACTTGTTAGCTTTTTGTTTAGACAGGATTTTGACTGACTCGGCTTTCTCCAGGAAGAACTGTGTACCTTACAGTGGTACAAGACAGAACTGCTCAGAACTAATATAAAATTGCTTGGCCAAGTAATACTTTCTTGTGTTACTGTTTTAGTTTTCTGTCAGTGTAGTAATATTGCTGCAAACTCAGGAAATTATCTGTTCATTTGGTTATAACATCCCAATCCTCATAAAACAATATGCTTTTAATTGACTCCTTAGCTTTTATGCTATACATAGTGTGGTTGAGAAGCTGATAGTCAACAATTATTCTTATATTTACACTTCTGTCCAATTGATTTCTTCATGGCTAAGAAAATTTCATCCTTACCTTTCAGTAGACACTTTCTCCTGAGAAGAGTTAATCTTTATACGAGTATATTCCCATGCCAGTGTCTCATAATTTGTTACTAAGAATCATATCCATAATTTTACTTTTTCTAGTTCGGTTTTCTGTTTGGTGCAGATTCCCATGCTGTCTGTTTAAACACTCATCAGTAAGGTACATATGGCTTCCTCTGAAATAATGACAATTCTGCATAATATAACACCTGTCAAGACTGTGGGTAAACTCCTTGCTGATTTTACAGCTATTGTGTACTAATATAGACAAAACTGTGCTCTGATTTTGCTTCTTAGCATGTTGAAGGAGGGTTTTTTGTCTGTTCCTCTGTTTGTTTGTAGTTATTGGTGTCTGTTGCTTAAATCTGCATGACTATATTCTATTTATTCTAACGTATACATTACTTGGGGTATTTTAATTGTAGGAAAAGCTTAAATATATCATAAAATCAAGAATTAATGTTTATAAGCTGATTTTTAAGTAAAGGGTTGCTTAGTAATTGACTTATTACTAGTAAAGAGGTTGGAGATGATGAAAAAAACACTTTCTTCATACTACCAGTGTAAATACTCTAGATACCAGCATTAGTCTGCTTATGCCTTGTTTTCAAAGTATTACAGAGTTTCAGCGAGACTACTGAGTAGCAAAATTCACCCCAAATATAGTCCATTTAGATCTTTTTACATTGCAGTAATGTTTAAAATACCTTTGATTTTATCAGATCATTTAACTTCCATTCACAGAACAGCTGGATGATGTACCAACCTTCTGATCAACCACTTTTGGCTAAGAAATGTGGTGTGTTTTATTCTGGACTTTATGTCTTTATTTGCCTTTTTTCTCTCTTTTGCAGCATAAGCCATGTAGAAATGAGTGTCATCTTGCATTTTATATATGGAGGTATTCTGGACTTCCCAGACAAAGTTGATGTTGGGTATATGTCAACTTTTATCCTCTTTTTCCAATTGCAGTTTTTGCTTATTCTGTATTTTCTCAGTTCAAAGTCAAAAGGACAGTTCTTCAAGTAGTGTAAGACAAAGATGTCAGATATGATCATTACACCTAAAGATACTTGAGGAAATTCCAAAAATAAAGCTGCTGAAGGAACCTTGCTTATTTGTCAGCTACGGGAAAAGGTGTGCCAGCCATTTTTGGAATGTTACATAAGGACAGTGAAAACCAGGAGAGTGCTTTATACCAAAATAGGTCCCAATTGGCATGTACCTTCTTTTTAGTTTCCAGAATAATATATACTATATGTCATAATATTTAGCAGTTAATATCTGGAATTTTTTTTTAAATACTCATTTGAACTGATGCATAGGCTAAGTAGTCTTAGATCCCTCAAAGATTATATATAGCAACCAAGGTAAATGTTGGTATATCTATCTAAAATAAAAATATGGAATTGTTTATAGTATGTCCAAATGTCAATGTTTATGTAATGAGTTACTATAGAAAGTAAATGATGGTATTGATTGTTATATCAAATAATATTTTGCTCACTGCTTTTTAGTATTTGGAAGGGACATAATTCTCAGGTGTGATGCAGTCAGTAACATTTTATGTAATCTTTGGAAAAAACCTACAAAATGCCAAAACTCTGCTGGGACAAATACCCTTTTCACTTGCTGCCATAAAATAGAGAAACTGAGAAGCAGTTTCTCAACCAGTGGCTGAGGCTTACTTTTATGTACACCAAAGCTGGTGGTTGAGAGATTATGATTAGGTCAATGCCTGTTTCTGTTCGAAGACTATCCTTTGGCAAGTTTCACGCTTTGTTATCAGTCTGTTTCTGCGGTAAATTATGACTGAACAAGGAGGTGAAATTAGCATGTAAACTGTCTTGCAAGCAGAATGCCTATGTCAAAATGAGTTTTGATTCCTCTTGCTACTGCTTCCTCTTTAGTCGCATGCTGAGCATTGCAGATATGTATGGCCTCGATGGGTTGAAAGAAGTAGCCATCTACATTTTGAAACGAGATTACTGCAATTTCTTCCAAAAGGTATGTCAGTTCTCATGCTATCTTGTGAACTGTAAAGACCAGGAAGGATTTTTATTCTATTAGTTACACATCATATTGACAAAATACTTATCAAATGTGTGGTCAAGGTGTTAGCTGAAGTCAACAGGCCCTATTCTTGTGTGTAAATCTGCTAAATTCACTGGGATCGATGATGGGAGTAAGGCCTGTGGTATCATCCACCTATTTATAGAAACTTTAAAACCACAAGTGATGAAAAGCAATTATTCCACATGATTAATTCAATATATCAAGTTACATGGAGTATCATTTAATACATTCCATTATATATGCAATTGTTCTTAACAGGAATTTGGAAATACTTGCAAGTCAGATTTCATATATTTAGAAAACATTTGTGTTCAATTAAAACTAGTTCAAACAACTGCTTAGATTTGAGCATTTTCATGCATTGGGCTCACTAGGTTGCATGCTACTTTATTGACATGTGAAAGCAGATGAATTCCCTGTTCTGCATAGAGGCAAACAAACTTAAATACCATGGTAGCTAACACTACTTCTGTCTGAAGATTTTGTGTTTCTGTACAGTTAGTGTAAGTCAGAATATACAATAATGATGATAATTTGCTGACAACTCTAGCCTGTTCCTGGAAAACACCAACCTGTATTAGAATGTATGGCTATTGCTCACTTGCTGGGAGTGGAAAACCTATATGCTGCTTGCATGAAGTAAGTAAAATACAATAAATTATGGTTTATGTTTTTCATTTATCTGCTTTCTGTTCAAAGTATTTTATTTTGTGAGACTGGGTTTATTTTAGCATACAAAAATGTTCACATTTTAAACATCTTTTTCCTCACTACATAGAGGTATCGCTTATGCTAAAACAAATGAAGACAGAACATTTTTCCTTCTTTAACTAAGAAAGGTTCTCTTTTCAACAGATGGGTAGGAAAACATTTTGCAAAATGTTTGTCAGAGAAAAGCTTTGCCAGCTTACCTACTGAACTTCAGAACAACTGCCTTGTTATGTTGATTAACTCTTTGGTAAGTGGTATATAGTGTGCTTTGTATAAAAATACAGCAATGTAATTTATTAAAGATAAGAAATATAGAAGTTTGAATCTGTAGTACACTTATGCTATGTAAATTTCCCATTAAAATAACAATTTAAAACCAGATTTTGATGTGCAGGTGTCGTTGTTATGCTTTATGGGACAGAGTCTAATGATAATCACATCCAAGTCCAGCATAATAATACAAGTCAAGTTTATGAAACACAGCTGTGACATCATAGCACAGCATTACATGTTCAGATAGTAAGAAACAGGAAATTGCTCCGTCAATGTTAGGGGGGTGGCATACATCATTTGTGAGAGTCCTTCCCCGTGCTTTGGAAAAAATTGGTTTTTTTTTTTTCCCAGACTTCAGATGATTGCTGGCTGTCAGTGATGACAAACCATTTCTTTACAGGCAAGCTGACTTAAAAAATAAAGTAACAGTATAGCATATAGCATACATAACTTCTGCTTCTCTGATAACAGCATGGAACTGGTCCCCTCAAAGCTCTGCATTCATTTTTTGTGGCACATACGTACACTGTTCCAATTTAGATCTGATCAAAGTACTTTCCAATTGTGTTTCTGTATGAAACAATGCTCAAAGCTGATTTAAAAGTAACTGATTTGATCTAGACTTGATAACAGAAATTTGGTTCAGTAATTAGCCTGCAAATGCATTGAACTGGAACAGAGATATGAAGAAAATGTAGAGCTAAAGGTAGATTTGCACAGCTGCTGCCAAGCATGACTGTATATGTGGCTGTAATGTGGACTAGTGTACACAAAGTTTAACTCACTCAGGTAGCATTCATAGGATGATTCTGGTTCTAGCACTCACCAGCCATCTAAGTATGTGATGCTTCATTCCATGCCAAAATCCTTGTCCCCACATCTCTTGTTGTTATCAAAGCTAAATAGCTCAGGTATGGCTACCCACACTGCCAAACATACCCCAACTTCAACAGATGTGCTCTTAAATGGGTCTGGCCAAGAAATGCCCTTCACTGAAAGGGCTGTGAAGGCTTCTTGTGGTGGGTTTTTCTCAGCCCCTGAGTTTTTATTTTGAGGGAGTATTTACCCCATCACGTGCTGAGGCCTGCAGATCAGCTGTGAGTAGTGGCTGCTACTGCATATTGAGGTGGAAGCCTGAAAAATGAGATTACGAAGCTAAACGGCTGTTTGAGAAGTTTGAGAGTATCCAGTTAGAAAACCCAAACAGTCCTCCTGCTAGAGAGAGTAATTTCTAACAGACTAAAAATAGTAGCTATAGCTTTTAAGATGAGGTGTTCTGCCATTACATTCTATCAGTGTACATGGTTATTCCTAGAATATATACATAGCCTTGTATGTGGTATGTTGTATAAATGCTTAAGAAGTTTTAAGTAATGTTTTCAGGATTATAGATCAATTCATTCTAATCTACAGCTATATACAGTTACACCAGTATCAACCTCCAAACTAGCTCAAGTGGGTACCGTAGCCAAGAGTATATACAGACACAGTTCTAAGCTCCTCCCCAGGCACCCTTGTGCAACATTATCAGGACAGCTTGAAGGTAAACCTAAGCCACATCATGCCTTCCTTCCCCTCTGTGCCTGTTATAATATATGAAGATGGTGTGGTTTTAGTTTGTGTCGAAATATATGAGCTATCTTAAAGCTACCAGTAATTGCAGAACTGTCATGGTACTTAGTGCTGCTCAGCTTCTCTGGAAGATCTTTGCAGTCTGGACTCAAGTGGTGTTTTGGTTCCTAGTTTAGTTATTTACAAATCTGTGTTGGTGTGTCTTTGGAAGATTCATTGGTATTTTATGGACTGAAGCCTAGAAAGCTCTTAGAATTGCAAAATTAAGAGATAAAGCATAAGCCTCTTCTGCCTACAGAACAGTTGTGGTGAGTGATCATTTAACTCGGCTCTTAAGACAGCCAGTCCAAAAACTTGTGAAATTCCCAGTGAAGTTATGCACGATCTGCAAAAATGCTTCAGGACGCTTGAGGGAGAAAGAAGAAAAGGTCTGACATGAATTTTCAAGGGACTACTGTATGTTTTATGATCCCCTTTGCTGCTACAGTTCTCTGCTGTAAAACTTTTTAACAGTTACACCCAGTTAAACAGTATGACTCTACTGATTCCTTCATTTACCAGTCTCGGAAAAGTAAAACCATGTTAATGTGGGGCAGCCCTCTGGAGAAAGAAAAGGTGCAAAGGAAACGAGATCACTGATCAGAAAGTCTCTGGGAAACCCCAGTGATGAACACAGAAACATTAAAATGGGAGTGCAGTTTAAAACACTGTTCAGGTTCTTACCCCTGGTGTCTCTACATGCAAGAAAATGACCTTTTATGTTTTTTAGCTAAGTAACGTGGACTCTGCTTTAGAATGGTTGGGAAAAATACAACAAGAGAATTAAAATTCAGTTAGAGCCACTCCTACAACATGCTGATTTAATTAGAAGTCAATGAAGGCATTTTATATTTCCCTGGAAGCGCCTAATGGGAGTAAATGCTTATTGCCTTGTGAGCAGGGGCTGAATTCTGGACCATTCAAAAAGCTTGTAATTGAGTCCAGTGGGAACAAGATTAAACCATAAGCATATAGTTAATCCACCTTATATGCAGACAAGCAAACTGGGTTTGCCCACAAATGAGTAAAATAGTAAAATACAGTTGAACAGTGGTTGGCCAGATTTTATGTTTTAATGATAACATACATAAAGAAAATCCTCCCTGCTTTCTACTTTGCATGGGACAACCAGGATTATAATCTGAATTTACAGGAGGTGTCTTTGTGTCAAATGTTTATCTGAACTGTTGCTTTCTCCAGTGTTGTTGATCTTACTGCATCACTTATCAGTGACCTGCTAGGTCATGTTGAGTACAGCCCTTCTAATGGCTAATTCTACCGTGGATAACAGAACATTACGAGTTCTCTTCAGGTGATGTGTTGGCCAGTAGAAGCTACCTTCAGGTGCTGTGCTGATGCAGTACGTGAAAGAACCAAAGGCACAGACCAGGGAAATAAATATTAGCAAGTGTGTTTGCTTGTTTTAAATGTGAATGTAAATATAACAGTTACATTTCTTAGTGAAATGTTAGCCAACAGAGAGTAAGTTCAGTGGGAAGACAAATATTTGATGCCTGACTCCTTCCAATAAAGCAAAAGGATCTGTAACTATGAAAATGCTTGGATATTTATGTATCCCAAGTGCTAGGCCATCCACACTCCCCTAAAACTTTCACTTACTTGTTTCATTAAAGAATTTATTACATTTTTCAGTGATCTAAAAGGATTTTTGCAATTCAGTTTCTGCAGTTAGTATTTGCTTTATTTTGCTCATGACTGCAGTACGTAATGATACACAGATTAAAAAAGTACAGTAAAAGCTACAGAGAACTTCACTGCCTAAAACTTCAGTGGGCAAAACAGCAGCTGATTTTTCTTTTTCTGCTTTAGTTTCAAAGGTAGGTATAAAATGGTCAGAATTATCAAACTTCAGATTTATTTCAAGAAGGAAAATTGACACAGGATTGGATCCTGTGTGTTTCAGTAACTAAACAGAGGCTATTTTATGAGCAGCAATTCTTTAGGTGATTACTTGGCAACAGGCTAATTTCTGTTTTATTTGAAGAGCCACAAGAATGCTGTTTTCCTTTTGATGGAGAGTGACCACCTGATAAATAGCCTTCCCCAAGTGAAGTGGACAGAGCCAGCTGTAGCCTTGGCATCCAGGCTACAGGAGGAATGTGTAACATTTATTGTGGCAAACTTCCTACACGTAGTACAAAGCGAAGGCTTCTCTACTCTGCTTCAGGTAAAAGTGCCCTCAAGCTATAATATGCTTCCAAATAAATGGAACTGTATCACACTTTGTACATTTCAGGCTGATGAATAAGGAAAATAGTTTCAATTCTAGCTTTAAAGTACAATTCTATGGAAATTTAAGATAAAAACTAGGCAGTGCTATGGGGTGGGGTTTTTTCAGTGTTGTTTTAAAGCACACTACTACTTTGATATGCAGGGTTGATACTGCACTCAGGGTATGTGCCTCAATTAAGTTCCACTTAATTTATGGGACGCTTCCTGTGTTGGAGAGAGGTAAGTACATACGTAAGCTTCAAAAAAAGCTTTTGGACCCTTAGAACAACTTGTACTTACAGGGATGGTTGTATTACCAACCTACTCAAACTTGTACTGGAATGTGGCAATGCTGCAGGTCCTGGTGGGAACATACCCAGCCATGCAGCTGGTTCATTTCTCCTATTAAAGATTTACTCAGTACGGAGAGAATTAAATAAACAGGGAGATGTTAAAACATTTTGTCTTTGAATCTAGAGTTGCACTTGGCTGTAAATTCATTACAGTGTGCTTGTCCCTAAAATTCAGGTTAAAAAGAGGCCTCAGGATGATTTGCTAGAGGCCTGGAGAGGGGTGGGGTTATGGGACGCATACAAAGGAAGATGCTCTGCTTTGGAATACCTCCTGCACAGCGTGAGAGCAGAGCCTCTGCTCAGTCATGCTTTTGCATATGAAGTACACTCTTTTGTTTTAAACGGCTGCCTTTTATTGTTTTCCTAGGCACAGGCAATGAGCAGCAAACCTGACCTTCTAGAACTGATTTTTAATGCAACTGAAAAAAGTATTAATAATGAAAACAGCTGCTTTCTCCTTGTAGCTGTGGATACATTGTTGGACTCCACAAATGTGAAAGAGATGGTAGGTTTTTCAATGTGCTGTGTTTGTACTGAGAAACTAGTCTGGTATTGTTTCATGTAATGGTTCACATCAGATGATGTGCTTTGAACTGGGATGGCTCAGCCCTGCAATTGGGGTCACACAGAAAAGCATCTGCATAAATTCAAGGTCCTGATGGAAGCACAGCAAATGTTGGCATTTGTGTAGTGGAAATTAACACTTTTCCTTTAGAGAAACCCTATCTATGGCAATAAAAACATTACTGTGTATTACTGAGAATTTAAGTCCCACTGGCACCACTGCTCTGTTGATTTTTGCTGTCGCTTTAAATTTGTGATGAGAACTTATCAAGATGTTTCGTTAAATTAAACTTAGAGGGGAAGAGAATTTATTCTCCTCTCTATGTATCTTTGCCCCCCTAGTGTAAAAGTCACAGCTACATTTGCTTTTGTTTAATAAGACTGCCCTCTGAAGCAAGGGCTGCCTCTTAATCTAGTGTGTTTTTTGGACTGGGGGAGGTGTCAGTCTCCATGTGTGTAACATACCATGTACATCCACACAATCTAAATAATGCTATTTAAGCTGTGGTTGTCTGTAATGCTGAGGACAATTCATAAATAGTATGACAGAATGAAAAATAAATGCAAAATGAATTACTACAATCTGGTACTACTGTAGATCATCTTGGTAAAAGCAATGAAAATTTAATCAGATACATTATTTTTCCCTAGAGGATGTGACCTTGTTGTGACACAGCTGACAGTAAAGAGCTATTATGGGGTTCATTTAGAATTATAAGAAATGGGAAAAGGGGAAGGGGAAAAAAAGAGCAATGTGGTGTTCTGTAGTGCTGTAGTATGCCTTGGTTTTCAAGTATTGTAAAAATCACGGTGGTGAGCACTGATCCTTCAAAAACAGCATCTCTATCTCCCAGACCATTATAAAATGTAAGTGATGACATCATTGATCTAGCTTAGGGAGTAAGTAGATTCTGAAAGGAATAATGACTGGTTGCTATGACAATCTGCCCCTCGCCAGCTGCTGATTTGTTACTTGAACACAGGGTTTTACGTGCAAGATCCAGGCGCTGCGTGATAAGCTCTGGGTCTTCCTGGTTCAGTCTTTTTATGCTGTTCGTCACACAGAAAGCTGGAAGCTGATGAGGCCAGACCACCAACAGAAAATACAAGCAGGTATGACTGGCTTCAAATGGCATTATAATTTTTTAGCTATTTGTTTAGTAGATAAAATGTAGGTGGTGTTCTGATGCCAGATAGAAATTAAAGCAAAAATAGTGATGCTGTATGTTTTTGAAGGCACATTTTAGAACAGAAGTACTATAGCATGGTTAGCTAGTTTCAAACATGGAAATCAGTAAGTCATCTTCTGTGAAAAGTCTCCCCTGCTTTTCATTTAGGAGTGTACATAATAGGAACCAAACCCATGTAGATTGATTCTGTTCCTATTTACAGCTGCTCTGAACTATTGAAAATACTGCAATAGGATTAAAAACCTTATCTGTCTCATTTTTAAGGAGATAAGCACTGGGGATGAATGAAATTTGCACAAAGCAGATTACTGATTCTATAAATTCCATTTCTATCCTTTCTTGATTTCTGCATAAGGTATAAACATTGCTGTCTCTTGCATAATGTTTCTCTCGTGCACCGTCAGTAAATGCAGACAGCTTGACTTCACAGTTGATCGGTATTGTGATATTGTGTATGCTACTGCAGAGAGCCCCTAAGGAGCTGCACAGTGTTCTCTCAAGATTTTAACAGGCAGCATTTCCAACAAAAAGGAGGTTTTGTTCTGAAGGTTTCTTTGTTTTGAAGTACACAAGTATGCTGGGGATGTGGAACTGACGATGGGAGTTCGGGTTACGGCTGAATATTAGCTTTGACAGCAGTGTTAGAAAAGAAATCACTTCTGATTCAAAGGAGAAAGAAACATTTTGGTGTCCTTTTTGTTAAAAGGATATTAATAGCTTAGGATTTGATAGTTATGAAACTGTTTACACCTATAGGTAGATAAAAAACATATTCTGAAATTACATACTGAGGGAAAGATGCAGTGAGTGTCTCTCCAAGAATGATTTAGGCATGTAGTCAAATAACATTCATTGCTACTGTATGAAACAGGTTTATGATTTCTTTCTGGATTATAAAACCCTCCAGAAGCTGAGGAGCTGCCTTTGGGGTGTTTTATTTTTGGGATGATTTTGTCCTTACTGTAGATAATGTTTAGGCTGCTTTGCACTAGTGCTTTCAATACAAAAAAAGGTGTGCCTTAGTTGTCCAAACTCCATCTTGCCAGAAATGGTTTTGTTTTCTTTTAGATTACATTATAACTCAGAGCTACCATACATTTTATGTGTAAACAGGCTGAAATGTTTGCATAAACTATCTGGGTTTAATTACAGGCAAAGAGATCACACCATACTAATAGACACACTTTAATCTTCAGATTAAGCATGTGTAAGATAACTTAAATCAACTTTCATCTTAAAAGATTTCTGGTGGTGATTTATCTTCTGGAGATTTAACCTATGTAGAATTAGAGGGCTGTAATAAGGAAAGAAAAATGCCAAAAGAAGACAGTTGATATTTTTCATTTCATGCGTTTTCTTAGGCATAAAATTTATATGGATTTTGACTTAATGTATTGATACCCTAACTATTCTATGATTCTGTGATTCTATGATACGTATTAATGTGCAGAGTCATTGCTAGAAAAAGGATTAGATCCCTGGGGTGCCATTTTCACAATACCTTTTGTGTGATTTTTTTTTTTTTTTACAGACCTGTAGAAAAATTGGTTTCAATATCTTCAATAAGAATTCAGCAGCTTTTTGTTATACATAAAATGTAACCATGTACAAACATGAGGCACTGAACATTTACATTTTTAAAAGCCTTTTTTCAGCTGAAATATTAATGCAAACAAAAATGAAATCTTACTGCTGCTGGCTCTGTACAGTATCTATAAATATCCCTTTTGTATCCTACAAGCATGATTGATTTAAAGCTTTATTGAAAAATGCTTCCCTCCCAGAGCCGTCAAAAGACAGGCATTCACTGCCTGAAAATTCCCCATGACAATCAGAGGGATAACTCTCATGACAGGACACTGCATGCTATCTAAAGAGGCACTGTGATCTTTACTGTGTATATGTAGATATTTTAGCTATACCACTTCTGAAAACTAATACAATTGAATGTGATTAATCTCTTCTTTATAAAGAAATATTCTATAAAGTACAGTATGTCACCTTAAAGTCATGAGTACTCTACATTTAAAAATCTCTTTTCTAAATGGTGTACACTTTCAAAGCTCTCAGTACACTGCTTCAAGTGAGCTAAGCTTGGATAAACAAAAGTGTCTTGTTCTGTAAATGGGGAAACTGAACAGTTAAACAACTTCCTTATGGCCACATGACTTTATTACAGATACCACATTTTTCTATTCTGAACATAAACCCACATATTTCCACATAAAATTTGCCATATCACCAAAATTAGCCTTCCTAGAATAGTTACAGGACCCAAAGAACTGCTTTCTGACTTCAGATGATGTTAGTTGAGTAGCCTGGATTGTTTTCCGTCTCCTTTCTTTCCTGTTGAATAGTAAAGAAACTGCTTATTCCTTTTACAGCTGCATTTGACAAGGGTGATGACCGAAGACTTGGCAAAAAACCCGTATTCACTAGTTCTCAGGTAAACATTTATATCAAAACATAAAAATATTCAGAAACTTGCAAACAAAACTATTTTCATCATGTGTTGTAAATTACGTATTAATTTGTTATATTATTTAATGGAACTTGCTTTTGAAAAATTTGGGTTTTTTTGGTGAGCTGTTACTTCTGCAAAATCAGTTATGTCCAGTACTGAGAACATTTTAGGACTCAGCTTATACTCTGCTACACTGTCAAGCAGATAAGCTCAAATAAAAGGCAGGAATTTGTGTTCAGAACCTCACATTCCCCTGTTGCTACATAATGAAATTGATCTGTTTCCCAGAGCTACTGAGCTAATGAATCTCTGCTACCATCACAAGTCACTGAGTCTGATTCACTCTCTGCCCTGAAAAAATACTTTCTACTGCTCTCAACAACTCATCTACCGAGACTCACACTCAAAACTACAGTACGATTTAGTAGAAAACCGGTACGGATTTCATATGATTTAACAGTCTGGATACATTGCAATGGCATTAGTATCATAAAGATTCCATTTCATGCACTTAATTCTCCATGTTTCAGTATATTTCTTTACCCGAGAGAATTAATACTGTCACTTATCTGGTTGGATACACTGTTGGTAATGGTTAAAAACATGACATGTATTATAAATAAGATGTATGTATTTTCGGGTTTATGTTTGTAAGAATTCATAGTCTTTACTCCTCTTTGAAAATATGCACATCTAACTCAACAAAGTCTTCCTACTTCAGCAGATACTAATAATAAAATTACAGAGTAATTTGTCCAAAGTAAAAGCAAAACTCTACTTAGATATTTCTATATCATCTATATACAGCAGTATTTCACATGTGATTTACCATTCACTCTAGTTATTTCTAGTATTTTTGTATCTTTGCAAGCCAGCAATCTGAGCTGCAAAAGTATTTTTGAAGTTATTTTTATGCTCTTACTGCTTCAGATTTATGTACTACTTAAAAAGTAGCTGTGTTTCAGCAATGAAAGGTAGTTTGTTATAAATGTCTTCTGTTTTGTTTTCCTGACTCTTTTTTTCCTAGCTAAACAAATCTATTACTGAATCCGTTGGTATAAGGAATACTTCCTGGACAGAAAACAGCAAGAAAGA
This sequence comes from Pezoporus wallicus, assembly GCF_028554395.1. Lineage (NCBI taxonomy): Eukaryota > Metazoa > Chordata > Aves > Psittaciformes > Psittacidae > Pezoporus > Pezoporus wallicus. The sequence goes on from NW_026642342.1 coordinate 6,837,168, forward strand.
TTGCTGGGGATATTCTTCCACTAATCAGGATAAAATGAAATCTGATGGATTAGGAGCATCTGGACATACATCTAGCACCAACAGAAACACTGTTAATAAGGCTTCAAAGCATGAGGATGTAAAAGGGAAAGATGGCAAAAAAATAGTTTCCAAGATTGCTAAGGATTCAAAACCTGGGGAAAAAGCTGCTTCACCAAAGGCTAGAGCTGTCATAAAGACAAAACCAGAAAATAATGGAAATGTAAAGGCTGAAAGCATGCTTACCAAGCAAGAGCTAGAAAAGACATCATCTGCAAGTGGCCAAAAGAATTCAGGAAGTGGAAAAGGACTAAAGAACCATGAAGGAAAAACTGCAGGTGCCAGACCTAAAGTGCTGTCAGTAACTTCAAGCATGCAGATTAAAACAAAGCCATTGAAAAAACCCACAGGGAAGGAATCTCCCTCTTCAGTGACTGTGGCAGGAACTTCCAGCAAGTCCCCGAACTCAAACACAGATAACCAGACTGCGAATGAACAGACTGAGGAACCCAAAGAGGAGAAATTGGTAGAGGAAGGGAAAAAACAGACAGGTAATTTTTTATTTACTTTTTGTGTTTCTGAAGTCCACTTCTGACTTGTCCCAGACTGGTCATAAACTGAAAACCAGCCCAGGAAGCTTTAAAAAAACCTACTATAGATTGGTGTCACCCTTTTCATCTAAATTAATATTAACTTAAGAATATTAAATTTCTCCTCTATTAACTGAATCTATGATGAACTGATAGCCACATAAAATGGTAGAAGTTCTGCAAGTTTAGCATCCGTGCTGTTCTCAATAGCTGATCATAATATATTGGATTTTTTTGAGTACTTACACGCAATGCATTTCCCCCATAATTAATTATGAATTCACTTTACAATAGTGAAAACAAAGTCATCTGTGAAAACACCAAATGGAGCCATCAACAAAACCAAAAAGACTGAGCTTGAGGCTAATGTCACCACAAGCAGGTATGTTACAAGTCAGTGCGCTGCTTTACATATGTGCATGTATAAGTTTGTACAAAGAAGTTTCAGGTGAACTATTAAACTTAGTGTTAAGTGAACATGTTCTTTTTTTATCTGAGAATGGTGGTCTATCATATGTTATTTTCAAAACCATTTGAGTTAGCTATTGGAAACATTGCTGTAAATGTAAAATTGGCTTGGCTTTTCTGTTGGGATTGTTTCATACTAATCATGTTAAAATTGTTATAGGTCATTCAGAATTCTGCATACTGGAACAGTAAATGCCCATACAAGGTGTTGTAAACTTACTATTTCTGGGATACCTTAGATTAAACTGGACAGGAAGACATCTAAAGCACTCTGAAATGGGTCAATTGTGTATTTATATATATAAAAGTATATCCATGCATACAGGTTTTGTTTTCAAGAAGTATGCCTTTAGGTTGCATTTTCAATGTCTGTATGTGTTTTAATATGCACATGTATATATTGGTTAAGTACAATTTAAACATTGGTAGAAAAGCTTGGAAATAATGGATGTATTTTTTTTTGCAGTCTGACCAAAAAATCAACTGGAAAGGGTTGTAATGAACAAAATGTGCAAGGTGTTCTCAAGAAAAAAATGAATGCGAGTAGCAATTCTGCAGCACAGCAAAAGGCTCAAAACACACCTACCAATTCTCCCAAGAACCAAGGTAAAGTTTCATACAGCAATGAAATGAAATGGTCTGCCATTATCATGCAACACTTTGTCTCTCTGTCTTTCCCTCAGCACAAGCATTTGGCAAAATCTTCTGAACAATTCTGAGTATTTTCCACGTTTAAGTTTTGGCGAATCCTGAATTATAAAATGCAAATGAATGTGTGTCAACTTCAAAATATTTAAAAGATGGTCTTCACTGCCGACTGGTGCTTTCTTCTGCTTGTTTAATCTGCTTTGCAGTCTTTTATTTGCTGATCACCTGCACTTCAGCACTTGGAACCATGTCCAAGTTCAACATCAATTCTATAGGTCAAGCATTTCTAGCATGCATCAAAGTTGTGGCCTGCCAACCCCTTTATTAACTGGTTAGCTTATGCCTTCCTTCCTCGATCATCTCCTCTAGGAGGAGCACTACCAATACTGACCTACCCCACAAATACTTGATTTCTACAGCTATTTATATCAAGTGTGGGCAAAAACAATGAAGACCACAGAGAGGAAACCCTGTTTGACAAAGATACAAAGCATTAAAGGATGGAACTCTTTGATTCCATTTGGACTGGGCACTTACTGGGGATGGAAGAATATTCAAGTTATCTTAAATGCATTATCTTAAATGCATTATGATATGGAAAACACAGCTTGTGTCAATTTGTGGTATTAAAGATTTTGCAGTATTTGCTGACTGAGCAGTGATATCAATTCTGGTATTCTAATCACATTATAACTAATATAATTATTTTCCGCCTGCTTTCATTTCCTGTACAATATAAATTGAACACAGTACTTCCCACTTCCTGTGCTAAGCTGCTGTGCAGTGCTTCTGTGCACTGTTAGCTGCTGCTTTCTGCTCCAGTGATGACTACTTCAGTTAGAGGCTGAAGTAATTCATTTATGTATTGCCTATGAAGTGCTCTGGTTTTAAAGATGGCATGTAAATGGAAGATTATATTTTTGTCTACTATTTCTCAATTCTTAATTCTTTAACAAGTCTTAAATCCTTTAGTTACATACAAAGATGAGTATCTTGCTTCTCAGCTTAAACACCAACACAAATTTGGTGAACATAATTTTACTGGCATATACAATCTTTATAGTCTCTTTTTTTTTCACTGTTTGTTAGGACCTCAGGGGGAATCGCCCAATTCACTGAAATCAGGAATGTCCCCAAAACATAATGAAGAAAAATCTGTATTACAGCATCTGGTTCAGACAACACACCCAGAAAAACATCCTTCAGCCAAGAAGAAGAGTGTTAAGCAGTCACAAACACCTGTAGCAAAAGCCACTGCAAAAATGACCCCTAAAACTGCTGTTCCATCAAAGCACGCTGAGATTACAAATAGTAAAGACCCAAAAATGAAAACAGCTGGGCAGTCTGTATTAAAATCTCAGTCCTCTGCCCAAAAACATCCCAGGAGTGAGTCTCCTGTTGTCCAGAAGAACATGCACACCTCTGAGCACAGAAGTTCAGGACAGAAACTTGAAAAAAATGTGCCTGATGACAATAATGAATGCTGTTCTGCAAAGCAAAGTGAAGCTTTAAAACCTGGGATGCAGAGTAGCAGTGAAGATAAACTGCTGGCACCCTGTCAGTCCATTAAACAAAAATTGCCAGATCCTTCTGAAAATGTGGAAAATAAAATACAATCCAAATCATCTCTAATTACAGAAGAAGCTATGTCTCAACTGCATGTTTCACTGCAAAATGGAAAGAAAGCAAGTCAAATCTGTGGAGATCAGACTGGAATTAAACAGATGGAATATACACAGAAAGATAAGACAGTTGAAGTTCCCTGTCACACGCAGTCTTCCAGTGATGGATACTCAGATTTTTCCAACGAAACAAATCAAAAGGCCACTGCTTCAGAACTGGTGAAATATTCAAAAGCAACAGAAGTCTGTACTGAACAAAGTGATCCATTAAACTCTGAAACAGGTGTTAACTATGGTGAAAATGCTTTACAAAGCTTTTCCAGAACCATAACCAACGAAGAGGATGAGACATCATCTCCTCAGATTCATATGGAGGAACTTCTTACAGCTGATGAGCTGTGTGACACATCAGCCTTGACTGAATACAAATCAGTTTCAGCAGATTTAGATGATGTTTCAGAATGTTCCACAGAACAAATAACAGAAAAATATTCACCTAGTTACACAGAGCCTATAGATCCTACAGAAATGCCAGAAAACCATGAAAATGCAGAAATTCCCTTTGTGGACCACTGGAGTACTGGTGCACTAGATCCAAAAGAGAGTCCTGAATCAGATACTGGCAGTGCAACCACATCCTCTGATGATATAAAGCCAAGATCAGAAGATTATGATGCAGGGGGCTCTCAGGATGATGAAGGATCCAATGAAAGAGGCATTTCTAAATGCAGCACTACGTTATGCCACGATTTTCTCGGAAGAAGCAGCAGTGACACGAGTACACCCGAGGAATTAAAAATTTATGACAGCAGCCTAAGAATAGAAGTGAAAATGAAAAAAGAGGGTTCTGATCTCTTCCGTGTTAATTCAGCAAGTGATGATGAAATACCAAGAAAAAGACCTGAAATTTGGTCCCATCAAGAAAGTGCGAAGACCAATACTAGAGAAAGCAAAAGTTCTACTTTCAGTAACACAGAGTTTACTCAGGAAGCAGACCAGGTTTCTTCTTCTGCTGATGAAACAGAAGACGACAGATCTGAAGCAGAGAATGTTGCAGGAAAACTTCCTCCACCAAATGTTCCTACTCAGCAGTTCCAAGGAATCGATAATTTAGCTTTTGAAGATGCAACAGAAAATGATGTTGCAAGTCAAGGGTTCCCTAAAACTAAAAACTTCAAACGATCTGTTTTACTTTCCGTAGATGAATGTGAAGAATTGGCAACTGATGATAGAGTGGACTCTCATACTTCACGTCAGCATTCAATAGATTCTCTTACTCCTTCAGAAGTATTTGACAGTGTTTCTCAAGAGCACCATGGAAATACTTTCTATTCTGGATACTCACTGGAAATTGAAGATGGATTCCTGCATTCCAAACAGCATAAAGAGAGAGACAATAAATCAGATAAAAGTGAAAGTCCTCTCCTACATCCTCATGGCACTGAAATCCCAAGGAAGGGGGATCAAGGTGTTTCAATGACTGAACAAAACTGCCCAGAGAAAGTATGCTCAGCAGCTAGTCCATGTCCAGGAGAAAAACAGAAAGCAAACATGAAGAATGAGGTGGCAAGTGAATTTAACCAGTGCAATAAGTACTTAGACAGTGATGCAAAATCTCAAGAAAGACCTTGCCATTTGGATCTTCATCAGAGAGAAGTTAATTCTGATGTGCATAAGAGCAGCTCTGCAAAACCCATAGAAGCCAGTAAGAATCAACTACTGACTCAAGAAGGTCAAGTGAGAGACAGTCAACCAGCAACTACTGAATGCGCTAATACTGATTTACTTCCAGGTAATGTATAGAAATAGAAACATTCAGTAATTCAAAGCAAATTAATAGGGAGAGCTTTGGCAATTTGTCTAGGATTGAATCCTGAACTGAAGTAATTTTGGCTGAAACTATACTATTTTTAAGTATTTCACTTGGGTAATGAATGCTTGTCTGTTTGAAATATCCGTCAATACCTGCTGGTCAATGAGAAACTTCATTACAAGAAAAGAGAGTTTATGTAATGCTAAAAGATTGGATGCAGTTGTCTGTACTTCAGTTATTTTTGATCCAATCTAACATTGACAGCATCAGCTTTTGATGGAATCTCAGTATTTGTTTTGTCTGCTTGATGACGTATAGTATGTCTGAATGGGATGTGCAATAACTACAGTAATAACCTTAACTAAAGGGCACTGAACTGTTTACCTGAACAGCTATATGCATTATTATTATTGTAATTTATTTATATATTAAACGCAAATTTGGATCCTTCTCCCACTGAATATAACTGAGTATTTGCCATATACATCAGTGGGAGCAGGTTTGAACATTTAGAGCTTATGAGATGTCAAAAATTCTCAATTTTACTAGTAAAAGCTTATTTCCTAAAAGAGAGATTATACTTAGAACTAATGTTTATATACAGAAATGTTCTAACTTGTCTCATGTAGCTAGATGAATACTTGTCTAGTTTTGTGCTTTGTCTTCTTTATACCAGTAATTCAGTCTGTTTATCCCACCACAAATATACAATAGTGTTGATTACAACTATTGTGTATTCAAGAGGAATGAAATGCTGATGATCTATGTCCAGCCAGATCACAGAACAAGACATTTAAAGTTGTACTGTTTTTCTTTAAGTTTGCTTGCCCTTGCCTGCAGCTGCCCTTGCATGTGCAGTGTAGAAGTAAGCCTGTGGATAAACATTTTTCCTTTTAAATCTCTTCTAAGCTGGCACAGCTTAAGTCACCATTCCAAAATCATTCTCTATTAATTCCTTCCACGCACCTCCTGGTCTAAATTTAATTTATGTAGTAAATGAGGATTTCATGTGCATTAAGTGTATACTGATGTTGTCATTTTCTGTATCAGAAACTTAATTCTGGAGGTTATTGTTAATTACCAGTGATGATCGCTGCTTTAACTTAATTTATAAATGATACTTTGGTTTTTATATAGGAAATAAATGCCTCAGAATTTGTCGATTTTGTATAACCTTCCATCCCCCTTTTTTTAACCTGGTTGGATTGTCCTTCCTGAATGAGTTAAATTTTGCTCTACACAGCCCTGAGGGGAGGATCATCTGCAATTTTTACATTGTACAGTATTGTGAATTATTTCAGGAGACATAGATGAGTATGACACAATGGCAAAAACCTGCATGTATGAGCATCGGCCTTCAAAAACCCTTTCTCCAATATATGAGATGGATGTTGGAGAAGCAATTGAACAGAGGATGGATTCGGAAACAGCAGTTCTAGATGTGGATTTTGAAGATCAGCAGTTTGCAGAACAGGACTGGACTCTACTCAGGCAATTGTTATCTGAGCAGGACTCAAACATCGGGTTCAAAAACTCTGTTCCTGAAGACCTTAACCTAGCACAATGTCTCATCAATCAGACACTGTTTCTGGCACGAGATGGTTCGAATCCTCAGGGTACATCACAAGTTGACACATTCAGCAGGTGGACTGAACTAATGTCTCCACTTGATGATTCTTCAGCAAGCATTACAGTGGCAAGCTTTTCATCTGAAGACTGCTTGTCCCCTCAAGGGGAATGGACAATTCTTGAACTGGAAACCCATCATTAAGGTGAACTCCAACCCATTCCCCAAATCTATTTATGATGAGTTGTTTCCATACAATAATGATACTGCATCAGTCAAGAACAAGCAATTCTTGATACTGAGGCAATCTTTCTGATATTATGAGGTAAATATGTTTATTTATAATCTAGATTTAATTGCAAGTACAATAATTTTTCAAGACTTAAATGTATGTCTTTTCTAAAAATGAATTTTGAGCATGTATTTTCTAGGATTGTTAGAAAAATTAGATGATATAAAAGAAAAATCTTGGTTTCCATCTTCACTTTTATCTTCTTTTCTGACATCTAATCTTCTCATTGACCAAGAATTTCAAGATGACTGCACAATTAGTAGAGTTATTCTCGTTCCTTTTTTTCCTTCTTCTCTCTATATGGTGACTTTATTTTACAATAATAAAGATTCAGAATGGTTGTGTTGAAAGGTGATGTGTGCCAACGCTGCTTTAAATAATGGAAATACATACTTACATTCAAAGAAAACATTTCAGTATCAGTCTGCCTTGGGCCATATTACTATGAGCAGCTTGTTTCATCCGTTTCTTCCAGATTTGATTTTTTTTGTATTTTGGGTTTGCTTTGTTTAGAAATTTCCAATAAATTTTTTAAATTGTCTTTCCTTTAAATACAAGACTTCAGAGGGTCTGTGATACAGGAACAGCAATGCTTCTGTCTTAAAAATGCACATATTAAAGTAAATATTTGTAATGGCATAGCGCATGTATTCAGAGGAGTTGGTAGAATGCTGCTCCTGTTCTAAAAAACAGCATGTCTGGCATCTCCAAAACTGCATCTGAGTCTGAAGTCATGAATTCATTACACTTGCACCTTTCTGGCGCAGCCTAAGGCACAGCAAGATTCTGAGGAATTTGGTTTTGTTCTCATAGGTGCTACATTTTTTGGAGGGGTAACAGGATTTTTGCATCTTCATTAATACCTCTATAGTGTAGCTTTTATATTAAGACTAAATGTCAACATAACCATTCTTCTGACTAAGAGTGCAATAGGATGTACTTCTCAGTATTGCTTTTTCTTCTGGGTTTGGCTTTTAATTTGAGTGTGGATGGGACTGTTTATTGTCTTTTCTGATTTGACAGAGGAAGGAGGAAGAAACTATTTTTGATTCCTACAAAGTCAGAACTCCAGAACCATACAAGCGTAGGCCCTCTAAGATATTTGCATTATGAAAATATTAGGGCTTGCCTGTCACAAAGCTTAAACAGAAAGTATTCTACCTCCTCTTAGCCATTAACAGAAGTGCCTTCAGAAGTGGGTGCTGCCATATGGGCAGTAAAAGGCTCTAACACTTTTCTGCACTTAAATAGTTCTAACAACAAGCTGGCTCTAAGCACTGATAATCTGGTCAGTTTTGCAAGCTTCTGCACAATTCTAACAGTGCAGCCCCATTTTCTTTGGAAACGTCCTTTCTTTTAGCTCACAGTCAGAAACTCTCAGTTCTGTGAAAATATGAAGCTGCCCCAGCATATGATTAAAGAAGTTAGGACTTGTCTCATCTTTAGACTTGACATAATAAAAGAGCTCTGAAGCAAACTAATTTATCCAAAAATCCACTTTATTGAATTTCTGATGCAGAAGTAAAAGTGATGTTTTATTTTCCCCAAGATAAATGGAGGAAGAATTTTATCTCATTCTTTAATATCAAGGCAGAGGAAGAAACAGGAAAACCTTCCTTTCTTTTTATGTCAGTGAAGAATTAGGACTTTAAACTCAGGGAAGAAAGATGTTCAGTCTCATAATAATCTTTCCACTACTTTTTTAGCAGCATAAATTACCTGAGATATTATGATTTAAAATACTTTTAACATAATATGCTGTATTTACCCTGCTATATTACTACTGATAGAGTAATAAGAACCTTCAGAAGCGCAAATCATCAAGAAAATCTGTTTTTCACCTTCAAGTTCACAAGGTATATTGACAGTGGATAATCTTCTGAATAAACAAAAGCACTCTAGTATTAGCCATAGTAAAAGATGCAACGCTAGAGAAGCTCTTACAGAAAGCTTAGGCATGGTGTTTTCTCAATTTCTGTGGAAAAGACTATACTATAAAGTTGTTCACATAGAGTTTAAACAACGTTAAAATTCTGACAATATTCTGATAGTGGGCATTCACATGTTAAACAAAATGAAGTGATGGAAAAAATAAAGGCTTAGGAGAAGTGACAGAAAGTGAAAGAAGGGTTCCCGTTGCCTATTTTTTGCTTTATCCATATTTTTAATTTCTTACTGAATTAGAAAAGCAATACTGAAAAGTAGTGCACAGAGTTCCTTGTTTGTATGAATCCATATGGAGGAGAGATTAACTGTTTGGTTTTTTCTTTGCATTTACTTTTCCAGTTGTATGAAAATTAAATTAGCTTCTCCAAGTCCCCAGTGACGCTGCTGCAATTCCTTTAATAGTTTTTCAGTAGCCCAGTGATTAGGATTTGGTGTATTGTACAGTTGGTACATATGCAGCCATAGAATTCAGTTTCCCACAGCCTAATAGTCTCTGTATAAGCAGCAAGAATAGAAAGCTGTATTGTTTTTAATTTGCGTTACCAGAGTGCCTGTGAGGCTTAATCAGAGCAGCATCCCACTGGCTAGACATTGTACAAACACAGAACAAAACCAGGCTTCCCGCAGAGCCCTTATAATCCAAGTTAAGACAAAAGACCAAAAAAAACATGGATGGAAAAACGAAATGAGAGTGTCAATATTTGTCTAGATGATTAGCAATGGTTTCAGCACACCATCAGTTTAAATATTGTCATTTTCTTCTTCTACATGCATTACGAGAAGAAGAAACTGGAAAGTGACATTTGGATGTTGGTACAGTGAGGGAGCTGTAGGAATCTATATTCCTGACCAGACCTGTGTGCCATCTAAACTCTGTTCCTATCTCACCTTATTCAGGATGATGGTCAAGTTTTAAGCAGATGCAGGTGGCTATTGTTTTAACAGTATCAGTCATTTCACTACTCTCAAGTCCTGCTTATGCTTCCTGCCACTGATTTTGCCACTCTTGGCCTCTATTCCAGAACATGAGAGAACGGACAGGTGTTTGTTTGAAAATGTCATACAGAAACAATCAAACTTAGACTCCAAGTGAATAGGGATTAAGAGATCATAAATGACCTCTAAAGTAAAGACAAGGTATGTACATCTGATGGCACAGTGAAAGGGCATTAATGAAGAAACTAAAGAGATGGCATAGTCGAAACAGTGTTTAAATATTTAGCTTGCAATAGCATTTTGAATAAAAACAGTGAAATTACTTTGGCAAAGCTGAGAAAGCACTCTTGCAGTCAAGAGTTTATACTGACAGCTTACATGAGATTCTTACATGAATGGGTAAAGATGTCTGTATCCTACAGGTAGTGACAAGAAAGTGAAATTTAGAGGACAGGACTCAGAAATCAGAGTTTAATAAGCTATGACCCACGGTTTGCCACCTTGAGTATGTTACGAAAGTGAGAAATAAGGATGTTTTACAAGTATGCATTAAGTTTAAAATACCATCTCCAAAAGGTGGTATCAATAGGAATAATTACTTCTTTTTGCTTGGAAAATTAGAGTCTGGTCTGGACTGGAGAAGCAGCTTTGAAGTTTTTTCACATATAGAAGCTAGCTAAAATAGTATCTGTGTAATAAATCACCAACAGACATATTCCAGAGAGAAGAAAAAATGAAATGAAAGCCCAAAGCTTGAAACCCTATAGGAAACTCAGGAAAGTAGAGATTCTTCCAAATTATCTGCTTAATAAAAAATAATTAAGGAAGTAAAGGAAATAAACAAATGGTGACAGGAATCAAATAAGCATGACAGGTTATCAGGAAAAATGCACCAGTGGCTTCATTGGTGGCCCACAAGACAGATGAGCAAAAAACTGCAGTTTTGAAACTGGTTAACATCTTCTTAGGGACTGTGATCAAACTGAGATACTGGCTTTCTCAAGAGTGCAAGGCAGGCAGTTGACAGTTTGGTAAAGTATGACAGAATTGCAGGAAGAAAACTGAGCTTTACCATTGAGAGAAACAGTTAGAAAAGCACATCAGTTAATAACGTTTTGTTTTTTAAGCACATGAGATTATGCCATATTTGTATACTGTAGCTAAAAAAACAAGACTGAGACCTAAAGTAAAGATCAGGAGAGAGAAGTATGCGTGAAATAAGATCAGCAGGCAGTCTGTGGTGCTATAAGTGATCAGGTAAGAGCATAAGGAAAGACAAACATCTGCTTCTGTGGTAGCGGTAGTAGAAAGGACACTCCATATATTCAGCATTTTTTCTCTTAGGAAAGCTTGCTTTAGAATCATAGAATTATAGAACTACCGAGAAACACAGGCTTGCAGAGACCTCCAAAGGTCACTAGTCCAACCTCCTGCTGAAAGCAAGGGTAACTTCAAAGTTAGATCAGGTTGCAAGGGCCTTACCAAGGTCCATAGTATGTAACATGGTAATAAAGTCAGCAGAAAGGAGCACAGTGCTCACAGGAAATAGTGACTTGAGATAAAAATATTATAACAGAACTACTTTGGTTATATCTGGAATGTATTAGTAAGGAAGTACAAGAACAGCTTGCTTATAATGTTTTTATGTTGTGGATGATTTGTAACCGAACTGTACATGTTTAATAATCTTATTCCACACTTTGAAAGGTTTTTAATGATTTCAAAGTTACACCGAGCTTTTGAATTTGCAAATTTTATTATTTCAGAGGAACTAGTGGGCAAGAGAACTTTCTGTGTTTCTCACAAAGCCTGTCCATAGGACCTGTTCCCTTAATGTTGTCTATCTCAGTTACTTTCAGGGAGTAAGTTCTAGGTACAGACTGTAGGAGACTGTTTTAAAGCTTTGAATATATATTATTACCACCTAGAAAATAATTAGTAGCATGTTCATTCTACTTTGCTGCAGAAAATCTAAACCTTTGCATGAAAGAATTAAGAACGACTATTATGTTGTTCATCTGTTGTTCAGAACCAAGACATTTAAGAAGTCATTATTTTGCTTCCACTAACATCAAAGGAAAAGCTCCTGTTGACCTCAGCTGAAGCACGTTCAGGGCTTGCCTACATTAAATGCATGTACGAGAAGTGCTATTTTTCCATTTTATCTATTTCATAGCTTTCTAGTTTTACTGTACTAATTCTAGATGTGACAAATTGCAGCTACAAAGACTTCAATTTAGGAGTCATAATTGTATGCATTCTGTTAATATTTCATCACTGGGCTGATTTAACATTTATACTGATAAATGACATTCTTGCCAGGACTACACTGGAACTGAGGACAAAAGAATGAGAAGCAGCAGCTTTGTTACAGTGGGTGACTCCATGGAAATGTGCTTAGATTTATAATCCAATATAATTAGAAGCTTTCATCTCTTGCAGAAAATCCATACTGGTTTTCAGCTCTTGAACACAAGCTACATATGTTATTTTTAAAAAAAAATCACTATAATGTATTCAATTTTGGAAAAAAAATGCAGCTCAAATACATGCTTTGGCTAATTTAAAACCAGGTTTCCTATCAACAACTACTGTGTGTGTTTATGGAAACTTGTAACAGGAAAACGATTTATATAAACAGTGGATATCAATTTGGGGAAAATACTGGGTTTCATAATTTTTTTTTAAACTTTGGTAACTAATAACTGAAGAAGCTATACAGTACATGCATGCATACACACCTCTATTACTTGCATTTGACCTTTCTTTTATACTTTGCTTTGCAATCTATACTGTGTAGTCAATTAGGCCACAGTTCTGCAAACAAGGGAGCAAATCCACTTAAACATTTACAGATGGGCTTTCAGGTTAACATTCCCTTTTCAGAAAGGGTAATGGAACTGGCACTGGGGGCAGACACTGCATACTTGGGTTATTACATGGTACTCAATGAGGTTCTAATTCTGATGAACCACCTGGACACAATTAAAGTATGAAATAATTAATAAGGAATTCCATTAAGTTGCTTCCCTGTTCTCCTTAATTTATTGCTGAGTTCCCAGCTCAGAAGACATTCATAAGAGAAATGAAAGTCCTAAGGAATTTAACTTTCTGTATTATGTGCAACAAAAGAGCTTTTGCTATTGCACAGTACAATATGAACACTGATCAGATCTTCAATAAATGAAGCCTCAGTATTGGGAAGTAGTGACTATAACTCAGTAACTAGATATATTTAACAAGGACACTGATGGTCAAAATAGTTTAACAGAAGGTGAACGCTAACTGGATTAGAGTGAGTGCATCTTCTAGTGGTACACCCTCTGAACAGAGGCTCACATACACAAATTTGGGGACTGAGTCCAATTACCAAGAGAGTCCATCAGATTTTATATTTATGCACACAAGTGAGTTTTTCTCAGTTCTCACTGCAATTAGTGACTGCTGTCAGATCCACATCTGTAAAAATCAGGGTATTTTTAAGTGTCTGAACAGAAAGACTGGTAACCCAAGTAAAAATTGTGGCTCATGTAACTTACTTTCGAACTGTATAAGCCAGTTTTGAGAGTGAGCTCACTAAATTACTTAAATCTACAACATCCTCATTTATACAGTCCTTATTTAGTCGTTTGTGTGATTTTCTTACACTTGTGCTTAATGAAATCATTTTAGTGTTTCACTTCTTTTCTTACAACCCTCTGGAGTGTGGCATAGCATCCTGCCTCAGTAGAATTTCATCAATGTGCTTAAGAGCAGTATAAATAGGACAAATCGTATGTACCTGCCAGGTTCAGTGTAGGTAGCATGAAAACTTTTTGTTACCTTCATAGAATGAAGTAATTTTCATGTCCCTGAACATGAGATCTGTAAGACAAACTTCCTACCTGTAATTAAATATCACCCTGTATCTTCATGGTAGAAAAGGAAACTTCAATCTCTACTTTCTGATTATCATGGTCTAGCAATTAGGATTAATCCTATGCCTGTAAAAGCGGATGGATTATGAGAACAGTTTGAGTCACTACCTGTAGTCCATGGCTTCATGGTCCTGGAATATTTTGACCACTCAGTCTTTGGGAGGGCGAGGGGAAGGTGTTAAGCTCTCAAAATGAATGCTTGCATGTTTTTTACCCGCTTGCTTTTCAAACCTAATTAGCAGGGGCCTAAGTAAGAGTATTTCCAAATAACTCGTGATCAGTCTTCTGTTTCCAGAATCTCTGTACAGTTGCATAGTCCCACAAGCTTTCTTTCCCATGCTATATACTGAACATTCTTAGTACTGATTTCTGTATGACAGCAAATAATAAATCCTGTGTGTAACAAATGCTGAGTCATTGTACTTCATTGGATTTGTGGACTGCTGCCCTTAATTTTTATTTCTGTTCTGTAAACTGCAAAAAAAAAATCTTCTGTTTAGTGCACGTTCACTCCTGCTTTTTCTCCTCTAAAAGGCAAACACTACTTTTTCCTGTATCATATCATTGGAGAACATGACGGGATGTCTGTGGAGATGAACACTCTTCTCATATAAAAATCTACAGCAAAAAGTGGTACCTGTGTAACTGCCCTACAAAAATCAAAAAGTGGTGCTGATTTAGAACATATGGGATGTGGCCCAGGACAGCACCAACACTAATTTGATTAACGATTTTGCCTTGTCATATATCAGTTATTCATCCAAATGCTTCATCATATGGGAATTCTAATCTCAATATCCTTCTATTCCTGCCTAAATGGGGTTCGCTGTTCTGCTCCCTGGAGTTACTTGATATGCTGACAGACACAGTCCTATTCTTTCTCTCTCTTGCAGCTTCACCTCTATGTGAAATGCGCTACGGAACTATGTGGAAAAGGAATGCTTTTGAGATTGAAAGCCAAGACTAGCAAAATGTCAGAAACTGTCAAAGTAGAGATTACTCCAAGCAGTAACATAAATTTAGCTCATACTCCCAGCTAGCACAGCATCCCTCAAGGTCACTTTTTGGAAGGGAAATTACTGGGGAAAAACAGGCAGCCCAGAAGAAACATCTTCTTTGAGGCCAGGCTCCATTTCATTTGCATTCTGACATTAGGCTCATAAAAGAGAAAGCCAAGTGAGATTCAGACTCAAATGGCATTTGCAAAACACACTGCTACCAGAATTGTTCCTTGAGCAGTTTCTTTCGGGGGGGGTCAGCATGTCCCTTAGCATAAAACTTGGGACCAGGCAAGTGTTAGGCTGGGGTGGCTCTTACAAAGGAGGCAGTAGGTCGGTTCCCCTCAGAACTTCCAGAAAGAGTCTTGGTTTTATTTCAAATGTGAACTATTGTCAAATGTAATGACAGGCAGAAATATATTAAGTCTCCTTAATAATAAGTTATTATATATAAGATACACAGAATTTACACCAGTTAAAATATAACAACTGGAGTTAAAATGCTGACAGGAAGCAGATTCTTTGATGTTAACGTTTTGGCTTCCCTCGTTGTCCCACTCTTATCTATCATTTGACACCTCTCAAGTAGGTATTTTGAGGTGGACGATGTCCAACTTCACTTATTATAACTGGTGATCAGCAGAAAGGCGTATGCTGGTATCCCAGGAGCCTAAATCCAGTGTTTAAATTTCTCTGTAATTTTTTTTTTTTTAAATGTAATAATTTTTCCATTAAGTACCATACATTGCTAACAGTATTAGACCGAAGCAAACAAAAATTCACCTGTTAGAGATAATTACACTTTGAAACGCCTTTTTATTCAATTTGGTTTCCTCCCATTATTTTTTCTCCATCTTAATCACAAGAAGTAGATTTAGATTTAATACAAGGAAGAAGTTCTTCCCTGTGAGGGTGCTGAGGCACTGGCACAGGGTACCCAGAGAAGCTGTGGCTGTCCCGTCCCTGGCAGCGTTCGAGGCCAGGTCGGACAGGGGTTGGTCTAGTGGAAGGTGTCCCTGCCCATAGCAGGGGGTTGGAACTGGATGAGCTTTAAGGTCCCTTTCCACCCAAACCAGTCTGTGATGATAGTACGAACTGCTTTAATTCAATTAATAAATGTACGTATTAGGCATATTCCAAAATATGAATTCAGATATCCTACAGTGTTACAAATCAAATATAACCACTACCACAAAACAGTTCCTACTCTCTAGCCCTGAGGTTTTTCTAGTAATGAAAACACAAATTCATTCATAATGTGCATGAATTCAAACTCCACATCAGCTGGATCACCAAGCCTCATCATAAAACTGCCTTATTATTTTATAACTGTATTTTATAATAACTTATGTTCTTAAGTCCATCATTTCTGTATGCAGTCAGAGCACGTGGCTCCACTGTGTTACAGGAAACAGCTTCACAGTTTGTTGGTCCTGCCACCGCTCTCCAGAACAGCGCAGTCAGATGCCTCATACATCTGTTATTTTCCTTTAATTTGGTGATATTCACAGTCATATTCTACAGAAATTTAAAAGTTCATCATTAGAAATATTTGACTTCCTATCAAAAGTAGCATGCCATTTCCGTACCTTTGCAGTGAGGGGCAGCTAACTTGGGTGCATCTGACCAACAGAAGTAGGAAATCGGATGAAAATCCACTTCCTGACTGAAACAGAGTAATTTTTAAATCCGTAATTATTTCTGAGCGAGACAGACAAGTTGTTATTTAAATGCAGTCACTTTCTTCTATTTTAAACTGCTCTAAAAAACTTTTTACTACAATCTGTATTCTCATAAAAAACATTAGTTTCAATAGACAAGCATGAGTTTAGATTCACATACTGGTTGAAGAGCAGAACTGTAAATCAGTGCTCTTTTCCAGTACTATTAATGACTGCACTCCAGTCCTTCTTTACCATGCAAAAGAAGTACTGTTTCCTCTTAAAAGAGGCTCCAACATTTTAAGTATTTCACTGTGCTTTTTCCTTGCTTTCACATTTTTTTACTATGTAACTTGTATATTCAGGGTATCACAGAAAATAACCTGGAATATTCTTCCTCAGAAACATTTGCAGAATTAGCTGTCCATGAAAACGTTCCCTCAAGATTTTCTCCTGTGCAAAAGTAGACTTATTACCATCACTTTATAACTCCTACCTATTCTGCCTGATATGCTTCCAAATCCTTGTCCTTCAAATCCTTTTTATCACCTAAAAATATCACAGAATCCATACTTGTACAGCGGTAATCTCCAAGACAACCACCAGATTATGGCAGACTGTAAGGGAGGTACTTACAAGGTAGGCGCATTTCCAGAACATACCAGGGGCGGCGATTTCTCGTACACGGCAGGGCATAGTGGACCAGTACTCAGGCGTCGAGGAAACACAACTGGCTTCAGTGCTTCCTCACTTCCCACCGAGCCCGCAGTTACCTTCTTGGCAGTAAATTGTGGGCGCTTCATGAGGTAATCCAGAGCTTTTGTCTGCCATCTCCTCACGCCTCAAACCGAGGTGAGCTTGGCTTCAGCTACCGCAAGCCCCCGGTAAGGAGCAGCCGTGGTTCTTTCTGAGGGCTGAGGGAAGGAGCCCTGTCCCCGCAGATGCCCGACTGCTGGTTTTACCGAGGCTAAACTCGTACCGCATGCCCTGACAGCCATCTTATGGCAGCGTGCTCCAGGTCTGCCAGGAAGACGAGAAGCGTGGGCCGGGGCGGGCCTTCCCTGCGCTGCCCGGCACCGCCAGAGCTCCCGCCGCGCTTTTGGGAGATGGATGTGGGGATTTCGTTTTAGCGCCTTACAGGCTTTTAAAACGAGGGGAAACACGATTACAGCTTAAGTTGGGCATCGACTGGCAGGGAGGCTTTGTGGAAACCGGGTCTCACGCCAGCAGCAGGCGCCTCACGGGTAAGCGGCCTGGCGCGGCCTCCACGCTACCTCAGGTTTCGGCAGAGAGCTTTAGCGTCCCCAGCTGCCCCACACGAGCCTCGCTGAACTACGGCCTGCCGAGATAGAGTGAAAGACAAACTTACATGTAAAGAGCTAGTGCCCAGTCCTGTAACATGGCGGGGCTGGAGGCCCGGGGCAGGCTTCCGAAAGTATTGTCATCTAAAGGGTGCACAGTGCAAACAGTCCCAAGTGCTTTTAGGAATGTTTTTCTGAAATCACTTATTCATTATGCTGCTCTCCCTGTTAGTTCTTACACAGGAAGCCCTCTCAGATACAGATTCTTTAAAGCTATTTTGGTATCTGATCGCCATCTTAATTTAGTTCAGTGGTAGTGGTAACCTCTATACATCTTGTAGAATTTTGAGGTTTAATCAAATCTTTTAATAGATCTGTGTGCCTTAAACATTTCACCTCTTTAAGTGGCAGGTAATATTTGTTATCTTTCTTTTCGCAAGCTTTTCAGGAGGTAGAACCTGAGATTTCACTGCAAAGCCACAAAACCCTTGGAAAAAATGGCAGAAACCAGTGGGCAGGAACAGTCAAGATGGAGAACAACAATTATTATGAGTACAGCTCTCCAGGTACAGTGCTGCTTCTCAAGAGCAGCATCTGATTCACAAAGAAGTGCTGAAAGAAGCATTTTCTGTATTCTAGATGTGAAAATCTTGTATGCAGTGTGAATCAGTCTAGTTTTTTGAGGATAAAGCAGTGATATTAGCGTGATGTTGCTTCTACTGTAGTGCTGGTTCTTTTCTCTGTGTGTGTTGATTTTTCTCATCGCTACTTTAGGATTGTCTCCCTGACTCATAATTTCTGCACTGCACTGATGCTGCTTTCAATTAGCACTGTAGATAATTCCTATCAGGAATGTTTTTATTTCTCTGAATTTCTCCCTAGACATTTTATTTTCTACTACACACTATCAACATTGAGGTAAACTATTAAGAAGTGTGCAGTTCAGTTTAAAATAGAGTTACAGCTAGTGATGTGTATTTGTATCTGCTAATATCAGAAGCCAAGACTGTGTTCCCCAGTAAAATGAAAGGGTATGTCAAAGATCTAGTAATTAGTTTCTGCTGCTAAGGCCAATTTCATGTCAGCTGGCTGGAATTTAGAGGCATGAGGGCTTTAATTCACCAGGAAGGATACCTTCTGGTTGGTTGACAAGGTTATCATTTCATCTCATCTTCGCTGTATAAATGAGTGAATGGTGCTGAAGTAATTCCTGAAGCTCCTCAGTTTAAAGCCTGTCCTTATTTGCCTGCTTGTCTCAGAATGGCAGCCTGTAAACTATTCCAGAGTGGGAACTGCTTCAAGAGCAGCTTAATCCATAATACAGTGACAGGTATTGGAGGGCAGTGATCTCATCAGATATACCAGCATAACTCATTCCTGAGAGCCCCAGCTCTAGTCGAAACTACAGCTGTCAGTAAGGTCTCCCTGTGAGCAAAGATGTGGAAACAGCTGCATGTGCGGGCTGGAATGTATCAAAGCTGGCAATTAAGAGCTACCATGGGAAGGAGGAACTATAGTAGGCAATTAAGAGTGACCTGTCCCTGACTGGTACTTGGAAGATGTTGAAACTGGCAAGGAACAAGGACAGCGGAACTGGAAAGAGGATGTCGATAAGAAAGTCAGATAGACCTTTCACCTGATGTAACCGCAAGGCAGACACAGATGTGCTTGGCTAATTGCTTGGAAGCATATAAATATCGTGTCATCTTTTCAATAAACGATGCAGCTTGCACTCTACCTCTGGGTCCGTGCCTTCATCCTCACAGCTGAATACAAATCTAAGATGGCTTTTTGTTTACAAAGTAGTGCTTTGTACCAGTTTTGGTTATGAGCTTTCTCTTTTCCCTGTGCAGCTGTACTTCTCTTATAGCTGTTACTTGTGCATTAAATAATTCACTGTCAACAGTGGCTTAGAAGCAGAGAGTTTTTCCAAAATTGTAATTATAGCTCATAAGCAGCTGTCATTGTGTGTTCCCTTCCCAGACCAATTGAAAGCACATTTCTGGTTACTGTCTCCTTTGGTTCACCTCCTATCCTGACTTTATTTTGTACTCTACCACTAAACCATGACACTTCCCTACATAGGCAGGTCGCCTATGTTTTAACTGGGTAGGTTAAAGAACATGCTACTAGCTAAAAAAGGATTAAATGATTTAACCTTTCAAATGTGTTTGAGCAGCTTCTCTAGAACATACCGCAGAAATGGTTTCTGCAGGCTGTAAAATATATTCAAGCCCACTCCATTCTGTAGATGATTATGTCACATAGTGCAATGTTTCAGTTTGCCTATCAAAAGGCTTTAAAAAAAATCATGTCCCATACAGATTTGCTGAACTATCTTCCAAATGAAATGCTGACATCTGTGGAAATAATGCAGGCTAATTAACTGAAGTCATGGAAACACACTACTGCATGTTCTTCACTGCTGCAAATCCTCCTTTAGCACATCTCACAAAAATAGACTGTAAAATGTTTCAGCTTCTTTATGTATTATGCGAGAGTTTCCTGAGGCAAACCGAATGTGTGCATCCAAAATTGCCTTTCAGTGTTTGATAACCTCCAATGCAAATAATTCAGAATTTCATTAACTGAACCAGTTTAATTAACATTTTACTGCCCTTTTATTGCTAGTGGAATGAAAAATATTCTTTTAAACCACAGTGCTCAAGTTCTATCTCTAATGGTTCAGACAGGGCTTTAAGAATATTTCTACCAAGCTTGTTGGCTGAAAACATATTTTCAAAATAACCTTTTGAAATCTATTTAGAATCATGAAATTTCTGCAGTTCTACAGAGGCAACAGCACCGTGTTCGATACTCAGATTCCGTGGAACCTGGATCTGTGATTTTTTCTCTTTCTGGTACAGTACTTCGAGTTTATGCTTTTAAACTCATTAACTCCAATGACATGCAAGATCAGGCACTGCTGTAGGCTACACCGAACTGAATAAAAACTGCCTTATTGGAATGTCGTGCCAGTAGTGGAACGAGCTGTGATATGATTAGATGTAAATCATGGGAGGGGGCAGAGAACTTTGGGGATGAAACATTTTGTACTTTTTTTGGACATTTTGTAGAACATTACATCACTTCATTAGATTTGGTGATCATCGGCTGAGCTGTTCAGTAAATTCTTGTTATAATTGAGCAAGCACATTGAGTGCCACTAACATATAAGATAGCTGTCAGGATCTTTCATATTCCTGGCTGTAAACACAAGAGTGAATCAAGATACTAAGCTTTCATCCTCCAAGTTGAGTTTGCAAACCTGGTGGTAGCAGAGGAGTTAGGGAAAAGATACTTTGAGCAGTTTTTATTAGGAAATTGCTGAAATTGCAAACATGAAATACCTAGCCTTCCCTTTTAGAGCAGAAGATGCTTTAAACAGATAAGATCCTTTATCCTCCTGAATTATAAGGACTAAGAAGGCACACATTGGCTTAGACTTCTGTAGCCTCAATTGTTAAGCCTCCTAAACTTCAGCCTTTTTAATTTTTCATTTCAGAATAATTTACTTGACAGGGTTATAGTTTATTTTTTCATGATAGACAGTTGAGGTGACTTTCAAGATGTTTATCTCATTTAGAAATAGGACTTGCTGAGCTACTCAATCAGTCTTTGCATTTGCCCTAAATTCATTCTATTGTGGCAGTTACTTTCAAAGGCATTCAGAGTTTGTACTTTGAATGTATTGAACAGCTGGGGATTCTTTGATGTTTTGGTAGAAAATAACCTCTGAATTACTTGTAGTTTTATCTTCGAATTACTAGTCATCACTGGCCAAATCTCATGACTGCATTTTAGTGTCAAGGTGCATAAATTCACCTGTGTGCTTTGTTCCACTGCCTTTTAAACTACTGTTTGAGTAAGAATTCTGCTTCCTGGTTTGTGATGAGAACCTTATACTGCTGCCGTGACATGTGCATTTACATCAGTTTCTTCAATAGGTGTTGCATTTATGCTGTCAGACACTCAAGACCTGCTTATGACAGGGGAAGAAGAGTTTTCCCAACGAATTCAGAAGTTCATGAGCATTCACCGGAACAGCTTTCTGGTTTTGTCAGCTGCTCTTCATGGCCCAGAAGAATGGAATGTTATGTTGAAGATTCAGAAAAGGTATGATTTCAACATCAAACCAAGCTTTTTCTTACTAGGAAGAAATGAAGTAGCAGTCCTAGATTCAGGAAGATTGTTTTAGGAATTATTTTCAAAATTATTATTTTTATTTTGCTAATGCACTGGAAAATTATATAAAGTATATGTTTAATAATGGCAAATGAAAAGAATGCTAAGTGAATCAGTCTGACATGTCATAGGTAACAGAATGGGATGTTCCTCAAAACACAGCCCTAAAGTGATTGAAAGGGATGTTATTTGCTATGTAATAGAATTCTTTCTAAGGTTTTCTATTGAACTGAAAAATTAGGCAATTTTCTTGGCTCTGGCATCATCTTTTCGTAGTCATTTTCAAAATGGAACAGGTGAGGTTCCTACCTGAGAAGAGGCTTTATTGTAAAGTACAGATTCTTCACCAGCTTTTAAAATCTGTTTACTTGGAACAGTGTCTCTTATACAGTCCTGGAACAGTTGAAATAATTGGTGTTATTTTTAAGCAAAAGTACAAACCTGGTTTATTTAAAATGGTATCTATGATTTCTGATGAAGCCTGAAAACATGCATGTTTCAGTATATACCTTGCTGACAACACTTACCCAATTGTGCTCCATACTCGTTGTCAAAACTGTTTCCTGGTAGGTATAGTACTCCTAACTGCAGTTGATTTTCACTCTTGACATCAAAGAAATGACAATTCTAATGGCTTCTTTGATCTTTACCTCCTTGAAGCTAGCACCAGTTCCATTAAATCCTGGGCACGCTGCCAGATGCTGATGAGCAGCACAGTGTGCAGGATGAAATGCAGGAAATCTATTACCCACTTGTGAAAATTCCATACATTTTCATGAGAACTCTCAAAAGCTCTGCCACCACTCAGCAAGAACATGTTATTCAGCTGATGGCAATGTTAATTCTCAATCTCCTTGTCGTTGTGTACGCAGATTTTGTGCATGTGTCGATTAATAACAACTGTGGTGCTCTGAAGCCATATTCCAGTTGGCAAGTCAGTCATTTTATTAAAATAAAAATAACACTTTTGCCATAGCAGGCCATAACCAAATTGATGTTGACTAGGCACGAGTATACTATGATGCAGGTACTTTTTTACTACCTGGCAGCTTGGAGTTCTGCTATTGTATGTAAATCACTGACCGAGCTTTTGCATTGCTGGGGTTCAAACTTGTGCCATGTTCTCTTGAACCACAAGTCACCTGTTGGATTTGTTAAAAACAAAGTCCCTGGTATTCTCAGGTCTTCCTGAATTATTGTTTCTTTCTGCTTATCTATGGTTTTGTTGCAGCTGGGAAGGGATTTTTTATTATTAACGAGATTATGGGATTGTTGCTCAACAACACGAACACTTGATGCGGATTCTGCATATCATGGGTGAAGTGGGAAAAAAGCTATTTTTATCATTACAGCTCCAATGAGCATCCCACTAGAAGCCTCAGTAAATCTGGATGTTAAATTTTAAACACCTTGGAGCAAAGACCAGCCATGTGTTCTAACAGACAGTAGTCTGCCTGGTGATCAGATTAATAAAATTCAGACTAAATTTAGACCCACTGTTACTGGAAGCAAAACTACTGATAGAAATGGATTTTCATGGCTCTAGGGAAGTACACATCACTGTTTTCCTTGTTCTACTTTGTTCATTCATACTTTGCTTAGCCTATTGCTATTACTAGCAAAGCTGCATGTATTTATTTCTCTAATCCCTAAATGTAAATCAAACCAGTTTCTGCATGAGATTGTAATAGGACTCAACAGTGACCCAAGTACCTCCTCTTAGGGAAGGACACTGCTTGTAACATTTATTTTTGCTAATTAGAAGAATGGGCAGCCAAGTTCAGCCCAGCTATCTACCCAGCACGGGTCCTAATGTGATTGAGTCCAAATCATCAAGCAGACTGAGGGGTAGAGCAGGTGGCAGTCACAAGGGGAGAAGACAGGGGAATACAACTGAGCAGCTGGGCACTTCCTTTGGATTGATTTTGTTTATCTAAAATTCCTCCTTTTCTGTGGTTAAGCCCCTCTGATATTTTAGCTCTACACCACCAAACAGCAGCAATGCTCACTTTGGTGTCATTGCTACAACACACTTAAGATACAAGTCTTAAGGAATGACTCTGTGCTTGCCTAAGCTTTGATCTTGCTCTCTCCCCCATGACTGCACTGAATGACAACACATGCTAGGATTTTAAATCTGCAGATTTCATCCTCAAGAATGAATGCATATGAATGATGTTATTTATAGAATGAATTTTGGGTTAAATTTTTTGAATGAGCAAGTCCTTACAATAAATTCTTACCGGAATTATCCCATTATCGTAATCACAGCTGACATGTAGGTTGCTATAATTAGATACTACACTAAAAAGATTTAGTTCAGATACTTCAAATGATGTATTTTTAGCACAGTTGTTTTTAGATACTTTCCTGTGTTTTTCCAAAGCCATTAAAAAAACCCTGAATATTTTTTTCCTGGCACTGAAAATGGACAGTCTTCAATACAGCAGGAGAGGGGCCAGCTCTCTCTGAATGTACACATGCTTAAGAAGCATTGACATATTACAACCCTAGAAGAAATAAGCCCTTCCAGATCCCACATAAACAAGTGGTACAAAAATGGGACAGATGGCTATACAAACCACAGGAACTCTACAGTGGCCTTTAATGATAAAGGCAATGTTCATTGTACTTGTGAAGGCACACAAGAAGTTGTTTCCATTGTGTGGGAATGCTTTTTTAGTTTTGTGGCATAATAAATTAAATGTGCTTCTAAAAGTAACCTTAATTT
This sequence comes from Pezoporus wallicus, assembly GCF_028554395.1. Taxonomy (NCBI): domain Eukaryota; kingdom Metazoa; phylum Chordata; class Aves; order Psittaciformes; family Psittacidae; genus Pezoporus; species Pezoporus wallicus. The sequence continues at coordinate 6,861,862 of NW_026642342.1, forward strand.
ATTTTGATGTTTAGATTCCTGGGCAGTAATTTACGTATAATACCAGTTCATAACAGTGCTGAAACCGTTAAGTTAATGCTGACTATAGCTAAGGTAAGTCTGGCTGCATATTCTCAAAACTATTAGTTCTTCAGAATTATATTAGCCAGGAAAAGCCAAGAACTATAAAAATACTTATTTTTCCCTAAATGGAGCTTTTTGGGTCATATTGACCACAGTTCATTAAATACATGGAGGTAGGACCACCACTATGATACTTTAACAATAAAGACTCAGCTAAAGGCAATTTAAAAAGCTCTAAATAGCACCTATGAAGACAAATTAGATACTAAGAGCTAATTTGGCTTTTACTTACCACTGTTAAGTTAGGATGTCTTCATTTATTAGTACAGAACCAGCATGAGATCTAAATATGCAATGACTTGAAGTAAAAATGACAATCTGAAGACTAGTTACCTGTGTACTTTGATGCACATACTATTATATTATTCCTACAGCTTAATGAGTGTAATTTGTCTGTGTATCTGCAACATAGCCTATATGCACAACAAACAATTAAACCTATTTACTGAACATCTTTAAAGAACATGAAGATTTCAATTTAGATACTCACTGTAACCAGTCCTAGCAGCATCCCCTGTACTAAAAATAAAACGAGCAGGCTGAAAGACATGCTAGGAATCAACTATGAATTTACATTTTATCCTTTCCTGAAGTGGGTATCTCAAAATAAGCAGCATTAACCTATTCAGAGTATTAATAATTTTAAAAGTGTGTAAACTACATCTCACTAAATGGCAAAAGTTATTAAATACTTATTACAACATTGAACACCGTACTTAAACTTTTAATGGTATCTACTGATGTCTGGCCCACTCTTAATACAGCATTAACCTAAAAGCCTTTAAGACTACTGTTGATCCTATAAACTTGAATTTGCTTTTCTACTTGTTCAGGATGTTTACACCAAACTCCCATAGGAGACCCCCATGAAAAGTGATAATAGCACATACCACAAATCTATTGGTTGCTGTTACATTATTTCTTAACCAGTGCAGTGCAGAGCTAGTTTAATGAGCTCATCTTTTGTCAGAGAATCCCTAACTGGTATAGGGCCTAAAAATGAACTTTTGGCCTTGGTATTGGCCAGGAGAGCAATACCATCCAACTAATCCTGGGCTACCTACCCAACTCCTGTTGAAATACTATCCAGATAATTAGATGCAGTGCTGACAGGACTGGTTATGTTAAGACTGGTCTTGCACCTGAGGGGATACATCACAATCACCTCTGTGTACATCATTCCTGAATATCCATTTCAGAAAACAGGCTTCACATTTCAGTGCCGAATAATTTTACATCTGTTCTATTTGAAAAATAAGATGTTGAATATTCTATTACCTAAGAGTTACTGTGTCCTACTAATAATATTATTCTTTTCTCCAAGATAACTTCCAAGCCACAAGCAAATGATATTCGTTACAAAATGGCAACGACAAAAGCCCAAATCATAGAAAAAAGTCCAGTTTGGAAGATGCTTCAGGAGTACCAGCTGCAGTGGAATTGATTTAGCATTTGGGGGTTTTATTCATAAATAGTGGCTACATTTTACACAAAATATAGAATGTTCTTAAAAATATAGTGACATTTCAAAAGACTGTATATACAACTTACGCAGTTGGAATGAAAAATTATATTAAATAACTATACAGTGAAAAATAGCATACTTTATACCAAATGTGCGTTGTATAGGAAAAAAAAAAGTGGTTTAACTGCACTATAAAAAAGCCATCCTTATTTTTAACTTGATTCTGAACTTAGGAGCTCATCTGCTTAGAATAATTTTCAAAAATGCTTAATCTATCTCAAGGACAAATTTGTCATGAAAGATAAGGATAATCAATACTAAAGAGGTTTCCCACATACAACACTTATATGTATGAAACCTTATGCAATGTGTTTTTGTAAACACAAGTGTTACCTGGTTTGCTACTAAGTTTTAACATCTCATTTGGCTCAAAGTTGATTTGTTTTTCTTTAAACCTGGTTTTCCTCACCATAATGTTTCTACTGTTATCTATGTGAATCTTAGCATCCTGGTTTAGTATTGATGTATAAGTTTCTATATTTACAAAGTGTTAATAAAAATACCTTATGCTTAAACAGTGCTTTTTAATTAATGCTTCTCCAGTCACTTCATAAAAACCTTTGTAATTCACAACACCATTCAGCAACTATTATCTAACAAATTCTGAAGATGAACAGAAAAATAAATGCACAACCATTATCTCCTTGCCATGACAAAAGAACAAAAAAAAAAAACAAAAAAACCCTCAGTTTTCATTTCTAAACTTCAGAAAAAGTATCAGTTTCTGACAAGGAGTATTTGAGAAAATAGGCCATCTCTGTGAAACCCATATAACAATAGCAAAGTAAAATAAAAAAAATGAAGACTTATGAAGAGCAGCATTTGCAGTTCTTCCAGAGGCCACTCTGAACTGCTGTTCTTTAAAGGCTGGTACCTACTTTTCAGCTAGTCTCACAGTCAAAATGATCTTCTAAAGAAGTATATTAATTCAAATACTTCACCTGACCTAACTATTTTCATCCATTACAGCTTTTATTTTCACTTCAATAAGTTCTTCTACTCGAGCCAGAACACTTTCTATTAAATCAAAAGTGAAGAGAGCAGAGTGTAAAACCTGAAATGACAAAAGAGATTATTTTTATTAGAATAATTTCTTTCTCACTGTATCTGTATGTTTGTCTCCAGATGCAAAAAAAAACTTTCAGTACTTCTGAATGACTTCAAAGGAAATGCAAACTCACCTGAAGCTGCATGTCAGTAGTCATGGCAGGCATCTTTTCCCCACTAACAGTTACAGAACAAACTGTGTTAGGACTCTGCGCCTCTAGAAGAGAACAGGCAACCAGAGCTCAGGCTGCTGTTTTACATAACTTTTAGAATGGAAATAATGTTTAATATATTAGCATTTCTAGACAGTAATTGTTAAAACCCACAAACTTAGGGATTGACTGAACAGAGGACAGAAGGTGCTGAACCTTAAGAGGAAGACAGTTTGAGCTGGATGCTATCTCTATGCTTGCCATAACATACATTACTAAACAGGCAGTATCTGCAACTGAATTATATACAGCAAAAATGTTTTTTTAAGGGAAAAAGAACGCTTAAATCTGGTCAATTTTTTGATAAATTCTTACTATTTCAACATCCAGAGATAGTGGAAGGTTCTTTAGCTTGACTTAATGAATCCAGACATGAAATACTTATTAACAAAAGGCTGTGGGCTTCTCTGTTTCAGGCAGATTACTTGCAGCAAGCAAAACTACAAGGACAGAGCTGAAAACTAAGGGGAAAACCTCTTACATTCAGACCACATATTTGAAATTCAACATAATGCTTACAAAGATTATACATTGGGGAAAAAGGCTAAACCAATTACTGCTACGAGTTAGATGTTCTCTCCCAAACTCAAATCTCTTTATGCTTTGTCAAAGGCTAGATAAAAGAAAAAGCTTCCTAATTCATTTTAAAGTATTTCCTTTACAAAGGTACCCACAGGTTGCCTTTAGAAAAATTCCCCTTCTGTGCCTCATACGTATTTAGTTAACAACAACAGAAGAGGATAAGACTCGGGGCAAAAAGCTTTACTGACATCTTTGGTAGCAAAAGCAAGAAGTTCCTTGGGCTGTCTTAGTTGTACTGGAGATCACAAAGGAAGAGAGGATCTGACATACACAGAGACTGCCTAAAGCAGCTACAGCTCTTACATCCTGTGGAATGTGTCTGTTTAACCCTGAACAGAACCTGATTCTGTGTGTCAGATTTTAAATATATATATAAGTATATGTGTGTATATATATATATATATATATATGTATATATTAAAAAAATCCCTGTGTAATTCTTCAGGCTTTAAGAGAGCACCTATTTGCTGTGTTAATTACTTCTTTTCTTGTTCACCTCCCCATACCTGCTATGAAACTTAAGGGCTATATTTTCAGAGACACTTAGATGTCAAACCTTAAAAATCGAAAGTATAAATGCAGAACAAGCTTTGAAGGTCCTTATGCAACATTTCTGTCAGGTTTCCATATGTGATGAGAGAGAAGTTCTGATTTTTCTGACCAATTATGGAAATTATTAGTATTAAATGTAGCAACTACTGAAATATTTGAAATTCTGAATACTGTCAACAGTGGTATAAAACATGATCTATACAGCACTCACCAATTCTTTGTTTCCAAGGGACTTCCACAGTTTGTAAATACAAAGCTAAGACAAAAAAGAAACCAACTAACCTTTTTTGTTCTCTTTCTTATTCTTTATTTCTGCTTCATAGTGTGCTTTTGACATATTGAGTCCTACATGCAGTGGCTTTAAAAAATTTTGCTCAACCCTGGGAATCATGGTCCATACTCCAGTCTATCCAAACAGAGCAGAGAAGGTTACGAATTAGTTTTATGGAAGCATTGCAGTGCTGAGTTTTTTAGCACAAGGCTTTATACGAGTCTTTGTAACACACACTTCTGTGCTGGGAATAAAAAACAGAGAAAAAAGAATGTAGACTCATGCATTTAAGCATGAAGAGAATCATTATGGGTATTTAAGCTTCTCTCACATGATCTGTTGAAAATTAGAGGATAAAGCAGTCAAAAAACACATGGGGGGTGAAACTTGGTATGTAGGCTGATAACTAAAGCAGTGGAAACACATTTTTAACTTGGTCTTGTAAGCAAAACTGAAAGGATCTGGAGAGGTTGGAGGGGAGCTATTAGCCACTTTCTTAGGCTAGAATCTCTACAGGGAGTAAACAGCAGTTGTAGATTCCTCTAAGATAATTCAGCAGCAAAATACAATAAATTCTTAAATTCATGTTCCTGAATTAACACTGTATTGTGATGCCAAGTGAAAGCTCTGATAAATGTCAAGCTCCCCAAATACGTAATGGTATTATCTATCTTGCAATTTAAAAAGCCTTATAGGAATGTTCCTGGATATGCTACTACCCCATATCCTTAGGCACAGAAACCAATGCAACCATGAACTTCTCCCCAGTTTGGCATGGGTGAACAGAGGGGTTTACAATAATGGCATTCAGAAGCAAGAAATACCAGGAAAAGATGCTTAAAAGCAATGCTGTTCAAGGTTACACAGCAGAAGAGGAACAATTCTCTGCCTTGGCACCTTATAAGCTTGTAGTTACAAAACTGCAAGAAGGAAACAAGTACAAAGCAGTCTTTGTGTCTCTAGATACAGGAGCCATTTATATGGATCCTTTCTTCAGGCAGTATCCTCAAAGGGCAGAGTAAGGTCAATAAAAATAAGAATTACTACATAGTATTGTTGATTACAGTGGAAAATTCACTACATTTTAATGCTAAACAACACAAAGTTACCTGGTCAAACAAGGAAACTGGTAATAACTTCCACCAGAATGGGGCTAAGAATAAAGAAGTAACTCTGAAGAAAAACATTGATTTTTACTTTATTAATGAAAGTACTTGTTACCCAGCAATCAAAAACATCTGAACTGACAGAAAAGGAGGCACTTTCTTCCTGCCCCACTTGCACTATATGAAGGGAGACAGGGAGGAAGTCAAAAAGAACTGGCTGCGTTTAAATGTAAGGGAAAACTTAAGAAGAGGTGATGCCCTTTTCTCCTCAAACTGTAGGGACATTCTATGTCAGGCACTGTTACAGCAACTGTGTGCGACAATATTTGAGATTTTAATAATAATAAAAGAGGAATTCTCTCTTTTCTGACAAAGCTATGCATTTACATGAAACAGATGGACTATACTGAGCACTTAAAATAGTGATCACTCCTTAAATATGATGAACAGATATAGTCTATCAATAATAAGTATATAAATAGTAAATTAGAAACGCACCAACTGGTATTAATTTTCGCTACAGTTTTGGTTATCAGTGCAAGCTGTATTATTATTATTATTATTCTACTTAGACTAATGTCATTAGGCACTTAAACTTGTGTTCATGGATCTCAAAGTGCTCTAAAAGCAGACTATAGATTATTTTCTGTATTTTAGAAAACAGAAAATGATCTGCTGAAATCCATTACTCCAAATCATAAAGAAAGTCAAGGAACTGGGGGAGAACAACAAAACACCTTAGGATACTTAACTGTTGGTTAGGATATTAATCTGACCGTGATTTTGCTTATTCAAGTCAAGAAAGGTTTTACTGTACTTTAAAACAGAAAAGCAATTTTTCTTTAAACTGTCACTAATTGAAACAACTATTTTAATGCAAAAAAATCAAAACATTAGTACTAAGGAGCTAGGTGATAACTGTTGACTACATGATGTACTAGATTAAAAGCTCCTGAATCACATAAATTAGAGGAATGGTGGAACACAATGATTTGAAAGAGTCAACAGAAGCTGCATTTAAGATTAGAAGTAGCAGCCACTGAATGGTAGAATGTAACCAGAAAACCAAACACAATTCCACTGGCTCTTCAATGCTGTAGTGATACAATTCCAAGTAAGTGCACTTATAAATCAGATGCTAGAATATGGAATCCATATATCGACCCAGTTGTGAAATTAAAACAAGTTTCCCCTTGAGTGTCCAGGAACACATTTCCATCAACTGCAGTTGGACAGGACTGACTGTACACAAAACCAGCAGATCCATCACAGTGTATTACACTGAGTAGCCATAGAGCAGCTGAATAACAAATACACTTTGCACTGATCTAACAAATGTTGCTGACTGCTCCAGACAGCAGAGAGCTAAACAAAAGAGAGAAGAAAGAGGTGGGGATTACAACTAAAGCTATAAAATCCTGCTTTAAACTGAGGTAGCACAATGTTATATGGGAAAAATACATAAGGGCAATTTCAATTTTTTAAATATACTGCAAAGTTTAAATCTGCAGAGTACTCCTGAAATATCTACATTCAAACATCCATATACTGAAGTGAAGGTAAAAAGCTATACCTATAATACACACATAAATTGCAGTGGTGCGCAGTTTGGGCTGGCAAGTTACCTCTGTCCATAAAACATTCTAAGCTGTTTCCAATAAAGCAACCTAACAGAAACGTGGATAGGTTTGGCCATTCCTTTTGCTACTTCAGCAGATGGACCTCACAGATAAGATTTTTTTTTTATGCTAATACCTGGAGAAGCTTTTAACATGTACCTAGCATGCACCCACACAGTCACTGTAAATACAGAGTATGGTTTTCTATAGCTAAAACCTATTTAAATATGTTTTCTGAGAAATCATAATAGTAACAACCTTTAGCATAGTGCACACAAAACAAAATTTGCCTAAAGATGAATAAAATGGATCTCTTGAACTGTAAAGGTTTGTATTATTATTACAAAGAAATCCAGCCGGAAGCTTGAAGAATACCAATGAATAAACAAGCAAAGTAACAAATACTGGGAATACGTGATAGAGATGATGATTTTATAGTGACCTACTATGAAATTATGGACACAGATGACAGCTCATCAGGCAGAGTAAAAGGATTAGCTTGCTTATAGTAACAGTTAAGTATGAATGCAATCAAGTTTTCTCAGAATAAAGAAACACATCAAGTATCCCCTAACGTAGTTAATAAAAGCATCCCTTCTGGATTACTGATCAAAGAAAAATGCAAAAGCTTGGGTTTTAATCAAGGATAACAGTGTTCACATGAATGCAGCTCTCAGCCTTCAGCTAATCAATCATTTTCAGATCAGTTATCACTTACCTGATTATCACTTTCACAATCTTTAATGACTAAGTATCTCAGTAGATTTAGTGACGCCATAATCCTGTAAATTAAAAAATGTACTGTTTATCATTCAGAGCAGATCTGTATTACAGGGATTGTAATTAAAATTGTCCATTAGCCAGACATCCTAAAAACACCCATTTGTACAAAATACAGCCACCCATCTGTTGAGCCATACAGCTTAGTCTCAAGCACTGGTGTGCAGTAACATCCATGTTACAACAGTTGGCACTTTGCAAGTAAAATTAAAACTGTCAGCAGGTTGGCAAAGGCTGGTGACTGTGGGGGAAAGAGTTCTCTGAAGAGACAGAACCTTATGAAAAAATTTGTAACACACATTTCTAGTGATCCAACTGAAACTAATGTGACAGTCTTCTTATCGTCTTGAATTCCCAGTGCTTTTTGAATATGCTTTTTTGTTTTTATTTTACCAAACTTCTTAGCAGAAACTATTTATTGCTTCATTCAGATAAGCAATTACACATCATACATCTGGATCTGAAGTAGTTATGTGTCCATCTGGACACTATCACAACCTATTGATTTACAAGCACAACCCTTACTCATGATATAGGAAAAGACTTGCCCTCTATATGAGATTTTCAGAGACCTTTCAGTTATATTTTATATTACTCAATGCAAGTATTTGCTATTCAGGTGGCTCTGTGTTCCCATTCACGGGATAGTGGATTCCCAGCAGCCACCTGTGGGTGGCAACACAAAATGTTGTGTGCTATAAGTTGTAACTGGTAACTGTTATTCCCCTGTATCATGTAAGACAAACCACAATTCTTCTGGTCCTACAATTGCTGACAAACCAAATATTCCTAAAGAAATAATGCTCGACCAATTAGTGCTGGCATTTGACACCTGAGGCCTCATGTCCTCAGGGAATGGAGGAGGAATTTCTTTCGTATGAAGATCAATCTATAGCATTGTGACATTATTCTATACAGTTAGTTGAAAGGATGTTCGAAATAAGTGATCACTTCTAGTTCCAAAAAGTTAAAATACACTGATGTTGTTACCTAATTATGTGACACTGTACCTCCCACTGCAGTCAGGTGGTTTGAAGTCTTTTTAAATGATTAAAAAAAGGAGAAAAGCCTCTAACTGCAAGTAAAACTCACCTATCAGAGTGTTGCAGAAGATCTGTCTCAGCACCTTCTGGAAGCAAAAACACTAAATCTAGAAGGGAGATCAAGTGATGTCCTGTAAACCAAGTGTTGTCACATGCCTTCTGAAAGGAAACCAACCCCAATATGACAAGTTTAGCTGAGTTCAAAATTTAATTCTTAAAGGTATCTTACATAATTTAACAATAATCTTGTGAAACCAGAACAGTGTTGGGGAAGAATGAAACACTGGAAGCAGTAGTCTAATCACTACAGGTGATGAAAGTACACAAACTGATCTTTTCATAACCCTCCCTACTCTGTCTCTCTATGCCAAGCTGTTCCTTTCAATTCTCCACCTTTTCAGTATTCCACCATCAATATAGTTAGTATTTGTTTTCATAAGCTTAGCAAATGGTAGTAGGCACTCTCATTTTATTTCTGTTGAGGTACGGAACAGAGACTAATTTCCATACCTCAATATTCATTTCACAATGGTGACAATTTTTTATCTATTTATTTTTAAGATAATCAGGTGGTTTAAGTCTGCTTTGTGTACTTTTAAACCCAGAAATGGATTGGAAGAAAAACAGAGTAGATAATGAGACAAGAACAGTTAAGTCAGATCAGATGAGAGACCTGGAAAGATTAAGACTACCTGGGCACAAAAACTAAGATGAAATAAATGGATACCAATAGGAAATTGTTATCATGATGTCTACAGCAGAATTCTTTGCAACAAATCTAGAATATTCAAATTCCTATGATGAAATTATTAAATTGTCTGACAGCCAGGGAGCTCTACATGGAAGAAATGCATTAAGAGAATTCTGAAGCTGCATAGTAAAAAAATTGATTAGTAAGGAAATTTCAGAATATACTTTTACCTATTCAAACTAGGTGCAAGCCCCTTTTGGAAGACTTTTCATACTATCATCTTCTTCAGCCCTGCTGATTCAATATACAGGGCAGACTAGGATCGAATAAATAGTAATTCACTGTTTTCTAACATAATTATGCCAGCATAAAATATGCGCAACTTTAATATATTGTCCTATTTGACAAAAGCCAGTATCTTCGAGAATCAGATTTGGTTTGGAAAAGGCCCTAAGCAGTTTAAAGGGAGAAAAAAAAGAAAAAGAAAAAAAAGAAAAAAAAAAGGAGTTAATTTATTTTTAATTCATTTTTCCAACTTCCTGGTATAAATGATTATAAAATATGATATCTAAATGGCTTTGATCTAGCCTAATCGTTTCTGATGAATTGAACATTCATGACGCACGCATAATGTAATGATGTCATCATATAAAACAGGAAAAAATTAGTAATTCTGTCTGCATTTGAATTATGTTCAAAAAATGAAGAACTGTGAGGGAAAAAAACCCACCAGGGAATTCCCCTTTAGGAAAGGGGCATGTACCTTCAAGCACAGACAAGATAATAACTTCTGAGAAAAATACAATACGATCATGCAATTAAAAAACATATTTTTAAAATTATAATGTAAAAATACATATGCAGGATATATGTGCATATATACATAGCATAAGCTATATTCATATTTTTAATTACATCATTTCCCGATCTTATGTTTCTTTCCAAAGCAGATTGTTTGTAATGCATCCCTCAAAGCTTAAGCTGTACACGTTTTCCCAACATAATACTGATAGAATTTTGGGATCGCTCCTTGTTTTTTAGTGGGAGTAGCCTCACCGTTAATGATAAGTGAATCTGATCTTTTATATTTTTAATAACGTATCCCTCCACACCAGCATGGTTGCTTGTCTTCAGGAGACACCTTCAAACACACACACAGGAGAAAGAAAAAAGATAGATATTATCTCTTCAAAGCTGCCTGTATAGTTAGCTCAAAACTTAAGATGACATTATGGCCTTACTCACTAAGTAGGAGTTTTACCACAGAAAACTGACTATGTGATCTTTACATGCTAGCTTACATAAGACAGCTGATTTAATGGAGGCAACTGAAATTCACTGTTTATCCAAAAAAATTAATATAGTAAAATTAATGTGGTTTACCAAACAGACTCTCTCAGAAATCACTGTATCTGTGCAGTTAAGCTGCAATTAAGCTGATACTACACAATGTACAGTAACTTGGCTGCATACCTGAATAATGTATGTTTTCCCTCTGTGTCAAACTTATTTATGTACAACTGCAAAATATTTAAACTTTTCTTCCTCTGAAGAGAAAAAAAAAAAGATATTATGAGATTGATGCTAATGAAATAAATTCAGCACTCACTTAACTGATTCTGTAGGTCACATTACATACCAGATGCTCTATGGGACAAAGGGTCATAACTTTCACCAAATCCTGCCGTTAGACCAAGAAAACATAATTTCAAATTAGGTACAGATTATTACATTACATCATACTGTAAAATCTACTCAAGACATTAAAAAAAAAACCAAAGAAACAACCACCACCAGAGCCCACAAAACCATGCCCATGAAAAGTTCAGAGAAATTCCCATTAGCTTCAGTGGTTCAAATCCCAGGGCTGATAGACAACAACACTGTTGGGCAAAATAAGAATTTAGTCAAGACCAGATTTCTAAGGAAGAGGCAGAAAGGAGCAAGCACCATCTTTCAGCTAAAATCAGTGCCCACCTGCTTCAGTGGCCTGTACATACTCTAAAGCATATTTAACTGTTACTAAAACTTCATGCTGTATTGGGTAGAAGAGACAGTCAATTCTGTATTGCAAGGCACTGAAGGTATCAGTTTAAAGACACGAGTATATAAAGATTCAGAAGTACCTCAAATACCTAGAAGACAGCCAAATATTATTTATAATCAAACTTCAATGACTTCTGTACATTGCTTCTTATTACCTGAGGTACATTAATAAAATCTCTGAATTCTAAATACTGATGGAGAAGACTATTATCTTCCATCCTCAATAAACACCTCTCAAACAGATCCTGCAGGAAGGGATAAAAAAAAAGAAAGCTGGCAACATTTTGCACATACAAGACATTAATTTATATGCTTAATATGCCATTAATTTCATGGCTAAAACCACTTTCACTATAAATGCTCACTCAGACACTCAAGGTTTGTAGGAGCTACAAACAATAAACAGAATGACAACATTTACGCATAAGTGTAAAATTCAGTAAATCTGGTTTTGTAAGACTAAAGAATACCTAATAAAGCCCCAAAATTTTTCTGAAACTATTATCTGAATTATCACTTGTACCTTTCTTACAAGGGGAAACTAAAGTTTTACCATTACTTAAACTGGGAAAAGGAAACATTATAATAATGAAAATTTGAAAGAAAACTTACAAGTCCTTTAGATAAAATAGATTCTTCTGTTCTAGGGGAACAAAAAAAGAAGAATCAAACTTAAGTTGTTAATTAAAAAGACACTGTTAATATTTCATCAACATAAATAAGAAGAAATACCAGAACAGGGATCAAAAAGAACTTGCTCCTCAACAATTTTCATTCTCTTTTCTAGATGTAGTATCTTCATCATTCCTCCCTAAGATTTTTAGAGTAAACCGATTTGAAAATTAGATTCCTCTCTCTTCAGGGTCAAAAATGAAATTCCCCCCCCCCCCCCTTAATTCCTCAAAAGCAGCACCTCATATCCCACAGGTATCAAGACACTGATTAACAAAGAAAATGAAACTTTTCCCCGGTGATTCCATCTGCAGAGTTCTGCAAGCCTAAGGAAAACACAGCAGATCCTAAATTAAAGAGACCAGGAAGTTTTGTTAAGTTACCAGGAAACAGTAAGAAGTTGTAACAGGAAACTTCCCTTCCATAGCAGTGCTAGAAACTATTTGGTCAACACTGCTGCTTATGGAAGGTGAAATAATCACAACATACAGAAAAGTCTGGTTTCCCTTAGACAGCCTGACCTTTGATCATGTTGTACATTGTACAAGAATACATCCAAATTAATATTATCACAATAGTTTCCTCTAGTAGTAAACTAATCATTACAGAAGTACAAGTAAATATACACTCTAATTTTCTGCATATGTTTGAAAGACCTTAATTTTGCATTTTCAGAATAAAGTTTATAAAAATTATATCATGATACAAGCAGGAAACAACAAATAAATGGTGTAGTCAACTTTTTGTATTTCTTGATAAAAAAAAGCCATCTTCTTGTGGAACTCTGCATTTTAAGTCTCACATTTAAAAACCTCCTCTGATGTTATTTGGAACATTCAAAATGTGATTCTATGAATTACTATAAAAGATCACACCCAGTACCTAGAACTCCAAATGCCATAACCCGTACCTTTTCATTAGCACTTCAATATTCGTCATATTGCATTGCAGAAGGTATGATGGACTAAAAGAGAAAAATAAGGTTTATGTTAAACTGTATAAGCCGTATAGATTTGCACATAGTTAACAGATTAGGTTTTTTTGAAATAATATAAAAAAATCTTTATAATATTTATAATTTTGAAATAGACACAAAATAGTAAGCCAAATTGCTGTTAATAACCCTTACATGGAAACTGTCTACAAATACACAATCAAAGATTTAATACAGGTTAACTTTCAGCAAGTGACTAATCCTCCCAGTTTCTTTAAAAGGACACCTCACCTAAAACTAAACCCTAATAAGAGTAATCTACTGGACTAGAGTATGTTCTTACATACACAATATAAGCTACATAAAATATAAATGCATAAAGGCTAGCATAAAACACATACTAGTGAAATACAGTTTTAATTCATAACTATTCACAAATAATAAGTTTTCTTCTGCTGAGAAAGAATCTTGAAAGTACAGACTTACAATACGCGAGAAGAACAGTTCTTACCTAAATACCATCGGAAAGCAGTCAATACCAAAATGCTGAACAACCATAAGATACGACAGGCATGCCAAAGAATCAGCAATATTCTTTTGCTCTATGTCTGCAAACTCCTGATTCTCCCATTCTGGATTTTTGCTTTTACGATGTAAAAACACCAATGGTATCAGTTCTTTTATATCCCACAAAATGTCCTAAAAAAGAAAGACAGATTGCCTACAGTAGCCTTTAAAAGACCTGTATACCAATTAAGTTTCAAAGCTGTAACTGTATTTACAGTAAATTCACTTACATAGCATAAATTAATATAAACATTTGGTATTTATGATATATACACATACACTAAAAAGGACCCTGCAGGAATATAACTGCAGGAAAAATAACTACTGTTAGAAGAATGTTACTAAGATAGCAAAGTCAATCACTCAAAAGTTAGCCAAAGACAAAGACAAAACACAGTCACCCTGCAAACCCCTAGTTTGACTCCCTTATCCACAAAGCTATGAAGAATGGTAGCTTCATCACATCATACCACAGGATCCCTCTGTTTTTCAGATCACAGAATACTCAGTATTTTGTTTTCTACTCACTTATCAATGTGCAAAACAATATTTACCTACTAAACACAAGCCCTGCTTTAAAGTTAAGATCACTCTGTATGGCCTTTTTTTCCAGTGATGTGCAACATAATGACACTCAAGTTCTTCACAAATCCTAGTGTGATCCCCCCCCGCTCCACATACACTACCACCTATTCCACATGAATGTACCTCCTGTTGTGCCTATTTTGAAAGAACAGTGAGATCAAGGTTAACTCGCTGTTCCAGGGTTGTCCAAACTGAACATCCAGGATCCCACATTTTGGAAAATCAGGATTACACAAGGTGTCATATAGTCAAAACATGACCTTACCTGCAACTCTCATTGCCCAATTCCACCAACAGCAGAAATGAATTTATTAAGAAAATTTATCAAAGGTAGCATAAAGAACATGGTTTAGAACACAATTAGCATAAAGAATATGGTTTCAGACTGTGCTCAACAGGAGAGGCAGGATAAAAAGCCAGTTTTTCAAAGCAGCCTTCAGCTGTCTTAACTATAAGGTCATTTTCTGGTAATCCCTGCCTCCTTCACTGTACACCCTGAAAGTCCTGCAGTAAATGAAGTAAAGGTCTCAGAGATAGGATTCTCTTTCAGTGCACAAGCTCTGACTGATATCACAGCAGTTCCGTCCTATGCTAAGACATGCTGTGGAAAAACCAGATGTGATCATGATAGAAAACCTAATTATTGTTGAAAAACAACCAAAAGTTTTGCTAACTGCTTAGTGTGCTTCACTTTACAATCTTTGCATTTGGCTATAGAATTTTATGTGAAAGAATGCTTAGACTTTTAAACACAAATTGGAGAAGAAACAGTTGCATCCCATGGCAGCTTCCAGACTTCACACACACACAGGCACATTTGCACACATATAGTGAGTGTACTTATGTGTGCTTTCCTCATCTCAGCTGGCTCCAAGTCTTCCTTTTGAAACTCATCGATAATTCTCCTCTAAGCAGGGATAACAAGATAGAACAAAGTTCAAACTTCAAACTTAACTCTATTCTTTCATATGGTCAGCATTAACATGAGAAACAAGCGTATCCACAGTTAAGCAAACAACTTACAGAAAAGAACTGTAATGGCCAGTTTCTTCTTAATAGTGATTATTAATAACCAGTTAATAGTCATTTAGTGCTCAGTTCTCCTATACTTCTAAGAAGACATCAGCTGCAATCTCGATACCAATCAGATATTACTGTCTATTCAGTGTACCCAGCCAGTGGCCCTTTGACTATTCTGAGGGAAGACTCCATTTAGCACTGAGAATATTTTCCACTCTTATATTTCATCACAAGATTTATCAGCCTGTTTCTGAATAAACTCTTTATCAAATGATCCATTACCTGGCTGCCAAGAATGTTCCTTCATCTCATCATCCCAACACACATCATTGTATAACTGTGCATCTGAAAATTGGAGACAACTGATATTTACAAACGCTTTAAATTTGGTGTACTGGGTCTGCCTGGCCTGGAGTTGATTTTCTTCATGGCAGCCTGTGGGGTGCTGTGGTTTAGATTTGTTACCAAACCAGCTGCCACATGGGGTCAAGCCACTACATGTGGATGCATGTAAGAGAGGAAATATTCTTTACCACATTCAAAACATGAACAAAGCACAGTTATACTTGCTGTAGTGTGGAGACAGTGTTCTCAAAGGAGAATGGATATTTGGTACATGAACTCTGAATAATCCTGAAAGATACAGCAAGGCCATGAGAGGCCCGAGGAAGCTTAAGCAAGCAAGATAAGAAGCTGGAATTCATTGAGTTATGAGAACTGTGGACTGTTGGCAAGCTTTCGAGGTCAAGTTCTCACACCTGTGCTTAACCAATTATATGTTAGTCGCTAAGGGTCTTCAAGACATGTTTCCAGTCATAATATGCCAAATCACTGTAAGTGCATGTAAGAAATAGTATATAAGGAGTTAAGGCTTTGCAATAAATGGCTTTTGTCTGACCACAATGATCTCTGACCACGTCCATATTTTTTCTGCGGCACTGTAGCTTTATTAATCGCACCCAGTTCCATTTTGAAAACATCCATGTATTATGTGTTCCAACATATGCATGGACTGTATCTGATTATCTTCTTATAAGGACTGGTTTTGCTGCAAGTTTAAATAGAATTATCTACACCCACAATAATCTTCCTCTAATAAAACACAACTGCTATGTAAAACATTCACAACCAAAGTAACTGCATTGGTATTCTTTAAGTTAGCTAGCACTGCGCTAGGCACATTAGAGATTTCCCTCTATGCAGCAAGTGGAGTAAAGGTAACATGTAGATTTTACCTTGACATAATACTGCAACAAAGACAATCCTTTAAATATTCTAACAAATTCATATATCACCAAGAAAAAGCAGCAATTACAGCAAAGTAGCAACTGCTGATTCAGAGAGCAGTTCAGACTGGTTTATCAAGGAGAAAAATTGTGTCTGCAAGACTTGTCATTTCCAGAGATGGGACATGGAACTGTTCTAGTCCTTTACCTACGTGCATTATATTACAAGGCCCAGTAAGTTATCCCACTAACCAATAAAGGAACCAAAGTGAACTCTGGAATGAATTGTAGGTAATTCTGAACCAGACCACTGTTTTTGCAAACACTGTAATTAGTTTTGACTGCACTTACAATAATTGCAGCTGCAAAATGCCGAAAGGGATGTTCATCAATGCCTTCAAGTTCTTCAAGCTGAGCTGTCAATAATGGGTATTTCAGGCTTTTCATACAGCTGAAATAAAACCAGGTGAAACTAAATCACCAGTACAGGCACAAATACAGACAATAACACTGATGACCAAAACTGAAGTCTATAGTCAGAGCTATGCTCATGAGCTGCTGATATTCCAAGGAGAATAAAATATAAAATTAATGTCTCCTGTTGAAGCATTCCTTAGACTTCACCTCCAGAATATGATTAACTCCACTGTTGGGAAATTTCAGAAGCAGAGGAATACCAAATTAGCTTCACAGCACAGAGACTAACACTTGTTTACTATATCCCTGCACTAATAAATAAATAAATTATCTTCACCTTTCTTCTCTCACTTCACAAATATGTAATGCATATTTAAGTTTTCCTTCTTTTTCAAAATACTACATCAGTTAAACTTGGCAGCATTATAAAATACTAACAAGATGATTTATTTACTGCCTATGTAATAAATGCCTACTGTTCATTTTGTTAAGTTATAGGAATATATTACATAATGTAATATATTGACATAATGACATAAAAAGCTCACAATTTTAATAATTCTTCTTTCAGCTCCGTGTCATTATATTCTGATAACTTCTCCATGTTTTTAACAACTTCATTCACAAAAGGTCTAGTGAAGTCCACCACTGCATTACAACACTGACAGAGACCCAGTTTATCTTCTTGTATTTGTTGTTTTGTATATGGTACAGGTAAGGGAGTAAGCTGATTCATAATCATGGCCAAAGATAAACCCACTGAGTAGGCCTTCTTGTTCTGAAGCTTCAAAAGCACTGGGGGAAAAAGAAAAAAAAAAAGGGAGGGGGGTGGGGGTGGTGGGAAAGGGAGAGAACATTTTGAGACATGAAGTTATTATTTAGTACAGGAAAATGTGAAGAAAAATAATGTAACTGCATAAGAAAGCCTTTAGTTTCAGGGACTGACATGTGACATCACATGAGCAGATCAGCAAGACTGAACATCACCAGCTAGTTTGATAAGCTGCCATTAAGATGACCATATATTTGAGGATGACAAAATGTCATGCATTTCAAAACATTCTCCCTTTCCCTGTAGCACCATGATGAGGAGTGAAAAAATCTCATTTTAGAACTCGTCTAAGTGAAACAATACTCTTTTATTTGACTTGGAAAACTCTCTTATTGCTTGATTCCTCCTGTGCTTGGCAAAAACAGAGACAATGTCTCAACTTTTCTGGTAAGATCTACCAGAAGCAGCCAAGATGCATTCTACACTCCATGGTACAACCAACTGCTTCCCAGACTGAGGAAGCAGCACAAGTGGCTCTCTGCTTAAATTGTGTCAGTGCAGGCTAACTTCAGCTTGGTTATCCAAAAACCTACATACTTCTCATTACCAAACCACTCCTCTTGTTAAATTCTAACATATCTCAGGGACTGCTACAATCAGACAACGCTTGATTTCATCCCACATATCAAAACAGAAACTACTTCTTGTTACCTACTTAGTGGGTGTCCAAATCAATAATTTTTAGGTTTTAAATGTAAGCCAGAAAAAAGCTACCCCCCTACTTAATCAAGTGTTTCAATCTCTTCAATGTGAAATTAAGTCCTATACTATGGGAAGATGGAATGGTATGTTTTAAAAGTTAAATGAGGAAGAATTTCACAAATCCATGTGATTCTCTGTGTAACAAAAGTATGACTGGTTTACACCTCTAAATGTAACTGTTACAGGACCACATTCTTGTAAATGGTGGAAAATAGCTGAATATTGCTTTTTCAACTGATGCTATTAATCCCACCTAAAATCATTTTCTAACAGGCCAATATAAGTGTGCAAGTTATGCCTTGTGTTATTTTGCAAAACATAATAGTCTAAAGCCTGTCAGAACATATCCTGAAACTATTCCAGCAAAGATTAGACTAAATTGATAAATAATTGGTAAATAAAAAAATTATTTAATTCTGAAATCACATGAGAAACTGCATCTTACCTGTCTGCAAAGGCTGAAGCAATAACATGACAGTTTGGCACACTCGCTCTCCAGAGGTCTGCTCAATCTGCTCAAGTAAACCCAAAAAAAGTTCCTTTGGATTGCATAGCTGCAAGAGAGGAACAACATGTATGTTTTAATAACGATGGTCATAAGCTAAAGAATTCATCATAAGGAAACTTCAAAGCTCCTGAAAGTCAAGAAAGGAATCTGAACATCCAAGATAATCTTTAAACAAACAAATATAAAACAGTAAGTACTTCCCTACAGTTTTCACCTTCTGTAGAGTCTATGTATATGTGTACACTTATGAAAACATAAATAATAAATAATGACATTAAACTTGGTTTTTAAGGTCTATAAAAACATCACAGTATCTTAGTAAAATAATCCTTGGGAGTAGAGAGAAAAACACTTCACTGTGAATTTAACTCCAGCTATAGAGTTTGCAAGTTGTTTTTTATATACATAAATGAAAGAGAAATAGTTTTCTACAGATTAAATCTTTCATTTTCCCCTTACTGCTCCATCAGAATCATCAGGTAATCACTGTCATACTGTATCTGCAGTTGACAAGAGCAGTATTGCTGTGGCTGCTCTGACTGCAGCAGGTGGCTATCTTCATGATTTCTGTGTGCCTTTTTCTTATGGGTAATGCTGTATCTTTTTGTTTTGCCCAGTTACTAATTTCACCAGATTTGTAAGAAGTTAATTGTCTCTGAGAACACTAAGCCTGTGTCTACTTCAGATGAAACTGAAAACATACCTGTGCCAACTGCTCTAGTATCTTCAAGCAGTGTTCTCGCTTATCATCTTCCTTTTTATACATGAAAATACATCTAACCAGGGGAGAGATGAGATTCCAGCCCATATTCTTGACGATAACCTAAAAAAAACAGATTTTCAGAGAATAAACCAAAATTGGATATCTTCTAAATCCAGAGAGATTGTACCTCTGAAGGCCAAAAAGACAACAGATTGGTGTTATAAGCAAAACCATAATAATGTCCTTAAAAATTTAACAGCTGTTACCATAGAGGTCTGTATTTGACACACACTGTATTCTTTCCCCATACCTATAAACACAGCTGCATATTTTGTATAGTTTTCTTCAATGTGTCAGTTTTAACATGTCAATACATATGTCTAAGGATTTATATGCAATACATTTAAGCCAGGACTGAGTAGAGGAATTTAACTGAAAGAAAGAATGTTTAGACAAATTGTGTTTAACCCGAGGGGATTGAGATCTTCAGTTGTTACTCCAAACTCACAAACGCAAAACCAGACTATAAACCCCATGTAACATTGCCAGAACATTCCATCCTACACTTTATGTCTGAAATTCCTATTTAGCTGTGTACAAATTAGTATATTCTCCCAACTCCCCAAAGTGCCTACAGACAGTACCATCTCTTACACTAGCATCAGCTTAGCTGGTTCTTACAGTTTTGGCCAATATTATTACATCCATCTATGCTGGGTTGAGCCCAGACAGCAGCTAAGCACCCACCAAATGCTTACTCACTCTCCTCCCGCAGTGGGATGGGGGAAGAGAATGGGAAGAGCAGAACAGAATAACTCATGATTTAAATTTAATAAGTGACAAAAAGGACAAAAGAGAGTAGAGGGGAAGGACAAACCAACTCCCAACATCAAACCAATGCCCAGCCATCCTCTAAGCAACAGCTACTTTGAAAAACAGGTCCCCATCCCCATCTGTTTTTATTGCTGAGCAGGATGTTATATGGTATGGAATTCTTTGATCAGGTGTGCTGTTCCAGATGTGTCCCCTCCAAACTTCCCTACTTACTGAGGGGGCAGAGTGAGAAATGAAGGCCCTGATGCTGTGCAAGCACTGCTCAGTAACAGCTGAAACAAATCTAAAACACAGCACCACACAGGCTGCCATGAAGAAAATCAACTCCATGCCAGCCAGATCCAGTACACCACCCGAAATCCTGAACTGCAAAAAAGGACACAGTCACTTTCAGTTATGCTTTTGTCCTCTCTTTTCACTTTGCTTAGGCCAGTCATTAATGGTTTTGTTAAGATTAATGTGACTTTGTTTCTGTGAGCTACCTGAAGTTACACAAGAATGTGCACTTACACAGCAACTTAGCACATACCCATTTGTACAGCCTTGCTCCATGGTGAAAGTAGCTTTCCCTTTTTAATAAGCAGTTTTATCTATTTAGCTAAGTTAGTGCACAAGTAATATACAGCACATACTTAAAACTCACCTTATTTTTCTCATTTTGAATTACTTCTAATAACTGAGCTGCATACCCATCTTCTAAACATTTCTGACCTGCTACCTGAAACAGATTAAAATCTTCTCCTTTGAAGTCAGCTTCTTCCAGAATTTGCTGGAAAGAAAATATGCATATTCAATCCCACACTTATAAAAGGCAAATAAAAAATAAGAAAATCCAAGCTTTCATATCAAAATTAAATATAGTGTCATCATAACTGTTCTTAGATACATCTTTCACGTATTAAAAAAGCTACGGAGAGCTACTACAGAAGACAAAGCAGGACTTCAATAGTACTAAGTCTGACTACAACATACTAATTGGAAGATGGATTTTCTACAACAACCTGCCAGGGATTTGTTCCTTTAGACAGGTACTGCTGAATGCAAGAATACTTCTTTCTCCAGAAAGCAGCTGTCAAGGAGCTTGGGTAGACAAGTCCGTTAGTGACATGGGTTAGTGGTGGCCTTGGCAGTGCTGGGGAATGGTTGGACTTGACGATCTTAAAGGTCTTTTCCAACCTGGTTCATTCTGTGATTCTATGATAAGTGCTATGGAGAAGTCAATGAAAAATGAAGGATCAACTTAGCTGCCCAATGAGTTTAGCTGTCTTCTGTTTTGGGGTCATTTTGGTTTTAATTACAATATATGAAAAGAAATACACACTGCTTGCACTTGTTACTCTTATGGAAAGATTACTTACACATCTTTGTATTATGGCTTGAAGCTCATCAACCGCCATTGTAGTTTGCCTTTGATCTTCTGGCATTGAAAACTAATTAAAGAGTGCAATATTAAAACACATGAAGTAAAAACAGAGACAGACACTGCATTTTCTGGGTCTTTTCTCACCAGAGGAGCTCCTGCTCAGCCCTGTCTGGAACACTCTAACCTCATGCCTGGGATACGCACAGCTGACCCAACCACCATGCCAGTTTTTACCAACTAGTCCAATCAAGATTACATATATAATAACATTTATTTCTTTCTAGTCTCTAGGTGAGACTATTTCAGTGGCCTTTTACCTCTAGATACTACAATGTAAAACTTTCTTGGTAAAAGCAATTAGCTTAAACATTTGAATAATGTTAAGTATATACAAAGTTTTACATAGTCAGGATCACAAATCACAGATAAAATCAAGCTTGGTTATCCCATGTAATACACCACAGGCATAATCTTTAAGCAATGCTATATGCCTAAACCTGGTTATATGATTACTATGAGCATCAGTTATTTCCACACCTGGACAACTCTTCACCAAAACACCCAAGTTCCACATTTATACAAACACATCAATGTAACATCCTCAAGCTTTCCTCTTACATTTGTCCTATGCTGTGTCACACAACATCTGGATTACTAAAACATGAACTGGATGTTTACAAAAAAGAGGCAAAATCCTAGAAAGCATCTATGTGTGAGTTTTATTATTTAATGAACAAACAACTCATGTTCTATTCCCAACAGCCTATTTTAACATTTTCACGTCACTGCAGTCTATCCACGTGTCAAGCCTGTCATTTTAATTTGGTCATTATCATACACTTTATTACCATATGCTGTAAATAAGCTCTTCATTTTACAGGATGTTACTAGTCTTCCCAAAACAATTTAAACATTTAACATTTAAACATTTAAATTTAAACAAATTGAACATTTAAACAAATACTTAAACTAAACATTTAAACAATGAAACGTCCTTCTGAACGCCCATATTCGTGCATTGTCAACCCTCGGTCACTTCACAGTGTACTTACAGCCTTGACACATGCCCTGAATGAACACCCCCCGAGCTGCCCCAGGGACTTATCTTTAATACTTAATCCAGTTTAAGTCTTCCCAGAGGTTTCAGCGGCAAGCTGACAGCAGCTGAACCATGTGAGACGGAAGCCTCCCAGCCACGGCTGAACTAGCAAGCACCAGGCCGCCCTCCCGCTACCCACCGGCTCGGCTCACCTCAGCGGCCGCAGCCCCCACACCGATCAGCCGTGCCCGCCGCAGCCCTCACACCGATCAGCCGTGCCCCTTCGCAGCCCTCACACCGATCAGCCGTGCCCCCCGCAGCCCTCACACCGATCAGCCGTGCCCGCCGCAGCCCTCACACCGATCAGCCGCGCCCCTCCGCACCGACCGCTCCCCACACAGCTCGGCAGCCTCCCGCTGCGCCCGGCCCACGCCACGCCGCGATGGCGGCTCCGCCTCCGGGTGAAAGGTCAGAGGGCGCGAATGAAGGAGGGAGCGGGCAGGCGCGATGATGGCGGCCGGGAAGTCGCGATGCAGCGAGAAGGGGAAAGTCAGCCGGCGGCGTAAAGGTAGGTTCCGGGCTTGCTCTTCCCGTCCGGTGCTTTGGGCTCTGCTCTTAAGGACTCGCACAACTCGCTGTACCCGGGGGAGCGGCTGGGCGGGCTCGGCGGTGGGCCGAGTGAGGGGGGGTCGGCCTCCACGCTGTGGGAGTCCTAGGGCCCGGTGGTCGTGCAGCCGGTCGGAAAACGGCGTATTCCAAGGATAACAGCCCGTTTGGGACCCTATCTGGAGTACGGCGTCCAGCTCTGGAGTCCTCAGTACAGGAAAGACATGGACCTGTTGGAGAGGGATCCAGGAGAAGGTCACAAAAATCATTAGAGGGCTGGAGCGCTTCTGTGAATAAAGGCTGAGAGACTTGGGATTGTTCCGCTTGGAGAAAACTTCGCGGAGACCCAGTTGCCGTCTTTCAATTCTTAAAAGGAGCCTATAAACATGAGGGAGACTTTTTAGCGGCACCTGTTGCAATAGGAGGAGTGATGGTTTTAAACTGAAAGAGGGGTGATTTAGGCTGGATGTGAGGAAGAAATGTTTTACAATGAGGGTGGTAAAACGCTGGCCAGAGAGGTGGTGGATGCACCATCCCCGAAGACATTCAAGACCAGCCTGGGTGTGGTTCTGGACAACCTGGTCTACTTGAAGATGTTCCTGTTCGTTGCAGGGGAGGTTGGAAGAGGTGAGCTTGGAAGGTCTCTTTTGATGTAAACCATTCTACAATTGTATGGTTATTTTCCCTCACTATGTTCCTTGTCTTAAGGGAGCCGCTGCCCTAGTCCCCCATGTCAGTATGCAGGTCAGGGCAGGCAGAGCCTTGGGGCAGCCTGCAGAGGTGAGTGGAGAGCCAGGGTAAGTACGATTGGCAGAAAATGACTGTCAGAATTACTTTTCCCTTAGCTTGCTAGCTATATAGAACATGGTGAGTGAGAGTATGAAGGGAGTTGGGCCTTTCTGTCCTCACACTTATGAGAAGCATGTTCAACTGGTTGCTGAATGATTACTAGCTTACTGGGGTCACTCTCGGCCACAAAAGCAAGTTTCTAAGCAATTCTTGTGATTATGCTTACTGTTTAGAGGTTTAATATTTTTCAGATTCTGTGGTTTTCCACTGTTAAAAAAAGTACACTCCTGTATTTCTATGCGTGTATATTTATTTCTAGGAAATAAGAATCCAGATGCTCTGAAGAATGAAGATGCTGCTCAAAGGTATCATTTCTAACTGATAATTAGCGGCATTCATGTTGGTTTGCCCTAGTTTGAAATCTCATTCTCTGCCTCGCATGTTTTTTTGCTTTCTCAGAGTACTATGGCTTTCAGGCAATTGCCAGCATCAGCGTCTTGTGGGCTTGTTTGGAGTGATGCTGTGTAACTTCTAACAGCATGCACATACATACCTTGGATAATACACTAATAGTTTATGACTTTAATCTCCCCCGTTGTATTTCCCTAGTCCGTAGTGCTTGCTCTTTGTCATCTTAACTTCTCTGCATACCTGCTGTTTTTCTTTATTCACTTTAAAACCAAACTTGAGAGGAAAAAACACTTTTTGCCATGGACATTTACCTGAATATTCACTTGGTTCTGTAACAGAGGTAGACTTCCAGTGTAGACCTCTGTTGGTTAGGACAGCAGAATTCACTGTTCATTGACAGCCTCTGTGGAAAGCACTGCCAAATGGAAATCAAGCAGAGATGCTTGTTTTCTGAGTATTTGCTGGCAACACAATAGTGGCAAGACTCAGGAGCACTCAGGAAAGTTACTGAAGTGGGATTTATTAGTTTTATCCTTTACTTTGTACCCTCACACTTAGTCTTGTCCCAGTCCTTTTTTCTTCCTGTTCTTTATGTTTCATTCAGCTCCCGTACTACTGGCAACACTCCCTAAATTGTTCATCCCAGGCTCTTTGTGCAGCCAGTCCTGTGTTTCCCTCTTCTGCAAGAAGAGTTGTGTAACCTTGTATGGCAATAATGTAGTGCAAAAAGAGTCGATGCTTTTCCTGACCAGGGTGGAAATAAAGCAGACCAAGGTTGGAAACTCCTTTGTGGTTACTCCAGAATTACTGGTCCATTACTTTGTACTTTTGCTTTGTTTGCCCAACATGGTGTGATGCAGAAAAATGTAAGCTACTGTATTTCAGAAAGATAAAGATATGATGGGAGAATTGTTTATGAAGTCTGCCCTCCGTGTCTGTTACAGGAAAGCAGCTCTGGAGGCTGCTGTGAGAAAGAAGATTGAATTTGAAAAAAAGGCGTTGAATATTGTTGAACAGCTCCTGGAAGAGAACATTACTGAAGAGTTCCTTCTGAATTGTGTAGGTGTTGCAAGTTTCATACTGTTCTGTATTTTTTATGTTCAGATTTACTTATTTAAGTTCTTGGAATGATTTACTGCAGTTTAAAATAGACAAACCATTTATTCCCTCTCATCAGCTCTGATGATGATTGTCTTATTTTAAGGGTTCTGCTGCTGCTGATTGCCTTATTTTCAAGGGCTCTGTGGTGAAAACATGCCCTAGTTTTGCAGGACTATTCATTTATTACTCCTCACGTTATTACCACAGCCTTTGTTAATGCCTCTGTGGTTCTGGGCTGATAGATGAAGTATAAAAATTTAGGTCTATTATCACATCATCTGTGAATTCAGACAAAGTGTCTGTAATGCTCCACAGCTTATCAAGCAGCACAGTTTTGCTGGAATGGTATGATGATTGCTTCTGTTAAGGTTGTAAATATGTGTAAAAAGCCATATATATATTACTGAGGTAGGTGCCACACTAGAGGCAAAATTATGAAGATCTTGTATATGTAAGAAGTGTCCATGTCTGTCTTCTTTCCCTGTTTACCCTGTTACTGTTTTTACTGTATAGGTTCTAAGTGTTATTTATTAAACTTTCTAGGTAACTGTTACAAAATTAAAAATATTTACTTGCTTACAAGATGTTTCGAGTACAAAAAGTGGCAGATTTTCCAGTATCTGTTGTTGAACTATTCCCTTGTCATTTTAGGGAAAATATATTACCCCATCTCACTATAAAGACATTGTTGATGAACGGTCTATCATCAAACTGTGTGGTTACCCTCTATGTCAAAATAAACTGGAAAATGTAAGTTGTTTTTTCTTAATGCTACTCCCATAAAAATCTCTTCACAGTTTTTATTCTCTTGCATTTTCTTGTTAATTTTCAACTGCCAATATTAAACATAGATTAAAATACTGTCAAGTAATGGGCCAGGCATCATATCATTCTGTGTCAGTATAATCCTTTTGAAGTAACAGGTATCATTTGATCAGTTGACAACCATTAGTATACGACAGAATCAGCATCTACTTTGACAGTAATAAAGATGAATGAGGTATGGCGCCGTGTCCATCCTTTGTGCATGCAGAAACTTTCTAATTTTGTTCCTTCAGTGTAACCACATATGTGAGAAAGATTGAAGTGGAAAAAATAATACAACACAGGGATATTACTGTGTGAATGCATATACATCTGCTCTAAAAACGTATGTTTCCTGTGTCAGAATTGTAATCATGCTTATTTAGGTTTGGTAAGTTGGAGCTCAAGCAAAAGTCAGAGTCCAGTTAGATAGCCTGTGATGAAATACCAGTTGTGGTACACCTGATGCTCTGAAAAGAACTTACTCAAGTGAGAAAAATTTTGCTGTTTTGGACTTCTTACGTCTCCACATAAGTTCACTGGGAAACTGCATTACATTTTAAGTTCCTTTCTAGGTTTGTGTGGGTAGTGGTGGGGGTCTCTGATAGTAGTCTCGCATGTGTATAAGTAGGTATGGATTAAAGAAGGACCTGTCTGTAATTGCTCAACACTTACATGTGAGTAAATTTCCTACAAAGCATCTCCATTGTTTGGTGCTAGCTCTTGTAGATCTGAAGTTGTCCTCTACTGATGGCGAGATGTAAATGATTAAAGATAAATTGCCATTCCAACCATAACAGTTCTGTGATTCTGAGAGTCTTAACATCTGAGAAGGTAAAGTATCAAAAGGACTGAGAGGAAAAAGTGGTTGTGGTATGCAATTCAGTTAAAACAGAACCTGTTACACATTAAAATAGATGAATTAGGAATGAAGTTTTCTGTAATGTCATGATGAAAGCAACAGTCTTGCTGATGAAAGCAACAGTCTCGCTGATGAAAGCATTTTTGGTTTAGGTGCTGAAACAGAAGTACAGAATTTCAACAAAAACAAACAGAGTTTATGACATCACAGAAAGAAAGGTATGGAAACAAGTCTATTTCTAAAATGTATTTGATATTGTCTCAGCATCAGAAATACTGTTTTGTAACAGCATTCATGTAGTGGCTTGATTTTGAGCCAGTGGGGTTCTTGGGAAAATAATTTTCATGAACTGTTAGAATATGAAGGTTTTCATGCATTTCAATTTCTAGTTGTTCTCTTTGGAAAGAGAAAACTCCACGTTTTCTAAGTTTAAACATAAAATAGAAATTTTTACTTGGTTTGAATGTGGTGCAGCTGATCAGTTAAAGACATCTGTGAAGAAGTGTTCTCTGTTTTGCTCCACTGTAGTCAATGAGCTTTAGTAGGGTCAAAGTGGACATCCTTCTCATCCACTCGTTTGTAGTAGTGTGATACAAGTTCCATCTCATGCATTCCTTAGTGTGACTACCTTTAGGGTTCTGCTTTGAGAACTTTTCAGCATAAAACCTACATCTTCACGAAGTCTGTCTCTTTCTTGAAGCATATTCATGTATGGTTACCTAAAGGTCGTCTTTGCCTGCTCACAGGATACTCAGTCACCTATATGTGCTAAGACACTGAATTGTAGGAGAAATGTTTCTAGTTCCAGAAGAAATTTCTTCTGTGTCACTAGTACATATTCCTTTCCTCTGATTACAACTCTGGGATACACAAAACTGCGGGAATTAATTTTTCAAGCTACCAGGCAAGACTCCAAAAAAGTGGGATGTTTTGTCTTGTTCCCTGATGTGCAAGTTTATTTTTCAAAGACGCTGCAATACTTAAGGTGTTTTTCTGAGTACTGCAAAATACCCAGGTTCTGTGGCTAACCAAAATTTTCACTGTTAACTACCTGAATTTAATTGCATGACTTTTATGCTGTATGACCATCTTGTTGGGTTAGGAATTGTTCTTTGAACAGGTTTGGGTGCTTTTTAAATTATTGTCATGTAGACTTCAACACTATTTTGCTTCTCAGTATGTAATAAAAGCACAGAAAGCAGAAAAGCAGGGAAGAAGTAAGAAGCTAAAAGTGGCTTGTGGGGGGTGGGGTGGACCTATTTGTTAGGTTTGGTTTCTCAGATGAATTAAAAACCTGGTCAGAGGCCTAAAAAGAAATGTGAATTGATACTTCAAAAAAAAAAACCCAATTACTTTTCTACCTTTCTATGAATACTGAAGTTGTCTTTAGTAATGTATTCTTGCTTTCTTTCATTTCCAGTGCTTTTGCAGCAACTTTTGCTATAAAGCATCCAAATATTTTGAAGCTCAGATTTCCCAAAGTCCAGTATGGATGCGAGAAGAAGAAAAGTAAGTATAACGTTGTACATCCATTGCTCCTTTTGAGAATATTATTTTCTCTGACCAAGCTGCAATGCTTATTCCTTAGCTGCAGTGAATCAGAATGATTGGGCTGAACTAGAGGTAACTGATGTTAACAGCTTAGCGTGGTGTTGATTTTTAAAGTAGTGTTGCCATATCCATTACAGTAAGTGACATACTTATTGCTACTTGTGACTATTTAGTAGACAAGACTTATGTTAGTTTAGTTTAGACGGAAGACTAGTCATAATTAATAGTCAATTCCTGAACTTTAAATTGTATTTACTGGAACTGGATTTTTCCAAACCTATAGTGTATGAATTCATCTTACTCTGTTACAGGAGATTTTCCAATTTTAACACAGCAGCTGTCTTTGGTCTGAAGGTTAGAGTGTGAACACTTGCACCTCAGAGCAGACTATAACATGAAGAGGTTCTTTATCCTGTCTAAACTTCAAATTGTCCATTTCCTGTTGAAACTTCAGTACACATGTTGGAACAGGGTGATGCAGTCCATGTTCCCTGCTTAGGAAACACAGGCTTGCAAATAATGATTTGAGCCAATGGGTGTCACTGTTTAACAATAGATACTTGCCTAGAGAATGTTCAGCTGAATTTATTCTGCTTTTGTTCTCTAAGGTGCTAATTTTGATAGTCTACTGGTTTTCAACAAAAGAAGCTAGCTGAAATTATATGTTTGAGCTTGTTTTTACAGTTCGGATCAGTCATCTGAATCAGTATCCGATCAATGAGAGAATTGGTTTAGAGCAGCCTTATGGGATCTGAGGGATTTTAATAGGTAAAACTCGTCTCTTAATTGAATGTTTAAGTGAGTTTACCAGTATTTTTGTGCTTTTGTTTTTCTGTCTTTAAAGAAAGTATTTCTAAAATCTCCTTTTATTCTTGACATCAAAAGTGTATAGTTCTGATATGCCTGACATAGTTAATTATGCTGTGGGGAGGGAGGTTTTTCCAAACAACAAACAAAACCCCAGATAGCTCATGGCTAGGTATGTCTGTTTGCACAGTCAGACGTGCACATGCTGATACACATTTACACATTAGGTTATCTGAAATTCTTTTAACAGAAAAGACTGGAAACTCCAAACTCTGAAGAACAGTTATATATAATAACTTAAAGCATTTCATGTTATCACCTTTAGTTCCAAAGTTAATTCATTCGTATGAGTTGTGGAGCTTTCATCTTTTTAAGCCTATGGGGGTTTTTATGTACTGAGATGTGTTAGTGCATTGACTTGCATTTAGTGCATGCTTAAAAGGCTTTCTTTCATTTGTAAAACAAGCAGGTGAGGATTTCGACTTTTAGCATTGTATAAAATGAAGAGCATTGTCATGCTACCTCATAACTGAGTTGAAGCAGATTAACTGCAAGTAGAGCTTTGGAAAGAAACCCATCAGAATTGGTTTAGTAATGTTTCTTAGAGTTTCTGGAAACCTTTGAACCCTGTTTTCTTAAGGCAGGGTAACCTGAGAGCCTAATTTTTACAAAGAAAACTTTTAAATAAATAAAAGATACCCTGAATGTTCATATTTTTTACATTAATTGGGAGCGTTTTCCTGTAAATATCCCAGGATTGTTTTTACTATAGAAACTTTGTGACCTATGAAGATCTTGGCATGTTTACTTTGTTGAAGAGACCAAACAGTGATCTGAAAGCAGTCTACAACTACTTGAAGGGAAGTTGCAAAGATTACAGAGCCAAATTATGCTTGGTTGGTGGCAGAAAACTTAGCAAGGGGTGATAGCCACAAATTATTGCATGAATGGTACAGGTTGGACATTGTGGGGAAAAACTGCACCAAGGTTATAGTGGAATGAAACAGGATACTCAGCAGTGTTTTGAAATCTCCATTTTTGGAGGTTTTCAAGATTTAAACTTCATGAATTTGTGGATGACCTGATCTAGTGCTGGTGACAATTGCAGAGGTCAGACTAGAAACTTCCAGAGGTCCTTCCTGACCAACATTTGTGTGACTTGCTGGTTCTGTTAAATGTTGTTTAATGTAACAGCATCATGCTGCAGGCATATGTCATGCTCTGTGAACTGTTATGTATAAACCTGCTCTCGCTAACCCTGATTTGAACAGAGGGTATTGGATTAGAAGATTCTTGGATATCCCTTCCAACTTCAACTATGTATCCCATGTATTAATCTTTATTTAAAGAGCATTGATTTAGCAGGAAAATCTTCATTCTGTCTTCTTTTTGCAGGCCACCAGACATAGAGCTGCTGAAGAAGGGACAGAGGTACACTGAACAATATTTTTTTTCTGTTATAGGCACTTCTAGTTAGAAATATTAGCATTAAATCAGGTGAAAGGGGAATCTTTGATTTCCTGTGTTATACAAAAGACCTTATTAGAGCCTACACAATGGGGGGGGGATTTCCTTTGTGATTCTAGACCAGCGTATTTGATCTGTATGATTTAGTATACAGCTGCTCTTGGCCTCTATGTCTTAATTGAGCCTGTTGAAATCTGAAACAAATCCACTGTTTATAGTTTGCATATTTTATAACATCTATTCTTTATAAAGAAAATGGTACCAATTATATGTGATGAAAGCTTCTGTGCTTCTTAATCTAAAACATCCGTATCGGCTAAAATGAAATCATGCTACTCTGTCATCTCTCTGTACCTTGCTGTGTATTGTGGTTTTTTTGTTTTGTTTTGTTCGCTTTCTTTTGCAATGGCCATTAGGTGGCAAACTTACATATGCTGAAACCAGCTCTGCTTCTCCCCCTGATTTTAGGATAGTGTATTCCTATATATGTTAAAGCACCCATCTTCATTTTAGAATTGCAGTATTCTTCGTGCTAAGTCATACATTATTCTGTTGTCTTCAGTAATACCTTGTTTACTATTTCTTTTCTAACTGCCAATAAGCAACTGAGAACTCGCTTATCTAAATGGTGTCTACATTTGTCATCTTGATTGCAAAACATCACAAGTCTTCAGTTCAAGATGGCTTTTAGAAGAGCAGCTATGATTCTTAAAGCTTCCCTTCTGCTATAAGAGAAAAATGCTTTATTTATCTAATAAAGAATGAAAAGCAGGTAACACCCTTTCTTATTTCATTGATGGCTTGTGTTTTCTGTTACAGTGGACAGTCTGGAGAAGAAGTGAAAATATGTGATGAGACAATTAAAGCATCCGACATTGAAAATCATAATCCATGTGAATCTGCTTCTCAAGACAAAGCCAGTGACAGCAGTAGTGATACCGAACAAGAATTTGTTTCTTCTGTCCTACCAGGAAGTCAGTCAAGTTCAGCCAGTATTGCACAGCAGTTGCACAGAAACAGCATCCTCAAAAAGAAGCCTGCTCAGAAAGTATATTCCAGCCCTAAAACTGAAGACTCAGATGTGGTAGAAGTCACTGAACGACTATCTAATTGTAAATTAGATGCTCAAGAAGAAAAACGTGCTTGCTCTGGTCATAATGAAGTAACTGTAACACCTTCAACAGGTGTGACCCCAGGGAAACCAAGTGCTTCAGAAAACTGTGAAAATACCTGTGGTTCACAGATAGTTTATCTAGGTGTGAGCAGAAGAGGGGCAGAACATCTTAAAAGAGCACTAGCTAACTCAAAGGAGCATAGAACAGCAGAACTGAGGCATCCAGTTAATTCCAAGGGCAGTTTATTACAAGTGCTTAAGCAAACACTTACAGAATGGAGAACTGAGGAAACTTTAAAATTTCTCTATGGCCCAAACTACAGTTCTTTATGTTCTTCAGAGAGCATAGCATCTGCTGACCGGGAGAATGAAGAGCTTGATGAGGATGACTTAGATACAGCTGATGATCTTAATGCTGGTGCTGTAGGGGGGTCTGAAAACAGTTTGAACTATTCATTACCTTTCACAGGCCCAGGTGGAATAGTTAAGCCAGTGCCTAGTTATGAAAAGTTAAAAGAAGAAACAGAGTTCCTACAACTCCGAGTAAAAGAGTTCTATAAAGGAAAATGCATCTTGGCTGAAGAGGCAGAGACAAGTGCACAAGCAGAGGAACATCCAAGCAAAGATGAGGTAAGTGTCCAGTGGAATAGTGTTGAGGCAGTTTTGTTTCTGTCATCGTAAGTGGATAAGTATCTAGCATAGGGAAGGGGAAAAGCAGGTTAACACACTGTACATTGGGTCAGATTAAGCAAGCTTCTGTGCAGTAAGTTTTTGTGTTGTTTTTCTGTGTTTAGGTTGTTTGGTTTTTTTCTATTTGGGGTTAAGAGTTTTCTTATGTTTAAACATTTATTGTTAAGCTGTGACTATTTTGATGCATTGACTTTGAAATATTATGTTATAGCTGTTAAAGTTTTTTTGTCTGGTACAGGATGATCAGCAGGAAGATCTCACCTTCCCACTTGTTGATTCAAATGCACAAATGCAGATTAGAAAGAGAATCGTCCTTGAAAAACTCAGAAAAGTGTAAGTATCCTTTACTTTGGTGAGTGTCAAGCTGAAGTCGCTGCTCATTCAGCATCATTTAACGTAACAAACACTATGCAAGGACATTCTGGCTTTTTCTAGGTGGCCTTAGCCATAACTTAAACCTGTTACTGCCCTAAAGAACTTATTTCTGAGACAGTCATCTGTGGTACAGTTGCAAAGGTTAGTTGTTACAGGCATTCAGCTTTTCTGTGGTTGTAGTTTGTGTTAGCAGCCAAACTAGATTTTCCTAAAACACTTCATTCTGTTTCTCTCTACCTGCTAAAAGTGTGGATGAGCCACAGACATGGAATCAAACCATGCTTCAGGTAAGGTGGCTCTCTCTGACCTTTCTGTCAGTGTCACAGGACTAGTAAAGCAGTTTCTCAACACCTTCAAAATTTTCCCCAAGTTTATCAGTCATTTTCAGCCTCTAGCAAAATTTCTGTTAAAAGTTTGGTACTTGATAAATAGGGGGTAAGAAAAACAGACTGAATTTTTTCATCTTTGAAGGTTTTATTCTTGACTATCTGCTTCTTTAGTTGGTTGCTTTAAATATCATGCCATGCAGTAGTCCTGTCACACTCCAGTCATAGAGACAATGTTCATTGTGATAAAACAATGATTTGTTGGTGTGTTGAGATGAGGTAAATGGGCATATGAGCCAGCGTCCCAAGAGCCCTGTGTTCAGTTTTTGTAAAACAGGCAGTGATAGAAAGGTGAATCGAAGTCTTGATTCTTCAGCAGTATTGATGCATCATATGCATATAAATGTAAATAACTGGATATTCAAATGCAAGAGGATAGTAACTATTAAACAAGTAAATAGAGGCAAAAGTTTAATCCTGAATGTGAAAACCAATGCATGTTATTTCCAGCATCTGGGGATACTGACAGCTAGTTAAATAGCACGTGTGGTTTGTTGTGTGCTGTATCAGTTTTACACACAGTCAAACAGGGAGGCAGTCTGTAGTCTTCTTTCTTTTTAAATGTTCTGATGACCTTACTATTCTCTTGGTTTCAACTATCAGGCTTACAGTGGAATGTTATTCTTGCTGCAGCCATGTGAGCCTGCAGTTAGCAGATATATTCTCTGTGCAAACCTTATTTAGACATGCAGTTTCCTTTAGTCTGTTAATTTTAAACCAAATAAATACAAATATTTGAAACATTTATGACACTTTGATGTCTAACCCTCATAATGTAGACACTTTGATTTTTTTGGTAAGGATGTCCTGTCAGAACAGAAACATGAAGTTAATAATAGTAGTAGTAAAACTATGTTTAGTTGTTTTTCATGTTCACACTGAACTAGAAATTCTTATTTGTAAAAACAAGCCATTACAAAGTGAAGGTGTTGCCCAGACACCACTCAGAGGAATCTGAAATGTAAATCACTGGCCTCATCTGCTGCACAAAAGTCCATCTCTTACTAACTTTGCTGAGCTTTGATGGAAGGCCTCCTTGAGAAGAAATAAGAAAGAGGAAAGTGTATATTGACTGGTGTCTTTTGCCTTCCAGACTGCCTGCAGTTTTGGGCCCTCTTCAGATTACTCCGGGTGATGTTTATACAGAGCTGAAAAATCTTGTCAGAACTTTCCGGTGAGTATTGGTCTTTATTTGGAGATTCTTTTTGCTTGATTAATTAAACATGCTGTTGAATGTTTGTGATTTAGACACTGAGAGGGCCCCATTGCGGATTTGCCCTTTCCTAGCTGTGTGTTCATGTAGTTAATGTCACGTTCCCTGTGGACTTACAAGTCAAGCCTTTCCCTGCTCCTGCCAGTGGCTAGGTCACCAGGAGTATTTGTAGGTTTCTAAAAACTAGGCCAGTGGTCTCTGGAGGATGGTGGTGAGTCTTTTAAAAGTTCTGCTACCTCGTCACCTCCTATTAAGTGTGAGTTTCTGAGATCTGTCGCTTTCTTTTGCTCTGGCTCCCTACAGCTGGGCTAAATGGTTTTACTGTGATTCATAATTGTTACCACTAACTTCTAGAGCCAGGAATAAGGTCCGGTTTGGCCTGTCCCCTTTCCTATTTCAAGGGGAAGTAGGTCTAGTGGACACTTTAACACCACAGCTGAAGTTTCTGGTTCAGTCAGAAGCAGTAGAGGCAGTATTTGGAAACACTGGTATAAAGAGGGAGGGAGAGAAAACGGCATGGTGGTAACTTCTCTGAGCAATTTTAGGTTTTCTTTAGGACATAGATATCATAACTTGGACCTAGATTACGTCCTGCATCTTGAAGTATTGTCAGGAAAAGGAGCAACAGCAGTTGCTAACTCTATGTACATTGTCACTCTTGAAAATTTCCCCCCAAATCCCCAACTTGCAAGAGGTTTGCATGTAAGTTATCCAAAACTCATTCATGTGGTTTTTGTTTTGGTGCATAGAAACCCATCTCTACCTGATTCCTTACGATTTATCTGACATCTGGTAGGACAGCACTAAAACACATAGCAAGGAATTGCCCATTTAGATATGGAGGATATTCTTTTCCTTTCTGGTGGCTCTCTGCATGATCTCTAAGACTTGTTAGTGTTTGAACTTGATTCTGTAGTTGAAGTCTTTTAAGATGTGATTAACCTTTTATTTTACCAACAGCACTGAAACCAGGGAAGGTATTTTGGGTTATATTGGAGCAGCATGTATATACTGTGTGTATATAAATACATATCACTACTATTTGAATAAGATCTTGGTGACTTCAAATAGTTTTGTTGCTCTGCTGTCTAAATGCTTAACAGTCACTTTAGCTTATGGATTGAAACTGGAAAAACTGCATTTGATCTCTCTGTCTGCTTTTATATGATTTATTATGTAGTAATTCCTGGAGGTTCTCAAAACCAGAACCTCTGTATTAAATAATTTTTGCTATGCAAAGACAATGTGGCCTGAATATGATATTTTAAAAGTGGCTTATAGCAAAAGAGCCTCAGAGCCAAAATGGACTTTAAAAACTTAAATCCACAAATGTATGTAAATATACTTACACCATTGAATGAGATCTAATTAATTTGGGCTTTGAACCCAATTCCTGGCTCATGTACCAATAATTTATTATATTTTAAAAGTCTTCCCTGATCTATTTCTGATCCCTAAGATCAACTTTGTGAGTTGAAGTCTTTTCTGTTAGGAAGTTAGTTGAAGATAATGGTAGCAAGTTCGTGGGGCTCTCTTACTGTAAAGATTCCATATATAATTTAAATATATATATATATAATTCCATATAAATTGGATAGTAATTCAGCATTTTGGGAAGGGAACAGTTCAATCAACTGTGGGCACTACACAAGAATTTGTAAGTGCCTTTATACATCTCTCTCTCAAAACAAATGGAGCTTTATAGTCACTGATAGTAAAGCAAAACAAAAATACAGGAAATAGGAAAGCAACAAAAGCCTTTGGGCTCTTTCTCCTTCTTGCATTTCTGATACAGAAGGGTCTGATGAACAAAAGCTGGCTCATGGATATTTAGATGAAGGCATAGGTTTGAATCTCTAGTTCTGTAGACAGGTTTAAATTTACCTAGTATGAGTGGTCTCTCTGATTTTTAGCTGGAATGCTTTGGCAGGGGGCCTGGGATAAGTGTTAAACAGGGTTTATGTTTGCAGGGTATAGAAACTTAAATGCTGCTTTCTTCATTAATGTGGGTAAAATGCTTAATGACTGCGAAGGGAGCACTGGTGAATGCTATTGCTCTTCCGTGCTTTTTTACTGGAAATATTTCGGGCTGAAGAACTTGCCAAAGAAGGTAGGAGATAAAACACATGGCTGTAGTAGAGCTTAGCTGAAGAGGGGTAAAAGAGCATGTGGTGAACTAAGCAACGATTTTCAGCTCCATTGGTTTTTAAAGGAACGCTTGCAGGTCAGCCTCCTTTGGGTAGCATTTTATTCAATCATCAATGCTGGGAAACGCACTAGAGGCATCTCGAGAGACATTTTAGAATGGTTAGAGCTCTTCCCAAACGAAGTCCCTCAGTGCCTGTAAGCTTTTGTTACGAAAACTGAGATGTCAGATAATTCTCCTGGGTGCGTAAGTGCTCTTTGTTAAAAGATCACAAGAAAATCATCTATTTATGTAGAAATTATTGTTAATGTGTGGCTGTTGGGGGATTTTAAAACATAGTATTTCATATTGAAAACAATGTCTTCTGTGTCTTATGATTGCAAGCATTTTTAGTTCCTTTTATGGAGCTTATCATTGACATTGAACTCTAGCAATGAATATGATAGCCCTTTCTTAAAGGTGTGTTCAAGAATTTTTGTTATAGCTTTGTCTTACCTTGTTTCCAAGACAATCTGTTAGCTTTTAAATGTGCATCATGAGTGTATGTTATCTAGTGTACGCACTGATTAATAGGTTTTTAACTATTACTCACGTTGAGTGGAATTTTAGGTTCTGGGTTTCAAGTCCTTTTCTAATGACCTTTTCTCAAGTAAATGGCCCTCTCTTAAAGAGAGCCTGAAGTTATAATAGTAGCACATTTTTGTTGGCTGTTACCAAACTATGGTACTACCAAATGATACTACAGAACGTAAATAAGGGGGTAGAGGAGCTGGGGTTTATGGTTAAGCTGGTCTAGTTGAAGCCTAAAGAAAAACAACATATGCTTTAGTATTTGCCTTTCCTGACCTGGGTTAAATAATTTTGTTTATCTTAGGGCAAGTTGTGGAAAAATTCTAGGTAGCTGAGGTCCCAAAGTCACAGCTTTATGTCCTAATCCCATGGAGACAGCTTGCTGCCTTGCAGAACAGGCAAACAGCCAAACTAACAGGTCACATTCTTGAACTGAAGTTAAATATGCTTACACCTGGGATCTGGCTGCCTGAACAAAAAGGCTGCTTCATTTACAAAGATGCTGATGACTTCACTTTGCAACAAACATCAATTGTAAAATGAAACAAAGAACATCTCCATTTGGGACATGTGTTTTTCACCCAGTGTAAGAACACAGACATGCTGGGCAAAACTGAAAGAGGGCAAACATGGATGGCTTATCAGCACACGTACATTAAGCACCGGTAACTCATTGGTGCTAGCTATTAGTCAAATTCATAGCAACTTGTTAATCATAGATTCATAGATGGCAAGTATATTCTATTATGAGGATAAAAACAAACTTTTAGAAGAGGAAATAACACTCAAGACTGTAATTTATAAATAGGTATAGAGAAAAATACACTTTTAAAATATTATTTTATGTTAACCAGTTACATTTTCTTGCATCTTGTTCATGCTACCTGATGGTACCTGTTCAGCGATAACTATTTAGCATAATAATCCTGGTGTCTTGTCTCATATTCCCCAGTGGACAGTGTTCCTGTTATGCTGTTATTATTTCCTAGAAACCCCAGGAAATGTAATCCTGCTGAGGAAAGGGTGCCGAGCTCCTGCATTGCTGAGTTTCTTTCTCATAATTTCAAGTTTCTTGTGGTCTCTGTCTATGTTCTTGCACAAGGCACTTAGGGATGTGCTTAAATCTGCTGCAACAGCAGGCACTGTTCACAAATCAGGTCATTCTTTGCTAATGGAGTTCTGCTAGCAGAACTGGCATCTGACAGCAGTTAAATAGGAAGACAACTAAAGGAAGAAAAGTAGAACCAATTGTGTATGCTCTTTTTCTGACTTTTTTTGGCTGGACAGGGTGCTGGGCCATTTAATCTAGGTCAGTTCCAGGTTGGACACAGCCTTGAGCAGCATAGTTTTGTGTGAGGCATCCCTGCCTATGGCAGGAGGATTGGAACTAGATGTAAGGTCCTTTCCAACCCAAACCATTCTATGATTCTGTGCTTTGCTAAGAAAGGTTGGACCAGATGATCCTGGAGGTCCCTTCCAATGTGGCATTCTATGATTCTATTTTGGGTTTACTTTTTTTATTTGCTGGTTACTTTAACTTTGGACGCCTCTGTATTCCTGCAATTACTATTACTGGTACTCTTCTGTTTCAGAGTTCACTTTCTTTGGAGGCCGGGCACTAGTCAGTTATTGGAAGGTCATTTGGGAAGGAATTTTTATGCATTTTATGAGGGTGAACCACAACACCCACAGACTAGCAATTAAGAGACCCGCACAGCTATTTGGGATTATCCAGCTTCTGTGGTTTACCTATCCTGCCCTACAGAGGCCAGGAAAGTAGAGATGCTGTTTTGAAATGTTGCATATTGTTTCCTTTCTTTGAGTAGGTGAGGGAGAATTTAGCCAAACTCTTTAACAGAAAACATTTTCACTGCAATACTTCAGTCATGTACACAAAGTTTTGTACAGTTTTAACATTTCCACATTGTATGTTTATGACAGAAATCTAGTGACCTCTCTTCCATGGATTGTTCTGAAGAACAGTTTTTCCTGTAGGCAAGACAAAGAATTAATGAACCGTTTTTACAGAGGACTTGCGCTTCCATGTTTTCTGAAAGCTTTGCTCTTCAGAGGCCTTGGTGTTGACACACAGCTTGTTTTTGAAAGTGACTGCCCTTCCACTGCTCCTTTTTGTTTCAGGCTTCACACCTGTAGGTTGCTAGCTCTAGTCTGATCGGCCTGAAATGTGCACAAGTGTTTTAGTGCAGGTGTTGTACTGAAAGGTTACTCCTTGTGGAAGCCTGACTGTTCATCCAGCCCAGTGACAGTAATACATCAGCAGAGCCACACTGCCGTATCCTGATGGTTGTCTGTGTCTTTTGACTACCTCCTTCATAAACAGCATATTGATGGCAGTGACTAGTGTTCAGACCTTGCCAATCAATACTAACATTGAATAAGAGTTAATTGACACAAATAACTGTACCTGAGAGGTTGTGTACAAGAATGACACCTTACTGTCCTCTAATCAATAATAACTCCTTGTAGAGCACTGAAATAAAGCTGCTTTCTCTATTTGACAGAGTTCTCCCAGATGGCTCAGAGCTGTCTTTTCCATTGTGTCTTACCATAGCAGAATAACTGGAATGTTACGTATGAATTGCCTGTCAGGATGATTCCATCAGGCATTTCTTGGTAGTGTTTATCACTGTCATCAGTACCGAGTCAAGATATTCAGCCTTTGTTTTGTCTCGTGTTCTATAGCTAGAAAATGGTACAGTTTACCAGGTGGAAGCTTTGTTGCCAGCTAATGCCATTAAGCTATTTCAAATAGTAATTGGTAAACATGAATCTTGTCACATCAAACTAGAGCCAAAAGATTCAGCAAATACAGATTATTTTTGTTATCTTTGACAATTTCTGTACATGTAGTACAAAACAGGTCTTTTCATTATTTAACAAAACTCAAGCTCTTGAGACACTGCTTGAGTAATCATTGCTTCAAAGCCTTATTTTGGTTGGAAAACTTGGAGAGTTGAGAGGAAAACTAGTTTAATACCACTTTGATCATTCCTGTCTTTGGACTTCATGATCTTTAAAGTCTTTTCCAACCTAAATGATTCTATGATTCTATCCTTAATGAAAATTAGTTTTGTTAATTTTTAATGTTCCAAAATAGGGAAATGCAGAATGATCCTATCAAGCTTCTTAATCATAAATGCATTTTTAATGACCATTTTAAATATAACTGGGGGGAATTTATTAACAGAACGTGAATTTCAGCAATGAGAAGTACAAATACTTTTATCTTCCCACTTTTTAACACTTTTTTGGTAACTAGATACTTGCCCGAAGAAATTAAAAATGGAAAAAAAAGCCCAAAAACTTGGATGTGAATTTGTTGCCATGTTTTTAACTTTAAGCAGCCTCCCACGTTCACCGGAGCCTGTAGATGTGTTATTGATGACAGGGCAGCTTCACTCGTGGTCTGAATTTATACAAGGCTGTGTAGAAGAGAAGCCTAGAGCAAGAAGGAAGTAAACACAGGGAGGCACTTGCCGATCAGTACTTCTGTTGGATGGTGCCATGTGTCTGAACAAAATGAATGCAGCTGCCCTTTTTGGGTGCCCACATAGCCATAGCTTCACTTCTAGCTGTGACTGCCATGGAATTGCTTGCCTTGAACACTACAAGTCATGCCTAAATTCAGTGATAGCAACTCACACATGAATTGTTTTAAGTTGCATTAACATTTGACTTAAAGATCTGTTTTACTACAAAGTTCAGCCAAACAGGTCAGCAGGTATAAAACACAGCAGTGCTTTTGTTGAGCACCCATGTGGTTCTTTATTCAAACCTACTTTTCTTGCTCTTATTTCTGCACTGGCTCCCATTGCGTAGTTGTAATTCTGGTTTTCCATTTTTAAATAAAGAATCATCAGAGGATTTTCTCCAGTATCATACAAAATCCATATTAGCTTTTACAGCAAATCTGGATCTGGAGCCAATGGGGGCAAGCTAAGGGTGTAAGAAGGCTCATATTTTCATAAGCACATGTGCAGGGCCTGATAACTTCCCAGTGGGTATGAGCGAGAGGGGAGTCCTCACAGCAGCCAGGCCTATTTGTGAGCTAATTTAAAGAATTAGCTTCTGTTCAGTTTTCCCCATCTCACTTTTATATCAAAAAAAAAAGAGGCACATTGGGAATTCTGCAGTTCCTCTGTTACAGGATAAGGTGAGAGAGAGAGAAGCTTGAAAGCTGTGAATTGCTCAGCTACAGCTGTAAATGGTACATCATAACTAGGTGTATTAAGTCTTTTAATGGTAGACTTAAATCAAAATTCAGCAGTTACAATTCTGCTTATTTTCACTTTGAAATGTTCTGATATTTTTTCTTATTATTTTTCAGGTTAACAAACAGAAATATTATTCACAAAATGCCTGAATGGACTCTAATTGCTATTGTTTTGTTATCTGTGTAAGTACCATTTAATGTCAAACATTCTCATATGTAACTGCTTTAGCCTATCAAGACAAGATGTAAGTTTCAGATAAAAGGAGGGAAACTTCAAGTTGGGAATCAACAGAAATGTTTTTTCATGTAAATGAACTGTATTTTCTCTTGAAAAACCAGGTTTGTCCCACGTGCAGTAGCACGTTAACAACGA
This sequence comes from Pezoporus wallicus, assembly GCF_028554395.1. Classification (NCBI taxonomy): domain Eukaryota; kingdom Metazoa; phylum Chordata; class Aves; order Psittaciformes; family Psittacidae; genus Pezoporus; species Pezoporus wallicus. The sequence continues at coordinate 6,904,360 of NW_026642342.1, forward strand.
ACAAACTTAGTGTCATGTTAAAAAACAGTTAAGCTTTAGTGGTTTTTAAAGAGGGCTGGTGGGGTGAAGGAGTATTCTTCACTCTCCTATTTGCTGCTGACAGATATTCTTCTCTGTTACAGCAGGACAAAATGACATGTATTATTTGGATTGTATTATTTGGAGTTGGCATAACTGTTACACTTTTAATTTCTCATTTTACTTAATTTCTTAAAAGATTTTACTTTCACAAATTAAAGGCCAATTATTTCCATAATATGGAAATACTGTTTCCATATTTGCTTCTACATATATTTGTTTGAATATTCTAGCAAACTTATTTGAGAGAGGAAAGCTTTTTTTAGCAACTCCCAAATATCTGAAAGGAATATGGGGACCCAGTGTTTTATTTCTATAAGGATCAGCTTTATTGCTTAAGATTATGATACTACAGTACCTATAGTCCTCCTTAGCTTTATTCTACTTACTGTAGAAATAAATTCTTTCCAAGGGTTTTCCTAACGGGAAGTCTGATTTTATTATAGTGTCTTTCAGTCAATGTCTATATACAGACATAATATATAAAAGCTATAGTAATATGCGTTAAGTAACTTCCTTAATTTATATTTTCCAAATTCATTCACTTTTCTGAAGTTAAAGGTACAAACTGGTATAAACCAGATGGTTTTCTCACCTATCCATTTTAAACATTTAACATGAGTTCACCTTTTAAGCAATCACTGGTGGTTTCACACAGTGTCAGGCCCTGACTTTCAGTAGGGTTAAACCATCAAGCAATCTTTGCATGTCTTTCAGCTTGAATTACAAGACTGCAAAAATCTTTATTCCAGAGGCTGGTTATTACCACACCGCTGCTGCTGCTTTTGGGCTTCCTGGGTCACTGGAGCCTGTAGGACAGAGACGTACTTACAGACATTCAAAGGTCAAGAAGAGTTGTGGGCCAACCTTGTAGCATCCCCAGTACTGCACTTACTTTCCTTGATATTACTTCAGTCTGACACATTGTTCTGGCTTTACTGTCCCAAGGAAGACTATACCAGCAGGCATTAGAGCAGGCTTCAGCGAGCCTTACATCTGTGTCACCCAGCCGGATACCGCTCAAATGATTCATTAAATCAGAACACAGAAAGTAACTTTACTTGAATGCCTTGGCATGAATTTTTTATCAACTATAAGAACAAATCTTTTGTCATTTTTACCATATATTCTTATGGTTGAATTGGTAATTTGTGAAACAGATCTTATGAATTTTTCAAGTAGTCTCTGTACAGTTAAGGAAATGGTGACTCTTTTGGTCAGAAGTTGAAATACATTGCTGGTGTCTCTGCAAATGATGAGCTCTAAATGTTTACATACCTAATGACTGCTTTATAATTGATTTAAAATGTTCTGCAAGTAGCAGGCGGTCATGGTTCTCTGTTTATACTGATTGCTCTCAAGGGCCCAACCCTAAACAAATGAATTGATCCTAAAATAGAGTAGATTTTGTTGTTGTTCTAGTGAAATCATGAATAAAACTCCTGTTGACTTCAGCTTTTGTAAGGTCCATGAAAGCTCAGGATCTTCAGATTTTGTACAACTCTCAGCCACTCCTTAAGAAAGGATGTGCAAGAATGTAGGTGGGGTAAGAAGGAGTGTTAAAGTTGCGCTAAGAAGATGATGAGTGTTGCATCATTTCTGGAAAGATTAAGACAGCATGTAACTACTTGGGAATTCTAATCAAACTTGAATATTTACTGGAAGTTAGAATTGTGCAGGGAAAGGCTACTGAGGATCTGGGCAACCCTTTGCAGACAGGTCCTCAGATTGTGGCCCTTACCTCCTGTAGTCTGCCAACAAACCTGTCGTATTTTATTAATATTGTTCATAAAAAGAATTATACCCTATTAAAGTTTTCTCTGGCTTCCCCTTAGCTATACTGAGAGTGTATGTGCTATACTGCTTATTTCTTTATGGGTAATTTCATGTAAATTTTGAGGTGCTGGAGTGTGTTCAGAGAAGGGCAACAAAGCTGGTGAAGGGTCTGGAGCACAAGTCTGAAGAGGAATGGCAGAGGGAACTAGGGATATTTAGCCTGGAGAAGAGGCGGCTCAAGACCTTATTGGACTGTCTGAAAGGAGGTTGGCTGAGAAGACTGGAACTCAGATTGCTACAAGTAAGAAGCTGTAGGACAAGAGGAAACCGCCTCAATTTGCACTGGGGAGGTTTAGATCAGATATTGGGAAAAATTCCCTAATTGAAAAGACTATTGAGCAGTGAAACAGGCTGCCCAGGCAAGTGATGGAGTCACCATTCCTGAAGGGGTTTAAAAGATGTGTAGATGTAGCACTTAGGGATATGGTTTATTGGTGGCAGTGCTGGATTAACAGTTGGACTCGATCTTAAAGGTCCTTTTTAACCTAAATGATTCTGTGATTCTTTACTGCATGTTGCAGCAGATGTAAAGTGATTTAAATGGCAGAATTTAAATAGGGCCTGAGTTGGAGATAGTTCTTTACTAGCTTCTGTTACTGAAAGAGGAGAACGTTTTCAGAATGTGTATTCATAGGCCTTGACCTGATCCGAGACACAGGATGGACATCTTACTGCTAACACTAAACAGTGAAGTAGCATAAGTAACACCCTGGAAGACAATAAGATTTCCAGGAGGATGAAAGACCTTATTACAGGTACCAGAGGTATAAGAACAGAGACTACCAAAGGCAGAGAAAGAATGGGATTTCAGGGTATACCTCCAAAGAAACTAAAGACCTCAAGTGTATTTTGGTTTGTATGGAAGGGCAGGGTTGTTTTGTTTAAAGTAGCAACTATTGGACTTCGCTTGCACCCCATTTTGTGAATCGATATTGTGGCTCGCCACTTCCTCCTTGTACATGGCATCTGCTAAGCACTCAGTGTACTTCACAGTGCACTTTGAGTGCCCTCACCCTTTTTGTGGTATGTTACTGGGCAGAATAACCATTGTCATTACTGCTGTATTGAATTCAAGTGTCAGCACTGTTTAATATTTTGTATCACATTATGATTATGCTGTCTTCCTTTCACGGGAGTGTGCATATTAATTCTTTGTAAGATACAGCATGTTGGATAGTCATAACACCTAATTTTGGTGCTTAAGTTAGACCTAAGCTTCCTCTATAGTCTGCTGGTCCTCAAGAAGCTATTAGAAGTAGTTACATGCCCTTGAGTTTCCTGACTGTTTAAGAAACCAGGGCTCCTAATTCTTTGCTTTGAAATAAAGTGCTTGAAACTAGACAGTGGGACTGTCTTTCTCAAAGTGTAAAATGTTGGTGATCACAACATTGGAGCATTCCCTGTTCCTAGTGAACAGCTGGATTTATTCAATCAAGTTATCATGTAAAATATGAACAGCTAGTCTCAGCCTTTATTGAAAATCTAGCCTGAGGCACTCCTGGCTTTATAACCAGCACATCCAGCAATGCTTCCTACAGTTCACTTTGACAGCCAGAGAATTACGTTCAAATAATTGCATTCATGCTCATCGTGGAGTGGGTGCCTCTTTAAAATTACCTGTAGGTGAAATGTCTTTTTTATTTGTCATTTGAAATAACATTGACAGTGGTAGCTTTCTGGGTCTTCCTGCTGCAATGTGTAGGATTTTTTGTTACAGTAATAGCTGCTCTATAATGCACTGTAAACTAGAATACAGAAGTTGCATCTTTCCCCCCCAGATAAATAGATACAAATACAGAGGTTCAAGAAAGCAGTGGAAGAGTGGTTGCTATACAAGCAAGGGCACTTGCTGTTTTCAGTGTATACCCCTGGTACAGTCTAATGGAAAGCTTTCAAGATATTTTCAGGAAATGTCTGCTTTCATTTTACTTATCTGGGCTGGCTGGTTCCAGTGAACTGTGGTCAGCTGCATCTACCCAGCCAATGCAAGAGGTTCCCCCCGCTAAAAGCTTTGAAGCATTTCAAAATGTTCTGGGATTAGTTTATAAGCATTCGGCTGCAGTATTTAAACAAACTCAAAATGACCATGATCACTAAACAAAAGCCATCATTATATGTGTGCAGCCACTTTAGATAAATGTGTCATGTGGAGATGGACTCTAGAGGTTTACTCTCTTGGAGATAACAGTTCAGGAACTGGAGAATCTTGGGTTCAAGAATGCATTTTTACCTCTTTGCACACAAGAGCACATCTATTGCTTCAGCACTGACATGTCTAAATTAGTTTAAGAGGTGTTCAGATGTTTGGGGTATTGCTGCTGTGTTCTTATCTGAAAATGTCTGAATGTATGAAATGTGCAAATCCAATATACAAATAACATACTGGATCTTAATCAGACTTGCAGAGTGACTCTTTCCTATAGAAACCACATACAAGTCAGCTGGATGATCTTTTATATAGCAAGTTTGGTGATAGAAGATTGGGTCCAGGTTTCAACTGAGAAAAATCATTTATTGTTAAGCTAGAAATGTAGCAATTGCCCATTTTGAAATGGAGTTTACAGGACTAAAAATCAAAAAAGTCTTTCTTTTATAAGACTGTTTGAATAGTCATAGTATTGTCTCTGTTTGTAGAGTTAACAGTGTGAAATAGCAAAAAGGCAACTTTGTCTTAACACATTAAAGAATTTAAAAGTATATTCTTCCCTTTTTCTGTCTTAATTTTAGGTTGTCATTTGGTGAGTGTGAACTCAAATGGGTTTTCTGTTAAGCAGTTTTTACGTATCAGTACTTTCTAAGCACACTCAAATCTGCATATTTGGTGTTTTGTGGAGATCAGTATTACTTTACTTCCTCCTAGCATGTTCCATGTACTACTTAGAAAACATATATAGAACAGTATTCTGAAGGATTTGCTGTGTTGCTAATTGGAATTAGTTGCTGCTAATTTTAATTACATATCTTTGTCATTCACAAGGGAGAAAGTAGAAGAAGAAACCTTAGTAGCAGTTTCAAAGTTGCTGCTCGCACAAAAAAAAGACCCTGTCGTTTTTTGTGTGTTGCTGTAGTGCTGTTATGCAGGGAAGTGACTGGATTTCACTGCAGCACATGCAGCTGCAGGTTCTTCCACTCTCGTATTTCTTGTGGATAGCCTTCTGAATGGGAGATTTGGATGTGCCATGTAACGTGTGATGCCCAGTGCAAGCTCTGAGATGAGTCCAGGATCATTAGTTCCCCTTTACAGTTGTGGTCCTTGACCCCATCAGCAGGAGCAGAGCCTTAGCACATGCTGTTTCCTGGACTTGTGTGTCATGGATCTGGAGGGTTGGCTCAGGAAGCTGTCTTCTCTGCACCTCCCAGTTTTGCTGCCCACTGCAAGGGAAGAGCAGGGTCACAGCTTTCTCCCAAGTGACTCAAAAATCTCTCCAGTAGAGAGGAATCTGCAGGTTCCCAGCAGTGTATGTGGGCATTCAGACTGAAGTTGTACAGAGCTGGCATGCAAAGGGCATCACTAGTTATAAACTGTCCTTCATGGTGGTGGTGTTCTGACTAATTTTTGTTAGAATCTAGAAATACGTTTGTGTGTGCATAATGTTGAATCTTCTGCTTTAGTCACCCTTGTGAACTTTATATTCCAAATGCACTTGTGAATTAAGATTCTGGTAGCAGGGAAAGTACTTTCCTCTGCCACTTAATTTTAGCCTTTTGTGTGAGTAAACAAAGAGATTTTTGTTGCAACTTCTGCTTCAGCCCTCAGAAGGATAGCATGCTAGGTTTCAGAAGACTGCTTTATCACATTGACTCTGGGAGAAGCTAACTCAGGCAGTGAAGTTCACGTCCAGTTGAACTCTGTGCCACAGTTATGATCAAGCAGATAGAAGAATTGCCCAGCCCTATGAGGTAACTGGTTTAAACTTATGGTTCTTGACAAGGTATATATTTAGAAGATTTCTTTGGTAATGTCAGAGTTTTCCTCCTTCCATAATTGTTGCTTACACCTTTGCTTATTGGAAGTCATGTCATAGCACAGAGTAAGTTGTACAGTTACACGGTAATATAGAAAGCTGAAAGTAAGATGTGAGTAATCCACACTCTTAACAGCTGCACTAAACTTAGTTTAAAACTAAATGTATTTTACCTTCATCCACTGAGCAAACTGAACTGTTCGTTTTGCAACTGAATCCTGAAGCTGTAGTCCTATGAAAGTATCCTTGCTTCCTCATTAATAATTAATCTTAATACATTCAATGCAAACATTTTTTATCATGAAACATTACCCACCTGTTAAAAGAAAAACATGACTTTGACACACACTTGCATCTTTCATTTTCAGAGTTCTAACTTAGTAAACTTTCTAAAGAACAGCCTACATTAATGGAGGTATGACACGTACACAGTGTTTTTTGACTTACAGGAAACTTCATTTTAAGATGAAAATCAGTGTTGATTTGGCTTGTTATTTCTGGTACACATCATTGGAAAGGTTATTATGGCGTCCTAGCATGTGATACCCAGGTATTTTGTACCAACAGAATTTTTAGCATGAGTTCTGGATTAATTTGGTTGGTTCTATGCAGAGTCAGAATGGCACCTCTAGTAGATTAAGTGGTGTGTCCTGTTCTTCTTTAGCACTGAAGTGAACTGTGCCCAAAGTAGAAATACTGTATTCCTTAACTTTTCTGGAACCACTACAACAGGAAAACTGTGACTGTAGAAAATCCCTGAAAGGGCAGTATCTTGTGAAGATCTAATCATTCCTCTCTTCAAGGTTTCCTAGTACTTTAGGAAACTGGTGCAAAGGAAGTTTGTTCTACTATTTGTTAGTTTCTTACTTGTTGAGAGATGAAACATTTTGGCGCCCAGTGGTCTTGTGTAGTCTGAAAATCAAGTTCTGAGCCTGATGTAGGATGTTCCCAGTGAATAAGATGTACAGTCGTTTCTGAAATGTGTTCCTTTCATGTTTATGAAAACAGAAAATACAGCCTTTTTGGGGAAGGGAGGGAGGAAAGAAATCCATGTCGCTGACAAGATGACGTATAAAGTGCATCTCTTGGCAATGGGCTATGATGAAGCTTTCAGAATTTACAGACAATCCAAGCTGGTGGATTTAGCATCAGGATGCAGATGGCTCTTTTTGATACAAAGTGTATGATTAAAGTAAATATTTGGGATAAGATGGCAGCCACTGGTTAATCAGAATGTTATATAAATAAGCAGAAAGTAACTATACATAGCATTTTGCATGGTATAATACAAAGAAATTGGAACGGTGATTTCCATAACAACAAATTATGTTCTTTTCCCATTCCTTCTGTAAAGTAAAAGTGTGTTTTAGTTGGCTGTCAGCAAACATAGCTAACCAGTGTATGGGAAGGTATGTGTGTATAATTCATACTGTTAACTGCAAAACCAGCATCAGTGGAAAAGCCATATGGATGCTTGATTATTTAGAGGCTTGGTATCTCGGTACCTTTCCTTTCATTTTGATGTACACCACACTTAGAGCTGTATGTATCCCTCTCTCCCACCCTGTTTATCCATCTCTCTGTCAGAACATTTGAAGATGACACTGAATAGCTGAAACTCATTCTTCATAAAACTCAATATATGTGAGATGAGGTATCCAGGATTTTTTTTAAAGGATAAAAAATAGCTGAGATTCATGTGGCTCTTCATGTTCAGTTCAGACCTCATCAGGTATTCTGCCTTTTTAGGTATACTTTCACAAATCAGTGTTAATAGTGTTCTGTTATAGAGAAGGTGACATGGAGATTAAGGGTAGGACAGTGATTTATTGGAGATCAGCAAGTCAGTAATAGATCTGCAAATTAAGCAATTAAACAGGAAAAGGAGTTGTGGGGGTTGTTTTGGGTTTTCTTGGGGGGAGGGAAGTGTTTTTTTGGTTGGCTTTGAATTCTACCAGGAGCTGGATGTCTGGGGAAAAGTGCTTACAAATCTTTAACTTTGGGGGATTTTTAAGATCCTCATTTTGTCAGGTCCACAGCTGCACTGACACTGGTTTTCCAAACTGGCAAAGGCAAGTAGAAAAATACTGAGATCCTTATGTTTAACTTATGAAGGAAAAAAACCCTGTGGACAGAGTGGAAGCAAGCCTGTTCCTAGCATGTCTCTTTACTCAGCTGCATTATCCCAGGTGCTTGGTCTGTGAATTGGACTGAAAGGCAGATAATCAAGTTACAATGATGTTAGAAAGTGGTGAAACTAAACTATGATCAATTTAATGATCATCATTTCCATAGTAACTGAGTACAGGTGAGTACGTTTTATGAAGTCAAGTATTGACAATTTACTTACCCAAGCACATTGCTCTGTAGCTGGTTTAACTAGAAGACAATACATTTTGTTTAATTTTGATTTATATTTTTTTTTCTTCCTTATCACTGAGATAATGAATTGACAGGAATAGATGACCAGTATATGGCAGCAATCAGGTCCTGCAGTTGCAAAAATGGATGTATATGAAAGAATCTTTACTTCATTAGATGTACAAGGCTTGTATATAAAGGCATTTTTTAGGTATTAAATTGTCCCATGATATGTGCACAGCAATTTATACAACAGTGTGCATTTTACAAAGTCCTTAAAAGGTTCAGGAACTCAAAAGCTTATAACTAAGCATTTTTTAATCTTAAAACTAAAGACTTACACCCGTGCTTAATTTCATGTAGGTAAGTAACCCAAAGACTTCAATGGCATAGATTCCAGTATTTAAGAGGTGTCCCAGGAAAACTTTGTGGAAGATAAAATGTAAGGAATAGAAGACTTAAAAGGATGAAAGGATTGTTTTAAAAATAAATTTTAAATTTATTAAATAAATGTAAATTTAATAAATTTTAAATCTTGACTCAGTTGAAAAAGAGGGGAAAAAATGGGATGGGAACAAATGGTAGGACTGAGAAGTACCTTTGATCTGTCAGCTGGTTAGCAGGAAACAGACTTCAAATAAATGCAGCTCTTTAAACAAGGCCTGTCCTTGAAATGTGTACCTAAGAAACTTAGATTTGTTAGAAACAAACAGCTGATAGTGATTTCTTCTGGGTTTCTGTTGTGAATTTTTTTGCCTTGGCATTATGCAGATTTCATAGTGAACTCAACCGAAACCTTTTGAACAAATCCCTGTATGAATATTGGTGCTTTAAATCCACACACTATGATAGAAGTTCTCATGCTTCACATCTGTGAACCGATGTTGTAGTAATAACTTGGGATATGGTAACATAGAGGTGGGTACCATACTTTATTCTGCAGTCATATCTATTAATACAAAATAGGTTTTTGTAATTGTGTAATAGGAATCACAATCTCTGATCCTGCTAAACTTTGTATGAAGAGTACCCTGCATAAGAAACATAGATGTTCTTGAGCTGGTTTTGGTGCTTGCTTCAGTCATCTTGTCTGGCTAGAGGTTTTTCTAATCCACTGTTAAATCTGGAAACTCCGATTGGCACAAGATTGCCCAAGCAATTGGTTTTTGCCAGGCCTATCTGATATTTGTGTTGATGGCAGTCTTGGTAGTTATTTTAACATAAATGTTTGCAAACAGAGTTCCCAAATACCACTAGAACAGGAGGCCAATAGACCCATTCCGTATTATTACTATAGCTTTAAAGGAGTCATGGGTCCCTGAATTTTTGTCACTCACATTGTAATATCAGAGTATTTCCAGAGTGTTCTTTCTTACTAGACACACTGTACCTGGGCTAAAAAAAATGAGCCCCAAGTACTGAATGAAGCCAACTGCTTAGTGTTACAGGATCAACATAATGCTAGCAAATGCAGTGTACGTTCTAAGGCATGTTGGCTTCAGGCGTACGGTGTAGAGAACTGACACAAACGGCACTAAATGGCTGTACTGAATTATACTAAATCATTGTGCAGTTTGATGAAATGTCCCACCATAGTTTCTCTGAACACATCTCACACTTACTTCAGGTGTTCCTTTGCATTAGACTTTTCCTTTGCCTGTAAAATTAATTCCTGACCTAATGATGTAAATAGAATTCTTTCTATATATGTTTTACTTGTCCTTCATAGAAAGTCAAAGGCCATCTGTCTTACAGCAGTCAGTATTTTGAGGGCAGTCTGAATTTACTTGAATTTTTTTCCTCTTCTGTCTCTTGTTGTACGAGTGCAATATTATTATATTAATATTATTCGTTGCAGGATCTTTGAAGTCATGCAGCTGGCTGTTATAAATAACAGCTGGCAGCTGATGGAGAGATCCTTAACTCTTTGGGCAGAGGGAAGAAGTGGCATAAACAATCTACCCTGCTATTCATGCACATAGTGTGTTCGTTAGGTGAAAAAAAAAGAAAAAAAGTACAGAGATCCAGAACATTTGCATTTCATTAAATCATTCAAAATAAACAGTTTCTGTACCTCATCAGGTAGCTAGAAGCCTGTTGCCTCAACATGGATCCCCTGCAGAGTACAGTTAAAACACTGGAGTGCCTTTCCAAAACTTTCCTTTTGTAGCTTGATGGACAAATAAGACATGAACTCTTGGATGGTATGTTAGAGTCGAATCAGCAAAGGGGTTTGCAACTGTTTATTCAGCCTTCAAAGCCTGTGTGAGGAGAGCACAATTACAATATGAGGGAGCTCTGCTAAGCAGTCCCAAGGGCCTGACCTTAAGGCCCCAACCTGTCTTAGAAAGCAATGTTGGTTGGGCTGGTGTTGTCTGAATTACCAGTTGCCTATTTGGACAGAACTGATTGCGGGGGGGGGGGGGGGGGGGAAGAAAAAAGGAAGGGAAGGAATCTAATCCATTGTCTCTTTTTCAGTTGTTAGTAAGCACTTGTTATCATGTGGTTAGATAAATCCTTGTTCCTGTAGGTGTGCTTTCCTTTTACTGGTAGTTGTAACCACCTGGGCTGCCCCCCGGTAAAAGGGAATGGAAGTTGATTTGTGTCTGGATATCAACTATATGAAAAGTGTGTGTGAAAGGTGAACTCTAAAAAAAACAGATTCTATATTGTAAGTATATACATAAACTGTATGTATCAAAGAGAACATTCTTCTTGAACAGATTTGTAGAAGCTGCATAGGAAAATGAAGGTCTTGGAAACAGGAAACAAAATTAACTTGTGAATGAAGCATGAGTCTTGCCATATACTCGGATTCTGTAGGAATCCAGTTGCTGATTTTGAATCAGTGTTTGTAGCATTGATTGAAATGTAGTGGACAAAAATTTTAAACTATGAATAATTTAGTTCCTATTGTCATCAGAGGATTGAAGTGTCTGTGCTGGATTCTGTGGACAAGTCAGTACACAATAATGAAAGGAAGTTAAATAATAAATAAAACGTAAGTGGCACTTTAGCTTCAAAATTCTTGTCTTTATGATGAGAATTGGTTCTTCAGGCTATGTTTAAAACCAGACCAGAAATAGCTTTTTTTTTCCTAAGAAAATTGCCTGTTTATTTCAGTCAATTGTCACCATTCAACACTGCAGGCTTTAGAGTATTTTATCTTTCATTAAGAAAATGGAATATAGGAAAAAACTTAGGGAGATTAAAGAAAACTGTGACTGAATACTGACTTCCCTCTTTGACCAACAGGATATTGTGTAGAACATGCAGAATCACAATGATGCTTTGACTTACTCTGTCAAAATGTCTGAGTGCCTTTCAGTGGGGGGTTCATGAAGTGGATAAATATGATATTGGTCAAAGAGCCCCAAATTAGAGGTTGCTTTAATTTCAGAGTTGCAGATGACACTGATTCTAATTATTTTTTTCTGGAACTAGTATAATTTGATTTAAAAGACTTAATTCCAGAGATAAATTTAAATTCTTGTGCATCTTGGTTGTGAGATGCTTCCAGTTCAAGATTGTCTGTCAAATATTAATGTGTTCTAATGGAAAATACTCACTCTAGAGACAGTCTTTTGCTTTTAAGGTTTGGGGGTTTTAAATGTTGAGCTTTTTTAAATCATGCTCGAACTAGAGTTATAAGAAACAAGTGGGGAGATAAGCAAAATTGAGCATAACAGCTAAATTATAGAAGCTGAGGCTGTAATGGTTGCTAATTTCTGAATGTAGGTTAAACCAGTATGATATGTGTAACCACTTAATTATAACAAAAGTTATAATTTTTTTAAGCTCCCTAGCGTTGTGTCTTTAACTTACAACTACAGTCACATTGTGCTTCAGCTTTCTGGCTGATACAAACTCTTGCCTAACAGAAGCATTATGCTTTAAGGGCTGTGGAAATCTCTGCTGTGATTTAAGGTTCTTTACTAACAAAATTGCTGTCCCTAGACAAGTGTACCGCATGCAGTGATATCCTGGTAAGGGACTCAATTAATTAAGCAAGCAGTCTATGTGTTGTGTAGAACATACAGAATCACAGTGCTGCTTTGACTTACTCTGTCAAAATGTCTTTCAGTGGGAGGTTCATGAAGTGGATAAATGCAGCATTTCAGTTCACCCTGTCAACTGAAGCCCTATTATTAAGTGATTGATACATTGGCCACACTCCAGTTGTATGTGGAGGCAGATGGTCTGTGGGCTGCAGTGCACATTATTTCGATGAGTTTTATTGCTGATCTGTAACGCTTGTTGTATTGACTCAGCCTAGCCATTCGTCTTAAACAAAATTGTTTAATCAGTTGTGTCGGAGACTTCCTTCATAGGAACATAATTAAAATGGAATCTAAGACTGTATTCTGTAAAACTGCTACATTAGAAGAATAGTATTTGCACTCAATAACATTCTTATTGCACATCAAATCTGTAACAAAATCAAAACACCCCAGTCCTTGTGAGTTCCAATTCTTTATATCTTGTAGAAGCTATCTGAGAGGATTTCCTTCATGATTTCAACTCAAAATGGTTTGTACAGAGCTGGTAAGACAAATATGCTAATACTTCTTGTAGCAGTTGATATTTAGGTAGTTCTGTCCCAAGTGTTTACGAAAAATACATGTGGAAGACGGAAAGCTGGAAATCTTGTGGATTTAAGGCTTTGTAACTTAATTCTTCTAAGCGCTAATTAATTATTTATAAAGATGAGCAGTCCTACTTTTATGAGTTTTCTTCTTCCAAATCTGGAATTGACCAAGTGTGAGTTTTGAATGGAAAATGACAATTTCCAAGATCTGTGAGCCACATGATGGTAGCATTCCCTACTTTTGAATTAAAGATTTTGACTTCAATAAGCTGCTTTGCTTTCAGTGCCATTTAATCAAACACAAAGAGCACTGGATCACTAACTGGTCATTGCCAAATCTCACCAGTACACTTCAATGTACAGTTTCATTAAATATTGCTCTTCTGTGTCTGAATATTGGCAATACTCTGGAAGACTTTTAGTGCAAAGGGGTTTTCTATTCAGATCAGGTTCTGTTTAATGCTTTGTTGGAGTTGACAGGTAATGCTCAAGAACCTTTTGTGCTATTTAGTGCAACTTTGTCATTCTGGTAGAAGTTTCAGTCATCCTGGTTTTGATGATAAAAAAAAGACTTAAGTGCTTAAAAAACAAAAGATAGAAACTGAGAGAATTAAAAAAAAAACAAAAACAATTTTTATGTTGCGATGATTACATTAAGTCTTATTCATGGCACTCAAATGCCTGTAATAACTGGCAAAAACATTTATATCCTATTTTCCAAAGCTTTCTATGGAAGGACAGGTGGTGCTTGCCCATTCTGTCATTCTGCTATTTAATTCCATTCTCACTCAAGTTCCAAGCATAGCAGACAAGGTAAGGGATTGGCGATAGTTACCTTTTCCTAGAAGGAGCTTATTTTTGTTGCTATTTTTTAGATTTAACGTATAGCTTTTATTCATGAATATACCAAGTGCTTTGCATGCTATTAGGTAAGTTTATGTGCGCTCAAATTCTCCATGCTTTTTGTATCATTTTAGGTGACCAACTTTGGGGGAACAGAAAGGTTCCAACTCTTAGGTGGTTTTGTTCTTACCCAGTTTCAGGCATCTGTTTCAGAGAGCTGTAACTGGTTGATATCACGGCGCTGGCTTTGAAATTTAAACTTTTTTTCAAAGAGGATTACAGACTTCATCTTGCACAGAATCAAAAAGGTTTTCTTGAGGTCCAATATCTAAGAACAGTGCCGTACAATTAGTTTGGGGTTTTTTTGTTGAGCTTCCATAAAAGGATATTATCATTTTTGGATAAGAAGTGCCAATTAGTGCTTTTAACTACATAAAAATACTGGTTCATGCAAAGCACTGAAACAGTGTGAACGTTGTGTGATAGATGTCATTTAATAGCTTGATGATCACATGAATTTCACTTTTTTTTTCCTTGAACATGTAGAATAACCAGCAAATCAAAATTTTATCTATCAGATTTAGTTTGGTATTTTTAACACTTCTTAAACTGGTGTAAGTGGGTGTGCAGGAAACTGACACTGTTTCATTAAGTCTGATCTATACTGTACTACTTTTCCATGAACTGAGCATGTTTCATTTTAATGGGTATATAACTTTGGACAGTAACATTTAGGTCTGTATGCTTTTGTGATTGGTTTAAAACCATTTAATCCTTTAGATTCTTATTTTACTTTAATGTGAAACAAACTTTTGTGAATAATGTTGTAACATGAAAAAGACGTAAAGAAGCAGAACTGATCTTCCTCTCTTAACTGCTGCAGTAGCCGGCTATTACTATTGTGGTCCGAAGTATCGTATTTCCTATTTATATTCTACATCTTTTGAAGGTGCTGCCGAGTTTCGAGGCCTTTCCATGATCCTTGAACTGAAATCTTGTATATATCATTAAATTTAATCAGCCGTGATAGTTTCTTCAGAGATAGGGTCATTGCACCTTTAGTGGCTTCAAGATACTGATTCCAAATGCTGTTCTGGTTTATTTGCATACCATTATGGTTTAATTTTGTTAGCATTTCGTGCAAGGATGAGAGCACAGCCCTTAATGTGTTGTCATGCAGCAGCTATACCTCAAATAGTCATTGGACCAGTGTTACTTAGAGCACAGAACTCAACCACTCTCTGCAAACCAGCAACTTGTGTTTGTTCTTTTGCAGACAAAAAATTCTGTTCCAACAGCCAGATAAAAGTAGAAGAGTACTCGAGTACTCAATTTCTCAATATTTAATGCTTGGCTGTTTCTCTGACAATAGCAATACCTTTTTCTTGGTATGGGTTATAGCAGCTACTCTTTACAAGGAGTGTTTTAAACTGTCTGAGAGTTAGGACATGTTTGTAAATCATGAAACCATGTCATACCACTGACTGCAGTTCCAGGAAAGGAAAACACAAATAGATTGCTTAGCATGGAAGTATAAAGATTTAAGTTTTAGAATATTACTTAAAACTGCACAAGTTTGCTGCTCTTTTTGAAAAAATAACATCCTTACTCATGTCCTGTTAAACTCAAGGCCAGAGTAAGAAAATTCAGCTAAAAATGTGTTTAAATCTCCAACATTGCCAAGAGTGTTCAGCAGTGTTAATACTGCCTGGTACCAGCACTCAGGAAGTCAGGACTGCCTGTGCCACCAGTCTTGTTTCATGTATAACCTACTTAATCCTGGGGAGGGTGAATTGAAGATTGGTAATAATGCATCTCCAGGTCTTTCTCTCACTATCCTTGTCTCCAGGCTAACACCCTGATGTGGTCACCCTGATCCCCTATCAGCACTTCCTCTGCTCCCATGCTGGTAAAACAATACAAAACTCAACCTCCAGATTGTCACCCTGGGCAGCAGCCCTCTGCTTTACCCATTTCACTAGGGTAAAGAAACAACTCAGTCCTGTCTGTCATCAGATACATTACAAATCCTTGTGGCCTTAGTCTAAGGATCACAAATCCAACTGTGAATACTTCCTTTTTGTGGGAGGCTTTATATAGCAAGGTTTGCACACAAGTCTGTTTCTGTGCTGTGTCCTTTTCTGAGCACCTACCAAAGTCCTTGTCCCCAAGTGTCAGTGTTTGATAGTTCAAACATTTAGCTAAATGTACTTACTGAAATGGAATCCAAGAAGAAATAGAAAATAATTTAATTCATTAAGCCTATTTTTTTGTAGATTTATTTTTTGTATTAAAAGACTATTTACTATGTTTTGCAATAGTTCACAAACAAAAGATCTTACTATTTTTGCTTAAAAGACATATATGCAGCTTTCTAGAAGTGCAGATGGTCTTATTACCAATTACTGCAGGGAGGTTGATCTCAGTTGGTTTTCTGAGCTAAGAATTTTTTAAGAAGCTGTTGACTACCTTAAGTTTCTTATTAAATGCACATAATTTTGTGAACCTATTCTAAAATAATTCCTTCCTCTATAGTGTCAATTTTTATTTGACACTACTTAAATTTGGCACTATTTATTTAAATACAGTATTCCAGATGAAGTGACTGGTGCTAGGAGATAAGTTCTTGTTAAGTGATCTTGTCAGTTGACATTTCATGTTGAAGCATAAGCTTTTACTTGATTTTGGTCATTTAAAAAGGTTTGGTTTTTTTTTTAAATCATTTGTGCTTGGGAAGTAGATTCAAGTATTACTACCTTTGCAATAGAATTGTGAGAAAAACAAAGGACTTCAGGATAAAAGTAGATTAAAATAAAATTAAAGCACATATGAAAACCACAGCTGATCTTGTCACCTCATCTCCATACAGGTATTATGAGCAACCTGTTGTAGTAGGTGTGTCTGTAGCAGGGGGGTGAAACTAGATGACCTTCAAGGTTCCCTCCAGCTCTAACCATTCTATGATTATATACATAGATCTGCATGGCAATAGCTCATTCTAAACTGAGGAATGCACTTTAGCAGCGCAGTGTTTGGTGTTGGATGTGCACTAATACCCTATTTATTTCTATTGTCTGTTCTCATGTATAGACACTTTATTCTCCTAGTTGGCAACTACTTTCAGCTTCCATTCATTTAAGCTTTAAAAACAGTGGGAGTTTGATGAACTTCATCTACACAGCAGTTCAGAAAATCAGGCCCAAATGGAAGACTGCAGGCACTTTGAGACTTTAAGCATCTAATTTTGCTACCAAACCAGAAAATAATTTCACTATAGCAAAGATTTGTTATAGTATCAGCTTTAAAATTGATACTTAATATCCTATAGAAAAACTTCAAAGATTAAATTAGCATTGTTCTAGTTTTGTCTTTCTTAAAGCCTGTTTTTTAAATAGTTCACTGTGTAAGAAGTATAATTTAAAATGCTTTAGAACAGACTGTCAAAACAGAAATCAAATTGCTCTGATTACTCACTCAAATTGCTCCTTGGTTTGAGAATTTAATTGGTGTCTCATGAACCCATGTACATCAAATAAAATTAGTAATACTCTAAAATGCCTCTCTGAGAGGCTTCTATGTGTTTAGAGAAATCTGATCTTCAAGCAAAATGCATTTGCTGTTTTGACATACTATGTGTGTTACGGCTTTGAGAACAGAGGGAGAATCATCCAAGTAAGTGGCCCTCTTGAATGTCTTCATGGAGTTTGACAGTGTGAGACTTACCAGTTAAGTACAACTTCTGTCAATGAGTTAAAATGTTCATCTTGAATTTATATTTGAGTGTATTTATGTGTATATATATTTGTATTTAAAGTAGTCCTCTTGGTTACTCTAAGAATTTTATAGTTCTCATCTTATATAAAGAGCTACTATACAACTTTTACAGTTTAGGAGCTTTGTGGTAAAGAAGAAAATGACTGATAACCTCCTTTTTGCATGTAATTATATAACATTTTGCCCTTTCTTCTGAATTCAATTTGTCTACATTATAGACCAATGTACACCTGTATAATACATACAACCTTACGTACTGTAATGGATCAAGTATGACATAAGTGCCTTTCTTCAGTACAGGTATTCGAACTCACAAGCTTTGCTTTCTTATATCTGACACTTAAAAGTCACTTTTCTATATCATATATATATTTAATTTTTACTCTTTTTTTTGCCAGATTGTCACAAACTACTCCGCTTTTCAAGAGTACTGAGATGAGCCCAGTGCACACCCAGTTCCTGACTACATTGCTGGAGGAACTGCATTTCACAAAAGAAGATCTGGAAAGTTTAACAAGAATATTTCTCAAGGACTGCCTGCTTCAATGGTCAGTCAATTGCAAGTTAATTTGCATGGTATAAAACTAAGCCACGTAGCAACAGGTTTGATTTTCAGCATTTTGTGAGTGTGTACACTGCCTACAGATCGTATTAGCCAGAGTAGAACATGTGTAAAGTACATATTGAAGAAATACGTATGATATGAAAATGAGTGTTATCATCTTGTCATTTACAGTAAAGGCCAGCTGCTTATGTACCACTTCAATCTTTGGATAATAATTTATATATACAACATTTTATATATACATTTGTTTATAATTGGTTTTTGTAGAGTTGGTTTACTGCAGTTCTTGGAGGAATTTTTACTCAAGTTCTGCTACAGTTTGTTACAAAAGAAAGTGTGGCTACAATGGTTAAGTCTTAGTTCGGGGTTTTTATTATTGAAATGAAATTGTTATGTTTTGGTATAAAACAGAGCTAAAAGCAGGGTATTTTATGCATAATACTAAGACTACATTCTGGGTAGGCTGAGAATGTGAACAACAAATAGCTTATTTATGTTGATCATATTTAACTGATTAGATTAATACAGCATTATAGTAATTAGTGTAGTAACATTACTGACCTCACTCCTTTGTTCCCCACAGAATAAGGTGATCATGTTAACATCTCCTGCTATCTGAAATAGTGGTGCAGAGAACAGAAGAACACCTTCAACTGTTGGACCTTCTTTCTTTAAAAAAAGAAAAAAATACATTTACTCTTAATTATACTTCTTGCACTTTTGATTTTTCATTTCCTTCCTATGAATAAGAATTCTCAAGTCTTGTGGAGAAGCCAACTCTAACAGCAGTTGTTTAAGACTAGGTAAAACGTAGATCATCTGAAAACCGTCTATTTAAAAGCAGTAAAAAGGAATTTGCATTGGTTGGGATTTTACTTGCCCTGGAAATCTTTAGCCAACATTTGTCTACAAGAACTGGGGAACGAAAGGAAAAAAAACAAGCATATTAGCCTGGAGTGTTAAGAACACTGTAGCTGACATTTTTCCAATTGATCCAATGCTTGGAACAGTAATCTTTAAAAACAATGACAAGAGTATATAAAGATGTCTGATGTATAGCCTGTTTGTCTTACTGCTTATGAGAAATGTGGTGGTCTTTGAACTTGTGTACAAGGTAAATAGCTTCTAATGGTTACTAATTTGGACTTTAAAATATATTTTAATAACTAAAAGCTGAATTTTTGGCTTTCTGTATTCATTTCAGAGTTTTGTTTAGACTCTGTTTAGACTTGTTTCTGTCACTGATTATAAAATGCAATTTAAAACTAATCCATTGGTAATTGTTAATGATTCCGTATTATGGTTTCCTGCATAGTTCTCACTGTCCTTCGAGAGACCTGAGAAGAAATTGTCACAGCAAACACCAGCACAAGTTAAGGCTGAAACAGGGTGTAGCAGAGCTGCTACATAGCAACTCCATTTAAGAAACAGTCTATTCCCTGATTTTGTTTCTGTAATTGGACACCAACAGGGAACTGTACACTTCATCATGTTATTGCAATATAGTTCCTTCATGACAATCAGGATAAACACATTGATTGCCCCCCTATACACAGAAGCCCATGAAGCTTTTCTGTGGAGGCTTCACTGTGCGGTAGAGTTCATTTAGGTGATGCTTGACTTTTCCTAATTTTGTTTGTAATGGGAAGTTATGTTCAGTATAACTTGTAAAAGAAATAATTTAGAATGAGGAAAACCTTTACTGCAGAGTTCAAGCTATGCATTTTTCACAGAACACAATAGGAAAAGAATAGCCACTGTGGTCAGAGAATGTCTGATGTCAAAGTCATGATGTCTGGATAGAAGATACATTGGGTCTGTATCATGATGGAAAACTTTCTACTTGATTTGTATGCAGAGAAAGAACAAGACCTCACCAAAAGATAAGCTTATAGAAGACTGAGCAATAGGCATGATACTCTGCGCAAAACTTAAACCTTGAAATTATATCTTCCTGCTCCTGATTTTGGAAGGTAAATACATTTCTCTTTTTAGCCAATACTTCACTGTAGATTCTGAGCAGCCATTGTTCTGTTCCGTGTACATTTACCTTGAGGCATAAAGATTACAACAACCCCCTGACAATGCTGCCATACTGAGTACACCTAGAAGGCATTACAAATTCACATCACACCAGGAATAGGACTGTGTTTGAGCAGGTTCAGTGGCTCTCATTTGGAAAGTTTTTACACTTCCTGTCAGGTTTGTGGTTGGTTTTTTTTTTTCATTATTTTTAGGCTTGGTCTTCAGCAGTTACTGTGTAAGAACTATGTGATCTGGTAATGACAATGAATAGTTCATAGGCCCAGTGACCTCTTTATGAGGATTCACTCTTCTTGTTTTTCCTTGCCCCAGGAGAACAGAATAACCTTTCTCTTCCCATTCTGTAATATGCTGGAAATGCCCTGAAGGGGCATATCCTTCACTTACCTTTAATGCTTTATCTCCCTTAGTTGTGTATAAAACACATAAGTAAATGCAGGAAGTATACATATAGCCATTATTTTTAAGCAGGAGGAAGACAGTAGCCTCATCTCAAAAGGATGGTTTGTACTATCAGCATCAACTGGTTATACAAAAAGCACAACTCAAGCACCAGAACTTAACTTCATCTATGTAGTTTTCTTATAAGCATATTTCATAACAGCTTAACTGGTAAAAATGTTCAAATCCAGACCTTAGTTGAGATTAAAGCTAATTTCTGCCACAACTGTCTGTCTTTTTTACATGCTTACCTTTTCTACCTTCTCATTTTGGTTATGGTTTCAGGCAGGTTGTATATCATTGATATAGTAAAGAAGAGAAGAACAGTTTAAAGCTTAAAGCAAAGCCTGCTTCATGCTCTTACAGCTTCTTTTCATCAAAGGAGCGATATGCAACATACACCTGCATAGTGCATATATGGATTTCTTACCCAATTTTCTGTGGGTATAATGAGGTAATATCAGGAAGAGAACAGTGCTAATAAAACTACATATACAGAGAAAAACTGGTGAGAGTTATTCAAAGCAGTCTATGTGCTACCCAAAGAGGATGGAGGAAAAGCTTTTGTGTCTACTTTCACCGTTCAGTTCACAGTCCTGTAACTGCTGTCAGCGTAAGCACTGCACTCTCTAATGCTGTATTTCCTAGCACAGACCCCTCCGCTGCTGCTGGTTAATTCGTGTCCATTGACTAAGCCTGCTGATTTTTCTAGGGTGCTAAAGGGAATAATGGGGTTCAGAGTGGTGCTGAAGGGAATAAGGGTATTCAGAGTAGTTCACTTCATGCCCACTTTCCTGAAGTAGTGGTTAAGTCATAATATAACCTGTAAATTATCAAGCATTTGAAGTATCTGCATCTTTAAAGTTTGCAAATCGTGTTATGCTTATATATAGTAATGCAAAATTCTACATTAAAACAAGTAGAAGAAAACTTGATTTATTTCATTGAAGTCTATCAAAAACAAGCAAGTGCCTTAGTAAATCTAGAGCAGCATAACTGACATGGCTGTGCTGCTGTCTACACCCAGAACTGGAACATTACATCTACCCTGTCTTTAAAGGGTGATACAGGGAACAACGAGTGTGGCACATATATGAGATACATCTGAGGCCTCAAATGCTGTGTCCACACAACACACAGAAGATTGACCTGTGGCTTAAAAGCGAGGCAGAAGCATCTGTTGTGGTCTGGGGGGTGAAACGGCACTTCTGTGAATCTTGGTGTTGAACCCGTATGTCCTACCCTTCTCTGCCTGGTCTTAGAGGATCTAAGCTCTACAAAATATGAGCGGGGATGAGTAGCTCAGTTGCACCCTTTAACTGCTGGAGAGAAATGGTCTAACACATCAGAGAGAAGAAAAAGGAAGAGAAGGGGAAGTCAGTATTCACACCTTTAAATTTAGACATCCAACCTTAGGTACTTGCCTGTCTCCACAAAGGACCGATGTTCTTTGGTTTAGTTTCTCCAACTCATACCTTTGCCCAGTGTTGGAAGCGGGTGCAGTTAATGCCTCTGCCCCGTTCCCTGTTGGCAGAAAGCAAGCAAAGTGAGCTGAGAACTTTGACCATGGTAGTCTGGCTCTGCCTGGGGTAATTTATTTAGTAATAAAGTGTGGCACAGAATTGAATGAGGACCTGGAATGTGGGAAGTTTCTAAGCAATCTGATCCTGCTGTTCCATTATTTTGACAGCTGCTACTTCACACTTCTATTTTTCTTCACCTCTAAGAGTTAAAACCAAAAGAATTAAAGTGAGTGACAGTCCTCAGGAAAAAAAAAGTACTGCCAGTGTGTTGAAAGTGCATCCAGGATACCTCCAAGCTTTCCATACTTCCTCTGTATTCCTGCAATTGCTTACAAACACGCAGTATAGCGGGTGGGGATTGCCTTGATCTCACTGGGGTAGCAGATTAATGCTGAACTGTCATTTCCAATGAGCATTAAATATTGAAAGTCTAGAATGAGCCTCTCTTTGACAAGTCTTAAGTTTCCATAAGCAGCAGGTGGTACACAAGGCAGGGCTAGGCACCTATAAAGGCCTCTGTTTTTCAGCTGCATATCTCTACCACCTGACAGCCAGGCATCATCTGATTAGAGCTAGAGGAAGTAGGTGTGACTGCCATTAGCAAACACACTGATATTGCTAAAGACTATTCCTCCTCTGAGCTTGCCTTTTGTGACTCTTAGAACCAATTCTCTGCAGACTCAGTGCGGTGGGAGAAGGGCTGCCTGAAAGACGCTGTAGAACATGAACTGTGGCATTTGTGGTGCTAAACAGGATTTGGTGAGGTGGGGAGGGAGAGCTGGAAACCTGCATCTTCAAGTAGCTCTCATGTGAGCACTCTGGTTTCAAAAAAGCAAGTGAAAGCAGTGATCTGGACATGTGTGATCAATGTTAGTCATCCCCCCTTAGTTGCCTGCAGCTGTAGAGCAAGGCGTAAGGCAACCTGAAGTTTTGCAAAAGTAAACAAGACTATCCAAAAAGAGTAATAATTAGCAAGGAGAAAAGCAAGAAACAAGCACAAGCCTTTTTAAACTGTTCTTGGCCTGAAAAATGGGCAATATTGTGAGATAAGTAACTTTCTCAGCGTAGTCTCCTCAATACAGCATCACATTTGGAGCAGCAGTAACAGTCAAGAGCAAAGGCCATCAACTTTCTGACCAGTGTTTCTGGGATCTGTGAACCACAGTTGCATGTGCAGAGTTAAGTCGTAGACAGAGGAAGGCTTATCAGTCATAACATAATACTGCAATTAAGTGTGGCCCCTGTAACACCTCCGACGTCCACTTGTTTGCTGGTTTTACTGTACTGTCCTGCAGTTACCCCAAGACAACAGCTCCCTCACATGTCCCTTCTCTGAGAACAAACTAAAGTTGACACCTGGGTGATCATGAGGCAGCTGCATATCACCACTATGCAAACTCCCTCCTTAGAAGTCAGTCCCCAGTATGCTTTGGCAGCCTGTACTTTAAAGGCAAAATCTTTAGTACGTTTTTTGCAGGCTTTGACTACACACAGAAGCTGCATGCAAAGATCAGAGAGCAAAGCCAGTGGCACTACTGACTGGTACATTCTGCATCATAGCAAGCCACACCAAATCAGTGCCATTTATGGCACTTTTTAGCCTCTTAAATTTCATGGGGTATGTAACTGAACTGAACTGAACACATACTGGGAGAGCAGCAGCTTCCTACAATTTAGTTAGAGAGTCCTACAGTTTGGTTAGAATTAGTCATCGCTACAGAGAGTTTGAAGGACTTTGGATGCAGCTTTAATAAGCTGCAAACACTTAGATCAGGATTTACATCATAAATCTTGCCTTTATGTCCTACTCAAATAGGAGTGTCTACAAATCAGGTTAATATAATTTAACAGTACAGTAGTTAAGTCACAAAATAAGATCATAATTGGTAGTATTATCTAAGAAGGCAGAAGAACTCTGCTTACAGCTGCCAGCTAAGATCTGACTCATCTAAGGTATCTTATAGCGACCGTATGTTAGGCATGTCTATCACCTATAATGCCAAAAAAAAAAAAAAGGTAGCATTTCCTAATCAGGATTTGCCACTGAGCAGGATTTTCCGTGAACAACTCAGTATTATAAGATCTAGTCACAGGCAGGAGAAAGCCTTTTGCAGACACTTCCCATTTGTTAATAAATAGAATAAATGGCCACAAATGTGTGGCTAGAACCGATTCAGCAGGCTGGCTGTAGTTCAAGGCATGGGTATGTGACAACTGACATGTTAAAATACCAATGAGGAATTGCTTTAGAAGGCAACTTCTTGTTCAAAAAATGTTTGTGCAAACCTGGGTGTTTCAAACTGAGGACAGTCTTGAAGCAGGAACAACCATGTAAACATTAAACATACTTCACTGAGATGGCACAAGCAAAGTTGTGTTGGTATAGTCTATTTACCTGCTTAGCCAGAAAAGAGAGGGTCAATTGTATCAGTACAGGAGAGAAAGGTATGAATTAAGTTTGAAAATATTAAGGCCTTTTGCTAACAACACAGTTGGTTCATCTGGAATAATCCCCGTATTTTAACGAAGGCGGGCGCTGCTGTAAACCCCATTACCTGCTGAGTTCTGAGCAAGTTTTACACCTAGTTCACTTTTGCACACAAACTTGCCTAAGCCTACACCACCCTTTAGTCCTTGCAAAAGGACTTCTAGTTAAACGTCCATCAGCCTTAACTCTTCCCAGGCTCTTGCTGCAGTATCAAATAGTTGAAAAGAGTAACAGAGGGAATGAAGCTGTCATTCAGACACTCCCTGCTGATATGAAAAGGTCTCTGATGACAAAGCTCCTGTTGATACAAACTGATGTCTTGGTACTCGGACACCTTGTTCAGGAATCACAGTCCCTTGTTTTTGAGGAGAAACCCTTTACTTCAAAGATATTTTTGAATATGCTTTTTTTTCCTGAACAGTGGGCTCCCACTTGGCTTTTATTTTATTTTAGTGAATATTTTTGCTGCTTAAGTTCCTTGGCTTCTTACAAATTTTCACAACTAGAAATATAGCTAATGTGTTGCTTCCTTATCGAGGTAATGTCTCCGGAGGGCATTTGAAACCAAGGAAAAATAAGTGATTTCATAGATACTGCATTAGCCCTCACCAGCTGTGGGTCAAACACATGTCATGTCTGCTAACTATTCATTTCTAAGATCCTCCCAAGCTCTGCTTTTTTGTACGCTGAACATCTGATGCTTCTTGTTTTTCTTCTATAACCACAGATGTGCCCTCTTCAAAAAACTCCCAATCTCAAAACACTAAACTGACAAGCTGAGTGTCAAACCACATACCCCAAGCAGCACTGAAGAAAAACAGAATCACGCTTGAAGGAAAACAGAAGAAATCACACAAGTTGTTTCCCAAGAATGAATCTGAAACATTTTCAACTCAGTGCAGCCATTGTTTCTTAAGAACGCAAATGCTATTTGATGCTTTTAGGGGTTATGCTCGCTTACTGTATAAGCAGAGGCTGTCTCGGAAAGAGATTAACTGGAACAATGCTTTTCATTTTCTTGTTGAGTTTTATCTCTCTTTAAGCTGAACGGGAGCCTTGCTATGGGACAGAGATAGGTCTCGGTTGGCAAAAAAGCAGCATGGGTGTTCCTGTGCTAGCTGAGTTAACACTAGGGTAAGTGAGGCCTCTTCACTGGGAACACGTGGTTTGCGTGCACCATGGAGCCTCTCTGCATCACAACCGCCATGCATTGCTTGCTGAGAGCGCACCAGAGAGCTGGACAGTAGCAGAGGAAAGCTCCTGGAAGGAGCAAGCAGGCCCACAGCTACTGCTTTGCTGTATCAGGTCCCTGCATTACAGAAGGCTATTTGAGCACTGGGGAGCAAAGTGATTTTGTCCAGGTCTTCATGAACAGACTATAGTAGGACCCTCAGATCTTTCTGTCACTCCTATGCGCAAGCTATCCCACCCTCCACCGCAGGGGCTGATGCGAGACAAGATTTGGTCCATGATGCTCAAGTGCTAAGGTGCCACATGTTTCCAATTCAACTTTTCAGTAATGCTATGAGTTACGCAGAAGGCCTTATGATAGTGCCCTGCAAAGAATGACATGTAGAAGGAGTAGTAAGGGTCATTTTCACATTGACAATTACTAGACCAGCTAGCAAGTTTCTTAATTACATTGGCAAGAACACTTCACACTTTGCAGCATGCTGTCACCTTATCTCTACAGTTCAAAATCTGTCATAGCATTAAAAATAATTAAAAGCACAGCTACAAACATGTATTTTGCCACCTTGAAAGCTCTCTGTCAATATGCAACTGTAAAGTATTTTTATTGTGCAGGTTTCACTGAAAGAAACATCCATTTTTAATCTTGTGAGGCAAAGGTAAAACACTGACCTCCACTTCTGGTACTTGACTGCTAATCTATAAAGGTGTGTGCAAGAGTAATGCTGAATTCTGGGTTACATCATTTATATTTTAAGGCTTCAAGTCAAATGCTTAGATTTCTTTTTTCCTAGTTATCTATCTGATAACCTTGAATCCAAAAGAGATGATGCCTGAAGCAAAGCTGATAAAAGTCACCAGTACTAAGCAGCATGCATGTCAGCAGGAGGGGGATCACAACAGCACAGATACATATCTTCACATCCTTATTTCCTTTACAAATGGAGGAAGGAAGTTCCCTGCAGGTTAGCCAAGAGTATCTGCGCTTACAGCCCAAGAGCCAGCAAAGTACAATTTCCAAGAGCCACAGGCTTCTAGATATACCAGATCTATTATTTCGCGGTAATATCCATCAAGGTTTTTGTATACCTAGTACTGAAAACCTTTCACTGAAAATTCACAGCTGGGTATCACAGCCAGAGTTACAGACACCTTCTTTCATATATCTGCTCTGTTCCTGTCTCTTCCCACTTCTGCAAAATCTTTCCTGTTCTTCAGGAATCACAGTGCCTGGCCATTCCTTTTTCACTTCACCCCTTCACTAATTTCACTCATCCTCACCCCTGCTCCCTGTCCACCCCTGTAAAGATCCCACCCAACAGTTCCCATGGCATGAGATCCCTGGAATTCCCAGCCCTTGAGCTGGCTTCCTGCACTCTGCAGAAGGAAGGGGAGGGAACAGCACTGCCCAGCCACCCTCTCATCCACACACTGACCTGCTGCAGGCATGGATCCAGTGCCCAGCACAGGATGCTAAACAGGCCATTCCTCCCCTTGCTCCTTGAGAGAGGTTTATGTGCCATTTATGTGCTATGGTTTGGTGCCCCTTCACAAAAGTGACCTTTCTAAAGCTGGGAGGACACTGCCCCAGGGCCACACAATTGTTGATGGATGAACAAAGATACTCATGTAATGATTCTTACAACAGCACCTATAGATTATTATGAAACTACTCTGCAAAACAGGTATGAATCATCCAACAGCTACAGCAGTGCTCCTGTGCAGAGATGATTAAGAATTTTTATGCAACTTCTTAAATCAGAAGAGGCTTAAATCAGAAGAGGTTGAAAATGAAACCTCTGCAGGAAAAGGTTGGTTTTGATTAATTTCTCAACTTGAAAAAGGCGTCTGAATTGTCAGGGTGTTTCACTTCAACATTTCTAAACATAGAAAAGGGGAAAAAAATCAAGTTCAAATGTAGATTTTCACTTGTCTTCCCAGAATGCTTATTGTAGATTAGACTCTGAACACACAAATGCATTTTTCTTTTAGTAGAAAGTCCAGTATTTCTTTTTAAAACTGATGTGATGAGAAGCAGTGATAGCTTTGTTCAGAATTTCTTGCTATACAGGAATCCCCATATAGTAGCCCCTGTAAAGCCATTATCATTCATAATGCAACCTCAGGGAAGAGGTTATTGCTGAAAGGAAAGATATATTCCTACTTTTAACTAATTACTGTATGAAACTGTCTGGTTCCATAAGATTACAAATTTCACTGCTGATGATGGATCAAACTAAGGAGCAATTACACAGGATCGTGCTCATTTTTAGTGCTAATTTTTTGTTGTGGGGCACATTTAGATGCCTGGAGGTGAGGACTTTTAAGAGGATTATCAAACAGCAATTTCTTCATCAATTCCAAAGCATTTTCCAAAGATAGGTAACCCCTTTTCATAGAAAAGGAAAGTGAAAGGGGAGCGTAATGACTCATCCTGGCACATAGACCATGACAGATGCAGAGCCAGAAGTAGACTCTAAGCTCCTGGTACTCTCATGGCCTGGGGTCTAACACGGCTTTCACTGAAACTGATAGCAGGCATCCCACCAATTTGCAAAGGAACATCCCTCTCTGCAAGAACATGCACTTGAAATTCAAAATATGTACATAGAATCATAGAATAGTTAGGGTTGGAAAGGACCTTAAGATCATTCTTTTTCTTCTCAGTGATACATGCTGTAATACCTCCCTTACTCTTTGCCTAACCTTACCCAGAGCTGAAAGAACAATTAGAAGTTCATCAAGCATATTTTTCTGTATCATTTGCTTTGTCTTTATTTTGCTGATACTATCAACTTGGCTCCACACCAAGCAGAAATGTTACAGCTGAATTGGGTCAGATTTTCCATAAGTATGCACCACCAGATTTGGGTCATATTTGTAGACGCACCCACTGCGACCTTTAGATTCGATTTTTAACATGGTCAAGTATGTTGAAGCCAGACACTTAAAACAAAGAAAGACTACAAGCAAGCCGTTTGCTCTGGCCTCAGTTGTGAGTGCTAAGGTCTTTGAGCAATCTGGGCCACTTCATTTACCTTCTTGCCTATTTATAACCTTTCTACCCATTGAAGAAGACAAAATGAAGCTACAGATTTATAGGTGAGCTGATGGTTGGGACAACGTTGCACAGATGTTTGGCAAGCACAGGACAAGAGCACCATGGGGACAGAGAGTTTGAGATCCTCTGCCTCAGTGCTGCTCAGTGCAGCCACCTAACAATAAACTCACTGGGTTAGCCCAGGGGCTTTAAACTGACTTCGGGGAGAAGATAACATGATCGCTCTCATACAGTGGACTATTCTAGGCTATGGAAGGAAAGAAACCAAGTCCTTTCCTGTGACACTGTGTGTGGACTGGACTTAAAAAACAACAACTAATGTTAGTTTTTAAGAGCCCTGCAAAACTGCAGGTCAAAAGCAGCAATGAACTTCAGTGTGTTTCCAGTAGTAAAAGATGAAAGAGGGCATGAGAGGTGGTCTAAGGAAGACTAAGCCAAGTAGCCTGACAGTGATTTTGGGTTAATTTGGGACCACTAAGGAAGAAGGGGTTGAGAGTCCATAAAAGCTATTCTTACAAACTAGGGAAATTGACAATCTTTTGCCTCTTCAGCAAGGGTTTGGTAGATAAGGAGGGATGCAGCAGATGAGCCCCCAGCGAGGAGGAGAAATGGATGCAGGAAAGAAGCTGCAATGCTAGAAATGTGTACCAGTAGAACTGGCAGAGAACATGAGAGCGTGCAGAAATATAGGGTGCTGAGGAGGGTAGGTCAGCACTGCAGAGTGAGCTGAACCACACAGAATGTGTTTTAATACAACCATTAAGGTGCAAGAAAACCCACCTGGGAGAAAAGCAAGCAAGCTCCTGTGGTAGGATGAGAATCTGCCACCGAAAGCAATGATGGATACTGGGGTATGAAGTCAACCTGGACAACTCAGCACAAAGGCATAATTATGTTTTTTGCACCTGCACCTACATACCAGTGTTACAAACTACTTATCTCTGTACAGATGTTTCAAGTACAGTTGTTATTATAAATAGAAACACCAGAAAATCTGCACACGCGTCAGACCTGTAAAACCATTGCAGAGCCAGACCATGTTGCAGATGGTGAAATACAGTATTGTGTGGGAGTTCACTATTTCCACATGAACGTTCAATCACAGTGGCCCATTTTCACACAGCTTGCTGAGCTTCAGAAAGTTTGCACAAAGGTTGAGGTTTGACATTTTGAGACAGAATAGCTTAGTCCTCTACCCTCTAGTGAGAGCTACAATAAATGATCAATAATAGAAGAGAAACAAAGATGCTTACTTCATCTCTTTCCAGGGTAGAAGCACTGAAAACATGCTTTTTTTTGACACAAATGCTTATTCTGGGGTCTTCATTACCAGGATTTCCAGTAAAATAGCCATAGGCAAAAAAGCACTTAATCCTGACTGTTACATTATGTTTCCTGAAACCACATGTAGGTGCAATTGCGAGTGCAGGCATAAGAAAATGTCTTCAAACTTCTAATGGACTGGCAGAACGATATTCCTATCAATATGTAGGGTTGTGATGAGGTCCTACATAAAGTAGATTTATGTACATCTGTGTACATTTAGTGATTAAGATTTGTTTTTTAACTCGTGTGACTTCTGTGCTAGTTTATGCAAAACATGCCTCTAAGAATGAAACAGATTGAGACAGGGCATAACACCCTGTTCACAACAGCATAATTCATGACTGCACTGAGAAATCACTTCTCTCTTTAGATTTAGGTAATAGTTCAGAGATGCTTACTTCTAGAAAGCAGTATTTCTCTCTGAAACACTCAGTTCAACAAAATCCTAGTTATGTGTTTATCTAATTTATTGCTGCTGCATATTTGTTTTGTCTGTAATATGGGGTAGATAGAGCACATCTTCAGTGTCATTACCATCACAGAAACACTGTCTGTAGGTGTCGGCACCGCTTCTTAATCAAACTTTCCAGCTCTGAAACGGATGGTGCAATACACTCCAGACATCTAAAATAGACATCCTTCAACTGGATGATTCTCTCACTAAAAGCATATCTGCTAGTGGAACAGGTTTGTCCTAACCTTCTCACTTGGTGTCCTGAAGCTGTGGAAGAAGGAAAGGGACCCTAGTGTTAGCCTGCCCGCTCTCTGCCTCATGGATGCAGGGAATCATCTTAATGGAATTTAGCTGCAGAGACCTTGAAAGTCTCCACCAAACTTGTATAAACTGGGGGTTCAGAGCTTGCAGTAGATCCTGCAGGTTGGACAGAAGTAGAACTCTGATACTAAACAGCCTGATCCCAATATCCTGGAGCAATGAAAGAACAGCAGAGGTACCAAATTGTTACCTATCGCCAACACAGGAGTCACAAGACATCTGATCTGTGTGCCAGTGTCAAGGCACCATCTGAAGCCAGTTGCACAGTGATTTCCTGGCACATAGCTGAGAGTCACTGCTTTGCTCTAGGAAGGGACTGCAGCAAATCCAGAACTGTCATCCAGACACTGCTCAAAGGCATGCAGGTACAAGCATCATGCAGAGGTCACTGAGGAAACTCCATGCTCCCTAGTCTCCCCAGGCATAGGTTCCATTTCCCTGTCACACACCCCGAGGTGAAGGAACAAAGATCTCAGAGCAGCAGCTTGAAAGGGATGAACTCTTCCAGGTGCTTTTCCCACCTTGGAACAAAGCAGTTCTGCAGGGACCCTCCAAAAAGTAGTGTGGAGAAAAGGGAAGACATCCCACCCAGCATGCCACAAGGGAAATGGCAGCTTCATAAAGAGGACACAGAGCCAAAGTAACATTTCCCCAAGACTTTGTTCTCAGAAACTGCTGAACCACAGTGACGGCCTGTAACCCAAGCAAACAGCAACATTAAAGTTCAAGTACTGACATATAAGAGAGTTCAACCTACTTTATTAATCTGACAGTTATAGGCAAATGAGTACCATAATGCCAACTGCTAGACAACTTCTAAACATGCAGTGTTTCCTATAGTCATAGCATACAGTAATCACCAGAACAAAACTTCTGTTAGCATCTAATGACTGCTAAATCACCCACAAGAAAAAACAGCACTGAAAAATTCTGCTTTTTAAAATGCAACAGAGATGCAAAAAAGGCATTTGAAATTAATACCGAATACAAAAGAAGAGAGGACCTGTCAAACCCTGCTGTGTGCTTTCTGCTAACTGGGCCAACCAGCACCCCAAAAGCATAGAGTATTTAGGCAGGATATAATCCCACCGCAAAGAGTCTCCTGTCATACCGTAACCTCACCTCTCTGCTGAAGTTGGTTACTGACCAGGAATGGGTTCGTCGTTCACCCAGGTTTCTGAGGATTAACCGTTTTGTTATAGCTTTAACTATGCCACTTGAGTTTAACGCAATGAATTTCAGGCTGACCGCAAGCTGGTGTGCAGCTACTGAGCATGAGCTCTTTCTCCAGGAAGGTTTAAGAGTAGCCCTTAGTGTTATGTTAATTCCTGGCCTTGAGGAAGAGCAGACTGAAAAACAGATGCTGCCATAATCGCAAACCCAAAATGCGCTGAGCCAAGCAGAATTGTTGCAGAAGTACTGGAGATACAGAGTAACAGCCACTGACCTAGCACCAGCTACCATGAAGGAGAAACATGACGGCTACTGCTGAACCCAGGACACCAATAGTCAGCAGTGACCAGGAAACAACCATTTTCCCCCAGTACACCAATTGGTGCAGAATTTAACATGCAGAAACACTGTGACGGCACCAGTGGGACTCTTGCTATATCTGTTAGATACAGTCCACCTATTGTTGTCTGTGTTATGAAGCCACAAACCAGTTCAGTTCAGAGCACAGACCACTTGCATCTGCCCTAAATCTGACAGATCAAATGTAAGTCATCCTAAGCCAGGTTCCTGCTCTTTGATTTCAGTTAGAGTAAGGCAAATCAGTCACATGTGAGTCAGCTCCTAAACGCTGCTGGGACAATTGGAGTTTGCCTATATAAGAATTATGCAAATACCAAAAATGAAACTAACGATTTGACCTTTGTTTATCCATGGGAGTCGCAATTGACCGAAAGTCAAGTCAGATTTTAGTACCATCTCTAGGACTGATTCAGCTCTGAATTAGGCCAACTTCCACAACTCAACTGCAAGTACAGCATGTCTGTCAGCCTACGCAGGG
Source organism: Pezoporus wallicus (assembly GCF_028554395.1). Lineage (NCBI taxonomy): Eukaryota > Metazoa > Chordata > Aves > Psittaciformes > Psittacidae > Pezoporus > Pezoporus wallicus. The sequence continues at coordinate 6,937,229 of NW_026642342.1, forward strand.
GCTGTAGTGGCACCAAGAACCCGCAAGTCACACAAAATAAAGTTTGGTGGAAAAATCTGGAACAGGAGCACTAGTGTGGCAGAATGCACTGATTTATTCACTGCTTTCACTCCAGCAAGGAGCCCTCTGCTGCAAACATCTCCACCACATCTGGCTGCCCCAGGAGAATGCCCAGTGGGCTGGAGAAGGTACATGAGCAGCACCAGTGATGGGTCAGGCCCTGTCTGCACAAGTGCATAGGGGCCAGTTATCAAGGGGGACATCTGAAACTGTCACCAGCACCAAGCATACAGGACCACCAGTGTCAGAGACCATCTGTCGCAAAGGTCTGTGTCCCTTTGCTCACATGTAAGACCAAACCCAACCCTCATTGGCAGCACTTTTCCCTCTAGGAAGAGCTTCATGATCATCTTTTAATACCTTGGGCAAATATTGACTTCAGCCCAAGACAGTGGAAATATTTGGTTTGCACCAGACGTGGTGCATACAGATCTTTGAAACATTAGCTAAAGGAGTGATTTGGGAAAATAAAACTTCTAGGTGGATGTGTTTACTTTGCAGGGTTGTTCACCTTGTGTTTAGATCCCAGACGTGTGCGTGAAGCTCTGTAAGTGCTGCAATGCACACTAAAACTGTGTGCACGCACATGCATTCCAGCATCTGCAGCTCACCCACATTATAGTTAAAGGGCTGAGGATCACTGGTGAGTAATTTAATGAGTCCATACATTCCTGCCCTGACAAGACCCAGAAAAGTCATAAGAAGACATTACTAAGCTTATTGCTTCAGAACACATCCTCTGTAGTATTTGGTATCTAATGCTAGGCCTGCTTTCTGCAAGAACTTCAGCACTGTTACCCTGGCTTCCAGCAGACACCAGTTTTTGGAAATGCTGACACTGCTCCAAAGGAAGGGAACTGCCCCCTTGACTCCTATTTCTTTTGTCCCAGCTGATTAGAAAGAATTCCAGTAAAAAGCACATATCTAAGCAGGGAACTAGAAGGCTGAAAGCAACAGAAAGGTAGTTTGACTGGTTTAAGTTGTTTCAGTTTCCAATTCTTAGGTCCTTCCCCACCTCAAGTGTCAATTCCCTGTGTGCATCTACTCTCTCCTGCTAAAAATCTGTCAGGTGTGGCTTTGGCTGTTGCAGGGCTTGTTATGGGAACCAGGGGAGGAAGAGAGGGCACTAGAACACAAGCACTTCAGCACCATTCAATAACTTATGGGTATTCCTTCTGTCCAACAGTTTCATGCTGGGAGTCAATGGGCATTTTTTGGTGCCTTTCAGGAGGAACAGGAGCATGAAAAGAGGTTCTTTTCTATATTTACCAAATAAGTATGGGATAAAAAAACCCAAAACATAACATAGAATTGTGTTCAGTATATTCACAGGAAGAATCTTAGTGACACACTTGTTTCTGGACAACTTCGGGCCAAACTCATTTGAGCGACACTTGTACAGAACAGAACTATTCTTTGGGACTGTTGGACTGTAAATTCATAGCAATGCTCTTTGACAGCTTCTCTTAAAATAATCCTCTTTGAATCTGCAACACAGCCCAGGCAGGACTCGAGGTGTACACGAGTAACATTTGCCGAGTCTTTTTCCATAAGTGAATCTCTTCATCAGATAGACAACAACACCTGACACCTGGGGCTCTTCTACTCTGAACAGTCAACAGATATAGCCCAGAGCATCAAAAATGAGCAAGCCACACCGATCCGCATGTATACCAACCTTTAATGGATTGTCTCCCAACCTTGGTGGAAATTCAGGGATGCTGGAGCTTTCTTGGTCATGAAGGACCACCACAGCTGCCAACAAACTCCTCCAGACATGCTTACCTACAGGCTTGCTGTGAATCCCTGCAGGAAACTAACCCTTAAAACTACTCAGACACTAAGCTTGCATTGAAATCAATCTCACAACAGCTGGGAGCTGCAGGAACATCACACCCCCCAAAAGGGGAGTTAGAGATTGCTTTCAACATGATGTCAGTTAAACCAGCACTACTGAAGGGCAAGACACTTCAACAGTAATATACCACAGGTTCAGAAACTAAGATTCTTTTAGAGGAGCCCCTAGGAAGACACTTTTCTGTACTTGAAAGATAGTTCAGCTCAGGCCACAGCACCACAGCAGCATAGTCTCCTAATGCAGCTGCATACCCAGAAAGGCCACTTTGAGGTATCTCCCCGTCAAAGTAATTCTTCAGATATGTTACAGTTAATATGCCTCATACCTGGAGGTTTCTGAGCCATCATTCACCCCCCACTAATAATGCTGTTCATACCACCCTCCCCAGGTATTATTGACAGTCCAGCATGCTCTTAAGTTCCACGTGTCCCAGTGAGTTCAGCCTAGGTTTTCCTTCCTCAGGATTCCAGCGTGCATCCCAAGTCATATTCAAGTCATATTACCACTTCAAGGTGTTCAAGGCATTCCCACAGAGGAATCTAATTGCTCCAGCACCACCCCACAAATCCTTAGCCTGACCTTTCTGGCTACAACTGCCCAGAGCCTGGACATGCTAGAAAACATACACACATTTTGTCTAAAGCATTGTGGTGCAGTTTCCTCTACCTCTTTGTCAACCACTGTTACAACATGCAACCAAGCACCACCGTTAGCAAGATGTGCAATTACCCTGTTTGAAATCTCCCTTTCAGGTTTATCAGACTGCAAATGCACAAGGTCTCTGTATGCTCCACAGGGGTAGAGTTAAATACCATCTCCCCTAGCTCACAGCTTTCTCATACTGATGGCATCTTTCCCACCACCCCAGCTCCTCTGCCCTGACCAGCCTTTACACACAGAGGAACATTTTAGTTTTTTGGTGTCCTGCACAAGTGAATTTTAGTCCTCAGGGTATCATACAAAGCTGTTAAATCAGATTCTCAGTCACATGATGATGGCTTTGTAAGAAGCTAACGACAAAAAGGATCTTTGAAAAGCTCTTTCACTGCCATGTGAGAAATTGGGCCCATTTCACACTTAAGTTAATGACAAAATACTTTGATATGCTGTGAAGGACACGAAACCTCCCAGAAGCACAACTGAAGTAGCTGCAGCGTCAGTGTGATCAGAGATTATGCCACATGCCCTGACTACCATGGGCTGTGCTAAAGGAGTACTTTAGATCCCCTACTCTATATACCTGATTTCAGTCAGCCACCCTTTGATCTCAATAAACATAAGAGCACCCCTTTGGAGTAAAGGGACTGGAATAATAAGAAACAGAGCATCCGAAATGAAGGCCAGATGTGTGGCAGGCTGGGAGGAGGGATGCACAGTCACAGGCCTGTCCTTGCCATGCAGCAGTCTGGCTGGAAGCATACATGCAGGAGCCAGCTCTTAGCAAGGACATCTGCCACCAGCTCTCCCATAGATGTGCCCCAGATCCCTCACAGCAGTGACAGCGGAACAGGAAAAACACACAGCATTGAATCACCCCACAGCAGTAGCAGAGAACAGGCACAGAAACACCCACAGCTCAGCCAGGAGAAACATAAGCAGCTTTCTGGGTAGGAAGCATGGCCCAGCATTTGTTGGCATTTGGGAAAATAAGCACAAGGAAACAAGGCTGGAGGGGGGGGAAGGGGTCAGGTCAGGGTTTGTTGTTGGAATTTTGTGATCTTTTATCTCCCCAGCAAAACAAAGCCCACCAGACCTCCAGCATTGTAGTCCACCCTGGTCAAGAAGCAGTGGTACCACCATTTGATTCACCCACCAATACTTATGCCTTCAGGGTATAGTATTAGCAGATGAATTTCCACCATGCAGCTAACTAGCAGAGGGATTGCACAGAGGCAATAACATTCTATGATTTACCTAGGAGAGTCTCACTACCAGCACTCCCACTGCAGCGCATGCTACACTTCTGGTCATGCTGCTTAACTGCAGCATTTCCCCCAGTTTGGATTAACAGCAGCAGAAACCAACCCAGCCAGTACAGTTGTCCTTTTGTGTTTTACTGTATGGGAACCTTAAGATCCAATACACTTTCTGGCTTGAGAGCCATGTCCCTTTATGCCTGTGTTTTACGAAGAGCTACAGCTACTACTGAGAAACACCAGCAAAGAGAATGAGGTCCTTAACCTTGCCAGAGCATCAGTATCAAGGTTGCAGCAGCCTCCTCCACCATGTGGAAGCCCACAGACAAAATTGCTCAAACATGAGATTTCAGCAACTGAACATACAGAGGAACAAAACAGACATCCAAGTGGCAAGTGGAAAGAACCACAGTTAAAACCAAACCACAGCAGTCTCAAAAGAAAGAAGTAACAGTCAAACGTCTCCCACTCTGAAATTATTTGGTGCCTAGCAGTCTGAGACACTTCACACTTAAGCAGGCACGTGCTCCTCCATGGGCCCACATCTGGGTGGAGAACCACTGTGAGCTACGTGAAAGTCTTCACACAGAAATATTTAGAATTCAGGGATAAGTAAAAGAGGACAGAGCTCACTCCACACTTGCATAAAACCCTTTCCTCTCACAAATGCAACTGTTCCTTTTCATCCCTGCAAATGTCTGACGCAACTTGGGCTGGGGAAGCCTGGACGAAAGCGCTCACTGGAACATTGATTCCCTTACCCAGGATGAAAGGAGAGGTGGCAAACGACCTCACCACCTCAACTGGCCTCAGAAATCAGTCGAGAGATTGACAAACCCTTGTAGGAAATGACAGCAGCAAGCCCTGCCAGAGCCAGCCCCAGCTTGATAAACAGGCAGGGAGACAGCAAGGCTACCCAGCTCCCAGAGCGGTGGAGCTCACACACAAAACACCTCAGCAGTAGTGGAAATATCACACAGGAAGGAGATTCTTCTCGACTGCCATTAATGCTAAACTACTGAAAACAAACAATTCCAAAACCAACTGACAGCAAATACACAGAGTACACTGCAGAGCTCACCAAAGTCAGGCCCCTGCAACATGAAGCCCAGCACAAGTGCACAGGAAGATCCATCTCTTTGTTCTCAGAGCCTGAGGCACTGGTGCCCTGACTCACACACACTATTACTCAGTGCAATCAAGAGCGTGCTGGTCCAGCGGGTCCCAGCTACTCAACTGCCAGGCTTGCACTACAAGGGATGTCTACACCCACAAACATCACTTCTGCAGCATTTCCAAGTGTTGCAACAAGCTGTATAAAGAGGATCAAGACCATTTTTCACTTATTCTCTTTTTGAGAGACAGTCTAACCCTCCTGCCCACCTATCAATGCCACTGTGTTTCAAAGATGCAAAAGGCAACAGTAAATGCAGAGCTGACAGTTTGTGAAACTGGGAATTTAGTAGGTGTAATGGATAACAGAAGATCCTTTGGCTTAAATCAGGGTAAATAAATCACTAGAAGTAGCCACTGCAAGCAATTTAGACCAAGTAAATATCTAATCTCTTCTGGCTGATCACTTAGTAAAATACAATTAATTTGTTGTGGCTCTTCACTGCAACACTTAAAAATTGTCCTATATGAAACACTGAAAATGTCTCAGTTGCCTCTTTTCTTACCAGAAGAGTGTACTTACTCAACACTGGGAGTTCAGCTTCCCGTCTCTTCCACTCATACCTCTTTATCCCCTTTGAATTCACCCATTGAGTCGTGAGTTTCGGAAGGTATTATAGGAAGAAAAAAAAAAATTAAAAGGAAAGTGTAAAACATAAGTAGTATATCATACTGTTTCCCTTTAACACCAGCTGGCTACATTACAGCAACTAAATCAATGGAACATATTGGCCATTTTAACTGCATGCTGTGGTGCACTTCTGCCAGGGCCCTTGGCTGACCCATGCCTCTGTCCTGCACACCAAGGAGGGAGCTGGCAGGAGGAGCCAGCAGCCAAGGTACATTCTGGGCTGCTTAAGTGGGAGAGTCCAGTATTGCCACAGCACATGCTGCCACTGCCTTAGCAAGGTGGGCTTGGGCAAGCTTGGGGTGGATGTGCCCCATGCATGATATTATCCAGAGCTGGGAGATCACACACTTGTCAAAGTTGGTAATAATTGGCTGGAAATAATTTCATTAGCAGTCATGTTATTTTCTTTCTAGGGCTTGCCTTATTCCATATTCTTGTGTCATGTCATCTCTGCTAAACAAAACCAAAAAAGCCAGATGAGAAGCAGCATGTTGGAACAAGCACACAGGAACGGTTTTCTTCCATCTTATTTGAAAGATTTATCACATGCTCCAGGTTAATCTGTTAGGAAGCATTATTCTAACAAGGTGTGGCTTGCATTTTTATAATGTATGAAAGATTTTCTTCCAGATTTATGTGCTCCCTCATATAGTCCATATGTTGTGTATATTGTAAACCGGTGTGATAAAGACTCAGGACTTTTTCTGAGACTCAAGTGTTGGGGCTTTTTCTTCCCCAGTAGGGAAGTCACAGATACAACCAGATACCTATGGCATCCAAATGAGATGTGCCTGCGGTTTTAGATGCACAAAAATCTATCCAAACCTGCTTCCATCACTTTACACACTTTATAATGCATTACAGGCATTTACCTGCCTTAAATCTAATTAGAGTGCTTTATTACTCAGAGGAAAAAAGCCCTGGAATCTACCACTATCCTATTGACAGCTGGAAAATACCAAAGTTACCTTTGGCATTCTTGGAAGCCACCTCCTCTACAGGTGAAAACAGACACAGATGTGGCTTGGCAATGGAGTGAGGTCTAGGATTCAGCAGGGAAAATCTCCAGAACTTGAACTCTGAACAGGCATCTCATAAGGCCCCTGCTAGAGAAGCACTTCATTGAGTTACATGCATATTTCAGTGCTTTTCTAAATCAGAAGTCCCTCAAAGGGCTGTATGCAAAACCACATTTCACTATTCAGTTTAGAGCAAGATCAAAACAACAAATATAGGCAAAATCCGTTCCTGATGTGAACTGGGGTTACGGTGGAGATGAATTTGACACAACTGACCTGTTTGTTTTTTCTCTCTTTACAAAGGGAAATGCAGAGACTTGAGGAGCATTCCTTTGTCAACAGCTTGCAAGTACAGTTGCACGAGTCTCGCAATCTTTCACCAGGGCTTATTCTAGAAAGCTCTTTCTCCATCCCCCCCCATCAACTGCAACAAAGGTTTTGCTTGAGGAAGGAGCAAGATCCAGAGGACCTGCTCTCTCCCTCACTTGCAATATCCAATCTGAGTGTTACTATCAGCTTTTGGAAACTGACTGATAGAAAGCACAGATGATGTTTGCATATTTTAATGTTAAACATCCCTGCTTGGCATAAGGAGGGAACCTAATAAATTGCTTTGTTTCTGCCTCATGAATTAATTCAGCCTGCTAACTGATTTGGATAAAGCATTTTGATTCCAACTAATAAATTTGCTTCCTGGTCAGGCAAAACAACTTTTTGGAGACAAAGTAATAAGTTTGTTAGCTTACCAGGAGAAGTACTTCTATAAGGAACAGACTTTTTAGAACCCACTTGTTCCACCAATGTCTTTTAAATCAATCAGATAAATTCACCTTGTTTTTCAATGCCCTGAATCCCGATAGCTCTGCACACTTGATAGGTAATTTAATCATCGTTGGTGTGGATGAACACAAGCTCAAATTAGCTTTTGAAAGGCTTAGTCATCCTGTGGATAGCTCTGCCTTTCCACTTTTATGCAGGAACTGAGCTTCACCAACTGGTTAGCTAGAGGTGTCATTAAAAATTTACAAAAAGAAACAAAGGTGTGCTCCAGCGTCTCTCCTTACCCTTTCTACTGTTACTTTGGCAGACAAAAGGTATGGAACCTGCTTCATGAATAATGAGTCATGTAATATGCATAATGCATTTTTAATGGCATACAGTAATAACACTGAAGTATTTCCAATCTTCAGACTTGCACCACAGCCTCTCAGTAGCCTGTTCTGATTCTCCACAGATAGATCTCTTTTTCCTCCTCTTCATTTCAAATCCCCCACCTTAAAGCCAAGACTTTTTCCCCCAGAGATAGCCACATTTAACCCAAATCAGCAGCTGAGCCGGCACTGGATGCAAGCAGGGCTGGTGAGGCATGGAATGCCCTACCATGCAACCATTTCAAAGGGGTTTGGGCCTGAACAACCCTCACCACCAGCACCCTGAGACACACCAGTAATGCAAGGCAATCTAGGGGAAGACACCCTTAAATCAATAAAATACTTGCGAAGTTCCTTCCCTTGAAGAGCTGCCTTATCACAGGGGCTATGTCAGAGCCCTCCTGTGCTGCCACAGTTGCCTCCTCCAGCTGCCCAACCCCAACTCCAGTTGTCCTGTTTGAAAATCAGGCACACACTGCTCTTGTAGTTTTAAAGGTAAATGCCAGTCACTAAGCCCACTTGGGGCCTGCAGGCCAAGAGTAGGCCATATCTGACCGGAAAGGGTCCTCTCAAGGGCCCAGACTGCTGCACCTCAACCCAGTACCCCTCAGCACTCACTCCATCCCCAACTACAGCATCCCAGTTGCCTCAAGGTTAGTCCCAGGCCTACCTGTTCCTCCTGCTGACCTGCTCCTTAGAGCCTCCACTGGTGTGGGCAGTGCCAAAACCACCACCAGGCCTTCCCCATTACCACTTAGCCTTCTCCACTGCTCTTCTGCATTAAATAACCCAGCATAATGGGCTTAACATGGCACCTGGCACCTCCAGTGGTGCTCTGCAGCAGCCTCTCACCCTGCCAGCTGTGACTGTGTGTCACATTTCTGCTTAATAAAAGCCCTGTCTGTGAGGCCTTGGTGTTGGCAGTCATTGTGTGGAAGAGCTGTCTCAGCAATGCATGCTGGGTTAGCCCTGAGGAGACTGACCTCAGCTGCAGCCTGCAAAGGGAGAACGTGGGGAAGGGGCTGCAGATGAAGCTCCGAGGTGGCAGAAAGCAGGAGCATGGCGAGGTCTAGGCAGTGCTGTGGCAAGTGGAGTGCCATGGCCCTCCGGTGGGCTGAGGGATGAGCACAGAGAGGGACTCTGCTTGCTGGTTTTATATACAATGAACATACAAAGCTGGAAACAGGAGTATATATCCATGTGAGCACAAGGCTTTGTGCACATGTAAAAGCCCACGTTGCCATGCTGTGCTCTGCTGGGAAAAGGACAAGGGACCCCTTTATCATCCTTCTGTTCTTGTTTTGTGTGGGCTGCAACTGCCAGGTGGGGCAAGCCCCGCTGACAAGGCAGGCAGGAAAAAGACAATTCTGTGAGTCCCAACAGGCTTAAGTCCCTTAACAGGCTTAATGGTACACCTGCTACTCAGGTGTCCCTGCAGGCTCCCTGGCACAGGCATTTAATCTTGCGGGAGGACATTCAAGTTCCTCCTGGGCTAAGCAGGGACTTCTGGCAGTTTGCATTTGCAAAACAGGCATTTAAAACTGCTGTTTCCCCTTCAAACCTTTATATGGATATACAGTTTACCCCAGTCTCCAGAACTGTGTTCAGCTGAAATCAGGGGGAGTTGAACAAATAAATATAGCAGTGGTGTTCTTTAATCACAGAGCCCTCGTGCAAACACTGTACCTGCATTCCCTCCTGGAATGCTGTATCCCTGACCATCACTGTGGAGTGTCATTGTAATGGCTGACAATCACAACCGTGCTAATTAACGTATCAAATGAAAATCAGTCTAGAACATCCTCAATACTTTATTAACTTAAAACATTTTTCCAATAAATATGTACCAATAAACATAAGACACTCCATAAAATCTAAATAAGGACATTTACAAACCTGTCAATGAAGTAAAAACAGCTTTTTTTTTTAACTGAGGTACATGCAGGGTCACTTAAGGCAAATTCAGTCAATTATACTTTTATAATGATTCCTGCCCACCTCAACCAAGTTTCCCTTTAAAAAATAAAAAAACTAAAACAAATATACAAATGATGCTACTGAGTAGCTATTTTCCAGTTATTATAACAAGCCCATAGTGTGGAGGCCAGGAACAGTTCTGGACAGAAAGTCTATGCCTCTCTGGTGCTCCTGCCCTCCTCAGTCAGGATCACTTGTTGGATGGGTTTCTAGTTATAAGGCGTTAACTCTGTGCTTTGGCTTTTCCACTTGTCTTTCACAAGCTTTCTTCTCCCCAGAGGATGTAGCAAGAAGTAACCCCTATGCCTCAAACACACATGCACACAACCAGGCCTTGCACAGACAGAGACAGCTCTGGGACAATAAAAAGGGTGTCTCTGTAACTGTTAATGCAGCTCCTTGTTTGCCCCAGAACAGGTGAGAGCAGGATCAGGCCCAAGCTGGTACCTTTGCTTAAAAACCAGCAAGATGTCAAGCTGCACAGTTCAGTCCTGATCCTCCAGGTTTTCCTGACAGGAAACCAAGAGTGAAGCCACTGAAACTCAACCAAGGCAAGTGCTCCCTACATCACTGCAGAAAGCTCTCTGTCATTACTGTGTAAACACTGTTATACCCATGTTTCCCTGCAAGGTGATACAAGCTACTGAACTTCAACGGGTTCACCTTGGCCATGGGAGAAATATTTTCCAGCTTACAGATATTTGGTAGCTTATCCATCTTTGGAATATCAGGCTTTTAAAAGGCTTATTTTCCAGTGTTATTTCAGAAACCAAGAGAAAAGAAAGAGAGAAACCCCAGCCTTTTAATTGCTGCTTTCACAGTCATTCAGGTTAAGCTGTCAATGCATGGCTCTGTCCTTTTCTTTCCCCTCTGAGCTCCTGGTCAGAAAAGTAATACCAGGCTCTATGCTTAGGACAAGGCATGGGTCCATTGGGGAAGCCAAGGGAGTTTATTCTCATAGTGTTGTAGATGCTTTCCGTATTGCAGCTGGGACTCATTTCAGGCCATGCTGTGTCTCCCGGTGTCTCCGTAAATCCACCTTTCGTTGGAAGCCTTTGCCACATAGATCACAGCCGAAGGGCTTGAAGCCTGTGTGCTTCCGACTGTGGGTGATGAGGTTGGAGCTCTGACTAAAGGCTTTTCCACACACCTGGCACTTGTGAGGCTTCTCACCTGCAAGCAGAAGGCAAGGAAGAGAGAAAGAGGGTGTTAAGAGGCAATCCTTGCTACACAGGACCAGAGCAAACAGGAAATGCACAGTGGACCTTAGAACTCATCAAAGAGACTCGTGTGTGATTACTGAGGAAGTTATTCTAATAAAAACCATGCAATTGGGAGCCCCAGATAATTACCTGAGCCTGTACTGCAGCAGAGCAGGCCTGAACTTGGCTGCACCTCCACAGTACAGCTCTGAGAGCAGCCTGAAGCACATTGTGTTCTCAGGATACAATAACTTGTGAATGCACTTTGGCTGCATGGCTCTGTGTGATTTAAATTGCCTTTGTGTCCTAGAAACATAAGGAACTCCTGGAAAGACTCTCAGGTCATTTGGACTGACATCAGTTATAGCATCAGTGTGGTGGCAAGTAGGATAGATAGGTGGAGGTTGTTAAGCCAAACCCATTGAGTTGTGGTCTGTCCCTAAGGAAGGTCTGAGTGCCCTTAAGTGAACCCTGAAGGCCAGGATTCACCCAGAGATCTGCTCTCCTCTCCGTTCCCCATACTGAAGTGCTAGCAGTCACCCTGAGTCATCCCTGAAATTTTTCTGCAGGCAAATAACATAAAAGGGAACAAATTCAGCCCTAAAATTCTCCTGCAGAGGGATGAGTGACAAAACTCCACTGGCCACCATGGAAGCAGGATCTCAGTGCATTTTCATAGTGTTTGTTATCAAATAACAGATAAAAAGGAATCCAACCACAAAACCAAGCCTGATTTTCAGAGCAGCTTTGCACCTGCAGAGCCCACTGACTTCAGCTGGCACAACAAACTCTTTTCATGTCTGAAGATGAGATTCTCAGAAACATAAAATAATACAAAATGTGCTGGAGGCTCAGTTCACAGATGTACGCTGCGTATGAAAGGGATCCCTGATTCAGTTAAGGATGTGGTTTTGTATTAGCAATGTAGAAGTCCAGGCACAATTTCTGATCTCACAACCAAATAATGGTTTTGACTGATTCAGAGTTTGGCTGAAATTTACTTCATCAAGACTCATTGGAAAAAGTTACTGTGGAACTTTTTGTATTACTTCCTGAATAGTTAATTTTCATCCAGCAAGCTTCTTGTGGAAAACCTCTATATGTAACATTTATTTTTCACTGCTTGTCATCTAGAAAAGTAACAGCCAAGCAGTGCTACATGTAATGTTGCACTATCTTTCTATGTATTGGCCATGTTTAAGCTTCACCCTTGATATCTGCTAGAGGTCACTACCAGGAAACCGGATTTTGGTCATCTGAACCTTGGGTTTGGCCAGTACAGGTGTTATTTTTTTGTGTCTACAACTGCTTCTGTATCTCACACATCATTCCTTTCCCTCTACTTTAAGTGAGTGATTCAGGTCTGAAAGGCAAGATTTTAAGATTTCTGATAAACTTGCCTTCTCACTGAATGATATTTTTAAAACAATTTCCTTTGATGATTCACCTGCACTTTATTAGTTTCCATGTTTATTACTAGCAGTGAAACTTGAGAACTCTGCACCTCTTCTTCCATTCTGTACAAAACTGCAGCATGTGGAAGTGCAGACACCTCTGAACAAATATTTAGTCTGAGTTGGACCCTAAGCCCTCCAGTTTAGTGTTTGTTCTAGAGGAGGGAACTCATGTTGTTCCTATTGTAAACTGGTAAACCCTGCAAAAAGAAATGCTGCAATCAAATTCACCTGTCATTTTCCAGGACCTTAGCTGTAAATCAAGGCTACGCGAATATAACACTCTCCAAATCATCTTACACAAAAGTCAGGGCTGAACACCAGCAGCTGCAGGGCTTACCTGTGTGAATGAAGGTGTGCTTCTTCATATCAGATTTCTGGTGGAACCGTTTCCCACAGTACTGGCATGGATAGGGCCGTGTGTCCGAGTGGATGAGCAGGTGGGTGGACAGAGTAGAAGATCTCTTAAAGCTCTTGCCACAAATCTTACAATCAAAGCTGCGTTCCTGCAGAGAAAGGAGCCCAAACACACACGTTACACCACACCAACACATCAGTGTTGCCCCTTCTGCCTTAGCAAGCACTTTCACTTCTTCAGAGAACTGGACTAGCCTGTGGAGATGCTAACACCAATGCTAACTAGATGCTAACATGATAGCACCACATGATAAAAAGATAACGCACCCTCTCCCAGTGCTGTGAACCACTCCTTACAAAAATTTAACTGGACAGGTCTTCCTGCTGTCCAGAATGGCCACACTGGGAGCAGCCCTGAGTGACCGGGCAAAGTCCACCTGCACATTTCAACAGGGGCCCAAGACATGATCACTCCACTGGGAAGCCCAACAGCTGCAGCACTGTTCAGAGGCCACCTTGCCACTGTATACAGGAAAGTGGGTGCTGAGGTCTGCTTTGCTCTCCTGGGAAATTGTGGCGGGCTGAATTCTGCTGGCAGGGTAACAACTAAGTGCTTATTTGTAGTTCCATTAAAATGGGGAACATTCCCAGGAGCACCTAGGGAAAACAGCTTTTTGGCTTACTACTGTAACATATCAGAATAAATTCATTAAAACTTTGCTGTCTCTCTCTCTTCCCTCACACACTCTTCTCCACCACTTTCTTCTACCATAAATCATATCTTCTTTCCATCCCTTAACTGCCATCACACCTGCCTCTTCCTGCTATGCTTTCATACAATCATAAAATCAAAGAATCATAGAATAGTTATCTTAGTTTATTTGGCTTTTAATGCACTCTTCCTGAAATGTTGTCCCCTTCATGGACAAAATATGCAGTGCTGCTCTTTTTACCACTATTTAATGAGTGACGAGATGTTTCCCTTTATTGCACACTCTGCTGTTGCACACTCAAGAAATTGCAAATAAAAGAGCAAAAAAACACTGTTATAAATCAATACTCCAAAAGCTGAACTGAAGAAGGAAGATTTGCCAGGTCAGGTGGGTGGGGAAGGGGAAATATGGCACAATATCATCAGGTGGAAAATGTTACATGTCCTCCTACCAAAATTAACTACCATATTCTTTTGGTGTGTGACTCAGAGTGTATTGAGACGGGTGAAGTCTGTGCACTGTATCTGACTGGCCGTTGAGATGTTCCCTGCACAGACACAATGACTACAAACAAGGGAAGACTCACTTCTTTGTGGGGGGGAGGAGAAAGAATGAGGAGAGCTGTGCTGAAAGAAAGCACAATGAGTTGCTTTTGCTGTTAAAAAAAAAGTCCACATCTGCATTATAATTTTCTAGAATGAAAATTTATTATTTATTGTCTGTTACTTCAGGAGTGGCAAAAGTGCCCATTCCTTAATATAGACACATGTGAGGTCTGGGGAATGGAAACAAAGCCTCTGTTCTTTAATTAGTAGATTTGTTCCTTTGCTCACCAGCTGCCCACCCTTTCCTCTGCCTAACACCATCTTCTTCACCCACAACTGCTCACTGCAGCCCTAAAGTGTTCTCTTCCTCTCCTCAGTTTAGATGTCCACCTACTGTTCTGACATGATCTTTTTCCAACCTAACCATTCTATATTTCTATGATTGCTCTCCTGGCCTCCCTAAAGCCAGCCAAAGCAAGCAGCTGGCCCTGGCCCTCAACCTTCATCCTGACAGTTGCCCCACTCTCACCTGCGAATGCACGGCCTTGTGCTGCTCCAGGCTGACTGCATGGCCAAAGGTCTTGCCACACATGTCACAGGCAAAGGGCCTCGTGCCACTGTGTGAGCGGCGCACGTGTACCTCAAGGCCATGTGGTGTGGAGAAGACCTGAGTGAAGAGAGCACACAGAGTCAGGTTTGCCAGGGAGAAGGAGCTGGGTAAGAGTCATAACCAGAGTGGGAGAAAGGAATCCCTACCTTGCTGCACTTGACACACTTGTAAGAGCCAGTACTGATGAGCAATGGGCGGCACAAGAGGTCTGACTCCACTTTGATGCCACCTGGGCCCTTCTCTTGCTGCAGCCCAGGCTGCGTCTCAGCATAGAGTCTGGGTGCTGCTGCTGGCGGACGCTCATACAGCCCCGGGCCTGGGGAGCTGAAGTCACCATAAAGTCCAAGAGAAGAGCTACACTCAGCACTGTAGAGGGCAGACTCAGAGCCTCGCTCACAGAAGAGCCCAAGGGCTGAGGTTCGCTCCAGTGTTGGGCAGGGCCTGTAGCTTTGCACAAGATGCCTCAGTTCAGAGCCACCTAGGCTGTTCCACATGTACGGCTTGAAGGGCACCGAGAAGGGGGGTGCTTCATCTAGGGATGGACACACAGATCGCTCAGAGGCTGTGGAAACACAAAGGCAAGGGAATTAGTGCACTTCACAATACAGCCAATATCATGGGGCAGAACCATCTCAGCACTCAGACTTGGGCCCAGGGCCAGACCCCTGTACTGCACATTGAGGCTGCCCTTTCATCTCTAATGGGAGGACATTTTATATTGCACAACAGGGTCTGTGCATCCAGTGCTACCTATTCACTTGCTGTCCCAGCCAAGTTATCTAAAGCAGCCACCAGTCTTATCTACGTCCATCTCTGGGTGTGTGTACACTAATCTGACTGTTGAGACACTGAACAACTCAGTCTGCAACTTCCTTTGGTTTGATCTGCAGCCCCTCAAAAAAGTATATCTACTGTGTCCCAAGATGGTCATCAAAGATCTGTCCACAGGTTTAAGCTCTGGTGCAGATCCCACACATCCATATAGCAAATATGACATTATGGAGGTGCCCAAAGGAGCAAGCATGCTGAGATTTACCTGTTCAAAAAAACTAAAACATGCTTGCTGCACAATTTATGCTAAAACTTAGTCTCTCAACTTCGTGCCAGAACTGTCTGTAACTATACTACAGCACAACTGAAATAAAGAACTGCTACTGAGATGCTTGAATGTCATGCCTTAATTTTTTCAGAAAATGTAATATCAGTCCTCATCTGAACCGAAACCATGGTTGTTTCAGGTTGCTCTAAGTTTCTCCAAATAAAGAAACTAGTCCACCAGAAATACAGAGCTTTGTACAGTCATTGGTATAGGCTGCATTAAAAATTGAAGACACAGAAAGTTTTTCCTTGTAGTCATAATCAAAGCCATCTCCCACCAGGACAAGCTCAGATGGCTTCAGCTGGCTCTAATAGGCTCACCTTTGGCAACAGCATCTGACCAAGGCAGTGGACTCCACAAGAGGAGTCACACATAGGGACCATAGAAGAGCCTGATACAATGTCAGGAACATAGCCTTTGAGATCAGCAGCTAAAGGCACAAATGCTAAGGGAGCTTTGCATAGAGGAAAGCACAGTTGGGCAGGGAACACGAGGCACCAGACCCCAACTGTGTCTTCCAGAGATTAATGCCCTAGGTGCTCTTCATTCAGTCTTAATCACAACAGGGAACAGCATTGGGAAAGTCAGATGTCTCCACTGGGTAAAAGTTTTGCTGAACCAAGGAAAAGATTAATCTGATAACTGCTGAAGTGCCAATGCCTTCACAGAGATGAACGAATCCCATGCAACTGGGGCTTCCAGAATAACCTTCTTTACCCAAAAACTTGTCCACCCGTAATTCCTCTCTCACTTTTTATCATTCCTGCCAGCTTTACAGTTCCCATGACTTTCTCAGCCCTCGGCACGCCAAGATAACCAGAGGTGGGCTAGGGAAGAAAGGCACGATGTGATAGGCTACCCATTTGGATAGGCAGGTGGTTATGGGTGGTTACACAAGGGAGCGGGAAATTAGATGAAATATTGAGCTGTGAATAACTTGACTGTTTCCTGTCTTTTACTTAATTTCAGACTTCAACAGCCTCTAATTCCTCCATTGAAATTAGCAGCCTTTTTGTTGGAAATACATGCTCACATACCAACTGGGACATCTGAACAGAGCAATGAAATCAAATTAGCTGACATGGTGCTGAGCATGATTTTTCCTGTTCTGCACTGACTGCAAAGTTGTGGTCAGCATCACATCTTCTATCTTGTGTCTTTGCAACCGGTTTCAGTGTTGCCATCTCTCATGATTTTATCACAAGATTCAAAATTATCTTAAAGCCCCAGCTCTTGAAACTGCATGATTTCATCAGGCCTCAGCTTTCCTTTTGTTTGCTTGTTCTTTTTGTTTCCTTTTAAAGTCAACTTCTAGCTCAGACTTTACAGCCCAGACTGTAAAGAAATGCATGAAAATGTAAACTCTCAATGTTTCAACAGTAGAACTGAATATCCTTAAGGTATAACTTACAATCTTGATTTCTAAGCCATTCCGTTGAGTGAGAGGAGAGGGAAGGCTGACCTGAATTTTGAGCCCTTGAAATTGACAAGCCAGGACACAGTAAACACTGCACCACAGATCAGTTTGCGTGCAATGTTCCTTCCATCACCTCACATGCTTTGGAGACATCTCAAGCACAACTGCACACTATACTTTGCAAGGGCAAGCTCAAGCTATCCAAGCTCTCTACCCAGGGTCAAGGTGGCCTGCAAATCCTGCTCCACCACACTGCAGGGCACTTCTGTGTCTGCCTCTCCTCTGCTCCACAGCATCTAAGCCTCCAAGGGGTGAGCAGGAGACAGAGATAGATTGTTCCTCCTCTTCCTAGCAATTCTGTGCAGCCTTTATATAGATATATCCTTTCTGGGAGAAAAAAAAATATCAGTGCTCTTTTTTGAAGTCAAGGCAAACTCAACCCGAAATGGTTGAGAACAGATTGATAGAAACAGCAAAGAAAGATCAGTTTATTCTCCACAGACTACAAAATAGCACACAAAATAAGCAAAATCATGTTATTAGAGACACACATAGAAAGAGAGATTAAATAACAAAGTGATTTTCACTGATGAAGCCAACAACATATTAAGAGTGTTAACAGGTATAATGTCTGTGCATGCTCATCTGGATAGGCAGCATGGCGCCCAAAGACAAAGCTGAAATCTGGCTTTCACTGCATACTGATGTGCAACCTGCACCTATGTTCATTCTAAGGATACAGGGGTGATAGTACTACTCACTGCACCTGCTCTAAACATGATTTAGAACCATCATTTCTCATCTGCCCTGTTTTTCAGAGCACAGAAACTGTGCCCCATCCAGACAAACACAATCATAGAAATACAGTCCCCCACAAGCATGTCTTGCAGAAGGGACCTAGGCACAAATTCCAGCTTTGCACTGAATCTGACAAAGCAGCTGGAAGACAGAAGGATTCAGGGGGAGCTGTGGGAGGAAGCCCAACTATCTAATCCTGCTGCCACTGCCTTCATCATTAATGTAACAGCATCTCTCTCAATGCACTGAGGTTCATTTAATAGAGCTTTTCCTTTACAGTACTTGGATTCTCTTACCCTCCCATTCCTCCTGTGAATGGGATCAAGCAGTCTCGGGACCCCTAAAACCCCAAAAAAATCTTGATCTGGGGATGTTACCCTCATTTTGCAAAGATACTTTCCCTGGATAGCTGGGTGGTTGGCTGGGAGCTGATGAATCCCATCACTGGGGCAGAAATGAGTGGGGAGGAGGAAAAGGCAGAGCAGCCCTGGAAAACACCTGCTCCATTTTGCATCTGTCCTTTAGACACCTTGTGAAAACAGTCTCTTTCCCACATAGAGCTTGGAATTATTTGGGGAAGGAGGAGGAGGAAAAATTCATTTGACCAAAAATTGCACACATTGCTACACTTTGTGGAGAAATATAAACAAGAGAGTATCTGCTGTGTTTGGTCCATTGTGTCATTTGCACAGACTGGAACTGTCCTCTGTCTGGCTGTAATGATACTGGGCAGCATTTTGGACAGTCCCTCGAAGGGCTTTAGGACTCTTAAAAGAGGGGGAGGTTTTAAAAATGCAAACCCACATCATTACAATCAGCCGTTAATATGCAAGGACATTACAAAGACTAAGTGGGAAAATCAGTAGGGAAGCGGGACCCAACAGGACTAAGTATTCGTTTGCTGGCATCCGCTGTCAGTAAAGCTGAGACAATTTTTCCTTTGCTAAGATAGAAATTATTCTTTTTTTCCAGCTGTCACTTTTTAACCGAGGCAATAAAAGGTAGGTTTTATATATATACGTATTTTTGTTATAAAATGACACCATTGTATTTTTAAACGAGATAAGTATTCGCGTCAGGCTTGGGACAGCATCTCCCACTGTTCCAACCACATCAAAGGAGGACAAGGGAGCTAGAGACAGGCGCTGCAGCCATAAGTGTGAGTTTCCTGGATTTGGGGTGTTTAAATCTGACCATCGTTATTTTCCTCTGGTATTTACCAATGCGTTTTTAGAAAATAAAAAGGGGGGGGGGGAGGAAAATTTAAAAAAAAAAGAGAGGGGAGGAGGGAGAGAAGGGAGGGACTGGGAGTATCCTTTTTATAGGCAAGAAACAACACGAAAGGGAGTTAGGAAAAAGGTCTAGCAGGTACTACAAAACACAAAGTCAACACTGCTTGCGCAGGTATATAGATAGGCTGGTACAATTTTTTTTTCCCCGTTTTAAAATACATCTAAACTCCGCGTAGCAGGACCCTGTAGGAAAACGCCGGGACCTTGAAAACATAAGCTGCTTGCCTTTACCAATTAATCAGAAACAAAAAAAAATCAACGCCTGATGGCATCACAACTTTCCTACAGCCTGTGGCTTGCTGCTCCCTCTGTAGTGGGAGACGGGCTGGAAAAGCAACCTGAAAGAGATAACCTGAAAACGAATGGAAGGGACAAATCTGCTTTTTCCCACCGCACGTCAAAAGACAATTCTGTCCATTCCACTTGTTTTCGACGGCGGGCCCCAGCCATGAGACATTGCCCCACAGCACTGACACAGACACGCAGTCGGACCCTCGCCGAGCTCTGTTCGTCCCGGTCCTACCTGGCGAAACGGAGGGCGAGGGAGGTCTCCAGAAATCCTCAAACTCGGACACTCTGTCACAGACGCTGCCCTCGCAGCTGGGCGCTGACTCGGAGGTGCCATCGGCAGCCTCGGCAAGGTGGGATTCCGGGGAGAAGCGTCCCTGGGAAGGCTCCGGGTCGGGCAGGATGGTGCGGCACAGCTCCGCGTCCTCGGGGATCTTGCTGTCTGCAGGGCAAAAGGGACGAGAGGGCTCCTCAGTGCGGGTCCACGGGGTCTAACAGCCACCTCCCACGGCGGCCCCGCTCTCACCAAGATTTGCTACGAGACTTTCTCCGCATTAGCCCCTTCGGCGTTTTGCGGGGTCCACATTGCCGCGGGGCTGCACGGCCACCGGCCGGTGCAGCTGGCAGCGGGGTGATGAGCATCGGGCCGGCCGAGGCTGCGACCGACGAACTCCTACCTGCACAGATCTGGGCTAGCACCGTCTCCAGCCGCAGGCTGTAGTCCTCGTCGGCGGAGCGAGGCTGGTGGTAGCTGTGCGCTTTCTTGCTCTTCACTAGGAAGGACCTCGGCATGGTGGGGGTGCTGCCACGGCCGGCACGGCCGCTCTCCTTCTCCAAGCGCCAGGCACGGCGGCCGCGAGCGTCACCCCCAACTCTCCCGCGGGGCGCCGGTGGGAAGGCGACCTGCGGGGAGGCACCGATCCGCCGGTGAGGGCCGGGGGCGCTGGCCGGGAGGGGCCGCTAGCCGGGGGCGGTGCGACAGGTGGCCCCGGCCCCGCTAGCCTCTCCCCCCGTTTCCGGAGTGCAGTTACTGAGCCGGCACTAACACACACTCCCCCTCGGTGTCCCCGGGGCCTCCCCGGCCATGCTCCGAGGGCCTATAACGGGTAACAGGCCACAGCAGAGGCCGAGCACCGTCGGAAGGCGGGAGAGGTTCACAGGATCACCGCTGTCGCCGAGCCTCCTCTGTCGTTACAGTTCACACTTTGCAAAAAGCGAGTTTAAACCGCGTTTTGGTTGGTCCTTTTGGGGGACTTCAGTGGCGGAGGGGGGGGGATGTGTTTGGGGTTCTTTTTCCCCTCCCGTCAGTGGCCTCAGGCTTGCAAACAGGCCACAGCAGTGGCCGGGCACCGTTCGTGGGACGAGCAAAGGCTGGGAGAGATTCTGAGGGGCCGCTCATATGCACCCCGGTCCTTCTCATCCGCATCGGCAGCCCAGCCAAAACGGCGCCACCAAAACGTACCCCCAGAACGGCTGGTCAGTCCCCGCCCTCCAGGACGGGCTGTACGGCGCAGGGCTGCTGGCGGGACTGGCGGGGAGCCGTTACAAACCCAACAGCCTAAACCCGGCGCCTGAGAGGCTGTTGCTATCGAAGAGACTCATTCACCCATCCAACGCGAACCACGATAACGCGAAAACGAACAAACCGGAATCTGTCCCTGCCGCCCGCAGATGTTAGTGCCGCCGCACCTTGCAGCTGCGGACACTGGAAGCCGGGGAGAGGAGAGGGACGAGGTGGGAAACCTCCGGGGGGGGCTACGGGAGCCGGGGGCGGGGGGACGGACAAGGGGGACAGGGATCGAGTTAACCAGAGCTGCCCCGACCCTGCTCCTCGGGGGAAACACAGGAGAGGTATACTGGAGCCCGTTCAGCGCCTCTGTCGTTACACTTGACACTTTGCAAAAAGGGAGTTCAAACTGCTTTCGTTTGGTTCTTTGGGGGGACTTCAGGAGGTTGGTTTGGGCTTTCTCTCCTCCCGAAAGGGGAAAGGAGGGCAGGGTCCCGACCCCGTGTGTCCCGTCCGGAGCGCAGCCCGTCGGGGAGGCGAACCCGGCTGCTCTGCGAAGCACCGGCCAGTCCGCGTCCCCTGCTCCTCCGGGGAGGCGCCGCTCGCGGCCAGGCGCCAGGCGGGCGGGTGGGAGCGCTGCAGCCCGGGCTCACCTGGGCTTCGGTTCATCCTTGAGCGGGGGCTGGCAGCGAGCGGGGTGAGAAATCAAAGCGGCCCGATAACGCGTCGCCCTCCCGACAGCAATGGCAGCCGCAGCCGTTGTGGGGGGCTCCGGCCGCCGCTGTGGCCGCCGCGTGTTTTGGTCCCGACGCGGGGCCGCCCAAGGCCGGACCAGGCTGGGACCGGGGCCGTGGGAAGACTAGTCCCGCAGCCCACCTGCCCCGCTCCCACCGCTCCCCGCGATGGCCTGAGGGCTGTGGGAAGCCTCCCTGAGCCGCCGCGTCGGAGGCCGGACTGGAGCGGAGCGGGGGGCTGCAGGGAAGGGGGAGGTTAGGAGAGGGCCGGGTAGGTACCACCCCGGGCCGGCCGCTGCCTACGCGAAGCGAGAAAAGCAAGAGCACTTACCCATGTGGAGGGGTGAAGGAAGCTGGGCTGCAGACGGGGTTTGCGCCGCAGGCTGCCAGTTTGGGTGACTTTAAATTTAGCCTCCCTTTAAAGAGCAATGGTGCTTGAGTTGGCTTTTTTTTTTCTTTTTCTTTTTTTTTTTTTTTTTTTAGTGCCTCTCAACTCCTTCAGAGCTCGGCCCCCTAAACCACAAATTCCACTTCCTGAGCGTTAGGAGCTTCTGCAAGAAAAAAAAAAAAAAGGGGGGCTTAAAAAAAAAAGCCGAAGCCTCACAAATCAGCACTGTCCCCACTCCTCTTTCTCTCTCATTTTTTCTTAAATGAAAGTGTCTTACCGTATTCCACCTCACAGGGCTCGCTGAAGTGACATCGAAGTGTCATTTTGGAACGGGTCTTTTCATTTCTCTCGGTGTTCTGCACTAGAAATTATACACATCTATCTGAACTATTCTTGGATCCCCTTCAACTTCCGCAACGAGAACAAGTCACAGATTCAAAACACAGACTGACTCAAGGCGGGCAGAGGCAGAGGGCAGGGGACGGAGGAGAGGGCGCCCGCGCTGACGAGTAGGCTCCGGGTGGCATCTCTGCCCCCTGCCCGGGGACGGGGTCGAGCCGCCATCGAGCCGTGCGTGGCATTTAGAATCGGGGCTTAGGCAAGGCCCTGGGCGACGGAGACCTCCCCTAGACTAGAAATAACTTGTTGTGGAAAACTCTTTCGGGATAAATACGCCCAACGGCGCTGAAAATACCTTAAGACCCAAGCCTAGAGGTTTGCTCATTTCCCTTCGGATTTAGGTAATGGTTAAATATGGAAGGGGTAGGCGAGATCCCCCCCCCCCCCCCCCCCTCCGGTGCACGGTGGCTACTGTAGCTTGAGGGCGGCTCAAACACGAAGGCGAAAGACAAGCTTCCCTTTCGCCTTCCTCGCCTCCGTGCCGGTGCTCAGGCTGCTGACTAGGGGAGGCTCCGTGGGGCAGGCACCGGCAGCGAGCACGGTGGTGGAGGTCCGTGGAAAGCACCGCCCCGACACCTCTCACCAAAGGGGACCTCTGCACCGCGCAGCCCGGCAGCCTGCTCCCTTCTGCGGAGGCCGACCCCGAAACAGCTTTTTCTAGGTCTAGCCTTGGATTCCTAATGCAGGCAGGAAATCCAGCTCACATAGAATGTTCGGTATCTTTCTGAGGTGCTTCCTGCTTCGTTGTGACATCTTAGGCTACCAGCAACTTCGTTTCGATGGCTGTAGGGCCACCCGAAGTGCTGTTCTGCCGAGCCAATCGAGGTTTAGCATCATTTCCGTTCGGAAACGACTAAGAACTGAAGTCGGACAAGGCAGGAGCAAACTCCAGCCTCCCTCACGCCCAGGAGCGTGATGGCTTTGCGAGCAGATGCTGCTCTCCACCACCACCCCAGAAGCATTCACAGAAAAAACAGTCACTTCGTGCCTGTGAGCCAGCGTGGAACACGGCGTTAACCCGACTTCCCAAAACCTAACTAAGCAAGCAAACATCGCTGAGAGAAAAATTGTCCAACCTGCGTGATGCTTTAGCAATGACACAAAAGGAAGTTGAAGAGCACGACTGAAAGTTCCTGGTGCTGGGCACAGCAGTTTTACTTACGGCATCTGTGCACAGCAGCCCCTTTGCCTTTGGCTGATTACTCTGAAAATCAGTTTCAAAATGTTAGGGTCAGCTTCAAAATGCTGGAATCAGTAGTAGTAACCAGATTAGAACAACTCGGTGCCATTGCGTGCGTAGGTCTTCGTTGACTTAGTTTGGATTTTGGCAAACAGCCTTCCCCGTTTGCCACTGCCGTGGGGTAATAAACTACCTTGCGAGCCGCGCTTTGGCTGCGGGTAAAGCAAGCATCACTGAAAATGACTATTAACTGTGACTATAGTCTATATGACTGTAGTCTAAATGACTGTAAACAATTCTGACCTGCTTAGAATGAAAATACATATTCGTCTTCATACACCTAAGTTCAAAACTCGTGCGGGTGCTTTTGGTTTAAACAAAGCACGGCGGTTCCCAAGCAGGGAACACCCTCTGGGTACCGCACATCCCGCGCCCCTTACTTCTCACCTACTGCTTTCCCAAACTGCGTGAAAGCCTTCAGCAAAGCCAAGGAAATCAGAGGGAAAGGCGAGTGTTTAAATGATCATATAATCTCTCATGTAAGGGCTGACACTGTACGGACACCAGGAACAAACCTGCGGCTCCCGCGGCGTCGGCTTTCTCCAATGACTAGAGGAGAAAGCGCACGAAGATGGCTTTGTTTCGCGATTAGCAAAACCAATTAGCGCCTTACCAGGTGTCCGTCAGGACCGACGACCTGCTTCACTCCGCCTATGAGGACAGGGAAAGCTGACCTGTGCCGAGGGTGAGCCGGGGCTGCCGGCTTCGTACCAGCTTCAATTCTAGCCCTGAAGGCTGCCAGAACAGTCTGCGGCCGCGGCCGGGATCGGTGCCGGGAGGTGCCGGGTGCAGGCATAGGCCGCCGTTACCGCTCGCTCCCTCACATAACACCTTCCGCCTGCGGCGGGCGCTTGAGGCCGGGAGAGGCGGAAAACGACCCCTGCTCCCTCAGCCCTCTGAGGGGAGCCCTGGGTGGGGGCAGCCCTTAAGGGGAGCCCTGAGAGGAGTCCTGAGGGGAGTCCTTGAGGGAAGCCCTTAAAGGGAGCTCTGAAGGGGAGCCCTGAGGTGTAGCCGTGAGAGGGAGCCCTGAGGGGAGTCCTGAGGAGAGTGCTTGTGAGGAGTCCTCAAGGGGAGTCCTGAGGGGAGCCCTGGGGCGGACTGCTTAAAGGAGTCCTGAGGGGAGCCCTGAGGGGAGTCCTGAGGGGAGCCCTGAGGTGTAGCCCTGAGAGGGAGTCCTGAGGGGAGTCCTGAGGAGGCTGCTTGTGAGGAGTCCTTAAGGGCAGCTCTGAGGGGAGCCCTGAGGGGAGTCCTAAGGTGGAGCCCTGAAAGGAGTCTTGAGGGGAGCCTTGAGGGGAGCTCTTAAGGGGACGTCCTTGAGGGGAGCCCTTAGGGGGAGCCCTGAGGGGAGTCTTTAGATGGAGCCCTGAGGGGAGCCCTGCGGGGGAGCACTGAGGGGAGTCCTGAGATGGAGCTGTGAGGGGAGTCCTGAGCGGAGTCCTCGAGGAGAGTCCTGAGTGGTGTCCTTGAGGGGGGCACTGAGGGGAGTCCTGAGATGGAGCCGTGAGGGGAGTCCTGAGCGGAGTCCTCGAGGAGAGTCCTGAGTGGTG
The DNA here is from genome assembly GCF_028554395.1 of Pezoporus wallicus. Classification (NCBI taxonomy): domain Eukaryota; kingdom Metazoa; phylum Chordata; class Aves; order Psittaciformes; family Psittacidae; genus Pezoporus; species Pezoporus wallicus. The sequence goes on from NW_026642342.1 coordinate 6,962,604, forward strand.
TCCTTGAGGGGGGCACTGAGGGGAGTCCTGAGATGGAGCCGTGAGGGGAGTCCTGAGCGGAGTCCTCGAGGAGAGTCCTGAGTGGTGTCCTTGAGGGGGGCACTGAGGGGAGTCCTGAGCGGAATCCTCGAGGAGAGTCCTGAGTGGTGTCCTTGAGGGGGGCACTGAGGGGAGTCCTGAGATGGAGCCGTGAGGGGAGTCCTGAGCGGAATCCTCGAGGAGAGTCCTGAGTGGTGTCCTTGAGGGGGGCACTGAGGGGAGTCCTGAGATGGAGCCGTGAGGGGAGTCCTGAGCGGAGTCCTTGAGGAGAGTCCTGAGTGGTGTCCTTGAGGGGGGCACTGAGGGGAGTCCTGAGGAGAGTCCTTAAGAGGAGCCCTGAAGGGGAGCATTGAGGGGAGCGCTGAGGAGAGTCCTTAAGGGGATCCCTGAGGGGAGTGCTGAGGGGACCCTTTGCCTCCCCTTGCTGCTGCTCTGCCCAGCACTTGGCACTGGGAGCTGCACCCAGGTTCTGGGGCTTTGCTGACCCTGGCTGATGCTGCAACTTACGATATTCTCACATCTCATGGATTTCCAGCCTTTTTATTGCCCCTCCTGCATTTTATCTTGCATCCCAGAAATATCAGTGGGTTGCTATCTCTGCAGAGGAAGGGACTGAAAGAGAAGTGCTGCAGCTGCTGCAGTCCATAGGTAAGGCCTGAAGGCAATTTCCACGCCTTGGCCATTATCCCAGGGCTCTTTCCACCCCTGAGGGGAGCTTGCTACCTCTTGTAACAGCACGCTGAACATTGGTGAAGAGACTAAGCTCTTGTTCTTGGTTGATTATTTAGGTTAAACCTAAAGGTTAAACCTTAAAGCTTACTATTTGTAAAGTAACCTTTAAAGTGTTCTTGTATCATCATGAGACATTGTAAGAGCTGTGTGACAGTACCAAGTATTCTGTACCCCAATGTCCTGAGTTGATGGAAGGATGTAATTCATGTGAAGTGTAGGTGGTGGGGTTTTGACAAAGCTGCTCTAATGCATCCCCCAAAGCAAGCATAATATTAAAAGTTAAACATTTGGTAAGATACAGTTGAAGGCAATGGTAAGTACATGATCATTGCCCCGTAGTGACAAAAGAGGGGAAGAAATAAGAGTCTAAGGCAGGGTGAAATTATGTTACAGTCATGCTTAACACTGCAGAGTTCCTCAATGTAATTTACTTCACTGTTCACAGCATCTGCCTGATGTTACCATTAGAGCTAAGACATCAGATAAGGCACCAAAGGTGGTGTGATGCAGATGAGATCTTCATGCTCAGGAGTGATGAGACACTTCAGGAGGAAGGATCTGAAGAACAGGATTTCACAGGTTAACTGCTTGGTACATAGAAGAGGAGCAATTCACAATTCTCCCCACACCACCACCTCCAGCACCATATCGCTACTTTCTTTATATTTCTCCTTGCGGCACAAACATGTGATGTAAATATGTGAGGCATTAATCAGTGATTTTGATAGCCTTTTTTTTTTTAATTTATTTTATTGCTGGGGTAAACAAAGTAACTTCTGCTGCTGTCAGAGCAGATCAGAAAAGCAATGATCACTGTGAGCATGAACTGGAGAGGGAAAATGGTGTTGGAGGCTGGAATGAAAAGAGGGATTCCAGCCTGGGGAAGGAGCTGACCCAGAACTTCCCTCCATTATGAATAAAAGAAAGCCGAATCAATCGGTTACAGAATGTAGACTATGCAAAATAGTCCTGGGAATTTTAATTCTCATATTGGGATGCTAGAAATTTCATTCACTTATGCAACAGTACACATTCCTGAGAGTATGCCACATTGCTTTTGTTTTTCATAATTGTGAAATGAGGTATTTCTTTCTGGGAAGGGAGGGTGTTAAGCTCGTGTTATCTTGGATCTTAGTCAATCAGTATTCACGTACGCATAGGTAAGCATATGATTGATTGATTGATGGCTTGGCTTTGTGAGCGAAGATTTGGGAAGGGCTTTAACCACACTTGCTACAAGCACGATGACCAAGGGCATGTGGGATATGCAAATCTGGTTGGAAAGAAGGGTGCTTAAGGCAAGCTCAGGGAGGACGGAAACCTCCCGCGGAGCAGAAGGGCAAAAGCTCGCTAGATCTTGATTTTCAGTACAAATACAGACCATGAAAGCAGGGCCTCACAATCGTTCTGGCTTTTTGGGTTTTAAGCAGGAGGTGTCAGAAAAGTTACCACAAGGATAACTGTCTTGCGGCAGCCAAGCATTCAGAGCGACGTTGCTTTTTGATCCTTCGATGTTGGCTCTTCCTATCATTGTGAAGCAGAGTTCACCAAGCGTTGGATTTTTCACGTACTAATAGGGAACGTGAGCTGGGTAAGCATATATTAACATGTTTTCTCCCCACTAAAGCTGGAACTTCATGCGACATAGATGCTATGTTGAAAGTCAATTTACTGTGTGCTTTTAATTTCACCATTCCGAATCTCCGCTTCTACAGACTACTGTGTCACTGTATTTCACTGATTTTTCTTAAGTCTTGAGCTAGTTTGTAAAAAAAAATCCACCCTCCCCAATCAACCAAAACCATCAGAGAACTACAAAAGATATAATGGTGCAATTATACTACTAAAAATATTTCACAGAACAGTTATGAATTTACTTAATTCCAGGTAATACATAGCTTTCCTCTTCCTTTCAATACACATAGCTGGTGTAGCTATTGCACAATTAAACATAACACTGTAATTTCCACTTATATTGTAGTATCTCCTATTTTATAGATGGTGGTGGTGGTTGTTGCTTTTAGTCTCCAGGACTAGCCTAACGGCTTTCCTAGGGGATCTGCATTATCTTCTACCTTCTCCTGGAAACAGTTACATTGTTTGGAGCCTCTACAGGTAACAGAATTGGCACCACATCCAGCCGAAAATGTGGATATTTTTATGCTAACGTGTCTTTAGGTCATTCTAGCTTGAAATACAAATGGTGTACGAGCATCAAATTTCACTAAGCAGTGGCATAGTCTCTGATATAGAACAGTGACTACATTAAAATCGCAGAGAAACATGTAATTTTTTCTGTGCTGTGGTTCCACAAAAGGGCTGAATACAGGTTAAGTTCAATAATACAAGATTTAAAAAGTGTTTTTGTTTGATTTATGCAATCCCCTATGTGGATGATTCTTTTAATCGCTTTCATAGCTGTTGAGCTGTGTAATAATACATGCTTCTTGACTTCACAGGTGTGCTTTCTCCCAAACAATCATGTTCCAAATTTTTCACAAATGTTACAAACTTCTAACATGTGAAATGAAATTACTTAAGTAAAAAGGTGTCTAATCATAAATGCTATTAGGATCTAAAATATTCACTCCTTTAGCCCCCAAAATAACAAAATGAGGCTTCTCTACCTAGTGGTGACATTGGATTATCAGATTGGAAAGCAGAACCATTTTCACTACCGCTTATGAAAGCATAATTTACATGAGAACTCTGTATATAGTAGGGCATCCTCCTTCCCTGTTTCACTTGTTCTCAGCTGCAGCACTTGTGTTGTCAAGAATCTGAAGTTTTTATGATTACATGCTTTTTTTTACCTTATGCTTTTAGCATTCACATTGAGTTCTTACGGGATGCATGTAAAAGCAAATCGAAGGGAAAGGCATTGTTAGAAGTTCATGCAAGCAAGATCATGGTAATTAGCATGCTTTTTTTATTGACACATTAATATTTTATCTGTGCTGTTGATGACATTATTCTGGTGCACATTCAAATTGCAGTACATGTAAGCAAAGAGATTAGTGTAATTTTTTGGCAAAAGAGTTGCAGAAAAAGCAGGGTGATTCTGAACAGCTTCCCATGGGTTGTCTTCCTAGGATACTCTGCATAACTAAGTCTTCTGAAGCTGCAGCATGCCCAGTGATTCACCATCACTAAAAGAAATGCAGTTAGTTGGATAAGGACTTTTGCTTTTCCCATGATGTTTTTATTTATGCTGTCATTCAGTATCAGTATTTATTCTATTAGTAAACTTTAGAACCACACAAGTTCAGGAAATAACCCTTGCCAACTAATCTCATTTGCTATCACTTGAGCAGTAAGGCAGTTATTGCAAAATCATAACACTTCACTGTTCAAACACATAGAATTTTTATGGTTGTCCAACTGAATTTTGTGCCTGTCACATATTATAGAACATTACCTTTCAGAGAGACTTGCAGCTGGTATTGATGACAGGCAACAATGCATCTGTCATCTAGCCTTCTGGGCAACAATTATCCAGGTGCAAACATAAACTACCAGATATTCATTGGAAGGAAAAAAAACCAACTGTTAGTGAACAAAGGCGCTCCTGATATGGTTTTGCATACATGAAATTTCCAAGAGGGATCAGAAGCAGACAGCTAAAGCACCTCAGAGACGGCCGTTTCCACAGGTTATACTGGGAACTACATATTCATTGGTAGGATGTGGGGAAATTTTGCAGAAATACTGAAGCATATTAGGAGCTGCAGAAATCACTAAATTGGAATTAGTCATCCACTTGAAGATTTAAATTATATTGCACCTAGGTCAGATAATACTGTTGAGATGCACAGAATGCACTTCTTCCATGCAGCCTTCTCTATCATTCTTTAAACATTTGTTATCTCCTCAGTTACGCTGTTCTATTTTGAATGTGTCCTCAGAAAGAAAGTACTAACAGGACTAACAGCTGCATTCAGCAGTATGCTTCCATGCTTTGGCAATTTTAATCAACTACACTGCTCCTCCTGGCTTGCAAGACAATTAACATATGTGCTAGCAGTACCTACTGTTTCTTAATTAATAGAATAGTTGCAAACATTGCCAGAGATGAAGGCATAAGGATTGTTTAATTACATAAGCTAGCAATAATTAGCTGCTACTAAGGTTATTCTCGACTGGAATGTGTCTGAGAGGGCAAGTGAGTGTTCATATGACAATAGTAAAATATCCTGTTCTGTTCAAGAAGCTAGGACCATTTTACTGGATCTCAATTTTCAGGAAAGCGTGAAGGCAAGATGCTCGTCACATCTCTTAACTGCTTGGGTGAATTGCAGCTATTTGGTGACAGGACCAATAGCTTATTTCTGAGACAGCTCTGTAATATAAAACTTTAAGACAACTGAACATGCATATTTGTATTGCACTTAATTAGAACTAACTCTAAGACACAGATAATTTTTCACCTTATTTGAACTACCACTCTAATCTAGAGCCAGCAAGTAACTATGCTGTAACCAAGGGCTGTAGCTTAGAATTGACTAAACAGTAAATGCTGCAACCTTGTTAAATCATGAAAAATTTATTTTCATTACATATATATGAAGGTAAAAGATTTCAGTCAACAGTGTTTTGAACAAGCATTTCTGACATGAACCTGTTAGTGTAGCTAGGCTGAAACTTAAAGTTAGTGTTTTGCCTTTATTTAGTAATTATTTTCTAGTGTGTGTATATACAGAATTCATTTCCTGTTAGAATACCAGACAGTAATATTGCAACATTTACATTCCTCATATAAAATGCTGTAATATACATTTTCAGCTCAGTGTAGATATATAAATATGTACAAAATAAACATTATTGTAATTAATATATTCAGACCAGGTATCATTTAGCAACATCAAAAGCAGATGCACATAGATTTAAGTGAAAATGGTGAAAAACACCTTTATGACATTAGTGACCATTATTTGCATATATGAACTAGTACAGATAAAGGCTCCTCTTTCAAGCCTTCTGTGGGCATCCAATAACTTCAGTAAAAACAAAAGTAATTGAGAAGCTTAATATATATATAGATAATGTGTCATGATCAGATGGTTTACTGGGGTCCATCTTGATCACAAACGGATAACCATGTAAAACATACACGTTTGTTCAGAGCATAAAATATTGCACAAGAGCAATTTCTTTTGAGGATAATAATTCCTGTTTGTGAACAGCAAAAATGGTTCTCACACATTAAAGAAATGATATATTTGCAGTTTCTAAACCAAGGAACATTCAGTAATACTGTCAGAACTGTCATCCATCAACTTCTTCCCAGCCTGTTTTATGGCAATGGTGTATCATTAGCAAGATTTGGCAAAGAGAGAAGGCAGATAGACAGTACATGTATATATTTATCACAGGCCAGACCAGATCCAATGGTTACTTAACTGAAGCTATCCAGCAGCTAGTTTTTCTGACAATTTCACCCTTAAAAGAAATATGAGGGTCTTCAATGCTAGTCACAGTGATAATCACACGGTAGTAGAGTAAGATTCCATTCTTCTCTGCTTGGAAACCATCTTGTCGGAGTTCTTAGCCTGAAGAGCACTTTCCTCAGTATCACTGTCGCTGCTGTCTACAACTGTGTGATCCAAAGCCATCTGACCAGTCCTCCTATGTAGATGAAAGTTCACCCCACTCTCCTGTATGGAGTTAGTTATAAAATCTTCATCAGAAGAATGAAATGATTCATCATCTCCTGTGAAATGGCTGACAATGTGAATCCCATCAAAAGTGGGTTGGTCTGAGAAGTCTCTCTGGCCTTTGAGACATTTGATCTGTTAGAAAAAGCAGAAGTTAACAGTTAATCAGAGTTGAAGAGTTCAGTAGTAACAAAAAAACCCTTCAGAACCCCCAAACACCCACCCCCAAAACAAAACCCAAAACAAAAAAAATAACCCAAAATGCATTTCTAGAAAATATATTATTGATGTCTTACTGGATCAAATTCTACAAGTAGCACATCTGAAACTCATCTGGGATGAGATTAAAGTGATTTCTTACTTCTGGCTGCCCAAGGACAGACCTTGAAAGAATGTCTTAAATAGTACTTGGAATTTTCCAAAATTCTCCTACCACTCCTGGAGCATTTCAGTTTTAAGGTTTAATAATCAAGGTACCTAGAATCACTAATGATACATTCTTCTGGGCTATTTACTGCATCTTTAATATCCCCACAAGGATGGTTTATAGTTAGTTTTATAGAGTGACCTATTTGTTCTGACATCCTACTTTTCCAGATCCATTTTTTTTCCCTCCTTATCACCTAACATCTCATTTGAGAAAAGTCCTCCCCCAGTCCCAAAGAGCAGGGTCCCAAGCGTATATCACCACTTCCACATAGCCATAAGAAAGAAACCCAAACCCAGAGAATATGCTTAGTTCTCCCCACACTGCAAGATTTAGTGTCTTTTCATTATCTAGATCAGACCAAATAAGCTTTCAAATCAAGAAGCATGAAACTTCTCTTTGTACAGCATAAATAGATTGTAGTTCCTGTTTTAAGAAAACATCAAACAAGACAAAAATGATTTTCAGACCATGACAGATATGATAACACTTTAACTCAAAGCATACTGCAAAATGATAAACTGTTACAACCATGCATTCAAGCTATTCAAAAGTAAAACCTAAAGCTCTGAAATCTGACAAGTCCCTGTTAATTTAGGGAAAATAACTGCTCACTGAAGTAATCCTGAGGCATGGGTTTGTTTTCTTTTTGGTTTTTTTTTTTCTTTTTAGAATAATTGTCAGTTTTGCTAGTTTTTAGTAGCAACTACATCATGGTCAGTCTGACAATTTAAGAGTATTAAGCTAAAAATTCCAAGGATGCGGAAAAACATTAAAAATGCATTATAGCAACTTCCTAATATCACTCTGGAAGCTTAAAAAGGACGATGCACCAAATGCTATTTTGTAAGTGACTTTTCACAATGAGAAAGACCTGGAAAAGAAGTAAAGCCTGAAGAGCTTCTTCACATAAACCTATTAGTAGTTTCAGAAGTCTGAAGCAATATTAAATTTAATAAAAGTGCATGTAGGTCCTTGCTATTGACACCAACAGAAGATTTTACCTGTCCATTCAGGGAAGAAGGAATCTCTGTACTTACCATGGGCTTGTGCAAAGGATGAGAATAAAAAGGAGTTGAAAAAAGATCAAAAGTCATCATCATGTTAGAAGCCATCAAATCAGATATTAACAGCATATAAAAGCTCCAGCTTTTAATCTATATCAAAACATTCCTGTTAGGAATATGGGTACATGCTGTAAATCTAAACCTTGGTGGTAACTACATGTACTAATGTTAGTTTTCTGCATTTTCTTCACATACACATAGGCTGTAGTTGTTTCATGACAGCCTTGCTGTGTAAAGGCAAGCAAAACAAAGTTCCACACCTACACAGCATAATACATGATGTAAGCAAAATCAGCTTTTACCAAATACTAGACCCTGGACAGTAACATGTCTCTGGAATAGATTTTTACGAGTTTACAAACCTAGATACAGAAAGCCTAAAACAGAGATTCTTGTGTCAGTTAGAAATACTATCCCTCAAAATATCCTGCAATATGATCAGATTAGCTGCCACATGAAGTTTCCAAAACAGCTATCAATTTTAGTCACTAAGGAAAGAAGCCACAGAAAAACAAAACCAAACCCAACAATTTCTCTCCACCCTCACCACAGAAAAAAAGCCCCACCATACAAACAACTACAAATTTCAATTAGAGTGAGAAATTATACATTTTTAGGTATGCATAGTTAAGCCACTGCTTCACCTGCAATTATAAAGCTGATAGTCAATGTTAGTTGTTTTGAACCTTCAGAAAGCCAAGCCAATGACCTCAACTGTTTTCCTGAAGTCTTCAACACAATACCTTTAGATGAGTGTGTTTACGTAACATAACAAAATCATAGCTTCATGGTTTTAGGTAGTAGCCTTTCCAAACACCAAATGAGAGTCTGTGGAAAATGATGTTGGTGAAACAATCATGAATAGACAGTCTTTGCCAATTCTTAAAGTGAGTCTGGGAAAACAGTGTGTTGCTATCTTTTGTTATTCTAATGAAAGGATGCACAGTCTGTGACCTTCCAGGAACACTTCTTTTGACCTGCAGCTTCACACTTGCCTGCCCTTTTTCTCAAGCACTCCTCAGAATCAAGGTGAGCCAGACTGCTAGAGAAAAACATGAATGTACTGTAGAGAATATGTCCGACAAGTCTACTGGTGGTCATATTAACTTCCAGTACTACTTAAAAAACACTCAGCCAGGAGCACAAACACTGTAGCATAGAATTTGTCTGTATTATGGGGACAGACAGGCTAGAAAGTAACACTGCTGAAGAGGTCCTGACACACAAAGCTAAACACAAATCAGCAGTGTCCCTGAGCAGGGAGGAAAAATAACTGCATACTAGGCTGTATTGACAAGGGCATAGCCAGTACAGCATGGGAACCGATTCTTATCTGGCATCTGTGCTATTCTGCACTTGCTACCTCACTCCTTCCTCAGTACAAGATATTCATTAGTAGATTCAGTGGAGAGGTAACAACACAGTTAAGGGGTAGAAGCCTTTAACTCCTTAACTCCTATCTTAAGGCAGGAGCACCTTGAGATAACAGAGAACTGGTTCTTCACTGAATTGTATGGTGGGAGAAGAGACATTAATCATAATGCAAAATACAAGACTGTGTTTGAATATGAAAGAAAAAGAGTTGCTACAAGGCTAGTTAGGAAATGGAACAGGTTGTTTAGAGATTGTATACTCTCCATCCTCAGTGGGTTTCAACACCCAACTGCCAAAGCCCTAATCCCTATTTTAAGTTCAGCGCTGATCCTGTTTTAAGCAGGCAGCTAATTTAAAGGCCTCCCAGGATCCCTTCCAACTTAAAAGATAGTCTGCATTTCAGTGAGATGTGTGAAAAGCATAGGCAGTGGGATGCATGTTCCTGTTCTAATAACAGCCATTTTCAGTTTGAGAAACTGAAATTCAGGAGCATTTCTGAAGGAGCCTGATGATCTGCAATTCTGTACCTGCCAAAATCACTGCACTTCTTAAAAATCTAAGTGCTGTCATTTGAATCCAAATGCACTAAATTACATTAAATATCAGGACACAAATTTATCACAAAACCTAGTCTTCAAAAGAATGTTATTTTTATTTTACAGTTATAAATCTGTCACTTTAATCTTGAAAATATTTAAGTTCTTCAATTGAAGGTAGAATCTGATTTGCACCTTAATTTTTGTTTTTATACATGAATATTGATGTAAGCAGCTAATCTCCAAGAAATTAAAGTGATCCAACAGAATAGACTGGGGTCAGCTGTACACTATTTTCAGTTTGTGTAGTTTCAGTGTTGAAGATACTTCCGGGGCATGTCAATCTAATATTTATTCAGGAGCATTTCTGAAGGAGCCTGATAATCTGCAATTTCTGTTGCAGCAGAAAGGCTTTGTAAGGCTTCTCAAAGCATTTGGAACTACTAGACAGCATGTGCTCCAATGCAATTAGATACCAGTGGCTTATACCAGCGTAAGGATCTAAAACCAGAGGTTTCTTAAAATGAAAATTTTGTACTCTACATAACTTACAGCCTAGCAAGTGAGCCTCTGCATTTCTAATAGAAAAAGCAGTATCTTTTTTAAAGATGGGAACATACATGTTCTACTGGCTCAGGGCAATGGTCCATCAGCCTAATGTTCTGTTTCCAACAGTGACAACAAGACTTTCAAGTGGTTTTGTTTTTAAGGGAAAGCATGTGAATATGACCAGTTTTTGCAATCCATTCCCTTCATACTGCCAAGCCGCCCCTCACTTGTCCAGAAACTGTTGTAGCAGACACGAGAGTGTATTTCTTCCTAGGTGCTTCAGCATCCATTTATAGACCACCTGTCCATGCCTGATTTAATTTTTTTTTTTTACTGTCTATCTCTACAGCTTCCTGTTACAGCAAGTTCCAGAAATTCCTTTATTTGTTTTAAACTAATCTCCCTGTTTCAGGAATTGCTCCCAAATTCTAGTAGTGCAGGAACAAGCATTGAAATGCGGTTCTGCAGTCACAATTCTTATGTCATAATGCCTCCTTCAGCCTGCTCTCTAAAACAGATAATTCCTAAGCCTTTTTAGTGTCATGAGCAGGCAGTACTCAAGATGACTAATCATTTTAGTTGCCCTTTAACTTCCCTACAGACCTTTTTTACACTCTCTACATCCAAGGTTTTGTAGTACCACTATAAAACATTTTATTTTGTTTCTAATACACTTCCTATTGAAGTCCAACATTGTCTTGTCTGTTTTCACTGCTGCTGCATTCTAAGCAATGATGTCTGAGGACTCTCAGCAACAACTCTTTCAAAAAGATCTTTCCTGATCTCTAACTGCCAATTGTGTAGGTATGCCTTAGATTTTGCCAATTCACAGTGAAGTTCATCTGGCATCTTTTTAAGAGGGACTTCTTGAGATTCTTGCTGTCAGTGTTTTATTTGAACATGGAAAAAAGAGCTTAGTAGGAAGTAAAGTATTATGCCAAGATCTTGTTCATGTAGCCAAGGATATCAAGATAATGGGAAATCTGACTAAGGACTCGGGGGTGTGAGGGGAGCACACATATCACAGTATGTTAGACCCAATCCAAACACAACTTCTCCCCTCCTCAAACCCTAGTTCTATGGTATCCTTATCATTCCACCTGCAGGAAAAAACAGCCCTTTTCCTTGCAGCGATGTTGAGTACAGTATGGACTTACACCCCAGGGTCTATCACTTTTGTTCTCTTTTGTACAGAAAGCCAATATCAGTTAAAGCCTTCTCAGTTTTGGGTTTGCCCTCTTTTTCCCTTTGTGAAGGGAACTAGACATCTGTCACCCCACAAAGTGACATTCAAATGAACCCTGGCTGTTTTTACCGCTTTGGTTTTGCAAGAATCACAAATCTGATCACATCTGTAAAAAAACCTAGGTCTGGTAAGCCCACATGGTTTGCTTTTAATTCTCAAATTCAGGTCATATTGTCTATATGACTGCAGCTTCAACCCAGTTTTCACTACAGCATGTGCATGTGGTCTTTAAAAGGATAAGATTATTTGACCAAAATGTTTATCATTACCAATTCAAAAGCAACCTGAGTCAAGAACAGAATCTTAACAATAATAATGTTTGAATTTATATACCTTCTTGTATCTAAAGAATTCAGCATTTTAAAGACAAACTATCTGTTCTACTGGTCAGCATATTAAAAGATTTTAATTTTATATACTCTTAAAAGGTTAACAGTGTACTTTCACAAATTCAGAAGAGCTCAAAAATGGCTAACAGTCAGATCCTTAAACCCCAGAATAAACTTTCTTACCTGATGCTGACTGCCTCATCAAGCCAGGCATGAAGGAAAAACAGTAAAGAGAAATTTAGAAGTTTTAGTACAATTCACAAGTTCTTCCATTTTAAATCATACAGCAGCTTTTGAAGCATGCTAATCAGTTGCCAGCAAGTTACATTTCTAAGCCCCTTTGTTTTTTAACTAGAGAACATGACTCAAATTTCCAAGTGAGACTTTGTTAAAGAGACTTCTACTGAAGCTCTGGGAGACATTTTTATGTTGCGACCTGTGATTTTTTTTTTTAAAGCAAGGAATTCAGTGGTGCAAAAAAGTCAAACTGTTACTTTTTGCTCTCTTCAAAAGGCTTCACTGACTAATTCTTGAAGTTTACTCAATTCTGAAGTAGTAAACAAGAGTTTTAACAAAGCTTACCAATAAATATTCAACTTACTTACACTAGGATAAGCAAGCAATACACAAGTGAGATCAAAATAGGATACAAGTATGGGTGAATGAAATTGGTTTTGGCAGAAGGCAGGATGTTATATTTTTATTTAAAGAATAAAGGTGGTGAATTCTCAGTGCTTCTTTTAGAGGAATCTAAAAAAATCAGAGCTCCCTCTGTCTCTACCTTAGTAACAGTAGGAAGTCTTAGTAAGATTTCCTGCTTAAAAACCATACACGATTCAAAAGAAAACCAGAAGGTTGCTGAAAGTATGATTTAACCACATTTAGCTTAAGAGAAACAAGTCATAAGCATTTTCAAATACTGTCCTATAATTCATATAATTACAAAGCAGTTAAAAATATCAGTTATGATATATTAAATTATAATCACATTTAACATGAATAAAACCAGTCTAATTGAAGTTCTTAAAAATTCCACAGCATCTAATGGGTTCCCTTATTATACTTAACAGCTGACTGCTACTTATTGCTGACCCTCTCCATTGTGACAAGATCACTCTAGTTCAAGGCATATATTAATACATCACTTCTTTAAAATAAAGCTCTCAGTAACTTCTTTTGCAAAAATGCTTATCTCAGAAAAAGCAATTGCAGCATCTCAGATTGAATTAATAGAAAACACATTGTCATCTGGGAGACAATGTATCAAGCCAGGCAAATATGTCCAGTAAGTCATATATTATCAAATATTACATCCAGAAGCATTTCTGCACATGCACACAAAAAGAATGAAGGTTAAGGTTGCAGGCCTTTTCATGCTACTTTTTCCACTTTCATGAATATAAGTGACTCCTTATATATCTTCAGCTTGCTGAAGCCCATTTTTAAATATACAATTGTACTTCAACAGTGAGCCACATTCATACCGAAACCATCACAACATGAACACTGCACAAATGGAGACATCATGAGCTAAATGAACAGTTGCAGAAACTAATATTAGCAATCCATCATCTGATGTAATTGTTAACAAGTTTAATGGCTCTACAGTTACAATGTAAATGGGGTTTCTCAAGTTCCCCAGCAGAATTAGCTTCTGTATATGAAAGGGACTGCTATGCATGCATTGCGACAGAACTATATCAGAGCCATTGCTTATTGATCTCTGAAAAGTCTGAGGTTTAAAAAAAGCCTAAGTATGGTTTCATATATTCTGCATCAATGTTTAATCCAAAAACCAACATTAAAGACATTCTTAATTTTCCTCAAGAATGAGATTTTATCCATATCATATGCAAAAGACAGAGGATAGTCTTCTGAGAGCTTCCTGATGATTTGTATAGCTCTCAAGATTATGTGTAAAATAAGTCAGCAACACATACTGTATATGGCAACATTTTTTGTTTAGAAACAGTGAAGCATTCTCTAGCAAATTTAACAAGAAATTTGAAAAGGGTCTGTGAAATGAGAAATGTGTTATAATTGTAATTGTATTAAGACAAAGCTCAAAGTTGTAGCTTTTATTTCAGTGTCAATTTCCTGTTTCCCTTCAGTGAACGTTAAGGTTTTTTTTTTTCTAAAGCCATAGCTATAAATTAGGACTAACTTGTCCTAATAATTAGGACTATCTTGTAAATAACAGCCATGAGCAATGCCAGACAAGGGTCATTCTTGGAGCCGATTATTCAAGAAGCCCAAACCAACCAGACACTGAACCCAGGAACTCTTATTTACCCCGCTTGCTCTTGTTACCTGATCACTGTTGTCCCTCCAGAGGAGGAGGCCCTAATATCATGGACTCACTGTCTGAAAGATGATAGCCGAGAGGAACAGTATGGGCTTCCCTTCTCTGAAAAGCTGCAGAGATGGCCACCCCCACATCTCTTACCAAAACCATTTGGATTCTCCAATGCCATATATACCTCTAGAGATTTAAAATCTAAATTAGAATAAATTTTGTAGACCTCAAAAGATGTGTAAGGAATATGTAAAAAGAAAAAAAAAAGGGGGGGGGGGGAAATCACAATGAACATATTTTCCTTTCATTGTGAAGCAGATATGGAAAAGATCTGTAACAGTCAGAGATATCCTTAGTAGAGAAATTCAGAAAATAGGTTACATCTCATTTATTAGTTTCACAGTGTTGTCTTTGTTCGTCTTTTTTTTTTTTAAATTTAAATTATTAAAACTCTTCCAGGACAACTTTGAATCTTCTCAGATTTCCTAAAGTCAGCTTAAGATCTAATTTTGTAATTGATACAATAGACAATAATATTTTCAAATAGGAAGTTTTACTATGCTGCTGTCTTTACTGCTCCTTTCTCCAAGATTTAATGTCATGTCAAAATACAGAAAATCCCAGCAAGTTAGCCAGATTTTGTTGAAATAAAGTTGTTCAAAACATTCCAGTGGGTTGTCAGAGTCAGGGACATGAGGAAGAAAGTGAATACATTTAAAAGTGCATTCAGAAACTCAGGAAAATATTTCAGGGAAGTTTTACTACAATACTAATGAGGATAAAAATACTTTTTCCCCTTGTAGTTCACCTAAACTACAAATATTCAAGTTAGCCTGAAGTGTTCAGGGTGGAGGTTGGACATAAATTTGGGGTTTAGTAGACTGGAGTCACCATTACATAGCCTTATGATTTGTCTTTGCTTTTGCCTTTCCCCCACACCCAGAAGCAATGTTTGTAAGGCAGCACTCAAGATTCTAATCAGAGTCTCATTTATCATATCAGACTAGTTAAGCAAAATAGAGCAAACAAACTCTTCTCTAAAAAAACATCCAGTGCATTATATACTGTGACTTCAGAAAGCAGGAAATGTCTTAATCGCGCTTACAAATAACACGCAGTGAGAGGATTTCAAAAGCTGTTTGCAAAATTGCTTCCTTTGGTTAGTAGTTAATAAATCTCTATTACACATTTAATTTACCATGGAGGCTTATTTATTTTAAGACATAGTTTTGTCTTTGATATCCTTTAAATGTGGAAATTAATTTCCTTATCTAAAAATTTTCACTCAGCAGAAGTTTCAGTCAGATAAACAAAATGCTGATTTTTAAGGAGTCTGGCAATGACCTTTGAAATGAAGTTGTTAGCCAATCCCTGTAGGATCCCATAGAAAGAGCCAAGCTGCACTCCTATGTGCCTGAACTTCTTGATCTGCACTATCTCAATCTTTCTGGAGTTCATAAATGTAATTCAATCTGATATAGTTGCAGTCTGACCTATACATTTGTTACAGCAAATGCAGCAAACCACCTTGAAACAGAACCCCAAATTTAAGTCAACAGGCAATAGCAGAACGTGATCAGAAGTCAGATCAAGTATTAAACTCCAGGTTTGATAGGCTTTTTGTCAGCTCAAAGAAGGAACAGCAGTGAATGACAATACTATACACGTGAACAGACCTAGACTGCTTTTTTTTTTGGTTGTACCAAAATGGTTGCTGTACTTCAAAGACAAAAACCTCAAGAGTCTCTGGACTGAGATTTTTAGATTTCTTTTGTCATCTATATTAGGACTGAAAGCAAGAGTCATGAGGTACTACAACATTAGATGAATCTGCCCCATGCGTCATTAACTCTTTGGAATCCAAGCTCATGTATGTGATCAACTACTGTTTAAGGGAATAATTACTTTGTTTTTGAAACTCGTACTTTTAGAAGAATGACCCAGAGGAACAGAACTGGCATACAACGTGAAATATTTATCTCAAATGAACTTCACTGCACATATCACTAGACAGAGTTCAAACTATTGCAGCATGTGTCATAAGTGAAAAGCAAAGAGGTGCAAGAAATTTCCAAACTGAGTCATCTCAGGCTTCTGGGCTTTTTAATAGCACTTAAATATTTGGTCTCTCTTTTTAACTGCCAGCTTCTTTAAGTCATATTCAGTCTCACAGTAGTATGAAATGCTTTGCAAAATCCCTGTGGATGTCAAAGCTTAAGTAAAATCTAGGAAATAGTTGTAATGCAGTAAAAGAAAGCCCATCTCCTGTTGTCCTGCTATTTATTTCATATTGTTCTGAATGTGATCTTACAGTTCCTGACTTAAGTTTTTATAAAGAGTGGCTTTTCAACATTATCAGTTAAAAAGCACTTGAGCCAAAAGGAAACATGATGTTAAATGCATGTTGCGTATCGGTTTTACCATAGACATGTCTGCTGTATTGTAAACGTGACAAAGATTAAAACTAGCAACAAGTGCTCAGACCAGAAGGTTTCCAGTGAATCAGAACAGGAAACCAATAAAGCGATCAATGGGAGGTCACGACTTTTTGATCACTGCATGTAAGGCTGAAGAATCTGGTTTTGATCTAGTGCTGTGTAATCAAATTAAACTTTGAAGTTCTGTATTGAATATGCAATTGAAATAGCAACAGCACTAAGGAAGTACCCAACTTCCAAGCTTTTTTCAAAAGAAATCAGTTTTTGGTAACCATAAGCCAGATTTTATCTATTGATGGAATTTTTCTAAGATCTGACAAGTTTTTTGCTGCAAGATTGTATGCAATTCCAAAAAAAGTTCTAAGCTGACTTAGCCCTGGGAAGTTCCTATAAATAGCTACTTGGTAAATAGAAGGAAAGTTCCCAGCAACTCTTCCTACAAGAAGTTCTAACGAAAGTGTTTATTTGGAGTGAGGACATGGTATCAAAAATACGTTAAAACAGCAGCATGATCACACTGAATATAATGCAATTATTATAGTCAAGGAACTACCTAAATCTCAATGCTCCTTCTCCCTAGAGCACGCATCTACAAATACAAAAAAGTTACTGAAACCTCAAGCATTAACTAGAATGTACTGGCTGATATAGAGACTGAAAATGTACGCATTATAGGCAACAGTTACAGGAAATGATCATTTCGTACTTTTACTCTGTCCTTTTAAAGCAGGAGTTAAACTCAGCATTTTTAAATGGACTAAGTAACATTTAGTTTTGCCTCCAACTGCAGAAATTAATTCCATCAGCGCTGGCTGCCATTCTGAGACTTATTAAAAGAACTTCAGGAGAGGTTTCCACCACATTTCCACTGTTTGCCCCACTTGCATTCAGATAAATTTACAGAGACGTACTATAAGCTAATACATAGCATTCCTCTCCTAAGTTTGTTTCATAGATGGCACTTATGTATGGCTGCTAAAACAATTTTATTTATTTTTTAAGGAACAACTACTCAGATAAATTCAAACCAATAGAACCTCAATTTCTCCAATCTTCAATCCCCAAAACTTGATTTATAGGCAGAGACACAGGAGAGACCCTGACATATCTACTACAGCAGACAGGTCACACAGCTTCAACAGTCAAGAGACAAGCATTATTGCTATGATCATGAAATAACTTGATCTACAAACACTTCTCTTGCTTTGGCAATCCAGACAAACTCTAAACAGGTACTTAAGTGTAGCTAGCTATATTAATCTCTAATGCTGCAAGCAGGGACTACTATTTGCACAGCAAGACAAATTTAGAGCTTTGACACAGTAGGATAGAGTCAGAAAAAAAGGCGGAAATGTTTGCAAAGAGAACAATCACCAATTTTCATGTATGTTACCACAGAATCTAATCTGTCAGTAGTGGCAGTGAAACAGTTAAAACTTTATACCGAAAACTTTCACCCTCATCGATGTGAACAAAGTCATAACTATTTCGTTTGAGGGCTGACTGCATCAATATCCTGGTTACACTGTTCACATTTAGAGGTTTCCTTCACTCTCATGACAAATGGAAGATATTTTGTTGATGGAGGTGTTACTGGGGGAAGGGAGAGGAATTGACCTTACCTGATACAAAGGTGGAGGTTTTAACCAAAGGTCTGTGGAACGGAATACCATCATTATGGAATCAATCCTACCTTTTTGAGCAAGTGTAATAACAAGTCTGTGCTCGTTACACTATGAATTCCCATTCAAAATTAACTGAATTAAACAACTGATGTTCACAAAATATACAGGGATTCCACTGTGCAATAACACTTCGGCCTGTGTTGATAGCTTAGTTAAGTCAGACAGTTACCAAAGCTAGTTGTTTTATTAAGGGCAGGGTAAATAAACTGGAGAAAATTATTGGAGAATTAAGGCCCCCTTACACATCTGTAACAATCTTGGTATTATCAAGCCAGTATAACAACTCTGACTCTCAAGTACGAGCAGAGTTAAAGGAATAAAGCAGTTCACTTTTCTAAAGCATACAGTATATATTTAACTATCCTATGCAGACAAAGCTGCTAAATGAGATTGGGTGCTTGCAAACCACATGACCTCACAAATGCTATCTTATCATATCACAGGTTCCTCAGACTGACCACAACCACTTAAATCAGACTCCGGCAGCACAGAGGCTCTGCAACTTTGACACATGCTAGTAAAGCAGCTACATTTTTAGCTGCCCAGCAGCCTTGCAAGAACTTTACTTGTGGGGAGGGAAAATCTGATGGTCTCTTGTCCAACTGCGCTTGCAAGATACGGTAAAAGAAAAGCACATGATTTATTGTGCTATAAACTTCCACCACAAGTTGAAATGCTTACTTTGTAAATCTGAGGACTAACATATTTCCTTTCAGGGACAACATTTCTTATCAAGTAAGAAAACATTTATAGAAAGCCACATATTTTGCAAGCATTTGTCTAGTGAAACAAACTATTAGGTGTTAATGGGATTCTAGTCACTATGGAGAAGAGTGCTTTGCAAGTATTAACTACAGTACCTTTAACAACAGTTTTAGTGAGAACAGTGAAGTGAAAACCATGTAAAAATTGACTGAAATAACTCCCACAAAGCTTAGCTGGTTTTATAAAAGCAAGTGAGTAAAATTACAATTGACAAGAGACAAATATATATCTGCCTGTACTACATGGAAATCAAATAGTACACTCCTGCCAGAAAAAAAGGGGGGAAAATAAGTTAGCAAGAGACTGAGTGAAAGAGCATTATGTCCAATTATAAATTTTACCAAAAAAGTATTAGGACTTTCTGGACTTGCTGTTCTCTCCTTAGTTCTGATCAAAGGATTCTAAATGCTGATAAATCTGATCTCTCAGTCTCATTTGCCCATGTGATCTGATGCACTTCTATTACCCTATAAATACATCTTCAGAGAAGAACTTTAAAAAACATTCTATTAGGTTGAACTTCAACTAAAATTCAGCTCCCCAGCTAATCCTTCTGTCTCCATCATGCAAAGCTACATACAACTCATTCATAGCTTTAAGTTACTTAAAAACATGCTCACACTACAGTCATGACTGCAACACAGCACAGGCACATCCAAAACAACTAGCTCGCCACCAGCAGTTCGACTCCAGCAGGATGAAGATCAAAGTTATTTACCCTGCTTCTGAATGTAGTCTAGTGGTGCTTCAGTAAGAGAATGTTTGATTTGGTAAGCACTGAATCTGACTCAAGGCAAGAGGAAAGGAATTATGCTTCCTGCTGGTATCCCATCATCAAGTCCAGATACTATTATTGTGAGAGAAATCAGGAGCTAGGAATGCTGCTAGAAGCGGTCAACCCATCTTGTGTGACACCAGTGGGTCACAAGTAGCATCATAATTTTGTGCTCATCTATGGCCAGTGCAGGACTCGTCATTTAGCTGTTCGTAAACACATTCTCTCATCTCCTCAGAGAACAACCTGGACCAAACTGTGCTGGAGACCAGAACCTCTCACTGGTCCATACTGATTTCAGATTACTAGCTAATAATTTAAAAAACCAAGGAGGAAATAATTTGGCAGCTTTTAAACACAGCTTAAATATCATACACTTGTATGGTAGGTAAGACCAAAGGAACAGTTAACATGATTTAAACCTTCCTCCTGTACTATAAGTACAATGTACTATAGTGCACTGAATTTCATTTAGGTGTTGTATGATGTGGCCTATATAGGTGGGCTTTTCGGGTTTTTTTTAATCCTTCACACTGATGGCTACAGTTTACTTTCCCTTCTCCATTTAGTTTCAGTAGTGAAAGCCTAGAAAGCTAAGCCAAGTTGCAAAACTCAGCCATATTACCAATTACTCCTTTGGTCACAGCTTATGCATTATTTATCCTCAAAGAAGTTACTTAAAGTGTCTTGAATCTTATTTACACAAGCAAAATCCTTTAAAAGCATAGTATTTAATCTCCAACTTTTATATCTGTTTTCATTAAGCCAATCTTAAAATGTTAGCTCACCAGGAGCAAGATCACACCATGAGATAGCACCTCTATCAGAATCTTACAACTGCATTAGGTTCTTAAAACATAATATCAGATCCATTCATAGATAAACTATATGTATGTGCGATGAATTGTAGGCTAGGGGTCACTGCTTCTTTGAAGAGCCAACAAGTTTTCAGACACCAAAAATGGGAAAGACTTCAAGAAATCTCCCCTTTTTTGCACTGTCATAATGCAAAAATAGCCACCAGGCTTTTATTAAATGTTCTATTATAAAGCCTTTTAAAAGCCTCAGAAAATTATTTCCATGCAATAGTAATAATGCTCCAGTCACCTGTCATCATCTTTTCATCAGCAGTGCTGAGATTCTGTTAACATGGGCAGTTTGCAGAAGGTTTTCTGAGTGTTGTAACTGTGCCATGCCAACATCAGGATTTTATTTTTCATTCAAATACCAAACAAACATGCATAAGATTTGAACATTAGAAAACAATCTCATCCTTGCTTCCCCTCAAAATATTTCAAGCAATTATTTAAGAGTATACAGAATCATAGAATAGTTAGGGTTGGAAAGGACCTTAAGATCACCTAGTTTCAACCCCCCTGCCATGGGCAGGGAAACCTCACATTAAACCATCTCACCCAAGGCTCTGTCCAACCCAGCCTTGAACACCACCAGGGATGAAGCATTCACAACTTCCTTGGGCAACCCATTCCAGTGCCTCACCACCCTTACAGTAAAGAACTTCCTCCTTATATCCAATCTAAACTTCTCCTGTTCAAGTTTTAACCCGTCACCCCTTGTCCTATCACTACAGTCCCTAATGAAGAGTCCCTCCCTAGCATCCTTATAGGCCCCCTCCAGATACTGGAAGGCTGCTCACTACAGAGGAACAGCTAGGAGAAAACTAGGGCTGTATTCTGTCTCTGCTAGCATTATAAAGAATATTTTGTCATAAAACCCCAAAAACCTAAAACAAAAGGCATCACTAAGCTCTAAGTATTCTTCAACCGCTTCTGAGTTTAAAAAACTCCACAATTACTGGATCCCTTGCGTACTGGAAAAGGTTAAAAATGGATTTTAAAAAGTTATCTTCAACATCTGCATTCCTGCTTTCTAAGAAAAAAGTGCATGCTAAGTGAAGAAAGCACTAAGTTTCTGTACATTGCGGCTCCCTTTCATAAAGCTGTTCCCTAATGCAGGTGGCCAATACAGAGCAGGATCACAGCCTCATGGATTAAATAGTGCTCTACAATCACAAACTGAACAGGCTGCTTGGTTTTGAGCCTTGCAAAGGTATCAGGCACAATTCAGTTTTTAATATGAAAATTGTCAGAAGATTAAAACAAATCTACATTTGTATAAATAAGAAACTGAAATCTAACCACAAAACAAACTCATTAAAGCATTCCAAGAGACAAAACTCAGCTAACGGTATGACCAACTTTACAGAGTTTCACATGAAATACAATTTAAACTTAAACACTTCAGTACTAAATCACAAAGTCTGTAAGACGAAACCACTTGCTTTTGTCTCCAAAGGTGCCTTGTGGTCTGCCAGCGTAACTTGTGGGTAAGCATGTCAATTCTAATCTTTTGTGCCACTCCTGTAATCTAGGTAATACATACAAGCCTTGCAACATCCAACAGGAAGCAAAGACAGCTGCTGTGTAATATATATATGAAGTGACTGCATGTACAGAGGGGTAGTGCATGAAATGCAGAACTTCAGCAGTTTATAAATCATTTAATTCCATTCAGTTTTGAATTCAAAGTAGGCTGCAACAAACTATAAAGAACCTCCTCTTTTTTTTTCTTTTTTTCTCTCTAGTATGTGATTTATGCTGCAATAAGTAACAACTAGCTCAAGGTTTATCCTAGTTTTTCTTGAACCTTCAACTTACTTAATGGAAACTTGTAACAGCCCAAGCTTTCTACATACAGTAACTGCTTTGCTTCAGTACTACCTACTGAAGTGGGATACTTTCTTGAATAGTAATGTTTCACAAAAGTCGCTTTCACTTGACATTTCAGTGTCTAATCAAAGAGAACTTCCCTGAGATACTAGCACTTCTTTTGCAGCCTGAGAGCATGTATCCCATGGTATCAATATTTCAAAGCCTGTGTAGTCATGCCATTTATGTTACATTGGTTAAAGCACATTAACTGCAAAGTCAAGTGTCAGAGTATAGTGCTTGCCAGACCTCCTTTCTCTTCTGCCAAAGACAGGGCAACAAAGTTTATGTACTTATTTACAGGAGACAGAGGCAACAGCCTGTCAGGGCTCCACAACAAAAAAGCACTGTAGGTTAAAAACCTACTAAGCTAGAATTCAAGAATGCTGTAAAGAGCTTAATGGCAGGGAAGTGGAGGAAGAAAGGAAATGCTAAGTGGAAAGATTTCAATTAATGAGAAGAAAAAATGGCAATGGGATATGAATTTCTGAAAAGGCAAGCACAATGTCTGTCTAGTGCCTATTAAAAGCTCTGAAAGAAGTTTACATTGTGACTTCCTGTTTGTGACAATCCTCAAAATTTCAGGTTTTCACACTAGTTTCAGCCTTCAACAATAAAGCCATAGGGCACAAGCATCTAACAACTTTGTGCCCAATAAAGCAACTCAGCCAAAACAAGGAAAGGAAGTGCAGCACTAAACTGACACTAAATATACGTGACTCTTCACAGGATCAGCTACTGGCTAACTAGAAATACAGTAGTCTCTGCTGAGTGTCCTTTCAGCACCAGCTGCTCTCCAAGTAATGCTAGGTTGTGCAAAAGATTAAAGGATCTTTGTAAGTAACTTTCTAGGCAATGAACATAAAAACAACTGGCATGTACACTAAAATTAAAATTGCAAGTTAATAATAATTGACCTACATGTAAGGGAACGCTGAGTGAAGTTATGGCAGCATTGAGGAATTCAAGTATGAATCCAACATTTCACATAGTAATATAAATTACATTCAGTATTTTTATTCTAACCCATCCTTGGTTACTCAAGTTTGTACAAAGGAAAAGATGCACATGAGTAGATCTAAGACGGTTTGCATAGAGGAAAAGTCTACAATACAAGTCTTGTCACAGTGGTTTTTAAAGCTCCAGATTTTGCCTGTTTGCTCTCCTGAAGTGTTAATCAAATACAAGTTAAAGACCTACTGTGAAGTAGTCAATATATACCATTCAGCTTACTATGCTACCAAAATCCACTGGTTTAGGTACAAGAGGAATCAGGCAGATACCTTGTTAAGAACAAACCAAAAATCCAATATAGTAATTCTATTTCTAGTTATTTTACCTCATTTGAAAGGTAAGAAAAAAGGTATCATTTTTTCCAAACCATCCTATGATTTTATGACTTTTTTTCTATTTCATTTACCTTGTATATTTGATAGCAATGTACCTCATTGCTTCAGTTTTGGATGCCATACTACCAATTTCCAGTATGTGCAGTTTTACTCAATAACAGGAACACAACTACTTGAATTTACTAAAAATAAGTTTTCTTATAATATTATTTGAAAACTGACTGTATAATTACTATTCCTAGAAGAATAGTAAAAGCAGCTGAAATTTATCCTTTAGGCTGCAAACTGCACCGTATTTAAACAGCAAACAAAATTTTGAGCTCAGAAAAGCACAAAATTACTCAATGGACTGAGATTACAACAAAGGGCAACTGGCTTGAAGTTTTTTCAAAGTATAAACAGGACTTTAAAAATTAACATTAATAATGTGAAATTATATGCAGAGTTCTGATATGCAGCTGATTTAGGTTACCACACTGGAACAACTGACAGAAGTATCTGAAATCCGAAGTTCAGACTTATCTCCACCACAAAGCCCAGAAGTGTCACAGCAGCAGCCTACTGCACCTATACCATAGTAACACCCCCAACACCACCCTCTTACAGTGGAGAGAATTCAGTTTTAGATCCTGGACAGTAACATTAACCTTTTTTTGCCGTTCTCTGGTGTTCTTTACTGGTGTCCTAGGTTTGCCCTGTCCCTGGCTACTAACCCGGCTTGCAAAAACTGATGGAACAGCAGACCTTTCACTGGAACTCTGCGATTAGGATGGATTATGCTGTTGCCAATTCTTGGTACCATCACAACCTGATAGATCTTATCACAGGATAGAATTCAAGTACCTAGCACATCCTGCATGTTATACAGGAACACATGTATTCAGATTGCTGGCCAAAGACATGAAATAGCATGTATCAGAAGGCCAGAATATGGATTTATCTGCAGTTGCTTATATTAAGTATAGGATTTGCTCATTATTTTGTTCCATCCATTGGATGGAGAACAACAATGATGTAAAGTTCTGTGAAAACATACTACTGGAGAAAAAAAAAAGTTCAATATGCAGAATTAATATTGATGGCCATGCCAAGACGTTTAATCTTGTTTCACACACAGCCATCCCACTCCTACATTAAACTATAACCCTTGCATCAATTTATGTCCAAAGTTCCACAATAGCAATATTTTACATGGTTATCATGCAGACATCAAGAAGTCTGTTGCTTTACCAGTGCCTTCTACATGTTAACCAGTTGAGAGGTTGTGGTCACCATGTCACATATACCATCACCCTATCTTCAGGAAGATGGAATTGCAAACTTGTAACGTTTCTTTTAGCTTTTGCAGAAGTAGAATCAAAAAGCAGCTAGTCCAAAACCAAAGAACATGGTCCTTAATGGATCTACACATGAAGACAGTTCAGTGCATATCTAAAAAAGTTGATAATATAAATTGATATTTAACTATTTATACTAATCCTGACATTTAGCAATTGAGAGAAAACATTTTGACTCTTCCTATTGCAATTTTATTCAGATTTTGCTGTTTCAGGAAACAGTGCAAAGTTCTTTACTTAGCAGCTATGTTAATCCAAGACTTCACTATTATTTATTAGCATCAACTTACTTGTAAATACTACATACATTTCAGACTTACCCCCATTATCTCAAAATCAGGCCCCCCCCCCCCCCGGTTATGCTCAAAATAAAGGACTGTGCATGAAGTATTAATTTCCCTCCCAAGTTTACCAACTAGACAAATAGAAACATAACTGTAGGGAAAGATAAACAAATGTTATTAGTAAACAAGGACTTTCAGGCTCTAGGAAACTCCATGTAAAGAAGCGTTCAGAAATGCTGCTAAGGTAGAACGTGCCTACTACATACAGTTTCTTCCTACCGTTTTTATCTATCCTAGAATGAGATGCTTTATTCCTATAGTGTTTACCTAGTTTGGAAATTAAAAGTTGAGCCACAACAAAGCACACATCAGGAAGAGGAGCGCTCATCTTCATGGAATTACTCCAACTCTGCTACTGTCGAAATTCATATTCTCTCTAGCTGATATTTGCTTTCAATCAACTTGAAATGCTAATAAGGATTTGTCTAGACTTCACTGGTTAGGAATCCCTGATATTAATCAGATTTACCACTGTTCTGTGACCTAAGGTACCTCACCTTCGTTCCAACCTGTCCACATTAACTCACACACAATAAAAACAGACACAATCATATGCCTTCATGACAACTGAGTTGCTCAGCCAGACATACGACAAATGCTTAAGAGAAAATTATGCAACACCTTTCTAACAGTAATACTTTTTCTCGAAACCAGTGGTTTTTTACCTTTTAAGCGTACTCTGAGCAGAGAAAAAAAGTCAGTACAGTGCCTTATCTATTCATAATACAAAATACCTGGCTTTCTGGGAATTCTACAAGCAATTTACTTTCTTACAAAGAACAAAGCAAGCTAGTTATAGTCCTTTAACAGAAAAGCTAGGTTATTGAGCTTTTAAATCTGTTTTTAAGTGAGCTTAATGATTGGTAAAGGTGCTGGACTGACAGCTCTAGAGACCATCCTCAATCTATAGCACAAACAACATTCCAAGATCCTCCATGATGTTATAACTCCCAAGGGATTGATACTAAAAGGTTGAATCCACCAAAACTGTTATGAAAACACTACTTAAGCTTAAATAATGAAAGGATACATTTAATAAAAGTAAAAAGGCAACAACAAATAACTAGGTTGTATTGCTCTAGTTTACTATGGTTTTAAGCAACACTATCAGAGCTGTGCATTAAAAGGCATATGGAAACAGAAGCAGACTACAATGCAAAGATGACTGGGCATTTTGCACACAGTGTAGTGTTAGGTAAAGACATTTCATCACAATGCAGGATGAACTGAAATGAGCACAGCAGTTACATAAGCTATTTTGGTTTCAGGACCACCTGATCTTTTTAACTAACAAAGTTATTACAACTATCAGAGCAAGGAAGTTTGAAGACAGAAATTTCATAGGTTGAAGGTTTTGGCAGTTTAAAGCTTCAAAATCTGTTAACTGATATTAGGCAAGCATCCTTTTTCTTTTTAAGCAATCTCAGTATAATGCCAACGTAAAGTTCATCCTCGCAACAGCAAGAACTGAAAAAAAAAATCTACACATGGACTCTTCTGCTTGCACAAATGCAGTTTAGTTTCTAAGTAAATTAGCCTTAAAAGTTGTACCAAAAGACACAAAGGGACTTATTTCCATGCACACAGCCCCAAATGCAGCAAATGCTATACAGTGAAATTCAATCAACTCATGAAATTAAGGAAACCCCAAGACGGAACATAAATGCTGGTTTTGTTTCATGTCAAATCACGTAATTAAGCAATTTTTTGCTCTCTTACATCCCAGAATCAGGGCAAGATTCATGAATGAGTTAGTTTTACTGTATTCATTTAACATAATGTACATTGGCAAAATCAGATAAGGAAGCTGTAATAACTATTAGATAAGCAAAACCTGCTACAAACGAAAGATAGGACAAAAGTTGCAAGTGATCAGAGACAGTAGTATTTTATCACTTACCTCATGGTGCAGCTCAGCTATCTGATCTTTCAGCTCTCTGATGTACTGGTTAGAATCAGATTTATTAAGCTGCCCTTGAATTTTTCCTTCTTCTTTCTGTTTTGGTTAAAAAAAACACAACAAAAAACAAAAAACCAACAACAATAGTATATCAAAAATATTATTTTAACGTCTACATATTTTGTCATGAGCAGAAGCTATTCCCAAACACTGTCTAGTACTTTTCATCTGGCTGAAGTTACAGCAGGTTCTAGGGGTGTCAGTAGCTTAGATCAAGCTGACCTTCTCAATAGTAACCTTAGTACAGGTAGGATTTCATGGAAGAGCATGAAGAATAATGAAGCTTCACAAGTGGAATTCAGATCCGATGTACATGAGGTTGCATAAGCAATTTAGTAAAGCATTCCTACAGAATGCTATCAATATATGGAATGTATCTTAGTGTGCATTATTTTCACTACCATAGTTTTCTTTTAATAACAAGGAATTTCCTTTGTCTCCAAGTGACAAGTAAACGTGTTCTTTCATTGCACAGTAGGACATGCACTGGGAAACACTACATAGGACAAGCTTTCTTCTCCCCTAAAAGATGTTGTAACATATAAAACACTGAGGTATTTATCCTAAAAGAGTTCCAGGGAGCATAAGTGAAGACAGGTATGTCCCCCAGCACCAATGCTGCAAGAGTTCTAGAGAAAAACTGGCAAGTAAAAAAAGCCAGAGATGAAAAGGAATGCAAGATTTCCCTCACTTGTCAACTAGATGCAGCTCCTAAGTTTCAAGATGTCTAAGTAGGTGTCATCTGCGCTTGAATGCCTGCAACACTAGCTTTCAGCTTGTCTTTAAAGGAAATCCTAATTTGACTGACTCAAACCAACAGATCTGAGATAAATAACTCCCCTTGACAGAGGAGACAGGCAGCTTGCTACTAAGAGCAGCGTTGCTGTTTTTTTTCCCAGTTGATGACAGAAAACACTTTGATTTTGTGTAAATCATATACAACCAATATATTACAGAAATACAAATACAGTGGGAATATCTGATTTTTCTACCTGTAGCTCATTTTGCTGAAGTTCTACTTAAAGAAGCAAACAGGCAACCTCAAAGTCATTTGCAAACAAATTTAAATTCCTTTTAGAATGAAAGGTGTCGATTTTTTCTCAAAATACAAGACAAAAAGCTTTAATGGAGAGGTTCTTTTCAAACATCCGGAACAGAATGTGTACCAGGACATTAAGGAGGATGGACAACAGACCACCTTCCAAACCCTTTGCTGCATGAAGGGATAAACCTTGAGCACTGTCAGTGTTGGCAATCTCAAAGCAATTTGTCTAATTTCAAGCTATTTTTTTCTTGCAGCAAGGTATGCATTACAATATTACTTGAAAGCTTTGTCATATTCATACTAATTCATAGAACCTGCAACACAGAGGCACAAGATCCTTTAATGCATAATTCCATACTGAGCCTAGTTTCCAAGGCTCAAATTAACACCCACACAAATTAACACTACTAACTGGAGTGAGCAGGTGGCTATGTGGTTCTGGGCTGCTGGCTGGACTTAAAACATGACATTGTTCCTGTCCTAAATAGGTAAAACACACACAACGCCCCCCTCTGTCATCTCTCTTTACAACGATGACTACTGGCATTGGAGAAACCAAAAGAGAAGCAACACAACCTGGAGACTAAAAATCATGCTGTTTACATCTGTAGATAGAAGAAGTTTCATTGTTGTCAGAAATTAAGATTCCAGACAATGAGAACAACCTCATCTCTTGTGATAGCAAGAACGTATAGGAGAAATGCATGTCTAAGTCCTTGTTTGAAACCCTGACTTTCAATTTAAGCCTCTTGTTCTATGACTCCAGATTACTATGTAAACATACATTATAGTATCAAAGAATAAAGCAAGGATTTACCATAAATAGAAGATAGGCTTCACAGCCCTTTTAAAATGAGAGTGTAATAAATAGCTGAGCTTACATTCAAACTGAGGACAAGAGGACATCAAACAGGCATTCCCATGTTAAGTCAGAGTAAGCTAACAGCAGAAGCAACATAATTTACTAGCTTAAGTTTGGCACTGCACAAATAGATGGAAGCTGCTACTGTAAACTATACAGAGTATACCATATTGGGAGATATACTCTTTCATTATATTTAAGTGGGTTTATTGTTACTTTTTATTCCCTAAATAACACTGTAAAGTTAATGCAGGCATCGCAGAGTAATTTGACACGCATATTTGCTCCTAGAAGAATTGACTATAGCTCCAGTCAGTTGGAGCTGAATGAAAGGCATAAGCCTGGCTTGCAAGATCCTTATTATTAGTGAAGAACAAGTAAGTTTCAGTTTTCCTTTCAGAACTATAGATTTTGCAGAGCTCAGAAATCCCCAAAAACATGTTTAGCACAAAAAAGGAACCCTGCAATGGCATTCTATGCAAGCATACGTAAAAAGTCATGCTGTAACTTCCTCTAGAACACTAGAGGTCAGAAGCTGATCCTTCTAACTGGCGGCAACAGGAATCAGGCATTTCTAGCTAAATAAATGAGCTATTTAAGTTCTATAAGCTACAAAGTCTGTCTACAGTAGGTAAATTCAAAAGATGACATAAGCAATTTTAGGATGAGGTATCAGAGTTGTCTTCACAGCTGCTGGTCAACTCTGAGCAAATATGACCTTGGCTTTTAAATAAGCCAAATTGATCACATCATTAATGTAGTTATTTAAAGACACTCATACAGGCACAGCAGCAAACCCTCAAACATGCAGGGGTCAGACACTACAGCATTTATATATTTTTTAATCCTTACCAAAATAATCTAATTTAGCGAATAAATAAGTAGACAGCTGAAAGCTTACATGTTTCAAATGAACCAAAGCATTTATTTTATAAAAAAGTAGTTTTACCTGTCAGGTTACCATCTTTAAGTCACCCAACATTCTTTGAAACTAAGAAGCTGTCTCATCAATACATATATTTATTTTCATACAAGTACAAAATAGTCCTATGATCAGCAAAATTGTTTCACTTTCCAGTCACATTTTGTATTTTTACTAAATTCAGGTTAGTTTCTAGCTCCTTTTATCTTCTGTTAATCAAAGGTAAATTTTAATGTGAGTAACTTAGTTGTGCTAGCAACACTAGTTTTTCATGAGGGCAGCTTGACAGAAGTCAAATAGAAAAATTGTCAGCAGGAAAAACTTGAACATGGCATTTCCTTCTAACATGACAAGCAATATGAAACAGCATTCCCAAAAATTCTGTAATTCTGGATTTGCTTCTCAATCTACCCTAGATTATACGGCACACTACCTATCACTGATTATCATTTCCTAGCGTTTTTAATCATAAAACTGTATTACATAGATACAATTTCTAAATCTTGAGACTGATGTAGTCATGAAGCAACTGACATTAATATCAGTGTTACTATTTGTTTGGTAATGTCAATTAAACTTCACCAAGAAATAGAGGGACAGGGAACTAGCTAGGCAGTGAGTGACATCAAAGTGGGACAGAAGCTGGGAAGTAAATATACAACAGGTACTGAATAGAAGCGAAACAAAAAAAAGGACCTTAGACAATAACACTCATGGATTCTTGCAGATTGCATCTTCAGCCTGCTATCTGCAGGATATGGCTGTTCCATTTATTTAGTTAGTTGACGTACTGCAGAACAACTTAAGATAATAATCTTCCAGGAATAACTACTAGCTCTTTATCATTCATTTGCTTCTCTGGAGACGAGTGTTTTCCATTCTTCCTTACCATATCTTCCATACTGTAATGCACCAGACAGCCCCACTAACATAAGATAAATAAAATTGCTTTCATGTAGCTTGAATTTAACTGAATGCTTCCTATTGTAGCATTCACTTTAGTAGGAACCGGGCATTTCACTCTGCATTGGTTTTATACCGTGCTTGAGAAGTTTTGTACTTCTGGTTTGTACCCAGGTCAACTGTAATAGGTCAGAAGTGAATGTTAAGACTCCACTTACAATTACAAGTCTTTAAGGAATAAACATCACACCTTTTAAAAGGAAACAGCATAAACAGTTGGTGCTCTCTCTCCATGTTTGGTTTGTTGATTACTTATTTACTTTTAACCTAATTTTATACACATAGAATGTGGGTTGTTTTTTGTTGTTGGTTTTTTTTTTTTGATGGGGAGCACTATTATAGAAAATCTGTGGTATTTGGAGAGGTCACAACAACACAAAATAGCTGATCTCTAGGCAAATAATAGTCATTTTGAGTTTAAAGTTAACATGCAGTGAAAAAGACAGACAACATATCAATAAGCAAAGTGCATTTTCAGAATAGTAAAACAATGAAAGCTAGACAATTCTGTGATCTAGACATTTTGTTTAAAAACCCCTGCAGTCATATGTGGATTAACCCCTACATCCATTTCCCTGCTTCTGCATCCTGGCCCCACTGCAGTGCCTGCCTCCTCTTCCCGGAAGGGTTTTTAGAAAAATGATGCCAGTTGGTGTTACACTGTAATTAAAGATCCACCACCTTGATGTTGCTGCTTTTGAAGATTAATAGCTCTCTCCAGTCTTAGGGTCTCTTCCAACAGACCAACTCTACCAGCACTAACAGGGTTAGAAAACTTTCTATCAGGCAAGCAAACACCCTAGTGGTCAGGTATCACCTTCGCTCAAAGGAAAAGTACTTGTGAACAGTGTAGAAAGCCAGTACACAACCCAACCTCCTGCCTCAGAGGCTGTGTATAGCGAGGGAGCAGCATGGGCAGCGAAGCAGGAAGTGAGCCCTACAGATCAAAAAACAGGCACTAAACCAGAACTCTCTTAGGCCCCTTCAGTTTCGGAAGCTCTCACCTCTCTCATCCTGCTCTGAACTACGAAGTGACTGTACTTGCATGCATACCAAAAGTTACAAGAGCTCCTGAGAAGAAAATCTGTTCCCCCCAAATCTGCTTCTTAGCATGAGGAAAAATCGGTTGAGATTCATGATTGTCATCATGCTTAAATCTTTCTTTGACTGGCTTTCAAAGAGAAAAACAATTTCTCTGTACCTTCAAAAAGCAACAGCAGCTACTTTCAAGAAACACACCTAATGCCTACTGAGAACTACTGAGCATACGGAGCTCAACCAGCATAGGAGCAGGATACACACCTGGCAACACAAGAATACAGGGACAGACTGCTTCAAAGAATGATGATCTTAAACACCTGAACCATTACTGTACAGTATCCCCTAAAAATCAAGTATAGTAGTCATGAAGCTTAAATAACATAAATAACCATGTCACTGGAAACCTCTTGGAACATGCTGGAGGCACTAAGCTCAACTGACATTTAAATGTAAGATAGAGAAGATCAGTGTAATCAAACTTCAGCTGCAGGTGTTTCATTCCAAGAGGAACACAAGCACAAAGTTTTCTGTAACACTCTTGATGATCAGATCAGAGTAGGAAAAGAGACATCAACAAGAAAATCAGCTATTTTAAATTATAAGAAAAAAAGCTAGGATTATTTTCACTTTAAGAACTGTGAACACAGAGAAGAAAACCCAATGCTTTAGGCAGCCAGAATCCAGGCATACCAGTCACTTGCTGCTCCTCAGGGAACTGTGTATCATCTTTATTAAAAATGTCTAGAGGGTTGGACATTTCCTTAACACCCTTGCTTGATCTTTTCTGACTTCAAAATATTTACTTGGTAACAATCTGCCTCAGCCTCTTTTCAGGGGACTCTTTTACTCTGTGGCAAAAGACACTGTATTAAAAATGTAAATGAGGTTTATTCAAAAGGGTAAATGTGGTAACTAGTGTCCTTTCAGTGACTTTACAGTGACTCATTCTAGACTTTCAAAAAACATCATTAACATCACACACCACTATTGATAAGAGTAAAAAAAAAGTTTCCTGTAATTTGAAAAGATGGAAACAATTTCTTTACTCAACAGTCAGTACTTGGAAAAGTTATTAAACAGAGGTCATAGAAAGGCTTCATTCTAACGAAACAGTGCTAAAAGTTTAAAGTGTGGGAGAGACAACTAGCACAATCATGGATTTCCTTTACAGTTATTCTCAAAGCAGCTTTGACATGGTTAGAGATAGGGTAAATGTGACAAAGTTCTCTGAATCTGCCAGGAAACACATCAGGAGGAAGTGATGTTACCCCCTGTATAGATCCACCTAACCAAGAGAAGAATGAATTCTTACAGCTAGTTTTTGCTTTAAGATTACTCAGACCTGAGCCAGGTTTCCTATATCGCAAGTGTGCTCTGTACTTCTCCAACCCAAACCAGCCATGGATAATTTTAAGCTATGGATAACTAATAATTTGCTGAAATGTCTTGCTTTCATCCTGCTAATACTTCCAAGTCACATTTGCTTCCCAAGGGTTTTATAAGCTGAACTGGCAAGTAAGAGAAAAAAAAGGAGAGAATAGAGAAGGAAAAGTAAACTTCGTTTATATGTAACTTTAGGGTTTTTCTTTATCACTTCTGGGGCTTAGTTATATGCAAGCCAAGTTAAACTTCAGTTTATTTTTTTTTGTTATTTTTGCTAAGGAATGTCTTATACAATATCCATCAGGTATTGGACTATTCCCTTGCACTTCAATGTGCTTACACAGAAGTTTAAAAGCATAGGATCAGGAAATGAATGCCTGACCAAGATGACATTCAGAATATATAAAAAATAACTTCTTAACATCACAACAAACTGACAGCTTGCTGCATAGTTACATCTGCTTTTAAACGATAAGAGTTCCACCTCCTTCTCCCTCTTTGTCATTATTACTAACCAACCCTACGAGTGGCCCAGAAACTGTGATTTAAATCTAGCATTTGTGCATGTAATGTCAGATCAGTTCTTATGTGGGAGTAGTGATACTCTGCATTACAAATTTAACACCAGTGTCTTGCACCTACATGAACAGTTAAAAGAAAACAACACAGTTTAGGTTAAGCATTGCTATGGACCATGTGGACTGGCACTAAATCCCTAGAGCTTCTTAGAAAAGCACCATCCCCCTCAAAAAAAAAGGAAGGTTATGTGGTGAGTTAACTTCCTCCATCTTTATCAACTTTGAAACAATATGACCAGCAGACTTGTTTGTGATTCTCTGTGTTAAAAGCACTATTACTTTGAGACTGACACCTACTCTCCAAGGCTAGCTAAATGTATTTATGGTATTAAATATTGCATTTCAAGTCATTAAGGCGAGTCAAGATTAGAAGGCCCTCTTCTTCCCACATCAGGTCACAGCAATTCCAGTGACAAGCTGAATGGAAGAGAATGCTCTTTCTCCAATGAGGAAGAAGCTATTTAGATTTTCAACTTCCTTAAAAAGCAGCTTTTGGTTTATATTTTACAAGCTTTGGGAGTTAACAGCTTTCCAACTGCATGATTACCTTTTCTGGTGCAGGTGTTTCAGAGGCCTTTGAGCACGACTATCGGAAAAGGAATTTCTAGTTGTAAATTTTACATTTGCTGACAGAACACACTGGTCAAAATCATGTTTGCTTTCAGAATCTTAAAAGAAACAAAAAAACCCAACAAACAAACAAAAATAAAAGAAAACCCCAACTAACTGTCACAGCCAAATAAAAGCATTTCAACTCACGTCTAGAATGGCAAAAATAAGTAAATTGATGTTAGAGGAACTTATTTCTACCAAATCACTTTTGTTTTAAATGTCTTTATGTGGTTAACAACCAAACAAGAGAAAAACAACAAAAAACCTAAGGCCACCTGGAATATGTGAAAAATGGAAAAAACATAACTAAAGATTGCATCATGAAAGCAGTAATTGTGAAAACAAAGGAGGAATGAGGCAGAACAACCAAACATGAGACAATGCAGTATCATGACAAAAGAGGGGCAGCATAATCTTTGGATGTATTAGCCCGAGTAATGAAATAGATTACACTCCCACACTTCTTTACCTGCCTTATGACAAGGTATTACAAAAACTTGCATGAAATTCTGGCACCCATAGCTTAACCAGATATATGGTAAAGGAACAGGAGAGAGCTGTGAAATGACTGAGCACTGATGATTTGATCAGTCAAACAGAAAACCCAGTCAGACGTATTTACATTAACAAATGAACACAATTCTAACTGGGCAACAGCAATCAGAAAAAACCTTATGCTCATTATGGGATTCACCATTTCTCAATTTCATGAAATCAAGACTAGAGTACTTTTGGGGAGACCCATATCAGTCAAACAGTGGATGCAGGATGGCATCTAAGTCATTGCTAAAGTAAAATAATGCAAAATGGACACTGGCTCCTTGCCTACAAAATCACAATGTTCTAAGTAACCTTTAAACTTTTTTCTTTGTTGTGTTTTTTGTTTGTTTGGTTTTTTTTTTGTTTGAGGTTTTTCTGGTTGTTTTTGGTTTTCAGTAAAATGCTAACACAAGTAGAAGATTGACCTAAACTCAGCTACTCTCTTATCTTACTAGATGATAAATGATTCATATGTAATACTTACTATACTTAGATAAGTATTTCTAATGTACTGATCACAGCATTATATGATTAAAAGACATGATTCCTTTATCTTTAGTGCCTGCTGCACTAGAAGAAAAATATTCAAAGTGAAAATTCTTTTTTCAAGCTCTATTATATTTACTTGTACATTCCATATATGAAGAGATGCCAAAGATGCAAGTCATTGAGAAATCATAGGAAAAGAAGGCTTTGACACAACACAGTAAAATCATCACCTTGAAGGGAAGATTTGAAAGGGAAGAAAGACACCAGCAACACCAGTTAAAAATAAAAGTAAACTAGAGTAATAGCTTCTAGCTTGGGAATAATAACCAAGAAAACCTTTGAAGATAGGCACAGCAGAATTCAGACAGGACAACAGTATATGAGTATAGGAAGGACAGACTTAGTAAGGCATCATGATTTCTCAAAGCCAAGAAAATATAAACAGTCATGTCTGGTTCTCATCAAGGGACAGTGAAAGCTCCAAAAGGAACTGAAAGCACAAGGAACAGCACGGAGGCCAAAGGATGCATCTTTAGATCCTACAGTGATATGACAGCAGTAAATCACATATGTAGTTTCAAGATTTACATAAAGGGAGTAAGAGTTTTACAACAAATCTTCCAATACTGGTCATAGCAGAAGAGGAGTAAGCACAGAAAAGAACTGCTGCTGGAATCAAGATGTGTGCATTCTTTATTTCTGAGGCAGACAGAGAATGTTTTTAATCTCATCTATTTATCAGTAAAAATTACCAATCATGGGACAAACACAAATACACAAGTCAGTTTCACAGTGCATTGCCTGTAGCACAGCACTTGCACAGAAGAAATTATTAAAGCTCATAAGTCTGCCCCTAAGACAGATTTCAGGCCTTTGATTATAAAAGATGCCCACTCAGGAAGATAGCATTATCCCAGCCGGCAAAGCAGAGCATTGCATTCAGAATAGGTTAATAAGGAAATAAAGTGGAAGCAAAGAAACCCAATAAGTACAAAAAGTAATCAGCATCAGGTTTCACATTTAAGGCCATCAGCTGTTACCTGGATTTCTAGTTCAGCAATATGCTGTTGGAGCTCAGCCACAGCTGCAATGCGGTCTGCCTCACGGAGCCGGACTGCCATCACTTCTTCTTTACTCTGAAAGAAGTAACAGATTGAAGCTAACAAATAATATCAGTTTCAATTAATTAAAGACCATGCAGTGCTTTTACCCAAACTCATGTCAGTAAACTGAATATAATACTGCATGAACTATCATGCTAATCAACAAGGCATACTCTAGAGAACCCAAATTTCATTTTTACCCAAAGAATTGTGTGATCATCTAATATAAATTCCAAATTATAATAATACATACAAAAAAGCCCTGTGTAGTTTTGAAAACATGCTATTATAAATTTCCAGGACTATAAAACAGCTTTCTTGTGCTCCAGAAATGTTGATTGTAAATTAACAAAAAGTACCAACATATAAAAACCCAGTTCATGCTTCAACTTTTGACTTTATACATAAGAAAAACTACACTACTTAATTCATCACTCTCTGTATAAAAAAAACAACCCCAAAACCAAACACAGGAGCACGCACATTCTCAATCTTGTCTAAGTCTAGGTATCTTAGTCACACTACACAATAAAGATTTGCAAGACAGTTTAGAATAAAATTCTAATGCCTGTAACCTACAATCAGACTCTTGATACAAGTTTCACCTGTCAGTTATAATGAGAGACAAGTTGTGTTTTGACAACAGAGAAGAAAATTTCCTTATTTGTGTTTTACGAGGCAAGTCCCCAAGACTTCAGAGCGCAAAACAAGCACAGAGAGAAAACAGTGACAGATGGTGACTGAGGAATACTTTCAGCTGGAATACATGTAACTCTGGGGAAGAGACAGACTAGGCCTAGGTGCACACATTTTTCTGTCAGACTGGTGTAACCGTGCAAACTCTAGTTACTGTACAGTTTTCAGTTATTTTAATATGTATTTCAGTTATTTTAATATGTGCTTCAAATTAATGGTACTTAGCCACCCTTCATTAGACAATTTGGTTGAGACTAAATTGAACATGCCAAAGCTTATTTATAGTAGCTACTTGAAAACATGCTGTTCATTTAAAACCAAAGATTCCTTCAGTGAAAGCACATAGAATCATAGAATAGTTAGGGTTGGAAAGGACCTTAAGATCATCTAGTTCCAACCCCCCTGCCGTGGGCAAGGACACCTTACGCTAAATCATCTACATAATCCAATCAACAGCATTTGTAATCAGCGGAGTCCATTTCAGAGGAACCCATCATGTGCTAACCCATTATTGCTAAATTCTGCTGCACAATTGCTTGAATGAAGCCAAAACCACGAGTCCACAGGATTGCATGTATCTAACTGAAAGCTGAAGGACAGACTGGCTTGGTTTGACTTTGATATCTGAAGTCAGTCAATAGTGTTGCTCTAGATGACAGTGATGCTTTATCTCTGAAACAGAGCATGTTCTCAATAATTACCACAAAAGTTGATATGGTAGGAAAGACAAGACTGGGGTGGGGGCACAAGTCTTATGTTGGAAATTCTTTAGCAAAACTGATTAGAAAACTCAGTGCTGTGTTTCAAGAAACAATGTGAAATTAAGTCCTTGCTGTAGAACCAGTCATCAGGTAAAAGGGGAAAACCATAAGAGTACACACCAGTGACAGAGCTGCCATACAGGTAGTATGAGATGCAACTGCTTCAAATATATTAATTTCTACATATGGTATTTTAAGCTATCCTTTAAAGAAAAACACAAGCTGTGGAATTAATGTACCAATTCTGCATAGAAAAAACAACTGGGGATTTGAAAAATCCTAATAGATCCTTTTATGATACACCTCTTCAAGTCAAAAATACTGCTATCTAGCAAAGATGTAGTGACAGAAAACTAGACCATGATTTCAGATTCTTTGAAACAATAGGAAGAAAAATCAAACACCAGTTTCTAATGGAGTCAGGAATACCAACCTTGCTAGATTTAACATGCAAGGTGGAAGTTGTAAAATATTTAGTGCTATAAAAACTTCACATTTGTCTGTATTGCTCCAAGACATTACCTGAAAGACTACTGAAACTTTCATCATCAGTTTTGAATACAAAGTTGTTGTATAAGTAACACGAAATAGCTTTATTTCAGTTGTTTACTCAGCAGTACTGCCTTTTAAATTCAGCCTACCTGCTATTATCTGTATTGCAAGCCAAATCTAAGTTGGCAGCAACACTATTTAGCAAAGTTACAGACACTGAATCTACTTCTGGAAGGACTGTAGGAATGACGAGTCTGCTGTTACCGCTGGAGGCTAGCCCTTCACATTTTTACCATATGCCTTACACAGCAGCAATAAGACACTGGCTCCTCATACACCAAATTAGTACAAAACCCCCCCCCCACCACCAAACCAGTAATGGTTTGGCCTGATAAGAATGTTCCTCCATATTAAACATCAGCTTTAATTTCATTTCACTTCAACATTAAAATCTCATTTTCCTGACACCGTGAAACAACCTTAAACAATCCCAAGCAAGAATTTCCTTCATTTATTGTGGTACAGAGGTAAGAGACAGGAACCTAAAATAGTCTCTTCAGAAACAAGAATAAGTGAAAGCATTTAGCATGAATGTTACATTAAGCTAAAAGTCATGATTCCAGTAGCTTGAATGTGGAATGACAGAATGACAATTCTTACGAATCAACTGTCAAAGGGCAATGGCTTTTTATTTCCTTTCATTTTTCACTTAACTGTATATCATAGAGTTTGAAATTGAAAAGTTTTTCGTAAGTTTGAAACCGCAAGAGGAAACTCAATACAAAGTTATGTCCTATTTAAGGAGCAAGAGAACATGTAAACTCGTAAACGTGGCTTAATTTTTTTGATGACAGCATTCTTATTAAATCTGTGCATTACTGAATTGGCTGTATAAAAGAGAGTCAAATCACAATGACAGTTCACAACAAATGTCAGGGATAGAGGGAAACTGGAACATGAAAGGAAACTACATTGAAGAAAGGTAGCTTCCATCAAGTTAAATTTGAGCATTTTTCAATGCAGTTGGCAGAAAATCCTTGGGCATTTATACAGTACAAGAGTCTATATGGTCTTACACTAAGCCTCATCCCAAGAAGTAACAGTCTAGCTCACAGTTAAACATTAGAGCTCTAGGTAATCTATATGCAAATTGGTAATATGTCTTTTTATATCATAAACATCCACTTGGAAAACAATTTCAACTGTATTCTTTTTCCTGTTGGTGACTGCAAAACAAGTTCCAGGATCTAATGTTAGTGTAAGTCAGTATCACTACTTCACTAGCTATTGACCACCACTACTTTAGGAAAATATCTAAAAAATATGGCTGGTGCTCTGTCTACTACTATCACACTTTTCTCTAAGCCATGGTAGAACATAACTTTCCAAGCAAATTATCCCAGTGAGAATAGTCATTAGTCAGCTTAAAGACATACTACTCTTTTTAAGCGACATTAAAGCTTCTGAATATCGACTACGTCCTCTTCATCTTTTAAGGATTACTGAGTGCCTTCAATATCAAAAAGCAATCAAAGTTATGTGTTATACGAAAAAACATGTCAGCAAGGCAGTGAAATAATGGAGAAAAAATCAAAAGGAATAATCTCAGATTTTTTTTTAAATAAAGCACTTAGGAAACCAGTGTTTATTGTAAACATAAACCAGCCAACAGAAACGATTTCTTCTAATTAAGATGCAGTTTCTTGCTTCCTAAACAAGATGTGGTGGAGTTTGAAGACTCAGAAGTTAAATGCTTTAGATTCAGGTTCCACTGGAAACAAATGGATCTGGCAAGACAGCAAGGAAAATGAAAACCTAACGGAACCTGAAATAATGAGTATATCCCAGTTATTTAATGTTCTCAAATTTCTTAAAAATGGAACTGAGCAACAAAAAATCAGGAGTGTGATGCTATAGGAAATCTATGGACATTAATAAGGCTGTCATTTCATCTCCATGCTAGATGACAGTGATAAATCACTCAAGCTATGGTCTTGATTTATACTGCCTACAGAAGCCTTTGATGGAACAGCAGCTAACGCAGTCTTTGGGGTATGTATGTGTGTTACAAGCAGAATGTATATTGGATAGAACTGAGAAACAAACATTCAACCAATAACAATGTTCTGCATGGATAAGAGTAGGAACAAGTAGTGCACATACAGAAGTTTTGTTAACTTGAAAGACAAAACTAAGATGTGATCATGAACAGCAAATTATATAACATCTGCTCTCAAGTTGCCAACTG
The DNA here is from genome assembly GCF_028554395.1 of Pezoporus wallicus. Lineage (NCBI taxonomy): Eukaryota > Metazoa > Chordata > Aves > Psittaciformes > Psittacidae > Pezoporus > Pezoporus wallicus. Next base: position 7,003,970 of record NW_026642342.1, read on the forward strand.
ACAACCAGTTTAATAAATAGTATTGTAATTGTTCATTTCATATTACAGTACTATGTTTAACATACAAGTTTCTTCTTTAGAAATTACTGATTGTTCAGCACTAGCTAATTTCATAAAAGACTAATCATACAACTTTTCAATTAAGTATAGAGTTGTTTTAATGTCTTTAGCAAATATTTTAACTATAGTGATTTATTAACTAATACTTGCCATTTTTTAAAATAAATTCAGTAGCAATTTCAGGAACATTTTCAACCAAGAGAAAAAAAGCTTAAGACTTATCTTTTATTTCCTGTCTACATTATGTGTGCACAAGTTAAACACATAAGTTATTAGTAAATGGTTATGGATTTAGTTACAAAAAATAATTAAATCTGAGATTCAAACACCAGACTGGGCTCTTTTGTGCACTGGCAGTAGTAAAACCAGCTTTTGCTCTGTTCCCTTAAAGTCTAGTTACTAATAGGCAATGAGTAGTATAACACTCCCTCCTATAGACTTCTCTGTTCAAATACTACTCGTACTCCCTTTCTCTGAAGCTAAACTAATTCTGCAGTAACAGTCAGTGTTGAAGTAATGAACCTCTTCTGTCAGTAAAGACAATCAGAGTCCACAGCTACCAGAATCTGCTGGGGAAGAGTGCCTTTTTATAAGTTATACACAGACACTCTTCTGAGTAGAACCCCACTTTAAAGTCTATCTTTCTGGGATCACAAAGAAGTAGCTCTGTCAAAACCTCAAGTGATTTTTGTGAGACAGTAAATTCAATACGATATTGTCGAATGAGTTAAGAGAAGTTTTGGGTTTGTGATCTCTACTCAATGAAGACAATTCTACACAACAACAGCAGACAAGACTAGAAAAGTACATATACATTAGCACACAAATAGTCAACATTGTGAATAAATATTATTTACCTTGCATTCAATCTCTGCTTGTCTACGTTTTGCTTCATTCAACTGAGCAAGAAGTCCTTTGTTCTGTGCAGAAAGATACTGTACCTTCCCTTGTAGGCTGGTAACCTCTTGCTCTGCCCTTCTTAAGTGGTTACTATTAATCTGATTCTGAAATTTATGACAAGAAAGAGAAAGAAAATGCATGTTAAGGAAAGATCTCTGACATTAATTTAACTCCTTAAAGTCTGACAAGAATGACTTGTAGATCATTGACTATAAGAAACTTTTGATGAAAAGGCATTCAGAATTTTCTAAATGTAATCAGAAAACTTTGCATGACATTTGGTTTATGACCACGACATTCAAAGTGTTCTTAAACAACAGATGACTCATTGTAAGAACATTACTGCAAAGTTCCTGTAATTGTTTTTCCCCAATCTCTTACTTAGATAAGGCAAAGATTTTGTGAGCTTTTCTCCCAACTACAGTAAGAAGCTGACACATCCAAGAAGCATCAGGTATGTTAGAAATACAATGCGCACATTTCTTTCCAGTGAATTCCTGAAAGTAATGTGGCACCTTAATTGAGATCACTGCATTAGTACAAGTCACACCATTTTTACGTGAAACTGTACACAGACCAATAAATTAAAATGAAAACCAATTCATTTCTGTAGGATGACAGCTGAATAGCATAAGTATGTACAAAGACTTGATACATAAGTACTGAAGCGAGAAGTACCTAAAGGCGTTGTGATATATAATCCAGACAGCAGGATACATATGCCCCCTACTGACTAAAAGAAACACTCAGATGGGGAAAGAGTAACAAAAGCCCACATTTACCCTAGTGAAATAGTATTAACACTGCAAGTAAAATTTTAAAAGGTCAGAGAAAACATTTATCCAGTTGCTATAGAAAAAGTGTGCCACTGTCAGAAATGAGCCACCATATTCCCTGCAGTTCGCTCATCTCTCTAGCACACCCTTACATGCTTTCCTAATTTCTGGGATTGCTGAAGCTTGCCAAGTACAGCTTTTGCTTGTTTAGCCTTTTCAATGCACAGACTCCTTCAAGTAAAAGTTACATTGAGCAGCTATTTCATGGGAAGGTTTCTCAAAAGCCTGTTACAAAACCCTTCTCAATCAACTGCACATTATGCTTATTGATTCAGTTGACAGTTCACTAATATAATATGAAGTCACCAACTTTAAAACACTTTCATTGCTTAACAACCTATTCCCTAGTTACCTTTTTGGCAGACAAGTTATTTTTGTCTGATCTGTACAAATCTCAGCAATAATGAATCATACTTTCCTGGCATATGAAAGGTAAAGCTTCTGCTAAAAACCCCCTGGCAACGTACAGCTATTTTGCTGTGAGTCCACAGTTTAGTAGCCAGACTCATCACCTCAGTAGATAACCTAGTATAGGCAATTTCATCAGAAAAAAGAAAATACTGCCATTTGAAGAATTAGAATTACTGTTATCAGCATAATCAGAATTAGGGTTGTGAAATTTAAGACACCTTAGATGCACTTTTGTTGGTACAACTGTTACAATTTAATGAATTGCAATTCACACACATTTACAGATTCTACCAACTAATCCAAATGAGAAACTCAGAAAATCCTGGAAAAGACTATATAAAAGATGTTAAAGTAAGGCAGATTGTATGTACTAGTCTCCTTCCTAGTCTAAAGGCATTAAAAAGCACATTTTGGAATTAAAGTTACACCCGTAGATGATAAAGATTATTGGATCTCTACCATTTGACACCAATTTGCCAGCATTCAGCTCCATTCATACATGCTAGCGTTCAGTAACATACCTGCGTTTCCATCTCCATCATTCTTTGTTTGGTCTCTTTCAGTTCAGCCTGAGTTTCTGCTTCTCTCAATCGGACTGTCATCAGCTCATCCTGTAGCTCATTCACTGTGTTTTTTCTGGGAGGATCTTTCCATCTTCCAGTGGTACGAGCCAGATGACTCTGAAAAAAAACAGCATGCCACTGCTGACAACGCCTGATCATTCCTGGAGTCCCCTTATTTCATTTAAGATCTCAGAGTTTCATAGGACAAGTTACCATTGCGCTTTTGTTTGTCTTAAAATCTAGAAACCCATGGAAACTTACTAGCTTTAAGAACAGACAATTAAAAAACTGAAGGCAGTCATTCACAACTACAATAAGACAGTAAACTGCAGGAATATCCTGAGACTTTCGCCTCTTTCTAGCCCTTAATATTTAGTGAAATGGTATTGTTCAGGTACTGCCTTTCTACCAGAACAATTAAACGGCAGCACAGGCTCTCTGACATCTAGAACAAGGAATCAATTCCTAACATAGTTTTGAAGTAAAGTTTCTTGCGGCAGCTGCATGTAAAGGTTTTCTCACCTCAGCAGCTTGATCTGCAATCACTAGTTTCTACTTGATCTCTACATCTCAAAGTTGTGCTTTATTATCATTCACTGAAAATAAACTGTTCAAAGCGTATTGCTACACATACCTGCCAGTGTTCCTCCAAATCTTTGACTTGCTGCCTTAGTTCTTTGAGACCCATCAGAGCTTCTGCTTCTCTTAATTTTACTGCAATCAGTTCTTCTTGTAGTCTAGCAATGTTTTCCTCATCAGGGAGAGAGCTGTTCCTCTGCAACAAGGACCATCCTCTTAAATATGTATTTGAATAGATTTGTGCTTAGCGAGACCCACACCAAAGATATAGGCATGGAATAATAACTCTTCTTACTAGCCAAACTTGCTTAGTTACACATCCTCTGCAAAACAAAAACCTTCAAAAATCTAAGTTCCTGGATATAGCAAGGGTATACAAGTATCATCCACCAACCAACTACAGAAAAAAAGTTGGCAAGTTAGTTTTAGGTATTCTGACTTACAGATTTCCTAGAATGGTATCCCTAACAGAGCAGTACTGACACTATTTTGCATATGGCATCTTAAAACATGGAGAAAAATCTGAAAGATTTTGAGCTACAATAAAATTAAAGAAAATTCAGAACTGAAATTACACCTTTAGAGTTATAACTTTCATTTAGACTTACAGGAAATCTATTTTTTTGGGAAGCCATCTGCCTTTGTAAAGGAGAAAAGATATATCGACAAAGGAACCATCCATTAATATTGATAAACAACAATCAGTCAAGAAAAGGTCGTACAGATGAAAGTGCATGGATATTTACAAAAACACACAAGGAAAAAGTAGAAAGACTAAAGAAAGCTAAACAGAAAACAGGAAAACACAAGGCAGGAGTGACCTGGGTAAAGTAAAACAGCAACGAAAGCGCAATAATGAAAGCGCAAATAACGAAAAACCAGGGGGAAGAAAAGGGACACCATTTGCCTAACTACCATAGCCCTACATCAAATCATTGGTCACCAAATACTTGAACTGTGCTTCATCCCGTTCTACTGTGTTTCTCAGTAGTAATTTTCAGCAAAATGAAGTATGTATGTATATATGTAATACTGTGACAGTTGCCAGGTCTTCTTGAGGGTCAAGAGCAAAGTGCATTATTAACATTAATGGAACACAGCAAAAGAGCCATTTATGAGCATCTCCACGTTTCAAAATCACAGGATCCAAGTACTGGCAAATATAGGAAATGATAGGCTGAGCCTCTGAATGCTTACATCACTGATAGTATAGCCATGCAGGTCTTGGGTAACAGAACAGAATCTTCCAAGGTTATGTGACACATCACTAAATGAGTGGTAAACAGCTCTATATGTAGGAATTTCAGGGAGTTATCTTAGGTCACTTTCTCATGTGCCCAAGTTAATTATGACAAACTGTTACTACTGTGCATCTGTGTTTATCTGCTACACTGGAATTTCACTCACTGCTCCAGTTTCTCCTTCACATTAAATTTCTTGATGTATGCCATCTTCATGCTGATAAAGGTTAAGTGAAGAAGCAGTCTCTTTCTGAACTTAGAAAAGTAAGTTATATACCCAGTTCTTATCAATGTTTAGTACAGTAAAAACTACTAGACTGTTAGCCTGCCAGAATCTTAATCAAGCACCTCAGATATAAACAGAAAAATCTTTATTCCAGTGGGTTAATCTAATTACCTAGTAAGTTTTGGCCACACTGCTGAGTATACAGCTCTAAAATTTCCACGAGGAAACAACTTCCAAAGCCAATACAACAGGATTTGAAAACCATGCTTTATGTTGGGTCAGTGTTCTGGGGTTTTTATTTCCACTTCTTCTATTTTATTTTGCATGTAAGTTTTTCTTCAAAGACATGTAAACATTTGACAGTTGGTTTGAGTACAGCTTGAACTCTGGCATCAGTAAGTCACAAGCTGGGATGGCACCCAAAAAGGAGTAGAGATTTTGATATTAAACAGTGGAGGTGTTCTTTCCGGTCCATAATGGAACAAAGTGGGAGATACTCAAGAACTGGGAATGCTGAACTCTTTCCTCCTCCCCTCCCAAACTATTTATTTTCACATCACCTCAATGCTCATTCTGAGACTACTGCTCTTGTTGCAAGATAAAATTGAGGCAATTGATGTTTTCTGCAAAGACTCCAGCAGAAGCCAAGTTTTGCACTGCAGTGAAGTTCAGAAACAGAAGAAAAGTGATCTGTTCTTCACAAACCTTTCCAAGTGCAGACAGATCTTAGGTTTTTTGCTCAATTAACTTCAGGTTTGAAAAGCCATGAAAACATAGAAGAGAAGATTTAAGAGCACAGTAATGCAAAGAATTACAAGGACCTGTATTCTCTTTCTAGTGTTATTTTATATAGAGGGTCCTGGTTTGATTTACCTTTTCCATCTCTAGAACTTTATCTTGCATCTCCTTCAGGGCACAATGGGATTCTGCTTCACTCAGCCTGGCTTGGACCAACTCTTTTTCCAGCTGTAGCACAAAGTCTTCACTGTATTGTGAACTGCATTTATGCTACAAAGTTTGCAGAAATATGTTTAGTATGAAGCACAGATGGTTTGAAAGGGATTTTATTTGCCAGATTCAAATGCTTAACATTAGGAATACTAGCTTAAGATCAACAGAAGTGCTTACCTTACGCAAGCCTATTAACATGTCCTTCCAGACTGCTAACTAAGAAACGTACTGCTGTGCCTCTCCAGCAACTGCACCTCCACACAGCCAAATGTGTAAAACCAAATTAAGACTCTAATTAGCACTGATGAGCAACAATTGACTCTTTGTTACCCAAACTGAAGAATTCTCAAAAGTTCTGTGATTATTTTGTTATATGCAAAAAAAGATGCTTAGGAAAGACTGGCTAATTGCAAGATTAATACAAGTATCTCTCTTAATCTCTATTCACTTAAGCTCTGATTTAACAGAAACTTCTAATAACTTGGATTTGAAATAAAGTCATGTATGCTTTAACACACAGCCACTTTAGTTTGCCCCTTTCTTCCAATTCCAACCCTTAGCTCTCGTTTCTCACACTATACATATTTCTTCAGAGATTCTCTTTTAAAGCAAGTCTTGTAGATTTATGAGAAAAACCCAGGCACAAATAGCAGTATAGCTCCTTCTAGACAGACAGCATATGCCAAAGCTACAACGAAATTTGGTTCTTTCCATATAGGACTTACTCCAAAACTATCCCTGACCAGCTTTGCACACCCAAACACACACCCTCAGTAATAAAACACCCTTTCCAAACCTCATGGGGGAGGAGGATAAAAAACCAGAACCAAAAAAATCACAGTTCTGCATAAGTTAATTCACCATTAACTTATTTCTTGCCTGTTGATTAGCTGGAATTCAAGGTGAGATCTATCCTTTCACTTGCTAAAGCAAAATTTCATGAAATTGCATCTTTCGATAGATGGATCCAACTGAAGTTGTATTAAGCATTTACATTCAAAAGCCCCACGTGCTCTTTTTAACTACTGACTGAAGAAACAAATTGTTTTCTTTCTTCCCTGTGTCACTTTAAAATGACTTGAGATTCACCACAGATTGTCAGACCATGCCATCCTACAGCAGCATTTACATTGAAATCCCCAAAGCACAGATGCCTAGGTAGTGTATGCATAGGTACTCTGAAAATTAAAGGGAAATTTTTAGTACATCTTTGGTGCCGTTAAATACACTGTGAAGAATATATACTAGGGTTCACAGATGTAAGTTTTATTCAATTAACAATGCAACTTTAAAATCCATAGAGCAGCTGTTATACTGAAGATACAACTATTTATTTTGTTTGCATCAAACAATTTAGTTTTCTGCATCTAGAAACAGTTGACAAGATTAACAGAAGAGTCTTCAATCCTGTATGCTTCTGTTAGGGTATGACATACCTTGACCTTTAATGCACAAGCCAAAGGCAAACAGGACAAAACAAGGATTTACAGCATGTAACTACATGGTCAAGGAACTGGGTTTTGTTTTTGTACTTCTGCACACCACCTAACCCTTTCATCATGACTCAGTAGAACCAAAATCCAAAACCTACACTAATGTTAGTGTTACAATTTGTTGTATTGTTATGTATATATATGCCTACAGGGAACTATAACAGAGGGGATTTATACAAAGCATTAAAAGGCAGAAATAGCTCACAGAGGTAGTCTTTAGTGTCATTAAGACTATCCATTTAACTGCTCATTCTACTTAACTGTGCAGTTGAACAGAGTAAAAAGATCAGTGTATTTAATATTAGTTTTTCCTTATGCAAGACTAATTTAATCCCACTTCTTTTTAATTCACATATTCTCTTTGCCTCGGCAAGCAGTGGAGGTAGGCCTGATTTGAGTGTAAGAGAGGATGGGTGGACAATGCTGATGCATTTCCACAATTGCTTCACATAATCTTTCTTATTCCCTGGCTGTTGGTAGAGCTTCATCAGATGATAGACACAGCAACCTAAATGTACCCTATCTTTCTTGTTCCAGATTCTGCTTATGGAACAAGAATGCATGCAGTGTTCTTCCCTCAGGTAAGAAGTCCTCTTGTACTTCCCAGGAAACAGAGAGAAAACAGGAGATTTGAAGAGCTGAATAAATATTGTTGCAAAACCGGGATGCAAGTTTATTCCAAATAATTTTGGACTAAAAAAAATTAACTGATATTTGTCAAATCGTAAGTAATGAAAAGTATAAGAAAAGTTACTCGTCCAGTTTTAGGCACAAGTCATTACTTCTTTAAATTGGTCTTTAGATTTCACCTGCCTAAGGAATACACTAGGAGTACTTATCTAGCCACAACAAACTTTAAATCAAGTCTTGATAGACTGGTACCCTCCCCCCCCCCCAAGAAAAAAAATATATCCACGATCAAAACAGATTTAAAAAAAAAAAATTCAAAATACTCAAAGTTATAAGTTGTGATGTTTTACTACTTCCAAACACAAAATTTTAGCAATTTAGTATATATAAAGGTAACAAGTTCTTAGTCAAAAGACTGTTTGATAACTAAAGACCAACTTCCTTAGCAAAAGAACTGCTTTTAGATATTTTCCTTAAGCCGTAAAATGTTTGACAAAATCCACAATGTCAATCCAGATTTCCAGGCAGAAGCCAAATATTTTAACCAGAGCAACGCTGTTTGCCTTGGCTGTGTTGAAAAGATGTCTGTTACATAAAGCACTCCAATATAGTTCTACAGCTATCTACTTCTGAAAGAAACAAGCCCTTGCTTGGCTTCACAGAACTGTTTTTATTTTCCCCCAACACTGCTTAAAAATCTTAGTAACATCTCTGAAGCTGGCATAACCATTCCTAATAATATTTTGGCTGATGATAGATTACACAAAGTTACAGAATGCTTTTCCTACACTGAAGGGCAACTAACAGATGGTTCAGCAGCTGCCCAGCTAACTTTCTTTGCACAGGTAAGTGCTAACTGTAGTACTTTACTAAATACAGTAGTTTTATTTTGTGCTTTTTGGTTGCAAAACAGAACATAACGTAAAAGAACCTATGTTATACAAAAAAGCAAAGCTTCCATAAGCTTGCAGCACTCATTTACAAGCACACATTACTTTATTATTATGCTCTCAATTAATATAAGTCACTTTAGCATGAGTTCCTGAAAACAAGCTATGCATTATGGAGTTGCTGCAACACTGACTAGATTCATGGCTATAAATGACCTTGCAAAATACATATGCTTCCATCTGAATGTTTAGTCAATTAAAATTCTATCTTCACATAACACACTTGAAGAGCCTATTTAAAAATAAGATGTGAAGCAACTTAGCTTGAACTCTCATTTCTCACATTCGATTTTCAAGCATGCAGACTGATGAGCTAGGTAATCATTGAAAATTAGAGTAACATTGAGAAAGGTTGAGATCTGTGTTCTAGAGGTGTATTTAATTGGCAGAACTCATTTTTATACATCCAGCAGAAGCCATCTTTTTCATTTAGGAGCAACAGCAGAAAAAGGAGAGAAAAACTTCAGCGTGTAATTATTAGGAGCAAGTTTAAACAGGCTTATTATGCTCACCCCTAACTCTTAAATACCATCACTCTTGAATGCCTTAAAAGAAAACTTCCTGTATTCTGTTGAAGTCAGGTACAATTTCCTCTATGCAGTTCTTGATTTACTATAAGTATGAAGAAGAGATCTCCCTCCTCTTAATCTTCTGGCTACCCACCACATCAAGAAGCCTTTGGCAAGTTTCTATATTTAAAGAATATAAAGACAGATTAGTACCATTCTCTTCAAAACCATTCTGGGAAATATTGAGATAGCTGAAGCACTGAACTCCAAGAGCATTTCAGAATATTTCTACCTTTACAAGTATTTTTTTCCTAGCTATCAATATAAAAAAATTGTACAGGTTTTAAAAAACTGTTTTTAAAAGTTTCAAGGTTTTAGATTTAAAAATTAAAAATTTTTAATTACACTGGTTTTAAAAAGCTTAGTAAAAAGCAATGCTGTAAGTGTAAGATCTAAAAGTTAGCATCCAAAGTAAAATTAAGTGTGAAGTCTCTATCCTAAGCATTACTAACTTCTGCTTCCTTTCCTGCCCTCCAAATCACCTTAAATACATTCAGAAACATGTAGAATACATTTGATTACACTTTAACATGTGATATATTGTATATTCATTGGTACTATTTTCAGGTTGTCTGGAAGAAGTACGATAGCAGAACTTCCCTTCCTTTCACTAAGAAGCAATGATAAGAAATTTGTAGACTCATCACATCATAATAAAGTCACTCTGGTTCAACTAAAAACTCCCTACATATATTGCAGCACAGGAAAAATTCAAGTTGCATGTAATTTGGGCTTCTGCTGTTGGACTTGAGTGAGAAGAATATTCCTCTACCCATCTCTGTATTCAGCCTTACGAATAAGTGCTGCTTCTTTATATACACATATCCTATAAGCACTTTCCATACTTACCTTTAAGCCATCCAACCTGTATAATCAAAATCTCTATCAAATCTCATATAGCAGGAGTGCTCTCAAATCTCAGGACAGAATAAACCCTAGATCATATTTAAATACAAATGTATAACCTTTTTACAAAGGATGGGTTAGTTTTCTTAGACATGCTATGGTTTAGAGAATATTTTTGCTGTCAACAAAACAAAACCCCTAATCCTATGTCTCCTGCCTCATGATTTAAACGTAACAGTGAGTTGATTTGGGGTTGTGGAGATTTTCGGTTGTTGGTTTGGGATTTTTTTTAATCGCATAGCGTTCAGAAAAAGCAGCCGCAGGTATCCTTAGGCAGTTCTTTTCACACATTCCTATTCAGAAATTCAAAGCCAAGCTTTATAGTTTCTATCGTGCTGAAACAGATAACTCCAGATTGGAAAAGATGTAGATAATATGTAGGATAGATGCTGTACCATTAATTGGACATAAACTACACAGTTCATTTTTTAAGTGCAATCATTTTTGCTAATCAAACAAAACAAATAATTGGAGGGAAAAAATATTAAAGCAAGTATTTGTACAATAAAACTGAGGAAGTATTGCCAAGAGCAAAAAAAGCTGCTGGCACTCGGAAGCAGCAAAGAGATTCATTCATCTGCGTACTCTAATGCAATGCCAAAATTCGAAACAAATTCATGGATTTCCACTAGGTGGTATCCTACGCGTACGCAGCTGTTTACAGCGGTTGCTCCCGTTTCCATGCCTCGAGACACACAGTTAAAAGCCTCTTCAATGACAACTGTTAGTAGTGCAGCAGAGTCTGGGGAAGTGCTAACTGAAACCATCTTCACACTTTCATCATGTTGTTTATGTTAATCCAGATGGCTCTCAAAACCAAAATACTATTCCTTATTCTTCAAAATTAGTCATCTCCTAGGCACAGATCCCTTTATAACCATGTGGATTTACAGCCTCAGTTCCACCCACAGTCAAGACTATTTCCTATAGTCATGTTCACATTTAAGAGAGGGAAAACAATGCTCACATTTTACTTACTCTCTACTCCTGCAGAACCTGCCCAGTCTGCTGCCCTCACAGCTCAAATCCAGCCAGTTCCACAATCTGGTTATCTATAGCTGCTTAGGACCAGCTCCCATGCCTAGCCAACCTACCAAGCTTCCCCATCACTGCTACTTAGTAAGGTCCACAGCATAATTAAGAGCATTAGCTTTGAAAGTTGTATTAGCCATCAATTAACTAATAGATAAATTTAGCATTTTAGTCTCTTAACTTTTAATTCTGTACGGATAAGTAACATGGATGCTTCCAAAAACACATTCCAAAAGCATGTGTACTACTATAATCAGACAATAAACACCTGGCTACCCAGTCTACAAGCACTTCTTATTTTATTTCACAACAGTTTACAAAATACCTAAAGTTCTGTAAATCATTGCTAGAACATCTAGCATTTTCCCAGTTATAATTTCATGTTCTTTCTCTGAAGAAATTGCTAAAGTTAAAGCAGCATTACACATTATAGAGTAACAGCTCATCAATAACTCCTTGCATCTAGAAGATGTACTGTTTTTACACCAAAACGCATTAAACAGATACAACAAGCTATTTCTATAATCTTGCATGTAAGTTATGATTTCTTTTCAATCTAACAGTAAATCTCACCTCTACCTTCCCAGATGAGATACCAGGGATCTGGTAAGCAGCTGCAGCATGCTGAGCTCTAAAAACTTGTATTCCTTACACTTAAAATGCCCAGGGCTTCAGACAAGTACTTGGACACCACTTAAACCAGTATGAGCATATTCACATGAACATTGCTAGTGCACGTTTTATTCAGTAAGTGAAGATTGACAAAATTGCTGTTCCCCCCTGCCCTGCTAAGAGAAGATACAGAGCACTTTAGAAGTGGCTTAGAGGCAGTCAACTTCAGTCTCATAGTAACAGCCTGAAGCCTTGCATATTATACTACCTAGAACACATAGTACATACAAACACAGAAGAACTAAGAGCTGCTAAAGGTCATTTTCCTGCTTTATCTGCACATAAACCGACACCTTTTCATGAAGTCCCGTAGTTCCAAACTCAGGGACAATACCCTTCTACTTCTGCAAGCAACTACTTTATGCATGCTAGGAAAAAAAATGCAGGTACACAGAAGAAACATGGAGGAGACCGACTTAAATGAGAAGCTACATAAAAGCATTATGAATCAATTCTCAAATTTGAGTAGTCAGAGTGACACAATTTGCAATGGCTAGATTTTTAGCATTAGGAGCTACCAAAGGCTTTAGGTGTGGGTTGTTAGTATTTTTTTTGGTGACGGTGTATTTTTGGGTGGGGTTTTTGTTGTTATTGAGGTTTCAGCTTGGTGTTTTGTTGTGGGTTTTTTTGTTGTCATCACTTTAAATTAGTAACTTACATCTACCCAGGGTTATGCATCTCATCTATCAGTAAGAAAAAGACCAAAATATCACTTAGTCCAATTTGTGTAATTTTAAGAATGCAAATCACAATGAACAAGCATTTACAAGGACAGCACAGAGACCATGTAATGATGAGTGAAAATAAACACGAGTGAAAAAGATGAGATGATGTGCTGCCAGGCTCCTTACCCATTGTTGCTGCTGCTGGAGCTCCCTGATGGTATTCTCAGCTTGCTCCAGTTTAGTAATGGCCTCATCACTCTGCTGTTTGATGGTGGCCAGCTCCCGTTTTACAAGGTAGTTTTCCTCAGCCTCCTGGGCCCTTGTCACTTGTCCCTTAGGACATAATTTATTTTTTTAAGCAATTGAGGACAAATCCAAGACAGACTGCCTTTGTGATGCTTAGCTGCTTATTTCATCAGATTGCTTTTGCAAACAGCATGGAGTACAATTGGTAGAAATTTTAGGACAAAGTAGTACTAAACAGCTGCTTTACTACTTCATTACAAAGTTCAGCATTTGTTTAGCAAGCACAATTGTGTACTTGCATTCGATAAAGCTCCTTTCATGCAATGTTACTCAGTTGCACATGCACAGATTTAAGTTTGCAATATTCAAGTGTTAATACAGTGTCAGAGAATCCACTTCTCACAGGAATTTGTATAAAAAAATTACATTAGGTTAGGAAAATTATTACTATGTGCAGGTATTGGGTTTATATATTTTTAGTAAACAATATTAAACAAGTTTCTAGCAAGAGATTAGCTCTATATTTATTCCAAATCAGCAAAGCAGGCATAGAGTACAGCATGCAAATATGCATGCATCAAAGCAATTTGGGGTTTTTTGAGAGTAGGAAGAGAGTCATACAGTAAAAGACTAAAAGACTATACCTGTATCAATCTATCTGCCAAGGAAGCACTTTCCTACAAAGGAAAAATTCAGATAGGAATAAGGAAAAGAAAAATCAAAAAACAAAGGGGTGATAATAGTGGCAAAAAGGACAAGAGCTGAGAAAAAGAAAATGCCCAAATTCTACCCATTTTCTGTACAAACTCTTTTAAGCTTGAAAGGAAGCAGCCTTTTCTGCAATAGCTTTAATACAGTCCCTGCTTACAAGAAGTTCTCAGAGCCAGATTTCTGTAACACCGCAAATTCACCTACAGGAGACTGAGTACTTAGATCCAACTGGCTGGCATCCCAATTAACAGAAGTTACACATACAGTATCTGATATGATCTAGGAGCTAGATGCAAGGTAGGGTCTATGGTCTGCCCACAATGTGAAAGGAAGGCACAATTTGAGCACAGAGGAATCTCCACTAAGCACTGAGGCATTCATGCAGAACTAAAGCTCCCAAATAGATGAAGCAGGAAAGTTAAACAGTGCAAATTGACAGACACAAGTAAAAAATCTGAACTATGACAGCTAATATTTTGGTTTACTGAACTCGGTAGAGTAGTTAATAGATTCTCTTTCCTTGCCAAAATTTTTCAAGAAAGAAATTTGCATTGATGCATGCTGACAAGCACTACATTATCATCCCCCCCCCCCCCCCCCCCCGAGTTGCACATTTCATTAATTTCTACCCTATCACCCTTGAAAGCACTCAGTTTTTGCATATTCTACAACAGAACACATCTATTCACAGATCATCTTCATCCTTGGAACTTTTATTAAAATTAAAGTTCAAACTGGTTGATAAGAGCCAATACTTAGAAGTTAAGGCAAGACATTTCTGATTAAGGTACATTTAGGAAATCACAACTGAATCAGACAGGTTAGGATGAGGAAAAATATATTTTATAATAAAAATAAGTTTCCAACAGAAGAGCTGAATGGGTGTGTTTACAATTTATGATGTGCTTTTCAGATGCTGTGATGAGAGCAAACATCATAAATTCTTATTGACAGATAAGACTTTCCCATTCTGAAATGTTCCAATTCCAGTCAGAATGGAACACTTAAAATGAGTTCTGAAATTTTTAGTACAGAACTTGCAACAGCACTAGTGTCTGGCAGTTCATCATGGACTTCCTAATTAAAAGCCCCTCTGATTTCAAACCTCTGCAAGTTAAGTGTATAACAGGGATATTTAGATTATAGATTTGTGAGGAGCATTGAAGTGATTTGCTACAGCTTCAAACTCCTTAAGAGTTTGCACTTTTCAGTTAATTTTATCAGCACTTCAATAGAAACAAATATGTTTATAAAATTGCATTTCTGGTCACGTCTTCCATATGTTCTCATTACGTGCATTTTCCCCACACTAAAAATTCAGAAATCAACTAAGGAGAATTTGCCATACGTTGACTGATTTTCCAAGAAATTGTAGTGGATTTAACAGCAGAAGTGACATCTTTTGGTTATGTCACTCTAAATTGAACCTCTACCATTTTCTTCCCTGTGAAACACAAACCACTGTTAGCAACTCACAACATTCCATTTCATTTGATGAAAGACAGTTGCTATTCCTGGTTAAGATGGACAAGAATGTTCTCATTCTAGAGCAGGCCAGCTCAGATGCAATCTGTCACAAGAAGCATGATACCAGAATATAGGAGAGGCCACTGGGGAACAATGCCTTCATGCTGGCAATGTAGGAATACCAGTTATCATGCATACTTTTAAAGTCATATCCAGTTACAAAGAAGCCTAACAAAACTCTGCTCCAGACTGAATCTGTGTGAAATAAAAAATATTCTCCCCACACTGTACCCAGAATTGCTACAAAAATTCAAAACTACATAAAACAATTTCATAGCAGCAGATTTTCTGTACTGAATATGAATGCTGCAACACCACCCCTCTGTTGCTGTATTTGCTAGCGATGAAGTAATCTGCTTTCATCTCCATGTCTGGTCTTTGGTAGGTCTGTCATTTTGCTCCTATGTAAAAACACCCAGCAAGGTCAAAATTGAGGATTCTCTCGCAATAACCTCTTTTCCACCCAAGCAGTCCACTACTTCATGTAGTCTTCTGGACTTTAAACAGATGCTTCTAATTCAGAAAGAAAACAGTACAACAGAAGTTGGATATGTCAAAATGTTTGATTTCATATTCAGTAAGAGTCAGACTTAACAACTGCACACATTTACAAGCACTGACCCTAACTGTTTCATTATTGCCATGGTATTTGGCTAAGCACCATTAGTAAACACCATAGGTTAGCAGAAAACAGTAAATTCTGAGATTTCCATTTCATATAATAAAATGGCCATGAATTTAAGTATAAATTAACACAGGTCCAATATAATTACCAACATACTTACTTTTTCTAGTGTTTCAATGCGCTGCTTCAAGAGTCTATTTTCAGTTCGTAGCCTCTGGAAGGTAAATGGTTCAGAACTATATTTCTCAAGTTATGAACTGAAAGTCTGATAAAAACCAAGCAAGCTAAAACCATTTTTATCACACCACATCTATGAAAATTAATATAAATACAAAAATAATGACCTTTCTAACACCTTTCTATATGATGTACTAACTCAAAAGATGAGTTTAAACAGCTTGATATAGCAGAGGTGAGATCAAGTCTTGTGTTACACAAAAGCATCTGTGTCATATTGGATGAAAGTAGCATGTCTGCAGGTTAACCATAGAGCTTAACCGCGCATCAGACTGGACAGCCTTCTCTTCCTAAACAGAGCCAGACATGCTTGTTACGGGTGAGGAACATTGAAGTGCCCTCCCTGCACTAGAACAGGCTAATGAGACAGCTACAAGGTTTCCTTCCTTTTCTTCTCAAAGATTTATGCTAATTTGTATCATAGTATTTATTTTCATCTGTAAGGTTATTCTGAGAATGATTTACCTCAGATACCCCAGAAGTAAGAATTGTACTGAATGCACATTTTACTGGTGCATTTCCTCTAAATTTTAGCAGTCAGCGTTCACATAGAAAAGATCCGTATGTATCCCTAAGAATAACCATGGATATCAGTTCAGTAATACTTTACCCTGCCAGGCTAAAACACAGACTCAACGTGCTTGTTTTGCCATCTCACTAACACAGCAGATCTTAGCAGAAGACAGTGAATGATTTGTATAAGGTCCCAAAGAAGGGCCTAGAAACAGACAGCTTTGGGTTGCTGGGTTTGGTTGGCTGGGTTTTGGTTTTGTTTGGGTAGGGTTTTTTTGGTTTTGAGATTGGGGGAAACAAGGAAGGATTTGAAGTAAGTTAAAAGATTAGAATCTAGAGTTAAAGTTGTCTTTCAAATGGTATTATTCTGTCCTGTTCTGCAGAGGGCCATCATTTGAGTCCTGCAAATCTATTTCAGATGCCATTACCAGATCCTAAAGCTGCCAACTGCCTCTGTGCCTGTTACAACAGTAACTGCCTGAAAAAGCTTGGAACACCTTTGTGCTTTCAGGTACATGCCACTGAATTGTGAACCCATGCCTCAGAAAGTGATACTGAAAGGCAAAATGACTAGCAGTGGTCAGGAAGAAGTAACCTGTACCTCTCTCTCTCCACTAAGCTTTATATACTGCACTTGACTATCATTTCTCCCACTGCCTTTTCTCATGGAACTGGCTAAAAACATGACACAAGGAAGGAAATCCAGACCAAACACCATGCTGTGAATAAAAAAAAAGTGATAAAAAAGGGGTGAAAGTGGCAAATACGTGTTTATAACACAAAGGCAAAAAGATGCAGTGATTAAGTACATACAGGAAGTAGGTCAGTTCATAGAAGGGAAATAAACTTCACCCACAGGGTGTTTTTTTTCCCCACATGATGTATCAATTGCAGAAGCTCCAAAAGAAAAGATGACTGCAGACAGAAAACACAGCCTTGGGTCCAATGTGTAAGGAAAAAAAAAAATAAAAAATCAAGATCTCAAAATAAAACTCTCTCTTATGTTTTAAAAACCTCCTGTGTGGTACACCTACACCTAAACCAGCATATTTGGAACCACTGATAAATGAGGCCATCTGTAACCAAGATTTAGTCAGCAGAAAATAATGAAAAAATGAATACAGCAGATCTTCATCAAAGATACCTCTTTAAATGTCTGCCAGAAGTCTCAGTAATTTCACTCTGAGTGTCCTTTCTGAACAGACACCCCAGACACAAGTGTTGAAAGAATCTGGAGACCTCAATTACATGTGCTGCCACACATACCGATCAGATATATAAGTCCACATCTAGGAATTTAACTGATCCATAACTAAATTTGTTGAGGCTCTCTTACTTTAATTTCAACTTGCTCTTCCATTTCTTTTGTCTTTATTGTAGTGTATTCCTTTTCTAACCTAAAAATTAGAAACAGTAAATTATGATTAGAAATAGTGTGGATAACTTACTTGTTGGTATGATACCAAACAAACAAGAGTAGAACAGAGATACAGATTACTGATATTTCCTCTAAGTGGCCATTTGAAATGCACTCTGTAAATATTCAGTCTGGACATTAGACTTAAAGACTGTAGGTATGAACAGACCCTGAATGGGCACTCTGAAGTGCAGGTGCTTCTCATACATTTATAGCGGCAATGACTTGGAGCTACTCTGTAAAAAACACTCAGTGTAACAATACAATAATCAATTCAATAGATTCTGCCAAAGAAAACAGCTTGGAAAGTACTGAAGACAAGAAGATGCCAAGATATTTGAGATAAGTATCTTAAACATGTAAAATAATTTTGGCCCCTCTCCAGCAAACTACAAAATTGTCCAAGCTGAAAAAGGTAGCAACAAGAAAAAATAAACTGAGGTCAACAATGCCTCTACAGAGGGCAACCAAGGAAGTTTAGTCTGGAATGGTAGGATCTTCAACTCTATACACTTCTATGGACTTTCAGAGAAAGTGTTTTCCCTGAAAGCTTTGTTACTAGATCTGTTTTAGAGAAGACTGCTCACTCTACAGCACCGATCATAGGTCGCTGACAGAAGGACTGGCAAATTCAACTCAAAAGACCCCAGCACAATCTGCAGTGCAAGAACAGTAACTGTACAATAAATTACAACCAACTGGAGAATTGCCAAACTTAATCCTGGAAAAGCACAGTACGTGCAGCTTGTCTTATCAAAACATAGTTTACCAAAGGCCGGAAAGAGAAGACATGCAACTAACCTTAAAAAATTAGTATTACCCTCAGGATTTCAAACCCCAAATGAAAGTTGTTTTACAATTATCAATAGTATTACAAAGTTTCATCTATTTATATTTTAAACAGCACGACCATACACATGCTCTTCAGCGCTGTGAATACTTTTTCAGTTCCTAAGAACACAAGTCTTAAGAATTTAGGCTAGATCTTAAAGTTTAACCTCCTTTCCCTACTTCATCTTCAAAAAAAAAAAAAAACAACTCAAACCATCCTCACCCCAAAAAAACCACACTCACACACCCCCATGCCCCCGAGTTTTTTCTATTCATATCATATTCACAGAAGTGCTGTAACTTCCCATAACTTGCAGGTTTCTTAAAAAGCTTTTTAGGTTACTTTATAAATGTGATATAACTATTATATATAAGAAAAAAAGCAAATACTGCTTTAGAAGAATTTTCTTGCAGACAGAACTTCGGTTTTAACTTATTATATTATCACACACCAAAAAATTTAAAGATGGCAAATTCAAAATGAAATAGTGAATAACTATTACATTACTGGTCAAGTTTAAACTGTTGCTTAAAGATAAACAACAGTTCTTAGCAACAGTATAATCCATTTCTCAAAACGTTATACCTACTTTTTCATCTTTTTTGCATTGTATTTGACTTGGTAAGATGCTTGGATTAATTTGTCTGGACCGCTGTCAAACTGATGTGGAATGACCTTTTGAAAGTGCTAAAAGGAATCAGAGCACAAGATAACATAAAATTAATAGCTGGGAGGAAATACACACTCACATTACACATTTCAGACATCTCTAGCAATTGTTATAACTTTAATTTACCTGTAACATTCCTTCCATGTCAAGTTGCAGTAACTCTGCTTGATTCATCTGAAGTACTGCTAAACCTACTCGAAATACTATCTCTAAACCCTGAAAACAGAAGAAATATCCAGTAGTTATTCATGGCATCGTCAACAGTACAGAACAATTCTACTGTTCACTAATGTCACCAATCTCATCCAGTTTCTCAAACAAAAGGGTACAATGTAGTTAAACAGATAAAAGGGAATGTCTTGCCCATACACACTGTCTTGTACATTCTAAAGTGTAAGCGGAGTCACCTTTGACTTAGTATTTTCTAAACGATGATTGCAGAGAAAAAGCATAAATGGACCATAAACTTCGGTTTGTTCCCAGTTACAACCACACAAAGCTCCGTTGCTAAACACAACTTAGGTGACTGAATAATTCCATGAGTTTCTTCTGCTACTGTACATCATCTGGACAGTAACAGATAACAACGCTCCCTCACCTTGGCCTGTATAATCTCAAGGAACTTCAATTTGGCTTGAAAGCTGCATCACTTTCCATCCCAAAGTTTCTATAATGCTGAGAAACTGAGGTCCCCATTGGATGCAATGCTACTGCATCCAGAACTGACAGATATAGTAACTCTTCAACAGGCTTAGAGAAGAATTACATACAGTATCTACATTCAAAGACTTAGCTGCTCCTCCTTGACAGACTACATACACAGACATCTTCCCCTACAAAATAATCTGATAAGCATAAAAACTAAAAGCAGGACTATGTGAGATTTGCACACAATAGCGGGATTTACACCACTACCTAAAAAAAGTAGCTGTTTTGACAGCTACCCTTGAAATAGAGCATATGAGGATTGAGTAGTTACCTCAGACATAAAGATATCAAATACTCTTGTTGCAATTGGTAGTGGAAAAGTTGTAAGGAATATAGTTAAAAACCATGACGATGCATACATAGAAGTGTGGAAACTCTGAGACTGAAAGTGCACATAAAGCTCTGGAAGATGCTCCTAGAAGAAAAAGAATATATGTTAAGCTTTTGCTGGGAGTTTTGTTGTGTCCATGGTTTTGAGAGATTTTGAATAATTGATATTTAGTATAGACAGCATCTTAGTAACAGAGGACTAGGAAAGACAGGACTCATCATTACCAAGAACTACACAGCTGAAGTCCCAACATTGAATACCCTGTAGCACTTCTACCCTGCAAAGCAGAGATTACAAAAACACCTCCTGATCATAACAGGAAGCCACAGGCTTGTAAATCTGTAAATTACATCTAGAGTGGGCTACAGAGAAGAGCTGGAAAAATCTAGGATACGGCCAGAGACATGTGTTTTAACATCCCACCCCGAGCATCATGTTCGGAAACAAACCACAAACCTGGCCAGGAAGGAAGTGTTCTAAGTGCCAAGTCTGAACACAATTTTAATTCTATGTATGAGACTATCTCCCAGTTTGTATCTATAAAAATAGCTATAAATTGGCTCTGATGACACTTTCAGAATCTTCAATCCAAACGGAGTAAGACATTCATATGCTTAACTGTAGCAATACAAATACTCATGCTTGTGTTTAAAGCCAGTCACTGTCTCCCAATATTAAAAATGTAGACCACACAGCCATATGCCTTTTCTCCTGAAATTCTGACACTAGCTACTGTCAGAACAGCCTGTTAGCCAGCAGATGTGCCCACTGTTAACTGTAATTTCCAAGTTCCTTATTAAGAGTTACTGAAGAGAAAGTTTGATAGATTTTGTATGTACCTGTATCATGCATTCAAACTGGTACATACAAAGGCCCAGTTCAGCCATGCTTGGTTTAAAGAGTTCTCGTAGTCTGTAATCTTGCATTAATTTAACAAACACACAGAATGCCTCTTCTTCTGGCATCTATAGTAAAAATGAAAAAAGCACAGTAACAACTCTAGACAAATGTAAGGATATAGCAGAGTAAGCCTGGGAGGGTTTAAGGTGTTTTGTATATGGTTATTTTTGGGTTTGGGTGGTTTGATTTTTTTGGTTTGGGTTTGTTGTTTGGTTTTGGGAGAGGGGAGGTGGTGGTGGCTCGTTTGTTTAGGGTTTTTTTACTGTTGTTTGGGGAGGGAAGGAATGGGGTTTGGGTTTGATTGCATGTTTTTTTTAAGGGATTTATAACCAATTACTGTAATGAAGTTTTGTATATACTGAGTTCTACTAAGTGATTTTTAAAGTGAAGTGGAGATATGCACATTTCTTATAATACACCTTACTTTGTCAAAAACAAAATGGAGTAATACAAAGGCAGCTTTAAGGTGATCAAATCAACTGTGAAGTTCCATTAGAACTCTGAGGAGATTCAGTGTAATAGAACTGAGAAGTTTGTTAACAGTTGAAACAGCATTCACCAAAATAGCTCTGAAGTCTGCAATCCTATCTTAGTCCTGAGAAATAAATGTATTCTCAAAGACAGTATCTTGGCAAATAGAACCACAGAGAATAAATCTCATGGGATTTGCAGAGTGAACAGCAGTCCCTGACACTTCCATTGTAACAGAATGATGAAGGAAAGCTGTTCTAGAAATTCCCAGTAAGCCACCATGTTTAATAATGCATTCTAGCAGGGATTTTAAAGGTTCACGTATTTTTAATATCGTGTTTACCTGCATAAGCAGTAATCCAACTATAAAGGCGCTTCCTTGACAGTATCCAACCTCGCGATCCACCAAAGAATAAGCCTGGGAAAGAAAGTTTAAAGACTCGCAACAATTTAAACCTCATTATGAATAAAATGTAATAGTAGTTCATGCTATTACTTTGCTAATAACTTACTTTTCCTCTCTTAAATCCAGTGAGGAGAGACATTCTATGCACAATATTTTAGTTAGATATTCTAATCGCTACTTGCCTGTACAAAGGCGTATGAACTCTGCTCTCTGATAGCTACAATGCTAAAACTAAGGTATACCTAAAAAAAAAAAATAATACATGCTTTTCTCAACTACAGGAATTTGCCAGAAGATAACAGACATGGCTGGCATACAAACTGCACAAGGTTACTACTTGAAGCAGGAGACAGACCAAAGAAACAACAGGTTTTATCAGAAAAATTATGTGCTGCAGTTTTATTTACAGGTAGAGGAAATGCAGTGATCTCCACGCATGTTTCATCTTCATTTAAGAGTTATGGAAGTTACTCTGATTTAGAAACCCGCTAACTTTTCTGTTGAAATGATGTTAAAGTCTCTCAAAATTTAAGCTTGAGTACAATGAAGACAAAACAATGCAAACAATTTCACGGTGGCATTCTCATTTTGTGCTTAGGCACTGTAACAACTGCACATTAGCTTGCACCTGCCATTTGCTGCTACCACTTGCAGTTCAGAAACACTTGAAAACTGAATGATAGTTCTGATTTACAATGCTCTTGTCTTGGCCAACACTGTTTACTTAACAGTATACACTTTATTCCATTATACTATCAGCAGTTAGAATGTGACTTGGTTTTAATGGAAGCTTAATAAGTTTAAGTCTCTTATAACGTAAAGCCATTAACTATAGAAGTAACATACTCAAAAGATAGCTTTCAATAGCTGGAATTGTAATTAGTGGAATGCAATTTGTTAAAAGCATTCCCAGTGTCAAGCAGAGCAAGTTTTAAAAAAAAAAAAATCTTAAGCACATGAAACTGATGCAAGTTCATGATACACAAAGCAAATTCTTCCCCAACCTTTTGTGCACATTTTTGCTAATGTATTTTGAAGGCCTGAAATACTGACTTACCTTCATGACATTGAACAAGACCTCCTGCCCAAGGCTGTCTTTTTCCTTAAAAAAATCATGTTCAGGGTATGTCCTAGCAATGTCCCTTCTTATTAGTTTCTCGCAAGGAGATGTCATTTTCAAGAGCTCTGAATACTGATCCTTAATTGGCATGCTTTGAGCACTGCATAAGAGTTGCCAAACAATTGCTCTGAAATGATGAGGTATCCCTTTTCGAACAAGCTCCTAAAGCACAAAAAAAGTATACAAATCTATTTATATTTCCTGAAAATATAAGCATGAGCTTTAAGAACAAAACACTTCAACAAAGTTCCTCACATCTTCAGAAAATGTTTACATCATGTCACAAACCAATCACGCATTTTATAGTATGCGGTATAGTATGTATATATGCATAGTTTAGCACGATACGTTGTTAGCTAACAAAAGTAAGGAGACCCTGCATCATTTCAAGTGGCTAAATTTAGCTAATGAAAGTAAGCCCCTAGTAGGCTACGTAAAAAACTGAATATTCACGTAAATTTAAATAAGAACTCCCATTAGCCATAATTTACTGCAGTTAATTTTATATTTCACAAAAGATGACAGAAGATAATACTCTTAATTATATTTATAGTGATTGAGAAATAAGAAATCTGTGACTAAAAATTATTTCCAAGATAGGTAAATGATAAGAGCTGGAACTACCTGTAGCACAGCCAACTGCAACAAAAGAACTGCATAGTACTACTGTCAGAATTCATTTGGCAAACTTGACAAGTTGTATCTAATTTCTCTGGTGTGCCAGTATTTGCAAGTTCTCCTTTAAGAAAGTATTTAAATGCAGTTTGAGACACTAGACCAAGAAAACATTAAGTTCACATGTACTGAAGTAACCCAATTTCCTTCATCTTCCCTGGAAAAGAAAAATCAGCTAGGTATTACACAATTCAGACCTTCCCAGTTTAAGAGAACTAAGAACCTGATACTTGTCTTTTCAGAAAGCATAAGCACAAAGTAGCCTTGTTGCATGATCTGAAAACAACAAAAAAGCATGATTCAGAAAGTTCACAGACCATCTTCAGGGTATGTTCTGCATCAAGGATCAGTCTGACCTTGAATACGGCCTCTTCCAGACAAGCTGGTTCCTTTAATAATTTTTTGTATCTTAAGAACTTATCTATTCTCTCTCCTAAAGGAGACTTTCTTTCACTAGTATTTAGTCTGAACAAAATCTCCTATCTGCAAAGCTTCCTCTTCGGCCTGTTTGTTCCAAGTATTTCTCCTACTTTGCCAAACATCAAGAATAATTAATGCAACAGTGGTAACTTTTAAAGATACTCTTGCTTTCAAGTTTATTTTTGTTAAGCTTGAACTCTACTGTAGGAGTTCTGCACCACTGACCTCAATTTTCTAATATCCCACAATCTCCAGCCGTCTTCAGACCATCCCAGTAAATGCCAC
Organism: Pezoporus wallicus; assembly: GCF_028554395.1. Lineage (NCBI taxonomy): Eukaryota > Metazoa > Chordata > Aves > Psittaciformes > Psittacidae > Pezoporus > Pezoporus wallicus. The sequence goes on from NW_026642342.1 coordinate 7,028,748, forward strand.
TCCAACTATCTGTCTCGCCAATGACAACTATGAAGTCCTGTGTTATTTCCTGAAGGATTTCTAAATCCAAGACAACCACCCTCACATGTTAGTTTTCCACATCTGTCTCTAGTTTTGTCAGCAATGCACTATCAATGCACCAACAATGTGGATCATCTAATAACTCAAGGGCTACCAGTAATGAAGCATTGGCAAGTGGTTTCTTGTTTTAAGTTACTGTGCAGCTACTTGACAGAGTAACAGTGTCAATCCCTTCAACATTCCTAAAGGAACAGCAGGAAAACACACCTGCTAAGCACCAATAAAGCAATGCTATTCTATATGCTATTATGCACACTGAAAAGCAGGACTTAAGTCATCCTTCAGAATCCCTCCATAAATAGGAAGCGAGTTCTGAAGTGGATCAAGAGGCATCAGGATGGAGCATGTCCCCTGTGCAAGAAGTTATATACACCTATGTCTAAAGCTTAAAAAACTTAACGGATACATAATACCTTAAGACCTGCTTTCACAGCCAAGACAAAAAGATACCTATGCTGCTAAAGTCATACCTACTGGCACAGTCAGGAAATAGATATGCATGTTCTGGTATTCCACTGTAAATGCAGAATGACACTGTTTAGGCTGACTTCTGACAAACAAAACAAAAACAAAGAAGATATTTAGAATTATTTAACCAGCAAAGGAAAAGCCACTAGCAATATACTTAAATATTCACTAGAAGTTAGTCAAATACTCCCCAAATATACTTGGCCAGCTGTAAAACCAAGTATAATCGTGAAACTTTAAGAAGTTCTAATGCAGGCAGCTCAAATGAATTCTTTCCAACCAGATATTACCATCTCACTTCTTTCTCTTGCCAGGCTCACATGGCCTCCTTCTCCTGGCATTTTGGGAACACCTTTCCAGAAACTTCTCCCTGGGCAAGCTAGAAGTCTTGAATTAATTTTTTCCTTGTTTCCTCTCTCAAGTCATGTTCTCTCTTCACAACTGCTTCACATAAAAGATACTTTACTTCAGACCATTGTTCTGCCTTCCCACAACCTATTCATACGCACACATTTCAATCTGCTCAAAGGACCTTGAAATTTGTATTCTGCACATAGAACTACAGACTAGAGCCAATAAAGAACCAAAGCAGAACAGACTTGCCTACAAACAACAATCCCACGCTGCTGTACTTTGCAGCCTCTGTAACATGGGTATGTTCAAATGCCCTAGCTGCTTTTTAGTTTGAATTTAAAGTGTAACTGAACTCCATGGCTGTACATGCTCACAACTAACCCAGACTGGACACACACTGGTCAAAGTTTGTTCGTTCCACTCAGAATTTAGAAACTATGTGTTCTTATGCTTGAGGTCATCCCTGGGGTTAACGCACTTGGCATGCACAAAAAGCTTGAACTCAGAGCCTCATACAGTAGGATTGTCAGCTCTTCTAATGAGAATGCTTGAAAAAGACAGCTGCTCAGTGGGAAAACAATCACAGCATCCAGATGCCCTCAAGCGGGTTTTCAGTAATTCCATTTTGGAAGCTTGAAGCAAATCTTCCCTATATTCATAGGAACCTCTCATTAGAGGTAGACTGAAAGCTTTAGTATTCAAGACAGAGTAAACAGTAGTTTTTAATAAAGACATTACCTGGGCAAAGCCATTACCAAAGTTCGGTAACAGTTACACAGGAAGCACTAAGGCTTAGGGATGGAACAAATTCAACTGGAAGCTCCTATTACAGATTTATTTTAAAAGTACGACCAACAGGAAGATAAAACAGTAACATCTGCATCACTTTACAATATAACCTAAAAAAGGCAAAAAAAAGCTGTCCAACTACTACCTTAACTTGCTTTTCTTTCTTTTTCCGTACATCTTCCCATTCATTCACAATCCTCCCCCAGAGGATCCATGAGTCTTCTTCAAGATGGCTGAGATTGCTAGAAGCTGATGAACTAGATACAAGAGAAGATCCACTATTTCTTCTTGACCCATTTACTGATCGCAAAGATTTGCTATCTGTTTCCAGGAGTCTGCAAAGAAAGCACAAAAACCCCCCACCCAAATAAATTCAAGTTCTTCTAATCACAGGACCACACTATTAATTGTTTAGAAGTCAAGTCTCCCAGACTCATTACAAAGAATGCTCCCAAAGTTTCCATGGAACAGTTTTTCTGACCTTCATTTATACTAAATTTGAAATGAACTGGTCAGTGTTACCGCTTCTTCTCGAGATCTCAAGTAATTCTGCAGACAGAAAAGCAGCTCATGTTGCAGCACTTAAGAATGTCGTATCTTGCATCAACAAGACTAAAAGAAGTGAGATTTTAATACAAGTGTTATGTAGTCTCAGGTAACTAGATCTTAATACATGAAGATATAAAACTAGAGAAAGCACAGAAGCATTGCAAGTCCAGCTCTCTCTTACACATTCATCAATCAGCTATTAAAAGCCCAAAAGACAAGTACAAGTTTTGTTTTGAGGCGCACATACCAGCAAGAGGGCTGATTTTGCCAGCAACTAAACCCCTACAGCTATCGTGCATCAGACTGACAAAGAGAACATAATAGTTAAATATCCTCAATGATAGTTTCAAATTATATAATGGTTTGGGTTGGAAGGGACCTTAAAGATCATCTGGATCCAAATCCCCTGCCATGGGCCAGGACAAAAAAATCCAGTATTTATTGGGAAAAAGTGAACAGAAATCTTTCTAAGAAAAACTAAAATGTCAAAGCTCTGCAAGAAAGAGAGTAAAGAAGAGAAAAAAAAATAGCTTCCTGAAAGTCTACCTGATTACGCTTTTAATTGACAATGTAAACACAGACAGAAAAACTAAAACCTGAAATGATTTTAAAACACCTGACATTTGCTGACACTGTTCAGAACTCAACATGGTGTCTTACAAACAAAATCACAGAGCTGAAGAATGAGGATCAGGCAACAAAAGCGGGTAGCACAGAATAATATAGTACAGTATAATAAAGCGCAGAGCTCAGACATAAGAACTTCTAGGTTTCTCAGGCAGCAAGGTGTACATTAAGACATGCCAGGAGCTGGACAAGCTGCTGAAGGGACTTTTCTGTTAGCTGCTTGCCAAGGCCAGGGATTCTGGGCAAAAAGGTATGGTTTTTGTCCTCAACTAATAGTGAGCCCCATAAGCAGGGGGAAAGTTTTTAGATCGCATGTTTGGTAAGAGCAAGTGCTCAGACTGACTTGAGAAAGTGTTTGGCTATATTGAGCATTTAATTTGTGTTTAACTTCCAAGAATTCCTATGTCTGTAAATCAGAGTGATCTGGTTGAATATTTCTCAATGCACATGCAAAAAATCTAACCTCCCCCCCCCAGCATTTCAGCAAGGTCAGGTTAGGCTTTAGCTGCTTGAGTAATTATAACCCAAGTTAGATTTTACCCGAGACTGTACACAAATCTCAGCAGACATACCAATTTTTGAGCACTCTGCTATGATTTAAACCAGCTTTCCCTGTTTCAAGCTTTTACCTACAGGGGTTCATGGAAGTTATAGAAAAAATGCCATTTAATTCATGAAGACAGAAGTACAGTCTCTGCCCTATAAAAAGTAATATTTTGTTTGGAAAACAGTTAAATAGTAATGCCTTTGAGAAAAAAAAAAACACAACTATTTTTTTCAAGACTAATTTTCACTTAGTGATTTCTGGAATGCAGAAAATCTTGTTTTCAGAAAAAAAAAAAATCATTTTTAGTGTTTAGAAACCTGGCCTGTACTGATCCGTATTGAAAGACAGTGCCTAAAGATAAATTGAAAGTAGTCACAGAGGAAAAGCCAGCACAGAATAATCATTACACTTACAAAAACAAGGTTTATTTTTCACAGCTTTCTACTGTGAAACAGTAGAAAGTAACTTAATGTAACAGAAGTTACACTAAGTTTCTGTAATTTGACCTTACCTGGATAAACTCATTATCCTTAGATTTGAAAATAGGAAGTTCTTTCTACAGTAAGAAGCAAGTTCTGTGGCTTTTAGTCACTGTTTTCTTTCACTTAAAACTTTATAAATGATTTACTAATGCCAAACAGCTCTGCCAGGACTCTGGACTGAGCTATGGCATTACTGAGAAGACTTTCAGCACAACTGAGTTACAGAATGCCTTGTAAGACATAGCTTGATACAATTTGAGTTCTTTCCATTCCTAGCTGTTTAACTAATTCATGCTCTCCTTATTTACATAGAAGCCAGCAGTGAGAAAGAAACCTTTAAAAATATCTATCGCCAGCAATTCTTCCAACAGGCAGAAAGAATAGTTCCCTCTGTTCAGAGGACAATTTCTTGGCAACAAAGTGCCACTGTGCTAAAATGCAGACTCAAACTGTTCTGAAAATACAGTGCATACAGCATGAGAGCATCAGATTTCAGTATTAAAGTGTAAAATCTCGTGAGAGAAGGTGCACTTGATAGGATAGCCTCTAATTAGAATTTGCACAAGACTAATGTGGGCTTGAACAACAGGTCTGGTTAAAATGAAATAAAACCAGACAAGATTTGCTAGCTTACTTACCAAATGAAGAAAGCTGACTTGAAAAAGAAAGCCTAGCAACCCCAAGATCACATTCTTCTTTAAACAAGCAAGCTAGTCTAACTGCAGGGCTTAATGAGATGGCTCTGGAAGTAAAGACATTACACTCCAACACAGATAAGCAGTCCAAAGAACAGGTATTACTACTTTTCAAATAAAAGTTAGTCACTTAGTCGTGAACAGAATGGAATGCCTCAGCTCAAATGCAAATTAGCTTTCTTAAAAGCACTCTAACTTTTCTTCTTCTGATAAATTTTCATTTGCACACTGAAAATTGCATACAGTTCATCTTCAAAGGAAAGACGATCTCAAACCACAAGAAGAGGATGAGGTGTTTCTAGAAGCTGCCTTCCATTCTCAGTCAAGAACTAGACTGATACAACAAACTCCTTGTAAGTTGAATTGCTATTAGACTGCAGAACATGAACATAAGAGAAGACACGCCAGGTGACAGAATGGCATTGGCTCCTCCTCCTCCCAGTTACTCTTATCCTCTACTGAAAGTTACTGCTCTCATAACTGAATCAGCAGAGTTAAAAATGAAAAACCACCACAGAGTTCCACAACTGCCTCAGTGCAAAGTCCAGCACACCAGGAGAAACAGAACACAAGCTGGTTTGAGCTGAACTACCAAACTCTGCACTTCACTACAGCACGAGGGACAAATACTGCCAGGTTTAAAACCTATCTAGAGCTCAGCTTCTTCTGTGCAGCCAACCTCTTATGAATCACTGAAACACACTTGTCAAACAGAACAGAATTTTGCAAGAGGCCAGATGACTTTAAAGTCTTGCCTCAAAAGTGGAAGCAAGTGTGGGTTCTGGGAATGCAACATTAAGAAATCATACAGTCCAATTTTATTTCTTAGTGAGACAGACAACTTGCAATCACTGTGCACATCAAGATCAACTGATCCAACTGAAAGTTGCATCTTGAGCTGTAGAAGGTGCAGATAAATATTGCCTTATGGAAAGGCTGCCAAGAAAATGGTTCCTTATTATGCTAAATAAAATAAACCAGGATCAACAGACAGAACTGATCAAGAATTTGCTTGTCATGAAATTAAGGCATCATGCATCTATCACCTTTAGTGTAACAGCAGGAAGATGGCTGGACACTGCTCTGTGTCTAAACATAGCAGGTCATACAGTGGAAAGCAAGAACTGGGTAAAAACGGAAAAAGAGAAAATGGAATTCAGAAATCTAAGATTTCAAAAAGCTCACAGAAATAATATTTTTGGTCTCAGAAGGCAGGGAGGTTATATTAAAATCTCATCCCTGAAACGCTCCATTTTAAATTGGATACTAAAAATCATATGTTTCCAGTGCAATTTCTTCAGATTAGAGGCAGCTATAAACACCCCTGTAAAACCAGGAGAGAAAAACACCTTTCAGAGTACCACAAAGACAGAACTACTGCACAAGAACACAAGTTCTTAAACCTCACAGCCTTGACATTGCAATGTTGTGCCATGAAGCTTTACCAACTAGCCCCCTTTTAACAGTCTCTCTGCTGAAACTGCAATAAGCCAGTTTTAGTCCCATTATGGTTCTTGGAAGATCAAAAAGGTTTTCATTTACCTGTTCTGTTCCTCAAGTTTAGCCAGTAATTCTAAGTCATCTGGACTCAGCTGTGTTGGTGAGGATGGTGATAGCACGGGTGTAGACAGAGTGGTAGAGGAGGATGTAGTGTGTAATGAGGCAGATGGACTTGCCACCTGACTGGCCATTTGACTGACGGTGTGCGAGACAGTGTTCTTCACCCATGAGAGAGTAGAGCTCAGTTTTCCTGCAACCTTGTCTGTCGCCACCTGCCATGACAAAAAGAAGAGAATGCAACAGTTGTCTTTAATACCTTTATTTTCAGTAAACCTGCTGCCCTGAAAAAGGGAAAAGAAAATATACAGTATGCATGAAGGGACATTGAGACTATGTATTTCTCCAGAACTGTCAGGCTGTTAGAAGCAACACAAGCATCAACAGCAATACAATATCATAGACGTAACATGCAAGTGAGCTGCTAACCCACCAAAGAAAGTATACTCACAGAGCTCATTTCTGCAGTACAGAAACACTGCAGGATCCAGGATCAGCTCAGACTTCCCATTAGAAAAATAAACAGAAACAAAAGCTTGTTTTAAAACATCTTGATAAACTAATAATGACACAGAAACCATTGAAAAACAGGTACAGAAATAGTCAACTACTTCCTTGATGGGCACCGGAGCACTTCACAAACACTTCAGGCCACCCACTGTTCACCTTCAGTTAATCCCTACAGTGGTAGGACAGATAAGCAGGGGCACCACATTTCTAATCTACACCAAAGCACAAGATCCTCTAGCCAGCGCGCAGGAAAGTCGCCCAAGAATCTACATCCATGAATCTACAACAGTTACTGAACGTCTTACATTAAGGTCTCTCACTGCCAGCTCCCTTTTCTTCCTCACTTTACCTCCAGGTTACCCTTACACCAAGCATCTTTGTCCCCTGCTCCCACTGCTAGCACATGGCCAAGCCTGCCATTTGAGAAGATTCAGGAGGAAGAGTGAGAGGTGTTACTAGAGCATAAGGGAGCTCCAAGCAGGCAGTCAGGGAAACCTCAGGTCCAGGAATGAGGAGGTGAATGGGGACTGATCATAATCTGCTGCCACTTCTTGACCAGTGTTACAGGACAGTGCAGCCCTAACAGATTGACTGATCACTAGAGAAGAAAGAGCAGCAGCCCTGGAGGTATTTTCTAATCAACCCCTCACGAGAGCTTCCTACCTCAACTGAAAACATAAGAGAATCCTGCTATGATCTACAGTGATTCAGAGCTCAATTCTTCCATGGCCCAACTTAGAGAAACTCCAGATGCACCTTAAAGGAAAAGCCAGCTGCCTAGCAAAATGTTAAACTTTTCATAACCAACTCTGAAGAGCCGAAGTTGTGCTGCTGGCAACTATTTATTCTGACCTTTGCTGACTTTCTCAAAACACTGAATTGCTCAACAGTTGTCACAAACAGCTCTGCAGTACAGCAATTGCTAAGATACTAAAGACACCGAGCTACAGGAAAAAATCCTTTCCCAAGACCCCTTAGTAGAATCTAATTAAAGCAGAATTTCAACTGAATAAAAGTAACTCCATCTCAACACACTGCGCATATACCTGAAGCACAGCATATGGACTGACTGGTTGCTAAAGAAGCAGCTGCTTGACACAATGCTACCATTAACGTTTTTGTGAATCAAATCCTGCAGTATTTTATTTTCATGTCATATTGAAAGGAAGACACTTTGAACACCTTAAGCGTTCAGAGTTTTCTTCCTAACAAAAGGGACACTACAGACCAACGGAGATCATCGATCTCCCCACTTCTTCTCCACCAGCAATATAACACTTAAGAGCTCTCCTAGAGGACTGTGAAGAGGTTTCCAGTTTCCACATGCTTAACATTCATCCTGGAAGCAGTAATAACATTTTGCCAGAAATCTTCAGCTGCAGGGATACACACCACAGGTAAGGTCCCAAGTGGTCCTTTCATCACTGTTAGACAGGAAGCTTGGGTATATCAATGTTTAACAAAAAGAGATCTCAAGCCAACACAACCTTTTAAAGATACTCTGAAAAATCCCTTCCAATACTATCATTTGTCACCATCTTTTATACAAGAACAGAGTAAAAACTGCTACAGGTTTCAAAACCTTAAGCTTAATACACGTATTAATATTTCACTCAGTCAATATCCTTTACCATCTATTACTATGAAAGGATAAATTATTGCTGTTTCCCTTTGAATTACGATAAAGGTAACTCATACATCTCACTTAAGACTGATTATTTCCTTAAAGGCTTTAAACTGCTGAAAATATGGTAAGTGATGCAACTATTCCGAAAATTAATGCTGGCAGAAACAGGCCCAATCTTAACAACACAGCAGAAATGACTGCCATATGAGCAGGTTTTAGGACTCACCATTCTAAGAATTTTACACGGAAATATTAGAAAAGCAGTGATTTTGACTAATACCCTGTGTGACAGAAACAGAAAACATGCAACAGGTTTTATCTCTTTACAAAGTAAAGTAACTAGGAAGACTTAATGTGAAAAAGTAAAGCCAAGGTGAGTCTGGCTTATTTGTTATGAAGCTCATACTCCACATTAGGGTACTTGAAGCAGGGGATGGGGTGAGGGGCAGAAATCCAGAATCTTGCCAACATTCATTCATCACTATGCATTAAAACACACTAATGTGAACATTTGTAGAAACCAATTATGTTAAGAACACTATGAAAAAGCATGGTCAAAACAACCCCCATGCAAGACATCGGTTAAATCAGAACAATGCGCCTAACAGCACTACTGTTTCTAAAAGCAGCTCCAAGTTTCATTACAATGTATTCAGAGAACTAGTAAAGTTTTCTGAAAAAGAGTCAGAACTATCAAGTTGTTGAAATTAGTCCTTCTGCCTTTAATTATGCCAATGAGAATCATGGCAGCATGAATGCCGGCAGATCCTGTCACTGGGTATCACCAGCTCCAGGAAACAGGAAAATCTGTATGAGCCTTTAGTTTCATGCCTCCTCTCTTCAGGGATGTGATTTTGCTTAACACAGCATTCTGCAAAGACTCCAGAAAGCCACTACCATTAAACCTTTAATCTCTTCTTTGTATTTTTTGACAGAGTGTCCTCAAGGCTTTCCTAAACAAATACTTCTTTTAAAAACTGGTTATTTTTTAACCAGTGATACTTCTTCAAGCCTGCAGCAGTGTCTCCCTTTTGGCAACCCCCATACAGCAACAATGCTCTGCACTTAGTTACGAAGTGTCCTTCCCTTTGCTGCTCTACATTAAGGGGGAAATCATAGTCCTGTGCTCAGCTGATAGTAGCAGTAACAAGGACAGCCAGATGACAGATATTCCACAGTGGCTGTCCCAACACCTTAGCTAGGTCACTGCCATAAATCCAACTACACGAGATAAGACTTCCGCTTTTGCCATCATCCTCTCACAAAGCATATGAACCTCTGCTACTTCCACTCTGCTCTGCCTTCTCTCACCCTGAAGCACTTGCACTTGTGCACTTGCTCTATGTGGAGCCTTCCTGTGCTGCACCATGGCAGTAGCTCAAGCCCAGACTGCTCCCCAAGCCCCAACACCTACCAAATCTAAGCAAGCTCTCCATCCCTGCAGCTAACCATCTCAGGCTGGAAACCCTCAGTTAATGGTGTCTTTTGCTAAGCTCACCTGAGACAGCTTTTCGATAGTGCAAAGAGAATTGGTCTCCTGATTATCACAGCATTTTTCAGATGCTGAAATTCAAGTTACATTTGAAGAGTATAAAAGATAACCTACATTGCCTGGGAAGCATGCCAAATCATCGAGAGCACCATCAGGACAATCAAGCCATTATTTATTTTTACTAATGTGTGATCAAACCCAGAGCTGACTCATTTTTAAGTATTGCTTTTTCCACAGAGGGGTCTTACTCCGAAACCTGCTGATCAATCAGACTTTCAACACAAATGCTGCTCCCAGCTCACTACCACGGACACCACCAAAGATGTCCAGGTCTGGAGAGAAGCAGGCAGGGATACATTGCCTCCACCCTGTGCAGTAGGACACAGGGAGCTGAGGAAGCACCATGCAGCTCCAAACCAGGTATGCTCATTGTGGCACCAAGCCACACCAACTGCACTGCTCCTGGATTGCCAGCAGAGTTCAGTCTCATCTGCCTGCCTAATATCATGTAGATACCTCCTAAATAAGTGTGTGAATGTTGCGTTTGAAAATACTGATCTGTAAGATGATGAGGGGGGTAAACCTTAACTGCTAAAGACTTTCTATTCTGGGGCAGCTTCCAGCCAGCAAGCCAGCAGAACTACCAGCAATTCTTACCCATCTGGTCAGTCATCAGGCAAGGCACAGACCTGCCTGCTGCATATTTTAATCTACTGAAAAGAAAATTAATGATCATATTGACATTACACATACATACAATGTGCAGTTTATATATGCCAATATTCATTTAAAATATATAAAATTCAGTATCTCAACATGCATTTAATATCTTTAATTAGCTACTGATCACAGCACTTTATCACACAATACTGTGTTTCTTCAGTTACTCAGAGGAGTACTGCAGTGGAACAGCACTGGAAATATTTTAAGTAAGGCAAACTGAAGGTAGACTGCAGCATCCCGTATTATAGACAATGATATAAATCCTTTTCTCTGAGAATCCCAAGATAGCACTTCACAGTAAACCCAAAAATGTTACCATCACATATGTTTGCACTTGCCAAACAGAAACTACTTGGTTTTCCATAAAAGTCTATTTAGATTTGTTTAAAAAAAAGGTATTTCACTATAAACATTGAATTAGCTTAATACTCATTCTTCATTTTTCTAAGGAAAATCTGTATTCAAGTTACAGGTATCCTGATTACCCAAAATACTGTCTCATTTCATGATGAAGTAAAATAACTACAAGCCTTACACAAACACTACTGCATGTATGTTCTCTAATCTTTCTTCTCTTCCTGAAAAGAGAAAGAAATGGGAACTTCCAGAATATAGGAAGCAACCATCATACTATTCTACATATAAAAAGAAGCCTCACATCATTGGGGCTGAAACTCTGTATGTGGTTTTCAAGCCAGTTATAGAGCATTCCTTAGACATGGTTTCCTGCTTGCTTCAAAAACAGTTAATGGCATTCTAATACCTGAAGAATAAATGAAACTGACTCAGTAAGTGACATACGCAGGAGAGGCAGCTGGTGAATCAGCCCGTTACCATACTTCCTGAAAAGCTCGAAATCCTGATTTAGGGCTCAAATATGGTTCCACTATAAGCTTCTTTTATACCTTTAATGCTACAAATTCACACCCCTGATTTTTGCTGAAGTCTGGGGGAAAAAGTCTTGATTTACCCTCATATTCCTGATTTTTCTTGTAATATCACCTGACAATGGTCCGGAATACCATGGCTAGCACTCACCAGCTTCTATTTCACTGGACATTCACAAGCTCTCTGGACTGGACATTCACAAAGCACAAAGCAGTCTAACATTGTATATTCTGTAAATCTTAAACTACCACAAAGCTTTCTGTAGTATTATTTAATAAATACACATCCTTTAAGTCATCTTCAGACTCTAACATGTTACGGTTTTGATGGTCCCAAAACATGTCAAAGAAGAAACTTAAAGGTTTAAGTTCACATATGCAACATAATAATCTAATACAAAAGGCATTTTAAGGAGATACTTCACTGAAGTGTTGTACTGATCCACTAAAGGTTGAAACCATTGGTCAAAGTCATGAGAATAACATTCCAATCACTGACCAAGTTGCACTGAATCATATTTATTTCCAAGAAAACCTCCACGTTTTGAGTTGCCTCTGAAGCCCAGTGTGGTCTGCAATCTGTCAAGCACTGTCCCAGTATGCTAACTGGGAAGACAAACCACAGCGCTTCTGCAGACACTACCTCCTGTCCATCTAAAGATGGTTTCTTTTATCAAACAAGTTTCAAATCTGACACAGGAATGTAACAACCTTCAGGAAACCAGAAAGATCTCCTTTCAGTGAAAGAAGAATTGGATACAGTGCTTTTGTACAAAAGACGGCTGAGAGCTCCTCAGAGCCGCAAGAGAAAATGCTGACAGACTACAGCAAAAACCTTAACAGCCTTTGTTCCTTTGTTATCTTAGACCTCGGTTTGGAAAACATATTTGTATTTGAGGTTCAGCATACCAAGTTACATACATATATACTTGAAGGACCACCCCCTTAGCTAACAAAACACAGGGAGGAAGCAGATTAACCAGCTAAAATAAAGAAAAACTGCAAAATCGGTTTGGTTTTCAAGTAGATTGGAAGAATTCGCTTTCTCTTTTCAATAAAATGCTATCCAATCATTTAACTGTAATTCAAGTAAGAATCATCAGGCACTTATAAAAACATAACACATGCTGAAGGACACATATGTTGATCATTAAAGCTCTTTTCTACAGATTTTTCTTGTTCCCCGAAGCCTAGCTTCCTTAATGTTGCTTTTAGCCAACTTCCTCCTGGAAAAGAGCCAGGACTATCATCTAAACTACATTAGAGCAAAAGCAAACAAAAGTATACAAATGCAGTTAAATTTACTAAAGGCCTAAAGTCCATATTTTGGAGGTGAGAAGCAACTTATATTTTTAAATATTCACTAAGCTCTAATTAAAACCAATGTTTTTAACACAACTCTTAATTAAAGAAAAAGTATACAACATTTGCAAGGAGTGAAATCAGTAAGTTGAAAAGGATCCAATATAAGCCAACATGAAAATACCATTCCATGCAACCTCTGGTTTTATGTACCAGCAGCCCAAGTATTTTGCAGGTGTCATTCCCCTTGTTTATAGGGATTAGATAAATTTATGCCACAATCTACAGGCTAGAGCCAAAATGCTCACCTCCCATTTACCAAGGTGTGCATATGTCCATCTCCAAAGGGATGTATTAAACGAGACTTGATGGAGAAGCCAAATAACACAAACATGGTCTTACGGAGTATGGTGACACTTGATTTATTACTTACTAGAATTTTAAACAAATCAGGCAACAGTGGTTAGTGAGACCCTACCTTCAGTACCTTACTCTCCTTTAAATGATCAGCTAAAGGGTCAACTTTCTATTGGTTACACTCAAATTCAAAAGAGTAAACTAGTTTCTAAATGACTGACTGATAACCAGCTTTACTTGGGGGCTATAAATTACAACCTGCAGCCACTGACAGCAAGAAATAAAAGGTCCAAGTTTCAGAAGCGAGAAGTGTAACCAACTTAGTAATTTCCACATAGGAAAGTTATCTGAGCTATTTAATAAATATAGTGGATTTAAACCCAAGTGCAGACATCAACAGTCAATTCTGTTGACAAAATCCATGCCAACACCTGTGGTCTTGCAGTAATAATTAATTTCGCCCACCAATTGTTTTGGTACACCCATGACTTGTCTTCACAAGCACTTACAGTGTAACTTGAGGCAAGCATATTTTTTCTGCTAAAAGCGCCTTCCTCTATGCTACTGGAAGTTGTAAGAGTGCTCCCGCAGCCTTTCCTGAGCCCAGCACTTAGAGGAAACTAATTTTCCTTAGTTATTGCATAAAGAAAAGGGAGATGGGTCTTCAGAGAGATGACATACCTACTCATCATCAAATGAAATCAGTTATTTTCCTATTAGTTGACCACTGACTTTTACATTTTCATTTGGAAATAAGAATATTTACTTCTTTCAAAAAGGCTTACTAGTGGGAAATGCAAGGAAGATCAATGACATACTGATTATTTTTAGTGCCAGTCTCACACTAAGAAGACTATGAAAAAATCCCAAACCTGTTCTATCGTGGTCTTATTATGGAATTTTAACTTACCTTTGCCATTCTGTCTTTAAAAAGACTGATCAAATTCTTTTTCCAAAGGGATGAGAAATATGTCCTAAAGCTTCAGCCAAATCCATGAAGCTCCACCACTAATGCACTCAAAGGGAGAGGAAAAAAAATATTTTGCTTAATGAATATTGGGGTATATCCCTGCTATTTCAGACAGCATGGAAGCTGAAATGCCTTTTTACTATGCCTGAAAGTAATTCACTGTTAATGTACATAATCAAGACGAATACCTGAAAAACGAGAGTTTTAAAACTAACTTCCTCTGTACAATGTCACCCTAGAGAGCAATGTGAACAGTTCGTGTCCAGAATGTTAGGGTTTGGCTACCTACTGGTATTTAACACCCATTTTAAGTGACACTCAATAGTTTTACCCTTCAGTAAACTCTTCTAACATCCTGTTAGTTTGCAGTACACAGTCAACTGGTGGCAACAACAATCCCCTATTAAAGGGCTGGCCCCATCTGCCAGGCTGATGAAACCAAAGAAAAAAATGCATAGTTAATAGAGCCTAAGATGAGGATGAGTCAGAATTCTGTATCATCATAATGCAATTATACTCTTTTAATTTAAAAAAGGATCAAAACCATGCTATGGTGTCATTATACAGGTATTTAATGCTATGCTAAGAATCTAAGACTTAGTCATGACAACACAGTGTAGGAAAACTCAGAAGCTTGAGAAGTTCGATAGCTTACCACATAGCAGAATGCATTATAATAACCTATTACCAAAACATTAATGGTTCATTTCTTTGTTAATTTTAAGGATTAGACTGGAAGTAAAACCAACATATATCAGAGAAGATGATGCAGCCTGAAATAACATGAAGACCGAAGCATGATCCCCGACAGCAGGACCAGAAGGAGATCCCATCCTTCATTGCCTGAATCCTATAGCTGACTCCACGCTCCCCAGGCTCTCTCAAAACACCATCTCACTCCAGAGTTCACAGGAAGCCAAACAACGTTAGAGTAAGTAAGAAAAAGCTATGATTCACTAAATCATTTCTGCTGTTACCTTTTGAGAATATAGTTTCCGCATACATGCGTACAACACAAACACATCTCAACTGCGTGTCAGATGAACACAGCAAGACAAAAGCCTCTGCACTGTTACTAACCACCACCCCTTTATTCCAGTCACCCTTGCTGGGGAAGGAAAGGATGCACTGCAACTACAGACATCTAAGCAGACACGGCTACAATGAAAGCACAATATTCCCTATTTACAGGAATACAAAATTTACCAAGAGCTAATGTTGTTATGAACATGAAAGACACAGCTACAAGCTTAAGTGACATATTCAAGAGAATATACCTAACAACTCCTAATTGGGTAGTCTTATAACAGGCAATATTTGTCTTTTTTTTTAAATGGTAACTATTTTAATCAGGTCTGGGAAAAAAGTGAATTCAGAGTATATAATCAAAGCAGGTACAGGTTCTTTGAGGGGAAAAAAAAAGCATTCACAGTCCAGATTTATTTTATTACTCTTCTTCTAACTAACAGAAAAGATTTTTCTTTTAAAGGATGTACTTGACATGTATGAAATTTTACTATGCCAATTCCTTAAGCATTGCAAACTATTTTTTTTCTACAAGTGAAGAAAACTAACCAGGAAGAGTAAGAGAATGTCAACATAATACTCGATATGCATACGCCCAACTTGGCTGTTTCCCCCTTCTGCATCGTGATATCAGAACCCTGAATTAGCAAAGTAAACAACTTTGTTTTCAGAACACTTGACTGACAAAAGGACTTGTCTTCCAATTTTTATTACTTCTCCATTTATATCAATCCTACCCAAAGAACAACCTGACAGTAACACAGTTCAGGCACGTCCTTTCATCCACCCCTTCTTGTGAATTTGGAAAAGCTTTTTTCCTATCTCTTCCTTTTCATGAACACCATTTCAACCATCCTCATCTCCAGCCATCTCCTGCTTACTTGTTCAAATGCAATCAAACAAGCCCATGGAAAACAAGCTTACGAAGAACAGCAAGGAAAAAGTAAAATCAATTCAAAGCACCCAGCTGTAGCTCAGGAAGAGCCTAAGCCTCAGCCCACGGGAGGTCAGGAGATACAGAGAGAAGTCGGGTTGTTCTGGTGAAGCTTTCTTCTCCCAACATCTACTCCTCTCAGTAGGAATTCCTGCAGCTGTTCTGAGCCCAGTTCATTGAATTCAGGCAATGCTGATTCATAACACCAACTGCTTTCCTCCTCATCATGTCCCTCTTTTTCACTGCCCATCTCTATTTCTTCTCCTAATCCTTACTTGAAAAAGAATTCAGACCTATATATTTCAAAATAAGTCTTAAATTGTTATAGGTGTAAATAGGCAGACGTGCAATCATGATCAGAGCAGAAACAACACACTGAGAGAAGGGAAGAGAAACTAACAGGCACATTTATGCAAAATGCTTTTCATTACTATCTACCAGAACAAAAAAAAAACAAACCAAGATCCAGTTAGTCTTTCCTTTAGAAACATGAAATAATGTGAATTTTTAAAATTGTAGAAAAAAGGTTTTAGAGAAATACTTTCGGAGATAAGTAAAACATACTGAACACTGTCACTTCTCTGTACAAACCTGCCTCTTTTCTATACCTTTTGTACGTGATCTTTGAACCAAAAAGAACTCATTGTAGGCTGATATGAGTTTGCTTTCATACAGCCAGTGTTAATGCAAGCTCATGCTAGAAATTCAAAACGGTTTATGCCAATTTCATGGTTGCTGTATAAATGCTCTGCTTAGCAGCGCTGAAAATGAGCAAGATTTAGATGGAACTACAGAAAAACCACACCAAGAGTTCGAGCTGGAACACATAACAAGCAGCCACAACATCAGTATCGACTTTTTACCCTCATTATATAATCTCGCTCACGCAGCTGCAGCAGGAGGTGCTAGGAATGAGACCTCGAAGCTGCACTGGTAAACTGTATTTCTGCTCGGAACCTAAGACCTGCCGGTCCCCGCTTTAACGTTACTTCCACATCACCGAGGCAGAGCCCCCCCCGCTGCAGACAGACAGGCCCGACGGAACAGCACCCCTCGCCGCCACCCGCGCCCGGCTCCACACAGAGGAGCTGCCAAGACCCCTTCGCGTCCCCGCGGCGGCTGAGCCGCGCCCGTGCCGCGGAGGAGCAGAGGAGCGCGGAGGGACAGGGGCAGGCCAGAGCCGCGCACCGCGGCCTCCCGTCACCGCCACCCTGCGGGTCCGAGGGTCTTCCCCCGCTCGCCGCTCCACCGCGACACCAGGGCTCCGGCCCTTCAGCGGCCGCCGGTGCCCGCGGGAAGGTGACGCCCCGCCGCTGCCCGGCCCAACGGCAGGGAACGCTGGGGCCGGGGTCGCCGCGCCCCGCCTAGGCCCGGCCGCTGCACTGCCCGCAGACCCTCACAGCGGGGGAGAGCGTGGGCCCCGCCGCGCCTCACCTTGGAAGCGTTGCCCGCGGCGGCTCGGTGCGAGCATCGGCGTGTTCCGCCGCCGGCCCCGCGGAGCTGCGCCCTGCCCCCGGCCGCTCGGCCCCGGCAGCCGGGACACGTCCCGCACCGGCGCAGGCGCACACAGAGCGCAGCCGCCGCCGCCGCCGCCGCCGCTGCTGCCGCGAGGGGCAGCTCCGCGCCCCCACCGCCGTGGCTCGTCTGCAGCGGAGGGCAAAACCTATCGGAACCTCCATCTAACGAAAGCTTAATTGGAATCGTTAATTACAACGCTACCTGAGCATACACGGACTGCTTCACAGCCGAGGACGCAAAGAATACACTCCTAAAAGCCAAGTAAGAAGAAACAACAAGTTACAGCCAGGCCTCCAGCATAGCTATCTTTGCCTCAATAAGGCAATTGGTGTTGCAGATAACAGCAAAAGAAGTGCAATTGCTGCAAGACAGCAGCCCTGCGCAGGCACAGGGAGATGCTCTTCTCACGGGAGATACTGCTGAAGTGCCAGTTTCACCGCTATAAGTGACTTCTTCCATATGCAAGACCGTGCTCTAGAAGACATGTGGTACCTTGCTCTCCACATTGTACCTGAGTAAAAACACCACATGCAATACAACAGAAATTGAGAAATAGCAGAAAAAGATGTAAAAACACGCTTTTTCCTATTGATAAATGTCACTAGTAATAAACACTTCACTAATGCATTGAAAACACCAGCTCCGCAACCAAGCTACCTTCACAAGCTCAGAGCCTATACACACAGCAGATACTCTTCTAACAAATGTAGCTACAGAAAGTGGGATCTGCCCCAGATTTGTAAGCTCAGGGGTGGGGCTGACCAGCCCAGCTGGAGTCCTCATCACACAGGAAGGTGTGATGGGCGGGTAGCAGCCCAGTGTTGTGATGAGGACCATTGCAGGAGTAAAAAGTCTCCTTACAGAGAAAAGGACAAGGATCTGACTGTATGTTTTCTAGCTCAGCGCCAAGACTAATGGAGTTTTGCTTATGACACCACTGACCCCCATGCTGCATCTTAAGGACTTCGTATCTGGAGCTAGTAGGTAGGAACCATATTGGTATTTGCCTGAGGTAGGAAACATTTATTATTTCTTTCATCCTCATGTAGTTATTTTTATCAAATTAATACCGTTTAAAATATTGATCTACGTATAACAATTAGCATAGGTTTGGTTTGGTTTTTTTTGTGAAGGGAATGCAGATAACCAAATGCATCAGGAGCAAAGGTGCTGCTTTGTGCACTTCTCTGGCAACGTCAAGAAATTTGGTGCTATTTGACCTGTTTGTCTCAGTGTATGGATGTATATATCTTTGGTTTAATTCATCAAACATCAATTATCCCAAGTAACTATAATTTATCTTAGGAACAGTGTTTGATTGGGTTTTGGTTAGTTTAATGTTTGAATTATTTACTGTTCAATCAACCGCGAAGATTTTCCCTAGAAAATGAAGGGAATTAAACCCCTACGTTTCCATAATTGGCTGTTTTAAGATCACACCTATCAATGTTTTTGTTGTAAGAATTCCTCTGCTGTGATAATAGCAAAGGAGTTTGTCTTGCTACCTCCTGCTTCTGCAAGTAACGAAAAAGCACTTAGGAGCGATGACAGGGGACAGCAGTGTTATTTTTCCCTGGAAGTACTTCTCTGCCCGCTCAGGGAAGCTGCAGGCAGAAGCAAGGACGGGGTCGACACCGTCCCGCCATGCAGCCGCTCCTCCAGGCCGGCAGGGGTCAGCAAGGCCGGGGCAGGCTCTGGAGGCGTGGCTGCGCGTCGCCGGGCTGGCGAGAAGCTGCGGCTGCGCAGTGGGAACGGCCTTTTCCCCCCTGCTGCGGAGCGCAGTCGTTGTGCGGAGCGGGCTCCGGTCTAGGCCTAGACCGGACAGTACCTGGCACGATGGTCAGTACCGGCCCCGCGGGACGCCCGAGCCACGAGGGTGTTCTGCCCGCCGCGCTGCGGCTGCTGCGCTCCGCTGCCCGCGCGGATGGAGACGGATTGGCTCAGGCCCGACGCCGGCTGCGGCTGCTCCAGCGTGGCGATGGCTGCCATTAGCGCTGGGGCTGCGGCTCAGCACGATTCCCGTACGGCCCCGTTACCGTCCGCGCTGCTGCGCTGAGGCGGAGGCAGACCGGGTCAGGCCCGGCCTGGCCCGTGGGTGCGTGGCGGTGCGGCCCCGTTTGACGGAGCCCTGCGGCAGCCGGCTGGAGGCTTGGGGTCTGTGGCCGCTATCTTCCCGCGGGTCAGCGGGGCTGAAGTGTGCGGAAGCGCGGGTCCCGTCGCGGTGCTGGCCGAGCGTGCCTTCGCGGGGCCGTCGGAGGAGCGAGCTCCGAGGCCCTGGGGGACTGGCTGGGAGCGACACGGTTACTGCTTCAGGCCATGCAGGCAGACGTTCTGCTAACAGGTCTTTTCTGGTGTTTCTCCTGAAACCATGAATTTCACAGGAGAAATGTGTATTAGTTCCTGTGGGAAGGATCAAGCTTCCGGGGCTTAGTGTGGCTTCCTTCCCCCCCCCCCCCCCCCCCTTATTTTTGTGATGCTTTTCATTTAAATGCATAAGTAAATCCGGTTTATTTCTAATTCCACCACGGTTTTACTTATAGGACATACAGTTAGAATGGCTTTGGCTCGCGTGATTCTGTGTTAATAACATCCAGTTGTGTTTCTTACTCAAGGGGTTTGTGAAAGTTGTCAAGAATAAGGCATACTTCAAGAGATACCAAGTGAAATTCAGGAGAAGGAGAGGTATGTTTAAGTTCCCTGTGATGTGTAGTTAAATGCCACTGATGAATATTCCTATTTCATTCACATATTTTTCACACTGTAACTGTTGTATTTCAGAGGGAAAAACTGATTACTATGCCCGTAAGCGTTTGGTAATTCAAGATAAAAACAAGTACAACACCCCTAAATATAGGATGATTGTGCGTGTTACCAACAGAGACATCATTTGCCAGGTAAGGTCTGTGGTGCTGTTGCTTCCTTACCAGTCTTCCCAGTGTGAAGCAAGCAGCAAGGGTGGACTGGCTGAAGCAGATGAGGTTTTTAAGCTTGATCTGAGCAGCTTTTATGATGTAAAATGGTTTCTTAGAAGAAAGAAATTTTTAATGTTGCTGCAACTTCAGTAATAGAACGTATTCATAATGCAAAACAAATGTTGGTAGTGTCAGCATCCTTCAGCCAGGTTATTTGTAATACAAAACTGTGCTGGTTTGATGATGCTGAGGTAAGTAAAGACGTTGGGAAGGGGGAGGATTTCTCTGTTCCGTCTCTGCTTTATTTAAAGTGCTTGAAAAAGGGAGTCGTATTTGAAGGCAGCAGGGTTGACTGACCTGTCAACCTGCATTGACAGTTGCACTGTATCTAAAGGTGCCTTTTCTTCTGAGGGTTTTTTTTCCTGTGATGGCATGTATATGATGTGAAGCAGCGAGGCTATATGATGCCTTTCCTGTGAGACTAAAGGAGTTTGGTAGGTAAGAACAGTAGGCATTTGGTTGTCCTTCCTGAGCACGCAGTTGTGTGTTGCATCATACAGCGTTCCTCATTGTGATTCGCTTTCTTGTTTCATTTCTAGAATGTTTTGATGAATTTTGAAGTTAGAAACTTAGTGTTTACTATATTATAAATATGTGTTATTAACCTCAAAAAAGGGGCAGCTATAAAAGTTAACTGTTCTGCTTTTTACATGGGATAATGATATGTCAAGAACAGTGGTGAGTGGTTTTTTTACAGTCAGTTTAGACCTGTTTTATCTTTTGAAACTCAAAACCAAAGTTGGTGGTGGCAGGTGCTGATATCTGATAGGTGGTACCTATCCAGTGTGTAGGCATCCTGCAAAAAGGGTGCAACTTTTCGATGTAGGAAGGAGGTGTGGGATTCAAAAGGAGAAGGTTCCGTAGGTGAAAGGAACAGGAGAAACATCTGATAGTACTGCTGTCCCACAGGAGACCTCAGAGATGGTGAAAATCTCAGACCCATTAACAAAATAATTCCATAAGGTTATTATCTTAGAATGGCTTGGATTGGAAAGATCATCTAGTTCCAACCCCCTGCCATGGGGGGTTCATAACAATGTTATCACAAACTCTGTATCAGATGCTGTTTGCATCTTCCTGAGGTGTGTTATATACTATGTTAATGCAGAAAGTGGGACGAGATCCATCCACATCCATAATGAATCTTGGAAAGGTTGTTTTTGTAGGCAGTTTCCTGGCCTCTTGATGTGTGTGGAGAGGTAAATGAAAGTTGTTGCTGACATGGACTTTCTCTGGCCTAATACAGATTTGGCTTCTTTGTGCCTGTACTTTAGGACTTAATTATGCCTTTAAAAAACAAAGAATGAAAAGGGAATGACAAGCCCTTGATCTTGCTTGCAGGGGTTGGCAGTGAGCTCTGTAGTATAGACATTCCTCTGTAGTATTCCTGTCAGCTCAAGCAGATGTTGAAGAAATTATAAACTGAGCCCAGAATTCTTGCGAGAACACTAACTCTTGTTTCCTTGTCAGATTGCCTATGCTAGAATTGAAGGTGACATGATTGTCTGTGCTGCTTATGCCCATGAGCTGCCAAAATACGGTGTGAAGGTTGGCCTGACCAATTACGCAGCAGCATACTGCACAGGCCTACTGATGGCACGCAGGGTAGGTATCTGTCCAGGCTACTGCTCTGGTTTTCTTACCAAAGGGAAAGCTCACTTTCTCCAGTGGTATGCTGATATTGATAAATGACTCTGGGGGCTTCTCTCAGTAATAACTTTTGCCCTTTACCACATAGATTTGATGGCCTCCTGTGACTGTCAAATCACAGGAAGAGCTGTAACCACTCGGGTTCAACTCCAGCAGCCCACTTTTAAGTCTCAACACTTAAGTTTGGTGGAGGGAGGGAGTCAGAATAAAAATGTAAGAAATGTACCTCTGAGAGCTGAAAACATATAAACAGCATCCATCCATTTTCCATGAGCTTAGGAACATGTCTTTGAGTTCACTGGTGTACCTGTTGGCACAAAAGGTTGAAACTTAACAGACGTACTTCCAGTGGTGGTTGGTAAAAGCTTTGTTATGGGGTGCTAATTTTTGTAAAGAAATAATTTAAGACATGAAAATTTTACTGCAGATTTGGGCTTTACGGGGTGGTGGTTCTTAATTTTGTTCATTAATGGAAAGAATTTCAGAAGTGCCTTTGTTTGTTTTCCTTTCCCGCAGCTTCTGAATAAATTTGGTCTTGACAAGATCTACGAAGGCCAAGTTGAAGTGACTGGTGATGAATACAATGTGGAGAGTGTGGATGGAAAGCCTGGTGCTTTCACATGCTACCTGGATGCAGGTCTTGCCAGAACTACCACTGGAAACAAAGTCTTTGGTGCTCTGAAGGGTGCAGTGGATGGTGGTCTGTCCATCCCCCATAGGTAATATAGTCTGTTGGGAAGGATTCCTTTAGAATTAACCTGAGATTCTTCTGTAGGTGACAGTGTACGTACACTGTCACTTAATGTCCCAGTGACCTGGGAATGATGATGTAGCCTTGGTCCTCAGGTGGGTTTGGGTTTTTGTGGTTGGTTCATTGGTTGTTTCTTAATCCCAAAAGTTCAATTTTGAGAATGCTGCTGGGAATCTTGCAGCTACCAAGAGATGTTACTAAACTTTTAGAGACTAAAAAGCCATCTTGTTGCTTTGACTTAAGATCATGAAGTGATTGCCTGCAGTTAAGTAAATCTGCTTTAGTATTCTGTTGGTTTAAGTCTTTAGCAAGTTGTGTGTGCTTACTGCTTTCAGTGCAAACAACTGTACATACCAGGTATAATGCCTCTGATGCTTGCTACAGGTGTCAGGACAATAGTAGGTCTGAGCTGTCCACCTGCACTTAAAATTTTTATACAGATGTTTTGACAGCTCCTGTCATAGGGTGAGAATGACTGAACCAAGATTTTTAGCAGTTTTACCAACACTGATACTACTGTTGACTGCTGCTTTCTGCTAGCAGCTGTGAATGGGGAGGGAGAAATCTGAGCTCTCTTGTGTATTTTCTTCCCTTTTCCCATGATCTTCTATTCATTCTTGACTAATTTAGCAGTTTTTCTGACTTGGCTGCTACGTGATGATACTCCCAATGACTGAACGCTCTGTAGTTGGTCCATGGTGTGTATGTGATGTACAGCACTGTTTCAAGACGGGACTGATGGCAGCCGAGACAAACTTAAAACTTCCATCTCTTGATTTTCTTTATCTTGTATTTTATAATTAGAGGGTCTTATCCCTCAGTTATCTGTATTGGTCATTTCTGTGTGGAATCTAGCCTCTGAATGGGAACATTTGTCAATGTGTCTTTGCAATGCTGTTTCACAGTACCAAACGTTTCCCTGGGTATGACTCGGAAAGCAAAGAATTCAATGCAGAGGTTCACCGCAAGCATATCATGGGCCAGAATGTTGCAGATTATATGCGCTACCTGATGGAGGAGGATGAAGATGCTTACAAGAAACAGTTCTCCCAGTATATAAAGAACAACCTAACACCTGATGGGGTGAGATTTCTCTCTGGCTCGTGCATTAATAGAGGTGTTATTAAGTCTTGCATAGAGACTTCTCTAGTAATGCAGATAATATATAAAAAATGTGATTCATATTACATGTTATCTGTGCAAAGGAAGTATTTTTTCCTTCTTTAAGAGCTCTGCAGTATATTGTAGACCTTTTGAAAGCAAGATCTTTTTTCCTGCCATGAAGCTTAACGTTCTGCCTTTAAATCTAAGCTTACAGGACTGCATTCTAAACTGGACAGTCTTTGCAACCTTTTTGGGGGGGATTTTGTTTGATATAGAAGTTAACTTGAAATTTATATACATGCTGCCCACTCATTCCTCATTCCACACCACAGCCTGTAATTTCTGCAGCTGTGGGGATGTGCTCTGTGTCCAATCTGTTATAGCATTTTTGTGACCCTATAGGTAATTCTATGTCCCAGGTGAATATAGGCTAGCCTAAGCTACTTTGTTGTAGAAGCTGCAATCTTGTGAAATTAGAGAGACTGTAACACATCTTATTTCAGAATATTTTGCACAAAAGTAGAAAATGTGCAAGATTACCAAGGTATTTTCACTTCTTTCAAGTGTATAACTCCTTTCAGATAGCATGTCTTGCTGCCTGTAATATTCTTGCCTGGTTTCCCCAATTACTGGTCCTGAAGCTCCAAATATTCTCAAGTCATTTTTCAGACTGTGGAAAACTTAACTTTATTCTTTGTCCCTTTATTGCTATGTGGCTTGGAATGGTTTGTTGGTTGGTTGGTTGTTTTTTTAACATAATTGCTGCTTTTTGTAACTTAATATTTGCTAAAAAATAAGTAAGGTTATATTGTGAATGCCAGCTTCATCTAGTTTACTAATCAAACAATATTTATAGCTTGTATTGCAAGTGAGTCCAGGACTTTTGGCAGTAGCTAGACACTTACTCTTTGTGCATCTTGAAGACTTCTCACAGCTGGGATCTGGTGATCTTAATTAACTACCAGCAAAGGTATTCTTAGAATTGGTGATGTTATGGAGCCATAGTTAATTTTGGGACACAGCAGCATTACTGCACCTTTGGGGAGAATGCAGGGACTGTCATAGTTCTTGCAAGACTTGCTACTCTGAAGCTGCTTTCACTGCTTCTGCTTCTTCCATCTTACTAAGCAGCTTTGTAACGTGCTGCTGTAGGGTTTGAAAGGGTGGTAAGATGACATGTCTGACAGTTTGTGTGGAATAATTTTGGCATAGTAAGTAAACATGAAGTATTTTATTCTAAGTAGAATAACTTTCTAGATTGCCATTTCATTTTGGTGTGGGGAAGCTATGGCACTGAAAGCAGGCTTCGGAGGAAATAGTATTTCAAGTGCAAGATAGTAGCCTGTATTTGAGAGACTTGTGAGTTGTCTGTAGTTACTTTATGGCAGGAGAAAATTACTTTTCTCGTTTGTGTCCCAAGTTGTGGGTTTGACTAGTGAAATTGTAGCCTAGTGATAGCAGGAATTTCAGTATGCTGCAGCAGTGTATGAAAAGTATTTTAAAGGCAACCATGCAAAACTTGTACATATTGTTATGTATTATGGAGCCCCTTTCTAGCGCATGCTTTGGTCAAGGTGTCTTGGTTTTCTTACATGATGGTACAACTGGACCACTATGGAGAACTGAACAATTTTTTTAAATATACTTTTTTTCAGATGGAAGAAATGTATAAAAAAGCCCATGCTGCTATACGGGATAATCCAGTCCATGACAAGAAACCCAAGAGAGAAGTCAAGACAAAGAGGTAAAGCTCTCATTCTGTTTAACATGAATGTGACTGTTAGAGACGCTTTTGGTTATGTTAAAACAAGTCATGAATTCTCATTGCAGTTATGTCAAAACAAGTAATGAATTCTCATTGCAGTTATGCCAAAACTTGCATGTTTTAGTTGAGATTAAGATACAAGCAGTTCTGTGTCACTTTATCTTGAGTTAACTTTAGACTTTAAGAGCTCTCAATTATATAAAAGTATTTCTCAAGTGGAGTATGCTTTTGGCCTGAATAGCTGGAACTCTTTAACTGTTTATCTTCAGCTGTTATATCTTTCCAGTGGGAAAGCTGCTTCTCTGACTGATCTGTTAGCACTAAACTATTTGGATTTTTGAGGGTTCTGGGAGAAAAGAAATCAAGGCCCAGCTGTTGCATTGGGCTCCACAGTGTCTGTATTCTAGTTGCAAGAGTACCGACTTGGCTTACCTTGCAAGGAGTTAAACTGCTGCAACCATGCAGCAACCATGTCCAACCCTGTTGTCTTGTGTATCCAAACTACAGCTTTAAATCATTATATAAGGAAATTGTGTGTTACAGAAGTGAGAATATGTTCTAGGACAGCATACTTGATAACAGTTCTGGTGCACTGCAGCTTGCTTGACCACCCTTTTGCTTATTTCTGCCTTGGCTATATCATATATTGTGCTTGCATTGCAGATGGAACTGTCCCAAGATGTCCCTCGCTCAGAAGAAGGACCGTGTTGCTCAGAAGAAGGCCAGCTTCCTCAGGGCTCAGGAGCGCGCAGCTGATAGTTAAGACAACTTCCACAGTTTGCTATGAAGCTTTGGAAAAAGTGGCAATAAATTTATTGAGTAAGCAGCTGTGCAAGACTGGCTTATTTATGCATCTTGGAAAGATGCAGAATAGTGATCCAGATATGCTGTAGCTTTATATAGGTTTCTCTCCTGCCCCCTTATGAATTGAACTCCTTCACAGAGGAGAGGTGACAGACTTGTAACACCAAGGCTGCTGCATTAGAATCATTCCCATGAAGGGGAAATCAATGTTATTAATTTCTAGTGTGACTAGTACCAGACTGAGAAAAAGAAATAGCAGCTTCTAAAAAAAAAATACCATAAATTTTTTAAGAGTTTTTACATGTCCTTCACCATTTTTCTTTCAGCATACTTGATGTTACGAAGGAATCTGTATGGAGCTTAGGAAAAGAGCAGGAGTACTCGCAGCAGGTGCTAAAGCTTCTGCCCAAAGGCAGCTGTAGGCCTTCAGGAACACAAACAGCAACACTCTGCCTACTGTGACTGAATTAGCTGATAGAGGAGTAGATGTCTAATTGAAGTATTTAAGCTTCCTCAGGTAACTGAAGTAAGTACTTTGCACTCAGCTCTAAGCTCCGATTGCTACTGAAACAAGTACTGTCTTAAGCTGAATACTTCCCATGATGTAGTGTTTAGACAAGAGAATTCACTTTCAAGTTGCATATACATGCTTAGTTACAGAGGCTGACTGGCCCCTAATCCTTATTTTCTTCTATATCTTAATTTCATAGGCATTTAGTTATTTGTTTCCCATTAGACTCACTGAAGTTGCCTGTACAGTTAAAACATGAGATAAGTAGGCTATGTGGAGGAATGTTTTGCTTTAAGATGCTGATAGATGGTAAGTACTGCTACTGAAAGAGAAAAGGAGGCCTGTGATATATTGTAAACAATGTATTTTTTCCAATGAAAGCTCCAACTTGAGGCAACAGCAATAAAAATGAAGGTTCTGTACAAGAAACCACTATTAAAACATGTTTTCCAGTTGTTTAAAATACCCAACAGTTCGGATTCAATAATCTCTGCCCAAAACCTAGTAATAATTATGTTTTTCCACCAAGAACATGGCCACTTTACACTTGAGTGCATTGCTGTCTACAAATGGTTTCTAGCTTGTGGAGGGACATCAAGTTAAAGAAAATAATCAGCAGAGTAATTCTTAAACTAAAAAGCTGATGTTTACAGACCAGTACACTCTCAACCCAAGCTGCATACTGTTACATACGGAATGGAGAAATGACTTTGTTGGTCCTGTATTTCAGTTTAACCACTCAAGGAATGCATTTAATAAAGGATACCTAAAAGCAATCACCAACCTTTCAAATACTTAAATAAAGCTTGTCCTGCTTACCTCTGAAAATGAATGAAGGGGCCAGCATTTAGAAGGATGTGGATGACTGCCATTAAAATCATTAAGGATTGAACTACTTCATACCTAAAGCATTTATAAATGAAACATTAACAGGTGTTTTTGAGGACAGTATTAAGGTTGTTTTATGGATACCTATTCCTGCAAAATTGTGAACATAGATGTGGATCTGAGAAACAATAGATGCAGATTAAAGGTGGTACAATGATCATGCCATATGGAGTGCCAGGATCAGGTAGTGGTTATTTACTCATGACTTGAGACCTAACAGTGACTTGTAGATGCTGCTAGAAAAAAAAGAACAGTAATATACTAGAGCTTGTTAACAGCCAAGAATGAGGTGGAACATTTAAGCAGTATTTTGTGATCCTGAATAATCCTGCTTCTGTCCTACAGGTTAGCTCTATGCTCTGGCTTACATATTTCCCACAATAGCTCAAGAGGATCTAAGTACAAGTCTGTAGCTAAATTTGGAGGGACAGTGAAGAGTCAAGACTATCCACAGCTATTATTTGTTTCACATGTCATACAGCAGACTCCTACATTATGCAACCTTCCTATTTTCACTTTTAGGACTTTTTGCTGTCAATATTTTAAAAAAATTAGGTCCTCATATGATAGCTTATTCCACAAACTCCTTACTTTTCAGTATTTGCTACAGCTTAATTTGGGTCAAAGGTTTCAACTGAGGTACAACACAAGGGTTTTTTTTTGAAACAGATGTTGATATTGCTGTTAGCCTACATACATGAATTTCAGAAATAACACGCTAAAATTCTTGGCTCCCAACATTCACTGTATAAGGGCTTAAGAAGTGTTAACTACTTAAACATTCAAGATTCAAGCATGAGGTAACAAGGTGTAAACAGAATCTGATTTAACTCTCATAACCTGTCAGTTCTTAGAAGAACACTCTTAATTTTCCACAGTTTAAAAATTATTAATGTGCAAATTCTGCCATGCCAAGGTATTAGTAAACTTCAATCTCACAGTTCAGTTTATCCACAACAGCAGCTTGGACTCAAGACACGTATTTTGCGGTAGTGGTGGTTCTTCATCAAACTACTTGGGATAATGATGTTTCTTTCGCGGGTATTTCACAAGCGAGCAATGGTTTTCACAGGATCCTAAGATGTTCCATCAGTTGATGTGGTGGCATAGAGAATACTTCCAGCCTGTTCAAGATCTGACAAAGTGCACAGAACAGTCAAGCATGCAGGGGTTTTGTTTCTGTAACACGGCACTAGAATACCAGATCATTCAGTGGCATGTTCCTTCTTTGAGAAGCCCTGTCACAAGGTACTGACTGAAGGGCAAGAGTTAGAATCTTTAATTAAATCTGAGTAAAGAACCATCTTTAAAAAATGCTGAGTTAGTTTTTACCAAATAGGGTGGGCCACTCTAGTGGCAGGCATCAATTGTCTTCTGCTGGTGGAGAAGCTAAGAATCATTTGTATGGGAAATTTTCTTCCACAGTAAAGTTTTCAAGTTATTGAGTATTAAGGAATGCTCCATCTCCATCTGATTTGCTGTGACTTTCAGGGCAATACACAAGTACAGTTGTTTTTCTAGTTCTTCATGGATATCAGAAGGAGCACCACGAAGCAGATAGTCTTTAAGTAGCTGACAGGCTTTTGCCAAGTTTGGCTGAATTACTTCTGTGGTACATCTCATTTTGCTTTGGTCGCATAGAGTTCTACAGTCTGTACCATAAATACAGTCCAAATCTGATTCACACTGGCGATCTTTAATTATTTCCTTCAGGTTCATTTCTGGCACAATTTTTCTCATGTCTATCATTTTCAAATCGTATTTATCATTATATCCCAAGTTTTTGGCACTTGTATCGCACATAAGAAAGTTTCCATAAGGTCCATGAAAAATATCTTCCACAAATTCTAAAAGCCCTATGGCTATTTTTGCTTTTCTTGGCCATGATGGAGTAAACCACTGGTCCATGCTTCTTCTGAAGCCAGAGGGAATGAAAAGTTCTATAATCCACGGAAGGCTGATTCCATAGAGAGAGGTATATTCAACTCTTTCGGTCACATAGAGATTCCCACAAAACCCCATCAACTTGGGAGTATGTTCTTTATCCTGCAAGATCACCATTAACAGAAACTCATCTAGCTGGAGCAGTGCCCATGCAGATTTTGCCTCGGGCAAAGAAACTCTACCATCCTTGTTTCCATCAGCAAAAGAGAGGATGAGATTAACCAGTTCTGAAAGATTTCCTTGTTCACCTAATTTGGCCTGAAAGCAACAAATGAAAAAGATTAAATATTATTTTATTAACTATCACAAATCCACTTGTCATTTTACCTCCTGTCTTTCTACTCCTATGGATAGTATGGTAAGGGTACATTATGTTCTAGTTTCCACTGGTTATAGATGTTACAGGACTTGCTATGACATCCCTGAAGAGCATCCTTTTTGTTCTGTTTTCAAAGGCATCAAGTATATGATCTTCTTAAAGTGCTAGTGTTCTGTGCATTTCAAAATGCAAACATCAGAATTCAAACACTGTTCTTGGTCAGGGCAGTCTTTAGAAAAACTGTACCAAGTAGCTTGTTAAATATTTTCTTAGAAAAAGAATGTAGAATTCCAATCTTTAGATCAAGTTTAGTTGTCAGCTGATAATGGCCAACTATAAAATACTAGGACACACTGGGTACAAATCCCATAGGATAAGTGTACCAAAACCTTTCATTTCATTACTTGATATAACCACCTCCATTGTATCAATACAGAGAAAGAAGCCATTGCTGGTACCAAAACTGTTGCATTTTCAACTACCACCAATGCACACAGAAAGGCAAGATAAACATTTCCCAAATTCTCAAAAACTACTCTAAAACACCTGCTGTTCACCCATCCTTAAGAGACAAAGCTACTGTAATGCATGGTAACTGTCAGCAGCTTTACAGAGTGTTACATGCGTGTGCATGTGTACACGTGATACCTGTGTATTTCAGCTAGAACAGCATTATTTCCATCACCAGAGATACCAAAGCATCAAAAGTGCCGAGTTACAAAAATTCTGGGGTTGCACTAAGGCACTGGAAATATGTTTCACATTAATATAACACAGAAAGAACTGGGAGAAGTACGGCTGGTCGTTCTGGTTAGAGAGATTCCTGCTGCTCTGTTAACATACTCACTCTTCCCAAGCACAAACAGTTTTCAAATTGTGCTTTAGTCTTTGTACTTGGTTACAATAACCCCAAAAGCAGCAAAAAAAAAAAAAAACAACACATTTTTACCACACTTGTATTTCTATACAAGTGAAATCTGTAGACATGAAAGATGTAAGCCAGGTTCCATCTGTTAAGAAATAAGGAAAAAACCTGATAATTACTTACTTCAAACTTCGAGATGAACACCTCTGGGAAAAAAACTATTTTTGTGCTGATTATCTTTCTAATATGTACTTGAACAAGGCTCATATTATCGTGTATTCTCTCCAGCTGCAGGAAAATAAGCCTTTCTGTCAAAGCAGTATAAACAAACATGTACTTACCTTAAAAAGACTATATACCATTTCTTTGAATTTCTCAACAGTGGTTCCTCTTGTTGGTTTATCAAATAGGACTATTTCCTTCCTTGGTTCTGGGTCAGTACCAAGATCAAGCTGAGCTGCTTCTTCCATCTGGCATTTTATAACACCTTGTAGACTTCCCCAGATTCCTAAATACATCTACACAGGAAAAGAGGGGAAAAGGTAAAAAAATCTGTAGAAGTCCATCATCTGAAGGCCACTTGTACTCCAACCACTGTTTCAGGAGTCAAGTCGCAACACAGAAAACTGAGGCCTGTCTACAGACAATGCCCAGAACACATTCAAATGGCAATTCCAGTACACTACTGAAGGTATGTAAGAGACACTACACTGATAAATACAAAGACAGCTTGATAAACAGTTTCTTGGCATTACTACCATAGTAGTAACATGCAAAGATTGTTAAGAGGCTGCTTCTTCTATTTGGGAAGCAGGATAGCAGAGTAGTAGTATGCTGTACAAAAGTATAGTTATTCTGTCAAAAAGTGTATTTTTTATATATGTGTTTCTAAAATATATGTATGTGTAGTATAAAATTATACCCATCTACTTATCAGAACAATATATTATATACAGGTACATTATATATATGTGCATATTATATATACTGTGTTATTAATAACATTATACCTATATATTCTACATGTAGGTATATACACACATATATATATATTAAAAAACATGCATGTCTTGCATGTCACAGCAAATACAGCTTAAAATAATCTGTATTAAACAGATACAGCTTGCTGACACAAAGGTCTACTTGATGTTCCACACTATGATATTTCGGTGGGAAATGATAAAACCAGGTTGGATGAGTAAAGCCTTACCTGGTTATTGGGCTTTGTTGACAAACATTTTCCAAAATACAGTGTTTCTTTAGCACAAAGACTACTACATGCTGACCCATCAATAACTCCAGTCTTGTATTTATCACACTGAAACAAACAGGGAGAAAAGTATTTAACAAATTGCTCAGGAAAGGAAGCAACAACTGCATCTCTCTCAACACCCAACTCTTCAAAGAAAAACCTCAGAAAACAACTTGACTATCCCCACACGAAAACAAGGTTAAGAAACATAACTGGTTTTATCTGTCACTGAAGATATAATCTTCAACATGCTGGAATATCAGATTTTGGTTAATTTACATATTGCACTGACTGAATTGACTGTGGAATTACTCAGGACAAACACTTAAGAAAGCTATGCTAAATATACTTACTATTATTTTCCTACAGTCATGTCCTCTGCATAGTTCTGTGTAGGTGGAGTACTGAACATATGTAACCCAGCTGCCAACAAATACTACTAACCAAGAGATAAAGAGATACTTCATCCGCATATATGAGAGACGTACCTAGAGGATACAAAAGAGAAAATATTCTCTGTAATTCATTCAGCAGCAGTCAGCATGATAGGAACAAACATGATTTACTATTTCACCTTTAAGAATCTGACTTTCACAGTGATAAAATAAGCAGACTGCATTACATGGAACATTTGCTTCCTTCAGTGAGCAGAACTGGCAAGGGAGGTCAGTTTGACTTATGTAAGTAGAATAAAAATCAAGATATAAATAGATAGAAGAAAAGGTGATAGATCCTCATTTTGATCAAAATCAACCTTCCTTGAAAGGATACCATTTAATTATGCAAGTAAAATTCCTCTAGACTAGCCTTGTCTTCAGTGGTCTTCCCCATAGCTGTATGCAAGACTTTCCTGCTACTTCTGTGGCCTAGCATTTAATTTCTTCACTAGGGACAGAGGAAAAAAAAGTATTTATAAATGAAGGATTCAGGGACAGCTAAGTGCCTTGTAAGGGAGGAGGCACATTTTGATATATTTTTTCCCTCCTCGTCTGGTGGGCTAACAATTTGGTTTTCATAGATCAGGATTAGAAAAGAATTAGAAATTAATGATTAGCTTTAGCAACAGGATACAAGTTCGTAGGTTAGTATGAGATGAATTTCTGTTAGTATCCTGATGTTCAGCAATAGCTACAAATAGATCCCATCAAAGAGTGAGAATATACAATATATATCCCAAATGTGCTCCCTTCTTCCTCCAGAAGAACTTGCTTTGATTTAAAAAAAAAAAAAAAATCCCATCAAGGAATTATCACTGCCAAATAAATACTGCAACTCAAGCTGTTGATTCAGATCACATTTTCTTCACAATAAAAAGCTTTCTTAGCCACTGGTAACTGAAAGCTCATCATAGGGATCACTATGTTACTGCTAGAAGTCTCTGACAGATACACCTTGGAGAAATGAACCTTTTGTAAGCAGGAGCTTGAAATGCCTCATTCCCTTGGTGCCTCCAAATCAGGGCTGAGGTTAGTAATGGGACAGTGTTAAACAGAAAAGTAAAGCCATTTGCATCCGATCTATGTATGAGGATTTCTGTTTCCAAGACAACTTTTATGAAACTGAGCAAATGTTTGATTGTGAGCAGTCAAGAGATAAGGTGAGAAAAATAAAATGGAAGACATGAAGCCACTTCAGAGCAAGCTCTCAGCCATGAGCTGAGCTTAGAAAGTTTATGGAGGGAGACCTGGCAGAGAAGTGGGTTCCATAAAACAGCAACACAATGAACAATATTAACCAGCTTTAAAATGGAGGGAAAACACAGAACTGAGTAGATGTACATAAGTCAGGAGTTTTTAACTAGAGAGACTACAATAATTTATGAATACTTATAAAAACATGACAGACAACCAGCACGCATTACACCCTTTTCTCTTGGAAGAAATAATCCAAGAAAGGTCAGTTCCAAAACACTCAAAAGATGATTCCAATCCATGCAGCTGTGGTCCTGCTGTGTGCCTCAGCTGTGCATCCCTATTCCTTCCCTCCTTCAAGCAAACTCACTTGACTTACCTTAAAACTACCTAGTCAAAGAAAGAGATAGATACAACTGACTACTTATATTCTGGTGATAAGATCTTGAACGAGATAGTTACTTCAACCAGTTCCTCTTTGATGGTATTACGTTGAGAATGTTATAAGACAGGAGTAATTTCTGCTATTTTCCTCAGAGCCACAAAGACCTTAGTTAGAGTAACATGTAATTTCCTCTAAAGCTCAGTATTCACAATATGGATACAAACTGGATGGAGTACAAAAAGGAAACCAACAGTAATGGCTGTGTGGTTTACAGCACATCTAGAAACAGCTTAGAAAATGTATAAGGAAGCTGGGGGTAGGGTGGATGGAACAGCCAAGAAACAAAACTGATAGCAAGGGGCTGGGTAGCATCAAAAAAAAAAGAGAAATCCCATGAAAGAGAAATGCCTTTGCCATTTAAAGAACACTACTGGAATGACAGACTTGCAGGACTTAGTGCAATTTCCTAGCTTAAAAAAAAGGTGAACCACCATACCTACATGGTTACAGCATACAGCATCACAAACTTTCCTGCAAACCACACTACTTGAACTGATGAAAACAGGAAGTCATCCTACATAGAATCATAGAATCATAGAATAGTTAGGGTTGGAAAGGACCTGAAGATCATCTAGTTCCAGCCCCCCTGCCACGGGCAGAGACACCTCACACTAAACCATATCACCCAAGGCCTCGTCCAACCTGGTCTTGAACACTGCCAGGGATGGAGCATTCACAACCTCCCTGGGCAACCTATTCCAGTGCCTCACCACATGTGACCTAGCAGTAAGTGAGAACCAGTATTTTATCAATGAGTTCACAAGCACTCCCCAGTCACACAACCCACACCATCCCCTGTACAAAAGAACTGAAATCTTAGTTCAAGCTCATGTGGATTCACCCTCATCTATTCTTTCTTCCAGACCATTTTCTGTATTTAGTAATTACAATCCTCAGTAGTTTTTTTCTTCCCCATACCCACCACAAACTGTTCCCTCAGCCAGTCTGAACATCCTCCTCTTGAAACACACATCTGCTAATCTTTTTCTTCCAGTTATTTCCAGTCTATTCCCACCTGATTCTGCAACACCTACCATCTTCCTCCACTGCCTGTCTTCCATTCTCAAGTAAGTTTCCAGCACTACTCAGTGCCTGATCCACTTCAGTTCTCCAGCACAACTCTCCTACTTCAGAATCCTTGTCCTGAGCTACTGCTCGTGTACAAAATGCACTTATCATCCACGGGCATCCTTTTTTCACAACTCTGGGAAGCCAGCATAGGCAGCATGGCAAAGCACTAGGGGGAGAGCGTCTCTCTCCCTGTTCCCACTTCCAGAACCAAAGGAAAGCTGTAAGCAGGGCAGATGGATTCTTTGCATAGGTTAGTTCTTACACCTGCACTACACAAACCAAACCAAAACCAGAGACATCTATTATTCCTCAGCAGATCCACCCCAGCAAGACTACGTTACCAGCTCTGAGTCAGCCCTCCAGCAGAGGTCTCTTGAAACACAGTTTTGAACTGGAATGTGAACCAAACCAGTAGATCAAAAACATTTAAAGTACAGGATTAAGAGATTGACTGATCTGGATCAGTTGTGAGCACACAGACTTTTTTTTCCCTCATCTAGAGGAGACAGCGTATTTTTTCCTTGCTTCCTTCATACTTTCTGTTGAAGGACAGAGCATACATAATAGTTTTAGTACTTAAAAATAAGAACTACTATATTATAGTTATGCAGGTTCAATGCCTTCTGTAATAACTTCTTTTTATTTGTTCTTATACCACCTAAAACCTCATGGTTTCATAACCTAGTCTGTACTTTTTTGCTGTTTTCAACATAGTAATAACACTAGTGTGTGCTCTGTAGTACAGTTACTGAAATTATCAAACAACTTGAGTCAATCATGTCTTTTAACTTTGGCCTAATGTTTCTGCAACAAACAGTTGATATAGCATCAAACTGAAAGAATGACCTTCTTTGCCTCTGCAAGCACAACAAGATACAGCAGTATCTGAATGTACAAAAGCTGTTTGTAATTAAAGCATGGTATTTTGATATAATCAGATCAGACTCAATTATTGATAACTATGCAACAAAGGCATGTTCATTAGGGTTTTTTATTCATCTTTTTGTCAGGATTGACTTCTAGTCAAATGAGCAAAGTGCTGCCCGTTATTCCCACTTCCACACACTTGCCCAAATCATCTATTGAAGGTTACCACCACATAGCAGAAGTCTGTAGAAGCAAACACAGACAGGTCTCATACTCTGAGAATCATCTTCTTCATGAAACAAGATTTTCACTGGAAGTTCCCAGTAGCCAAACAAATAGTGAGCTGCAATAGCTAAGGTATGGGAGCATGCTCACTCTAAAACTTATGCTGTATGTATAGTAAACTAACGGAATATGGGGTCAGAGAAGCATCTTGGACTATCCCAGCAAATGTATTTAAGGATTCAGTAGCAAACCTGGGTGCTTTCTCTGTCATCTCATGTACTTCAATCTTCAAGTGTCTTTCATTTACGAAGTTTAACTGCATTTCCTCAAAGTAACTTTTACTGAAACCTACCAGAAGTTACCTTGTATCTTGACATACCCCTGCACATTCTTGAAGGAAACACTTTCTCTGTGGGTCCCGTTCTTCACATAAGTCTAGGAGCTATTTCCTTCAGAAAGTTAAAAATAAGCTTAAAAAAGTTTCCAACGTAAGCAGCATTAATTCTTTAAAAACATTTAAGTTTCTCCTTCTAGCCACAAAAGGGCAGGCTGCAACACAAAGGCAGGATAGACTATGCAAATCTTGGGGTGGGGATCAAGTTAACTCAAAGTGTATTCAATTCATTTCCTACTTTTTTCCTTGTCAAGACTGCTATCTATAAACAAACCACATCCAGAGCATTTATTCTTAGAGTATAAAAGAACTTAACTTGCGTCTCAACAATGCTAAGATCCTGTGCCAAAGAAATGCATGCATAAACATCAATATTTACAATCATGGGGCTGGCTATAGGGGACCTATTCATATGGTCCAAAGTCCCATTTAACCCCATGTTGCATTCTACATTGCATTCCAAATATTTCCTTCCAAGTTCTGTTATCCAAGTTAGGAAACAAGGAGCATAAGGGGAAATTTTGCTGTTGTTATTATAAAATGGGTACTGCCTCAAACGAAAGTAATCAAATCAAGGCTGAAGCTATAGCAAGTCACCTCCTTTCTTCTGATAAGCACCAAGCCTTCTGGCAACTTTAAGTGCTATGTCTTAAATGCAGTTTATAGTTTTATTTCTCCAAAGAGAAGTATGATTTGCCAGAAACTATCCCAAATCTGAAATACATTCCACATCTGGATACCCAACACCACACATAAAAACTATCCACATCAAAAACTGCATCAGTACAGAGTTCCTGGTTATGTTTACTTCAACATACCAGCACATTGTCCAGGGCTTTCTAGCTTACAGAAGCCAAATCTGGATCTCTAACTCCATCACATACATTTTCAGAGATTCAAAGTAACACGAGAACTTCTTTTATCACGTGAAATTCTACCCAAGAATAGCAAAGGATACCAAATATAACGACAGGCAGGTCTCAGTGATTTGAGCAACATCTGTCTGAGACAAGTCATAAAACTTCAAAAAAACCCCCCATGGGTTGCAGATTATTATAAACAACCAACCACAAGAAGAACACAAATGTCACTTACAGATACTAAATGCAAATATATTAAGGATTATTGTTCCACAGCTGCAGTCAGTCTGGAAAGTAAGTCTGGGGAGAACAGGATGCTTGGGTCAGTTTGAACAGCGAAGACCGAATAAAGCAGTTGCTTTCTTTCAATTTTACTTTTGTTTTTAGAAGTGAACTTTTCATAACTATTTAATTACCCAGGGCCTCACAAAATACCTCAGAACACCTACAGGGAGAACTAAAAATGATGTTATCACATCCTCATTTCTACAGACAATTCTGGCAATGGTCTTCCTAAAGCCTGTCACAAGATGCTTCTCTACAAAATGTCTGCTCTTAAAATAGGATCACTGAAACTTCTAATAAATCAACTTTCTTCTGTATTTCCCCACACATAGATAAAAGGAAGCTCCTATGAATCAGGAATTATAGCAAGTAAGTGCTAATGATTATCTTTCATCTATTTGAAAAATAAGATACAATGATTTCCTTTAGGGACAAGTTTATGTTGTTTGGGGTTTTTTAACTATTTTTAATAACCCTAATATTGTAGAATACAAATAATATAGTGCATACAACTCCTGGTAAAATCTGAGAACGAGAATAGAAATAAATGTGACAGTTTAAGGCAAAGCTGTTTCATCCATAAAAACTGCTTGGGAACCAAAGCTTCTGGGACAACAACCCTCTTCATTCCTCAAAGTTTCTTGCTGACTCCTTCCATGAACCTTTATAATCATAGAATCATAGAATAATTACAATACTAAACTTTAAACCAAAGTGCTATTTAATGCTATTTTTTTATTAAATACATACCATTTAACATGATCTCAGAGACCACCAGAGGTCTGCAGGCCTCAAGACCACTGCAGAGTATTGACCATACTCACAGTACAGGACAGAATACTGTATACATGCATTTATTCAAATTCACCCTTCTCCTCAGCAAAAAGAGAATGTGTTTGGGACAGAAAATCCTCCCCAGATGCCATCTGACTACATCATATACTTGGCAGGAGGTTCCAGAGAAGTTAAGATTTATTTTGGGCTCAGCATGATGCCAGTGCAGTCACATAGCTTTTGACTTGCAGAAGACTGACAACCTGCCAGTTCAGAGCATGGACAAGAGCATGCGTCCGCTTACAGAAGACCACAAGTTCCACTCTCTTTGAATCAAAGGCAATTACTTTTCTAATAAGGACTTCCTTATTACATGCCACAAAAGGCCGGATCATTATTTGATTTCTTCTCATCCGTTCTCCCTATCAAGCTTCCATTCCCAGAACTGATCTGTGAGTGCAGACACACTTACTCCACTTCATCTAGGAAGCATCAGAACTGACGTGCACATGCTGTACTAATGCAGCCGGGGCACAGGTTTACTGAGCCTGGTTAGGTCACACATGCCGTCATGCACCCTGAATACAGCAGATCTACTGCACATACGCTCTGCAGATCATTTGAACACTTCTCTGAGCAAAAAGTCACAGACAGAGATTAGGAAACAGTATGTACAGATAGACTTGATTTGGAATTGTGACAAACTACTAGGAAGCTTATAATAACAGCATATTCGGGGCAACAGAAGGACTGAGAGTTCCGAAATAATTTCAAATGGAAGAAAGTGTTCAAAACCAGGAAACAGGATTACTCTTTTCTGCTCCACTCTTCCACCAAGACTTTTAAATATGAATCAGAGAACACAGGGATGAGGGAAAGCACTTGTAATGCTTGAAAGGATACTACAGAGTCAACTTCTTCTATCACTTGGATATTCTACTAAGTCACATGCATTGAATAATAAGTAGGCATTCATTCCCTGAAACAGAACTGGAAAACCACTTCTGGCAAAGCTCAAGCTTGGATGCACTCCAAAGCATATGGAGAGAAGCAGATCAAAATGCAACATAACTTGCCAGGTTTTGGTAAGTGTACTTTTTTTTATTCAAAATGTTTTTATGGTTAAAGAGTATGAAAGTGTTTCTTTGTTGAATAGCACAGAGAGCTTAATCCTGCAAAGTATTCCACATAACCATACTGCACTAATCCTCTCCAAATGAGAGTTGATCTCTCCATGTTTTACATAAGAGCAATGGGAAAGAGCAAACAAACAAAAATTGTAGGCTGATCCCATGTAGGGAATCCTGCTTTGTTCTCTGTTCAGGTTGGTTCACGGATCATAAGACGCATTTCAGGTAGGCTGACATGATGTCTGAGATCATTAGCCCATGCTGCCGTGGATGCCAGGTACTGGATACATTCACACCTTTAAGAGCGGACAGTGCATGCTTAGATTATGCATGCACTTTATTTGTATCCTGAGTAACTAAACACAGTAAACAGAGTTGGAAATCTCTTTTGAAATAAAATAATGGCCAAGATGGAAAACAGAACGTTTCTCCTTAAAAAGTTAAACAGCACCACCACCAAATATCAGAATCTTACAGGAAAGAGATTATATAGAAAAATTCTGTTATATAGGGCTTTAAAACTTGTTGATTCTTTAGATCACCAAAGATAGTCTCTTGTTCAATATTGAAGTCCATGGGACATGTCTAAAGAGTCTGTAAACTTGGTCCAGAATCTCTAGAGGCCAGAAACCTTTCAGGCACATGAATGTTCTTTACACAGTTATTGTAATGCACAATCCCGCCGGCTTACCCTCAGCCTCGTGATGCAATTGCTAACTAATCAGAAGGAACTTCAGGACAATGTCTCCCGAATCTGGGACACTAACCTCTCCTGGTAAAATGTAAAATGTGAACAGTGTTAACCACCCAACTGTAAGATCCTAATAAAAACAAAAATCTAATAATACTTTGGTGGTATTTAGTAGTGTTTAAATTTGTCAGGCTTGACTTCTTTGTTTTGTTTTCTTTTCTATTATTACATATCTGCAGCC
This sequence comes from Pezoporus wallicus, assembly GCF_028554395.1. Lineage (NCBI taxonomy): Eukaryota > Metazoa > Chordata > Aves > Psittaciformes > Psittacidae > Pezoporus > Pezoporus wallicus. Next base: position 7,069,682 of record NW_026642342.1, read on the forward strand.
TAAGCAATGGGAAAACTTTGCATCTCAGAATTACTATTTTGTGGTGAAACATGGTCTGTGTGGGTCCCTAACCACTAGGTTTTGGATTTAAGTGATATATCCAAGAGTTCACCCTGCTCCTTTTGCATGAGCTGACACTTGACAGCACATCCTTCTGGCTATGAACATGTAAATTAAAATCAATAATAATAAAATACATTTGCCACAGAGTATCAGTTGCAAACCACCTCATAGCATCCTGTTCCTCTTACACAAGAAAGGTAGGCCAGGTATTAAGCTCTGTCTTGCAGAATCTGATGTTCTATCAGCTCACTTCACACCATTTTCAAACCGTATGGAACACCAGCCAACAACATCTGGAAGTCACTCAGCAATACCTTCCATGTACAACCATCTTCCCTAGTGTGCTACTTGAAATAGTGCATAGCAATGCTACACGTATCTTTATCTTGCTTGTAGCTACATCTAAGTGAGTTAACATCTAGCATTTACTTAGAGAACATCGGCTTCTTTGGAGACAAATCTCAATAAAGCCCTCAACAATTAGTATTGCTAAACCATGGCTACATTTGTCATGTACCAGTAACACACAGTGACAAGGAAAAGTCAATGTATTGATAGCTTGCTGCCATTCTATGGACGTATCAAATATCAACATACATTCACTGTCTTAACACAGGCAAATGTGTTGATGCTGACAAAGCCACTATTAGCTTTCCTACACCAAACCTGTATAATATTTACATGGAGCTATAAAAAAAGTACAGAAAAGCACAGTCAGAAATATTTTTTCAGTCTGCAGTAGAAGCAAGTATCTTACCACTCAGGCTTTTGTAATAAATGATTTTGATGTTTTCCTGTTTCTCAGCAGATTTTGAAATAGCGTTTTGCATGAAAGGCCTTAAAATGAATGTTGACAAGAAGAACGGAGAAGAATGTTATCAGATATCACCATATAATGATCAGTGACTTAGCAGGGCAAAAACATTCTGGAGAACCCTGATTTGAAAGGTGGCATGTAGATTATCAATTATCTTCATTTGTATCAGAGGCTCTCTCCTATGGCAATCCAAATGCTGTACAAGTGTCTACCTCGGTAAGAGATGCAGAGGAATATTTTCCAGTCTATCAATTAAAGTGGTACTGACCCAGATACATATTATAAAACTAATACTAAAGAGGGTAACATTATACCCATATCTGTACACTTCTTAAATGTTATATCCTATTTCAGGAACTTCCAAACAGATAACAAGATCATAAAAGCTCCCTATGAGGAGGTATTAAAACATTCAAGACTTTAATATGCATCAGGATAAAGTTCACATCTTTTAATCTAGTGATCAGAAAGCAGTCCATAAAATATCAACAGATGACAAACACATAAGCAGTACGTATAAGTAAGCATTTTATTTATCCTCTCCAACTCAACAAATGTTCGTTTTAGTTAATATAATGCAACAGATGAAAAGGAATCCCAAAGAATAACCCTCTAATGTACCACAACGTCGTAACTCACATTTCACCATAGAGCTTCCTTCTACATAGCAGCCACAGTGCTTTCAACCGAAGCAGCCTTACTAAGGCAACTTCAGTAGTTCAAACATGTACCGGTGTATGTAAACATAAAAGTGTGTCTATGAACGCATGCACAAATGCATGAAGCAAATAACTACTCGACAGCAAAAGGAAAGTGCTGGACATCGATTCTTTCGGGACACGTGAAATAAATGCGCCTGTTCATGCAAACTCTAGTCCATCCCCGGATGGGATGAATGTCCACAGCACCGGCCGCAGGTGTAAGGGAGGGACACGTGGAGAGAAGCACCAGAGCTCCTCCGGGCCCTGGCAACGTGTAACTGCTCAACTGAAAACCCCGAGGGGGCCGAGGAGCCGGCGGCCGCGTAACAGGTCCAGCAGCGCGGGCCGGAGACGGAAAGCGAGGCCCGATCCGACCAGCGGCAACAGGCGCCGAGGCCGCCCGCCACCTGTTCCCGCGCCCCGAGACCCGCCGCCGAGGGGCCCGCCAGCCGCGGCTTGCGTCTCAGCCCCGCTGCCGCGCTGCGCAGCCGAGCGAACGCCGGCCGCACCCGCGGCGGGCCGGGGAAAGCGGCGAGCCCTGCGGGGGGCGCCCGTTCCTGAGGTAACTTCGCAGGGGGCTACGAGCGGGGAGGGAAGGGTGCTGCCACGGCCCGCCGCCGGCCTACCTGCGCGTAGTGGGGTTTCCTGAGCCAGGCCCCCGGGAAGAGCCGCCTCGCCATGGCAATCACACATCCCCGCAGCGGGCGGCGATCGGAGGCGGAGCGGTGAGGAGCGCTTCCCCGCCTGCCGCCGCAGCCGCCGGCTCGGCTAGGCACGGCACACGCGCGGCAGCGGCGAGGGAAGAAGGGGAGAGTACGGCGGCCCTCGGGCACGGGCGCCCGCGCTCTCTCCAGTATCGGCGGGCGCCGAACGACAGCAGCTGTCAGCGGGCAAAAAGGGCGGGCAGCGGCCGCCCCAGCTAGGGGAAAGCCTGCCCGCGCCCCCAGCCGCGGCTCCACGGGAGGGCTGCAGCCGTGAGGGCCTGAAGCGGGATGAGGGGAGACTCCGCCTTCTCCCCTCAGCCGCGTCGAGGTAGTGGGGCTGTTCCGTCGCCTTTCCCGCTCCCGGGCCATGAGGAGTAGGAGTGGGGCTTGTCGAGCTGAGAGCCACCCTCGAGGTGCCTCGGCGCTCAGGTCTGCCCGAAAGTGGTCGGGCCCGGTCTGGGGACAATTATGAAGAAGTCAGTTAATAAATAACGTGTCTCATTGATTGGGAACAGGCTCCCGTCATTTACTGGACAGGGTATTAAAACCAGCTGTGGGCCTGTACAGTCTAAAGCCCCTTATTTCCTCCAAAATAAGGAGGGAGTTTGTTTGGGCCTATGTTAACAGAGATGAGGGATGTAAGGCTCGTAAAGTAGTGAAAAAATTACCAATTGCTCCTTCAGCAGTGGGTATCTCAACACTTCAAACGGTGTGAGAAGTGCCAGACCAACTGAAGTTAGTGGGAACACTGCTAACGTAAGTTTGGTTTTTGTTCTGCCTTCTTGTGATTACGACTTGATGGTGACTTCTTCTAATGCAGTGTTAGCAGAGTCAAAGTCAGAGCTGGGAGTCTGCTGTTCAGATGCTTTTTGGCTGCAAGGCTTTGGGCCAAAAGATTATGCCACGGTGTAGGGTTAAAAGTAATGAGGAGATTAATGTAGCATGTTACAGCTTTTGTGTTCCGTATGCTTACCAAAGAAGGCTGCTTTGATGAAAAGACAGGTCACAAAATTATTACTGTAAGGGTAAGTTACTTGGTTTTGGCAGGGTTTACGCTAAAGGAAAGATTTGTATCTGGAAACCAAATGTGAGGAGTTCACAAAGTATTAACAGCTCTAGCTCTGCAGAATGCAAAGAGACTTGTGTTTTAAGATTCAAGAACAGTCTGTGGCTGCTTTTTGAATAATATAATTGCTGCCAGAGTCACTCTGAAGCATAAATCTGAAAAATAATTAGTAAGATTTGGCACTCCTGTAAAAGCAATGCTGGTTTTAATAACAGCCAGCAACTCCTGCAGTAAGGGTGTTCTGTTCCTATTCAGGCAGGCCCAGATGGCCATGCTTTCTGCATCACCTCCCTCTACAGCTGAGTAGTTTGTACAAGTTCAGCTAGATTACAGGCTTGCAACAGAATGGCAACACAGAGGACATCATAAAGCAGACATTAAAACATTTTGCTGAATAATCTCAAGCCATTACTTCATCCAGTGCTCTATGCCAACCCTTGGAATGACAGGCTGGCAGTAAGTGGGAAATGCAGGTCTCCCATATGGCTGGCAAGGATCTAAATGTTTCATTCCTGTTATGTCTGGATCTGAACAGTTCTTGGCATATGTTCATTAGGGGATGTATTTTTCACTTAGTACATGACATCTTCATCATATGTGAGAGCAGGTGCTTTATTCCATCTCTGAAGTGTTCTTCAAGTACTCCTTGTGCCCAGGCTTTGCTAAATGCTAAAAAGTAAGGGATTTCAGCTGCTTTCAGCTACCTGTTAAAGACAGAATTCCCAGTTAAGTCCCAGTAGAGGTAGCTCCCAGGAAAAGCTAGGCCATGTAAGCCAGAACAGAAACAGAAAAGATGTAACATCCACTGACTTTGCATTCAGTGGGTGTGCAAAACCAAAGTAATATTCTAAAGACCAGGGGGAAGATGCATAAAAGCAGCAGAGATAGAATGTAAATCATACTGATGTGTTATTTACTGTATAGCCTTTCCATTCTGCAGTTCACACATGATCCATTTTTTTGTGCCAGTGTCAAACTTTGGTATATCTCAATGTCCAAGCAGTAAAAGTTAAGCTGATTTATTGCTACATGTTAATATTCAGGTTTCCTACCCAGCTATATCAACATTGAGTGTTGTTATTCTAGTGATACAGGGTTTGTGTAGAAGATAAAAACCAGCTCCTGATTATACAAGTGTAGTGTTTGTCACTCAAAGTGTCAGAAGATTAATGTGGTTTTATAATACCTTCTTACCTTCCCGTTCAGTTCTATGGCAACTTGGAAGAGTGGTTACATGTGTTAAAGCATCCAGAAATACTAGACATACAGTGAATGAAAATATGAGACTAAGGAGGAGAAAGGAAAACTACACAGCATAATCTGAATTATTGAAGATAATATGCACCTTTGAAAAGAAATAATTTTATCCAATTTGTTTTGCAGGGAAGTCTGTGTTACTTGAGCAAGTAATACAGGTTTTAACATTAAACGAGCTAAACATTAACTTACTGCAATGGTGCTAGACTTGCTTCTGACATGGTTATTTGAAGCAGCTGCACCCACATACTGATTTAACTAGAATACAATCATAAAAGACTCCATGGGAATTCCTCAGTGTTCACACACTCCCCACCATTGTATTCTATCCAAGGATCATCTGACTAATGTTAAGAATCACAGAACTTCTGTGATTCTTAATCACAAGAATCACAAGTCTTCTCTTTCTCACAACAGCTTTACTAACTTCCAGTCTGCCTAGCATGGCTTCTTGGATTAGTGCTCGTATACTATGAATATGCCAAAGAAATAATCTTTGATCATGGGCAGTACCAGTAGGAATGGAATGCCTTAGTATTTGCCAGTTGCCTGGGGTTTTATTTACTTTTAATACATGTGTTTACACAATATACAACATGAAAATGGTTTACAATGAAACCACCTGCATTTCCTAAAATAAAGGCTACAAAAATTTAAAGGTTCGTATTAGTCAGCTATCAAGGTACTTGCTCAGAGATCTGTCTGGGAGTCTGTTTTTATACAGACCGTATTTCCCAAGTCCTTTCTACAGGCCTAAGCATGTCTTTGTGGAAGAGAATGAAGATCTGGGGACACATCCAGCCTTTACAGACCTGAACTTTCCCTCATATTGCCTTCAGAGTAAGATTCCATTGCCTTCCTCCCCTGCTAATTTCTGTGAACTCTGATTTAATCACTGTGTTAACTTTAATTTTATCCTAATCAATTATTTCCTATCACATTCAAATCCTTATAAATGCTAATGCTTCTAGCGCATGGATGGTTGGAACCATCTCTTACCCAGAAAGCAGACAAAGCCTGTTAAGGACTCCCTTGTGGCTTAACTTGTTGTAAACAAATCATTAATCTATTTGAAGAAACAGACTCTTCCAGCCAGCAGGTTTCATTTTTAAGGCTGTGTTTACAGGGTCACTTCAATCTTGCATGAATCCACCCTGCTGCAGAAGCAGATGGTGTTACCTTTTCTTGCTATTGGTGCCTACCTTCTCTTTTGGGTTGGCACGACTGTTTCTGTTGTTGTATAAAGAGCTAGATCAATGTTCTGACCTAAAAAATAATCTTTATTCTTTTTTACTCTGAGTTCAGTTAGAGGCAATCCAATTCCCTTCATCAGGGGCTTGGATTTATGCCAGAATAAAGTGTCTGTCTGTAACCACTTAAACTTTTATTTAAACATATCTATATCAAAAATCATGTTTTAATACAGTCAGATGAATGACTCAAATGTATGTGACTCATTTATAGCTCTTCACTGAGATTAGATCCAAATTAATCAGCTCTCAATGTTTAATAACAGTTGGGACTACAAGTCTTTGATTTGTGAGACATTGTGTCTCTCAAAGCAGACAATGTCTACTGTTTTTTCTGGTATATTGTTTAAAATTCAAAATGTACCAGAAAACATTACAGTTAACAGCTCTTAGTAAATAGGTTTTCATACATTTGTGATAGAAAGCTTTATATATATATAAAAGTCCTTTTTATATTAGAGGACTGGGGAAACTCCAGAAATACTCTACTCAGAAGAAGAGCTTTGAAGGTCATTACCTCATTAATGATCAGTTGTAAGCGGATGCTAAAACAACAGTCTGCATTTGTATTCTCATTGTTTCAAAGTCTACAAAGACAACACAGTTCAGATTCAATCCACTGATAAAATTACGTTTCCTTTGTATGTATTTGTCCTTTCAAGTCTAATTCCTGTATTAATTGCTGGAGATGGGAGGTTCAATTACCCAAGGATTAATTGAGGTTATATGTTAAAGTGCATGGTCAAACTACCATTGCTATCATTAATCTATTTCTCATTTGACAATAATTTTATCATTTTCAGACTACTTACTGTTGCCTAATGATACTTAAAATGTACCCAGGTTTCAACATGGTTATTTTGCTTAATTATCCATGCTGTTTCCTTCTTTGAATAGTGGAAAAATAAAGATCTACTGTTAACTTCTGTTCACACTACTTGAAGTAAAATATTTGTTTGTTCTATTTATCTTACATTCATGGTAGTCATCGGTTAAAAAAAGGTCTATAATTAGAGTCTTAATTCCTATTTATGGACTTTCCCACAAAGATAAATAGCCTAGCTGGCATTTTCTTAGTGCCCTCCTGGCATTTTCCAAAACTTCTTACCCTGAATTAGCACTTCCATATTCCTCCGTGCTTTAGAAGGTAGCCTAGAGAGCCAAGAAACATCCAAGTTCTAGCCCATACTCTTTCAAAAATCCTACTTAGGTTCTAAGTACTGGATTCCAGTACTGAGGCTAGTAGATGCTGACATAAGAACGTCAATGATGAGAAGGAGATGTCAGCAGAAATCAGTTTAGAAGGAAGATGTTAATTTTTAACTCCTAAGGAAGATTAGCATTGGAACAACTCACCTAGCAGGGCAGTGGCCTTTTTCAACACATGGTGTACCTAATGAAGAGCTCTGACTTAAGCACAGTAAGCAAAGCAGCTGCAATGGTTTAGTGCATTGCTACTCCCAGCTGTTCTGCCATCCCTTCTGCCGGAGGACATTCCACATCAGAACTGTTTCAGTTCACAGTCAAGCCTATTTGCTTTAATTGCCTGTGGACATCAGTTCATACTAAAATGCTAGACTATGAATCTCAGCTAGTGAGGTGCGGATGCACCCTGTCTTCTGCCAGTGATGATATGGAGGAGAAAAATGGACAGAAGAGCAACTACAGATCACAGAGCTGCCATGTGAAATCCTTTCTTCTCTTGGCCTCCACTACATACACCTACTCCCATGCTGTTCTTTCTTTTCTGCCATGCAACTGTTCATGTAGCTGAATGGTGAATTGTTTGCTGAACCCAAATTAAAAATAGCCCAGAAAAAGCAAAAAGCCATGTTGGTTCTCTGGTTTGATTCTGTATCCCACTGTGGACTGTCATACTCAGAAATGCAAGAATAGATTGGCATTTGGAAGAAGCATCAGAAACAGCAACTGCTTAAAATGGGGTAAGAAGAAAAGCTCTTCAAATCTGCCCTAAAACTAATGGCTCCTTCAAATATATACTCCAGCCCAGTGATTTGTTGGGCAGAGTAAATGAATCATTGTGTTATGTAGGCATTTGAACTGAACTAATCATTCCATTAGGCCTTAAATCATACATAAGCAAATCTGTTTCAGTTTTCAGGCTTTGCTGAAGCTGAGAATCTGGCCCTGTACGCAAGAATTAGTACCATGTATTGGCATGCCTTATCAAACAGTCTTTGTGATGATATTGGCAAAAATTTCTCAAATCATAACTATTTGGCTTGTTCTGCTACATTCAAAACCTCTATACATGAAATGCAGCAGTTTTGTACTGAATTGTTAGAGGATTCTGACAGCACCCTGGGAAAGCAGTAACAATGTGCAGAACTCTTTAGGAAATCTCCAATTGTAAGGATTCTAGATTTGTTAGTCTACATCCTTTTTTCTCTTCACTATTATCTTAGTAAAGTTGGTAATTCTGAGATAACTTGTAGTACGTTAACTTTTATGAAAACTTATCACCCCTTATGAAGGAAGCAGCAATGTATTGCTTAAATTCCAGGCTGTTAAGTAACTATATGTACAGTTGATGTACTTAAGTATTCACTGTGTTTTTTTCTGGATAAACCGGTTTTCACTTTCCTTTCTATAAACAACAAAACAGCCAGTCAAATATATTCCTGGCACAAGGCAGATGTCTTTTTTGATCCCTAGAGTAGGCAGTGTATTGATTGTATATTAATTAATTCCTGTACCCTATTATCTAGAAAGTACTGTGGGATTGTTGATAAAAAATACCCCACAGGCATAATGTATTAATTAAATTATTTTAGATTTGTCAACATCTGAATTTCTACAGCAATCACACTGTTAACAGAGTTACTAGAATAAAGTAAAACTCTTTTATATTTAGAATGATTGTTCTTAGAAGTAAAAATGCCTTTTTAAGCAAAGCATTATTATTATTATAAAATAATCAATGATAAAATGAGAGTTTCTTTTTAATCCAGATTGTGATGAAGTTTACAGCACAGCTGGACCAAGTTTTTGCTTGCACTAATGCTGTGTTGAAAGCTCTGGAGAAAGAGGTTGTAGTAGGAACTTTTTCAACCAGCCCAACTGATAAAGAAAATGCATCACAGAATCATAGAATCGTTTAGGTTGGAAAAGACCTTTAAGGTCAAGTCCAACTGTTAATCATGGAACTGCAACTAAAGTTATGTTGTTATTTGATGATAAAGTATCTGTAAGAACACAGGCCTCAAAGATGTATTTTAAGATTGGTCTGTATGAATCTGCATCAGAAATCATGCTATTTGATTCCTTGTCTTTCTTTTAAAAGAAACTTAGTCTGTATTTCTTATACTATTAAGTTATTAAAAATAGCTATAACTTGTTTAAGTGCATAAAGAATAAACTGTTGCAGTTAATAAAAGCACTTATTAGCTCAGAGGAAACACATTGAAAAGATATCTTTTGTGACAAACTAAATATATTCAGTGCTGTTACGGTGAACAGTGCAACCGTTGTGCCATTATGGTGAACAGTACAACTGTTGTGCATGCCCTCAGTTCTCATTGTACATAGGCTCACAGCTCTTTCCAAACAGAGCAGTCAGATGACACCACCATCACACCAAGACAGAAGCTGTCACAGATACAGCATTTTCTGTTGACTTGAGCAGGAAATAAAACCCTTTGTAGATCTTTTATATTACAAAGTAGCTGCACAAAAGGATATTTAATCCACAAACCTGCATTTGCAACCAACAAAACCAATTTGGCTTTGGAATTTGGGAGTATACCTGCAAAAGAAGTTAGTAGTGGGTGAGGTAAACCGAGCAGTTCTCTGAAGACAAAGAGTCTTTGTTAGAGTTTTACACCTCTAACAAGGGTTAACTGGTAGCTGGTCAATGCAGTCATTTTATTTGACACAGGTAGCGTGATTTGAAAATATTTCAGATGACTACAGACATTTATTTTCTATTTTGTCTAGATAAGAACTAAATACCTTGTTACAGTTTAAGTCAACTTTGATGTGAGATTTGCAGCAGTTTCAATCGACTTTGCCTCTTTATAAACAAACTTACTTTGTGCTGACATCCAATCTGAGCTCCTTTTTCCTATGTTTTGTCCCAGCTTCTTGTTCATGTCCTGCAATTGTCCACATAAAACCCCTTCTGTATGGTGTTGTTTGAACATAGACTCATTTACACAACTGAGGATATAAGTTTATGCCCATTTTTACTTCAGCTCAAATTCCTACCACAACTATAGTTCCCCATCAGAAACTGATGGTTACAATTTATTATAATTTAAAATCAGAACAAAGTGGAAACCACACAACTTTTCTATTGCCTTTTTTCATCCCTCTTTCCAGTCATCATGTATGAGTCAAAGTTCATTCTAAACAGAAGAAAAACATATATTCAAACAGTGATTAATTCACATTAAATTTGCTGGTTTGATTTTAAAGTATTTTTAAATAACAAGAAAGAATGTTTTTTTTTCACCACAGGCTATCCACTGATAATTAAATCACACTGGTAATCTGATACAGCATTACATCTTTACTAGTATGATAGCACAGTCACAGACGTTTTACATCCTAGAACCTGCAGTAAATTAAGAAGTCCTTGGAGGCCATCACTGCGTGACCTCTTGGTCTGCTGAATTCCAGGCAAGTCAAAAGAAAACCAGTTCTGCTTTTAGCAGTCACCTGCATGCTAGAGCAGTGCCTTGTTAATGCTTGCCTGCATTTCTTCCTCTCCGTGACAGTTCTAGGATCATTCCTGCCTGAGAAATCTGAGGCAGTTGGTAAAGGTCCTGGGAGAAGTAAACTGAAGTAATTTGAAGGAGAATTAGGATACAGCAAACTGGCTTCTAAGTAATTCTCACACATACTTAGTACACTATCCCTTTGTGCATTGTCTTCCTAAATTTATCTTGTCTCAGCTTTTCAGGGTGTTTTCATATAGGCATGCCCTTTGAATGTGATCTTTCTTGTCCTGAACTTGTCTTCCTATCCACTTACGGAAGGTTGGGGTATTCCCCTTTGCGTTCCTCATGGGCAGGAGGATGGACTTTGATTTTTCTCTAATGGAGAACAGCAGAACCATCGGGACCTCTGTGCCATCGGGACCTCTGTATGGCCATCAGTGTTGCCCAGGTTAGGAAAGCATATGGTCCTCAATTCCAGTCTGGCTGAAGCCATCACATGACACTCTCAGTATCAGTAAATTCGCAGGACTTCTTGGCAGTCATGCCTGGCCAACTTCTTTCCTGATTCAAGAAGCAGCTAATTTGTCCCATCATCAGAAATACTTAATGAGCTGTCCGTGACCATGGAACGTGTATTTGGCCATCTGAAAGAGAGATGGCAGTCCATGAGGTCGAACCAAAGGTCAGTTTGTGTTTCCCTGTTGGCTTGTTGTAGATGTTTCATTCTGTAACTGGAACAGAGGAAGAAATAGCTATTTTCTAAATGAGTACTTTTATTGCCTCTTCTGCTACCTTGGTTCTGTGCTTCCTCCTCAATGCACACGTACAGTCAGCTTCTAGACTCAAAGTTACTGCAAGGCTGATCTGGATGAAAACAAACCCATTTTTATATGTAAATGTATGTATTATTTATACATACATGCATGAATATTTTTCAGCTGGAGCAGTTCACTGACTGGCCATATCTGCATGGCTCCTGGCATAGGGGACAGCCACCACCAGGACCTCAGCAGCCCCCTGAGCTGCAGTGAGTACAACATCAGATGACAGCAGCTGCTGGACAAGTTTGGCTGGGTCAGGAATCTGTACCCTCAGCTACAACTGCAGAGAAAACCCCTTCACTGGGACTCACCTCACCAGCCCCTCCTTCGGGCCAGGCCTCTGTACCAGTGTTCTGGGGTGGGTTTATACTACTTAGAGCTATCAAGCAGATCACTATAACATGAGAGGAGCACCCAAGTGGGCTCAAGGGGAGCCCTGGAAGCACGCTGGGAGGGAAGCAGTGGGACTGCCAGCCCCTAGATCACATTAGCTGCTTTGCAGAATGCACACTTCCACTGGCTGAAATGCCAGGGCAGGAGGATGTGTTGCTGGCTGTGTGCATGTGCTACATTACCCCACTTCTCCCAAACCCATCTGTAAGTTTAGCTGGCTGGTAACTACATGCATGTTGCGGCAGCTTCAGATTGTACTATGTTCACGACATTAACCTAGTGGAAATACAGTTCTGTGTTGATAAGACCATTTTTTCTTACTATTTTATTGATACATTTTAAGAGTTTTACTAGCTTACTGAGGCACAGTCTGGCTTACAGTATGCTTTTGCTGCCATTGCAAGTGAACAGAGTGTTATGTTGGTTTTACACTGGTATTTAACTAATGTTTTTAATGTTTTTAAATGATCACAAAAACACATAGCATGGAAAAAAAAACATTGTCTGTCCTGGAAGCCCCAGATTTTAGGGACAGGGTCAGGACTGTATAGATGAAGATGCCAGTGCCCAGTGTGAAAGATGTCAAAACAGAACATGAATGACTGATGTAATAAGCATTGATTTGTACCCTGTTTCTGTATCGTCTTCTTAGCTGAATGCAGATAAGCAACACTGTTACAACAGAATCTGGGCTTTCAGGCTGAGATAACGTGGCTTCAAAGTGGAAGGATCAAAATATATGTCAGTACATTTGGATTAGCCACAACGACATTCAGAGTGCACCTTTTACTCAGGCATATCAAAGTTAACAAATGTAACTATTTACTATTTAATAAGTGGGAAAATGGATTATGGAATTGATGACTTGGCTAAGCATCAGCCTGGGACCACTTACGGTTCTTTCTGGGCAGCCCTCTTGGACTGGCAGCAGCTACAGAAGGGGCTATGCTATATCTTCAACCCTGCAGCTGAATTCACCCTGCAAACAGCTGTAAGTGCTGGCAGGATCCTGTCATGCTGCACTGCTCAGATGTATTTTGTCTCCATTAGAGATGCTATTAGGAAGAAACAAGTGAAAAAAAATAAGAGAAGCGAGGGACTTTCCATCTAAGTGGGTCTTGGCAGGTCAGAGAAGACCCATACTGCATTTCAGGTGTGGGAGAACAGAAGGAATGCTGTACTGATTTTCCTTCCAGCCAGACTGATGTCCAGAACAGATTTTTCACTGCAGTTGAAACAGCAATGTTCTGCCATGTATCTGTGTCCTGAGGGGCTGTTAAATATTTTTTCACCTCAGTTTAGAGTTAAATCTTCTGTACTGCTACAAAATGTAACCACACAAGGGCTGGAAACTCTGTTCTAGCAGACGTTTTCAGAGTCCACAAAGGAGCATAGATGCTGATGGACGAAACCTTGCCATAAAACTGTATGATGCCACAGTCTTCAAGAAGATATGATATGACCCATCATGCTGTAAAATAGTTCAGACTGCAATTAGTTTTGCTAATGCACAGAACAGAGCTAAAGCAAATTAACAAAATGCTTGCTTAGGCTTTAATTCTGAAATGCTGACTATGCATTTTTACTTCGGTCACTAGGGCTTCAGTAACTCCTTTCGGATTTGTGCTTAGAGAGCAGGAGAAGGAATGCATCGCACCAGTGCACGACTGAATACTCAGGGAGTCTAGGAACTGGGATCTCTGTCTGATCCAGGCAGTTCACCAAAATGTAAGTCTTGGCAGCTGTTTGTTTTCTGAAAGAAGGTGGTTATATGACCATGGCAGCAGAACTGACAGTACAGAGAGTGTAGTAAACATTTCTTAAATTCCAACTCTGAGTAATGGGCTCATATTTTTATGCACTGGTCTCACAAGAAAAAGACAGGAAGAAAGATTACTCAGGACTAGGCTTGCATACCTTCACAAAATTCCCACTAGCTAGAATAGTAATAAGCTGCAGTTCTCACATAGCTATTTTCCACAGTTAAAATAAATGCTCATAAGTCTTCAATACAGCAAAGACAGTATTTCCAGTAAGAACACAATAACTCATACATAAGCACCCCCAGCAAGGACAAAACTAGTCAAGCACTTATTTTTTCTCCTTTGGACCTCACCCACTGTCTTCAGGCACAAAAAAAAGCATTAGTGTCACTGAGACAGATGTGAGACATACTCTCCCACAAGAAAAGCCTTTCCCACTCTTCAGCTAGCATACTCAAAAGATGTAGTCAAGAATGTAGAAACACTGTGTTTCAAGCTCTGACTATTTCAGTCCTTGAATATCTCAGTCTATTATGAGTTTTGTTTTTCTCCACTCTTACACACAGGTGAACTGGGGGATTGCTTCTTGCACTGCCAGGAAACAGCTCTCACCCATGGCAGGGTATGAACTGCAAATCAGCAGTAACAAAGGTCTTGTATTAGACTTATGTGAACACTTAATAGTTTGTAAGTGCTTTGAATTGGGAACTATAGAACACCTGAAGAACTATCCACCTACCAAAGTCCACCCAGTCATTCACAATCCTGATATAAGTAATTTCAGAAAGGTTACACATCTGAAATAAAATTTTAAGTGAATCTAGTAGTAAGGACTTTATAAGCTGCAGCTTCTTGACATTTTTTCAAGCATCTGAAGTGTCTTTTATTAGATGCAGAGCTAACACCCAGAGTTGTTTGGGTTTTTTTCCTTTTTAAGAGTCTTTGAGTAATAGTGCCAGGGAAGGATTTAAAGTTAGATTACCAAATGGTACTTTTTAGAAGGTAAACAACCTTCTAATGTATTTCAAGTTTAAATGTAGCTTAGTTCAAAGGCTGATAAAGATTATGATATAAACAGATCAAATCCTAACACACAGAATAATTGCTGTTTAATGCATGTGTTGCAGAAGTGCTTTAGAGACTTAATCAAAAATAGGACTGCAATACTCTCATAATATCCTATCTTTAAAAGTTACAAGCAGTAGATTGTTAAATATTAAGGAGATAAAAATGAAGAAATAATTGGTTAGGGTTAGGGGGCAAATAGGTTGTATTTATACATTGACTTTAATAGAAAAAAAAAGTATTTGACTGGCTAAATTGGATCAACAATGACCACAACAGTGAACACATTTAAAAGGATATTTTTAGTTTTAAGTTTTATCAAGCAAGATCTTGACATTCATATGCAAATGATGGAATTCGGGACCTTTTTTTCCCAGGATTTCCTTATTTTTATCTCTGAGAAGATAAAAAAAGCTGGGAATGACAAAGTGCTTGTACTAGGAAAATAGCATTTCTGTGTGAAGACCCATATCGGGGTACCTTACAGCCAGTAATATTATTTTCCTCTGTACTGTTGATACGAAGATGGAAAATTATTCATATTCTTGTCTATCTAGAAAAATATTTAAAGATGCCTGTTTTTAAATGTATTCAGTGCTGGTTTTATATCTTTAGTATATAGAGTAATTGCTGTGATTTTATAACAATTATTAGCTAGTTGTAATACAATAGAAAACTCGTTGCATGTTAGAACATCACTTGCTTATTTTTTAGATGTTGAAATTGAAGATTCTTTCCTGAGTTGAGCCATAATAAATGCAGCATATGTGCATTGTATCAGTAATTACCATGTTTACGTAAAGCTAGATGTACCATATTTATCTTGATTTAAGATAGGAAGATCCCAGGTGACCTTCCTTGCTGTTCCCATGCTTAAACAATGCACAGAAAATGGCCTAGGATCTAATTTTCCCTCCTTCCTGAATTGTGGTCATGACAACCATCTGTACAAAGATAAGCTTTACAGTATTGTCTTGTTCAGGGGTATCATTTTGACATTATGTGGTATTGTGTGATACAATAAGCTGATGGAAAATAATACTGTGCAGCAGTTGGTGCTCTCATCTACATGCACTGCTGAATTTTAGTTGTGGTTTGGGTTGCTTGTTTAATATTTATGTGGCCATTGTGGCAAGGGAAGTATATAAATATAATATCAGCCTGTATGTTAACATTTGCAAGAAGGGGCCCTGGCTAAGAGAAATGCTGCTGCTTCTGACTCTTCAAATTTATCCATCTTTGCTGGGTACACAGAATTTACATTTTGAATATGAAATTTTAGTTTTCACTGCTGTGCCAGCAAGGCAAGATGCAATTTTAAATAGCCAAGATTTTGCTTTTGCATGTCTTTATGGCAACAGCTTGCTTAACAGTACATGGACAAATACAGACAGAGGTAAAGACAATGCCAGGTTGTTATTCATTATCTCCTCTCTGAAATACAGCTATTTATGAGATAACATGGAATTAAGCTAAACAGATCTGTTAGTATTACTGACATGAGAAAACCCTCGCTGACATTGGAGGAAAGGTAATTTAATTTGGCTTTGGTCACTCTGTGTCTCAAAGTACATACATAAAATGGCTATAACTGAAAATGCAATAGGAGACACAACTGTATGTTCAAATACTTTTGTGGTATTAGTGGAAAACAGAAAAAGTTCACGCTGAAGTCATGACATTCAGTCTTGCCATATGTTAACAGCAGAAATAACTGGCTGTTTTACTATTAGCACCGAATAGAAAGGAGAGAGAGATTCTAGCTTGCTGCTAATCAGATTAATCATAGATGTTTCATAGTACATTAATGGGAACTGTAGAAAGAGTGTTTAAATTGTTTGTATTCTATTGCTGTTGATTTCTTTGCCCCACTTTGCTGGTGATTAGCTAACAAGGATCCTCCTTCTGCACTAACTACAGGTTTGCTGATTTGAGCACTTTAACTTGCAAACCATTTGTAAAGGATCATTTGCACATTTCCAGTAAGACCCCCAACCCTGTAATAACTTGGTCAGGTTGGGCAAAGGAACAATGAAAGAGCCTCTTCCAGTGCTCATTCCTCCCAGAGCACAACTTGTTGAACTTGAAGCCCTGTGTCTTCACTGCTGTATACATATACCTCAGCTATTAGATTTACTTGGTATAGCAGATGGGTCAGGTGGGTAGGAATTACACAGTCACTGCTCTAGAAGGGGGTTTCCTGTCAGATGGAGATTCAGTGACTGCTAAACTGGTTAAAAGAAGGATGCTATAGCCTGAGTTACTAAATTAAGGTAGTGGAAGATGAGGTGTGTATGTGGGAGGTGTATGGTTTTGAGCTTTTCTAGCTATTGGTAATAGCTGGCCTTAAAGGAGACAGAATTTAAAATGGTTTTATTTGGTGTTTGGCTATGAGCTCATATTGTACTTCTTGGATATTATGGGAGGAAGATGCTATATGGAATTGAGGTTGTGGGAAAATACTGATAGTCTGCTGCTGGTAGTAATAAAGCTAATGGTGACAAGTTTCAAGAGCTACATTCTGGGTGAACTATCACAATGCCTCTAATAGCAAACTAATCAGTTTATCAAACCCTAGTTGTTCTTGTAAAATGTAGGGATTCCTAGTTTCTTTTCATACTGCCCTCAGATAATGCTATTCCAGCAGCAGCTCCTAGCGTTGTGACAAGTCATGCTTTATGAATAGAATAGGGCTATGCAGCTCTACAATTATGTAGTGGGGTAATGCAAGCTGCTTTTGGGAACAGTATCCTAGGGACAAGGAGGTTAGAAATAGAATGTGTCTTGCTGGTCAGGAGCTTTTGTGTTGGGTTGGCTTGGTAGTGGTGGTGAAACAATTTGCAATATAGGGGAGTGATTCTACTTTGACAAGTTTGGATTTAAGTCACTTCAAAGATACACCAGGACAAGACTGCAAGTATGACACTAAAAACATTGTGAAGGAGCCAATTATTGTGTTTATTCTCTTGTTGACTACAAAGTTTGTTTTTTAACTTAGTCAAACACTGGTTCACACACCATGGTTGTCATTAAAAAACTGATTGAGTGTAATTCTTCTGCTGGGGACCCTCTGCCTTTAGCACTAACACAAGTACCAGACTGCTGTTCCGAGCACGTGAAAATCCACAGAGTAGGCAGGGGCTTTCATGTAGTGCAAGTGTGGTTTCAGCAGCAGACCAAGATGATTACTGAAGGGTGTCTAGTTAGTGCATCCAGGGAAAAACTGTATCCCCTAAAACCTGTGGAAATTTCCATCATAAATACTGCTTTATTCTGATATAACTAGGAGTTGGCCAGACTAAACCATACTCTGGTGCCTTGCCACCCTTCCTGGGATGGCAAATTGATCCCATGTCTTACTTTCATTGGCTTATTCCGGGAAGGGAGATGGTTTTGAGAAGTCGGGGAAAAAAACGAGCAGGGCAGAGCCAGGAACTGGGAATTCCACCATCCAGGCCACTAAATCCAGCCTCTCCCCGAGCGCTTGGTACACCAATTGGTGAAATCTGACTCTGTGAGTACTTGTATTTCAGTACTGCACAGAGACCACAGCGTGCCGAGTAACTTACAGGGTTGGGGTAAGCTTTGTAACCTCTGTGTGGCACCACTGCACCAGGCAACGGCTGCGTTTAACCATGGCGACTGTCATCTAAGAAAATATTCACAAAATTAAGCTCTTCCCAGTGAAAGCGACAAGCGTATTTCGCTTAGCTAATACAGCTACTGCTTACAAGAGAAACCGAGGTTTCGCTCGCCCCCTAAAATGGCAGCATGCCCTTGACTCGCTGCAGGACACTCCGTTGCGTTCCACCCGTTACCCTGTGCCCTTGGCATCAACGAACTGCCGCAGCAGCCCGTAATGCCTAGGCCGGGCCTCACTGGTCACCCGGTCATGCAGCCGGACTCCCTTCCTGCCCTCCCCGGATCATTTTAGACGCCGGGGCCACCCCGCATTGCTACGGGACACTGATCACCCCGAACCCGGGCAAAAACACCTAGAACGAAGGGCACAGCACCCCACGCCTCTTAGCACTGCCGCAACGAGTCCCGGCAGAGGAGCAGGGATCTCTCCTTCGGCAAGCGCGCTGAAAGTAGTCCCCCTTTGTTCATCAGCGGCAAAGGTTCGTATTCACCGGTGTCCTTCCGCCGCGGCGCCGTCCAGCCCCGCCCCCTGGCCCAGGCGCCGCTGTCGGCGCAGGCGGGGCGCGCTGGGGCGGGGCCGCGGCCTTTTGTGCTCCCAGCATGCACCAGCCTCTCCTCCGCGGGAAACAAAAATGGCGAGCGGCTGCGGTGGAGCCGGGCTGTCCGTGAGGCGGGTCTGACCCCTCCCCCGCCGCCTTGCCGCCGCTGCGTCGTGGGGGCCGCGCTCGGGGGGTCCCGCCGCGCACCCAGGGCCCGGCCTCCCCGG
This sequence comes from Pezoporus wallicus, assembly GCF_028554395.1. Taxonomy (NCBI): domain Eukaryota; kingdom Metazoa; phylum Chordata; class Aves; order Psittaciformes; family Psittacidae; genus Pezoporus; species Pezoporus wallicus. The sequence continues at coordinate 7,088,672 of NW_026642342.1, forward strand.
GGGGAAGGCTTCTGAGCTCGCCAGTTTCCCTGTATGAGGCGGTTGGCACCACTGGAGAGACCGAATGAGGTGAGGTGAGGGGGGCGGGCCGCGGCGGCGGGGGGGGGGGGGGGGGGGGGGGGGGGGGGGGGGGGGGGAAGGAGGGGCGGCCGGGCCTTGCGGGGGGGTGATGAGACGGGGGGGCCGGGCGCGCCCCATAGTTCGGGCCGCCGGTGCCGCATCCCCCCTCCCTTCCGTGGAGGCCGCGCCACCCGCCGGGGAGGGGGTGCGAGGGGCCCCGCTCCGGCGTGGGGGGCCCCGGGGGCCTTTGGGGGAGGGGGAGGAAGCTCTCTTTCGGGCGGGCGCTGGCGAGCGAGTGAGGGGTCAGCGGTGCCGCTCGGTGACCAAAACAAAGGGAGCGGAGGCTGCCGGCCGGCTGAAGGGGTCCGCGGGGTGCTGCCGCCGTGAGTCACGGCGAGGTTTGCGGCAGCACTAGCTTTATCTTCTCCTTTAAGGCTATCGTCCGAGCGGGCTGTGTTCGCTCGAGTGCGGAGAGAGCAGCACAAAAGAGGTGGTTAGTGGTGGTCGCTGGTAACTTTGTTTTTGTTTTCTCTTTTTTGTTTGCGCCGCCTCGTAGTCTCTGTCAAGCTAGACAGTTCGAATGTGCTCAAGAAGCTTGTATTTTTGGTCTGCTGAAAGGGTGTGCAGCAACGCGTTTTCTTTCCTTTGGTATTTGAATTCTATAGGAATGCAAGAATGGGTTGACACTTTTGTTAGTCAAATAAAATAATATGGTAGTGTGTTGGATGCTCCGGACGCTGATATTAGTGTTGAAATTCTAAGGGGTATCATCCATCCGTGAAGTATCTGGGTGCTGTTTAAAGGAGAGGGCCTGCACAATTAAATGAAATGGCCTGCCAGGACAGCAGTATGGCATTATGCTTGTTTCTTGGATTTCTGATAGTTAGAACCTGCTCATGGCTTTATAAGGTCAAACTTAGTATTGGATGATAGTATGATTTTTTTTTTCCTGACTTAGTATAAGGGAAACCGATCCATGCTTTATACCAAAACTGTCAAAAGCATGGGATAATAGGAAAAAAGTTTTCTTGTTGTGTTTTTTTTTTTGTCTGTAACCAGTTTGATAAAAGTTAGCAAGTTAATGTGCGTCCCTTTCTTGAGAGCTCAAATTACAACTCTTTTGAAAGCATTTGAGATTAAAAGAAGAAAAAAGCTTAGTTCCTGTAGTGTTAGAATACAGCCTAAAAGGTTCATAGCTTTTAAATGGAAGGAGAATAAAGGGAATCAAAATATGAAAGAAGGTGCATAATAAAGTAGAGAAAGGGAGAAGGATCTTTGCAAGGAGCTACAAGCCTGTGAAATGTGGATCTGTACTGAGAATATAAGGTAGTAATGTTTTCAACAGTTGACTTATTTTGTCAGATACAGATGTGTCTTCTCAACAACTCTGCTTCCCTGCTCTAGAAAGAATTGTAAATCGGATGTAGATCCTTCTCAAACTTGGCTTTATATGTTTAGTCACCAGTTGTTTTTTGGGGGGGTTTGTTCCAAATAGGTGAAAGAGACATGCCCTGGTAGTTAGTATTAAGGGTGACCTTGGATATGGTAATGTCTCTCCTTCGCTGCATTAGCAAATCAGCTAAAGCTTATGAGAAAAATGGCTGTAACATGTAAGCTGGTGGTCATTTCCTAGTGGAGAGTGAATTTCTGTATTCCCTGGAGAGAAATGTGAATGAATATAGTACTAGAAGCACCAGAATGGCCTTAAAGCATGTTTTGTGCTCTTCATGCTAGTTATGGAGGAAAAACTTGGGGGGAAGAAACACAAGTGACTAGAGGCTGGTATGAATCTTCTCTTGGTTTGTGAATTGGCTGTACTTTCTGTGTCACTGACTTCTGAGCTAGCTGCGGAGTTGGTTTCACCTTCTTTACAGGCCTTCTCTGCAGGAAATGGTGGGGAAGTGTGTCTTCAAAACACATCAGAAGAAGGATTATAAACCACAGGGATTGCTGGAGGGCCCTTGGGCAGGGTAATACCTGTTACTGAAGGCACTGAAACTAGTTGAAATACGTGCTTTTAACTATCTTTGTTTCAAGCTGATGTTCTCTTCCTAGGAGGTATAATCTCTGTGGAGGAATGAAATGAAGAGGCTTAGTTTTCTTTGAGAGAAAGAGAGCTAATGGTGAGAGCGTTCCTGATCAGTCTGAACATATTTCATTCACTTGGAGGATAATACTAGATTAATTTTTATTTCTTTCTGTGGAGTGCTTATGAAGGGTGATACTCTTCTAGACTAGCCTTAAAGAAAGGTATTTATCTTTATGGGGTTTTTATTGCTTATGAAATCGTCGTTCCCCCCCCCCTCCCCCCGTTCCAGTCAGCATGTTCTGTTCTTTTTCACCGCTTGGGTGCATGCTCATACTGTATTACCTTCCGTATATTGCTGGGCATCCCTTAGTTGGGTACTGCACAAGCCCAAAAGGTGGTTGCAGTGTTCAAGGAGGTGCTGAGTATGCACTTAAGCATAGTTCTGACCTGAAAAGGTGTGTTGTGACTTGAACCATTGTTCTCTCCCCTTTGCCTCTCTGTGTACAAACATGATTGATCCCAAACAAATGGCTCTTAAGAGTACAGGGCTGCCCTGTCCTATTTCTCTATTTATTAGATTTGTAGGGAAAGGTGTTATTCTGTAACTATCTTTTGGTCTAGTGGAATGCGTCCCTGCCTGTGGCAGGGGGTTGGAACTGTTTGAGCTTTAATGTCCTGTCCAACCCAAACCATTATATGGTATATGCGTTACCTCTTGTCCTCCTGCCACGCAGTACTGCGAAGAGGCTAACTACATCTCACAGGAGCCTCCTCTCACAGGGCAAGTGCTTCTGTCCCCGACTGTTTTGGTAGCCCTCCACCAAGCTCATCTAGTTCGATGTCTTCCTTGCAACTGGCAGAACCAAACCACAGTATTCTAGATACTGTCTAATGAGTTGTGTGTAGAAGGAAACAATCACTTCCCCTCAGTCTTCCGTCTAAAGTTCTTTCTAATGTGCAGCAGATTTATAGACCTAACTGCTGATCAGCTGAATGGGCTGCAGGGGCTCAGTTCTTATTGCCACTTTTTTTTAGAAGCAAAATTTGCTACTTTTGTCAGCTAATGTGGTGGATATACTTGTGAAAGCATACAGCTACTTAAGAAACACATTAATGAAAACATGTTATCTGATTACTAGAGAGTTCTTTAAAGTGTTTAACTAGACAGAAAAATTCAGAAGAAAAATCACAGACTCAGTGTAAGGCTCTTTCAAAGGCTTAAAATAAAAGATACCAACAAGCACTCTATTTGGGTAGTAATGCGTTGCATGAAAAATGATTGTGTTGGGTAGTGTGGTTGACTTGGTAGAGCTGAGAAGTGTAAACAAGCTACATCTTGCTGACAAGGAGCAGCTTATACAGAGTGGTTGCCCTGAGATCATTGTTAGGACAGAGTTTTTCTGCCTTAGGTGATTTTCAAGTTCTGTCCATGATGGATTTGTTAAGTGTTGTTTGCTTGAACGGCTTGTAAATTGGCTTGCTGAACATCTTTAAACAAAGATGTGAACTTGGTGCCCATGGAAACAGACAGGCTGCTTCCAAGAGCACCAGAATAATAGTGTGATGTTCTCATGGGTCTGTTTTTTACCATCCTAGGTTGTGGAGAGCAGGGGTAATCTGTAATGATTGGAGAATGTCAAATGTTATACCTATCTTCAGAAATGGCCACAAGGTCAACCCAGGGAACCACAGGCTTGTTAGGCTCATGTTGGTCTGTAGGACAGTTGTGGAATAGGTCTTCCTGGAAGATGTCAGCATATATTTTCCAAGAATAAATCGTGGCCTGACCACCTTTGGTGTTAAAAATGGCAGGATTTGTGGACCCGGGAGGAGAGGAGTGGATACCACTTAACTCCAGCAAGGCCGAAGGAAGTAGCTGATAGGAACCTCATGAAATTAAAGAGATGAAAGCGAAGTCCTGCATCTGAAGGAAGAATCTCAGGCTGAGTTTGGCTGGGGGTCAGCTTTGCAAGGTTGGCTGGGGTCTGGTAGACAGAAAGCAAGAACATGAGCCAACATTGTGTCCTGTGAGCAAAGGCAAGTTGTATCCTGGGCTGTATTAATGGGAACAGAACCAGAAGGATGAAGTGATTGTTTCCTTCTACACAAAACTCATTAGACAGTATCTAGAATACTATGGTTTGGTTCTGCCAATGCAAGGAAGACATAAAACTAGATGAGCTTGGTGGAGGGCCACCAAAACAGTCGGGGACTGGAGCACTTTTCCTGTGAGAGGAGGCCGAGGGAACCAGGTTCACTCAGCCTGGAGAATAAGGGCCTCACTGCAGCCTTCTAGCTCCTGTGACATGCAATTAGTCTCTTCACAATACTGCATGGCAGGAGGACAAGAGATAACACACATGTTGAAATAAGAGATTCTGATTGGAATGGGGGGAGGAGATGGGTTTTCTTATTTTATCCCCCCCCCCCCCCCCCCCCCCGAGGACAGTTCAGCAGAGGAAGAGGAGCCCAGGGTGTATGGCCTCTGTTGCTGGAGGCTTTCAGGGCTGACTGGATAAAGCCACCTTGTCTGGCCTCACGGCTGATGCTATGCTGAGCAGGACTACAGAATTCCTGATATTCTTTCTAACCTGAATTACTATCTTAAAAAAAAAGTAGAAATTAGATGATCTTGAAAATACATTTCTTATCCTCCAGCCATTACTCTTGGCTTTTCTAGACCGAGGGATGCCTAGGTTAGCATCCCTTTATCTTTCTTCTGTGTAGTTGGTAATGTGGCATAGGCTTTTAATGACACCAGCATACAAAATAGTGTAAAGATAACGAGCTCAAAGCTTGTAGATGTTCTATGACATAGCACCTTGGAAGCTTAATTGGGCTGCATGAAGTAGTGTAAAAGGATAGACTAAGACTATAATCTAGAGTTGTGTTGGATCCTCTGCTTGAAAGAAATTCGTAAGCATTTGCTAATAGAATAGCTTGTTTGTGTATAATTAAGCAGTGACTGTTGGAGCAAAGCTGCTGTTATGAAAAACAAAGTGAACTTTTTGTTTTTTTTTAAAATCGGACTGATCTGAAGTTTGGTCCTGGGTTGGGGCAGAGGACATATCCTGTTATGTCTGTTTGCCTTCTTGGCCCAGCAGAATCTTTTTATTTGAGGGGAGGGGGGTACATTTGACACAGTGAACAGATGTCTGGTTTGAGATCTCAAACAGCAGCGAAGCTGCAAGGAAGAGGGGAAGAAACATGTGACTGGGATCCAGTATCTCTCCAGCTGTCAGCAGAGGTACTGGATCCTAGTCATGGGTTAGTTGTCACGTTGGAAGCATTACTTGGACTTGGCTACGTGGTGCTGGGTAAACCAGTTAAGATGGTGGCTCTCAGAAAAGATTCATTTCCCTTTGCTGCTGCCTTGTGACAAGTGCTCAGAGCACTTGCTGCTTACCTGGCTTGTCACCAGACCTTTTGATGAGGTGCTTTAATTTGTTTAAAATGTCAGAAAATCCATATTTAAGGAAGAAAAACGAATAGAAAGTTTATGGAGAAGTCACCTTGTTATTCCAGAACTGGGAGAAAAGGAGGGAGAGCAAGCTGCTGTGTTGAATAAGTCATGTATAAAATCTGCTGGACTCTCTAGACGCGTTTTCCCTTCAGTGTGATTTGTGTTTACTGGGAATAAATGAATTATCTGCAGGTCCCACTTTCATGTGTTTCAGTAAATGAAAATTTTCTCTTCATATGCTTTGGGCACTTTGTTAAAATCTAGTATCTTACAAAAACTACCTGTAGTCCTAGGGTAGCTATTGCCTGTTACTGTTGTAGTATTTGTGAATCACAGCCCTTCTGGAAGAAATGTCCTGAAATTGCATGGCTTGTCAATGAAACTGTAATTCAGTTCATGCAGTAAGGCAGTGCCAGCTGAGGGAGTTTGTGTCTCAAGTTGCTTGTTTGCATTTGTTCTCGTGCTGACAAACCATTCTGTGAGACAAATCAGTGAAATGCAATTGCTGAGAAGATAACCCCTGTCAAGGGAGTTTTTAATAACAGAAGTTGTTTCACAGCGTTTGTTAGAACTGAAGGATTACAGGAGTATGTATGACCTTAACCTGGCAGTACTTCTGAGGAAAGGACGCTTAGAAACAAGATGGAGAGTGCCCAGTCTTTTTAATTCTCCAGGATCTTCCCATCTTTTTCCCCTTCTCCTGCTGTAGGATTGTGGTGAAGATCTGGGAGTCGGAGGCACCAAATGAACTTTGACATTTTCTAACCTGTAATAAAGAGGTTAGATTTGCAAACAAGTCAAAACTAACAGAAATCTAACCTGGATTTTGGCAAATAAATTCTATGCATAGTAAGTTGTCATGGTTCACAAATTGGACTGATTTACATAGTTCACCATCAGAGGGAAGTTTACATTCCTGTTGAAAGAGAATGATGACTATCTCCTGTTGCTGCAGCATATTGTAAACTTATTCATTAAGTAGATGAATAGAAAGTCTTCTGCCTGTCTTGCTGGAGAGTATCTGTGGTTATGATGAGCCCCCATGGTGAAAAATCTGACTGTTTTCAGAACTTCACAAGACCAACTTCTCAAGAAATGGTCAAAGTGCATAACTATATGGAAGTGTATTTCAATATATAGATACTTTTTACTGACTTCCTCTGCTCACTTCTGAAAGATTGTATGGGTGCTTCGGTACTTTGCATGTGAAGTGCTTGAGAAAGAATACAGCATACTCAGTATTGAGTAAGGGATGTAAAGCCAAGGTAGACTGGGCATACTGTATGACATGCAGTGCAGCTTAGTTGTGCAAGTTGTGTGAGATAAAGTAGACTTTTATATTAGGTAAAGTGTTTATTTTTTTTTTCCCTTGGAAAACCAAGATCTCTGGATATTTTGCAATGCAGAGTTCTTTGAGTTATTTTTTTTAAGATTGTGGGGAAATTGTTACTGAAAGGTTACTAATTTTGTTGGTAACTATGAATGGTATTTTAGGAAGGTGCTATGGAAGTAACTTAAGGGAAGACTTGAAAACGAGTTCTGGAAAATGTGGAACCTTCAATTTCAAAATTGGCAAGCAAGAAGTTAACCTCAGTTTGCATTTGCACTTCCAACAGGTATTTATTTTAATGGTAGGTGTAACTTTTTGGTACTCCATTATAGTGGAGAGGCCTGTGGCATGGCAAAGTTACTAATGTGCTAGGCATGTAGTTCTTGTGTTGGTCTGCACTGGATTCCTTGTGCTTTCTTAAGTCATGTTTCCAGAAGGCACTTCAGAGACACCTACTTAAAGTAACTTAGAGCTTGCGACTTAAAATCAATTTTTCAGAACAGTAGCTCTTCCCACTTAATCTCCATCAAAAACACTAGGGGAATGTTTCCCTGAAAACAAACTTCTTATCCATGTGGAAAGCAACAGTTAAGCTAGTGTCAGCCTATTGTGATAACTAACCCTATTTTCAGTCTATGTGTTAGATAAAGCATAAACTGCCACAGCAGGAGCTACTTCAGCTGTTTAGTCATCACTTCAGCAGTGCTAACTCCCACAAAGAGAGCAGTGTGGACAGTGGAGAAGAGTCTGTTTTATTGGCTCAGACCTTTACTGTGTGTCAAGATCCTTCAGTGTCTGGAGTTGCTATTGTAAATTTAGGCTGTTGTATAAGTCAATGTATAGACTCATTTAAGTGCTTGTGCTAGAAAATAATGCACAACACATTTTTGTTACAATTTGAATGGAGTTATGGGACGAACTTCAGTACTTAATAACATATGTATGTTTCTGAAGACTTTTAAAATGGGAAACTCACAAAAGTAGTTGTTGCTTTTTAAGTGGAGATCTGTACTAGATTATGTGTAATAAATGGATTCTTTCTTACTTCTAATAGGACATCTGAACTTGAGGCTCACAAGAATCTCAAAACAAAACTGTAAAGCAGAATGATGTGCATATATTCGTGGCAAAAAATTATATATGAGATTAGATACAAGAAAGAAACTCTTCCCTGTGAGGTTGCTGAGGTGCTGGCACAGGTTGCCCAGAGAAGCTGTGGCTGCCCCATCTCTGGCAATGTTCAAGGCCAGGCTGGACAGGGCTTGGACTAACTGCTCTATTGGAAGGTGTCCCTACCTGTGGCAGGGGGCTGGAACTGGATGAGCTTTAAGGTCCCTTCAGCACAAACCTATACGATGATGTTGTCTTTCCTTATTCTGTACAAGATCTTCCACACCTTTGTTGCAAGTACTGGAGGAGCCAACACTCCTGCCTCTGAGCTACTTCATGTAGTCTCTTAAACCAGATAAAAAGCTGTAAAGAAAAATCTTTGAACCTCTGAAAGAGAAATAGGACTGTTAAAACACTTGTAAAACAATTTCAAGGTGCACAAGTAAATTTGCTTTAAGTGCTTTGCACTACATGTAGTGCCTTATTGACCCACTGAATATGTTAAGTCAAGTTCATGGATGTAATTTGAAGTATCAAAATATTTTAATAGTTTGTAATGATGAGTCATTGCCAAGAAAAGAATTGTTGTCTGAGACCAGGTTATAGTTTCACAACTGTTTCTGATAAGGCTGTGCTGATCAAGCCTTGCCTGGCTTTTGAATGGTGCTTTCTATGTACTAAGTGTGTGTAGTCAGAAAAGTTTGGGGAAGTGATGAAGGGAAACCGTTTTTTCCCTCTCATGACTGACTTACTGCAGACGTGTTTGTTTCTGAGCCTGTTGGGTGTGTAAATGACTATGCAGATGCAAAGGAGAGAGTAGAATATGGTTGCAACAGGTATTAAGGGTTGGTGCCCTGCTTTAGAGGCCCTTGTGAAATTTTAAGCTATTGTACAAGATAAGGGACAGTCTTGCAGTGAGGTACAAAAGATTGTAAGTTTAAATAATGAAATATTTTAGGGATATGAGGTTATTCAAAATAATGTAGAAAGTGGGCAGGGACACCTCACACTAGACCATGTCACCCAAGACTCTGTCCAACATGGCCTTGAACACTGTCAGGGATGGAGAATTTACCACTTTGGGCAACCTGTTCTATCTATAAGAGCTTAAAGTAGAACTGTGGAAAAGCAGCAGTAACTTTAAATGGTTTTCACATGAGAAGCTGCAGAACTGGTAGGATTCTTACCTGAGAAGTATGTCTGGGTGGGTGTAAACATTGTTACTGGGGCATGAAGGGAAAAGGGACAATGACAGTTAAGTTTTCTCATGCAGTGGTGAAGGGTGTCAAATGAAGTGACAGCATGCCAGCTGTGAAACAAGCCAGAAGTAGTACTCCTTTAAAGGTTCAACAAAACATGTAGGAAAACATGCAGGAAAAAGTTCCACTAAGGACTAAAATACAGAGGCATTACTGCTCAAGATATTTGGATCCACAGGCTGTAAAAGACCTAGAGAATATCTGGGAGAGGAGTGCTTGTTTGTTGAGTTTTTTTTTCCTGTACCTCTGGTCTTCCCCAGTCACCTGCTGGAATATTTCTGCGTTTGAGATCAGGCAGGACTTAAATTGGTGGCCCAGTTGTACACGACGATGCTAGAGTTAGTTACTGGGCAAAATGGAACACTTCTCTGGCCCATTGTCTGGCCTGCTCTCAATGTCATGACCTACACTGATTATAAATGTGCTTAAAATAGCTGTCTAACTTTCTTGTGTCTAGCCTTCTTGGTTTAAACTGTCCAGTCCAAAAAAAATTGATTGCTTTCTAGAATACTACCTTTTGCATTTCTGCATATTTTTGGTGTTTTCAGTCATTATAATTCCAAGTTTATTTTCATATTGAAAGTAAATAGTAAACATTTAGGGAGAAAGGATTCCATCCTCTTTGAAACTTTAGAGGAACTTCTCCGGCATCTGAATAGTAATTCTCATTAAACTGTATAGGGTGCTGATTCATTTACTGCTTTTATTAGTGCTTTGATTAATGCAAACATTTCTGGGGCTAATAATGCACCTAATCTACTTAGAATGAGGTGAAACTTTGCTTTTTCAGTTGACTCCATGTAACTCTCTGTTCTGTCCTTGTATCTCTGTCATAGTAATTCATACATTTAGTTTCTAAAGAGAAAATACATTTGGATATAAGGATAAATTTGTTTTACAGTCAAATTCTGCTTATTACTTATGAAGATTGTTGCTTGTACATTATCTGGTCCTATGTTACAATTTTCTATATTTTACTCCTCAGAGTGTTTGGTAGCTAGTCTGACATAAAAGCATAATCACGCTTACAGATGAATATATGTTGTGGAATTGTATGAGGAAAAAACTATTATTGATTAATGTAATTTTGAGCTTTGTCTGTGAATAGAAGTTTCAAGATCTTTTGCTTTTCTTTCCTTATTCTCTGAATTTAACAAAGAGGAAAACATTTTACATTAGAAGTTTAGCATGTAGAAATTCTTCTTGTGCTGGAAACCTCTATAGCTATGCTTAGTGGCAAAGCATGATGTGTGTTTGGAGGTATCTTGAGTAGTGCTCAACCTGGTTTCTTTCCCCACACCTGCTTAACCCTAACCTTTAGTACCTTTTTAGCTTCCTTGGAATTTTGGAAAACTGTCAGTCATTAAAGTGACTAATTGTTTTGCCTAAGTAGTTCTAGATTGAATCCTTTGATGCGTTTTTTTGGTGACTTTATGAAGACTCTCTGAGCTGAAAAGCTTGTGTCCCCATCCTCACTTATATTAATTGTTTTCATAGAAGACATTTTTTTGCATGTCTCTTTCAAATCTTGTAGACTCTTATAGTAGCCAAGGCTACTATAAGGTGAGTTTTAGCTGTGAATCGTATTAATATTCAAAACATATGGTTTTTCTTCTTTAACCTAATTCTGATTATCTTTTCTCTTTCTTCCCTATCTTTAGAGACTCTACAGCGGTGGGTAATTCACTGGTCCATAAGCGGTCTCCTGTACGTCGAAGCCATAAGAGCTCAGCATCTCTGACCAAGCTGTCATTACGTGATGGACAGAAAGCCAAAAAGCCACTGTGTAAATTTGAAGAAGGTCAGGATGTCCTAGCTAGATGGTCAGATGGCTTGTTTTATCTTGGAACTATCAAAAAGGTAAAGGATTTATTAAAACACACTGGAGTCTTACAGTACCGTGTTTGTTAAATGTTATGGTATTGTTGTGTCTCTCCGTATTAAGTACATTATTCTGTCTAGTATTTTACTCATGGCTTCTGCTGTATTTTTGGTTTTCAGATAAACAAACTGAAACAGAACTGCTTCATTATATTTGAAGACAGTTCCAAATCCTGGGTTCTCTGGAAGGACATACAAACAGGCAAGAACTTCAGTAAAGTAGTTTTTGTTGGGTATTTTGTGTAGATTACTATATCTGTTAAAATAAAATATTAGAGTATCTTTTTGTATCCTAAAGAGTGATATAGTTTAACATGACCCAGGATCCTGATTTAGGTGAATAAAAAAGTTCTTTTCAGTTAATTCTTTATCATTGCAGTTGCTTTTTCTGTTTGCTTGTTTTCACATAACTATGTGCAGGGAGGGGAGAACACTTCTAAGCATAATCAAATTTGAGTTTTTTTGGATGGGAATAGAGTATAATACTCTGTCATAGCAGAAAACTCCAGGCCCTAATTTACACAGAGTTTATGTCCTCCTATGTTTTCAGTTGAAACATCATGACGTCGAAAGAAACCAAAGACTGGAAAATCAATCCTAGGTTTGAATGGAGTTTTCACATTTAAAAGTAATACCTTAATTGTTGCACATAAGGAACCATTACAAATTTTGGAATATTCATGTGATATAAAGAAATATGCAGTTATTAAGTGAAACATCTATTGTACATGAGCTTTGATTTTTGCAATATTTGGGGAGCAGCTAGTATTTTGATAACCTAATGCTATTGAAGCATGGATGACCGTTTCTCATGAAAAACGGTTACAATTCCCTCATCTCATACAGGCAGTGGAAACTTCATCTGGCTCTTGCAGTTTCTCGGTATTTAAACTGAACACTATCTGCTAACAGGACAAGCTTTATATTTGTAATAGCAAAAAATCTGCTTTATTTCTGAGAAGCTTTTAAAGTACTGCTATTTTGCCTCTGTATAGTACTGGTTTATGATCTTTGCTACACTTATCAAACTTTAGTGCATGAATATAACATGTAGACTAAGAAACTTTTATTCCAGTTTTTTTACACTGGTAGGTGGTATATAATAGGAGCAAGATGCAGTTTTGTTTCCTGTTTGCAAGGCCACTTTTTTTTCCTGTCTCTACTGTTACTGTATGCTTTTGTGTGCTCGCAGATATGCGTAAGCAGTAATAACATATTTCCTCAGGGCTCTGGAGTTTAATATTAAAGCACCCTGGGCAGATCTGTCAAAGGATAAGCTCCAAGTTGTGCATATGAAAAGAAGCACAAACTACTGTAAATACAAAACGTACCTCTCAGTTGTCCAGATAGGATTTGTTTATGCATATTTTTTTAGTCTGCACTTACAGTCTTTATTCCTTTATTCTATGTTTTATAAAGGGACCATGGACTGCATAGTAAAAATACATAGCCTATAAATATTCAACAACCTATGATAAGTGACATCAATATTTGTAATGCATACGGTCTGTACAAAAGGTCAGAATGTGGTTTTGTTAGGAAATGAGTATTTATAACAATATGATTCTACAATGAATGGATTTGTAACTGAAATAACAGAAAAAATACATACACATGGTAACCATTCCAACTGCAGTTGGAAAGAAAAAAATCACACTTTCATCTTTGTCTAGGAGCCACTGAAAGTGGGGAAATGGTCTGTACAATATGTCAGGAAGAGTATTCAGAAGCACCGAATGAAATGGTTATATGTGATAAATGTGGGCAAGGTAACTAGCGTCTTTCCTATTTACTGCATTTTAAAAGATGTTTTGATTTGTTTTATGAAGGAGAATATTTGCCTGGCTGCTTAACTGAAGTTAACTTTTATAGCCCTTCGTGGCTATTAACAGCTCATTGAATAACGATAATCCATGTTAAAGTGACTAACAAATGTTCTGTAAGTAAAGTTTATTTTTTATACTAAGAGGTTCAAAAGAACATTATGAATGTGTTACCAATCTTTTAGATCAAATTTTTGGCACTTTATGATGGATAATGTTTTATGTTTCGGTTAAAATGATACGTAGTTAATTCTTTGTAAGCTTTTTCTGTTTTAATAACACTTTGGTCATTTTTCATAAGGCTACCATCAGCTGTGTCACACACCAAATATTGATTCCAGCGTGATTGAATCAGATGACAAATGGCTCTGTCGACAGTGCGTTTTTGCAACAACAACAAAGGTGTGTTTCTAGAAAAACATGTCTTAATACATCCCATATCGTGTACATACTTTGCTTCTGAAGCTGAAACACACAAAAATACTGAATTTTCTCAGTGATTTCTTACTTGTTAACTTTGATTTGGAGATTTTATATGTTGGGAGTTAATATGTATTTTAGTTATAATTACATTAGGCTTTCAGTTTATCTTTAAAATATGCCAATATTAGAAGAAACACAGGTGATAGTATTTTATTATAGACAAATTTTCATAACTTCCAAATTGAAGGATTTGCAAGTTTCGGGAATACGTTATTGCTTTTGTAAACTCGTGTATTTGTCTTGGACCAGAGGGGAGGTGCGCTTAAGAAAGGACCAAATGCCAAAGCACTGCAAGTCATGAAACAAACATTACCTTATAATGCAACAGACCTTGAGTGGGATGCAGGTCATAAAACCAATGTCCAGCAGTGTTACTGCTATTGTGGAGGACCTGGAGAGTGAGTAAATAGATACTGTAAGAATGTCTGTCTGTCATACAGTTGATCCTGTAGACTTCTACTTGTGAATGTCTTTGTTTCTCTTGCATGTAGATACTAAACACAATGCAAAGTGGCATTTTCAATTTTTTTGTAATGTCTCCTGGGAAACATTATTAATGTCTTTCCTTCTCCCATCAGATCTTTTGTTTTAATCTTGTCATGTGACCATCACATAACATTACAGTCCATTTTACAACAAGCAGGAACTTCTTTTGCATTGCTACTCTTAATGTTTTGGGATTTGGATTTTTTTTTTTTTTTGATCTTGCAATTTTAGGCAGTGTATCTCTATCACTAGTCACAAATATAAATGTATTTAGGATTAGTCTATTAAATTTTGTTGGAATAGACAGCTGATTCTACTGCAGTATCATACCCTGGATTGCAGTTCCTGGCAGGGGGGGGAACTTTTTTCCCCTTGTGACATTAGAGTCCTCTGCTGGTTCTTTCTCTAAAAGAAAGGGAACAAGTGAACTTCTTAAGTAGACAGAGATAAATACTCTGGTGTCTGCATGGATGAGTAAATAGATAAAATAGCATTGGAGTCAAGAGTCTCACAAAGAAGTGAAGCTCTTGAGTTTATGTTTGCAGAACAGAGCTCTAGTTTGAGAATTTTGCAGACTTGGACAAACATTGCCTTCAATGTTGCATGGTTCCTTTTATCAAGGGAGAGCTGAAAAAGGAAAATGAAAATAAACCTCTGTAAACTGAGGTTTGTTTTAAGGATTTGAGTAGTCCAGTCCTCAGAACAAATGTTCTGACTTAAGGCAGCTGGAAAATAACAAGGAAGTGAATCCAGTATGCAAGAAGAAGCTTATATGGTTACTGAATTCTTATTAGAGATAATAAAAATATGGTTTTCATAGGAAATTAAGCTTTATTTTTTCATTTATTAACTTAGTTCATCCTTTAATAGACTATCTTTTATTATTCTTAGTCACTACTTTTCTAGTAATGATTCATGGTGGAGCTAAATGTTTCTGAAATATCCTTTCAGATGACTGTCAGGGTCAGAAGACCCCTTGCTACTTAATTTAAACATAATGAAGAACAAAAATAAGGAAGAACAATTGCCAGTGACTTTTTTAACACATCTTATTTTTCTTTCTGTTGTTGAAGCTGGTATCTAAAGATGTTGCAGTGCTGCAAATGTAAGCAGTGGTTTCATGAGGCTTGTGTGCAGTGCCTCCAAAAGCCAATGCTTTTTGGTGACAGGTAAGAAAATGAAGCTGTACTTCATGGTTGCCTTTATTTAAAATATGGGGATCTCCCATATGAACTTTTATTAGGGTATCTATAATACAACACTGCTTTCCAAAAATGGGGTGAGTTTTGGTTAGATCATACAAGCTAAAGCATGTGTTCAGCTGCCAGGAAAATGCAGTTCATCTCAGTTCAGTGGAGTGGGTTGTGGATGGTTGAAGTCAAATAGCTACTGACCTCACTTTATGCCAAAGTCTATTATACTATGGGTGCTGTCTAGTAGGAGATTGCAAGCTTCAAATCAGACTGCTTTAGTGGGTCTGAAAGTTGGATAAGGGCTTTCAGGTTCACGCTGTATAGGTGACCAATGTCTCATATGGAACAGGCACCATGCTCCAAGGTAGGTTGCCATTGTGTACATGTGGTAGTAGTTTCATGTACTAACAGCATAGGGAACTGGAGAAAGCCAGAAGGATTGTTACACTGAGGGGAGCTGAATACATCCTCTGTTGATATCTGATGAGTCAGGACAAAAGAAAATAAGAGTGCTAGTCTGGGCTTTTGTTTTAAGAGGAACTTGGAATAGTTGGAGCAGATGAGAAAACTGGAGAAGCAAATCAAGTAGTATCTCATTTGTTATCAGTTATACTTTCCTTTAGCTGTTGGTTGTGCTGGAATGTTTGTATAGAGGAACTGAGTTGGGGCCTAGGAATGCATGGGTCCTTTAAGTGTATGCTTACACTGATGCATGGGTTTCTGCATGAGAGAATGGGGTGGGAACACTTCAGAACATTTTCACAGGCATAGTCACAGGCTGAGGGACTTCCTTGGGGAGTATGAAACAGTGGTACCAGGATACAACTGATCAAGTACCTTATCTGGTAGGTACCAGTAGAGATTTTAGAAGTTAATGAAGGAAGGTGGAAGATGAAGGGACTCTCAAATATCATATGGCTGGGTTTCTAGCCTGCATAACTCATTTTTGCATAACTAGGGTGTTAAACATGAAGAGTGTGTGTACAGACACTCACCACCCAGACACATGTATATCTGTATATTTATATATTTTTAGGTTTTATACATTCATTTGCTCAGTTTGCAGTTCTGGACCAGAATACCTCAAACGTTTACCCTTGAGATGGTATGTATGAATTAAAACCAGGAATTTAATACATGCTCTGAATTTCTCTTTGGTGTTTTGATCCTCCTTGCAAAAAAGGAAATCCACTTGATGTCTTGTTGTTTCCCGAGTTGCTCTTACTGCTTGTACTAACAGGGACATCTTTTCTTCTAAGTTAATCCTTAAATGTAGAGATATATTACAATTGCATGCTTTGGGGTTTATTCCTGGGATGGTTCAGTGAAGTAGTGAGCAACTACTCACTTGTATATGTGAAGACTGAGATCTGAACAAAATCTTTTTTGCAGTCTTAGGATCCTAACATCAGATAAGCCAAATGTAATGATTACTGGAGTACACGTCTGTACACATAATAGTTTCCCTGATGAGACTTAACGGTTAATTGTAGTTTGAAATCTTTGAACTAGCCTGTATTACAAATTATACTCAATCTTGTGGATATATATGCTAACAAATACATGGTGGAAATAACTTGTTAAATGCTAATTCACCAGAATACTTGCATGAGCTCAGAATCTATAGATTCAAGTATAAATTTGGACTTACTTAACTATCTTGTGGTTTAAACCAGTTTTGGAGTTTAAAAAAACACGATCACAGTGAGATGAGGCAGAGATTAAAGATTCAAAGCAGAATGAATCACTTGAAGAGAAATGACAGGAAATTTCATAATGTTGTTCCCTGTATTGAGTGTCTAAGTTGTGCTTTGTGTTCCTCTGTCTATATCATGCTAGTATCTTCTCTAAGAAATTTTCAAAAGAAAAGCAGTTGGAAGAAAAAGAGTCTTTATTCCTGTCTTTTATTCCAATATTTCTGAACTCTAGGGTAGATATAGCACATCTATGCCTTTACAACCTAAGTGTTATTCATAAGAAGAAATACTTTGACTCAGAGCTTGAACTCATGGCCTACATTAATGAAAACTGGGATAGATTGCATCCTGGTGAGGTAAGTCATTGGAATACTTTCTTGGTTTTCCTCACAGTGCAATATATATGTCCTGAATGTTAGTGACCTATGAACTTTTTCATTCTGGATGTTGAATCCTTTATTATCTTTATTATCAATCTGGTAATCCCAAATAATGAGGAGATAATATTTAATTTTCTCTCAGAAATAGAATGATTTTAAGTACTGTGTGCTTTTTATGTGCTGTAAAATTTCTAAAATGATCCATGTAAATTATTTTATTATTTGAATGGTAACTTAATACTTGACAACCTAATTGCGCATATATATATACACACACATATAATTCCTACTTCTTGGATAGTTTTGTGCAAAGACCAGGAAATCTGTTTTGAAGGTGTAACACATAACAAAATATTGTACATGAACATCTAATTTCCTCTTTTCTCGCTCTTCCAAGTATGGGGGTAATCAGTTTGTGTCCAGCTCTGAAGATTATTTGGATCCTTTTCCAGTCTGATTCTGCTACTTGTCAAGGCATCTTGGTTTTTCGATCACTACTATATTAGTTATTTCTCCAGCTGTTTGATTTACTGTGCAGTTATTTTAGCATTAAAGGAAATCTGTTTCTTCAAGCAGACTGACTTCATATTTAACAAAGAGGAACAGTATAGGTAGTTGTTTCTGCATTCAAGTTTGCATGCAAAATTTATGTCTAAATTCAAATTGCCAAGCTGCTTAGTAGAGTATGCAGTTTGTGCATGAAAATTTAGTGTTGTGAAGTTAAATGCAGGAGGCATAGAACTGGGTTCAAATTTTCTTATGAGTGCATCCCACTTTTATACTTCTCAGGAAAATTCATACATTTGTAATCCATTTCTACTAGCAGACACAATTTGAGAAATCAAATGTGTGTTCTTGGTCCTATCAAGTCTCAAGGTTTAACTAAAAAAAGGCTGAACAAAATGCAGTTCTCATATCGTCCTTTCAATAGAATGAGATGTTCTGGCTGTCTTGGCTGTCTGCAGTCTGGCAATTACATAAGCAGTGTTTAATTTTGACTTCAGTTTCTTAGTGTTGAGGTAAATGTAGAAGACACTAATGTGTTCTTATTTCACATACAAAAATTTACTCTGGATTTCATAAAATTTTGTGTCAGAATGGTGGTCAGAGCAGCTATGGTGGTGGTGAGTGGAGCTATCTAGCTGCCGTTGACTTGGAGCACATATGCCATTTTGAAGAAATTGAAAGGCTACAGTCCTCATTGTGCTGCTCTTCCCCTTTATGCTCTCAATCAATCCACGCTCAAGCTATGTGAAAACCACATAATGAAGGGAGGGGAGGAAGGAGAGGGTAGACAAGGAAACTCACCTCTTTAAGTGATACGCTCAGTTCTTTAATCGATATTTCTACACCTTAAAGGAAACTACTTTTAAGTCTGAAGATTCATTTCTGAAGGGGGTAGATTTTGGAATAATTACATAAACACTGAGTTGAGGAAATCTTCAAGACTTTATTCTGAAAAGATTTTAAATATCAGTAAGTTGGGAAAAATTGTTTTGAGAGATCGGAGGGAAATGTACTTTACTACTTTGGTTCACCTAGTTTGTTCATTAAACAAATTAGTCATAAAATTAATACCTACAATATAATGGTTTTAAGGTTTTGGGTTTTTTTGTTGTTTTTTTTTTTTAATACTCTGAACTTGTCACTGTTAGAAATGACACCTCGGTTTCTTTCTCTAGCTGCTTATAATTGATTAAGAGGAAAAGTATTTTAGCCATAGTCAGATAGGAATAAGTGGTGGAATTATCAGAACTCCTGAGTCAATTATTTAGCATCTTGTTATTTAGGATGCAAGAAACATGGCAGTTTTCTATAGTTAAGTGCTGCAGAGATGCAAGACCTTTGGATAGGGATGGATTGTACTGAATGCCTATGGTAAAGATGTGTGAAAACAGTTCTTAATTTCTTTGGCTGAAGTTGGTTGAATAACTCAACTTTGTTAGTCAGGTAGGTGGTGAATCTTGACCCAGATTGGGCTAAAAGGTTGGCTTTTATATTTACTCATTGATTTGGCTGTTAGCACATTCAATCCTTCGAGCACTTCTGTCTGAAATAGTCAGAATTGTGGCTTTTTGGAAGTACTTGAAGGTGGTGGGTTTGGGGTTTTTTTTTGAGCTGTAAATGTTGTACAGTCTGCTGTGTTGTATTTATACTAATAGTAAAAATTACAAACTGTAGAACTCAAAGATAAACTTACTGCAGAGCCAATTGGATATAAGTTCTGGAACATTTTGTGTGGCGACTGGAAATATGGTAGCTTCATTGGAATTTAAAAATAGCTGTCTAAACATAAAAATAATCTTATTTTAAATTCAATTACATAAATGTTGTGTCTAATTCTTCAGAGTCACCACCATACTTGCTCTGCTGTGTCTCTAATTCTTATATATGCCGTTTTTCAGAGAGAAGACTCCAGTGTTTTGGTAGCTTGATAGGGACTTCAGGCTTTGGTGTAAGAATGGGTCTGAGCCAAAGGGGCATGAAATGGATTTACTGTTTGGTTGGGGTTTTTTTTTTTTCTTTCTTTCTTTCTCTATATTTTAACTTTTCTGGGCCTTATCCCTTGTTTGTATCTCATTGACTGATGTTGGCAAAAATGGGAATTGGATCCTGTGACAAGATTTGGTTGAAATGATCACCAATAAAATAAGTGTCAGTAATAGTTATATTCTGTTTGCAATCTCAGTTAATTTGGACATGTATGATGCCACAGAAGAGTTCTTGTTAGCAGTTTTGGGAGAGCAAGCTAGTATTACGTTCTTTCAGTAAACTAAAATTCCTTGAGACATTTTTCCTGCACTTTGTACAAGTAAAACTCAAATTCTTTGGCCTTGATGCTGACATCAGTTCTGTGGGTGTAGGTTACGATGTATGGGATAATGATTAGTATCCTTTGGGGTTTGGTGGTTTCTACAGCTAGTACTTCATAGATGTACTTCACATCCAGTTCTGTAGTTACAGTGACACAAAGTAACCTCAATCTTTCTATTACTAAAGAATTTGATAGGTTAAATGATTTCTTAATACTTCACAGCTGGCAGATACACCAAAATCTGAAAGATATGAGCATGTACTGGAGGCATTGAATGATTACAAGACCATGTAAGTTATTGGTACTTTTTGTTTTGAATGTGGCTTGCCTGTTTAAGCTGGTGTAGATTACAGTGCTCAGTCTATCTGATAATCAGTTTGCCTGGAGATAACTCGTAAAATTTTAAATATTGTTTCTGTTTCAAACTGTAACATAACTATTTGAGTGTAACCCAGATAATGAGAAAATTGTTTTAACTTCCACTCTTTCCACTTCACATACTGTCGTGTATGTGAAAGTGAGGATTGTGTTAGTGGAAAGAGGGATAAAATAACATTAGAATGAATAGTCTCACTTGTATAGTTTTGTTTTCTATGTATACTTTTACTATAAAAGTTGCTTTCTCTGGGGTCAGAATTTTAACAATTAATTTAAAATCATCTAGGTTTATGTCTGGAAAAGAAATAAAGAAAAAGAAACATTTGTTTGGCTTGAGAATTCGCGTTCCTCCTGTGCCACCAAATGCTGCTTTAAAGGCTGAGAAAGAACCAGAAGGAACTTCTCATGAGTTCAAAATTAAGGGCAGAAAATCATCTAAGCCAATCCCTGATGTGAGGTAAAATGACGCAGTCATTCTAGCAATGTTGTGGTAAATCAGGCTACTTTGGGTATATTTCTGGGGCCTACAAGAAGGACCTTTACATTGTAGAATGTATTTATTTTAAAGTAACTCTAGAGATGGGCTATTTGTGAGAAAAAGGTCTTTAAGGAAATTTCATTAGCTTTCTATTACCAAACCAAGCAAATATTTAGTAGCAAGAACAATAGGAAATATCCAAGTTTGCTGTCATTTGGGAAATAGAGTCTCTTGCATTTCAGGAGCTTTTATGCAGTAATCTAAATAAAATTCTAGATAGGAAGTATGATGTCAAGTTGTAACTTGTGTTAGTGAGTGTGCCCTCTTTTTTTATCAAGTGTGATCTTGTGAATAAGTAACACCTAACTCTGGTTCATTCTTCTTCAATGCTGGGGAGTCAGTAATGTCACTAGAAAGATCTTGTATCTGTTAATGTTATTCTAGAAGCAAAAATATGTAGCTTTGTACCTGAAAAATTTTATTAATCAGAATGACATCTTAGTGCATAGAAATCTAATCATGTATTCATTGCCAAACAAAAAAAAAAAATTAACTTTAGATGATCTTCAGTAATACAGAACAGAATATCAATTTTCTTCTAGGGAATTAAGTAATGGTATAGAAAGAAAGGGGAAGAAAAAGTCAGTAGGTCGTCCACCTGGTCCCTATACAAGAAAAATGATACACAAGACTCCAGAGTCATCTCCTCTGGTAAGGTTTTGGATATTCTTCCTTGCCCACTCCACTTTTCCCTGTAACTGGATTATAATTTTTGAGGAAAACCATAACCAGTTAATGTGAATCATGGTATTTCCCCATTTGCCCTCAAACAAAGTTGATACAGCAGTTACATTACATTTGAAGTACTTTTTCTTTGTTTTCTTTTCCCCCCTTAGGATAGTGAACCAGTTCCAGTGATAGAGAACCCAACCTTGGAATTACCCTGCACTGTTGGGTAAATTAAAAAACCCAAACCCCCTAAAAAATACTGTATTATAATATCATGTAATTTATCTGTTTGCTTCTGAAATGTCAGCTCAGTTTTTACTATCTTATTTTCATTACATGGCAACTCTGTTATCGTGCATCTCAGGAAATCTGATGGAACTGCACATTCATCCAATACCTCAGATGTGGAATCCACAGGTGCTGCCAGTATGAAAGAAACTACCTCATCTAGCATTTCCAGACATTATAGGTAGTTATTCCATTACTCTCCGTACTCTAAAGATCAATATTTGCAATATAGTAATTTCAGTAGAACTTTCTGAAAGAGGGATGGAAAACAATTGGCTCAGCAATACTGCACCCTTAATAAACAGATGTTGCAGGTATCCTAAAAGATACCTTGCCTGATGTATTATATGTAATGTTCTACATCAGGTGGCTTAAAACCTGAGGTTTTGTTATACTTCCAGTCCATTCTGAATCTTTTGGCTAACTTTCATGAAATCTGATGCAGGTAGTTCCATGAAGATAGATGCTTGGATGAGAGGGGCCCAAACCAGCAACCCCCATTCACAGAAAGGCAGGAAATTTTCTAATCGTCTGTGGCCTGGTCATTGCCAGTGCTATTTTTTGGTGGTGTTTTTTGGCCTTGTTTTCTTTTTTGTTGAAGCTTTAGCACAAGAACTGTAGAAGATAAGGTGGGAGTTTGACTTAAGCTTATGAGACAGCTGTAGTAGATGTGAGATGGAGGTAAGGGTACTGCAGAACTCGTGGGAGAATAAATAAAGAAGAACTGAGGATATTGCAAAGGGGTATAACATTGAGGATGTGGTGACTCACTGAGATTTGGAGTAATGGGCAATGGAGACTGGATAGAGCTATGAGTTGCACAAGGAAATCTAAGTAAATGGGACAAAAAACTAGTTTTTACTAGTTCTACTTACCATGCACAGGGTGAGGTTTTCGTGCTCACTCACTACTGTTTTGTTGTTGTTAAATTAGATTTACTGAAAAGAATTAAACTCCATAAATGCTTCCTGAGTTTAGCCTTCTAATAAAAGCCACAAAAGAGCTGATGCATACCCATAATTAATTTTAGCAGCTGTTGTTTTTGTATGTTTGTGTATTGGTGTTAAAGAACAGTAAGTATGCTGCAATTTTACTACAGTCCACAGATCATGAAAAATTTTTGGCAGAGTCTTCATAAATAAATTATTAACTACAATTGACTTTTCTGGAAATAAATTGTCACTTAAACTTTTCCCTCTCAAGTTCAGGAAACACAAATTTCTCTTTTATTGAGATACATGGATCCTCAGTCTACTTATTGTCTTCTCTGTTTTGTGCTGTCAAGGGCTCTCATGATTCGTTTTTCTGTACATTACTGCTACAAACAGTCCATCTTCAAATCCTCTTGTTTAACTTTCGGACTTCTGAAATTGCTACCTGCGGACTTACTTTAGTAGTAGTCACTGTTTTGTATTTCTGCCCTTTATTCCATTCTTTTAAAAGTTAAAAATATGCAAATTTAAAGTTCTGTTTTTCATGTTAAAAGATGTGCTTTTTTTTTTCCTTAGTGTGTTACATAGTGGTCTTGAACATTAAAGTTCAAATACCAGTTAATTTAGGACTTTATCAAGTAAGTTTTAGTATGCATAAATTATAGATTTTTTTTTTTTACATAAGTATTTATATCTTGGACACTTTAATATTTGGGTGATGGCTTATTCTTGCATATTGTCAGCAGCTTCCTTTTTTCATTACCAGACCTAAATCTGAGTTTTGGATATACATACTTTTCTGGCCATGTGTAATAAACCTTTAGAAAGTCGTGAATGCTCTAGAAAGCAGTGATGTAAAATAGATTGTTATAATATCTTTGTTCATATTTCAGAGTTTGAACTGAGAGAAATTCAGCTTGAAAACATTTGGCTACAATGTTTTGTTACATTAGTACATTTTACCTTCTGTAAATCACTCTTATTTTGCAAGTGCCGTATTTATAGTCATCTATCTGTAGGCAACATCTATTTTTATTAGTGAAAAACAGACAAGAAAAAGTTATGGGTTGCATAGAAATAACTGATGACAAAACATACAATTTACAAAAGTTTTTTAGAGTTAATGCTGTGATTTCTTTTTTGCTTGTTCAATAGTTTATCTGACTCGAGAAAAAGGACTCGTACAGGAAGAACTTGGCCTGCTGCAATACCACATTTGAGAAGAAGAGGCCGCTTTCCACGGAAAGCTCTCCAGACTCAAAACTCAGAAATTGTAAAAGATGATGAGAGCAAGGAGGATTACCAGTATGATGAACTCAATACAGAGATACTTAACAACTTAGCAGATCAGGAGTTACAGCTCAATCATCTAAAGAACTCGATTACTAGCTATTTTGGTGCAGCAGGTAGAATAGCTTGTGGGGAGAAATACCGTATTTTGGCTCGTCGGGTGACACTTGATGGAAAGGTGCAGTATCTTGTGGAGTGGGAAGGAGCAACTGCATCCTGACTGTAGGACTGAACATTATGTTCACTGCACTGTCATATGTAAGTACAGTTCATAATGCAGAGCCTCAAGAGAAACGTGTCTTTAAATGTGTTTCTGAAAAAACAAAACAAAACCAGTTTAGCCTTAACATGTAATTGTTACCATTACAGCTCTTGTGATAAAGACTTATCTTTTTAAAATCTGATCTGAAACTTAAATTTTTTAATCTAAACATTGTTAGATTGTTTTAGGTTGGGATATTTTGGGTTACAATTGCTTAAAAATGTGCATGGTGTTTAAAAAAAAAAGAAAAAAGTTTTCTAGAGAGCATTCCATGGATACAGTTATTGTGATTTAGAGAAAATACTATGTAGATAGCACAAATTTTGAGAAATTTCGGTTTGTTTTCTTACCCAAATGTTTGCAGAAATGTATTTCTATTTCAATACTTTCTAGATTTCATAAGTGCAGTGTATATAATGCCTACTGATGACTGTAAAATACTGAAGTTTTCTTTCAAAGTGTAAAAAAAAAAAGAAAAAAAAAGAAAAAAAAAGAAAAATATATTGAGCCTGTAAATTGCTCTGTGACCAGACTTCATTGTCTTCTTAATATATTCTTTGTGTGTGTGTGTGCGTGCATGTGTGTGCATATATACATGTGTATATAAGCGCACACATACTTGTGTGTGAGTATATATGTGTGATTGTGACCTATGCAATACAAATTATGGGATCGGGCAGCTTCTGAGAATACATCCCATAATTCTTTTTTCAGGAATAGTTGCCAGTATTTACACAGCAGCATTTCTTCTCAGGCTTATTGGGTGCTGTTGCTTTCTATGTACTAAGGAAAAGTGTCAAACCAGTGCAGCGTGTTCTGGCAATGGGTGCAGTCATTGATGTTCATATGCTCTAGGTTATATGTGCCATTGTTTTCCATGTGAATTAACTGTTAAATAATGCAGGATCTGAACATTTTGAAATTAACTCTGCTAGAAGTAACGATTTGGAAGTTCTTGTGGCACTCTGATTGTAAATTCTGTGTCCCAGTTATAAACTAAGTTGACAGCAGTCGCACACCAGATTCCTACATATCTGTAGAAACAGTCATATTTTCATAAATGTAATATGAGCAAAGTGTATTATTGCACAGGGTCAACAAACAGTTTGTTGCCATTTGAAGTAACGTTACTGATTTTATTACAACATTACCTCTTTTGTTCTTGTGAAATGCACCAAGTTTTAAATAGATAAGTTGATTTTACTTGTTTAAAAGAAAAGTCTTTTGCCAGTATTGGGCATTTTCTTTGTCTGCTACTTTTGAGGGGGTTTTAGCCAAAGAGTAAACAGAAGAATACTTTTACTTCGGTGGTTACTCAGTGTACTGCATAAGGTTAGTTTTCTTACTAGCTTAGGGTTTGCCACCAAACTAAAACAATGTAACATTTACAAATGACAAACAGTTTTAAAGTGTACTGCTTGGGTTAGTACTTACTCCTGTACTTGATTATTTGACTTTCTTTTTCTGCTCATCTTGAACATCTTGAAAAGGTGAATTTTTTTTTTAAATACTTGTCTCCCCCCCCTTTTTTTTCCTTTTATTTTATTTTTCCCCTGTCACCTTATAGCCAAAGGAAGCAGAGAAAGCTTTTTATCCTGTGCTTGGCTTATGGCTGGCCAGGTAATAGTAGCTTTATAAAAATGCTAATTAAAAACTGCCACTTCTGTTTACCTTCACTAAAATGTGTGTTTTTTTCTCACACCCTCAGCTATTAATTTAATGTTGCCTTGCCTATAGCTGCAATATTTTGATAACACAGCAACTTCATGTTAATTTTTGAATGTTTGTATCTTGGGATAATGCAAACTGTAAAGCCTTTGTAACTTTACCCACACCATCTGTACCTGTCTCTATTGTTTCACTTTATCCAAGTCCTTTAATTCTAACTGAACACCAGCAGTATTTTTTCGTAAAGCTTCATTTAAAGATAAATATTGGAATGTACTTGGGGACTTTAGTGAAGGGGGAGAAAATATTTGTCATATAAGCTGTCCGTAGACTTAACTATTGTGAATGTTGTTTCATTTTATGGTGGTTGACTTGACTCTGATGTTCAGTTTGTATTTTTGGAATTGCTTTTTTCTTAGAATTAAAAGACCAACATTAAATGTGTGTATTTTTTGAGAGAGAAGAACGAGTTTTGATTCTGTATTCTTGTGAAGTATGTACTTGGTGGCATCCTCCCATCTGTTGTTTCTCTAACTTTGCTGTTGCTGTCCTGGAGGCACTTGCCCTGCACACAAACACTAACTAGTGTTCCACTTACGGTTGAGGGATGCTTTGCTACAAGGGGTCATGTATTGGGAAATGCTGCAATAGTGTTGATGAAGATACAGCTAGAGTAACGATTAAAGCACACCTACAAATGCCTTTCTCATTGTATGTGAATTTCACTGCATGTAGTAATGGAGTCTCTAAAGGAAAAATACAAATGTTGCTGTATGTAATAGTTTCATTTTGGTATGACTTGATCATTATGTGTATGCATGTGTGTAAATATATGTAATTCAACCTTGCTGTGGTCACTGATTTAGAACCATTTCTATGTGTATCAGATTTAATATTTTTCCATCGTGTATTATTCGTATTGCTGTAGTATTTAGGAAGGTGAAATCTCTCTTGAGGCCATTCTAACAATGTAGGCATTACATGAGCATGACAGCAAAGAAATAGTACATGACTGGTCAGAAATGTAAAATAATTGTCATGGCAAGCTACTTGTCAAACTGTTGTTCTCAACAAAAACTTCAAGAGGAATTTTGAATAAAATCTGCTTTTCTATGCATAACAGGCATTTTGAGTAAGATTATAAAGGAATTTTGAAAAGTGTCTCAGCTTGGTGTGGGAAATGAAGGTCAGTATTTTGATTAAACATGAAGACAAATAAGAGGCCTTGAAGGTGCAGACAAGCAGTTTGGGGAGTAGGGGGAAAGATAAGTGGGTAAACAAAAATGGGTATGTCTTTGTAATGTCCTACTAAAGTGATCTTTAGTGTTATATTTTAAAAGGAAACTGGTGAATTGAGATGGAACATGTCAAGGCTGGAGCCGGAGCAGTAGTCAAAACACAGTGATAAGGACAAACTGGACAGGATTATCAATTCTGTGCACAGAGGGAAGAGGATGAATCTTGCAAATGCTATGCAGGTAATTTTCAGGCTTTAAATAGTATCATTTCTCTAGTTCCCTCACATCTGCCTGAATGCAAAGTAACACTGCAGTTAAGGGTATGATAGCAGAAAATATTTTCTAGAGATGGAGAAAATGATTTAGGATGGTAAGTTGGGTTTGGCCAATGCTGAATTTAAGCTGAACACACATGTGTCTTTGGACACTTTAAAATAATTGGGAACTGCTAATTCAGCTCATGCCTTCTTTCCTCCCATGCTTTTTCTTCTCTGCTTGTGGTAATGAGCCCGGTATTATAGGTGCACACCTGCACAGGTTAAGTGCTGAAGTGTTAGTTTGGGAACTCCTGTTTATTTGGCCACTTGGTGCCTGAGCTTGCTTCCTTATTCCCAGTCTTGTGCTGTCCTCCTGTGGGAGAGAAGTGACTGGGAAAAATGATTTCAGGAGAGGCAACATGAGTAATACCTGAAGCATAATTAGGGCTTTGGGGGTGGTGGTGTGTGTCTGGGTCTGCCTTTTTCATGTCTCTCTGGAGAATGCAATCAAGAGTTGTCTCATTAACTGTTAGGAACAGGATTGACATTTTTTTTAATTTTTTTTTTCATGAACAGTCATGGGTATCTTTGTTTTTTTACCATTCCCTGAAATCCTCCAGCATAATAGAAAAATTACCTTAATTAGTTGGCTAATACCTGGTCCTTTAATGTAATGTTGAAATGAAGATACAGACTATATATAAATGCTCTAAAAATCTTTCTCTTTGCACTATGCTGTTCTTACAAACTTCTCTTCTAATTTTGTAGGTATTAGGTGGAGAGTGAAGAAAGGTATCTTGTTTTTATAAACTTGGTACATGCTAAGGGAAGAAAAGGGACTTGTGAGCTGTATGGGTTCCAAGTCTTACTAATTATAGCTATTGATAGCATGAGAGAAGATGATGTAACTCAGATGCTTCTGCTGAAACTTCAGCAGTGCAGGTGTGTTTACTACCATTTATAAATTTCTTATTTTAATAATTTTACTACTGTTTTAGTTACCTTAAACTGTTGGTTTTGACAACAGATTCATACAATAAGGCATAGAGCTTCTGCTCATTTCTGCAACAATTTACAAGTACAATGCTTGCTCATCTCATCATTCCTCCAGTGTGAATAGTGAGTTTCTGTGATACGATACTGCTGGAGCAGGGGGAAAGCATGGAAGAGGGAAGGGCGTAACATAAGCCATTTCTTAGCAATAACTAAGAATTGTTTGTCTCATGTCTGCACCAAAAGTGGCAAGTTTTACAATTAAAGTTTCAAGAGAATTCCTCTTTAAAATGAGGGAACGCACAGGAATTGTTAGTTTATAAAGACATCAGATACAGCTCAGCAGACTGCATGGTTTCAGGTTGCCTTTTTTAACTGTTGAAGATACTGAATCTTTAGGACAAATTGCTATAGAAATATTTATTTTAAAAATACTTAGAGAGGAAGAATGTGTAATTGCTGTGGCTGGTTGAATAAAATGTTTAATAAGGTGATCTTACCACTGTACTACGTAGTCATAGACTGAGGAGAGTGCTGCAACCTGAAAAACAAGCAGAGCTACGACAAGGAAGTGCTGCACTGCACTGAGATGCAAGGGACTTGTGCTAGTCTACGGGAAGAAGTGAAGGCAGAAGGTGTTATTTTTCATGGTGTGTGCTTCAAGAGACCAGTTAAGGGAACTGCATTTTGGATGGCTGTCTCCAAAAGGGCTTTTGATTATTTTCACTGAACACGTACCTTTTTGAGTCAAACCACTGTTCCTTCTACTATTAACTGTCTGATCTGGCAACACAATGTTGTACTGTAGTAGTTTAATTATTTACTTCTTCAGTTCAAACACAGTACAAAGAGGAAGTTCCTGTTTCGTTATTTGAACAATGCGGTTAGCAGGCTTCCGGAGAGGCCAGGTTTATTGAGAGTCTTGTGAAGTGATAAAGAAGATCGGATTTGTCTTGTGTAGCACTTGACTAAACTGAAAAAACTGCCCCAAAATGTTCAGCTTTCCATCTCAGGATCTTGTGTATATGCTTATGAATAATGTGAAATTATTGTATATTAATAACTAGTATTGGGTTTCTTGATTGCTACACCTTAATAATCTGTGATACTGCTTTCCTGCTTCCCTTTTATTTTTCCCTACATGTTTGATTTTAATGACGATACGTAATGAGAAATGGAAGTACTTAACATTGTGAAATTGTTTAGAGGAAGAAAATGTATGTATTAATGGAAGTACTCAACAGATCACTAGATGTCAGCTGATTTTTGCTGTTGAAGAATACTTTCCTAAATTCACATGACCAGTGCAGTGTTGTTAATTGTAAATGCACAAACATGCACATAAGTCAGAACAACTGATCAAGACTAAGTGCCTTCTGTAATATGCTTTCTAAAAATGGTTTGTGAGAACAGATGGTCATTGGGTTAGAGTACTCTAAAGTGTATTTTGAATTCAAATGACTATTTGCTGCTGTCTTTCTGAGCTATCACAACCTTGCAAATTCCCATTATCTATTCCTTGAGGTGTTTCCTCCCACTGTTTTTCTGAAGTGAGAAACGTGGGACTTGTTTTAGTTAATAATGTGTAATGCTCAACTAGACAAACATTTTCCCAAAGTCATGGGTGTTGATTTAATACTAAGGCATCTTGATTTAGGCTAGCCTTTGGTCTTGCTGTCTCTTCTTGGAAAGCAGAAATTCAGTAATACTACTGAGTCTTCACTACTCTCAGTAGTAATACTGACCCCTGCTATAATTTTGCGCAAGACAATACCTACTGTTCTTCCTAGAATTATTCTTAAAGTTGCCTGCATAACTGGCACTTGCGCTGTTCTTGTGTG
Source organism: Pezoporus wallicus (assembly GCF_028554395.1). NCBI lineage: Eukaryota > Metazoa > Chordata > Aves > Psittaciformes > Psittacidae > Pezoporus > Pezoporus wallicus. Next base: position 7,119,035 of record NW_026642342.1, read on the forward strand.
TGTAATGAACTCCAGGTGCAATATGAAGTGTAAGCATTAAGGTACAAATATTTGGGGGGGGGGGGGAATCCAAGGCTCATATGTGACATGCATCTGAGAGCTTCAAAACTCAGTGTACTTTCTATTACAAAGATAAGAGGTTGGTATAATTGACCTGACAGCTATGCAAATCTTATTTCCATTGCTGAAGTTGATTTTGGGCTACACTGAATAAGAACACAATTTAAACACTGCATGAGAGAGAATCACAGAATGGTTTGGACTGGAAAGGACCTTAAGATCACCCCTAGGCAGGGACACCTGAATGGTAGACCATGTTGCTTAAGGCTCTGTCCAGCCTGGGCTTGAATGCTGACAGGGATGGAGCATTTACTTCTTTGGGCAACCTGTGCCAGTGCCTCACCATCCTAAATGAGAAAGGTGCATTGTTAAAGCTTTTGTTACCTCGGTATCAGCATTCATAAATAAAGCTTTCTTCCTTGATTATAAAATTAAGAACACAAATGCAGGTTTCAAGTTAATTTATTGAAAATCAATTAAAATTGGTTTTGCACATTTTTATTCAACATCTGCAGGTCTTAAAACATTTACTTTTGAATAAAAAGTCCATTAAGATAAAAAGTAGATTTATATTCTTTGTAAATTTTATACTATCAAAAGCAATCTGTTCTTCCAAAGCCAAATAAAATCTTCGTTATCTACAAGTCCAAATGTCAAATCCTTCACCTATGATAAATGTATTCCAGCTGCCAAAGTTAAAGCATAGTTAAATTTATTCTGTTTCATTTTCTATAATGAACCTTGCATGGGGGGAAAAGATACAATCAGAGCTCTTGGTTGTAAAATAATGATTTCTTCCAGAGGAACTCTGGTGACAATTATTGTGTTATTTTCCTTCTACCAGAAACTGCATTTTGTATTTTAAGAAGCTGCTGCAGTTCTGTCTTGAGACAGAGAAGCCAGCATTCATGAGCATCTTCAGTTAATACAACATACTATTTTGCTGCTGGATATTTAACCACTATCAGAGGCACAGCAGAGCAGCTGGGGAACCTAATCCCTTGAGGTGCCTTTGGGAAACTTGGCAGAGTTCCTCTGTTGGAAGTCTAAGCTGAAATCTAGAATCTAACAGATAAGAGGTAGGAGTCTTAGTCACAGCTTTGCAGAGCTGGTTCAGCATTTTGTAGATAGTGTGTAGCATCAGACACATGGTAATACAACCAAAGGTAAATCTCTTCTATCTAAAGGGGCAGAGACCTAGATCTTGTTTGTCTGTCCTGAAGAGACCTGGCAGTTGACTTCAGTGAGCTTTGGCTTACACCCTGATGTAGGTACATGGTCTACTGGTAATGGGAGATGTACGGGGAAATGGCAGAAGAGTATTATTCGCTACTATCAGAAAAGAATTTTTTTTCCTAGGCTTTGCCCTGACCATAGAAAGAAGCTTTCCAGTTCCAGGCAGTTTAGAATAGATTGCATCATCTGGAAAAAGAAGATATGCAGAACCCTAAAGGGAAACAGTACTATTTTGGACATAGCTTTGCAAAAAGAAAAGGCGCTCAACCACCTTCACAGCCCTCTGTAACAAGTCCTGTAAGGAATAATACTTTTGCTTATAAAAACTATTTAGAAATACTATTGCTAGGGCCCATGGTCTGAGTGCTGTTTCTGTGTACTGTAGCCCTTGCTAGCATCTGCTTCATTTGAACAAAGTGTGTTTTCATGCATTTATTGATTCTGTTTTATCTCCTTAATTTTTGCTAACAAAGTATCAAAGTTGCAATTCTGCTGTTTGTATCCAGATGACCCAACAACAGGCACAATGTAATAATACACTTCTTAAAGTGTTCAAGAAAGCGTTTCTGAAAAACACTTTTGTGAGGAAATGTATTTTAATACATTTCTAGAAGAAGTCTGAGCAACTTGGTGCATTGTGGAAATGACTGACTTAAATCTCACACCAGGGGTTTTGGCAAAAATTCTCTGTACCCTGTAACAACCACTTTATCTAGAAATTAAAAATACTTATTTGAAGACAGCTTTGCCTTTATTAACTAATTCTCCATATTCTGCTGATTATGAATTTTGAAGCCCATACTTAACTGTTCATGTATTTTGTGACTTAAATAAATAGCTAGATGTGAGAAACACTGCCCATATGAACTGAGTGTATATACATAGCTCAAAGACTTCTGAAGGTAAGCAAAAAGGGAAAGTTTAGGGCAACAGCTTTCTGTTTTCATGCCTATGTAAGTCTCCCAATTAATTGCTCCATTAGTCACAGATGTAGTAGACAATAAAAAATAAAGTGGTAAATAAGAGGGATTTGAGATTACAAACAAGAATGTTAATCTTTCCACATATTGTGACACACAGCCCCCTTTATTAAAGGGAAAGAATAATATGAGAAATAATTTCTTGAAAATTATCTATTACATGACAACAGCTAAGAGTTTGCAAACCACACTTCAGTGTGTGTGTATTTGTTTTTGTACCATAACACCTGCCTCTTGAATCTCATATAACAGCCAAAAATGGAAACAGGCTTGTACAACTGAAGACAGAAAGATCTATGAACAGGAATTACACTTATTTTCTCCAATTCTTTCCAACACTGACTCAAGTTCACATTGATGGTGCTTCTTTAAAGTGCTGATGTTAGTAATCTTGTGTATAAAAAGAGTTCTCATTTTGTTCTTGCACTGTTAGCCCAGTGTTTCTCCATGATGCCATGCAACAGAAGCTGAACATTTTTAAAAACACATAAATCAAGATAAATCATAGTAACAACAGACTACTCCAGTGGGCCCCAGTCCTGTAAACACTTAGGCACATACGTAAATTCATTCAAAGTTTAACAGCAAATAAACCCATGTTTAAGTTACCATTTAAAAAGTTTTACATGAATATGGAAAAAGTGGCAGTATTATAGAATCACAGAAGATTTGGGCTTGGGAGACCTTCAAAGCTCATCCAGTCCAAACCCCCTGCAATGAGCAGGGAAATCTTCAACTAGAGCAGGTTGCCCAGAACCATATCCAGCCTGCCCTTGAATGTCTCCCAGGGACAGAGCACCCACCACCTCTCTGGGCAACCTGTGCCAGTGCTTTACCACCCTCATTGTAAAAGATTTTTTCCCCACATCCAGCCTGAATCTCCCTTCTTATAGTTTAAAATCATCACCCCTCATCCTGATAAAAAGTCTTTCCCACTCTTTCTTACAGGTCCCTTTTAAGAACTCATCAAGGCCACAATAAGGTCTTTCTGGAGTCCTCTCCAGGTTCTACAACCCCAACTCTCTCTTTCCTCACAGGAGAGGTGCTCCATCCCTCTGATGACTCTTGTGTCCCTGCCACAAACCTTATTTAACATTACTTTTCCATATTCACCATGTTATGCATAAGTTAGTTGTTCACAATCATGAACAAATCCTACAAGTAAAACAAAATAGTAGCACTTGGAAAAATGGAAGAATGTGGGGCAAGGCCTTCTGTTTATGGTAAAAACACAAAAAACACACACAAAAAAAACCAAACCAAAACCCAAACAAGATGACCACCGCCCCCCAGCCAAAAAGCCCAATGTGATTTGAAAACCAGATGTCTACTGCCTGTTCAAAAGAATCTGAAAGGTCATGTTTGTTGTTGTTCTTCACTGTAGTAGTTTTTTTCTGCCCCTCTCCCCCCATACCTGTTATATTGTTATGATCATACTGAATATTAAGTTCTACTTTTCCTTTTGTCTTCAAAGAGACTTTTCAGCATGTAAACCTGAACAGCTGATACCACCACCATTACACCCAAGTTGACCATGGACCAGAAATTCACTCTGTCGAAGTTGCTTTCTTGTATATTCCGGTCCCGAGCCTCAAATGCTCTGAGCAGGGTCTGAATCTGGACACTTTTGCTTAGTCTGGCTTTGACACTGTTGATGGATTCCTGGTAAGTAACAAAAGAATACTTAGAACAAAAAACCCCAAACCACATGAATTAAATGTGTTGCTTGCAACACATAAAAATATTAACATTGTGTTACAATCTGTAATTCAATTTTATCCAAGATGACAGTCACTTTCACATTGAAATACCTCATTAATTTGTTGTATATCACCTAAAGAGGTTTCATTAACACAGCATTAAGGTTCTATATTAGTTTGGGTTTTCCCTTCTATAGGCAAGAGAGGGGAGAGAGAAATTAAACCTAAAACCAGTTTTTTAATATTCCACATATCTTGGAGAACTGTGGTTCCAGGTATTTAAGGCAAGCAAAAAGCAGCAATCTCTGTAGAACTAGTCAGTCTCACAACAAGTCAGGTAGCAGCAGACAAATGTCTTTTTTTCTACGTGATAATCAAATGAAGGTACTTTGTAATGCAGACTACCATCTAGACTGTAGCTGTAGCGAAAGAAAAGAACTACAATAATATTCCCATCTTTTTATGCTTCAGTGTAGTGGTTGTAAACTGCCGTTTCAGCTTCAATGCTAAAGCAGAATTTTGACAATAAATTCTGAATAGGACAATTGGAGGGTGCTACAAAGCACACTCAGTGTGTCTCAGGGAACTGGAAGAAGTACATGAACACCCTGGCCATAATAATAGCAGCTCAATATCCGCTCCTTAAAAAGGAAATGCCTGGTCCTATGATTTGTTAAAATTTCATCTGTAACATTATAGACAGTCATAACCTAAAAGCTGATCTCACCAAGTGCTGATTTACATTCTTGATATAATTATGGGGCCCTCAAATAACTGTTTGTGAGAAAAGTAATGTGTGCAGTAACAGGAGGCTACAAGTTTTAAAAAAAAGTTAAATCCAGCAATAATATTTACTCCATGAACATTTTCTCCATTGAATATTTAACAAGTATTTCAAAAGAGCTATTTTTTGGAAGCCAAATAATCTTGCAATAGTAAAGTTCATGTGTTACACAATAAGGAATATCAACACCATAAAAGAGCTTTAAAAGTAAGACACCGTTCCCCATTTTCCCCAGCAAATATGTTGTTTATCTTTAAAAAGTTCAACTCCAAAGTGTTTATGCAAGTTCCTCACGGAACTTGCAAGTGAAGTAATAAGTAAACAATGGCATCAAGTACTACTGTGAACTTTACAGAAATTACCTACTTCATAAGATCTGCAAAGCTCTCAAAGATTAGGTTCTGCAGTTCTTTTTCTTCTGAAAGATACACCAGTATGTACACAAAAAAATCCATTCAAATGTATCTTGTTATCAAGTATGTCAAGCTATCAAAATCACTCAAGTATTGCTTGTGATGAGTGAGAAGTATTTTCTTCACAATTTCCCCTCTAAGTCTTTCGAATTGTCTTGATTGCCAGTCTTAAAGAAGTTCAGGCTAGGTTTCCAGGTGCTGTTTGAACTATTTGAAAGTTTATTGTATGCCTATAGAAGATCTTATTATTGTTTCAGAATCTGCATTTTCTTTATTGCAATAACTAGAATACATAAAATGGCATTCTTTATACGAGTGTATTCAGCGTTCGTGGATGTTGGCTTAGGTTTTGTGCGTGGCTGGTCTTTGTTTTGTTTTTATGATACCTATTGGCTGTAGCAATGAACACACAATTTGCATTCTGTCAAGCACTAAGAACAGTGGTACAGGAAAACCACGTAATGCTCTTCTAAAGTAATCTCAACATTTAATGATCATGAAAGGAAATAAAGTTTTGACTTGGCAGTAGTCTTCATCCTACATCAAACAGGGTCAGCATGCAGTTTAAACAAACTTTATCATGGATGGAATGCTTGCAAAGGTGAACCTGCAGTGTAGTACAGATTAACTGCTGTCCTGTTTATTATTATGAAGAGAGGAAATAACATTTTAAGGGCAAAAAAGACTAGTGAAGTAATACATAAATTATTGAAGATTATATTATATGAAGATATATTGAAGTATTCAATATGTGGTTGGAGTATTTCTGCAAAGATGGGAAGAAGAGGCTAACACAGTATTTTATTTTCAAACATTAATAAAAATCCGTGCAGTGATTTCAACTGTGTATCACTGGCATTAAGCAATACTTTAATACAAGTATTCATTTTGTTGCTGATAGAGACAAATTTTAGCAGTAGTGTCACTTTTAAACCACGACACGTAAGAAGAAACTTAAATTGGAAACAGAGTGAGTTTGAGAGCTAGGCAGTTTCTTCTCTGGAAACAAGAGACCCATGGTGTTAGACTTGATGTATCAGTAAAAGCAATATATAGAACTGGAATGATGCACCAGACCAAGGCAGCACAGCTAAATGATACTGAGGGGTTTTTTCCAAATGCTCATGCTCAAAAGAATTAAAAAGATTAAATACTAACCAGAATGTCTTCCAATTTCATATCTAGGAGATCTGTGCCTGTGACATCCTTCTTCCAGTCTTCCTGATCTTCTCCGTCTTCTCCCATGTTGTCCAGGATCAGTTCAAAGAAAATCACCTTTTCAGAAATGGTACTGAATGTGTTGTCAAAGCAGAACATATAATCTCCATCTTCTGTTTCCACCCTGTGTATATAAGCAAATGTCATTAACTATGCTTTTTTGTTCTGGTCCTGAAAAAGCAAGTTTTGTAAGCAGACTTTCCTCTTAAAGAGTGGCAGTCATCTGCTTAGAAATAACTAAATTATGCTTCTTTATACAAAAAGAAGGACTCAGAGACGCATTACAGATTGCACAGGCACAGCATAACAATCACGCTTACTCTAAAGGCTTGAAGTTACGGAGAAGTTTGCTTTCATTTTACTTTATTGGAATTTTGTGTCATTGCTACTCATTACAAAAAAGCTGTATTATGAGAGGAATTCTTATAGTTGATAGTACAATTAGAGCAATTACTACATATCTTGATAAAAGTGCTGGGAAAATGGGGAACATTTCCACTTATTATTTATATGACTCATAAGATCTTTTGATATTACATGTGGATACCTTTTTCAACTCCACAGTAACTATTTTTGTTTGCTGACCTTTAAGAACGATCATTAAACCAAAAATATCTTTCACTTTATGGTACGATCCATGTAAAAAGCATTTCCTATTAGAAAGTCTTTCATCATACTAAGGAATAAAAAGTATTCAACCTTCGGTTTAGTTACATCTGCTAAAGAAACCAGAAAAGTACTTTATATAACACTTCTAATTTGTAGATGTTAAACTTACGTATGAACTCCATCTGATTTTCTTTCATCAAAAACTAGAGTTTCACCCTTTGGAGACAGTAAGTGAAAATCAACATCTAATCCTGCTCCATCTAGAACCTGTGAATCAAAAAAAAAAACCAAACAAAACCACTTCCAACCAGTGCAATTGCTTTTGCATTGCTGATAGTAACATTTTCAGGGAAGAGAATAGATACAGGAAGAATCCAAAAGCTGAATCTGTCAGTATGAGTTCACACCAAGCTAATTTGAAACAGATTATAAACTGGTTCAACCCAAAAGCATTTTAAGCATTTAAAATCTTAAACTAAACATGACCAATCATGCTGAGCTGCTATTGACCCTTTCCCTATTAGTTTTTAATACTGTGTACAATTTTATCATTGGGCAGGGCAAACAACCTGTAAGAACACCAGCCGATGGCCAAATCTAGCATTTCTATGACACACATGATCAATGGGTAAGTGCCAGAGCTAGTTTTATGTTGAAAACCTTGTAACAAAAGTCTGTCATGTTTATGCATACATATATTTGTACAAGAACACAAGCTATGCAGCCTCATCCCCAAGATCTTTCTGTTGTGTGAATTAGCAGTGTAGAAGACAGTACTACACTTCCTATGCCACTCAAAACTGTACCACAGGTCACCTTACCTTCTAATCAGATTCAAGGGCTGAATTCTCCAAGGGCATTCTCATTTCCCAAAGGCAGAAGGAATTGAAGGCATTTAGCTTCCTAAGCTCACAATAAGTGTGTACAGTACAACAAAGCTGTGCTGCTTTAACTGACTACAGTTGTATCACCACATCTGTTGTGTTGTAGAAATTTTCTACAGGGAAGGTAGGAACTGTAAGGGGGTCAGAGTGGGATAATTTTATGACTTGGGTCCATGCTAGGAGATTTTTTGTGTTCACTTGTTTTCCAGTGAGCTATTTGAGTACAGCAATCTGCTTCTGCTGAAATTTAGGGCAAAGTTTAGACCAGCGTAGTGACGTTGGAGACTTACCAAGAAGAAGAGAAAGGACAACATGAGTAGCTAAGAGCTGACCTAATTAAAACCCATATATAGTGATATGTCTTTAGGGCTATGATACAATCTAAATATCCAGAACAAAGCTTCCTATCACCATAGTTTACTGCATTATGTCTTTGACCTGCATCCCACATTAAGCACTTCTATGATTTAGCATAACTCAGGATAATTAAGCACAAAATCAATTATTTTCAGTATCATACAGAGGTCCTTTTCTAAACATTCAAATAAATAGATGAATCCTTACTGTTAGCAGTAGTGGTGAGAAATTTATGCCCAAGTAGAAATAAATTCACTGTTACACACATTTGTTCTCCCTAAAATAAACTCCTATGTTATTGATCCCAAATAAGTTTCCTTTTGCTTAGACTGGGCTCTGAACAGAACTTGAACACCTCAATCTTTTATTCTTGCTCAGTTATGCTACAAAATAATCAGCAATTTCAGCTTTGTAGTTTTAGTTGGGAGGCAGAAAAGGGAAAAATGTGATGGGGTAAGAGACAGATCCCAGCCAATTCTAAGGCACAATACTAGGCCAGGAGAATAGTCACTGCAGCTTCCCTGTCTATGCCTGCTCTATTGAGAAGTCTATTTTAAGGAATTAAAAAGAAAGAGACGAGAACACTCACAGAGTATCTGGGGAACTCTGCTCTTCCCAAGAAGGGCATCAAGACCTTAACGTTAGTATAGTTAAATGAGGCTGTTTCCAAAAACCTTGCATCACTGAGATTAAAAGTGTTTTACCAACACAAAGATAGGCAAGTAAAGGGTCTGCGCATCAGCAACAATTTTGTTTAAGCTTTAGAACTACTACGCAAGGCCAGGGCCATTACATTCCTACATTTATTCCCGTTTTAAAGGAATGGCAACTTGAAATCTTGTAAAGAAGTGATCTATTTAGAATAACTATAAATAGGCTGTAAACGTTGGGAGGGTTTCCCCCCACCACAAAGGCAGAGCTTTCGCTACCGTGTAATTCCAACACGGGTCTTTCAGCGCTACACAGGGCCGGCGGCACCGCAGGCACGGCGCACATCCTGCTCGGGGCCGCTGATCGGGAACGACACCGGGACGGAGCCGGCGAATCCGGCCGCGGCCCCGGGCGGGGGGTGCGCGGCCCCCGGGAGAGCAGGGACGAGCCTCTGTCAGAAGGAACCGGCAACCGAACCGCCCCGCCCGTCTCCCGTCAGCCCTGCCGTGCGGTAAGGCCCCTCGCTCGCTCGCTCGCCCGCCCGGGGCGTCCCTGCAGCCGCCCTGCCTGACCTGATACTCGAGCTCCAGCGAGGCCTCCTTGCGCATGGGCTGGTAGAAGCACTCCTTGCGGCCGGCGGGCAGCGTGAAGGTGAAGTCGCTGTCCAGGGACGGGCTGAACTCGGCGACACCGGGCGGCGGTAGCGGGACTGGGCTGATGAAGCCCGCGGTGTTTGAAGCGGGCTGAGGCTTGGGCCTTGCGGGCTCCGGTGAGGGAGGGATCGGTGCTGACAGCTGAGGGGTAGCCCCTTTTCGCTTCTCCCGTCTCTTTGGTCCTCTGCAGAGCGCCGAGGCAGGGAGCGCAGTGCTGGGCCTCAGCGATCTGGGTCTCCCCGAGGTGGGATCGCCGCCGTGCCGGGTGCCGGTCTGCGCGGCCTGGCGGCGGAGGGACCCCCGCGCTGCTGGGAAAAGGCCAGCATTGGTTTCTGTGCATCATCTGAGTTCGTTTCCCGTATCAAGCCCGGTTTATTAGCTCACATTCTGCGGTGAGGACGCGTGTCGTGTTGTCTCGACACACCCCAGCTGAGCAACTCACTGTGTCTCTTCTATGAAGTCCTCGCTGCTCTGATCTTTAATTTCGGTGGTTATTGAATGGCAAGGCAAATTTTTTGTCTATGTGCCATCCCTGGAGACAGGCTGGATGTGGTTCTGGGCAACCTGATCTAGTTGAAGATGTCCCTGCTCATTGCAGCTGATTGGACTAGATGAGCTTTGGAGGTCCTTTCCAACCCAAACTGTTCTATGTGTGTGATTGTGTATGCTGTCACGTTTTCAGTCACCCTGCCAGCTGCACGGGGCTTCTGAAGTAAATAAGGTGTGTTGTACAAGGGATCTTTGACAACCAATGTATAGCAGGCTTTTCTGGTTTTCATAGTTCATGAAGCTTCTTGCACTTTATGAATACACAATGAACTAAAATTTTTCTCAAAAAAGACAATTTGTACAGAGTGATTTTTATAGAATAGAATTATAAAATCAGCCAGGTTGGAAAAGACCTTTAAGATCAAGTCCAACCATTACCCCAGGACTGCCAAGACCACCATTAAACCGTGTCACTGTGGGCATATCACTCATATCTTGTGAATGGGGGGAGAGGTGGTGTGTGAAATGTCACCAATGACATTTGTCAAGTCAGTATTAGGTGAGGTTTTTTTTAGCTTCCTCTTTTTCTCCTAGTTGCTTTATTTTGGTGTCTTTAAAAGTAACTTTGCAAATACTTTTAACATATATTTAACAATGTTTTGACATTAAATGTTACTTTAGTCATACGTGTGGTGCCAGTGGATTGTACGATGTGGACTTGCTCTGAAAGTGCTGCTTATGAAGACCTTGCAAATTTGCAGTCATTATGGAATCAGCTGAGGAGAACTGAAAAAAACCTACAAACTGTAGAGGAAGAGCTTTCCAGGTATGAGTGTGTTTGGGAATGAGATCAGCCCATCTCTTGTAGTGTAATTCTATCTTATTCAGTTTAGTGGATTATCACAAGTAGCTCCCTTTATGCTTTTCTTTTGAAAACTCCTTATGAGCAATAATAATAGCATAGCAACTTTTTACTTTCACTCCTAGCACTCATACGAGTGAGCGTTATGGACCCTGCTTGGATGAGGCTGTAGACTTCACTCTGAAGGACCTTGTTCAGCCTAACTGCAACTATCAAGGCTTTTCCAGCTGTAAGAAGAATGCTGGTAAAACATCAGGCAAGAATTTTCAAAGGAAATCTGAAGTAAATATTGCACTTCATTACTTATTTTTATTACTTTGGTTTTCTATTCTTTACTATGTTTATGAGAATTGTTTTGCTTTTAGGGCTTGGAGTCGATACAGCATAGCAATGGACAATCATATCAACAGACAACTCTTAGACAATCTACGGAGCTGTCTTAAACATAATATGATTTCAGTATGTTTGTTCTGCAGAGTTTCCATTGATGTGTATGTTGCTTACATATGCATAAGTGTGTGTATATATATATATAAAATACATATATAAACCCATTTGTTATATCTAGTCTTGCCCAGTATCCACAACTTCTGATAGAACCATGGAAGAAGATGAACATCTTAAGGAGAAGCTGGATGCCCTTCATGAGCAAAATGCATCTTTGACTTCTCAGAACCATTACCTAAAGAACAGAGTGGAAACAATGAACTTCGAATTGCTGCAGTCAAAAACAAGAGTATGTATCTTCAGTATATTCATCAAAAAACAAAAACAAATTCCCTCAAAAGCCCCAGTGACCATGACTTTTGAGTGTCATTCCAAGCAGAACATGCTGGGTTTTGTTTTTTCTAAATATTAGGTAGATTAAAACTTCAATATTCTATTTTTACATAATATTCAGCATTCACTTTGGAACAGGATAGTATAGAACCTATTTCTTCATGGGCAAACCAACTATATTAATTATGAATTCTATCTGTTCATGTTCCAAACTTTAATCTAAAGCCAGTAAGTCACAGAATGAAGAATACATTATGTAGGAAAATAGATCAATGTGTTTAGTACTGTACATTCACATGTCTGAGCTACATGGGGAATAATGGGAACAATAATGGCATGGTAGACATTTGTCTAGGAAATAAAATTTTTAACCTTTCAGGTTGGATTAATATTGTTATTTTGAAAAAGTGAAGGTGGGTTAGAAGGAAATATTGTATCTAATAAATCGTTGCTGATTTAATACACACTTGTTTTTTCAGGACAAGTCTATTCTTGTATTGAGCTTATAGCTAACATTAAGAAAACATAGCTATGGTTAATGCACTTTGTGCATCTCCAGCCCTGGAGATCTATAAGTAAATAAATAGGTAGATAAATGTTTGTCTGTCATGGACAGAACAAATAGTGGAATATAAACTTTTGAGGAAAAATTAAGAGACAAGATCAACATATAAAGAAATCAGTCTGCTAGACAGTGTACCACACTGCAGTGGTGCTAGGGAACTGGAAGGGTGTCAGTTGGAAGACTGAAGTTCAATTCCTGTAGATGAACAATCATCTTCTGCAGTAAGGTTAAGAGCACTGTATCATTCAGTAAGCAGATTATTCTGTGTCTCATCTGAATGTGTGGGTGTATGTGTGTGTGTATATACATATTCACACAGAAGTGTTAATTAAACCCCAAATATGTTTCTGTTTCAGATTTCTTATCTTGAATCGACTTTAGGTACACATTTAGTCAGCATTCCAAAGCTGAAAGAACAGATTGTAAACTTGGAAGCAGAAGTTTCAGCTCAAGATAAAATTCTCAGGTAATAAGTGTACTTCTATATCATCATTTTACTGTGGTCTGCTTGCCAGCGCAATCTCCTCTTTGGGATGTCATGGTACTGTGTGGGTCTTGTAATCTAGGGCTTGAAACTTTCACTTCAGAGCCAAATTTAGGAGGAGGGAGTTGTTTTATTTTGTACTGAATGTCCTTCAAGAAATGGAGGAAAAAAAAATAAAGGTTGTTAAACCAGTTCATAATGTATGTTAAACATGAATGTGCCCTTATAACTAACTAGAGTGATTGTATGTTACACGACTATATATCTTCTGTTGTAAACAAGCATACATATTTTCAAACATGATTGTGCAGCATGTAAAGTAAAAGATTTATTCTTCATGAAAATATTGATGGAGACAAATGCCAGACTAAATGTAAACAGTGTCCAGAGGCTGTCAGGAAGACATACCTGTCTGTCAGTTTCTTACAACCTCATGCTATATAATATTCAAATAATATCTCGATATTCTGTCTTCACTAAAGAAGTAAAAATTCTTAATTTATATTTTAGTGCTGTTTCCCATAAGTGCATCCTGACCAGTCACTCCTGAAAGAAAAAAGGTTATTTCTGTGTTCAGATGTCATGGCACAGAGTCAGCCATCTACGTCCTTGGCAGTTGTGACGCCTGGTGCCTATTGATGAGCTTTGGACACCACTCCAGACTGCAGACATCCTTGTGGGGAATCTGGAGACTATGGATGTTCCAAACCTAGTTTTAAGAGTTGGAGGGTGTTTGACTAGTGCTTTGCAAACATCTTGTGGGGTAGAGAGCAATAAAAATTGGGTTTCTTTGCAAAAATATTTCCTATTTTTTTTGATTATGCTTTGTTTATTTGATAGAGATGCAGAAGATAAACTAAATCTATGTCAGAAAACAGCAATGGAAAGAGGAAATATGTTGCAGAGATATAAAAAGGACTATAAAAACCTGAAAATGGAGTTAATTGAACAAAGCAAGAAAGGAAAGAGGTAACTAAGCAATTTTAATAAATGGAATACTGAGTAATAGTGTGTGTTTATTTCCATTGGCAAATGTTTACTTTGTGGGATCACATTATTTCTCTGCTTTAAGAACAGACCTTACTTACACTATCAGACCACATCTGATAATATAAGTGAAAGTAACACAGTAATTTGTAATGGTAACATAAAAAATTACAGTGCCAAACAAATTGTAACACTCTTTATATTCCCTAAAGAATTATCTGATAGATGAAGTCAACAGAGCTTAAAATATGCTCACAGTTCTAGATTACAACTAATTCTCCATTATGTTTTCTCAACAGTCTTAATTTCAATTTATTTATGTTACCTTTGCCAAGTATCCTATGAGATCAAACAGTATTATAGTTTTTTTTAATGACATGGTGGTTATCTTTTGTGCCTGTTCAGGGGGCTTCTGAATGATGTTCTTACTCATATGATTTAGTCTTCAAAACTTCAAAAATGGAGTTGAAAGAAATACTGAAGAAAGAAGTGTTTGTTATATACAAAATTAATAACCAGCACTGGGAAGTATTCCCTTTTATCGTTGGTACATGTCATGCAACACTCAGGAGTGTTTCAGAGGACTCGAAACCCCCCAGAATCACATACAAAAATAAAATATTCATATTTTTTGAGGTACAAAAAAAAGTAGCAAATTAGCTCCACAATTTAATACCAGCTATTCATTCTGCTATTACACAGGTTTCCTTAATGGTCACTGCTGAGCTTAATGGCAGTCCTGCAAGGAGCAGGGAGTTGGACTTGATGATCTGTATGTGTCCCTTCCAACTTGAGATATTCTATGAGTCTATCATATCTAGTCTATGTTGGGTTGTTTTTTCTTAAAAAAGGAGAAATTGTGTGTGAATATACTCATTCTTTGGGCACTGTTTAAATCTTGAAGTTTGCTGGTAGTTGCAGGTTGGTTTACACTAGTAATCATTTTGTCACCTATTTTTTCCCTTCAGAATAGACACGATTTAGTGGAGAGCTGAAATGTGTCCACAATAAATTTTCCTGAAGTACTTTTGACTTTGTCTTGCAAGAACCTACAGTGTGTGCTCAGAACTCAGTATGCAGCAGTACCGAGTGCTGTATTTTTGGGGTTGATATGAAGAAAGTAATAGAAGCACAATTTAATCGAGAGAACATTTATATGTTATTCTTAATCTTACCTGTCTGTATGGTACTGTTGAAAAGGGTGCTGTAATTCCATCCCAATCCCCATTTCCCTTTCCTGTTTCTTCATTTAGCCTAGTGGTCGTGTGGCTACTGGAGTGTTAGGTAATTTCTTTTGGCTGTTGGAAGCTACCATATACAATCCTATCACCTCCAAAATGTTATTTTAAAGAAATGAGAGTGATAAATAACAAGGCTCCTGCCTGCGCAATTCATTTAGCTGTATTACCTGGGGCAAAAAGCCAGGCCTGAATTAATGCCTTAACAAAGCATTTCTTGAGCCTTTTGAATGCTAACCCTTTGTTTGGCTTGTGTACCTACCCATGAAATTGCCTCTAACATTCCTATAGCTAGACAAATGGAAATACTGTGCTACTGGTGAAGAAATGCTTTTATTTATTCACTGTTCATTCAGAGCATGTGGGTTAAAACTAGCTGTACTTAGTTACTAGTTGCAAATGTCAATAGAAAAACTAAGCTTCTGCCACGTATTAAAAGCAACATAGTATTAACAATTATTACAGGTTGTTTTTAATCAGTAATTACAACCACTTATTGTTCTTTGGCCGAGCAAACTGAAGTGCTTTAGACTTAGACTATTTTCTTTCTTATTCTGAAATCTTTTCTCTCCTACTCTGAATACTTTTGCCATGTCCAAATGGGCAGCACTCTTCAGACAGAGAAACAGTGATCCGAAGGTAGGCTGTACTTAGATGAGGAACTTGTCCTGTCCTCACACTGCCCATAGTGGAAGAAAAACATTAAGCAGTTTGAATCTTAATGAGCACTACTATCTCCTGCTTCCTTATCACACACGCTAATCCGGTCCCTAAAACGGGTTTTTACTGCTAGGGACAGGTGGATGATTTGAATCAAACTCTTTTTAAAGAGGAATCAGTTTAAGCGTTCTTGGTCTTACTGGAATTTTGCTTATGTTAATATGCCATTTATTTATTAATGACATATTAATATGCCGTTAATATGCCAAATTAATTTATGCCTCGTGACATTTTTTTTAATCTAGGGCTTGGAAAGTTGGAAGAAGAAAGGAAATTACCTGGAGCAATTACTTCAGGAGTTGTTTTTAGTATCTGGAGGAGAGTTACATAATGATTGAACTTTGTGAATTTTAAAATCGCTATGCTTCTTTGCAGGGCAGAACAACAAAGAAATGAAGCTTTGTTGAGCGTGGAGGAGCTGACAAGAGCTTTCAAAAAGTATAAAGAGAAAATAACTGAAACATTAGAAAAGGTAGCAGTTTATTCTTCACTTGTTTTTGCCATGCTGTTAGGTTTTTGCTTCTTCCAGTAAGGCAGCTAATAGCAACAGGTTCACCAGTGAGTCAATTGTTTCTGCTTATTGTTGGCCAAGTCATAAGAAAGGTGGGACAGGGTAAGCATTTGTGGTTAGAACTTCAGTTATTCAGTTTTAGATTGTCTTCTCACAGTCTGGACAGTCTGCATCTTTGGGGTATCCTAATGCTGCCTATGTTTCTTCTGACTCCTGCTTGCCTGCTCGGAAATTTACATTTTAAAAGCATATGATCCTTTTGAAAGAATTCTTTTGATTCCATCTGTATAAGCTGTTCAATGAAATATGAGCTAGAGAAGAGATAAGATAAAAATGAAGTAATCTCCCAAAGTTCCTGTGGTCAAAATTGTTAATATTTCTGGCCTTGTGGGAGGAGAAAAAAAAACAGGCCTGAGACAGTTAGCTTTTACAGAGCATTTTTATTTGATTAGACTTCTTTCCCCGTGGAATGTGGAAAAAGTTCTTGCCAACCACAAATATGCCCTGAAATATTAAACCAAAATAACATTACTTTTTTCCCAAATTGCAGGAAAAAGCAACTTCTTTGTTCCTCTCCTTCACCACAGGGAGCGACAGAATTATCTACAGGCTTACCAGAAAGAAAGAAAGAAAACAAAACAAACCAACCACCCCACAGCATAATGTTTATAGTATTCATTTAAGAAAATGCTGTTGGCCACAGAAGCTTAGATTATTGTTGTATAGTAACAAAAAAATATTGCTTTTTAAGGTTAAAGCTGAAGAAGTAATCTTGGGAAAACGTTTGATTAATAGTGAAAAAGAAAGAGAGAAGTTGAATGAAAAGTGTGTCAGCTACAGAAAGGACCTAGACATCCTAGAAGAGCAATTAAGGTAACTCAAAGGCTCTTAAAAAATCTCTGTACGGTGATTTGAGAAGAAACTGCATCTTACAACTCTCACTATGAACTTGCTGCTCGATACATGTAGTTCAAATGAAATCAAGACCAGTGTCAGTGAACACTTAGTATCAGTATCAGCAATACAACAGATGAACCAGAATACTAAAAAGGTAAAAAATGTTAGCATACGCTTAAACATTTCTAAATTATTTTCTCTAAATAATCCTTAAATCCACCAGCTGGTTGTCTTTAGTGTCATTAGGTTTGGACGAGTGTTTTCTTGGACAGTTTCAGGTATCCCATTCACATGTACTGCCCACACTCACATTCTTGTCTTAACAGTTGTTCTTTAGGCCATTTTGGCAAGGGTGGGCAGTGTGGGAGCACCTTTCCGCTAGCTTGAGCCTGTTGAATAGCTCTCTGCTCTTGATATGGATCTTCCTCTGGACTGCTGTCTATTCTCTGCTAACTTGCACTGGGTTTGGCACTCATCAGGACCTTCGAGCTAATTCAGTTTGCTAAATCAGGAGGTACCTAATAAAGTAAATGATTTGTGGTGGGCTAAAAATAGTTGGCCCACAGTACAGTCAGATAGGGGAGAGAAAAAATAGGACCCCTCCCTGTCTTGTTAGTAGCAGAATGCTAGACTAGCTCAGTCTTAGTACATTATCTTCATCCATTCTGATTTTAGTTATCATTACATAGTTATGTTATCCTGTTCTTAAATTTCCTTGGCTTCAGCACAATTAAAGCCACCTTGATCTATTTCCTACCAGTGAATCTTCTGATAGTACTTAAACCTTTATTAAATTGCTTAAGAATGAGAAGTAATATATTCCCTCCTTTTGTTTGCTGATAGCAGTTTGCATCCTGGTCTTTAGAAACAGTGAAAGCTTAGGACAGCAATGAAAACTCTTTGGTCTGTTGTATAGAGCGATGGTCTGTTGTATAGAGCGAATCCTAGATTTTGAAATGAAGGAAACTAGTAAAACAGTATAGTTATGGTGTTGCCTTCTAGTACTTTTAATAATGAAAATCCTCTATGTTGAGCTATACCTTTTAAATGGATATACTTCTTTAGGCAATTAAAGGAAGAGAATCATAGCATGAAAGAAGAAATTAAGACACTTGAGGTAAAGAACACTGAAATGGTGTCAATGCTGACTCGATCTGATCAGAAGATCAGGGAGCTTGAGAGTGAGCTTCATGAAAAAGAAATAGTACTTCAAGAGAAAAATGTTCTAATAAGTGAAAACACAGAGCTGAGAGATCTTATTGCACAGCAACGTATCCGCTTGAAATTATGCCATCAAGAAATTGAAGATTCAAGGGAAGAGCTCCACATACTAGAAACCATTATTTCCCAGTTGTCTCTAAGTACAGCTGAAGAGGTACAGAAACTGATACATCCTTAAAAATTGTATTACGTGTCTTAAACAATTCTAATTGACATTGCGTGCAAATCCATTGACATTCTTGAGAAATTATTTGCCTAAAATATCTTTGCTTTTTTAGGATGCATGGATGACATGTTTTCTCAAATGAAATAATTTTGTCTTCTCATTCAAGAACAAGGAATTGATGCTTTGGATTGCTTAATCAGCCAGCATTTAAAATTACACTTTCTATTTCTGTGTTCTGTGTATTGATTCTTCAGATGCATGTATAATCTCTAAGACATGATGATGTCCTATTATCATATTCCACTGAGGTTCTTCTCAGCGGAACATTTACCATAAGGCAGACATATTTTGTCAACCTCCACAATGGAGAAATCAGAGCAGGAGAGATGTTTGTAGGAAATTTTTTTTTTTTTTTACTGTGAAACAGAAGGCACACCAACCCTGGCTGCAAGTGAACTTTTGTTTTGCCAGGATGAACTCTGGCTCATGAGCCTGAAGTTTATCATTAAACTGACTGATTGGGAGAGTCATGTAAAAATCCCAAAGTTGTGAACTGACTGGGGTTACTGGAGGAACTGTTTTTGGGAAGTCAGGAAGGGCTAGAGAGATGTATGGGGTGAGGAGTACACAATCCATCAGATGTGTTTATTTTTGAACTATAAATGTGAGTACGTGTAATGAAACCAAAATCAAAAAATGCTTTCTGTATGAGTTTGGAATTGCCAAAGTGACCTCTGCTGAAAAGAATATAGTAATTTTGTATAAAAATATATTTTGTATAAAATTGTATAAATTATGTGTATAACACATGAATTAATCATACTGTGAAGCAATAAAGTTGATTTTGCATTGAACTTGATTTTCCCTTAACTTTTAGTTTAAATGGCACCACTTGAAACACCAGCTATCCCACTCTTCAACAAAAGAAGCTCTCTCTGAGTCTTGTGAATTGAGTAAACCATTGATTGCAGACCAAAGGTATTACTTTCTGGTTATGGAATTATGGCAAGAATAGGCAGATAATAAGGTGGCATCAGAACTAGGACATACGAAAAATGTTAAATAGTTTTCTTCTTTCTCATAATAGCATTAAATTGGCAATGAAAGAAGCAGAAGCTCAAAAGACTTGTGCAAATCTAACTGTCTGTACTGGAGCCAAGCATCTTTCTAATGATAATGAAGGACAAGAAAATAGCACGTTATATGACCTGGAAACAGAGCTTGTCATATTGCTCAGAAGTCAAGGAGGTAAGCTTACAGGAGTAGCTGTGCAGTTCTGTCTGATTAACCCACAGAATAGGAATTTTTTGGTGGGGTTTATGTTGGTTTTATAGTGTTTTTTTTTTTCTTTAAATACATCTGTGTGAGCTAGCAAATATAGTTTGGTTGAGCAGGGAGCATTTTGCCACCTTGAAATTTGGGGAATTGTTATGTTCTCCAGGCACGATATTCTTCCTTCTTTTGCTAGTCAAGTTACTTGTTCATAAATATCCAAGCTATGAATCGTGTTGAAATAAACACATGTATGTTTTCTTCATGGAGGCTATGCTGAGGTCTCCATATTTTCTTTGATTCTTTTCTGTGTATCCTGCTGTTGCAGAATTTCTGCTATTGTTTCTGCGATTACTGTTAAGACTCCTCCATGAAATGACTTCAGGGCACTTACATAATCACACTGTCTTCAATAATTTGGGAGTGTTTGGCAGTTGGTTTTTTGGTTTTTTTTTTGTTTGTTTTTATGAGTCACAGCTTTCCATTATATTATGGGGAAAAATAAACAGTTTTTTTTCAGGATACTATATGTGTTAGTTGAATGTGCTGTCATGATATTACATTCCTTTTTGGCTTGTATGATTATTGTTTGAGTGTTGGTTTGTAAATTAACCTTAAATTTCTTTTTTCTACTTTGAGAGAGGAGAAAATGTCAGCAGTTGGAACTTATCAGCAAACAATTTGAAAAGGAGAGGCAAAGATTCCAGAAAGAGACAGAAGAATTACGCACTAAACTGACAAAAGCAGATGAAGAGAATTCTTCTTTGAAGACCAGCATGGCTCAGAGAGCCAGTCATTTCCAAGTCATGCAGGAAGACCTATTGAAGAAGGCTTCAAAAGCTAGTAGCTTAGAGAAAGAAGTAAGTTTTTAGCAGCACTGAAAAGATACGTCACTTTTTGATTGAAAGATAGTTAAGACAGTAGTTATAAAAAAACTGCCCTATTATTTTAAAAATCTGGCTTATTTAGGAAAAATTGTAAATAAACTTTTGAACAAGCGGGAAAACTTATGTAACAGCCTTAATTTGTTACTTGCCAGAAAACTTAAAGCTGACATAGTTAGTGATCTTTACTACTACTATTTTGATTCATTATGCGGAAAATATGCACAGTCTTGTGGCTTCCATATGGTTGAATTAATGTGTAATCTTAAAATGCAGAAACACTTATATTTTTCCTCTTTAAATATTAGTACAGTTGCCAGAGATTAACATTCTTACTGAAGGGTAGCAAAAGACAGAAGTGAAGCTTCAGCTAGCTCTTGTTTGGTTGAATAAGTTAAAATGCTGATGTTTACATTCTGGTGCTATGTGTTTACAGAATTCCAGCATAATGGCATTTACAGTATTTCCTAATAATGGCCATACATGTTATAAATCTGCAACAGCTAATTTATTCATATGACAGTAACAATTACAATTAATTGGATAAATTTGAGGTAAATTATCCTGAATTTTTCCCTTAAGTAATAAAGCTTAATAGATCATACAAAAAAAACCCCACACCCAAATAAATAATTCATAACACTAGGAAGCAGTAGTAGCTAAAATGGAATTGGTAAAAGCATATACAAGTAAGAAAGTATACACAAATACTTGAATAAACAGTTGTCTTCATGCTGTTTTGTGCCATATTTAATTTCAGATAACAAAGAAATCTTCTCAACTTTCTGTACTTGAGAAACAGCTGGAAGAAAAGACTACTGTTTACTCTGTTGTTGCAACAAGAAATACTGAGTTGGAACAGGAACTCATGGTAAAATGTTCTCAGTGGGAAACTACATTTATGTAAAAAGACAGAAATGGAGATTAAAATTCAAGTGAAATATATGTAGACCTGTGAATGAAAGTCTTCTAAATGGTAGTAAGTGAGGAAGATGATCTGACATCTTGGAGCACTGTAATTCTTGTCTGGGTATTATACAAACTCTTAGTTTTGAGAAGGGGTCTAAGGTGGCTAGAAAAAACTATTTATGTGGTCCTTTGAAATGGAAAGCTGTATTTTAAAGATTCCATCTATTGATGTGAACCTAGAGCTGCTTTTTGTCTTTGTCAGAAGTTCCTAGTTCCAGTTGTTATAATCTGCGCCACCTGTCCACCTTGGTAGATACGTTGTCTCTATGCAGTAGCTGCATTTAGTGGCGTTCTGTAACTGTGTTACAGGTGTGACATCCTTGGAGATGAAACATGCTGTGCGTAACTTCATTATTTTCCATTTTGTTCTTTTATGAAATCTAGCAACTCAATCATCAAATAAGACAGTATTTAATAACACAGCTAAGTATTTTTATTAAGTTGTTTTATTATTGTTGTTGCTGTTTCCCAGGAAAAAAACAGACGCATTTATGAGCTGGAAACAGCTGTCAGTGAAGAACATGAGAAAATAACTTCTGCCTTTGAAAAAACAAAGTTGGCTCACCTTGAGCAGCACAAAAAGATGGAGAAACAGGTTGAACTAGTAAGCGCTTCTCTGTGTGCTTGCATGTGTGAGTGATACACTTGATAACTTTTTGTCTGTGTTAATTTCTTTGTCTTTTTAGTAATTCTGAGGCAGCTGTCCAATTAAAAATTTACATTACAAAGTTATATCTTCTCCTTAAATTTCCTGATTTTTAGTTCATTTTTCCATCTAACACTACATAACTGCATGATTTCCCTCAGAGATCTTCATATCCTCCTGCTCAACTGAAGAGAAATAGGGACTTAAGAAGAATACTGTAAAGTATAGCTTTTTTTCCTACTGGGGTTAGACCAGGACAGCTTCTAACAATATTCTCTTGTCTGCTGAACCTCTGCCAGCCTGAGCCTCACGAGCATCTGTGTTCAGGGAGAAGTGTTGGTAGGTTTTTCAGTCTTTAGAGAAAAATTCTGTTCCTCCATGTGATTAGGAGTACAACTGTGGCTATTTCTAGCTGTTGAGGAAGCTTGTCATCTTCTACTAGAGAACGTATATGCATGTCTTACTGTCTTGGCTGATGACAGACAATTACACTCTGCCTGCCTTCATTCTCTTGATACTCCTATTGCTTTAAAATATTAAGCATTTAGGATTTCTTGATACTTTTAAGACTGTGCAGTACTGCTGATGGCAGGAATGTACTTACTTTTCATTCTTAAAGTGATGGGGGAATAGAACCAAATGACATATTTAGATGCACAAATTATGTGAAAAAGCTTATTAAAATAATAAACCATGAATTACTTACGGACAGCTTCAAAAACAGCTGGTGAAGAAAGATCAACAATTAATTGAACAAGATAAAACAATATCTATGTTGCAAGAAGATGTTATACATAAACAGCATCGCATTGAATCATTGGATGGGATGCTGATAGAAAGCAGAGAGGTAAGGTTGGACCTTGACTTTCGTTAAATGCAAATCAAACAAGTGTTTCTTTAAATGCAAATCAAACAAGTGACTAATAGTGATGAAAACAGTATCAATAAACACATGGAAAAACTGGAGAAAATCTAAGATCCTTATGGTTTTGCTTCTTAATTTTTGTTTGAGTAATTGACTCAATCTAGTCCACATCTCCTGCTTCTGCTATATATTGTACAAACTTTAATGGCCTTTCATTATTTTCCATCTCAGCATTCTGGTTTTGTCTCTGGTTTGCTCCTTGGGCTCCCCACTGTAATCAAAGGAAGGAGATCTGGATAAAGAATATTTGTCTCTATTCTGCAGTAGGTGGAAACCCAAGAATATTCTATTATGGCAATGCTTTATTCCTTTTAATAATTCCTGCTGCAGAATATGAAGGGACACCTATCAGGAACCAGATTCACTTCAGAATATGATGTACACAAATACAGTATGCCTGCAATTGTGTTTTAAATACACTGATTTTTTTTTTTTCCTGATTCTTTGTATGGGGTTTTATTAGTTAGATTATTGCTACTATCTTCACATGCTGTTCTCTTAAATAAAAATATTTGTGCACACAGGAAATGGAAAATCAGAGTGTCAAGAAAGATCAAGGATTGAAGATCCTGAAAAGTCAGTTAACAGAAGAAACAGTCAGAGTTAGTAAGCTCTCTGTAATTTTCAATTAATAGTTTTAAAGCTTGCAGTAATGGTGTATTTCCTTTTATCCATAGAAAAACTATAATAAGGTTGCTTTATAGAAATTTATCTCATGTAAGTATTTCAGAAGTTACTAAATTGAAGTCTTCCCTTTTATTTTTAATTGAAAATATTATGATGAAACCTGCAGTGAGAGATTATGCAATGCATAATTGCTTTATTAAATTGCTGTAGTTACTAATAAGTCAGATTTGTTCTTGTTGTACTCTAGAACATCTAACAAAGAATATTATGTAGATTTTTGCTCTAGATACATTTTGGACATATGTGATATTATCGGTCATGTTTTTAGCCATCTGTGCCTCTTCCTAGTGTTTGCCTGATTAGTATTTTCAATGCAGCACTTGCCAACAGTACATTAATAAACCATTGCCATGTGGTGATATACCACAGTTGGGTTTCAAACAGTATTCAGTCTTCAGGATATTACCGAGAAGATACTGGGTATTTACCTGGTAGCATGCTCTTTCTGAACTTGTGTTGGGTCAGTTCTCTATTCAAGTGGCTTTCTAGTATTTGGGATGTTTTCCAGAGATTTAAAATTAAGACCCATTATAACTTCTTTTCAGAAAGCTCTTGATTTCGGGGAGGAGAGGGGGGTATACATTCCAGTATGGTTTAGAAAACTGGTAGCATCTAAGCATTAGCCAATCTGCAGCTGAGGACAATTCTCATTTATAAGAAAAGTCTTCTTAGCACTGAAAGTGAACAGTTAAAAGTTCAGTTACTATGAATTGAGACCTCTGGAGTTTGTTCATTATAATTTTTATCTGTTCAAGATTATAAAATGCTTGTTAGCGATTACTCAATATTAAAAGAGTAAAATAGATGAACAGTGTTGACATTGCTTTCTTTTTGCTTTTAGTAGAACTTGGGCACTGACAGTGCAGAAAAAAAAAAAGACTATTCAGTAGGTTTCTGAGAGAAACTGTACTAAGAACTGAGTGTTACTTTTGAGAAAGACTTGCCACAACTCACATGGTGATCATTAGGAATTTATTTATACAATTCTGTATGTAATAACATGTGGTAGATTAATGATCTGGTGTTGGGCACATGTTTGGTTTTAAATTCTAGCTACTGAAAAATACTGGAATACCTCCTCATAACTGATAGTTTAATCTGATTTAAACACAGACTAAAGTATAGTAATTTAATTTCACAAGTGATTTTAATTTCTGAATACTTTTGCAGTTTTGAAATTTATCATAATCTTCTATGTGTGTTTTAATACTCTGGATAAAAATGAGCTTTTCAGTCATTTTGCACAAAGATGGTTTTTAACACTTTTTTTTTAGATTACTTAATAAAGGGTATGCCATTGAATTTTAAGTGATCTGTTACATTCAATTAGGTGAGACAACTTGAGTCAGCACTAGACATATATAAGGAAGAAGTTGCACTGTATCTGAATCAGTCACAAGAAAATAAGGAATTATTTGAAAATCAGCTCAAGAAGAAGTCTGAAGAGGTAACAGTTTGTTTGAACAACTCTCCTGTATTGCAGAGAACACTTGTTACCAATGGTTTAATCTAAAAGTTTGTCTGTGAAATAGACAAAACATTTGCAATGGGAACTAGGCTGTAAGCTGAAAAAAGACTGAGGGTGAAGGGGAAAATCATAACTAAGAAACAGTGGATAAGCTTAGGGAAAAGAAGTACTAAGATAAATGGAACTGTTGAAAGAAGTAACAAAATCAGAATTAAGTGAAAGAAAGCATTATCTTTGAGAAAAAATTGAGAGAGCACCATTGCAATACAAACTTAGGTGCACATAATTGATTTGTGTTTCAAGTACCGTAATGGGGGGAGAGGTCCTGGACACAAGAAAATTTTTACTTCAAGCCCCTGAGTTTTATTATACTTTCCAGTACTACATAAAAGCATGAAAGAAATAAGTTTAAATATTAGTAGTATGAATTTTTATTTGTGAGGATGCCTAACCACATGAACTAATTGCCATAGCAGGCTGTTCATGTCAGTGCTACCCTACTTGCTGAGAGAGAGGTAGAGTCACCTGGAGATTGCTAGACCCTGTACAGGAGTAACTAGATGGAAATTGATGGTCTGTGTTATGCATAAGCCCGTGTTATTTACTGCTACTTTCTAAGCCCTAAAATCTGTTGTTCTTATGCTGCATGTGAAATGCAGTATAAGATGGATGCTGTGTGAAACTCAAGGGTAGCAAGTGAGGCTTTGTAATTCATCACTGAGAAATCAGACCACTCAACACATGACAAGATAGGCACTCAGAATTCCTGTTTTTTATTGGAAAGACTGTTGTCATAGAGGCAGGAAGAAATAAAGGGGAGGACTGAGAACAAAATCTCAAGGAGAAAACAAGCACTTGCTGAGAAATAAAAGTGACAGAAAGAAAAGCAATTCAGTAATTTAGAAATGAAAAATCTTTCTTATAGATGTTTTTGAAATATTGACCAGTATAGGTAAATTTAGAAAGCAAGAAGTCAAAACCTGGGGCTGTTATGTTACTTCTTTACTCATGTTATAAACTACAACTCAGTGATGAATTAAGAAATGTGTTACGTACTGTTGAAACTAATGCAGTAAATTCAGAGCCAGAAGTTTTATTGAATCATAGGTGTGATTCTGTGCTTATTGAGAATGAAGAGAATAACTGATGCAAGTATAAATAAAAATGTGTTACTGTAATGGAAAATCAATGTGTTTTCAGGTTCTTTATTTACAGAAAGAAATAAAAATAAAAGATCAGAATATTCAGGACACAAATGAACAAAATATTCTTCTACAACAAACTTTGCATCATCAGCAGCAAATGTTACAGCAAGAAACTATTCGAAATGGGGAGCTGGAAGATAATCAAATTAAACTTGAAAAACAGGTACAGTATG
Organism: Pezoporus wallicus; assembly: GCF_028554395.1. Taxonomy (NCBI): domain Eukaryota; kingdom Metazoa; phylum Chordata; class Aves; order Psittaciformes; family Psittacidae; genus Pezoporus; species Pezoporus wallicus. The sequence goes on from NW_026642342.1 coordinate 7,145,729, forward strand.
CTGGGAAGTGTCTACCCATAAAGACAGATAGTTAAATGCTTTTATATATGATTTTGTAATACCTTTAAAATCAGAATGTTTCTTTGGTAACTGAGCAAATAGTTATTATTTTAGATACATCTAAAATAAAGAATTTAGTGGTTTGTTTTGTCTTAAACTAGGTTCTATGCTATCAGAAACTCTAGCATTATTATGGCTAAACACTTGGAAACTCAAGACCTAGACTGCAGTTAAGGAGAGATGTACTGAAATTCAGAAAGTTGGATCTTGTTGTATTTACTAGAAACTATTTGTCTTTCAAACGTGACTGCAAAGTTCTAGTCTTAAATTATAAACAATTTTACACTATGAAGAAATCATTTGTGTTAAAACTCTAGTTATGTGAGTTGCAAGACAAGGATGTATATTTCTTTGGTATGTAAAGTTTAAGTGCCAACACTTTTAAAATACCATTTTCAATAGGTATCCAATTTGGAACAAGAGCTTCAGAAGCAGAAAGCCTATGCAGAAGATGAGTTGAGAAAAGTAGAGGAGAAGCATTGCCTAGCTGCTCAGGAAGCAGATTTAAACAGAAAGAAGGTGGATGAACTTAATAGCACGATCAGGTACATTTATAATAACTGAGAGGTTATTCTGCAGATAGATATGTCAGTAAGAAAGACTGCTGTCTAAAATGGTATTCAGCTATGTACTTGAATGTACTTGAATGTAGTTGAATTGAGCTATGTAGTTCAGCCTCTGTATGAGCATAGACTGGTAATCAGAAGGATGTTTTTAACAAGCAGAGGCATGAGTTTCTGGAACAGTCTTCCAGTGGAATTAATGCAGGTTCCAGCAACCTGTTTATCCTTAAGATGGAATTTCATAATGCAGTTCAAGTCATACATATATCAAGTTCCTTGTCATTTCAGACAGCAGACTCTAGGAGAGCTTGCTAGTCTTGAAGAATATGGTTTTCATTGCAAGAAAAGCGTACTTAACATGACTTTTTAAATTCTAATTTACTCACAAATGCCTCACCCTTACACCATGTGAGGACGTGTATGTAGGCGTTTGCTATTACAAGGTTAATTTTGTTCTGGTTGCTTCTTTTACTTAGACAAATTAAAATGGAGATGGATCAGTGCAAGAATGAACTTACTGGTATGGAAAAAGAAGTTGTGCAATTAAAACAAGATGGTGAAAACAAAGCAATGCAGATAAATCAATTGGATATTACTTTGGAAGAAGCACGATCAGAACTCAATGAAAAGGCAAATGAGGGTAATTTCTAAGGCTTCCTTTCATCATGCTATTACTTCTGTATGTACTAGATTAGACATTTTTCCTTTGCCCTGTTTTATAATCAAGTACATCAGAGTCAAAACATAATAAGATGGGGTTTTTTTTTAATCTGTGGGTAATTCCATAGTTAAACAACACCCACACCCCCACACCCCCAATCCTAAAAACCCACAACCTTTTTTAACAAAGCTTTACAAATACTCACTTTTGTGGGATGCACCTTTACCCCAGATGAAGTTTTTACTCATAAAATGGAATGCAGATTCTTAACGTGATAGTCAAGCAAGACACATAGGTTTAATAATGGCATGTGTTATTCACAAAAATTCAACTCTTTAAACAAACAAAACCCCAAAAGAGAGTCTATAGACTTTTCCCAAGGCCATGTAGTGATAGGACAATGGGGTCTATCTTTAAGCTGACAAATGGGAGATTTAGATTAGATATTAGGAAGAAATTCTTTCCTGTGAGGGTGGTGAGGCCCTGTCACAAGGTGCCCAGAGAAGCTGTGGCTGCCCCATCCCTGGCAGTGTTCAAGGCCAGGTTGGACAGGGCTTGGAGCAACCTGCTCTAGTGGAAGGTGTCCCTGCCTGTGGCAGGGGCTCGGAACTGGATGAGCTTTAAGGTCCCTTCCCACCCAAACCAGTCTGTGATTCTGTGATACTGTAGAAATAACAAACTTTCAAATCCCTCTTCCTCCATTTAATTTAACTTTACCTTTCTTTTAAAAGAGGAAGCATACTACAATTTTCCTTGCATTTTTCACAACACCACATTTTCAGTTAGTATGTATTTTTTCCTTGGCCATATGTTTTTAGGTACATGCTCATATTTCAGGCTAGTTATAGATTGAGATATATAAGAAGACACTTAGGTACCATGAAAAGGTTGCTGTATAACCTCAGAAGTCACTGTTTTTCTACATTTTCCTAAAAATAGTGATACTGAACATTGATTATGACCACAAGTGCTAGTAAGCAGCAGTGTTGCATACTAATCATCATACTGATGATTAAACATTTTGTGTTTTGTGTGTGTTTGTAAAACAGTGAATGAATTAGAAGATAAGCTGTTTCAAAGTGAGACTTGCCACAGGGAAGCCTTACAGAAAATAGCAGAACTAGAGTCAGCATTGCAGAATGCCCATGGAGAATTAAAAATCACTTTAACACAGCTTCAGGAATTGCAAGATGCATTGCAGAATGCACAGTCCTCTCTGGAGGAGAAGCAAGTGGCTATCGTGAATCTAACAACTGAGCTCAGGTAAGCTGGTATCTTTTCCATCATGAGAATTTAGCTGTGTTAGGTTTTCCTTAGGAATAGCAAGTAGTTTGTATGGTCTCTTTTTATATTCTTAGCAGCTCTCTGTAAGTTTTAGGGGTTTGTGGCTGTAAAGTAAGTTGACGCAATAGCTTATCAGCTCAGTTCCGATTTCCAAAAGTGGTGCTGAATTCTTTTTTCCTTTTTTTTTAATTCTGATTTAAAATCAACTACAATTATTTGCTGAATCCTAAAGCTGTGAAATAATAATAAGAGGAACTACTTTCTTTTACAGTGGAATTGTCCAGTTTCCTTTCTGGCTATAAATTAATGTTACTATTCTTTTCTAAGAACATCTTGTCCTAATAACCAATTAAATAACTTGAATGATGTAGTTATTGAGAAATCTCCACCTGGAATATAGTTAACAGAATTATTTCATTTGAGTTTGTTTTTTTGCAATCATTCATTAATTCACCTTTTAGAGTAATTTAGCTTTAAGTAATAGATCTCATCATTTTCAAGCTAGATACTAGAAGCTAAGCAACTGAATGTGAATTAAACATGAGAATTTCAGGTATTGCAAGGGAGAAATTGAAGACAGAAGGCAAGAACTCCTTGACATGGACCAAGCACTGAAAGAAAGGAATTGGGAACTGAAACAAAGAGCAGCTCAGGTTAGATCATTTTAAGTATGTTATGGACAATTATTCCTGTTATGTAGTAGGTAACTTACAAATAGCCTGCTAGATTTAGTTACCTTCACATATCACTCCAACCTATACTGTTAATATAGCCACAGTGTCAACCTCAAAACCAGCTGTGTGTTACTGAAGCCAGTACCAGGAGCATCGTTTGTGCTCCCCTAAGGGACTACAGGCTACTGTTTTGATAGAACAGAAGCCTTGTGCAAACCTGTCCCGTAATTCATCCTGAGCAATAAAGCTATAGGACAACTGTTGTCATCTTGATGTTTGATAAAATGAAGGGATGATCAGCACTGAGGTGTGCTTGGAGATGATAGATTCCTTTTGCTCTGTGGCATATTTTATTAGCTCTAAAGCAGCTTCTAAATATAAAACAGTATCTTTATAGTGAAGAAGTTTCTGTAGCTTACTTAAAATAATATCAGTCTTTTGGTCTGGCTTCAGGGTTTGACACCCATAATGAAAAAACTATTCTTCTGTCACTTACAATTAGCCTTCTAATAGCTGCTTCCTGCAGGAGCTACCAGCCTGTGTATGCAGGAATATTTGGGAATCAGAGAGAAGGAGGGGTGGGGATTTAAAAGCAATTTATCAAAGCAGTAGGGATTTTTGCTTTTTGCCTTGGCAAAATTTGGCACCTTCTTACAAAATGGGTTAGTATAATACATTGAGAACTAGGTTTGTGCTCTCTGTATCTGAGGACCAAACATATTCAGTTACAGACTTCCCCAACTTGCCTCTTCTCCCATTGTGTTTGGCTCCTGTTTTTCAAATGGGACAGCTTGGCTGCATTTGTACATTGGCTATTTGAGAAAATGCTCTTGAGACTACAAAGGATTAGTTTCATTCCTTCTGCTTTTGTATTTTGTAATACTACTGAAAATCTGCATACTAGTTCAAATTAAAATACTTCCTTCTCTTCCTTTTTTACCTCTAGATTACACAGTTGGATATGACAGTTCGTGAACATAGGGGAGAAATGGAACAACAAATAATTCGATTACAGTGCAATTTAGAGAAGGCAGAGCTAGAAATTAAGGAATGCAATAAACAGGTAATTTTTGCTTAGATTAAAAACTCTGTTTCTATAACAAAGGGCAGTTAATTCTATGAGAAAGTCTGGTCCTGGGGCAGAGTATCTCACCAGGTTAAAATTAGAAGAGTAAAACTGTTTCCTTATTGTAGGGACAGGGAAGAGCGTACCTAAATAATGTACAACAAAAAATATTTTATGTTTTGCAATTAAATAATTAAAATTAAAACTTTTGCAGGGATATACTAGTATAAAAATGAAATTATTTCTTTTACTTGATATGCTATAGCTCCCAAACTGCTTTTCTAATGAAGGAAAATGTTGACAAAATAAATATAAACTAAAAAATTGACAAGGGATTCCAAAGTCAGAGGTAATACTCATGGTATTGGTGAATTTTGTTTGTTTGGAGGGGTTTTATTGTTCTGAATTCAGTAAAATATCTGTTCTGATTTAATTGCATTGTTCAGATTGAGAGCTTAGAAAAGAAACTCCAACGTTCCAAAGATGAGCTTCGTGGAAAGGAGTTTGAATTGCTCCAGAGAGATCAAGAAATAAATCAGCTGAAGAAAAAAACTGAAAGGAAACAACTAGAACCTCTTGAAAAGGTAAAATGTTCCCTGGACACATAAGAAATGATAAATTTTTAATGCCATTGCCATAACTGCCTAGCAGAAGTGATACGGTGTCTCTTTAGAAGTGTCATTACTTCTCCCCAAGTAATTGCATTTTATATCTTGGTGTTTCCTGAATCTTAATCCCCTAAAGTTAAGGCAGTTTAATGATTTAAAATAACAAATTTAATGGCACACTCTTAATTGCCTGCTTTGTGAGGAACTCTGAATATTGATTATGTTTAGTAACCCGATGTTCTGGACATGGTCTTCCCTGAAATGAAATGAAATAATATGCCGTATGATGACTGCTTCTTATGACTTGGTTATCTGTCTTGTGAAAATAATTGCAACAAAAGAGCACAGAGATCTAACATGCTTATAGGAATGAGAAGAGGAAATTTTCTGGCGTAGTGAATGGGAACATGCAGATAGAATAAAGAAAGTTTTAATTTATGAAGTGATACAAATCTGGTTTTGGGGCATGAATCACTCTCTACAAGTACAATGCAATTTGAGATAAACAGGCTTTCTGCAAAAGTAAGTTCATTCAAAGATGCTTGCCAACTAGAGGTAAACACCAAAACCAGACTGGCTCCTGCCATTTTGATTATGCTGCATTTGGGTGTTGTTTCTTTCCCTAGGATAAGATATCGGAGAAGTCTTTTTATGTAGTCACCAAAGGCTCTTGATCTGTACTCTATGGGGACTTGGCTGTGTCACAAATGAATATGAAGGTTCTTTCACTGCAAATTAAAGCAATGTCCATTTTTCCATCTTGATTTCTGTTAAAGGTTATTTATGACAGTCGAGATCAGGACAGTGCCTGCTGCTACCCTTCACACTTACCATTAACATATTGCCAACTTTTCCTAGGACTCTGAAGGATTTCCTAGCTAGGCCCTGTACAACTGCTGATTAGACCCTTCCTTTCCAGACAGGTTGTCTTGTCACTATATTTGCTAAGGAATGCCACGTAGCATCATGGAAGAATGATATAAGAAAGTCATTGAAAATAGACCTACTCCAGTCATGTTCCTTTAGAGACTTGGGATGAAGTAAATGAAATTTCAGGTTTATTTTCATTATAGTAAGTAGATAAGACAATGGATTTTGGAAGTATTCTGCATAGAGTATGAAGTACATAGCAGAAGGGTTCTAGCTCCATTTAGATTATGATATGGTTGCTTCTTTGTTTGAAAGTTGAGTATATTAACGTGATGTAAGAAAAGACTTTGTTAGTAACACACTGCAGACTGACTGACCAATCTTCCACAGAAACCTTTTGTCCTAGTTCTAACAACTCAATTGCCTAATCTATCTGGGGAAAAGGGGTGGTGTGTGTGTAGAGCAGTGTGTCTGTGTGCTTTGCCTGGGGGTATAGTCTGTCTCATTCTTTTTCCTCTGGTCCATTTTGCCCTTTTGGGATCCACAAAATGATCAAGTCATGGATATTGTAGTTGAATTGTTCTTTGTTCTCACTCTGCTTTAACCTGCAGTGAAGATCTTGTAACAATACAGCATTCTGCTACCTTTAGTAGTTGTAAGTATTCCAAATAAAGGAAGAGGAAATATCTTTCTGAACATTCAGAGTGGCCATTTCACTTTTCTGTGAAATTTAAATAATTTCTTAAGAAAGAGATTGGCTTAAGCAAATTGATCTTATATGGCCCCAGTTTCTTACTGAAATGAGAAATGAAATTGTGTTAAAAATGGTAAATGAAGTTAGAAAAAAATTGGTGCTTACAAAGATCAGTTTTTTAAAACGGTAATTTTTATCATGTTTTTGTAAAAGTATACGTGTATAAAAATAATTAAAAGTTATTGTCATAATCTTTCCTTTGCTAGCTGTAAGCTGCTTATGTGCTACTGATGGATGTCTGTGTGCTCTATTTATAGCATTCCTTATGAAGAATAATATTAAGCTGAACAAGTATAGATACAACATAATCACTTTGATATTTATAATTAACAGGAGCCATGCTATAAAGGGATGTTATGCAATATTAGTGGCTGGTACGGCCTCTGTTGTGCTACAGTACTGGCTAACGTAAGCATAACTGCTGCATATGGAATACTAGAGAGACTGGTTGTCTGATCAGCTAAAACTCCTTTTTGGTGTTTTTCTGCAAATGAACTATCAAATATTTAGGTCCAGCATATAAGCCTGTTTTTCAAAGGAGGGGATTGAGGGCTGAACCTCTAGAAATAAACCAAAAAACGCCCACCTCCAACCACAAACATACTGTGTTTGCCTACATTTATTTCTGTATCCTTTAGAAAATCCAGAATATTTACATTAATGTTGATAAGATTTTCTCCATTTGTATTGGTAGAAATCATAGGCTATTTTCCTCTTGATACTTGATACAGTTGATAGGGGTTTTACAAACACTTCCTGAATGCTCAGAAACCAAAATTGTTAGGAACTTAAATATGATAATACAGTTCATGCTTTAAGCCTTCCACAGAGGAGTTATTTCAAAAGACAGTGCTCCTTCAAGGGGTACATTTTTACAGTGATTTGTGTATTAAGATATTTTTTCCCTTCAAAATGTTCTGGATCTTATCTTCCTACTTATCTACTAGAACTTAATATATGTTGAAAAAATGTGTGTATTTTACTCATTTTGTAAGGAAATGCACTTCAATTACAGGAAAAAAATGCATTAGTTACTTCAGTCTGTGGGGCAGAATTTGAGGAAGAAACCACGATTTGAGACCTGCAGCTAGTTTTCTTGAATTTGTAAGATAAATCTTAATATTGAAAAGTAACATCTTGGTACAAGTGGATTTAGATATGGTGAATTGAATGCAGGAGTTTAAAGGAAGCTTCTGATTACAGGTGTTTTGTTTCAGGGGCAAGACCTGTGAAGGGAAGAATGTTGCTCATTCGACAAGCAGTAACCCAGGAATGCTGTGCTGGCAACATGGTTGTGCATTCAACAACATAATTGAGCATTCAGAAAGGAAATTCTGTATTTGTAAATGATGAATATGGTTATTTGTACTGAAACAAATTGCAACTGTTTTTACTCTTTCAATTGTTTCTGAGATTATTGCCTTGATGTTATTATTGTTAATATCTTGATTTATTTTTGAGAAATAAATTTTAGTTTTTAAGTATCTTGAGTTGCAGGAATTAATGTTGGCTCTTATTTTTTCCCAAAGACTTTAAACTGTGTACTTGTGTTTCATATCCAACTTAAGAGCACACTGGTATTACCATACAAACAATTTTTGTTTGGGAATATGAATTCTCCTCCCTTCCCCAGTGTTGGAGACAAAATGTCTTATTAAAATTGACCTATTTGTAAGATATTTTGGGACACTGATTTGATAATAGACACTGGCAAAACCAAATCCATTATCTTTAAGATGCAAATGGGTGTGGGACAGGGCCATAAAGTTTGAACTATTTTTCTTTTTTCCCCAAGCTAAAATTCATCCAAAAATTACTATTGATTAAATTGGCATCATAACTATGTATTCTAAAGCATATTTATTTCCAGTTTTCCAAAAGTACTACACAATTTAGCTGGTAGAAACTGGACTAGCGGACTCAGTTTTTTACATTTTCATATTCACATAAGCATCAGAAACTGCAAATACAGTTATGAGGCCTAAATCTGACTCTGCTAAATGCAAACATGATCTATGTGTGTTAAGACGTGATTTGTACTTTAGAAAATCAAGCAAGTAAAGTTATCTGACATAAAGTAGAGGAAGAGAATTGAATATTTTACAATTTAAAGATAAGGCTTAAATTAAGTGTTTAGTATATTAAAAGTGTATCTCAGGCAACAGATATATCTGTTGTATTTCAGCAGCTCTGCAGGTGGAAGTGTGCTAAACTCCTTGGGTATCAAGTAGGTGTTTCACTACCTACCTGTTATGCAAATATGTTCCACAAATACAACTTTAAGTGGTTATACAAAACCAGGCACCTATTTTGCTACCTCTGACAAGGTCAAGTTACACTCATCTGAAGTATTTCTGCAGTTTCAGATTATTTATTTTGCTGTTATGAGAATTACTATGTAGCAAAAAAATACTGTGTTTTAAATCAAGCTATTTGTTTCTTTACATAACAGCAAATGAAATACATTACAATTAGGTTGATCAGTGTAATAACTGAAAAATATTAAACTACTTTAATGTTTTCTTCTCTTTAGGCGCATCCATTTTCCTTCAGGCTAGAAATCTATGCATCAAATTTCAGAGAGTTTTTTAAACCAGAGGAACATGTAAGCCCTTCAAACCAGGATTTCAAGTGGAAAATGTAACCCATCTGTAATTACAGTTGCATCACAACACTACTGGTATTCCACTCCACTAACGGAGTGTTGCATAAAGCATCGCTTGCTCCGCCTACATTGACTAAATATAAATGTGCATGAGCAGCAAAAGCAATTTGCTTGATATCTGAATCAGCTAAACAGCATTTGCACTGAGATTGTGTGTCTGGATGCCAACTTCGGTGGTAAAACTGCGGGTCAAACCTGATAAATAAGTAGAACCATAATCGCATTTTTCTTTGAATAATTACATTTTAACTTTGAATGCCATCTTGCCGCTTTGTTGCTTGCCTAAGAAGTTAATGGTTCCACTTATACTGTTCAAGTGAATTTGTTTTGGAAAGGAGGAACATTTGTATATTTTTTTCTCTAACATCATAATATCAGTTAAATTTTTCTATAGAGTCTTTTCTTGCGTTACCAATCAACTTACATGAATGTGAATACTGGAATGCTAAGTTAATTCTTCTGAACTGCATTGCATTAACATGGGATTACTGAATCCTGGAAAACATTTGTCTGCTATAATGGCATTGCAATTAACTGAATGCTGTTCTGAAGGCTAATTGCTTATTAAAGTGATTCTTTTTTTGTCACTCAGGATGGGTTATAAATTTCACCAGACACTGGTTTTCTTTCTGAATGTAGCATGCCCACAGTTTCTGTATGTTAAATGACAATTGCACAAAATTGCCAGTCCAAATGTCCGTTTAATTGAGAGTTTATACACAAATTGGTGGAGTATTTTCTCCAAAGCTAAAACTGAATCAGACATCATGCTAGTTCTGACACTAGAAAGTGTTCAAAGAGGTTACAGATCCAGTAGCAAGGATACAGTGGAGCTGGTCTTCCTGGCTATTCCCCACTGCCAGCATACTTGCTAACTTTTCCTATTCTTGGTTGGGAACAGTGCAAAAAAGAAATGTGAGGAATCTCTGTAAACAACTTGTTTCTGTAAAAATCCACATCCAGTTTTTCAATTTACTTTTTCTGTAAATCCTTTTAGGACTCTTATAATAGTAAGGCATCAGGGAAGAAATACACTTCTCATTCTGTTGCAAAAGAATGAGGAGGATGCTGTAAGTGTATTAAGTCTGAACACCTTAGGAAGAGGGATCCCATTTTGGGTGTAGTTTACTTTCGATAGATGGGAGTGGAAAACTCAACGCTACAGACCAGTTGGAATTGTGGCAAAGCTTTTCCTGACCGTAGTATGCAAACTGGTTATTCCACAACTGAAACAGAAAATCCATGTACTTAACAAATGTCTCATTTTAAAGATTAATCAAATTTTGTATTAAATATAATCCATGATGATAATGCTGATTATCAGCTCATGCAGGAGCATCTGCTTCTGGTTTTGTCTGGTTGGAGATTATCCCTTAATCATGCAGGGTCCAGGTGTGCATTTTCAGATTTGTTGACTCAGGAAAGCTGGAGATAGCATTAAAGGCCAATTGCATTGTACCGTAGCTACATTTAGGTTGTTGCTCCTCTGAACAAGAGCTGTTGTTTGCATCACCCAGTGAAAAGAATGGCAAGAAGAAATGTCCTCATTACAGGTTGTTCCTCAGGAATTGGACTGGCGTTAGCAGTAAAAATGGCAAAAGATGAACAGAAGAGATTTAAAGGTAACTACCTGTTATTTATCTTTATAAAATCATATTCTTCAAGGCAGTACTAATGTGTTTCTCTTTGATTTAACAAGTGATTGTATTCAGTTTGGTGACTTGTTTCTTTTTACTTCCCCTCCTCCTACTGTCAAGAAAATACAATACAGTGAAAATACACTGCTTTGTCTAAGGAGATGGTATTTCTCTATATGTATTGCAGCTGAACAGCTACTTGAACTGAATAGTTCACAAAACAGTGTAAAGAGAAATAGCTGTAAATGTCTGTACCATGCTACCTTGGATATACATTCACAGCTGTAGTTAGCTTTCCTTCTGTGTACTAAAATCTTTGTTGAATGAACGTACATACCCATTTGAGGACCAGAGCAATTCATGTAGGAAAGCAGTTCTTATATTTGCTTTAAGAGAGTGAACAAAGGGGCTGGAATTTGTCTTTCTGCTGTAAAATGGGGTATTTGCTACGGTTGGCAATGGATGGCAAGGCGAATACAGCAATGTGTGGTAATTCAGTTTTTCACACTTAATCTCACAGTATTTTACTGCTAACTGACTGAATGCAGATTCATAGTTTTCTGTGTAATTAGGCCACAATAATGATAAAACTCATTTCTATTTCGAGAAGATGTTTTTTGCCACCTAAGGAAGCATCTGCCTTCCACTTTTTAATAAACATAAAGTTGTTCTAAACACGTTGACAGTGATTTAAAAAAGAAGGATATATGGAATCTAAAATTAGGTTCTAAGTACCTAAAAATGATTCAGCAGCGTGACTTGCTACCCATTATTTAAATTTTGGTGGTAATATTATCTTCATACACTGCATGTATGAATTAAACAGCGGTTTAATTCTCCTTTTGAATTTCTTCGCAGCAAAAATTTCCCAGACTTCCCAAACTCTGGGATATCAGTAACAATATATGTTGAAATAAATTCTTTCTACTTTAACTTTTAATCATCACTTGTATTTAAGATATGGACGTAAAATCAATATTCTTTAATACTTCTCAGTAAGACTGAACAGAAGAGGTTTTATTTCTGGTAACTGTTAATTCTGGTGTGTTGCAGTGTATGCCACAATGCGGAATCTGGCCAAGAAAGAGCCACTAGAGGAAGCTGCAGGTCGAAGGCTGGGTAAAACCCTCGAAATTAAACAACTGGATGTCTGTGATGAGCAGTCTATTAAAGCTTGTGTGAATAGTATCCCTGACAGAAGGATTGATGTCCTCGGCAAGTACTGGGTGTCTATACTATGAACAGATACCTATTTAGCATGATCTTAAATACCCTGGAGAAGTTCCATTAATGTGGTTTTTTTTAATACCAAAATACTTATAATTACATAGTGTATTTTGTTCAAGATTCCTAAGACTTCATGCAGACATGAGTGGATTAAATCTCACTATGCTTCTGTGAAGTAGGGAAGCTTCTTTTCCCTGTTAACAAAGGAGAAACTTGCACACAGGGAAGTGTTTTGGATAGAATTACAGTTTTCAGTAAATGTGACAACTTTTGCCTAAATTGGCGTCTTCATGTACAAGTTTTCTGCCCTATCAATGAAGCATAGCCCTATTTACAATGAAGGCAACAGCCCTCTGTACTAAGAAAGCAGCAGCGGTTGGTAACTGGAAAGTAAAAGAACTGCAAAGAAAGTAAGGATACTTTCATTTTGTATTGAGATTTGTAACTGCACTTTACAAATCATTCAACAAGAAGTATTTCTATAATGGTTTGCTAAAAATAAATGTATCTTAGATGGGAATTGCTTACACCATCAACTATTAAATCTTCTCTAATAGAAAATTATGGGCCTGCCTTTATTTTGATTAATTATTAAAGCACGGTTTAACAAGCTGCTTCTGCAAACTGTATTAGACTCTAACTTGGCATACTAGCTGTAGTGCAGAATGCCAATTCTAGCAATCATTCCCCACTTAAAAATATCCAGGAATAAAAATGAATGGAAGTGTGGTGGTTTGGGGATTTTTGCTTCTTTTTTTCTTTTCTTTTTTCCCCTCTAAGATGTGAATGTTAAGAAAACAAAAAGCAGACCAAAGCTTTTAAATTCTTAATGTTGAATCATAAACAAATATAGATATTTTTTTGGCTCATTTTTCTGTAGCATTTTTATAATTTAAAGAAACAGGACTAATCAGAAATAAATTTGTTAAAATGTAAAATGTCAGATAATTTAAATTGTATTAAAGGCATAACTAAAAATAAAAAATATGGAAGTCAAGTGCATTTGCAAAACTTTAGTGACAGAATAACATATTTTAATCCAATCTTTATGGATTATTTAAGGATCATTTAATCCTTAATCCTCATTTTACTTCCAAGTGCTTTCCAGTAAAGACTGAATTAATGTTTACTGAGGTTGTTGCTCACTGTTGTCTACCATTTTGTGCAGTTAGCAATGCTGGAATGGGGCTCATTGGACCTATTGAATGTCAGACCATAGATGAGATGAAAACTGTGATGGATACCAACTTCTTTGGATTGGTTCGACTCCTGAAGGAGATTTTGCCTGATATGAAGAGGAGAAAGAGTGGACATATAGTCATAATAAGCAGTGTTATGGGAATACAAGGCAAAGTTGCTTTTTTGTTCTTGTTTTCTATTTGAACTAAGAATTCAGTGTTCAAAATCTAAGCTTACCTCTTTATCTTAAAAAAAAGCATATCTAAGTATTGTGCTTTGTAATGCTGAAGTTCCAATATAAAAAGCACAGCACTTAGATACACCTGATAGTTTTTATGCATCGAGGCTGTATGTTGCTACACAACTACTCCTAAGACATTTTAACCACAAAGCCCTTAAGAGTCAATTGATATGATTTTGGGGGGTTTTTGGTTTTTTGCTTTAACTCCTTTAATTTATTATCAGGAAAACAGAGCTTAGCATTACTTTTCTTTTCCTATTGGAAAGAATTAGTGGAAAAGATTTTGAGGACAGGCAAACATGCTTACTACACTCTGAACAATAATAAGGGAATAGAATCCAATCATATTGTGGGCAACTTTACCTTTTTGTAAAGTCTCTCCTGTCGTAAAACTACAGAGTCTAATTTTAGTGACAGATGAGGATGTTCTTACTCTTGCATTCCATTCAGTCTAGCTGTATTTGTTTCAATTATTACAACAGTGGCATTGATTTTACCTGGATTATTCTGGTCAGCAAAGGTCCAAAGTCAAACTTCAAGAGTTGTTATTGTTTAATACAACACTTACCATCCATTAGATGGATTGATGTAGTAGTTTTTCTAAATCACTCACATGCAAGCTGGATCTCTTGCATAATCTCATCTCTTGCGTTGCACTCAGGTTATGTGTTTATCTATAGCCTATTAAAGTTTTGCTAATGAATAATGCAGATGGTGTTGTATGTTCAGACACTTTCATGTCTTAGACTACAAAGTATTTAATATCATCCCAAGAGATCATCAGCTAGGAGGAGGAAAAGCATTGTTCAAGCATTCTTTCCTAGAATAAACAACTTTGAGAATATAGGCAAAAAATCAGTAGTTAGATTCAGTATAAACAACGATTTTTCTAATGTTTTCCCTGCAAGACTAGACATTTCTGGAAAATAGAAGTTTTTTAAATTGTTAGTGTGTTGAATGCAATCATGTTCTCAAGGTGTTTTGTTTGCACCATCAGGTATCTTATTTAATGATGTTTATGCTGCATCTAAGTTTGCTGTGGAAGGATTCTGCGAAAGTTTAGCTATACAAGCGCTCAAGTTCAAACTCCAGTAAGTATTGATCCACTGGGGTGTATTTGTATTTTAGATAGTTGTAAATATATTCAGAGCTAGCAAACAAATTTTTAAAGCTTGCTGCTATCCAGGAGAAACAGATTGAGGAACCCCTGGAAATCGTATATCACAAAAGGCATAGAAATGTCCATGTTCTTCACACTATGTATGCAAATAAAAATGTCTACATGATAAAATAAACATGTCCTCTCAGGCTGTTAAAAGCTGTTTAGGTTTGGATAAGATACAGTTTATGTAACACTTCTGAAAAGATTCTTGCGTACAGTATCGTAGGAATAAAACGGTAATATCAACCTGTAATATTCTCCTTTAGAAAGGATAACAGACTTCTTAAGCAATTCACAGAAAAGGTCAGGAACTCATCACAGAGAGTGGGCAAGTAGAAATCAATCAGAAGGAAACACAGGGCAACATACCTATAATGACAGGAGATGGAAGGAAAGTGAGAAGAATGTGGTGTACTACTTAACATTTAAGACAGTATCTAAGAGACTGGTCCTCCTGTTCATCATCTACGGGACTTTATGATTTGTCACATGTATATTCACATTCATGTAATTCTGCTCCCATCTGTGAGATGTCCAACAATTGTTAAATATCTGTTGCATCCAAGCATTTAGCCCTTGTGCTCTGGGAGAAAAGACAGCTGCTTCTTGGAAATCCCATGATTTCTGAGACAAAGCTCCATCCAAACTGAGAAGCATACTGCTCTGAGAAGTCTGGAGGGATTTAAAACAAATATATTGTAATGATAAACAGGATATACCAGAATTCATAGTAAGATTTCAAGAGTATAAGGTAACAGCAAAAAGGAGGTTAAAAAAAATGAAAGTAGAATGGAAAAAGTTCAAGGTCCGGTGTGAAGAGTGATGCAAGAGGATAGGCTTTAATTCCAGCTGCAGCTGGAATTCTGCTGTCAAGGTCAGTACCTTCATTTAGTCCTGAAGAAGTGCCTGGTCAGAACTCAAGTCTAGGAAGAGGTCCTGTCCCAAAGACTGTTTTGATAAAGAGTGGCTGGAAGTAATTGCTGCGTGAGAGAAGACCCAGGAAAGAACTGACTAGTAACTGTATTTCAGTGATTTGCTGTAATAGGCTACCGAGCCAAATAAGATTTTCCAGATTTGGCAGCAGCAAAATTCTCTATATTGTATTTTATTACAAAATAGCGGAGGGATATTGCATGATGTAACACTGATAGCTTGACAAATCCCCCACCTCTTTGAACTACTTGTAGTATTATTATGGGAAAGCTGTAACAAAGAAATGTAGGATTTTGATCAGAAAGTAAGGAATTTTGTTATCATCCTTTAATTTTTTTTTTCTTAATATTTGATGTGTTCTTGTGGATAAATCACCCTTAGATTCCACATCTGTGAGACAGCAAGTAAAAACTGCACTCGCTTCTGCCATGAATTAAGTTACAGCACTGCACTGACATTTAAGCTCCGCAGATTTCTACTGCTACATGTGGATGGGTAGGAGCATGAAGAGCAATGATGTAGCATGGCTTCCCTTTACAGAATGTCCTGTTTAATATTGCTTGCTAACATGTACTCACAGTACAACTCCTCAACGTTCCTTTTCGAGAAGGATAGAGGGGTGTATTTCCCTTGGATGATAGCTGATAACCACTACATCCTTGCTTTTTGAACAGGTTAAGTTTGATTGAGCCAGGCCCCGTAGTTACAGAGTTTGAAAGAAAAGTGTTTGAAGATGGAATGAAAATGGATCTTTCAGCTGCAGATCAAGAAACAGCTGATATGTTTACTAATATTTACCTTAAAAATTACAAACAAATCTTTCAGAGCCTGGGACAAAGTGCTGAAGAGGTTGCAGAGGTAACTCTTCAACAATTCTCCATCTTCCTTTTTTCTTGATTTTTGTTGTTGCTGTTGTTTTCTTTGTAATTTACAAAAGCACTGGTTGACTGGTGGGTTTTTTATTTTTTTGATAGAAACATTAGATTAAATTAAATGTAATTGACACAATTTGAAACGCATTTTTAAAAAGGCAAGAGATTCTGGAGAGTTTTAAACCAACCCCTTTAGAATATTAAAAGAATGTTCATTTTGAAGTATTGAAGACCAGTATTAATGGTAGTATAAATACCACTGATGTCAAATGCATTTACACATCATCTGGTGAAATCTTAACATTCTGCAGTGTTACCATACTCCTGCACAGGGTTCCAACCAGTAGTAAAAGCTGCTGTTCTATCTCACTCGTAATCCCTAATGTGAAATTCACTCAGCCATCCCAGACCACCAAAGCACAACAGAAGATGCATGGATGTGGTTTCTGGTGCTTGAGGCTTCCTGCAGGAAGATAAATTTAGGCAAAGCTGTGGAAGAGGACACTGATTTCAGGTGTTTCCTGCTAAGGAATAACTCCAGTGTCAACTGAATGTTCCCAGATCTTGCTGCAAAGTGCGTGGTTCCAATCCTTACCCAGTGAACTGTGAGAAAAAGAATCTACCTATTGTGGGCATATAAGCTTAATTTTGGAGGACTATTCGGGACACTAAGGTGTTATCACCATGGTATACATAAACAGAAATAGGACTAAAAATAAGTAAGAAGTCTGCATGGCCTTGAAAATCATAGTATAGTTAGGGTTGGAAAGGACGTTGAGATCATCTAGTTTCAATCCTCTGCCATGGTCAGGGACACCTCACACTAGACCATGTTGCCCAAGGCCCTGTCCAGCCTGGGCTTGAATACTGCCAGGGATGGGGCATATTTAATATAAAGTATTTTAAGAAAGCATCGTAGTGAAATTCTAACAAAACTACATACAGGATTTTACATCATTTTAGCACTTTATTCTTCCATTCTTTCTCTGCTTAACTGAAAGCTAGGCTTTTATTTTATTTTGTTTGGTAAAGATTCTTTAACAACTCTATTTCTCATTCTTGACAGCATACAGTAAAGGTAATTCTTGCAGAAAGTCCACCTTTTCGCCATCAGACCAACACCTTGTACACTCCAATGACAACTCTGAAATACGCAGATCCAAATGGAGACCTACCCATTGATATATTCTACAAAATGGTTTTTCATCACGACAAAATCTTCAGTGCAAGTCTTAACTTTATCAAATTGCTCAGGTGGAGAAGTAGGAAGAGCTTTGACCTGGGAAAAAACTCAGAATGAGATTATATTGTGCAAATTGGAGTTGTTGTAGCTACTGACAACACAACTTATTCAAATGCCTTTGCTCTGTAGTTGTGAAAAGGCATTCAAAATGTTTGAGTTTAGCTAAGATGTTTAGCCAAGATATTCAGCTCAATAAATTTATCTTGAACTTTGCAGTTTGTAGAACCTTGAAATTAAAATCCTCTATCTATAGGTTTATTCTGTTTAGTGTTTGCTTTTTGGAGAGATCTGTTTTCATGGGAACATTAATACTGACTGATACTTGCATATTCAGAATTAACCCAATCCCCTTCACTTACTAGAATATAATACATACAGAGATGTGCACTTTATGTATTTATTTAGATTCTGAATACCATAAAATATTTTATCTTTTTACTTCTTAAAACAGTAGTAGTATAGTAATCCCTCATAATAGTATTTTAATTTTCAGAAATCAGGTGTATTTACCAGTAACATAACAGAAAGGACTATCAATCTTAAAATGTCACAACTAAAATATTTATGTGTATACGTATGTTATAATGTTCTGAATGCTTCCTTTATATGCAATGGTTACTGGCATATTACACATAGTGGATAATGTGTTTTTTAAAAAACATTTAAAAATAAAATATCTTCTTACTGACTAGGTACTGTTTTTTGGAAAAAATAACAAAATAGCACCAGTAAGAAGTACTTTAAATCCATTAAATGCCTACAGTGCCTTGAGCGACCGAAGTTGAGCCACAGGCTCTCCTTTTCCAAGCTATCATAACAGGCATGTATTAAACCAAAAATGCTAGCACGAGGTGGAGGTCTTTTCCCTCTCTTCCTCTCACCTTAGTCCTACAAATCTCCTGAGGCTGAGCTGGAGCCTGAGTTTTGGCACTGTTCCTGCACAGCATTCTTGTTCTCTGACCTCCAGCTTTGCCCTGGCGCTGCCCCAGGCGCCCCTTGGGCCTCTGGGCTGCAGTTTCTCAGCAGCTTCCAGCAGTACTCCTTGTTTCACTGAGAGAGCCCAGCTGGAGCTCACTGGGGATACAGGAACTCGCTTTATCATTCCCCCAGTACTTTCTAAGTCTAAATCAAATTCCATGCTGGGACTTGCAGTGGCCCAGCCCTGCCCTGCCTCTCCCCAGAGGCTGGTTCCGAGGAGCCAAGCAGCAGCCCCTGCATAGGCAGCTCTCCAGGGAATGCTTGGCTTGCTTTGCAGTCATGACCCTTTTGGTGAGGCCCAAGGTGCAGGGGTGCAGAGGCACCTCTCTAGGACCTTGACATGGTTTAAGCCCCGCCACCACCTAAGTACTATCCCTGAGGGATGGGGAGGAGAATCAGGGGGGAAAAAAGCAGGTAAAACACTTGAGTTGATGTAAGAACAGTTTAATAATTGAAATAAAATATCAATAACAAAAAAAAAATAAAAGGAAATAGAGAGGAATACAATCAACCAGCCAACTGCAGGCATGTACAATACAATTGCTGTCCAGCCTGGTCCCCCAGCAGTGATCAGTCCCTTCCACCTAACTCCCCCCAGTTTATATCCTGCGTATGCCATGCTGTGGTATGGAATACCCCGTTGGCTGGTTTGGGTCAGCTTGTCATGGCTGTGCTTTCTCTTGGCTTTTTGTGCTCTTCCTCACCAGCAATGCATGAGAGACTGATGAAAAGCCCTTGACTGAGAGTAATCACTACTGAGCAGTAACTAAAAAACTGAAAAATCCTTGACTTAGAATAATCACTGAGCAATAACTGAAAAGTCCTTGACTTGGAGTAATACTGCCCAAGAACTAAAACATCAGTGTGTTATCAGCACTGTTCTCAGACTAAAGCCAAATCACTGCACTGTACCAGTGCCTGGAAAGAAAAATAACTATCCCAGCCAAAACCTGGGCAGATCAGAGGCAGGGAGAGGTGCTCAGTGGCCAGTGCCCGCAGCAGCCCCTGTGCACAGCTGGAGGCCTCATCTATGTCCCAGTTGTAACTGAAACCTCCTTCCCCAAAATACCAGGCTGGTGCCTGCACCCCAAGATCAGTGCACGGATGGGGGAGAGGTGGGAATAGCAGCTAGGCTGCAAGTGGGGAGGCAGGAGTTAAACGACAGTAGTGCTGTTGTGGCTGAAGGGAGCATAGCCACTCATCCCCCTGCACCCCAACGTGCAGCCAGAGACCTTGTCACTGTCCTGTTGTGGGTTAGGGTTCAGCGCAGGGTTATGGCTTGGACAGGAGCACATCAGTATCACACCTGCATGTCTGTCTGCAGCCTGCAGCTTCGGCTTGGGCTGCACTGTTTTTTTTTTTCCTTTCCAGTACTGATTCGGAGAAAACTCCAGGAGCAAACTTACCGACAAAGTTTTCAAGTTGACAAGCAGGTATTCTTTATTGAGGCACCAGGAGACACGGGGGATAGCTCCTCCTAACGTGTGTCACTGTACTACCATGCAGGCCATCCTTATATAGTCACTGGGCATATATACATATTGATGAGGCTACACATGAATTACATCATTTTCCAGAAAGTTTCCCGCATGCACACAAAAAAGTGGTGGTGGTCTTTAAGAGTCGTTTACTTCTTCCAACAATCTTCATAACTGCCGGCATTCTTTGAGCACCAACTTAATTAACATTACAGAAATAGCAATGATCCTGTCCTTCTACTTATCAGTTAGTTTAACTATTTCCATCCTGGACCATCTGCTAGTCCCTGATACTCCCCATCCCCAGGTCCTGTTTTTCTATCTGTTTTTCTTACACTTTTTGTACTAAGGTCCTAAGGACCTACAGCTATGTGAACTGCCTTCAAGCACCTCAGTTATTTTCCATTACAAAGCCATCAAACTTAACGTTACTTAGAACAGACTACATTTCGTGCTTTTGTGCCTCCTTGTCTCAGTACAAAGTAGCGAGGTGCTACCAGGAGTGCAGGTTTTCACGGGCCTTCCACAAATGCCCGTGTGCTTTGCTCCACAAAACCCTCACGGTACTGTTTACCGATCAGGTGAAAAGAAGCAAACACCGCTTCATAGGTGAAGCCTTGGTGAGCCCACAGCAACACCTGCCGCTTCTGGGTAAACTTCAGGCGAGGCGCTTGCCGGGGCTGCGAGGCGGCTGCTGCGGAAGCGAGGGGGAAACCTAGCCGGGGGGGGGTGACCCAGGCGCTGCCCGCCGCCGCTGCCGCCGCTCACCGGCACGTGCTACCTCCAGCTCTTCCGGCCCTCCCGGGGCGGGAGTGCACAGGCGGCGGAAGCGCGTCCCCGCTTCCGGCGGAAGCGACGTCTCTCGCAGACTGAGCCCGTAGTCAGACCGTTTCCGCCTCGCGGCCGTCCTTACCACCGGGCCGGACGCTGCCGGGGGAGCCGTGCTGCGCTGTACAGGGGTGATTTAGCGGCTCGCCTTTCCCATAGCCGTTCATAAGGCGGCGGCGCCAGCGCCCGAAGGATGTGGTGGAGGCGGCAGTTGCAGGCGCCGCGGCCGAGGGAGCCCTGAGCCCGAGCAGCCCCTTCTTAGTCCTGCTTCCCGCCGGCCCCGCTCGCTCTTCCTCCCTTCTTTCCTCATTCCCTCCCTCCCTTCGTCGTCAGCGCCCGCCCCGCCCGCCTCCCACCACCCCCCCCCCGCGCTGGAGGCCCGCGCGGCGTCTGAGGGGGAGCCCGTGAGCGCGGGAGCCAACGGCAGCCAGGATGGCCTCGTCGTCGGGCAACGACGACGACCTCACCATCCCCAGGGCTGCCATCAACAAGATGATCAAAGAAACGCTCCCCAACGTCCGCGTGGCCAACGACGCCCGCGAGCTGGTGGTGAACTGCTGCACTGAATTCATCCACCTCATCTCCTCCGAGGCCAACGAGATCTGTAACAAATCCGAGAAGAAAACCATCTCCCCGGAGCATGTCATCCAGGGTAGGCGCTGTGCCCCCCGCGGGTCTGCGGGCTGCGAGCCGCTCTTGTCCGTCCCCGGGCGGCTGCTTCCGCTGCGTTTTGGTTTTCATCTCTATACAGCACAAAAGCCGGGGGGGTCTCGTAAGGGTCTGGAGGTATAGCGTGTCGTGTCAGTCGCGTTGCAAGGGGAGGTTGTCTTTGTGTGGTGAGAGCGGCTGCGGAGCGTGCCCAGGACCAGCCCTCGTCCTGTGCTCCGGAGAAGTCTGTGATGCTCTGGGTGAAGTCACCAAACCCATTCGCCCTTTTCGTACCTGTGAAACGAGGTCAGCTTCGGAACGAGTGGTTCCGCACAGTTCTTTCATAGCGTGTTTTAGGATCCTGAATGTGTTAAATGTCTTTCTAATTGGAGGCTGACAAAAGATGCGTGGCTGAGTTTGTGGGGCCCAGCCTTTAATCCAGAGTCGTCCTGTCTGGATCCTATAAAAAGCAGATTTCTCTAGGGCTATCCTTGTAGTACTGAGTATTTGTATCTATTGTAGAAAGCCCTTAAACGTGACTGATGCCGTCGCATCTGCTGTTGACTTTTTCCCCTTGCTTCAGTAAAAGGCGAGGTCAGTCTGTGTCTCATTTGCTGTTCTTTAAATTCTGCTAGAAACAAGAGACTTTCGTTGCTCATCCTTAAGTCTGCAGCAGACATGTTTTGTCAGGAATCATTCACGTTGTTGCTAAAGCAAAAGGTTGTTGATACCAGTGTCTGCTGCAAACAAATTTGTAGCAGTAATAGTGGAAAGTGCTGTGCTGTCTAGTGGAGATACCAACAGCAGTATTTGCAGTACAGCTGAGCTGTTTTCAGGACTGTGATGGTACCAAGTTAGTTGGAAAAGTGGTTTTTTTTTGTAACTTGTTTTTTTGGGATTATCTGGTTGAACCAAACAAAACGATTCCTTCAGATTGTATCAGCTTGCTCACCACAAGAATTTTAAGTACTTGACTGGATTATGAACAGCAAAAGAAAATACGTGGTGTGTATGAACTTTGGTATTAAGAAATACATGTAAATCTGGAAGTTCAGCAGCACGACTGCATCACAGAAGCTCAGGATGTAGAGAGTAAAACTTGTGCTTGCATGTGTAAGCATACTTCGGGGATGATGCTTCTTAGTAGATGGATAGTTTCTTCAAGTGATCACGAGAACATTTGAGCTCAGTCCTTAACATAGGACAAGACATGAGCTATTAAGGTTGTGGAATATCATAGAATGATATAATAGTTAGAGTTGCAATAATGAATGACAATATTTTTTGCCCACTAGTGGTGGTCTTTAGTGAAGATTTCGCCTACTTCTGCCCTGGGATTAGTGTGGATGGATTTGAAAACAAAACTAAAATGTGTGGTTTTGCATATTCACACTTGGGTGTGCATGTGTCGTCAGCAGGTGGTCTCAAACTAAGTATGTTACTGGGCTTTGTGTTTTTGTGTTACAAGATTTTAGAGTTAGGAAAAAGTTCCATATTAGATCTGTACTTTTTAGTCAAATATTGCCAAGGAAAACTTTTTGTAATGCTCCAGAGATAGGAGTTGGTTTTGGATTTTCTGCTGTTCTTGTTTTTAGGAAGATGTATGGGCTATTGGCTTCTTCCAGATGCTGGCTAGTTGGCAGGGGATCCCTTTGTTGAGGTAGGAGGGTTTAGATGGCTCATTTTGGAAACGGTGAAAATGTGTATACAGGTGTACTATTTCAGCGTTTTTATCCATCTTCATACATTCTAGATATTTGCAGCTTTGACTGCCTCTTAATGTAGCTCTGGATAAGGATGCTAACTAATTAGGTAATTGAAATATATTTGTTGTGGTCATCCAGATACCTTGTTCCTTTTGAATGCTTAAACCAGTTTATTTAGAAGTAGGATGAGGCTAATGGCCTCACACCTGGTCCAGTCTAAACACAGTGTGCTGCCAAGAGGAATCCTTTTGTGCCCTTCCTAGAGCTGGATCTAGCAATTGCTGATACAACTGACTTTGAGAATCAAGGGAGGAAGTGCAGGTTTCTGTCAGATGAGTTTGCTGATCTGACTGTTCCTGTAAACAAGAAGTTACTGGATTGGAAGCAAGGAGCAGGAAGGGTCTTTCACTGGGAAGGAAGAAGGGGAAAGAGGCACTGCAGTTGGTGACACCCTGCCATTGGACTGCATTAGAGATAGTGTGAAGCTGCACTTGGTCACTGTACTTAAGTGTTTGGCAGCAGTGGTGCTTAAGACACCCTTTCCTTTCCTGCGCTGTTAAAATGTTTGTGTGACCATGTGCTGAGCTAGAACTCTTTCCCCTTGCCACTGGGTTATGCTTCAGATAGACTAAGTCGCTGCTGTGTTTCATTGTGTTGTAGCACACTTGACTGTCAACAGCACAGGGAAAGAAAAGCAGAGGCTTCTTGCATCCCATGGGAGATCTGATTTGGTAGATGTACTCAGACTTTGCCAAGCACTCGCTGCTAGCAATAAAATACAAAGCACCTTCCCTGGAGA
The DNA here is from genome assembly GCF_028554395.1 of Pezoporus wallicus. NCBI lineage: Eukaryota > Metazoa > Chordata > Aves > Psittaciformes > Psittacidae > Pezoporus > Pezoporus wallicus. Next base: position 7,169,865 of record NW_026642342.1, read on the forward strand.
GTGCCGAAAAGCATCAAGGCTGTGTAATAGTCCTAAGTGGAGAGTGTCTTTGTGTTTTATTGTTGAACCCAGCTGTGAATCTGAGGCTCTAATAAGCAAATGAATATCCTTCCATCCTGGAACAGAATATAGCCTCATTTGGTAGTTATGTGAGCCATGACAAAGCAGGCTTTTTTGTGACAAATTGAACTTCCATTGAATTCTGAAAATGGTGAGATGTTAAATTGACATTTTAATGGACTTGATTAGTTTAGTTACTTGGTCTATACAGACCTGTTGTGCAGTAAGGTAGGCTGTAGATTGGTGGCAAATCCTGTAGCTTCTTTTCATGAGCTATTAGGGTACTGACAGTAGCTCTGCTAAATTAGCAGTGACTTGTCCCACATTTCAGCACTCTGCTGGTATAAAGAGGTTGATATTTATTCTGTGCATGTGTTCTGTAAAGCCTTGATGTGCTTCAAGAAGATAGTAAGTTTTGTAAGTCGTTTCACAGCCAGCAGAATGTTGATGCACTAGAACCTGTGGTGCATATATGGCTCTTCATAGCTTTATTATGATGAACAGTTGTGCAGATCTGGCTTGATTATGTCACATGCTTTCTTTAGGATTTTGAGTGTGTGCTATATTCAGTACATAACTGTTCAAGTCCTTTGCGTTAATTTACTTTCTTTTAAGGGCCATTTAAAATTTCCTTAAAACCACTTCTTGCTGTTGACTGCAGATTGGGCCATCGTTCATATTCTGATGCAGCAGATTGCCAACCCTAATCACTGAGAATGTTCTTTGGATGAACACCTATGTGTTTTTGCTATGATGGTTTGTCTTTGTGAAGTTAGACTTGTAGAGTCTTAAAAATTTTATACTTTTCTTAAAATTTTAAGGGTTCTTAAAATTTTATATTGTGGTTAAAAAAGATATTACTTTAGTCTACTGTATATGCTGTTTACATGTTAAAATTGCATAAGTTCTTAAATATAGATTGCTTAGAAAACCAGTTCTGGACCATGAGATGTGGATTTGGCTCCTGTCTTCTGAAGTTGGATTCATTGAGTTGCTAAAGATTTTTGGTAAATCTCTGTCCTGGGTTCATAGAAACGGTGGGCTAATTGAACAGTGTCTTGTGTGTGGGCTGAGTCTGAACTAGCATATACTGTCTCTGGAGTAATTTCATTATCTCTAAATCAGTTTGTCTTTTAACTTTGTTTTTCTTAAGAAATAGGTATTATGTAAGCTCATTTGCCAAATGTTATCTGCTAAAGGAATGGTGGTCTTGCATGACTAGAGAGCTGTACTGTAATGCCCTGTTGAAGACAGTGTATTAATTGTCTCCTTGACTACAAGCTGGAAGCTGAAAACCTAGTGAATGCCTTTGGGTTATTGTTTAGTTGTATGATACAGTGGCATGCTGCTGTAATTATGTGTAGGAAAATGTTGCTTACAAAATTAATGTTAGAATATAGTTGGAGTTAGTGTAGCCAAGAGCTTGTTTATAACAAGTTGTTGACTGCTGTTGTGCAGTTTATTTTAGTACTGTTTCTTGAATAGCTTGTGATGTAAGGGTGAAATAAAGTAAGATAAAGATTAAAACAACTGTCATTCTGTGAAGGAAACTCTGATTTATGTAAATACTGGAAATTAACCAGGTGGTTTATTAAACTGAGATTTGAACCTGTCTCTAGTATAATTTGTGTTTATGTAAGACTTCTAGCGTGTTCTGTAGTAAGTTCCACTTAGGGGTGTGTGTATGTTTGGAGGCATATCATAGTAACTACATCAGGAAATAGAGTATGTGCTTTTTGTCACACTTGAGTTTTTATAATCCTTTCTGTTACGTGTGCATTCTTCAGAAAGCCTGTTGTTGCAGGATATAGCTGCATTTCAGATTTCTTTGAGCAGACAAAAGTGCAAGATTTTAGTTTCTGAATATGTTTTCACATGAAGATAAATAAAGTGGTTTCTGTTGAGAAATAAAACATTAAAGAGCTCATACGTAATTCTGTATAAATTCATATGTGTAAATGATGCATTTTTACCTTCTTGGCACTTGAAAGACAAATTCAGATGTTAACATTTTGCTTCTGCTCTGTTACTGATTGCTAATATACCTTCTACTGAAGACTTAGAACTGGAAAGATAGAATCCCTGAGAGACTGAAGGTTAACAATTCAGGTAGGGAGGACTACTTAGTTCTGGTATGTAGAACTCTGCTTAGTTCTGGTATGTAGAAGATGGGAGAAAGATGCCTTTTGAAGAAGAATGCTTATTCTAATGTATCGGAAAGCCATGAATCCTCTGCAAGTGCAGGCTGCTCTGCAGCCTTAATTTTTCTAGCCTGAAAACATGGACCCTTAAATGGCATAGAAGAGATAGGGAATATATCTGTCAGATCTTATGAACACAGGTTTCTGTCACCAGATGATAGACAAGTGATTACTTTTTTTAAAAACGAAGAAATCTCTTGAGAAATTTATACCTATTATCAAAAACTTTGTAAAAGATAAACAGTGTGTTCTCTTTCTTTCTTTCTAGCACTAGAAAGTTTGGGGTTTGGCTCATATATCAGTGAAGTCAAAGAAGTCTTGCAAGAATGCAAAACAGTAGCACTAAAGAGAAGAAAGGCCAGTTCACGCTTGGAGAACCTTGGCATTCCGGAAGAAGAGCTTCTAAGGCAGCAACAGGAATTGTTTGCAAAAGTAAGTGAAGCTTCTGTTATACTTCACAAGAAGTGAATACTTATACTGATGAGGTTGGAATTATTAATGCTGGAGATCTAGTGCCACAAAAAATATGTGCACACCTCAAGATGTATCCCCTTCCTTGTCAATTGATGTGACATCTGTGATGCTATTGACCTTGGCCTATTTGAATTGAGGGAAGTCAACAAATAAGATGGTGCTAGTTGTTACTTCTGTTATTTGACATACAGCAGTTGGTATGCAAACAAATTTTATAAACTAGGTTTAAAAAGCATGGATTTTTTTTCTGCTCTTAGGTATTTGCATTCTACTGGAGAGAATATGTTAGGAATTACTTGGCTGAGGAAATAAAAGAATGACAGCTGGTGCTCTAGGAAATGACCACTTTTGATGCATCAAAAAGTAAAAAAAATCTTTTCTGTTTCTGGCCATCAGTGCACAAATGCTATTTCTTAGGCTTTGAAAGAAACATTTAACTGTTCAAAATTTCTAAGTTGTCCTTTCTCATCTTCCTTTACTCTTGGCAAGACTCTAATTGAGTGAATTCATGCATAAATTTGTAGAGGCAATTCAGGCATAGGAAAAGCATTTTCCTGCAAATACTGTGCAAACAGAGGCACACATATATTCTCTATCAACCCAGCCTTCTCCCCTCTCAGCTTTCCTAGATAGTTTGTGAAGACCTCCAAGTTTAAATAACTAAACGCCAATTTTATTTACGGATATTTCTACACTATCTTTGTATTGTTCTGTTAGTTTGAAAAGACCATCATTCTCTAAGTGATGTGAAAATTATCTTGGGTTTCTCCTTCCACTTACGCAAGGCATGAAACTTATTTTCTCAATTTGCTTGCTTAATTTTCTCTGCTGAAAATGCTTGTTCCATTGTGTGTAATGTCCCCCTCTTCGCTATACTTTTATCTTGCTGAAACAATTAATAGCTTGTTTTTCATATTACAGCATGCCAACTACTTTAATCTTAATTGCATGATGCATTTTAAGGCATTTAAAGTTTCAGCCTACCACACAGCTATTGTCTGTGTGCAGTGAACTACTTATGATAAATTTGTTTGTGCCTAACTTTAGTTTGACTGTACTAACATTAAAAAGACTAATATGCTGCTTCTGGACTAAAGGAGAGAGTTGCAAATAATAGTTTAATACCTTTTTTTTGGCTTTCTAATTTGTTTGAATGATTTAGCATTGTATATCAGATAAAAAAGTAGCAAAAATAAAGTGTGTTAAGGGTAGTACTCTCTACTAAGTAAAAACGTAAATGCTGAATCCATGGCCACCCTAAAGCAAGCCACGCTTTATCTAAGGAATGACCCCTTCAGGTATGTTCTTTTTAAATTCTATAATATTGTGCCTTAATGTTTAAATTAAGGCAATGCATCCAAGATTGTATGAATGATTTTTTCTTTTTTTTATAATCCTTGGGAATTTGAAAAAATTTCCCTTAGTCAGCAATGTCAGCCTTGTTTTTCAGCAGTACCAATTGTATTATGCTGTTGGAGATAGTGTAATTATTCTTAAAAGCAGTTACACAAGTGCCTGTTTGTTTATTTGTGCCATCTTGTTAATAGTCTGGAACATGCCACTAATACTGACTTCTTGCTGTAGCTTTAAAATACTTGCTGTTAATGTTATGAATGTTTGATGCCTGTAGATTGGATGATAGTAAATATTTGAAGTCAGGAATGGCTTATCCCTTTGTTCATGCAGGTCTGTAAGTTTCTGTGCAAGATTAGGCCCTTAACAGATCTGGGGGTTTTACAAGGCTTCCTCACTAAGGTTCATCTGGGCAATAAACGAGTTAAGTTTGCCAGGTGGTTATAAGACTTCTTCATCAATACAGCTGAATGGTTTGGGGTTTATTACCTTTCTTCACATTTTTGAAATGGCTGATATAATTATAAATATGGTAGTGAGAGTGGGCACTGACAAAACGATCCGTCCAGTGTGAAGTGCTGAGCCTCTGATTCCTGGGTCATGTATGTGTATCAGTTGCCTCACTGAGTGTACAGTAAACTTAACTGTAGCAGGGTCAATAGGGAGCCTTACTGTTACATTGTGTGTATAAATATTTATGCTGCTTCTGTGTGTACAGATGCTGTTGTCTTCTTTTGTTGGAAACTTTACAATGTCTTAAATTGTTTTTCAAACCTTGTAACTTCACTGCCACTCGAATTTTGAAATACTGGAAAGTCTTCATTGAGAAGAGATTTATAACTCTGCAAAAGCTTTTTCTTTTAATGCTAGAACAGACTGAGGAAACATGGCCCTTAAAATAAGGAAAGACTCCTTTTTCATTTGGCCAAGTAGATAAACTGGTTTTGATCACTTTCCAAAGCATCATCTTTTGGCATCTTAAAATTCACAAAACTGTGAAATTTGTTGATGATTGAAAAAAAAAAAATAGGAAAATTCAGTGAGTGCAATGGGATTAGAAAGGAATTGTTGCAATCTTTGTGATGACTTGTAAAAGTAGAAGGCTAAAGATTTTTAAATAACTTTTTCAATCAAAATAGAAAATTCACTCAAATTTTAGTTTTCAAAAATAGAACATTCCCTCAAAATGGAATGTTTGCTCAGACATTGACTCAGAAATTGAAGTTCTACCTTGAACACAATTGACTAGTAAACTGTTGAAATCAACAATAGTTGCTGAAAACCAAGTGAAAATCCTGGATAGGAAAACGAGAGGTCATGTTGTTAGAGCATCTTGTACCTTTCAGTAAAGGACTGTACCTTTCTGTAGCAAAGCCTTCCTCAGTCTGCATACCTGAATTTGAGAAGACCTTGCATTGCTCTATTTTTCAAAGATTGCTTAGCAAAGCAAGATAATGGCTTTCTTCTATGTTTTTTGTAATAATGTGTGCCTTTGTGATGCAATTGGATGATTTCATAATTGCAAGTTTTAGTATCTGTAATCAACAAAGTAGGGCTGTTCTCATTTCTGAAATGTGATTAAATCTTAAGATCCCTTGAACTCAAATCCTAAAATTTCCATTGCTTTGCCTCACTTAATTTTTCCATTAGGAAGTGGCTCAGCACAGTCCTTATGATGGACCCTAAGTACACTAGCTCTTGCCTCTTGTTTTTTGTAACTGCAACTGTCTGAATAGTGGCCTCTTCAGAAGGAAGAGAGAATAGAGCTAAACATCTTGGTACAAATACTAAACAAATAATAACACTTCTAGATGTGTTTTATAAGTAAAATGAATAAAAATTATACAAAAGAAATCTGCAGGTGTGGATGAAACTGTTTTCTAAGGTAAGGTGCTCAAAAGATTCTTCACAAGCTATGTTTGGACTTAACAATTAAATTCGTGTCTCTAGGCTAGACAACAGCAAGCAGAACTGGCGCAGCAGGAATGGCTACAGATGCAACAAGCAGCTCAACAGGCACAGCTTGCTGCTGCCTCAGCCAGTGCATCCAATCAGGCAGGATCCTCTCAGGATGAAGACGATGAAGATGATATCTGAAATTCACCAGCTGAATTCGTCTTTGCTAAGAAATACTTTTTCCTGCACAATGAAAACAGTGAAATGAATGCTTACCTGTAAGTTTGTATGCATCATGGACTGGCAATTGGTATTCTAGGGGTGTCTGCTGTTGTGTGCTGTACGTGTATAAACTGTCTCTTTTTGAACTCTTGAAGATTTAAGGTTCAGTATCATATCAACTTCGGATTTTTAATGGTGTATATGGAAATTTTAGATAGCATTGCGTCATTTATTTGATCAATAAACAGTGTTACAATAAACGAGTTTATAAAATATAGTGAGATTTATACAAAAAGCTCTAAATCCACATTTGAATTTCTTCCCTTTTAACTAAACTATAAAATCTTACTTAGAATTTTTAACTGGTTTGGGGGGGCGGGGGGAGTGGTACAGTAGCCAATAACCTCTTGATGGGAAAAAAAGCAGAGTTCAGCAGTAAAGTCTGAATTCTTACTTTTTAAAATGAGGATGTATATGGCAATAAATATTATATATGCTCAAATACCACACTTGTTGAAATTTGAAAATGATACATTTTCACCAAGTTAGGAAAAGGTATGTTTAATAGGAGTTGTACAAATTCAGTCATTTTTTTGTATAGGGATGGAAAAAAATAAACCCATGGTTTTATTATGACATCCTTTGACAGTCCTAACTGAGTATTTTACTTCAAAGACTGACTGGTTTGAAGAACTAACTCTTCTATTATTTCACTCCAGTTTAATGTTAACCGTTGTTGATGGTATTTCGTAGTCCAGAGCTATTCATATTGTTGAAATGTAAAGCTGGAACTTGGCAAAACAAAATGGGTTTAGTTCCACTGGTGTAACTGGGAATGATTTAAATATCCAAGCCTAAGATGGCAAAAGCTGAAGCTAAGAGCATGCTTACTATAAAAGAGGGAATTTATTTAACCTTGATTAGTCATTGTCAGCGTAACGCTAACATTCTCCAGACTAGATTGCCACTGGATTACTAAAATACCTTGTTGAAAGATAACATTTTCTTCCTTCAGATTGGTTCATAGGTAAGTCCAGGTTTTTGATTAAACTGTTCCCTGAGAGCGATCAACAATACATGGAACAGAAATGATGTAGTAGTCCTTTTGATAGTTGATTTGAAACTTCTGTTGATTAATGGATGAGCAGCTGTTCTTTGTGTTGGAATAAAGCACAGTAGTGTCCATTGCTGAGTTTTAATGTGTTACTTGAAGTAATACTGGCATATCTTCTGGTACACTAATCTGAGCAGACTAGAAAAGCCACTTGCATGCTGCTGTAGATGACCCCATAGCTCTCTAATGACGTGGATTGTTTCATTAACTGGTGTCCTCAGCAAGTTGCTCTAGTTAGAATTCTTGAGGAGGGCTGCAGCAGTCTGTTTACATAAGAATGCAAACAGAAAATGATGTGCCCATTTTTACATGGAGATCTGAACAAAGTACAGTTGGCATATTCGCATCTCAGCCACATAGTGACTTCTGGTTTAAATTGGAGATAAATAGAATTGCATATTTTATAAATGTGAACACTTCCTTAAATGCATTAATGCAGTGGAAACTCAGAAAAGTATTGGTTTGAATGCTTATGTTTAAACAGGAAAAACAAAACAAAAAGCCTTTCATGGCTACTTTATGAAATGCATTTGGCAAGGTTCATCTGAGGAAGTGGTTTTCTGTAAAGGTTTAAGTACCAAAGGTAGAAAATCTAGTCTAGTGATACAATGTTAATGTGCAGTGTTGGCTTTTCTAACTTGTACTGTAACACCTTCACACTTTCTATTTTAAATGAGTATTTTCCTTTTAAATACTACTAGATATATTTTCACACCTTTCTTTTCTGATGCAGAATTCAGGTTAACATTTTACTGCATCTGGTATGTATGGTGTAATATGTTTGGATCCTTGTGACCTTTCTTTTGGACATTCTTGTGCTTTTTCATATGCTGTATTCTTCAAGCAATAAAATTCTGATGTGTTTTTATAAAATTGCTTTTATATTTAATGAATAGTCTGTCTTCTGTTTATAAAGAAAACTGTTAAGATTACCTAAACTCGGCTGTTACTTAGACCCACTGAACACTTCTTGTGACCGAAGTCTTTACAACTGAAGTGCTGTGGGATGGCATTGCTGCTCAGTGGGGTTCATGCTTGCAAACAACATTTCTGGGCTTGACCTGCTCTCTTTCCTCTTGGGAATTGTATATTGTATATATGCATTTTCATAACCTGACCTTCTCAACTTGAAAAGTTGGACAAAGCCGCTGTAGACCAAATACAACTTACTAGAATAGTTTCACAAAGTGAAAGACCCCAGTCAGAGGGTGTGGAAATAAGAGTATTTGTTAGTCTCCTGTTGAATTAATGTCGTGCAGATAGTCTTGTTCAGAGACTACTTATTCAGCCATTCCACCCCAAGTATGAGGAGTAAACGGGGAGAATCTTCACTGATCTCTCAACAAATGACAAGTCTTGTATTACTTTCCTACCATGTACCAGCTGTTCAGTGAAGACAAGAGATTTCTGAACTTGCGGTGCCACTGGAGTTGTTTTTTGATACACCAGATACATAGAGTGTAGTTTGGTTAGTGACCTGTGTTGTTACTTTGTCTCAAACGAAACATGCATAAGGATGTGTTTGTTTCTTAACTATTGGGTGGGTGAGATTATCTGTGGGTTTTCCATAGATATTTTGACAGTCTGTTTCAGAGTGCTTTCATTAAGTGACTTTATCGCAAAGCCTTTCTGTTACTTTAATAAAGTGCGTATGTGCATGACATTGTGGATACTGAATATAGTTGTACTTACTACACTGAGATGCTTTTAAAGGAAGGATTCTGAATATCAAATACTTAAATTGGTATTTGAATTTCTCTATTTAAAAGCATCTAGTTGAGTTTGGTATTGAAAGATTGGAAAGGAATTCCTGCAAGAATGGAAGAAGTCTGAAAGCCACACTTATAAATGGAGCTGTTAAGATTTGTTAAGGTACCTCCATTGATGAGGACTCTGTATAATAATGCCTGTGCTGATCTGGTAATGATTTTGAAACAGTGCCAAGTCAAGGGTATAAAGTGATTTAATGATTGATGTGAACAGCAAAACCCTAACTCTGGAGTGTACACCTCATTTTAGCCTTCCAGTGTTGTGTTGTGATTTCATATAAACCATGCTCAAAACAAAAGAGGAGGGAGGAGTGTCATATTAAAGATTGAGTGCTGTGGTTAAATTACTTTTTGGTATTACACTATTAATCTAAGATGGAGAAGTTTTACTTTGTAGCTTACACAATGGGAGCATGTGAGTGGGATACTGGCCAGTGTTAAAGATTGATTTTGCTTGCAGATAAATCAGACAGGCTAGCTCTTTTGATCCCTGGGGCTTGCTGAAAGTCTACTCTGTGAATGTGCCACCTGTGAGTCAAGTATGCTGGGTATAACTGATGAAAAGGAGTCAGGCTCAGCATACACCAGTTAAGGTTTGCTGGCAATCGGAAATGATAGATTCTCTTCCAAAAGATGTTTGTGCTTAGTTTGAGTAATCTTTTTTTGTTTTTTACCCAAATTTAACTGAGCTTTTTTCTTTTTGATTCCACACAATCATAGCCACAAAAATCAGAAATTTTGAGAATATAATAGTGGTACTAGAAGTAGTTATCCCAGTTCTTGAGTACATGGGGCACCAAATATGCTGGAGTATGTGCATTTCTGGAAAGAACAGATCCAGTGAATGCTTGAATTGCAGGCTGTTCTTTGCTGTGGTACTGTGCTATAATGCAACTGAGCCAGTACTTGGGGAGTGGAAGTTTTGCAGCAATATGATTAGATAGTGCATGCAATTGGACATGCCATATCCCATGCATCAATCACTCATAAATAAGTGTGGGTTTTGCTGTGTGGATGAGTCTAGCATAAATAAACTCGAATAACCAAGGGTAGAAATATATAGCAGGTGATGCTCCTGAATGTGTTGGGGTAGGGGATGTTTGATTTTTAATTCTTCATGTCTGTGATTTATTGTCATGTCAATTACAGGGATACAACATGAAGGCTTCTATCTCAAATGTTCAAGTAAGGGTTGACAGTACTGCTACAACCTGGTGTTTTTTTTCCTCACTTTTAAATGTAAACAGCTACTACACTTTTATGTATCTGGGGTGAAGATTTAGAAGAGGCATAGTAAATTATGTAAAGATTACATTTAATTTTCAGGCTGAATGTTCATGTGGTTAATTTTTGTAATACTTTTGAGATGGTTTCTTCCTTGTTTCAAAATAATTGATTTATCTCTTTTAGCCCCCATGTAGGTTGACTAACGTTTTACATAGTGTAAGTCTGAATGACTTCCACACTCACTTCAGAAGGAATTAGTACGGGTTTGGTATTAGATCAATACTGTTACTAGTGAGTAATCAAGCTTTTAGATCTTCAAAGCATCGTACAAGCATTAACTAGGTGTAGGCAATGTTATACTGCCCAGTGTAATAATGTTGGTATTTGAATAGTCCTTGCTGTGCTTTGAAGCTAACACTTTCACATGCTCTAGAACAAAAAGGTGGTGCACTGTGTAGAGGAAAAAGATGCTATCCTAATGTCAGACTTCATGGAGGGGTGACTCATCTAGAGAGTAAGTAATTGGGAAAACAAGACAGACTTGTTATAAAAGTCATTGCCAGAGATGAAATAAGTTATTTGTAACAGTGAAGAGCTTGGGATTGCTGGTTATGGGCTAGGACTTGGTTTCATTAATGTTATGTTCAAATTTCATTCTGTTACCTACGGAGTGAAAAACCACAGCTGTACTAGAAATCAAAATCAGTGTCCTTTTTGTTTCTGGGATGAATTTGTATTCTCTGCTAGGCAGCAGCATAACCCATGGAAGAGGCAGTGCAGTGTTAGTAATGCAAAAGCTAACTGGTACATCTTTGCATGCAGAGATAATTATTTTCCAGGCAGGTAAAATTAAAATCTTAAATACAGACAGTTCCTTCTTAAAAATGTACTTACATGAATCTTCCATATTCTCTGATGGTATTTCGTATTCTATACCTGTGGTAGTTTGTCTGGATTGCTGGTTAAATTGTATGCAGTTAAACTCATAGCCCTTAAACAACTTCTTTTCTTGTTTTCAATATGTTCTAATGTTTTGAAACTTGAACCTGCTAGAAACATGTTTTCATTTCTACAAAAGTTTTACAGTTTGAGGTGCTTACAAAATGATTTTAAAATACAGTTTTAAATAAAATTTAAAACTAAGCCTTTAAACAAATGAAATCAGTTTATCTTAATGTTTTGTATCATTAAAATGAAAGGGGCAATTTTTGATGAATGTGAAAAAGCTATTTGTTCAGTCTGGAGAATGTGAAAACATGGGACTAAACTGTCTGTCACTGCTCTTAGTGAGTTATCTTCTCCAAAATGTTGAAAAACATTATTTTACCTATTTAAAAAGCGTAAATTGATGTTCTGGGGCAAAATTCACCCCTCAAACTTTTCTCCCAGTAAAATGATGAACTGACTTCATAGGTGGAAATAATATAGGGCATGAATCACATAGTCCTGCAGGAAGGACTATAGTAGCAGACAAGCTTGGAGAGCATTTAATTGATTGCTTTAATTGTGATTTTGCTCTAATCACGAGAATTGGATGCTGCCATAAACTGAAATCTCTAGTATTGATTGTGTTACCATAGTGTATTTTAGAAGTTTCTCCTTCATGAACACAGACTAAAATTTCTGAATGCTCAAAAGGATTTTCTTTTTGTCCCCATAATGTATTTGTGTTCAGATCTATTTTTGTCACCTGCCTCAGTGGTGTGTGTGTTCCAGCCCAGAGGGACACTTGAGTCTTCAAACTCAGTCATTTTTCTTTTTTACTTGGTGCTGAAAATGGTGCAATTATTTAGCTTAGAAGAGATCATAGGAAATGGTGACTAGCTTCTTTTCAGAGACAAAAGGTAGCAGCAGCACAACTGAACCCTCATGTTCTGTGCATTTCATTTTCAACTGGGGAGATCTGAACATAAGGAGAACACTACCATAGGTAGTGGTAAATCCGATGGGGAAAAGCCCTGGCTTCTAGAAGATGAGTGTGTTAGGGAGGGAAGAGTCTTAAGAAATTATGTATATTCTTACCTTCACATCTCACCTTTTCTCAAAGGGAGAGACTTACTAGGATTCACTTGGCTACTTGCTAGATTTTATCTGCCTTCGAAGCCCAGAGAACTGGTCTTCAGACTTAGTTAAATAGGTCTTCAAAAATGCGATATCACAGAAATAAACTTCCTTTTTATACAAGTTGTTTCTTTATTTTTGTTTCTTGGAATTAACTTGAAAATTTAGTTTTGCTAAACTTTAGCTTATTTGGAAACTACAATTTGTGTCTGATCAGAATCTCACTTGGAACAAATAAGAATGATAAATGGGGTTGTAGCTATCAGTGTAAGAGGGAGACATAGTAAGGTAATTGATTTTCTTAGTGGGATATCTATTCTACACACATTGTTATCATTCCCATTGCTGATTTATTTAGCAGTTCCTGTTCTTCTAAGGTGATTAGCGGGAGGGGAGACTTATCTTGGGTATGTGAATTACTCTTGAGTTTCCTTCAACACTGTGATCCTTTGACAGCTTTTTCATGAACAAGTTAAGTGTGGTATTCTGCAATGTGGTATTCTGCAATGTGGATGTCCACTTTCTCATGAGGATTAAAAATACCAAGGGAAGGACACATGAAATTAAACCACAGGGGTGAAATCTTTTAAAGGAGAGAAGTCAGGCCCTGCAATTATATGGAACGTAGGACAATCGGGGGATCCTTGGCTGCCTCGGTTGCAAATTAGTGTAACTCATACCTCACCCACTGAAATAAGATCTGATTGATTACAGCAGAAACGTGTTGGTATTGTTACACTGCTTGTTCTTTCGCTTGCCAGCAGGCGGCTGTCACGGTCGGAAAACGGGTTTCGGCTTGGGTGTGTTGTATCTACTGATACCTGTTAACTGAACCTTACAGTCTGTTGTAATGGAAAACCGTTTGATGAATTGCCGTAACTCCTTTAATGAGATCAGCTAGTAACCCAGGATACTGATCACGTTCAAGTGTTAAGGCACATTTTGCACAACTGCATATACATTTGTGTTTCTGATCATAATTCAAAGTCAGATGATAGTAAAATACTTCAAATCTGAAAATGAGTGGTGCTGATCCTTAGCCACACATTCATCCACTATTCATTTTGTTACAGCTTGAATTAATACCATGACAGACTCTCCATCTTTCAATATTGATACAGTATGTCAACCCATACGCTCTGCTTGAAAGCTGCTAAGTAATCAATGCAGAAAGCAGTTACTATTCAAGTATTTGGTTATTATTTTAAAACTAATAATCTTTATGCCTGTAGATAATACGCTAATTAAAAATGATGCCTATTAGAATTCACCGTAGCTGTATGTAACTGCGTATTAGATACAGCTCCATGTTCTTTTAATGTAAGGAAATGTGCATGGATGGGCTTGGTGGGAGAACAGAGAATACTGGTTAGGTGAACTGGAGATATTAGAAATTAAAGTAGCAAACCCTTGGCATTTATGGTTACATTTTGATATAATTCTGAAAGTATGTGCAAGGAAAGCAGGTGGATTCATAGTATTCAAGCAGATAGAGTTGAAAAGCATCTTTTGCTATCATGATTCATGGGTCTTCCTTGATATTTTGTAATTGTTGAGCCTTCAGCTTGGGATGCAGTTGTTTATTATGAATAAGATATGCTGAGTTACCATGTGATAGTCTTGCTTCATGGGAAAGCAAATTCCTGTGAAATAAGAGCTTGTTGGTACTTATAATACTGATAGTTGATGCTGATTGACACATTTCTTCTGCTACATATGGCACGGAAAGATGTGCTCTTGGCTACAGTACAGGCAAAAAGAGTGAATACAGGATATTTCATACAAGCAGATGGAAGTTCTCATTTTCTCCCTGTAAGCTGGTTTGAGTAACCTTTCAGTTCTGTTATCCGGTCACTGGTGATGTCTTTCTGTTTTGCTTGCTGAGACGAGACAAAAAGAAGAAACATACCTTTCTCTTCCTGTATGAAATGTGTTTCAGCACAGACTGGAAAGATGGGGGGTACCATTCTTAACACAAAAATTCAGAGATAGGAGAAAAAATTAGAACACACTAAGCAGTGGCAGAGGCTGTGCTATGTACAGTCTTCCTTTTGCCTGGAAGCAGAGGTGATGTGTAAGACAGTTTCCTGCTTTATAAATAAACAAATAAATAAAAAATCAGTACTCAGAGTAAAACTGTGAGTTCATTTTGTTTAACAGTTGAAACAGGAACCCAGTGGAAGTAAACCTCTAGTCAGATGCGCCGATACAAACCCTTTGCCTGCTGCTGGTGATGGTTAAATAGCCAGCCTCTAGGAGACTGAGGAAGTCTGTGGAGAAGACGGCACAATTTGAAGTGTGAACACACCTATTCTTCTGTCTCAAACTATTTCCTGAGCTGTAAAGTAATGATTACATCACATGGAAGCCTTAGAAACATAAGTATTTTTTAAAATTAGAGCACTTAAAGTACTGGTGATGGGAGAAATACATGTGTAAAAGGGGGGAGAGACCAAAATTCTTTTGGTTTTGAAGCAAAAAGAGGTAATACTTATGGGGTTTGGAACACTTCATTTTCTTTGTGGAGTAAAGTCCAGTTTTAATATGATGGAGAGACTGCTGGCTAGAGGAGAAAAGGATTAATGGCACCTCACGCTGAGAAAGAGATATTTGGAAGTAATTTGTTAGGTCCTGCTGATTTTTGTGGCAATGGAAAGCTAAGCTGCTTTGCTCTTTAGAAAGTGTGCCCACAGGGAGTGCCAGACAGCTTTTCTGCCACTCCACATTAATCATGCAGACTTGTTCTGCCAAGATAATATCCGTAGGTACACTTGTAAACTCGAATTCTGTTGAGAAGCGAACAGAATTAGCAAAGTACATAACTTGTAATCACTGCAATGATGTGGATTCAGTCTAAAAATAAAGTCAGGCAGCTTTCTTTTTAAAGCCTGCCTTAATTAGTCACTGATGGGCAAAACAGCTAAATACAACAATAACTTTTCTAAGCTAAAAATAAGTTGTCATCATCTTCCATAAAATGGTAAAGATTTCCAAGGATACTGGAACAATCTAGTCTATCACAAAGCCTTTGCTGTGTGTCAGAATTACTTAAATATGTCTTTTATGTGTTCTTGAGTCTCTTTAGTGAGACTTTTTTATTGTATTGGTTTGATTCCCAGCACCACCACACTGAGACTGACATTTTTAAGGATATGACTAAAAGAGTAAAAATATTTTTAATTTTTTAAAAAATAAATATTTAAATAAAAAATGTACCATCATGAATAGTAATACTTTAATTACTTCTAGGCCTTAGGCTAGTTGTAATCTCTGATAAAGGAAGCCATATCAAATTTATAAGTGATTAATTATAACATTTCCAGCAATATCCTGCAGAGATGCAGTAGACTCTTCCCCTCATCTTACAGTTAGGTCATTTCACATCCTGAACTGCCTAACTGGAGGAGAGTGTAACTCAGGATATACATGGGATCTCCGAAAGCAGGAATGTACTTAAGCAAGGAAAGGGCCTAATGGTGGCTGATGCCAGACTTCTTGCTAAGCTAAATGGTAAGTGTTATGCTGCTAAGACTTCTGTTTTATTTTTAATGAGTTAAAATTTGATCACATGGTCTTAATATATTGCTTATGAATTCCAGGTTCCGTGGTAACTTAGATAAGTGCTTTTCAACTAACTTACTATCAGTTATCTTTGTAGTTTCTTGTTGTAATGAGCTATGATCTTCTCTACTGAAAAAGAGGTGGCTCCTAGTTTAAAGGTAAAATGCACATCTCTGTGTACATACCTGATACACACACACACACACATATATATAAAAACACACTTCTGGGTTTGGAGGAAGTACAGGTTGAAAGCAAACCAAAAATCAGAAACCAATTTTGAAAACAGTCATGCCCAAATTTCAATTCAAATGCTAATAAAGTGACTGAAATCTGTTGGCAAGAAATAGGATTTGCACTGGATATTTTTTTTTTTTAATCCTGTAATATGAAAGCTGTATAAAAGGCATTATGAAGGTTTTTATCCTATATCACACAGATTTTAAAAGCTTACATTAGAGGTTTTAAAAGTCGTACCATGTCCCGATTAGATGATGAAATACTTACTGCCTTTCCAGTAATATTGGAAGCAGTCATTCCTCCATTTCCCTGTAGTGTATATACATCGTCCAACTCTCACAAATCTGTTTCATTTACTTTACCTGAAGAAGCAATGGCTATCAGCACTATCAGATAATTGTGAACTGTGTCCTCTGAGTCAGAATTTGTCCTAATTCTCTAGGAGTGTTGTACAATGAAGGTCCAAGATCTGAGCTAGTTATGAATGAACCAGTACGGCTAAATGGCTCATCATGCTTCCATGCAGAAACACTTGGGCTGGGTCGCAGAAACACTTAGGCTGGGTCCCAGAAACACTGTGTTAATGTGTACAGCTTCTGGCCTAATCAGCCTTACTTCCTAAGTCTAATTGTTAACCTCTGAACGTGAATAATTAGCCAGACTGCAGTAGTGCTCTAATGCAATGATACCGTTTCCTATTCCGGCGCTAGCTAGTTCAAAGCCAGTTCAGTAATATCTTTTGATTGCTCCTCTTTATAGCCTGCATATGCTATTAAAAGGCAGGTATAGCCTAGAGGCTGCTTGCTAACACTTGTCCTGTTTTACATGGTATTTTGGAGCAACCTCTCAACTTGTTCTGGAGGTTGTGGAGTTACCCAGTCCTTCTGCAACATTGTCCAGTTCCTGATGTTTGCTTTACCCTAGGGCTTGTGAAAGATCTTTCCTGAAGAAAGCTGCATGGAAAGAAGGAACCCTGTTTGTCCTGGGAAGACCTCTCATTAACTAGAATTAGGCTTTTTGAGCATTACTAAGAAGCTAAGTACTGTATTTATGTACCTGTGATAACAGGCTGCAGTTTCCTTCTCCTAAAATGGCTACAGATTGACATAAAACATTAAATTTTGTTATATTGCTCTGAATTGAAAACAAATCCTGACATGTTGAGAATGCTGGCCTTGCACATATTGCAGAAATTGGAGTAATTAGTTAATTCTTAAATTACAGTTAAGTGAAAGAACCCGAGGGTTCAGGTATCAATCAGCCAACCACAAATAAATATGCATTGCATGTTGAAACTCTCTTGCTGTATGTTTCATGCAAGGAAAGGCCAGTATTTCAAATTTGAGTGCCAAATGTCTGGCTTTCAAAGCTTCTGGATCCATAGATCTAGAATTTAGGATCAATTTTCCAGTATATTAATTTTCAGTGCTCTATTGGGGCTTCTAAGGTTGAAAGTTCTAACTCAAAAGTTACTTTTTAGGGTTCAGTTTTAGGTATCTAAGATGAAACAATTGGAAAGATGAGGTTTTCTGAAGCAGCCTGAAAGGTCCTGGCTCTCCTGAAGCCAGAGCAAATTGCTAAATCATTTTAATGGTCAGGACTCTCACCCTTGGTGTTTAAAGGTTCAATGTCCATCTGTTTCTCAAAATTATGCTTTAAAAAAAAAGACAAATCAGGCCTCAAAAAGCTGCCCAGATCATTGGTGCAAACCTTTGTTAGGACACAGTAGAATGTAGATTAATGTGCAAGTAAAGATTTTGAAACCCCTGTTTCTAAAATGATATGCAGCAAGTTACAGCATAGGTATTAATTTAAGAGAGCATATAAAATGACAAATCTTACATGCATATAAAAAGCATATGACATTTTTCCTCTAATTATGTTTTGAACCAGGTTATCTCATTATATGACCTGATAATGTTTTTTGAAGAATCATATAAAGGTATGTGGTGAACTGGTAGCTTAAGTAAAACATCAACTGAAGTCCACAGCAGTTAATGGAAATTACTTTTCCTAATCCTGAAAGGCATGTTCAGTTGAGTGAATTCAAATACATGTTTATTCATCATTTTTATAATTTATTAATTTCTGCTTCATTACCTGAATCCTCAACATGTGTTCTGCTTGGTGAATATTATCTTAAAATCATAGAATCACAGAATGGGTTGGGTTGGAAAGGACCTTTTAACATCACCCAGTTCCCACCCCCAGCCACAGGCAGGGATGACTCCCACCCAAGGCTCTGTCCAACCTGGCATTGAACACCACCAAGGGATGGAGCATTCACAACTTCTTGGGCAACCTGGAAGTAAACCTTGGCACCCTTACAGTAAAGAATTTCCTCCTTATATCCAATCTAAACTTCCCCTGTTTAAGTTTTAACCTGTTACCCCTTGTCTTGTCACTACAATCCCTAATGACGAGTCCCCCCCCAGCAGCCCTATAGCCCCCCTTCAGATACTGGAAGGCTGCTATGAGGTCTCCATGCAGCCTTCTCTTCTCCAGGCTGAACAGCCCCAACTTCCTCAGCCTGTCTTCATACGGGAGGTGCTCCAGTCCCCTGATCATCCTCATGGCCCTTCTCTGGACTTGTTCCAACAGTTCCATGTCCTTTTTATGTTGAGGACACCAGAACTGCACACAATACTCCAGGTGAGGTCTCACAAGAGCAGAGTAGAGGGGCAGGATCACCTCCTTCGACCTGCTGGTCATGCTCGCTCCTTTTGATGCAGCGCAGGATACGGCTGGCTCTCTGGGCTGCAAGCGCACACTGAAGCCGGCTCATGTTAAGCTCTCTTGTCATGCATGCAGTCTGCAAACGAGTTGATGTGTCGGAGGTCAATGAAGTGTGCCCAAGTGTGGAACTTAATCATCAGACTCTAAAATTTAGGGGTTTATGACCACTGGCTTGCTAAAACATACATGTGGCTACAACAACATGTGGCACACATTCATTTTGTGGATGCCCACAGAACCCAAGTGCATTTCTCATGTAACATGACTAGTTTAAACATTTCTTTCCAGAAACTACATGGCTGATCTGTGATCTCATCTGCTTATTTTGATATATTCTAATTCAGTAATTCCGTATCTGTCTAGCAGAACTTGCATTTCCCTTTCATATGGAAAATAGGACTAAATTAAGCGTGATGCAAAGGAACATTACCTGAAAGGTGACTTGGAAATGAAAAAATTAGTGGATTTAAATAATTTTTGTTTCATGAAGACTTAAGAAATCAGTGTTTTCACTGAGGTGTTATTGTAGCCTATAAAAAGGTATTTTAGGTGGGAATGAGGGGAAAATCAAGGAGCTGATGTGAGAGAAAAAATTTGGGTGGCTTTGCTTCATCACAGATACTTTGGTGGAAAAAGTCTTATTTTATGTGGATTTAACACCCCTCCATTTCTAGCCGGTGAGGAAACTCCCGGTTTTAGTTAAACGATGCGATTCAGACAACCACTCTATCAAAAATAGGGTATTTTTCCCGGGGTATCCCCTCCCAGCTTCTCAGCTGTGATTTATGAACACACCTGTGGCGTTAAAACACAAACGCTTCCGTGTTTGTTTCTCCTCCCGCCACCGTGCCAGGTGTGCAGGGTGAGGGCCTCCTGCCTCTCTCCCGGCTGTGAGTCAGCACTTCCCGGCGGGAGGCCTCGCAGCCGGCCGGGACACGCAGACTCGTGCCCCCGCGGCGCCTTGTCCCCTCGTTAACGGGTAACTACACGGCTGGCCACGAACGCGCTTCCCCCCGCCTCGTCCGTGGCGGCCCCGCGCAGCGCCGCGGCCTCTCCCTCTCCCCTCAGCCGGGCCCGCCCCTCTCCCAGCCTCCTCCGCGGCTGCCCCCCTCCCCGCGCCAGGCGGAGCTGGAGTTGGGAGCGGTGCCGTTCGTCGCCGCCGCCTCTCCAGTGACCGAGGACACCGGCGCTACCCGGCGGGACCCTCTTTCTCTGGCCGCCCCCCGACGCCTCATTCCCGCTGTCGCCTCTGCTGCAGCCGGCGCTGGCCACGGAGCAGCCATGAGCTGGGGCACGGAGCTGTGGGTGAGTCCCGGCTCGCCTTTCATTGTGTCTGGGATTCGCCGCCTTCCCTTGTCTACTCAGGCGGCTTCCCCGGGGGAGGCGCGGGGCGGAGGAAGCCGAGGCGCTTTGTTTGGCGGCGGCTACCGGGGGGGAGGGGGCGTGTGTGTGTGTTGGGCCGGGCGGGGGTCGCTTGAACACAGCGGAGGGAGGTGGCGAACGCGTTGGGACGGGGAGCGCCTCGGCCGGGGTGCGGGTGCGCGCGCGCCGCCATGGCGCTCCCCGCGGCGGGGCTGTGGGGAGGGGAGCGCGCCGTCTCGCCCTCCACCCGGTAACGGTCGCAACGGGTCGCGCTCCTTTGTGTGCGCCCCCCGCCCGCCTCTGAGGAGAAAGGAGGGGAGGGGGCGCGCTCGGTGTGAGGCGGACGGGGCTGGCGGCGTTCCCCGGGGGGTTGGCTTGGGGCGGGGTCCCGGCTCGGCTCGGGCGGGGGCCGCGGCGGGGCCGGGCGGTCGTAGCGCTGCTCCTCGGGGCTGCTCGGGCCAGTGGAGCGTTTGGAGCCGTCGCCACTGTCTGGAAGCAGCTATTGTATAGCTTTGTCTGTAACGGCGCTTCAGAACATCGGCTGATCCTGTATGGTATTGTGGTGTTAGTACGGAGACTTGGTAGCAAGGAGGCAGGTAGTGCGCCTCTGTCCGAGTGGTTTCGGGTCTTAAGCCTCCGCTCCTCCTCCTCGGGCTTTTCGGCTGTGCTGAGGGCAGTACAGAAGGGGCTTCTCCCGGGGGGAATCTGCCGGAGGGAAGCACAGGGGTGTTTGTGGTGTTGTGCTTCATTTTCTCTGTCAGATTTCCTACTGGAGCTGACGCTGGTCGTGGGAAAGCTGAAGTGAAAAAAGTAGTAGTACCGAGCAGGATATAACGTCCTTCGTTTATTTGATTTTAAGGACTGTGAAGCGCAGACACTTGTGCTCAGGAAACGAATAAACTACAGGAAGCTAAACATTGTAGCTTGAAGTCTGTTCAGGAACTCCTGGCTGGGACCCAGCTTTATAGTTTCTTTGTTTTGAAGTTGAATTAAATTCCTTTATCAGTAGTTTCTAGTACAGGGCTATTAGTTTCTAAAGGAGCAAAGATCTGCTCAGCACGGAGACAGCCAGAGTGAACTGGGGACTCAAAGGCAGGCTGAGGCATTGCAATCGGACGGTGTAGGTGGGGTATGGGGTTGGTTGAGGCTGTGAAGCTCCTGAAGCCACCTGAATAAGTCGTGGCTGGCTATGCAAAATGAACGTGCAATAGCATTGCATCAGGTGTGGAGAAGCCCGATTTAAAGGTGTTTGAGGGTGGCTTTAAAGTTTTGTGCAGTGCCTCGTGCTTAAGTAGGTTTTACAGGCATGATTGGAATTCAGGTAATATACACTCACTAAGTACTGACAGCAGCGATGTAATGAAACTGGAATATAGGACCCTGGTAACATTGACAGTGAGGAGTAAGTAAAAGCCATGATTTATCTTGGCAGCACAAGTATGTCTTTGTAGCTTATGCTTGTATATACTTCAGATGGGAGGTAGTAGGTCAGTGGTTTGGAAGAGTGGGGCTTTGCATTTTAGGAGAGCACTGGATTTCCTTCTGTAAGTACTTAAATATGTATCACTTCAGAAAAGAGAGTTTTATCTTGCTCATCTCTGTGCATTTTTGGCAGCCTCTTAGTTTTCTTTTCTTTGTTCAGCTTGTAAATAACAGTTAAGGTTTTGTAGTCCACTGTGTTCAGTTTTTCAAGAAAAAAAAAAGGTTTACTTTCCTTATGTGCTTAAGAAATAGATAGAAAAAGGTGGGTTTTGACCTCAGACTTGCTTTTAATGATGGGTATTTCATTTACAGTGCCATGGAACTAGCTGAATTTTATCTAGACCTACTATATGTTTGTGGTTTTTTTTCCATGAAGTCCTTAATTATTTTGTGTTGGTTTGAAGGAATAATGACAGAATTTTAAGCTGAAAGTTTTGCTACAACATTTTTATTTCAGCAAAAATTTATGTTTTTTTCTTGATCTCAGGTGGTATCTGTAACTCCACACTAGTAAGGTAACTTAATGCAGAAAATGGTCTGTTTGGAGCTATACAACTAGACTTGGACAATAGAGGTTTTTACATAAATGTGCATCCTTTAAGTGGATTATTTTTAGTCTGTTGAATCTAATCACACTTTAAAAAATACTAGGGTTATAAAGCAAACTTTTCTTAGTTGGAAAAATATTGAGTGCTTCTCTTAGCTATTGAAAAAAAGTATTGACTTTGTAATTGTTTTAACAGCTTGTGTTCGTCAAGTAAAGATTATTCTTTTTTTAAACCTGGCACAGAATGAAATTAATTAAAAATTGGCCAAAGTATAGGTTAAAAATACAAGGAAAACCACTCTTTGTGGAGCTTAAAGAAAGTGCTCTAGAGGAATAAATAAACTCGTAGATGTGTTTGTGTTCTGCAGTTTTTCCTTCGTGGTTCCCTGTTGCCAGCATCAGTGCAGCTTTAGAAGGCAGCTGCTGTGGGTTTGCTAATGGCAGGTGGGCACAAGCAACTCGTGATGTTAAGAGTCTCCAGCTGCAGAGAGCTGTTCTGCGCAGGTTTTCTGGAGACCTTCTTGAGCCTAAAGCTCTCCCTCATTAGTGTTTGCAGCTGTGGTCACGAAGTGGCATTTTTCAGGACTAAGATTAGTATGTGTATGGTAAGTTTTTCAGAACACTTGCAAATATGTGTGTAGGTTTTGCTGATTGACTGAGACAAATTTGATGATTTTGTATCAGGGGTTAACCCTGCCTGGTCAGATTTTATCTCTTCATGCTGATTATTGGTATTTCATGCTGATTGGCAGTTCTGACTTCTTTTTTTCTCCTCAAGTCTTATGCATTGTGCTGTTTCTGATAAGTAGAAAGTGTGTGTGGATGAATTTAGAGACAAATAAGGAGGCAGAAGAAAAATCAGGGGACTGGGAAAGCAGCTCTTGTCTGGTACTTGTGTGGTACTTAATTAATGTGTCTGTTCTGGTATTGTGATGATGCTTATGCTAATTAAGTGGTTATATCAGTGTCCAAAAACTGTAGATGATGCCCTTAGTGACATGGTTTAGTGGTGGTCTTGGCATTGCTGGGGTAATGGTTGGACTTGATTATTTTGAAGGTCTTTTCCAACCTGGTTGATTCTGTGATCAGGGACATGACAAGGGAAAGATTTTCTTTGATGGGCCAATACTTGCTACTTCTTCAAATTCTGGAGCTGTTATTTCTGTGGAAGATATGTTTTGTTGTGGTTTTTTTTTTTTCAAGCAACTATTTCTATAAGTACACCGTTATTCTCTGAAGTGGGTGTGCCTTGGCCAAAACAGTGTGCTTTCCAGTATGTCTTGGCTAAACAGCATGCTCCCTGTTGTGTTTCCTTTGATAACAGTGTATGAAACAATGTGAATTAGTAATAGTAAAATAACTGTTGATTCATTTAAGACATTCTGTCACATTAGAAATGTTTCCTTCTGCAGTGTTTTCTGTGCTGTGTGAAATGTGTTCCCCTTTTATGCTTTTTTATCACAACAAAAAATGTTGATCAGTTTTGGAAGTATTATTCCACAATCAGTTTTATGCTCATCAGTGCATTTATCTTTGTGCTTGCTCTGCAGCATTTTCCTTATGGTCCATCCACCCAAAACCCAAGATACTTCAGTGAACTGCCTTGCATGGTGATATTCTCATAGTGGTTAGAACAGAGTACTGAGAACTGTCTTCTGTAACGCAGTTGAAATTGTATTTTCTGAGAATTTGATGTTGAGTGCTAAATCTTACCTGTAATATTTAGCTTTTTCCTAGGCAATATTTGTAAAGGAAATCTGGTGAAAGGGGGCACATAATCACAAAGTTGCGTGGCTGCACTTCGTTGGTAATAGGAAAATTGTTTATTTAGATACACTTTTCAGAGTTTTGCCTTTTTTAACACTTTTTTTTCAAGTCCAGCATGCTTGTGTTCACCTCGTGAGCAGTAAGAGTTTTACACATTGGAGTCCTGGGCAGACTTGCTTATTTGCTTTATAAGGTGCCGCATCTGACTTATGTTAAACTATGCAGCAATATCTGAGGCAAGAATAAATGGAACTAAAATTGGGGTTTTTTTTGTAGCTGTAAATATCTAGAAAGAAAAATGATGGATTATGATATGCTAAGGAATTACTCAGTGTGAACATCTGTTCAGCGTGTACACTTCTGTACATCTGGATTTCTTTCTGTGAGGGGTGTGGAGTTTACAAATAACATTAGCATAGAATATTTAACAGAATGTGTGGTTATTGTTGTCTTGGGGGTTTGTGCAGTTAAATCAAATATGTAGTGCTTTTGCTTTGATGCTAAAGGCTCACTGAGGATGGTCGATAATGAAGTTCTTGGCTTAATGAGTGGAGACAAGTAAAAGTCCATGTGATTGGCACTCTGAAGTAGCTTCCTTGGAAACTGATGAAAGAGTTTGTGCTGTCTCTTTAAAAAAAATCACATAGGGTGTTCTTCAAGTTTTGATGCATGTTGTGTCTTTCGAACCTGTGTCAACTCCTTAATAGTGGTTGGCAGAAAGAGAGTTTGAATACTGTGTCAGAAGAGTTTCAGTCTGTGGAACCAGTCTAGCCATCTGTTTCTCACCTCTTGATAAATATTTAAAGCAGAAATTTTGCTGAGGGCTTTTGTGCTAAGATTTTATGATTAAAAAAAAAAAAGGCTATGGAAGATTTAATGATACTATTGTTGTGAGATCCTTGGGGCCAAAGCACGCCATCTTTTATAATTAAGAAACCACGGGCACTGTAGAATACTATTTTGGAAATGAGTTACTTTGGACCAAAGGAGGATCAAAGTGTATGTGGTGATGTGCTCTTTCTAATCTTTGCTTAAACAAATTTTATTCCGTGCCTAAACCCAAGTTTCATTTTCAAAAATATGAAATAATTTCTAGTTGCATCAGTAGTTTTTCAAAAGCTGTTAAGAATTTTCTTGTGCTTTCAATGCCTGTTTCAGACATTGTTTCTTTTCGTGGTTTAAAATCAGATATCTTCTTTTTGTGAAAGAAGGTAAATTGTATGGTGGTGATGTCTGATCTTTAATGTTGCCAAGTTTAAGTATATGGAAAACATCCACAGAATGTAAATATGAAAAAGTTGACTTCAAAAAGTACTGAAGTATTATGTAGCACATTTCTCTTTTAATAATTTCTTATGTTTTTGCTCACCAGAGTACAAAATTTGGTTTTCTTTTTCTGCTAAATAAAGGTGTTTTTTTCAAAGCAGTTTGAAACCAAGGTTTCTACATCTTAAGCAGAATACTGCCTTTAACATTATTAATGCTAATAAATTTGTTTTGGTTTATAACAGTTAAAAAAAATTGAAAGTCACTTGAAAAATCAAGCTGTATTCTGTGTGGAACTTCTCTGCTTTTGAATCCTAATCTTCATAAACTTCCAGTATGCTAACGTATATTGTGTTAAAGGTGGTATTCTGTTTAATATGTAGATGTTTGTGAGATGAAACCTTGATTTTTTTTTTTTTTTTATTTTTTTTCCCCCAGATTTGTCCTTCAGCTTAACCTGAAGATTGTAAGCACTACTCTGTATGGATTCTCTTTTTATTCATTTTTATTGCTGTTGTGGTCTGCGAATGTGTGCAAGGAATGTGTCTTGTGGCTGCAGGATGAAATCACAGCCTTTCCAGATGCATGGGGTAGCCACACATTTCCTCTGTCATGGGTAGATACTGGGTAAAATGCTTAACCTCTGTGAGGTTACAGTCTTTCACCAGGAGCATTGTGCTGCTTATCTCATCCTTCTGAAGACCTCTGAGATTTCCAAATAGAAAGTTATGTAAGGATCAAGTTCTTGCTTATTGGATGTGTAGTTACTTCAGGCTCAGAATGAAAACAACTGTATTGAGTTTTTAGTTAGAAATCATGTTTGTCTGTATTTTTCCAGCAATTGTCTAGTTCATAGACATTTGACCTTCTTACTGATATTTCCAGGAAGGGGTGAGTCATTGTCTTGAGACTTTTATCAGTGTGGGTTTGCTGTTAAACATCATTTAAGAATGCACATGTGTTTGTGCCCTTGAGTATCTGTTTAGAAAGCATTTATTCAGTTTTGAAAACTGTTTATCACCTGACATCAATGAAAATGGTATTTGTTTTTATTTATGGCCCCACACATGTATGTACTTGGAAATGTATATGCTCTTCAAGAGAATTTGTACATATGTGGGAGTTTACTAATCTGGAAATGCCGAACACTGGAAAAATATGTATGTTGTTTTAAAAATATATGTACTATCCTTACTTTTAATCCAAAATCTGATAGTTGCCTACATCCAGATTCTAAATGGTACAGATGGCAGTTTGATTTCTTAGGTGAGAATAGCAGGAGGCTGTTTGAGATTGTGAGATCTCTTAGCTCAGCCAAGCAGAGATCTCTTTAAAGAGTGTATCTGTCAAAATAATGACCTTTTGAATTGGCAAATCCATCAGAAGTTGCAACGGAGAAAAGCATGAGTAGAGAAAAGTCTGTTGCCAATGTGTTCAGGTTTCTGTTCTTGGCAAAGGGTATCCAAGTGAGTATGATTTGTGCTTTCAACAGTCTGCAAGTAGATGCTGGAAGACAAAAGGTTTGTGTTAATGCTTGTGCAGAGCTGCCACTAATACTACAGACCTGCTCAAATATGTCTGAAACTGTCCAAAAGTTCGTTTGTGTAGTTAGATTAGTTCTTATACTGGATTGATCTAGGTGAGACCCTCTATTGTTAATACAGTATTTAAATACCTAAGTCCTTACATTTGCAAAGCAGTTTCTTAGCATGCTTGGTAAAACCAGTAATTGACTAATGCAGGGGTTTGGGGCTTTGTTTTTTTGCAAAGGAAAGGAAGTTCTTTAACACATTTGAAATGTAATTTTTGTTGTTCATCTCACACGTGTGCATACTTCTTCAGCAACTTGAATTCTTTTTGGTAGAAAAAATTCCCCAAAGTCTTCATATGTTTAACTTTTTCCTTGTGTTGGTGAACAAATTGTTCAGTGGAAGCTGAAATTCCAATCAGCTTGTTTCATTTTGCCCCTAGTGAGTTTACGTACCCCAGTCCCTTCTGCTCTCTTGGCAGAGTTGGGAGGTTTGTCTTCAGATGCATGTCAGTGCTTCAGCTGGATGGGAGGAGAAGGGGGGGAAAAGTATTATATTTTCATTAGAATGTGGACCCTCTACACTGACTTTGTTTATGGAATTATCTGCAGTAAGTTTGTTAGTCTGAGTTGCTGTTTTTTTCTCAATTACAAGTTCTATTCAAAGAGGAGACTGACAGCAGTATTGTATTTCCTGATAGGTGACAAGAACAAGAAAGGGCTTGATTTCAGGTGTTCTTACTTTTCTGTTAAGTTTGATCATACTGGAATTTGAAATAGCTATATGTGAGATTCATTAACACCTTTTTCTTGATATTTTTGTTTTGTTTTCCTTTAGTCAGGACTCTGCTTCTGCTTTGTCATTTAGAATAAAGAGGGCATTAAGCTGCTCGAAGTGCTTTCTGACATCGTGGTTTGTGTGTTTGTACATAGCTTTTGTTACTTATTACATCTTTCAAAGGAGAAGTGCAGTCTTAGAGTAAGCTAAAAAGCTAACATTGCAAGACCTCAAATTTTCTTGGCCTTTACTGTTGACCTCTTGTGTGGTCTTATGCAAGTAAACTTACTTCTTGTCTCTTAGTTGGCTTGTAAAATTGGATTAAGGTTTGTGGCTTTTTTTAAAATCAAATCCATATTGTAAAAATACCCGCATTTTTAGCATACTTCAACATTCTTTAATGTGTAAGTAGAAAGTAATATAATGTTAGAAGCAAAACACAAAAAGCAACAAATTCTAGTAACTTGTCCTGATTCTCTTTGATCAGACTGTCTGCTTGAAATAACCATTGAGAAAACTTCACTTGAATGGGTAAAATCTGCTGTGTACTCACAAGAATGGTCACTGTATCTATTTGTAATGCTTATGCTTAGCAAGTATTTGTTCAGGAGGCATGTACTGTGCAAATCACTTCTCATCGGCTGGTACACAAGCGATACTACAACATGCTTTTTTGTAGCTCCATATTAAGTAAACTGTATTTTCAGCATTGTGTAATGAAATGGCACCCACTTGATCCGAGTTGGGAGTGTTACTTAAGCACTGAAAAAAGTCTCAAATATGACGCCAGTTGCACTGGAGAGTTGAGAGGCAGCCTTACTTCTGGCATGCTTGGGGAACCAGATGTGAGTGAAGGTGATGAGCATGGGTGTGCCTTCTGGATCTTTATCGGTTTAGTAAATCCTTTGGAAGGACAGCATTTGATTGCCGGATCTCCTGATGACTGCCCAGTGTGAGTGGATGTGAAAGCCTCACTTCGTAAATTCTAATGTGCAGAGAGAGGGGAGTTTCTTTGAATGTGGGTGTGCTGCTTGTACACTGTTTTCCTCCCAGATGCTTGATTTCTTTCAAAGAAGGTAAATGTTACTTTTCTAATAATGTTTTCAAATAGGCATTTGCTGTAGGTAACATAGGGTTTTCTTGTGGCTGTGAGTATGAGCACAATTGATATGTGTGAAACCAGTATCTGTGCTATGACACAGTTGGCTTTCTCTGCAGCAGAGGAATATTCTGGTAGGGGAAATTGTAATGTTTCTACGGCTCAACACTTCTCTCTTTTTTTTTTTTTTCCCCTCCTCCCCCAGTGGATAAGTTGTTCCTGGTTTTGCTATCTGACTTCTAATTGTCCTGCTGTTTCCCCCCCTATTTATGTAAACTTAGTCACAATTAGAGGAGTATTTAGGGTATTTGATGTCTGTAATCGATAGTTGGAATGTATTTTATGTCTGTGTTTTAGTGCCTAGAACCATTAGTTACATAGTGGGCTTGTGTTGTGCTGCTTTCTACACGATCACAGAGTATAGAGACCATCCCCAGTTCAGATAATTTTCAGTTCCAGCAGGAGATGGGTCATTACTGATCATGTCAAATGACAAGAGTTGTGCAAACCCCAGTATTGTTCAGTATGACAGGCACGGACCTCAATTGCAGCATCTTATCTGTTTCCTTTGGTAACCTTGCAATCCAGGGGTAGCAATGGGGTAGACCTTTATTGTGTTTGCAGAAGATCAGTACATAAGCGTCCTAAGAGAATTAAGAAAATAATTGTATGAGGGAATGTTGGAGTCTCAGAGCAAGCAGTAATCCTTTGGTATAATGAGGTAATAGAGCTGTAATCAGCCAGCAGTGCCCTTGAAAATGAGAATAAGAGGCTAATGTTTGATACAAGAGAGAAGGATGCAAAGACACAGGCAGAGATAACATCCAAGAGATGTATGCAGATGAAATAATCTCTCAATACCAGAAAAAAGGATGTTGCTGTAACTGAGAAATGAGATGGGAATGGCTAAATATTGCAGCTACTGGAATGGTTAGAAAGAGCTTGCTTTTCAAAAAAATTATGTAGGAACTGTTAACAAGTCTTAGTACAGAACATGGATTTGAGATATGGGAAACAAGTCACAGCTCCTGTGAAGGAAAGACCCTAGTTAATAAAGATACAAAGCAATAAAGTGTGATAGCTGACAAGAGGTGATGCACATTTATCTGCATTTTAATGAAACATGTTTTATCATACCTTTTCTCTGAAAACAGGTTCAAATTTGTGATTATTAAATGGAAAACTGTATGAAGGTCCATCAACAAATTTGTTCTGAAGTGTCAAGTATAGATTCCCTCATCCCCCTTAGTTCTACTTTTATTTAGACCCTAATAGTGCAGGTACTTACATATTTAAATGTACCAATACTTGTTCATTTTATGAGCAAAGGTCTAACAGGATCAACTAAACTAATTTATGTGCTTGGGAGTAAGTACTGCATGCCAGCTACTTTTCAGAGTAGGTTTTTTTAAAGAGAGGGGGCAGTTGCAAAGCTGATCAAGTGTACAGGTACTCTGATATTGCAGTACTAATGCATTCTTCAGGGTAATCTTACAGGACAGTCTTGTTACTTTTCACCCTGCCTAGCCTCTCCAGTGTGTTTCTGTGGTAAAATGTGCAGTATATCCGGAGTTCCTACTTTGCATCTGAGGTTCCTGGTTCTACTTGTGGATTGTAGTTGCTGCCCTGCATTATTTAAATCAGAAAAATTACTGATGTGTTTTTTGACAGAAATATTGATTATTTTCTGTAATTATTTAATGGGATCTTTCAAGTTTGAGCTTTGCTGTAAACTAGGATTTAATAGAACAAGGGATTTAGATTAGTACTTGGACCTATGGATGGTGGAAATTTCACTCTCAAGTGATTCAGAATTAATCTCATTAGTTAAAATTTTTATCTTAATTGGTGTTTATTTTCTGGGAAATTTGCTAAATAGTAGATTTTGGGATCATTACGGTATGGTCAACGAGGTGTTACAAATCTGTTTGGACATGGGTAAGAAAAGGATGAACTTGTGTTACAAGGTTTTTCAGCATGTTGTAATAAAATGGAGAAAAACAGACTGGAGTATCTGGTATCTCATGTCAGAAGAGAGCATGTTTAAAAGAGGAAAAATTAGTTTCTTAGAGGTAAATAGTAATTTATCAAGAAAGTCCAAATGCCTGGGATTTTTGTACTTCGTAAGTAATGGGAGGGGAATGTAGACTGTACAGTTCCAGGAAATTTCAATAGAAATGTCACCATGTGAGGCAAGCCAGGCAGTTCTGTCAAGTGTCCTGACTCTGCATGATACTCAAATATTTACTCCTGTAGCAAGAGGTGTGGTGGTCTGATTAAGCCTTTAGGTTGAGACTAAGGAAATAGGGGCTGTGGGTTATTTGTTTTGGTTTAGCTTGATTGCTCCTTTGTTTTGTAAAAGCTGTGAGGCCTTTTGTGTTTCTAGCCCTGTTCTCATTCCTGCTGTGAAGTATTGCATTAGTGGAACTTAAATTTTTTTCGGCCTATCTCCCTGAGTTTGAGGCTCAGTTAATATTAAATTTTTGGGTGTTTTTTTTCCAGATTGATTTTTCTCTAATAACAAGACCAAATTCTTTCTAAAAATGGCTTTTTGACAAACACCTTTACTTTGGCACTGGTGCTAGGGAGTGTAATGATATCTCTTTCCAGGACCACTGTTGCTGTTCCATGGGCGCTAGCCTACAATTTGAGAGATAGCAGTATGGTTCCCTGAGTTTCAGCTTCTGCATTCCTGAGAGGGAAATGGTAAGCTAGGAGTAGTGTGTAACTAGTAAGTTTTTACTGGAAGAAACATCCCATCAGTGGGTTGGAATTGGACTCTTACAAACCCAGGAACTGTCTCTATATGTTAAAACTTCAGTAGATGCAGACAAAACCAGTGACAGGCTTAAGTGTACTGGTGGCTCTTGTGCTTGGATGACTTAGCACTCAGTGACTTTGTGTTGCTTTGGTTCTGAGGGGGATGTCCTTCAGTTTCACTGAAATTTCAATAGTTGAACTGAGGTAATTTTCTCTAGAGGTTTAAAGCCAAGTCTTAAAGATGAGATGCCAGTGGTATTTATATGCTTAGTGATTTTTACATTTCTCCCTGTTCTCTCTGGTTTATATTGCAAGGCTGTAATTGTGGGCTTGACATCGTTTGTGTAAAATGCCTTGCAGTTTTTAAGAAACTGTGCAATCAGCTGAAGGTGATAGTACTGAATGACCAGCATTCATACTTTTTTCAGTAATGAGTTACAGTGGAATATCAGTGCTTCAAATACAGATTTCAACCTTGAGGTGTAGTTCTGAAAGAAGAGCTGTTGCTTTGTCTTTGTGTAGACCTTTGGTGGGAAACCTGCTTTTGATTTTATCTGTTCTGGATGCTGGGAAACTGTGAATAGTGAATTTCCAACACAGACCTTACACGTAGGTGTTTCTCATGATATTGATAGACTGTAGTGCTTTGTACTTAGCATTTCAAACTTACTGTAAATGCATCATCAGGTGTCTTAAAGTCAAAACTGAAGCTTGTGGCTTTCATGACTTTAATTCTTTGTTAGGTCACTGGAAAAGAGGCTTATTTTTTTTGCTGACTTCTGTTCATATGTAGGAAGAGGATCATGCTGCTATATCAGTGTTAAACTGACAGTTTGAATGTTGCCTGTGATACTTCTAGGGCTGGTACCAGTTACTGTTAGGAAGACAGCAATACTCTTCAAAATGATGTTTTTTCCTACCCTTAGGTTGTTAATTCCTCTTAATCGATACAACGTACCCTTAAAGTTGTTAATGATTTCATCGCATGTATAAGTGACATTTTGGTCATTGACTTCACCATATGTCTGTTGTGGAATACATTCTCTTTGGTTCAGGTTATATATTTTGTTTGGTGAACACTGAGGAATGAGTGATGCATTATTTTCAGAGTTCTGTAAATTTTTATCTCTGTGTGGGTCACAGTGATGAAATACAAAGGAAAGACTGAACACTGGTAGGCTTCATCTGTTCTAAAGCAATCAATGCAAAACTGTTTCATATGGTGTAAGGGGTTGGTTGTTCATTAAGGTTGTGAGTTTTAAAGCATTTCTTCAAGAGCACTTCACAGATTTTTCATGTATTTCTAGTTGATGTCAGTGATGTGGAAGTAGTACAGTGTGCACTTCATTGCAAGAAATGTATTTTTTTTGAGGTGTTACTGTATTTGGTAGAAAGCTGATGAGGACTCTTGAAAAATGTAAATAAAAATGTATATTTCTGTTGTAAGTGAAGGGTTTGAGGCTTTGCTTGAAGTTGCATCCTTTATCTTTCAGTGTTCTCTGCCACTCAAAAAGCTAATGCAATAGTAAGTTTACATTAGGAAACAGCACCCTATCATTTTTTGCGGTGAGATTCTGCTTTTCTTTTTCCTGAAAACAATTTTTTATCTTCATTTGCTAGAAATGCCTAACAACTTACTTGCTCCATCTTTAGTTTGTTTAGACTATCTTATTGTGTTATTTTTATTCATAATCTTTTATCTCTTTATAGTTACAATTCATTCAGTTATTTCAACATAATTTGTTTCTATCTCCTGCTTAATATGAGCTTCAATTTTATGAGGAAAGTAGAAGAATAAAGAGCATGGCAAATTAACAGTGAAGTTAACTAGTTATCTAAAGTTATTTGTAAGAAGGTCTTTTGGGGGTGTACAGTATGCTTTCTGATGTGTGCAGTTTTCTTCTTGACTTTGTATGAGCTGTGGTTTATCATCTCTACTATATGGTATAAAACATCTCCAGCATCTGAAAAAGGTGCTACCAAAGGCTTTCATGATAATATTTCAGCAAGCCTTCATAGTGAGCGTTGACCATATGAAGAACACTTTTCAGTAGCTGTCATTGATTTAGATTTTTTGGGTGGAAACAATGACAGTATGTTTTATATAGTGCTTAAATGCCCAATTCATGAGTTTACCTTCTGGCTATAAACCCTAAGGATGGTATATAAAAAGACATTTCCATTTCTAATATTAGCTCATATAGAAGGTGGTGCAGCTCATCCAGTTACATTCATCTGGTGGAAAACAGTTTACTGTTTCAGCTGGGTGCAGTTGATCTGAATTACATTTGGAATAGTGTTATGCTGCATTAATATTGGGAATCCTAAGTCACATCTGGAGAAAAATACCTTTGGTCAGTATTTTCTCCATTATTTTGTTTGCCTGATATTTGTTTGCCTCGGTATTTGTGTGCCAGTTGTGTGTTTATTGATGTTGCAGCCCATCACAACATCATCAAATACTGCTATTCGGTGTTCTGCTGTAGTTACTGTGAGTCTGCTTGTTTCCATTTGAGTTCTTTACCTATTACATCTGCTTCATTGCAAAGAAAGTGCTATTATTAGTTTACACATTACAATTGAAAGTTGTAAAGATTGATAGAGTTGTTTCTAAGATGGATTGAGAAATCAGAGATGCCTATGCAGATGTGGTGTATTGTCTGATCTCTCCAGTTGTTGAAATGGGGAAAAAAGTTTTGCAGCATGGTGGAAAACATTTTAATTAACATTGTAGATGAGTTTGGAATCCCTGATGTGAGATGTTTGCAATACTCATGAGCAGCAAAGTTCTGTATCAATCAGAACGCTTCATGAAGGCTTAGTTAAAGGTACAGTTATTAAGATATTAGTACATTGTATCACAGCATGATTTTAAGTTGCAAGTAAGTGAAACTAATGATTGTGACAACCATAAAGATGGATGCTGAGAGCTGTAGCAGTTTAGAGTGTTAAATTATTGTAAAATTGCTCTCTTGTTAGTAGTGATTGCCTCTATGAACTGGATGATACATTGGATTGGGTGAATGATCTGGTTGGTGGAGTGCTAGAGATGAAAGTATTTATTATGGGTTTGTGCTACTATGTATTCTTGAGAGGCATAAATATTTTAGATTGTAAAACTTAAGTTTCTTTCTTCTTGTTACATACAAGCAATCTGGAGTGTATTTTTGGTTGTAGCAGGTTGATATCAAATGAATATTTCCAGCCTAATGGGCTAGTAAAAAATGTGCAAATATTAATGCTGGGTGCATCTTGCATGAGTTGGTTCCTGCATATATATATAGATAGATAGATATAGATATAAAAATATATATATAAAATAATTTGAGAACTGAGTTTTTAACAAATGCAGTAAAAAGCAGGTCCCACATAACTTTCAGACCTGAGAATAAAATTTCTTACAGTATAGTCTTTGCATTTCAAGAAATGCTATGTATCAGGGTCACATTAATTTAAATGACTTGGGCTAAAGTCAAAATACATTTTTATAGTGAGCTTTTGAACATTTTGAAATATTTAGTATTTATCTGAGTTATGGGGGCAAAAGTTACAAATAAAAACTACTTATGACAGTGTTCTCCTCCATTCATTGCAGGGATGATCTGTAGTTGTCTTTGAATTCTTTTCTTGAGAATTTCTTGCTTCCTTCCCAAATCATAGACTCACGGACTGGTTTAGGTTGGAAAGGAACCTTAAGATTATCCAGTTTCAACCCCGCTACCATGGGCAGAGATGCCACACACTAGAGCATGTTGCCCAAGGCTGTGTCCAGCCTGGCCTTGAGTACTGCCTGGGATGGAGAATTTGCCACTTCTTTGTGCAGCCTGTTCCAGGGCCTCACCACTTTCACAGGGAAGAACTTCTTCCTTATATCTAACCTGAACTTCCCCCGTTTCAGTTTAAACCCATTACCCCTTGTCCTGTTGCTTCAGAAAAAATGGGTGGTTGGGGAGTGTCTTTAATTTCCCATTGTGTGCTAAAGATGCATTGCATTCGGGTACTGGCACAGATAAGAAAATGCCGAATTAAATTTTATTTTGGTTTTATTTTCTTTCTAGAAGCTAGGCATAGTTTTACATATTGATGTGAAATCAAAAAGAGATACTTAGAGAAAAGGCACTTGGATTATTTTTGTCTACTACAAAATCCTGATGTGTTTTCTATTTCAAATTGGGATTTGTTAATCGCTAACTTGAAAATGGTTTTGCTAGATTAAAAGTGTTAAGGCTCCCCAGATATGAAACATTGAATTTCAGTGTTGTGTTTGTTATCAAGTTCATAATGTTAAAAAACAAAGTTGGAACTCTCTTATACAATGAGATTGTTTCAGATTTTTAGTCAACTATAAGAAAAGACAGAACAGTTCTATTCAGTGTAAGAGAAATGGTTTTGTGATTATTTAATGTTTTATTCAATATTTGAGGCTGTTTATCAGAATTTATTAAGCATTTTTATGGCAATTCCTAGAACTTTGATTATTTACTGAGCTTTATCATTTATTGTTTAATAATTTACTAGTTTAATTCCCTGAGGACTTAGTGAAATGAGGACTTAGTAAAGACCTGAGTAGCACTTAACATTGAAGAAGGAAATTACAAATAGTTGGGTTTCTCATATAGGACATAAGAATGTGATATGGCAATGACGTAAAATACAGGAGAGGTTCCATGTATTTATGTGTGAAAAATACCATGCCACTTTCTTCTACTTACAGGTCAATGTATAGTGAGGAGTGTTAAAGGGTTCTTTGGTTAGAACTGGATTTTGGAAGAGAAGTACTGTGATTTGTAGCAAGTTGCTATGTTGATCTGCAATTTAATTTTTAACTAAATCTCTAGTATAATGTTGAGTGTTTTGTTTTTTGGTTTTTTTTTTTGTCTTGTCTTTATTATTTCTAGTATTTCAGTGTGAATACCCTTGTATTTTTGTTAGTTTAGTTAGGAAGGAAATAGTTGTGGAAAGTAGGCTGTTGCTGAAGTACCTTTTAATTTCTACATTGGCTGTTTGGCTCTCAAAAAGAAATAAATCTCTTCAAAAAGAAACAGATGCAGCCTGGTGTCAGCCTTGCCAGAGGTGACTCCGACATTCCATGATTACCTCTGTCCTTAACGTGAGTACTGTCTGTCTTCAGAAACATTTGCACTGATTATGCTATAGATTTGCTTGCTTTCAGTATTGGTGTGGAATATACACTGGTGTGGAATATATTTATGGAGCCCATTGTCTTTTTAATACTGATGTAATTGCTATGCTGGGTTACAGAAACAGTATGAAATTGAGCTGGTTTGAGTTTGGCCTTTGTATATGTTTTGGAAAGAATGTGAAACGTAGCTATGACAATTTAAAAGTGTGGTGCATGTATTTTTCAGTGCACTGAGGTTTGTACTCAGCTTTTGTATATGGGACTTCAGTGTCCAAATATGCTCTAATAGAGGGGTTTGACCATTTTAAAAATGTAACTTTTCTAATGGGAGTGCAAGTGCTTATGATTAGATTACATTATTCTGATTGTCTCCCTTGTAATTTAAGGTATTTGGGAACCTTGTTAACCTGGAAGGGGAACAGTATGTGTTTGTATTATTTGATCTTGCAAAGAAAGTACATTTTTACTAGAAGAAAAAAAGTTTTATGAGGAATGTTAATGCTGTTCTTACAATACAGGTTATGATTCTGAATTCTATTGTGAAATATGAGGAGTTTACTGTATATTTCTGGGCTCATACCTTAAAAACTGAGATAAACCGATAACACTACACAATTATGTTACATTTTAATGTTAGCTAAATCGCAAAACCTTGAAAAATTCCACTGTTTTGAAGATGCCAGTAGTAACATCTGGTTTCAGTTTAAATTTTTTTATTCAGTGATGTTAGTTACTGTGAGTTTTGCTTTAAAAACAATGATTGCAGTAGATATGGTTGCAAACAGGGGGTGATTTTGGGGGGTTTGTTTGTTGTGGGGGTTTTTTGTTTGTGGGTCTGGGGTTTTCTTGGTCCCGTTGTCCACCCCACCTCCTACCCCCCTGGTGTTACCTTTATCTGAAATAACATTTCAAAGAAATCCCTAATTTACTGCCGTGCTAATTTCCTGCTAAGTATATGGATCTGGTTTTATAAACAAGTTTGAAAAGTATTTGCTGTTTCTTCACAGGATATTTGTGACAGGAAAAAGACGTGGATTGAATGTTCTTTCTCTTGAACACTAAAATATTCACAATTGATAGTGAAAGGGAAGTTCACCTTAAAGTAGGACTTTTTACAGGAAAATCCCATAGTCTATTGAGGGGACAAAAACAAACAACATATGTTGAATCAGTTAACGGATGAGCCTTCCAGTTCTGTGACTGTTTACGCCAGTGACCTCTGATCCTCTGAAGTATTGAGCAGTGTCTGCTCCCATTTGAAGGGAAGTGAGTGTGCTCAGAACTATGGTATGAATTCTGTTCATATTTGCAGGCTTTCCTAAACAAAAAAGGCCAGTGCTTTAGTTCAGTAAAATTGAAGAGCTGATCAGAATACTTGTGTACAGGTACCTTGCTCTGAGTGATTTAGAAGAGCAAATCTACCTGATGGGAACTGGTAGTAGCACCTGGAAATTCCTTCTCATATTCCAGTTGTATTCATGGTACATTTCTACATGAGGAATAGAGAGAGGAGTTGAAACAGTTTCAGAGCTATGCAAAATAAGGAGATTCTGTCTGGATATCTGCATCGCTGTCTAAAGGCAGAAGTTTGATTACCAGAGGATCCAGTACATGTTACTTCACTAGCCAAGTTCTTGTAGGTTTACTGCATATTGCAGTTACACCTGTTGTGAGAAGTGAGCTAAAAGTTAACACCAGGCTATGTTTGTTTTATTCCTAATGCCAGGCTGTGTTTGTTTTATTCATGAGCTATAGGTTTTATTTTATGAGTTTGTAGTTTACTCCTGTTACTGTTTAGAAATAGTGCTCTGAAATGTATTTTATTTCAGCTTAATATTTTTAGGTTCTGTATGGATATTTTTATGTGATGGTTTTCCTAATTGTTAGATTTACAAACAGTACGGTTCAGGCCGTACCAGACAGGTTTTTTCTTTGTACTTATTCCACTGGGAGAAGAATTAAATTTGCGTCTTTAAATATGAAACACACCAAAGTGACTTGTCTGCATGGGATTTGTACACCTCTTGTTAAACACTTCGCTGTTCTTAAGTCAGTTAAAAACTGTATCCTCAGAACAGTCTATAGCTGAGCAGACAATTACAAGGAAGTGATATTTGGATGACAAGGAAGTTGATACTCCCTTATTTTTCACCTCCCCCAGCTGGCAGAGGGTACTTCCTTATTTTAAATTTGTACTGTTTGCTACCATTGTCTTTTTGGTGACTTCAGAGCTGTGATTGTTACAGTTCTGAACTGTAGTATATAGTGTGGTTATATGCAAACTAATGTCACATCTCAAGTCTGTAAAACTCACTAAATAGTGCATTGTAAGCTGGTTTTCGTGGTAGTGCAGCTGGATATACTTGCACAGACAGTTTGTACAGAGATGTGCATTTACATGTAAGGGATGGAGATGTAACTTGGTAAGAAATGACTGTGTCCTGCAAAGCAGTGAATGCAGGCTTATTGCACCAGAATGAGCAGCAAAGCTGGTGGAACTTTTCTTCTGAATTTGTGATGTAGGGCATCTAGGTGTTCTGTAATAATATTCCGTTGGCAAAGCCTTTAGCTCTCCCCTATCATCTCCTCTGTACCTTGCCCTTGTTGTGTTACCTTCAGAGTAATAATCTCCTCTTCTCAGGGAACCATTCTGCTTTGTAACGTCAATACCATTCCCTTCTTTCCTTGAGCACGCTGCTCCATGTTCATTCTCTTAGTGTTTGGAGAGGAAAAAAAAAGCAGTGCATACTGTGCTTGTTAAATTCAATGCCAGACTGGCCAGAACAGAAACTTAACCCCCTCTCTGAAGAAGTTGGCAGTAGGTAAGATCTCTGTTTTTAGAAAACAGATCCTTTAGAATTGGAAAATAGATTGTTACATATGCAAGAACTGGCAAGTGGCAGAGCAGTTTGCTCATTCAGTCTCCTGTGAATACATTTTTAATAGTACTTTGGAAGTATCTATAGAGAGGCATTAACAAGTCTTTAAAGTTTTCAGTAGTTTCACTGGTGGATTGTTTAGTCATACAGTAAAATATTCGTGTTGTACATTGAGTGTCAAACCATGTAATGATCTTTTCTGAGGAACAAAGTGATTCTTTACACAATTTTTCAGAAATCGGACTTTTGCCAGATACTTTGTTGTTGCAGATTTTCTGCATACTGATGTTAGTCATGCAGTTAATGCTCTGGTTTTACACAGGACTGCTTCACGTGAAAGCCTCACAAGGCTATTGGTCATACAGTGAATTCAGTGTTCTGCTGCTTCACTGACGTGTAGCCCCACTGATTTATACTCTGTGTGTAAAGTGTTCCTCTGAAGGTGGGAATTTTCTCAGGTGTTTCTTACAATGAGTAACAGCATCTCTATGCAATGTACAAGCACTGATACTTTTTTACTGTGATGCTTATCAGACTGAATGTCATTTATGGTTACACTTCAGTTCTTCCTAGCTCCTCTTGCAGGTGACATAAGTAAGGTTAAAATCTACTTATATTTCTGTCTGTTTATTAACAGCACACGGTCACTCCCAGAAGTCTCAGGAAGTGTCTGATTTCTAGCTTGGCTATGGTGAAAATAAGATTTCTTGGTGTTTAGGAGAATGGACACAATTATGTCCTTTGTATAAAGAGAATGGTTTAAACAGTCAATTATGCTCTCGGAGGGACGGAGAGGAGAATCAAAAGAATTGAGATAAGAACAAGTAACTAAGGTATAACACAAATCACTACTGCTACCACCAATGATAATAATGATAGAGGAAATAACAAGGGAAGAGAATACAACACCTCACCACCCGCTGACCGATGTGATACCTCCTCCAACCCTGCAGTTAGCCCTTCCGGCTCACTCCCAGTTACATCCTGGGCATGACGTGCTGTGGTATGGAATACCTCTTTGGTCAGTTTGGGTCAGGTGTCCTGTCTCTGCTTCCTAGCTTCCCCTCCTCCCTGGCAGAGCATGAGGTCACAAAGTCCTTGCCAAACCAAAACATCTCTATCAGCTCTGTTCCCGAGCCGAAAGTCAAAACACTGCACTGCACCAGCTACCAAGGAGGAGAAACATGACTGCTACTGCTGTGTTAAAGTGGCAGTAGTCTCTGTGTTAAAGTGGCAGCTATTTTAAATACTTGGAAACATTGATTTGTGGTCTGCTGTTGTCTTGGACAGAGCTGTTTGAAAACAGCTTGATGTGCATTAAAGTGGGAATTGAAGTAGAATTAAGTGAAGAATTACTGTTTCAGAATTAAGCTTTGGTTCAAGTGCAGGGAAGACTCAAATATTTTAAATATCGCTATAAAAAGCATATGTGGAAAAATGTGGTTACTTTGGTTTTTTTTCATATTTTCCTCTCTATTAAATGTTTAATGAGACTAAGGGGCTCTTTGAAAGTTGAGTGGATTCTGATCCAGTTTTCAAAGTAGGATTTCCTTGTTTATGTTTTATGTATGCTTGTGTTTTACAAACAGGGGTGTATGGTTAATGATACCTGCTTTATATGTGTACATACATTTGTTTTTCTCAAGTAGCTGTGGTACAGAAGACTCTTCCATTTGCTTGGGGCAGAGTATCTTGCCTTCATGCTAACTTGTAAGTAGAGATGCTAGAGCTCATACTTACCCACAGTGAACAGCCCTGTTCATTGATAAGCACAACATGAAAAGCCTGTGAAAGGCAGCAGAGAGGAAGGATGCCTGTAATTGTCTTCTGGCTGCTATGCACTGTGCTGGTAGAACTTCCTGAGGAGGAGATGATGCATTTAGAAAACAGCCTTCCCTGTGGGGTGAAGCAGGGCTGAGCCTGCCATGGGAAGACAGAGCAGGAGCCCCCTGAGAAAAACGGAAAGCAGACCCATAGGTAAAGTTGTGCAAAATTGAATTTCTCTTTACTGAAGTTTGCATCCTGATACAGTGAGGTAAATACACTGAGTTCATATGAGCATACCCATCTATTAACTGAAGAATTCTGAGGGTGGTTCATAAACTGGCCAAACAGGAGTTGTTGAGGTGCCCTCTGACAGCACATTGCTTTCCTTTGTTGTCTTTCCGCTGGTGTTCATTGTCTCAGCTGTGAATGGTTTTGGTCAACT
Organism: Pezoporus wallicus; assembly: GCF_028554395.1. NCBI lineage: Eukaryota > Metazoa > Chordata > Aves > Psittaciformes > Psittacidae > Pezoporus > Pezoporus wallicus. The sequence goes on from NW_026642342.1 coordinate 7,211,599, forward strand.
TGCTCTGCTGGTAAAAAACTAATGCTATTAAAACCTAGTCCTTAGGCCAACTGATATATCCAGTGGCATGAGTGAGCTGGAAAGCATTGCTGTAATTGCTGATGCCAATCTTTGATGTCTTTCAGTTGATGTGCTAATCTCCAGATGCAGAACTTGATTCTATTCTGGTTCTGGCTGCTCATGCCAAAAGCAGTCACAAATGTTTCTATTCCTGTTCTGTCAGTGGCAGATTCCTGTCCTTTCCTGGAAAATGAATGTGTCTGTCACACCTATGAAGTTGTTAGCTGCCAAACAAGACATCCCCTACTGCCAGACCTGACTTTCCATCAAAAGTTTCCAAAGCAGTTCCTTTGCTGCTGGTCCGAGGAGATCTTTAAAGGGAAAAGCACAGACTTTGTATTTCTCTTCCTCAATTGTGGCTTTCCATTTTTAGCTTCATTTTAGAAACCTGCCTTGCTGTATACCTTGTTTTACAGCATGACTAGATCTCCAGTGGTTCAGTACTGTTGAGTTTTTTGCCGACTTTATCAGGTAAATGTTTCTTTAATCATGGAAACTGACTTTTAAAAATCTAAGTTGACAGTGGTATTGCTTATTAAGAATGTATATAAGTGTTTAACAGGCAAATAGATTTTTCATATTACATTCATGATATGAATTTATTCATTCCTTAGAGCAAAATAGTCTTTCATCTGGCTGAAAGTAATTTTTTATGTAACTTTATTTTCCTTTTGCACATTAAGCACTTCAGGTCTGTGTTTCTAACAGTTTCTCACTTAAATATTGTCAAACTGCAACATACAGTTTATTGTTAACACCAATGTCTTAGTTTTTGCTACCAAAATGGCTCCATGTCCTGAAGGTCAGCCCAAAGATAGTTTTCAGAAGTTCTATTTAGAAATTAATGTCTCCAAAAGAGTAGAACATTTTCTTCATACTATCTTGCTTGTAAAATCTATACTGAGCTTTTAATAAGAAATTAAGATGCAAAGTGCTGTTCAGTTTATGTATATGAACCTGTAAATTTTTTTATCTTAATCTGAGTACCTCTGCTTTATTTCCAGTGCAGCGATGGCTTTTGATGCTGCTGCTCTGAGCTCTCATGTCTGTTAATCTTGTGGTCCATAAAGTGCTTAGCCTATTAAGTTTGCTCACAGCCACATTTTTCCCCTGCTCTTAACTTTAATGCATAGATAGTTTTTAAAGGGAGTGAGGTATAATTTGCAGATTAGTCTGGAAGCTACATTCCAGAACTTGTAGAAAGCAGAAAATGAAGACACTTTGTTTCGTTCTTGATATAGAATAAGCTCTTTGTTGTTAATGTAAAACTAACAGGATGTTTAAAAAAATTAAACTACTGCTTATCTGGAAGCAGTTCTTTACTGCCTGTTAGGAAGAAGCACACTGCAACTGCAAGGAAAACAAAAAGACCAGAAGACCAAATTGATAATTATAAAGACAGGCTGGGAGAGAGAGAAGTGTTAATAAGTTCAGACAGTAAAATAGAAGAGCTATTATCCTAGGATAGAAAAGGAAGCTGGAATGCAAACAGATAGAGACAAAGGTACAGATCAAAACTAATTAGGCACTGAAGAGGTTTCAGAGGTCAAAGAAACTGAAATGTACTGTCAGAAGTAGATCAGCTTAGCATATATTCTAATTTAAATACTATTTTATAACCTAATTTTCTTAAAGGGAAAAGTATAATGGTAACTTCTCACTAACATACTTGTCTGATTATGATTGCCTTGATTTTTAATGTAGCATCTCAAGTTTCTGTAGAAACACTGTCAGGTTTTGGTTGTTGGTTTGTTTTTTTTTTGTGGGGTTTTTAATTTTTTTTTTGAGAGGGTGGGTTGTTTTGGGGATATTTTTTACTTGTTTTGTTGTTTTTTTTTTGTTTTCTGTTTTTTTTTTTTTTGGGGGGGGGGGGGTATTCTTTTTTTTTTCTTTTTTTTCCATAAATGAATACTTGGAGTCATCCAGATTGGACCGGGCTTTGAGCTACCTGATCCAGCTGAAGGTGTCCCTGCCCATGACAGGTGGTTGGAACTGGCTGAGATTTAAGATCCCTTCCATCCCGAACCATTCTGTGATTCTATGGAAATGTTGAATAATTTGACCTGAATTCAGGCCTATTTAACAATAACAAAAAACCTCAAACAAAAAAAAGGCAAGAATTCAGGTATTTCTGATAGAAGATTTTGATAAAAATATGTGAAGTAGTCACTTCGGAATTATTTGTAAGTTAAAATATTTAACCTTATGAATAGCACTGGGTCTTTGTTTTCTGCAGCACTGCTGTTATAGGAAGGTAAGACGTTATGTGGAATTCACCCTATCATTTAAATTTATCCGTAGTTCTGATTCATTTGAGAGACCCTCATGAGCTTTAATTGAGAAAATAAGAACTGTGATCAGTGTTGAGTTGTATTATCAGCTGCATTTTTCTCAGATTATTGTAGACTTAGAGTTTCTGGTTTAGTAATTTGTTGCTTTTCCATAAAAGATAATAAAATACAACATTTCTATCCACAAATGCATTGGGGCTTTTTTTGATGCCAAGTGTTCTGGGTTTTTTTCCTTTAACAACACCTGATTCCTGCTTTCCTGTGCTGTGAACACATTCTTTGTGGACTCTCATTAGGGCCTGGTATGTATTTCCTTATCCTGGACTACCTAAGTGTTCAGGATTTAGAGAGCAAAATATGGAATTGTGCTTTTTATCTCCCGCTCACTGAATTGGAGTTTACGCTGGAGAGGCTATGCAGCCTGGAGAACAAAAAATTTGGAAAATACCCTAATCTTGTGCCAGTGCTTCAGAACTGCAAATGAGATCGCTTGGGTAACTGCAGACTAAAATTGTGGTCAGGTAAATGTGTGGGAACAGTGATGTACCGTTGATGTGAAAGAGGAAAAAAAAGATGGATTGTAATGTTAAGTGTTGTGATTTCAAATAAAATATTTTAATTAATGATGTATCTTAAAGATACAGCAGATGTAAGTAATTATATTAAGCAAGATGGGTTGCTTTAGACTTGTAAGTTGATGTAGTTCTGTGTTTAATATGATTCTGAAGGCTTTCAACTGCGTTCTCTGGAGATCATCAAAACAGGGGTCACTGAAATAGAGGCTAATTAGCAGTCTGATGTTGGTTTGGTAAACCGGTGTTTATTGTAAAGGAACTATTTACTCAAGCAGATTTCTTTTTTAGAAGGAGGTGATACCACAATCCTAGCTTTTAATGCAGAAAGGCTTTCCAAAGGTGTAAAATCTGGGAACATCTAACCCTTTAAAAATCTCAGTCTGGGTTAATGCCTTTTATTTGAAACTCCTATATATACAAATTTCTTAAGTAGCTGCTGATAGCTTTAGATAGACTAAGGATGGGGTATTTATGCTGTAGCATCCCTCTATGTTCTTATTGGTTCTTGAAGTTTGTTTGGGTGAAAAAAGAGTGTCCATAAGAGGGAGAGGGCAAATCTTGAGTTTAACCTAGGAAAGACTGTGTTGCCTTTGTTGCAGATTTGATTCAACTTGGCTCCTTGCTTTGATGTTCAGTTGCTGTTATTGTATAGCTTCCTGCTGTTTGCAAAAACCTGATAAGCTTAAGACTACGTACCTGAAGTATTTGTAACATTGATCTGTGGCTCCAGTAAATAATCTGGAAGCAGAATTTAGGGAGGTAGTATTTATTTTGGAATAGTCTATACTGACCTACTACAAACATTCCATCAAGTGTCAGATTTGTTTGTTCATGATGCAGAGACTTTGGACTTCATTCCAGCTTTTGAGTGGGCAGTTTCTACTTAAGGCCACCATCCATTAGTTGGCATTAATCAGTTTAAAAATAGTCAGCTGCAGTTTTAATAAAGAAGCTTTTTACAAAAAATGGCCTGCTCAGCTGGTGTGGGGAGCTATTAGGCAAACAGTGATATATATTTGCCTTGGAATATTGAGAACATGGTTTACTATCAAGGTAGTACATTGCCAGATACTGTAGGATGTGTTCTTTTTTTAATTGCCTTTAGCTGACCTTTGGTTAATGCAGTTTTTACTTTCCTTATAAAGGAGCCAGCCAAATTAATACTGATAAATTTATTTTGAAATTCCAAGCTTAAATGTTATTGCAGTTATTTGGTTCATTGTCTGGTCTGTACAGTATTGCCTGATCTTTTTGTGCCGCTTTTTCCATTCAAGATACTGCTTGGCTTGTATCTCAGTGCATTAATTTGATTTTATTTGTAGCAGTGTGGAAGATTTTCTGCTTGTTTTCCTGGATGAAAGGGAAACTTTCTGTTTAATCAAGGCCCAGAGCTCAAACATGGATGCTTCTGGGGAGAAGTTCAAAGGACCACAAGTATATTGGTGACTTGCCTCTAGAAGCCTTTTTGAAAAGGCCATTCGTTTCTGCTTATTTATTGGTGTTGCTTTTATCCTTTGCTCACTTATCTCAGTGTCATTATGGGGCAGCTAAGGTGATTTTTGTGACTGCAGACTTTGATGCACTGGTTTGTTGATTGTAGAGAGCTTGAAAAGTCGTGAAGCTGATGTGTTGGCTTATATTTTCTGTCTGTTAATTGAGAGCTCTGTTTTACAGTACATACATGACTTGGAGAATTGAAGAGACATCATCAGTATGTCAAATTTAATCCAAGGAGTCAATGTTTATGCGAGGGTTTATTAGAGCGATTTTGTTTGGAATACAGATCTGTAGGTTTTTATTTTTTTAGGCATCCATAAGACAGTTTTCAAAAAATGTTTTGATACTTCTTGAATTAATTTTTATTATTGTTCATACTGAGTGCTTTGTTCTAAGATGGTGCATATGTTTACTGATGGAGAAAGTCACTGGACAGACTGATGTTGTGAAGCTGTTTCACTCTTTAAAACAGAGCGTACTACTCCTCGTTTTAATTCTAGTAAATGTGGACTAATGGCGCACTCAATTAGGATTTTCATTGTTTATCTATGAGATCATGAGTAGTTTCACAGATGTTGGTGATGGTGGAGGAGCTGGCCTAATGTAAAGGTCTGCAGAGTGGGGAGGATAGCTAATGGGCTTTACTTTTTTTTATCACACTGGATTTACTCCATTCAGATTGTTCTGTGTATGTCCTGCATACAGGGAGGGAACAAATTACTTCTTTCCCTAGAGGAGCGATGGGATAATCCTACCAAGCTGACTTTCCACAGAGCATACTGTTTCCAGAATCAGATGAAGAGGAGGAATTGAGGAAAGGAAGAGGTTTTGGCACTCAGTCAATGATTAAATACTTCTAGGAAAGCATGAGGGGAGACCAGCATGGCAAATGTACTCACTTTGTCCCATTCGAGTTTCACATTAGTAGCAGAGAATTAATTTTGACCACTAGAGTCCTTTTTTGTTGGAAGAAAATATTTGGAAAACCATCCTCTCTGGTTACATGTTTGGAAACATAAATAATGTGGTGTTCCCTAATGCTAATGAAACCTTAGCAGCAAATGAAAGCTTTGTGGACTAAAGAGCCTAAGTAGGACAGCAAAGGCTTTGTTCTGCTGAGCACTGGAGGAAGTCAGTTCTTCCTAATGGTATTAGATGTTGACTTCGTGCCAAAAGCACCTTTTGGAAACTTCCTTTGGATGCCAGGTTAATGTTGCCAGAGTAATGACAGAAGTGAGTGGAATATAAAAAAGACTTCTGGAGATTGATGATGTATTCTAATGCAACAGCAACAGTATATCGATATATCAGTATATCAATATATATCAATATGCAACAGCAGTTTGACACCACAGCACAACAGTCTCCCTCTTTCCATATAGAATAAAATAGTTAAGGTTGGAAAAGACCTTAAGATCATCTAGTTCCAACCCCTCTGCCATCCTCATGCCCTCCTCTGGACTTGTTCCAACAGTTCCATGTCCTTTTTATGTTGAGGACACCAGAACTGCACACAATACTCCAGGTGAGGTCTCACAAGAGCAGAGTAGAGGAGCAGGATCACCTCCTTCGACCTGCTGGTCATGCTCCTTTTGATGCAGCCCAGGATACGGTTGGCTTTCTGGGCTGCAAGCGCACACTGAAGCCAGCTCATGTTCATTTTCTCATCGACCAGCACCCCCAAGTCCTTCTCCGCAGGGCTGCTCTGAATCTCTTCTCTGCCCAACCTGTAGCTGTGCCTGGGATTGCTCCGACCCAGGTGTAGGACCTTGCACTTGGCATGGTTAAACTTCATGAGGTTGGTATCAGCCCACCTCATAAGCGTGTCGAGGTCCCTCTGGATGGCATTCCTTCCCTCCAGGGTATCAACCGAACCACACAGCTTGGTGTCATCGGCAAACTTGCTGAGGGCACCCTCAATCCCACTGTCCATGTCAGCGACGAAGATGTTGAACAACATGTTGAACATATGCAGATAATGTATATGCAACTTCTAAAAACAATAGGATGTCACTTTTATCAAAGATACTTAGGATGGAAATGTGCAGTTGATGCAAAGTGGGCACATCAGAACAATATGAGATAGAGGCCCGGGTTTCTGAAATACATTCGGATCTTGTCTTTAGTTCCTCTCCTTGTCTCTTGGCTGTTTCTGATTAAATGAGTCAGGGAAAGCAGTTGTGGGTTTGGAGAGAGTGATGGCAGAGGCAGGAGCACATGATTAGTAGTGTTAACAGGATGGGCACTTTTGGTGGGCAGTACTTGTATGCTATTGAATTGAAGTGTTAAAGGCAGTAGTGGCCATGGTTGTTAGCCCATGGTGTCAGATAGTAAGAGTCACAAGGCAAGACTTAAAAGCAGCCTTAATCTCGTTATGTTCTTTTTTAGTCTTGTTGGTTGTATATAGCTGTGTTGGTATCTCTTTTAGTTGGATACGTTGTCCTTGAGTCTTAAGCCTTGCAGCATTTTATGACATACTTCTTAATTTGACTTCAGATCATTCTACTGCATTTTGGAATTGAACTTAAATTGATACACTGAAGGTCAGTGTAGTTCATGAGGTTCAGTGAAGTTACTGAATCTGCAAGACAGTTTCTGGTAAAGATGCCTCATGTTTTTTGTCTAAATTAAACTTTGCCTTTAAATGCTTTCTTTAGCTTTTTTGTTTCCTTTTTCTTATTTTGATTTTTACATTTACTAAGAAGCTGTATTTGGATTATAGCGCAGACAGGACAGACTGTTGCAGTTGCTTGTCATTTTGGATTACTAAGTAACTGTTAAGAAGAAGTACTGTAAATGCAGCGGCAAGCTGAAAATACTTGATTTTTTTCTTGATTTTTTTTTTTTTTTTTTTTTTCCGATGCCTCAGACTTTTTAGCATAAACTACAAATATGTGCTAGGCTGAAAGTGTTTCCTAGGCTGCATTTTATACCTATATTCATTCCTGCCTGGTCTCTAGCCCCCATATTTCTATTTGCTTTTTGAATGTTCAGCTTATCCTAATTAGCGCGCCCTTCACCTGTTGTTCAGTATAGAATATAGTGAAAGATTGGTTTTGAAAATGACTTAATGTGCTAAAAATCCCCAGACTTTTAGGCAGCATGGTTTATTTTTGTCTGTTTCCCTGGTTTGTTTTGTGCCTTTGCTTAACTATAACTTTCTTAATGACTAAGGACAGGTTCGCTTTCTTTGGAATCTCTTGGTAGAGCTGATCACAGACTGTGTAGATAGAATTGATTTAATGAATGTTTTTCAGATGCAGGCTACACCCAACTCAGCCATGCAGCTATAATGCTAATTTTTTTTCAGTGGGAAATCATAAGAATGAAAGTAATTTTTTGTAGCCAATCAAATCACTATTTCTTGTGGGTTAGAGCTGCCACACTTTGTGGAAGTATCTCTTACCTAATACTGATCTTTGGTTTTATCTTTGTTGTCTTGGAGGTAGAAATCAACTTTTGAATGAAAGGAGTTTTAGGGAGGAAAAAACACATTTGCATTGTGAAAGTGATCAAAGACTGTATACAATTTAAAATACAAGTATTTGGAGCTGTTTTTACAGAAGGGTGTAGATACAAGAAGGTGTAGAAAGCCTGCACATACAGCTTAATGTTCTGCTGTACGACTGATTTATAACCTGAATAACTTCTATCCAGGTAACAAGCATTTCCTCACAGCACATAGATAAATTATAAGTCCTTTCTGGTGCTACTGTGATTCTTAACTAACTTTGGATAATTCTGTTTCTTTGGTTTTAAAGGATCAGTTCGATAACTTGGACAAGCACACACAATGGGGCATTGACTTCTTGGAGAAATATGCAAAATTTGTAAAAGAAAGGATAGAAATTGAGCAAAACTATGCAAAACAACTCAGGTAAGGATTCTTTTCTTCTTAAAGAGTCTTGGCTGTTACGTAAAATCACTGTGCCTGATGATGGGCAAATATGTAATGTTGTGATTAATGACCATTTTTAATCTACAGAGTGAATTAGATCACTTGTTCTTTTCATGACAGACAAGTTTTTCTTTACCAGTCCAAAACAGAAAGTTCTCTTTGGGTGTGCGCTTACTTGCTTGCTTGGTTTTGTCTTATTTCCTTCCCACCCGCCCTTCGTATGTTTGAACTGCAAAGGTTTAAGACTTAAATTTTAATATTCAAAACCATAATATTATTTTTCCACTACTGGCATATTTGCTGCAAAGTACATTACCCATATCCGCATTTTTATGCGTGTGTGTGTGTTCAACCAGCTTCAAGCCTCTGCTGCTAATTAATTTCTCATGTTGAGCTGGCAAGAGCCCCGCTACATTGTGTTATGAAATCTAGTTGAAATCCTGGAGTAGAACTTGAGAAAGCAGCAGATCTTCCTGTCCTGAAAGCACACCCTTTCCGTAGTTGGTCTTGTCCCTTTGGGTGAGACTGTAACCCAACCACCCTTTATCTTGCGTCTCCAGTTTGCTTTCTGTTGGTGCCAAGTGAAACATCTTTTAGGTCCAGTAGGAATTTCCCCTCAGGGATCACAAAAGGATCATACAAGAAGAGCAGTAGCAGTGAAGTGACAGAGAAGAACATTCTTCAGAATAAAATAGGATTTATTTTTACCAAAAAGTGCACATAGTGCAAAGAACAAGATTTAAATAAGACACTCTTGTGAACTTGGCCTTCACTGTAACCTTTGCTGTCTTGGATTCCTTTGGGGATTCAGCTGAAACTGCTGCCTAGCCCTTGTGAGACTGAAACTGATAGCAGCTTCCCTCCCGTGGTGTTTTCCATAGTCTCATCATTGGCAGACTAGGCTGTCATCAGATACAGAGTTGAGGAATCCTCCTCACAAATGCAGTAATGAGGCTCATGGCCGATGGTGTGGATGGTCTCTGTTAGGCTGCTTATTTCCTTTTTGATTTCAGTTTCCTTTGATATGGTTGTGTATATTCACGCAACATAATAACCTGTTACTTTGCTGAAGGAATTTTGTTCTTAAAAGGAAGGAAATAAATACCACTTTTCCAACTCTGGTGTAGAAAAACTCTAGGAGGTAAAGGAAAGCTTGAAGCATGCACAGCAGCAGTGAACAGTCCAATTTTGACTTGTTTTCAGTTGTCTGTTTAAAAACGGAATTTATATGGGCCTACCCAGATCTTTTCCTTAAATATCATGAACAAATGCCTTTTTTCTTAATTATATTTAAAGGTTCATTCTACAGCTCTCAAGATGAGGCACCAGATTATTCCTTCGGGATTTGACTAAAAATAGGAAGTCTTTTCTGTTCAGCATTTTATTCTTCTGGGTAAAACTGTTGACTTTGAGAAAAGTGTCTTTCAAAACTGAGAGTTCTGTCAAGTTCCCCTTCTGTGAGATGACTGGACTGACTGTCCATGTGCAGTAAGTATGATGTTTTGGGAAGCACAGGCCTTGCTGCACACATGTTGTACAGTGCATGAATGCACTTCCTGCCTGCTGCCAACAAGGATCTGGACAGCACACACACCAGTGGGTGACTGATTTTCTGCCAGTAGACCAATTCAAGAAGCTACTCTTTGATATTCTAGCCTATGTGTTTCTTGTTTAGTAGTGAAATGTCTTGTGATGTGATTTCAGCCATCATTGCTCTGGAGGACACTCGCTGTTTTCAGCCATGTAAAACAGTTTTGAGACCCCAGGGGCACACTGAGATCAAGCAAAATTCTTCACCTCTAGAAGAGTTAGCTGTCCTGCAGCTTGCTCCTGAGGAGTTCTGAGACAGAAGATCTTGGGGATGGATTATGGTTCTGGTGAACTTTAATGCTGGCAGCATTAAAGTGAGATAGATACTAATATCTCTGATAGGAATTTCTAGTTTATCATAATTTTCTTTCCTTTTGTAATGAAATGCAATCTGAAAAATAGTGTTGAGAATATATTCATAATTACCCTTATAACTGAGATGTATTATATGCTTGTTTAGCAGATGTATGAACAGTACAGTGGGTGGTTATCTTTTTGGTAGTTCTGCAGCTCTCTTAGTACTTGGATGGGAGGCCAAGAAGAAACAAGTTTAATGAGGGAGGTAGTGCTAGTGCTGTATGGTGGTACTTTTTCTTCAGTCTTGGTCTCAGTCTCGGGCCATGATCATTCTGTTGAGATTATTTATGGATTTTATCCTCATAGACGTAAGGATGAAAACTTGGGTGAATTGTTCATAACAGCTTACCACAAGTCAGAATCTGTGTCCTGGCAGAAATTCACATTCACTTGGTGTATATATACCCTTGCATTTTGATAACTGCTGGTTTTGTATATTGCCACAACTTAGTGATGAGGCTTTCCCAGGTGCAACATCTGTTCCAAGACTCCTGTAGGTAACAAGTTATGCATGTACAGCGTATGAGGAACTGCTTGGGTGAACTCACTATGTTCTTATTATATGCAGTTATTATGGTTTAGGGTTGCAGAGTAATTCCAGAAATGGCAACTTGAGAATCCTGTCCAAATGCTGGGTTAGGGTTGCAAGTAATCCCTTGCTGCTCTTTGATAGACAGTTTTTGATACTGAGAAGAGCTGTGAGAAAAATTGAAACTGCTGAGGACTCCTTAAGTGTCTACAGAGGAGAAAAAGAACTGTCTGGAGAGCTTGTCCTGGCTTTGCCTGCAATATACTTTGCTCTGAGAAAAAGCAACTGTGATTTCATTTTTGAGCTAACCTAAGGAGAATCTGAACTTTTGCATAGCTTAGGTCTCAACTAATGCGTTGGGATACCCCGAGGATTGCGCAGGTTGCTATTACGGAGTTATGGAGATGTGAATCAGGGCAAACATGTTGCAGTATACATTGTAGATGAACGGATTTCATTTTAACTATATGACTGTTTGTTGTTTTATACTGGAAAAATAGGCTTTTATGTGCCAAATTACTGGGCTCTTGTCTGAATTTGGTTAACTGAATGATCAGATGCTGCTCTTGATGAGCATTGCTGCTAAAAGGCATGAGGTGAAGGTCTGTTTTCTTTATTTCCACATCATCACACGCAAATTCATTCTAGAGGTTGACTCCCTTTTTGTGCTGTCTGAAGCATTAGGACACTTGAGAAGACCCCTTCCTGTGATGCTAGGCAGTAATACAAGTTAGACCTGCAGTTACAGATGAAACTACCTTGCAGAATATGACTTCTGAATTTAGTCATCTTCTCTGTTGTCAGTTTAAATGAAACAGCAATGATTGTTTCAGAACTGTTAGAGTGTTTCCCTTTGAAATTGTATGTAGTGATCTCTGGAGATGTCTGATTAATCTGAGCAAATGTATTTTTCATGTTCCTTCTGCACACTGTTGTATACAAACGTGTTTTTCTAAATACACTAATCTATGAATCTGTCTGGTCACATTGAGACATAGTGACTATTTTTTTCTATGAAGTCTTGGAAACATAATTGAAAATGGGTGTAAGCTCAGATGTGAAGTTGGGGACACAAATTACCACCATGTGTGTTCATTTATCAAATCTTTCTTCCTTTGATTGGCACTTAAAATTTACACTGCTGGATATTATGCAGGTATGGATGTGGCAGGGTTCTTATAATGATGTTTCTGCAAGTCAAAACACACGTATTCTTAATAGCTCCAAGGGTATTCAGCTTTGTGAACTCCAAGATTCATCTCTTCAGTTAAAACATTTTCTGATGACATTGTTTTCATGCAGTCCATAATACTGATCTGCAATCTCTGAAGCCATCAGAACCCTAATAAAAGTATTTCTTTATGTATAAATATGAAATGCCTTTAAGTACTAGTGCATTGTTTTAGTAACTTATGCAAGCAGACTTCAGAGTTTGTTCCCAGGCTCATTTACAATGTAATGCAGAGGCCGTAGAAGTTTAATATGAGCAGATGCTACAGTACCTGAGCTGCTACCTTAATACAGATTGTACCATATTGATGCTGCTGCTTCCATTCTTTACTTTCATATTAATTGACTGAAGAAAACTTAGGTTTGAGATGATAAACACCATTTTGTACAAATGGCTATAATTTTATGTAGAAGTGGCAGGGGGATTGGAACTAGATGATCTTAAGGTCCTTTCCAACCCTAACTATTATGTGATTCTAAGTTTTATGTACATGACTACAACTAATTTTAGTTTATTAACTAGGGTGCTTTTTTGGAACTTACATCTACATGACTGAGGTTGTGCTTCTTGACAGTCATATAGTCCAGAAAGTAATATCGTCCAGGCTGCTGTCTCACTGGTCTTGATCTCAGACCAATTTATACAGAGAAGAGAGGTTGGTGAAATTCCAGGAGCAGCACAATTGCATGTAGTTAGTCCTGTATGAAAGCTGCTTCCAGATGTCTGTAAGACAAAGTATGGTAGAAGTTTAAATTATAACTTATAGAGAGGATTAAAGTGTCATCGATTGACTTTTGTAAGGAAGTATAGAGCAGTTTAGCTCTTGGATTTGATTTAGTTCTGACTGTCTGCGATTACTGCTGCAGTTTTCTTCTAAACTAGACCAGATCCATATTTAGATCTTAAGGATTAGGCACACATTTAGATAAAAATGTTAAAAAAAATGTTATGCCCCCTTGAAATGTCAACTGCCTCCTCTTTGAAATGATGCCTTACTCTTCAGATCCACAGTCATACCTGCTGTGTTCCAGCTGGTGTTCTTTCAAAGATTAAATCTGATTTCTTTGGTTTTTCCAAGTGCTGCTGTTTGCTTCTTGGAAAGCCATTTACGCTTCATTGTTCATGTGAACGACGTCTTTCTCTTTGAGCTTTAAATTCTGCATTTACTTGTCGTTTTGTGCTGACTTTGATTGTAGTACCATGTGCTGTTATTGAATCTTGATCACACAGTGCCTCAAAACTATGTTTGTGTGATCCTAAGGTAGATGATTAGACTAAGATGACTGAAACTGACTTTTTGTTGGAGAAAGGATTATAAAGTATTTTGTCTTCCTAGAAGTAATAAAAAGTAACATTATACCATGAAACTCCTTACAGAAATCCGCATGTCAGTAAATCCTCTCCAGTTCTCTCCTTTTCAACACCTCTGAAAATCTTCCTTTGAAAAGACTCATGTGTGGTTGCTTAACTTACAGCATTGTGTGCTTATTATGCATTTCACCTTCTGAATAGGATAAATTTTGGGAGTTTCCCATTCGTAAGTAAGCACTGAGGAGCAAAGTGGAAATGTAAGGGAAAAGGAAACATGGGAATGATGTTACCAAAGAAGACTATTATTTTTTTCCTCCTTGGGTTTAGGCATTTTCCAATCAAAATGTCTGCTTAATCTCTACCAATTAGAACGTTACAAGAGGCAGTGGATTCTGGTGATAGCGAAGAGCCTCCAGTGAGAAAGTTCTGAATTTGCAGAGAATTCTTAAGGAGTTATCCTGTCTGCTAATACACATTGATATAAAAGGATTCGACTGCCTTATAATGGTTGTTCTTTCTAGTTGTGATTTCTAAGGGCATGAAAAGACACAAAGGGTCTGAACTTGCTATTTCCACACTAATTCCCTGCTCATGTTTTGGTACATACTTCAGGACTGAGCATGGTCTTTGGAGAAGACCCCAGTGTCTCTTACCTGTTTTTCTTTTGTACAAAACTGGATTCTGTATTTGTTGTAACATGACAAACACAGGGAGAGAATGGTGATAGAGTTCTGATTTTCAGTTTCTTGGAAAAACCTGACAATTCTTAAAACTGCTAGAATAAAGAATGGCGCCAATTGGAGTTACGAGCATCCAGCTTCTAAAAAGCTGGATTTTTTTTTTTTCCAAGTTTGATAACATATGTTTTGAATTTCAGGAATTTTGAAAGAGCTCATTCCTGTCAGAGAAGCAGTATTGTAAGTCAGGGCAGAATGCTGTGCTACAGTAACTGGGTTTTAAAGCCAAGTTTGACATAGAAGATAAGAATTCAGAAAGTCACTGGACGTTCCTCTTACTCCTCCTGTTTGTAAAATTGTGCTGCTTCTATTCCTGTTCACAGGATTTGTGACATTTGTAACAGTCTCTGTAACTGCAAGTAGTTTGCAGTTGTTTGTTTAAGCGGTGTTATATGTACCTGTGTTATTTATGCTTTAGGGTAGAGCAGGTGATGTCATTTGTGTATTTCTTAAGGTGCCCTTTCTGCATTTGTATGATAAGCAGATGAGTTTCTGTCGGTTTTCTGAGACTGTGACACTGTGTAGATGCTAGTTCTGTGGAGCATCTTCTAGAGATTTGCTTTGTCTCTGAAAACCTGGTATTTTCCAATTATTCCTGAAAACAGATGTTGCCTCTTCTGTTCTGGAAATAGCCTACTTGAAGATGTGCACATACTGTGGTTAAAACCTTTGTCCTCAATGTACACGTAAAGCTTAATTCAGGCATGGAATTTTGTGCTCATGGGTGTAAGCATACGGTGTGTGCTCTCTGTGTGTTACACAGTGGTCGTGTATTCGGGTTTTTTCTGTTTGCTAGCTTGCTGGCTTGTTTTGGTGTATGAGAAAAGGATGGTAAATAAAGAACTCATAATTTTATGTCTTGTCACTCTGCAATAGAGGTTTCAAAATACTTATAAATGTGTTGTTCTGGGTCAGTGATTTAAAGTGTTTACAGTGCCAAATTTTTGCCTTGTATTATCTAAAGGACCCTTGTAACATGACGGAGGGAATAGATTTGTTCCTTGAAGTCATGGAAATTAAATGATCTATTTGCAGTTTTCAGTGTCTGTGTGTGTGAGTGTCTTCTCAAGAGAGACCCTGAAATAGCGTCTTTGGTTTGTTCTTCCTTACAGAAATCTGGTTAAGAAGTACTGCCCTAAACGCTCGCCCAAAGATGAGGAACCCAGGTAAAAATGTGCATTGCAAGGTCTATGCTTAAGAATGAGTGTTCTGTGCTCTTTTAGGGGGGGGCATTGGGGGGCAGATGGTGTTTTGGGGGTTTTCTTGTTTGTTTTTTTTTGTGTGGGTGCATTTTTTTTTTTTTGTTTCAGGGGAAGGGTTTGGTGTTCAGGGTTGTTTTCTTTTTTGTTTTGTTTTGGGTGTTTCCTCCTCTCTCTGCCCATGGTCCGGGTGGGTGGGGGGTGGGTTTTTTTTTTGGTTTGTCTGTTTGTTTCAGGGGGAGGTGTTTGATTTTTTTGGGGGGTTTTGTTTTCTTTTTGTTTGTTTGATTTTTTTGGGGGGTTTTGTTTTCTTTTTGTTTGTTTGGTTTTTTTGTATTGTTTTGGGTTCTGTTTTTTGTTGTTGCCCCCCTTTTTCTTTTCGTTTTTTTTTGTTTTGTTTCAACGTGGTTTTTTTTTTCCAGTGTTTGATGTTTGGTTTGCTTTGGGGTGGGCTTTTTTCTGGTTTATTGGTTGGGTTTTTGTGTGTGTGTGTAATTTTTTTTCTTTCTGTTTGTTTGGGTTTTTTGTTCGCTTTGGGGGGGGGGTGGGATTTTGGGTTGGTTTTTTTTTTTGTTTTTAATTTCTTTGGGGGGTTTGTGGTTTGGGTTCTTTTTGGGGTTTTTTGTGTTTTTTTTAATTTGTGGTTTGGGATTTTTTTGTTTGGGTTTTTTTTTCCCTTTTTTTTGTTTCAGGTTTTTTGGTGGTGGTGGTGGTTTGTGTCAGGGTGGGGGTCTGTTGGGGCTTTTTGGTTTCTTTTTTGTTTGTTTCCTTGGTTTTGTCTTAGGGATTGTTTCATTGATTTGTGGGATTTTTGTGGGGTTTTTTGTGTTTTGTTTTTTGTTTGGGGTTTGTTTGGTTTTTTGTTTTTTGTTTTTTTTTTTCTTCCCTGGTGTGTGGTTTTTGTTTCTTTTTTGTTTGTTTGTTTCTGTTTTGTGGGGGCTTCTTGTGTTTAGTATTTATTGGTTTTGGGGGGAGGAATTGTGGGGTTTTTCTTTTTTAAGACAAAGTATTTAGTTGACTAAGACAAAGACTTCTGCTTGGCTTTTTACAGTTCTTTGCTAATCCTTAAGCATGACCTGAGTTTACTTACATTCGTATTTTAAAGCAGTAAATATGTCAGGTTGTGCTTGCTCTGTTCCAAATAGATCTTAAGCTAGCTGGAGGTGTGAAATGCAGTAGCTCAGTGTGCTATGTACAGTCTAGTATTGTTTTTGTAGAAAAGCAATTAAGTATTTTTTTAATACAAAACCAATGATGTGGCATTTAGGCTGTGTTTTTTGCTCAGTTTGGTAGAGTTTTTCAGTGCATATGGCAATATGAATTTAGCTGTGCATTTGCACGTTGAGACTTGAGTGTACATAAAATCAGCATGTTTTTGACCAGAGTCCTTCAACTGCTGGCTTGTTTTGATTCCAGAGATAAAGTAAGTGAATGTGGAGGAGCAATTTGTGCTAAACTACTTTTGATTATTTATGCTTGTTTGTGCTTGTTGTGCTCTTCATTCCAAGAGACTTTTTTTTATTCATTTAGAAAATACACAGTACTTTTTTTTTTCTTTAGAGGTGACTCTTGGGAAGTAAAGAAATGGGCAATTTTCAGGTTGCAACCAGAGCACATGATGTGCAGAGTGCCTGAGAATTCACACTTGGGTTTCCTCTTTTGGCTATTTAAAGACCCTGGGACCATAGGGAATAGTATTTCTAGTGCTAGGATGGCATTTGAATTCCCCAGAGCCAAGCCTATGGATATGGCAGTATTCCACAGTTAAAAGAGAAAAAGATGTATATTTTAATGTGGTGCCTGTGTTTGTTTTTCTTTTTTCCTTTCCACACACACTTTCTACCCTTTGCCCCTCCTCTTCCCCCCCTTTTCAGTGCCAGCCATAGTGGCACCTTACTTCCAGCCAAGAGGTGGGCAGGCAAACAGGCAGCTGTCTCCAGAGCTGATAGCAAAGCTTGTTCTGTAGATCATCCATCGGGATGCATATGAGTGGTATGATTGGCATGTTCCACCCTCAAGACTACCAAGCACATCATCTCTGCTGCAAGTTCAGCCTCCGAGCCTAGGGATGTATGTATCCGTTCCCAGGCTCAGGCCTCTGTGTTGGCAGCTTAGGAGATACTACAGTATACTACAGGGCTTTCCAGGTAGTATTCTTCTTCTTTCTTTTCCATCCACAATAACCCATACTCTTATAAAATGTGTTTGAAGAGGTATTGCAACATACAGTACATGTTAGGCTTAACATAGGCTTTCCCAACTTACGTTTGTACTGTAATTTAGTTACCATTAAGATGAGGTTTATTGTAAAATATGTATGGGGGTTTCTTTGGATTGATTTAATTAGGAGTACAGACTGTAATAAAAGAATTCCATTTAAACTGTCTCACTTTCTGTATATGTGTGTTTGTGTGTGTGTGCTTGCCATCAGGTTTACATCATGTATCGCATTTTTTAACATCCTTAATGAGTTGAATGACTATGCTGGACAACGAGAAGTAGTTGCAGAAGAAATGGGACACAGAGTGTATGGAGAATTGATGAGATACTCTCATGATCTAAAAACTGAGAGGAAAATGGTAATTTCTGTATTTTCAGTGGATATCAAACTGAATGTCTTTTATTGACTTGATGTGTTTGTTTACCCAAGTTAATGACTTTGGCAATAAGTAGGTTTTGTAATTTATAAAACACACATGTGAAGTCACTCAGTATTTTTATGTAGTGGTTTACTACATTTACAAACTCGGAAATTAAGATCTTGAGAGACAGTGCTAATAAGCAGTGTTTTTGCCAGTGTAATTTTCACTTGTGATACTGTTATTACATGATTAGTAATGTCTTCCAGAGAGTACTGGTAATTTGTGGGAGATGCTGCATGTCATAGTGTGTCAACTAGAGCAGGGACTAAGTAATACTATAAAAAAGGTACGTAAAGTAAACTTATCTGTGGTATTTTTAGCATCTTCAGGAAGGGCGAAAGGCTCAGCAGTATTTGGACATGTGCTGGAAACAGATGGATAATGTGAGTTTGCGTTTTGTTGTGCGTGTTTTTTTTCCTGTTCAAGTTAATAATATACAGTCTGTTAATGGATTGTTGTCATGTGTCTTGCTTAGACTTCAATGCTTAGCTGTATTACTGAATGTCCCAATCAAACTTAGTAACATCCAAAATACAGTTCAATATATTTGTAGTTCCCTGTTTAAAAAAGATCTGTAAACAGCTTCTGCTGCATGTGTTCGAGTGAAGCCTTGGCTTTTGTCCAGCCTAAAGGAATCTGGTTTTAACATAGGCACAGATGACTTTGGTTGCTTCTTCACAGGCTACTTTTTTTAGAGAGACATTAATAATGACAGTGTATTTATATGAAGATAAAACCTTAAGTCACTGTATAGGCTTGTTACATGAGGTCTAATCAAGAATATTGCTATTGACTATCATACCCTCAGGAGGGAGAATTACTTTTAACAGAGAAAAACAGGAAGCAAAAGTCTCTAGAACAGGTTGTCAGCTCCTTTTTCTTGAGAGACATTCTTTTAAAGATATGGAAATAAAAGATTCAAGCAAGTGTTTTCAAGATGCATTCTGATGTTCTGCTGGTTCTGTGTCTTTAGATATTTCTTCTATCTTTAATCCAGATTGTGAAGCAATACTGGAGAGGTGTGTTTCTGTTTTGTTGTTGTAGACCCAGACAGGCAATGTCTTGCTTCAGTGTCATGCCAGAGTTTAATTCATGGTCAGAGGATCGGAGTAAAAGCAGATGTGGTAGTTTTCATTTCAATCTATCAGTTGTGTTGTGTGCAATGTATTTACTTGAGTGCAAAATCAGTCTTTTTAATGCATACAGCCTTTAAGGGACACATTAACCTCTGCTGCCTGACTTGGCCTTAAAGCAGGAGAGCAGCACTCACACAGGCTCTGTTGCTGGTTTGTCTCTAGAGATACCAGCTTCTTGAGCTGCAATAGTTTTTCCTACAGCAGTTGTCTTGACAACAGCTGGATATGTTGAACATCAAGTTCCTTGAATGCTGTTATCTGTGCTGCTTACAGCTATGCCACTTGGTATGAATACTGATGATGATGGATATGCTAAGGACTTGTGATGTACATGAATCCTTCAGGCTACCTGAAAAGTAATTTAGTTTAATTCAAGTAAAATTGATCACTGAAGAAGGGAACTTGAGAATTTTACTCAGGCAAGCCCAAGTTTAAGGGTTTTTTTGCCTCCCCCCCCCCCTTATCTAGATTATTGAAATCAGGCTATAAAAGTGGACTTGCTTGTTTATAATAATCTGTGGATTTTTCTAACAGATTGTTCCGTATTCTGATTATTTGATATTTTGTAGTATCATTACACTTGTTTCCTTGCTGGTGTTTCAAGGAAGTAAGTTTGAAATAGAAAAGTTGAAAAGGTTTGAGACTTGTTAGTAGATTTCAGATATTTATTTGGAAGGTTTGATACTTAGAATTCAGAATTACTGTACAAAGCCAAGAGGGGGTGGATAGTGGCTGTTGAAGCAATAAATCTGTGACCTTTGTAGAGCAAAAAGAAATTTGAGAGAGAATGCAGGGAGGCAGAGAAGGCACAACAAAGCTACGAAAGACTGGACAACGACACTAATGCGACAAAAGCTGATGTTGAGAAGGTGAGAGCGGTGCTGTTTCTTTACTCTCTTTATTCTAAAAATACTTTATTTGCCTGTTTATCATCGGGGGTGGAACAACATTTTTTGACTTGAATATAGAATTGTGTATACAATATGCTTGCATATTATGTGCAAAATCAACGTTCCAGTAAAGTGGAAGAGCACAGACAGGGAGTATGTTTCATTAGTCTCAAGGTGAGGCTCTTGAGATAATGTAATCTCAACACATACCAGAGGCTTAGTGGCATTTGATATCTTGTGATATGCATGTTCAGTCCCTTCTGTGTTTTTTTTAGGATACATGTTTAAGCAACTTGGCTAAGGGGGCTAAAATGATCATTGCTATGTATCATGTATAGCAATTAGATTGTCGGTATAGATGAAGTCTGATGTGCTTTCTATTTCAGTTATAAGGATGTCAGTTTTGATGACTTGTGCTTTTGCATAGTTAGTAAAATAAAATAATGCTATAGGTAATTGAAAAACACAAGACATGTTTGAACTGATAACACTTCCCTCCCAGGCTAAGCAACAGTTAAACCTGCGCACACATATGGCTGATGAAAACAAAAATGAGTATGCTGCGCAACTACAGAATTTTAATGGAGAGCAGCACAAACACTACTACATCGTCATTCCTCAGATTTATAAGGTAAGAAAGTAGGTTTGGCCTTTTAAAGGAGAAGTAGATTTTAAAATCCAGAACTTTATTGGGGGGGGAGGTGTTAGTGGATCACTTTTATCAAGAAATGAGCAGAATCTTGATGCAACCTGTGTTTTATCATGAGACACTGCTTACAGTAATTATGCTAAGACTTGTAATGAAAATACTTTTGCATTTTTCTATGAAGTCTTTCTATTTTATGGCCTCTTTGTTTAAAGACTGCTGAAGAGGTATGGCAAAATAAACATTTGAGGCATCTAGGTGAGAGCAAACTTTTAAAATTGTCACTTCAGTAAGCCCTGATAATTAGTTCTCTTGATATTTGTGTGTTTGTGAATGACTTGACTCTGGCAGAGATAGAGGAAAGCATATAGGTATTGGTGACTGTGTGCTTTAATATATGTCATATGCAGGTATAAAATGGGTGGATCGGGGGCAGAACTACTCCCCCCTGTCACTGCTTCATCTGTGTTACCAGCAATTGACAGAATTCTCTAAATAATAAAAGAACCCTCAAAGCACAAATGGCTCAATACTTTGTACCTAAAAAGGAGATTTCTTAAGGTGCTTCATGTAACTGTTAGGTTTTTTCTTTTAAGATTCTTTCAAAGTCAGAGACCTTTCAAAACTCGTTTAAAGCAGTTTGGGGTGTCAGGTGAAGGAGAGTTCCGAAATGTGTTGGCATTGACATTCAACCGTTTGGGGGATACTATGACTGTAGAAACTGACACTAAGACATAGAGTGAGGAAAAGTAAAGTGAAAATACTTTATTCAAGGGTGCACCAAGGTAACAGTGCTTGATATGTTCCAGAAGCACAAAGGAGTTCATAGTTTTGAAAAACACTTACTTAGAAGGTCTAGGATTCACAGGAGAAAATGATCTTGGCTTATGAAAGAATTTTCTAGTATTTGAACTGTTAGGCAGCACTGCAGTACATGTATCATTAGCACGCTGAGGGAGGAATTGCAGTCAGCTCCCAGGAGAAACAGTGTGATCATCTTCGTTTGTAGCTTGGGCCAAGGTTTTGGTTTATTGCCTTTATTTCTCCAGGGTTAAAATCCATTATTGTTGTAAGATATTACTTAGGGCTTTTTAAACCTCCAGTACGAGCAGAAAGGCCTAGTCCTGCTCCCTCTTGGGACTACATCTTTATTATTTCCTTGCAGGTATTTGATAACATTCTGTGGGAGAACCCTAAGAGAGGGATTTCTTATGACTGGGTTGTTGCTTTGTTTTGGAGAGCTGAAATTGGATGCTATTTGAGACATCTGCCATTGCTAGAGCAGATACAGGAAAGATCCAGCCTGTTATCCCATTTTTTTATAACCTGTTGATACATGTGCTATTGCTTTCTGTTTTCTTTTGGTTTTTTTTTTTCCCCACCTTTTACTAGGGGAAGGGTCCAGGGTTTTTATGATGAGAAATACTCAAAATAGTGTTTCTCTTCCATTTGCACTTTTTTGTTCTGTTCCAGTAGACTTTTATTATAAATCTTATGTAATGGTATTTTTCTTTATTTTCTTGCACACTTCTAAAGGAAATGGTTTGTATTTCAAATCAAAGAGCATGTCTGAATCACATAATTTTAACGTGTCTGATGTGTCGTAATTTTCTAATTGTTAGTACATATTGGGAAGTATAAAAATAAAAAGCAAGATAGAGGTGTTATCACCAGACAGAATTTATTTGGAACTCAAATAAGAGTGAGGATATGTAGAAATTAGTACAGTTTCTTTACTGTAGTTTTAATTATTTCATTAAACAAATGCTCTGAACTAAATAGGTGGCCGCAGACACTGCACATTGTTTAACAAAGAATAAATCAGATAGTATCAGGTCTTTGTAATTACTGTTCTGTGCATCTTAAGTCTGTGTCTGAAAGGACTTGTTTTTGAACTTAATTTCTGTTTTGTTAAGCAAATAAAAACACTGGAAAGGCAGAGAGATTCTGTACTGCACTGGTGACCACAGTGACTGCATGCATCAGGTTTGTGGAGGGAAATCTGCAAACAAAAACTTCCTTTTATCTCATTTTGTGCTTGCAGCAACTTCAAGAAATGGATGAAAGAAGGACTATCAAACTCAGTGAATGCTACAAAGGCTTTGCTGACTCTGAGCGCAA
This sequence comes from Pezoporus wallicus, assembly GCF_028554395.1. Taxonomy (NCBI): domain Eukaryota; kingdom Metazoa; phylum Chordata; class Aves; order Psittaciformes; family Psittacidae; genus Pezoporus; species Pezoporus wallicus. The sequence goes on from NW_026642342.1 coordinate 7,234,309, forward strand.
GGTTATTCCCATTATCTCTAAATGTTTAGAAGGGATGATCCTTGCAGCCAAATCAGTTGATGAACACAGAGTAAGTAGAATTGAGCAACCCTGTAAATGTGCATGAGCAATGTAACTGATAAGGAAGCTGCGGAGAGGGGAAAGATGGACTTGGCCTCCACTTTTATCTTTCTGTTGTCAAATATTTGTCTCCTTTAGTAGTGTTGTGACTTAAGTTTTAGCCCAAATGGTCACTTTGACTTTCCATGTCTGTTCTTCCTATGCAGTTGTTTTCTTGTGATCTGAAGATCTTTTGACACTTTCTGTATGTGATTTTGGACACGTTGTTAAATTATCCTGAAACATTCTAGAATACCAGCATAGTTGGTGTTTTTTCCAGCATGTAGCATTCAACCATAAAAAAGGGCATCCAGTTAACAAAATAGCATTCAGTGTCCTGTTTGATTGCTACTATTGGAACTTACTACTTCTTCCTTGTAATAAGGGTTATTCCCTATCGAATCTTACTACATCTAGCTTCTTAGTGTTCTCTTCATTTCAGTATTAATGTTAGAAGGTGGAGTCCTAGTACGGCCCTAAAGAGTATTTCCTGTTTTAAATTTGGGATAACCCTTGAGATTTATATTTGGGGAGTATTTGCTGGATTCTGAAGAGCAGGGTATGCTTTGATCTACACTCATGGTAACACTGCTGAGAGAAGAAACATACATTATCTTAACTTGATCTCTCTGGAAGCATGCATTCTGAGCTCTCATCTTCCCATCTGTGCATCTCTGCAATTAAAGGGAAAAGTTACTTCTCCTTGGTTTGGTTTGGTTTTGTTTTTTTTTTCCTCTCTGGTTGTTGATGGGTTTGCTTGTTCTGCTTTTTAATCTCCTCAATGTCCTGTGTTTAGGACTCTCAACTAGTGATAGACTGCTTCAAATCTGGTTTTGAACCTCCTGGAGATTTCCCATTTGAAGATTACAGTCAGAATATTTACAGAACTATCTCTGATGGAACCATCAGTACACCAAAGCAGGAGGGAATGAGAATTGATACAAAAACTACAGTGGGCAAATCAAAAGGAAAGCTGTGGCTATTTGGAAAGAAGCCAAAGGTAACAATTAAGAAATTATTATTTGGAAAACTAAAATGTGAGGATCTAGAGTGCATGGAAGCAGTAATTTATCTGTTTTTAAATAACCTTCCCCTTTCCTGCCACTGCCTTCTAAAACACATGCAAGGAGATTTGAAGGTCTGACTGGGGTTGGACACTTGCCACATTACAAAACAAGTTGTCACTGGGAGAAGTTTTCTAATTTTTCTTCCAGTACTTTGTGCCTGGGCATGTTTTTAATGGTTATTTGATAGAAGTGGCTTCCTCTTTCTGAAACATTTCTGAGATTCTGGAAAGACTCCCTGCCATTGCATAGGAAAGATGTTAATTGTGAATGGAAAAATAAGGGGGGGGTGCGCTTTGAAATTGGGCAGACTTCAGATCTCTGTTACACTACAGAAAGCAACCCCTTTCTAAATGTCATGTTTTGTAGATGTTTATATATAGGAGTGTCCTACAAATTCTTATTATACCTGCTGCTGCTTATGAGAGGTTGAGGTTTGTCTGAAAACACTAAAATTTACAATGCCTCATTGATAAAACATACTGGCCAAGTTTTTTACAGGTAAAAGTCCCAGAAGAAATATTCTAGGGAATAGGTAATGCTACTTAATAGGTATTAATACTTAATAGGTAATAATAAATAGCATGCTCAAGAAAAAATGCAAAGCAGAGATACCTTATGCCTTTCTTGTATTGTTCTATGAGAAGAGTTTATCAATACAGGTATTAACTGTATAAATGATTAGTGAAGCATCTACCCTAGGTCTCTGTTTAGTATTGGAGTATAGTGTGTGTATATATACATATTAGTATCAGTGAGTCACTTTAATGATTCCTACAAATCTATATGGGGTTATTTTAGTGCTCCAAGTCAGTTTCTGCCATTTATTTTATGAAACTATTCTTAGAGCTTGTTAGTGGTAGGACTTCCTTTCCACTTGATAGTATTCCAAGAAAGCAGATTTTCACTGAGAGGATATTGCTGATTCCTTATTGCCTCCTCAGTGTATTATGCAACTGCAGCTGTGTCTTAAAGTGAAAACTCTTTACTTTCCATGCAGCTTAATTAACAACTGATAATGGTCTAAATGCATCAGTGCATTAGCATACTTATTGCATCTGGCTGCAGAAGGGGTGAGATCAGCCTGTTCAATTTGACAAGAAGACATCTCTCTGAGAATCTGGAATAGGGAAGCTATGAAAATACTGGTTTTCAGTCTGGACCTTGGCTTTTACTGTAGTCGTAAGAAATCCCCATGTCTGATGACAGCTGAAGAAAGGTGGCAGGGCTGTCCTTACTTTCTTCTCCCCAGTTTATTCCCTCTGTATGTGGCACTCGGAGAGCCTTAATGTTTACTGTATGGAATCACAGATGTATGTATGTTTATACATATGATACGTGTCTCTGCCTTAAGAACCTGGAGGAAATGGAATAGTCTGTCCCTTTTTTTTTTCACCTGTTTTGGGGGAGAATGGAGAAGTGCTCTACTGAACAGCAGCTGGGAGCAAAATACTGATTGGGAGATACATATTTCATATTTAATTGTAGATGCTATTTAAAGGTTTTCTAATACATTCTTAAGCTAGGTAATAGAAAAATGGGATTTCCTGTAGCTGGTGTGCTCATGGTGGCCTCTGGGCCTTCATTTAGCTGAAACTATGGGTGGTTTTGACTTAAGAGATATATGTTTACCTATTTTTGATGTTGTCAAAGACACAAGTCTTTTGGAAAGGGAACAATTTGTGCAACAGAGGAAATAGAACAGAAAAATGGAACTGGGGAAAAAAAACAGAGGTATGAGACACAAAAAGAGAGAAGGAATCTGAAAAATGGGGGGGGGGGGGGAGAAAGGGGAGGAAGTTCTGGCAATGGTATCTGTTAAGAACTCCATGCAGCCATGTGTCAGTCCAGCTTGGCTACAGACATGGAATAGACTCATTGTTGGGAGTCATCACCATAGAGGTACCTAATAGTTCTATTTCAGCTCACCTGGTAGGGTACATAGAAACGTAGGGAGAAACAGTGAGCAGGAACACACAGGCTTCCAAAATGGCTGTAACTAAAGGTGGAAAAAGCAAAACTTCCTGTTTTAAGAGAAAGGCAGCGTGGGGATCTTGTTAGGATCTCTTGGAAATGTTGATTCCAAAGCTTTTTTGAGTATTCCTTAATTATCTGCACCAATCTGTAACTCTGAATATTACTTCATGGCAGAAACCCTTTAAAACCAGTGCAGTTACAATATGAATGTGTCTGGAACATTACGAACAGTTTCTGCGTTAGATGGGAATTTTATTTCTGTAAGACAGAATTTTCATTTTAAAATCACTATGAACATTTGGCTTATTTATTGCTTTCTTTATTTCCACATTAGCCACAATCCCCACCACTAACCCCTACTAGTTTATACACATCCAGTACTCCTAATGGGTCCCAGTATCCCATATTCTCCATTGAACCAGTGCATTATTGCATGAGTGACATAAAAACAGGGAAGCCCAGAATTCCTTCTTTCAGAAGCCTCAAAAGAGGGGTAAGTTTGATAACAAGTTGAAATGCATGATGGGCTATGAGCCGTGTGTTTGTGACGTGGCTTTTCTCATGCTCTTCACCCTCCTTATAAGGCTTGCTTTGTTAAAAGTAACACTGTGCCTGTCAGGTCACTTTTGGGATTCTTTGTTTCATGTTACACTGAAGTTACCAACAGGTTAAATACAAAAACAAACTAGAAATAGTCTTTGTGGCATTCCAGATACTTGCGCTTAAAAGAAAGGTGTTATAAAGAGGGTGCTCAGCATGTGTTTGATACCTTTCTTCATTGTTGTTCACATTCACAAATGTTTTCCTACCATCATGTAACATGTTTTGCAGTAATTTATTATTGGGTATACAGTCTCACCACAAAAACCATCTGACAGAGCAGATGTCTTACTTGCTGGCTTTTAATTGCAATAATAGGAGCTGATGATGAGACACTGAACTGAGGAGGAATTTCACTTCTTTTATACATCAAATGCTATAGCACACAGTGCTCTTCAGATTTTGATATACTGATTTTTTTTGAAACATTACACTTTTAATGCATTTTCTGGTGAATACCTCGGTTTTTATGCAAGGTTCATTGGGGTAAAATCATTGACAAGTTACTGCCATATGCCACCTTCTGAGATGTATCAGTTCATTTACTAATTTATAGTGGCATGTTCTGCAAATAGAATTTGGGAGACAATACAAAGGGAAATGCTAAGTGGTTGCCTAGCAACATTTATAGTACTGGTGATAAATGTGCTGGCACTCCTCTGTTATGCAGTGCAGTCAGTATAGGCTGCCCAGTTTCTGTATGTTCTATTATATTTATTGATCCAAATTGTTGGATGCCTTTGAATTATATGTAATTCATATCTGAGAACAGTATCGACTCGCTGTCTCATGTGCAAGAATGGTTGACTACTGCTGACATAACGTGGAGATCGAAATACAGCAGTGCTATGTTGCAGTGAAAGTCATGATTTAGAGGCTCCTTTGCTGCTGTTCTGAAGTGTAATGAGTTACACTTAGAACTTTCTTTAAATCATGTTGTGGCATCTTTTCAGGTCTCCACATACCTTGGAAATAGCCTTTCTACAACCGCCATTTTCTAGAAGGTTCTTGTGTTCCTTTAAGCATTTATGGAGGACAGTCTCTCCTTTCCCCTTCTGAGTCATTTATCTCATAATTTGTGATGGTCACTAAGAGAACATTCTTCCTTTAGTTCTCACTGAGGGGTTAGACAGCTGAAATGGCTCAGGTCTTGACTATACTTCCTTTTGCTGATCAGTAAATGTGCTGACTCCTGGTTCACAAATCAACACCTGTAATACAGCAGTTCTTAAACCTCCTACTGAAGCAAAAGATCATCTCCCAACAACTACAGAATGCTAATGGAAAATTAAACAATATTTTAAATTTGTTTTTCAGTCTTAAATTCCCTTTAATTGCTGTTCATGTTGTAAAAATGAATTAATTTAATACAGAATATATTTCCATAAAATTAGCAAGGGTCACTAGTATCCTACAAATCTGGATTAACTCACAGGGTTAAATAGCTAATATCTGTAAACCTTCAGGATGCACATTTATCTATTCTGGATCTCCTTGCAAGCACTTCAGCAGACATCACATTATCATGCACGGAGTACCTTTTGAACCAAAATGGATACTGTAATTCTAATAGTTTTTTTATATCATTGATCAGTCTTATTTTTACAGTGTATCTTGATTCAGTGCTTCCTAGTGGCCAGTATATGATGCTGTTTTCCACACGTTATCCCTGGAAAATGATGTCATTTGAGGTATTGACACGCAGAACTAACATTGGCACATGTCAGGCTAATGTGTGAGTGTGTTGGCTGTTCTGTTGAACATGCCCAGTACAAGACTGCACTTCAAGGCACTGGTGATCACAAGCCAGGCTGCCTCCATTCTGCACTTCACCCAGTAGATTTTCCTATCCTGATGTTCACCGAAAGCAGCAACAGTAGCTATAGGACAGGTTAGTGTAAGCAAGTGTAACTAGCTTTATTAGTGCTGCTGTTACACGCTGGCTTGCCTATCCCTTGAAACTGTAACATTTCCAGATAGCATTAGTGCTGCTAAGAGGTCCTTGCTCACTGCCACCCAATGTGTGAATAGATGCTTTGTCAACAATGATGCATTGTCAACAGTGATATAAACCTCACTGAAGTTTTCATGGAAGACCTTTTATAAAGGGAACAAGAAGTTTATTCTGTTATTTTACATCTTTGGACTTTACTGAAGTTCTTACCGAAGTACCATTCAGAGGCGCTTTACTTTCCTGATTCAGTGTGTGTGTGCCCCTAGCAACAGCATTAACAATGGCTGAGGATCAGAAATTATGTCAGAGATACATATCTGCTCAGTTGCTTGCTGTTTCTCTGGAAAGGATTATCTGAAGTCATTGGAGGCATTGCAGGTCTTCAAAATGCTGTGAATGCTTGACTCAAGATATGACTTCTGGCATCCCCTGTTTTTGTTGCTTTCTGTAAGGAGAAAGCCTTACTCTTTAAATGTTTTTATTTATATCTGGACTAGAGCATTTCCAGGATAGCAGCAATGACCCAGATGCAGTTTTCAGGAAGTCAAGTTACTAACTTCTAAACTTGAAAAATATCTTTGTTGTAGTTCTACAGTGATAATAAATACATTGTAGAAATTAGATGTGTAAAAGTGATGGTAGTGGATTGTTAGTTATAATTAACAAATTACCTGCATATGGCTGATCAGTCCATCATCATCATCAAATTCTGCCATTTTGTGCAGTGTTTGCTGTGTGTTTGTTTCTTCTCCTACAATAGAATTTCTTTAACGTATTTATTATTCAGAACACTGAAATTGAAAAGTAGTTTAATGAAGTTGTGTTTGGAATTTTGTAAGTTAAACTACCCATTATCACCTAATAATTCTTAAAGCAGAAGTGCGTTTCTGATCATTGTATTTTGCTTTTCTTGTGCTCATAGTGAAGTGTGGTTTTTATGAAATTATGAATCTTAAGTAATATTATAAAGATACATTTTTAGGATCTGGTCGTTGCATGTGAATAATTTCCCGTTTCTTTCTGTTTTCAAATGAACTGTGCAGTGGTCGGTGAAGATGGTAAGCCCGTGTGCTGATCTGTCTGCTGTACTTCTGCTAAGATAGCATGAAAGTAACCTTTTGAAACTGTTTCCATATCATAACTGCTTTAAGTCAGGTGCTGAAATACATCTTCAGATGTCCCACTTATACATGCAGTCTTCTCAGTCATCCATGCTTAATGTAAGACAACTAGACTTGTCATCTGGCTGCAACTAAATCTGTAATTTCGGGATTTCAGGATTGACCAGTTGGTCATGATGGAAATACTGGGTCATTTTGCTTTGTCAGGAAAATTGTTAAAGCAGCATCAAATAGATATATTAAAAGATTACAAGCTGGCTTAAAGGAGAAATATTGAATACTGCAAAACTCATTCCTTGGGATTTAACAAAAAAATTGCAGGGGAGATGTTTCTTTACTGTTAGAAATCCTAGAAAGCTGTTCTATGAAATGAAAACCACACCTTAATATTGTTATTTTGCTGAGTAGATCAGTAAAACTTCACAAAAAGACCTCTGTCCTTCTTATTGTTGCTGTAGTTTTAACTGACCTTGTTCCTTCATAGTGTGCAAAAGCACCTGAAAGGATTTTATTCTTTTTTTTTTCTCCAGAAACACTTCTGCTTTATTTTGGACCCATTGTGTCTTGATTTCCCTCCTTTTGTGGTGTCTTGTCCCTTCTTAAGAAGCAGTGAGATTGTGATTTTTACAAGTGCAAAAGAATCAAGAAGCTGAGGGGCAAGAGGATTTTAAGAAGGGGTGGTGAAAACTTGGCACCTGAGCCTAAGACTCTGTATGTCAAATCTCAACAGCCATGTTTCTGTCAAGTTTCTTCTTGACCAGTTTGATTTGACAAATATATAAATAAGTTTGGAAAGTAAGAGGTTTTATCCCTCCCTGAAACACTTTTTATAATTATTTCAGGACACTGAAAAAAAAGTGTCTTGGAATACTTGCGCAAGTTTTGAATCAGATTAGTAAATTTAATAAGTTTAAGCCAAAGTTTTGCTGTTACAAAGGCTTTTTCTATGAAGTAGTTTGACCCAAGGTAAAATACATCTAATGTGTTTCCTTAGCCAGATTGCTGAACTTCCAGAAGAGAACTAGAGTAGTTCTTTGGAATGAATAGTCAGTATTTTTCTTTTCATAACTTCCAAATCGCCATAGAAGATGCACTCCAGAGAAAGATTCGATTATATACATATTATCAGTATTATTGCATACTCATCTTAGATTTTTGTTCTGACTAGATTTACTAGGTAACTCTGTCCTTTCTAAATCTCCTTTAAGTGCAGTGGGTGTAATAGGAGGCACATGGCTTAGCTTTTCAGAAAAATAATTGTCTCCAAATTTTGAACTACATCTGTAAGCCAACTGTTACAGAAGGCATTGAGAACCTTGAATGAATGACTACGACCTGGCAGCAAGAACGCGCATTTCTTCTGTTGGGGTCTGGTTTAGAGCTGTGTGTTAAGTAGGGGTTTTTAGAAGGTCCATCCTGCTTCCAGTGAATGCTGTCCGTGTGTGGGTATGTCAGTTCGGCTCTCCAGATGTGTGGGTGTCACTTGTTTAACAGTATTTTTACTTGCAGGGCCCTGCATTAGAAGACTTCAGCCACCTCCCTCCAGAACAAAGACGCAAGAAACTGCAACAGAGAATCGATGAACTTAACAGAGAACTACAGAAGGAAACTGACCAAAAGTGAGTGCATTTTTTTTTTGAGCTTTGTCATGATTCTCTGTTTCTTTTCAAGTCCCCTACCTAAACCAACAGCGATCAGAAGCTAAGAGAGGATATACTAGCCCTGTATGCTAGTATGGGCTAGTATATCCTTAGAAATGCTTAGAAAGCATTTTTTTGGTTCATGTTTTATTGTACATGACTTCAGTTAGCATTGCTTCCTTCTGCTTTGCTATAATACACATTTTGATCCTGATGTTGCATAGGGAACTCTGTATCTAAATTAATGCATAGAAAAATCAAGGTTGTTGAGGTGCAACTTAGTGCATTAAGAACAGAATGTTGTTCGTATTTAGGAAAATGTGTATAACAAACAATATGGGAAACGGTAACGAGACTGGATAGAGCAGAGGTTATAGTTGGTGTCCTTGTGTGCTTGTGCACGACTTAAGAGGCAGGCAGTACTAAGATGACAGAATGGGAAAAAGACTTGGTTGTGGTATGGGAGCAGTAGCTCATCGTGTCCATACTTATGGGTCATGAGCTCGTACACATAAGCATTATTTTAACTTTAATGGATCAGTAGTGATGTGTGTAATAAGTATTGTTGGGTTTTGTATCTTTTAGAGATGCTCTCATCAAGATGAAGGATGTTTATGAAAAAAATCCCCAGATGGGTGATCCAAGCAGTTTGCAACCAAAATTAACTGAGACTATGAGCAACATGGATCGTCTGCGGATGGAAATACATAAGAATGAGGTAAGACTTTAAAACAATTCCTTAGAAAATGTAGATGAAGGTAAAGTTGTAGTTTGCTTTGTAGGTTTGGAAATGCAGCACCTGGAGAAACTACCTGATTTAAGAAAGTGCTTCTGATGTGAATGTTTGTAGGGTGCCATATTTTGAAGAATATTCATCTAGCTAAGGATGTACATTATGAAAGATGTACACTGTTCAGAAGGATACAGAAGTTTTACTTTTCAGAAGAATTTCTTAATATTCACTTAATCTGAATTTTTTATGTGCTTAAAGATAATTCTTCTCCTGAAGACTACAGAGTATGGGCTAAGCATGAGGGATAGGTGAAGTGATGATGAGACTTTCCTTGTCAGTGCAGTGTGTGTGTGGCTGTATGCAATTACGTGTGTGTATTAAATGGTCTTTGCTGGTTTAGAATCAAGTTTTCTTTGACACCAATATTTGTCTTTTTTTCCCTAAGGCCTGGCTCTCTGAAGTTGAAGGTAAAGTAGCAGCCAGAAGTGACAGGCGGCACAGCAGTGATATCAACCACCTTGTAACACAGGGCAGAGAGAGGTCATTATTCTATCTCTACTACCTTTATGCTAGAATGAGTACATCTCTTTGATAGTTAACAGTAGGTGATGGTTGTTACTTATCCCTTGAAAGTTTATATCCTTCTAAAGGAAGATCTTAATGGTTTTGAATTCTAGAGGTCATTTCATGTCATTATGGTAACATTAAAAAAGTGAGTGTAATCAAAACACCCACTCAAGAAATAGCCTTTTAAAGCTGTCTGATTCTGTTGCTTAAGATTCAGTTGCTTATAGTTGAATTTACATTTGTTTTCGTAGCAGAATTCAGTCAAAGCTTTTCCTAGGTCAGTGTTTTCAGAAAATCACCTCCTGCAGTACATGCAGAAATGACTAATGGGCCTTCCCAGAGTGATTTTTCCCTTGCTGTGATACGTGTATGTTCCAAGTTTTAGAGCTAAGAACTCCTCGGAGTCCTCACACTCCAATCATTGCATTATAGCCCTGAAGGCAGTTACACGGATGACGCCAGTCAGGAGGTTCGAGGCCCACCACAGCAACATGTGCAACCCAGTGAGTTTGATGATGAGTTTGAAGATGATGATCCATTACCAGCTATAGGACATTGCAAGGCAATATATCCCTTTGATGGTAAGGTTCACAGCATGCACAGTCATTCCTTGGCTACAGGGCATGGAGTATTTCTTATGGAAAAGACAGGTAAAATGATTTGAAGTAAATGAACTGTATGAGCAATGAGCTGCTTATGAGATTTGTGGAAATACTTTACAAATCACTTGAATTCATGAGCAGTGCTTTTGTGCTGTTTAAATATTAGCACAACTATTGGCAAATACTCAGCTTTACAATCGGAGTCGGTTTTTGTCTGTAAGCCTGTTTGAACATACGTTATGTTGCACAGATTTTTGGTTCTTCCTGTTTATATATGATCTGGAAACTGTGCCCTGGGAAAAAGATGACTTGAAATTCTGTCTGAACATTGAAACTTATTTGCCTTTTGTGTCTCCCAGGTCATAATGAAGGCACTCTGGCAATGAAAGAAGGAGAGATTCTGTACATTATTGAAGAGGACAAAGGAGATGGGTGGACAAGAGCTCGAAGACATAATGGAGAGGAAGGCTATGTGCCAACATCATATATAGATGTAACACTAGAGAAAAACAGCAAAGGTGCAGTAACTTATATCTAATGATAAACTGGCAGCTTTCAGTTGTACATTCCCCAGGCAAAATAGTGTAAAAAAAAAAAGTTGCACAGGTTCATGGAAAGCGTTATGATATCAGCAGTGGTCTGTTGTTTGCAGTGTGAGTTTGCTGTAGTTTTTTTCAGAGATGATAACACTAAATTACATATCTATCTTACACTGGTTGGTAAGTCTGACCAATGTCTTCTGCTTTAAATGATCTACTAGGGTTCCTGCTTTACAAACCACTAAATCCAATTCAGCTGTCATACTGCAAAAGACCAGATTCTGCTTGTTCTGTAGTATACTTTGTTTTTATAGAGAGCTGAAAAATGGCTTAGTTTTAAAGATACCTATCTCAGGATTTACTATTGCCATTTTTATGACTTAAACTAAATGTTTAAAATAGTGTTTTTCTCCTCTAAGAACTAACTGAAGTCAGTTACTGAAAATTATTCATTTCCTTCCTTTAACAAGTACTTGGCAGCTTTCACTTCTTAAACAGGAAAATGTTTTCTGATTCTGAAAGCTCAACAACAATACTCAGGAAAAAACATTATGATTAAGGAGGACAGAAAGTCCACTGACCTGGCTCTCCTTCCTTTTCAGCGCTTGTAAATGTAGAATGTTGTGTATCAGACACAACTCGATTGTTTTAACTCTAGATACCTTGAAGCAAAGAAAGACACCACATGTAATGCTTGATGTCTTATTGAACCTCTCTCTGCTCCTGAAATAGAATGATGTTACAGTCTTAATCTGTGCCTGTAAGATAAGTGTTTGAATTGCATCATGTTTAGTTTGGAAAAAAAAGTCTTAAATGTACAGCAGTTCCCCTCTCTGAGGATTGGAAATGGCATTGCACTACTTGATTACTAGGGTGAAAGAAAAAGCTAATCTAAAAGCTGTGGCTTGTGTTTCTAGTGAGAGTCTGTGGAATTAAGTACAAGGCTGATGTGTAGCCACTGAGAAGGGCCTCTTAGAACCAAGCACGCTTCTCTGTCTTCTAAAGGCCTTCAGTAACTGTGTTCTTTTCTTTTTCCTCTTGGACTGCAGGTTCCTGAAGCGGGTTTCTGAGAAAATGGGCGAGATCTTGAAGGAGGTTACATGCAGCTGCTGGGGGGTGGGGGGGGTGGGGTTCTAGACTGGGAGGCCCAAGGGGAAAAGCTAGTTGCATGAATGCATGCAGACATACATTTAGTCACTAACATCTTAGCATCTCCATACATAGGTAAGGATGGTAATACAAATTCTTCAATTTGTGCAGGAAAAGAGAGTTCCATTACCAGAGTAACAAAGCTACTGCTCCTAAAATTGCTTTATTTTCATTGTCTAAGTTGTCCCAGATGCACAAACTATATTTCAGCTTGTGCTATATTTTGGTTATATCTCAGTTACATTCTTCTCAACTCAATTGGCTATCATTTAGAACCGTAAGTCAGTTATCAGTCTGCCTGTGCCACCTCCATGCTCGCCGTTAACCTCCTCCTGCATGCCTAGGACAGTCGGGCATGTCTGCGTAACACTTTACCATCATTGCTTGTCTTATTTTGTAACAAATCATTTTCTTCAACTATCTTCAGCACTAGAGTTCCATACCAGTATCCATGTATGCTGCTATAACTATACCACTGCAACCATCATTACATTCCAGTTTTTGGCATAACTGATAAGAGACCGTATGTATTTGTGTTGATTTGGGGAAATGCTACATCTATGCTCTAGCCTACAATGCAATCAAGAGAAACTCCTAGAACTGTGGTCCATCTTCAGCACTTCAGTAACCTGTTGTGAGCACTGAAAACCTGGAACACCTCCAGAGAGATTCAACACTGCAAGCTACTGACTGTTTTCAGAAGTCAACCGCTTGCCATTCAAATGCTGCCTTAAACTAGAGTGCCTAAATCTGTTGTTTGCCAACACTACCACTTACAGTATCCCACAAAGGGCTTTGTGTCTCAGCTCTTTTCACAGTGCTGCAGCTGCTGGGGTAGCCACAGTAGGCGTTTTCTAGAGCTCTACTTTACTGGATACATGGTGCATCATGAATTTGATACATTGAAATGTGTATCTCTTCATTTGACTTTTAATATTTTTTTAAAATATTTTTATGGAAACTGTCTTTTAGTTTTTCACTATGAAGTTCCAATTTTAATTACTGCAGTGCTAGTCCATTTCCAGGTGACGCTTCATTGTATGGACCAGTTGAAATTTGAGTGATACTTCGTTAATGATCTATGTGCACTTTTACTTGTAAACAATTGAAATTTGGATATGTTTATACGTGTAAATATAGTTGTCTGCAGTGCCCCTATTGCTTATGTTGTCTAGCCTCCCATTTGTGGTTCTATTCATAAATACACCGTATCTGATTTACTAGGGTGGTAAGAATTAGACTAGCGATGTTGGGGGGAGGGATACTTGTATCAAAGCAAGCTTGTCAACCCAGCCACCTGCTGTTTGTTTGGGGAAATGAAATCAGGATCAAAACATCCAGCGTTCCTGGGGTCTGAAGCAATAGTTAGATGCAGTAGTGCTGGATTCTTTTTAATTTCAGTGTTAGTAGGAACTGTACTATGAGTAAGGCTGAATTGGAGTGACTTGTGTAGAGGTTTATTCCTTTTGTTATGTATACCACTATTACACAGCTTGACCTCTAGTGTATTACGGGGGCTATTAAACTCTAAAGTTTAGATTTTTGGAGCTTGTATACAGGGTTATTTATATAATAATGTGACATTACTCAATACTGACAAAACTACTTAGGTAGTTTTTTTTTGGGGGGGGGGGGGGGGTGTTGGGATGGGTTTTTTTGGTTTTGTTCTGGGTTGTTTGTTTTTGTTTTCTTTTAAAATCTAGTGCTTTTTTTTTTTATTTTAGAGAAAAGGAGGAAATGTGATATGTGTATTTTCTGCTAAAGGGCCTGTGGTTTGCCTGGCTAACAGCCTTGCAGGTCAGTAATAACACTTCCTGGTAAAGGACTAAATGTTCTTTTAAGGCTACTGTTTGTTTTTCTGAAACCAGGATTTGCTTCCTTTGGAGGCAAGTTGCTTTTGTGAGGGATAGTGCAACTTGTATGAGGGTTATTAAACATAGGAAAAAAACATTTGTACTTGCACAGCTAGCTATAAATCACTTCTAAAATTCTGAATGTGAGTTGTCTTAAAGAATCTTACATTTTCCAGTAATTTTTAATCATTTTTTGTGCACATGTTGATTTCCTAAATGTTAAATGCTTTGTTTAAAAATAGTGTTCTCTGTTGAGAATATTTTCATGGAATAAAAAAATCTTTTCATGCTCTATGGAATTACTTTCCCCACTTGTCGTCTGTTAAAGACTTCCAGCATGAGCACTGTACCCTCTTGTTACAGTGGTAGAACCTCTGTTGTGATTGGAGGTGGGAGGAACAGATCATACCATTTCAGTGTTTGCAGTGTTGTGAGCCTGCTCAAATAATTTCAAATGCTGTAAAAGTAACATTTCACTTAATAATAATGAGCACATGAATCTCTAACCTTAGTTCTTGCTTAAACGTTTATCCAGGTTCTGAGGATAATGCCAGTACACCGTTTTTATATGTGACAGTGGAATTTGCTGCTGAAGCACTCTTAATATAAATGCCATACACGCCGATTTCCTGTGAAAAGTGCTAACAGCTTATGCTTTGCCTTCATCTAAGAAAAAAATATTACTTACCAAAATGATTCATCTCAGTAAATGAAGCAAGTTTAATGTATTCATACACCCACATTTACTCATATCTGAAAGCATTTTAATTATCTGGGTTGTTTGTTCTTGCCATTTCATCATTCATTCCTGGCAGCATAGCTCCAGCAAAAGCACTACAGATGCTGCCTTATACAAAAAGTAAGGTGTCCGAACACATACACAACTCATTTTGTACCTTCACAGGAGCAGTGATAGTTGAGCTTTCTGTTGTGATCACAGGTATAATTTCTACAACCTGCAAATTATTTTGCATAGAGATAGATACACTTTAATTCACAATTCTATGTACAGTGATTTATATTCATTAAAACAATACTATACAACAAATATTCTGCAATGTCACATACTTAATCTATTCTTGTATTTACACTGTTTGCTTAATTTTAATATTAAGAAGCCAATGCCCTTAAATCTTAGGCATTTTTAAAACATTCTAACTAGGAAATACAAAAAGCTGTAAGACTTAACTTACAGGGCTAACCTACCTGTTTTAAAGGGATCACTCACTGACTTAGTGACACCGTAAATAATAAATAATCTGTTTAGAAATCAGTAGTTCTAAAACAAGTGTGTATTGCGCAGTTAAAAGTTCTAAACATCTTGTGAAATGGAAGAAGTTTGTGCTGTATCAAATTGCCAAAAGAAAACCAAGGTTATTTCAAGTATATCATTTAAATAGTGTTTACAGAGTCTTATATACTTAATTGTTCCACCTGCTTCACTGGGGGAGGTTCCAGTTTTCGGGAAAGTGCAGTTAAAATCTGGCTGAATTTCTCATATCTTTCATTCTGATTAACTTGGGCTCCTTTGCTGCCCCAGAGCAATCGCATTTGAAATTCTGTCTTGAAGATTTCACTCATTTCTTCATCTGGCTGAAAACCTAGTAAAGAAAAAGAATCCCACACTATTACTATCGGACAAATTTTTTTATTCAGAAGAAATGGATTTTAAAATCTATTCCCTCCAAATAAGATAAGCCTTAGTGTGCTGGATTCCTTCAGTTATTTTTAACAATTGACAGTCCTTTCCATTACTGACATTCTATAGCATACGAATGCTTTAGGGACACTAGGACAGGATATCCCCTTGCTCAGTGGTCTGGAATTGTCATTACAAGCCTGACCTTAAATACAATTATTGCTGTATGCATGCTACCGGCATCAAGATATACTTTAATAATCCACAATTCTACGTACATTCATTTATATTAAAGGAATATCATACAACAAATTTTCTGCAGTGTCACATACTTAATCTATTCTTGGTTTTACACTGTTTAATTTTAATATTAAGAAGCCAGTGCCCTTTGAATCCTAGGCATTCTCAACATATTCTAACTGGGAAGTAAAAAAGCTGTAAGATTACCTTACAGGGGTAACCTAACTGTTTAAAGGGATCACTCACTGACTTGATGACACAGTAAATAAATAATCTGTTTAGGAATCAGTAGTCATCTATCTCCCCTCACTGTTTCAGTCAAACTTTAAAATATAGTCACATGTTGAACACGTTGCTGCTTTCTGGCTCCAAGCAGTCAAGATCAAAGAGCTGCATTTTGCACCGCTGTAAGAAAACCTCATTATGACAAATGGTGGTATATTTGCAACAGAGTAGGGATTTGAAAATGTACAGAAGAGAAGCAGCGATCCTCGGTCCTTATTGTACTTCTGCTCAGCTGCTGGAAGGGTCAAGCATATTAAGTCATGAGAACTTTGACTTGTTTAATAAAAACGTATGTTCTGTTGATTACTGGAGAGCTACAGTGATTAATAATTAACTGTCTTCTTTTAAGCTATATTGATGTTGTCATCTGACTGAGTTTCCTGCAGGACATTTGCTACTATCTCAGCTCCCATGAAAGAGGAGAAGAATTTCTTGCACCATTGGTGGCACTTAGGCAGAGACCTTATTCTTCAGACATGACATAACCCCTGCTTTGTGTCAACGTGCAGCAGTATCTCCTACACTGCTCCCTACCTTCCAGCATGCGCTCTGCAGTCAGGCTGTATGTTTCTGCATTCTGTGCTATCTGACGAGCCATGGCCAAGTGCTTGAGCATTATCTCACAGCTTTGGTCACTGCTTTCCCAGAGGTCCATCCCTTCAAAAATGACAGCTTGCCGCTCCATCAAGGTAATGAGAGGCATCAGCAGTGGCACAGTCACATGCTTCTGTGGAGTACTGGTGGTCTCTGGAATAGAGAACAACAAATCATATCAGACATTATGAAATTGCTAATTCAAGAAACTATTACTTTTCTTCCATCTTCCAAACTGACACATTACCTCAGGTACACCAGTCCTACCAGTTTCCAGGGAGAGAAGGCCAAAACAAGTTAGTGCTGGAAAACTCATCTGTTACAGGAGAGGGGGCTCTGCTGAATTACTAGACAGTGGCACAGAGATTTAAAACACATTTAAAATCTGCATAATTCCAATAAATTCTGTGAGGCTTACGTTTTCTTTATCCATTCTCTTAGAGAAGTGTTCAGATGTTATTCTCTGCCTCGCACTGCTTTGGAGACGAGAGCTGCAAAGAACGGATGCAGGAGCCCCTGGTGTGATCAGAGGAATTCTCTTACTAACCCATTCTTTGTATTTAAGGATTCACCCTCTGATCCAGTAGGCAAAGCAAATAAAAATCTAAATTTGCCAGAAATAACTCTCTTCTGAGTAAAGAAGGAGATTTTATTTTTTTTTCCGTCTTTGAGGCAAGGAAAGTGTTTTAGTTTCTGCTCCACAAAGGGAGTATAAGTTTGAGAAGGATTTTAGATTCTGCATGGGTACATGCACACAAGCACGTTTGTCTGGCAGACTGTTTCCTTCTATTGCATTGTCTTAGAGTGCATTCTACAAGTTCACAGTCCTTTTAACATGTGATACACAGCTATCCAAACAGCAGCTGCCTCATCTCCCTACACAGGAAATGAGCAGTGAGAAGTTAAAAGGGCAGACAGAAACCAGTGTCACTCATACTCACTGTTCCACTCGTCTTGTCCTTCGTGCAAAGCTTTGCTAAATGGCTTCAGCTGTTTTTCATACATAATGGCAGTCTGGGTATAATGATGTCTCAGAGAGGTCCAGGTTTGTTCTAACCTAGTGACCTGTTCATAGACAATGACAGAATACCTGTTAAGTGATGCCACAGCAATCACAGGAACAGCACCCTGCTAGTGATGAAGTTTGTTCTGATGAGCTCTCTAGTCTTGATGAAGTTGCATAAATGAAAATAAGCAAACTACCAAACAATTCTATGGTTTGGAACATAAACAGATTTTTACCTGTGGCATTTCCAGTGCTTTCATAATGGCAGAAAATCCGTACAAATCCCCCAGTGAGTCCTTCAGCTCCACTGCAACTTGGATAATCCTGTTTAATGTTGCTGCTCTATCTTCTACTGTTCCTGTGCAACCCAGGATATCCACAGCTATTCCTATAGCCATGGTATTGTGCCTGTAAATGAAACAATTTATTTATGCTGTTTACTAAATAATTATGCTTTACATGTGTTCAGGAAAATCTGTTCAAAGGTTTATTTCAATAGCTTGGTGTGCCCCAGTAAACCTCCTCTTGCCAACATCTTTGTATCAAGACCAGTAACGCCATTATACAGAACATAAGACATGTTGGCTTTTAAAATAAATTTAGTAAGATTTCCTGTAATATTATTAGTATAAAAAATTGTGCTTAAGCAATGAATGAATGAACACTTCTGGGAAAATTGCCCTAATTCCGTTTTGTCCTCTGCACTCAAATCGTGGGATCTTCCCCCAAACTTTCAGCAACCAAACTACTGAAATCTGATTCAGAGCAGCAGAAAAGCTAGATCAGGGATAGAAGACCCCTAATTGTTCCCCCTCAACTTGTGCAGAGGTATTAGAATAAGATCTGCTGATCATTTTTTACTTTAGTAGCACTTCTAGCCTCTTCCCCAGCTGCAGAAGGCTATTGCCTTCAATTTCTTCCAGAAACACACATTCAGCTATATTCTAGGTCCCCCCTAACCTTTGGCTTGGCTGAGCTCTTAAGGAGATGAGGGTGTTGAGCTCTAAGGACAGTTCCTCTTTCCCTGTGTTACATGCATGGATTTGCCCCAGGACGTCATGGAATGTTTCCTATGCAAAAAGCAGTTCTATGCCGTATCTCTCTACCTTGCCCTCTGTACACATGAATTCAGACAACCTGTAGGCAAGCACTCTGAGGAGGCAGAGTACAATGTAGCAATGCTCTGATCTCCTGGCCAGCTGCCCTGGAAATGAGTAATAGGAACACTTACCTTTCAATGAGGTCAAGGCGCAGTTGATGTCCATAAGGCAAGGTGATCAGTTCCAGCCCAGAGTTCACTCCCATAAACATCCTCATCTCTTCAGACACTTCCAGGATCCTTGCCACCTGCCAAGGGCAAAAGACCTGCACGTGATTTGAAACTCATTTACTTCAAACCCTCCCTGCAACCACATTGAAGTCCTCCAGGTTAGTGCAGGGCATGCAGAGCTAAGGGCACAGCATGCAACCCTGGGATACAGTCATCTAAGAAAAATTTGATTAATGCACTTTCAGTGCCTTACACAAAAAGACCAACATTTGCTTTGCCATCTTCATTTCTAAAAAGATGATTGCTCTGAATGCTTTTGGATTAAATCACAGGTTCCTCATAAAGATTAATAAGTAAAAGGCCTTTAAGGAGGACACAATGTTGAGGGCCTAATGAAGTCGGCATGTGAAAGCTGACACCCTTACCAGTTTGTCTTTGCTTTTTAAACACACAGTATTAGCTACTGGTTATAGCAATAGCAATTATATATGCTAATTTGCTAATTCTAGGCAAAATCACATTAACATACTAATGTGAGATTATCTGCTGGTTTAAGGCCTGTATGATGACACATGCACAAACCCATCTGCCTGCTATTTACTGACATATCAGCAGGCTTTCTTGGTTATGAAAAGATGAAAGCAATCTGGGCCACACAACAAGCCTCCCTGGTACAAAATCTAGCACTGTCGAGAAACCCGTTTCACTTCTGGAGATGCAGGAGTGGTCTGAAGTCCCTAGAGACACACTGACCGCTACTTCCTTGTCAAAAAAAGTCCTCTCAGGCCTGCAAGTGGCAGATACTCCATCACCATATGGGTGCTCTTCTCATTATTAGAAATCTCACTATTTAAAAGGCAAGCAGCCACTGCTGCCACTCGAGACAAGCTATGAACTTCAGCCTTATCACAGATCTCAGTACAAAACATTTATTCGGGCCCAGTTCGCATGCCAATCCTGTTGCATCACGCAGTTCTTATCAGTGTGGTAGTATGCAGCAAGTTAACAAGGAATGACAGTCATTGGCTCTCAGCACTGCAAGATAAAGATAAAACAGACTTCTCTACATGTCCCAGCCAGTTACTGTTCCTGCTCCAAAACCCAAAAATCTGTTTCTGTAAAACACTCCAGTGACTTCTAATGAATTGTACAGGCTCCCACGCTTCCAAGAGGCAGTTTCCTTGGCCCCATTCCAGAGCTCATAGAATTTAAAATAAGGAGACTAATAACAACCTAATTGAATATAGTATATATAAAACTCCCTTACTAATTCTCTAAGGCATGCATATCCTGTGCCTTCAAGCAACATACACTTTAACAATATATTAAAAGACATTCTGTTTTTTATTACGAGGTTCAAGGAAGAAAAGGTGAATTTCAGAACTAAAATGTCAGAGAATGCTCTTGCTGCTCTTGGAACCATAGTAAAGAAGCCACAGTCTATCACTTCTGAAAACACCAAGCAGTTGTAGAGCTGAGTTTTTCTGAGCCACCATGTCTACGCGAAGCCTCACTCGGCAGCAGCCAACACTGATACTGAGGAGAGAAGCTGCATTTGATGTTGGCAGGAACCCAGCAGCTGGCAGGGAATGGCACACTTACCCCACTGCTGCTCTGGTGAACTACCCCCTTCCCAGACCTGAGGTGTGAATCAGTGCAGCAGTGCTAGGCTGAGCACCAGACATGTTTATTCTGGAGCACTACCACTTCCTTTCTTGTCTGCAGTGGAGCTGCCCAGTAAGTAGCCATGCATGTTGCTTCTCAAGCTGCACTTAAACCCAAACAAAGCCCCAACACTCAGTTCCTGTAGCTGCTCTCTGGCAGGTACAGCACTTGGCAGCCCAGCAAAGTGGTGCAGATTAACTGCAGTTGCATTTCATGTATTACAGAAAGTCAACAGCTCACAAGGAAATGACTTCTGTCCTGCCCTATTTCTGAACCAACAGCCCATCCCCAGCTCTGTCAGCTGAACAAAGTATACATTGTAGAAAAATAATGCTTTGTGGTTTTACGTCTTTCTAAACACTTTCCTAGCAATACAGTCCTCATAGGAGAAAAATGCACAAGGCCTGATAGGCATTTTCCCCCACCACCTGTCCAGCTGTAAGACAGAAACTCAGATAAAAGGAGCATCTAGTTTAAATACATTTAGTTCCGCTGAACGTCATACAAGCCAGCGTATGGCAATCAGGTAATGTCTGTCTACTGTTTGCCCTTGTGAGCTAACTGGCTATTTCCTGTCACAAGTGGTACTTTCCACAATGGTTTACAGCACAGACAGCTCACCCTCCAGTATAGAAGAAAGGCTGAATCACAGATGCACAGCAACTGATAGGAGATTAAAAGGATGTATGAAACCCTGAGAATTTGAGTCTTAAGTCAAGGATGGCGGGAAACCTTTAGTCCAAAGGGATGGTTAACATTCTTGTTCTTCAAATAGAATCACAGAATGGTTTGTGTTGGAAGGGACCTTAAAGACCATCTAGTTCCAAGCCCCTGCCACAGGCAGAGACAGCTTCCACTAAACCTGGTTGCTCAATGCCTGTCCAACCTGGCCTTGAACACTGACAGGAATGGAGCATTTACAGCTTCCTTGGGCAACCTGTGCCAGGGCCTCACCACCAGCACAGTAAAAAATTCCTTCCTTACATCTAACCTAAATCTCCCCTGTTTAAACCTATTACCCCTTCTCCTACCATTACAGCCCCTGATGAGGAGTCCCTCTCCAGCACCCTTGTAAGGCCCCCTTCAGATACTAGACAGTGCTGAAAGGTCTCCACACAGCTTCTCTTCTCCAGGCTGAACCACCCAAACTTTCCCAATGTGGGAAAAAAAAACACCCCGACACCCTAAAAATTCCTACAATCAAGTCAATACATTTGTTGTATTAGCTGCAAATCTACCCATTAATCTTTTCAAAATAGTTATGTAAAAAGTATGAACTTGCACAGTACAAAATAAAATGCAAGAGTTTTCTTACCTTGCAGTCCATTCTAAGAATATGCTGTGCAATAACCTTTGCACTGTTGTTGGTGAAAAGCTCCTTAATTCTTCTTAACATTGATGTTTCCAATGGCTTGTTTTCAGGAGGAAGTAGTTTGGATTCAAAATCATTCGGTTTAAAACTAGACACAGTCTCAAACACAGGTGCAGAAAAGATGCTGTCATCTTCAGCCATATGAGTTGAAGCTTCTAAAGGATCTGTAGAGTTCATCATAGGGTCATCTTCCAGGATCAAATAGTTTGTTTCAGAGTTCCTGAATGAGTGTGTTCCCCTCTCCTTTCGTATCGGATGTTCCACATAGCTGTTTTTCTGACATAACTGCTGCTTTGTTGCTGCAGGATCTCTGGCAGGGCTTAGTTCACAGTAGTGTTCCTCTGAACTGTGGGAAGCTAAGGGAGAATCTGGAGGCTTTCTCAGGGGTGCTTTGCTGGGTTTAGGTGGAGGCTTTGGGCAGAGCTGACTGTCTGATCCTCCAAGAGCTTCTCCTACTTGTAACTCAGACCTGACTTTCTGAACAACTGTGGGGCTTAGAGAAGGCTCACTGCCTGTTCTAAATGCAGGAGAGCTTGGATATGGGTCTGCATCTGCTTCAGGTAATCGAGATGGATGTCTCGAACCTGCAAGGGAAAATGCAATTTTAGAAGGCCAAAACACGTATCCTGATGCCTGTCCCAGGGTTCATGTCCTAATGCTGATTCCTGAGGAAAATATTGACAGATCATGTCAGTTATTTTCTGACAAAATGCATATGAAATTGTATTTTGAGGAATGAGCTAGCCAGTAAATTCCATTCTCTTGCTGATCCTCCCCAAATCCCAAATACACAGAACAGCTGCACCATAATATTATTCTGTGGTAATGCTGACAATAATTCCAGTCCCTGCTGCATACATAGGCTATACTGTCAGAGTTGGATAGTCTCCATAGCTTGGAATAGGAGGCTTCTTTGTAACCTGATCTAGGCCATAAAAGCAGAAACTTCCAGCCACACCATATAAAAGATGAGTCACTTCTGAGAATGACAAGTTTGAGATGAAAGAAAAGCTTCCCACAGTCGAGCCTGAACCTGCCATCAGGTACGGAAGGAATGAATTTCAGGGCTGCTAACCTTTTTCCTAAATGGTAGCTGATGGCAAGAGCTGGAGAAACACATTCACATGCTTCTGTGTATTTATACCTCATTCTGGACTCAAACCTCAGCATCCAATCTAGGACTGAAGCCTCTATCAGACATTCCCAGTCTGCAGTTCTCCATGCATATGCTGGTATCCCCAGCAAAATGGCCAGTTGCAGCACATGGGCTTTGCTGGTTTTTTCCAGCTGGCTCTCAATTTCTGCAGACAAAATCTGCAAAGCACAGCCTGTCACCACTCATAAGCAGTATCATACCAGAACGTGCTTGAAGGACCCCATGATGAAGTACACAGCAGTACTCTTCAGATTAACTGGTGTAGTACCAAAAGAAAACTTTTTGCAGCCATGGATTGGAGTAAGATGATCAAGTACAGATGGACAGAAACTTGTTTAATGAATACCTGTCCATCCAATTGCTAAAGACAGGAGCACACCCTTTCTATCAAGATAGAGTCTCACTTTACAAATACTCAATATTATCTTTGTCTCAAGAATTCTTTCCACAACAGGCACTACAAATTTCAACAGCTACCACGTTCAAAATGACTAGCAGCCTCAGAAGTGAAACACTAGAATTTGTCCCTAGAGAACAGATGAATCCCTGAAACTTCCTTAGCCAGTATGTTAGTATGGATACAATTGCTTACATCTCTGAAGAGTATGAGAAAGAAAAAGCCACCATCAACAACTAATCAGGTGTTGGTACACCTTGTATCCCTGGAGGAAGACAATGACAGTCGCCATGGAACCAGACAGCAGTAAAAGGAACAAAAAGCAAAAGGGATGGGGTGGGGGGGGAAGGTTGAATACAAAAGCCAAAGCAGTGTTTTTTTTTCCTGGGGAGGAACACTAGCACACTTGCATACTTGTGGAAGCAGTTACCAGACTTCCATGAGACAGGGCTTCTACTTAATAGACTTGTCAAAATGATATGAGACAAGTCAGTTCTTGTAAAGCACAAGCAAGGAAAGTCATACTGTCAAAAGGATACTAATGCCAACTGTAGCTGTTAGTTTTTTCCTCTGAAAGCCTACTGAGCTGTGTGCCAAGGTACTCAGCTACCTGGTGCACTGTAAGTGAAAACCCTATTCCAGTGACTTAAGGAGCAAGCAATATGCTAACACAGCTTACACTGGCTGTTAAATATATCTGTATATACAGGACTGAGAACACTCAACAATCTCACTTTGGTATGAAGCATAATGGACTACCTGGACACACACAGATTCTAAGTGTGAAACATTTAATTACAGAACATACCTATTAGCAGATAGCTCTCTGACTGGTGAGCCTTCAAAGGGAATCTTTTTTCCAGAACATGATCCAAACAAGCTGGCTGACTACCACTTTTCTCTTTGTTTCTAGGGTAAACAAAAATGCAAACAAAGCCATATCAATATATACATATATATTATATAAACCATATATATCCAACACTTAACACACATACATAATTGCCAGAATATATCAAAAACAGTGCAAGGATCATTAGCTACCCACTTGGGAAGCTTATAAGAATAAAAGGTATTTCATGCTGTTGTGGCAGAAACGAATGGGCTATAATATATGTGACCCTGCAACATTCATGACGGTGTTCCTTGGTGTTGAGATTTTTTTAATGGAACATTTGATTTGGACACTGAAATTAGGATCCATTATCCCACACTTGGCATTTTATTGCAGAAGTCAAACATGGAAAGAAAAGCTTCTCTGGAGCAGCAAGAAGATTTTATTCTAATCCTTTGTTTTATTCTAGTCGAGATTCGCAAAGAACAAGCTGCACTGCTGTTGTGCTTCCAGAGCCTACATTTGCTCTCACTCATTTGCTAAAAAAATCAGCAAACCCTCATACCTAGTTTCCTGTCTAAAATCAGAGTGAAAATTCATATCACCTACAGCCAGAGCTGACAGAGTTACCTCATTTCCCTCCATAAGGACAGCAAAATTAAAGTACCTCAAAAGATTGCCCCTGGGTATGCTGTGCTCCGGGGATTGCATGCTGGATATACCAAGACTCAGCCTTTTTGCAGTTTCTGGTTTTCCTTCAGGGTTACTTGGCTCTTTTTGTCGGACTGGAGTTACACCATACTTTTCCTCTAGACACCTGAGAGGCACAGTCCTGTTGATAGGCTGAAAAATAATTGCTCCACTCTGCTTTGATATTGGTGTGCGATTCCCAACATAGTATCTAACCAAGCCAGGAATGCTGTCGAAGCTTTCCAGTTCAAGCTGATACTGAACACGGCAGTAGGCTTCATTGAGTCTTAGAACTGTTCTGTTGATCTTAAAATGCTGGGAGGTATTTTTCCACTGACACGTAAGAACATAGTTCCCAGGACTGGAAAGAGAATCCCTGATCAGAAAGTCTCCATCTCTCTGAACCAGGCCTTCTGCCACCTTTTGAGGAAAAAGGATTTTAGAAGAAGACTTTTAGAATCAGAAAACAAGTAGTCAAACAACACACCACAAAGTATTCTTAAACATCGGATTTCGTTTGGCTGCTCTGGAAGGACAGATAGAGCCAGAAATATAAAGAAAAGCATGAAGTGCAGTAGAAAAATCATGTCTCCAATTCCAAATTTAAGAATCCATCCCACAGCAGAGATCTGGAGGGGTTTCTTTGAAAATGCCCAGCAGCATGACCCACATCAATGTATTTCTTATAGTTTGATAATAGAAAATAAGGCATGAAGAGAAAGCAATGACTCAGGATTTTAGACTTTAAAACATCTGAATAGACAGTCACACTGAGGTTTAGAAGCCTACTTACTACAGGACACCAGAATTGTCTTTTTATTATTGCCTTAAGTGACAGAAGCTTTCATTTTTTTATTCTTCGTGAATACTGACTGCATAGTACTAGGAGGAGTCAGAGCAATCCTGTTTTTCCTGTTCTGAGTTAGTCCTGTCATGTGATAAACTCTGCATCTAACAGTTAATCTTGGGTGCAGCGTATGTGGGTGCTGTGCGGGCTCTCCTTACCGAGGGGAAATGCAGCTTGCAGCTCCGGCCAGAGTCGGGAGCCCCGCAGGGGGAGCTCCAGGCGCTCTGGGAACCGAAACTCCAACGCAGCCACAGCTTTAACACATTTCAAAGATGTTTGTAAGGATTAACATCAAGTTATTGCATAGATTTTGTTGTGGGACTTTTTTCCCCTCCCCCAAATTCCAGGTGCAAGAAAGAAAATACACAAGAACACCTTAGCTTTGGTTAAGAATACTGAACCAAATTAATGTCCGTGTTGCCCGAACAATATGTGGAAATAGTATTCTCATATAAAGCTTAAATTCCATTTCTACCTTTATTCACGCAAATCATGAAATATCTGTGTTATCCACTGTTGTCTGCCCTGAATCTTTTCCCAGCCTCATTTTATTACCAAGCTGTGATAAATACCATAGCTTTCACACAAACAAGCATTATGTTTCTATTAAATTAATGAAGATATCAGAGATGTGTATAGTACTTAAGTACAATTCTGCTTGCCTACAAAAGTTCAAAGCATGTTTGGCAATGCAATGACCACGTACGTACCTGCCAAGGAATACGTCCATGGTACCAAGCATGGCTACGCAAGTCTTCACTACTCAGCTGCAGTTCTTCCTCTAACTCTTTCTTCAGCTTTTCTGGGCTGTTGTCCATAACCTGCCTCTCCCTAGAAAACTGTAATAAAAGATTAAAAGCTACAAGTGTGCCAAGTTTAGTGATTAACATTTTACCTGGGTTCTAACTTCCATCACATGATCTGCACCAGCCACTGGAATGCAGGTGCTGCTTTCAGCAGCCTGGCTTGGCTTCACTCTCTGCGTTTGTAAAATCCAGCATTCGGTGAGATAATGTGTGATTGTTATACACTGCACAGAACAGAGCACAGAGTTCTGTCTGTACATCAGACTAACAGTGACACACCTACAAAGGCTTCCTCTTACTTCCTCTTCCCAACAATAATTCTAACTATACCCACAAAAACAGATCTGAACCAAAATGCTCTGCTCCAATATTCTTCCTCCTACTTAAACTTCCATTTTCAATTCAGATTCTTTCTCCCCCATCCAATTAAGAACATTTCAAATGCATTGAGACAGGCTGGTCATAAATATTTCTGTTGCACTAAATTCAGTTTGACAAAGTAAATTTTCAACCTTAAAGGGCTTACTTTTAATGGTCATTAAATCTGCATGCCCATGATGTTCCCTTCTTAAGGGGAAAAGGTCCTGGTGCCCCATAGCACAAAACACATGAGAACTGCTTAGAGATATCTCCACCACCACTACACAACTACTATAAAATTATCTGGACAGTTCCCAGCTTTGCCTCTTCTTAGGGTACAGCTTCCATGCTGGACCACCCTGGCTCCTAAGTCTTTCTTGTGGATGCAGTGTGGCCAACAAAGTAAAGTGCAGAATCTTCTCTAGAGAGTTGTCATATACTTTCATAAGCTTCCCTCAGTGGAGGGAAGTTCTTTGGACTTCCTTACATCCCCCAAGGGCTGGGGACTCCAGTGCATTCTTACTGGTGCTGAAGAGCTTCCAAAGCCTAAAATACTCAAGAGATTCATTGCAGGATATTCTATATATTGTACTGTATTGAATTCTATGTATTCAATGTAAAATATTCTACAGTGATCAAAGAATCAAAGTATACCCTCTCTCCAAAGAAAGTACAGGGAAGGAGTGAGATGCGAGAGAGAGGCCTCCAGCTGGAGTACAGACTAAAATGCAAGATTTTGCTTCATTGTGTTATGGATTTTATTTTTCCTTTAGCTCTGAACATGAGCCAAAACCCACAGGTTCCCTTCACTGACACACTGATGTAAATATGCAACCCATGCATTATTCAAACATGAACTGGTAATGCTTGCCCACCAATCCTATCCTCTCTATGAGCCTTGCTCTCTATAGCATTTCCTTTTTCATACCGAGCATTCACAACACCTAACCGTGGGAGCAGGTGGCATACATTTAGCACTTGTTTCAACAATCCTCCCTGTGATTTCAAGCAGACTGAATTACAACAGATTACTAGACAGCAGATTTCTGGTGGAATAATGCCAGAAGAGGCATTCTGCTGCCAAGACTATTTAAACATGCTGGGAGCCCAGAAAAATTCTGAGATAAATTCTCCTCTGCTCTCTACTTTTCTCAGAGAAAACTAAGGTTTTTCTTAGACAAACACAAATTAGCATAGTTTAGCAAAGGCAAAAGGTAAAAACCACCTGGTAAAGAATCACTTATCACCTCAGTTCTGCTTGTGTGAACCGCAACAGGGTGGTATGTATCCATACAAATGTGGTTCAAAACAGACAAGCACTTTCAACAAGGAGTAAATCCTTTGTGCTTTTGTACGGTCAAGGTCTTTCACCAACTTCCCCGAGCCTAACCCTAACATTCCCCTCCACCCCACACCTCTGTGACCCATCACACTAACATAGCTAAAGAACTAGCAGCGCATACTCGCTGCCTTCATTTCCCAGCTCCAATTGCTAGGTACCAGTTAAAGCTGACTGACACTGATTCCAGGATTAACAGTTACCTATTTTACTACTACATCTTAGAGGATGGTAACAAGTATTACAGCATTTGCATAAACGGTAGGTAGAGTGAAGAACACAAACACTGAGGATAGATTTTTCAAGAGCACCTTTGCCCTGACCACACAAGGAAGTAAGTGGCTGGAGAAATTTTATAGTACCCCCTCCAATCTAAATCACAGCATTTGGTTTTAATGGCATACAAATCTCTAACATTCATAGCTGTGTATTTTGTTGATCTTCTGAAAGGAACTGCTACTTTAATTGTAATAAATTGTACTTACATTTTTGAAAGATGCTTTTGACTGAATAGAGATCTTGAAACACAGAAAACTACTGTACAGGTTGTTACCATCATTCCAAAAGCATACCACTGCACCTCAGTGGTAGGCAAAGCTACTGTAAATGGAACAGACTGCAGTACACAAATGAAATACCTGAATTTGCTTAGGAGAGCTAGACTCTTAGTCAACAAAAAGAGCCATACATCTTTGTGCATGGGCCAATTTCATCCATTGTACTGACACAGATTATCTTAAAACCCCAGGATGATCAAGTTACAGATGCACATGAATTATGAATACAGCAGAGAAATCTAGAACTGCTTCTGGTTGTTCAATAGGTTTTTCACTACTCAAATAATGTAATGAGACACATACTGCACTTGAAGTACATCAAGCAACACAACAAGAAAAACATTTAAGGAATCCAAACCAAACAAATGGTTAACATTCATGATTATTGGTGTGTTAAAAATCCTCTCCACCATGGTCTACCACACTGAGCGTACTCTGATTGCCAAAGGTCAGATATCTCCTGAGATGAAGCAAACATGCTTAAATAACCCTTATGCAACTCTGGACTTAGTGGAAGAACTCCTGTGGCTAGCACAAATCCCAAAATACATGGTGGGGGAAGCTGCCTAAGTAAGCAAGTTTAGTAATAGCATGTCTTCCTGGACAATTTTTTGTTGGTTGAGGCCAATTCCTCATATAAACCCTGCCCCTTAAAGGAGAAGTGTTACCAATGATCTGACTGTAATCATATCAGCCTAACCCTTTCTATGCTAAACACTGTACCTGAGGCTCAAGGTCCTGCAAGAATCTCTGTATATGCTCATATCCACGTCATGCAAGTGAACTCTCAAAAATCATTCCTGGCACAGACTCACAAGCATGTTAGCCTGTAAATAAAGAAGAGTGTAAACCTACAACATTAGCTATGGCAATGGGCTTTCTTTTAATAGAAAAGGTGACCTATTCTACACAACATGATGCAGATACTTCAGCCTCATTTCCAAAGAGCACCCAAAAGCTAATGGGCAGTAATGGTATGCTGTAAATT
The DNA here is from genome assembly GCF_028554395.1 of Pezoporus wallicus. Lineage (NCBI taxonomy): Eukaryota > Metazoa > Chordata > Aves > Psittaciformes > Psittacidae > Pezoporus > Pezoporus wallicus. The sequence continues at coordinate 7,264,253 of NW_026642342.1, forward strand.
GGCACTAACTTCATAGTGACAAACCTCCATTTACTAGTAAGTCCTCTTTTTTTTTTTTAAGATGCCATCTTGACTCCTATCCAATGACAAAAAGAAACCTGAATTTACAGCTAGATTGCGAAGTGGATGGTAAAAAATGAAAGTAAAAACAGGTCTAGGGCAAAAATTAAAAGACTTCAGTATATTCTGCAGCAAAACATGGTGGAAGCAACACAGGGAAGCTTCCAGTTTAAACTCTTTCAAAAGATTTCCAAATAGTAGCAACCCTGTCAGAGATCCCTGGAATATAAAAGCAAATCAAGTCAACAGAACTCTTTTCCAATACAGATGCTTTTCCTGACTTACAAAGAACTCTCCCTAAGTATGTGCTTTCCAGAACTGTTTGTTCACATTTTAGTTGCATTGTTTCCAGTCCTGGTGCTATTTTAAGATATTCCTGCATGCTGAGCTTTTTGTGAACAGGTCTTTAAAAGAAAAATACAAAACTACTGAGCAACAAAGTATTATCAACCTCCAGCAGAAGCCCTCAAACTTACCTACACACCCAATGGAGAACAGAAAGCTAAGAGTTCGGGGTGGGGGGGGGATTTCCAGTCAGTAAATTTAGTGTTTTCAATAAATGTTATGCAGATTTATTATATTTCACACAGGATATCTATTTCAGGGCATTAAACTAAAAGCAGATTTTCCTTACTGATGTAACAAACTACCCTTGATGTCATGTACTATTTTACATTTTTTTTGCAGGCAAATGTTACTCTAGCATACAAAAAAAATAGAAAGTATCAAAGTAAATCTAACACCAAAATATGATCTTAGTTAGGTAAACTTAAACAGGCATTGATCTACCACAATATGCTGTTGTTGTGAAACTTGTGAACACGTTAATGGTAATTTCTCACAATAAACTGTTGTTCGTGTATCCAAGGAGTTACTTTCATTTGATAGATTGGCACCCTTCAAAGGAAACTCACTGTAGCAAGCTCTTGTGTCAACCATCCAGGCTGAATTTCTCACATTACAGTAATTTTTAATTGTGCTGAATAATCTACTGTTTGAGGTTGGTGATAAGCAAAATAAAAGTCCCACAGTTACTTTTGTTGCCTACTGGCAGTGGATTCTTTCCTCAGTTTGTATCTCCAACAACTCCAGTGAAGTACATGTACCAATAGGGCATCAAAACAGCGGAGATGAGAATCACACAGGTTTCTATGGAGGCTTACTTCTACTGTTATTAATTCCTCTCTAAGGTGATTAAGTGGGGATTTTGGTTGGTTGGATTTTCTTGTTGGTTGGTTGTGTTGTTTTTTTTTTTTAAACAGCTTGATTTATGAGGAAGAGACTTTTACTTTATGGACACAGCTTGGAAGTGGTCCAAAATCTGTCATGTTAGATCAGCTCCTTCAGTTCTGATAACATGCAATTTCCCATCACATCTCTTCCTATCCTTCTGGCAAAGTACTATGTACTTCAAGGGCAGCCAAGGACTGTTACAGGCACACAACTAAAGGTGGCCACCATTTCCATCCAATCTCTATTATTCCCTGGTGCTTTGCACAGCTCTGCCAGCTGATATTTAAATTGGCGCAACAGGCAGTCCTGGAGCCACCTGAGCTCACACTGCCTTGAAGAATTCAAGAAAAAAAGAAAAAGGAGGTAATTATTAGGGATAGATAAGAACAGCTCTATGAAAACTGAAGCGTGATCTGATTGAGGAAATAAGCCAGTGCCTTTCTTAAACTTACAATAAATGCACTTTATCTACCTAAACCAAGTCTATTACACCTTTCTCCCAAATCTGTCTTTTCTCAAAAACTAGAGGCCTGCTGTTTGCTTAAATACAGCACGAACTCTGAACTACCACTTCCTGAACTTGTAAAATCCCTAGGTCCTACAGAGTCTCCAAATAAATGGAGATGGGTAATAGTTTGTGATTCATTAAAACCTTAAATTTTGCAAGATTTGCATAGCTTTTAGTCAAGTGGATAATTTAACAGCAAGATCAATCAACAGAAAAATATGAAGGAGGTGCTGAGGCAGGGGCAGGAAATACCAAGAGGGAACACAAAGATGTGAAACAAGGAAGAAAGGGATAGATGCACAGACACTGGACACTAAAATCATCTGGAAAAGTAAAAAAGGAATTAAATTTTTCTATTTATTATTATTATTGCTCTAGAGAGCAATCAATTTGTTCACACAGAAAATGAACAATCTCTTGTCAAAGTTCCAATTCTGGATCAAGATATACTTCACTGGCTGCACAGATCCCTTAAGTCTCTAACCCTGCACTCTTGTGATCCTGATCAGAATAACTGACTGGCACTACAAGTATTTTTTTTAAATATAGTCACATCAATTCATAATATGTTTTAATTTTAATTATAACAAGTACAACATATTTGATTTCACTTATAACTCCACTCATCAGCCACCAAGACCAACAGACTTGCACCACGCATTTAAACAATACCCATGAGCAAGCAGAGTACATTCTTGTTGGCCTTTACTTTCTCCTGTACACTAAACTAGTATCATTGACCAAGAGCACATGGACAAAGTTATTTTTGATTATTTTTTTTTTTTCCAGAAAGAACTAACAGGGAAAAGGGAATTTCTAAATTTAGGAAACCAATTTCTAATTAACTTGGAAATTTTGAACAACTGTGGCAATGTTCTTCACAGGTACAGTTTTTCTTCATCTTCCAGAGCACACAGAGTTCACACAGGACTGTAACAAGTGCTATATTAAGTAATGGGAGGTACAAAATGGGTGTTAAAAGTCTCTTTGCATAGATGACAGCCAGCTTCTGTGGGATTTTAGTTTTCTTTATCACTAATTGTTGTTTGAGACATAGAACATCTATAAAAACTTTCACTATGCCCAAGATACTGGAGAGAAATCTTGAACCACTCCGAGAGATTAATTAACATAGGAGGATAGTAATTTTGAAGCCACAAGATTTCTGTGTGCTTGTTTAGACAACAGGTGACAACTTTTGAGATCACTGATGAAAAGATAACAAATCACCATGAAAACTTCCATCATGACTGTGACAGCTCTTTCAAATCAAATACACTCCATCATGGGCACGTTCTCAGTCTGCCTGACATTCACAGAAAAGCTGCCATTTTTTTTATTAACTAGCGAGATGTTTGGGAGGAGGAAAATAAAGGCTTCTAATACCAACTTCAGCCTAATGTTAGCTGAAGGTGATGGGAAGACTTAATTCTAGTGCACTCTGCATCCACTTTCCACTACAACACTACACTGATAACAAACCCTTAACTTTCTAGAGGACCACATCCAGAGCTAGGAGGACAGCCTCATTTCTAGAATACGGATCCTGAGAAATCCCGAGTTTGAGTCAGCCAACTCCTAATCTCCTCACTCAGTGACTCTGGGGATTTTGACTACCAAATCAAAAGGATCTTAGAAGCTGTGTAGTGTTGTGTTTTTTTTTAATCTGAGAAATACCTAAATGAAAGGTATTACCAAGAAGTTAAATGCGTAAGTACCTACTGGGCAACGCTCCCATTCCCACAGAACAGGAATCACTTACAGAGTACCAGTGGTCCTTGTGCTATCTATATATTTAAGATAGACAGTACACTGGGGTGAAAGTTTAATAAACTGTCTAAAATTACCATGGGAAACTGAAAAACAATTACATAATATCAGACTCATTAAACCCCAAACTCAGCAGGAAGGCAACAGGGGATCAAAGTTCAGGGAGCTAGACAAAATTTTACATCATTTTGGTAAGTCAATCTCTGCCTGTCATTTTGGCCCTCCCCAGCACCGCCACATCTAACATCGAAAAGGCAGACCCATAATGCTGGGTGGTGATGACTTATGTTATCAAATCCAACTGCCTCCACGTACATGCTGAAACTGGATACATGAAGCCTGAGGATGCCAGCAAAACAGATTTAGATCATCACATACTGAAGAAATATTAATTGAGATCTACTATCTATAAAAAGTATTTGCAATTCATCCAAGATAAAAGATGGCACTTGCAATAAGTAGCTACTTATAAAAGGCTTCTTACGCATGCCACATTCATAGCATTAGTACATTACTCAGTAATGAGCTAGATCAATGTGCTGGAAGTTTTGAAACTTGACAGACCTGATAATTCGAGTGGCTTTCCCCTTTTGCACAGCTTCATCTGAGGGTGAATCATGGCAAAGAGCTAAGAATGAAAATACTTGAACTTCAAGGTCTTGCCTCCAATCATGACAACTATACTAGTTACAACTAAAAGACCCTGTCTTCTGGCTAAGTTAACTTTATACATTTAGACCTCTTCATTTTTTAAGTCATCATTTATCACTGATTTGGTCTTAATTCTTCCCAAAAATGCAAAAAATGAAGAACAATATTTTGTCTTGGACGTGGCATTAAGTCATAATTCAGAATTCTCTCAACTTTTTTTCCTTTTGAATCAAACATGAACCCCTTGTCTTGAAGTTTCCTTTCATTTTTCTCAAATGTAGAAGCTGACCTTAGCTATAAGCAGCTATGAATACCAAATGGGATTGTCAGAAGTACTGATGCATCATGACCGAAGAATGAATAGACCCATGTTCGGATATTCTGCACTGATCATTATATTTTCTATTAAGATGAGAAAACAAACAAAACATCTGTTATTGGGATCCCGATTTCACACACTAAAATTAAATACAGCAAAACGCGAGTATTCAAGTGCTGTACTGTTTCCTGTGTTTTGACAGGACACAAGAAGGCATCTCTGAGCTTGGCCACATACTGTTTCCCATTAAATCAGACAACATAATTACAGCTGAATCCAGCAAGAATCTAAATCTCTCAGGGGTAGCTGAAGACTTCATCAGCTCAGTTATGGATCAATTTGGTATTTCATTACAATTATAATTACTACAAAACCTAAAAATTCATCTCATTTTGCTTGAGGTGCTATGTTTTCATGAATTAAGTAAGAAGCCACCTTAGGTCAGGTGTTCAGACCATCCTAGGCACTTTGACATATATAGAAAGTACATAATTTGGCCCCAAGGTGCAGACCTTACTTGATTTGGCCACTAGCTGTTTGCATACCTACAGCCACTTTCTCTTAAGCAAACGCACCCCCATTTCCTACCATCAGAACATCTTAAAATAGCAGTTCATCAGAGTCAACTAATGCTAAATCTGCATGCTGGAAAGCATGCATTCAAATCTATTTTAAATGCTGCAAATCTCTTTAAATAGAACCTCATTTTTGAAAGAGCTCAGCTGTAATTTGTTTCTACATAAAAGGATTTATTTTTTACCTTCCATACACCAAACACTATTAATGTTTCAGTTTCTCTAGGGACTGTATGTATTAGACTAAATGGAAAGTTGCCATGACAACACCACTGTTATTTTAAGTATTAGAAATTCATGCCAAGTCAAACAAAGGGCATGCATGGTCAAGAACAACAGTTTTATAACTGTTCTGACAGCCAACAATAAAACCCGAGGCAATTTCAAAAGTTTTAGAACAGAAGAGTTAAGCCTTATCTCTACAATCACAATGAAAATGAAAATTAGTTACAGTAACAGAAGAGCAGGTTTAGCTCCATTCTGATGATAACTTCTGACATTTGTCCCAGTGAGAAAAAAAACAGTCTGATCAGGGTCAGTGTGCCCAAAAGACTGAGCCCCACACCCCACTTTCAGAAATGGACAGTTAAAAGTTTAAATCACTGGAGGAGGGAGAAGGGGGGCAGCTCTTCCCCACTTTTAAGTGCCTCCATCAAAGTTAAAAAGCTGACAGGCCAGAAGATAGCAACCTTCACATCCTTCCTCATTGGAAGCACTCCACAAAAATCTATACACATTACACAGTGATTTACAGAGCTGATGCTATGTTATTCAAGGAGTAATTCAAGCATACATCTTCAATAAAAAGATAGCAAAGCTTAGGTGCAACTCACAGATCCTCAGAACTATTTAGGTACCCCACCTACTATTTAGGTACCCCAATTCAATTCCCAAGTCACTTAGACAATTCTGTAAGTGTGGCTCAAAATGTTTATAAAGGCTTTTTCTTTGTATTTAGGGCATACAGGGCATTTTTGTATAAAGTGAAAGATGCCCCTGCCTATGGCAGGAAGGTTGGACTAGAGGATCTTTAAAGGCTCCTTCCAACCTAAACCATTCTATGAGTATATAATTGTGTGTATTTTGTAATTTTATAAGTTCAAAAATGTAAGGACAAGTCTAAAATTGTCTTAAGTTCTTAAAACCCCTGAGCTTCTGAGCACAACTTGCTATATTTTCAGCAAGTAGATGAAAAAGTTAGGGAACCAAATGGCCTGACCATTTATATTCTAAAAACTTGAAGATTTGCTAAAATGCTCTTCAGCAAGTTCCAAACCAGGGCATTTTGCACTCAGTGCCTAAACATACAGTCAGCTTCAGGCTCATAAAACAGAGTTGTTTGAGCTTCGATCTGAAATGAGGTGTTCTTTAGAAAGAAAACACACTGTACCCTACCATCATATAAAAACAAACACTTCTGAACAAAACCTAAAAGCATTACTGACAAGCACACTGTTTATTTAGTGCTATCAAAAAAGGGCACCTACCTTGACTCTGATAATAGACTTACGATGATAAAAGCAGCAAATTGCTGCAATCAGCATTTGAAAAACATTATAATCCTTCGGCATTTTCAGTTCTGCTGCTTGTGGTTCCTCAAGGCTGAAGATAAACAGCCACTATTAGCAGTTTTCAGAGGTATAGCAAGCTTTTTACTAACACCACTGCCTGCTAGAGCTGCTCACCCCCTACTCACATATCAGTCTGCGGCACTTCCACAGCCAAAGCTGATACTATCAACTCGGTGGCTGCTGGCATGCTTGCTTCCAGCATGCCATATAGAGAGTGTCAGAAGCCTCATGTGATCTGTTTCACTCACCAGTGAAATCCTAGCTCTTCTATCTTGGTACCCCCTGCCTCAGAGATGTATTTAAGCCACCAGCTCAAGCCAAACTTTTCTTCTTGAAGAGATACAATACCTGACTGTCTCCCTGTACTGATAAAGGCTTAATCAGTTGCTCCAGCTAAATTGCACAACGTCTCTATCTGCATCATCAACAATATATACACAAAACACACAAAAGGAAAAAAACGAAGAGGAAAACCAGTTGGTTACTGTTTGATGACTGTTCCTCTTCATACTCAGATAAGAGTTACACCTTTAGAACTTAGGTTACCAAAGAAAATGATAAATATGTTTATTTTTTATTTGGAAGCCTCTGGCAAGCAGTCCTTGGAAAAAAACAGCACAAAATCAACACTGTCAGCATGAACACTATTAGTGGTGCAACCAAGGTACCTTTAGTATTTAAAGCTAGCAATGGACAGCTTCGGCTTGGTGATAGTCCCATGGGATTGTGCATAATGCTAGAGAAAAAGAACTGCATTCAGGAACACTTCTGATTTGGCAAAGTAAACAAGCACTAAAAATAAAAAGCAACATTTTTATTTATTATTCTATTCTCTTGCACAGTGTAATTCATAGTTTACTGACCATTAAATCACTCAAAGAATCCATCCTACATACCTCAAGGCCCTCTCAATAACAAAGGCAAAAAGCAAATAACTGCTAATTACAATAGCTGTTAGGGACAAGACCTCACCTCTGCAACAGCTCAGTTAACAGCACTGGTGAAAGGAAACAAAATGTACGAGATTGAGGGGTACAAGATAGCCTGTAACAAAAAAAGAGAAGCTTTGAAGAGATCAGTCATTTATAACTGGGATGGTACCAAAAAGTCCAGAAATCACAGGTATTTCAGATCTCAGATTAGGAATAAATTAGTCCCAAGGAGTGGTTAAAAGGAAGAGTTACTTGCCTTTTTCATCATTCTATAATTAGGAGTGCACACATATTAAATACTTATTGATGTGTTACTTGGAAGACAATACTTCTCACCTAATAATAGAGCACTTCCTTCCTACATTGACTGAACAATGTGAGTGCCCTCAGTGCTTGCATCAAGCAATGAGACTTGGCACATAAACCAAGAAGTAGCACTGGAATTTACACAAAGATTCTCAATCATCATAAAACCCCACAACTTTCCTAAAAACTGAGGGCTGGAGTGGCTGTCCTGATGGAGTTCAACATGAAGCACTTCACAGTAGCATGATGCGGTACTTGTGACAATAGAGAAGACGCAGTACCCTTTATCTATTTCCTAATTTGTCAAGTTCTAGATTGCAAATCCAACCGCTATTGTAGTTCACTAGTTAACACACGCATATTTCCCCCAGTCTCAATAGCTTTACGTGTACTTTCATGTCTTACAGAAAGACCTGTTAGTTTTGCAACTTCTTGTATGACTCGTTTACCCAGGGATACACCAGAATTAGAACTGATATAGTTCTCTAGGTCTAGTTTGAACTATATAATTCTTAATATAGTTCCTTCCCCCGAAACAAATAGTACAAACACAGGGGAGGCAAAGAATGAAGTTTTTGCATATGTACGTATGTATGATACATACGTACCTTCCCAAACCTTTTCAACAAGGCTTATACACCCCCTCCAGTCTTTTCCCCACGGAGAGCAAAGGGACATAAGCAGCATATCTTCAACAGATTCCTTGGGTTGTAGGCACAATCTCCCCCTTCAATGGGAATAGCACTGCTCAATCTAGAAAGTAAATTTGGCCTAATATGTATTCAATGTGGGCCTGTCTATTTTTCATCTGAAAGGCTTGTTACTAAGCAGCACTGAAAAAGGTTTAAGTGCTACATCCACAGCTACATGAACAGCAGGGCATAAATTACAAACGGTAATTGCCTGTTCCTTATTTTCTGTCTGCAGTGAAGTAAGTAAAGAATCAAAAATTATGTACACTGTGAGAATGCCAGAAATAATGAACCTTAAAAAATAATACTGTACGATTTCATATAGCAGTTGCTGACACTTTTTGTCAACAGTATTAGCTGGCAGAAAAGAGGGTGCTTTATTTAGATAGTGAATCTCTTTTTTTTTAACAAAGCTAATGGGATTTTTGTTTTATTTAAGGTTAACACAACTTCTGCACATACAGTTCAATAAAGGGATGACATTTTTAGGAGTCAGAAGCAGAGGCTTTGCATGAGTGTGACACAGCAGTATGAAAATTAAGACTACTGAATCTCAAAAAGTACAGGGGAAGCCTCTGGTGATAGTATGCTAGTTCCTGCACTGCTACTTTCAGCCAGCATGACTGAGAACAGCTTTCAGGCTGCTCCAAATTACACTTACATGTAGATAAGAGTTACACTTGTAAATTTTGACTCTGAGAAACAAAGGAGGGTTTAGCCATATTTTCCCTCACCTGTCCTGCAACAATTTGCTGGTACTTTGTGTTCTTAGACTCTACACATGAGAAATAAACCATCTGTTTCTTGCACCTTAGAATATACAATCTTTCTGCTAAGTCAAGTTATTGATGTATTTATAATGCCCTTCAGCACCAACAGCTCAACCATCAGCTTAGTTTCTTTCAAAGATTCTTGCCAAGAACCTTAAAATACTGATAATCCCTTCATCTGTTTCTAAGAATAGCTGGCTATAGCAGTTTTTATAAGTATGCTTATTCTGAAAGGATTTCTAAGTTCATAGAATTCAAGGCCCCTTGAGTTTAAGGATGCTTGATCGTATATTCTATGTTGAGCTCCTAATAGTCCATCAGGAAGAGAAATTAAGGTGTCTCTGCTGACCCCCTCTGTGTTATTACAAAGCCTCTAGATTTATTCAGGGTGTTTTCACAGTCTGGTTTAAATTACACTCACCTAGCACTGCATACTGGGACTGTTTTCCTGACACAGCTAAACTCTGCCCAGTTCCACTCACAGCACGTTGTACAGGCAGGAGTCTGAAGCCTTCATAGTGGTTAGTGTGAACCTGCCCTGGGGGAATCCTCTTAGGCTGCTATAATTGTACAGGTTAAATAAAACACAATGTAGGAATAATTGCTCTAGGAGGGTTTGGTTTCTTTTTCTCTAATCACAAAAAAATGCCTTCAAACTTTCAAGTGGCTTTAGTAAAGCAATCAAACTCCATAAAAACACTTGAAAACTCACAAGCAGTTAGATCTACAAGAAATTATTTTGAACCAAATACCACCCACGTTCATGAAAGTGCTTATAATTCACACACAGGGTTTGTGATTTCATGTTCCAGAGAAGTAACTTTGGACTAAATTAGATGAGGGAACGGGTGGCTTACCACTGCTACGAATCATTAATGGTTTAAATCAGCCTAACAATATTCAGTGAAATACACGTAATGCTTTAGATTTCTCTCCACTAAATGAAAGTAACCAGAAAGCCAGCTGTAAATGCAGAAGGCATGGTGTACTGTACAAGGGTCAACCGCATACATCCGATATGATACACCATGCAGCCAAGCCAGAGCACACAGCTCACTGTGGACTGAAGATATCATACAGAATACAGATAAGTCCTTATTACACAGTGCATATGCATATACATGTTGTGAGTGCCTACGGCTATAAAATGGTACATGTAAGGTTGCAACAAAGTACAATATAAATAAAATTTGAAAGAAAAAAGTAACCCAAAGAAAATCAAAGCATTCAAATCTTCAGATTGAAACATTCTTCATTTAATACATAAGGCTTTTCTCTATAACTAGGTATTTCTTCTTTTTAATGTAAGAAAAAGTCAGGAAACAGGGGACAACTGCTAAATAATTTGTCCATGGAAACATCTTCACAATGCCCATTAACATTAAGTTTTAGTACTTAAGCCCTTCAGACACGGTCCATAACCTCTAACAAAGTTCTGTGGGGGGTGCCTCCAAGTACAAGCAGTGCCTAACTGCTTGTTGGGCACTACAAACAAGCCAACTGTTTGTTTACAGCTGAACACTTTTTAAAGTGTAGAATAAGTGAAAGGAAGAGGATGACAATATTGTCAGCAAGTGTAGCTTACTTTCATCTGTCCCTAACTCAACTGTCTAAAGTCTCACCACCTGGCTCATGTCCTACCATACCTGTGTGAATTCTTTCTGACTCTTTCATGTTCTCTTCTATAATCTCACTTCCTGCACACTGTTGCTGCAGCTTCTGAGCATAAATCAATAGAGACGGCAGCAACTGTAATTACATTTGTTTGCAGTGCACAGGCGTGGTATGGAAGAGGTCAGCATAATTTCTTCCTCCTATCGCAGTTCCATGAGGCAAAGTCAGAAATATGCTGCAGTTGTACAGGAATAGTGAGAAACCAGAATTTGCATCTATTTAGCCTTCAACGCTGCTTGAATAAATACCTTTGAAAATTTCACTCATATAAAACCCAGACTGGCAGGTATAAGAATAAAGTGGCCAACCAGCTTACAAGCTGCCTACTAGGTCCTAATTTGTACTTTAAGACACCCAACTACCTTTGGAAAAATCTGATTTTTTATAACTAGACATACAACCTTTAAAGTCATCTGGCAATAGGCACAGTTTTCCTACTACTTATCTCCCTGTCAAGAAGCCATCAGCAGGTAGAACTGATCCCTACCAAAAACTAGTCTTCATTTTCTTGAGCTCCATCTACTGTCTGCCAACCCATGTACAAACAAAGGAATTTTGTAATGCTTCACCTGTCTTTCCTTAAATTTATTCCTTGGATTGAGGGAATGGGGGAAGGGAAGAAAGAAAATATGAAAAGGCATGAAATTCCTTTTGTTCAGAATTAGTTCACAATTTATGGTTATATTTTCTTCTCTTCCTGCTGGCTAAGATGTCATTAGTCTAACTTTAGCTTTGCTGGAGAGCATAAAAGAGCTCTTCTTGCATATAAAAAGATGCCATTAAAACAACTGCTAACTTCAGAGTTCTGTTTTTGAAAGCTTCCCCAGTCCTGTCAACAAAGTGCTTGTTTGTCTGAGATTTATACCAATTCCAAATATAATTCAAACATTAACAAATTCCATAACTTCACTAGGATTAAGTGGACACATTTCAAAATCAGCTATTTATCTAAAACTCCTGAATATCCAAAAATACTTCCTTTTTATACAAAGGGATATTTTGGATGTTTAGCACTCAAAAATAAAACTCAGAAGTCACTTGGGCTCTGTCAGAGCTCAGTTTTTCAAAAGCCTTTATAAGGGGCTTGTCTCCCTCCCACATTTTTGCACAATACACTCAGATGAAGCAAAAGCAGCAAGCTCACCTCAGCTCATATACCTCCTTTTCAAAAGGGAGTTAACAGAAGGATTTGAAGGCACAGAGGTATTCTACATAGCCAACATAGCATTATACTCCCTCATTTGTGCAGATGCTTAGCTCCTAATAGTATCCAACATACAAAAACTCAAAGCTTTCTCCTCTATTGATGGCATCCCAACTGAAATGTACTAATACTCCTTCTCCTGCCCTCTCCACAGGGCAAACTACAGAATCAAGTAGGTTGGAAAAGACCTTTAAGATCATCCAGTCCAACCATTACTCCAGCACTGCCACTAACCCATAGCCCTGAGGCCTAGTCTCCACGGTGTGTGAACACTTGCAGGGATGGTGACTGCAGCCCTGCCCTGGGCAGCCTGTTCCAACGTCTGAGCACCCTCTGGGGAAGGAATTGCTCCTCAGCTCCATCTAAACCTGCCTTGGTGCAGCTTGAGGCCATTTCCTCTTGTCCTATCACTTGTTTCTTGGGGATAGACCAGCCACCCCTTCTCTCTTGCAGTTACCTCCCAACATCTACCTTGAAGAAAAAGGACAACCAGCTCCACCCAGCTCTGCAGCCTCATGTGTGAACAAACTCTCCTTCCAGCTCCACCAACACGGGAGCCTCAGCACCATCGTGGCCATCACTGAGTCCCACCAACAAAGCAAGAGCTGGAAACAAGAGGCTCTTCCCATTCCAGTCTCAGCCACCCCCTCAAGCTTTGTGTACACAAACACATACCCCAACACCCCAAATTAAGCAGTGCTTTGGTAAAAAGCAAGGCAGGGCTCCTTGGTGCATCCCTGCCATGCCAGGATGGGGCCCAGAGGCAAAGCACCCTTTCAAACCATGCCCTACAAGTGGAAATCCGTCACGGAGCAAGCAAGGTGGCTACAGGCCTCCTCCTCTGGCAGCAGGACAAGGCCTGGCTCCGCAGCACCAGCCCGGACTCCCCGGGAGGGTGAGCACCCACCGGAGGCTTCCTCCTTCCCCGGGGCAGGGCTCCCTCCGCCCCACCTGAGGGTTTACAACGGGGAAGGCCATGAGGGATGAGGCAGCCCCGGGACTTTACAGGGCTCTGCACGGCGACGAGCCCGGGGTGCACCGGGCCAGGCCCCAACCCGCTCACCGGGCGGCGGAAAGAGGCGCGGGGCAGCTCCCGGGGACTCACAGTAAAGCAGGGCTATGGATGTCAATAGAATGTCGCCAAAAAGAAGCAAGATGTACAGACACTGAGTGTACCAGTCTTGCTCTAATTACTATCTATAAGCATAGCTCCTACCTATAAACTAAGAGATTAGGAACTTTGCCTCTATAGGTTTTATCAGTAAAGCTTACCTGGAATGGTTGTTAATAATCTTTCACAAGCTATATACTCACTCCCCCTTGTGGTTCACATGCTTATAGACATTTAAAAACCACATGCAGGAGGGCATTGCTGCGAAAGAGCTAAATACAAATGTTTTCATGTCCAGTCAGCTTTTGGTATTAGTCCGTCTTCAGCATTACAAAAAGGATCCAACCACATCAGTAACTATCACCTTTAAGGCATAACTCCTCTGGAACAATACGCAGAAAAAAAACCCCCAAAAGAATACAAAAGTAAATATTCCACACAGGAGACACAGCTCAGCAACAGCTAAGAAAAAAATCAACACAGAATTTGTTAGACTACAGTCAGATCTTCGCTGCTGTTAACAGTTTAAATATCTCACGTGAAAAGGAGTAAAATTCTATGTGGTATTCATACCTTTTATATATATATATATATATATATATATATATACACACATATATACATACACACCTATCCATATATGTATATAAAAGCCTACCGTAAGCTCCAAGAACTCCAGCTGATACTATCACACAAAGACAGCTTTTTTCTAGCGTCAACTGACAAGTATTTGCACAGAAATTGAAAATGGAAGGAAAATCAAACTGACTGTACAAGTAAATTAAGGTTTATGCCCTTTACTGCTCAGTCCACACTCAAATCTTCACATCCTTTTCATTACAGCTGGAATTGCTCTTGCCAAGGTAGAGAAAATATTCACTACCATAGTATGGCAATACTATAATTCATCACCTTTCTTTCTTCCCCACAAGTATCACTTTCGTGGGAAACTGCATGTTCTTTTCTGTCAAACGAGGCAATCCAGTGTCTACTGCAATGCAATGGAGTGGGTCCAGGATTACACCTTGGCTGAATCCGGTGCAGGAAAGAATAGTTTGTCAGAAATGATTAGTCACTTCAAAAATCACAGTATTTGACAGAAGAGAAAACAACTCTGCAACAAGAGGATCACAAATCAAGGTGAAGCAGACAATGTCTCAACGTCTTAAAAGTAAAAAACACTCTTGTTTTTTAATCTTTTAAAGTGCAAATGCATGCCACCATTTTGTAATATTTCCTGTCACCAACACTGTCATTTTGATGTGGAGATATTACCAACAGAAGCGTACAACTGCCAGCATTTGAGAGCCACAGGCATTAATATTTTGGTGAAAAAGGGTAATTAATCTAAATCCAAGTTCCACAAGATCACTAGAGACAAAAATCATAGAATCATAGAATAATTAGGGTTGGAAAGGACCTGAAGATCATCTAGTTCCAACCCCCCTGCTGTGGGCAGGGACACCTTACACTAAATCATATCACCCAAGGCCTCGTCCAACCTGGTCTTGAACACTGCCAGGGATGGAGCATTCACAACCTCCCTGGACAACCCATTCCAGTGCCTCACCACCCTAACAGGAAAGAATTTCCTCCTTATATCCAATCTAAACTTCCCCTGTTTAAGTTTTAACCCATTACCCCTTGTCCTATCACTACAGTCCCTAATGAAGAGTCCCTCCCCAGCATCCCTACAGGCCCCCTTCAGATACTGGAAGGCTGAGGTCTCCACGCAGCCTTCTCTTCTCCAGGCTGAACAGCCCCAACTTTCTCAGCCTGTCTTCATACGGGAGGTGCTCCAGTCCCCTGATCATCCTTGTGGCCCTTCTCTGGACTTGTTCCAACAGTTCCATGTCCTTTTTATGTTGAGGACACCAGAACTGCACACAATACTCCAGGTGAGGTCTCACAAGAGCAGAGTAGAGGGGCAGGATCACCTCCTTCGACCTGCTGGTCATGCTCCTTTTGATGCAGCCCAGGATTCGGTTGGCTTTCTGGGCTGCAGGCGCACACTGAAGCCAGCTCATGTTCATTTTCTCATTGACCAGCACCCCCAAGTCCTTCTCCGCAGGGCTGCTCTGAATCTCTTCTCTGCCCAACCTGTAGCTGTGCCTGGGATTGCCCCGACCCAGGTGTAGGACCTTGCACTTGGCATGGTTAAACTTCATGAGGTTGGCATCAGCCCGCCTCATAAGCGTGTCGAGGTCCCTCTGGATGGCATTCCTTCCCTCCAGGGTATCAACCGAACCACACAGCTTGATGTCATTGGCAAACTTGCTGGGGGCGCACTCAATCCCACTGTCCATGTCAGCGACGAAGATCTTGAACAAGACCGGTCCCAACACCGATCCCTGAGGGACACCACTCGTTACTGGTCTCCAGCCAGACATTGAGCCATTGACCACAACTCTCTGTGTGAGGCCATCCAGCCAGTTCTTTATCCACCGAGCGGTCCATCCGTCAAATTGATGTCGCTCCAGTTTAGAGACAAGGATGTCGTGTGGGACAGTGTCGAACGCTTTACACAAGTCCAGGTAGATGACATCAACTGCTCTACCGGTCCATCAGTTCTGTAGCCCCATCATAGAAGGCCATCAAATTGGTCAGGCAGGATTTCCCCTTAGTGAAGCCATGCTGGCTGTCACCAAGCACCTTGTTGATTTTCATGTGCCTTAGCATGCCTTCCAGGAGAATCTGCTCCAAGATTTTGCCAGGCACAGAGGAGAGACTGACTGGTCTGTAATTCCCCAGGTCATCCATTTTCCCCTTCTTGAAAATGGGGGTTACATTTCCCTTTTTCCAGTCATCGGGAACTTCACCTGACTGCCATGAATTCTCAAATATGATGGCCAGCGGCTTCGCAACTTCATTCGCCAGCTCCTTCAGGACCCGTGGATGAATCTCATCAGGACCCATGGACTTGTGCACATTCAGATTTTTAAGATGGTCTCGAACCAGTTCCTCTCCTACAGTGGGCGCAAGGTCTTCATTCTCACAGTCCTGCATCTGCCTTCCAAGACTTGGGTGGTGCGGTCAGAGCCTTTGCCAGTGAAGACCGAGGCAAAGAAGTCATTCAGAACCTCAGCCTTCTCCAAATCCTGTGTATCCAGTTCTCCCGAGAGCTTCCTGAGGAGGCCTTCCTTCTCCCTAGTCTGTTTTTTTATTTGCTATGTACTTGTAGAATCCCCTCCTGTTATCTCTAATACCTCTAGCTTTTAATTCTAACTGGGCCTTAGCTTTCCTAACCTGGTCCCTAGCTTCCCAGACAACACCCTTGTACTCTTCCCATGCCGCCTGTCCTTGCTTCCACTTATTATAAGCCTCTTTTTTCATTTGAATTTTCCACAGGAGCTCCTTATCCATCCAAGGAGGTCTCCTGGCCCTCCTGCTGCACTTCCTTCTGGTTGGGATGCAACACTCCTGAGCTTGCAGCAGGTGATCCTTGAATATCGACCAACAGTCTTGGGCCCCTCTGCCCTCTAGGGCTGTATCCCATGGAACCTTCCTAAGCAGGTTCCTGAAGAGGCCAAAGTCTGCTCTTTTGAAGTCCAGGGCAGTGAGCTTGCTGCACGCTCTTCTCACTGTCCTGAGGATCTCAAATTCGAGCATCTCATGATCGCTGCATACAAGGCTGCCCTGGAGAGTCACATTTCCAACGAGCCCTTCCCTGTTGGTGAGTACGAGGTCAAGCACGGCACCTCTCCTTGTCGGCTCCTCTATTACTTGCAGAAGGAAGTTGTCTTCTACACAATCGAGGAACCTCCTGGATTGCTTGTGCCGGGCCGTACCGTCCTTCCAACAGATGTCAGGGTGGTTGAAGTCACCCATGAGAACAAGGGCCTGTGAGCGTGAGGCTTTTCCTATCTGTCTATGGAGTGCTTCATCCACAGGTTCTCCTTGATCAGGCGGTCTGTAACAGACGCCCACAGTAATGTCCCCCATAGCTGTTTTCCCTTTAACCCTGACCCACAAACTCTCTGTGGACTGCTCACCTGTCCCCAGACAGAGTTCCATACTCTCCAGCCTATCCCTAACATAAAGGGCAACTCCCCCTCCCCACCTGCCAGGCCTGTCCTTCCTAAAGAGCCTGTAACCTTCCATTCCAGCATTCCAGTCATAGGAGCCATCCCACCATGTTCCTGTGATGCCTATTATATCATACCCCCGTAGACATGCACACATCTCTAATTCCTCTTGTTTGTTCTCCATGCTACGGGCATTTGTATAGAGGCATCTGAGCCGAGCTCCAACTGAAGCCGGCTCATCGGCTGGAGCGGCTGGGATATCTCTACATTGCTCCAAGCATTTATTATAGGTTCTGGCAACTGACTGGGTGTGTTGGGATGGAATGATGCCCCCCTCCCCCAACACATCTAGTTTAAAGCCTCCTTGACCAGTCTGGCAAGCCTCCTACCAAAACTGTTCTTTCCCTTCTTTATCATCAGACCAGCTCCACCAGCCCCCACTACACCTGGCCTATAGGCTTGGGTCCCGTGTTCAAGACACCCAAACCCCTGACTATGACACCACCCTTTTAACCAGTTATTAACCTGGCTAATCCTCCTAGCTTTTTTTAGGTCCTCCCCTGTATCCTGGAGAACTGACGAAAAGACTATCTGAGCTCCAGAGCCCCTAACCACCTCCCCCAGGGCTCTGTAGTCCTTCTTTATGTTCCCCAGGCTACTACTATCTATATCCCTAGCACCCACATGGATCACCAGGAGTGGGTAATAGTCTGTGGGACTTACTAGAGCAGGCAGCCTCTCTGCCACATCCCTGATCCGTGCCCCCGGTAGGCAACACACCTTCCTTGAGATGGGGTCTGGCCGGCAGACGAGTACTTCTGTCCCTTTCAGTGCAGAGTCCCCTACTACTACGACCCGCTGCTTTTTCCTGGCATCACCAGTAGAGATCTTCTTTACCAGGGCATCAGCCGGCTGTTTCTGGTGCGAGTGTGTTTCCTCGTTAGCCCCCCTGCAGGACAGCAAAACGGTTCTGCGTGGGGACAGCGGATTTAGAGGGAAGCCCCTTGCTTTTGGTTGTCCTTTTCCTTTTTTTTTTTTTTTTTTTGTCACTAATTCTCAGCTTCCCAGGTTAACGGCCTCCTTCTTTCCTTCATGAGGTAGAGGTGAAGCTCGAGGCCCCTGCACAGTTTGGGCCAGGAGCAAGCATTCCTGCTTACTCTCAGCTTCCCTGACATCTCGCAGCTCAGCCACCTGCTGCAGGAGGACCTCCACCAGGGAGCACCGAGTGCAGCCCTGCCCATCGTGCACCCTTCCCTCACCAGACCAGTGCAGGCACTCTCTACACCCCGAGCTCTGCACTGCAGCCTCCCCTCTCATCGCTCTGTCTGGGTGCCTACGCTGGCCACCGCCGGGGCAGCCAGAGCAGAGTTCCCGGACCGGGCCCTGATCATACGATGAGTGCTCACCACCCCGCTCGCCTGCCCGCGCGAACTGCCTCGACCCGCTCTGTTTGCCCGCTCTGCAAACTGCCTCGCCGCGCTCCTGGTCCCTCGCGCTCCCTGGGGCAGGTTTTTAGCCAGCCAGGGCTGGTGCCGCTGCTTCAGGCTCCGCCCCGTGCGAGTCAGCTGCTCGCTCTCGTCAGCTGAGCTGCCGGCTCCTGGGCAGGTCCTGTCGAGGACTCGAAGCTCCCTCGGTGGCTCCTGTCACTAAATATTACTTCGTACCTCAAAACTTCTACCCATGTTTTACATTCAGACCTTTGTAGCTTATGTTTCACGTATGTGAATAAGGCTAACAAAGATACTGAAAAGGTCGCCTAAGTATCCATTGCCACTAGTATTACTAGTGATGCTAAGGAAACCAATGCAAGGTAATTTTATAGACACTTTTCACCTCAAAGCTCAGTGCAATCTCAGTACATGTAGTGGCTTTTGATGACTCCAGATCAGACATAAGAGTTAATGAGAAATAATACAAGAAGCAGAATACATTAACTGGGTCAAATTCATGACAGGACAGATGTAAGATTAACCCTTAACATGCAAACAGAGATAGTGCATGCTGCTCTAAGAATTAGCAACACTTTAGATTTACCAAAGCATATTCAGCATTACAGAACATGCTCCACAAGCAAAAAATAACCTAAATTCCATTTCAACATCAGGAGAAAGGAATGCAAGAGCCACTGCTAAATGACTTCGCAATAAAGGCCAGAATAATTATAGAGCCGCTATCCGGTTGACTGAAATCATATGAGAATTCACAGAGAGAAAAAAGCGCTCCCCACAGGACGCTGAGAAAAAAAAAAAACAAAACCAAAACACCCCTCCCATAGCAAACACAACTTTACAAAACCCAAACCAAGCCAAAAACCCCAACAATCAAATATACATAAAAGAAGTGAAAAAAACACCACCAACAAAAAAATCCTCCAGAAAACACAAGACATCTCCCCCCCTTCCGATCTTTGAGCTAATCAGGGCATTCAGGAATTGGGGGCTGGGAAAGAATAAAAAGCCCCAAACAACAACAGCTAACTTGGGAACCTCTCCAGTTGGAAAACATGATCTAGGACAGCAGACAGAAAAGTGTGCTGTCTTGCAGAGCTGTAGAATCAGACTTCCTGCATATTTACTGCAAACAGCAGCTGGGATTTTAGTCATTACTTTGCACCCAAATCATTACTGAACTGCTTACTCAACCATCTTTTCAGAGATTAGCCTGTTGGTCAAACAAAATCCAACATGAGAAAATACTGAAACTTGGATGTCAGATTCCATCATCAATTATGGAAAAATACATTCTAATAAATAATACAAGTTTTTAGTAACTCCAAAGAAGTAGGGCAAGATTCTCATAATGATTTTAGGGTAAATGACTGAGAGCTGCTGAATTTCAACTACGTATGTAGCACCTTAAATCTTTTCTGAAATCTTCTTGGGCTGCTGAAAGCTTTTAAGAATAACTATAATACATACTTAAAGAAGTAGTTGCCCCTTATAAACAGAAAAAGGGCATATCTTATAAGCAACTTTACTACTACCAAAACAGGATGAAAAGTACAAGACAAGATGATATAAGTTACTGCAACAGCCAAAACTTATCCCACTAGAAAATTAAATCAAGGTAGGGAAATCTTCCCTTCCCATTCTGTGTCCCTGCAGAAAAAAAAGCAGCTAACTCCCAACCGTCAGACTACAGGCTTTTTATTAATACGAAGGTTACAACAGAATTATTATGAAAAATGGATTTTACTAGCCACGACCCGATTACAAAAATACACACTGAGAGGGGTTTTCCTCCAGAGGGCAGTGTGTAACTACAACTACCGATCAAGCATCAGACCTGAAAGTGTTCATTGTGAGACAGGTCAATTCAGGTATTCAACATTACATTAGCTCTAACAGGATCTTATATTTCTGATCTATATACAGCTTATATACAAGAGGCAACTTCTGTGTAGTGATGTTTCTCAAGCTTCTGTTCCTAGTAAATAGAGAAACATGGGGAAAAAGTTAAATATCTATGACTGAACACCACTGACACCGGTAATGATTATTTGAGTTGGATGACAAAACCAGAACGAGAGAGAGAGAGATGTGTAAAGACAGTCAGCTGTATGAGTATACTCCTTTTCTCCTCAACTAAATATACTGCATCTGATAATTCCACCTTGTGTCATGCTGTTGCCCTTGCTGCAGTTGAAAAAAGGAGGGAAAAAAAACCAAACCAACACATATGCACACAAGGATTCAAAAGGAGTCTCCTGATCATTTGGTGCCTTAGGGTCAGGCATTCCTCAAAGCTCAGATACTTCATGTATAACACTGTCAAACAATGCATAAACCCAGCGAACTTACTGCTCACAAGTCACAACTCGCATCTCAAGAGGCAAGTCTCCACAGGAGAGTGATACGCAGCAGCTCATGAACAGGTATACACTGTACTTGGCAACTTCTCCAGTGGAGTGGGGATTTCTCTAATATATATTTCCATGTCTAAAAAAGTCTCCTTGCAATGGAATTCCAATGTCATCAGGAAGAATTTTTTCCAAAACTGTAACTACTTATCATGCTGATGCAGATTTTTTCCCCCTAAACTTTCCCAACCATCCATACACACACAAACTCCATGTTTAATAGTACCATATTATCTCCTTGGCACAGCAATTAGAATGCATTAGAATATGAAAGTCAAATATTCACATATATATTTTACTGATATCCACAATATTATTCATTTGTGCAATCAAGTGCATAAACTGCATCAATAAACCTCATCACCTGATTGAAGTCCTCTGAAGCTGTACAAAATTCACAAAATATTGTTCTACCTTGCAAAGCTATAAGCAATGGCCAATAGATGAGAATGTCATAAAAAATGGATTTTTAGTTGAGTTCACAAAAAGACAGTAATTTCTATGCCAGTTTGCTTTCTAACAAAATCAAGGAGGAGTAAAAACAGGGAAAAAAATGAACACTGTGGGGCAAAGACAAACAAGAATCTTTCAGTAGAGCTCAGAAGGGAATAATTTTTTTCTGCAGCTGTAACTTCCTTAGACCACTGACAGCTTTTTTAAAGTCTGAATCTAAATACAAACTTCCCTTGTGATCACGCTGAGCAGATAATCAGTCATAAATTTGGGGATTTTTCTGCTTATAGATCAAACTCCAAAACCTCAGGCCATAATAAATAATACTCATCAACTCATTGGTGCTATATACTATCAACTCATTGGTGTATTTCTGTAATCATTAGCACTATTCCCACAGGAAATGTGAAAGGAGGAGGGAAATCTGGTTTTCTTTCTTCCACCCTGATAACAGCCTTAATGACTACAGCACAGACTTCTATTAGAGGATCCTGAAGTATTTATAGTGAATAGGAATGGGATAGAAAGCTATCTTTAGTTCACATGAGCTTGATGAAAATGACTCACAAGAACTTTTCTGACACACTCAAATCTGCCAGCACTTGATCCTTTCTCCCCTGCAGGAGTCTGTTCTGTGGATGTGCAGACTCAGGGTGTGGGAACAACCTGCTGAGACTACCAATGGATCTATTATTTGGCTCATAAAACTTGTAAAAATCTCACAGAATGTACAACGTGCTATTGTGTCTGTAAATCTCTTTCATGACTTGGTTAGCAGCCCGACTCAAAGCAGTCTGGCCTGTTTTCACTTCTATCATAAAAGGGGTTTTTTGAAAGAGCCATTTAACTGTGACCACGGTTTCAGCAAGACTGTGAAGACAAAAGAAGGGCTGAAACCATATGGACGCTTCAGTATTCAGGCTTCAGCAAATCAGTACTTTTTCCTTAGAACTTGTTTTTGTATAATTAGCTTTCTATGTACTGAATGAACTAATACATCAATATTCAAGGTGCAGGAAACTGCTATTTGTTACCCGTAATCTACATTAAATTTTTAGAAACCATAGTGTGCCTATAGCGAGCATTCTCTAATAAAAAGCCTTCAGAGGATTAATGTAATAATCAGCCCTTTCTGTCTTGTATCTTGAACAGAACAGACCAGGAGAAAAAAACAATTTATTTTGCCTTTCCTCTGTCCAGAGCATTTTGAAATACAAGGAATTATTTATGTTACTTTTAGTCACCAGATTGTAGCAAGTAAAGGTTTGTATAACAAGCAAATTGATACACTCAGCTTTTAAGTTTGCCATCAGTCTCTGTGACTTACACAGCAATGCTTGTCGTCACTACTGCCACAACAAACACCATCATATTCTTTTTACTGAGAAACACACCACATTGGATCCAAAAAACCCAAACAAAACCCAAAACTGTGTTATTTTTTCACAAATCTGAATCGATTTTCTGCATTCTATTTACAGCAGAGTCCAGTTCCCCATCAAGAGCACATTCTCAACAAGTATTAATTACCGTTCTTATGGGACTCACAAGAAACTCAAGTAGTATGCTGCAGGATCAGCGTGGCTAAGGGCAGGCACAACTAAGACACAGCTCAAGCAGGGCCTGAAGGCCCCAGTCTGAGCTTAAACGGAGCCCTTGCTCTGTGGGTGTGGGTGCAAGTCCTAAGTGAGGCTGGTCAGGACACTTAAGGCAAATGAGTGCCCTCAGGGCCCTGACAGTACAATTTGCTTGGGACTTTAACTCTTGGGTAGAATCACCAGCAGCCAGACCACCCTAATACAATTTAAACCTGTGGCATGTACTACTTGAAAGAAAATCTGCCTTGTAAAAACATGCATTAAGCCAAAATCTCTTTAGAGATGAAACACTAATTGCTATTGAGACTTTGTGTACAATTAGCTTGTTCTAGTTTTGAAGTATGCTTGATACATCATACACAACATTCAAGTTTGTGTTTTCAGTCAGTCAATCAACACTTCTCTGCCTAGAGACATTACTAGCTATATTTTCCTGGGCATCAGAAATATGAATCTGTTTCACAGAACTTCAGTATCCTGAATCAGCAAAATCAGATTCCCAAAAGTTCTCATTTTCTCCCTCTTCTCATACTATCACTTCATTTAAAGGTGTTTTTTTCACCACTTAAGCATCACCCATCAAAGCCAACAACCAAAGCCGTCAACTGGCACCAACCCTCTTGCTCAAACTAAGTATGTACACATTATATGGCAAACTTGTGCAAATGGCAATGTTGGTGCAAGCAACATTGCAAAATGCTAGAAATCTATTTTTCAGCTTTGTAACTTGAGCAGGTCAGTGTTCTGCAGTTCATACCAGACTTAAGACTGCCATCAGAATTTATTCAAGAAGCTGGAAAATTTATAAACATTAATGTAGTAATTACTACAAGGTGAGTTATAGAAGACAATGAACATGTATTTACTGAAACTTTAGTCAGCAAAGGAGGTTGCAAGATCCTGTTATGAACTCAGGCACATCTTTTACAGTCATAGTAAACTGTTAACAAATTACTGGTAAAAGGCCTCCTTTATTTGGCATTAATGATAATTTTTTTGGAGTAAGAATACATTTCTGAAAACAGTTTTATTACTAACCTGGACTTTTACAGCCAAAAAATGTTGGGGGGGCTAGTAATGTCACTGAATTGGGGACAAAACTCATAGTTCTCCAAAGTGAAGGCACACACAGGAAAAAATGAAAGAGGAAGGAGAAAAGAAGGCGACAGTAACCCTTGTATTCTCCCTCACAAGACTCTTTTCCCCAGGCTTTCTGCCCCGACATCAAAGTTTTAATAACTAAGCTTAGCACCAGTGCTATTGACAAGAGTCCAAGACAAGCTTCTACTAGAAGAGTTGAAAAGATCAGAAACCACATTTGTAATATAGAACTTGCTGCAACAAGACAAGACACACATATTGATGAATTGGCACATGAAACCTCTGCCTTCTCCTTGGCCGTATTATTCAAACTGTAACAATGTACTCTATATAGCACAGTGCAAGATAGACAGTAAATTAAATAGGGCAATTAACATGTCCACCACTTAGTTGCTTTTGGCATCCCCTCTTCTACAGTATTCTTCAGAAGGCTCTTGGCCTCCTCTGTCTCTGCTACTTTACCATATCCCAACTTCAGGCTGGAATTGAAGCCAGGGACCTTGCAACACTGAGCTTTTTAGAGCAGAATTCCAGCAGCAGTCCTCAGAGTCCTCTGGCAGTCCCTTTTCCACAGACCTTTGTGTTCTGTTCTTCCTGTTCTCTTCTTTGAAATCCTAATTCCTACCTCCACTCCAACCCTAGGCATAAAATCCAGCACAGGACCCCTCCACACTTTCAGGCAAATTAATTATTTGCACTTGCCTTTGGCAGTGCCCTCTCAACGCTGCATTACATATTCCTAGTTTACTTCTGTGATCAACCTGAATGAACCCTAACGTGGACACTCTGAATTTCCATCAGCTATGAACACCCACAGAGGGAATTCTAGCAACAGAACCCAGCTGACTGTCTCTCAATCTCCTTCCTGATCAAATCTCTAACCTGAAGTAGAAATTCAGGTGTCTGAGAAATTCAGGCTGTGCACATGAACAGGTACAGAAATACCCTACATCCAAGGTTAACCTTTTTTATCGGACACTGTTCAGAGGATTACTGTCTTCAAAAAGAAAGGGAACAAAGCCCAATAATTAAAGAAGCCCATTGTTGAGAGACGTAACATAGAAGCCAGATCTTTTCAAGGTTCTCAGAAATAATATTCACTTAAATGAAACATGTTGAAAGCTACTAATTCAGTGGAAACTGCAGCACTGCAAGAGACTCTCAATGCAGAATCACATGCCTAAAGCGCCTTCCAAATTTTATATATTGCCAATTCAGGACTGATTTTTCAATAAAATTCATGAATGCTCCAGAATGTTTTATTTATTCTAATAAAATACACATTTATTATATTTATTTTTTCAGCACTTAGATCTTGTACAAAAGGAAACCAGAATTTACAATTTTGCCAGGATTCCAGTTACTTTTTGGACCAGAAGTGATTTTCCAGCTGCAATGGTAGTAAGTATATCGCTAAAACCATAAACCTTAATCTGACATTTTTATGATCTTTTCAAATGTGTTCCTTTACTTTTCCTGAAATCCATTAGCAATATGTATTCTTTCAATCTACTAACAAAGGCAAGATCATAGGCAGTCACCACAAAACTGAAGAGGCCCCAGTATAAAAATGCAACCTACCCCCCAAAGTAAAATGTCCACAAGCATTTCACTGAATCAGGCAGAAAGCAATCTGATATTTATAATTAATTTTTCTGTAGCAAAAGATAGACAAAAGCAGTATTTAACAACAAATGACTGGAAATGCTCTGGCAGTGCTGATTATACACCAAATGAAATATTCTGAGTATAAGAAATGGTACCTTACCTTAACATATTCCAAAGTAGGATCCAGAATGTTCTGATCTCTGTAAGAAAATGAAGCAAGGAGAGAGGAAATAAAAAAAAAACCACATGGTAAGTGCAAGTATAATGTCATACTGAAGAGATGCATTCATACAAGCGATAGGCTACTAGGTCACGTTAAAACCCTTGTTAAAACCTGTGTGTTATAGCTAGATCACCTACACTATCTAACTTTTCACAATATAAATCACTGATTTCTTCTAGGAGGTCAGGTAGTAGAGCCACTAGTAATTAATCTGTGAAATAAAGCTAATTATATAGACTTAAGCAGAGCAAAAACAATCTTGAAATTTCAACAGATGTCTGAAAATACTTACCTAAAAATATGTGAAATACGACCTAAAACATTCGAAATATACTTAAGAGAGCTCTTCCAATAGGTCCTAATTTTATTTCTTCCCTACTTATTTAAGCTACTGCTACTGATAGCATTGAGAGGGCATTGCTAACACAAGAAAATAGAAAGTAAAGCATTCACTTTTTATATAAGCAAAGCAAAGAATTCATAGATTTGCAAGGTAGAGTGTTTTATTTTTACATTTGGAAAAATAAATACAGTTCTTGCAGTCTTTTAAAAGTTCTCAGCATTATCACAATTTCAACATGACAATTATCTGAAACCCAGATAATCAAGTCATTGCCCTATTTAAAAAAAAAAGAAAAAGATCTCTTTTGCAAATTTTCTATACATATGATGGCAAAAGGCCCAGAAGCAATAAATAAAAGTAAAAAGAAACATATTTCTTCAAAGAGTTTCCTGTATTTGTTTTTGCTTGAGAACTAGCAAGTTAACAGAGTTTGCAGCACATGACTGGATGCTTTCTACAGAACCTGGGATGACACACATGGTGCTGGCCTTCAATACAAACATATAAGAGGCACAATGAAAACTCTGCAAACTTACAGACAATCAGGAGCTTCTTACAGCAATCACATTTGCCATACACCCCATAAATATTTGGTGGAAATAGTTACAATGATGTAACATTGTTTTGAATTTAACTGCATATTACCTGAAGTTAAATTATAATTTTATACTCAGTTTTTGGTCAGGTTCCCTAAGAATTTTTAACCCAGAATACCTACACATAGACAGAACAGAGCCCTCCCACTCCTTAGCCCTGCCCATAAATGATGGTGCTCAGCTGTTCAGGCTGTTCATGGGTTACTGTTTCACATTATCCCAATATTTAACCAGGGTCAAGTTCCATTCCCAGCTTTGTTTAAAAAAAAAAACAAAACAAAACCAAACCAAAACCAACAACAAAGCTGCTAAATTCCATGGAAATAGAATTCGCATGATTTACAACTTTTCCCACCCAATATACAAAGAAGGGATAGCTTGGTGTCTGTACGCACATAAACTACATACAAACATACCGGGGAAAAAAAAACAACCATGGGTGAAACACAGAGGAAAAAGAAAAAGAAGTTCCAAAACAGAAAAAAGCTTTATTTCTCAATGCTTTGCAATTTGACTAGAGTTTGGGGGGGGGGGGGGAATCCCATTCTTAATCAGTTCAGGAAAGTCATTAAGCATGGCTGAGCTCCTTTCACATTCAAATGATCTGTGGGAAGTTAAGCCAGTACCAAATGCTTCTGAAACACTTTGCAGTTAAGTTCTTCACTTGCCCATGGAATCTTTCAGGACAAGGCATCTACCAGCACTGCATACGTAACATGCTCCAAAAAACGAGTGTCAACAATAACACAAACAACTAGCTTACTTCAGCAGTAAGCATGTTTTGTCATGGACTGCATTTACAAACTCCATTCCTGCAGACTGGCCTTGCTACAGATTCCACCATTCCCACTCAAGGTACAAGACAAAAAATCTTCACGATGGATCAAGCCAAAGGAAAATGAAGGAGGCAGAAAAGCTTTAGAGACAAAATGGTCTCTTTACTTCTATATAAAGCAGGAAAACCAGAAGAGATAAAGAAGTGACCTACATTTTCTTCACCACCCACATGCTTTGAGAATTTCTGCTTTAGGAAATGGCTGGTGTAACAAATATTTTCAGAAGTACTGTAATATTTGACATGGTAGACTGTTCCACAACAAAACGTAGGAAACCCTGTAACTCACCACAAGCACAAGTTATACATAAAGACGTTTATGTTGTAGCCCTATTCACCCCAGACACCTTTCTCCTACCAGACCTACCCTCTCTCTGCCCATCTTCCCTTGCTGTCCAAGTCTTTACTTTCATGCAATTTTTTGGAAGTTATTTTCAAGGAATGGTAATTGATGTGCATTAAATAATAGTAAAGATTAACTACTGCATTTTCCTGTTGCTCGGTTCCACCATAATACTGCCACATTATATGCAGAAAAACAGATTAAGCAGCCCAATTAACTAGTAACTAACCAAATTACTTGATCACAAAACTAACTCCTGAATCTCAGCTCTCTGTCAGCAATGATGATACGGCCCTTTAGGCTATATAATTCCAGCAAAGGAAACCTATAATGTCAGCAATCTAAAAAATATAAAGCACTTTGTTTCCTTTTCATTTTCCCTCTTCGAGGAATCTTAAAAATGGTGAGCCACATTCTCACTTCTTGTATTGGGTGACCTGCAGAAAAAAATATTAACACTGTCCCATAACAGATCAGATGAAAGGCACTTGCAGGCTCTGCCACCTCTCAAATCAATTAAACTGAAGGTTTGTTTCAGTAATACTAACTTCTTCATCTTTCATCAGATTCTATTACATTTCAAGAAATGCTAATGTTTATCTTCAAATAAGCTTGACTTCACACCAGTATTGATTTACATCTGTTTACCTACAACATGTAGGTATTAGAGTCTGCACGTAAGTCAACCATTACTGTGTAAATTGTGGGTTCATAAAATGGATTTTATTACACATTTTGGCTTCCTAATAATCAGATAAGCTGTATTTCCATTCAGATTAAAAACACATTTAATGCAGAAAGGTGTCACCTGGAACACAGAAGTTCTCAGAGCACCTCCAGGTAAGATGTTGGGTAAGGTCTGCAGAAAGACATACAGTACTGACTTCAAACTCTTTTCACATTCATTCTGTCACAGAAGGGAATTTGGAAAGGTAAGAAAGATATGCAAACACACTTGCACATCCATTTTGTGTATTTACACTGCTGTTAGATCATCTCGTTTCATGACAAAAACTAAATCCCTTTACAACATTTTTTTTCTCGGGGGGGGAAGACAAGAAAAGTAAAAAAAGGCACCTGATTTGCTATATGTCATTCTTCTGAGTAGTCCAAGTTCTCTCCTGACCCTCCTCACATGCACAAAGTCTGTGTGGAAATTGCAGTAGCATGCACACTCTTCCAGTAATAATTCATCACCAAAAAAAGCAATTAGTCATCACAATCCTAAACTTCATGACTCTAAGACTGCCCCAGCCAGAAACATTCTCTCTAGAGTAACCTTACTGACATCTGACAGTATCTTTCTCTCTTCTGGCTGATCTCACAAATATACAACCTTTTAATCTCTCTGTACTAATCCTTGGAAACAACTTCTTTCCAATCCAGCTGAAAGATTCTTATTATTGTTTTTTTTTTTCTGCACTTACAGGTTTTTTACAGATACTGCCAAGAAAATAACACACAGCTTGAATGTGAGACATGGAGCTCGAGAAACCCTACATAAAGATGAAGACAACACAGAAAACAGAGCTCTCTTGCTTCCTCCTTCTTCCCCCAAACCAAAATCTGTTGCAGCCATGAAGAGCTTGGTGTCTTATTGGTTGCAAGTGATTATAACAAAGTACTGATACATCTGAACCCTGTAAGAACAGGAATTAATGTTACATGTAGCCTCCTTCAAGACACAGCTAAAGCTGACAGTAATGAGAAAAGTGAGTGGAATTCAGATGTTTTTGAAGTTGACAACATCAGTAGTCATCAGCTGAAAGGAGGGAACTTGTATCACATTTCTGGTATGTCAAACTAAATACTGCCATACAGCCAAGTTCAAATCCTGCATTGATCTGAAGACAATGAGCAACCAAACATGAAAATCTGGTAAAGAAAACATTGAAGTCTGAGTAATTACTTACTCTTTTAAAATATTTGATAAAACTATTACATACTTAAAATTAGTACTACAGTTGAAAAGGTGAATCTTGGAATTCATCCCCAACACACATTATTTAGTTCAGTGAGTGCAGGAGAGTAACTCAGAAACAGTCAGTCTTTTTTTTTTCCAGTGTCTGAGGTTTGTCCAATAGTTCTCTACAGCACTGCTTCAATAAAGAACCTTGAAGTAGGTATCCTGCAGTCTTTAGCTGTTAATTCTATGAAAAACTCCACCTTTCTGCTAACAATTCCAAATTACTGTAAAGAATCCTACAACGTACAGACCTTGATAGACTAAGCCATATTAAGTATCTGCTTTCTCCAGGTCTGTGGCATCCTCAGAGATGTATCAGCCACAATTATATGTTAGCTAAGATAACTTTCACAAAATTGAACCCTAGACACAATTGTGTTATCAGAAATGCCCAAATCCTCACCATCATTCAACTGTCACATGGACACTCTCACAGTAATGGAAACTGCTGAACGGCCCTGAAGCAGCTTTGAGCTACTTCACACTTTTAAAAATGTACTTGTGGGAAAAGCATTAGGACACGCTGCAGTACTTGGCATGTGAAAGTATATTTGGTTGATTGTTTTAAAGTGACCTTTGCTGGGGACTTCCAAAAGCATCCCCTTCCTACTACATTGAAAGAGTGCTCCTGAGAAGAACCATCTTCTCAATAGTACCAATGCCAGATCAGAGTGAAGACAATACTGGCTCCAAGGGAGCCTGAGAAACTGAAAATGTACTGAGCTGTTGTATGGCTTCTTACACAGATAGAAGTGCTATAAACAGACCAGATGGGATCAAATAACTTCTTCAATTTGTGTCTTTGAAATCTCTCCATCTATGTACATTTAAGAAATACACCACTACTTAAGTATGAAGGTGCAAGTATGAGCATGCTAGACACTGTGCTTATGCACTGCAGACTGATGTTATTTGTACTGTAAACTGGAGTAAAAGATCCAGTGATTTTATCCTCCAGCAGCTTCTGCTTCACACACACACTCCTACTACATACCTAAGGCCATTCCACCCTTCTGTCTACAGCTGCACATCATCATGGACATGACTCATTCAAACACCAGTGGAAACAAGTGCAAACTGCTATGACTAACTGCATAATGACCCACAGTTCACACAAGAGCAGCAGGGACTCTTCAGTAATTAAAACTCAAGAAAAGAGACAATGTACTTTTCTCTGAATTAAACTCATTCATATTCGTTCAGAATGCCTCTTCAGAGATAGTATTACAGCCATTTACAACTTCAATCTTCTGTATCTCCCCAATTTGCTCCATTTTACCTATCACAGCAGAAAAATCTACCCCATTTTTTCTACCTTTTCCAAATCAATTTCTGCTTCTGCACCAGATACAGTACTGGTCTTTACAACCTGTCTAGGCACCCTCATTCTTTTTACTTTATTTTCCATAATATTTAAGAGTCCCAGAGCCAAAACTCTGTTCTTCAAAGCCCTTCTTAAAATCTTCTATTCCCAGGCAGTTACTATGTTGTGAAAGTATTCATTGGGCAGAGACTATCACTTATCCAAAGCAGTCACTGTTCCTACAAACTTCCTTATATGTGTGCTGCTGTCAACTTGCACTTCAGCTGACAACTCTTTACAGTCAATGCTTTAGTTGCTGTAGCTATTGAGAAGGCAACTCAAAAATAGTTGAACTTTCCAAAATGAACATGCACATTCCCAAAAGACTGACAAACACTCAGTAGGATCACAGGCTCCATCAATTCATCTGAAATGCACTTCAATCTAGGAAAAGTTTATTCACAAAGCACAGTTGCCACCCAGCTGGTACATCTTTCAGGAATGTGTATTTGGACTGAAGCATAGGAAAATTAATCCTTTCCTTTAGTACTGAATAAGATGATGGTGGAGGAAGAACTCTTCTCCTTGTCTACTCCCTTACCCTGGTTTAAGAAATTCATCGCATCAGAAGTTTCTCTACATTAAATGCTGAGAGTGAGCATTAGGAACTCTTTCCCCTGTGTGACATTTAACTCCTCTGGGGATATTCTACTCAATTTCACCAATATCCTGCTAATTAACAGAAATTTATAATCCTGTATATTACAACAGATCACTCATCTCCCTCCCCCACCTCCCATCATCAAAATAGATTATATTTTGACAGGTTTGTACCAGTGAGTTGCAACAAGCTCAGAACAACTTGAGGAACGTGAAAGTGGCAAAAAGTGGGCACAGGACTGTTCTGTCATTGGAGCAGGTTATCAAATGTTAGGGATACTGGATTTTAATTTCATGTGTCTGTATGATTCTGTGCCAACTGAACTGGTTTGTGCAGTAGTAGTTGAAATTAGAATCATAGAATCATAGAACAGTTAGGGCTGGAAAGGACCTTAAGATCATCTAGTTCCAACCCCCCTGCCATGGGCAGGGACACCTCACAGTAAACCATGTCACCTGAGGCTTTGTCCAACCTGGCCTTGAACACCACCAGGGATGGAGCATTCACAACTTCCTTGGGCAACCTGTTTCAGTGCCTTGTCACCCTTACAGTAAAGAACTTTCTCTTTATATCCAATCTAAACTTCCCCTCCTTAAGTTTTAACCCATTACCCCATGTCCTATCACTACAGTCCCTAATGAAGAGTCTCTCCCTAGCACCCTTATAGGCCCCCTTATAGGAAGCTGTAGACTGCCATGAGTGGACCCCTCAATTCTTTTCCAAGCTGATCAAACCAAGTGACCTCCAGCTGGTATCTTTATTTAAAGCATAAAAGGGATGGAAAGGAAAATAAATGGTCACATGGACAAGAGGCAACCTGAAGAAGCAATATAGTACTTAGTACAAGTGAATAGGACACTCCAGAATCTTTACAAGAGACTGGGAAACAACCAAGTTTGGGGAAAAGCTTTGGATGTGATGGAAGGAGTAACTCAAGAAACTTTCCATTCCATACAGCACCCTTTGCCCAAAGAAGAAATGGCCTGAAAAGACAGATTTTTTTTTTTTTAAAAAAACATAAACTCATTTTTGGCTGAGGTTTTGAGGAATTCAGAGGCTGCATTTGCCTGCCAAGTCATTCATGAACAATAAGGTCCTGATCCCACAATCAATTTCAAACAGTGATACAACTGTGCCCATCCCACACAGCACTTCAATTCTCTGCTCAGAAGCTGAAGGACTGTGGTTTAGTTAATGTCCAATTAACCACAGAGGTCTCGCTTTTTGAGACGTTTTGTTCTGGTCCCCTCATCTCCCTTCCCCAAGATCCCACATGGGCAGGCTTTTGATTACTGTCACCTGTAGCCAGGTTTCCAAAATCCCCATAAAAAGCAAGAAGTGAGGCTTTGGTTCTGCATGTCTCTGTCAAGCAGCAGATGCAAGCATCAAATGGGAACAAAGTGGTGAAATGTTGAGGAGAACAACAGAAGAATCTGATTCCAGGAATGGACAGAGGGGCTGGAAAGGCAGACAAGCCAAAATAGAAGTGACCCCCAAAAGTTAAAGAATAAGAGGATTTGGTACTGAATATAAGCAGAGAACACTAGCTATTCTCTGCTTATACAATAAAGCATTCTTCTACCACAAACATCTGCCGGCTTTAATGGATAGATCTGCTCCACCTCAGAGACAGCAGAGGTCAGATTTGCAGGTGCATGTGAACAGGACACATCAAAACAAAGAACAGAAAATTCTGAGACAAATAGCATGAAGGAATCCTTCCTTTTGAAAACCATTTATGTGTGTATTGAAGAAGTCAATGAGATATTCCATAGGCCTAAATTCATCATACTCATCTTACTCCTGCTACAAACTCACAAACTGCCTGGTTCAGGGTTCCTGGAAAACAAAATTCTTACTAGAAGGAAGTTTCAGGCATCAGATCAAAAACATACAAATTTTTACTTTTAAAATTCTGGAGGTTTATAAACATTTCCTCCCTACCTTACCCAAAAATTTAAAGGGAACAAATAATAAAGATCCTCTTCCTGTTAATTTCACAACTATTTTTATACCTGAAGAACTACACTGCAATCTATGAACCCAAACAGTATTATCTACTCTTCTCCATAAAGAAAACATGTACAATACTTATTTTGATATATTAAAATATTGACTTGATAAAATTTCATTTTTTGATTTTCAAAGCACACCTAAGTACTCTGTGCCGTAAGTGCACACAGTGTAGTCATAAAAAAGTAACACTTATTCCAACTAAGATTATCCAAAAAATAACATTTTCTAAGTGACTAGTTAGAACAAAATAAATGCTAAATATATGACCCACACCATTCTCAGAACACAAAGAACAGAATTTGCAGCATGTGGAGAAGCAAAATAGGCTTCAAATTCTGGAGCAAATCCCTGTATAGTGTGCTCCTCACCAAGTAATGCCCTGTCTGCTCTTTCCCCTTATAAATCAACTGTCAATTCAAGGCCTTCAGCAGGCTGCATCTGTTGCAGTAGTAGCACTAAGAGGAAAGGAAAAGTTTCAGGAACCCAGAATCCAGCCATTAGATTACTTTATACCTCAATATGCTGATGAAGTTACCCTATTAATGTCAGTGGTACTAGTAAAGTTTAAAACTGATCAGGTTTTCTGTTTTTTTCTGGACAGTTATAGAAGATGAGAGAAGTATGCACCATCCAGGTAAACACGCAGAGCCTTGAATACCAG
The DNA here is from genome assembly GCF_028554395.1 of Pezoporus wallicus. Lineage (NCBI taxonomy): Eukaryota > Metazoa > Chordata > Aves > Psittaciformes > Psittacidae > Pezoporus > Pezoporus wallicus. Next base: position 7,299,220 of record NW_026642342.1, read on the forward strand.
AAATTTTGAAGAGAACAGAACATCATAAATTATGAGATAAACTAATCTACTCCAGAATAACTCTGCTGCAGCAATAGAAAGTCCAATGTTAAATGATAGCACTTTATCTCAAATAATGGGGAAAACAGCTGATGTAGAAAAACAAGAGGAAAAAAAATTGGCTGACCAGTATGAAAACTAAGTCTGAAGTCTAGCTAAACACACAGTTGAACACAGCTATCATACTTTGAAAACTATAGAATTTCAGTGTATTCTTAGTGTCTATATGTAGATAGGCCTAGTCCCCAAAATACATTTTAGTTTACAGGTTATTTGCCACATTTTGATCTCCTGCAGCAGGGTTCAGTGAGCATTGGAAGACATTACAACTACTGGTTTGCCGACTTCCTCAGTGAAAGAATCAAACTAATCACAACCTGCTCCCCAACCAGACTCAATTCTTCTTAATTAACATCACTGAACCATGTCAAAAAATACCAACAACAACGAAAAAAAAACACAAAACCACAGTCCAACACTAGATATGAACAGCTCAAGTCTGAGATTTTGGTAGGCTAAAAAGAAGCTGTTATGCCTGATCTACAAAAAAGAATAGTCTGTAGCCACATCAATAAAAGCAGAAGTAGTGTTGTACCTACTGTCTCACTCAGGACTTTCAGCATAGCCAAGAATTTATACGGCTTGCAAACAGAAAATCAAGACAGAAGAAAAGGAGAAAAGGTTAAAATTACAGCTCAGTAGTTATAACTCTATGTTTCTAAATATATAGGCAGTCAAAAGTAAAGCTTTAAAAACAGGGAGGGGGAAATCTAATTCTGACCAGCTGGTTGGTCAGAACCTCTCATGAACAGTGACAGAACAAAGCATCCAGAGCATTACATGTAATTTAGAGAAAGGCACAAAGTATTTTGATTCCAAGCCAGTTTGAACAGTGCAGCCCTACTGTTTATCACTATTTTTAAAACATAAGTATAGGCAAAGAACAGAATTTGAACAAAAAACAGTGTTTGCAAGTGTGAACGGATGAAATGGCTACTGGAAAGACAGACAATAAACAGGAATTAAACCAGCACATATTCACAAACATCTTGTATAATGGGAAACAGCCAGTGTAAATTAATGTCAGCTTCATTTGAAGGCTTTAATTAGCACAAAAACTTCAGAGTGATCATTTCTGGCAGATGGTGCACTTCAACACTTCCTAGGGGAAGGCTCAGCAGAGAGAAGATAGTGACTTAATGTAAATGTGTGACCACACAGCTTCTCCCCAAAATATCCAATGCTCTACTCATGGAGAAGTTCATACCTCACATACAGGGCAAAGACAAAAATAACTCATCTCTGTCTGTTAAATGCTAAATTTCTCATACACAGACTTCTATCAGTCAAGTGTATTTCCTAAAAAGTCTGTGTTGGACACACATGAAACATGAAAGGCTTTAAATGAGCATTTTACTCTACAAACTACATAAAAATCAATAACCTTATTTGTAAGAAATTGTGTCTAGCTTTGATTTTACTACTGTGCTAGATTATTCATCCTGAAATTTGTATTAAGTTCCTCCAAAGCATCATGAAGAGAACACAAACAAACAAAAAACCCAACAAGGCCAACTTTTGTGCAAATTTGGATCCTATTTCTGGCCTCTTGACAGTTTACAATTTCACACCAGAGCTGTTATTAAACTCGATTTCACTTCATTTTTTTTCCAAAGCATGTTTGTTTCAACAAGAATACAGACTGGATTTTTCCCCTCATACTTTGGAGGCAATACAGGAACTACCAGTATTGAGAAAGGAGTATCTTTTTTCCTTTCTTTTTTTTTTCTTCACCATGCTTTTATCAGATTGTGACAATCACATCTTTATTATCCTGCTTCTCTAGGGACAAAACATTGAAACTATCATACCACCTGCAACTCACCACAAAGCAACTTTGGAACTAATGACCCGTTTGACAGTGGGGTATCAAAAATATATTTCGCATAATTTAAAAAACAGAAGTGGCTACAGGCAGCAGAGGGAACCACTTCCTGCAGGACAACTTGCTGAGAGGAGGACTGTGGCAAGAGGTCAGTATTTATTAGTCAGAATCCACATGAGAAGAAACCCTATGAATAGCCTAACCATGGAAATAGTCTTTGTTGATGTTTATTCTATACTAAGTACTGAAGAAGACATGCAGCAGCCCTCATGACTACAGAATGGATTTGTGTTGTCTTCTAAAAGTACTAACTTCAACTCAAAACCCTAACTCTAGGAAAAGCCTCCAGAACGTGTCTTATGCTTCATCTTTCTTCTTCTTTCCCTGGTTTGTGGATTGGCTTATTAATAATGAATAGTATACATGCAGCCCTATTGAAATTCAAACAAAACATAAGCTTTTGAGAAAGCTTATATGAGAAACATGTCTTTTGGAATCAGATTGTTAGTTTTTATGAACCTGTTAGTTTTCCTTTATTATAAAGTTTAGGAACACAGAATACTATAGCTGTCAGCTGCCAGACAATCCAAGCGGCAATTACTTGTTCTGCTACCTCTTGCAATGAAACAGACAGCACAGTATCAACAGAGCGGAACCGAATTGTGCTTTATAATATTAGCAAAAGATCCTTAGCTCCATCCATTTTCTTAACAACGCTCAGAAATTTCTTGCATCTCTACACTGAGGTAGCATTTAAGTAAGATCATATCTGAACCAGTACCAGACCTACAGAGGCAACTGCTACCTTAACCCAAGACTACATGGGTACTGTTGACAAGCAACGGAAATAGTGCAGAATGTCAAAATTGGCTTTTGACAGCTGGCTTCATCACTACAGTCAGACCTGCTGTGATAGTGGTAGTTCTGCATTGCTTTTAGATCTTGTTTATTGGATATTGGACTGCATTAATGAAAAAGCATGAAAATGCCACAAGTCTGTTACACTGGAATGACAGTCAAGGAGAACCATAATTATTCAAAGGCACAGGTAGTTCCAAATAACACCACTTCTGTTAAACCAATGTAAGTTCAAGTTTGTGCTTTTAACAACTTGAGGCTATGACTCATGATCTACCCGATTTTTGCCCAAATGTAGGTATGACAAATCTTCCTAATAAGGACTGCAGACTCATGATGTGCTTGGTCACAGGAAAACTGAAGTGAGCTAGATATTTCCTATATTTGTTTATTTGTAATTAATTATGCCTTGTAAGTCTAAAACATTAAGAGTGCTTTTGTACATCAGAATTTTATTTTTCCATGTTAATCCTGAAGATAACCATGGAAAATCCACAAGAAATTAATAAAGACATATTATTAATAATAAAGACATATTATTTTTGGTCATTTAGATCTAAAAATCCTGAGACAAAATAATCCTACAAATAATTATATATACACTTCACCTTGGCTACAGAGTAATGTAATCAGGTAGCTGTAAGACAGAATAGAAGTTTCTGGAAATCAGAAGAGTTCCATTAGGAAATGATACAATTCATCATCACTTTCCTATTCGTGCCTTGGCTTATTTTTTGTTCACAAAATTGTGTATTTAGAGATTATATTACTCATTTTGAACTACTGAAAATGTATCATAGTTATGTTTTCTAAATTGATCAAACTTAAACTATGACATGCCTGAGTCACAGTTCAGCGTAATCGGATCCATGTGCATATGAACACTGTAATCCCAATGACCATTAGTTCTGGCTCACTGACATGAAATACTTGGGTTGAACAATCCATCATAGAGAAGTTTGATTAAGATGTGTGGTCACACTAAGTTTTGTAAACAGCATTATAGTAATGAAACTGATTTACTCCTCAGTAAGAATATCCATGTAACTTTATACTATTTCATAAGTTCCTACACTGAAATTAAAATATTATGGGGCTTTTTTTGATGTAATTCTGATAAGGGAACATGGACTTCCCATACAATTAATCGCAGCTAATTTCAACATGTCTGAGTAGTAGAATATATACCTTAGCATATATGGCAAAGTGCTTACCACAGGAGAATCAGACATGCTCTCCTGATTTCCTTTTAAAGCGTACTAATAAAAAGTGCACAGTCATCCCAAAACTACTCAAAAAGTCATGTATTTGCTGACTGTCATACTGGTAGTGTCTTTTGCTCTAATACAACTGGGCTGTTAGGTCATGCAGCAGAATGTATAAAGTTTCATTGTAAAAATTAAAGAAAGCAAAAGTTAGAAGTTGCTACCGCAGCATTCCATGAGTGTCTCAGCAAAGAAATTAGAAGATCAATCCAATTGCAACAGCGCTTGCTGCTAGGACTCAAAAGACACAAATTCTATTAACAGCTGCACTAACAACATTCTCTTAATCTCTTATTATTTCAAAAGCATCATATTTTAATTCTGATCAGGCCGAACTTCTCTACATTTTCCACTCAAGCATTCTGTTCTAACACTTACTGCTTGTGCAAAAGTGTTCTTTACAGGACAAGGAAAGTTACCAGTTAAAATTGCAAATATATTTAACAGGGAGCCTTTGGTCTCTGAAGAAAAACCATCTCTTGCAAATCATGTTCAATAACTCCTCTTCAGAAGCAAGACATAAGATAAAACTTCAGTGCGTACTTCCATATTCCTTCCATAGCAGCAGCCGTGGCTGCTTGTGCTCTCTAAAAGTATGCAAGTCAAAGAAGCAAAGTACATTAAAAAGCCAGTTCACATAAGCAGGTCCATTTCAAATATCAGTGACAGAGGAACCGAGGGACCGAGACCCTTTCTTCCTTCAAAGTGAATACAGTACAGAGAAGAAAAATTTTCAAATGAGAAGAAAGCTTGATCCTGTATGTCACAAGCAAAAAGCATACAAAACTCACTCTACACACACAACCCCACATAAATAGAACTGTCCTTCCATCACAAGATTTGAGATCAAGAGTGTTATATAGTGATGGACACAGCAAAACTATAAATCCTTGTTCAGAAGCTGTAATTCGGTTATCTTTTCTCAACCTTTAATGCTGTCAGCCAATTAACCTAACACTCTCACCTTTGTGCCTTTATCTGATCTACTGATTACAGGGAATTTTTCTTGTGTTAGCTGGGATTTTTCCCATTTTATAGACCTCAATATCAGAACAACAAAAAAGGACATTTAAAAAATAAAGTACTTTTTGTGTAAGTAATGAAATATCAGTGATGATAATAAATTCATAAAAGAAATGCTAGCTATGAGAGTGTAATTCTTTCTCAAGAGTCACAGATATTATAACCAGGAAGTCAGGCAAGAATAATAAAGAGGGGTAATTTGCCATTAACTCATTGTGTACACTGGGTTTCACTGAAATCACTAGATCCCACAGAAGTGGGATCTCACATGCCTTAAACAGGCATGAGTATTTAGCAGCCCATATACTGACTGATCTTGCTGCAAAAGGAAAACTATTTTAAAAATTGAGCTATTAAGAATTTCTCAGGATTCCTGAAATCTATGCATCAGACTCACTCCTCACCCTCCTCACCCCTCACATGTTTCACCCTATTTTTTGTTTGGCTACTTCCATCAAGACCTAAATTGAGTACTAGGCAGAAAAATCAACCTCAGTTAAATGCAGAGTTATAATAAACAGCTACACCTATAACTGGACATTTAGCAGCCTAGAAAAATACAAAATTCTTATGCTAACACATGTAAATTAAGGTTTTACAAGGTACCTGGCATGGAGTTTGTTGCTCTTCCCATTTTGCAGGGGGTACTCTTCTATAACATCCTGCACAAAAGCTGGCTGCTGCCGGTGTGGTCTGGTGTGTGGCAGTATTCCCATGTGGCTAAACATATCACAAGACCTAGTGGGAACTGTCCCCTTCTTCTTCCTGGGAAGAGTGCCATGGATGGAGACATCTTGAAAAGAGCCTGAGCAATGCTCAGTTGGCAAAGGTTTAGTGCTCAAAAGGTCCATGGAAGAAGCTAATGAGAACTGGTGGTTCACTGGACCATCTCTGGGAAGACTTGAAAATTTTCCTGCAGCTATCATGTTTGGTTCTGAAAAAAAAACCAAAAATAAGATTTATCATAGCACATCAGTGAACAAAGCCCTCGCTTTAATGGAAGTTCAACAGCATGACTAACAAAGGCTTCTAAATTTTAACTTCTGCTTTGCTCTGAGGCAGACACCTCAAGATGTAGCCTATATTATAATCCAATCACATTGCTCTAACTGCACATGAAGCACTCGTGTATATTAACTTTTAGACATGTGAAAAGTCACAACAAAAACCAACCAATCTCAAAACACATGCAAGGGCAGGCAGACCCTGAGCAATTCTCCATTTTCATCCACAAAGTTGTATTTTTTCTGCTCCTTTGCATCCTCTGAAGACTCAGGTGTCAACTTAGACTCATTATCAAAAAGCAAAGTTTTAAGAATATTTTGCCAAAAAAAAAAATAAAGTACACTACAGCTTGATTTGAGAGAGTATGTTTCTAAATCCAGTAGTTGTCACACTGTGAGGTGAAAAAACTGTTTCTGAAGAGTCTTACCCAAGTAATAAATCTAGCAAAGAACTAGTCACATTTCTAACAGGCTGTAAACTAAAGGGTTCTACCCAGAGATAAGAGCAGGAGCAGATTACCGGAATTCTCTTCCTCAGCATGCACAGCCTGCTGGCTTAAATTGTTGTTGACATTAGGGATTTGCATAGCTGTCAGTCTCTTGTATAACCAATTACAGCCTGCCATACAGTACAGGTTTTTCTGTTATCGTGAGCAGAAAAGCTTCATGACACTAACACTTCAGGCACATTGACAAATTGCTGCGCTGTTCCTCACTTGCTGCCTTGTGCTCACTTTATAGTGTTATATTACAGAAGACAGGCTGCCTTATCCTATCTGGTCATATTAGCATGCAAAAGCCACTCTACGGAACATACCGACAGATCTAAAGGTCAATCAGTTCTATGATATTAACCTACGTGGTACTCAACCAGGTGCAGCAGAGATAGATATGAAATCAGCAAGCAGAAGAGCTTTTGGCAATAACATTTATGGACAGGGAGAACCTGCTCTGACCTTGGTCAGGTTTCATGCTGGAAAATAAGAGCAGTACCCTGAAGGCCCAGCAGCCTGGAAGTCAGCTCGTTACAGCTGCACAAGAATTCCTTTGGGTCTGGGGAACGTATAGGTGTTACAAGGAACGCAGTTGCCTCTGTAGCCCTCCTGTTCTATTCTCCAACCTCAGCATCACAGATGCTTTCAAAGTGTTGCTGCACTGAAGCTAAAGTACTTCTATACCCAGAGGTCATCATAGCAGGTTTAGTTTCAGAGTAACACTAAAGCTCATTTCAAATTTATGAAAGTATTCTGCTATTTCGTGTAAGCTGCACTGCAGATATTCACCGATGGGATAAAGCTTCAGACTTTAACAACAAATGCCTTTCCACTTCTCCTTTACTGAAGGTCCTACAATAAATATTCATTAAATTATAAATAGATTATAAATAATATTTAGATATTATATTTAAATATTATGATAAATAATATTTAATTTTTTTTTTTTACTCTTCCATTTGCCAAGACTCTGTCTGAGCACCGCTACTACATACTATAGTAAAAAAGCCTCTGGAAATAGCACCTCTGTCCACAGAATCTGTTTGACTTAGGTCAGGTTTCTTGTTGAAAAAAGTAGAAAAGAGTTCAGAAGTTACTAAGGACTAACATTTTCAGTTACACAGATCCAAACAGACTTTAAAATACCAAAGAAGCCAAACTACACTCTCACAAAAAAATAAAGCCATAAATTATCATATGGGCCTTGATGTGAAATACTAAATCACCCCTCCATTTATCGTGCATTTTGAGGACATAGTTTCTGCTGGCTAGTATTAAAAATATCACATAATTATGTTCAAAATAATACCAGAGTGCTGTAAAGTCAGTTTTGCCTTACAATTGTTCTAAGCAAAGCAACTGGTCCAGAGATAGGAAGATCTAAAATGCAAATGCTTACCACAAAACTACAACGTACTATAGTTAAAAGCAAACTGACAGACAGATCTTGTTTCCAGTAAATTCAGCTTTCTTGTTAGAGAGGTATGATAAAAAGTTACCTCAAACAAAAGCTGGGGGGTGAGGGGGAAGCATCTTGGAATTCACACAGTCATCTGAAAATTCAATTTTGTACTAAGGCAACAAACACCATTTACAGAGTCTGAAATGGGAGGATAGCTTGCTCATACTGCACAAACGTTGTTATTCTCCTTTGCGGGGCCGCTGAGATTCTAAATGTAATAATCTTGCCTTCTTATTGGTTTATAAAAATCACCCTCAAACCTCTGAACTCTGTCTAGTAAGTGCAGGTTATCCAGTCAGAAGGATTTTTCTTAGGCTTTCCTGCAAGATTACCACCACTATGCTGAAATAGAACATGTGGTATTTCATGCAATGCCAAGTGGGTATAAACACAACCAATGAAAGTTTGAGTTTAGTAGTTGATATGCTTATAATGACAGTAAGCTGTCGACCACCTCATGTCTCAGGATACATAAAAAAAACTGAGAATTCCCTCTCCTAGCCAATGGTGGGATAATTATTATAGAAATCCAGTAGGTTTCCAATCCAACAATCCGAGATTTCAGCAAATAAAAAATGACCCTCTGAAGTAGAGCATTTTCCATTTAACCTGCCTTCCTAAGAAAGAAAACCAAACACTCTCACTTATACGCTACTCATTGCGCCTTCTAAGTCACTCAGTAGCTCTCCATGATTTACAAACTCAATACCCAATCCTCAAATTCACACCTGAATTTTGTTTTGAGGAATCAAGTTAGACTTCCAAAGTTAATATGAAATACCTAAATTCAAGAACTTGCAAGACACTTGGCAACAATTACATGCGTCCAGAAGCTCTGATAATATTCTGAGCAATCCTCCCTGCAAAACCCCTAAGAAAACCAAACCCAAACCAACCTCACCCAACCAAAACCCAACAACAACAAAAAAAACCCACAACAAACCACAACCCCAAAAAGCCCCAAACAACAGGCCTGCTAACTTCTACCCTTAAATCTATCTGCTTGGCTATGGGCTGCTGTACTATGTAGTCCTTATAAATGTAAGCTGAGAACTACAACAGTTAGCTCAGTAACAAGAGTCCTGCCATTGTTGTACATAAAGAGTCCTGCAGTGTTGAACATAAACACTGCAAGGAGGGAGCCTCTTCAGCTGAAAACTCTGGAATGTCTCAAATACTTCAGCATATGATTCAAAGAATGTTTGACTTTATTAGATACAGAACCCCTGAAAATTTTAGTCCCTAAGAGACAGTGTGCTTTGAACAACTGCCATTATGCAATCACCAGTGGAAATGGCAGAAATTATAGCAGAACTGAAGTTTAATCGTACACATTCCTATTTGTCAAAATGGAGCATCTCACAAAACAGAGTCCTTTGGAAGTCATTTGAGTTTACCCCAACTAGGTGCAAACAAGACTGACTCATGCCAATACAATGTTAAAAATGCTAGGTGAATTGGTATTTATGTATAGAATGGCATTTCTCTTTCTTCAGCCTGTAATTTCGGCAAGTATATGGGAATGGAATCGGCAGGAGTCAGATTGTGAATTCAGAGAACTGAAGGGCATGACAGATTTCCAGGTAACTTCTGATATATTCTAGTTTTTTGTTATGAATGAAGGTGAGGGAATACAAACAAAAGGGTCTTTAAAATCAACATGGCATTTAGGAAAAAAGTACAAGATTGGACCTAGAATGAAATACGTATCTGTTGGGCAAGACCAAACGTGCACCAAGCTCTAATCCAATGGGGTATGCATCTCTTCACATCATTGCTCAAAAAAATCCCAGCCATATGAACAATCAAACAATAACCTTTGCATTCCCAAAACAAAATACAAAATATCCTACTACTGGTGCACTCTTGGCTTTGGGATGCAAATACAAACTTTCTGGCTCAGCTTGTCTTCACGAAAACTTGGATGTGCACAGTCTGGAGAAGTTTTGGATCCACCCATACAGGAACATGCCCCTTCCATATCACAACACAACTAGTAGCAATGGCTGCTACTTTGTTATTTCAATACGTTAGCAGGGAAATGAGGGAAAAGGAAATGTTAATTTCAGCCTCAGAGATACATGAATGGCATAACAAACAGTCCAAGACTGTATACATGCTAATGGAAACCTCATAAAAGGAAACAGAAAAGTAATCTCAGATTTCCAAATCAGACTCAAGCAGAGTTACACCTAAACCAGTTTTACATCAAAAGATTCACACTTTTCTCAGTCTTCCTGATCTGCAAACCAGGTGATTCTCCCTGTTAGATCGAAGTCTCTTAAGTCTATACCTGGTGTTATCATAGCACCAATGGTACAATACTTCACTCAAAGTCTTACCATGTCTTTATTATTATCTACACTAGGAAGATAACAGGAATTGAACAAGGTTTAATAAATCCAGCTGAAGAACAACTGCCTTATCTTCTCAGGTTTTTACAAGATGGAGTCAACTTCTGTGAAAACCCTACTTAATTCTGACACAGCAAATCTCCTCACAACCTCCTCCCACCCACCTGCCCTCCCTGCCTCAAAACCAGTAGCAATAAATTATGATGAGTGGGAGATACAGTACTTTTTTCTTCCTGCTAAGTTACCCTGGCACATTTGCATGCACTATACATATGCACACAGGAAATAATGAAAGTAATGAACCTTAATGGTGAAGTAAAGTTCAGGACAAAACCCAAGTCAATTTCCTCAGATATTTGTGTGTGTGTGTGTGTGTGTACTAAGAGAACAAGTCAGTGAAAAAGAAAAAGCATACCTGAAAAAAAACACTCAAGTTAGTATATCATAGGAAGAAATATATGGCTAAAAGTATAGCCTCTATAAACTTACAGTTGAATTCATGTTAATTGTCTCCCTAGAAGCAATGTAGTAATCTTCATTAGTATAACAAAAGAGAGGACTGCTTCTCCCAAAACGGCTTAGAAGCAGCTTTCACAACCTGTATTTTCTGTTGCCGCCTCCCCCCCCCCCCTTTTTTTTCCGAAACAAGAGAAACAGATGCAGTAGCTGTGACACAGCAGCAAACAGGTCACAGGACTTTGAGAAGAATACTAGATTTGAGAACCTACAGCCTGTTACGGTATAGAGAAAAAGACTGGGAGAGCATACGCAATAGTTCAAAGGCACTCGGCTGCTATCAGGAAAAAAACATGAGTCTGTCAAACATCAAAAACTCCTCACAAGTTTACAGCCAGCTTAGTGCTTCCAAATCCTGAAATGCTACCACAGCGTTTATGCTCTCTCTTTCCTTATGTATGCCATATAATTTACACCCCACATACATCCCTGCACTGTAATCAGACAATCTATTTAAAATGTTATTTTTAACTATTCTCAGGCAACAGAGAGCACACAGGCCAACATAAGTTACCTTTGAAATCTCTCTGTTTAGAGATGAGAGAAACAGATAAACTCCACATTTCTTTGTGATTTTTTACACGTAGAATGCCTTGATATCTATACAAAATCCATGAAAAAGTAATCAGTGAAGAAGACTCAATAACAAGTAGAGACCTCCTCATCTGGCCAATATTATGAAATTAACTCAAACTTCAGTGCCCAATCAGCCAGCTCAGTAATTCTGAATGGTATGAAGCCTTGACTTGAAATAAACATTCTCTCCCCAGTTTTTCTGGCAGAAATCGAGGACTTCTGCAAGGTTACAGTCAAATCTAGGCATTTTTCAGCTTATGCTTCAGAACACAAGCTTTTGTTTCTCCTCTAGTATAGGAAATCATTTATTTTGCCTGCTCCTCTGTTCTCATGATGTTACTGAAAAGAAAGAACACCCAAACCACAGAACAACCCATTCCAACTGAAAACGAAATACTTAAAAAAAAATTCAGCAACAAGTATGTGCTTCATTATGCTGAGCTAACAACCGGCTGACAGAAATTACAGATTTCAACAGAAAGAAGTACTTTTCTATACGTTCCTCTTTAACTGACAAAAAGAAAAAAAAAAAAAGACACAGCATTCCTTTTCTCTCTCCTTGGTGAAGCACCTCGGTATCTCGAGTTCAGCAGTATTTTATACTTAAAGAGGATTTCTATGGGATCCATTCCTACAAAACCTGATTACCGCCACAGCTACAGTACTTTATCAGTCCCCAAAGTCAACCACTGCAATGGTCAGGGCTCGCCCAGCTCCACAACTCCCTGCCCGGCAGAGCCCGAGGGACGCTCACACGCAGTCATGCACCAGCTTCTTATTCTCTGCCCTAGAGGATAACACTGTCCCCAGAGTTACCAGTCTGATCACTGTTGCTTCTTTCCCAGCTTTCTGGGGATTAGTTGAAGGTTTTGTCCCGGCCAAACGATCTCCCGGCACCGGGTCCCGTCCAGGTCCCTTGGGACTGCGGGGCAGTCGAGAGTAGGAGACGGGGGCCGGAGGCCGGACCCGGAACACCAGCGTCCCGGAGCGCTTCCAGTAAAGGAACCAAGACGTTGTCGGAAGAGCCCAAGGTATGGCCGCGCCGCAGTAGGAGCCGGCGCGTACACTTGCACCAGCCTGCCCTAAGGAAGAACAGTTAGCGATAACTAAAATAAGAGTGACTCAACCGAGCCTCCCGGGAGCGCCTTATCGCTCCCTCGCCCGGGCCGCGGAAGTAGGGACCTAGTTTCGCGGTTCTCCCGTTCTCAGCCAGCAAACGAGACCGACCCGCGGGCGGCACTCACCGTGAGTGCGGGGCGCTGCGGCCGGGCGCCCCGCTGCCGTAAGCGCTGTGAACTGAGCCAGCGCCCTGACGGGATTTACAGCCCTGCAACCACACCCTCGGCAGGCTGCTGGGGCTGGGTCCTGCCGAGACCCCGTCGCACGCCGCTCCCTTGCCGTGACCAGCCGTTGCCCTCTTCCACGGATTCAACAGCTTCACTGCCAGAATTTCGTCTCCCAAATTAGCACTACAGCAAAGACTAACAGTTTCCTAAACCCAGCCTGATTGTAGACAATTGGGAGCCTATTACATACACACTACTTGCATTAGCAGACTTGTCCCCCCATGCCACCATGTTACATGAAGTTATCCGTGCAACAGGTTGGTGGGATAAAACACGTTTTCTAAAACAAAGAGTCAAAGAGCTGTAAAGGATCGAGAGCAACTGACAGAACAGATGGCTAGTTAACCTGCGTTTGTAAAGCATACCCTCCAAAACAAATCAGTTACAGACAGAACATCCATTTCTAACAAATCACCTCCGGCATCTTCAGCTGTACCACTGACTCAGCCAAAGAGTTTATGATTAAATAGAAATCAAGGCACACTCAGTTGACTCTTAAAGCCCTTTCTAGCTCATTTTTTTAACACTGTATTTGTCTCTTTGCTGTTGGCTCAGTCTTTCAGGCTGCCTGGCAAACATTGCTCTGGTTTTGCTGCAGTTATTCCAGTTATCAAAAGCAATTTTGATAATGCTGTTCTTTGTGTCTTCCCAGAATTAATAAGCCAACATTTTGCAAATTGCTTTACAGCCATCCTATTGGAATCAGCTTTAAAGAGGCAAGCATTTCTTTGTCCAGCCAAACATTTAATTGATTTTGACACTAAATATTTGTTCACTATGAAGTTTTATGCTGGTTTGGTTTTGGGAGATCCTATTCATGCACTATTTTCACTTCACTCTAACATTCAATCCTTTGACCCTCTTTCTCCATTTTCACCCAGGAGTAGCTTTAATAGGCTTCTGCTGATGTATCTACTTCAGAGCCTGACTACATGATGTTGCTGAAGTTTTGGTCCTGAACTATCTAAATAGTGTCATTAAGCAGCAGATTATTCATCTTCAAAGACCTTTAAGTATTATCAAGCCAGTCATCAAAAAGAAATGGAACTATGGTATTCTCGCTCTAAATAAGTTAAACTATATCCAGTGGTGACAACAGCAGGTTTAAAATTCCACATGGTGATTTACCACAGTGACATGTCTGAGTACTGCGTAGAACTACAACATCTACCTCTCTCTAGTCTGTGGTTGATGTATTGCCCAGAGCACTGACTTTTGCAGTCTGAGCTATCTAAAATACTTCGCAGCAAAAGTGTTTGTTTTAAAAACAAAGCTATTCCAGACAAAGCGCACTGCACCCTCCTTTGAAGTGTAGCTAGAGCTTCAGAAACACTTAGCTCATCAGGCCAAGATTCTTCAGTCATCATGTATGTTGCAAAGGTAGGTATGGAGAGAGGAAAATGATTTGAAAAGTCTGGAAATTTTCACAGATATGAGTAGAACCTTTGCATTAAAGATGAAGTAAGATGAAGTTCAGTATAAAGTAAGAAAAAAAGAAAATCAGAGCATGCTCAAATATGCAGTAGGGGAAGAAAAAGAGACAGAAGATTAAAAAAATTGAATTTGTCTAACATACCAACATAAAGGAAGCTCACAGTGACATTTCTGACTGGCATTCCACTTCCTCAACACCCCCACTTTGGTTCCTTAAGGCCAGCACGTACAGTAGGAAAGCGTTATCGCTGCTGGTATTGCCATGCACCTATTACAGTAACCACTTCCAAAACAGAAAAGTTGAGGCAAATGTGAAAGACAACAGTTTCCAAAAAGGATTCAGTCACTGGTGCTAGGACATAAATCACCACTTGTGGCATGCAAACGGACACAGACTTCTACACTTAAATAACTTTATTCTAATCTTCTGTAATGTTGGGGGATATCATAGTGACACTGAATAGAACCTTGAAGTTTTCAATTCAAACCAATTCCACATAAAATGAGTCTTAAGCACACAATAAAAACTCACTCCATTTTTTTTTCTATTTTTTCCCCAAATGCAACAACATTGGAGGCACTGATGAGCCAGAAAAGCTAGAAACCTTGAATAGCTGATGGCACTCTGCTTTCATCATTGCCAATTGTGCAAAACCAGGTAAGTATAGAGGACAGAGGTACTACAAATGTTTCACAGTGATGGATTCCAGAACTTAACTGACACAAGTAACTATCTCTGGAGATTTCCTGTAAGATATTTCAGGCTGTCTTTCTTCAAAATATACCTGGAAAAAGGAGGTGAGGAGCAGGGGGAAGAGAAAGGAATCAAAAACCAACACACTATGACCCATTTTGGATACCAAAATGCCTCAGTAATACATTCTGTGCAAGAAAAATGGAATCATGGTGAAAATACAGAAAGAGGAGTAGAGATACCTGGATTAAAGGTTCAATTCTAGTATTCTGACCCACTAACTCTCTGTATGACCTATACTTATATTTTTGTAACATACATCAGAGTAATAAATATTTTTCACAGGAAAAAATAGTACTTGATATCAGCTTATCAAATGGAAGATGCTATGGAAGTGCACACTATTGTTTTCCTCATTTCATAAAGAACAACATCTTGCTTTTGTATTTAAACCATACTTTCACAGTTCAGGTAAAAGACAAAATCATGCCAAAATCTCAGGTCAGTTGGCACATAAGATGGGGTCTATTGGCTTATTCTAAAACTTGGGAGGTTTTCAGGCTCTGTAATTACATAGGAAGTAATGTTTCATTGTCATTTTTTATGACTAAGAACCAGAAAAGGAGTAATTTCCTTAGTAACATGATTGGGTGTTAAGTAATGAGATGGGTAGCTGGGCAGCCCGGCATAAACTGTGATTACTCATGCAAGAGTCATTACATCCTTTTCCTAGGAGTTTTCTTCTGTATGCAGATTAAAATGAAAATTAGTCTTTGTCTTATGTATGATTTAGACAACCCATCCTTGTACATACTTGGTGCAAACCTGTTAAAGAGAAAGGGCCTGCAAGCTGCAAGAATGAAGAATCTGCAGGACTGCCCAGAACTATAGCTACATTACTTGTGAGTAATTAGCTACATTACTTATGAGTTACCATTAATTAAGGTAGATTAGATTCCTCACTGCAAAATTTTGTTGTTTTCATACTTTATATCCACTTAGGAAATGGGTTTATTGAGATGTAGGATGAACTCTGGAAGCTCCACTGTCCTGAAACTAGCACAGTACCAGCATTCCATGTTGACCTGACATGCCCCTTAGCTATTACATGGCATCACATTTTCTGCCTATCACCTTACCACAGAAATGTTAATGGTAAAGCACTGCCCTTTGTCACATGAGCCATGGGGAGGCTGAGAAACCAGCAGTGTGCTGGCACTGCTGGCCAGACAACACTGCTGCGGCCTTCTAGGGTCACCCTTGACTTCTGCTTTCTGAAGGGAGTACGTACAGGTGCATCTTACCACCTGGTGCAAAGACACCTATACAAGCAGCTATTTAAAGAGATGACTGATGAGGAACAGAACTGTTACCTAGGTCCCAAGACCTGTGACACTGTAAGCTTGCATGTCTTAATCATGCCAAGAGTTGGCTACTTGCCAGTTTTTGCTACTTGGCTTACGGTAGCAAAAGAGATGATGGGACAAAACAGGAGGATTCATTGCAACTTTTCAGTTTGACCTTAAACATCAGGATTATAGTCTTCCTAAATAATAACTTGGAAAAAAATACATCTACTTTAAAAACACAGCTGTAATGGTCAAATGCGGAAGTAACTACACAAGATGAGGAAATGGTATGCTTGGATTGCTCACACAGCAGTTCTTGCAGATTCCCAGATAAACAAAAGTCAAAGCAAGTTTCTACTACAGACTTGTCATAGAAGAGAAAGGACTGAAACACACAAACATTCCCTCAACTCCCACAGATGCCGCATGGCAAAAATAATGATCACCCCAACTGTTGGTTAGGGAATCAAGTTTATTCACTGATAATTCAAACTAATTGAAGACAGATAGGCCAAATTAGTATGACAGTGAGAACTGCAAAATGCTCCATCCAGTACTTGAAATCTGACAATATTTGGGTTGAAAACTATGAGCTACTGCAACTGTGCTTTCTAAGGTCCTTCCCAAATGCCAAGTGAAAGAGAGAAGTTTAGTCAGCAGCTATCAAGACCTCCATAATAAATCTACCAACATCCAGCTTTGCTATTTGGCCTGTCTTAGGTCTGGAGACACAAGGTCTTGAAGAAACTCCCAAAGGGCTATCTGTTAATCAGTTAAGAGGTCTTGTGTTTGCTTGCCCCAGAAACATTCACACACAGAAATGTTCCATACCTGATCACCCTGGAAATAATGATGTAGCAAAGAAGAAGAATTTGACGAGTTAAATTACCTTAGCTCATTCAGTGACAAACTGGTGCATTAACATACTCTGGCTTGCTGGAGTTCCCGCTACAGCACTTTAAATGTTTTGCAGACCTAGGAGTACAAACTGGGTATATGTAATACCAGATGCCTGATCTTCAATCACTACTGGCTAAAAAACTATAGTTCTGACAAATCAGTATTTTCCAATAGAAATTAGCTTACTGTTAAACTCCTCTAACCTGCAGCTCATTATTGTAAGTCTGCAGTCAGAAAGAAGCCAAAAGTTTTGGGAGGATTAGGGAAAAAAAAAAACCCAAACCAAAAAAGTCTCATTGTAGCTATCAGGAGTTCTCAGAACTATAGAAATTCATGTAGTTTTGAGTCAGGTAGTATTAGTTCCTCCCCCCTTCTCAATTTGGTATTGAAAACCATGTCAAGCAACTTGTGCTGGCATAGATAAAGACAGATCTGTTTTAGAAGTTTGAAAGACATGAGGAAAACTTCACTAAAACCAGTTTTCTTTATTGAATAGTTTTGATGAATGACAAATTGCACTGGAACACAACACCAGAACGAAGCTTGAAAAGGTTTTATGGTTTCCTTTTTACCAGGGGGTCTACTTTCCTTTCTTTACTTCTAGCACTGGAAGAACTGGTATTATGGAGCTAAGATTTCCTTGTGATCTTCTGTTTTCCCGTGTTTCTGTAAAAAATCTCTAACACAAGAGAAATAACAGCCTCTCTTTGTATGTGACAGGTGTTGAGGAGTTTCTCATTTAGGACATACCTGATGTAGAGACAAGGATAAACAGAAGGACAGAAAGCCTTCAAATGAAGTTGGAGCTTTCAACAAGTTAAATGGTAGAGAGGAGTATGTTTATAACAGCATCTACATTTGTGAATTCCTCAAAGAGAAATGGCAAAAACCTTCATATCCTCGTGTATCTCAGTAAGAGCAAAACAGACCACACAGGTAGCAATACTAACTCTATTATGCAAATGAAATGTTCAAAGCAGCCTCCTCTTCATTTATTGGCAAAGCTACCAGAATAATTTAGCATGAGTCTGGAATCTGCCAGGTTGTCACTACATACCACTGCTGCAAAGCACTTCGGTTGTGTTTGTAATGTTTCAAAGAGAAGCATCACAAACCAGAATGAGTAAAAATCTGAGAGCATCAAAGACAAGACATTTGGGGTTGACAAGGAGAACCAGTTATGGCTTTATGCTAATTATTTTGAGCATGTAATGAAAACCCATGTGCAAAGCCCTTGGCTATTTTACACCTTTTTTGAATATGGAGTTCTCTGTATAATCCCAATTTGCTATTTATATATCCCAAGCACAAGCAAAGATCTGCACTGCTTGGTCATATTCCTTTTTAATAGCACACATCTTAAGTCTTCTATATAATGAATGACAAGAAAACCAAAATGGCAAGAAAGTATTTCATATTTACTGCAGCAGGGCAAGAGATACAGCATATCAGAAACAGTTATTTAAGAACTGAAATGCAAAATCTTTTCCCCACCAAAAGCAGGAAGTTATGGAATATTAACTAACTACATTTAATCTAATTCAAGTTTTGTATATTATTTTATATTCACCCACAATAGAATCATAGAATGTCTTGGGTTGGAAAGAAACTTAAGATCATCTAGTTCCAACTCCCTGCCATGGACAGGGACTCCTCACACTAGACCATGTTGCCCAAGGCTCTGTTTAACCTGGCCTTGGAATTATATCAATGCCAATTATGCTATTACATTATATCAATTATCATATTATGTCAATGCATATGTTTTATTTAAATCCATTAAGGCTGTTGTCTTTGTATGCCAAATAAAATTATAAAATATTTAAATAAATATCCTATTAAAACTTCAATCTTCTGTATAAGAAAACCCATACAAGACAAAAAGAAAGAGTCTTTCTACCTGTAGCCTCCCAAAGGAAAACACTTTAAAATGTTAATGAAGATGTTAATGAAATTAATTAAGCCATAAATATGCTATTAATCAGAATTCAGCTCAGTAAAATAAGGTGCTAGAAAAACAAGTTTCTAACTTGTAGAACATTCCATAAAAAAATACTTCTTGTCATGTAGCTTCCTATATGTCTTTCCATTCATAACTCAACCAATGATGTACAGAAAAGCACATCATCAATACTTAACATACACAAACATTGCAACAGTCAAATTATCAGAGCTTTCCAAAATAATTTTATATTTAAATTCACTGTTATAAAGGAACCAAGAAATATCTCCCATGTCTGCCAATATCCAAGGTGTTGAGTTTTTTTATAGTCTCAAAATAGACACTTGCATTTATATATTTACATTACCCTCTGTATGGGTAACTTTTCTACTGTACTGAAGGAGCAGGTCACATAAAAGGTGGGATTCCTTAACATATCTGAAGCACAATTTATTCTTTCATTATAGGTCATAAGAAATAACAATAAAACCACACTCCTAAAGATTGTAGCACAATATGGTAACACAATTAAAAATCACTCTGTTTCAATCTCTCACAGCTTTAAACCCTGGTTTAGTTGTGTTAGAGGATACTGAGAAAACTATGGTTCTTTCCTGGAGCTATACTTTAAGTGCTGGGTTATGCATTCAGGATGCCTGTCTTGAACTACTGATTTTACAGGTAGAGTGCTATGCCTCATGCTCTGGGAATACAGGAGTCAGATTACACCTGATTTGTCATCAGTTTCTCTCATACCAGAAGAAGTCACTTCTAGAAGAGGATATGTTATTTCCTGGCTTCTTTGTCATGCCAAACAAACATTTCTAAGACTATAAAAAGGTGCTAGATAGCTGCTGAGAACATTCCTATACACACAGACAGAACACAGCCCATATTTTGTTTACTTAGGAGTGGTTTAGTACCCAAATTTTGGATGCGTCTTCATTCCATATTGGAACAAGCCCATACAAGATGCAGGCCCCACCCTCTGACTCTACAATTTCTCTGGAACACAAGACAAAAGGTACATCTTAAAGGAGTCACAGCATGCTATGAATGGATACTGGCCTAGATGGCAGGACACCATGATCCAAAATGTGCTGCAGTGCACACCTAAAGGTAAGTCAAGTTACAGGCAAAAGGACTGTGGAAAGAGTATTATGGCTCTTCACATTCATACCTTTTTGAAACTTCATTTTTGTCAGATTAAATGCTTAGAGGCTGAGAAAGCATTCTGGTAAACCATCACTCTGGGTTGGTGTGCTCTTACCTGTTTTACATCTACTCTGCCATTACCTGATCCAAGATCTGAGCAGCTATCAGTTTGACTGAGTACACAGCCATGTTGTCTTCTGTTCATGAAACAGCGGTAGGTGTTCCCAACTGGTAACAATTTTGTACTTTTGAAGAAAGTTTGCAGAATTTGTAAACATTTTTCCACTTGTGCACTTTGATTTGCAAGGAAATGAAAAACAGTGATAAAGCCCTAAGCAAATTTTGAGATCAGGATTTAGAGGAAAGGAAACTAATGCTTTCTTGAAATTCAAAGACTGCGCTCAAAATAAGAGATAAAGTGTTCCAAGCCAACTGCAGATGTAGCTTTTAGGTCCAATTTCACTCCACCAGCTGTCAGCATTCCTGAGTGATGTGCCAGGAAGTCAGCTATCTGGGGATATCTCTACAATCAACAAAAAAATATAAGCACCTATATAAGGTAATTAAAACTGAAAGGGGACTGAATTATCTGCTGAATTCATCTGTCTCTTTCTAGTATCCAGAGGGGAGCAGAGACTGACTTCCCTCTTCATAGAACACCTTTAGCTGCAGTTTCACTTTAGGCAGTGGGGTTGTTTCAGCCACCAGGCCTAACCTCTGCTGTCTCTTCCTTGGCCACTCGTACAAGTGTTTGTGCAGCTGAACAATGAACTGGCATAAGGACTTGATCTGGATGAACGTGAAGGGGAAAAAAAAATTGGTTTTCAGACAGAAAAATTTCCCAGTGGGTTCACCATGCAGCTGCAGGATAGCTTTACTGACAACAAAAGGGAAAATACAGAGATAGGGCAAAAGCAGTTAAAGGAAAGTTGAAGAGGGCACAGGCTGCTTAGGTTGGCATTTTGGAACCCCAGCTTCAATTAAGATTAAGATTCAGTGGAACAACAGCCTTTCAGTTTTCTGATACTGATCAGAAAAGTCAGAGCCCCATTATTCAAAGCACTGATGCACTATAAAATTATTTCTGCTGAAGTGTTTTAATGATCTTGAATGGTTATTTTCCCACCTATTAGCTAAGGCTGCTTATGTCAAACCAGTTATTCTAATAACTTCCCTACCATTGGCTGGCAGAAAGATAGTGTAAAAGCATAAAGGTAGTGAACTTTGTATTGTGTACTCTGCCTAATTCAACAGATAGGTGATCATGTGCACATATTTGATCCAGGTCAAATGTGTTGCTGGGCATTATGTCAATGCACAGATCTTGATACTAATTACTGTGGAAACACAGCCTGAGTAGCTAGAGTTAGTTGGGGTGAATCCAAATCTTAGTGTACCAAGACACATTCTGTTCAAGTAGTTGCAGAACCAGATAACATTTCAGAAAACAGGATATGTTTTTACAAAATTCCGCAAAACTTAACTTCACTGTTCAAATAAAATGCTCAGTCCTATGAAATTAACCTTGTGAAAATGCTTACGTATTAAAGGAACTTATCACATTCAAGCACTGTCTGGAAACTGTTGAACCAGCAACAAACGTGATGCTGCTGTTTTGAAGCTCAAGGTAACAGTAAACTGATAGTATAACCTTTCCTCTGTGCTGCTAAGTACATTAGTAGGCCATTAGAATCAATTTAATAGAACTGAAGATTATAAAAAAATTTTTTTTTTTCTAATGTCTGACTTCAGTAAGGTTTAGTGCTGGGAAAAAAGCATTTCAGCGTAACTGGTTAGGCACTTTGCCCCTAGACATAGCACTCTGTTAAAGACAGACACAAAACAAAACCATGTCATAATAGGCTGGAGACTAGATAACAACCATTAGCCCCTGCTGTGAAAACAAAGCAGTCTGCACTCATGTATGGCTGACTGAATTGATCTGTTTTGCAACCTTCCCACAAAATCTTTAATACAATAGGCAAAGCTATCTAGGATGCAAATATCGTGGTGTAAACAGAACACTTCAAAGATCAATTTAGCTCTATTTTCCCAAGCACGTAATTCAATTACACACAATTATTTTCATTAGCCAAAACCGGAATGAATAAAAACGTTGCTCACCAAGATGAATGCCCATAAAAATATGAACCAGCACTACTGTTACTAGAATTTAGCTTGAAGAATTCTAACACCTACCTGACAAAAAAAACCCAAACCCCCAAAAAAACAAATGGTATCATGCCGTCACCCTGCAAGACACACGTCCAGAGGTCAAAAACCACATACAGTTTGGAGATAAAATGTCCAATTCAAATTCACTGAAATCAACAGCACAGCAAGATTAGGTTTATCTCAATATAGTTGAAGTTGAACAATCACGAGTTGTGGCTATATTAACAGCATTAGGAACATTCCAGTCAGTTGATTCAAATGTTACACAGCTCTCTAAATCATCATAGTGAACAGTTCTTTGCTCTGAAAAGAACATTACATTGAGAACTGTATTATGTTCCTCACACCAGTACCTGAAAAGGTTACAAAATGCAGTCTTAAAGCCACATGAAAATCTATTCTAATTGCAGTACCTGTAGTTTCATTGTAGTAATCAACTTGAATAACTTCATAAGCTGTTCACAGAAGCAGTTACAAAAGCTGTCATATTTATATTCATATTTTAAGAGTTAAACCAATGAATTGTAGAAGTTATGTAATTATTAAACCAATTTTGAACTCCTAAGAAAATATTGACACAATACACTGATCCACTTGTATGCAAACAGTTCTAGTTTCTTCTGTAAAGCGACAAGTATTTAAACACATTTTATGAGTATCTGATTTTTACATATGCTCCAGGAGTCTTTTTAGCTTGACCAAGAGAGGGTAAAAGCAGGAATGTTAGCCAAGTAAACCACTGCTTCACACAGAACCCGTAAAAGCCTTAGACAGTGATCTTTAGTATTACTGGGCAGACTGCATAATACTCCTATCTTGTTAACTATTCTCAAAATATCCTGTACAGGAAGTCATAGTTGAATAATGTCTCACTATATCCTTCCACTCAGAGTAGACTGTCTTACACACCTTCTTCCAATTCCTATGCACTTGAGTTGAGCTGTGATACTGAACTGATAAAAGCAACAAAAGATTCAGTGATCAAGTGTTAATTCATAGCAAAATCCCAGATGGAAAAAGCGGGCCAGAATTACTTGTGTAAGCACACTTCCTCTCTCCATACCTCACCTAGCGATGAGGTGGCATGTGCACAAAATAGCTTGGTTTAGCCCTTTTGATATGACCTGGCCAAGTGATGAAGACATTTGTGACACAGTCTTCCATCACTTGGTCTGATAACATCATTATATCTTTCTAAGCATACAGGTTATGTAATTTTTTAGAACCCTGACAGCAGTTTAATGTTTAGTTAGTCCTCTTATTGTCTGCATAAAGTACTCCGGTGATCTATATTCCTCACTCCAGTGAGGAATCTTAGTATCGTAGTATTTTAGACAGTATCTTGGGCTGAATCACAGTATTCATTTATTAACTCTTTGTGACAGGAATATTTGCCTTAAGTCATCCTCTCAGTCTGTAAGAGACAACATAGAAATCTTACCTGTCTTTCTTTCGACATCCTGAATCAGTAGGATATTGGAAATGATGTGTGTTAGGTGGACTTGGTTCTCAACTCCCATTTTTCTAAGATCAACTTCTGTAAGATGGAGTTAAGTCCTGTAGCAAATGCCAGAGTAAGGAACATACTATACCTACTAGTCCAGGATAATTCTAATTTCTTTCAGACAGGTTTGCTGTTTCTGATACTATAAGCTATGTAACAGCAAATGTAAGTATATTTATGTGCTATATGAAGCCCTTTTGTTGTGAAAAGCCTTGTCACTGAAGTGACAAAGAACTTTTCTTTTAAAGCATTAATTCATTGTCTGTTTCTTCTCTCAAAAGTGGTCAAGATAGATGGAGAATTTCTAAAAGTTATTATTCCTTTGCATAATAATTTGTAAAAAGTGCTAGCACGCCAACTGCACTTAAACTAATGAAGAAAGATAAAACTCAGAGTGAACTGTGTGGCATAATAATATTGGAAAGGAAAGGCTTATATCATCAAGAGGATAGTCACTGTAATTAATAGATAACATGGGTTGTGATGCTGTTTGGAAGAACATGAATTTCCAGATAATGCATTAGGGTAATCAAATCTAACTATTCTCTTTTTATCCGTTTCCTGCCACAACATCATTACTATTTGATTTTCAAAATTAGCGCAATGCATTATTTAGAAATCAGTAGAAAATTTCAATTTGTTGTTTTTTAAGTATGTACAACATTTCATTTGAGGATGACACCTTTCAGAGCAAAAAAACCCACATCCAAAGCAGAAGATTTATGATCAAATTTGTTCTTATTTCTATGGTTCTGCATTTTCACTGTAAATTAGATAGGGATAAACCCATAGGATGTACTCCCCTTTGTTACTGGCAAGTTATATTACCAAACCTGACCTTTTCTTAATGGAGATTTGACAAGTTAGGCCTAGGACCCTAAAAACCAAAAATCACATTGTTTCACAATGTAAATAAGACAATTGACACAGAATTCCTACTCTAAGTGAGCCACTGTTTTTGAAGTGGTAATTTTTGATTCTCTCTTTCAAATTAAAACCACTGCAAAAGCCTGTAATTCTTTGATTTAGACTGAGTAGACCTCCAATTGCTGAAAGCTTCTATTTTTTTATGTCACTTGCTCTGTTTCAAAAGCTATTAGGGAAATATAGCTGTGCCTGAAAATATCCTATTAAGTTTTTCTCAAATGATACCTCACATGTATCTAATGAGATGAAAGAAGTTAATGAATTATTATTCTTTCATTATCACTTCTAAGGTTTACCCAAATGCAAAAATTGGTTCTACTGATGCATTCACATTTGAGTAGAAAGGACTTCTCAGCTTTTCAAGAGTGACGGAGGCTCCCTCTGCTTTCCTCAGAAAACCTCAGCATGCTGCCCTCCAAAACCACAAAATCATCCTCTAAGAAAAAAGGGGTACACATACAAAGAAGTAAAATGCAGTCTGCCTGTTCTTCAAACTTTAGAAAAAAGCTTGTAAGGAGGAACACAAAAAGGGCTGGTGTTAACCCTGGTACTGAACAGCATATGCTCAGGGTAAGAGAGTGGGAGCTTTTATAGACATATTTGTGTTGGGGCTTTTTTAGTAGCTTTAAAGAGCTTGCTGCATTTTGCCACAGACAACACTAATGTGTGGAAGTTTTGTCAGGGAGAAGCTTCCTGCCATGAAATTTTTTTTTCTTCGTTCAAGTACATAAGCATCTTCTGATCTGACATAAGAACTTACTACAGCACTTGACTGCAACCCGAGAACTCTTGTCTTCTATTGCCATGTATTTACTACTTACCTAAGAACAATTTAATTCAAGAGACTGTACATCACTGTCCTCAAAAAAATGGATATAATCATACCTGCTACTGCAGAGATAAAAAACCCAGTGTAAATAGTTATTAGTAATTATTTTTAAAAGTAGAAGACATCAAAGAAAACTACTCAGACTTTTAAGAACTTAGAAGCTTGGTTCTTCAGCATATGTCCTTGTATTAACCAGGTTAGTAAGTATGTGAAATCAGGTTAAGTTAGGTGTTCTCTCAAATTAAAGTTTTGGGTTAGGAAAGTATTCAGTTTGGCTGAGGAACTAAGAAATAATATAATGCTTGTAATCTACAGATATTGCAGAAATGAAAGCCTGACTCATGGCCTTGAACTTCAAAACAGTCCATTGTATCCAGAGTGATGCACTAAGCCTATTTTTAAGTTTTGCACTTCAGCAAAAACTATTTCAGGCAGCATTCAGGCTTTGTAAACTGTAAGCTGTCTTTGCTGCAGGCTTTTTGGTGTTCCTTGATTGTCAAAACAGCTGTCCCAGGGTTCTATATTACTGTCTATTCTGTGTCTTCTGTCTTACAATGAGTGCGAATGATAAAACAACATTTTCCAACATGCTTGTGTCTTACTGACTGGGTGTCCTGGGTTCAGCAGTAGCAGTCATTTTTCTCCTTCTTGGTAGCTGGTGCAGTGCTATGTTTTGACTTTCGGTGTGGGAACAGAGCTGATAACAATGATGTTTTGGTTTGGCCAAGGACTTTGTGAGCCTCATGCTCGGTCGGCTGGTGCTGAGGTGTTGTATTCTCTTCCCTTGTTATTTCCTTTATCATTATTATTGTTGGTGATAGCAGTAGTGATTTGTGTTATACCTTAGTTACTAAACTGTTTTTATCTCAACCCGTGGGAGTTGCATTCTTTTCGATTCTCCTCTCCGTCCCTCCGGGAGTAGGGGGAGGGCAAGAAGGGGTGGAAGTGAGTGAACAAGTTGCCTGACTGGGTTTAAACCACAACACTGGGTCCATTTGGCAAAGAAGAAAACGTTGTCCTTTTCCTAGTTGTGACAAATTCTACTTATATTTTAAAATCTGCTTTTATTTTGCTTGGATTATGAGATAACCGTGACACAAAGAACTCTGGTACATCAGCAGCAGAGGTGTGACACTGAAATCAATTTTAAATACCCTTCAGTGCTACTTCATGAAAATTGGATTGACAAAAACAAATCTGTAAAAAAATTGTTAAAAGTGAATCCAAAGATCTTTTGACTTGATAAGAATATTCAGTTGTGGGTTGTTTTTTTTTGTACACAAATGTTCTGAACTGGAAATACAGTGAGACTGAACTAAAGTATGTCAAAGAAGCATTTAATTGATGATATAGTATGCAAGTTCAATAATTCTATATATGGATGATAAGAACTGAAAACAAGAAATGGACAATAAAAGGAAATTTTGATCAAGAAAGACCTGTGGGAAAAGGGCTTCCTAAGAATTTCTATATAAATTTCTAGGGATCTTCAAGATGACTGATGCAAGGCCCTTCTGTAACATGGTATTTGCTCAACAGAGATTATTCGTAAACCACATAGTACCCATTTATCTAGAAACAACATCATATAACAATAGGCACAAAAGTGTATGTTTTATTTAATACTGTATTTTACGAAAGAAACATTGTTGTTAACTTTTACAAAACAAACGTTATTCATATGTTCTTATTTTTGTGAACATATACATTTGTTACCATATCTGAGACAGCCACAACTAACATAGGGCAAGCAGCACTAGAAACAGTACAATGTTCATTTTGCCTAGCTCTCCAATAAACATTATTTCTCTGGGAGTCTTAGTACACAGTTACAAAAGGCATGGGTTTTATTTCCCCCTTTCCTAAGACAAACACAAACTATCAGCCTTCAGGTTTTTTGTTCAAACATCATAGTATGGAACATTAATCACTTTCATTAAATCATTTTGCTTGACATTTTCTCAAGAATTTTATTGAAAAAGCTAGTTCCTACCTCTATGCCATCATATTGTTCAAAAAGCATGCAATATTCTGCAAGACCAAGCTGGCTCAGCCAGTTACTAATGGGTAGATCCTTCATTATCTATTCCCTCACTGCACAATGCCTTTGACTCTGAAAAACATAAATAAAACATCATTACTAATACTATTGCTTAGGAATGATAAATGACAGAACAACTCATAAAGTAGTTAATAGCATAGAAGTTCTACCATTATGACTAAAGAGATTAATACTTTCTTGGCTGCTTGGCAATAGGCAGTTATCCATGCATTATGGCTATACATTTAACTCATTGTTTCATTGTGCTCTTCACACAAACAGGGAATGGTGAAGACTATATTTTGTTTAGCTGTCACAGTTGAATTAATCTTTTAGAAGAAGATGAATCACTCAATATAGTTGTAATAATTTTAAAACACTCAGGCTTTGTATTCCAAGAGAAAGTTCCTCAATATGCTAATTCAGTGATAATGCCATTCTTCTTACATACGTAACACATGACCATGCATAAAATGAAGAGGAATAGCAAAAGGGGCAGCGTTATCTGTAGGAACAGGAAGGAATTAAATGGAACTGCATATTCTGTATGACAATCAAAATGCAAAAGATTCTGTGGTGAGTATTTGTCCAAGGTATGAACATAACCCAAGTCAACCTATCATGAAGAATTTCTACACAAAAAACAGCTGCAGGATATTTACAGTTTGCTCTCCATCATGATGCAGTTTGTACATCCTCATTGCTTCCTTAAGGCCAGGTTTATGTGGTCAACCTGTTCTAGTTAAGGATGTCCCTGCTCATTGCAGTGGGTTGGATTAGATGAGCTTTGAAAGTTCCTTCCAATCCAAATTACTCAATGATTCTATGATGTCATCCAAATTTGAGTTGCATGTAAATAAAAATACTTGTAATTTTTTCAAGTGCTAAAATGAAATAAAAGATACACATTAAGATGGATATGATAGACACAGGAAGACAAAAAATAGATGTGTAAAATATTCTCCAATCATCACTGCTCTATGTAAGCAGTTGTGCAAGATCTACATAAAAAATATTTAAGCTTCCAAAGAATAGCCGAGTTCAAGATTTCTATTTGCAAGTTTGAACGTATCCTAAATAAATTCAAGGATGCCCAATTCTAAACATTGTACGTTATGACCTAAACATCTCCTATCACAGCACTGATGCCAGAAGCAGGAAATGCTCATGTTCAGGCATGTAGTGTCTTTAATTGTACATTTTTGATTTCTGATTTCTGGTTTTTGGTTTTGTGTTTTGTTTTGTTGTTTGGGTTTTTTTTTTAAGATTTTCCTCTCCTCTATGCTTCAGGAAAAGCACTTACTCATTAGCTCTCCATAAACCAACTGGAATGATGACTTTCCAGCCACAGATCACTTGTTCCAACACATCTGTCTACTCTGAGCACATGACAAGAAGCTGCCTAAAGGCTGACATGTTATGGTCTGCAAAGAGCCAGTGTTGCTTTACGTCAGACAGGGAAAGATGTTTAGCATTTTTAGAGTTCTTGGAACACTATTCTAAAGTGCTGAAGCTTCTATTTTTCTTTTTTTACACTACATATTGCAACACATAAAATATGTCCTGCAGAAAGGCAGGCCACAGTAGCAGTACTGTACTGAAGTATGATACATTCCTAGATATAATTTAAAAGCATTTAAATTAGAACAAGTACTCTAAGACACACAGTGTTTTGTACCAGATACCTTTCTGGAAGCTACTATGAACTTCAGTGGTCAACCTCGGAATGGTCAACACTTCAGATAGTCATACAACACTATACTGCACAAGATGTGATCCTGGAATTCATCATTTAATGAGCTATTAAAGAACAAACCTGCTAATTCACAAATCACATGGTGAAATCCCTCTATCAGCCACTGGAATACTCTGCTATATTACTTGCTTCATTACAGTGTTTTTATCATTGTGAATATATTGCAGGCTAGGGATGACAAGCATATATCTAAAGAATGTTGGTAGTATAGTAACTAAGAACAGCTTGTGAAGTTACATGGACCAGAAAAATCTCAACTTTAAGTGGACACACTGCAAAAGAATTTCTCTGAGGAATGTTAAAACCACAGAGAACATTCTTATGTGAGGCAAGGACAAGCTCAGCCACTGAAATCTTTCATTTATTGGCTTGCTTTAAACAGGTACTTTCAGATTGCAAGTTGGTCAGCATGAAAGGCATATGATTTTCAGAGAGATAAAAGGAAAACACAGTTAGTTGGTTAGGATGTTAGTAAAACCATGAACAGATGGCTCTCTTTGGTTCATACTCTTTTAATTTAGTCACAGATTTCAGGTTTTTTGTCAAAAAAGAACTTGTTTTCAAAACTGTTTAACAACTTCCAAAGGAACAATATTATTAAGACGATAAATTTGACATTTCAGGTTGAATACTTGGCTTCTATGCTAGTAGATGACAATTAAACAATATCTACAAGAATTGGTAGAGAGTCACCATAATTACCATTCCAGAACAGAGATAAATTCTGCAGTAAGCATGAAAGGAATCCCAGAATTTCCACAGAGCAACATTCTCTTTAAGCAATAGTGATAAACAGTGGCTATCTAATCTTACTTGTCTTACTTGGCCAGCTGCATTTGCTCTGTTATTAATTTATGGCAAATGAACACCACCCCCAAAACCACCAAAAATTCACGTGCAAGCAGAAAATTAGTTAACCTTATATGACAGGATACTAAGAGATACAAGATGCAGTGTTTTCAAATGTACTGCACTTACAGCTCTGAATGGGATTATTTTCTGGCATACTTTTATGTGCTATTAAGTCTTTGTTGATGCTTGTCTAGATTTTTCACTACTGCTTGAATGAAAAATTTGCTCTTACATGTGAAGGGGGATAAAAAATAACCTCCTTTCTTCCACAAAATAACTAACTGCCTTTCTGACCCTTCTGATAATGGTAGTTTTGGTGAAGAAAGGTAACAGAAACATTAACTCAAGCATCTCTTATTCAACCAATATTACATTGTTAATTAGATGCAGGGTACAAATTAGTGGTCAGGACATAAGACATACTGAAAGCCTGATCAAGGTTAAAAGTAAAATGGAATTACAAAATAAGTTGCAGAAGACTCCTCATATATATATATATATGATTATGAGAACTAGGTTTAGGCAGAGGGAGTTTCCTATTATCCTTCTACTTTTACACTTACTTCTTTTTTTTTCTGAAAATAGGATCAACTGTTGCTTAGGGGATGTAATGCCAACATTTTTTAGCATCCGAAACACAATTACAAACACACCAGCAAAGTGTGTAGCAGATGTTGGGCATATATTTTATTCACCCACTAAGAAAAGAGGATCTTTTCTTTCCAGAAGAATGACAGAAGCAATGATATAAGACAGCAGATGTATCAGAGGGCAATACAAAACCTGTGTTCTATTTACCCATGCTAAAGACTCACTTCCTGTACATCTCAGGTTTCCTGCAATAAAGAGACCATCATAGGGTTAGTCAGGGATAAACCCAGGGTTGCTCCATGACTTGCTTCTATTCATTCTGTAAAACTGTTTCTTCAGTTACTACTTAACAAGCTGAAGAGTGAAGTTATGGTATTCTGAAATCCTTATGCAGAAGGTCTTTTTTACAGCAAAATAGACAATCCAAAACCAGCCTTGGTTTTGTACAGTTCTGTTTCTGAACACCAGCTGTTCAGAGGCTTTTGTGAAATGAAATAGCTCCCAGAAAGTTAGCAAATGGATAATAATGGGAGGTTCCTACAGCGGCACTTCTGAGCTAGAGAGCTGAACATGGCTTTCTGTATTATCTTAAAAACATGCTCACAGTTACAGTCATACATATTGGGGAATATTTGAAGGAAAATCATAGAGAAAGGTTTTTCAATATGTAGCTTTTAAATTCAATGTTCACACTGCAATGCTTTACTGATAATTCACTGGTTTTCTTCTTTATCACAATATCCCAGAACTATCAAAAGCTTCTGCTGATGATGTTGGCTTGTTATACTCCAGACACAAGCTGGACTCTTAATTCAGCTATGGTTTTGCCAAATTAGCTTCAATGTCATCTCTGAAAATCTCATATGTATGTATTGCAAAGACACCAGGGTTGAGTAACTCCAAATCACTATATGGAAATAGAAAGTATTCCAGGGATAACCATTAATGCTCTGTTTTCAGACTTCCCTGGGAATGAAAAATTAGTTCCTACATCTGAGGGGAGATAAATGACAAGGAGCAAGCCATGTATCACAGTGTAATCCTGTTCTAGCCAGTTACTCAGGTGAACCAGCTATTTCATCTCATCTGCAAAGTCATTTCTCTTGTAGCACCTTTCCTACTTCAGCAAATTGGCTTGTATTGTACTTCCAAATAAAGACTAGCCTCTTGCTGTGACACATCCATTTCTTAGGGAAAAATTATTTATTGGACAACTGTATGAGTTTTCTTAAGGATTTTTATCACTTGACCTTGGCATACCTTCCTAACTAGCTCCTTGAGTCAAGGGCCCACCAGTTTTGTTTTCAGATGAACTCAGATGTACTTAGATTTTCCTCTGGCACCACTGAGATCAACAAACTCTCTAAATTACAGCCTCAGTAAAGCTAACCTTCCCATACAACATTCTATACACCTCAGGTCCTGTACTGCAGCAGAAACTAATGACACTGGCCAAAGGTCTGCTCTCCTTGCTGATCACAACCATTCATACTTAACGAAGCAGTTTAGACATGTATTTCTTAATGTTCAATTATAATGCATATTTGAATGGCAGAAAGTTTCTGAATGCAGTAGATAGAATGAAAAACTAGAAAAGCTGATAGTTGTCATGATGCTTGTGATGCCACATCTCAGATTTTACCATCTGAATACATCTATTCTTTTACAGCCCAGGTCATGTTTCTATTTCTCCTCTCCCTTCTCTAAACAATTTGCCAGTTTCTGTAAAGCACATTGTCAGTGATACAGTTTAAGACAGTAAATTGTGTATTTTGGAAAAATCTCAGCACTTGTTCTGTAAAAGGAATACTAAATGCAGAGTGGGAAAGTCAGAGACACTGATCAATAACCCAAAGTTGATTTCACTACTATGGCAGTGATAAGATCTTAGAGAGAAAAGTAACCTTCTCCAAGATTTATTAATATAGTTATGGTAAACTGCCACAGTTACTGTGAAATTTGACCTAGTATACTGCCTTAAACCAAAGAGAAATTTTCTAGTTAGCATGGTTCTCCTAATCTAATCAGGCTATAAGCTGGTAATGCACTGATCAAAACCAGTGTATTATAAAGCCATTTCCATCTTTAATTATAGCAAAAGGGAAGGGTGTCTGCAAGACAGGGCAAGAGACAGAAGCAGCAAAAATACCTGGAAAGCAATCCATCAGCAGAACCTAAGTGTCAGACACTGGTCAAATAAACACTGGCACTGTGCACTAGACAGTCCAGAGAAAGCACTTCTTGGGCCAATGACTGTGGCTGAAAGGAGTGGAAAACTATGACTGAAAAACCTGTTTCCCCTACTGTGTCAATCATTTTCTAGTCACAAAAACAGAGCTTGGTACATTGCATATGTACAACTGGAAGACATCAGAGCTAAGCTACCAGCATTTTTTTTTTCTTCAGATAGGAACAATATGCAAAGCCTTGAAGTTTTGGTTAACTCTGCATGAAAAGAAATAATAGGCAACAACTACTCATCATGTAATAATTACTACAGTCAGATTCCATCTCCAGCCTTCCATCATAAAATATCTTATAGTGGAAGAATTACCTCAAAAAATTTCATAGATGCATATATGACCTTTGTACAAACCACATGCAGAAGGCATCAGGGGTGGAAAGGGAAAAACAAAACAAGAACATAACACAAGAAAGGCTAATGTTACAATGATGGCTTGGCACTGTCCCGCACAACACTGGAGATTTATTGTTCACAAACATGGCAATATTTGTGGTGTACAAAGCAAACTGTGTCTGTACCAAATGCATACTTAAAATATTGCAAAGGAACTATTTTCTTACGGTTCTATAAGCCTTTAGCTATTATACTTTGAAGAGATGTGAAAAAAGCTGTAATATAGAACAAATGTATTCATATTCCAATAGACTATCTAAACACAGCTTCGCTTTTCTCTCAAATTCATTTGACTACAAGCATTAGTGTTCAGTTGCTTTCAGAAGTGGTTACATGTCTGGTGGCAGAACTGCTGAAGCCAATTTACATAGCTACCATCTATTACTAGCCTCCAACTCAAGTGATTAAGACAAGTATTTCTTAAGTGCTTGTTCCTTCCTTGCACTGATTTCTTTCCTGTGCCAGCTCTAGCATTCACTCAACTGCAGTGAAGGGGATCAGAGACTTGATCTGGCAGAGAAAATGACCCATAGGAAGCGGTTGTTATCTCAAGTCAAATCAGGTCTCTTATTTCTTTCACTGTACACCCACAGAAATGCTTGTGCTGGCACAGAGGAAGCAATGAAGGTGAAGTGGTCGAACAGCAAAAGTGCAAATCTGAGACATAAAATCTCCTCTTAAATTCTGCTACAGGTTAGGGACTCCTCTGCCACCCGGATCACAGTCTGTATGTAAACATACACCCTTTTATTCCACCTTGGACTGTGAAATAAAGCAAGTGAGGCACAGGCTTTCTTATTTCTGCCAACTGTGTTGTGGAAACAACTACAGCAAAGGGATGGGAAAGGCAGCAGGGGAGTGCCAGCACTGTAAGTCACTGCAGCTGTTTGAATCAAGGCCCTTAGACAAGAGAAATAATAAGGCTTCACAGAAAGTTTCAGCACTAGTTTGTGATACCCAAGAGGTTTAAACATCTGTTTTCTTTTGCTCTAGAGCAATCTGAAAGTCTTTTGAACATACCATGTTGATATACATCTAAAGCAGTTCCCTTCTCTTAGTGAAAGGACAGGCTTGATTAAGATCTCTTTATCCCACAGGACTCTATGCAGAAGCTGTATTACTGAGAAACTACAAAAACATACATTTTACTTCAATCCTATTTCATGATTTAATGAAAAGAGATAAGTACTGGAAAAGAGTATGAGAAACAAAGCAAAATTGTACCACCAAGTATACCACTGTCTTGCAACATGAGTGACAAATAGATCAAAAGCAGCAGTTCAATCCAAGCAGTGTGTTACATTGAATTTAAAATACGAATGAAAGTATGTCCCCTTAGGACTTCTAAAACACCATATTTTTAAGTCATTATCAGTATTGCAGCGTAAAACAAGTAAACAAAAAATCTTAAGACTATGCACATATGAGACTTAGCTTTTCCCTCTCTTGCCTCTTTCTTGGGCTTTCAAGACATCCTGGCAGTTCATTTCAAGCTTTTCCCTTAACTGTGACTATTAAAACATAAGGTAAAATTCCAAAGTTTTCAAGTTATCACAATATTCTATGCAAAACAGAAAAATGGAAAATAAATTGTAATCTCTAGGAAATGCACTCAATTTTTTCCCTAAAGGCAAGGACAGACATAAGTATGCTTGTAAGGTACTACAAGCTGCAAGCTTCCTTTCATATTTCTATTGATACCAATTACCAGTAAGTACAACAAGCCAGTAAGATATAGGCGAGCTTTAGAGATATTTCACATTGTAAATACAATTGCATTTCATGAGTTAAATAATTAAAGCACAAGTGTGATAACTCTTACAGTGCAAGTATATGATGACAACTCCTCCTACTGGAAGCACAACTGATGCGGCAAAATTCAGAAAACCCCAGATTTCCTAGGCTTTTGCTGATACTGGCTAGCTACACTTTTTTCCCCTCTACCAATTTAAACTAGACTCATCCAGCTTTTCAGTACTATAGAAAAATACCTATGCGCTTTTAAGATGAAAATCACTTTGCTTTAAAGTTTGCTGCTCTAATTGCATGGCATGGTTTATTTATACACATAAATGAGAATCAGGTTTCAAATTAATTTAAACCAATCTCTTTCTCTAGGACTATGTCTCACCATTACCTCATGACTTTGGGTGGTACTGATATGATGTAGAGTAACTTACATGTATAGTGAACAAGAAAGTTCTGATGATTTACTGGTGCTGAGAGTGCAGCTCACTGTGGCTCCTTTTTGTTTCCTCTTTTACTCATACTTTGTATCAGCTGTGCCAGGAATGATTTCCATGTGAATGAACCCCCTACATTTATCTGAATAGGCTACTCTGTTCAACCCATTCCATCTCCAAGGGCTCAGACTGTCACAGACATTACACATGCTGCTCAGCCAGAAGCTAGAGGAGTGGGTTTTACAATAACAGCTCAGAGCAGACAGAACTAGTAAGAATATGCAGTATTATACGATATACTGAGCAGACTATCAAGACTCTCGTTCATTTATTTTAATCCCCAATTTGCTTCATGTTTCCTTGTTCAAATCACTGTTTTAAGCTATAATAATCACAATATTTTTGGTAAAATTTTGACAAATTGTTGTAAAAGACTTAAGGATACCAAATTCTTTGAAGAGAAACATGAGCATAAATACTGTCAGCACGCTAAACACTGAAGTGACACATCTAACCTGGACTTTTTAGGTCAGTCCCATGTTTAGCAAATCTACAGACTACAGTGAAAAAGAAAAAAACATTACTCAACTTGTATATGCTGTTCTGGCCAATGTTTATGTAAAGATAAAGAGTCTACAAAATACTAATCTGGATTTAAATACATCCTGACTCAGCAACCACACAACAGATTACCATTCACAGCTAATTGAAGTGTCTGCTTAACATCTACTCAGGCTATTGTGTCAGACTAATTCAGTTATATGGAATATGTCTATGGGGTTTTCTCCTTGTGTTACAGTTCTATTTTCCATACATTTCATAAATAATACCACAAACATGGAGTTACTCTATCCTTACGTCAGACTTCAAACCAAGTATTTTCAGTTGGTATGTAGCCAATACCCATCATCAGTAGCTTACAAGAAAGAATTAAGATAGCGGTTCATCATTACGGACTGCTTATGGAAGGCATAGACTAACCACCCTTCATTTACCTTCCTTACATAACAGAAGTACAACTTTCTCCACTTCATAACACCAACATATATTTAATTATTAAGCTAACCAGAAGCCCTAGAAGAGAAGCAGCACGTTTTCACGTAATCTTATTCAAGGGGAACATACTGCCACAGATGTCCTGGATAGCAAAAATATAAATGAGTTTAAGAGACAGCATGTGCAAAGGAAACAAAAAATCAAAACCTATTTAAAACAAAGACACTGAGACAACCAAAATCTCTAAAAAAAAATCCTTACCCAATAAACAAGGGTAATAAATAGACCTGTATCGTTCTCACAACACTTTTATAAGCATAAGCTTGTCCTATAAAATGACTGATTTGGTTTGATTCAACATCCCCACAGATGTTGCAAATTTTAAGTGTATTTATGCAATGCAGACTCTAGAGAAATAAACAGAGCTAAAATCATCATACACTTCAACAGGAAGTGTCAATCACTACAGTCTAGTAAGTCTTTCCTCTTTCTGTATGTCTATGTGGTCTTCTGTAGCTAGATGGGAATTCATTTTACCTGTACCTGAAGCCAGTCAAAAGCAGCCTAAGTGTTAGTGCAATGCTGAACTTGAGCCAGTATGCACTGCTCGAAAGACTCCACAGCTGCTTCTCATCTTGTACAGCCAGATCCTATAATGCCCCAACAGGAACAGACTGTAAACATGTATCCTACATAATCAGAAATCTAGTTAAAGCTAGCACGCTAAACTCTCTTCAGGGAGAGGGGATCAAGAGAAAATGAAGTTACAGCTGTGATTCCAAACTAAAATTTCACTGTAGATTAATCCAAGTAAAAAAAAAACTAGTCCTACTCCTTTCAATTCCACAACCAGATCAACCCAGGAATTATTCACCTCCATCACAACAAGTCTGATGTTTGCATGGTCAAATGCTAAACTGGATATGTGAAATGGTCCTCTTCTACAAAACAAACAACAAATGCCCCTGCTAAGAGGGCATTTTTCAGATGTGCTGATCCAGAACCACTCAAATAAAGAGCCTGTCTCAAGTCCTTTAGCTACTTCAATAGGTTTCTGCAATATTTTATCATGGAAGATTCATCTTCACCTCTTCTGCCCTGAGAATGGCCAGTAGTTCTGCTGTGTTTTTTTTATAAGGCTGCTCAGAACATGTACACAGACTTCTTGAATCAAGCCCCACTGTTTTTTGTTTCCTTTTGGGTGCTTTAATTTTTATGGTAATTTAGGTCTTTCTTCCAAATTGTTCTACAAATAATGTAACTTCTTTTAAAAGGCTGAGGCATT
This sequence comes from Pezoporus wallicus, assembly GCF_028554395.1. Classification (NCBI taxonomy): domain Eukaryota; kingdom Metazoa; phylum Chordata; class Aves; order Psittaciformes; family Psittacidae; genus Pezoporus; species Pezoporus wallicus. The sequence continues at coordinate 7,337,293 of NW_026642342.1, forward strand.
CACATGACCAGTTAACTCTAGTTACCAGGTGCTATCTAATCTACCAAATTACACTTGTGCTAAGAATCAAACTGGCAGCAGTAATAATAATAACCAAAGCAGGGCATAGGAGTGTATTTGCTGAATTATGACCAACAGACATTCTTTTTTCAAGCTCTGTTCACTATGCCCCTATATTGCTGTTTATTGCAATGTTAGCAAAAGAAAGGACTACTTTGACACACCTCACATACACCAGCACTAAATAAAATCTTTCTAGCTTAAGACAGTGATAAAGGTGGTTTGAACAAATGAGCAAACCACCAGCTAATTTTGCATTGAAATGGATCAGAACAAAAAACTCGATTTTTCTGAGTTTGGTTTCTCCTTTTCTGCAACAGCTTGAACCTCTCTGCTCTGCAACCTGCCTTTGCTCTCACATACATGTGTACTTACTGCTTCGCTGCTCTAACCTTCTAAACTGTGTAGTTAACAAAAGGAACTGCCTCTTCCTTCCTTCCTTCTCTCTTCCTCCCCATTAGTCTGGTACCCCAAGCTGCAATGCCAACCTGGTATGTTTCCCTAGCCGTCTTTGCACTCATTTTTGTTGACTTTTCTTTTACAATTTCAAGCACAACCCCTAATGTAAACTACTTCTATTTATTTAAAGAGGAAAAAACATTAGACAAAACATTTCATGTTGACTACTCAGCTTATAACTGTTCCAGTTATGTACTGAATCTCACAAAACCAACAAAAGTGACAAAATATACTTAATGATAAGATCTAAGAGAACTACATTCCTGCTAGGCCATGGTGCTTTCATTTAACATTAAAGGTTATTCTGTAGTTGTTTGTTTTTTTTTTTACAGTAAATTAAATTACTCTGAAATAAAAATGTATCTTCCTTTAAAATCATAGCAAATTATATTTTGTTAGAAAAGTTCCTGGTATTATTTTTAAAGCAAATGACTGGCAAAATCTGCTTAAGATGTCTGGTTACCTAGTAAAGGTAATAAAATGATAAGAACTGCTTCGGGATTAACAGCAGAACATAACATATTAGCTGCTATCTCCAGATATCCTTCATAAAGCCACATTAACAATACAACAATAACAAGCAATAACAATACAAATGACAGAAGTAATAAACTTTGTGTAACGTAAAATTTGGTTGTAAATTCAATTCCCTCAAAAAGTAAAACGGCTCACTGATTTGTTTCTTTTTAAACAACTTATAATTTCACAGGAAAAGAAAAAGAGTGAATTTCCTGAAGATGATCAATATTCATAGAATCACAGAATCAACCAGGTTGGAAAAGACCTTTAAGATAATCAAGTCCAACTTTTCCTCCCAGTCTAGTAATAAACCATGTCACTGAGGGCCTCATCTACACAGTTTGTGAACACCTCCAGGGACGGTGACTCCACCACTGCCTTTGGGGAAGAAACTGTACATAATATCCAGTCTAAACTTCCCCTGGTGCAGCTTGAGGCTGTTTTCTCTTGTCTTATCCTTTGTTACTTGGGAGAAGAGATGAACCCCCACCTCACTACAACCTCCTTTCAGGTAACTGTAGGGAGCAATAATGTCCTCACAGAGCCTTCTCTTCTCAAACTAAATAACCCCAGCTCCTGCATGGAATCATTTTTGTTGGAAAAGGCTTTAAGATCATCAAGTCCAAATAAGCAGGTTTATTAAAATAAACTATTATATTCAGTGAGGATGATCCATACAGCACAGGGCACAAAGCTGGAACAAATGTAGTTTTAACTGAAATTAGTATTTTAATTTTAGATTGATATTCTCTCCCTCTTCTAAACTGAATGTTCTTGCCTACATGATATTTAGGGCAACAACTCACGAGACCAGGCAATCTGCATTGAGACAGCAATAAAAAAATATCTGATTATCATTAAAACTTGGGCTAAAATTTGCAACAGTCCAGAAGCTGCTCTATGAGGAGTTCAACCACAAACAGCAGTAGGAGTCATAATCTCATCAGCTTTCTTAGTAAGTCAATCTGCCTCTAAGAGTCTTACAGATCCTTTACTTACAAAATTCTAGAATCTGATCATATGTGCAGAAAGAAATTGAGTATTTTTACACTACAACTCTGGACCCAAAAAGCTGGCCAGCTGAAATGTGAAGATACTTGGGTTCCAGCTGGAGAAAACAGTGGCAAGTCAGGAATCTTTGAATCAACTAAGTTAACCTGCAAAAATGCTATCAGTTGTATTTTTGTGAACAGAAGGCAAGTCTGATAAATAAAGAACTTTCTTTCACTCTGAAAATACAGAATAGCAGTGCCAGGATTCCTAGGGCCAGATAAAAATCACCACAGGTAGATAACAAAGTCCTGATCCAGACTAAACTTGCAATGCCAATTCAAATTTGTTCAAAGTATTTTTGATTAATTTTGTGGTATCAAACTCCATTCTTTAAGGCCACACACCAGTTTTATTGTTCTTTCTGCAGACAGCCCAAATGATTTATTTCTTCCCAGCCTCCTCCCGTTTACTTCCTACTTCCCACACATTCCCCAATACAGTGTGGTTGCATTCAAGCCATGCACCACCATTAAATGAAGGCTAGATTCTGCTGATTTCTCAGTCATTACCACTCAGCTTCCTCCTTACCTGCTGATTTCTGTACTGCAGAATTCCTCATAACAAGCTTCCATTGACACTGTGCTGTGTGCTGAGCCTCTTCATCAGAAAGCTTTCCAGGCTTACCTCACCATATTGAATAGCAATCTGCTGCAATAACAGCATGCATGCAGAAACAGCAGAAACCATGCTGCTGCAGTAAAGGACACCACCAAGTAGAATTCTGGCTCTCCAGATTAACTAACAGGACTCAGCTGTGATTGAGAGTAAAGGTTATTGCATCAGCCAAGCCCCAGATTTGCACTAATTCTGAAAAGCTGAGTGACACAAGTGTGGCTTAGATTGCATTAAATCCCAATGCATTGCAGGTGAAGCACTTGTAGGTCTACTTTGCCTTTGAATACATTAGGTCTGTAATCTTGGAACTACCAGATAAGCTCCTCATCAGAAATTTTATGGTTTATTAAGTATAAACTAAAAGAAGTGCTTCAGTGCTTTTAAACTCTGAATTTAACTCTTTAAACTCTTCCTCTGGCATCTGTCTGAAGCCTTAGGTATTCTCATCAGAAGAGCAAAAGAAGACAAACAGCTGTAGTAGAAGACTGTAGTAGAAAAGAAGACATTAGTAACAGCAGCTCTCCTTTGACATATTTTTCTTCATTTATACTCCACCTATTTCAAAGACATTCCGTGTTTACAATACAATAGTAAATCTGCACGCAAAAGTAACACAGACTTCTACATCTGCAGTAGTATTCCACAAAAGGAAACTAAACCAGAACCTAGCTCATGTCCTGTCCTGAGGGGCTTATTAAATAGACAGGCTTTTGAAGGGAGCCTAGATTAGGCTCGCTGTGGGGGAGGGACTGTTCTCTGCTGGAGCAAGAGGGTAAGCAAGCTTCAAGACTGACAGAACTGCATTGTAAAACCTTAAGTTTATTAGCACAAGCATACACGTTAACCTTAAAAGTCACACTAACATTAACCAAAACATCCAGAAATCTGACCAAAGTAGTGCACAAGTTCGTAATACCGTAATCATTGTACTGTGTAGTTGCAAGAGGACCATTCTGAAGTCTCCCAAGTACATTAAGCTACAATATAAAGAAGTATTTCCATAAGATACTTAACGCTATAAGGCAAATTTCTGCTCTCAGTTCTAATGGCTGGCCAACTTCATGAATGCTCCTTAACTCTTGTTCTCAGATTGAGACAACTACCTCAGTGGTATAAAGAATAGAAATGCCCCAACCAGCTCATACATTCAGTAGAATCTGAGCAATATTTTTGCGAATGAAAAGAATGCAAAGAAATGAAAAGAAAAAGGTCCAAAAATGAAATTAACAGAAAATTGACAATGAAAAGAAAAAGGTCCAAAACATTATGGTAAGTAATTATAGGTTTTCTTTAAAGTTCCTAATAACAATCAACTGATATGGTTATATACCATACAGATCATAGCCTTTCTATTTCTTCGATAATTAAGTCAAGAAAAAAACCTGAAAATAATTCATTCTGTTCTCCCAAAAACTTTGTATAAAAAGTGCATTCCATTACAACAGGGTATATTATTTTCTTAGAAAGCTATCCAGACCTAATAGGAAGTTAATAAATATAAGGCAATTCTACGACATAATCCAGTTAAAGATAATTGCACAAAAGATCATTCTCTACAACAAATAATGTCTCATGTATTCTCACTAAGGAATATTTGGCATAGAGTTTGTTCCATTAACAAAATGTGTGGCAGATTAGGTGTCCACCCATATTTCTGGATCTGCAAAATGAACTTTACCTACATGTCAGTTACTTATAACATAACTATACAATTTAAACGAGAACCTGTGGACAATTTCAGTGGTCATACTGAAATAATCCACTCTTTGATCTAATTATAAATTCAATTTATAATTTTTAAAGGAAAGCTTCTGAATAATAATTATTTAGAAACTGTTTTCAATGTCTTATGCAGTGAACAAAAAAGCCATGATCTATTCAAAGGAAATCCCTATTTTCTTGATTTAGAAATCAAAACAGTTCTATTTTTCTTCTAAAATGGTATCTGCCTGCATAAAAAGAGAGTCCTTTTTTAAAAACCAAAACCAACTTACAAACACCCAATGCCCCCAAAAAGCCCCAAGACAACTCACAGTGCTTTTCAGTCTGCAATACCTTTTATATTAGTGTTACAATAGCATATAAGAGCCCTCATTTAGTGTCTGAGAGAACAGTACAAAAAGAGACCAACCAAACTGAAAAAAGGAGGACAGTGTATGGAGGAAATGAAAGGCATTTATTAAAAACAGCTTTGTCCTCAATCTAAGATAGAAAATGTTGATGACGATGGAGAACTTCAAAAGCACAACCATATGGAATTCAGTAACTGTTAGCTATTGTTCAAAACCAGTCAACTTGTACTGAACTCTCCAAAACTACTGCTAGGTTCTATAGCTGAAAAAATATTCATGCAACAGGGAACTGCTATAGCAAGCCTAATGATGAAGGGATTAGAATTTAAAGTGAGAGCACTGGACTTTCTTCTCTGATATCATAGTTCAAATCCCAAGCCAGACAGTAGGATAAATGAGCCAGGGGGCCTTCATTCATTCTCCACCAAACAACACACCACAAAAGATCCATACATTATGCCAGAAAAATGCTCAGCAAGAATTAGTGGCCTTGGAAACAGAAATTCCTGACTCAGAGTCTGGTGGAAGGTCACTGTTCTAACAGTGCAAAGTTCACTTGATTTGCATTTGATATATTGATATGCAAAGGAATTTCTGAGTTGTTTAGGCTCATTTATTTCTTGCAAATGATCCAAAGATGAAGGCAAATATTAATCTCTTTGATTCCATAGCTTGGTGGAAAGGCAACTAAAAAAGAAATTCTTCACATTACTGAAGGAGCTACTGAAAATATATAGACAAACTTTTTTTTTTCATTTCTGTTAAATTAAACAAGAAAGTATCTGTATAAAGGAAAACAGAGTCAGATTTAAAGTTTCCAGTTTCCACTGGAAAAAAGTTACTTCCCTATGAATTAATAAACCTACATCCAATTTGTTAGTTCAGATACTGCTTAACAGCTTCAGAAAATCCCTGTCAGTTAAACATGAACTGATGTTTACTGATTTGATACCCCCACCTTTATTTCAAAACAAACCTAAGATACATTTATTTTCTGTTTTATTCCATGATGCTTGAATCAAATGAGATTAGACACAGTTAAGAAAGCAGCACTAATCTGATGACACTACTCCAACAGATAGTGACAGGCCTTTCATTAAAAACATACAGAAAAGACTCCAACAGTGACTAGATTATTTTCCTTCTTTCCAGAAATCCTTTTATATGACAGAGAGTTCTTAGTCTCGCATCTAATTATCATTCCAATCATATAATCCACTGCAAAGGATTATGCAATCCTTGCACAATTTAGAGATGTAATTTACTGCAGAAACCAATAATGCACTTAGATACGTATCTTCAGTGCAACAAATCAAACAGATGAGTCTCTAAACATTGGCACTGATGACTCCAATCAGCTGCTGGGGCACGAAAAAAAGTATTACGGGCATGAAATTAATGGTTGCTTTCAAGAACGTTAGACTTAGCTGTTGAACTCAGTTTATTACTGAGTGTGACCAAAGGGGAAGGCACAAAAAGGCATTTGCATTTTTATGAGCACTTGATCAAATGCTTGCACACACAGAGGACATTCACTGATCTGGCTCACCATCATAATGACTGCAAACTGCTGAAGGATTTTCCTCGACTCAAGTTTGACAAATATTGTCTGAAAGTGTCCTTTAGCCACATACATGTATCTTTCCCTGGCTGGTTGATGAGCTAAAACCAATTGTAGAAATACAGTTCTCAAGCAGTAGGGACTATGAGGTATGGCATTCTTTATCATTTGAAAGTAAAAACAACCTAAAAACATGTAATTCGTATGTATCTTGTAATTTTTACCATCCAAGGAACAAAGGCACAGCATCTCATTTCTTGAAGTAAATTTCTAAGCTCATAAAACTTCCTCTATCACTAGTACCAGCATTTTGGTTCCCCTTGTGTTGAAGCACACTAGCTGCAAGACTTTGAGGAAATAAACTTCAAGAGAGGAACACAGGACTGCTAAGCCCAGGCAAAAACATCACATAAGAGAATTATAAAATTAATTGCACCATGAGGTCTTACCTAAGAATGATGAATATATTTCAAAGTTCTTACTAACTTCCTCCTTTGCTGAGAGAACGGCATACAGAAATATAAATCACAGCCTCTGACCCCTGCACATAAAACTGAAACCAAGACAAGCAAAACAAAGACGTGACATTAATTGCTGCTGTAGCTAAGCAAAGTTTATCTGCATACTTGAAAAGCTTCCTTATGACAGTGCCAGCCGCTGGTAAGAGGAATGTGTTGCTGTCATCATAAGGAAAACTTGAATCAGGGGCATTCCAGTATGACAATATCATGGTGGTGAACATACAAACAAGACAAGGATGAGAGATAGAAAAACACCAACATTTAGAAAAGATATATTATGTGTGTAAATATTTTACTAAGAATCTGTGAATATTACATTGCATTTCGGCACCCTCTAGTGTTGACTGGTGCAGAGAGTTAAAATTCTGAGAAAAAAATCCAATCCATAGAATCACAGACGCATAGAACATTTTGGGTTGGAAGGTTCATCTAGTCCAAACCCCCTGCAATAAGCAGGGATATCTTCAATTATATCAGGCTGCTCAGAATCACATCCAGCCTGGCCCCGAACGTCTCCAGAGATGGTTCATCCACCACTCCTCTAGGCAGCCTGTGCCAGGATTTTAACACCCTCATTGTAAAGAATTTCTTTCTCACATACAGCCTGCATCTCCCCTCTTCTAATTTAAGACCATCATCCCATGTCCTATAGCAACAGGTCCTGCTAAGAAGTCTCTCCCCATCTTTCTTATAATATTACTAATTGTGGAGATGCTCCTGATGTACACACAAAGAACAGGACTCAGTATTCAAAAGCACAAAATTGGTGCTCCAAGAATAAGAAATATGCAGAAGCACTAGAACTCAATGCATGCAAATGTATTGCAAGAGGTCCGTCTGAATATCTAAGAAAATCCTTATATTTTTTACACAGTTTCCCAAAGATTTACTCCTCTTTGCTTAAAATGAGTTATTTACCATTAAAAGGTTCTTTGTTTTCAGTTATATCTTTGCTAAAAATAAGATTACTACTGCAACATTAGAATGAAAACCTCCTTTTAGTATGGCTCACTCTATCATCACTCACAAAGAAGCTGATGCTTGTGCCATGACTGCAACATTTTTCCAAGAGCAGAAACAAGTACAGTCATGTGAAATGAGCTCTAAGCACTCCTGCTGTAGAAGTGGGAAAGCAGACATTACACCAACTGGGTATTACCACTACTGTTTTCCTAGGCCTTTTCTACTATACTCCAAAGGTATTAGATCACAGACATCTACATGCAAACTTGTCCACTTAGCATGTTTCAAATCTTTTCAATCCCTCTTTTTCTCTCTCAAAGAAATCACTGCATCTTTTCACTTGATAGTAAAGTTAACTTATAACTATCAATTACAAATGAAAAACCTATTCTACATATTCCTGTATTTTCCCCTCAAGATTATCCCTTATTTCTTCAAAGGCATCTGAAAACATATGTTAAAATAGGATTAAGTTTATTTTCTAAATAATTAAAATTGAGTGAGTGACCAAAAAAACCCAAACGGATTCTAATGCCTGAAAAACATAAAATAGCCCTGAAAATTATACAGCATGAGAAGATTCCCTGCATTACTTAACTTGCGAACAGAAAACACATACAATTTTTGTGAAAAATGCAGACCATGTAAAATCTTGTTATAAATAATTTTATCTCAAAATATTACATTATTACAAAGAATATTTTAATCTTACTCTCTGTGGATTTGAGATTACCCCTATTATATAATCACATTCTTTTTAATTCTGAATTTTAAATCCCATTATTAGTCTATTGAGGAATAACTGCCACAATTAAGATCCAAGATTAAGATCTTTCTAAATTTTAAACCCACAAATGTTCGGTTCAGAAACATCTGTGAGCGCACCTAATTTATTAACCAGCGAGTACTGTGCATAACAAGAAAGACGGTACTGACAAATAAATATACATACAACAGCTCTTACCAGAGAAGGAGGTTATCATGGTCTACTATGTGCTCTTAAAATGCAGAAGCTTCTTGGCAAAAGACACACCTTGAGAATTCCTGTGCCCAATCAGCAGTCAGACTTGCCTAGGAGACAGCAGCTGAATCACAGGGAACATAACTGAGCAGCAAGTTTCTTCCCCCCTAAGTCACAGCTGTTTACTGTGTGGAGTGAATTTTTTCACACCTTTTTTTTTAACTATTATAATTTTTTTTCTACTAAGTGAAAAACTTGCCAACTACTTGCCAATATGCCATTATGAAATACAGAAGTTCCTGCTCATGACTCAGAGTTTCACAGGATATTTCTTAAAAAATATTTCTTACAAAAGACTGATTCAAAAAAGGTTACTTATAATTGGAAGAAAAATGCAAAAAAAAAAAAAGAAAAAAATACAAATCACCAAAAACCACAAACCCAACCACTCTCCCCAAAACCAACCAACAAACAATAACAAAACTGACATGCTTACATAAGTGTGAAACTATGCACAACCTCAAAACAGCCTCCAACAATCCAGAGCTCAACAAATTAATAGGAAGAGGTCAATTTATCTACTTCAGGCATCACACTATATTCTATTATGTATTATTTGATTATGGGAGCCACTTAGGAGTTTCGGTTAGGATCATTCCCCACTCACCTGGGTTGTATATCTGCCCTGAAAACATTGATACACTCAAAACCTAGATGTGCAATTGCATCACTTTCCAGAAATTTATCAAAGTGACTTTTTTCTTTAGCCGTAGGTGTACTCACCCTGATCAGAAGATCACTGTATTGAGGGGTTAGTGATCTGCATAGCAGGCACAGGCCAGTTTTGTGCTGCATGTACAGCTTGGTTGTCAGACCTGTGCTGTGCAGCACATTCCCCTTGGCTTCAGGATAAACTCATCCAGCTGGCTGTAACAGAGGAGCCTGCAGGCAGCTCCCACTCAGTACTAGCTATTACACCACCTGTGTGTCCTTGTCTTTAAAAGTGCAGCAAACAGTTCTCAAGTGAACCAACTATCTGCTTGACAATAGATATGAGAACTAGAATTGGTTTTAAAACACCCTGTAAGAGCTCAAAAGGCTAAAACATCAGATGACCTTTCCATGGACAGGATCTCCCCATGTGCTGAACTCTCATTTGAGACATGTTTGATTCCACAGAACTCCACATCTGGAAGGACATAAAATTGTCAGCACTATCCTTTTTCTTTACAGCATGAGCTCCAATAAATGGTATTTTACAATGCTCAAATCCATAATGAACCAGTATCTCCTGGTACAAAATAGATCACTAGATTGCTTTTAGGTATAACCCCAAGGAAGAGAGGTATGACGTCTGGAATGTTAAAATCTATAAATTGAAAAGTAATGATTTTATCATTTATGTAAGTACATTAAAGCTAAGATGCAGATAGCTTGCAGTTGTAAATAAAATATTAGCACCATCAAAATTGCTCTCCATATCCCAGGTCTTAGTTTCTCCTTCACCACTTCTTTTGTTCACCTGGCCCTTCCACTGTACTCTGACATCTTCCAAGAATTCTAAAGTAATCCCTCTAACCCATAAGGCCTCTAGAGAACTAATACCAAATACAAAACCTGCCAATTTCCCTTCCAAACTAGCCATGAATAGTGTTTGAAGGTAAATTAATAAGCCGTATTCCCACTTTTATACATACTTCACACATAATAGCATACATTCTCACAACGCTAAAAAAAAAGCGAGTGATGATTTTGTAAAAAAGATCTTGAATAAAAGCCGCTTGTAACAAACTCTGATTTGAAATGTCACTGAGCCTGGATGTAAAAGTCTACCCAAATCTCTCTGATTGTTTTGCTTTCCTGCAGAAATGACTGGTACCTATTATTAATTTGGATATAGTTTTATATCAGTTCTGAATACAGGAAATGAATTTCTTGGGTTGTTAACTCAATGCTTACTGCTGCCAGCATTTTGGAAATAAAAGTAACCCCCTGAAAGAACAAAGGACATTATTCAGTGCGAGAACTGAGGAAAATTCACTGCTGATTTAGAGTGGCAGAGCTGACTCTGCGCATTCATCACAAAGAAGCTTCTGTGTTGGTACTGCCTGCACAGAAGAGCCTTTGATGTGCAGCTTTTCATTTCTTCATACTGTAACTTCTGCAGGGTGATAAGTTGCATTAACTTCAATGACTGGTTTGATGAGACAAAATTGGTAGGAAGAATACAGGACAATGATGAAACAAGGATCAGTTATAAAAATCACTTGCTAGTTCAATGTTCCTCTACTGTGGCTATAAAGAGATAAAAATGTTTTCCTGATAGGTCACAGAAGCGTAGAATCTGAATTGTGTTCTGCTTTTAACCTAACTGCAAAACCCTAACATGGCACTTACTTATACGTTACCTAAACGAGCTCCAAAACAAACTTTGTGTGGTTTCAGAATACTGTTTGCGTTTTTTTTGCATCTGTAAGTCTCGAAGCATTGACCAAACTAGAATATTCTATACCATATTACACTAGTATACAAGGCAGCTGCCTATTTACATAGAAATTCCAACGAAGACTCTCGAGAGCAAATTTTAATTTCATGGTGTACAGGGGACTTTGCTGTTTTCACTGTCCTTACATTACATCTATCATCTTAATTATATGAAAAATTAAGTCTTGCAACTGTAATATAAATTAGCCAGATTTCAAGATGGCAATCCAGCTGTGCTTTGCCACCTGAAACTCCATCTGTGTGCTGTGCTCAGGGCAGCACTTTCAGGTAGGCCACAACTCAGCTCGTTAAGCACAAACATCCAGGCCCTACTCCTAAACCTCAGGTGCCAGGACCTTGCGCTGGCATCACCTACACATCACTGCTTACCAGAACAATGCCACCAGCATGACAATCCACCCTTGCTTTGCCACCTAAAACTCCATTTGTATATGGCTTGAAATAGTGGTGCTCTGAGGCATTACAGAAACCAAATTTGAAAGCACAACCCCCTGACCCTACCACATCTGCTGAAGTGAGCAGCTCCAGAGAAAATGCTTTCACTACCGGAGCATGAGAAAAACACGGCACCCAAGAGTCTCGACCCTGAGAGGCCAGAGCCACCAAAGAAGCTCCACGTCCCCATGAGGCCTTGCACAGAAAGCAGCCGTGCTCTTAAGGGGCAATCAGCTGATTTATAGGGGGCGGTGCTAGGAGGGGTGGCCCTGAGTGGGTAAAACATCGCCCTCGGGGCGTGCTGAGTAGGGTACAGAGAGGTTGGTTGTGCCGGCAGGTGAGGAGGAAGGGTCGCATAGGAAAGTAGAGGGAAGGGGTGGGCTCAGTTCTCGGCCACAGGGAGACTGCTCTGGAGCGGCATTTTCTCCACAGAAAGCAAGGAAGACTTTTTGCTGGCCAGGAAGGACAGAGTGACCCAGGCAGAGGTCCTTCATAAGCATGCAGCTGGGCAGGCATCTGGCTGCAGTGAGTGCCAGAGCCTGTCAGCCATGTTAAGACAGTGGCTGTGTAAGATGGCAGCAGGTTGATGATTTGCTCTGTGGTGGCAGAGCCGTAGGAGAAGGTGGATGAGCTAAGGGGCATAAGGGAATCTGAGAAGGAGGCTGATTGGTGGACTTGCACTCTTACTGTCCTTGAGAGTAGCAAGCCAGCCACCCAAAACAGCTGAACTTTAGGATCCCCTGCCTTCTTGCCACTGGGCAGATGGAAGGAACCTAGGAGACAAGGGAGGTTGGAAATGGGTTACTCCTATCCCCCAGCTGCATGACCTTCCCAAGTACCCCTTTACAATAATGTCCTGGGTTCAGCAGTAGCAGTCATGTTTTTTTTTTTTTCCTTTGTGCTAGCTGGTGCAGTGCTGTGTTTTGACTTCCAGCCTGAGAACAGTGTTGGTGAAGTCGATGTTTTCAGTTGTTGCTACATGATGTTTACCCTGACCAAGGACTTTGTGAGGCTCATGCTCTGCCAGGGAGGAGGGGAAGCCGGGAGGAAGCAGAGATGGGGCGCCTGACTCGGGCTAGCCAGGGAGGTATTCCATACCACAGCATGTCATGGCCGGGGTGGGGGGTGACTGGGAGTTACCCGGAAGGACACGGGCTTCCGGGTGGAACTCGCTTTCTTGGCCGGTGGTATTGTATTCTCTTCCCTTGTTATTTTCCCTTATCATTGTTGTAGTTGATAGTTGCGGTGGTGATTTGTGTACATTGGTTGCTGGACTGTTCTTGTCTCAACCCGTGGGAGTTGCACTCTTTTGATCCTCCTCCCCATTCCTCCGGGAGTGGGGGAGAACCCCGGTGGGGGGGGGGACACGGACCTCGATTGTTGTCAGCTCGGCACCACTCACTGGGAGTGAGTGAACAAGTTACCTGACTGGGTTTAAACCACGACAAATAGATAGGAGGCCCTGGTACTTGGACATCAGAAAAGTGAAAAAGGTGATCATAGAATCACAGAATGGTTTGGATTGGAAAAGACCTTTAGATCATCCTGTTCCAACTACTTGCCATGGGCGGGGACACCTCACACTAGACCATGTCACCCAGGGCTCTGTCCAGCCTGGCCTTGAACACTGCCAGGGATGGAGCATTTACCACTTCTTTGGGCAACCTGTTCCAGCGCCTCACCACCCTCACAACGAAGAACTTCTTCCTTGTATCCAATCTGAACTTCCCCTGTTTAAGTTTTAACCCATTCCCCATTGTCCTATCACTACAGTCGCTGATGAAGTCCCTTTCCAGCATCCTTGTAGGCCCCCTTCAGATATTGGAAGGCTGCTCTGAGGCTGCTCGGATGATAAAGGATCATCCAGGTTAGAAATGTTCCCACAGAAAAGTGAGAGAACACCTGATTTTAAGACTGGCTGTACTATAAAAACAGAAGAGTGGTGGTGATCAGTGACTCCACACTAAGGGGAACAGTGGGCCACGTATGCAATCCTGATAAAGAAAAATCTGGAAAGTGAAATACCTCCTTCAAAAGCTGCCTTTTCTGCTGAGAAAGAATGGGAATGTCCCTGCGGAGCTGGAAATGCTGTTTGTGTGTGATGTGCTGCTGCTGTGGGTTCTGCCAGCAGAGGCAGGATGCAGGCTTTTGTCCTGGCTGAGTTACTTATGGGTGTGATGGGGTGAATACTTGCTTTTTTCCCCTCAGAATGGCTCACAAAGTGTTGATGCATTGCAGGGATGTCTTGTGCTCTGATTTCTTCTCCCAGTTTGATAGTCCTGTATTGTTTAGAGAGGAAGTTGCTGTGCAGGAGGTAAGTTACGCTTGCAGTTACAGACTTGGTTTTGTTCTTGCAGGGCCTGTGACATTGTTGTCACATGGGATGTTACTGTAGAGCTTGTGATCCCTCAGAGGACAATGATCCCCTCTGCTGTGTATCCTGGAGCAATCCTTCCCAAAATAGATTCACCTCAGGGTGTGTGCTTTTGGGTTTCTCTTCAATAACGTGTATGTGTGTGTGAGTTGCAGCTTGCCTGCTCGCTGCACTTCAGCACAGTGCCAGGGTGTAGTTAGTCTCTGACCTGGGCAGGTCAGAGAGTAAAGCCAGTATCAAACTCCATTCTGAGCATAAGGCCAGGATTTATGTTGCAGCAATGGTTTCTGGCTCTAAATTCTGGGAGCTCATCCATCAGAAATACTAGGGAAGAAGGAAGCTCGGGGTTTATTCCCTCAAGGAAAGTAAGAGCGAGTGAGTAACTCAGGAACTTAGGACAGCACAACATGAAGTGTTTCTGATGGAGGTGGTGGGCTTACAAACACTAGAAAGCCTTCACCCTGGAGTAGTCTGTGTCAGTCACAGCCCACATGTTCAGGAAAGGCCAATTTTAAAGGATTTCACAGAGATGTTGCTGAAGGATTGGCAGAATGTGCCCTTTGGAGGTGAGAAACTGCAAAGAGCTCCCAGCTGTGTAGTCCATGAGGCAGGATCTCTTTTGGGGATCTCATTTGTCACTGTTCTTGAATCTCAGAAGTAAATACCAGGACACAGAACCAACATGTTTAGCTCCAGAACAGTAATGAAAGGGCACCTAGTGGGTATAAAGGGGCACTTTGTGCTCTCCTTTCTCCTGTGTGGCTTAACTGCCGTTCTCTCTCTCTTACTAGATGAGAAGGTAACAGGAAATGGCTTTTGGCCATGGTGATTTTCTTTAGCTAGTGACAACTGGATGGATGGTAGCTGGAGACTGAGTTAGAGTCAGGTAGGAGGAAAATGGGCCTGGGATGACTTTGCTGGTGTCTGCGGGGCAGAGAAACAAGGGCAGCATTACTTCTAGAACCTGACTACAGGAGCTCAGGGGGCTCAGCAGCAGAGGCTGGGATGGAAGGTGCAGTGTGAGTGCAGAGGAGTTTGATCTGAGACACGCAAGACCTTTGGCATTTCACTTCAGCATGCCCATGTTGCAGCCATAGTGCTGCAGGGAGGCTGCAGCAGAGGTGCAAGGTGAGTCCTGGACACCTCTAAGCTCATCTCTAAAGATCCTGCTTTACAAAAGCAGCCAGGATCTAGTCTGGGCAGGCAGGACAGGGGCCCAAATCCCACTCCACACAGATTTCCAGCAGAAACAGCTCCCGTGGCTCTGAAGGGTTGGGGTTAGGTCTGGTTGGAGTGAGGGTGAGGGTTTGTTTCCAGCTGCTGGAAATCCATCTGTAGGGGGTTTGGAGGGTGCAATCTTTCTTGCCTTAATTTCTCACTCTGTGTCTCGAGATGCTTTACTGACTGACCGTGGCTGGGAGGGGAATGACTATGTACAACACTGCTGAGGAAGTGATGGTTTTGTAGAACTGGAGTTTAGAATTCCATGGAGCAAGAAATTCCTTCAAGCTCCCAGAGCTCGAGGAGAGGTAGCAGACTGATCAGTGACCCTTCTGTGTAAGAGGAAGGGTAACAACTAGCTTCAGAAAGGGGAGCAAGGTGGGTGTGATTTTGACAAGAGCAGCAAAACAGGCGACAACTGTGTTCCTACAAGAACGTGGTTCATGGTAAAACTAAAACTCGCCCACAGAGACCCTTATTCATAGGATGTGTCATTCCCCTCGAGAAACATGTACCTTGCTCTCCCCTATTGCATGCCCCTGTGCTTTGAGCAGCCTGGAATGCTGTGATGTTCCCGCAGCACCTCCCTGCTTCCACAGCTCGTGTTTCCCCTGCACCCCGCCTTTCTTTTCACCTCACAGCAACAGGCGCCGCTCGTCCGCTAGGCCAGGAGGCTTTGGGCTGTGCAGGCTGGACGTTCCCGGACATGACCTTGGCACCAGAACTCCTCACCTGGATGAGCCATGTCTGTCCCTGCACAGGGATGGACACATGGATGGGCAGAGGAGCCCCAGCCATGCTGGGCTGTGCAGAGCCGCAGAAGAAAGAGGGCTGCCTGTGCTAAGGCCGATGCTGCCACCTGCCCTGTGACAGTGTGAGGAGTGCACACCTCCAGGACGGACATGGCCACCGGTTGGGGATTTGGGCCCTGTTTTGCTTTTGGGTTCATTTCTGGGTTGGGTTTGGTTGGTTTGGGATGTGTTTTACTTGTTTTGATGCTGTTTGACTTGGGTTTAGGTTTTGATTTGGGTTTGGGTTGGTTTGTGTGTTGGTTCAGGCTTCCATTTCTTTCAGGCCCAGCTCCTGTTCATTTGCAGCTCCAGCTCACAGACACCTCTGACCAGTTTGAGCTCCCAGGAGCTGACTGTGCTACATCTGTCCCTTCACAAGAATGGACAGAGGAGCCCCAGCCACAGTGTGTGGTGTGTGAAGCCCCAAGAAGCAGCCGGGCTGCTGCCCTTGCCTGCACCTGCCCGTGGTGCTCCAAGGACTGTACAGGTCCAGCTTGGGCACAGCTCCAGGTTTGAGCCTCCCTTTCTTCTTGGTGGTGGGGTTGTTCTGAGGTTGTGTTTGGTTATGAATGTCATTTGGTTTTGGGTTTGGATTTGGTTTGACTGGGTTTGGGTTTTGATTTAGGGTTTGGTTGTTTTGTGTGTTGGTTCAGGTCCCCTTTTCTTTTAGCCACAGCTCCTGGACATCTCCAGTTCAGTTTTGGCTACAGCTCATGTCGCTTTCTGCTCTGTGTTCAGGTCCATCTTGTAGACAGCTCCACCTTATTTGCAGTTTCATGTCAGTTGTTTGCCCCCACAACAGCTTGATTTTTTTTGCAGCTCCAGCTCATTTATGGCTCAGGCTTGACTGCAGCCTCAGGTCTCTGTTTCTGTCCCCTTTTTTTTCCAGGCCCAGCCTCTGGATGGATCCAGTTCCATTGTGGCTGCAGCTCATGTCCATTTCTAACCCTGTTTGCTGTTTCAGCCGCAGCACCAGTCAGTTACAGCTTGTGTTTGTTCAACTGAGGCTGGCCTGTGGCCAGGTCAGAAATCAATCATTGTCATGGCATGCAGATGAATATAACCTGTCATAATTGCTCACTGTCCAGCTCTGGGCTAACGAGCACCCAGGACTCCTGTGGTTGTACATGCCTTGAGTAAATAAAAAGTTGAAGCCCAAATAAAGTGTGAAAAGCACCTTTCGCCTGTCTCAGATGTTTAATGCAGCCTGGTGCATGCCGGCATCCCAGCATTTGGGGACCAACGCGACTGCACCCCCACCCCTATCCCACAGCCCACCAGCCCCCGGTCCAGCCCTGACCCCAGAAACACCTCATAGCGGCTCGCTTCTGAGCCCAAAAGTGGAGGACTTGGGTTCTGGCCCAGGCACGGGGCCGGGGATCTGTTCTAAGGCCGGGAAATGCCTGGCTGGGTACGGCCCCGGCCCCAGGTCGCGAGCACCAAAACACCCTCCCGAGACCCGAACCGACCCTGACTGAGCCGCAAACTGGCCCTAGTTGAGCATCGAACTCCCAGGTGCGGTGGGACGGCCCCGGGAGCCCCGGCATGGCCGGGCGGTGCTTGGGAACTGGCTGGGAGGACCCACGGGGCGAGCCCTGCCCCGGGTGGCCGCCAGCGCCCCGAGCGAGGACGGAAGTCACCAGCTCTAGACCTCAGGGCTTTATTCCCAGAGCCCC
The DNA here is from genome assembly GCF_028554395.1 of Pezoporus wallicus. NCBI lineage: Eukaryota > Metazoa > Chordata > Aves > Psittaciformes > Psittacidae > Pezoporus > Pezoporus wallicus. The sequence continues at coordinate 7,355,079 of NW_026642342.1, forward strand.
GCCGCACCTCCGTGGGCTCCCCACCGGGCACCGGGCCCCGACCCCCCCCGCGCCTCACCTGGGCCCCGCTGGGAGAGCCCGAACTGGCCGCTGCGGCGCCGGTGGTGAGCGAGCCAGATAGATGGCGGACAACGGCGGCCGCCGGTGCTCAAATCTCCTCCGCCCCGCTCCGCGCAAGTTCTCGGAGCTCCGCCCCTCGGCCCTGTGCTTGCACTGGCCGAGGTTGGGAGGTTTAGTGACCGCGTTCTACGCTCCCCGCGGCCCTAACGGTGCAGCGGTTGCGCCGGCGTCCGCTTCCCGGAGGGCTTCGTGGCAAAGCTGTTCCTGGGGCACGGCCGGTAACGGGGAGCGGTGTCCGAGATCGGCGGTGTCCTAGCTCGTCGCTGCCTGTGGCCGCTGCTTGCGCCGGGCCGGGGCTGTCCCGCCGGGGCTTCGGGCACAGTAGGAGGTCGCGGAACGAGGGTGGTGGCTTCATGCAGAGGCCGAGCCAAGACGCCCTCTAGCTGCTTGCTTCTCCAGGACAGCACTGCAATAGAAGGAAGGACCCCTCCGTGTCTCAAATCAGCTAACACAAGCAGCGTGTAATGTCACCAAGCAGAATCTGTACTCTCCTATTTGTTCATTGGGGGTTGTTTCCACTTGGGCTGTGGCTGGGAGGAAGTGCTCAGCTGCACTGGGACACCATTACCTAACTCATCTTCCTGAATTGTGCCTCTACTTCTCAACAGTGACTCAGTAATAGGCTAGGTATGCTGATATTTATAGCCCACCTCAAGACATTTGCTAGCTCTTCCCTAGTCAGTAGGCTTTACTGAAGATGTTTAGTAATATAGTAATACAAGCAGAATCCCTTAGTCTATAGGATCCCTCCTTTCAATAACTTGTTTTGATGATAGCATTAATATCTATCCCTTGCAGACTCGTCTTAACTGAGACAATATGGCCTGCATTTCAGCAGTAGCAGTTACCTGCAGCTTTTCCATTTCAGCTTGAGCTAAAGACATGTTTAGCATTTCTAAAGACTCACATCTCTTCAAGGAAATGTGTGTGCTACATAATAGAGAAATGAAACTAAATTACAGATCATATGCATGTGATTTGTTCTAGGGTAGATTAGAAATGATATAAAACATCTGTCCTCAAATGCTGTATTCTTTAAAAGTCACTTTGGAAATGACTGAATAGCCTGGAGATGGAAGATTTACAATTATGATTACAGACAACTTTTGGCTTTGTAAACTTTACTGTCTTCTCCCTCATCTGAAATGCTCTGTGCCTGCTTTAATCCCAGTAGTGGGTTTTTTTCTTACAAAAGGAAGAAAAATTAGTCTGGTATGTGAGACTGTAACAGGGGAAGGGGGGGTGTTAGGAAAATCCACATATCCATTTGTAAATCAGCCCTCTACAATAGTTAGCTGTATGCACTTTGGGAGCTCAGTTCTCCACAGCACTGTTCTGGTTTTAGGTTGGCATAAGGTTAGCTGTAAATAAGGCTGAAATATGGACAAATCTTTTTAGTCCCATCATCTCCAAAAAGGCAAAAGATCAAAGAAAGAAGCTATAACAGAGAAGAATAATCTTATACTTGCCTAAAGAAAACCTTCTTTATGTAACTCACACTAAAGGCAGCTCTCTTTTTATGTGTTGGCTATGAGATGGCACGTACTCTACCTGTCCTGCGTGATAGTGGCACTCCTTGATCTGCCTGTTTATAGCCCTGACCAGTGCCCATGGTACTGCTGACTGGAATCAGAACACTGTTGAATAAGCTTTCTTCCCTCTGCTTGGGGCTATGGTAAGCAAACAGGAGTCTGTCTGGTGACTGTTCTCTATTTTCCTGACTCTGCAACTCTTCTGTGCTCTGACTGATCTAGGTGAGAAAAGGCAGCCCTACAGACAAACAATGGAACCATCCTCACATTGAGCCAGTCCTGAAGGCTCAGTACGGCAGCAGCTTTTATCTAGTTTTGCAGAGCTTTTCAGTGCTGCAGCAAATGAGAGAGGAAAAGAATGTGGCATCTCTTTTCACACTAGACTTTCCTAGGTGGTGGTGGTGGCAAGGTGCCATCAGTTTTGTGGAGGAGGAAGGTGCACATCCACCCCTAGTTTGGGAGAGAGACCACGTGCGCAAGTTATGCAATCATCTTGAATTTAGATTGCTGACCAGAATACTCTCCAAGTACTGCTTCACTATTTACTGCTTTATAGACCTCAGTGCAAGAATTCTATTACAGCCAGAAAGTTAACACAAAGCCAACCAATCACCCATACAATCCAAGTGAATCTATCTACAAATCCAGGCATCTCTCTGTGAATAACCTTTGGTATCATTCATTTGGCCTTATTCCTGAATGTAGCTCTGTACACAAACCTCCCTCTTGGGTGTGGAAACATATGTGGCTCCATCTGTCTCACAGCTGGCGGTGCCTTCTTGCATAATAATTGTGCAGAATCAAAAACAATGTAAGAACTCACCATCAACACTAGAGAGGCTTGCACTTTGGCTTACTTTTCTAATATAAGATATCTGTAAATATATAGCCAAATGACCACATCTGTTGTGGAGCAGAATACAACCCCATAAAACCCCTCATGTACTTCTCTTTTCTCCACAAGCCCAAGGCCACAGGCCCTTAGAATCAGAACAGCCAACATACTTCCTAGTTGTGAGGACAACCTACTTCTCAGCACATGCTCTGATTCAGTGGTTAAGACTACATATTAAACAGCAGCCTTGGTGATAGCACCTCTGACTACTGGAGACATCATTGTTTGGGGCCTATAAAACAAGGGTGGGAGCCAAATTTATCCCCGCTGCCCTGAAAAAAAAAGATACATACAACAAAACCACATCTGAGGAGGATGAAACCATGGTATTTACCAAGTGTATTGGAGGAAAACAGGATATTTACAGCCTGATGGTAGAAGTCAATGGATAACTACTATAGTTTTATGCCACAGATGCGACATTGCCAATAAAGAACTCAGGGGATAGCATGGTTAGGTTCCATTTGGAGCCTGAAGAACTGGAAGTGGCACACTGAGATTTACCCAGTTTCATTCAAATTGAAGTATTTTCTTCAAACATATGTGCATTACGGCCAGCTTCATTCTGCATGTTGAAGCTATGCTGATATAATTGGAACAAACACTGAGAATTGAATGAGGTTAAAAATCCCACTGCTTTCTGTAAACCGGTTTTTAATGCTGATGTTTTCACTCAAAAATCCAGTGTCTGCTTTCTAAAAAACAAGTTTGAACACCAAAATTTTCATTGGTCACGTTTGGGATATACTGGATATAAACATAACCAGTGAGTTGGCAGCTTGCTCTGAAGATAAATTTACACTCCCATTTGAGAAAGGAAAAGACTATTCCACTGGAAGAAGCCTGATGTTTATCCTGCTTTTAATTGATGTCTCCATTATCTGACCTCTCAAATAGACTACAAAAGCAAACATCACAGTACGTTTCTGACTAGCCTGTTCTCCCCCTGTCCAGACCAAGGTATTGATTTCAGTTGAAGATTAATCAATGCTGAACTATAACTGATTGCATTCAGTGTGAATTAGGTTCCATTTAGAGTCTGAGGAACTCAAACTGTCACATTGTTTGGGGACTGCTCAGTTTTGTTCAAACTGAAGTGTTTCCTACACACACACACACACACACACACACACACGCATCACTCTAATTCAGTGTGAGAAGTCACTTAGTATAGCCAAACTGTGGCATTCAGTGCCTCTATTGACATTGCAACCCAAATTCCAGCTATTGAAGTTCTCAGAAACTGGAGTAAAAATAGCATGTATGCTTCTCTGGCCTGGTGAAACAAGCCTGTCTTCTGATCACGTAACAGGTTTTTTCTACAGACTGCTGCCTAATCGCTAATATTGACATTGTGGTGCATAATATAATGCTCTTTTGCAGCATTGTACACCAGTGTGTTGTTTAAATATATATAAGCAGCATACTGCTTAAGCAATAATTTTTCTTCCTGTAAGCAGCTGCAAACATGAAGAAAACATTGGATCTGTATTTCCAGGTTATTCTTCTACGTATTTCTTTCCAGAACTAGGCTAAGGCTGAAAATTAACTTCCACAGCAACATTCTAATATCACAATCAAAATTAACTGTGTTTCTGAAATTACATCAGCAGCTGGCAGCGCTGGAAAATTCTTCATATATAAAGGCTTCAGGATATATTTGCCATGTGATTCTGAAAACCCAGTTCCTTCTTTTAGAAAGTCTTGCTAATAACTATGAGCAGGAGAATGCAAAAAGGGCAGAGAGAACAGTGAGTATACGTGAGCATATGCCATGATGTATCAATAATCCTTTGTTAGTTCTTTTTTATGCTGTCTTTTAAAAGATACATAAAAAGTCACGTCTGTCATCTTCATTCACTGGCAATCCAGCAGTTTTCATGATTTATTTTCTACAGTTTTTCATGGTTATAGGGGAAAGTTGCACAGACATAACACACTCTATTTGCTGTTCTATGAAACTCTTAAAGGAAAAGCATTGGCATATCCTCACATTTCGAGTCCTTTTGAATATGTGACTAAGTCACAGAAAAAAAAGTATCCTGGGCTCACTCCAGGATGCAATTCTTAAAGGCAACTCCCAGAATTGGGAAACAAAAATCCCATCTGTCCCACTAAATATGTTAAGATGAAATGAAAACTCTGTCTTCTAACATTTAGCATATGTTCAGATCTTAGGATTCCCACCCTCCACTCCCCCAAGCAATTTAAATATATCACTGGAATTGGATTCTCTTGCATAATACGAAATGGCTGTTTCCTGTAAATGCCACATACCCTTTCTCTTGTAATGCAGTGCATTTTGAACTGTTTTTCACACATATTTCAAATGTTGTTTCAACGTCCTCTTTATGAGGGTTACATTAGTAAGTCTTTTATAGGGTCTCAGTCTGATAATCACAGGTGAGTTGGATTATAACCTAGAGGGCTAGTTTTACTGTTCAACAACAGGCAATCATTGTTCTGACTGTGACAAAGCTTGTTAATTACTTTCCAAGCTCTGAGAAGAGCACATTCTTAAATTAAGTGTATGTTCACCTTAAGGAAGTAGCAGATATCATAATCTTAGATTAAATTCACTATTAGCTTCCTGTTCTGGAAATAACTGTTGCAGAATGGGTAATAACTTCTCCTCTGAACATTATGAATTTGGCTTTGTAAGAAGAAAGCCAGCTACTCGAGTCCTGTCATTCAGTGCTTGTTCCTTACAAACAAAAAAAAAATCATTAGAAGGTAAAGCCATTCAAAGAAAGATCTTTACACATTGTTACATACAAACTGCCATTTTATTATTCACATTTATGTCAGAACAAAGTCAAAACGAGAATCCACTGTTAATATGTCCACCACAAACCGACAGATGCAGGGTCTACACATAAATTTAACAGTTACTTGAACAAGTTGCATGCTTTCCCCTTCCATCCTTCTTTACATATCAGAACGGGTCATATCCATTTGAAAGACATAAGCCTCAAGCTACCCACATCAGACTCCACTAATGCAAAAATGTGGCTAAATATCTCAAAATATGAACCTTGTGCTGTAGTCTGGATAAAACACAGTATCAGACAGACTTCTGTTTGCTTCCTTGTCTGTAACTGATCTATCCTCAGAACTTGAAGGACAACAGGAAACAAAGTTGGTACTGTACTAAGCTGGATTTAGGAACATTTGAATTCTGCTTGGATATACTTGAAGCACATGTGTGTTAGATAATCACACACAGACTTGGCTTTGTGAGCACATAGTAGACTGCTTTGCTCACATGGCAAACTAAAATTAAGATAAGATTCCAATGTAACTGGAAGAACATTGTGGGAAGGAGTAAGGAGTTTATTCTTAGCCAGAAATTTTTGTCTTTTGAGAGATGGAAATTTAAAAGATTTTTTTTTAGAAGGAGAGATGGACAATTTAATAACATGAGTAAAAATAGGGTGTTTGAAATATAGATCAGCAATCATGCTGGGTTATACAGAATTCCTATTTCTTTTCTGGGGAGAAACACATCCTGTTAATCATTTGTTTCTTCATGAAATCAACTTAATCAATGAAATTTTGGCATCACTTTATCACTGATAAAATGAAATGTTGTTCTTTCCACTATAGTTACTAACAACCTAACTCCAAATCCAGTCAAGAGTTGGAAAATTAATGTGTCAAAACCATCTCCATCAGCTCTCACTGGTATCACATCACAAAAAACACTGCTGTTTCCACAAGGCTGGTAAGACCAAGTTCATCCAAGCTGCAATTGCAGCAAGACCAAGGACTTACAGCATGATAAGAATGCAACTACTTGAGGTTCGTTGTGTCTAAACTTGCACAAAAAATGAGCAAAACATTTTCCAGAGGATTTTCAAAGCACTAGAGGAAGGTTGGATTGTGTTTGATTACTGAAAATAAAATCTGAAACAACATTAGCCTTGTCAGGATAAACAACCTATGAATGATGCTCAAGATCCTCCCTTTGTAGTGAGGATTTAATAGTTTTCATTTTAGTTACGGTTGTTACACTTAAAAATTGAGGCTCTAACTAAGCTTTGTGTTATATGCATAATATCCAGGTTACAACCCAGGAAACAAAAACTGCACTCTACAGCTACATACCAAGACTTCACATGCATTATCGCTTGAAAGAAGCAAAGCCTCCTGGCAATACTTCCTTAATCGGTTCATGAGCAGTAATGAAGCCTAGCTCCCTGATGTACACTTGAGTCAGAAGGTTCCTTCCCCAGGCTTAAGTAAGCTAGAGAAGTAACATCTCCTCCAGATGGAAATTAATCATTAAGCCACATTTATCAAGTGAGAGCAGCAAGGTGGCTGACTCCTGTGGCAACTGCTAGTGCTAGTGGCCTGAAAACGCTTCTATATCTTTCATGCACACCTAAGATGGTTGGATTTGCTCAGTTGTCTAAATTGGGCTGCTTACATTAAGCCCTAAAGGCCAACACACCACGGAGACCAACACGCACTGCTGTGATCCCTCCTCCAGGCTTACACCCAGCCTCTTCCAATAAACACATCAGTGAGTTGCTGTTCTAACCACACGGCTGCTAAGCTCCCTGATCTTACTCACTCCAGCTATGTAAAACGTATGCGGTCACACATTCACACATTCTAAATGAGTCACTCTGCAAAACTGCAGAAGTTCTGCTTCATTCTATTTAGGAGTGAGTAAATTTCTCAAAGGGATGTGAAAAATTTCACATGTGGAAACTGATTTTGGATGCACGTGACACTGTTTACACACCACTCTGAAAGTAAGCTAAGGACAGAAGCCCATGCTTTCAGGGATGAGCTTAAACAGAATTGCATGTTGGAGTTGCATCTTTCAGAAGGCAGGGTAACCTACCTACCTTCTCACAGTTTGAGACTCATCTGAGCATAGGGTGCATACCGTACTTGAAATCTCCCATTTGAGACTACAGGTACTGTAAAAAACCACATCACAGCATCTTCTTTTTCTCAACCTGAATTTATTCATGACCTCTGGTAATGCTGCTAATATTGACCTTTAGCTTATGTGCTATTTTTTTTCTGGTTCCTGTAGCTTAATCCCTTGACATATTTAAAGGCAGTAATTGTATCTTGTCTCAGCCTTTATTTATCTAGCCTAAACAAAACAAATCTTTTAAGCGTCCTCTGATATGGTAAGCCATCCATTTTCGAGATAACTGGAATGTTTCTTCTGTACACCTGATTCAATTTGAATGCACTTGCCTTGAAAACTGACAGGATTAAGTCATGCAAAGTGTTCTCCACAGCTTTCACGAGGACCAAGCACAATAGAATTAACTGCTTCGTTGTCTCTCCAGTACGTATGTGGATGTTCCCAAATCTGAAATCCAGTTTTCAACAAAAGGCTTATATCCTTCCTAACAAGCACCTCCAGGTATTGATATGACCTGTCCTGTCTGCTCTTTTTGTTTGCAGATCATCCTGCTTTCTGTTCTTTCTCAGTCTTACATATACACCACTGTCTCAAACCTCAATTTCGTGCTTTTGCTCTTCCCACTTTTTTTTTTTTTTAAAGGACATCAGCTGCTCCTCTCTTCTTCTTTCCCTACTTATTATCCCTTTTCCCCATCCTCTTCTGGTTTATCTTGGATATTTCCCAAGAGATTCTGTAAGCTACAAACTTCAGATAAGCCTTTGAGCAACAGACATACTAATGTTTATCTCCTCAAGGAGCAAAGGCTGCTCCACTCTCAAGAAAAAGAAGGCTTATACAAAGTCTGAAGTTGCTTACCACAGTCTCCCTGCTGGCTTTCTTGGTCAAAAGGTTGTTTCTATATCCATTTGTCTGTCCAATGGTTTTGGTTAAAATATCTGACTTGTCTCATTCTGCTTCATTGTTTGTGAAGTTATAAATTTATTCAGGTACAGTTTGATAGAAGAATATTAATAAAATCACAGTACTTTAAAAACCGTCTCAGAGTTAAGTGTCAGCTTTTGCTAGGATGGAATAGGGATCCCCCAACTACTGCACTTTACATCATTACAGAAATTTACTTCTACCCTTTAATAACAGCAGTACGGACAGACTCATTTTATTAACTTTCAGAATAAGTACATTTTATGAGCTAAAAACTATTCCTTGTAATGTCTTGCTCTGATTCTAGATCCACCACTTAAAATATGCTCAACTCGTGACAAAAAAAAAAACCAACCACAATGCCATCGTTTTTGCTGATGGTATTTATCACTCAAGGCTGAGTCACACAAGTCAGAGAACAAGTTATTTATAGGACACCCTTAAGGTTTGGGGGTTTATATGTCTGAAGTTATTCTCCCTTCATTGAAAAGCTCTCTGAACACATTAGCAGAGGGAAAAAGAGCACTGTATGTGAAAGCACAGCCATCATCTCATCCCATTTTCAACAGTTTATGGTAACAAACTGTATAAAACATTAGGAACATTTATTAAAAGAATAAAATCCAACCAATCCCTCTTTGATCTCTTATACCACATACTAAAGAAACCCATACAGTTTTTTTTCCCAGAGGCTTACATTACATCTAACTTTAGCCCTTCTGCCAGGTCTTCATTAGTCTGACTACTTAGCCAGACATATAGGGAAATTAATGCTGGCTGTTTAACAAGCTGTACTTCATCCATTCACAAACATTGAACTAAATGACTTTAAAATGCACTTCTGAACTAACTCTAGTCCCAGAGCAGAATAGCTACAGATTTAAGCCCTGGAAAACTGCTTTTCAGCAGACATATTCCCTCACCACTCCCACCTCACTTCCTGTGCAGTGCATGGAACTCTCAACCTTATTCCTTCTGAAGGAAATAAAGGAGAACCTGGTACATCCTCAGGATAGCCCACACCAAGTATTACATTGTATTACATTACAAAGTACTACGCTGTGAAATTTAAGGAAAATATGCTGTTTTCCTACCAAATTAAAAGTGCCCTAACAATTTCTCGAATTATATGGGTTCAGTTCCTAGAAATAAAAAATACTTTAAAGGGAGAACATAAAGTTCATGGCCACAATTTTGGGGCTAGTCTATATTCATTCATTCTTCTATATGCTCTTGAAGTATTAGGAAGACTAAAGGAAGTGAATAAAAACTTAAACTTCATGGGCTTGAATTCTGAAATGTCATCATTTTTAATTCTACTCAGCATTCCTAAAAACATGCATTTATATAAAATACCTTAAGACAGCTCCTCTAACTTTTCATGGTGATTGGAGAGAAACAGAGCATGGTGATGAGACAGTCATTTGAAGAATGCATAAAAGAGATTAGGAGGAAGGAAGAGTAGTTCATAGCAAGAAGCAAAGCAGCATACTGCAATTGTGTCTCTGTGTTTTGAGCAACTTCTGTAGATGGCCTTGGTCAAAGGATCTTGGTTCCTTCTGTCTCACTATTCAGCATCTCACAAACAGCCAACTGATAACATGTTGTACTTCATGAGTCCTTGAATGTGGGGCTGGCCTCTGCGTCCAGCTCTCAGCAGCACCACGGGGCATACACAGCATGCTTTATTCACATGGTATTCCCTGAGCCAGGGCCTCAGGTGGGCTCTATGCCACTGTCTTCTGTTTCTCAATCTCAGTTCTCCATTCAACAACATGAAAGGGGGGTTGTTTTTTGGGGGGGGGGGGGTATTTGTTTGGGGGTTGTTTGAGGTTGGGGGGGGTGTTTGGGTTGGTTTTTTTTTTATTTTATTTTTATTTTTTTATGGATTTGTTTGTTTGTTTAGTGTGTGCGCGTTTTTTATTTGGGGCTTTTTTTTCCCATTCACACAACTTGAGGAATTTGTCAGACTGAAGGATCCTACCTGTTACTTTTATAGTCCTCCAAGGATACAAATATCCCTCTCTCCCCATGAGCATGTAATACATCCATCCATCACAGCAAGTTATCAATTAATAATTTTATCCCACAGCAGGAGAATTTCAGAGAAGGAGAAAGAAGTGGATTAAAATGGTTCAGAATCAAAGTTCCCAACTGAAAAAGCCTTGTTTTCACATTGCTTGAAGGGAGAAAATACATTTCTATGAGGTCATCTGGGAAAGGGAATAATGTATCACTTAGATAAATAGAGCATCTAAGAATGGTAACTATTTCATAATAGGTTGGTTAGTACAAAAGTTATTTCACAGGCAAATTGTTTGCTATTGTTTTATAAGGGCTAATCTTGGCACTACCAAAAGATAGCAAGTGCTTGTTTAAAGAACACTATAGGGTAAACAAAGCCATGAAACCTACATCTGTGTTTCTAATGTGGAGTTATCATCTCATTGCCTGTATACTGAAAACTTGTGTAATGTAGTCACGTAAATATTTGAAAAAGAGAGGGCCACTACAACCATAATAATAAGAGCAAGAATCCAACACAGTAGTTCCAAATAGAAAGACAAATGTAATTTTTAGAAGCCTGACTGAAAAACAGCAGCAGAAATTATACCATCTCACCTTAATGTGCCATAAAAGAGCAGAAAAAAGCAGTTATATCGGGAAGGGTGGTTAAGTTTTTCTGTTGCTCCTTCTTACACAGAAAGCCATTGATGAAATTTAAGGAGTGTTTTCTGTTCAAAGCCTGCACAAGGAAAAGTGCAGCACATGCTATGGGGGTGGTATCCTGAGAAGAAATGAGAGCTAGAAAATGTAGAAACAAGGGCTTCATTTTTTTGTCACACATTTTTCTCTTTATTGCAACTTAGGAAAATCCCATTACATGTCTTAGTTACACCAAGCTAATAGGAAAAGTAAGTCCAAACCCCAACAGAACAGGCTTTGAGCAACCTGCTCTAGTGGAAGGTGTCCCTGCCTGTGGCAAGGGGTTTGAACCAGATGAGATATAAGGTATCTTCCAACCCAACCCAGTCTGTGATTCTATGTAAACAAAATGGTTCAATAGCTGTACTTATTCTTACTATTCAATACGCATCAAAGAAATAATCCCATTACGTTTGTCACAGTGCAAGACATAAGTGCCAGATGAAGTTAGTCACTCCCAGGTTAGGAGTTCACCTATACAGAGACAGAATAAACCAGTCTTTGTCTGTTATTTAATCTTCTTTGGAGTTTACAAGGGCATGTTCTCACTGAGTGGCATCACATGGCCTACAGAAAAACCATCCTCTGTTCGGTCCTAAGCAACTGAGGGAATTGGGAAAGAAATTGGACTCATGACCTAAAACTAAGTAGGTGGCATGCAACCCTTCATCTTTCATGCAGTGTTTGATTAAATCACTGGTAGAGTTTTCCAGTACTCTCAAAATAATGTGTCTGTTGTAATTAACCTGAATATATTGACTCTTTTCTGTGCGACATCCTGTGCCAAGCTGCACATGATCCCTTCTCACTTTCTGAAAGTTGAGTTTAATATGTCTCATGTACGCATACTATAGGCTTCTGCAAGTCTTTCTTATTTTATTTTGGAACAATTCTCACTCAGTTTTTCACTAGCTTCAATGTGCTGTGTATAGCAGGAATGCAGAATTCCAACTGCAAAACTGGAATATATGCCATATATTGGAATATACAATTGGAACATATATCCTACTTTTACTTGCATCAGTTCGATGCGACTACTCTTTACCCCAACATCTCCACATCCCACATTTCTCCAAGATTTCTGCCACTTACCCAACCTCCTCCTCAACTCCCATCACACTTGCACAACTCCACACTACATTTGTAGCTTGTGTCTTCCAAGCACCTTACCTTCTTAAAGGTATTTTATAGGAAAGGACTGCTTCAAAATGTATGCTTGTTAATGCAAAGATTCAAGGTTATTGTGCTATTATGAAAGAATCCCTTATATTTTTGAAATAATTCTGTATTTATTTCATGGATATTCACAAAGATTGTAGCCAATCATCTATTTGCTTTTGGGTGCTTGGAGTTTCAAAACGTTGGCTCAGACAACTTTATGCACAATCCTGGGAGTTTGCCTGTGCAGCATTATTCATTTTCCATTACCCATATATTTTTTGAAGAAAATCAAAGAAAAAAGTCATCCAATGAGTTGTGATGCTCACTTCAGAAATAGTCACTGGAAAACAGTGTTTGGGTGCCTTTTAGGGGAGACAGAATCAGAGTGGTTTTGGTTGGAAGGGACCATAAAGCTCATCCAGTTCCAACCCCTGCTACAGGCAGGGACACCTTCCACTTGAGCAGGTTGCTCCAGGCCCTGTCCAACCTGGCCTTGAACACTGCCAGGGATGGGGCAGCCACAGCTTCTCTGGGCACCCTGTGCCAGCGCCTCAGTACCCTCACAGGGAAGAATTTCTTCCTAATGTCTAATCTAAATCTCCCCTCTGTCAGTTCAAAGCTATTCCCCCTTGCCCTATTGCTACACTCCCTGATGAAGAGCCCCTCTCCAATATCCTTGTAGGCCCCCTTCAGACACCGGAAGGCTGCTATGAGGTTTCCACGAATTGCGATTGAAGCAATTAGATATTTACATTATAGATATGAACTATAATGTAACCAACGGACCTCCAAAATCCCTCAGCCCACCGCACGCCTTGATAATCCCGCAGTTTGGGAGACTGAAGGCACAACAGCGTTACCCCATAATCCCCTACCATCCCATGGTTTTCGCGGGGCAGCCCGCGCCTCAGGCGGTGACGTCACACCCCCCAGCCAGTGGCGTCCTCTGTTTACCGGGGTTCATTGCATATTCATGAGGGAGGTCCCAAGGCTGCTGCTGAGGCTCCAAGCGGGGGGCGGAGCCAGGCTAAACTCCGCCCCCTGACCCTCCGCCTTCCTCCGCAGCAGCCGCCGCGGTGCGCGTTAATGCTGAGTGCCGGCAGCCGCGGCCCGGCCGTGCCCTTCCTCCTGCCGGGCGCGGGCGGCGAGGATGAGCCAGAGAGACACCCTGGTGCACCTCTTCGCCGGCGGGTAGGTGACACCGGCCTCGGCCCTCTCGCCCTTCTTCTTCGCTTACGGGCTCCGCGGAGCGGGGCGCTCGGTGCATGCCGCCCTGCAGCTACCCCCCGGCCTTACCGCTGTACACGGAAGCGGCTCCGGTGGATTTTCCCGCCTTCTCTGGGCTGTGCGGGTCCTGCCCGTTGCTGCCGGCGACCGCGGCCTGGGTCGGATCTTCCAGGCTGGTTGTGCGCGTTGCGGCCCAGGCCCGGGGGTGCTCCGGCTGCTCTGGGCCTCGCTGGGAGCCTGAGGCGGTGCCTGCCGGTCCCGGTCCCGTGTGTGGTATTCTGTTACAGGCAACACGCGAGGGGAACGTGGGCCCTTGAGGAAGGGGAGTGGAGGTTTCCCTTATAAATAGCCCGTTTCCTTTGATCCCAAGCCTGGAGTTCCACCGTTATCTGGCGTTTCTGTGGAGAAACATACTGAGCCCTCCTCAAACGCGTCGGGGAGGTTGCCCAAGCGGGCCTGTCCCCTCAGCAGTCCAGGAGTGACGAGCGGGTAACGCTAGTGTCTAAGGGCCGCTGTGTTACTTGAATGCGGTTCGACACTGGTGCCTACTGTTTGTAGGTGTGCGGTTTGACGCAGTCATGGAGGTTTCTGCCCATGAAGGCAGAAGAAATCGGAAAGACTAATATAGTTAGAATATGCGGCCTTTGTAGCACTGGTGAAGTTTGAGGTAACTGGTACCTTTGCAGGTGTTAGTCTGTCTTCATCTCATTAAGCTTTGTAATGCTTGGGATGTGTGCAGTCACACAGTGCGTGGTCCTTCCAGGGGCTCCTAGCTTAAAAGAGAAAGCTGGGGATCCTGTTTGGCTTAATTATAGAAGTGTATATGGGTTATGAGTATGGCTGTGGAGAAGTGAGAGGAGCGACAAGACTGCATCCAGTGAGAGCTTGGATTTCCATTTGTGCTCCTCCTTGACAAAGTGAACTGACTGCCTCTGGGCTGGAGTGTTTCATAGGGAAGGATCACGCAGTGTTTTACTTGAGCACGTCTGGGTGAGTTGGATACACGTTAGCAGTTCCTCTGCTTCCAGCACATTTGCACGTTTCCAGTGTTACATACCTGATACAGGCTTATGTGCGTGCTTTTTCCACTCCCTGAACTTCTGACTCTCTGTTTAAGAGGCGAGCGATTATACATCAGGAGGCCTGAGATGAACAAGTGCGTGTTTTATCTTCAGCCTTCACATCCCTGTAAACAATCAGAAAAACTGGAGTGCTACCTTATTTATTGTAGCACTTGAACTTGATAGCTCTAAACAGCAGAGATAACTAGGCAGAATCATAGGTAATGATAGAGACAGGTTTATAAACCTGAAACTTAAGACCTGGTGAAGATTGCTCAGCTCAACTTGTTCATAGCTCGTTTTTGCACAGCACTCTGGTCTTTGCTTAGCTGCTGGCCAGTTGGGTAAAGGGTTATGCTGCGAGGAAAAGGCTGAAAGCTGTTTCTTCCTGTGCCAGACATGTGTTTCCGGTGCCTTTAGTTCAGCAAAGCTTTCTGTGTGTATTTAGTTATGTTTAGTAGTAGAAAAGTTACTCAGGGTCATCTCATGATTTGTTGGCAGGCATGGTGGAGTACAGGTCACCTGAGTGTTCTTTAGTCTTCAGTGAAACTTAGGGAAAGGAAGGAAGTTTTGTTTTCCTTTAGCTTTTGCTGGAGACTGTATGAGAACAACATTATTATCTCAATCTGCTGGCTTTTTGGTTGTGGTTTGTTTTTTTTTTTTTTCCTTCTTTCTATAATGTCTATATTCAGACTTCAGTTCCTGCTTTCTGTAATCAGTGTAACTGATGACGCTGCTGTTTTAGTTATGCAGGTGGGGCCGGCCATCATGTTTTTTTTCTAAAGCTGCCTAGGTTGTTTTATGACCCATTCAGCAACTGATAGCCTGCAATACTTTGGGCCATTACAAGTTTATGTTGGGAGTTAGTGTCATATATCTAATATTTTTTTTCTCCTGATTCTTTTTTTTTCCTATCTCTGTGTCCTTATCCCTTTCCAAGAGGTCTGACAGACTCTTAGCAGTGCTGGCCCTGGGGGCAGTGATGGTGGGGGAGTTACTCAGCACTAAGTGCTTTGTTTTTTCCCAAGTAATTCATACTTAGGTAGCTTCATTTTTAAGAATCACATCTCTGTTTCATAAGTGCATATTAATTGTGAATACCATCAATATTTTGTGGTAGAAATATTAACTATGAAGTTTAAAAAGAAAAAATAAGCAATGGTTTTGAATAGTTTAAATATAGTTTCTAGCACCATCGCTGAACTGGTGCTTTCCCCTTCTTTTTTGATAAGAGGGGAAAGTTCACCTAAATCATTTTGCTGGACTAGTTCATGCATTAGCCAGTGCAACAAGTACTACTTCATTTACATGTAACCCCTCTCCCATGCACTACTTGGACCTTCCTGACTTTGTGAAAATGAGATATTCTCTCAAGTTGTATATGTAAAAAGAACAGCCATCACATTTACAAGTAGGAAATACATAGCATGAGAAGAGCATCACGCTTTCAGGAAATAAGATAGAAAAAAACAATGATTTTTAATAAAAAAAATGGTTACTAACTTTTAAGAACATATTCGTTAAGGCAGTTTTAACTGATAGAACGTGTAAGCAGTTGATTCCATGGAATAACTTTGCTGTCACCTTAAAGCATAGTTTTCTAGACTGTGCAAAACTGCCATGGTGCAGTACCTACTGAAGAGTACGGCATACTTGACTGGATCAATAGTGTAGCTGCAGTTCAGGTTCATGCTGTGACATGTTTGAAATCACTGAAGTCATGTTTTGTTGTGGTAGCCCTATTTGTCAGGATCTGTTTCCACAAACTACATAGTTACCACAGTTGCCTTTGCTAATAGTATCTTGCCAGTGTGGCAACTGTTACTAGCTGGATCATGATAGAAAATTATGCTTCAGGTGAAACTCAATTTTACTTTTGTTCCTTCTGAACTACTTGTTTGCGTTGCACAGAACTCATTTCAGGAGTTGAACTGTGGATTTTTTGGCATATCACCTGGTTTTCTAGCTCCTAGTCAAATAGCAGCTGTTGTCTCTGCTGGCAGCATATTAGTTGTATAAACTCGGGTGCTTTTATTCCAAACCAAGCAATACATTGAAGGTGCTGCATCCTTAAATTACAGAGTCTTGTGATTGAAATGTAGGCTTTAGATGAACATTTTAGTTCAAGTATATTAGTTGGGGGTTTTGTTATTAGAATACTTAAGCAACAAAAAAAGGAGCAGAAAGACCTTAATGTTTTGTTTTATAGAGAAGATTAGTGTATTTTGGATTAATTTACTTGCAGATGTAATTGGTATATCAAATAAAAAATGTGTTGGCTACAGAAATAATTTCCAGGTTTTTATGATTTATTCTTCGTTTTCAGAAAGCTTAGGGCAGTATATTTGTATCACCAGGGCATGAGAACTTACCTGTTCCCTCAGCAGAAGGAGGGACTGGTTTGGGTTAGGAGGTGGCTAGCTGCTTTTCTGAGCTCAGGGTTGGACAGTCTTGGGTTTACTTCCTAAGTCTTCCTTTGCTCTTGGTGTTTCTTGCAGAAATTTGGCTGTTAGTAACTTACTAAGTGAGAGAGTATAGGGAGGAGTCTGTTTAATTATCCTGATTATAGAACTGTCTACAATTGATCTGTAATGCCAAACACTGATTTTCTGACAGAGGTTCTTAACAAATCCCTCCAGTGGCTAAAATAGCAAAGGCTCTAAAAATATATTTAAGATAAATGTCTGAATTCTTTCGAAAGATCAGACATGGTTGAAATGTATCAAGTAAAGGTGAAAGACCCTTGGGGTTGTTTGGTGTTTTTTTAGATCTAAGGTGATATCAGTTAAGAATGTGGCAGGTAGTATACGGACTTTTTTTACTCCATTTCAGAAAACAGCCAGTTGGTCTATAACTGAGTTGCCAAACACTTGGACCTTAGAAAACCCTTGACCCTAAAATAGATTCCTGGCATAACCATGGATGTCTTTCAGAATGTGTTCTTCCTGTTACAAGGCATAAGGAGAAGGTTAGTACCTTCCTGTTGAAGCTTCAGGTTATTTTTGTGTTCAGATACTCTTCTGTGTGGAATAAGACAGTGTTTGTTTAAAGTGCAGGGCAGCTTGGGTTTTGCTCCATGAGGTTACCTAATTGGAAAGAAATTGCTGTTGGTACTCAGGAAACCGTGAAGTTGGTGTTTCTCATATTTCCTGCTAGATGACTGATGCTTTCAGCTGTTTTACTTAATGCAAATGTCATTATAAATGTTTATTTACCGTAGTTCCTAATAGAAGCTGCTCCACATGTTGATGTTTGTTTTGGATAATGAAACCCAGTGATGCTTGTTCCCCTTGTAGAAACCCAGAAGTGAAAAGAGGAAAAACACATGTCAGCACATCAGGGGAATTTTATTTTCACACTGATAAATAGAAATAGCAAGTTTGATTAGTATTTTTAGTTTAAGGATGTTAGCTTAACTTAAACTTCCCTAGTTTAAGGAAAGAAACATAATGGTGAATAAGGGGGTTAAAAGTTTCTGTCAGTACTTCTAGTAGTTATATTAATATTAAAGATGGAAAGGTGTATAATATACAAGTTTGACTGTATAATAACAGGAATCCCCTGAAAATTCAGGATTAATGAGATATAACTTTCAGGAACAGTAAGAATGTACTAGCTAAAGCCCTTAAAATCCCTCAGAAGAACAATACTGTATATGTTGATGTAAAAGTTACCCTTCTTTTTTGAGACAGCTCTATGAAATTGCTGATAAATTTGGGTCCTGAGTTTGCAGTTAAGTGGTGAAGAGATTTGAAGTACTTCTGTTTGCATTTTGTTCCTTTTGGCAGAATTTTGAGCTCTGTTCTCTTGCTGTTTCTTTTGGTAGCCAGTATTTGCATGGGACTTTAATTTCGATACAGGAAAGAGAAACAACTGGTAAAATACATGAATGAATGTAGACCAAAGATAACAGGGTCAAGGGTTATCTTTGAGTCTTTAAGACTGGTTACAAATCCTGTGAAAGGTGAGTCTGAGGCCAGTATTATGCAGCCTTGTCTTTTAATTTTTGTAAGATACATATTGATCTGAAAGAATAAAGTTGTTGGAAGTGAGAGTTTCAGTTCTAGGCCAGCTGCTACTGAGAATATTAACCTGCTTTGGGCATTCATAGACAGTCTAGTGGCTGAAGTTGAGACCCTCATCTGTGCTAGAGGTATCTAGAGGTGTCTCTGCTGTTAATTGCAGGGTATAAGGTAATAGTAGGAGATACTCAACTATCTGGGACAAAGGCAGGCATTCCTTGGTAGATACCCTACACTTTTTATAATAAAAGGTGTTCTTGTGCAGACATCTTAGTAAAAATAGAGCCTGGGATTAGAATACCAAACTGGATTAGGTTTTTAAGCATGTATTTATTTCCTTGCAGTGTCTCACATATAATACATGATTCTCTGGCAGAAAATGGTTGTCAGTGCTGCAACTGTGTTGCATTGCTAAGGCATTTAAAGCTCAAATAGTTCCAGGTTTGGTTTTGTTAATCCAGTGAGGTGATGGACTACTAAATGCACATCAGGGATCAAATCAATGGTTTTGCTTGATTGGGGTTTTATGTTTGGTTTATGCTGTTTTTTTTTTTTTTCCTAGGTTCTTCTCTCCCGGGATGTCAAGTAGGCATCTCTGTCTAGTCTTAGTGTTACATTTGTTGCAGTCCTGCAGATTAGATGATTCAGATGACACGCGTTTCTGTATTTGTTTTTCTGACTGCAGTGTCTCTTGTGCCTTCTCTTACAGTTGAAGATGCAGACTGAGATCTCTAACTTGACTGTGTCAATAGCGGGATTTTAATCTTTTTACCAGTGTGCTTAATTTTGTGGATTTACCTATTGATCTGTGCTCTTCTGCCCTTCAAATTACTTGGGACTTAGAAGTCGGTTCTTGTGCCCTTCTATGATGTGTTTCTGATGAAAGTCATCCTTGCAAGGTTTATATACAGTTGGCAAAGCTGAAGACGGCTTGTAGTAAACATTGTTTAGAGCCAAATGTGCTATTTAGGATAGGTAAAAAGAGCAAGTCATCATTTGAACAGCATTGATTAGAAACTGGTGTAAGCATTCAGACACAGGAGTGCCTTGGGTTTTGGCCTTCTTCGCTTCAATTCATACTCTGTCAGCAAGAGTATATTTCTAACCTATTCATTCTACCACGTGAAACTTGCCTAATACTGGAGAAAAAGTTACGCATTACCAGGTGCTCTCCCAAGTCCCAGTTTGTTGGGGCCTAGCACATGACTGAAGATGCTGAAGCCCCGAGTGGTTTAGGTAGTACAAGTTTCGTAAGCAATTAACAAAAATCACACTTGTGTTATTGAGAAGAAATATAACAGTTTTCTAATTCTGTGGAGATGTTTTTCTGAACTGTGCTACTTCCTAATTTGCGTTAAACCACAATTTATAAGGTAAACTCCTTAATTTGAGCTGGTGAGGAAGATAACAGGAGTGGTGGCAGTAGACTGCTGTCAAGCTACAGAACACTTTGCTAAACTGGAGCTGGTGACTAGCTGTTAATGGCCTACCAGGACTCTGAGCACAAAGTAGTAGCAGTCTCTTTATCTCTCTCAGTATTTCTAGTAGTCTCTTAAATAAGCAGGACCGGAAATGTATTTCTAAGTAAAATACACTGTCATTGATGCTGGTGACAGAGCTGCGGGCATGCTGCTTTGAAGTAGCTTATTTGTTCAGGGTGCATAGTTATTGAATGCTCCCTCTTCTTTGTTTTCCTACAAGCTATGTTTATTGACAGTTTCTCATAAACAGATTTTTGTTGAGCCTTGCTGTGTTTATCTTCAAGTGAACTAGATATATCAGTGTAGTTCCTGGATTATGCTTTCACTCGGTGATTGAGCTCAAACTCAGTAGATCTTGTGACTACTGAGCAAGGTCTGGTTCCTCCACACTATGGGACTTGTTTTGTTCTGGTGAGGGCATACCTCCAATACTATGTTCAATTTTGAGTTCCTTCTTACAAGAAAGCTATAGGGATGCTGGAGCAGGTCAATGGAAGGGCAATGGAGCTGGTGCAGGGCCTGGAGCACAGGTGTGATGGGGAACAGCTGAGGGACCGGGGTGGGAGGGGGGGTTAGTCTGGAGAAGAGAAGGCTCAGGGGGGACCTTATTGCTCTCTACAACTGCCTGAAAGGAGGGTGGAGCAAGGCGAGTGTCAACCTTTTCTCACAAGAACAAGAGGAAGTGACCTCAAGTTGCACCAGGGGAGGAGTAGGTTGGATTTTAGGATAAAATTATTCATGGAAAGGGTTGCCAAGCATTGGAACAGGCTGCCCAGGGAAGTGGTGGAGTCACCACCCCTGGAGGTATTTAAAAGACACTTAGATGTGACACTTAAGGACATGGTTTAGTGGTGGACTTGGCAGTGCTGGGTTTACAGTTGGTCTCAATGGTCTTAAAGGTGTTTACTAACCTAAATGATTCTATGCTTTCTCTATTATATGGGGCTTTTTGAGGGCTGGGAGAATGAGGTATTACTTTTAGACAGAGATGGGGAATTTTGTGAAGACTTGTGAGCAGCTTAGAACGACATAGCACTATAAAACTTCTCTCGATTTTTAAGTAGCAATGTTATGCCTTGAAGATGGGGGAGAATTTTAATCCAGTCTATCACTACTTAGTGGAAAACATTCAAAGTATTCTCTGGTTCAGCTGAGACATCTTAAACTGCTTAAAGAAAAAAGAAAAACAGCCAAGCAAACCACTCAACAACACTACAGTAAAATGCCAAGGGTGCTGATTATTAGAAATGACTTGGCTGGCAGATTGTGGTGTAGGTAAAAGGTGCACAGGTCCCAAAGGGAGGCAGGTGATCTGCTGCTTCCTTCTGATGCATGGAAAAATAGTGCTAGCAGCTGCTACATCGGCTGGTTAAAACTAAACAACTACTTGCTGTAGGCTTGGTTAAAAACAGCAAGCACTGAGTGGCTGTATGTCTGCCCTCTTCCCCAGTAACTGAGCTGAATGCAGTGTTTAACCCATCCACAGTGAATGTCTGACTGAGTGCTGTTACAGTTGGGCACCCCTTGTGGTCGCTCGGGTATGATGCAGAGGAACATGCAGGATACAAGCTCAAGGTCAGTGTTAATCTTCAATTCTAGAAAGTTTTTCCAGTGTGACGTAGCTGTGGAGCCAGTAGCATTAAAGGCTCCAAATTCCAAGCCGTCTTGAATGATGTAGGCCAAGTTTTTTTCCTCCTCCTTTCTTCTCCCTTCTATAGTGTTTATCTCATTCATATAAACCATACCATGTGCTTTCCCCTGCTGTTACTTTGCTTGAAAACAAGTCCTCGTGTAACCTGTCCAAAATCCAATGTAGAAAGATCTTTAAGTAGTCTCGAGGACCAGAAACAGAGGGTTGCAAGACAGGAAATGAACTCTAAAGCCAGCTTTCTGCGTGGCCTGTCCAGGCATGTTACCGTACAGCAGCATCTGCTTTGAGCTGCAGGAGATGAAACATCTTGCTGTCTATCTTGAAGATGCTCAAGCTCTAAAGCTCCATGTCAAGTGTTTTTGAGGGCTTGCCTACCTGTGCTTCTCATGGTAGTGTTAATGTCATGAACCACATGTTACAGGCTCCTACTGCTTCATACACTTGCTAAATAAATATTAGCACATGTAGCTGTCTCTTCATGCAACTCTTATTTTAAGAAGTCTATTTGTAGCTGAGCATCAGGAGAGTAAGCAGACAGATTGCTCATTCAGAAATGTTTAAAGATGCTACTCTAAAAGCTGTGTCAGTAGCACACACTGGAAGACTGGCATCCATCTTCCTGTGAAAACACCTTTTTCCAGACTGACAAACTTAATTTCTTTCATCTATTCAAACTTGGAAAAGAGTATAATGTTCAGTTTAATGTTAGAGTTAGGGGTGGGACAAGATGCCTTTAGGCTTAGTAATAGGGTACATCTAGGTCACTGGGTTTAAATGGAGCATTAAGTGAACATCAAACATTATCTTACATTGCAGCTGTTTGGCATGGTCAGTTCAGTTCATACAAATAGATTTGTTAGGATGCAGTGTGTGTGTGTGCTTGAGCCTTTCATGTTACAGCAAAATTGCTGATAACTATCATGTCAAAATTAAACACCAGCTCTTGTTACTGCATCAGAGAAGTGAATGTTGGGCCCTTTGAATCTAGTACAAACTGTATTTGTGTGTTAGTGGATTTCAGGCTGAGCTGTTAGTAGCATTAGTACCTGAATGGGTTTGGTGGGGTTCTTTCTTGGTTATTTTTGGTTGTTGTTTTTGACTTTTTTTTTCTTTTAAGGATGCTTATAGTGTTCTGGTCTTGGTTTTAAGAAGGTATTTGGCAAAGTTAAGAATACCTTAAAATATTCAAGGGAAGCCCCCCCCCCCCTTTTTTTTCTTTTAATGCTAATGTCAAGGGATTTGAGGTTGTCATTTGGAAACACAATTCACAGTTTCGATGTTTTTCCCTCAGGCTGTATGTGACTAGGTAAGGAGATAGGAATGCAGATATTAAGTCAGTTATGAACAAGCACAAGAAGAATCCTCTGAGCAGAGCTGCTAAAAGGCATCAGGTTCCTGGCTGTGTTCTGCTCCAGCACAACAGGAGTAACTCCAGTGTCAGCAGAAGTCATGTGTGGTTTGCCTTGGCCTGCTCACAGGAATGAGTGGTGAACTGAAACAAGATCTGCAGTTCTTGACCTGGTCAGCCACTAAAGCTCTTCTGCCTTCCTAGGTTCTACTCTACAGTATCTAGTCTGTCTTGCTGTAGTGAGCAGAACTCAGGAAACACTTGGAATCATTGCTTTCACAGTAGCATGCCCAAAGTACAAATGGTGTTTTTAAGATGCTTTCATAAGTGTCTTAATTTTGTAAAATTGCCAGTTTTTACCAGGTTTTACATGGAGTCCTGTGTGCATAGTGCATATAATATCTTTTTTGTTATTCTAGCCTTAGGTTTTTTGGCACCTTATTGGTGGTCAGGAGGACACTAAACTTTCAAAAATAAAAGTTAAAATTTACCATGAGGAGTTAAACATTTCAGATGCTGAGCTACTTTCCAGAACTGATTTGAACAGCGTGTTCTGAAGGCTGTGCACCTGAACTACTCTGAAGTATCTTTGTCTGTTTAAATTTCCACTCCAAGTTGTGGAGTTAACAAACTGACTTAACAGTTTATTTGCCTTCAAGGGCAAATAACTGCAGCATTGTCATGCATGTTCCATTGTTACTTCACTGGTTGGGATTTGACTGTGTTGGGTATAATGTTAATTACATGTGAATGCATCCTTCAGTGTCTTTGCAGTTAATGTGATGATCCTATTTGCTCTGCAGATGTGGAGGTACTGTTGGTGCAATTCTGACATGCCCACTGGAAGTTGTGAAAACACGATTGCAGTCCTCCTCTGTGACTCTCTACGTCTCTGAAGTTCATCTCAACACTGTGAATGGTGCTACCGTCAATCGAGTAACTAGAGTTTCTCCTGGGCCTCTCCATTGTTTGAAGTGAGTGTACCTGTTACTAGGTTTTGGTTACATTGAGGAGGGAGGAGGAAAGAGATGTGTTGGGCAAATCTCTATGAAAGATTCAGACTCTTACATCTATTGTGATGCTACTGAGATGACTTCCTTTTATTTGCTTTTTAACTGCAGTTAAGTTTCACATTCCACTCTTCTGAACGTCCTTCATGCTTGAGTTTGTACTTGGAATTAGCCTAAGCATGCGCACCCTGTGCAAATCACAGAGCTGTGCAAATCACAGCTCCAAACTATGTCCCTAAAACTCACTGTTATATTTAAGCCCAGACTATTTTCATCCTGAAAAAGTGTTAGCATAAGACTATTTAAAACCGTCTCATGTCCAAATTGTAGATGTTGCTGAATATGGGGGCAAGAAGCCCTACGAAAATCAACTGTGCTTCTTAATCTCTCTCAGCTTCCACCACTCCACACTCTTCCTGCTTTTCAGTACCTTCTGGTGGACGTGTGGCTTGTAAGAGGCCAGATTTTGCCATGATCTGGGATGCTTTATTTGCATAGCACCTCACTGAATGGGACCGCCCTTCCTTTCACCAATGCTTCTGATGTTCAGTAGCCAGAAGGCAAGTTGTATGGCCACAGTTAAACTGCTTGTACAGGCCACAGGCAGGTGTCTGGTACCTGTCCAGGATACTATAGATCCAGAAGAAACAGTGGTACACTTGATTCCTAAGTTTCTCTTAAGAAACTGAGGTTCTACCTGTTTTGTATATATGCATGTGTTATATGAGCATATATACATAAGTGTAACACATGATATCGTGATGGTAGTGATTTTTAAGTAGTGTGTTTAAGTGGAATTTACTATAATCTAATGCTGTGCCCTTTCTGATCTCTGGAATATGTTAAGATTTCTTATAACAGTTCCTTCTGTAAGTGTTATGAATGCTTTCAGGATGATGGGCACGTCAAATTCGTCATTACAAAGTGCTTTTGAGGATGTGTTTAATCTTTCAATTATGGCTGCAGAGCAATGCCACCCACAATTAGGTATGACAGGTAAATCGTATCTAATTGTTAAGGACACAGATCTAAGATGCTGTTGGACACATTACATGCCAGCATTCCTAAGCAGCGATGGTAACTTTGCACAGCCACCACTTTAGTTTTGCTTACTGAAAACAAATGTAAACTTTCAGTTTAATTTAGCAGTAAAGCTGTGGTGATCCGGTTGTTGGAAATTGGAATAGGTTTGGAATCTCCTTCAGTGCTATAGATGGCTTTCACCTGTTTGTTCTGATAGTAAATTCCAAACAAAATAGCCATTTACACAAATGCATTGGCTTTACAGAGTTATTGACTTGCTGTTAACTGACATGTCGTTTTGAAGAAATATATGGGATCATTATTTGTGTGTATTAGCCACTGTTTCTAAATAAGCACAGAGTTCTGTTTGGCAACATCTACAGAAGTAGTTAAGAATTAACTTTAAATCTGGTTCTTAAGCAATTGCTATAGCAGTTTGCAGTAATGGGATGCAGATAGTCCTTGTTTCTCCTCCAGTGTCCTGCCATTCTTCTTAAAATACCCTATCTGGTTAGCCTCTAGATTGTTAGATAGGTTGATTTCACTAAAACTGGCTATTAATGGTTATCCTCTTATTGTGCCAGTTTACCTACCTGTATAATGATTTTCAACTTTAAAAAACACAGTTACATAGGAAGGCTATTCCAAACACTTAAGTACTAGTAATGCCTCATTTGAGGTCTCAATTCACTGCTCATATCCCTGTTTCTTTGTAGACCCTTTCCAGTCTTTCCAGAGCTGTGTTTATAGTGGACCTGGTACCATGAGATGTCACAGGACAGTGTAGCCTCAAGTCTTCACATGGATTACAGGTCTTTTTTCTGTCAGTCTCAAACTTAAGTGAGCTGCCTTGCCTGAGGAGGTGAGGATTGTCTTTCCTGGAATGAGTCAAAGTAAAATCCATGGGCTGCACAGCCCAGCAACAGTGCTTGATTAGAAGCATACAGGCAGCAGTTCGGAACTGATAGGGAAGAAAACCCTGCAATCCTTAAGGAAGGGTTACTTCTTGCATGGGAGCTTCCTGTTTCCTTTTACTGTAGTCAAAATAATCACTGTAACTTACAGAAACAAAGCTAAGAATGAGCTCTTAGTTGAATGCTTAGTGGATTTAAATTATTCATGGGGATAGGGAATGCAGGACTTAGTATCTGAAAGACTGCTTTCCTCTGACATGTTAACTTAGTGTTAGGAGTCTTGTAGAATCAAATCAGGGTAGCACATTCAGAGCCATGTTGGGGTTTCTGTCTTACTGAGAAGAGTAGAGAATAGATTGCCCAGCCAGGGCCATCTTTTGCATGGTAAGCATAGAGCTGACATCTTCCTGAGCTGCTCTCAGAAGGCATATGACTTGCTGTAACTTAACCTTCTTAGTTGCTCTCCTCTCTTGCTGTTTACTCTGTCCCTCCCACCCAAAAAGTTCCCAAGTGTTGGGAGCTAAGAGGTGATGCAAGCAATGTAGAATAGAATTAAATCTTTTTCTCCTGACCAATCGACAACCCACAGGAATGTGAACATTGCTGTGCTTAGTAACTTTCCCTGATAAAAGGACACTTTCGTTAACTTCCTAGTAACAGATAATCTAACCATGTATGTTTGTGTTCCTGTTTTTGAAGTATTGACATAAGGCTGTACTTATGCATTTGATTCCTTGATTTCTATGGCAACTCAAGCAATAATGGAATTTTACTTTATGGCAGTTGTAGGAAATGACTAGTTTTTGTAGCCAGCACTGTACTGTCAGCTATTGTGAAATGTTTGCACAGAGTAAAGCTCAAATGATGTAGTTCTGGTAGTCAGTGCATCCCTTAATTTTGGTGTGAATGTTATGGTATTGTCACTCTTTTGTTTTCTAGGATGATCTTGCAAAAGGAAGGTCCTCGTTCCCTGTTCAGAGGGCTGGGTCCTAATCTAGTAGGCGTTGCTCCTTCCAGGTAAGTGCAAATGTGTAAAGTAAAAATAATAACTTTGAAATTTAGGTTGCTGTACATCAAAGTATTTAAGGTTAATTTGAAGAAAGTTTTGCTTCTGCAGTTGTAAATATTGAAGAGTAAATAACCTTTGGTTGCTGGGGTAATTTTGTTGTCTGAGAAATGGGGCCACTCGTATTCTGCAGCTCCAGTCCCACATGCATGCTCCAGCTGTCTCAGTGTTTACTATCTTATGTCCTACTATATTTACTGTTGTGTACTACCCCATATGTAGAGTTTTGTCCAGTTAAGGAGGGAAGTGCTTAAGCAGTCGCACAAGGTTTTGTTCTTCAGTTGACTTGGTGCCCTTCTTTTTTTGTCTGAAGAGAAGATGTTGCTGTCTTGTGCACACACAATCTTAACCTTTCTGGTTTAAGGTCTTTGGATGCTTCTGGAAAACTTCATTTAAGTGGACTGAGCATTCAGCATTGATCTGTCTTCTACCTGAATCTGACAGATGAGGTGGTGTTCTGTAGATCCTTCACATGAATAAGAGGAAAACATAATTCAGGAATTGGAATACTTTGAGAAAATTTTTTTTTTAAGGAATTAGAAATACCTATGGTATTTTCTGGTCATTAATTTCACACTGCTGTTTGGAGTAGATGAAGTAATTCCAGTAGCTTTCTTTGTTCCTGACACCTTGGGGCATCAGCACTTCCTAATCTGGAGAGCCTTGTTTGGTAGTCCAACTGGTCTGTATGTTCAGCTTTGATATGACTTTAAAAGCTACTTCTCTACAGCAGTGGATTCAGTGTTATAAGTGACTGTCCTCAGTGAAAAATATCAATTGCAAAAAACCCATTTCTTTTTAGTGTACTTTATGTTAAATCTTCAATTTCTCTTCTCTTTTTCCCCCAGATGAAATACTTACCTTGTTGATCTTGTCCTATTCTATCCCCCCCTCCCCCCAGCCATACTAAAAATGTCAATTTGATTTACTGTGTGAAGTCTTGTAAATAAGCACATCCTCATGCCCCTCTGGCTGACTCGGTCTTCATCCAGTACTCCAGTACTTCATTTCAATTAAGCATAAGCTAAATGGATTTAACAGCAGCTCTTTGTTTAAATAAGCCACAGAGAAGCATGTTTCATAACACATCCAGTATGCTTAAATGAGTTCAGATTCCATTTTAGAAATTACATCCATGAAGTAAGCACTTCATCATTTTTTTATAATGAAGAAAAACATGTTTACACAGCTAATCAGGTTAATGTTCTGTTCCTGAAAACTGGCATGTTTTTCTTGTCTTGTAGAAGGGTGTTTAAGTTAAAACAAGTTTAAATATGAGGTTTAGATGTGCTTAAAGTAAGTTGGTGGTGGTTTTTTTTTTTTTTAGCTTTATTGAAGGAAAAACAGGCATTTTTCAAAATATATTGCATTGGCATGCTGACTTGGATGTGTAGCTTTGTTTTGATACCAGTTCACACTTGAATGTAGTACAAGCTTGCAGATATTTTGTAGTGTAATCACAAAAAAATTGTCTATTCTAAGTACAGAACTAAAGAGCATTTAAAATATAAATATTTATAACAATAAGTTATAAAGTATAACCACAAGTTTATCCATATTTACATCTTACATGCTAGAATAATATTATAAATATTTAAGTGTGCTTTTTGGTTTATAGAAAATAGCTACATGGTAATTCTCTTGAAATTGTAATGGTATTTAAATGAGTTTAGGTGCATTAGAACAAATCTATTATTAAAGAAATACAGAATACTGGAACTTCAGTTCTCAATTCAGCAGTGTTTTGCGTGTGTAGCTGAACTTTCTAGTGCCACAACCATCATTGCCACATTTCTAATCATCTGGCCTTCCCCTCACCAATTGTTAAATGGAGCTGCTGTGGAAGAAACAGTTGTCAAGTATGATGTTTGGGCTTGGTTTTGCCCATTCCTAGAGTAGTCCCACTACTCTATTTCTTGGGTAGCTTTTTACTGAGGAAGTAAGACTTAGACAACAATCATCTTGAATTGTTGAAGTTCATGGTGCTGCTTGTAAGGGCATTGATGCATAAAATTAACTTGGATTTTGTTCTAATTTCAGAGCAATATATTTTGCTGCCTACTCAAACTGCAAGGAAAAGTTGAACAGTATTTTCAATCCAGATTCTACCCAGGTACACATGATTTCAGCTGGTGTGGCAGGTAAGGATTTGTAATTTTTTAGCCTCATTCTACAGCCATATCTACAAATCACAGATGGCAATAAAAGTAGGAAAAAACAAAACCAAAAATGATTGCTTTGTGTAGTGGATACCTTTCTTTGGCCCCTAAGGAGTATGTGCATGGAAGTTAGCAGTTAGTGTTAATGCAGATCTTTAACTGTGTGTGTGAAAGGTCTTTCCTAGGAAAGCTTGCATGCCTGCTTTTTCAGTAGTAGCTTTGACACGTAAAATGGAAGTTTTCAAAACAATAACTTTTTGCTCTGCAAGCTGAAAACATTGTTTGCAGTGAACTTGAGTTTAATGCTTCATGATTTGTTTCTTTTACCACAACTTGGTTACAGCTATGTTTATCTGACTTATTTTTGCTCTTCTGAAATATGGCAGCAGGTATTTGTATAAATGATATGTAACACTCTCTGCCCCCTCTGCCTTTGTTCAAATACCAGTCTGTGTGAAGTTTACTCTGCCACTGAAGTGACATATAAGAGCAGATTTGTGTAGTTTTCATATGTTTTTATCTCTGGAAATGAAATTTTATATCCACAATGTAACTTTGGTATATTTTAGCAGCTACCAATATTTGTTGTTTGATTTGTATGTTCTGTGCTTTGAGATCATTAAAAGGGGAGTTAAAGGCAACTGAGCTGTTGTCAGACTTGTGCAGGTGTAATCAAAACTTGGACTGGCAACCCTTTACCTGTTGTTGCCCAGGTCTTTCCTACCCAAAACCAAATGTTCAAAAGTGGTTTTATTCTGAATAGGCCATAGACACTTCACAGGTGAATTCTGAGAGTTTTATGGTAGCCTGTTCAAGTTTCTAATGGCTGTCAAATTTTACAACCAGTGAGTATTAGTAATCTGGAATGGACTGCTAAAGGTTATGTCAGAATAATTAATAGGGTTAGATTTCTATTTAATAATTGCTAATCTAGTACAAGAAAAAGTTACATAGGTAGAAAAATCAAGTGACATGAGCATTAGTGTTGTTTAATTATGAAGTTGATCTATAGCGCATGAGAAATGAAATGGCAGTTTTGAATCCTCCTAAAGATGAGGAGAGCAGTTTTGTCTTAAATGGAAAATCAGGTGCTCAGATGATGCAGTGTTTTTCTTATCACCTGGAAATATGTCTTTTTTTTATAGGTCAACAACATGGGAAGTGGGATGGAAGGGGATTTAATGAAAAGTTCATCCTAATCAGTCAGTTGTGCAAGAAAACTGAGTTGTCTTCAGTTCCTCAAGGGGATAAAACATTCAGGGGGGTGAGGGGAAGTATGGGTAAGAAAAACAGGTCTATCCTCAGTTGGAGACAAGCTGTGTACTAACTCATGCAGTGCTGCAGATGAGCGTTCAGAGTATTCCTTATATTTGGAAGCTTTTTCTGTAATGAAAAGAACATGTATGGAGATGTGCTGTAGTGACTTCTCCTAAGTGCTTGCAGATGCAGACTCTAGTTTATCAAGGAGTTCTGTATCTTTTTAACTTGTTTTCCTTCCAGAAGGTTGGTGTTACACACTTGTACTTATGACTGCAGGAGACTGGGGTGAATGTACTTCAGCTTTAGTTGCCAGTTTTTGCCTTTTTTACATTTGGAAACAAGTTTTGCTATTGAATAACTTCTGTGGCTGTTCTCTTTCTCATGCTTACCTAGTTCTGCAATTGTATTTCAAAACCACATAAGCAGTGAAACTGAATGCCCAGTGCAGGTTCACACAACAGGTCACTATTTTTTCTCTTGCGATGTCCAGGCACCATGTACTACAGACATTCTCTGGAAGACCTTTAGAAGAAGGTTTCTTGACAAATAATTTCTCCATACTCAGTATTGGCAGTATTATGATTTATGTGAGAAATGACTGTAGTTAAAATTAACAGTACTTTCATTGGGAACATCCTAACCTTGTTTTTGTAATTCTGATATATTTCAGAAAATGCACTTAAACCAGCTTTTAACAGTTTTACCTGCAAGGTTTGTATTTCTATACAATGCAAATCAGCTTAAGGAAATGGCAAAATAAGGTTGTATGTGAGCTCTGAACTGGTTGACTTAAACAGGTTAAGATGAAGATCCCCATAATATTTGCTTTGGAACTTCA
Organism: Pezoporus wallicus; assembly: GCF_028554395.1. NCBI lineage: Eukaryota > Metazoa > Chordata > Aves > Psittaciformes > Psittacidae > Pezoporus > Pezoporus wallicus. Next base: position 7,386,368 of record NW_026642342.1, read on the forward strand.
GATTTCAAAACTGGCAAGGTGGATAAACAACTCTAATAATGAGCAAACAATAATCAGTACTGGCTGTTTTCTTTTGCAGCTGCCATTGGTTTCAGTAAGGAGTTGAGTAACTCAGTCTTAAATGAGGGTGGTGGGTTTTTTTGGTTTGGATATCACCTTTCTATTACATACAGGCTTCTAATACCCACTGAGCATCAGGTGGGGTTTGTACTTAAAAAGCTTTTCCTGTAGGTTGCAAAATACAATAATGATGCAAAAATACAAGTAAAAATCTGTAACTTCCATAAAACAGTAACTACTGTAAGTAGTGAACTTTAGCAAACTTTAAATGCTATTTGTATCATATGTTAGTACTTAAGTATCTCAGGCTAGACTCATGTCTTTGGTAAAAAAGGGTAATTTTATGCACGTGGCTGGTTTGGGAGTGAAAAGCTGAGGTATGGTATTTTAACCATTTTTGTCTGGGTTTAGGCATTATTTTTCCTTCTCAAGATGAAACATATTTTTGGGTTTATTAATATTTTTTTAGTTAGTTTGTTTTATCCCAAGGAGGATGAATTGTGCCACACATTAGTAACTGATGCCTTATGCAATTAGAAATGCTTTTCTCTTGCTGTGTGCTAGCTTCCAGGATACAATTCATATCACCGTCACATCTAAAAAAAATCTGTTTTATCATGAAGCAATTTTTTTGCTTACTACTTGAAATATCACATGGTTCTCTTTTTGATAACTTGAAGAGTGAATATATCTGAAGTATACTACAAGAATGAGAGCATTTCCTTGTGTGAAGAAAATATAATCTCAGTATACTTCAAAGATAGTCTAAATTCTTAGACTCGCTATCAGCTCTGCCTTTTCATTGCACTTATTCAACCTCTTCTGCCGCACAGAATAAAAACTGTGGGGAACTGAATGAGATGCTCGATTCCTGTATGGCTTTCTTGTTTGCCCTTTTGATGAGTCATAGTCTCATTCAGACAACATGGTTGCAAATCTGCTGCGAAAGTACTTTGCCTTGTATGCCGTTGCTATTCTTTCTAGAATTCTACTGGCAAACCAACCCAAATGTAGGGGGTTTTATTTTTATGTATTAAAAAATTGGGACCAGTTGTTACATACACTTGTAACTTTTTAGTAGTTTTACACAGTTACTAAATACCAAATAAAATGCATATTTAGTTCATTGGTAACTGGTAATAGAAAGCTGGATTTCATAAGGCATCTATCTTGCTTTTTCAGTCCCAAGACTAGGTTTTTTTGGATTTTATTTGGGAGGGAGAGGGTAAGGAAGAGGGTTCCCACATAAATTTGTTACATAGGTAAGTATTTGGAGATATAAAATGGAACTGCTGCAAATGAGCAGGAATTTCAGTACTCAGTGCATTTTACATATTTCAATATCTGTGGCCTGTTCTGATTATTTCTTTTTTTTGTTTTTTTTCCTAAACTTTTACCTGAAAACAGTTAGATCTCACAATAACTAATTCACATATCCTTCCAATGGGATTCAATTTGTACACATGTGTCTGATGAGGTCACTGCTTGTTGTTATGATACAGAAAAGCCTGTGTCTATTTTAGGCAATTACTGTACATTTCTCCCGTGAAAAGAGTGAGATCGTGTCATCTCATGCTCCCCATCCGCAGGTCACTTCCTGCAGCAATATGGACTAACTTAAACCTCGTGAGTACTGAACTGGGCGTCTCTTGCAGCCTCTAGTGTAAGAACCACACATTGGGTTTGTCATATCTATGGAATAAACAAAATAAGGGGAATTCACTTTCATTATCTTGAAATTGGATGATGTGCATTGTGCAAAGACATCACTCCTTAACTCTGTTCGGAGCTGGGTTTTTTTTTTCTGTGCAGTTCAGGGGAAGGTGGAAAATACCTTTCACTGATAGCTGCTACTTTACTTACATCTAGTTAATTGAAAGTCCCTACTGGGTTAAAAAAGGCCTTTTGTTTTTCTTTTTTTCCTTAGTGTAACAGAGCTGCCTTTAAAATGCTGCAGCTGATACCCTGTCACATTATTTCAAAGACCTCTTTTCCTTTTCTTTTGTAATATGTATACAATCTCCTTTCTGTCTCTCTCTGTGCTCTCTTTTGGTTTGTTTTTATTTTACTACTTTGGATTTTTATTAAACATTCCATATTCACATGTGTCTGTATTACATTGGCTTATAGATTAAAACAAAGAACAACCCTAACCTTTGAAATACGGTGCATAATAGGAATACCTGGGATCTTACCTGTCAGTAGCTGTGTAAGTAGATTAAGGTATAGCTGTAAAAGTAGACTGAGATAATTCTTTCCATCTGAAACAGGGATACGATTATGTAGAAGAAAATAAAACATAGCTAAGTACAGGATTATCTGGCATTAATGAATTGTTCTACACTTCTAATGAGTCTGGAATGTTTCTTGAGGATACAACATGTTGATAAGCATTGTAAAGCCTTATAAAGTTCACTCAGACTTCTAAAAAGAGAAAGGAAGGAATTGATAGAGCTTCATGGCAGTTGTTGAAAGCTTCCTCTCCCCTCCCCCCCACCTTGTACTTTTTTGACAAGTACTTCTACTACATATTTGCTATATTTAGAAAGAAAAGCTTATCTATCTCAAAGATCCCATGTAGTATCTTTCATGTTTTTAAGTGCTTTCCTTGGCATCAGCATGACTCAACACTTAATTTGTATTTCCTCTTCCAATAACTGTATTTACTACATTACCTGTAAGAATTGAGCTGTAGTTGTCTCCTCTTGAAACCTGAATTATTGAAGACTCTTTGATTTGAAAGCTTTGGTTTGAACTGTCAATTTAGGCTTATGGTATCCCATGGGAAAAAAAAATTGGCTATGTTGGTAAGTGTCTGATCCTTCTGTTAGAGGTGCTATGCTTAAATTATGTTCAGAGCAACACAGAGTAGGCTTTGTCCTGTGTCAACAACTCCTTACTGGCAATTCCCAAGATACTCTTCTAGGACTATATCGGGAATTCCTCCTCCTTGTCTAGGAGTATCAGGCTGGTGCTGTAGGTGAACGCAGTCACTACTGCCACTCAGACACTGCCTCTGATCTCACCTGTGCATTCCCTGTTCCAGACTTAGGATCTACGGAGAACACCTTGGGATAAATAGGAAGGAGAAAGGGCTGAGCAGGTAATGCTGTAACATACAGTTTTAGCAGTACCAATATTCCAAATCATGCAACTTAAATAGGAATGCAAAAGATGTTTTGGTCTTCCTGACTTAAAATTAAGATCTAGGAGAGACTTAAGAACTAATTTTGTTTTTTAGAGGGAAATCTTTCCTTGAAAATGTGTTAGTAGGGGAAGTAATTAGTAATTACTAATTAGAAAATTAGTAATTTCCTCCCAGCTTATTCAAAACTATTGTTGCAGTCCTGTGCATTTCTTGTGCCCTTCACTCCAGTATAGGTATGGAAAGATTCTCGTTTGAACTAAAAGAAAACTAAAGCTTTATTCTTGGTGCTAGTATAAAACCAATAAAAAAATGCTAACCCAGTGTTTCCTTTAAGCTTAGTTCACCCCAGGGTCAGGTGCTGTAGGAAGCAGAGGAGTTTCTGTGGCATTAAGGCTCCGGCTAGTTGAACTACAGAACCTGTTTTGCAGATGTGGTATGTTTTAGAAGCATCCCATGCCTTCTTATGGCAGAGTAGTTCCCTGATGAATTGAGGTTTTACATAGTTATTTACCTACATGAAATGCAGATACAAAACACATTTTCATGTAGTTCTATGAAGGGCTCTGTATGTCCTTAAACATATTAAGGAGTAGTGTATCAAAAATAGCCCAAACCAACCCCAAAATTTTATTATCTACCATGGGAAGTTATTTAGCTAAGAGTTTTGAGTCAGTTTATAGAAGAAAAAAAAATCTGCTTAATCAAAAGATTAAACTAAAATCTCTAAAGTGTTTTTGCTGTTTTGGCACAGAGAAAGAGCTAAGTCTTAGTAGCTGCTAAGTCTTGTAGCTTGTCTTTAGAACTCTAACTGAAAATCATAATGACTTATTTACTTGGGATGGGGTAGAAGAAACCTCAAAACAGTTAAGATCCCCTGGCATTTCTCTTGAGTATTGCAGTCGTTTGTGTGCAATGTAAACCTAGATTGTGATTGAACAGAAAGTAACCTGTATGCAAGCAGTTCTGCTAAATACATATAAGCTATTAATTATCTCCATAAACAAGCTTATCAATAGCCTATTTGTTGTGTAAGTGTTGTGCACCAGATATGCACTGAACACGGTAACCTGTTGTTGCTTTCCCCCAGCCCCAGTCCATTCCCTTGCAGGAGGACAGCATGTCTTTGTAGTGATCTGCAAGTGATGTGTGTCACCCTAGAAAGCAAGTGTCTAAATTTATCATCTCTTGCCTGGCCATGTTCCAGCTCTTCCCTTTTCCTCTTCTCTCCTGCAGACATGACACCTCATGAATGGTGCATGTATGGTATTACAACTCTAGATGTTTTTTTTGTTTTACTTTTGTTTTTTCAAAGCTGCCTTTCACTCTGCTCTTTTTCTCTCCACGGTTCTGCAGAAGTAAGAATGAGTCTTACTTCTCTCTTTTTTTGTTTTTGTTTCCTTTTCTCTTTTTTTCCTTTTCTTTTTCTTTAATGGACTGAAAATCAAAGCTTTAACCCTTAGCCCTTATGCAAGTCTGAATAGTTGCTGTCTGTCTGCATAGTTAGAAGTCATACTATTTACTTTAACAATTTAAACACTCATATGCTTGTAAAAGTAGTCCTATGCCAACCAACAATCTCTGCTTTGAATACTAAATAAAACATTAGCTCTCAAATTTAACTGCTCTTTATTATTCAGTATTAAAAGGTCTCTTAAGTTACAGTAATACATGCCTTTTAACTGCACCAAAAGTAGTAGTTATTCAGTCTGCATGCTTTTAAACTCGGATTGTATTTCAGGTAGCAAATTAAATTGACACAATGCTTTATACCACCTCAAATTGCTAGAGCTGTATCTGCAATGCATTCTTATTGACATGTTTGCCAAATTGGCTAGTATTAGTCTAGCTAGCTTTGCTGTTCTCTGGTGTCAGAACAGGGTTGATATGATTAGAAAGGCAGAGAAATGTACACAATTGGGCTTAATTTACATGGGGCATCTCTTGCTAAGAATCAAACTTACTCAATAGCAATGTAAAATTTAAAAGTAGCCTAGATGTTTATTGGCTGTATGGATTCATAAGATATCAGTAAAGGGCTACAATGGGTACTTCCTAAAACTCAGTATAGTCCGAGTTTTTGCATCCACTGTACCTTACTATGTGCGTTTCAAACTTAGATGCAGTTGCTGTTGTGATATTATCAAATCTAACTGTTCTTTTCAAATATTTTAGGTTTTACTGCGATCACAACAACGAATCCCATTTGGCTAGTAAAGACACGTTTACAGCTTGATGCAAGGTATAGTGACGATGGGAACTCTCACTGCTGTGATAAGGTTTCGCTTAACTGTTGTGAATCTGTTCAGCATCCCCAGATGGAGTGATTTGTTAAATATCCAACATTTGGAATTTCATAAGCTGATGCTGATCTATCTACAAGTTACACTGTCATTTTTCTCTGTTGTAATATCCCTCCTGCAGCATGCCAGAGGCAGTGGAGTAGACTGGTAGATCAATTTGGAATTGATAAGGAAGTTAAGTCTCTGCAGTCATTTTCCTACCGTAATATGTTTTATTTGGTTTTAGCTTTGAGCTAAGCACTCCTTCATATAAGGATTTTAAGTGTTTTATCAAAAGTTTAGAGAAATGCCTGAAGCGACTTGTTTTTATCTTTTATATGCAGTAAGCTCTAGTCCATAAAAAGGAAAGACTGCTTTCATGGATCAAAACACAGGAATTGTTCTAATGCGGGACAGACAATAGAAGTTGTTTGGACTTATTACATCATCGTTTTCAGAAACTATTTTATAATGAAATTTGTAATGAAGTAGAATTTTATGCAAATAGGGGGGAAGAAAGACCTTTATATTTATTCCTATCTATGTAAAACTGTAGAGAGACACTGGTATGATGCAAGTAGCTCAATGCATCTGTCTTGTTCATTTTATATATTTTTCTTACTGAAAACTTATCATGCAATGTAAGAGTTTTCAGCCATTCTAAATGTATTGAGCCATATATTGCTATTTTGGAGGTCTGCTGGGCTTCCTGTATTAAGCCCATATAAGCATTTTTCCTCCTAGCAGTCGTGTTGTTGGCTGCAAGTTGACCATAGTAAATATATCCCAGAACTAATTTTACTGTGAGGTTGGTTGTGATGCTATTGTATGATTGGGGCTGATAATTGCAAAACTAATTACAAGGAAGTTTTGGTGCTGTACGCATCCTAATGGCATCTTGTGCCTCTGCTTGTTTTTTACTGATTTATCAGTTAAATTGCTTGAACTGTAGGGCTTTAAGGCAATTAGGGAAAATGATGGCTATCTTGTGCATGTTATTTCTGTACATAGTATCAAGCACATGGCTCCTGTGGGAGACCTGACAAAGGATCTAAGTTTGTGTAGGACACTGCAATTATGTGGGCTAGTCTAGCACAAACTGCATTCTTAGCTATTCTAACTCAGTTGTTACTGCAGGAGTAAAAGTAAGATTATAGTGGCCTGATCCTTGTTCCTGTTGAAGTTCTTAAAAACCCCTCTGATCTCAGTAAGCACTGAAGAAAGCATGTCTGTTGTTTACAAACTGAAATTGCTGTGGCCTTCAAAACAGTGCTGTGCATCTTGCACATCAGAAGAAAAATTCTTATAGCAGTCTGACCTTACCAGTGACACATGGGGATGGGGTACCCCTGGGGCTGTAGCTGTAGGTACAGTTTGTCTTCTTACCTGTTGTTCTCCGACTCTTTTCTCTTGCCTGTCAGAAAATCAGTCCCAGTCCCCCAGTTCTCTGCAGCATCTGCCACCTAGGTTATACAAGATCTGATCTGCAGCTCTATGTGCCTGCTCTCTCTGCCTTGTTTCACTTCTGTTTGACACTGCAGGTTCAAACCACTGGGACTTCAATTCTGTCATCAAGTGGTGCCTCATGTTACTTACACAATAGCTGCTGCCACTGTCTGTCTGGTTTTGTCAGTAAGAGTTACCTAAATTCTTATAAAGCTTACTTGCTTTATAAGAATTTAAAGCAAATCACAGTTTTATTCTGTGACTCACCTCTGCTGGTGGTGGCACTTGTGGCTACAATGAAGCATGCTTTCTGCAGTCTTGTAAGGGTTTTGCTGTGCACAGTAGGCAGAACTCAGTTCACTAAGCAAGCTAAAAATGAGAATAAGATTTTATTTACCAAATATTTCTTGATACAGTCATGTCTAATGAGTATTTTCTTTATATCAGCAGTGGCTTAGTTGATTCAAATAATAGTTACCTGTGTTGTATCAGTTGCTGTGCTCCATCTAGACATGCTTGGTATTGCTGATAGCTGTGATACTGTGAGGCCTGCTGTTTGAACTCTGAGCCACTGTAATTGCCATGCTCTGGAGCTGCCTTTTTGAGGCAGAATTTAGGGGAAATCCATTTTCATTATGCAGAATAAAATGGTCATGTTTTCCATGAGTCACTCACAGTGACAGTTCATTTGGGAGTCTTTTTCAAGCAATTTAGTCCTCTATTCTGTAAGACTTGTGGAGGCCTAGAGCTGTTCAACTTGTCCATGTGAAGTTTGGCTTGGACTCAGTATAGTGTTTCACCTGTGTTTAGTGCAAAAGGCCTTAGACTTTCACTTCAAGTTCTGTGTGTTCTTAAATGTATCTGAATTGGAGCCCTCATCATCAGTGTGAGATATTTCCGAAGTCCTCTTGTTGCTCTAGCAAAACTGTTTTCCTTCCTCAAGTTGCAGCATCTTGATGTCTCTCTTGTTCTCTCCTTTTTAGGAATCGTGGAGAAAAGCGAATGAGTGCTTTTGAATGTGTCCAAAAAGTTTATCGTTCAGATGGTATTAAAGGCTTTTACAGAGGAATGTCAGCGTCCTACGCAGGCATATCTGAGACTGTTATTCATTTTGTTATTTATGAGAGTATTAAGAGAAAACTACTGGAGTATAAGACTGCCTCTGCCATGAACAGTGAGGATGAATCAGCAAAAGAGGCTTCGGACTTTGTTGGCATGATGATGGCTGCTGCCACTTCCAAAACTTGTGCAACATCAATAGCATATCCTCATGGTAAGTGGGGCATGTACAGCTGAATCAAATGGGTCAAAAGGAGCCTCTTTAGTGATATTTGTAGCAGACTTTGGATCACTTGTTCAAGAGCCATTTCTTAGTACAAAGCTTGTCACATCAGATTGAGTCAGCATGAGCATAGTGTGTGGAAATTGAAGTATTTTTAAGTGGATATCTAGTATGGCCTCTGCTTAGGATTTGCTAGGGTATACCCTAAAGTTCTTAAGGAGAAGGTCCTTTTGCACTTGGAATCTCTCTGCATGCTCAGCAATTTCACAGAATTTGCCAGCAAGTTCTTGTCCCTCTTCTAGGAAAATAGGTTGTCTAGTTGGGTTTCCAGTTGCACTTAGTTTTCCTGCAAAGTAATTGTCTGTGCATTAATGGATTGAGTACATTATTAGTGGTGGCTTCTAAGCTGAAACATAAGCCCAAACAAAAGTCCTCTTCTGGATTTTTAACTAAGCAAATGATTTTTCCTTTCTTAATTTTATGATACTGCCAAATATTCAACCTGTTTTCCTCTTACACATACTGGGCTTGCTTCTGTCTTCCTCCTCTGTTTTTGAAGACTTCTTGTAAGTTAGAACTCGAGGGGGATTTTTAAAGTGGAAATTGCTAATTGGTCTAGGGGGAAGATAATTAACAGCGTTGAGTGTTAACCACGTGTGGTTTTCTTTGTGCAGAGGTTGTACGAACAAGACTAAGAGAAGAGGGAACAAAATACAGATCTTTCTTCCAGACACTATCTTTGCTTGTGCGAGAAGAAGGGTATGGCTCCCTCTACAGAGGCTTAACTACACATCTGATCAGACAGATTCCAAACACGGCTATCATGATGTCAACCTATGAAGTGGTAGTCTACTTGCTCGATGGATAGCAATGGGACAAGGCTTCCTAAAAGAAGGTGGAAGTTGGAGAGACTGGAGTGGACCACTGAATGTCAATGCCGATGTGGTGGGCAAAGGAAAGATGTATCGGGAACATGCAGCTATGGACAAAACAAAAGGCTGGTTGTGGGCAAATCTGGATAACTTTGCTGCCTTATTGTATGGTCTCTTGACAGTGTAATAAATAGGAGCTGCTCCTTAGGGAATACCTTTATACATTGCTAATTCAAAGTTGTTACTTTGTTTTCACCTGTTAATCCAGGCAAGGCTGTTAAATCATCTTCAGACACCTAATGGGTAAGGGAGTGTAAAATTTGGTATTGGGCAGCCTTATTCGCTTCCCTTAGTGATTGCTCTCAACTGTCCTTTTTTGGTCTGTTTTACTGCACGGTAACCTGTGGGAAGAATGGGGAAGACGATGCTTTCGTACCTTTCCGTACCCAAAAGGGCCATTCAGTTGCTCTGAAGATTCATAGAGAGTGAGATAGTAGTGAGTGTGTAAAGTTTTCCATGTTGCTATCTCAAGACAAAATATGGCGCAGGGACACAGAACAGTGATTTCCTCACTATTAAGAGTGGTACTCGGTGGTTTGTTTGGGGTTTGGCTTTTTGTTTGGTCTTGGTTTTTGTTTTTCAGGGGTTTTCATTTTTGGTGTGTTTAAGTTTGAGCAGCATTGTAAGTAACAACAGAATCCTCTCTCAGTAAATCTCCCAGGTTATCAAGCTGTTGATATTGGTGTTTGTAGGTTCCTAGTTCTTCTACATCACCTTTTCTCTTCTGGAACTTGCCTTCCTTAAGTAAGAGAGACATATGAAATGTTTTCTTTGCCAACCTGTCAGGTCACTGACACAGCTAAGTAGGAACTTGCTGAATGGTACTTAAGAGCCTTGTTAAGGATTTGTAATGTGATAAGGAACCTCAGGTAGTCCAGCCTACCATTTGTGAAGACAGGATTCACCCAGATAGTTTAATGCTACGTAAGAACAAGTGATATTACCCTAAAATGTCTGTCAAATCCTGACTTGAATTACCAGTATATGGGAGTACAGGGGCAGAACACATCACCTTGGCTAAGGTGACCAGAAAGCAGATAAAACAGTTGAAAGTGGGATAGACCTTTTCAGTGCAGCCTCTGTGCAGAGCAATGAAGAAAATTGTAATTAAGACTCTTGGAAGCATTCCACTAGATAACTGTTACATCGCTTCTTCCAACTTGAGCATATATAATAAACAGCAGTATAACCTTGTCCTCTAAATTGTCTGAATATAAAGGCATTGGTCTTGCTCAGTAAGACAGTTGCAGAACAATGTCACATTCAGCAGTGATGCTTAGCTAGTTTGTTCTGTCCTAATTTGCAGGGTTTTCCAAAACCATACAGCTAGAGTGTCAAAATCAGAACTTTAATGTTACAGGAACTTCTACAGTGTTTCAAACGGATACCTTTTATCTGCACCTTGATTACTTCTCAATCTGCATCCATGATCCTTATGAGGAAGGGTTATCATTATACATTGGGGGCAATAGCTTTCTACATATAAATGCTGCTATCTTTGTGTGGCTAGAACTGTGCTATCAACTCTTCCAGTGTGGTACTTAAGTACAATTAAACTGTGCATTGTGTGCAATGGCTTTATTTTATGAATGACTCCTTATGCACTTTGTGGCCTTCTTACGGATTATGACTTTTCTTCCTCTTTTGGGATACCTGTAGTCAAACTGCATTCAAAATACACAGTTTGGCTTTAAACAAAGCATGTAGTTAGATTTCTGTGTAAGCTGTGCAGGATAAAACATATCTCTGTTGCTGTAGGTTCTGTAGGCTGTATGTAAAAGCTCAAAGCTTACAGAACAGTTTGTCTGGGTTTTTCTAATTTACTTTTGTTTATTTTGACCCTTGCCATGTTCTCCAGTGTCAAAGTATTTGAGTATTTAATGTAATTCTCTGTACTAATGGCTTTTTCTTGTAAAAGCCACCTAAAGTATTACAGTGGAAGCTTAGCTGTATTGACTTCCTTCTTAAAAAATGCTCCCTAACCTTTTCAAAAGCAGATAGTGTGGTCTGTGTTGAGACCAAAGATAAACTTGATTGTTTTAAAGTGAGGGGAGTGCTTAAATGTCTGAAGTGGGCTTTTTCTAGTGAGCTCTCTAGGAAAAGTCTGAAGTATTCATGACTTGCCCCAAGTCTTGCTGTGATTTCATTGTTCAGATAATTCTTGTTTTGTAGGAAGTGAATTGCTCTTCAGGCAGTCCAGATTATTCAATCATAGCCAAAATCTAAATTGGCAAAGACAAGTTTGGAAGTCATGAATACAATTAACACTTGGATTAGCCTATGCTGCATGGAGTTACCCTCCTGTTTTATTGGATACACTGTCCCTTGGTTACATGTTTGTCTCCCGTTTATTCACTGGGTACTTTGTGTGTACCTTGCCTGGGCGAGAATGACCCTCTGGATTTGGTAAATAGAAAATGTTGACAAAGACAATTAAAGACGGGAGGTGACGGCTAAAACCAGACAATCAGCTGCTTCTTCTGCCTTTTTAATGGGTGTTTAAGCAGTTTTAAACTTCTGGAGTTATCTTTTAGGCTTGCTTTACATAACAAAACTTCAAGATTCACAGGATGGTATTTGGTAGTTTTAAAATACCAGTACATGCAAAGTTATCCCTGAAATATTTCCCAAAGATTTTAAGTATTTATATAGGTTTTCTTTATATTAAAAACTGAAAGGGAATAAGATGATGCTACATAACTGTTTAACTACAGAACTAAAGGAGTGCATTTAAACTTTCTTGCCACTTAGATGGCCATCTTGATTTATATATGAATGTAGTGTATTTATGTCACACTTTGGTGTGCTAGCGGCAGAGGTCTTGGATTTGTGGGAGATCTCAGTAGTTGGATTAGTTTCCTCCTATTTCCCTTGCCTAGTTGAAATGTAAATGTTAATGCAGGCTGTTAATTTTGACTCGGCACCACCACTGCGATTGCAGTTCCCGTTTAAGCCAGAAGATGGCAGTGGAGCATGAATTTATCTACCAGGGCTTGGTTACAGTGCATAGTGCCATACCGGGGAGACATGGCAACGTGGCCCGAGTTTGGAAAGCCATCAAAAAAAATAGATTTCAGTGAATGCAGACACACTTCTCAGCCCCAGTATTATCTATTTGGTCCCTGTAGAGCTGTATGAAAATGAATTGTATTGCAGAGGCTGAGCCCAGCCTTTAAACTAACAGACATGTTGTTTCTGTCTGAATTCCTGATCTGCTAGCCTATATTGTTTTACACTTGGGGTTTAGGGAGTTTTTAGGTTGTTTTAATTGTAACTGAAATGTCAAGCTGTGCGCTTGTATAATGACATTGCACCTATCTTGTTCCCTGTTTACGTAATGCACTCCTTTCTGATTGTGGTGTTTGTTGATGACAGTTTCTGCTCTTCTTTTTTCCTTCTCATAATGACATTTGTAACATTCCTCAGAATGTAGCATTATAAAAGGATGCTTCCAGAGACAAAAGATTGGAGAGCCATTTTAAATGTTGCTTCCTGTTTAAACTGTTTTAAGTTGGGGAACCGAGCTGAATGCTGGAGCGTGCCTAGGTAAATGTATTGCTTCTTCCAGCCTCCAGTCTGTTAAGATTCAGTTAATGTAAGTTTTCAGCTCCTCTATTTAAGAATCTGCCTACCCTGCATATGTGAACATAACTGTGCCCTCAGATTCATAGCTAAACTCTCACAAATGACAGTTTTGGAGTACTTCAGTGCTCATGTGAGGTTTGCTATTATTCTATCCATGTAGTTGGTTGTAAATTATGTGCATTTATTCTGTATTTATATGGTTAACTTTTTTTTGTTCAGATTGCTTTAAAACTCAAATCAAATTAAAATGATGTGCTTCTGTTCAAATGTTGCCTTCTGTGCTAAACTATACATTATTTTTAACCTTTTATTTTTCCTATTATTCATCTATCATCAGTGCCTGAACAGTTGTGAATAAAAAATAAGCAATTCATTGGGAGATCGAGTAAATCATCTTATCTTCTGCCATTTTATAGTAGCTGAAAATGTGTCTGCATTATACCTGTAATGTGCTCTTTTTGGAGAGATTCATTGATGCCTTAAACTGGGTGAGTTCTTGCAGTTGGATTTGAACACTGTTACCTCAGCAGAAGGAAGTGTTACTGTCTGTCAGCTGAATTTCAGTAAGGTGATCAGAAAACTCGTGTCCCTTTAAAGCGCCAGCCAGTACCAACCACTGCTGACAGAAATGAAGGGAAGTATTTCCTTAAAATATGCGCTTAACTGTGTGTGCACTTAAACAGAGTCCTTGAACCAGCAACATTTTAAGGTATTGTTTCTTTTAAGAGTGTTTGGTCTGAAGTCTGTCCTCAGAACTTCCTCAGAAATCATTCTGCAAATGTATCCATAGGATTTGTTTGGTGGTGAAATGCTGTGGTTTTTTTCCCCTCAGTGTGTGTCCTGGAACTGAATCCCTTGCAGCCTTGAATATGGAGCCAGGCTTGATGTCTCCGATTTGATTATTTCAGCTATGCAGAAATATTTCAAAACTTTCATTAAACCAACACATCTGTGATTAAATGTTTCTTCTCTTTCAGTAGGTGTAAGTGTGAATTGACCTGCCTTGCTGTGCTTCTGAGGCCTTCTAGCTTCCAGGTCTGCCAGGCTTAGAGGTGATCAGGCTTCTGCAGTCAGTACAGGCAATAAGTGTGCTTATCCCTGACACATCTGGAATTGTCTCTAACAGGCATGATTGTAATTGCCTGTAATTGATCTTTCACTTTAATCCTCTGAAAGAGTCGCGTTGGCAAGGCAGAGCTCAGGGTAAGTGTTTGGGGATGTTTTGGCATTCATGTTGCCTTGCAACCCCTTCTGCTGGAGGGCTTGTATTAAACTTGCCCTGGATAAAAAGCATGTGTATAAAACGAAGGTATGATTCAAGTCCTAATTGAGTTATGGCTTGACATTAATGTAGCAGTGTAGCCTGGTGTAGATGCAACCTCAAAGCATGTGAGGCTTAACTATGATCTCTTTGACAAAACAAAGCCCTTGATTTTGATAATGCACTTAACACTAAAACAAAAAAGCACTTCTGGAGACAGTTGCTCCTGTCATCTTCTATGTGCTGTTGTCAACCAACGTGCTTTGCGCTGACTCTGAACATCATAATCTTCCTGCACAAGTTTCTGTCAAAGGCAAGAAATACCAGGTATAGGAGTCCAGCTCTCTAGAGCAAATTGGTGCAAACAAAATAGTTTATTGAACTGTAGAAGATATATTGGAGAGGAGGAGCTTCTGGCTTTGTAAATGAAATATTTCATGGGATGCTCTTAAGACTGGTTTCACTAATGCAGAGATAGTTGTTAATGATAAAGTTCTGTGAAGTTACCTATGTGCTTTCAAAGACAAGCTCCAAGTGGTGAAATTTCCTGGATAGATTTGAGAGTGCTTCTTCCCTCAGCTGTGGCTGTTTAGAAATCAGTTTCTTTCCCTAATCCTGCCCCTACAGCAGACACTTGTGATGGGCCTGAGGATGTGAATGTTCAAATCACCTGGAGTGTAAAAGAAATTCTAAGTAGTTTGTTCTGAGACTTGGTCATCCATTCAGAATTCAGAAAGCAAGTATGCAGTGTGCAAGTGTGACACAATATTTTGAATTCTGTTAAATTGGGACTTACTATAATTAGAGACTAGATAATAGAGATCCAGTGCTTAAAAGGGAAAAAAATTCAATGAGGAAACTATAGGGTTATGTGTCTGTAGCAGGCAGAATTCTAAGTACATTGCTTCTGCAAAGTATGCTATAGACATAAAAGTAGCTATGATATGTAAGAATTTATGTTCAAGTAAGCTGATGATTACTTGTGATCCTCTGTCTTTTAGATGAAGTAAGTGCTAGGAGAACAAATCCATATGGTTTTTCTTTTGTGGAACTACATGATGTGGAGCCACAAAGGCAGTCTTGATTATTCCAGCATGGGTGAAATCTTGGCTAAAGAGCAAGTGTTTAGTAACAGGAGCTGTTGGATTGGTGGTGAAGAGTACAAGTACTTGAAGTACAAGACCTGATGCTGCAAAACTGAGAAATGTTTGCTGACTGTTGCCATATCTGGCTTGAATGTAAGAAAGCTTTTAATGATAATGCAAAAGGGTTTCAAGTAGTGAAAGCAGGAAAGAAGGGTCTTAAAGGTGCCTGAACATTGTGTAAAAGGGTGACCAGTGGTAGCACAGGCCTAAATAATCCCTGCTGTGTTTAATAGGGATTAGGTGCTCTGTTTAGGACAGAGTTAACCCTGAGCTTGAGGTGCATGTGGCTTGTTTCAGGGGGATTTATAGAAAAGATCAAGTTCAGCTTCTCCCTTAGAATCAACCAATCCCAAGAACTTCCCAACATCCCTCTTCATACATCTGTCTTTAAGCAGTTTATCACAACAGCTGAAGAATATAATGTATTTTGTTGCTGATCTGGATTTTTCCTGGTCTTATGCCACACGTTGCTTTTCTGCAAGTGTTGTATTTTTGTCGGTCACTGAGGAATGACTCTATTGAGTGCCAAGATGTCACTACGAAAGAGTTACTGCTTTCTCACGGAGTGTGCAAGGAGTAAAGGAGGTTCCTGGTGTGTGTCTGCTTCAGTTGACCTAACCTGGGAATGAAATATGTCAATTCTTCTACTATTATGAATCATTTCATCCTTGTTTGTTACTTTGTTCCTGCTACATATAATTTTATTGGTTCCTGGTCCATTCTTCAGGTTAATGAGTTCATACAGTATATTCCAAACTAATCAGTCAAATAAAAAGCACCTCTCAGTGCGTCCACTCTCATTTCTCTTAATATTCTTTATTACTGTTTTGACTCTGAATGTTCAGTATAGTGCATTCCTGTTGCATATAGTTGGTTTTCTCTGATTTCCCAGGGAAAGGATTGTTTAGACTTATAACAGATTGCGACAATCAACATGCCATGTTGTCTTTAGAAACAGCCATCCCATATCCATGAGGTCCAGTGAGGCTCCCATGTAATCATTCTGTGTTTACTCAGGCCAGGCTTTGGCTAAAGATGGAGTGGGGGAGTGTTGCAGCACAGGTGCAGAAGGAAAAGCCAGCACTCTCAAGGTGACATCTAATTCAGCCTGCATACAACTCATATAGGTAGTGAGGGTGAGTTTCTGCATTAACCAACATTGGGGAATATTAAAGCAGGAGTGGTGAGTGGGGGTGTTACAAATGTTTCAAGGAGAACTTAATGGTGAGAAGCTGTCCTTTTCAAGTTACAGGTTAAGAATTTATCTGGAAAGCATAAAAATCTGGGAGTAACTTTGACACATCTGAATTAGAATAAGAGTAAGTAGTGTCCTTGCAGTAAGCAGCATGTGAAAACAGACTGTACGGAATGAGAGAGTATTGTGATTGGTTTTATTTTTATTGTTTTCATGATCTGGGGTTAGATGCATAACCGGGGGTTTTATTTTAAATGGTGGAAAAAGTAGTCCCCTTGGCCAGCAATTCCCACTTAAGTGATTAAAGCTCTCCAAGAGCTGTTTTGCAGAGTTTTTATCCCAATTTAGCTGTGCCAGATTGTCCCATTGAGAAGGTAATAGTATAAATACTTTTCAGGGACGCATCTAAGTTTGTGCTGTCTCCAGTTCTGCAACATCTCCATAAGACCATGCAATAGAAACATTTCTGTGGAATCAGTTTACCCCCCTGTAAGGAGAAGACCAGTTCTCTGTCTGCTGAGTGTTCACACAGGGTAGACTTGGGCTAAAATTAGTATCAGTGAGGGCCTTGTGGACACAGATACTGAAGGGAGAGGGAATTCTTTCCAGTTTCTATAGTTTATCGTTTGGATAGAAAAAGGAATTAAATATTGAATAAATAACTCCATTCTTAGCCAGGAAACCCAGTGAGTCTGAATCTTTTCCCAGAGGTGGGACGTTCTAAAAGGAACTCTGGGAAGTCACAATGGATTTCCCTAGGCATCCCCCATTTTCACCCATATCCATGAGCAAGGTATTCTGGGGAAGAAACTGGGGTTTCAGTGGTCATCCTCTGCAACAGCTGCAGACATACTTCCTATTACTCCTTTCACTGTCCACAAGTACTGTCTTGTGCAGAAAATTTTAATTGATGTGCAAGTAACTTTTTCCCTCTGGATGCTAAAGATAGAATTTGTATCTAAGCTGTTAAGTTCTCAAAGTAGTTTTCAGGTGCTTTCATTCTGTCATACTTTGAGGTTATTTGGTTTTCCCTCATCTGAAATGCAGCTATCGGTAACAGCTTGCAGTTTGCATTATCTTGCTCTGCCACTGCAAATCTTTCTTGGCCTTTGCAGCAATTGAATGACTTGCAAGCTGCTTTGGGGCACTCTGAGTTTGTGCTGGGTACGTTTAGAGACTTGGGAATCTGGTTTGAATTATGTGGAACAAGAATGATCTATTATCATTCAAGCTTTTTCCTAAGAGACTAGTTGAGGGAAAACACTGAAAAATGACAATCATCCAGTTATGCTTGTAGGGTGGTCCAATATTACTCCCTAATTCTTTCAGGCAATAGATGGAGATTAAGTGCTTTATTTGCAATACTAAAAAGAAAATAAAATTGCAAAACCAGTATAAAAAATATTGACCTTTCCACATTAGAGAGGGGAATATCTGCCTTAGTCCCTAACTGTTATAAACCAAAGGGAATGTTGCCAAAACTTTATAGGTTGGATATAAATGGAATATTGCCTCTTGAGCAACAGCAGCTTAGGGCTGTTAAAACCACACACACTGAAATGCCTTAACCACACAGGCGTGAGTCAGTTTGAGCCAGAGCTATACTTCCTTCCTATCACCTTTCTCAGGGTACGAAATTGTTACCTTATGGCAGGGCAGGGACTCTGGAGTGGTCCTAGGGCATGATGGAGTATTTCTGTGGGACAGTATTCTGATAAATCTCAGGGTCTGAACTTTTATGTGGGCTTTTCTCACCCTTTCCACGCTCCCTGAAAAGGTGTGTAGAATTAACTTGGGAGAAATGGGTTTTTTAGATGTGATAGACATAGAATCACAGAATCATAGGATAGTTAGGGTTGGAAAGGACCTTTAGATCATCAAGTTCCAACCCCCCTGCCATGGGCAGGGACACCTCACACTAAGCCATATCACCCAAGGCCTTGTCCAACCTGGCCTTGAACACTGCCAGGGATGGAGCATTCCCAACCTCCCTGGGTAACCCATTCCAGTGCCTCACCACCCTAACAGGAAAGAATTTCCTCCTTATATCCAATCTAAACTTCCCCTGTTTAAGTTTTAACCCATTACCCCTGGTCCTATCACTACAGTCCCTAATGAAGAGTCCCTCCCCAGTGTCCTTATAGGCCCCCTTCAGATACTGGAAGGCTGCTATGAGGTCTCCACGCAGCCTTCTCTTCTCCAGGCTAAAGAGCCCCAACTTCCTCAGCCTGTCTTCATACGGGAGGTGCTCCAGTCCCCTGATCATCCTCGTGGCCCTTCTCTGGACTTGTTCCAACAGTTCCATGTCCTTTTTATGTTGAGGACACCAGAACTGCACACAATACTCCAGGTGAGGTCTCACAAGAGGAGAGTAGAGGGGCAGGATCACCTCCTTCGACCTGCTGGTCACGCTCCTTTTGATGCAGCCCAGGATACGGTTGGCTTTCTGGGCTGCAAGCGCACACTGAAGCCAGCTCATGTTCATTTTCTCATCAACCAGCACCCCCAAGTCCTTCTCCGCAGGGCTGCTCTGAATCTCTTCTCTGCCCAACCTGTAGCTGTGCCTGGGATTGCTCCGACCCAGGTGTAGGACCTTGCACTTGGCATGGTTAATGCACTGAGTTGACAGAGTAAACAGCCTTCTTGGGACTGAGCAAAAAGCCTGGTAGTCACTGCTAAAGGCAGAGTAAGAGTGGAATGTCAGCAGAGTCACGCTGAAAAAAGAGGTATGAATGACTTTCACACTGAACCTGGCTAAATTGCTCCCTTGAATTAAGGCCAAGACAAAAGGAAAACCATTTGAGGTGTCAGTGAGGTCTAGCCTAAGGAAAAATGAGCTATCTCTTGGCTCACACCAGAGCAGGAGTAGTTTAACACTAGCATTCTCAAAATGGCTTATTACGCTTAAATAGATTTAGGCTTGTTGTGTGTTGTATATTTGGAAGTCAAAGAGCAAATCTGCACTGAAATGAGCATATTGCTACATGCAGAAGGTGCTAGCATGTAGAGCAGCTTTTTCACCTGCATTATGTCAGTATTAGCTGTCTGCTGGCGTGTTTGGATGAAGGCACCAGTGAATACACGGATTAATGTTATACTTTTTCTTGAGCTGTGATGGGTGATTGCCTTCAGGCTTCCCCATGTACCAAACTTGCAGTTTTGTTACTGACTTGGTGGTACTGTACCATAACTTGATGGTACAGCATTAAGTCCTCATGATAGAGGATCTCTTTCCTGGCAGACTGCAAATGGAAAACACTCTTCTTCTTCCCATGTCTGAAGCTGCCTGCACTATATCAAAATGCTTGTTTAAAGTGCAGCTTCTGATGGCTGATTTAAGAAGAATCCCTTAATTTTTTCATTTTATATAAAAATGAAGATTTTGGTTAATTTTATGTAATGTGCATGCCCAGATTCCCTTGTACTTGATGGAACAAGGTGCAGAAGGTGGAGGAGATTCACTTTGATATTCTGATAGCTTTGCAAAGAGCTTGCTTTCAAAGGAGCAATTTGACCCTAAGCCACTTGGAAGCTGCAGAGCTTCCTTCGTAGCATAAGCATTGAAGCTCAGATATTTCCAGGCATTAGAGACGGGAGAGAAGACAGTTATGCAAAAGCATAAGCCTTTGTCACTGATGGATTTTAGAAGGTTAAATGCCCAGTGCTGTAACCAAAGCTGAAACTTCACTAACGAAACGCCTTTGTGTGAAGTCGTATGTGCTCTACGAGTTCTTGCTATGAGCATGTCATTCCCCATGAGTAGAAAGCACCATAACAGGGTGGTTGCATGAAATTAGAAATAATTCCTTCTGATGTAGACAGGTAAAATCTACAGTAAACCTCTCCTACCTGGGGATTGCAGAGGACCTATCTGGGTGTGTGATGCTATAGACTAAAAAGGAATTGAGTGTATAAAATGAGACTTGAGCACTTCTGTTTTGCTTGCCAAAGACCCCTTGCTGCTTCATCTTGGAGGTAGGTGAACTGCAGAAATCCCCAAGCATTTTATTTTGCCAAACATCTGGAAGTTATTTTCTTCTCAAATCCACAGCTGCCTTAGTGGGACAGGAGCACTGCAGCTCAGCCTCAAGCTCAGCTGAGATCCTGAAACTTAGCATTCTTTTTCCCAGGTTCCATAAGGAGCTTGGCCTGGGAATAAGCATGAAATAAAATGCATGGAATGACTGCTGCTTTCCTTGCTGATATGGCTGCTGTTGTTCTACTTGAGTGGGGTTTTTTTTTGTGCTCACGAAGGACAGAGGAGGCTCAGGTTCAAATTCCTTCCCTGGCTAGAAGATTGTTGCCTTTCAAAAGTGTGTGACAGGCTGTTCTTGTTGAGAGGAACCTTTACTGCTTTTCTTTCCAGTTGGCATCACAGCCATAAAGAATTCCAGAAACTTGGAGAAAAGAGATGTGAGACAGGTGTTTTGCTACCTGGTTCTGGTTTCTTTTTCTCAAGTTAGTGGCAAAAACTCTGCAAATCTCTCAGGTGAATTCTGGGCTGTTGTCTTGACTGGACAGATAGTGCTCTCTGTATCAATGGTGTCCCAAGGTTTGGAGGCTAAGGCCTTGCCTCAGTATTTACTCTTCCTTTGCTCTGTACAGGTAGATATGAATAATTAGAAATTTGATGGCTTTAGTCTGCATTTGGATTGTGAGATCTTGCACTGTCTATACCTGTGCACTGACTACATGGGCCCTCAGGAACTTCACTTTGAATACAGTCATTTCTCAGGACAGGAAAGCAGCAAACTAACCTATGGGCACTCAGGTCCTTTACTGTGCTTGATACAAGTAGTTTGTCCATCTGTTAACTTTGGTCAATAGCAGTGTTCTGTCAAACATAGTTCAAGATCTCAATTTTGGATGCTGTTATGTTTTGTCTAGTTTCTTATACTGTGGTCTTAATTACTTTTGCAGGTGTAGGATGTGATAAACTTTAACTAGTGTTGAAAGGGAGCTCCACATAGAGAAAATACTTCATTGCAGTGGGAGATGACCAGCACCTACTTCAACTATATTTTGCCAGAGTGCTCTGTCAGCATATATTAAGATTGTGCTGAAGGTCTTAAAGCTAGAAAACTGCTAGTAAGGGCAGGGATGATATGGTAGGAAAACTATGTATGTTTTTCACCTTCTACAAACTTTTATATACTGTCTTCCTTGCATTATAGATTGATTTTATAGGCAAAAGTTGCTGCAGCACACAGGGGTGCATCTCTATTAGCCTCCATAAAGAAATAATTACTTGCTATCCCAAAACTGAAAAGCCCTGAACTGCCCCTGGTCAAAAAAACACTGTTATTGCTGTAGTCGAAGAACACAACTACTAATCTAATAGTTAACCCTTTCAGATGAGTGCAAA
The DNA here is from genome assembly GCF_028554395.1 of Pezoporus wallicus. NCBI lineage: Eukaryota > Metazoa > Chordata > Aves > Psittaciformes > Psittacidae > Pezoporus > Pezoporus wallicus. The sequence goes on from NW_026642342.1 coordinate 7,408,066, forward strand.
TCCAATTTAAAAACCCCAAAATACAGTCCAACCCACTGAGGTGTTTGGCAATCCATGAGAGCCTTACTGAGGAGGCCTGCTGGAGTCAGCACTGGGGCTTCAGCCCCATAGTACAAAAGGTTTCATGCGGTGACCATAGTATAAGGCAATTTAAAAATTCACTATGTCAGCTAAAGTCTCTTACTGAATTGTGTGGAGAGGATTTGGATTATGATGAATACTATTAACCTAACACTGAGGTGTGTTAGTCATGGACTGGGACCTCTTTGTGTAAGCAAGATGAGCACCTTTTGAAAGGAATGTCAATTGCCTTCTAAGCAGGCCCAAATTAATGCAGGATATTTTAGGTTATTACTAATAGATGCAAATTGATTTTCTGCAAACTGCCAGGTAAATGGCATAGTCTAATTCTTGATTTAGCTTCCTCTTAGTCTGCAAAGCTTTAGGAGTTGTAGGGGGAATGAAAGCATTTCCACCTTTAATATCTGATTTTGTTTAACCGAGCTGTTATTTAGCCTGTTAATTTGAGGTGTTACCAAGTGTTTCACTGTGAAAAAGCAGTGTAACTCCAGAGACTTAGAGGGTCTAGTGAAAAATGACTGTTTTCTTTAGAAGGTCATTCTGAACCTTGAACTCTGAAAGTGGGGGCTTGCTCTTGACCTTAGTATTGCTGGTCCCTGGACTGATGTGATTGACAATACTGAAAACAGCTACAGAAAACTACGAATTTTCAGTTAATATGAAAACTGATAGTTTTGCACGTATCTGGATATTTGATCCAGTGTACTGTTTGTTCTTTCTGCCAGCCAACATTCCCATTCACGGTATAAATGACTTAACTTCTCCCTCTGGGCAAAATGGTGAATTTGTTCAGGCGCAAATGTCTTTCCATGATGAAATTTTATCCCCCTTCTATCAAAAGCAGCTTTTTATACAGAAACATGGTTTTCCCACTGTTTTTCTAGTCATTAGACATTTCTGTACAGAAACACTGGTATAGCCTTATGGGAATTGCATGCCAGCTAAAGCAATTCCAGTCATTGTTCTCTAAGCAATATTTCCACACCTCTATGCACTTCCACTTAAACTTTTCCAGGTTAGTAAGTCAGTTAGGTGGAATTAATGGAGGCAAAATCTCATGAATGCCTAAAAGAATAACTTAGTTTGATTATTTCTTTATATAGAATGGTTGGGGTTTGAAGGGACGGTAAAGATGACCTAGTTCCAACCTCCTACCATGGGCGGGGACACTTCCCACTAGAATCAAATCATCTTGGAACATTGATACGTTTTATCAATAAATATGACCTAACATGAATATAAGGTATGTAACAGGATGAAAAGCCCAAGACTGTCTAAGAAAGCATTTTGAAGGTGAAAGACAATGGTAACATCATCTTGCAGTCAAAATTATGTGCAGCACAGGTAGGGTCACTAAACAGTAAATCATGAATGTATCACAAGACACATAAATACCATCGTTCATAAACACCATCTTTCCTGTCCCACAGAACTGAAAGAAGTAGACTTGAGCTTTCTCATCTTTTCACTCAGTACATGAAACATTATGGGAGTTACTTATTTACGGTGACTGAATGTCAAGAGATGTTTGTTGCTAAGTTCAAGTTCTCAGGTTTGAATTTTAAGTGACCTTTTATGATAGAGGGTTCACTCTGTAATCATAGTTTTTGATTGCTAATTAGGTTGATATCATTTTAAAAAGCTTGACCCACACTGCTTTAGAAAGCAAAAAAACAGTGTAGGTATTTGGCACTAAACCCACAGTGTTAGAATGAACAAAATCAAGTGAGCTATCTACTCCCTGGTGAATCAGTTTGCAGAGCTGCCTGAAATGTCCCCCTTCTCCAGAGATGGGGGCATAAGACTCTAGAAAGGGGTGAAGTTGTTTAATATAAATGTTCAATATGTGAGCATGAATCAGACTAGGAATTCTAACGAAGGGCAATAAAGCCAAGACCCAGGGGCCAGTAGAGCTGAGATACCAACACAGTACAGTGTTATGCACTGGCTTGAATACATCAGAGTGTAAAGACGTTGGTGCTTTTTTTCCCCATGACTGATAAATATTTGTAAGTATATTTGTGAGTTGCAAGAGAAATTCCCTAGTAGGAACTTGGATATAGGTGTGTAAGAGAAGAATTTGCATTCCTTGTCTCACTTTACTGAAGTTTTATTGTTGATATTTTGCTACAGATTGATATTAAGGAGAATTTTTTCTGTAGGTAAATGTAGTCGATTCTAGTAAGTCAGTAAGTTGCTTATCGGGTGAAACCATCTAACACCGTGTCATACTGTCCTATGGCACTACTGTTTATATAGGGAATGCGCTTATAAAACCTTCAGAAATGGGACCTTAATATATAGATGTAGTATTAGTACCAAGAAACACTGTGATTTGCAGGCCCTCTGTGGTTTAAAAGTGGCCTGGGAGGGTAACAGCAAACTATTGAGAGAAGAACATTGAAAAGGTAAATAACTTGTGCAGTCCAGAAATATCCTCCCCCTGCTCTCCAGGAGGGGCTTGCTGCTCTGCTAGCCTGGTGTGAGCCTGCATTAGTACTGTTTCTGTGACTTGTGGAAGGGCTGAGTAGCAGCCATGGCGCTTCACAGGCACGTAACAAGAAATTAGTCACCCTGTACTTAGCAGTTCAGGCCCAAGAGGGGATTCTTGTGTGATTAAATCCAGGTCGTTGTTATGGGAACTTCCGGCCTATACCATTCATAAATCTACTATGCTTTGTCTTCAAAGTTATCAGGTTTCTTGTTCTACTGGGACGTTGCCTCAACCTTAATGCTGAAACTGTGAGCACATCTACTGTGCTAGAAACAGTCCATAGAAATTGATGTAACCAGTGAGAGCAGACAGCCCTCTGAAGAGTCAGTGTTGTCATATGTTGTTTATATTTGAGACAGTTTCCACCGTTTCCCTTCTTTACTGGGATTCATTTTGGTGTGGAGAAGTCTCATGTATGGAAAAAGTGCCTTAGGTTGCCTCGTTCTTGATTTGAACAGCAATAATGCTGTTTTGTTTTATTATTGTTTTAAAATAGTCCATATTTCTACAAACAATCTGAATAATCAGTTAGCTATTGCAGTTACCAAAGAGCACAGCTTTTATGCATCCACAGCAATTAGTTCACACTGGCTCTCTTGGATTGGTTTTGTTGTATCTTCTGCCTAAATTGCTGGTTAGCAGCAGGAAGTTTTTCTATTACTATATAGATGCTACATTTTCTTTTTGGTTATACATGAAATCATAATACCATTGAAATACAACCTTATAATAATTTTACTTGCATCCTTGTTATCCTTCTATCCCAACTTGCCTAAGAAAATTGCTTGCAACTGTTCCCGTAATGTTGAGGAAAACTGTTGTCCTAATGTTATTTCATAGTGTCTGTCTGACCTTCAGGACTGTGAAGTACTTCAGTATGAGTCAGCACCTCCATTCGTGCCTGAGCAGCTGTGCCACACACATCAGCATGCCCAGTAAATCACAGCGCTATCTCTGTAGGAATTAGCCATATCCCAACAGGCAGCAGAGGTCAATAACAATACATGTGTAATGTAAGGTGGATTCAACCCATCTGTCTGATAATGAAGGAATTCAGTAGCTGACAGTCTTTATTACAAATGTCATCACTACTACTGTAAAAGCTAGCTTTTGTCCTCCTTTTTTTTTTCTGAGGAAATTTTCCTTTTCCCATTATTTGCTGCTGGAAACTAAATGAATCATAAAGCGGGTGACGGCACTGTATTGTTTGAGATTAATGCCAATAGAAAAAATCTCTTGGGGGGGGGAAGATAAAGCATTTCCTATGGAGTTAAATTACTGATTTCTTTTAATAGATGCACAATCTGTCTGTCTTTGCTGTACCTGTGATGCTGAAAAGAAATAGATTTATAGATGTTTTAGTGAACTATGTGAAAATTGTCTCTTTTCCCTTTGACAGGAATAGCTTTCCACCAGTTTTAGAAGAACCTTCTGAAAACACTATACTTCAGTTTCTAAACTTAGGCTGGTTTCTTGGATTCACCTAGATGGGAATCTGTTACGCTCAAAAGGGATTGTATGTCTTGGGCTCACAAAGACTTTAAATTGTAGTATAACTTAAGTTAAAAGTATAACTCAATTTATGCCAGCTTCCTCTCTCCCTCAGGCTATTATGCTGTGACAGAACAGATCTCTTCTTCTCCTTTCATCACACTTGACTTTGTAGAACTGTTTTAGACATTCTTAAGCCTTTTCAGTTATAAGCTGCTTATTTCAGTACTTTTCATGCTAGTTTTTAACATTTTATTAGGGATGACATGCTGCCTTGTCAAAGCAGAATAGGCGTAAAGGATGCAGAAACTCTGAAATCTCCAAGTGATGTTCACAAACTAACTTGCATCTCTTCTATCTTATGTAAGTAAAACCGTTAAACTAACATGACCCAATAGAAAAAATATTACAGATGCAGAGAAGTCCAATTATATACTTAAATGAGCCAAATCATAGTTAATTTTCCTTTTTACTATTATAATTTTGTTTGGCTTATCTTTGGGATTTGAGGAATCCCATGAAACTGAGGAGAATCATTTGATGTTTAACAGTTTGTGAACACTTTCATTGTGAAATCTAATTGCCATACTCACGTTTTTATGTTCATGATACAAAGTTATTTTATCATTGCAAGAGCACTAAACCCAAATGATAGGTTCTGGACTGCTTTCACTAAGGATTTTTCTTTCTTAGAATTCAGTTGAGATTTTGCAGATGAAAACCTTCTGCGTTTCTGCTCCTATTCTGAGACAAAGACAGACATTTTGATATAACCAAGAATTGCTTCAGGGTCTGTGATAAGTGAGTACAATGGAAATGCATCATAATCTTTGGTTTTTAATCTAGTACATTTCAGAATAGGGCTGGCTTTTGTCTCAGGCAATACATGTCATCAGCTCTCAGCACGCTTCTCCATTGTTTCTCTAGGTCAGGCATTGTTTTAGGGACATGTGCTGTGCAGGAAGATGAACTGGCATGCGATGGAGGAATTCGAGAGTGAGACACTATCAGAAATGTTTGAAAGACATCATGCCTGGTCTTGAGATAGGACAAGTTGGCAGCTTCATGGGATGGACTTCTAGGGACAGGGGGAATAGCTGAATTTATTAGTGCTTAGACCATTTCTAGGCTTGCTTCCAAATCTCAGTTGGAAGGGTGGCTTTCTGTCTAAATCTTAGCAAAGCTATCTGACCACGTGTATTACTTGTAAGGGGTTTTATTAATTGAACTTCTGGAAAGGTTTTTTGTTTTGTTGTGTCAAAATCTAAATAACAGTCACCACAATGTGAAATTAAAAGCAGGCTTTAAAATCACTACAGAAAAATCAAATCTCAAATCTGAAATGAAAATAGTAGACTCAGATAACAAGCACAAAGAAAATATAAGTTTTGTCACACATCAAAACATGTTTTCCTGAAGGCGAGTTGTGATTTCAGCTTTGAATATTGACTTGCCATGAGGGTTGTTATGTCCTTCACAGTAATAAAGGGGCTTGAACTGTAGACTGAGGGGAACAGAGATTTCTTCTTGCACAAGTGTCTCAACTTATTCAGCTCTCTTGTTTTCAGACTTGGAGGCTGTGTTTGACCATTCTGCACACAGCTCTGAACTAGAAGAGGTGTTTCTGGAGCTGGCTGTTCCCCTGGCCTGGAAGGAGCTACACAGACATTAGGCTGTATTTGTGTGTGCTGCTTTGTAGGCCAGCTTGAAGAGATGATTTTCCAGCCTGGTCCATCTGCTTATTACCATTCCCTGTTGGAGGCAATTCTTCTCTTAGGTATGCTAGCATATGCATCTAGGTGAAGCTGCTTTTGAACACAAATTATTCAGAATAATATGAACTATGTTTTTAGTATAGTGGGGTTTTAATAGATCATATTGTCAGGAAAGCATGATTCAGTATTTCAGTATGGTTATACGTGGTGTCATGCTGCAGCAAAAGCAAGGGATGGGGCAAGCAGCTGAGAAGGGATTTGGAGTAATAATATGTTTCAGTGGTCCAGACAGAGCAGTCTGACCACCTCTTGAGGTGTAGCAAGAGGAACCACACCAGCAGGAGGGTAGCTTTTAGCTGTGCTTTACTGTACATGGTACATTTTCTTTTTCTTACATAAATAGTAGATAAATACTCGGTTCCCATTGAAAGTCATTCTGAAATTCAGAAGAGGGATGTTTAACTTCCATTTGTGTCTTTGAAAAATCTCCCCTTTTATTTTGCCAGTGTGTAACAGCATTAAAGCCCAGCTACTTTGCAGATGCTTAACATCAGGAAAAAAGCAGTGGTGTGACAATACCCTTAAATTTTACAAACCTGCTCTTCAGTGCAAAGCTCGTTCATAGCAAAGAAGTTGAATCAAAGGCTCACCACTGCCAATTAATCATTTGGCAGTTTATTTCTATCAATTGGCATTTGTTTCTAGCTAATGTGATTATGCTGGCAAAAACGTGCGCTCCCACCTCTCTTTTCTTAGTAAGAGAATAAGCTGATAAATTCTTTTTCTGCTTGAGTTGGTTGATTTGCATTACATTTTCTTTTGTGAAACTGAATGTCTGTTGCCTCTTTACATCAGCAAATTTGGAAAAATGGCCCATCATCTCTTTGCAGAATCTAGAGGTAAATAGACTTTTAATTGACTTTTATCTCACTTTTCAAACAAAAGATATTAAATTAATATGTGAGAATCTAGAAACCAAAATGAATGTGTAACTCCTTGTCTCTGGAAGGCTCTGAACATAGTGGTAGCAAATAAGATGCTGTTGCTTGCCAAAGATTTGAGTTGCCGTCAGTTCACTGTTGTAAACCATTACAGGTCCTGTAGGATTGTTGGCAGGTAATTTTACCTTTGACCAGCATCTGTGAGAAGGCTTTTCTTAACTCAGGTGTCAGTAGGACAGACACACCAGAATTCAAGTGCAGTTCAAAGGTGTTCAGGTATCAGGGTAAAGCAGGTAGTTTGAACACCTAGCACAGAGCACCCCACAAACCCACCCCCAAGTCAGTGCCATTTTCCTGTGTACCATTTCCAAATCAAGATTTATGTCCCTAGTAGTGTTCAAGGCCAGGCTGGACAGAGCCTTGGGTGACATGGTCTAGGGTGAGGTGTCCCTGCCCATGGCAGGGGATTGGAACTGGATTATCTTAAGGTCCTTTCCAACCCAAACCATTCTGTGATTCTATAATCCTGTCCATTCCAGACAGTGTGAAACTTGCTGTTGGTGTGAGTGCAGGTAGGATGCCTGGGTAATTCTTTGGTTTGATTGTAATGTAAATTCACACAAAAGATTCTCCTTGGTGCCTGATCCAAAAATAAGCATTTTTTTTTAGTACTCTATTTCAGACAGAGCAGCTCGCAGCTAACCTGTCTGGAGCTGTGATGTCATCAGCTCTTGTACACAAAGCATATTCCAGTGTGGTTCAGAGGCTGAGAAGGAAACCCCAGGATGTCAGTGCTTTGATTTAGTGAATGGTGCTAAGCTATGCTTCCCTTAAAATGGACAGAATATTTATTGCATTAAAGACCGCTAGAGACTTGGTTTCCTGATGGTGTGTATTCCCTTGCAACCACTTGTGCTGAGATCTTGACAGGATGCGTGAGTGACGGGTACCTCATGAGGCACTGTAGTGACGCTTGCCAGCCAAGCGGTTCAGTGTAAGAGTTCAAGAAACCTTTACTGACCAAATTCTCAGTTTTAACTATCATTGCACACTGGATTTGTCCTCTGCTGAGCAGCCTGTGTTAGCTTATGGGCTCTCTGGAGACCACAGGTGAGAAGAGTACATCTGTAAGGCATATGTGTTTACGGGCTTCTCGTGGGGTATCGAAGTGGCAACAGGGCACAACAGAACAATGGTTGTAAACAAGGGCAGATCACTTGGGGGAAGAGAGGAGCCATTTCAATTCTCATCAAAACATGGAGTGATCTCGTATATATGCTTAGTGCAGAGAGAGTTGCAATTACCATTTGAAAGTAATGCTGCAGCTCAGCTAAAACGAACCTGAATTCATTGAAATAGAGTTGTTTCCACACATGCAAAGCATTTGTATTTACTCTGGGGAGAAGTAAAGCCAGCAGGAGGCCCCTTCAGGCTTAAGAGCCAAGGTTTGCTATCTTCAAGCTGAGGCCTCGTAACAACATGTATCTAAAAATGTGTAAATAACCAATCTGTCAGATTGTTGACAGAGCTTTCGCTTGTGTCTCCGTAGTGATTCTGACAGTCTTTGTGCATGGAGCTGGTCAGCCAGAGAAGTAATTGAGGCATTAAGCTATTGTACCCCACTGTATCTCAAGTCCTCCATGGCCACATTCGTACTAGGTAAGTTTAGCAGAAAAAAGGCTATGGAAATAAATGCCTTGAAAGTCGTCTTGGAAAATGGAACTTAGAGAAAGGAGAGTTTGGGTTTTCAGTGGAGTTTAAAGGATCTGAAAGCAGAAGCTGTATCTCCATGACAACCTCTCCATTGCGGAGGTCATGTCAGTCACTATGTAACAAGCTGGTGAATGAATCAAAGGGTCTCTGTATAGCAGATACTATACAGTCTATGCACCAGGTGGTAAGTGCTGCCTTAATCACTCTCCAGTCTAAATATCATTTTTTAGCTGCAGGAAAATCATTCCCAAGTCAGAACTATTGTGTTTGTTGTCCCGGGATTCTCCTGCTGCAGCTCAGGTACTCTACTTGCTCTAGGAAGAAATAAGAGTGAGGGACAGTCAAGGAGTCAAGACATCTCATAGGCAGAACTGTGCCTATGAGATAGTGACTTCTGGTGACCTACACAGTGCCTGGCATTGTTTTCTCACTGCTGTTCCAGCTTGTAGCATCTGTTTCCCTTAGCTGGTGCTCATTCCTGTGTAGTGATTAATGAAACTGTAAACAGAATCACCATAAGGCTCAGTGATGCTACCTTTGTGCTGCAAGCCATCATCTGGGTCAGTGACTGTTCAAAAGTAGCTATGAATATAATAAGGCATTTTCTATCAGTGTGAGTAGTGCTCATGTAACTGTAACCCTGATAAGCTGCTATGAACATACTCTCCATTGAGCTGTGATTTAAACTGACAGAGGCACCTAAATCTGTAATGAAGAATGACTGTCTCCCATTCATTTAACTACAGAACTGTGTCCAATCTTCCTGCTTCCCAACTGCAAGGCCAGCACAACCCCTAAAATGTTTCCATGCATGCTAATTCTTAAGGGCAAAAAGTCACACCGTTCAAGACAGCCAACATCAAATTTGGACATGTACAGCACAAATCAATCTTCCAGGTAAGGCTCAGACTCTTTTGGCCATTAGAAATCATTTGTTTCCTCACACTTGAGAAGTGTGTGAAAATACTACTCTTTAAATAGTCCCTTCTTCAGGCAGCTTTCCTTTCTGGGAAGTGTTTGCTAGTACCAAGCAGAGATTTTTGTGGAAGATTTGATATCCATTGATGCACTGAAGCACAATCACTTAAAATTGAAAGATAACACACTAGAGGTTTTATTTAACTTTATGCAATCTGAAGTATAATCCAAACCTGACATTTAGGATGTCAGTTTTGCCAGCTTTAGGTTGGTGGCATAGACTGAAGAGTCAAGGTCAGATCAGAGTGGGTTATTAAAGGGCTGTGAAAACTTGCAATTGGCATTTTCCCTGCTGATAACACAGATGGTGCTACTTTTAAACTATTGTTTGACAGTACTGCAGTGGATGGTGATGAAAGAGGATTATACTAAAACCAAGGGCATATGTTATCTAATTAACATAATACATATATATTTTATTCTCTGGATTTCCAGTGATTGAGAAGCTTGGCACCATTTTCAAGCTCTTTTTATGTTAAATTAACCATAGCTGTCTTATTCTTCAGAATCAGCCACATTCATTTCACATAGAAAGCTTGTGCATTGTCTTAGCCAAGAAAAACACATACGTACAGACTGAAAACTCCTTCTGAACTGAATGGGAGTTTAATCTTTGGAATGGCAGTGCATCACACAGAACATTTTTGCAGGGGAGATGTCAGAATGTTTCATTTCTGTGTGATGATTGTGATTGTGAAAATGTATCCTGGATAATGTCTTTGCTTAGGCTTAAAGCTGGAGATTAGACAGGGCAGCCACAGCTTCTCTGGGCAACCTGTTTCAGTGCCTCGCCACCCCCACAAGGAAGAACTTCTTCCTTATATCGAACCTAAATCTCCCTTGTTTCAGTTTGAACCCATCACCCCTTGTCCTATCACTACAGTCCTCGATGAAGAGTCCCTCTGGTATTCTTGCAGGCCCCCTTCAGGTACCGGAAGGCTGCTCTGAGGTCTCCATGCAGCCTTCAAGCCAACCCCTCTATTCCATAAATAAGTCTAAGTGCGCTGCCTTTAAGCTCTCTGAGCTGACGTCAGCAGTTGAGCTGTGACAGTGTTTTGCTGAGAGCAAATCAGGAGATAATGAAATGGTGCATGTTGGCTCTTTTCCATTATGCCAGAGAAATTGCCCTGCTTTTGGCTGGCTTTAGTCTGGCTTCTGAAGGGAAAAGAGACTAATGAATTCCCATTATCCTTGACAGAAACTGTCCTGTATCTCTCAAATTACCTCTACCAATCTGTTTCTCTCCCTGTTGCCTTATTTTGGTCCAAGTTGTCTGCAGGAATAGTAGCAATTATGGTCAAACAAGTTTTCTCCAAAATAGATTGCATTTGGATAAAGAATCCCAATTAGGTACCCTTATAAATGGGAATGCTGCATCTTGAGTTGGAGTTCAGTGAATCCACCAGGCATCAGTGAATCCATCAGGGAGCAAGATCTCAGCCAAAGCTTCACTTAAAGCTCTCAGTCATGGCAGATGAATGTATAGGAGAGCAAACTTCATTAGCTCTGCTGCCCACCAAAGAAACGTCCATCAGTGTGAATTGCAACCCGGTAACATGGGATGTTTAGATGTCTCTGTATGTCACTTAGGGCTGCAAATCTTACTCCTCCAGTAGCTTTCCCAAGGAGCTGAATGTTAGTGTAATTAAATTCAGAAGTAACTTGGTGCCACTGGCATGATAAGAAATCTCTTTCACCAGCACAAACTCTTTTCCAAGTTTGTAGTTTACTGGCTTTAATGGTAACTTGATTCCTTAAGTGCTTTTTGAGCACTTACTCAGAAAAGCAGTGCATTGAGACTCTTGAGACTATCAAGGAGTTGCTGTATTTTTTCTTATCTCTCCACCCCCACCCCACCCCCCACCCCCCCCCCACCCCCACCCCGATTTCTGCCCATTTTTGTTAACGTTTATTCAGGATTAACAATGATTCATCTCAAATAACAGCTGAAGTAATTCAGAAAGCACTTGTTATGCAAAAATCTGCAAACAAATGGCTAATAGAGCTCTCTGCTTGGGTTCCCACAGTTGAAAATGAGAAAGCTTTTGCAAAGTCATGGAAACAAAATAGCTGCGCTAATCTGAAAACAGCAGCCCTGCATCTGTTTTCAAGGAGAAAAGGAGAGAAAAAGTAACCTGATGCCTGTGAATGACTGGGTCTGTCATGTGTCAGTCTCTGAGTACATATTTAGCACTTCTGCACCTCTTTCCTTAAGACTCACTGATGAGTTAATGTTCCTTCAAAAATGGTCTGCCTTACTTTCTGAAAGGCAGCTACACTGTCATTTGAGGGGAGTTCAGATCCATTTGTCTGCATGTTTTTATGCATTTGAAGACCACTGAAGAATCAGGCTTGCTATTAAGAAAATCACAGTGTATAAAAAGAGTACAGCAGGAATCCTTCTTAAAGAAATACATCCTTGTGGCTCTTTTGGGTCTGGTTTACTAGTTTATCTCCAAGAATCCTCCTCTTGGTTGCATTGAGGGACAGACAAATTTGTCCTCTGATTTCCTAATAACAGCACATTATGGATGGCTTAATAGGTATTAACGTTTCCAGCCAGATTGATCAAAGCATTAGGCAAACTTTCAATATACATCTCCTGTTAGTCCTTTTACACCACAGAAAGGTACATATTAATAGAGATCAGTAGCACGTAATGAATATACAAATAGTGTTGCAAGAACAAGTCCATCATGGCTATTGTTCTAATAAGAGGGATCCTGATTTCTCCTCTCTGATTCCACATGCAACTTGAGTGCAAGTTCTTATAAACTCACTGGAATTTTGCTAAAGCTCAGGTGAAAATGTATTCCATATATGTACAACTCACAGTAAGTTTATATACACCACTCATACTAGATGTGGGCTCAGCTCTCTACTTTTATATGGAGATAATGGGAGGAAAAAGGAAGTATTAAAACATCCCTAGTGAATGAGGCATTTCTACAATATGTAGTAAGATAGGACTCAAATCAGGGAATAAGTACTATATGATCTTTCTGCAACTGGTATTATAATTTGTACTGTGGCAATGATTGTGGTCCCATTTAGTTGGTCACAGAAGGAATAAACAGAAAGCATGTCTCTTGAAGAGCTCCTTTCTGTGGCTTTGTAACTCTCTTCCCACTTCCTCCTTTAAAGGGTTTTTAAAGTTTGTCAAATGGTAATGAGAGACTTTGTCTCACAGATGAAACATGTTCTTAATGTGGGAAATGTTAACACTGACTGACTTTATTCCTTTTTTTATGATACAAAAGGAAATCTAAATTGATATCTTTGAACTGAAAGACATCTTTATACCTTTACAGTCCTTTAAAGTATCACTGTTGCATGTGAGAATCCCAAATAAAGGAAAAACTGCAGGTTTACAGCAAGAGAAGTGCTTGCTCCTTTAAAGGTTGGTGTTCGTGATGGAATAAATTAGGAGCTGAAATCTGGAGACCGGTGCAGAGATCAGAGAGATGTTTGTCAACCAATGTAACATCCACAAACTAATCTGAAGCACCTCAGATTTTGTGTTAAATTTTTGGGAGTTCTGCTTTGCACAAGTGCTGTCAGCTGACAGAAAAGCAGAACAAACATAGAAAATGATGCTGTTACATGATGTCGCTGTTGTTTTTCCCCTTGTTTTAGAAAGTGACTTTGCCTCTGCATCAGACCAAGGTGTTTGCCTCTCTTATTCCCCTTTAAGCAATAAATACCTCAGTTGCCTGCAGCAGGCTGGAAAGAGCCAGCTACATTCATGATATTGCCACTGGCATGTGATTACTTAGAAAATGTGGTTATTTACCAGTTAATTGTGTGTTTCTCTACCATAATTTTCTGTGGTTGTCCTGTTCATTCAGTAGGCCGTTGAAAATACACCTCGTACAGTATAGAGAAATGCACTGATAACAGGGTTTCTTGCTTAGCAATTCTGTCCTTTCCAGTTTTCCTTAAGGTCACCTTCAGCTGCCTCCCTGTTCATGCTCTGGTTTCTCCCTGTTCTGTTTTAGTGCTCTATATAACAGGTTACAGAATTCAGTTTCTTAAACTGGGATCTTTAAAAAGCGCCACTTTGGAAAAACTCAACACTTGAATGATCATGTGTGTTTGCTCTGCAGGCTTTTATATGATAATTGTGGGTTTCCTCTTGTTGACATTTAAGAACTAAAGCAGTGTGCTGTGTGCTGAGAATCACAGAAAGCAGCAGCGAATCATTCTTGTTCTGGAAGCTCTTCAGCAGCAGCTACTTCACTCTAGGGGCTTTCTTTTGTGACACCCTCAGAACACTGCCCAGTTGTTTGAAATGGTACTTAAAGCTGGATGATCAAGTGCACTTAATAAGTCCCCTGTCTCTAAAGAGAGTGCGCCTTTACCCCAGCTTGCTTCATATCTTCATGGTTTAGATGCTGACATGCTGACACACAGACACACATGATAGCTTAGGTTTGGTATTTGTAAACCAGATATTACAAGTGTGTGCTATCCTTTCTGTTAATCCCCTTTGTGAGTAAATTGGGTAAACCACAGCCTTGCTGCTCATCAAAGTCCATCATATAACTTGCAGTGTCTTCTACTGGCATCACATTGCTGCTGATGTCTGTGAAGGTGGCACTGAGCCTCTCCTGGGACAGGCTTGTCTATAGGTAATGCTAGGATATGTAGTTAGCCAAAGGAGAGATGCCTAGTGAAGTGATTGCTCACAACTTGCAGGCAGGGAATACTTCAGACAATTGCTTCATCTCAGGTCTGACTGTCAGGTGGATGCTACAGAGGTATAGCCTTAGTTTCTCTTTTATTAACTTCTTCAGGAAACCGTGTTTCTTTGGCTTCTGTGAAGAATTTTCGTTAATGATGTATAGAAAATTTGTAACTACTAAAAAAACTATAAAGACAATGTTAATATTCACTGCAGGATTCACCAAAGATGCCATTTTCAAAGCACTTTGTCACCAACCTTATACACATTTGGGTGTTTTACACATAGAAACCATGTTTAGACAGACAGATTTGAACGTGGCAGTGTGCCATGCACTTAGGAAAATGTAAGGGCCTGACTCTGCCATAAGCTTTGTGACTTATTTGCAAATATAATAGTAAATTTGGAGTCATTCTGAAACAATAGTTACTTTCTGAGATAGTTAAGCCTACCTAAATGGTTTTCTGCTTGCTTAGATGCGTACTATGTCTCTGCAACTTTTGCCATCTTGTCTTGGCACTATGTATTTATCCCTTCTTCACGAGACTTTCATGCCATTACTATATGTAGCTCCATGCTGGGGTTTCTTGGTCAAAGCTCTACAATGTTACAGCTGGCTCACACCAGATTAAAGAAACTATAGGAAGCAGAAGGTAAAACTCCACAATTGTATTTGGCTAACCATGCTGCTGTTAGTTTAGCCTGTCTCCTCCACTATAAACCAGGTGATCAATTTGATCGTAGCTCACCGAGTATTTAGAACTGAGGTTTATTCTTTTTCAGATGCATTGTTAATCAGCCAAATGATTCAGAATGTCCACTCCACCTGTTAAACCTACTGAAGCATCACTCATTTCATTTTCTTCAATCTACTCTGGGCTTTATAATTAGTAACTCTTAAATTTTTGCATATATTTCTAGCATGGGATTGGACAAAGGAAATTACCTTGGCAATCTAGTAGAGCAAGTACATCTTTTTAACCTCTTTTTCTCAAACAAAGCCAGAAACAAAAGTCTTTGTGATTCTCATTTTCCAGCCCCACGCAATCATGTTTTGTCCTTGTCTTTCAACTGAATTAACAGCATTATATCCCTGCACCCCAGATATTTTTGCCAGGAATTGTAGTTGGACATGCTTTAAGTTGCTTTTTGGTTTATTGGAGTTCAAGCAAACACATCATGCAGTCATGGTAATGTAGGGATTTAATGAACTTGTGTCATTTTCCTGGTTGGTATACGTCTGAAATGCACCATGAAGTTAGCAGTGAGTGTTTGTATTGGAAAACGGCAAAATAAATGCTGTGTTTCATCTGGCTGCTTGCAGAGCATCAGTGGGAATCATTATACATGTACAAAGTGTGATGTATGAGCTTAGCTGAGCTGCTTCTCTCAGAGAGCTGGAACTTGTCACTCTGAAAGCCCTGATACTGCTCAGCCAACGTCACACTGGGACATGCTCAGGTTTTCCACGTGCTCTTTAACCAACTGAATTTGGAAGCAGATCTAATAAAAAATGCACAAAATTTTATCCCTGCCTTTATTATCAATGCCACTGTGATGCAATCCTTCAGGTGAAACCCACACTAGAAGGGAAGGAAACATGCACTTCAAATTAAGTAGCTCTGCACTTGAGATGAAAAGCAGGTGAGATCTTGACTAGGCAAATTAACCCACCTACCCATCTATTGTGCGCTGAGAAATTATCTTTAGCATGCCTGTGACACTTTTGATATTACTCTTCTCTGCAGTGAAATGCTGTATTCAACAAAACGGATGAATCAGGGAGTTCAACATGAAAGGAGAGATATCATATTTATCTTGCTCATATTAATAACCTGGGAAAGCGCTGCTAGAGAACCTGTTGTTACCCTCCGAAAGCAGAGCAGACATAATTGCCTGTATTGAGAGTTTGTTATCCACTGTAATATGTGGTCAAATCACTTGTGAAGGATCTGGTCCCCAGAGGTGCTTGGTAGGCTGCAGAATCAAAGAAATAATATGTTTAGTGTGGCTACCTGCTTTCACAGGGAGCTTCTGTTTCAGACCAACATCAGCTAATGTTAAGATCTGACGAAATTTAATGAGTTGAGTCAGTTGCTTTGTGTCCTGTGCCTGTTGGGAAGTTCAGCCTGGATTGCCCCAGAACTCAAGAGGGTAAAATGTGCAAAATGAGAATTGTTAGACTATCTAGCAATGTGGAAACCCATTTGTGCATTAAGCCTGCACTGTGCTGAAAGCTTTGAGAGCAACCAAGTGTCATTGGGAACATCATCTCACATTTGGTTGCTTGCAAAGGATCAGTTTAGGGGGAAAAAATCCAGAAAGAAAACCACAAAATGGAATAAATCCCAGTCATTCAGAGAACTTTGAGATTAATGGAACCTTATCTAAAAATGAGCATGAATTTTGTATCATTCCATATGCTTTGTCTATTTAACCTTTTTTTTTCTTTTTAAACAGCTTTCAAATAAAGTACTAAAAAACACTTCGGAGGGGTTTGGAATGAAATGACAAATTTTGTGTAGTTTGTCAGCAACTGGGAATAGAATTTCTCCACACTTCAGCCCTTTTGCTGAGGGCACCTTCTCTACTGTTGGTCCCTTTCTGATCATCTGTACTGCCTGAGAAAGGAGAAATCTCTATTTTGTTAGCTTCACTGAAGAAATTGAATTACTTTTTTTCCATGGTGCTGAATAAAAAAGAAAGGGGTAGTTTGTAATTATTTTATCCTGCTGTGATGAGATTAGAAGTTGAACTCCGCACCTGATTGTGGCTAGCCATCACTAAAGATGATATAAAATGATATAAATGAAATGATATAAAAACAAAGTCTAGTATTTAATTTACAACTTGAGTAGCAGCTCAGTTTCTGTACTCACTTCCTCATTAAACTTTTTTTCTTGGAATCATCATTAAATTATCTTCCTCTGCTCCTCAGGATGCTGTGTACTTCCTAACTTAGCACTCTACACAGTAGGAGAGAAATGATTAATTCTGAGCTTTTCTGTTCTCTCAATTGAAAAAGGAAAAAAATAGGAAAAAAATAGAGAAAAAAAATAATGGAAAATTTTTTTCAGGTCTGAAAGGAGGGTGTCATGTATACTGATTCATCAATACACTTGGACTGCCTATCTCTCCACCATGAACATCTATGCTCTTTTCAAAAGTTTGCCACAAATTGGTAATGTTATATGTTTAGTTAAGATATTCCTCAGATACTCATCTTTTTTTTGTGGATTTAGATTGCTGTATTGGGAATGATGCAGGAGTGGATTTCACTTGAAAAATAATTGTGGATATTTAAACTGTATTTTGCAATAACTGAAGTAAAAGGTTTTGGGAGGCGTTGGAGGCCAGTAAATCCCCTCCATTGTGTTTAAAATTTGGCACTTCTCACAGGAGGTGTTTTTTAGAACTATTACAACGTTGCACCTCTGTTACAAGGCTTCACAAGCCAAGCTTCAGATGAGATTTTCTAACTGGAATACAATCTTCTACAAATAAACTTAATTTGAATGTGACACCTCACTGTGAAGCACTGAACATGGGTGCTCTCTGTTGCACATAGCTACCTGTACTGGTCCAAGCTGTTAAAATTGTGTAGGATGGTTTTAATATTCATACTAAACACTGAGTCATTTACAAGCTATTCAAAATATGGTTTGTTACCTGAACTGCAAGTTAATGTTTATTATCTGAATGATTTTCCTCACCAGAGGGAAACAGAAGTTATCAGATTCTGTTACTCTGTGAAGACCAGACCAGGAGGCATCAGGTATTTTATTAACTATCCACTTGAGAAAATTAATATTCCTAATCTCGTTTCTTGCAAATGGGCAATTGTGCTGTAGAAATCCAGCAGCACTGGTGTTATTGTTCCATAATCCAAATGTTTCTCTGGTGTGTACTACAGATTTGCCAGTAGGCCATTCTGTTCTGCCCCACTGTTTTTTCTAATTATGCTATCTATTATTCTTTCCATGACTTCCATCCCATACAAACAATATATTTTCATAATCTGAAGGAACATTTGTTCAATAACTTATTTGTGGATTCTGATTGCCAGTATTATTTTATGACACAAAGCCAGTTCAAAGTTACATGTTTCAGCTTTAATGAGTAGTTCTGCTTTTCTTAGTTGTACAAAAGACAGCTAATAAATTTCAGCTGGGTTTGCTTTTTCCTTGAAAGCTGGGCTTACTACTATAGAAATGGAGAGTATAACCAATATGAGTGTGACAAGCTAAATTCCTGCTTATTACATTAATAGGGGGATGCTGTTGGGAGTTTGTTTTCTCATGGCAATAATCCATCTCTTCCTCAGCGGTTGAAGCCTATCTAATGCCAACTACAGCTATTAGCCTCATTCAAGCTGCTCTAAAATTCATGTTGTCATATTTACCCTTGATTATTTATATGGGAGGGCAGAAAGAAGTATAGGTCAAAAAATGAGAGAAAGAAAACATACCTGTTAAATTAGAGGACTCAGTTGTTTCCAAGGTGAATGGAAAATTTGTGAAGTGTTACATAGTCACCTAAGTGCTATCCATCAATACTAATGAGTTTACTCCAATGAGACATGAACTACTTAGTGGGAAAAGCAATTAACAGGTGAACTATATCCTGGATTCTCATGATTTAGGCCATTTTATCATAATCCAGTGATGGTTATCACAGACTTCACTTTCCACACAGGTAATCTAGTTTACAAGCTCTTTGGAAACTTATCTTCAATTTATACTTGATTGTTCATATCTGAACCACATTCATAGAATCACAAAATAGTTTGGGTTGGAAGGGACCTTCAAAGCTCATGCAGTCCAAACCCCTGCAATGAGCAGAGACATCTTCAACTCGATCAGGTTGCCCAGAAGCACATCCAGCCTCGCCTTGAATGTCTCCTGGGATGATGCACCCACCATCTCTCTGGGCAACCTGTGCCAGTGCTTTACCACCCTCATTGTAAGGAATTTTTTCTTCACATCCAACTTGATTCTCCCCTCTTTTACCTTAAAATCGTCACACCTCATCCTATTGCAACAGGCTCTGATAAAAATCTCTCCCCATCTTTCTTAGAGGCCCTCCTTTAGTACTGAAAGGCTGCAGTAATATTACTTTGCTATTTTCAGATTTGGCTTCATTTATGATTGTGTCACGTATTGACATCAAGATCAGTAAATGACTCCCCATGACAGGATCTGTTTCAAATTTCCTTGTGAAACTCGTCAACATGAGCCCTCTGCTTGCTGTGTTCCTCCATGCGGGCAAAGTCTAACTCTGCCTTCAGTCCTACTTCCTTTTTTTCTGGTGAGGAAATAAATGTTGGCTGAATGAAGACCACGTAATGTGAAAAGGAACGAATTACACATCTTGCATTCTCTTATTTCTTGGAGGGTTGGAGTGGGTGAACTCACTGGTCCTATCTCTGTCAACAGCTCCAAAGTCACCTTGGGCCTCAGACAGATAGAGGAAGAATCCATACAGCAAATAAGCCAGTGAAGGGTTTAAGTTAGTCAACAGCGATCCAGGCTTCAGTGCACTGATGTCTGAGATGGCATTCATGGGTGTGCATAGGTCTGTAGTTTGTGCTAGGCCAGTGTAGTTAAGTTCAGCATGGCTTTACTGATACTCACTGTCACTTCACTTGTGCTGTGGTTTAAGGACATTCAAATTCTCCTTAGAAACCTCTTTCTTGACAGAAGTGCAGGCAAGCCTGAAATAGTCCTGCAGTATTGGTTTAAGGCATGCCTTTGTTGAGCCCTCAGCCTCCCCACTCCCTAGCCTACATGTCTTACAGCTTCACTCCGGGGAGATCTCTGAACCTGCAAAATGTTCTCTGTGAACACAGAAAGAGTTGTAGTATTTTCCATGCACAGCTAGCTTATAAAAGTTGTCTCATCTTGTAGATAAAGGTGTCCTGGACATTATGTCCTATAATGAGATAGCAAACAGAACATCTTCATCTCCTCTCTCCTTTCTAAGTGAATTTACAGGTGGCTGACTCCTGTCTCTGTTTTCAGTAACCTATTCTTTTACTTAAATGAAAATACAAGTTTTCTTTCTGGCTGACATTTGCATATTCATTAAACAGTTCATTAAATTATTTCACAGTGGTTTTAAAGTTTGCTCACTGACAACTCAGAATGTATGTATCTCGTGGCCATCTGAATTGGCAAAGCTGAACCATGACTGACTTGAAACGGCACAATCATTCCTACCCATTGGTAAAATGGAGCAGTGTCAGACAGAGGCTGAAATTTTAATAGACAATTTCCCATTGCAATCTGTCTCCCTCATTTCCAAATTTCTTTACAATATTTGCATGGTCAGCAGAACAAAAACTCTCCACAAGCATACAAGCATAATAGGAACAATTAGAGGTCCTGACATTTCATGTTTTGATATGCATTCATGGTTTTGACATTATGGTTTATGTTGTATTTGTATTTAAAGACAGCTTGAATCGGGAATTTGTACAAAATAAAGCCAAATAATAATATAAACTGGTGGATTGCCTGTCTCTTCAAAATCTGACTTGAACCCCTCTGCTGAAGTCAGCATTTTATAAAACATATTCCTATCGAATACACTGGATTATATTACACAATCCTGGATTTTGAAGGACATCTGTGATAGCTGGAAGATTAATCCATTCAAACAACAAAGCATAGATTCTCCTCACTATGGAACTAACACTAGTAATTCATTGGGTTTGGCAAACTATGTGAAAGATTGCCTTTTATTGGATGTTATGTAGAAATACACATGTATTGTGTGCAAGTCAAGCACTGCAAGGTGAGATTTGTGTAATCACCAGGTAGTTGCTAAATCAAAAGATTCTATTTGCTCACTCAGATGTTCATTGGCTATTGTTTATTTTCTCATTTCAGCTCGACACACATCCTGTGAAAAAGCCAACTTCTTTTTCATATGATTTTGCAGTAAATTATAATTTGTTTGGCAGCACAAAAATTGGCACCAAACAGAACTTACCTCTTCAAGTTTAGATGTGACACAGAGAATGAGGTTGGAGTATGCAGTTGAAAATTAAGAGTTACTCCTGTAATTTCACTGGGTTCCTAAGTCCCCATAGGATTTACATCTCTGCCGCCATCTCTTAGAAATTCAGTAAGTTATACTCCAATGAAAAAATAGTATGCTATAACAGAAGTATTTGAAAACCTTAAATAGGAAAAAAGACAGCTCTACCTGCTCTGCTCTTAATAGTATTAATAAAATAGACGCCAGTAGAAATGTGTTATTCTACATTTACAAGTCATAAGATAGGCTTATTGTGGAAAAATTGCACACAGCTTCTCCCAGTGGGATTTACTGACTGTGAATATATATGGCCAAGCTGGAAAGCACAGATGAAAGCTGTAGGAATGTGAATTATTTCCTTCCTCTGCTAAAATGTGCAAAAACTTAAACTGCCAGAGATTTGTAAAACTCCAGCGTTTCCTCAGAGGCTTTTTTCCTGCTTTCTTGACACATTGCTGATTTTGTTAAAACACTTTGAAGAAATGTTGCCAAAAGTAGTTCCCAGTGCTGTGAAATAAATATTGAGCTTTTCTAAGAATGATATATTAAAGTATTGCAACATCATTTGCAGTAATGTTACTTTGATTGGAAGCAGATCTCAGGTTCTTGTCTCTTACATTAGTCTTATGCATATACTTGATTTTTGGTGATGACCATGTAAATATAGATTATGACAAATTGATCAATCAAAGTTGATTTCAGAAGGCTTTCTATAGCTTCTAATGACTTGGACGAAAAGTATCTGCTACTGGGGATGATTTGGTCTCCTAATATCTTTTCTGTTTATGTGAGTAATGGAGAAACCATTATAGATTTATTATGCAAAATCAGCAGCAATAGTATCTTTAATGTGGCAACCTAATACTGTGCTAAACTTACAATTGTGGGTTTTTATATGTAGAGATTACAACACGAACATTTCTAGAATTGAGTAATTAAACAGGTTATTATTATCTCTGAAGACAATTGTTATGCTGATGGCAAGGCTATTTATTTCTATCCATTATCAGTGCAACAAATTGTTTTTTTGAGGTTTAGTTACTCATCTTCCTCACCCCCAAAACTTTTGTGTCTCTGCTAAGCTAAGGTTAATGAAGGGCCAAATGCATTTTGCCTATGTACAAAATACACAGTTCTCTTTTTATTGTCAAAAATAAAAGTTCTTAACAAAGCATATGGATTATGCTATTAATTACAAAGAGCCTTTATAACCTTTCTGATGTGCTAACTATATTCTTTTTGATAATTACTCTTACACTAGTATGTCTAATTATTCTTTGCATATGTTTATTCATTATATTTGAAGGCTTCTGTTTCCTAACACAGGTATACATGGTTGGTTTTTATAAACTTTTATTTTTGTCAACCAATGGTGTCATATTATTAAATGACAGGCAAAAAGGCCCAGCTGTAACAAGACTTTCCTGCAGGTAAGCCTCCTCTGCTTATCACTATTCTGCAAATCTGTGCTGAAGAACAAAGAATGCTAATTTACTCCAATAAACACATGGCAAATAAACTGACATGCACCCTTGATAAGAGAGGGTTTCATTTATAAAATATTATACATGAAAAAAAAAATAAAATAAACCAATTATTACTGGTTTCATTTCTATTCTCTGTTGTCCTAAGATCACCTGGCTGTTTTCCTTTAACCAGTGAGCTGCTCTTGGTTGTGGCATTTGGAGGCTTTTCATCTTTTTGGGCTGGCATTTACACAGTATTTCTTCTGAAGGATTAGCTGTTATACAGAGTTAGGAGGCATAGTGCGTGTCCCCCAGAACAGTTTTGGAGATCCCTCTGACTCCACCTCTGCTCAGTGGCTGCTGCTGGATGCAGGGACTAGAACTGGTGAGCCAAGTAGACTCTTCCCATTGTTTTCCTCTATTATTTATCAAACCTAGCCAGTAAATAGAGCTCTGCCTGCATGCAGTGCCTTGTGTGGCTTTGTTCATACACCGTGTGTGTCCATCCCCTTCTGTGCACATAGGCCTGTGCAACCTGCAACTGTGCTTATGAACAGTTCTACAGACCTTACTCTGTAGGCTAACATAAAGTGCAGGTGCGCATACGTACACACAGACATGTACATAGTGCTTTCATGTTGTTCTCTGCGTGTAACTTATGCATTACTACCATAATAAATGCTACAGCGGGAGATTCCCCAGTGCCAGATTTTGGGACAACGGATCACAGGGGTTCTGCTCGTTTCTGCCACTGTGAGCCATGTACTAAATCAGCCTGGAGGAGTGCTGATTTGGTGTGGATTTAATAACATTATGAAACTAATTTTTGAGAGGATAATTCTCTAATGCTGCTAATGAAAGGGAATTTTAACAGCTATTACCTGTGAGTTAGCTCTTTAAATGAATCTCCAGGCTAGATAAGGCTCTGCTAACAAAGCTGAGTTCCGTTTGAAATACATTATCATATCATGAGTGGCAACTAAAACACATCTTAAAAGTGATTGACTTTAATACAGAGCTGTATGTAACCTTTTGAATTCTGTTATCACACATGTATTGTGCGCTAATCTGATTTGGATATGCAGTGCTTGGCTTTACATTTATGCAATCATCACAATATTTAACATGAAATGAGCAATTTTATGTCTTAACAAATGTATCTTGTTTCCTAAATTGAACTGTGCAAAATTCATCAGGAATCAGAATATTTGATTCTTTTAAATGCTAAGAAGACATTTTTAAAAATTAATAATGGCAAAAGGTCAATATTATTTGCCTTTTGTCACGAATACTTTGCCACTTACACAACCTACTGCCCTCTGGGCAACTTTCAGTGCTCATTTTCAAATGCACTTAACAGCGCTCATCTCATACACTTCATTAGCATTTCAAACTAATGAAAGTTTATAGCCAATGTGGTGCTGAAAAAAAACAGAATTTTTTAATTTTCTTTTTTGTATTTCAAATACAGAGTTTCTTCTTTAGGTGGTGGAAGTTCAGGATGTGAATATTCAGCCTTTGATCAGTGAGGGTCTTGGGTTCTAGTATTCTAACACATTAGCATAATTGATTACCATTTGAAGAAACAGATCTATTCACACTTCCCAAACACCAAATCCCCCCCTTCCTCCCTTCTTTAGTCCTGGTATAAAGTATCACAGTATTTTCAAAATTAAAAGCACATCCTTATGTGAACATATAAAAGCTAGTTGAAGTTATTTTTATAATGTTCTAATAAAATTGATTTGATGTAACTCATTCTTATTGTCCAGGACAGTATTGTTGGATCATAATGACAAATGGGCTAGGATTTTACTGTGGTATGATACAGAAACACTAAAAGTCTCAAAAATTGTAAATCAACAAAGCAGTTTATGTGTGAAACAGATAACTTCCATGGTAAATACCCAGCAGTTTTATTGTGCCTAATTTGGAATGCACAATGCCCACTTGCATCTTCACACAATTCATTGTGCAGGAGAAGTGAAACCAAAGCCCAAACCTCAAGGATCAAATGTCACTACAGAGCGGGCGTGAAGTGGTTCTGGTACATTACCTGTGTATCTCCATGCTTCAGCATATAGACAATGGATTAATTTCAAGGAATAATTTAGGCAGGTTCATAACAGGAGAAAATAAAAAGCCTGTAACCACATCTACTTCCCTTCAGTGTGTACTGCATTTCCTTGATAAAGTTTGGGTAACTTTTTGATTTGTATATTACTTGATTGTTTTTCTTTACCCCTGAGGAGTAAGCTATGAGGCAGGCAGATGTTCATAGCTCAGATTTACAAGCTGAAACACTTCCTACAAGAGGCTGAGCCATTCCATACTCCTAGATATCACATCATATTGTACTCCTAGATAGCACGGCACAGCACCTGCGTCCTTTCTGTTTCCATGTATGTGAGGAATGCCTTTTTATCTTGATCTACAACAGATTTTTCAGTAAAAGTCTCTGGTCCATAATTAAGAACTCTGCAAGACTTTTAAAAAAGTTTGTGAAAGTTTTAAATGTCACCTTATGCTATTCCCTGTTTCATAAAACGGGAAACTTTGGCAAGAAGGGGAAATCCAGAGAAACTGAAGTAAATATTCATTATCACAGAGAACAATGATTATTTGGGCTTAAACTGTTTCTATCTATTGAGCTCCATAGGAACTGCTCTCACCAGCAGGCGCCCCTGTTTCCTCGGGCTGGGCCCTGCCCCGGTGGGTCCCCTGGCTCTGCGGGAGGCGGTAGGACCCGGGGCAGCGGCACCTGAGGGTAGCCGTGCCCCGAGCCATGCGGCCGCGGCCTGTCAGGAACTCCTCCCCGTCTGCAAGGGGCGTGAACAGCGGGAATCGCCGGCGGGCCCTTCTCGCTGCCTGCGGGCGTTCCCGTCCCGGGAGGCTGCGGCGGCGGGGCCGGGGGCTCTGTGTCTCCCTCGCTTCAGGCGGCGGCTGCGGTAGGGTTGGTCCGTACCGCTGAACGGGAAGGGCCCGTCCTCCCCTCAGCGCGTTTCCCGCCTCCCGCTGCCCCTCATGGGCGGCCCCGCCGGGTCGCTGTGCCTCGGCGGCTTCCTCTGCCGCGGCCCCTCCGCGCCGTGAGAGAAGGGGCTGGAGTTAAGCAGTTCCCCGACTGCTTTTCCAGAGGTAATGCCCCGGAGTTACTCGTTTCTCGGGCTGGGACTGCTGCTTTTCCCCTTCTGTCACAATAGAAATGTGAGTGTGTTCTGGAGCCTTGACGGTTGTGTACGAAGTGCCTTCAAAATCTGGGGTGAACGCATCTGATACTGCTTATTTCACTGCCTTTGTCGACATTATCTGATCTGTTTTTTCTGCCCTGCTGTTGTTGCTGGCATTTGTTATCTTTCACATATTAAATAGCAACGTCTACAATATCTATAGCTGCTGTGGAGGGTCGCTAGTTTTATGTCCTGATGGTTATCAGGTCTGGAAGTGGTAAAGCCATAGCTGGGAGTAATGTGGAAGCATCCTTCAGCAAGCACAGGATTGCCCGAGGAAGTAATGACTGCTGCAGTGAACGGTCTCATTAACCCTGATGAGGAGTTGTGTGGCAATTACCTCAGGGTTCCCCAGGTGACCTCCTTTGAAATGCTGTCAGCGACAGCATCTCTCTGGCATGCTGTTTTTTTGTTCGTTCACACTTGTGGCAAAAGGGTACTTCTGCCACCCCAGTCCTCGCGTAGCATTAGATGTACCCACTGTTGTCATGCAGTGCAGGTTGGCACGTTAGCAAACTGGAGAGATTTACAAATCATAATTCTCTTCAATCTGTCATCACCTCAGCTTTCCCTGAGTGCTGGACAAGTATCTCAAACTTTGTGCTTCTATGCTGTTATTCAAGAAACAGAACACAAAGGGCTTTAAAGAGAGTTCTTGGGATAAAAATAACCGTTTGTTTCCAGTGTGTTGCAGATGCATCTTGGTGAATGATCCTGGTTGTCATATTCCTTTTGTCACAAACATGATACCTATGAGATCTCGGAGGATCTGGAAGAAGCAGAGACCTCCGTGTGGAGTTGCCTGATCTTAGGTTAATTACCCTTAGAGCCCAGATGACTCTTGAACTGTTGAACCCTTTCCCCTTCTCTGGAAAGGGATTTTGTGGTACAAAGAAATAAATCCTTTAGATTTCTGCCCTTCTGCTTCCCCATCGGTAAAGGTCTATGTGCCTGTTGCAGTGAATGGTTAACGGTGACACCAGGTATGTCAAAATAGGGTCCTTCGTGGAGAGATTCTAATGTGTATTTTAAAGTGAGTGTATTAAAACCTGCATACAACTAACTATTCCGTGGAAGAGTGAAAATTGTGTATTTCAGTAAGCACCTCTTTTGAAAAATCACAATTAGGGTCTTCCTTAAATGATGCCTTGTAGTACTTCAGATGCCTTTGTGCCAATTAAGACCAAGAGGCTGGTGTCACTGAAGACTTACATCTGCATTTGACATTAGTAATGTTCAATCCTTATTTAATTCTGGAAGGCTTTAGAAGTAAAGTGCTGTCATAGAAGAACTTGTAGAGAAGCTCAATGTTTGGGTCACACTTGTGTTTTCATTCTGAGTTTGTCAAATGAAAAGTGAGTTTTATCAGTCTTACATGGGAGCAGGAATGAACCTAAAGAGGAGAGAGCTGGACTTACCATGTGCGTTACAAGGATGTTCTTATTGATTTTGACCCATATCCATTATGACACAGTGATTATTTACACAGTGATTATTATTTGAAAAGAAAAAAGGCAATAGAGAAGGAGACAGGAGTTTTGTTGCTGTGCTGTTATTTCACAGTGGTTTTAATGTGAGCAGTTTGTTGTTGTGCAGTACATTAAAAAAACCCTGAACATGCTGTTTTTGCAGCCCTGGTTTCTAGCTCTTTTCAGCATGTGAGGCTGCAGATGCTGCTTTCTTGCTGCCTTAGTTTCATAAGGGTAGGTAGTGAATCTCTGGAACCAAGGCTAACTTATTTTCAAGATACAAGCCTGGGACTGATGTTTTCTAACTGTTAGGTCCTAGAAGAATTTGAGCCAATTGATCAAAGTGGCAGGTTAGATGGCATCAGCTCTCTTTATTTCAATTACGTTTTTTTTTTTTCCTCGTGCTTGTGACCCTTGCTTTGGTTTATAAGGCTAGGTTTATTATACAGGCTTGGTTCATTGTGTGAGTTTACCAATTCCTGTTAAAATAAATTAAACTGACACATTAAACTAGTATAAAGCAATGTATTTCAAATTTCCACCAGAATGAAGTATTTTATTCTGGCTTTGAACATTCTTGAGTTATCAACTCTAAAATAGTGGTGCTACATCTGTTTATCTTTGAGACTTCTTCAGCCTTAGAGGTACATAATCCCTGACTACAGACCGATGCAGTTTCTTAATCTCAATGGGCAAACTTTGCATGTAGTTCTGAATGCCTTATTGGACTACAGTTGCATTTTATCTTGGCAAATACTATGAGTTCCTGGAAGACCAGTTAACCTTAATGTAAACTGACTGTGCTGTGTTGCGTATTGCACTTTAGAAGCTCTGTTGGAGTTTGCTGATGTTTACAGTGGCCTCTTACAATGATAATTAGATGCTAAAGTGATGATCCTTGGGTAGCCAAGAGGCTGTAAAGCATTCTCAAGGGATTGAGGCCACGCAGAAAGATGATAACCTGCAACCTGAAGGTGGGCTACAGCGATGCTTAACGAATACCTTTCCTTTTGTTAATTGAGAGTAATATCCACTTTAGAAATAGCTGAATGCTTCCTGATGACTACAGAGTGCATTTTTTAGAAGGCGGTTAATTAATCGTAGGTTGTTTCTTTGTACATAATTGCTTCTCCTAGAAGAACAAAAACTGGGTAAAGATGAGAGATTCCCAGAGAGACTCCTTAAGTCCTGACCAAAACTAAGATTGCCTAAAATCTGTACAAATTGCTCTTACAAAGCAAAATCCCTGCTGATTCAAAAGCAGTACTCAGATAGAATTAGTGTGATTTTTTAAAATTTTAACTTTTTTTTACATTGTAGCAGCAACTTAGCATCACAACTTCAACAGCCTTTGTTGTCAACCCTGAGTTGCAGACATAGTACAAGTGACTTTTAATTGTCTTAAATGAAAAGCCTATTAGTAATTCTGTTGCACTAAAAATTACCAGATTTCATGATAGATGATATGTCTATCTGAATTCAGTTATTCAGGAAAAGGCTAATTGACAGGAGTTCTATGAAGCTCCTATCATGAAGTGAATTTATAAGACAGCAGAGTAAAACTTAGTGTGGGATGAAGGTGAATTGAAGTGCTGTTTATTCTCCTTCAAGGTAGGATTCTGCATGGCATGCTGGTAGTCTGTTCTTTACTGTGTAAATCCTTTCTTCTGGAGTTGGCCTCCTCTTGCACAGCTCCAGTTTGCAGTGAGCTTGCTTTTGAGGAGTCTTGAGAAGGGCAAACCCATGGGAGCCCTCACCACTCACAGGAGGCTGTTAATGTGGTTTGAGATGTCAGCTATGGTAGAGCAGCAGACAGAAAGAAGCAATGGATATGTCTTCATGAGGACTCTATCTCAGGTCTGTCAAAGGGTATTTAGTGGACAAATGTACTTAAAGTGAAAAGCTGCCCTTTTTGTCTAGTTGCATTTTTATGTAAGTGATAACTAGTGTCAGAGGTCAGATGCTACAGATATGAAGTAGCTATGATTTTTAATGTATTCTCACCTACTTCTCATTAATTTCCCAGTTCATTGCATGTACTTGCGAGTGTTAGCATTCTTTGTCCCTCAGACTTTTCTTACTGTTTCTTTTTTAAGTTCTGTATTAACAAGTCAGACAATCCTATGTCAGCCCTGTTAACGAGTCTTTCTGCAACTTAATTCAGCCTAGTTTAGTCAATGCTTGTTTCTTCTCTCTTTTGCGTAAATAGCATGGGTAGCATTTCTTCCTTTAAGAGCTATTTTGGTTGTATGCATACCTGTGTGTTTGCTTCATGCCCAGAGAATGTGATGGAAGTTGGTGGGAGGAGGAATGAGACCGTTGTCTGTTCATGTAGGGGACTGCTCACCAGTTCAAACATACAGTCAAGGGAGACTGGGTTTAACATTGTGGGGTGGAAGTTCCTGCGACAGCAAATCCTGTGCAAATTTGGTTTATCCAAAATGCTGCATTAATTCAATTACAGCTTGAATTATGTTTACCTTCTGCCTGTAAAGTCGAATAATACGGTATCGACTCTTCCTGGGTAATTTCATGGTTTTTTAATTCCTTCCCCATATCTCACTTGGACAGCTGAAACAGATTTGACACTTTATCTAGTTATTTGTTCCGTTCAAAGCTGAGGTGATACTTGCAGAAGAAAACTGGCTCTCAACAGAGAGCAATACCATACTGACATTTTGTGCATGTAAGTGTACTGGCTTTTTTAATATCAAATCCTTGATGCAGGTTTCTCTGTTTAGATAAAAACTGCAAGGAAACAAACTGCCTGGGAATTGTTGAGCTCCGGGTGCTTTTTCCCATACAGTGCTGGCTACTGATGATTATGTCAGGAAGTGTCATTTCCCCCCCATGGCTAATTGTGCTGTCAGTGCACTGCATGTGCAACTTTCAACCTGTAACTTCAATATTGATGCTATACTTTGTTACCACAGTGTTCTGTGAATGGGCATTTTAATTAGACTTGGAAATACGCATCTGTGTATCTTTTATTTAGATGTAGACATGCTTGGTGTGTACATAGAGCGTGTATGTCATATTAGTTGTAGAAGCTTTCAAAAATTTGTCTGTTGTCCTTCTGGGATATGTCTGCAAAGCATATGCTTTTGTGAAATAGGGTCATTTCTTGGGCCATTCCAATACCCTTACTCCTCTTAAAAGTTAGATTCCTCAAAAACTAACCGTGCTTGTAGTTATGCACATTGAGATGGCCTTACGGGCTCTGGTGTTTTTATCCAGAAGTGATTGCTCACAGCATGCGGATATGGAGTTAAGCACGTATAAATTTTGTAGTAATGAAGACAGTAATAACATTGTGTATCCATTAATGTCAGGGGGACTTCCTGCACCGTAAGTTATTTGTGCACCAAGGTATTAGTCGAAGTGAATAATGCTACTAAAATCTTGTCTGTTAAGTGCAAGAGATGAAAGAATTATGAGTTAATTTCCACAGATCAAAATATGTGAAGGTTTTGGGGTTCAAACAAATAACCTACTGGTGCATTTAGTTGTTTACAATGTGTTTATTTACTCCAGAAATAGCTGAGCATTCAGATTTAAAAGGTATTTGGAAACTAGAATATAGAAAAAGTTAATGAAAATAAAACGTTCACTTCTGAAAGCTACATCATTAAATATTCATGGTTCTACAGATAGGATATAGTTTGAGGAGAGGAACAAAATATTTTGTTGCAGACTTTGCAGCTTGATGTCTGCTGATTAACTTTGGAATGTAATTACTTGACATAATCAGATGGCATCCTTCTTTGAGATAGCAGATCTGTATGGTTTTGACTGAAATAACCGTTTCATCAAAGGTGAGGATGTCCTGCCAGTATCCTATGTGGTCTCTGGTGAGACCCTAGGCTGGTGGCCTGGAATGAGAGTTGGAAAAGCACGTTACTGTTTCATTTCTTTTACAGATATTTTCATCACGAGAAACATTTGCTACTTTAAATACTCTGAATATACTTGTTGTCCTGCCCTGGGTTTGACTCTGTTTCTTACCAGCACTCTTTAAAACCTTTTAATAAGATTAATTCTCTTGTTTAAAAAACAAGTAGTTGTCTTTATTTTTAGTCTGGAAAGAGTGCCCCATTTAAGATTTAACTGCTACTCTAGACTGCTGTTAAATAGAGCCATTAGTCTTACCTGACTTCCTTTCTCTGTCAGCTCAATTACAGGTTGTCAGCGTCAAAGAAAATGCTCTTGTTAGTAGTATGGAATAGAGGGGCATGTTTGCACCTGCTCTCCACAGAGTTCCTGACCCCTTCTTACTGCTGCACGCACCTATTTCATTTTAGAGATTACGTTGATTCATATCAGAGCTGTCTTATCTCCACTTCTTCGAAATTCAATTCAGTGTATGGTAGACTAGAATGCTGTATCACTCCAGGTGGGGAAGCATGGTTGTTTAGTGATGTCTTTTTTTTTTTGCCTCACATATAACCTAGATTGGCAAAACTGTTCTGAAACAGAAATGGTCTAAGAACGCATTTATTTTACTACTCCAAAGGAAATTGCAGTACAGCTAGTGTTCAAATTAATATACTTAAAAATTCTTCTGTTCAAATCTTGTAGTATTGATCTCACAGTCCAGTCCAAGAGCCAATTCCTTGTTCAGGGTCTTATTTCAAGCAAGGAGGAAAAGTGAAGAGGCAGTAACTGCAGCAGTGATTATCTGTGATTAATTTGAAGTGCTTGCAAAAATACCTCAAAAGGCTTCTAAAAATCAGGGGGACTTGGGGGTAAAGTACCAAGGTTACTTGATAAAATGGCAGTTGTACCATCTGGAATGCAGACTGCTGAATGTGCTTGTATTATCTTCAAAAAGGTTTTAGCACAGAGGTGTAAAACCAGAATGAATTTTCCCACATGTCAGCTCTAAAATTATTTGTACATACCTAGAAAAATGTATCAAATGTAAAGTTTGTGATCCTTATGTCTTCCTTTGTGTTAGAGTTATCTAGGGTCTGATCATGGATGCATTCAGAGTTACCAGAGTTCAGTGGACTGTGGGGTTTTTGCAGCAGAAGGGAAAGAGAAGGGAGTCTGTATTTTTTGGTAATGTTCTTTTTTAACTCTCTAAGCTTTTTTTCTTCATGTGTTCTGGTAAGCACCTTAAACTGAACATTCCTATTGAAGGGACTGAGCCTCAGGTGCTACATATTCCTATGGTTTCTGGTGAGCCTGGTTCTTTTAAGTAGTCTGAAAGAGAGAAGTTATCCAATCTGCTAACTTTGGTAAAATTGCTGTGTAAATTCATGCTAAATTCATGCAGTTCATTCAGTTAAGTTCATTCAACAGAATTTAGGGAATCAAATACAAAGTAATTTTGAGCTGCCTGTGGCCCATCACTGCTTATTTGTTTGTAAAATAAATATCAAACTTACATTATTCAGATAAGCAAAACAAGTGCGTGTTTATTGGAAATGAGTATGTATGTGAAACTGAAGCTGGCTCTGATTAGGACTGTTAATCTAGCAAACTGTTAGTTACTCTGTATGCTCCCTGCAGTATAGGGGAAAGCAGTGCATATGGTGAGTTCCTGTTACCTTGAGTGCGTTTTAAAAAGAATGATTATTTTAATGGAAGTATAAAGTTTTATAATCCCTATAGTTGATAATTTAATTTTAATGAAACAGATGTGCTGTTAATGCTTTTCTGATAGTAAGCAAAATGATGAGTTTTTATGTATGTGTTGGGCAGAAGATATCTTCAGGGCATGTTGTTTTAGTTCCTTCACTTTTCTTTACCTGCCTTAGCTTAATTTTTAAATGCTCCTTTGTTCAACCACTTCTTCCCAAAATTGTTTTGTATGCTCTTTTGTGCTGTATCATCCAACACTAACTATTCTGTGATTGTATTCCTGTTAATCTGTTGATTATTGCCTTTGAAGAATAGGAGGTGAGGGGACCTTGCTCAGAGTTTTAGAAAGGAACTGATGATTTGGGTCTTTCCTTTTTTAGGGCACAAATGGTTATCTTCTTTGGAGCCTGGTCTTTCTTGTGTGCCTCTTTTTTGTCAGTTTTAAAAACTCCATTGAGAGTTTGAGGTTATCCCAAGCATTTGAGGGTGTGTATACTCAGTTGGATGTGGAAGGACTGCTTATCCAGTGGGATAATTCAAATAATATTCAAATAATTACAGGTTTTGTAAAATTACTTCTGTAACATTTGTTAACAAATGCATATTTTTGATTTGTAGGCTTGTTTTTCTTTCTAAGTCCTATGAAAACTTGCCAGAAGTTTTCAATTACTACATCAGTATCTTCCGTTTTGCTTAGTGCATATACATTTATTATACCGAAGGAAGAAAAGTACCATGTTGTAAATATACAGTGGCACAAAACAGATATGGTAAAATCTTGAAGGTAAATATGTTGTTGGCTGTAGCATTCAAGTACCTGTCTGATAAACTTCAGAATTTCCATGGTGGAAAGTGCTGTGACTTCACTTTAAAATCAAGTATTTTGATACATTCAGCTTAACTCTAGGCTGTTAGTTGACTTAATTTGTAGAAAATTTCTTTTCTTAATATTAAGTTGTTGTACAGCAAAATAATTAAGTTCATGTAGTTCCTTCAAAAGTCAAGTAAGCCAGACTAAAATGTGAATATTTACTGCCTCTAAACTGTCACTTTCATTTATGAAGGGAATCAAGATATCTTTGCTTTATAGCAAGGAGGTAAAGATAGTGAGCTGCCCTTAGATGCTAGCTGAAGTTCTTGGCTGTGTTTGTGTGAAACTAGTTGTGAGTGTGCCATAAAAATTGACTTTATGTCCAGTAAAATAAATGCATTCAAGGTGTTCACTACACACATCAGTAAAACATGAAATACCAATCTTCTCCTTTTGTTGCAGTTACTTATATGTGGTCATAAAGGCACGGGGTAAGTTGCAAAGTTATTATAACTAACTATGTAAGTAATTAAAAATCAGTTTCTCTCACTACAGTAATAAAGTGCTGTCAGTGCAGACAATGGACAAAAAAAAAGGTTTCATGCAGTATCAAAAGAGATGTCTTAACATAGGGGCTTAGTTTTCCTGGTTAGAATAAGCTCTGGACACCAGCGTCTTTCTTGCTGAGTTTCAGCATGCAGCCAAGTTAAAATAGCATTAAGGTTTTAGTTCAGGCTTGCTGTATGTGTTTCTGATGGTTTCTTTCTCTGAGAAGTTAATGTGTGCTTTGAGGAAGCAACTAGCACATGGTGAACAAAAGCAAAGATGTCTCACAACTGCAGGATTCATTACTGGAGAAATAACACTTGTGCAAAGAGCTTAATTTCTGTGAACAACTTCTTGTAGCATTGTCTCTCTTCTTTATCTGCAGCCAGTTAGATCCATGTCCACATTTCAATAATTAAATCTGTTCAGTGTTTTAAATCCAATTCGGGCTGTTATTCAAAGGATCCTTTGTCTGACATCTGGCTATTTATTTATCCAAGCTCTGAGTTGGTCATGTAAATTGAGTGTCTCTGGTTTGAATCTGCTCTTTGGTGGATAAATATATCCTTGCAAATGGACTGCAGATCTGTGGCTTGAGTGCTGTGTGGAGTTTATTTGCTTGGTGGTGTTGGTTTTGTTGTGGTTTTTTTCTTTTGTGGGGTAAAAAGGAAAGATGGGAAAAGCAGTGGAGGGCAAAGAGCTAAGGAAGTGATACTGGGGTGTGAAATGTGTATACCAAAATGTTAATTGCTATTATGTGGATCTGCAGCGTGCAAGTCAGTTAAATGCATTTCTGCTATGTATACAGAGTAATTACACCGCTGGTTATGACAGATAGTTCAGTTTCTGCCAGTGTTCCCATTATTACTTTCTGTTTTCAGAGATTTATAGTACAGGCTGAGTCTGTATCTGGATAATCATATTAAAGCCGTTTTCAACAAGCTTTTTGGCTGTGCAAGCATGGAAAGAATATTAAATAAAAAGAAGAATCTGAACCCAGGGCACCTAATGTTCTGATATGTGATGTTAAGCTATGTTATCACTAACGTGATGTGTAATTTCTGTTTTGCCACTTACTGCAGTGGCAAATGACTTTTCAGCATCAGTAGCTTCAAATCCAAGTATTTTAACCATTGTAATATTAGCCTGAAAATCACATGGTCTTAAACTGTGAGGTTTGACATCCTTTTTTCTTTTTTAAACTTACATTCACTAAGCTCATGCTCTTCTTCCCAACCACCATGAGAGCTCAGTGTGTATTTTTGTTATCAGTACAAACTGGCTGGTAGATGAATGTATCATGAAGCATAAGTAGCATTATCTGGTTATTATTGGCACTTTACTTCACAAATTAGCTGCATTTAGATACTGAAAAAGAATGGGAATGGGAAGAAAAGGTGTTTTGGCAGTAGAATAGAGTTCAGTGGATCTGTTGTCACACAAAAGATAGCTGGGACTCTGGAATAGTCTAGTTAAATTGAATGGTTTTGCTTATACTTTGTAATTGCAAAATCATCCATGTTGCATTCAAACAGTTGTTATCTGAGCTTCAAAACCAACACTTGAATTTAAATAAATGGTTTCTTTATGGATATTTATAGTTATATTTTGTATAACTTATGTATATAATTTCAGGGCTGTGAGAGCAGACTTGGATTTTGTGATTTACTACTTACAGGCTGCTCACTGCAGGTATAGAGAAACTTACAAAAGTCAGAGGGAGAAAACTGGAACTGCAAAGGAAGAGCAGTCATAAAACATTCTGTAAACAGAGGTGCTGGGGCCTTAATTTTGTAGAAAGAAGATGGAGATTATATTCCAACATGAAGTTTCCTTAGGAATTTCAGGAACACAACATAAAACTACAAAAAAGATTTTGCTTATTAAACTCTGTGGGTTTATTGCTGATAGATCTCCAGTCTGAATGCTACAGCTGTTACTAATGACAACCAGGAATAATTACACCATTGAAGATTTATGTAATTGTGCATTTCAGTGCCTACAGGATAATGGCAACCTAGTGAATGCATACAGGATGATGAACTTTTAATGTAATGCACACCTTCCTAGCTGGTTAACAATAATTGTATGCCTTTATGTAGTATTTTGTGTGTCTGTACCATTGTACATGTCTCTAATTCAGAAGTCTCCAACATTTTAGAAGAAACTGGCTTAACATAACAGGTCTGTCACTAATTTTGGATGTTGTCAATATGTGTGAGTAAAAATTCTTTTATAGGTAACTCCTTTTTCTTTTTTTGTTCATTATATATTTCGCCTTAGTCTAGTTTTGTGGTTTTCCAAAGCATTAAATCCTAAGGGGTAATGGGTTTAAACTAAAACAGGGGAAGTTCAAGTTTCAGTGGAGTTTTCCAAAGCATTAGATCCTAAGGGGTAATAGGTTTAAACTAAAACAGGGGAAGTTCAGGTTAGATATAAGGAAGAAGTTCTTTACTGTGAGGGTGGTGAGGCAATGGCACAGGTTGCCCAGAGAAGCTGTGGCTGCCCCATCCCTGGCAGTGTTCAAGGCCAGGCTGAACAGTGCCTTTGGTGGCATGGTCTAGTGTGAGGCATCCCTGCCCATGGCAGAGGTGCTGGACCTGGATGATCTTAAGGTCCTTTCCAACCCAAACCATTCTATGATTTTATGTTAACTCTTACTAGGTGATCAGTTTTTTAGGATATTACTTTTAGGTTTTAGCTAGAAGGGATTTAATGTTTTGATGTTGTTTTTCACTGTGTGGCTTTTTGAAATTACTGTAGCTGATTTCACTCATTTTGTGCTGCTTCTAGGCCCAGAGTTAAGAAACTTTGGTTTACCAGATTGGTAAATGTTCTTCAATGGCAAACAGTCCATAGGGCCTTTTGGTTAAGAAATTGATGATGAAAGGGCATAGTCATTTGGGAAGCCGCAGAGCTGACAGAGGAAAACATGAGGCAATGCTTTTCTTATGGTATTGAAGCCAATGTGTTTCTATTTTATGTTTCCCATGAGCTAAGAATGTCTGTGCAGTCAGTGGTGCTCGATAACCTGTTAAGGAGTAGTAAATGGGTCACCTGTTTACCATTTCAGCTGGCTTTCTATATGTTTTCTTATACCTGCCTAGCAAATCACTTTCTGAGACTTTTCCCATACTCTTGTCAGGTTCTTGAAGGTGTTTCATTCTCCCACCTTCTTTTCAGAAGACAGTCTTAATCATGCACAATGGACTTCTTTTCTCTCTTCAGTACAGGACTCAGTCTTGCAGTTAAATAAACAGGAGGCAACAGATTCAGTGGGAAATTTATTCAGCTGAATTTTGTTACTAGCTGAACATTAAGCTCAGAAAATTCTACTTGACTTTACTTTCCACATCAGCCTTCTTTGGGAAAGGTAGCTCTAACTTCCATCTCTTACTGATTTGTTTAGATGGCCTTGTAAAGCGTGCTCACCCCAAGCCGGTGGGGAATAGCAGCTCAGACAGCATTCCTGTAGAATGTAGCTCAGGGTACATTTCCTGCAACAGAGGGAACAGGAGAACAGCATTGAGAGTGCCTGCTGTGCTCTCATGTTGCTTGTTATGGAGATGAGTGGGAAAGATCCACTAGACCACACTAGCACAACTAGAGGTGTTTCTGCCCTCTGTCTCCTGGCACGTCCAGGTGTATCTTTGCATCTGTTTTTCCTATTACGATTTAAACTCCCTCTTTTACTGACATGTTACCTAAATGAAATAAAAACTTTGTCATTTCCCGCAACACCTATAATATCACTATTTCAAGTGTATTGGTTTTGTCTGCTTCTGGTGGCAATTTAGCATGTGAGGTCTTTATTTTTCCCTTCCTACAAATTGACAGCAATTCTAAGAGTCTTCTCTTTTTCTGTATTCTGTTTTGCTTGCTTTCTTACTATTTTTGTAAGCTCTGTGGTGTGCTGAGAACCTCTTACACCTTATAGTGAAAAGATTTGGAGAACTTTTCCCTCCATGCAGAAAATGCTGTACCCCAGCTGTGCTTCCCAGGCTTTTTAATAGGTCTGTTTTATTGGCTTCTGTTTCAGTGCCAGGGAATTTTGTCAGGCAATCCACAGTGATTCATTCTAGGAAACAAAACACCACTTCCTTCTGTTTTCAGTCTTGAGACACATTGTAGTGTTCTCACCAGAGGCACAAAGCAGCCAATTAGGTTTCTTTCCCAGCAATTCCAGAATTCCTGTACTTGTCTGTAAACAGCTGTACAAAATTAACTGAAAACAATTTTCAGTTCTGGGCCTTACACCTAAAAAAGATAGTTCAGAGACTGATACAACTGGATCTGATATGGAACAAAACCCTTGTGTCCCAGTCAATGGAATTTCTATAACTTTTTGAGTTTCATATTGTTTTTCTTGGTGTAAGATGCTCCAATGCTACAAGGAGTTGATTTTTTGGGATTCTGATTGCTGGTCACTAGTAAGAGGACTTATAGTTGAATATTTGATACATCATTTATGATTTTGTCTTTTTCCTTTTTTTTTCCTTGCAGATGAACCTTTATGGTTTCAGGTATTGGAAAGTCTTGGATAACACGAATGTTCTTCTTTCCATTTGCAAACTGCATAGAAAGTCACAGTATTTGGTCACTAGTAAAAGCCTATTTACAACGGCAGTACATTGCTCCTACTCATACATGCCAGGTGTGTTCTGCTAGGTAACCAAATGAGCAATTGAAGTGATGGCTGCAAGGGCTAGCATGCTGTCATGCAACTTCTTTAGTAAGCTTTGCTGTTGAATTAATTCTAACTAATGGTGAAGTACCATTCTGGGTGAGTTAGGAAGCAGAAAATGGCGCAGTAGAATCTAGTCTTACAAATAAATAAAGTAAATTTTTATTCCATAGATACTACAAAATATGGCATTCCACATTCTTTCATGTCTTCATGCTGCAGTGTAAACCCTTGATTATACCATTGCTCTGTAAAGATGACTTTTGTTGGGCAGCTGGGTAGAGATACAGTAAGAGGCTATAACCAATGAAAAGGGAATGTGAAAACTGCTTTCTAGTTATTTTGACACCATCATTGCCCTGTCTAAGTCTCCATGAAGGGGTTTCTGTTTTACTTTTGCAGTGGAAAGTCTGATGAACAAGAAGGGGTGATGTACATAGTTGCGAAGCACTACATGGTATTTGCTAATCCAGAGATTAGCTATGATAGTCTGCTATGAGAAGAGATGTCCAACACAAATGGGATCCTTTTCTTTCCTCTAGGACAGGGGATTTTGGTATATTAGGAAATTACCTAGACTATATGGACTACTACTATGGACTACTACTCCTCCTAGGAACACTGCCCCTCTTGAGGATCTCTGAAAATGACAGTAATTCAGTTCTCTTCCCGTCAGCATTCTCCATTAGTTGCCTGCAAGTCTATTCTTGCTTCATACTGAACTTTTTCTTCTGTGGGACTGTGTGAAATAAGTGGACCATTAAAGAACAGCATGAGAAAGAGGGAGATAAGTAATGGTTGGAAAAGGCTGCTAGGCCAAGGAAGTTGAATAGAGAAGAAAAGGTGATGGAGAGGCATGATGGAAGTAAGAAACATTCAGGTCAGAGTCTTGGTGTGGAGAAGTGAGATCTTTGTTATTCTATAATAAGGCATGTCCACATTCTTCTGTCAGGTTAGATTGCTGCAATAATAGAATCGAAACTTAATACTGCATTGCTTAAAATGAAACATTGACACATCTCCATCATGGAAGGCTGAAATATTTTGATGTTCTTAGAAGTCTTGTCCTTTGGGGTTTGTACCTGGTGTGCTCTTCCCAAAGCCCTGTGTCTGTGCTGAGCCAGCCAGCATCCTTTCACAGAACATAGTTCCACTGAAGACTTTCTTACTGGCTCTGCATCTTTGGCTGTGTGCAGACAGCTGGCCTTTGGGCGAACTTCTTGTCATTTGCTTTCCTATTTGTTAATGATTTGAGATTTTGTAGAGGATTTGTATGGCAGCAGAACAGGAGATGAACAATAATGTATGTCCTCATTAAATCTTCAGGATTTCTTTTTCATTGGGCTTTTCTTTGAGTGGGAGGAACTACACCCTTATTCAACAGTTACTGGAACCGGTACTTTCTTAAGTAGCCAAGTGCATACTGTACTTCTTAGTTTGCTTTTAGTGAAAGGATTAGAGTGGCATTATTTGGAGTTTAGCACTGTAGCTAGCAAGCATATGTTTGTTTTTTTGCTGTTGTTTTCCCTGACATGGCTTTTTCCCCTTCCATGTTGATGGAAAGTGGCATGATTGCTGTCCAAATAGCCATGGAACAGCCAGAGATCTTTTATGTCAGTTTCCAGTCCAGTACACTCCCACACCTCTTTTACCCATTGATAAACTATGATTTAACCCTTTGAAGTTCCTTCTGTAAATTGTCATCAAAGGATTTTAGAATATAATGTGAAGCTTCTTGCACTCTTGCCTTTTTCTTCCCAACGTCTGGAGACTTGGTGTATTTTGCTGACTCCTGCAGTGACTTTTAATTGAACACGCTTTTGTTTTGCTTTCCCCTTGTTTGTTCTCTGTGCTTTCCTCCCCTCCTTTTTTTATCCTGCGGCAGAGTGTTGTTTTTATGTTTGAGCATATATTGACAAGCTTCTGTTGATCTTGCTCTTTTATATAAGCCAGTTGTGACTGGAGTAATTTGTTTGCTGTAAAATTACAGTTTAGGTAATATTATAAAATTACTGAAACTGATATTAAAACATCTTTTTGTGTCATCTCTCACTTTTTAAAGTGAAAATTGCAGACACTGGAGAAGTCTGAAGTCAATTCTGAAGTGACACATTCCTATGTATTTAACATATGGCAGCAGTGTTTCTTCATCTGCCTGTCATCCAAGCTTGTTCCATTCTGATTCCTTTGGTTGTTGAAACTTCCAGTCACTTTGGGTGGATTTAATGACAGGCTATTAGGAAACAAATGGCAAAATAATGGTTAATAGAATGAAAAGCACCCAGTCTAAAATGGGTAGGTAGTTAACTAGCTTATCTCATACAAATGAAACACTTTTAAAGTTTTTTGTCGTTGGTGTCTTAAATGAATTAAATGCTTATATGAATACCTTTAGTGCAAAAACTATGTGATGGTCCCTTGTAATTAGTAACTAAATCTAATGGTTTATCACATTTAGATCTGTTCTAGATTAACAGTTAATGAGTAGACCTATTTGCATGTAACTTTTTACATGATCAGAAAAGCATGGCAGTTCATAAAAATGTGGGTTTATTATTTCTGGAGGTTTTTTTTTTGTCTCTGTATAAAAATAAGTACTGTACAAAATAGACCTTTCTTTTTACAGTTCAAATACTGCATTCCCCTTTACAGCAAAGCACTTGTCTTAAGATACACCGCATGCTTTTTTACTAAGTTTCTTCTCTAGGTCTTTCTTGAGTTGTTTTGGGTTTGTTTTTCTGTTCCTTAAGCAACACGTTCAAGCTGCTCACCTTTAGCCCAACGTAAACCGGGATTGCTCTCAAAAGGATCCACTGACAGAGTGAAAAGGAACAAACAAATCCATCGGCTTGCTAAAATGAGGGTGAAAAGGCCTGGCAATGTTAGCATTGAGATTTCAAAGTGCTGGTCTCCTGCCAGCCCTCTACTTTCTCAGCTCAAGTCTTATGAACTGGTAGGATATTGAATTAACCTCTTGACGTGTTTTAGGGGGACGCTGTTTTGTCTCCTGCAGTTCCCTGCTGACTCAGGAGGAAGCAGCTGGCAGGTTGAGCTGTGAACGGCATATTTTGAGTGGACAGCATGCTCAGATCTATTTTTCTTCCAGCTCTGCTGCAAAGTAAAGATTCTGAAATAATTCTTCATGCTCTGTGTATCCTACTGTTAAAAGAATTACAGGTATCTTAAACCATTTATAGACTGGATATGCAGAGGAAGGTGATTTGCACACTTGGAGTCTAATAAACTTGACACTGTGACTACTGAAATCACCAAGCACCCAAAGAACATGAAAGTCACTTAAAAATCATGAGATGAGAAACTTATGTTTAGTTGTCCTCTATTTTGCTAGCCATTATGACTGTGCTGGCAGTCAGGAGAGCCAGAGGCCCTACTCTAAAGGCTGGAATTGTCAGGTAAATGCTTCACTCTGCAGCACACCCATCAAGTAAGGCACCTAATCTTGTGAGACCCTTGTGGTTACTGGGAGCTTGCAGTGTGTTGGCAACACTTTTTACCAGGTGGAGAAGAAAAGTCTGGGCTAAACTTCCTGTGGGTACCTGCTTTTTTGGTACTTGCTTAGAAAGAGTTGAAGAAACTAATGTCTACTTTGAGCTCTTAAAGGCTGTACCCCACAAGCTAAAGAATAATTTCTTTCTCTGCACAGTTCCACAGCTTTAATGTAGCTGTAGAACCCAACCCATGTATGGTGAGCAGGCAGATTGGTAGTATGGTCTAGGCACTGTGCTGTGTATCTGTTAGCATACAGTGCTGACAGGAGCTGTGCTCTAAATCCGTGATGATGCAGTGTGAAGCAGTCTTAGGAAAAACTTCAGGCTGCTCTGGAAGTAGGCTACTTTCTTCCTCCAGCAGAAGGAATAGGACAAGATGATGAGCTTGGTAGCTTTATTCCCAAAATCACTCAACTTGTGTAATATCAAGAAGTAATGGGCCAAACTTCCTTTTTGTTCCTTAGTGAAATATACTGTTTGTTCTTATAGGTTTTTTTTAAGGTTCAGGGATGGCAAAATCACACATAAGTGTTTATTTTAGTCATATTTACTTCTTGACTGGTCCCCGTTAGGAAACTAGAGAGGCTAAACCAGCTTGGAAGAAGCGGTAAGGCTACATTTATTGAGAGTTTTGGATGGTCATACACTTCTAAGATAAGTTCTTCAAAAGAAATTTATCAGGGAGAATTCTTTAAGGAGAAAGAGAAACTAATGGTGAGAGCTTAAACTCTGCATGGAATCCATTTATGCTGCCAAGGTGACCCTTTTGCTTTTTAGAAGACATAATCTACCATCTTTTATTTCATAGTAAAACCCTACAGTTTATTATTAGCTTACAGCAGTATTTCAGAAGTGTTTCTAAAAATCATCAAGAGGAAAATGTAAGAAAAATTATGTAGTTGATCTCAGTTTGGTATAAGACAGTAAATGAGATGAATGGCTGTATTTTGTGATTCCTTAGCTGAGCTACAGTGAGTTACTATGCAGGATGCTGAAAGGGCAAAGCTGCTGTTTCTCAGTGGTGTTATAACTCCTTTTGTTCTGTTCTCTTTCTTTGGCCTCATCATTGGGGTTTGCCTGCAGAAGAGAACTGGATGATCCATGATGTGTGCTGTGCCTTTGGCAGATGGGCTTTGCTGTCATACTGGTGGGCTTTCATTTGCATGTTTCTCACTTGTCTTTGTTTACAGAGTAAGATTCTTAGAATACATGCAAGTCTCAATTGTCTGTGATGTATCAAACCATATTAAAGCTATACTGAAGATTTTTACCATTTGGTCAACACTTAGCTGTTTTTTAAATGAGGTTAGCCACTCCTGGGGTTGTACTCAGACCCTGTCTTTTAACAGGCACTACATCGTAGTAACCCTTGCTTCTCAGTTGTGCATTCCTTAACCTGGTTATTGGAAAGAGGATGGAGCATTCCCATCTGTGTAAACATACTCATACTGAATTTCTCCTAGTAGCATCAATGCCAGCATCTACCACTTAAGAGGTAGCACTCCAGTGCTACCAATGTACTTGTCCTGTAGGCTCTCACAGTATTGTGCTATAAAAGCACCGTATATTGAACAGAAAAGGATGAATTGGCCATGGAAAAGTGTTGAACCTAAATGATGATGTGATAAAAACTGCTGATATGGCTGTAGGAGAATGTTAGTTGGGGGAGTCAGAGATTACTGCAGGATTATGATGCTCAATCACAGACCTGTTAAATTACGTATGAAAATAACCCAGATGTATAATCATGGGTATTAATAATTCCCTTTAATGTGATATTATGGAAAGGATTTTATTGAAGGAGATTAAGACTGTTAAGCAGCACTGCTTCCTAGCAGCAGAAGACAAACCACATTTAAGTGACTTGCTTGGCAAGAGTATAATTTGGCACATTCATAAATGTCTTAAGGAACTAGATGAACAAGTGTAAATGTAAGAAATGTAATCTTCTTTGAAATAAAAAGCAACAGTCTCCCAGACTGGAGTGAAATAAAGCAGAACCTGTACTTGAATGCTTTTGACTACACACTTCATTGAAACGTGAAGATCAACTTGCAATCCTTGATCAAGTGTGGAATACTTGTGAGACAGGTGGGCAGAGAAAGGGAAGAGATCAGGCAGTGAGGACATCCACAGACAGTCCAAAATGAAGTTCTATGTGGCAGGTTTCTACCTCGGAGCTGCCAAAATTCCCAGCACACTGAGGATTTTTTTTCCTCTCTAGCCCAGGGCTGTTACAGTGAAGCTGAGCCTTTCGCAACAAAAACTGCCTCTGAACTGAAACAATACCTGA
This sequence comes from Pezoporus wallicus, assembly GCF_028554395.1. Classification (NCBI taxonomy): domain Eukaryota; kingdom Metazoa; phylum Chordata; class Aves; order Psittaciformes; family Psittacidae; genus Pezoporus; species Pezoporus wallicus. The sequence continues at coordinate 7,452,795 of NW_026642342.1, forward strand.
TGCTTGTTTTTAGGATGGAAATGGTGATCAGCAGGAGGGGAGGACAGGATTAAATGAACCTTGACTTTAGTGCTCAATGTTAGAATTCAGGTTAAAAGAAAGAAAACAACGTTTTGGTGTAATTATGGACTTAGGACAGATTTGTTTTAAGAATGGTTTTATGTTTATCTTGAATTCAGTTGTGAAAAGTTTTAAGGTCTCTTATTTTTACCCATTTCCCTTTGTTTCCATTTGCATGCTTTGTTTCCATTAAGCCTTGTAAATTCATAATCTGTTGTGCCTTCACCTCTCTCTAAGCACAAATGGTGTTTCTGAAAGAATTTATAAACTCTGGCCCCATAGTTGGTACAAATGGTTCTAGCTGACTGTGGTTTGTTTCTAGCTGCCTGTCTTTGAGTGCCTGGTTACAGTGACACTGATGCAGGGGGGCTGAGACACCAGTTCCAGTTGCAGGATTTAAGACATAGTTGGTTTAAAGATGATTTTTCTCAGATATCAGTAATAAAATAGGTTGTCAAACATAGTGCTTCTATGCTTGTGCCGATAAATAGTACAAGTTTTGTCTTTACACTTTTGGTAAAGGCTTGAACCAGTGGAAATGCTGCTTTCTCATGTTCCAGCACTAGCTCTGAAATGGCTTTCATATTTAGGTAACTGTTTTTATTAGGCTCTGTTAGGCTTTAGTAGGTGTACCTGGAGTGCTGCTGACTTGTTCTTTATTGAATAGCTGAAAGAAAAAGCTTTTATTATTTTCCAGCAGGACCCTGAGGGTGCCATTCAACACTAATGCTGAGCCAAAATCAGCAACAGGAGGCAATGATAAATCAAGATTTGTGAAATATAGCAGGTTGGATCTCAGCTGCACTCTTAATTTGTTAAGTTCCATTTTTTACACATCCAAAATATAATCTTCAGATGCTTTTTTCTACTGTTTATCTTTGAAATATGTTTATTCACATGAAGTCTTTTCTGTTGGTGCTTTTGGCTGGACTAACTTTTGTGTGAAAGATGGTTCTGATCAGTCATCAAAAACAACTGTGTCTCCCTCAAATAAATACTTAGAAGAAATAGTGACTAGTAGAAGAATTTGTACCATAAGACACTAGGTCTTATGTGAAAGTAGGACTCAAAGTGAGACTTTCCATCCTATGATCCTAATGCTGCTAATCATCATCTTAGAGGAGGTGGATGAAAAGGATTTTTGTGTTAGACTTGGGAAAACAAAACAGAAAAATTCACTTCCACTAGTGTTGAGTCCTTTACAATGTATAGTGGCATCCTTTTGTATTTGTTGGTAGGTTTTGGAAGGAATAACAGTTTTCTGGCTTGTTTAAAAACAATAAAAAAGCAACAGTGATTTTTGCTGGTTGGAGTGTTGAGCTTTGTACTTTATGTTTGGGCTGATCATTTGAATCCAGGAAAGAATGCATATCTAGACTCTCTCCTGAGCTGTAGGATCCCTATTTGCCAAATAAATACTGCGCTCCAGTAAGGAATGTTGAAGCATCATTTTTTCCCAACAGGCATTACAATTCCTGTCCTAAGAGGTGCAGTTCAATTGGGACTCAGCCTTGTTTTACGGAAGGGAAGTCCTGCCAAGGCTTGTGAAGTAGAGCCACAAGGCTAGTCAGTGCAAAAGGAGATTTTGGAGATGTTTGTAATTGCTAGAGCCTTCTGAGGGTATGGTGTCCACTCCTGGCACAATTGCTTGTATATAAATTGTTACTATTAAACTTTTTAGGCAGTACTGCTTAGAAGAACTAGGTGTATAGAAAACAAGTTAGGTTAGTGAATGCTTGCAGAAACTAGATTTTGCGGAAGTACAGATATGAAACAGATTGCTTGAGGCAGAGATGCAACCATCTTTAAGCTACCTGCACAAAACACATAAGCTTAATGCATTGTTCCATGATCCGAGGAAAATCAGTGCAATTTTAGAATTTAAACTTTAGCTTTTAAGTTTCTCCTTTCAAATTGCAGATTAATTTGGGGAGGTTTTATAATTCAACTCTTAAAGTCTAAAGAAGCAAAAAAAGATTATAGTTCAGTGAGGATAATATACTGCTTTTTAATGTCTTTAAAACATTTTCTTGACAATAAAAATATCTGTAAAATGCATTTACAGTTAAAAGACCACTTCTTTATTTTGCAAACTGATTTTGCTAAAACTACTAAAGGAAAAGCATCATCTTTTACTGAAAGTCTGGCAGAGGAAATATTAGCTGAAAAGAGTTTATTCTTTCTAGAAAGCTTTACACTTATAATAAAGTAACTACAGTATTTTCTGTCAAATTGATATTCTAGGCTATTACACAGCTCAGAACAGAAATCTGTGTGTGTTTCTCTGAGCTTTCACTTTTTTCCCCGTTATTGCTTTCAGCAACTACTGTTACTGAGGATATTTTCCCTTACGTGCAGAACTGTTGATGGGCTGTGAATGCCACTTTAGGCTTCATTTTCTGAGGCTGTGTTTTGAAGTGTAGTTGTTTTTGCAAGTCACTAGTCAGGATGAAGCAGACAAACTAACAAAATGTGATATATTAGGGCTTCTGTGGATGGATTGAAGGCTGAGTATGATTAAATTGAAACAACAGGATGAATGATGTCAAGCTCAAAATAGAACTCACGTTAATTTACTGTCCAATTTGATGCACTTAGTCTTCCTTACTGTAGCAGGTCTAGGGCATTGAGCAATGGACATTTGTTGGTCAGGATTTCAAATATTACTAGAAAGCGGAGTTTCATAACAGAATTAATTGTTTAAAGGATACAGTTTGATATAGAGGCTAAATAATGCAAAGCTTTGCTTGCTAAACATAGAAAGGAATATATATATTTGGGGGGCATCCAAAGACTTTGGTGGAAGTAGATTGTCGTTTTCAGTAAAAATGTCCTTAGGATGAGATGAAGGAAGGAGAATCCTGGTTTCTGACTGTACTTTTCGCCAAACCACTTTCTAATCCCCAGATAGTAAACCCTAGTGGCATGGTAGGATACATTTTTCTAAAGCAAAGCATCTGTGTGTGACTCCTCTGGGCCTTCATCAGATTCTGGCTGCTCTGCTCCATTCTTAGCTGTTTTCTCAGCAGCACCTGCACTTAAGGGATCTATTTGTAGAGGAGACAGTAGAGAACATAGTGCCTGGATCCAGTTACTCTCAATCAATCAAACATGTGAGAAGAGATGGAGAATGCTCATTGTTTTGCTCATTCACACATGAAGACAGCTCTTCTCATTCAATTCCTCATCTGTCCCCCTCACAGAGGTGCATTCTTGTATCTTGGATGGGGCATTTTACTGCTAGACAGCCACAAAAATTGAGCCCCAGTAATGGAGCCTCCATTGTGCTGCACACCCACTGTGGCTCAACTGGAGAGTCTGCAACAGTGCCCAAGTTGCCTGAGAAGACTTTAGTATCTTTTCTCTCAGAGGTTGCCTCACTTTGATTTCACCCATGTATATGTATTAGAATGCATCATGTGGTTGTGTAATACACATGGGATTTTTTATAATGGCTCCTTTTCTAATTTTTTATTTTTCCTCCGTTTCCTTCCGGGTACCTGCTGACTCTTTCCTAATACTGAAATGAGGCAAATTTTGAAGGCAAAACCAGTTTCTTCTGCCCTGAGTATGAGGTAAGATACAGACTGTTTTTCAGATGTATCGGTGTTGCAGTGTAAATCAGGGGTGATCATAATAGCCCTAAGCTGCCTACACAGGTACTAGATGGAGCTTAATTGCATTTCCACAGGTATTTGCTTTTCCTCCTCTAATGAGGCATTTGTACACTGTACTGTGGCCACATGTCCTTGTGTTGAAAGGATGACATACCCAGCATTTATTCACTGTGCCAGGTTCAGCCTTCTGAAAGCACATTTCTGTCTGGTCTCTTCTCCCACTAGTCTCATCCTTTTCTAGCTGTGACAGCAGCATGAAGGGCTGCTGATCCCCAGAAGCTAAATTCATTGACACCACAGTGGATTGACTTAAACTAAGCTGTATGAGGAATTCAGGAACATCTCTAATTATCCGAAGTATCTTTATCTGTGACTATTAAAGGTGACCAGTATAAATTATCTACATATAAATATGAAACCTTTTGCTGACTCAGGGCACCTACAAGAAATCTGGAGAGCAAATTCTGACAGGGCATGGTAATGACAGGAGACGGGGAATGGCTTTCAACTGACAGAGGGGAGATTTAGGTAAGACATTGGGAAGAAATTCTTTCCTGTGAGAGTGGTGAGGCCCTGGCACAGGTTGCCCAGAGAAGCTGTGGCTGCCCCATCCCTGGCAGTGTTTAAAGCCAGGTTGGATGGGGCTTGGAGCAACCTGGTGTAGTGGAAGGTGTCCCTGCCCATGGCAGGGGATCAGAACTGGATGAGCTTTGGTCCTTTCCCACTCAAACCACTCTGTGATTCTATAAAGTCAGATAGGTTTTATATGTGTAAAAAGTAGTATATAATCATTGTGTATTATGTACATGTATATGAGTATATTTAAGTGCGTGCATTTTCAGTTTTGCTTCTTATTGTAGAACTGCTAGAAAAATAGTTGATTAGCTTTTTTAAAAACAAAAATGGATGAGGAATGCTCTAGGAAGTTGGAAAGATCTGTTTGGCTTTCAGCTAGAATAAACATGTCAAGTTAAACATCCTAATCTAGGCAATTTACTTCAGCTCTGACATTTTTGCCTTAGGCAGTGATTGGAAAATTGTGGTTTATGTCACAACCAACCAGCTAGGCTGCCTAATTTTGATCTTGAAATTTCCATGATCAACATACTCTGCTTTGTTTTGTCCTGGAAATTGAAACCTCTTTACTCTGCTAATTAATATGTTCCACTCTTCCAAAATGTTTGTACTTACCATGAAGTACTGAGGAATTGGCCCTTCTGTAAAGCAAATGTAGTTTGCATTGAAGTCTTTGAGGTATTTTTAGAAATGGTGTAGGTTCATCTTCTCAATTGAAGAACTTTCCTGGAAATCTCTCGTGTGTTTTACTAAGCAGTCACAAACTTAGGGAATGGCATGCTGGTTTTCCTGTATGAGGCACCAGGCTTTTCTCTGTGAAAGGATGAGAGACAGCAGACATAAATTGAAACAGAACAAGTTCAGATTGGCTTTTGAGACGTGACTATATAAACCTTGAGCAACCTGATCTGACCTTGGAGCTGACCCTCCTTTGGGTAGGAGCTTGGACTGGAGACTTCCTGAGGTCCCTCCAGTCTCTTTCAAAGTGGTTATTTTGTCAAGTTACCCATTTGCTCTGACAAACATGCAAAACCAGCCTTTTTATAGGCAAGGAATAGGTACATGTGTTAGGTGTGAAACACTTGATCTGAAAATCAAAATCTCTGGAAACTAGGCTGTGCCTGAGACACTTCAGTAAAATGAGTAGCTAAAACTGTACCTATTTTAAAAATACATCTAACAGGCACTTTCTTCCCTCTACTTCTGTCCATTCTTAGGAACTTTTCTGCTTTTTCCTGCCTTAAAGACCAGTTGTCTTAATCCATTTTTGCTTGCTCAGTCAGATGTGGAAACACCTGTTTCAGAATCAGTTGCTATTTGACAGCACATTGCAACTTGAGGCTCCTTTTTTCACTCTATGAATATGTTAAAATATATATTCTGGTCTATGCCTGAGAAATTACATTTTGGCATTGAAGCTGTTTCTATTTCTTGTCTGTGAATGTCTGTAGAGGCCTGTTCAAGGTAAACAAGAACTCAGAATTTTAATAGAAGGGGATTTGACAACTGTTTGTAGAATGCACTGCACCATTTATGGATGGAGGACCTACTGAGGCATGGCATACATTTATATGAACCAAAATGTTAAAAGGGGAGGAAACAGGAACTATTCCTGGTAAAATGTCTTATTATTTTCCTAGCTGCATGTAATCTCTTGTCAATTTAAATGCATGTGGAGACAGTGTTCCAAGTTTTTATACTTTGGACACATTTTACTTTCTGTATAGGCCAGCTGATAGCAAACCAGTGTCCTATTCTGACTCCAGTAGTGAACTGTGCAACCAGTAAGGAAAGAATTACCAATCCCAAAGAGAAAGGTGAAGGACAGAATTGCCTGATAGGGTGATTACAGAACAGGAAAGGAAACAAAGAGAAACTGAAGAAAGAGCATCTCTTCACTAGGAAGGATGTGGTCTTATTAGTATATAAAGGTTTAGCTCTAGCTCTCAAAGCTTAGAACTTCTTGGCTCACTTGAGGAAGAATCCTGTTTTATGCACACAGGCTTTTTTCCCCTTTCTTAACTAGAGCTCCATTCAGGCCTTCACCTGTTGGTCCGATTATTTTTTTCTTCCCCTAATTATTTTGCTGTTGAATGTAATTCCTGGATTACTTCATTTTGAAGTCTGCCATGTGATTAAGTTGCACAAAGAAAGTTCAGAGAGATTTCACTGAGCTTTTAACTTCAACTTCTTTACCTTATTACTGCTTTCACTAAGCTGAGGAGAGTTGAGAAAACCTAGTTTAAACTTTGCTGTAGGGAAAACCAGTGCATTTGGTAGTAGAAAAGGGGCAGTATCCAAACAAAAAAATGACCAATTGAAAGCAAACCCACATTTCTTAGTGTTCATTTAGCCCCGCACAGCTGGTGTGGTAATGGGAGGGCTCCGGGAAGGATTAGCCTCTGACTTGCATGGATGTCATGCTGTACAGGGAGTAATATTGGAGGAAGGCAGTCCTGCTTTCCATCTTGGAAATATCTTGTTTAACTTCATGCTAGAGTTACTTATTTAGAGATACATAATCTCAGAATCAAAGTGCATTCCCCCCAAAAGAAATCGAATTTAATGTTGCTCCATGAATAACCCCAGTGTTGGGATTCCCAGGCAGACCCCCTTTGTGTGAGCTATATATGCTTTGTGTTATTTATTCTTATATGAAATAAATCTTTGATTTAGATTGATTTAAGAAAATCCTCCTCTCACGCACATGTGTAAGAATATTGTGAATTCTCTGTAATGGCTGAACACACTTAGACCCACATGGTTCAGCATCAGTCATGTTGCTCAGAATCGGTATGGAAAAACCTTGTTAGCCAGCAAAAGGAAATCTGAAGCCTGTACATGCAGTTTTTTTGGTTTTGCTTTTTTTCTTTTGTTTGTTTTTCTTTTCTTAGGGGAGCAGACCAGCACAACTGATGTGACATGAAATGTTTTGGCCCATTCCCCTATTGAACAGGGGAGATTTAGGTTAAACATAAGAAGTTCTTCCCTGTGAGGGTGGTGAGGCGCTGGCACAGGGTGCTCAGAGGAGCTGTGTCTGCCCTGTCCCTGGCAGTGTTCAAGGCCAGGTCGGATGGGGCTTGGAGCACCCTGGTCTAGTGGAAGGTGTCCCTGCCTGTAGCAGGTGTTTGGAACTAGATAATCCTAAGGTTGCTTCCAACCTGAACCATTCTGTGATTTCCATGTTGACCCTTTATTCTGCACTAGTTGATCTCTCTGCTCTTGCAGCAATGTAATTATTCCCAAATTAAAATTTCCTTCTTTTTTTTTCCCCGAATAAAGTGCCTTTTCCCAGAACAAAGTGCTCACAGGAATGCTTTGGAGATGGAGGCTGTCCCCTGTCTTCTGAACTGTGTTGGGAGAGGCAATCACCAGCATACATAGGTCCTTTCTGTATACTGGTTCTGTAGCAGCCCCCAAGTCCATGCAGCTACAGTGGTTTACTAACACTGTACATAAAGAGCTCCAACCTGTGAGTTTAGGGAATTAGCTTTGAAGAAACCAGGTATTCAAAGGTCTTGGAGCTCTATGGAAAACATTAACCGTAACACACCTTAAATGAATTTGAAATAATGCAATATCAAAAGTATGGAAAGGGAATGTATACATTGGACGAAAGAGAGTTCAGATCCCTGTATATCTAAAAAGACACAAGTTATTACTCAGATGTAGCTGTATTTTGCATCTTTGCATCTTGGATAGGATAGATTCTTACACTGCAAAGACATGAAGGCCTCACTAGTACAGAATTATAGTAATAGAAATACAGAAAGCAGCTGAATCTAAACTATGTCTGAGAAGAATAGATCCAGTTGTTCAAAGTAATGTTGTTGCCTGTGTTTACCTGAGCATGTAAGATCCTGTGCTTGGTTGTAGCTTTCAGGGGTGAGAATTGTGCTGTGCCTTCTGTTTCTCAGTTGTGAGCACTTCTCTTGATTCTTTTCTTTTGTGACCCTTCTTTTTCGCCTTTCTTATGCTAAAAGCTTTTTTTCTTTTTTTTTTTTTTAAAAAAGCCTGTATCTTAAAAGAGTATCCTTCATAGAGAATAAGTTATTTTAAGGCCAGCTGGAAAGATCTACAAAAGTCATATGACTGCTCCATCACATTTGCCTTTTTATATACATGATTACAGTTTAGCCGTTAGGAAGAAATCAGCATTGCAAAGCACCTGTGAGGTCTCAGTGTGTGGCTGGGTCTCCTAAATAATACTAGGTTTAGGCTGCGTATAGCAAGCTTCTGTGCCTAGCGGGGGGATTGGTGTACAGTGTTTGTGCTTTGACTGCTTGTAGGAGAACATTCTTTGTGCTCACGTTTAACTTGTCAGAAGTGATCAGACGTCTTGTGGATCTGAGCCATGCCTTCCATTCTGCTGTCACTACTGTGAATGTTACTACATAGAAGTGTGAAGGGGAAAAGAAGTACAATCTTGTGGTGTTTCATTTGAGGATGACTTGATGAAAACTGATTAAAACACAACTGATGCTGGGCTTTTGTTGTAAACTTCTGTGAAGTGCCTGTGATGCTTTTCAGCAAACAGAATGCAACATTGAGTGTGCCTGAAAAAAAAACCCACAGAAAGGAAATAAGCTATTAAATCTGGAAAATGGGGAGGAAGGACACAAAACAGACACTTTTTTTCCATGCTGGTTCTTCAGAGTGATTCCTCTTTATGCCATCTGATGTAATTTTAGTGCTAGCTGAGGTGATGTTTCTAGCAAACCACTTCACTTTGTGTTTTGTTTTCCTCTTTTTCATCTCTGATTGACAGTCCCACCGAGAAACAACAATGAAAAATTCATGAGGTCAATCCCCAAGTGATTCAGAAAGGACTTTCATGGGATTAGATAGAGGCAGTTAAATTTCCTGGGGCACAAGTGTTTTTCGAGGAAAGGGATACAAGTGCATTATTCTCTGGTTAATCCTGGTTAAAATATGAAGGATCCTGGCTGGAATATAAAGGATTGTTTTTGGTGAATAATTTAGAGAAAATGTCCCCAAACTTCTTCAATTGCAATAGAATAAAACCCCAGTATTAACAGAGAGGAGATGAATAGTTTTGCTTTGGCTCCAGAGAAGTGAACATGTGTTGTTTTTTGCATTGGGTCGTCACTTACTGGTTCTTTCATGAGAATGGTGATCCAGTAACTGTGACTGAGTCAAAAGAATACAGAACTATTAACTGAGTGTTAAGGGGCATTTTTATTTTACAGTGTGCATGTTAATTTCATATTTTCCTTCATTTCCTTCCTCTATCAAGAAGGGGGTTTTGGTTTGTTCTATTTGGATTTTAACTGCTGACAAGGAAATACCAAACTGGTATGTATAATTGACATGAATTTGTGTTTGTGATCTGAATTGCTATGAGATAAAAAGCTCTTTATTCCTACCTGTTGGAAAGCAGGCAGAAATATCGCTACAGAACAAAATAAGCAGCATTCACTTCCTTCATATAACCCACTGATGTGTGCTGGGGATCAAGCATAGGGCTTGAACCTGGAGACAGTAAACACCCTTCAGGAAACGAAATACTGCTTTGTGGTGATCTGCTAGTACTTTTAGAGTGATTTTCTAAGGAAAGGGCAGGCCCAGGAAGTTCAGCTCATGTGGTGAAATATACACAGAGAGAAGCTAGTTCATGAGCTCAGGAAACAACCACACAGCACTTCTCATGGTGTCTGTTTGCAGCCTTTTTAGGATATTGAGAGAACCCCAGCACCAAACCATGTGAGCCCAAGGGGACTGGCCAGGATCCCTGTTGGCAGCCCACAGGACAAGGGTGCTGGGTAGTGAATCCTCACTGTATCTTCTGGGTTTCACTTGGATTGTGGTGATGAGCTGAGTTTTGGACAGGTCTTTTATGTCCTTCCAGTGTCAGCTGTTACAGCATGAGACTTGCCTCAGTCTTGCTTACTTCTCCTGCATGCATCTTAAGCTGCCCCTTTTCTTTGCTTCTCTGGTTTGTGGTAACTTTATGGCTGCAGTATAGCCTTCTGCTGGGCTGAGATGAAGAAAACTTACATATTACACCTGATCTTGATGGAAACAACATGTTCTGGTGCTTACCAGTTTGATTGCTGTCAATCAGGTCATCACCATGTGTCACTCTTTGGAATCCTGTTGTTTCTTGTGATTTAACAGAGAGACGTTTCTATTCATGCTTCATTCAGACCAATCTTAATGTCTTTGTTGCAGATCTTCATATGAATGTTTGTTGCTCATTGATGCCATGTTCTGCTTTCTGTGGTAGTTAACGTTTTCCTCTCAGATGCATTCACTGGAAGCAGGCAAATTATTGACTGAAACTGATTTAATTGGAGTGTTGGCTTATGAAGGCATTTACCCCTTTGGGCATGATGCGTGTTGTTAGTACCTGTTAGGAAAATGTTACTTGTTAGTAGTATCAGTAGTTTTGTTGTAATGATTTGAGCAACTGTTGCATTGCAGTCTCCGGTCTGTGTGCCCCTTTAGCAGGAAGCTGCCAAGGGTAGAAATGCAGCAAGAGTGCAGGAGCATTAGTAACTGTGAAGAGTCACTTCACTCACTGCTGACAAGTTCTTTTCATCTTCCTGCCTTCATTTATTGCAGCATCATACTTCATTTTTTTTGCAGTGTGAATGAGGGCTTTTTAAAGAGGAGATTGAATTTGGTTCTTCAGAATCAGTGTGCTTGGAGAGTTCATTACTGGGATAGCAATAAATCCTTCACAGGCTGCTTTGCCCAGAGGAAAAATATGGACAATTCATATGGAAAATTGGTATTTAAAAATTAAAACAAACAAGCAAACAAAAACCACCACAAACAAATTAAAACAAAAATAAACCAAGCAAAAACCTCACAAAAATCCCAAACCAACCTGTAGGTTTTATGACAGTTGTTTCAAGTAATTTTGTGCAGTCTAGACATGTTGTGGTAAAGTCATAACCTGAATGTTAGTGCTCTGTGTTTCACTTCTGCCTGTCTATACATTTACCTGTGTGCTTGTCATGGCTGAAATAGTTTTTGTGTCTTTATAGTTCTGGTTTTATTAAAGAAACAATGTGTTCCTCTGAGAAAACACATAACATGCTCCCTCTACCTTGTTCCGATATCTTGGTAGTGCTTGTTCTCTCTCTGTCTGCTTCTCCCTGAGGAGTGTTCCTGCTCTTCAGTGTGGCTGCTTTGGTTCTGCTGAGATTGCTTTATCTTTATAAATAGCACAGAACAAGTTTTGGGGTTATACTGACTGAAAAAAAGTTGCTAAGTAACTTCCCTGTTACCACTCATGTGGCACCTAGTTTCCACTATAGATCTACAGGTGATATACATAAAAAAATGAGTCTTTTTCTGATTAGCTCATGATTCCTTAGTGCTCTCAGAATGTTTGGGTTGCCTGTTGCTGTTTTAGCCAAACTAATTTTCTGCCTTCCAGCTTGTGCTTCAGGTGGCTCACCACAGGGAAGAGCTGAATGTATTTACCTTCCTTTAAAACGACAGTGAGCTGAGGCTATGAGCACTTTGATACTTCGGGCATTAACTCAGCTATTTGACAGAAAGCCTATGGAGAGGTGTTGGAAGGACTCTGGAGTCTGCGAGGTTCCATAGTTGGGTGGTCTGTGAAACAGCCCACTGAGAGCCTGGGTGAGGTAGGAAAGGAAAGAATGCAATTACAGCCTAATTAGAAATCCAGATTCTCTCCTGCCACATGTGACATTGCCTTTTCTGCCACAGAAGTGAAACAGACCTTTCAAGCACTTGAAAACCAACTCACCAGCAAAGAAATTACATGGTCCAAAATAGATGGTAATCACTGGTTAGGGTTTTCTGATTGATTCACATCTGCAATCTCCAACCACTCGTCTATGGGTTACTCTGATGGGAAAATAGAGCCTGGTCATGACAAATCTCCTCCACAAAACCTCCTTGCAGTGGGTATGTTCCAAGAAAATGGTTCTTTTTCCCCTTTCTCCTCCCTCCACCTCCCAAATGACTGTATTCTGACTAGAAGACATTTTTTGAAGTATCCCTAACACCTATAACTAACACATACCAAGTACTATTTGGTTTTACTACACTGCTGAGGAGTGGAATGGTGTGCTCTGAACAATGTGGGAACTGGCCTGTCTAGAGAAAAGTCAGTCACTTATGAATGTGATTAATGACAAATCCATGCTGTGATGCTGACTTGGTACTTACTTTGGGTAGTGCCAAAGGAATTTATTATTTACTGGGTAAAAACAGTTTGCAGGAAGATCAAATTACTAAATGGGTCTAGCAGGGGGTTTTCTTCAGATTGATGACACATTTTAGGATTGTGGGAAAGCATCTCTCTTCAAATGTGTCATCAGATTCCTACTGGAAGTATTTGTCAGATGTTACAGTCAGATTCCATTCCTGATTTAATGTCTACATAAATGTTAACTGTATTTTATTGATTTTCTATGTTCATTATACAATCAGTAACATTTTATTTTTTGCCCAACTGCCTAGTTCTCAGATCATTTAAAAGCTGTTTTTGTCCCACTGATTTGAAAAGTTTTCACTTGATTTCTTCATGTCTTTTGAATCTAACCAAGGAAAGCAGAAAGTAGCAGTATTGCATGGAGCTGTATGACTCATAAACACCAAGCCACGCTTGACCTTGGGGTATCTTTCCTTCCCTTGCAATATCTATTTCGCTGTCAAGAGATGAATTATCTCTGAGTCCTGTTAGAACCAAGTTTCAGATAATGAATTTCCAGGGCAGAGAATGACTCAATACTTTCCAAAAGCTGATACCGGAAAGAGCAAAACAAATGAGAAAGATCTGTGAGGCTCAGTCTCTCAAATCTGAGTCAGGTCTGTCTGGCTTGGGCTTCTATTTCAGTGTCCTTTTAAAGCATCTGTTCCTCTGCTGAGCACCATCCAGTTGAGGTTGATTACAGTGATGTAAGCAGATTTTGTGAGCTGGGCCCTCTTAATTAACCTCAAATGGGGAAAAATCGCAGAGTAACCTGGGACAGAAGTTCCACTTACATCTGTTTCCTTCCTGGAAGCTATTGCAAGAGACAGTTTGGATGAAATTAAAACATTTTTACATAAACATGGGTATTAAGTTACTATATCAATGATTGGTATAGTCCATATTGGTGACTGTTCAGCTTGGAAAAGAGAAGCTGCGTGGAGACCTCAGAGCAGCCTTCCAATATCCGAAGGGGGCCTACAAGGATACTGGAAAGGGGCTCTTCATCAGCGACTGTAGTGACGGGACAAGGGGGAATGGGCTTGAACTTAAACAGGGGAAATTCAGGTTAGATGTAAGGAGGAAGTTCTTTACTGTGAGGGTAGTGAGGTGCTGGAATAGGTTGCCCAAAGAAGTGATAAATGCTCCATCCCTGGCAGTGTTCAAGGCCAGGCTGGACAGAGCCTTGAGCAACATGTACTAGTGTGATGTGTCCCTGCCCATGGCTGGGGGTTGGAACTGGATGATCTTAAGGTCCTTTCCAATACAAACTATTCTGTGATTTTATGATTCTATGACTGGCTGTTCTGGGGGGAAATAAATTAAAAAAAATGGAACAGCGGAAAATATTTAAGGGGTTTGATGCACAAAGGGAAGAATGTCACCTGAATGCTACTGGGGCAGCATGGTGACAGAGTAGGCAGCAATCCTGAGCAGTAGTAGAATCATGAGAATCAGGGCCATACAGGATTTGCAAGCTCATCCAATCTACTTCCCTGCCCAAAGGCAGCATTAATTTAATATTGTGGAGTTTCAGACAAAATGATATTTAAAATGTTCATTTCCACTGCCAGGCAGTATTTCAGTTTGTCCAGATTACAGATGTAGCTGGTGAATATAGACTGAAGGAATGGGGGAGCCTCTGCTCTGATACCTGTCTGGGATCACTAATTCTTAATCCATGAAATACTTCTGGTCATTCATTCTCTGTAGTACTGCACACAGCATTTTAAAAAGGACTGCGTTCTCTGTGAGCACAGATCAGTGGGGCCATACAATGATAGTAGTTTTCATTCTCTGAAAGGCAATGTAGCCTCAGTGGCAATGTATGTGACTTACTAAACTCATGTTGTTGTGACTGTGCTGCTTTGTTTTACATGTTACTTGTAGCTCCAGTGTCTTTTTACTGTTCTTTATCCAATGATGTAGATTTGCTCTGTGCAGTATCAGGAAACTCAATAGGACAAGGTTTATAAAGGATCTGAGGTCAGCTCATACATGTAGGCACTTACATGCACAAATGCTTGTTTATCTTGTGGGTACTCACAGCACACAGATACCTGCATGGGTTGTGTGTGTCTCTGTCTACCTGGACATTTACATTTACCAGAGCATTTGTCCCTGTTCTGTTGGATTTTTGTGTTTTATCCCAATAGGTTTCCCATCTGTGAAATAAAAATAGCTTACTTCGGTTTTACTGTGGTGATTGTGAGGTATATGGTGACAGGGAGTGTAAAATACCCTCAGCAGAAAATCCATACCAGTCTTAAGAAGTCTTTTGGGTCGTTTATTCCTTTGCTTTTATGAAGTTGTTCCCAATTTATGTCAACATGATGGAATAATCAAGTCTCTATTGAAAATAAGAGCTGAGTCTAGCATGCCTGCAAGGAGAATCTTGAAAAATTCAAGTTGAGAATGCACACAGTTACATCACAGGCATAGTAATACAAATTATGCCCCATTCCAGTGTCCAGGTTCATTGATGGCCTTGTTACTTCTCAACCTCATCACTAGTTTTGCGTTTGGAAATCCCACACTTGGCTTTGAGGCATGTTTGATTTTTGGTTTTCAGTGTGTGACACTTTTCCTAAGTCTGTCACCAAAAATTCATAAAGGCATTTGCTCATCCCTATCACATCAGAGGCACCAGAGTGCCTTGCCAGTTGGTACCTGATAACAAGGGCAGGGCTCATTTACATTCCTAAGGAGAATATGAAGAGCTGTGTTTGAGTGTTGGGTGGTTTAGGGTGGTTCATTTTGGCTTGAATTCTCTGCAGATAGCCTGGTTTAGCTTCTTCATGTTGCTTTTCTCAGCAAAGAAACGAAAACAATACTGAACTATGGACCTGGGTACTTAAACTGCTAAGTACGTTTGACCGCTTCCATAAAGGCCAGCTTACACTGACCTGAATCTGAGGCTCTTCTGTGCTAATTCAATTTACTTTTAATGAATACGTTTTATTTCTCCCATATTCACTTGTTTTAGCTTCTTGCTATTGAAGTGTGTTTATGTGTATATAATGCTATGTCCGACCCTGTAAAAAGCTCATTTTAGAGAGTTTCACAGATGACAGTACAGTATGAAACTGTTACCTACAATATGGCTTAATCACATTTCCCCCTTTTCTTCTTAATCAGCTGCTATGGGTTCTGCCAGACAGTGAGCTTAGTGTCACCATTAATCTAGAAATCTGCCTGTGTTGTTCTTTATCCTCTCTTCGTAAAGCTGAGTACCCTGATGGAATAGCTCCTTTTCTATTTCCTATTTATGTAATGGCTGTCCTTCAGAGATCTTTCATTTTCCAGCATTCTTGTTAGTCTTAAAAACAGACAGAAAAACCCCACCAAGGCTGGTGATGGCCCATTAAGCACAAGTAAATCCAGTGTATGCCAGCAGTTTGCTGCAGTTATTCCTCATTCTAATTATATCAGAGCTTGCCAACCTAGTCAATACATTACAGAAACTTTTCCTGTTACTCAGTACTGCTGAATCTTTTCTCTCAAGCTGAATTTAGCTGGGTTCTTGTGTCTTCTGTTCTTTCATCCCTTTTAAACAGGCATCATAAGGCACTATAAGTAAATGGCTCACTTTACCACTTCCAGTGCTAATGAGTACAAGGCAGAGTGGTGGGTCCCCTAAAAGCTCAGTGGTGAATTGATTGACTTCATTTCCCTTCTAAAGAGACTGCTTTGTAATTGTGCTAAGTGAGGCATCTCATTTGGCAAAGCCATGTAAGCACAGTTCGGTCCATGTAAGAGACAGCTTGATATAGACTGGTATTGACAGCAGTATTAGTAGGTTCATTTGAAGTAACTTAGATTCTGATCATATATACCACTCTCTACAATTTATGATCAACACATTTGGATATCCTTTAATATGTCTCTAGCCCTCAAAAAAGGGCAAAACAACCCACAACAAGAAGAAAACACCACCAAAACCCAACCAACAAACTATTATAGTTTCAAGGTACTTTGTAAGCCCACAAAAGATGGGATAGGTGGAATGTGTTGGGTTTGTTTTGGTTTTTAAATCTATCTAAAAACTAGGATGATATTAGCACTTTAATTTTTTAACTATCCACCAAAAGCAAATCTTGTAACTTGGAACTGAAGACAGAATTTCCATGGATTTTATTAGTTGCCATTACATACTAGGATTTACACCAACCAGGAAAACCTGTAGAGAGCACTGTGCAAATCCCAGCTCTCAGTGTGTCTGAGTGAGATGTAACATATTACATCTGATATTTTTTTTATCAATGAGTGACACTTCAAGACTAGTTTACAGTAGATGCAGGTTTACTTTTTGTCTATGCTGATGTTGTCTTTATTTCTTATATTGGCACAATCTCGACTTGTTTCTTCACTTCAATTATTTCCCCTTAACTCAGTATTGGCAATTCGTATCTCATTTGTTTGCTTGCAAGCCTCAAGAATTTACATACTGTTCTGGAAAACAAAAGCTCCAGGCTAATAAAAGTTTGTGGACCTTAACATTAATTAAAAAACAGATAATAGAAAATAAAAGTAAAATAAACTATCCAACTTGGCTGTTAATCTACAAGTTCTCCTGGAATTTGTGGCCTGATTCATCACCTTTGAACACTTGGACTTGGCAGTACTGCATCCTGAAGAACCATCAGTGAATCAAAAGATGGAAGTTAATAGAAACAACCCCGCATAAACTAGCATTTAATTTGCACTCCATGTTTAAATTTTAAAGTTCACTTTTGTAGTGGTAAAGAAAGTGGTCAGGAAACTCTTGAGAGTATAGTGGGTCCTGGCAGAAACAGCACTGCTCTCTCTTTCTGAGACACATCAATCCTCAAAAAGACTAAACCCAATGTAAGCAGTTTTTAGGTTATGAACAGTGTTTGTGCTCCCTTTACAACATTTGTTATCAGAGTACGTAATGCCGCTGCGTGGAGATCCTCCAGCAATACTTAGATTAGTAAAGAGTTTAGTAAAGGATGCGCTCTCCTTCCTAGAAGGCAATGTGTTAGCAGTGGGAATGTCACTGATAGCAAATGTTTTGAAAAATTAAATTCATGCAAAGACATGCAGCAGGTCAAAAAATGTTATTCATTATTTTTTCATGTGCTGTTCTTTCCTGTACAAGTTGTGTCATTCTTTCACTATTTTTATAGGAGAGCATATAGGAACTTTTCCCCCACCAGATTTCTACCCTAGACATTTTGATGTGCAGTTTACTGTAGATTAAACTGCACCAACTATATTTTGTGTGAGCTTTCTCGGGACTCAGTTACAGTCAAGAGGAACAATTAACTTCCTGTATATTACAGATTAATTCTTATTGATTGCTGAGCCCCTAAGGCTTTACAGTCTCATCCTACAGTTATGCCCATGTATATTTTCACCTTCTGTGAGAAGTCATTTTGTCCTGTGGCTGCAAACAACAGTGATGCTCCTCCCCAGCTGTGGCAGTGGTCCCCTGTGGCTTCATGTTGCATCTCTGTATGTTTTATCTGTATCTTTAGCGAGTGTAGGTTCTGCTCTCACTGGCAAAGGAAAGGGTTAAGAAATTAGCTTTGCTCAGGCCACACACAAGCTGTAGGCATTCACACCTCCCTGATAGTCTGATCCAGATAGTGGAGAGGCAGGGAGAAGTGTCAGCCTCCTGCCAGGGTTAACCCACAGAATCCTCCCAGGCTCTTGTTGACAGGCTCCAAAGGTGGCTGAGACGCCCAAGCCAAGAAAACGCAGAGGAAAGACAACCTGCAGACCTCGACTGGGCAAGTTGGAGGAAATTTAAGCAGCAGCTAAGGCTGGGTTTATTTGGATTAAGACCAGGGGAGCAGGATAAGGTGCTTTGGGTGCAACGAGGCAGAGTTTGTTAGCTGGTATTTCTTTCTTAAGTTCTTTCAATGGTTCTTGTATTGCAAGGAGATAATGTATCAAAAATGTACCCATCTGTGTTAAAGCAAATCATCTTAATAACTCATCACTTGTTCAGTGTGATACATCTGCAGATGGCTGCAGCATGATTAGCTAGGAAAGTGGCTGTCCATATGCTGTTAGGTTTGGCTGCATGCTGGTCACTGCAGGAATGCTATCACAGACTGCTTGTATGTCATAGGAAAATATATGTGTTTTATGGAAGGTTTTCAGAGTTACAGATTTTTGTCTTAATAACATGCAATGAGGTTTTTGAATCCCTCACAGGGTTTGCAACTGTTACTTCCTAGAAAGTTTTAGTTGCACTTCAATTCGACACATAGAAACCAAGTGAAGACAATCAGGAAATCAGTTAGGGGAAGGAATTCTTAACAGGAAAAATAGAAAAATTGTAATTTTTTTCTTGTGTACAAACTCTTTATTTTGTTTTATTGTTAGTAATTTTTGTGACAAGCAGTTTTGTAAGAAGCTCATGGGAGATATATTGTGCTACAGGAATTGAGATGCTCAGGTTGTTAGTAAGTAATGAAGCAGAGTGCAGCCCTGCAACTGGAATTTTCCTGGCCAGGTGGGAAACTGAGCTGTTAAGTAGCTGGGTATGTCCAGATGCTTTCCCTGGCCTGCTCAGGTGGATGGTTTGGTGGTTATTAGCACCAAATAGCGATCAGATAGGACATGCCACACAAAGGTTTCTGCTTGTTTAGAATGTTCTTCTCAATCAAAGATGTGGCTGTAGTGGTGAATAATGGTTCCAAATTGATCTCACTGGCCAGTTTGTCCAGATGTTTAGCTGAAAAAAGGTTCCAATGCTTCAGTAATTTTTCTGTTCCTAAAGCAGAGCATGGCCTGGTTCCAGGTGCACCCCCTGCTTTACTCAGCACTGGATACAGAATTTTCCATGCAGAAGGAACTCAAAGTAAGCAGTTATTTTGGTCCTTTTTTAAACACCTGTCCGAATAGCCTTTTATGCTTAGGAACCACATATTAACCAGAAATAAATGTCAGGGACAAATTTAAGTTTAAGATTGTTTTCAGTAATACTTTTGCAGACATAGACAGTAAATATAAACTCTCCCTGAAAGAGTTTGAAATTTTAATGTTAAATTACTTGGGACACCTGATTGCTGTAAATGCATAATTGCAGTTGGCTATGCAATCTGCAACTGATTGATAGCGCATTTAAAGGGACTCTAAACCCAGGAATGGCCACATGCACATCTTCATGCCTGTAAAAAATAGGTGTACAGTTACAGTTAGTGTGAACAACTGGGTTTCTTGCTTTCTGAAGGGGCTTGAGGATAAATTTTGTAGCAAACATATGATATTATGATTTTTTCCTGTAATTCTTAACAGGGAATACCAAAAATGCAATATTTGAAATATTAAAACTATTAATGTGTACATCCTTTAATACGGTTTCTTATAAGCCTAGTGTTTGTACTTAGGTGGTACATATGTTCTAATTCTCCTCCTTGATTCCTTTATCTTAATGGGTTGATTGAGTGTTGTTGAGATGATGAGTTATGCCAAGGAAAACATGCAGGTTTTGTTCAGAGAAGTCCTACAGAAGTTGTTTTTTGGAATGAAATCATTATAATAGGGCTGACATTTGGTAGGACTATCTTATGAATTTAGAATAAGTGTTGATTGCTCCTAGAAATTGTGAACTTTTCCAAATAAAATCCCTTCATTCAACAGAATCCTGCTACATTCTGTAGGATAGTTTGGAATTAATACATTAAAAACTAGCCAATTTTTATTTTACTATCTTTTGTGAAGTTTTGATAGCATACAACCCTCTACTGAAAAATTAAGACAATTAAAAAAGAACCATGTGTGTGATTGACAGTCTGTCTTCTGAATTCAGTATTGTATCTAATGTCTTTTTTGCTTTTTAATTGAAGTAGCAGCACAAAAGCATGTTGCTTTAGCCTTAGATTTAACTAATATTAACCAAAGGGAAGGATTCTGTAAATCCCTATGAACTTGAGTCCCACTGGAGATTCATTTGTGTAGGACTGCACAGAAATGAACTCCAGTCAGCAAAGAGCACCAACAGCACGCTCTTCTTTCTTTTTAACAGTGCATAGTAAACTTAACAATTCTGGGTACACAGCTACATGTAATCAGTCATTTATTTAAACATATTCTTAAGGAATTTTTTAAATCCTTGTTTTCATGCTATAGATTTTTTAATTTGCTTATGCAAATGTTGAGCTCAGCTCAACTCTGTTCAACTGAAGGTGATTAAAGTTGTGAGTCTCTTATAAAGCACTTCCTTAATGGCCTCTTTTTCTGCGTGAAATAGATTCCTTTCAATTATTTAAGAATTCAATTTAAAACATTTCTTTAAAAAATTGGGAATGATACACTGTGGCACTGATTGTCTAATATGGGATGCTATTGATTGTACCCTGCTGCTGCTGACAGAACTGCTTTGCTTCCCTTTGTGGCTTTTTCACCTTCAGAACTTGCATAAGGTGATTCTGGTACCCACAGCCACATCCAGTGATATGTAAAATGGATGAATTAAAATATCTCCAAGCAGAGTCTGTAGCTCTATCTAAAAAGAAATTCTTTTTTCCATTCAAAATCTGTAGGTGTTCACAGGTAGTCAAATGTGTAGAAATCAAGTTTGCAATCCAAGGGACTGTCTGTGCCATGGTTCAGAGTCCACAAAGGAGGATCTCTTCTTTCATTATGAAGGTACAAAATGAATTTATATGTATATAAAACCCCCACATTTTGCTTAGTCTCAGTTGAACTTAGTTTTCTCCTAGCTTCCTCTTCTTTTGTTCAAAACAACTACCTTAAACTTTTCTTGATTTTTATTGCCGGACCTTGCAGTTCCTCTTACTCGCCACCACCCTGATTTCAGCAATCCCATGAATCTTCTTGTGCTTAAAGAATAAGCAAGGAAGTAAGCAAGCGTTCAAACTTTTTCTTAGCCTGGGAGCAGCTAGAGATACTGTTCCCTGTAAAGTCCTCATTTGAATTTCTTATCTCTTCTCACTTTTGACATATTGTTTTTAGCATTCCCATGTAGCTGTGTGTTCTTTGCTTCCATGATTCCTGTACTGTTGAAGATACAGTCTGAGCACATTTTACCCATCAAAATGGCTTATGTCTGTCAGGCCATTGAGTGGCATTGGCACAGGGTCAGCAGCATCTTTTGACTCTTAGAGTAGCCCCTCCAAAGAGATGGGGAAGCAGGACGTGCTCCTGGGTTGGCTGAATATTGCTTCCAGCCCTAGAGGAGAGTGGTGCAGATCTGGACCTGGCTGAGCTTACGCTGGCCCAGAGGTGCTGCTTCTCTGATGCATCCTTGCAGCCCAGCATGGAAGTGTGAGCTGCTGCCAGCTCTGTTGCTGTAGGTAACCAAGCCTGCTGCCCTATTTGAGGGCTTTGTGTCATACAGGGATGTTACACCGCCAGTGAGGTGTGTGCTTAGACCATCTAATCGGCTGCTCTTCAAGCCACTAACTCATTCTAAAGACGTTTTTATTTTCTTGTTTTTCCTCTGTCTTAGACTTTACAGGAGCATGCAATTCTTAGAAATGCAAGGTATGGCATAATATAGAGTATACATAACCTAACACTCTCCCCCCCCCCCCCCCCAACTTCTAACATTTATTTTCAAGCTTCTGCTGATTTCTATATGACATTAATACATGCACTGTTATTAGCACACACTGCAAATATACAACTGTAAATCCCTTATCTAGTTGCTCTTTTGTGCTTTGGTAGGAATGGGTCTAAATCTAAAAATAACAAGCAAGTGGAAGTAGTAAACAAGAGAATGATCCAAACTCCTACAGCCATCTGCTTGAAATACTAGATTTGAAATCTATGTAATGGCAACCACCAGTGTTTGCTTTTCAGACTAAAACGCCATTGTAGCTCAGTGAATAAATTAGTAATTGTGAATTAGCGAATGAGTCGTGGCTTTTTCATCTTTGTTTTTACACACTGTTTTCAAGTAGATTGTGGAGAACTTTTCATTTATTTGGATTTTGTTATTCTCAAGTTATCAGCAAATCATTTGAGTCCTTTGCTGTGACAATTTGCTGTTGGTTTTCTGATGGTTTGGGATTCTGTTCCGCAATGTTTCATATGTATAGAGTCTTCTTTAGCTTGATGCTCTTACATGACAATTTAGGAAGAGTCATGTAAGAGTAGAAACAGAAATTAACATCTCAAAACTGTCAGAATTGAGGTATATTTTAGTGTATGTTTTGGGACCTTATATACCTTGAAAGAACTGTAGTTCAGTAACCTGTACAAAATCAGAGATGGAAGTTGTTAGAACAAAGGAATGGTGCAACAGATTTTCATATGTATTACTTCCATTGACTTGTAGTCTGAACTACTTTGGAGTCATAGGTTATTTTTAAACTGCAGAAATAAATTATACAAGTGTATATGCAGAAATCGTCACATACAACTTTTGTTTTGATACTTTTCTATTTAAAAGGGGAACTTTTGTGTTGCTGTGGCACAGATTTTACCCAGCATGTCAGCAAAGAGTGGGGCACTTGGTACTACAGTTGTAACATAATCATCGAATCATAGAATGGTTTAGGTTGGAAAGGACCTTCAACGCTCATCTTTAAAGTTGAGTCTAACCCCTCCTGCAATGGGCAGGGACATCTTCAACTTAGAACCACATCCACCCTGGCCAGTGCTCCTTATTTCATAGTTACTGCTGTGTATTTGAGGATTTGAAGGGGGAAGCAGAGAATCACTTTTTAGATAGAAAACTATGATTTGAATCTATGGGGTTTTTAATCTTCTTTGCAGGAAGTGCAATTAAGATGTGGTTTGCTTCTTTGTTTTTTTAATGTTTTTGTCAACTTATTGCCACCACTTTCCAAAGCCATCTGAATTCCTGGGGAATAAAAAGAGTGACCTCGTTTCACTGCTTAGGCAAAGTGGAGGCATTATAATCCATCCACTGGAGATGGTAGGAAAACACCAGTGTTACACTGCAGTGGGAATTGACATAGGACTTACTGGTTATATGTGAAGCATCAAATGAAAAAGGATTACATGAGTCTTGCACTGATTTGGATGTCTCACTGCTCTGAAAGTATTTTTAGACTTTTCCACTGTATACTCAGGGTTTGGCTGATGCAGCATTTTACTGACAGCATGTTTTCAGTGTGTAGGTGGCTGTGTCACTTGCTTCTGATTGTGCTCTGATTATGCTCTGCAGAGCTGGCATGCTATTTGTTTTACTGCCTGAGCTGTCATGGAGCTAAATCCCATGTTTGCCTTTCTGAACTAACCAGCAATAAGATATCCTTGCATAGCTATTCTGGTTTTCACACTCTTATCTGGGGTGTAACTGGTAGTGGAGTTTGCATGCAAACTATGAACATGTTTACATTTCTGAGGACTGAAGTGGCAGAAAAAGAAAATGATTAATGCGTCCCCAAAGAGTCCTACGCTTTCTAAACAGTTGGGAAATCAGGGTTGTCAGCACTTGCACAGATGTTGAAGAACATGTTTGATTTGACGGGAGATCACTGTCGAAGGCAAAGCAGAAACTGAGGTGTTCAGCCAGTCTTTTGTTCTGCCCTTTAGACTCATCTATTCGGATGGAGCAGCCCTTGATGCTTCTTACAATGAAATACAACAAGGTAGACAAACAGGAGGCAGGAATAGAATACAAGAAGTGTGCAATGCTCATCCAGGTCTGAATGGGTCCGGTCACTGCCTGTGAGCCAGTGGATGCAGTTCTCTGTGCATCAACAAGCAGTGATGATTTTGGACAAGTCCTTTGAGGGACAGCTTGATTGGTAGGTGCAATGAATGGCCCTGATGAAAAAGGGGAGGGAAACATAGGCCTGTGTCTGCTTTCCACTGCAAAAAAAAACCTAGTCACCATTTTAGAAAATTATATTTATACTCAGATTCTATTGAAGGTTTCTTGGCTTTAAAAGCAAGATACTATCTGTATGTACTGGAATGCGATACACAGTTCTGTCAAGTAATGACATTTATTAGCAAAAAATAATCATGATAATGGCTTTGCATAATTGCAACTACATTTCATGTAAACATGGTATCCTAGACAAGTATCTTCTGTGAAGTCGTATTACAGTGTGTGTATTCATCCTTCGCCTTGAGAGCTGGTGAGTATAATTTCTATTGAGTCATCTCAGACTGCTGTAGATGGGAGTGTATTAATGGCTGGCAGTAGTTGGTCTGTCAGTAGGAGATTGGCATGAGATAGGATGTTACCTTAAGCTGTGGTGGTGGGGAAAACATGTTTCAAATATAGTGGTTGCAAAGTAAAGCTTCCTCTCTTTGAAAGAATCTGGAATATGTGCCTGTGGTGGGCACAAATCCATCCTGGTTGCTTGTTAGCAAACACTTGATTTCATGAGACCTTCCTTTCCTAAGGATCAAACCCTCTTTTTCCTGACGTTACAAAGACTGAGACCGGATCACTGAGATGTTGCTATGCAGCTAGCATGCTCACTTGGGTCCAAAAGTCTTTTTCAAGAGGATGAATACTACAAAACGATTGCCTGTAGGTCTCAGAACTCATTTTGTCCCAGGCCTGCTAATGTGAGATCAGTATGTATCTCAGGTTTTGTGGGTCTCTTTCCATAAAACGCCCTACACCTTCATTTTTTGTTTGTTAATGGAGGAAAATATTTCTTTTTAACATGGTGCCATTTAATCCACAGTGTTTAAATTTTACCATTAGAGCTGCAGATCATTTGTCTGCATTAATGATAGGAATATCAAACAACATTCATTAAGGTTCTCATTGCTGGGGCTGAAGGTGTCTAATTGTAGTACTTTAAGCACAATGAAGATAGGCTGCCCCTTTCCATGCTGCATTACTTCCATTTTCTACAAAGATCCCTGTGGAGTCATTGTCAGGGCTGGTTGAAGCAACGTACTAAATTCTGAGAAGCTGAATATTTTCCTTGCTTGACATTTTGTTCCAATATAAAGAAAAGCTACAGAAGACATTACTCAGCAACATGACTAGCAAACTGATAGTGAATTTGATATGTATGTCTGATAATGCTCTCTAGGAAAAAAGGGGTTCTTGCTTTCCCACACTTCACGATCCAGTCGGAGCAGCAGCTCATGTGGATCTAAAGCAGTAGCTGAAACATGCAGACATGAGTTGAGCCACTTGTGCTGAAGCAGGACCAGTGGTACCAGTCCCACCCTGGGAATCTCTCCCCAGGGATGCATCAGTGGAAGCTGTTGTACAACATATGTGTGTGTTTTCTGCTTGTGCCAAAGCTAAGAGCCTGTGTGGCTATAGCTGTGGCACTGTGCATGTGTTTTCTTTCATGGGATATTTCAGTTTTGCTTAGAAGAAGTATTTCCAGCAAATCCTCCTTACTGAAAGTTTTAAGTTAAATTCCAAGTAAAATTGCTGTATCATAATGAAATCTGCTGTGGTTTCTTCTGGCATAACAGTAGCTGCTGCACAACTGGCAAATGCTTTCCTCTGTGCTGAAGGTCATTTTTTGGTAACGTGCGTGATGCACAGTTTTCAAATTAATGCAGTTTTCTGCTTGCACCAACTAAGGGCACAGTATTTGGCAACATTCCTGCTAAGACAGAAAAGATCACTTTTTAGTGATTCCTATTATTGTTTTTTTTTTTAACTCAAAGATGTATTCAGATCACAAGTTAACCAAAATGATGACTTTAGAACATGCCTTTGGAAATGATACCCAGCCACAATCTTCTAGCTTCTCCCTGTTAACGCAAAGGTGATATGTGAGAGGTTCTGTTACAGAAACGGAGAAACAGAAATGACAGAGTTCTCACAGCTGTTAAAAGGGCAATTGAAAAGTCTTTGCTGTTTCAGAGCCTTGTGGATATCAGACTTTGTATTGTATCTTGTGTAAAATGCTTTCCCCGTCATTATATGAGAGTTTATTAAGAATTCATGAATCTTTTATTGACTATTGCTAAATGTATCTTAACCTATTATCAAGGAGATGTAGGCAAGAATAATTCTGAAGAAGGCAGTAATTTATGGTGAGAATTCCTATTTCTGTCTGCTGCAGGTTTTAAAATTGCTGTAAGCTCTCCTTCCTCAGGGGACAACTGAATGTCTCCCAAGCAGTTTCCTGATGAACAGCACTTTCAGGTTCCATTGTTTTTGCCACTTCTCTCCAAAATTGTCAGTATGTTTGTGACAGGGTTTTTTTTCCCCAGTGGAAAGCAGGAGAGTGCTTGTGTTTCATTGCTAGGTTAGGTGGATTTCTAGATGCCTTGCTTATTATGTGGCAGGTGAGAAAAGTCCACACACCATCTTCCTGGGCAATAAACTTGGAGAAGACGCTGCCTGCTCTTGAGATAGGGATGCAATAATAGCTCAGGTCAAGAAGAGAAGGAAAGAACTACTTGATGCGAGCAGCTGTACTGCAGGTTGGGAGTAGAGGAGCTTCCAAGTTAGTCTGCTCAAGGTGTTTGGGTGGGAGACCACTTCCTTGGAATAGTTATTAAAAGCTGGGACTGTCAAGTTGGATTTAACACAGCATTTCTATTTTAACATGCTCTGGTTTACTGTTCAGCTCTGTAACAGGATGTAAGTGAGGAATGCTGTCTGTATTCCAATTCCAAATCTGTTTGGGATTTAGTTGTTTGGGGAATGTACAGTAGATGATGTTATTTAAATAGAAAGTTTTTCTCTTTTGGTGCCTTGTATTACTACTACTTCTGCTGTTTTGGAACTACTGGAAGATGCTGCTGACCCATCTGGAGCTTTCTTTTCCAATTATTATATTTCTAAAAATGAGTTTCACAAATATGCCAGACTTACTACATACACACTAAAACTGTTCCCTCAAATTATAACTCAAGCCACTAAAGTATGTGTTTCCCTCAGATCTGTTTCGTCTGCCTGCCCTTTTTATTTCACTTGGCAGATGGAAGGTGGTAAGAAAAGTCTGTAGGATAAATCTTTAAACTGGGAGTTGTCAGAGCAGCCTGAGGGAATTCAGGTGTCCAAATCCCTGCCCCAGCCAGAGGCTTTAAACCAGTGTTTTATTCCTGCCTACCAGCTCATCAGAAGTGATGGGGCCAGATTAAGTCTTTCCATTCAATCTGTTTTTGTGGGCTAATGTTTACTAAGTGTTTGACACTGAGCCACTGGCTTTTTTCTGCAGCACCTGCTGCTACACCCCAGGGGTTTCCCTTTCAGCCCAAGTGTTAGCCAGACCCACGTTGGCTTTGCTGTGAGGTCAGTATGCAGTTGTGTGTCTGTAAAATATCATTTCCCAAAAATACCCTTTTTTGGGGGGGGGGTGTGTGTGTGTAAGATTGAATTTTCCACTATTGGTTTCATTTTAATGAGGGATTATGGTACCTAAACAAAAATGGGTAGTAGTTAAAATGTTCATCTTGTTATAGGATTCTGCCTATAAAGGGTTTTATTGACTACAGCGTCAATAGGATGTCTCATTAAAAACATTCATCATTGCACGCTGGCATCTTTTATTATGTCATAAAACTGCAGTGCTACATAATGTCTATTTTTTTACCCTGCGATGGTATAAAGCTAAATCCTGCATCCATTTGAAAAAGCAGAGATTTATACTAGCAAGACTGGTGCTAAATATTGCCAACCACAGCTATATTCCTCAGGGGAAGATAAACCAAAATCCAGTGAGATGGCTTTGAGGTGGAATTCTTCTTTTTAATCATAGTCTCTGCCACCCTATAGGTAGTGTATAAGGCAGGAAGTCTGTTAACTGGCTTAAAGAAAAAAAAGAGCTGCCTGATTTAAATTTAAATTGTATTGTTCAACAATGTGTAATTAGATGGGAAAGCAGGAAAGTCCTTTTATTAGAGATGTCTTTGTAGACGGTAGCCCTGAAAGCCACAGTGGTTGATGCTAATTACCATATTTTGTTTAAACTTCCATCTAAATGAAAGGATCATTCAATTCAGAAGCTGCAGCCATACAAAAACCAGAAGTGCAGTTGAATTGCTGCTGCCAGGCAGATGGGGCTTTGATCAGAATAAGTTATTTGCAGCTTTATTGTCTGGCTGCCAGGGTGGGTCTTGTATTGAAGCACCTCACTCCAAGGAAGGGGAAGGGGAGAAATGGGTCTTGCTGATCTTAGTTCATGGGAGAGTTTTCTCATTCCTAGATTATTTTTGCAGATGAAAACCCAGGCTTGAAAAGAACAGCAGTAAGGTACTCGATATGGGGCTACTCTGATGCGTAAGATGGTTTTTGTAGGAATATGTTGTATATTTATTTTGGTTTTTGTATGGGAAGAGGGGGAATGGAGAATGCTGAGCTGCATATTTTTCCAAAATCAATACTTTCTAGAGCATGTGAATTAAAACTTGCACTGCTATACTTTTTCACTGATGTATTCCATATTGTATGGGACAGACAAAAAACCTAGCAGCTTCACATGTCTGAGATGCTTTCTGCAAATACATTGTTGGAAACTGGTTGATTTACAAAGCCATTGAGAGAATAGGATTGGGGGTAAGTGAGAAAGAATGCAGAAGAAGAACATACTAAAAGTTCAGTGTGTTTGGGGGAGGGTATATTTTTTCCAGTTATATAGCATTCCTGTGATGTAGAGGTTGATTGCAGCAATTTACTGATTAAAAATGAAGAAAGAGTGGAGAAACTAGGAAACATTACCTGGCACTGTGTGGAGACGAGGTGGGAAATCTGTAGTGATGGAATATTCTACACTGTATATATAAAAGTAGAAATGACCACTGTAAAACAGGACTAGCCTGAGCAATACTTACTTTCTTATTTTTAAATTCTGTTGACCATCCTCAGCCTTGTTTTCCAGTGAAAGCCTAAAAGTGAGAATTAATATTTGCTTCTGTGATCTTGTTAGTCAAAAAGGGTAGATATGAACATGGTCTTATTTTGACCTGTACCGTTAAGTATCTACATTCAGGCATTGAAGCTTTCTCAAGCATAGCAAATCTTTCACATGCAAACACAGAAAGGAGTGGGGGTGGAGGAGAAGCCAAACCCAAACCTGATAACTCTGAGTTTCTTCAGTGTTGCACTACATGTACTATGGCAAAATGGTAAAATTTCCAGTCAGTTACAATTGGGAGTATTTGGAGGCCACTTCAGAACTAGGTGTTTTTGCTTTCTTCTGAGGTGATAGGCCTGTTTGTGTACATGTCAATACATGCTGGTGGCGCTCAGAGTGTCTGGGATTGGGCCTTCACCATGTTTATAAAGCTTGATAGTGATTTATCCCCAGATAACACTGCATGGCCTTAAACTGGTCTAGTTGTTGAGATAGTACAGTCAAAGGGGACTCCAGATAAAGCTGTAGACGTGCTGAGACTGACTTCCATATTCACTGAGTTGATACAAAACCAAACCTCACAAAGAAGCCTCAAACCTCCGAATCCAATCATTTTGATATATTTTGCCCTTTTTTCCTTCAAGTCCTTTCTCTCTTTTACAATTTCACTTCTTGTAACCTCTCTGAAAACAAGAGGTGCTTTACACGTAAGAGGATTTGAAAAGAAAACGTTATAACAATCTAGTCTTTGTGCCAGACTGTCTTTAAAAAAGGCGGGAGAAAGTTTAGAGTCAAAGGGTAGTTCTTAGCACTTAGAAACTTTAATCACATTTTATAAGTCAAGCTTTGTTTTAGAAGCACAGCAACACAGATGGCTTTGTTCTACATAAATTGAGTGCTCCTCCTAGAAGAAATAAGTATGAGAACTATGTGCCTAGTAAAAGAGAAACCGAATTTGAGATGCTGTGTTAAATCAAGCAGATTTTGATGCAAATTCCTGCACTTATTTGAGGATTCTTACTGCCTGCCTTGTCTCCCAAATGAAACTGTAGTAGATGGTATGTTACAATAGCTTATGCAGCAAGAGTGTTACCATTATCATGAGCAACCTGCTTTTCTAAGTGTAGTGAACATAGAGTTAAAGGAATTTAAGAGGGTGCCCCATTGTCAAAAGTATGATACCATAACAAGTGAATGAGACGCCCAACGAATCTCCAGCTCTTCTGCAGAGGTGACATGCCATAAGTATACACTGAGGTGTAAGAAATTCAAATACATGTTCCAACATCGTGTTAATCTGATTTTCTGAAAGATCTTGAGGAATTTGAAACTTTCAAGGGCATAATTTTTGGGAAGTCTGTTAAACTGTAGTACAGGCTTTTTCATTTCTTCCCAACCCCCCCTTCCTTGAGTAGTTGTGGATAAGCAAAACTTTTTTTTGTCTTAATTTGGCATTAGTATAACTTATAACTTAAAAAAAAAAAAAAAAAAGGAGGGGAGGAGAATAGGAAAATCCTTTAAAAACCTGCTTTCTGTAAGTTTAGGCTTTTCTCCAGGTACAGAAGGCATCAGTGGTGATGGAGAAAGCAAGCACTGGTGGCAGAGCAGAGACTTTGGGGGTTTTGTTTCATTGTGATGGGAGAGTTTTGATTTCACTTAGCTGTATTGGGTCTAATGAGAAGGTATGGGTAAAAGGCTCATGTTTTGATCATAAACAGCTCAAATTCAGCATGCTGCCAGCATAACAAATGAGTTCATTTGTCTTGCTCTTGAAAAGCCTGTAGTGGAGTCATGGAGAAGGTTGAATAGCAGAACACATCTGAATTGCTCCAGGAGATGAGCACGCTGCTTGTCAGTCTGTTACTCTCTCACACCAGTGAAACTGGTGTAGGCTGGGTTATATGCAGTCATAGCTGTTGGCTTTTGAGGATTTCACTACAATGTCAGAGAGCATTTGTTTGTTTAGTAAAAACTTTGCATCAGTAAAATGTTCAGATCAGCCCTCAAACTGGATTTCTAGATTACATGTTACTGTATAATTGAAATAGTTTCTGCTGTTGATATACAATCATTGATATACAGTAAGATGCAGTTCCAAACTTTCCAAAAAGATGCAAAATGTGTTAATGTTGAGCCTGTTGTGGTAAAGAATAACATATCTCCATATACTTTAGTGTTAAAGACCTGTGCAGATGGCTAGTCCTTCCCCTTATCCTGTGCATGAAGCTAAGGGCAGATGCTGCAATTTGTTATCTTGACAGTACAGTGAGTGTTGCAGTCTAATTTGCAGCTTAAAGAATTAATGGTGAAGTGATAAGAGGTGATAAAGATCATAATCTGTGTGAAGTAACAAGGACCAGGAGAGAGTTGTGTCCTCTTCCTTGATTCAAATAAGATATTTGTTTGACATTACTCTGGTAGTTCAAATGGGGTGAAACAAATACAGGAAGTCTAGGAAAGCATGTTCATAAATGAGTATTTCTTATAGATGTCCATGTATCACTAAGTTATGCTAGAGACCAAATGTATCTTTCTTGGCTGGTTTATATCTTCATATTTGGATATTTTTACATGACTAAAAAATAAAATGATTAGCTAAAGAGCACTATACTGATGTAGCTTGTTTTCTTCTTGCTTTCTTTTGTGAGACTTCAAGATATTTCATGAAGCATTATCATAGCCACCTTCTGATTGACAAGTTTCTGTTCTTACTAGTGGGTAATTAAAATAATAAGGTCACAGCTTTGTGGCTGCTGGAGTGATGGTTTGAAACTAAGAAATGCAGCTTTTTAACCAGGCAAACCAGCAAACCAAATTCCTGATCATATCTAAGGAATCTAAAACTGGCAGCAACTCTGACAAGACCTTCCCAAGTTGTTAAGTGTGGATTACAGCCATTTGGCAGGCTTTTCTCGGTTGTCCAACGTCATGTAATACAGTAGCTGTGTGATTCTACCATATTTTGGGAGACTGTGTAAGGACTCAAAGCTGTCATGTAGTGACTTCAGACTTTTCAGCTTCTTGGGAAATAGTGCTATTTTTGAGTATTCGAGTTTAATCTGTGTCTGTGAAA
The DNA here is from genome assembly GCF_028554395.1 of Pezoporus wallicus. Classification (NCBI taxonomy): domain Eukaryota; kingdom Metazoa; phylum Chordata; class Aves; order Psittaciformes; family Psittacidae; genus Pezoporus; species Pezoporus wallicus. The sequence continues at coordinate 7,485,027 of NW_026642342.1, forward strand.
AGCATTAAGGGTTACTAAAGGAAAAAGCTCTCTGGGTTATGGATTTCTCTTCCTCAGTATCTGCAAAGCTGGTGGTGCATTTTGGGACATTTTCTGTTTTATCTGTGAAAATGAGTGTTCCATAGGTTGAGGGTGAAATTACTGAGTATTCATACTGTTGTGCAGAGCAGAGATTCAAGCCTTTAGACTCCTAATTGAGCTGCAGAGGATTCTTACATAGCTAAAAGTTAAGACATAGGTACCCCCAGCAGGTGATGTATAATGTAACTATAATCCTAACTTGAATATAATTATAAATTAGATAATAAAATATCAGTAAATGATAATTATATACTATTAATTAATACACATAATATTACATAAATTAGTATTATAACTTTAATTGATAACTTAAATATCATTATAATGTAGTATCTTCAAACTGACAGAGGGGAGATTTAGATCAGACGTTAGGAAGAAGTTCTTCGTTGTGAGGGTGGTGAGGTGCTGGCACAGGTTCCGCGAAGAAGCTGTGGCTGCCCCATCCCTTGCAGTGTTCAAGGCCAGGTTGGACGGGGCTTGGAGCAACCTGATCTAGTGGAAAGTGTCTCTGCCCATGGCAGCTTTAAGGTCCTTTCCAATCCTAAACAGTAAGCACTGTGGCTGTCCCCCTTCCTGTCTAGTGGGTATGACTATATGGGGGCATACATATAACTCAAGTTGCATGCTGTAAATTCCCACTGTTGCTTGTCATGTGCTGTCTTCCATGGGCAAGTGCTTGGCAAAAGGATGGGAGCATTGGCTGTTCTAGTTCTGAACACGCCCAAACACTGTGGGCTCTGGACTTCTAAACACACCTCAGCTGTTACACTTCTTCAGATCTTCAGAGCTTTTGATGATTTCATTTTCCAAACATACTTGCTAGTGCCTCTGAATCACAACAGTCTGAGAACTGTTGATGTGGAAAGGTTGCTCCATACAAGATTTTGTTCTCAGTGATGTGCTTTAATGTGGATTTTGTTTATTCAGTGGCTGTCAGTTATAGCATGTGTAGTGAGGTATGATTAACTTCTGTATTCTGCATAGTGGGATTTTCATTAAATAGTATTTAAAGAACAATACTTATGCAAACAAATGTTCCTTATACTCATTTCAAAGTAAGCCTACTTAAAAACACGTCTAGGCATTGTGCCAAAACCAGGGTATGTTGCCTATGTGCAATAGCCAGTAGGTCATCCATACCTTTTAGGAGGCCCTTGTATCTGTCCAGGTTTTTCCATAGTAACCCAAGTTCCAATTTTTAATTATCTGCCTACATAAGTTCCAATTTTTGTTAACTGTATGCCTACCACCAATTAGCCCTTTGAGAGTTACCTGAATTACATTTCAGATGAGTCTCACTTTCCAGTTACTTATCTCTAGAAGCTTAACATTTGCAGGTGCATTGAATTAGCACATAAATGCAAATAAAAAACCTCTCCTTGTTTGCAATCTAAATGATACAGTGACTCTAAATCACTCCAAATGAAGTTCATTTGGATTTCAGAAATTTCATCTTTAGTGATTCCACTTCCTCTGAAATCCACTCCTTGTGTGGTGCCCTCTTTACTTGAGTATCTGGAGCACTGTGAAAGGTCCTTTCTGCTTTTCTCTTAGGGGTTCATTCTTCCACATACTATATACACCTCATTCCAGGCTGAAAGTCATGGACTGGTGTGTCCAAGGGCGGAGGAGTGTGCTTATTTAAATACACAGATAGAGTCTGTGACAGAGAAAGTAGGTATTCTGCTATTATAGCATCCCCCTTTATATTAATTTGATCTGGTTTCTCTGTCCCCATGGCAAGATACAGCTTTCCATATAGAATTCCCTCCCTTATTCTCAGTGTAAACCGAATTCTTAACAATGCTGGTAGTAAAACTTCTACGCAACTCAGCTGAGTCTCCTAACACAGTTTTGATAACTGCCTCTCTGACATTTGATTCATTCTTTCTACCTTTCCACATGTGGTCTCCATGTAATCTCCACTAAATCTGTAAAAACTTTACAATCCCTTGAAATACTTCAGCTATAAAATGAGGTCTGTTATCTGATGATATCTCTTTGGGAATACCGAACCTGGGTGTTATTTCCTTGAGTAGAGTACTCACTACCACTTTAGCCTTCTAAGCTTCTGGCCATCCAGAAAAGGTACCTACCAAAACCAAGAGATCTACTGTCTGTAGTTCAGAAATGTCTTTTTGCCACTGCTCCCCTGGGGTTTGTCTTTGCCTTATTTTTCCCAGGGGTGCCTTCCTTACTATTTTTGGGTTATTACCACAGCATAGATGACATTGACATACTATTCCATTTCGCATTTTCTGCATCCAAGTACCTATGATGTATCAAGTGAGGCTAGCAACCATAGCATCAGCTCCCATATGGGATTCATTACAGGTTCTCTTCAGGGCTTCTCTTACCTGGATGTATGATTGGGTGATAGATGTGTGAAAATACGTGTTAATATTATTAATTTTCTAAATAAGAAAAAATGCTTAAAATAACAGACCCTAATCTGAGAAGAAGATTTTCCTGCATATTACTAAATCTATTTCAGAGTAGTTTCACTAGAATACTGAGTCATTTTAGTAAACTGATCCTTCTTGCTCTACTATAAGAAAACCTATGTGGTGGGTTGCTTGAAGAATTGTAATTAACTCATACATTGAGAATTAGTTTTTTCTAAAGACAATGTAATTGCACATTTAACCAACTTGGGGACAGTCTCTTATTTAGAGCAGAACTTTCCTTTTGCAGAAGAGGCTGCAAAGGAAATGGGGAGAGCTTTCTCTGGGTTGTTTTGTTAGGATGGTTTTTCCCTTACAAGACTTCCTCCTCTCTGTTGGCACAAGGTCAGCAGCGACTTTCCTGGCTTGCCTGAAGCGCAGCAGTAATGAGAACACACTTCTGGAAATGTCTTTGTTGTCTGTTGCCCTTGGAATCAGTCCTTAAAAAGGGTTTTTGTCCTTCAAAGTGTGGAGGAGCAACATTCAGCCTTAGCTAAATTGCTTTTCATTAGATTAATAGTTTGTAGCATGGGAGACGGTATACGTTACTTATGCTCTCTGAAGATTTCTTCCTCCTCTGTCACCTCCCTTGCTGACCTTGCAGAGGTACATGGCTGGAGCCAGGGCTGCAGTGGTGCTGGTTGACACACAGCAATGGGAGAAAAGGAGATCCAAGAACTGCACAGCTATTAGAGCTGCTTTTCAGTATTTGCCATCCATAATTCCTCTGGAGTTCCACATTAATTAAGACTTTGGTGCATTGTCTTGAAGATGAGTTAATCCTGTCATTGTTGTCCTGCTGCTGAGCAATACAATTAACAAGTATTAGCACTATGCTTTTAAAGAAATGAACAACAATAGCATTTGCATATCAGCTCCTTTTTTTTCACAAGCATTTTTCCTGAGCTGCACCTTTATGACAAGATAGTGCTAAATGGAACTATCTGCAGTTCCCCTACCTTTAAAAAGTCCATTTAATTTGAAATGGCTTAAGGGGCCCTAAAAATACATTTCAGTTATAGTCAGCTGCTTAACATGCTTCAGGTGCCTGTACCAAATATTGATTTTAACATTTCTTTTTTAAATTTCCATATTCTTAAAACAACATGACTTCAAATTACAAGTACAGTTGTCAGCAGCATGGATTAATGTTATCAATCAATCTTCCTTCCTTCAGACAGTAATTTTCTAGAGCCTCCATTTTACTGTGTTGTAATGAAAAGAAAACTGATGCCTTATTTGGCTAAATCATACAATCATAGAATGCTTAGGGTTGGAAAGGATCTTAAGATCATCTAGTTCCATCCCCCCCCCCCCCCCTCCCCCCCGCCATGGGCAGTGAAGCCTCACACTAGACCATGTTGCCCAAGGCTCTGTCCAGCCTGGCTTTGAACACTCTCAGGGGTGGGGTATAAATGGTAGTGGAGATTTTGTTATGTATATGGTTTGGCTATTTTCCTATTTCTTGCGGCTCAAATTGGTTATAATGGGTCCTAGACTTAATGGGTTTTAATTATTTCCCATCAGCACTTTAAACTACATGTCTCATGATCTCAAGTAAATAAGATGTTAATAATAAATGGGATCTTAATGTTATTGAATTCAATTTTCAATAGATATGTTTAGCATTTTCATTTTAATAAACTCATAAAGAGATTATGTTTTACTGAGGAATCAAATGCTTTTGTTGTGTTGATAAAAGTCTATAGATTTGAATTAGGCTTTTTCTTAGGTGGAATTTTTGACAGTGTCATTTTTTTGATTGAGGAGAAATACCAACACACTTTTTGTAGAGTGAACAAACTTCTGTAGTGAAAATCTGTAAGCACATACAGTTGAACTAACACTTTGAAATGTTGGTTGAATTTTATTTCATTTTTTTTCAATTATCTGGATCAGCTTTAAAAAAAAAAGCCCTGAGAACATTCCTAAAAGTTACTTATTTGACATTGACTTTAACTAGCTAGAAGAGCAGAGAGGGAAACACATTGTGCTTCTATCAATGAATGTGCTCTCATTTGTTCTCAGTGAATGTGTTGTTCTTAGTTTTCCTGTAGCATCCTCCTCCTTTCATCTTCTAGATTTTGAATAGATTTTTTGACAGTGTGATGTATTAGAGAAGGAAAAAGCTTTATGCATCTTCTATGTGGGATTTTTTTTTTTAACCTAAGAAAATTGTAAAGGATCTTGTCAAAGTTGATTTCTTTGTGTTGACCTAAGGAACTGGAGTTAAAAGCTTTTTGAAGTGTGTAGCTACTGCAGCAGCAATTTTATATGGATGGGAGATCAGAGCTATATAATAAATAGCTAGCTGCATGTATATGTAGCTGCTAAAAGCCTGCTATCTTGTCCATTAAATAACTTTTTAGTTTAATTAAAAATAGCTTCTAATTAACCATGTGGTAATATTGTGCTATGATTAAGGGAAGTTTCATTTGAATTAGAATTCATTTATTTGCCAACATGAACATAGTCTGGCAACATGCTATTTAACCCAATCTCTGAATTGAGCTTTCTGCTCTGGGTGTTATTGCAGTTTAATCACAGAGCTGCTGACTTACAAGTGAGCTAGTATGCAATTACAAAGCTTCTTGAGCAGCCTGTGCTCATCCCCAGCTCTGTTGTTAGAGACTTCCATGGGTGACTGCCCCAGAGATGGCTGACACACTGTGATCATCATTCAATTCAGCATCCCACGGCAAAATATCTGGCAGAGGGAGGCCTGTGTTCCTGAATTATTTCTGAAATAGGCTATGTCTTTCATTTTCAAGGAATGTAACTGACTGTATAGAAAGGGTCAGAAAATGTCTTTCTGGCAAAAATGTTCTAGAAGCTGGGCTTAAGATAGGAAAGTGCAGTTTTGTATGTCTATATATGTATATCTAGATATCCTCAGTGATGTATATGTATGCTTTGAGAGGTCTGTTGTATCTTGCAAGTGTTTGGTATGGAGGGTAGGTAATGTAAGAGACAGGTTGCCTCGCTGGCTGAGAGGGTATGCTGGCTTTGGCTGGGATACAGTTAATTTTCTTCATCATCCCTAGCATAGGGCTGTCGGATGTAGGAAGGACAGGGCAGAGCTAGGTCAGTCAGCACCTTCTGTGGCACTGAATATAACTCGTTCTCTTTAGATCACAACTCAGCAAGCAAATGTTTGGGAGTGTATTAGCATTTTTGGTGCTGAATTTTTTTTCTAATAATACTACATAGGCTTCTCATAAAGAGGAGAGGAGGTTTGGGAGTAATATTAATTATCCCCAAATATGTTTCAGAGTGACTTTGCTGTTTTGGAAGGCGATTCTGGTGAGTGTTTGCTCTGGCAAACTACAGGCATGTCTGACCACTTGACTGTGCTGTTATTATCAGTTAACTTTCTGAAGTCAGGCACTGAACAACACAGTATTGCTGTTAGGTTTTCTTTTTCTTTCATGGCCAAACTGTTCTTCTGCCATATGTCAGTACTGGGAAGAAGTTACTATTCAAACAGATCCAGTTTTCTTGACAGAACAATCTACAAATGTGGATAAGAAATGTTCCATCTCATAACGTATATAGAATTCATAAGATACTTCTTATTTGGGGGTATACCCTGATGATATGATTTATTAATAGAGGTAAACAATAACTAATTTGTTTCCATTAAAGATGTCTTTTTTTTTTAATCAAAAGATTAAAGAAAGGAAAAAGTGTCTTTCTCTAAAAAAGTGGAAGCAGCTGGAAATTCAGCATTATACTATGCAATTATTATGTTAGATGCAAACCAGTTAATATTTCAGAGGAAAGGAGCTCTTGTCATATGTAGTTTCAGGTACTGGCTGTGCTTCCTGGTGTTGTCAAGAGAGGTGGGTGACAGCACTTCTCCAGACAAGAAGTTCTGTTCCAACGTTTGTACCATGGCATCCAGGAAGAAATCAATTAGAAATGAATAGCTGGAGGTAGGGATGCTGTGTTGCAGACAGTACATTGATCCAGTTAACTCTGTGTGGGAGAAGTAAATGAGAGTTTATTAAGTACTTGTTTAACATCCAGCACAGAAAAATACTAGTTTTTCCTCTCCTGCTCTCCACAGATACCATTAAATGTCCTTTCCTCCCAGTGAATTCAAAGAAACTGGAGATGTCAACTAGCTTGTAGGATGGTGTTTGTAGCATGTTGGAGTTTGTCTCAAGCTAAATGCAGGCTAAAATGTAGAAAGTAGACTCACCATAAAGATGAAATATAGAGTCCTAAGAAAAATGGGTTGATACAATGGAAATTCTGCCCAGCTCTTGACTACATCAATATGAACAGGACCACTATATTTATGACTTCATGTATAACTCGAAGGGTGGAGAAACAAAGCATGTCTCCCGCTGCACACACACTTCATTTTCATATTTGAGGGCTGGAGCTCTGCTGTCATAGAGATACAAAAGAAATCGTGGTCTGAAGGTTTAGGGGCTTTTATGCCAAAACTGCAGATAACAAAAGGGACTCTGTAGTGGTCCTGAGAATAGCTCTCCCTTCTTGCCCTAAATAAATTAACATAGTCTTTTTGATTTCCTCTTTACATCTTTAAGCTCATATTAGGTCTTCTCTGTGCTGATATGGCAGTGACACATTTCTATCTTTGCTCATCTTGATCTCATTCAAAATTCACACACTTCCTGAATATTAGTTCTCTCTTGCTTTACTCCTCATCCTTATTCTTCTGTGTCCTGCTATACCTGTGTCCTGGTTTAAGCAGCTAAACACCACACAGCTGCACACTTACTCCCCCCTTAGTGGGATCAGGGAGAATATCGGAAGAGTTAAAAGTGAGAAAACTCATAGGTTGAGATACAAATAGTTTAATGGGTAAAGCAAAAGCTGTGCATAAGCTAAGCAAAACAAGGACTTCACTAAGCACTTCCCATTGCAAGCCAACTCCAGCAAAGCAGGGCTCCATCACGCATGATGGTTATTACTTGGGAAGACAATCACCATCACTCCAAATGTCCCCCCATTCCTTCTTCTTGAGCATGACATCCCATGGTATGGGATATCCCTTGAGTTAGTTGGGCTCATCTGTGTCCCCCCAGCTCCTTGTACACCCCCAGCCTGCTCGCTGGTGGGGTGAGGAGCAGAAAAGCCCTTGGCTCTGTGTGAGCTGCTCAGCAGTAACTAACACATCTCTGTTTCCAGCACAAATCCAAAGCGCCACCCCATACCAGCTGCTATGAAGAAATCTATCCCAGCCCAAACCAGCACAACTTGTTGGAGCAGCTCTTACTATGATACTACCTTTTCCCCCATCTGCAGGGCAGATGGCCTAATCCACAAAGAGCCACTATTTGCTCATGGATCAGTTTTCAGAGAGTCTAAAGTGAACAACTGACAGTCTTCCCAAAGATGCTGACCATGTCCATGCCTGGGCAATGTTCTGCGAAATAAGAAAAGTCTTTCAAGACTTTTATATACTCCCCTTTCTCTCTCTCAGACAGACTTCGGTAATATATTTTTAATTTAAGAGATTGTTTTGGGCAAGTGTCATACCAGAAGACTAATGCTTGCTTGCATTGACCTATGATCCTGTAAGTTTTTCAGTTTTCCTGCTGGCATCTGCTCTTTATTTCAATATTTGGACTTTGTTGCCTGGAGGGTCACTCTATCCCTGCTGTTTAAATATGATGTAAAACTATTTATCCTCTGCTTTTGGAAACACTGGAGAAGAACAAGAACAAGATGGGCTAGAAGTACACTTAGTCTTTGAGAGTTTAGTTAGCAGTGGGATGTATGCCATAGCATATCTGACATCATGTAAACTGCATGTACCTTATCATAAGAAAAAGGTCTGTTGGAGGGCAGCTTGTTATTTTATGTCTCCTATTCAAAATCAGTCATAACAGATTAAAAAAGAACTGAATAATGGTTTTCAGGTGTATTTTTTGGTGAGTTAAAGGATGAGATGGGTTTCTTTTGTCTTCTCAGACCTTGAGTTTCAATTCTAAAAGACAGTCAGTGGGATATGTTCCCCTTGGCAAACAATTAAACCAGACTGGTATCTCTACTGCAGCTCACACTGTTTTCCTTCACAGAGATTGTATCTCTCTTGTGAGCCCTTTGCATTGTCGCAGGTAGGGCAGGTAATCCTTCAGGGAAAATATTAACAGAGAATCTGCACATACTGTAACTTGTTACAGGAAAGTGGCCCTTTTGATGTGACAGTCTCATAAAGACAATGATACACATTTTCACTTCACAACACAGAATGTCCCAGGACTTGTAATACCATGTAACTGAGGAGTGGAACTGCTTTCTTGAATAAGCTGATGCACACATATTGTGCGCTCCTCACCATCTGTCTCTGCTGGAGCTGACGTCTGCCATCTGAGGGCTGCCGCCCTGATGCTTAATTCTCTGATTAGATGCTTGTAGCACCCTCAAACCCCCTCCTTCCCCAACAGAAACTCAAAGACAATTGAGTGTCTTTGTACCACATGCACTTCCATATCCCCGTGGTGCTTTTGTGCATACACCCTTACGAACAGCCTTTTGTGTGTCCAGACCCCAGATGGTTGCCTGCAGTCACAGCCTTTAGAGGAAGAATCGTATTCAAATTGTCTGATGGATAATAAACTGTACTGACTTTGCTGCTGATGTGAATGGATGTTTTCAAGTTGAGGAAACAAAAGATCTCCTTGGGTAAATTGCTGGAGATATGTATCATTGTACATCTTGAAGAAGGGGGGCAAGCTGAATAAACGACAACTGTGTATTGGGTTTGATGAGTAAACAAGCACAAGTTGAAGATTTAAACCCAGAAAATGTGGCAGAATTAGAGTACCTCTTAAATCCTGTTGTTGAGATTATTATAGCTAAGCAGCTATCAGGCACTTTTTGTATGTTCTGAATTCACATGGGCCATATTTAATACCTGGAATACTTAGCAGTTTAATTTTACTGAAGCAAAATGCTTTCAAGAAGAAGACTTTCCAGTTGCTAGAGCACTCCCAGGAATTTGCAATGGCTAGAACTTAAAACCTTTGAGGCTCTCTCCCCTCTCCTTGGCCCTTCACATCAGGAAACAGAAATGTGTTACATCCTGAGAGTTTCAGAGGGAGTTTCCTGCATTTTCAGATGCTGGTAACCAGCAAAAAGAGAGGCTTAAGTGGTATCTTTAAGTATTCCAGGGCTGGGAGAACAAAGTTGTGGGGTTTTTTGTTTGTTTACGTTTTTTTTTTTAATTGTTTTAACATGATGAAAGTTGTATTAATATAAATTTTTGTCACCTATGAAACAGTACAACTCTTATTCCTGGTATATTATATACATATATATGTATGTACATGTATATATAGAGATATATAAAAAAAGCTTATAAATCTAAGGTGAATGTCTAGAATATGCTGAGCAATGGCAGTAGTGTATTTTTATAGGGAGAATGTGAATAAATCCATGTTTGATCCAGTTTCCGTAAGTTACAGAAACCACAGGATTTTTCTGCCAGAAGCAAGGTAGAATGCAGGGTCAACTCTGTCTTTTCCAAAAGAAGGATCTTTTTTGGGGCCTACCTCTTCATTTATCTGCTAGTTATATTTTGAAATCCTATAGAAATTATCCACTAAGTATTTTAGGAAAGCAGTTTGAAACCAAAACCAGTCTTTCTTAAAAAGCTTTCTGGGCACTGGGTATAAGAGATCCATTATTACTTGTATTTCCAGAAATATGTCATTGGGAAATCTGGGTGACAGATCTACCCACATTAGCCCCTAACAACAGGATTTGAAGAAACAGCTAATATGCTATGGTTTTGCATGCTCTAGCTGCCTGTGATCCAACGTATGTCTCTTGTGGCTTTCCATGAGTCATTATTTTGGGATGTTGTATCTGCATTAAAAGATAGGAGAGAAAGTTCATCACAGTCACTTCTTGCTAACTATAAAGTCAGAACTTTTCCCATGGGGGGCTGTGCAGACCTGTTCTCTCACTTGAGTGGCTCAATGGCAAAGTACTAGTGGTATCAAAAGCATCATTTAGTATCTTATCTGAGTTTCCTTCATGTACAGTAGCTGATGTAACAGAATGCATATACAGTAACCTAGTGACCTTGGGGGTGTTGGATCAGTTATGATTCACTCCAAATCAAACTAAGATTATACTGATGAATTGAAGACATTAAGTGAGCTAATGAGGATCCATTTGCACCCCAAACTCATTAGTATCACTTCCCTTTTCCAAAACAAGCTCATCATGTACTGCAGGAGAGGCAGTCTTGTATACTAACTTGGTGTGAGGTGTTCCTGTGTCAACCATCATCCCAGACTCTGTACCCATCTTTTCCTACTGAAAATTTTGTGTTTGATTTCTTCTCTGAAATGGACCCTCCTCAAGTTGCATTTGATTGCTATAATGGGGAAGTGCTATGTAGTAATACCACTTGAAAATTAAAGCATGTGCAAAATATGATTACGTTCATTATTAGATTTCAAAGCGGAGACCACAATGTCAGTCTTATGAAGGGAACTAGCTGCCAGTCAGGTTTTGATGGGGTTTGTGGCATTGTAATGATTTGAAAGGGTCCAACGCAGTTTCAAAGCAAGTTCTAAGAAAACCCCTCTTTGTACCAGACTGCAGCAGCCAGTGGAGATATAGGCTTTTGGGCTTCCCAAATAGGAACTGCCTCCTCAGAGATCATTTTCCAACAAAGGTTTTTCTGAATTCAACTGCTGGAATTTGACCTTTGGTTGTGCAGAACCCAAAATAATTAAGGAAAATAAATTTTGGATTATTTTCAGTACTGTAATAACTATTGTCATCAATTGATTCTGTCCTGTCCCCTGAGATGTCGTTACTTTGTGTACTGCTGGCACTGGGCAAGTACTCACTACAGTGTATGAAAGAACCCCTTCCCTAAAAACCTTGAAGTGCCTTGTTTCTCTGCTGGTGGAAACTTATGCATGTCTATGTACAACTAAATTTTGCATGAAGGAGACCTGAATACCAGCTTCACAGAGCAATCAGTTGCTTCAGAAAGTCCTTGAGACCATGAGTTCTGATGAACTTAATACATGAGCAAAATGGAAGGGGACTTGAGCTGCTTTTAAGAGCACTGTGTGTGTGTATAGTCAGATTTTGTTTCTTTTCCTTATCTGATGTGTTTGGGGAAGGGACTTGACTATGTTCTAGGATACGAAGTATATAGTAAGCTTTGGAAATACATGGGTAGTTCTGCTTTTGGATAGGTGGACTTTTGATGTTTTAAATGAAGATACTTTTTCAGTGTTAAGTGTTTCTGAATGTCATCCTTATTTCTCAGAGGGCATGCAGAATCTTTATCCTCTGTTTAGAACCTCTGAACTAATTAAACATTTATGCAAGTGCTGATTTCCTAACCTCTGTGGGTTTTCCTCATTACGGTTGCAGGAGGATGTACTCTAAGAAGGTAAATTCTAACTTCTACCTAGAGGCCTATGGGAGCAGATCTCGGTCTTAGCAGCAATTTCTTGATTCGTTAAGAGATGCAGATGCATGGATTCTAGTGTCCAGGCTAATCATTTTGGTAGACTCCAAGTGGTAGTGATTAAGTCTGAATTCACTGTTATAGGAGTATGTGGCTGGGTCAGAATGAAAACACCTATGTAGAGAAGCTCTGTCACCAGACAGTGCTTTGAATGTTGGAGGAAGGTACATGCTTCTGTAGTTCTCTGGAGCCAGCATTCATGGAAGCAGCTTTGGGACTGGAACACTCTTAAGATTTAAACATCCTGTGTAGGAATTTTGTGAACTTTAGAGAGCTAGAGCTAAGGTCATGTCTTTTCATATGGGTATCTGAAATGCATGAAAACGAAGATTTTTCATCATAATTCTTGTCTTTGGTTCCTGTCTGAGAATGATCACTGTAGCATTGCTGTACCTAAGAGGGCTCTTAGAAGTAATACGGGTTGCTTAAGCACCGTAAATGGAAAAATACAATGCAATGAAACATAGTTCTTTACAATCCATCGATCTCAGTTGTGTATTTGTGGCATCTTGTGGACTTCAAGGTGGGCTTTATTGATACTGTCCATTCTGCTGATAACCTTTTTTTTTTTGGACCTCACTCAACTCTCCCCTCTTGCCACCCGGAGTATAGCAATGCCCAGAAACAAGGCAGGTAAAATAACAGTGAATTGGTTTGTTATTTAGAAAAATTGCAGGATCAGGACCTTTCAGTACTTATGGCACCTGTGTAGGAAATATTTCATGATTACTTTTGAGTTGAGAGTGGATGAAGTTTCAGATTTGGTAAGCATGGAACTAACCTCAAAGGTGAGTGTTTGGGAAGAACAAATTTGGGCAATTAATTCTTTTTGGTCTGTTTGCCAAGCTCAAATGCCAAGATACAACTTCAAACTATGATTGTCATGTGTGATGCATGTAGAAAGGAGATTATTGCCGTATCTCTCTTGATCTAAGCTTTCTTTTTTCTCCTTTTCTTAACTGCACTTACTTTTTCATGGGCAGCAGTGGGCAGCTTTTCTTCTCCCTATTTGCCCAGTGATTGCAAGCAGATAGGAAAGGCAGAGATTTCTAACCTGCCTGGTGTTTCCCAGTCATGCAGAGAAATATATGTTATTCTTAAGACTTCCTATCTGCCTGTGATTTTTATTCCATGAGGTAAATCAAACCAGTGGATGACCTGGAGAGTGAGATCAGCTCAAAAGGATCAGCTGTATCTATGCCATGTTTGAAGTCTGGTTTAAGATCGTGTTAATATTTAAAATGTGATCATTTTAATGAGCCCTGTGGAGAGGTGTATATACATTCTCATCTTTATACAAATAGCATGTTCTAGCCTTCATTAATCAAAGTGACACCTTCTACACCCTCAAGTGTTTTCACATTTGCACATGAAGTGTACTCCCAAAACTCTGTGCTGCCTGATTGATCTCTGCATTGTTCAGTTTTCAGATCTACATGTCTAAAGCTGGCTGAAAAGATACAAAAGTTGACTTCTGATGTGATTTCTTTAATCTTCTCTTGTAGCATTAGTATTACAAACCATGTAGAAAGTCTTTCCAAGTTTGCTTTTTGCATCAAGCTTGGCACAGGCACGAAGGACCACATCCTGTCTTACACTGGGAAACATTCTGCCTAGTGCCAGAAAAAGTGTTAGGAGGCACTGCTGCTTCAGGGAAGTGTGGAAGGGAAGTAAGCCTGCTAAAAACTGAGGAAAAGACACCAAAACATCCTTTGTGGCACAGGCTTGCCCCACGTATTCTGTGCAGACATTGCCTGTTCTAGGGCTCCTCTCCCAGATGAGTTCTGTGAAGCAGATATTAGGTGGTGCTCACATCCACGAGGAGCATTTAAGTTCAGTAACTTGTCTGCTAGTGAAGTGCACAGACACAGACAACTACTCAAGACTTCCACATGTGTATATAGAAACCAGACAAAGACTGCCTGAGGGAATGGGGAGCAATAGAAATCCTTTGATAGGCTAGAAGACCAGTGGAGCATGTAGAAAACTCCCATTCATGCTTTGTTTTCTATTTTACTTTACTTCTACTAGTTATCCCAAAGGTTGGGGGGAGATATGCAGGGCCTGGAGAGAAACTTGAGTGTAGTGCTTTTCTCTAACGTATTTTGGTAGGGTTCTGCAGTGCCTGACCCCTGGAGCAACCTCTAGGTCCTCACAGAAGGGGTGTTGCCATTACCTGACACATTTTCTGCTGTCATGGCAGGCATGAAACACACTGCTGGGGTTACTGTGGCTTGTAATGAGGATTTCTTGACTGAAAGCTCTCAAAGGATTTGCAGAATTTCCTCTCCATTTTTGTGTGGGTGTTTCTCGTGCCTGGCTCAGTTTTTTTGCTAAAAGCCTGTCTCAAGATTTTAGTAAAAGAAGAAAGTAGAAATAAACATCACCAAAAGAAGAAAGTAGAAATAAACATCACCATGAAAGAGCAGGGAGGGGGAAGTCTTGCCTCCTCCATCCCCAAAAGTGGAAAGCATAGGTAAAACACTGTTTTTTGAGGAAAATACTTAGTAATGTAAGTTCTTTACCTTTGTAAGTTTTGATTGTCTCAACACCTTTACAGACTGCTCTAAAGTCTCTGAGAGAGGTTAATCTGGTTTTTGGGGTGGGAAGTACACAGACAGCATGAGGAAAAGCAGCATCTGACATTTCTTGTCTTGAGCACTGTGTGTGTGTGTGAGAGGGAAAACCCAACCTCTCTGTAACCCTATGCGGTGGTGGTGGATTTAGAGCCAGAGATTATTAGGATTAGGAAACGCCAGTTTTCGGGTTGGTATTTACTGATGTTAAGGTGCAGCGATGGAAGCGCTCGCCTTTGGCTGTTTTGTACCCTGCACTGGTTCGACAGGACTTGCCTTACTTGTAGATCACTCGATGCTTACCTAAAAGTGTGGGTTTGGCATGCAAAAGTGTAATTAGAGCTTCACCTGCATGTATATGAGCTAGAGAGAGCAGATAATGCAGTCTCCCGTACCCTCTCCCCACCAACCCCAGGCATTTACATGCCTTGTGTTTCTGGCCGGGCAGAGCGCCCGTGTGGTGGCCGTCCCTTCCCGGCGGTGCCCGGCAGCCCGCCGTGCCGAGCACCTCACCCGGTCCCCTCACACGAAGGCCGGCGGGGCGGCGGCCGCAGGGGCCGGGGCAGGGCGGGCGGGGTATGTGTGTGTATGTGTGAATGGGGAAGGGGCGTCGCCATGTACTGTTAATTCCGCGGTCATTGGATTAGTAACCCGCGGCGATGAGATCAGCGGGATCGGCTTTCGCGAAGGGGGCACGGCGCTGCCCGCGCTCCCCACTGCGCCGGCCCTCGCATGCGGCGGCGGCGGGCGGCCCCCAGGCAGGACGCGCACACAAAGCCCGCCACAGGCCGCCGCACCGGGCGGGGCTCCCGGGCGGCCCGGCCCAGCCGAGCCCCGCAGCCGCCCTGGTGCCGGGCCGCAGCGCCCCGGCTCCCCACACACCCCGAGGCGGCGGCGGCGGCTGGGAAGCGGCGGCGGGAATCAGGCTTAATCCCGGGGAAAGCAGCGTGTGGAGGGACGCGCCTACAAGTCACGGCGACCGGAGTTTGTTTACTTGTGATCCGCGTCTCTTCTCCTGGATTCTCCTGCTGCTGGCGTAACGGATCGATAGAGGTGCTTCCATGGGGGTTTATGGTAAGTTTGCGGTGGGTGGGTTCTGCTGTCGGTGGGAACGTTGCGTTTTGTTGCACAGCGAGGCTAGTTCGGTTGGTTCTTTTTCTTTAAACAGTGCCGTTTTTCAAGCTGCTGTTTAAAAGAAATGCACTTCTGAACCGTTTGGTGTTTTGTGATGAAATGTTCTTACGTTAGAAATTAGTTTCCTGAGCTATTAAAGAGGTTTATTTCCAGATGTTAGATAGCTAGAGGCTTACGTTTCTTATAAACTGAGTTTATTTGACTTTGGGCTGGTGAAAGCAAAGCCTTTTGCCTGTCTGTTGCCACAAGCTAATATTTTACAGTGATTTCTTGGTGCTTTTTCTGGCAGTAAAAGCCAGAGCTCAGTTCAGCTGTTTAGACGGGTCTGAAATTCTAAACTATCTTCTCAGCAAGGCTAACACGCAAGCTGAACCTCTGTCAAGTCAAGCTTGGATTTGTACCCGAGACTTGGGTTTCAACAAAGAAAGGTATTGACCGAATTTGCCCTCACGTTACTTGGGAAAGCTCCCAGGCAAGGCAGCTGGGTTAGCTGTTGTGGTCGGGAGCTGTTGGCGGAGAAGGAGCAAGGGCTGGGAGCTGGATGCTGCTCTCACAGACCCCTTTTACTCCTGACCAGGGCTTCTATGTAAGGGCAGTGAAGGGAGTCGATGTGGCAGTGTCCATGCTGGCAGCAAAGGGTTCTTATTTCTTTGTGTCTAGGACTCAGTGTAGACTGCAACGGGGGGAAACTATCCTATACTGAGAGATGGCCAGGTACTACTTCAGCCTCTACAGCCCTTCGGTGCTTAAGTCAGACCTGATATGTTCTCAGTGCTCTGTTTGCCTTGTGGAGACAGAAGCAATCCCCAATAAGGTACCTCCACGTTAGGAAAGAGCTTACCCTCCAGGGGAAAAACAACCTCAAAGAGTTACTCTCAATGCCTGTGGCTGAAATTGGTCTGGCTCGTGCAGCATATCTCAGAGGATGCTACATTTTTAATGCTGTTTCTGTAACTAAAGTAGCCCGACAGAGACGTGCATATCATATTGCTGTTAGATTATTTGGTGCTGCTGACAGAGCAATGCCAGATGCCGTATGTTCTCTTAACAACAAGCGGAAGTCTTATAACTGGCCTTTGTAATAGGAGTCTGGTTTTCTTGGTAGCTAATGCGCCTCAGTGTCTTGCTGCTGACTCTAGATGTCCTTGGATGACCGTCCTGTGCCTCAGCGTCCCTGCCAGGGCTGGAAGGAGACCTGGTACTTGCCTGCATCACAGGGATGATAAAACTTCACAGCTCTGTGCCTCGTTGAGGCCCTCATGTGGGTGTTGCTCTGGAAGCACATACTGGTGCTGTTAGGCTCGAAGAGCCCTGTGTTCATTCACACCGACACTGTCACACCAACAGGCTCTCTGGACCTGTGTTTGTGTTTGCAAATGTCACTTCAGCCAGTTTTGAAGCACCAGGCTTCCTGTTCAGCAGCCTCGGGGGCAGTGCCAGCTTTCTGCAACGAGTCATTCAGAGCTGTGAGGTTTTTGTTTTGTTCTGTTTTTCATAGAAGCATGAACCTCCCCAGTGAAGTACTAATCAAGTATCTTGCTTATTGAAAGAATCAGAACTTCTCATGTTTGGTTTGAGCAAATCACAACCATCTTTATGACTTTGTGCATTTGTGCAACTTAGGAATTTCTGAATGATAGGTCATCTCTCCTATAAGTGCACAAGCAGCAGCTCATTAACTTGTCAGGCTTCATTGTTGCTGTGTAAACTTCTGTAATGGATTTTCCATGTACCAAGAAAAAGTGAGCAAGCTATTTTTGTCTCATTTTCTTTCACACTCGCTGCCTCTCTTTTGTCTATAAGTCACTGTCCTCTTTTTATGGGAAAGGAAAATAATTTTCACAGTGGCAATCAATGCCGTGTCACAGGACTGTGTGATGGTTACTATGAGTTGGATTTTGTTCAGCTGAGAGAGCTGGAGACTTTGAGGAGCTGTTTTGCCTACACAATTGAGGCATAGTGGTAGCAATTGAGGATGAAAGCAGAGTATGGTTTTCTGAGATGTTAATTGTTAAAAATACTTAAAGTTATTTGCAGCATCATATTAGATACTCAGCTGTCTCATCTCCATAATTCTTGGCCAGGAAGAAGAGGGGTAGATGCCTTTACCAGGTTCAGGTTCTGTAAGCCATGCTGCATTTCAGCTGTCTCCTCTCTTTAGTCTATTTGGCTGCTCACTACTGCTGCACCAGCACCCTTTACCCCATTCTTTTTGTGCTGCGGCAACATCACTTCAGTGCAAATTTGGGTCTTTCAGAGTCTTCGAGGCGTGGTAGATCCCAGCGTGAATTATGGCAGCACAGAGCGGCCTTGATACCATTTCCTCCCTTGTTTAGTAAGGATAAATGCACTCTTCTTAATAGTACATCTGCATACAGGAAATAGATGTATTTTCTCTAAAGCAGGTTTCCCAGGAGAGAGTTTTGATGTAAACTTTGATGCAGGACTTCATAAACCCCTGCTGAAGGCTGAGTCAAGACTGATGGTAGAGAGGAGTAGAGGCTGGTATCATGAGGTGCTTACCTTCCTGATGCCATTCAGGAAGTACACCTGGCTTATGGCATGAGCAGTGAAGGCTTCCATGCTGACAGAACTCTTGTTAGAAGGGTGCAGCAAACTTAGTACATTGTCTTGTGGAGCTATATTAATACAGTACATGTGCAGCTTGAGGCTAGTGTAGATGTAGGCTGTGCATGTCCTGGGGACATTTGTTAAGCCAGTATACATCCATTTTCTGAGGTAAAGGCAATGTTTAAGGCTGTCCATGGAACAGTTAACTGATTTTTTTGCAGCCAAAACTCAATGTAAAGTTGCTATGTATAGCTAAATACTTGCTAATAATTCTGGAAGTTAATGTTTGTTGGGCCTACTGTTTGAAAGCAGACTTGTGCAGTGGATTCTAACTTGCCAGACATGATAGCTACCTTCCCACACATAGTTTTCATGGGATTGTGTACATGCTATTAAGTCTATGCATCCTATGTACATGCATCACTCCCTGCAGTGTACACGTGCTTCAGGGATGGCTTTAAGCTGTCTTTGACATGCAGTTTAGGCAGCTGAGAACTCTTGTTAGCTGAAGTACGGTTGTGCTGCCAGATACGATGTTAATGCATCAGCGTGCTTCCTGGAAGAGTTTTTGTCTTCAGACTTCTTTAGCTTGTACTCAACTTATGCTCAGGTTGCTTATGAGGGTTCAGTTGGTTTGGGCATTTTGCTTATTCACTTTGAAGAGGTATGTGTGGAGCACTCTGCAGTTGGTAGACCGTATCCCACAAGTGTACCAGAATGTGCATATATACACACTATACCATACTCTAAAAGGGCTGAATCCAGAGTTTACTGATAATGAACAATAAACTGTTGTCCTTTGAGAGAGTTGTTATTTTACACTGCCCAACCTACTGTTGCTAGAAGACAGCTATGTACTCGACCTGTGCTCTCTCTGGGGTGAAATTATTTGAAATGGTGGGTACCATCTGAATCCACTTTAAGGTAATGTCCAGTATGATGTCAGGAATTGCCTCAGCTGCTTGTACTGCTTTACAGCCTGCAGTCCTTTAGATTGAATGGCAATCAAATTGAGTTTGTTTAGGGTTCTTTTGTGTGCTTGGAAAGCTGACAGTATAATCAGTAACATTCACCACCTATCAAGGAAAAATCCTTTTCCTGAAGAAATCTAATTTCAGAGCAAAGCTTGAAGAACACTATGCCCTGGTAGTCTTGGTGGCAGCATGGAAAAAAAGTGTCAAAAAGGAGAGCAGGAAAATGTGCCTTATGTTTTGAGAGCAGTGCTGCATAAGGGAGAGCAGTGCTTATGGAGTGCTGTGACTTCAAGCTGAGAATTGCAGTTGCAAATCGATTTGCCATGTTTGATTAAAACCTGATGGCTATATTTTGGCTACCTGTGCTCTCTTAAAGTCTGGGCCTGTCCATCAGGAGTGCTGGGTAGCGCTCACTACTTTCCTTCCTTTTCCACCAAAAATGGAGTAGTGACAGGTACTAGCTTATTTAAATTTGCATGTGTGTGTTTATATTGTTTTGGGTGATGTCCTTCTTACATGGGTATTGTCTTTGCCTCAGAGGCCAATGCAATGTGGCCCCTCATTTGTGTAGCAGTTGAAATGCAGAAATTAAACAGAATTTGGTGTGTTTTGGCCATAGCAAAAAAACATAGGAGGGAGAGTTTATATCTTATTTTTTAACTTAGTAAGAGGTAAGGTGCCTGGGCTGAACGTGGGTGCAGAGCTGTGACCTAAATCTATCCGTACTGATGTCACTTGAACTAGGACCAAGGCTGAGCCGCATTTTGTGTATTTATTTTTGCTTCTCTGTGCTTATTTAGTGTACCTGTGAGTTGAACGTCACGGGGTAATCCTGCTCCTGACTGTCGTCAGATGACAAGTTTTATTGTATTGCACTGCAGAGCAGTGACTTAGCAACTTTATCTCTGAGGATTTGTGAGAGGCTGAAGTGACACGTCAGCTTTGGTGTGTGGCACAAAGCGCAGCAGTGTATGAAATCCAGTCCACCTCTGAGCTGATTGCAAACTGGTTCTTTCAGAGACATAGATGAGACTCTCCAGTTGAGTTTGCTTTCTCCATTTAAATACATGCATTTCCAAAAGCTTATTCTACTACTGCTTTATTTTAGACTGGTTTGTCCCTTTATGTGTTAGCAGTTTCCAAAGATGATCTTACAAAGGGATTTTGAGAGGGAGGAAAGGACTGCCTGTGTTTGCACTCTTGTCAGAAGAACGATGATTTCCTTCCTGCAGAAACAGGTTTGTGCCTTGGGACATAACCAGGGTCCAAAGTGCAGTAGCTCTGTCCCCCAACACTTCCCGTTGGTGGGTACCTGCTGAGCCTCACAGAGTCATTCATTATCATTAGGGTTGGAAGGGAATCGTGTAGCTCAACCCTCCTACTACAGCTCCTCTGCTTTGAGGATGTCCTTGTGTTAAAGGGCTGCAGCAGGGACTGCTGGCTTGCACTTCAGTACTGTATTTCCTCAGCAGTTTTCTGCTTGGTCCCTGAGCAAAGCTCTGTGTGACGAGGGGGAAAGTGAGGCTGGGACTCTCTCTCTGGAGACTATTCAATTCCTTCTACACCTCGCAGCAGCAGCTACCTCATGTGAATTTCAGCTCTCCTCGTGACCACACTGCTACGTTTACCAGTCTGAGCAATGCTTTTTCCATTTCATTTTATTAATCTGGTAGTCTTTGTTAGAAATGGTGTTTTTTGAATATTTAAACCCCATCATATTTAGAGCTGCCCTTTCAAGGGGGTGTTAATCATGTGACAGCACTTGCATAGCTTTAGGCATGGAAAAAGATGTGATTTCTCAAAACTGGGGAAAGCTTTAGGTACTTGTCATTTACTTTTAACCGCTTCTCCTCCATCTCTTCTTCAGTGAATGCAAAACTAAACTACCTCCAATGGAAGGATGCTTCTTTCTTTCTCATCAGATATCGGAGGCCATAATTTTAAAAGAAGGCCTTGTTGCACAAAGTATTTATGTCAGTGATACATTTCATACTGAGAATGTGCTGTCCACAGCAATCCCTAAGTGGCCGTTTTAGGCATAGTCATGACCTATGTGGTTGGATTTTTGTTTTCCTTTAAGAATTTCCTGGAAAATAGTTTTATTAGGGAAGGACAGAAATGGCTTGGAAGACTCCTAGAATAGTTTGGGTTGGAAAGGACCTTAAGATCATCTAGTTCCAACCGCCTGCCGTGGGCAGGGATGCCTCATACTAGACTGTGTCGCCCAAGACTCTGTCCAGTCTGGCTTTGAAAGCTGGTTGTTGTCTTTGAACACTGAACTAATTCCCCAAAATCTTGAGCTTATTTTCTTATTAAAGAAACCATTTTATGATGGAAGCCACACAAAATTAAACAATAAATGCATGATGCTGTCAACGAGGACTGTATTTGTCCCAGGTGAGAAAATGCTGTGGCGGTCCAATGTGTGTATAGCCAAGGAAATAGCTGGATTAAGTGTTGCGTAGGCGACTTTTAAATTTGGAGCTCTATTTTGAAGTTTCTAGCTAAATTATGACAGGTTTCTTGTTTCGGGTATTGCTGTAAGGGTAGCTTGGACATACAGAATGGTCTGGGGGCTGGTACTAATACTGATACTTTGTTTTCCAAGTTAAATATTTTAGACTACATTTCTAGAATAAGCTGTGCAATATTCCTCACCAAAGGCTGTCGTGTGCTTTCAGCAGCAGAATCATTGTAGTGTTTTGAAGTGAATGGTTGCTTTAGAATAAAGTTTAAATATTAGTTTGTTCACACTAGTATTCATTGCTCACTGATGTCATCACATACAATTTCATAGTGTATCCTGTATCTGACTTCACTTATGTGAATTGTTGACTCAAGTTAAAAATGATTACAAAAGTCAGTGTAGCTAATCTGTGGATTTAAGAGTTAAAATTGAAACCTGGTCTTCATGGCATTGTTTGTGTTGTATTATTTACTTTTCTGGCTAAGACACTTCCTTCAGGATAGAAAAAGCCCATTAAAATTTAACTATTCCATTTGTTGGGTTATCTTAAAAACTTTTCCTTATTTAACCTGTAAAAAGGTGTAGATATTTTTTCAGTTTTGTGTAGCCCATTTGCATGGGGAATTGAGTATCTGTTCCCCATGGTCTATCAGTAGTCTACTTGGACTTAAATTGTTCTCTCTGCATGATACTAACACGTGCTGAACTTGTTTCAAGGCCCTGTCTGTGGAGCACAGCAGCTAGGTAGTTATTTTGGGTGCGTGACCCTGCAAGGAGGTTTAGGTGCATTGTGTTGTCCTGCTTTCATAAATTATGATACAGCATGAAGAAACCAAAATACCATGTTCCCTATTGTTAAAAACTGCTACCAAACATGTCAGAGATGACAGAAGTTGTTTGAACTAAAGATAATGACATTGAAGTGTATAAAAGATGGCAAATGTTGCCATCCCCACCTCATTTTGACTGCGTTGCTGCATATCAGTGGTACACATGGTTTGTGTCAGTAATTGGCTGTGTCTGTGTGTTTCAGTATTGTCAGTCTCTGATGCTGTTAGCATCTGGGTAATACTTACTGTGATATTCTCACCTCTAATTCAGAGTATGGTGATCACTCACTAAGTATTTACGTAGTTCTCTGGTTTTGATGTTGCAAGATAAAAACGGTGTGGTTTCTCTCATCTTTCATATTCAAAGGCAGATAATGCATTGAGGCTGCTGCTGATTGAAGATGATTACAACATGAAATAAAGAAGTTCCTTTGTACTTCAGTCAGTGCTGATGTAACTGTTTCCAGTAGTCTAGAAACTCTCACACGTAGTTCACTGATGGCTTGTTTGGAGCAAGATGCAGTGATCACCTACCAGAGATGTGAGAATGTGCGCAGGAAGGATTTGTTACAACATGTATTATATCTTATCCTTTGAGGTTTAAATATAACAAGATGTATTAAGCAAGCATGAGCATGAGACCTGCAATATGTACTTGGTTCTTCTTGAGTTTCTTAATGTTCATATTCATGGTATTTGAAGCAAAACGTGTGGGTGAAGAGAACGAATTGAGACTCACCTGTGTGATAACTCCCAGTAGCCGTGTGCTGAAGCATAGATGTAGTGGGAGGAGGGAAGGGAGGAACATTCAAGAGCTCAAGTTCTTGGAGGTGCAGTGGAGAAAAGGTGATGATTTTGTCAAAGGGACTAAGTCTAAGTATTGGCCAGGGTTTAATAGGAGTGAAAATAGACTGACTTTATAGGTAGGGTGCACAAACAAAACTGTCATGAGTTGCTGCAAGATACTTCTGTGATGCTTAAGCCTCTGTGAGGAGTCAGCACTGATGTGATAATGCACCTTCCTTCAGCTCAGTAAGCTGCGGTGGGATGGGAGAAAAGGCATGAGACTGCTGCCTTGAATTTATGTTTAGGTGTTTTTTCAGTTTATACTTACTTGTCTCTATTTTTTCAGTGAGCATGATTGGTTTGCATTTGTTACTCTCAGGCCCTATAACAAGAATCAACAGTTTATTTTTACTCAAATACACCTCTTCCTAGCAGTGTTGAATGATAGTGCAAAAGAAGAAAAAATCCTTATGTGCTAGGCCATCACAGTTTGACTGCTGAAGACAACGAAGGGAAATTCAAGCTGAACTGTATCGACACCACAGGGATGTGGGAGTGACTGATGAACCAGCTTTTACTGCTGTTCTCCATCTGTATCCTGCTAATAGAGGATGTTGGAGCAGGAAGTCCTAATGAATACTTAGCCAACCCTCTCCCTTTACTCCCTTTATTTTTAGACTTTGTTTTCCCTGAGGTAAAACAGTTTGGAGTTGGGGGAGCTGTGTCTGAGGCTGGGCAGAAATGGGACTTAGTAGTGAATGCTGCTTGGTGTGAAATTATTTGGGAGATAAGGGGAGACTACTTCTCATTGCCTGTACCTAGAAGTTGGTGAAATAGATTGCTTGATTGGTGGTGTAAAGCAGTTCCAGTGTGTAGAGACCTGACACCCTGTTTGCTTCTTAAGATGGGTGAAGATAGTGGATTAATGCAGAAGTGTTCTTTCTATTCATTTTGGCTGTTGGAAAGAGAGGGAAAACCACTGCCTAAATGTAGCCTCTGAATTTATATGCCTGTATTAGCAATTCAGGAAACATAGTAGTGAGTGTAGCAAGAAGCTTGGTTCCCCTGTAGCACTGCTGGCAGCAGAGACAACTTGGGCATCTCTTTCCACCCATTGAGAAAAATCTGTGTGGGATGCTTCCTCTGGATATCCTTACACCAGGGCATAACTGGCACTTTAATATAACGTTCCTCAGACTTCCCACTGACGTGGTCTTCTCAATGGGTATTCTGCTTGTACTATTTTTTGCTCTGAATATTTGCATGTAGTGGGTTTTGCTTCCACAGCTGTTCTGCGTTTAGTTTCCTAAGTGGTAAGAAAGGTGGTGTGCTGAAATCAAAGCTGAGCCTGACAGTCTATTGTACAAATATAATTTTAAGGGGAAAATCCCAGCAGTTACAGTATTACAGCAAAGATGTGTGGGTAGATGGTCTTGGTAGAGCTCAGTTTTCGTGTTTAGATCTCTTACAGTGCAAGAAGAAGAAATCATTACATGTAATTAGCTTTTGAAATAAAAGGGATTCTCTTTCATTTTAATCACTCTGCCTTAATAACAGGGAAGAAAAATCATCATTTTGTAAGAGTCCCAGCTCTGTTCTCGATGTTTTCTAGCATGACATTTTAATTGAACTTTATATTGATGTGACTGGTATTGAAAACTTGCCATTCTTGTGGATTCCTACCCATTCCCCCCACTGTATATTAATCAGTTGTATCTTTAGAGTGTCAGCTTCTGTCCTGCTTGTTTTATAACAAAAATTCAGTAAACAGTGTTTCTGAAGAGAGTTGTTACTTTTATTGGTCATTTTTAATGTGTGTC
Organism: Pezoporus wallicus; assembly: GCF_028554395.1. Taxonomy (NCBI): domain Eukaryota; kingdom Metazoa; phylum Chordata; class Aves; order Psittaciformes; family Psittacidae; genus Pezoporus; species Pezoporus wallicus. The sequence goes on from NW_026642342.1 coordinate 7,510,191, forward strand.
TCTCATACTCAGATGCACTTCTCTGTTAACATGAAGCATTACATAGCTGGCTTCATATCCATATGTGTATAGCTTGTAAATAAGTAACACAAGTAGGTTTCAAACTTCATGCCTGTGTTTAGCAGAACTGCTGGATGGTGATCAGCTTGAGGGACTGTACTGTGCCAGCTTGTGCCCAGGAAAAGTCACACAAGATGAGGAATGGCTGGAGACTGCTTGGCCAATGTGTTCCTCTCCAGATGCTTTCTTAATCCCTTCAATTAACTTGATTAAGCAGCTTAGCTTAAATAAGCAGAATTTGTGACTTGGAAGTTCTCCCATGTAATATTTTCCCATTGCCTTAGGAATTCATTCCTTTAGTATTTAGTGTGTGTGAAGCAGGCAGCTTTGGTTGCTCCTGTGCCTCACACAGGCATGAGATGGTATGTGCTTAGTTGAGAGGCACACACAGGGGTGTTTTTTTTTTCCTCCCTGCAATTGGGTCTAGTCAGAATTCATAAATCACAGTGATTTCTGCGTAGTGCAATTGCAAACCTTGTATTTTTTATTAGTACTGAAAGATTCCCCCCTGCTTAGATCACTATGAATCCTCTGTTGGTAAGGAAGAGTGTGCCCTCTTTTCCCTGTGCTTTTACTTTGCTTTGAAGCTGTGGAGTGCAAGGTTACCTCCAAATGCAATCCTCTGGTACTTGAGCTAGGTAGCTGCTTCATCCATGGTAGAGTCTGGCCACAGCAGTGACTAAGAAGATTTTATACATGGAATTCTATGTTTGAGAAGACTGTGTGCCATGTTCCAGTTATAACACTTTTAAGGTGTGTTTTCTTACTGCTTTGGGGTGTCTCTGTTGGCTGCAGCACAGTTCACCAAATGTTTTTCCTCCTACAGTCACCAGTCAAGTGGCTGCTCTTATATTCTTCTGACCACCATTTTAAGACAGTGGCTCCTGAGCAAGGGAATAGCTCTATGGAACCTCTTGGGAATATAATTCAGCTTCCTAATTGTACCACCTATGTCCTTGCCAGGTGACCTGGTGAATCCTTGTTTCTACCCAAAGGCTCTATTTTCACAGTGTGTGTCATTAGATGGGGAATAGGAATAGGGATGTTAGATGGTAGTGCAGGGTTCCTGTCCATCCCTCTCTGCTTTTCTTGAGGATGTCTTCTCCCTTTTCAGTAAGGATGGTGGTTATGTTATAGTGTTCTATATTTTTCAAAGCACAGAAAAACATCCTTAGGTGGAACCAATTTCTGTGTATCCTGCAGCCACTGATGGTAGTAGTGAACCCACCCATAAAAAACACAGCACAAAAAGGGTTGACTTTGGGGCGTTGTGGTAGCCTGGAGCTCTGTGTGTCTCATCTCTCCTGTTTTCAGCTGCTGGCTGCATAAACTTCCAAATTACATAGTTTTCAGTCTGGTTTTGGCTTGCCCTTCAAGCAGCAATATGCTCTCAGTCCCACTGATACGCATCCACAGGTTATGTTGAACAGTTTTCTGAATAAATGCAAGTATTTCTGCAGTAATGTCTTGCACAGATTGTCATTATTTCCATGCAATAGCTTTAGAAATTGGGATTTGTGTTTATAAGTGAGGTTGTTTTTTCTCTAGTAAGAATTTCAACTTGCTTCCAAATTACTTCTACCTTTTCTCCTCCATGTGATTATCCTGTATTAGTCAAAAGTGATAACATGCTTTGGTAATTACTGGCAAGTCTAGATTGATATTGAACCATTTACCTGCTACCTAATGAAAGGTGGTGATTGAGCGTGCTTCCATGAAATTTCTCTTTCCAGAAGTGTCAGGTGGGCTGCACTGGTCTTAAGAGCTTGTGCTGCGGAGTTGGAGGTGAATGTCTTAAAAGGATACTAGAAAGTGGGAAAAATATTAGTGTGGGTTTAGTGGTCTTGATATATGCCTCAGTTTCTTCCCCTTTATGTTGATTACGAGGGGAACATTAAACATTGTTTTATTATGAGGGGAACATCATGTCAATTATGAGTTACTGTGTTGATTCTGGAAGTATGAGATTAATTCCTTTGTCTTTTCTCCTCTAATTTTGGACAAGATTCGCTTTTATGTCCATTGTTCAAAATGGGCATGTACTGGCCTTATTTTTATGCCAGATAAACTCATCTGCATCATAGAATTTAGATTTAGTCCAGTGAATCCCATTTGTGGGGTCTGGTTTATGTTTCCACCTGCTTTTTTTAATTTGGAAACAAGCGGTCCAGTGCCTGTGGAGAAAATAGGAGCAGCATCCACTGGTGATTAATTGTAACAATGAGGCTTCTGGAGTGAGATCAGGGAGACTTACATGGAAAAGAGCTCTGAAGTCAAAGCCTTGATTCTTAAGAAGGGAAAATGCAACAGAACCACACAAATAAGGTCTGTCCTGTCATGTTTGGTGTAGAATCTTGAAGACTGATGAAAGCCAGTTAGCTTTTATAAACTACTCTTGCCTAATTTCAGGGAAATCTTTCTCTATTTCAGTGAAGTTGCAGCTTTTTGTGAAGAGTTGAGTCCTAATATGAGAGCAGATTCAAGTCCATCAGGAAGGCTGTATGACGAAGCAAGACACTTGTGGCTTCCCAGTATTAAAGAAGCTGACAATAGAATCTACAGGGAAAGGAGGGAAGGAGAGAGAGACTGTTAAGACTGGGATTGTAGCAGAGCCCTTTGCATCGATCTGTGATGAAGATGCTATGCAGGGCAGTTGAAGGTACCTGGTTTTCATTCCTTCCCCCACTGTGGAGAAAGATCTCTGTTCATGAGAGATTCCGCAACTAATAAGAAGCATTATAAACTCCTGGATTTTAACGCTCGGTTTAACTTCCATACTGTGTAAATGACTTTCTTCAAACTTGGCTCCATTTTTGACCTGTTTTTACTGTAAATTGTAACAGAGTTAGTGACAAATATAAAAGTGCACAACTGCTCTTGATCCCACGATTTTAACAACAAATTCCCTGTCTGCAGAGCACTTCTGGGAAAAGTGTATGTCAGTTTGTCTTCTGAAAGAATGGTTGAAACTTAAACCCTTTCAGTTTTCTGGTTTCTTTAGATACTCTTTTTTTTCTTAGCCTGTTGCCAAAGGGCTTGCTTTCCTCTACTGAAACCATTTGTAGTGTTTGTGCAGTATCCAGCATGGTTTTCCACTCAACAGGCTGGAGTGGTTTGTATGGGACTTCCAAGCCTTGTGTAATAGTAAACCATGGTTTGCTTAATGAATGCATATCTGTGTTTATGCTCACGTGAATACTTTGGTTAGATGTCAGGTGATTCTGGAAGGAACTTTGTATTAATTAGCTGGATTCTGTCTTGCCTGTGCTGTTCTTGAGGGTGTAGTAAGTAAAACCAAGTCTAGCTCTGATAAGATTGATGAAATAACCAAAACAATATTTCCCCCAGGATTTGGGAATGCAGGCCATATTGAGTGTGTAATGGTTTTTAGAAATGAAAAGGCAAATGATTTATTTTTTCCCCTCTGGAGATAGTCCCTTTTAAAGATATTTTTAAATGTTACTTTTATGGTGGAAGTTATTTCCTGATCTGCGTTTTCTTTTTGTATAGTACTGCCGATCCAGATATAAACTGAGCATACTTTTTCTCCATGGCAGAGCAGGGGCCTGCGTGAGTTTTTGGAGAATCAGTGTCTGGCACATTTAGATGATGTTTGACGGTTTTTTGCAATTGTATCAAATACAGGTATTTTTCTTGGTGGTGATGGGGCAAAGATTAATTGGAGCATGCTAATTTTTTATATAGCTTTTTCAAGACTTCCAGAATATGTTGCTAGTTATTTTCAGTGACAGTACACCTAGAGATTGAGTACTAGTATCTTTCTATTCCTATCACATTCCCAGCATTCAGCTCGGGGGGTAACAACACAAGTGGGACATGGAGCTGTTGGAGTGAGTCCAGAGGAGATGCTGTGGGGGCTGGATCAGCTCTGCTCTGGAGCCAGGCTGAGAGAGCTTGGCTGTTTCAGCCTGGAGAAGAGAAGGCTCCTTAAGGGGAGACCTTTGAGCAGCTTCAATGCCTAAAGGGGCTGCAGGAAACCCGGAGAGGGGCTTTTGACAAGGGCCTGTAGGGGACAAAACCAGGGGTAATGGCTTTAATCTGGAAAAGGGTAGATTTAAATGAGCTCTTAGGCAGGAGTTGTTCCCTGTGAGGGTGCTGAGGCTCTGGCACAGGGTGCCCAGAGAACCTGTGGCTGCCCCATCCCTGGCAGGGTTCAAGGCCACATTGGACAGGGCTTGGAGCAACCTGGTCTAGTGGAAGGTGTCTCTGCCCATGGCTGATGAGCTTTAAGGTCCTCTCCAACCCAAACCATTCTCTGATTCACCCCTGTGAGACCCATCCTGGGTTCTCACCGAGTTGTCCCTTGTGTCTTCAGGAGTCATAACAGACCCCTCTGTAACTGGCTGTATATCTTTTAACTCCTTAAAGCCCTGTGGTCTTTCCCAGACTCTTCTGCATCCCTGAGTGCCCTATTTCCTAAATTAATAGCAAACACAAATGAAAATATTACTCTCTAAAGTGGGAAAGCTTTTATATGCATAAGGAAAATCAGTTTTGTTGCTTAGGGCTGGGGCAGTTTGCTTCTATATTACTTTCTTCATCATCCCCATTTGTCTGTGCTATTGTTCTCTACTGACAGATGGTCTTTAGCAGAAGTGTGTGTTTAAGACATGAAATGCACTGCTGTTGCTTTAAAAATGTTGAGGGGTTTTTCATCTTTAATTTCTGAAAACGTTTGCTTGTTTGTTTAACAGGAGGTTGGTTTGTCTGGTAGAGTTCAAAAGCTGTATGTAACTTCATTTGTTGCCTTACCTGAGAAATACAAAATCCTCTGTGGAATCTGCATTTGTGACTGTGCTTCCTTAACATATGTAAAGTATGTTTACTTGATTCCTGTTCCTTAGAAGCAGTCACTTGAGAAGTTGCATGACTGGTGAAGCTTTGGTTCCTGCATTTGTCTTGTGGCTGACTTGACGTGAAACCTTTAGGATGCATTGCCTGCAGTTACAGCTTTGAAGTGAGCTTATTCTCATCTGGGTTTCTTGGCAAGATGAGAACTCACAGTCCAGTGTGGACTTCCATGTGATCACTTCCAAGATGTCTTTCCTCAGCTGCTGCTCCTGTAGAATCATGGTCATCTTTGAGCTTGCTGCTGTTCTGTCAGCTTTGCCTGATGGTGGCTGTTGACTGAAATACTTAGGGAAGGATTAAGGAGGGGTGCAGATGGTGCGATTGTGTAAGCCTATTCTCCTATTAAACAAAAGAATATGCTTTTGTTCAGGATGGAACTTGTTCTCATTTATTCATCTCCTACATGTTTGTACAAGTACAATGACTGGGTTCCCTCCAACCCTGCCCTGCCACTCTTCCAATGCAATCCTGAGTGGAGGGAATGGACTGAGCCCTGTGTCTGTGGCTTCCCTACAACAGATCACCCATGATTTGTCCAAGACTGCCTTTTTGAGCATCTCTTCTGTGTCAGTCTGTTCAGCTCAGTGTAGGGGGAAGAATTATCTTCAACTCTAGTTTGCTGTGTTTGGCCAGGGGCACAGTGTAGTTTTTTGTCACTGAAGTTTGGCAGCCCTGTTGAAGGTATTGAAGTCATCCAGCTCAGATCAGGAATTGCCTCTAATGGGCTGTTTGAGCTGGAGCATCCAGTGGATTTTCCTCTGGCTAACCAACAGTGAGAGCATGTGACAGGTATTGTCTGTATGCTGCCACCTCAAATCAAGTGAGAATTAAACCAAGTAAGGCTTGAAAGCAAAATAATACAAAAGTACCCTGATCATTCCAAGAGCATTGCAAATGTTAAACCATTAGTGAATGTCTTTTTATAAACGGCACAGAGGCTAAGCACTGGAGTCATCCACTGGATGGGCACTGTGAGAGTGAAGCCATCGTTTGCAGAGTCTGGAAGGTGAGTCATGAGGATTTCATGGGAGGCACTGTCAAAAGCCTTGCTGAAGTCCAGCTTTACAACATCCACTGCTCTCCCTTTATCCAGCCAGTTGTCCCATTGTAGAAGGCATCATGTTGGTTAAGCATGGTTGCCTTGGCATTGAAGACTAAAACAAAGGAGGATTTAGCATCTCTGCCTTCTCTGTGTCCTCTCTCGCCAGGGTCCCTGCTCCATGAAACCTATGACTGTACTGAATTCGTACCTGAAGTTCTGCCGTGCCCCTTAGGGCAGCTTGAAGTGACTGGAAATTCACTCCAGGGTTTGGGCTGCTGCCTAAATAGATGGTGAATTCGGCATTGTCTCTTGTCTCATGCCAGAGCAAGTGTTTATGTGACTGTCTGATGTGCCAGATCCAGAGGGCTTTTCCACCTGAAAATGACCTGGCAAAATGAAATACTGGATTTTGCCCACCTCACTTTCCTGAGGCAGACCCATCTCAAGGCCATTTGAATGCAGGTGGCTGCAAGACAAAAGGGAAGAATGAATAGGAAGGGGTGGTAGGAGGGATGTAGCAGTTAGAGCTCTGTAAGCTTATGTTAATTGTGGAGTCACATGGATATTCCTGTTAAATACTCTGAAAAGAAAGTAAATGTTTCCTTTCAGTAACTTTAGAACGGGAATGCATCTGCTTTGAAGAGTGCTTGCAAAGTGAAAAAAAAAAGAGTAGTTTTTACTCTATTATGTTACTCTATCTGTTTTTCAAAATGCATTGCTGTACTCTGAGAAGTCATTACACAAAAAACCTGTTTACAGAATTGAAGTGGGTTTTTTTGTCATCTTTTGTGTTTCTTCAGAATATAAATGTTTGCATCTAAAACCGGCTTTCAGTACTAGAGAGGCAAATTGCAGAAGCACATGGAGTAAGGAAGAAGGTGTAAAACCAACCCAAAACCTCAAGCCAGCTCAGTTCCAAAATACAGTAGATGGAAGTATGTAAAAATATACACACTGCTGTGTTTATAACTACTCAAAATTCTTTCTGAATTCTTCATCATGTGACTAAACTGCTTCTAACTGTGGTGGTACAGATGGTGTGGTATTTCAGATTATTCTAATTCCAAGCAGCTAAATGCACCGTCTATTTCAATAACAAGCTTATCTTGAATTTCGAAACAGCTACATGTTTGTAACATTACCAAAAAGTTACTCTTTATGGAGGAATGTCTTTGGGATTTTCAGGATTTGCATTCCTTTCAGGGATTGAAGAAGTCATGGTTTACTCCTGCATTGTTCATCCCACATGTTAAATGTCATTTGCTAAGCGTGCACACAGCATAAAATGTTCTCTGTATCATGGGATTAGAGTATCTGAGCATTTTTGGCGGGTTGCATTGTTACTGTATATTCCCAGTTTGACAAAGAAAGCCAACATTGTTCACAATGGGCAATAAAATCAGCACTGTTGGATACCAGGATCTATAGCTGAATGCAAGCTGGGCAGTCTTTTTAGGGTGCCAAAAATGTGCTTAATTCATTGTCACCCTCAGAACAGTATTGTCATAGTTATGTTGCGGTTTGCACACTGAGAACATAGTTGGTGCAAATTGGGCCTTGTGCCTTTACATTGTCTGGGTGGAGGTAAAAGTGCTTGTTCTTGAACTTATAAACTGTTCTTCATTAATTTGGCCCACACAGCAGAGCTGGTGGTTTTCTTCTTCCTGTTCCTCCTGTAGGGATGTTAGGACCAGCGTTAGATTCAGAGTTACACAAACACTTCAGGTATTGGTTCTCTTCAGGTGTCTGGGGAACAAACAGCTTTGGTGCCGATGGAGAAGAGGCCTTGGTTGAGAGTGTTCTGTTCCAACTCTGTTAGTGTTCAGGAATCTTTGCTTGCTGATAATGAAGCCCAGGTTGGCAGAGAGGTGGCATTGAGGTCTGGCTGCAGCAAGCTAAAAACCCAGTGAGGTTCAATAGCAAAAAGATTGGGAACTGCTGTGTAGAAGTTTGAAATGCTGGTAGATAGAGGCAGCACCTTCCGTGCTTTTTCTGATAGACATTTTCACTGGCCAGTACTGTTAGTTGAGACTTGCCTACGTGCTTCTCACTTCTTTCATAAGTTCTGATGGTTCAGAACATCAGAACTAAGCAAAACCGTAGCGCATTCTTCCTGTAGTTTGGAATTGCGTTTGTATGTCACATCTCATGCATGTTTCTCAAGCTTTCTGCACATCTGGCTCATGATCCGGAGGGGAATACTACTATAAATGCTGAAAGCTGACTTTGCAGAAAGCACGTTTCTTTTATTAACAATGATGTTACATTGATGCCAACATACTGAATTGTTAACAAACCTCACCCTATTTAGTTACAGCAAAGTGATGTCCTAGCAAGCCGTTCTCTGGTAAGTATAATTTGTATTTTTATTGTGAATAACTTCCCTAAATATTTTGGCAGCCTGCGTAAGGACACTGCTAAGCGGTGCTGACACACTTTTCCTGTTGGGAGTTGGCTTGTTCTTGTACAGTAGGTTTAATCATCATATCCTAACAAAGCGTAGCATGAATGTGAAACTGAGACAGAAGTAATTTAGGATACAAAAACTAACAGTCATTTTAGCCAGAGATTTCCAGTTGCTCAAGGAGTGTACTAAAATGATGCTGCTTCTCTTCCCATGAAAATATTCCTTTATTTTCCATAAAATAACTTTTATCACAGGGATAACTGAAGAAATTCAGTGTGTTACTTGTAGCTGCTGAAGAGATATAATGGAGAGATCATATATTAAGCCAGATTGAAATGGTTTCTTATTTCTGACCTCCTGCAGTGGTTTGAAATTACTGGGAGAACAAAACTTCGAAGCAAAACTATGCAGTAAAAATGAATGTTCTTTTAATTGCAGACTATTTATGTATCTAATAAGATACAGGCAGGGAAATGTAAGTTTCTTGAAGTAGTGTAAGAGTACAAAAAGTCACAGCAGGTCAATGACAGTGCTGCACTTTGGCAAGTCTTTATTAATTCCGGAGTTGGTAAGAAGGTTTTATAAGGAAATATTTCTGTAAATGGATTGAAGAATACATATCTGGAGGGAATAATCCTCTCTCCTTTCAGGTTGACCCACAGCTTTTCGTAATCCTATGTGGTGTATCCATCCAGTCCCGCAGACAGGAAGCCGGGTTATGGTACCTTTTCCCTCCGCTTCCTCTTGTGGGTGTTGTGCTTGGCTTTCTCAGCAGTCTCTGATGTGTGGTAATTGTGCAGCTCCTTGGGGAGAAGCTGTTTGGAGATCTGACAGTCATGGTGCAAGTGTGATATTCTGAAGGCTTCTGTGTTGGAAGTGTGATGGTACCTGTGGAAATAGAGAGGGGATGTTTTGTCAGTGGACACAGGCTGGGCCTTGGTGAGCTGTGCTCCTCCAACAGCAGCTTCTGACAGGGTGAAGGATAAGGTGATGCCTCTGCTGTTGTTCCTTTCCTCAGTGTGGGTCTCTACCATCTGCTTGGTAGAGACAGCATGAATCCAAGAAAACTGAATAGGTGATCTTGGCATTGAGAAGGGTTGTCCTGCAACCAACCAACAGGACTGTTGTGAGCTGCCAGGAGGACTTCTTGCATGAGTTGCTCCCCATGGAGCTCACATTCCTGTTGCATGGATTGTGAGCAGGAGGTATGTGTTGCAACCCTTCACTGCTTCCACATAGAAAGTTTTCAAGTCAGCCACTGTGAAGCACCAGCAGTCAGAGCTGTTAGACCACAGCCAGTGCAGGGTTACACCTTTATTGCTGTACTGGTACAAATGGTTAAATGCTGACTTCCTTTTTTCATTTACTGGTTTAAGTCCACTTATACTTGAATGAGATCAGCATGACTATACGTAGAAGCTAACAACTACCAGCTACACAGAGCTAGGATATAAGAGAGTGCAATATGATGGGTGGGAGAAAGTACTTGATGAAAGGTACTTTTTGAACCAACACGTTGCTTAGGAACTGCCACGTCTCAAATGCATCAGTAAGTGTAGAACTTTGACACTGTTGTTTGGTCCTATGTCCATTCAGAGCTATTTGGCCAAATATTTCATGATATGTGACTTTGTGGTAATGTCAGAGTATGAAAAATGATCTAATCCTGTGATACAGAGTTTCAAACCTAAGTGGCTACTGAACACATCCCAGAGTAAAGGTACAGTTGTACATGTATCATGATAGTTACAATGATGCATTTTACTCCTCTCAGTTACTAATCCATCTGCTACCAATGCGTTTATGCCACGATTTGGGGTACATTAGGAAGAATGTCTGTGGGTTGCCAAGGGAGTCACTGCAGTGTTTATAATCTCCTGGTGATTTGCCAGGTAAATATTTGTGCCAAATTTATTTTTTCATGTGATCAGGAAATGATGCAGGAAGATGCACTGAGGACTTCCCTGGCCATCTCCCCTCAGTACTCTGACAGGAATGGGGCAATTGTCTTATGTTTTAATGAGGAAATTTTCCAAGACATGTAGAGCTAAATCTCATACAGAAATCACTGAGGTTCCCTTTGAACATCTCAAATTCCCCCTTTTCATACCCTTCTTTAAAGTGCAAATAATCAAGCACCTTTTTAAAAGGAGCTACCCAATCCCTGAGCATGTGTCATCCAGGAAAGCTTGCTTACCTGATGACATTTACTCCCTGTTGTTTCCCTGTGTGCATATTGCTATTTCATTTCCCCCATGGTTAGAATAAAGTATTGAAATTGCTTTGGTGGGCTAGAGTTGTCATTACATCTTTGAAACAACCTGTGAGTGCTTCTGCAATAGTGGAAATGGCATCAGCTTAAATGTAATTACTGTTTAAACTTTTGGATTCCTTTTACATGGTTTGGAAAGAAGGAAATGGGGACTGTTTGAGCTGATTGCACGTGGAGAGCTCCTGTGAATTGTTCTGAATCCTCATGCCAGAGTGATAAAAGGGGCTGTGGGGGCTTATGTTTAATTCTGATTTTTGAAGGTTAAACCCAAGTACAGAGGGGGTTGTTTGATACTGAGGTGTGTGCATGTACCCATGTGGGACCAAGGCACCGATAACTTAATCATCACATGGATTTGAAAATCAACTTTTGACTTTTGTCTTTTGGAAGGAAAACTGTCACATAACAGAGGTGTTCTTTCATTCTGTATTTAATACATCCAGAAAACACTTCACATGGTATTGGCCATTGTTAATAATACAAGGATCTAATTTGCTTCTAGAACATGTTGTGGATGGTAAATTTTACAGATGTTCTTTTTCCAGACTTCCCTTTTTATTTCCTTCCATTGTGAGTGCATGTTTCTTACTCATCAGCTTTCATAAATGATCTTTGCAATGGGAGAGTATATCTGGGGTAAGAGTTCTTAAAAAGGCAGAACAGGAACTTGGAACTTTAAAGTCTCTTTGTTGCAAGACAGCTATGTCCCTGTGTGCTGTTTGATGCTCTGTGAAGGAGTTGTTACCTATGTTCCTCACGCTTTTGAAAGTGTGATGATTTTTGCTGCTGCTTGAAACACTTCATCACAGAGTGGTTTTACTCTGATATATTCAAGTATCCCCAGACTTGGCACTTCTTTTTCTAGAAGGCAGAGGTATGTCTGCTGGCGCAGATACTCTCAGTGATCCCATGTCAGTCGTCTACTTGAGTTTATAGGACTTTGACTTCATTTTTACTCCTTTAGTACTTTGAGAGGTTCTTGTCTTCCTTTACACTCTACCCAAGCTCTAAAATATGAATGAATCTAGTTTGTCTGTGAAAGCACAGAAATAATAAATTTCAAAATCATGTATTCCCTTTAAATGTGTCTTACTGACCTTCTCATCAGTTGTATACTGAAATGTGGATTAGCCTGCTGTCCAGTAGCCTGAGGAACTTAACCAGTTGTAGTAGCTGCCCATTAGAAAAGTCTGCCAAACAACTGGAACTGCCATCCTTCTTTCTTCCTTCCATGGCTCCTCTTCCCTCATTCCCTCTTTTTTTTTCTTTTTTTTAAATTATTTTTATCTTTTTGTTAGCTCCTTTATAAAATATCTAAAGCTTAATGAATTTTTTAATTCAAGTACAGAATATGTTAAAACACTTAAAGTTTTCAGCCATTTGCTGTTGGCTGCAGTTGTTTGAATAATGGCACAGAAGCTGAAGCCCTTTGTTGCCAGGGCCCAGAGCAGAGAACAGCTGGAAATAAAAGGAGATTCTCACATAGTGCCTATTTCTAAGGCCATGAAACAAAAGCAGAAGTGAAAGTGAAACTGCAAGTTTATCACTGTTGCTGGGGAATAGCATACGCCTTCTTCAGGATCGCTGTGAACTTGGCCAGACAAAATAGGTGGAAGGGCAGAAGCTGGGGAATGTCTGCATCCTATTATGAATAGGAGGAAATGACTGTCTGCTCTCTGAATGATGGTGGGTTCAGTGTCCTGCTGGCAGGCTGGTTAGTGCTGTAGGATATGGAACAAAAAGTGGTGAATTGTCAGCTTTGGTGTTTATAATAACTGCTAGGTATGAAACAAAGTTCTTTAAAAATAGAGTTTTCTGTTGGCTTTCTTAAACTAACTGGAAACTTTCTGCTTTCTTTCAGGAGCATTTTCTTCTCTGATAACATTGCTGCTGAAGAGCTGTGAGCAGGAGAAGTAAATCCAGTCAGCTTGTCAGGTCACTGATGCGGTGTTAAAGTGCTTTCATGAGGTAACACTGGGCCAAAGTCAACTTTTCTTTCTCCTTTGTAAAGCTGCAGCCAAGCAATGGGCCAGAAAATCTCAGGGAGCATAAAGTCTGTGGATGTGAGGGAGCCCCCTTATAGACCTGTTAAGCGAGAGCTGAGAGGCCCGGATTTCTGCAAGCCAGCGCGCCTGGACATGCTGTTGGATATGCCCCCTGCCAAGCTGGAGGTCCAGTATAAACATGCTTGGAACAATGAAGATCGCTCCTTAAATATATTTGTAAAGGAAGATGATAAACTGACCTTTCACAGACACCCCGTTGCCCAAAGTACAGATTGCATCCGGGGCAAGGTCGGCTACACGAGAGGCCTCCACGTCTGGCAGATCCACTGGCCCACGAGGCAGCGGGGAACTCATGCTGTGGTAGGGGTCTCCACAGCTGAAGCTCCACTGCACTCGGTGGGATACACGTCGTTGGTTGGTAGCAATAGTGAGTCGTGGGGCTGGGATCTGGGACGCAACAAACTCTACCATAACTGTAAAAACCAGCCTGGGGTCACGTATCCTGTCTTTTTGGAACCAGATGAGTCTTTTGTACTCCCAGACTCCTTACTGGTGGTTTTGGATATGGATGAAGGGACGCTTAGCTTCATGGTAGATGGACAGTATCTTGGAGTGGCCTTCAGGGGACTAAAAGGGAAAAAACTTTATCCCATAGTCAGTGCAGTCTGGGGGCACTGTGAAATTACAATGAGATACATCAATGGACTTGACCGTAAGTGTTACCATGTTTCTTCATTACACTAACAACTTTTCCCGTGTAGGATTTTCTTTATCCTTTTGTTGTGAACAGGGTGTTCAGGGAGGGGAAGGAGTTGGCTGTGAGTACATTGCATCCCATAGTTACTGCCACAAGAAGTAACTATCAGTTATGTCTTGTAATGATTGGATTGTATCAAAATGCCTTCCCTTCTGGCAAGCAGAGTGCAAGAAATCTGTGTCCACAGAAAGTGAACAAGCTGAGAAAAAAAGATCTTGGGGAAACTTCCTGGCTGTGTTTAACAGTAAAATTCTTGTTTAATGGAGGATGTTTTAAATCTGTGGCTTTCAAATAGGATTTGTGGATTCTGTAAAAATTTCCTGTAGTAGTGGGAACTCTCCCATAAACATACTTGAGTTCAGGCCAGTAGGCTTTCTTTCCATAGCTGCCTTTCCAGGACCCTCAGAAGCAGCTGTGGATCCCCAGGAATCTGGGAGCTCAGGTCAAATACAGCTTTCAGCAGTTTTTGATAGCTCAATTCCTTAGTTAATTTCAGAAGGTGTTCTTTCAAAGGTACTTTGTTCTCCAGGAATACAGAGTTTTTTGTAAGCATTAGCTGGTTTTTGTCTAAAGGGGTAATATGAAATTAAATGGTGATGTAGTAAGGAGCAGTGTGTTGCTGTTGTGACCTTGAAATAGTAACCCACCAGAAAATGAGTTGCAGAGCTGTGTCTTGTCCAGTTCTTCTTACTGCTCAGGAAGACATGTGCTCTGCAAGGTCCATACAGACCGCAGCAGACATGTGGTTGTGCTTGGTCATCTACAGTTGGCTTATCGGCTGCTGTGAATGGGGAATGGAAGGCTGAATGAGGCAGTAAGGGGAACTTTGTTCTTTAAGACTATGTTAGCTGAACCATAGGAAGAATCATGAATATAAATACATAGATTTAACAAAAATAGATGATTGAACAAATTTTTTATGGTTTTGGGGCTTTATGAATGGAACTTGGTTTTGTAAGAAGAGAGTAATAGCATGTGTACAACCCCTGCCTTTCAGTTGGTGATTTCTAAAGGAATTTACTATTCTTCCCAATTGGGATTGGGTGGTCTGTTATTTCTGTCGGAAATTATCTGCTTATTATGCTACATCTGACATACAAAGTAGAAACCTAATTAAATAATTTGACCCTGTTGAAGATGTTTTTTGTTTTTTGTTTTTTTTTTCATAAACATCTGTAATAAGCACTGGGGGAAAGAATCTTTATCCACAGAAGCCCTGCAGGTTATTACAGCCAGATGCTAAATGGCAGCTTCCTGAGTGCTTTCGTAGGGGGGAGTTTGGGAGGACTCTTAAGTACTTTGCTATTTGCTGACAGCATTTTGTTTAGTTTCATTTTGGAGAGTGGGGGAGAGATACTTTTACAGGCTGAATATTTCTGTGCAAAACCAGGTTTCATAATGCTGGGAATATCTGTCAGACTAAGCAAAGTACAGCCTGGTCTACCACGTCCATACACGGAATTGTTCTGCATACTTTTTGTAACCTTCACAGGGCTGCTCTAGAAAGATGAAAACACAGGATGAGGATGTGAATGATATAAAATAAAAGTGGCGAAGTACAGGAGGATAGCTGTGGTCTGTGAGATGGCAGAGAGAGAAATTCCCATCCGGTTTCTCATGGGATAATTTTGCTGGAAGAGACAGGATGGTTTCCTAAATTATCCCTGAGAAAGTCAAAGTATTAATTTTTCTTCAGTGTGAACCCACGGCTAAAAGTAAACTTATAAACTAAACTTCTGTGTAAGCCTGGGTGTTAATCTGATCATGTGAAGAGGAAGTTTAAAGCCACTTTGCCGTGGGGCAGTTTGACATCCTGGAATCACATCATTTGTTATCTCATGTTCACTGGTGCGTTTTCTGCAACAAAAGCAGCGTTCAGGAAACCAAAGAAGCTTGTTTAGCTGGAGCTGTAAAGCAAACGCCTTGTCTGTTGAAAGGGTTTCAATCCAGCCAGCTTTTGTGTAGCAGCGCCGGTTTGGTTGTGGCACTCTCATAGCACTTAATATTGCAGGTTTTTATAATTGCTTGTTCCTGTGAAAATCAGAGTATATCTTGTGGACTGCGATGCTCATGTTACATTCACAGTTAAATATATCTGAACATACGTATGTGTGGGTTTTGTTCTTGTTTGCTTGCTTTTCAACCTCACAAATTCTCCTTTTCTCCTCCTATCCCCTTCCCTGGGAGTATCATGCTGCTGATTGCAGCTTTTAGTAGATCTGACGGTGGTAGGAACTCTAGCTTTCCTTGAAACTGTGCTGTCAAACAGTGAATTGTAACTTGCTATTTAGTGATTGATTGTTACTGCTCAGAATGCATACCACAGCTTGCAGTGGTTGTTTATATGGTGTCTTACAGGGCAAATGGAGACCTCGACCGCAGGGATTTCTAGTGTTTTCAATACTTGCTATTTAAATGGGAGACCTCCAAATACTTTAAAGGCCTGTGTATTTCAGTTGCCTGGCAAAGAGCAAAAGGCTTGCAGGAATGGAGGACTGAAAGGATCAAAAGATGGGCTTGTGCAGCTGCAGTGAACTTAAACATATGTTGTAGTGGTATAGAGATGATGCAGACTTTGAAGTATGTTAATTACTGCATAGATGGCAGAATCATAGAAGGATAAGGCTGCAGGTCAAAGATCAAGAACCTGCATGCCCTCCAGGCTCTGGATATTGTGCCTAGAATAATGCTGTAATTAAAATCAATCGCAGTTCTTCCAGCTGCATGTGGTACCCAGAGCATTCTGTTTCAGAAGCTACTTCAAGCATCACATGCTGATGTGCTGTGACTTTCAAAAGATGGATTCTCTCTCACATTTGAGAGACTCAGAGTTGCAAATACTTGTCATGGCTTGTGGGGGAAGGCAGAGGGGCAGGATGGAGAGTGCTCATCAGAAGCACAGTGATTTTTTTTTCCCTAGGACAAACTTCTTTGATCAAATACAATCAGTATTTACCACATTGATATTTGGCCAGTGCCTGTTGCACGGAATTTTACATCAGACATCTGCCCATTGCCTATTGCAATAATGAAACCCCCCAAATACAAATGTAGTATATGTTATTTTTCAGGTACTCTTTTCATCAGGGTATGTGGGTGTTTAAAAAAAAGCTGGGCTATCTATAGCTGTTGTCTGATGAGGAGTCCTGAGGACTCTTTTGTAGACTGAAGCAGAGAAATAGCAAAGTACTTTTGTATAAACATACATTGCAGAATTGCAGATCATGGCTGATACATCAGTATTTGTGTGTTTAAATGAAGGGGTGGGAAAACAATGTAACAGTGTGTGGTAGAAAACTTGGTCATTGAGTAGGTGAGTTGAAGGCAGTGATTTATATTGATCCTTAAAAGTACCTGACAGAATAGTCAATAATTTGACTTCTGGAAGTCAAAATGCTTTTTATGAGCATACATTACAGGTCCAGCTCTACCCTGTTCTGAATCAGTGTGAAAGAGCAAAGCAGATGGTCTGTGTTCTGTATATAATATCAATAGGTGATCCATAGACATAACATTTGATAATGTTGCTGTGGCTGCCGCTGCATCTGCAGCCCACCAGGAAGAAGCCTTTGGCTTGTTCTGTGTCACAATATAGGGAAGGAGGAAAGGGAGCTCAGGGCACATCCCCTCTGCTTGCTGATACAGCTGCAGGAGTTTTGGGATGTGGATTTGCTCAAAGCTTTTGCTCTTAGCCTTGTAGAACACTGCAGCTTAACCCTTGAATCACTTTCAGACCTTAGGTTGCATATATCTAATGTTGTGAAGTAAGGATATTTCTATACTAAAATAAAAACTTCAGAGATACGGAGCTAAGCACAACTTCTTTCCTCTTTCCTATGGTTTTCAGTTTATTTGCATTGTTCTATATCTAACATACCACAAATGCTAATAGCAAATACGGACTTTTCCCCTTGGGAGGCCTTTTCACCATTAAGAGATCTAAGTCAAAACTGCAGAACTGTTAACTGCCAGGAGAAATACATAATCTCTCATTAGACTCTGAGTTTTCCCCCAAATGGTTATCAGTGAAAACTTTTAGATGGGTATGTTTTTTGTTTATCTAAACCTGTTTGTTACATGCTGTTTGTGCGATACATTACTCTGGAGGTTGCAATGGGAATAATGTATTCTGAAAATCCAGTATTGCTAAACCTTGGGAAGAATTTTCCCTATAGACATGCAATCAGAGGGTGAAGCGGTAGTAATTAAGCAACTAGGACTGTGAAGAAGGAATCTTTAGCTTTTGAGATAATTTAACAGGAAGCAGCATTTTCAGTTCCTACTTTAGGAATCAGCTCATGGTTGGTTTTTTTGCTTTCCTCCACATGCACCCCCCTTCCCTGGGTTAAGTGCATTTCTTGTCCTTGAATCTTCATTTGTTGACACTTTAATTTTCAGCCTTTTCTTAGCAGGTTGAAACTACCACATTGTCAGTAGAATATGCCACTTGGTTAAGTGACTTTTTGCCCCGGCCACCTCTTGCCCCTTCCTTGCCCCTGCATTACATCTCCCTCAGGAACTCTTATTTTCTACAACCCTTTTGCTTCTTTGCTCCTTTCCCCAGCTCAGTTTCTCCTCTTTGGTGTTACCATACTCTGAGTAATAATAAATTCTTGCCCTCCTCATCTCTAACTTCAGGTAGGGCAGTCTGTTACTTAAAACATCAGAACATTTGGTGCAGTGTTACTCTTCCAGTGTAAGAACATTGTAGATTTAAGGGTGTGACGTTAGCTGTAATGGTGAATGGTCTTTGTAATGTCTTTTTGGGTGAATGTTGACTATTTTTTCATTTGTGTAAATTAATTGTAGTCATGCAGAGAACCATATGATTACCTCATGTTGGTAGCAAATAGCTGCTTATGAAAGTATGTAGTTAGAAAGATCTTCAGTTCCAACACTTGTAAGATTAGCCTTGTCTTGTTTTATACAACTTTGATCTCTGAAGACTTCCAGCAACAGAGACTCTTCAGGCAATCTAAGGCACTCATCAGCTTCATAGATAACAGGCTTTATTCCCCCTGCCCTCCCCTTACAACCCAGTCTAGTTTGTTTATTTAACAGGGAATCTAGTTATTGTTGGCCTAAAACATAAGGAAGTGCTGGCGTACTCTTATTTTAAATTCAATAACTCCTAAGGCTAAGAGCACAGCTGTGTTATGGTGTATTTGCATCCTGTTATACCTATGCTTTTTCTTCCCACTCTGATTCATAGTGAGGTTGTGGCAACTGCCAAATCTGACAGTTTTAAGGAAAAAACATATGTTGCTGTGTTCTGATCATGTTTCCACTGATTTCCTATGTATCCTGTTTGTAAGACATAAGAACCTTGAAAAGCAACGACTACATCTTTGTTCTAATAGGTAAAATGAGTGGTGTTATCTAAAGTTAGTCTTTGAATATCAAATTTTTCACTCTAAAATAGAAATTTGATAGCCTGGCTTAATCCTTTTATGAATTTGCTCTAGCTATGATGCCAGAATTGCTCAGCAATGTGAACCGAGTCTCACAGGTTTGCATTAGAATTCAGAATTTGTAAAGGGTGTTTGGTTTTGCATTTGTGTTATTGCTGTTGGACATTGTACAATGTAAATCCAAGTTTCAGTGCAAATAACGATGCTTCTGCAGTACGCTATTCGGTGATATTTTGTTGCCAAAAATGCATGGGCTATGTCCATTTTGACTGTGATTTCATATAAGCTTCCTTGTAAGTTACTTTTCTCCTTAAGATACTACTTTATTTGTGTGTCTAGCCATGGGTGTTTCTTCTCTAATAAAAGGCTGTTTATGCAGATGGCTTCTTTTTGATTCCCTTAAAAACAGTGTATCCTCTCTATTAGGAGAAGGAGATAGCAGCCTAATTCCTAGTTTGGGCTCAGAGCAAACTCCACTTAGATAAATATGAGAAGACTCTGCTCTTCCTGGAGCATTTATGTATGAGTGTTCATATTATGGCAAAATCCATATTTTAATGGAAATTGACAGGCAATGTGCCTGAAAACAAGCATGTCCAGAGAAGCTGCAGATGGTTTCACTGACAGTAGTGCTGGTGCTGTCTACCTCCCTGTGTAAATGAAGGGAGAGCTGACCTAGAAGTAGCACTGTGTTAAAATGATGCTGAGGCTGTGAAGTCAAAACACTCAGAACCTGGCAAGTGGCAGAATGGGATTTGCTTTTTTGCAGCTGTAATCCTGAGCTTGGCAGCCTTCAACTGTGCTGTGTCCCACTTTCTCCCATGTAGTGTTTCACTCTGGTAAAAGGTGGTGAGTTCTGCTGCAAGTCATCCTTTTGTATTCCTTTTCTGCCAGTCATTTTCCCCTTGAAGCTTTTCTCCCCAGTCCTCTGTGTCTGTAAGCTCTTGTGTTTTTGTAGTTTTCCCAGGGTAGCCAGTGAAGAAACCTGACAGAGTGTGACGGTCCTTGTGTCCTCGGGTTCAGTTTTGTTTCCTTTTGAAGATAACAAATGGAAAGTCCTGCCAGTGAGGACAGGACTGGATCAAAGCTCCCCCTCGTCTTGTTTCATTTGTGTATATACAGAGAACTTAAGTCTTTCACTTTAAACTGTTTTGGGCTGGGACTGATGATCAGATCTGTCTTCAGGCCTGTTATCAAGCCTGACTTGTGCTGAAAAACCTCCAACACTAGAACTAGTGCAAGATGAGGCATTTCAGTCTTCCATGCTAAAACATGGGGTTGAGGCAGGGGAGATACTACTTTAGAAGTTACTGGCACAGTTGAACTTGATGTACAAGAGCTATGAGCATTCTTTCAGTTATTAAAACATTTTAGAGTATTAGTTGGTGGTGAAATGCAGCCGATAAAATGACACTCCTAAGAGGATTTCTGTTGGTAATTTGAAACAAACCGAGCATTTCATATAGCTGCTTGTGTGTGCATTGACCAGGATTCTGCATGACTGGTTTGGAGTTGGCACATCTTCAGCATTGGTGCTAGTGGCTGTTGCAGTGGGAAGATTATTCACTAGGAGCATTGGATAGAATGTTGGTAATGCATGTTCAGAGCAGGCAGGCGAGTGTTATTTACTTCAGATCAGTTAGTTAAAGCTGTACCTGTATTTTCCATGGGCGTGCCTAAGAAAACACAGATTTTGCAGATCTGTCCAACTTGTATAACGATAATGATAGAAGAGTCTCTCCCTGCCTTATGTGAACATTTCTTTCTGATGGTGATGAACTTCCAGACCTGCCATATCTTCAGTATGAAACCAAAATGCATTTTGAGCAGGGGAGTAGGTAACATGAACAAAAGGTCATTTTTGTTTGAGATGCACACTTGCATTTTCTCCCAGCAGACAGTGATTTCTGTAGCATGCTGCATCCTTGTGCAAATGGGAATTCATGTCTGTATGTATTGTGTGGGTTTGAAATTTAAAGACAGCATGCTTCTGCTTTTCAACAGAAAGTCACTATAAATGTTTAATAATACTCTTCTTGAGTATACCACATATTCGTCCGCCTGTTCAGTATGCCACTTGAATAGGCCACCAAGGCTTCATACACCACCTTGAAGCTAAAAATTTGCTTCCTCTTCTCTCTGGTTTCAGCAAGCTTAACAGCTACAGTATATTTAACCAAGAAAATTGATTAGTTTCTTTTATATCCTGGTGCTTTTCCTCATTTCTTGTAGTCTTTGCCTTTTATTGTTTGGCGTTAATCTTAAGCCTGTAGAGCTTGTAGTTGCACTCAAAAAATCCATTCTTCTGTCCATCAAAACAAAACAAAGTGTAGGGTTATATTAGTACCCCATTCTGCAAATGCTTTGTTTCCGAATAATTCACATTAATTGAAGTAAGCTGTTTGGAGAGGATTTTAAAAAATGAATTCTCTATAAAGGTTAAAATAATTTTTCAAGGCTTAGGAATTAGGGTTTTTTTTAAGCACTTAATGTTTGTGGTTTTTTTTTTTTAAATAACAAGCCTTAATTTTAAAGCTGGCATAAGTATTGTGAAAATAATCTTCTCCCTGAATGAAGAACTTCTCCCCAGTAAATTGCCTCTGGTGAAATGCATCATCCAGCCATGGGCACCAGATCAGAGCCTGTTGCCCAAACAAAGGCAGCCCAGCAGTGTGCTTGCAGTTGTGTATCTTCAGAGAAAGTTTCTCTTCCATACTTCCTTTGTAAACTTTTATACTCCTAGCATTATTAACTGCCACAGTGCTTCATCAGCATTCGTGCTTAAAAACTTGTAAAGTTTTGGCATCGATGGCATCAAAGGCTGCCGCTTCTTATGAAGCTAGCTCTGTTACAGTGAGTGACCTGGGTTGGGCTGGACTAGAATGTGTGCATCGGCTTCTGAAGAAATGCCAATTAGTTTCTTGGTTCATACTGAGTTTCATTGCACTGGAAGGTCGCCTCATCATGTATGTGGCCTCACTGTGCCTTTGTTATTTTAACTAGAAGCAATTGCTTTAATGTGCTGCGCATGGTTGTAGCCATGACTACATTACCACTCCATGCATGCTTGCCATATGTGTAAACAACTTGCTGATTTTAGTGGTATGACCTATTGGCCTCTGCCTGTATAAACAAATGAAGGTCAAAGTTCAGAGAGAGATCAGAGGGGAAACTTTAAACATCCTGCAAAATCTGCAGTCCATTAAGTGTACCTTAGGGTTTGGTTACAGCCAATCCTTTTGTGCTTCTAAGTAATTTGTTCATGACACATCTGGGAAAGGAGGAGAGCTTCACCTGGAGCATGGAGACCTCAGGGAACATAATTGCATTGGTCTGATGTTAAGAAACCAGCCTCAGTGGTATTTTTCTGTTTTGAGAGGGTAACTAATGCTAACACACAAGCTTTACTTGTAATCTAGTTTTCGTTTAGAATGAGATTTAAATGTTAAAGTTGTGTGGACAAGCCATAGGAAAAAGGGCTGTGGTGTGCAAAGAATGAACAATATCATGAGAAGCAGATGACCCACAGGCAACAGAATGAAATACGTGTCAAGGGAGGAGGAGAAGCAAGAGGTAAAGTGAGAAATGCCAGCAAGATATAGGAAGATATATTTGAAAGAACAAATGTAAAGAAGGTGCTAGGATTCAAGAGGAAGAGAGGAGGCAGAGAAATCCAGTAAGAGGGTTGAAAAAGGAAAGATGCTGAGATTTTGACAGAATATTCTTCATATACCAGATCTAGTATTCTCTGAAAGTATTTTATTAACTTCCAGGTATAACTGATCACCGGAAGGAAGTTCAGGGTATTCTATTAATTTCATTGGCCAAGAATAAAGCAGAAGCTAAATCATCTGTGAGGCACATGTTTTCAAAGTCCAGCATGTAACTTGATGTGCTTGAAATACTGGAGTTAGAGCTTTTATTATCATCCTGGACAACATTTTTGAAGTGAAACTGATAAAACTTGCAGCATGAACAATGCTAGCATTTGTATGCAAACAGCAGCTTCCCAAATCACTTATGCAGAGGAACTTCCAGGCTTCCTCTGGCCCATTTTTTCAAGTGCCCTTAATACATAATTCTTATATAAGCTATAATATTAAGATATTAATGAAAGTAAGTTTGTCTTTAAAACAGAGTGGGGACGGAACAAAGGAAAATGGCGGTTTGGACTTTGATGCCTTCAGCAGCTTCTCTGGCTGTGGAGCAGCAGAAGTTCTATACTGGTGTTCCTTACCCCTGTACTGCTGCTCTGGATGTCTAGGCTCTGGTGTGGACCTGAGGCACTGGATGTGAGAAGCTACTTGTTTAGGGGTGTATATGAAGTGGTGCACACATGAATAGCTCATGAGGGAAAGCTCTGCTGAGAGGGAGTTGCAGCAGAAGTTGGCTAGAGATAGACTGTTTCCAAAAGTGTGCCTTTTTGGCATGGTGGTGTGAGGTGGGTGTCTGTCTGCTCAGAGGGGCCTTCCCTGCCATGTTTTGCTGTTGTTGCTAGAGATTTTCCATTGGGGAATAGAGTGTTGTGGAAGTAGCCCATCATTTTGTGTATAGTGCTACTTGCAGAGCAAGAATAGCCATGACATGATGTTGTTGTGACCAATAGGTTCTCCAGCAACCCCCTTGAACGTGCTGGTCAGCAATTCTCAGAGCTCCAAGTAATTTCCCATCAGAATAGTTGACTGTAACCACTGTCTGCTTTCTGTTCTCCAGATTCCTGTGTTCATGCAAAATTCCTTATAATACAAGTGTGTGAAACACAAATAAACATAAAACCTAAAAATCACTTTTGCCATAGTACACTAGATCACTTATTCCCCATTATTCTGAATTTGTGTCATTTTGGTTTAACAGAAATTCACTTTAAGTAGTACCTGTTTAATTTATAAGACATATTAATAAACAGTTACAGTAAGCATGTTACATTAAATAAGGAAGAGATTTGCTTTCCTAGGTAGACAATAACAAAACACTGTGTCTGGCAAGGATGTCAGTTGTCCTTTGTATACTTTGTAAAGGACAACTTCCTTGCAAATGTAAATATTCAGAACTCTGTATTAGCTTTACCATTAAGCGATATTTATGCATGTACATTTTCACAGATCCTAACTGACCCATAGATAGAATTCTGATTTTAAGGATTCTTGGTAATGGCATGAAGCTAAAGTTCTTTGCAGGTAGATGATGACTACTATATGAAAGTAGAAAAAGCATGCTAATAATCCTTAGGCAAGAAGGAGTTGAATTAACATTTTGTACACTTGTTTGGTTTTACATCATTGACTTCTGATAACAATGTTGTTATTTGCTGGTTTTCCCCTGTTGGTTGCCCTTTTATAAACATGATAAGCTGCAGATCCAAACCTCATTAATTTTAATGTCTTCTAGGTACAGTCTCTCCCCAGTGCACAATTGCCTTTGCAGTGTTAATGTTTGAAAGAGATTTGGCTTTTGAAGTAGAGCTTTTGGCTGACTTTACATGGTTAGTATTTTAAGTAATAGATGAGAGTAGGTTTGATAGGAACTGACCTGCTCTTAGAGCAGATGAAAATGGTAATCAAAAGCTCTCTAAACTTGGAAAGTTGCTCAGTACTAAGAAACACCACCACCACCCCCCCCCTTCATGTAACCAAAATGAGAGCACACATGAAGTGTAAAAAAAAATCCTTGTTTTTCAAGCTCTTAGGATTAAGATTTTGAGCCCAAAAGGCAGATGGTAAATCCATTACCCGATGCCAGTGTTCAGATGTTCTGTGGAGTTGGGTAATGCTGTGTGCTTGTCTGAAACCCACAGCCTCACAGTAAACGGTATCTCCTTGTGCAGAAAAGACTTATCTGTTGATTTAGCTGGTGATGGAGGAATGTCTCCTGTTTGCGAGCAGGTGTGATAATGCTGTGTCTCTAGTTTCTCTGCAGTGAGTATTACAAAATATTGTGTTTTTTCAGGAGGTAAGGAAGAAGAATGCTGTGTTGTCCTTTTCTGAGCAGATTGCTATAAGCCATCTTTTACTCATTTTTTTTCTCTTACTTTAATCTGCGAATGATACTGTCTCTGTTCCTATAGATTTGAAAAATGGGCTCTGTTCAGCCGATTCTACCAGTCATTTTACAGAAGCAGTATATAAAAGTACTCTTTTGAGGTGAAAAGTGAAAAATAACTTTTGAAGAAATTGGGGCAAGCCAAGTGAATGAGTCACAAAAATGCAGTTGCGCAAAGCTGTCCAGATGTGTCTTGAACACCTTCAGTTTGAGTTAATCCCCTGAATAAACTAAAAGTTTAGTGTTTTTTTTTAAGAAGTATTTTCTTTGGCCAAGAAGTCATTAGTTTTGCTTTATGTAGAAAATCACAATAAAACTGATTCAGTTGTCAAGCAGTCCTTTAACCTTAACCTTGCAGAGTAAGAAGCCACCAAAGGGATGGATTTTCAGCTGGGGTAGGTGAGGGAGGCACTGACTGAATACCCTTCTGGACCTTCTTGCTGCTTATGCTGGGAAGGGCCTATTTTGCTTCTGTTTCTATGTCAGTGTTGGTGTCAGTCACAGAGCCCTTTATGGGCTTTTTGACTAGGTTTGGCAGCTAGCTTCTCTGCTTCACCTGGAGGGCAATAAATTGGTAAGCAAATAGAGCCTATGTCACATAAGGGCTGATGTCCGGTATTACATTAAACTTTTAAAGAGCAAAATGCTCTGGATTAAACAGGATTAGATCTGTAATATTTCCAGATCTTTACCTGTTTTTTACATGATTTCCATATATGACTGCATTATAACTTTACAAATAAGCTTCTGTAGACAGAGTTGAAGTAACCATATGGGCCATCCAAGATGAATTAATACATGTATTTCATTGTTACCCATTTTAAGGCCTATCTTGAAATTCTCGTAGCTGTTTTTGGAAAAGAGAAGCCAACTGCTTCATTAAACACAATTGTGTGATGCAGGCAGCAGTCTCTGAAGGTGTTACTGCCTCTTTTTGTTAGGGAATTGTAGTAGGAATTCAATGGCCTCTGGGGCACTTCTCCTGCCATCAGTCTCTGGTAGTTTCCTGCCTCACAGGAAAAACAGTGAGCAGTAAATGATTTCTGGTTTTAATTAGGCTGACAAAGATATGTGCCCTCAAGTACATTAGATGGTAGTAGTCATTAAGTGTAGTGGCCCTATGGGCATTTTCCTGGATGTCCCTTACAGTTGCATGTGTTTGGGGATTTTGCAGTGGTGGTTTTGATGAGTGCTTCATATAGAGGGATTTTAATGGTGTCTTTTCACCACTGCAATTTGAGTTCAGTCCCTTCTTAATAAATGTATGAAACTAGAGTTTCCACCACTGGAATGGTGACTCTGCAGCACTTCAACTGGCATTTTTATGCTCAGACTACAGAAATTTTCATGTTGAGGCCTCAGACCTACTTCTGCAGTGCTTTTCAATTTATCTAGGTGTTCCAGTTGATAAACCAAGTATGTTTTCAATTCCCTAGTCAACATTATATACAATAGATTCTGTTACAGAGGGGGGAACTCATTGAGTTTTTGCTTCTCTTTGGTCCAGGCTGGAGGTAGTGTGTTCAGGTAAAGATGAAATTAAAAATGTAAGAAGAATTTGGGCTTTTCCTATTAGAAACCTGGTTATGTTATTGTGACCAGCTTGTATCTTGAGTACTGTGTGCTCTTGTCCGTATCTGCCCTCCTTTACCCCTCCTCCCCAGCTGTAAAAATAAGTAAATACTAAACTACATAAATACTAAAACTTAATAGGCTGAATAAGAAGGAAAGCATGGTTTCTGCACTAATGGAAGAATAAATAAACTTGGATCTACCTAACTTCGTAACCAGCCTTTAATAAGGGAGAGTATGAGAACTGGGTAAGCTTATAGGGTGATCCCTATTCTTTCCCTGATTCCTGGGAGCTTATTTCATCTAGGCAATCCCTTAGTCTCTAATCATCTGCATTTCAGTGACTTAGTCAGATGCGTATGTGTTTAGTAACCTTTAATGGTTAGTTTCCTAAACTCTAGTCTCCTTTTCTGGAGCTATGTAAGCTTTTTGCATCCGGAGCATGTTGTGGCAGCTTACATAGGTGTTATGTGACAAACCGCCTCCTTTGGTTTATTTTGGCTTAACTCTTCAGCCTGAACGAGAAACAACTGCAGAAAATACTAAAAGAAATGTCTATACATCCATAAATGGCACAGGAAAAAGTGACTGTGGAAGGTGTTCTGTCAAAACCTGATGGGTGAGGTGTTCCAGGGAAACATCAGGTGCCTTATTTAAAAATAAAACCCATACCTTTAAAAAAAATCAGACCTGTGAATCATTGCGGTGAGATTATGTGGGAATCAAAGCTATAAATGGGTTTGAGGATGGGATGAAATGTAAAGGATCAGCTGATACTGAGTGTGGCAATCCGGTTACATCCTTCAGCACCAGAAGTGTCAGAAAGTGAATGCTCCATCCCTGGCAGTGTTCAAGACCAGGTTGGACGAGGCCTTGGGTGATATGATTTAGCGTAAGGTGTCCCTGCCCATGGCAGGGGGTTGGAACTAGATGATTTTAAGGTCCTTTCCAACCCTAACTATTCTATGATTCTATGATTCTATGAAAATGGAAAACATAATTGCATTATCTGCTCGTAAACAAAAGTTGAAATTTCATACAATGCTTCCTTGTAGGTTAGAACAAATACAAGGTTAAGCTGTATGTGTATTAAAACTAAAATGCTGAAAGGTAACAAAATTTGTGGCTCAATTTATAATGATCTATGATAGAAGGAAAATCATCTATGATAGGAGGAAGAGCATAACTTGATTTTTTAGTAAAATGTCAAGTAATTTTAAAGAGCACTGAAGATGTTATATGAGTTGCAGCAGGGGTTACAGCACTGCTTTTTTTGTCATATAAGGTGATTTTTATTTCCACTTCGCCTCTATGAATAAGATTAAAATAAAGTATGGAAATACTACTGTTAGAATTATTTGATATTCTGTTTCTCACATGTGTTTTCCATTACCAGCTAAATGCTTAAAATAGTTCCAGGAGACTAAAAACAAGTTTTTGTCAGACACAGTTTATAAAATATTTTCAACAACTTAAAATGGAAACAGCTTAAAATAGATTATTATAGGTAAGCCTAAAAACTACTCTCAATAAAGATTAGACCATGGCAAAACTCCTGCTGTTGCTCGATAGTGGAGTTAATTCCACCTTTTTTTCTTGAGCTGAATGTGGGCATCTGTCCATATTTAGGTAACCTTTAAGCCTAAAAGGAGGCTATACATGTTGTTTGCTGGTATCCTTACACCCACTCACTGATCGTTCATTCAGAACTGGTCATCAGAAGCACATTGTAAATATAAATCTTTCCCTGCTAAGAAAAGCAGCCTTCTCTTTCTCTTGAAAGCAGGTGCAGCCCAATTTGTGAAGCAGGAAAATACTGTATTTAAATGAAGCACATTATTGAGTCTAATCTAAAAATTCAGCTGTTTAACCCATCACCAGTGCTTCAGGATAGCAAGCGGAGCAAATGCTGCCTCCTGGCTAATTCTGTATCAGCTTCATTAGGCACATCTAATGTTAGCAGTTATGTTAGCAGGGTGGCACTGATCAAGTAACTGTTAGAATGTCTGAAATAGGATTTCTGCCCAGAAAACGGGTAAAACCTGATATTGCTAAAATTGCTGGTATGTACCTTGAAAAATGGTTCACTTTAAGGGAGTTTTGTGTGAGTACATGACAAATTCAACCTTTATGGTTTACTTCCACTATATTTGTGTGGATCGATTTCTTTTAAAGATCATGTATTTATAGCCTGAATATTTGGTGATTGACACTAGCCTCCTCTGTCTTGTTTCTGCTCACATTTGGCAATAGATGATCTATATTATATCCTTAAAGCATTATGCAGCATGGGACAAAAGCTGCCTCATGTTGTTGCATGCTGTTACTATAAGTGTTGGTGCAAGTTTGGTCTCAGTAGGCTAGTTAGGGAACAGAATTGCTACTGAATCTGAAGGCAGGGAATAAAGCATCAGGATACCTTTCTGGCAGTCGGTGGAGTTGGTACAACACTCTCTTTATTGCAAATCTTCACCTCCCCAAGACATCACTAACGCGTCACTGAAGTAGTGTCCACGTGAAGCTGTCTGTTAGCAGTACTTTCCTATGTAAAAAAGATGCATTGCAAGAAGAAAAATGCATTCATTGTTACCTTGCCTATTTTTAAGCCTGAGTAGTTTATTAAAAAATACAACGAGTTTTAAGAAAACTAGGTTATAGACTCCTCTAATCATTTGAACAACCCTGGAGTAGTTCATTTGCAGATTGACTTATCTGCCAGCAGCCTTAATGTATTTGACATGCATTGATCCAGTGCAGTAAAGAAAGTCACTTTCTCATTATTTCTGGAATTGCAGCTTAAAATCCCAAACTGCCCAACTTGGCAAGGTCTTTTTTAGGTAACCAAGTCTTCTCCCAGTCCAGAATGACACAACTATCACCCCTGCCTTGTTTCTGCCATGTTTAATCCTTTAGAGGCACCAGATGTCCAATAAGCTTGTGTTTTCAGCAAAAATCTTGGGCTTGTTATCACAGAGTTGCACTGGAGAGTGTTGGGAAGGTCAGACACTGACCTATTAAAAAACAAAAGAAAGGAATTGATCATAGAATAGTTAGGATTGGAAAGGACCTGAAGATCATCTAGTTCCAAACCCCCTGCCATGGGCATGGACCCCTCACACTAAACCATCTCACCTAAGGCTTCATTCAACCTGGCCTTGAACACTGCCAGGGATGGAGCATTCACAACCTCCCTGGGCAACCCATTCCAGTACCTCACCACCCTAACAGGAAAGAATTTCCTCCTTATATCCAATCTAAACTTCCCTTGTTTAAGTTTTAACCCGTTACCCCTTGTCTTGTCACTACAGTCCCTAATGATGAGTCCCTCCCCAGCTGCCCTATAGCCCCCTTCAGATACTGGAAGGCTGCTATGAGGTCTCCATGCAGCCTTCTCTTTTCCAGGCTGAACAGCCCCAACTTTCTCAGCCTCTCTTCATAGGGGAGGTGCTCCAGTCCCCTGATCATCCTCGTGGCCCTTCTCTGGACTTGTTCCAACAGTTCCATGTCCTTTTTATGTTGAGGACACCAGAACTGCACACAATACTCCAGGTGAGGTTTCACAAGAGCAGAATCACCTCCTTCAACCTGCTGGTCACGCTCCTTTTGATGCAGCCCAGGATACGGTTGGCTTTCTGGGCTGCAGGCGCACACTGAAGCCAGCTCATGTTCATTTTCTCATCAACCAACAGCCCCAAGTCCTTCTCCACAGGGCTGCTCTGAATCTCTTCTCTGCCCAACCTGTAGCTGTGTCTGGGATTTCTCCGACCCAGGTGTAGGACCTTGCACTTGGCATGGTTAAACTTCATGAGGTTGGTATCAGCCCGCCTCACAAGCGTGTCGAGGTCCCTCTGGATGGCATTCCTTCCCTCCAGGTTATCAACCGAACCACACAGCTTGATGTCATCGGCAAACTTGCTGAGGGCGCACTCAATGCCACTGTCCATGTCAGCAATGAAGATGTTGAACAAGACCGGTCCCAATACCGATCCCTGAGGGACACCACTCATTACTGGTCTCCAGCCAGACACTGAGCCATTGACCACAACTCTCTGTGTGCGGCCATCCAGCCAGTTCTTTATCCACTGAGCGGTCCATCCATCAAATTGATGTCTCTCCAATTTAGAGACAAGGATGTTGTGTGGGACAGTGTCGAACGCTTTACACAAGTCCAGGTAGATGACATCAGCTGCTCTACCCCTGTCTATCAGTTCTGTAGCCCCATCATAGAAGGCCACCAAATTGGTCAGGCAGGATTTCCCCTTAGTGAAGCTATGCTGGCTGTCACCAAGCACCTTGTTGATTTTCATGTGCCTTAGCATGCCTTTCAGGAGAACCTGCTCCAAGATTTTGCCAGCCACAGAGGTGAGACTGACTGGTCTGTAATTCCCCGGCTCATCCATTTTCCCCTTCTTGAAAATGGGGGTTGTATTTCCCTTTTTCCAGTCGTTGGGAACTTCACCTGACTGCCATGATTTCTCAAATATGATGGCCAGTGGCTTCGCAACTTCACTTGCCAACTCCGTCAGAACCCGCGGATGGATTTCATCAGATCCCATGCGCTTGTGCACGTTCATGTTTTTAAGATGGTCTAGAACCAGATCCTCTCCTGCAGTGGGCCCAAGGTCAGAGGAAAATTGAATGCCGTAAGGGTGTTGATAATTTTTAATTTTGTGTGAGAGAATAAGCAAGCCAGTGCTGTTTTGTTGTTGGTACCTGGTGGTAAGTTCTTAAATGAACCAAGGGAAAAAAAAAATCAAATCAAACTGGCTTTTAATTCACTGAGCAGGAAAACATGTGGTAACTTCTGTGTGATGGTTAAAAACCATAGCAGAAGTCTGTACTTTTAATTCTCTCTCATCCTCCATCTCCCCCTCCCCAGTTCAATGCAGTTCAGTGCTCTGTTCACTTTCACTTCAAAGGTTTCCACTTTGAGGTGGAAATGCAGTGGTCCAGCCCTCTCAGATGCTGGTATTTTATGTCAAGACAAGTTCTACTTGCTATCTAATACACCCTTCTGACTTTTCCACTCTTCAGTTAGATCTTAATGCTGAAGTTAAGAGTTTATTTTGGAGCTAAGAATGTGTTCCTCTGGAGGAGTTACCTGAACTCTGTATATTTTCTAGTTTATTATTTTTTTGTCTCTTAAATGCTCTCTTTTTTCTTCCAACTGTTACTTTAACTGTGGGGTTTACCTTGATGGTTTGGTCTGTGCATTCCTCCCTATATACTCCCTGATGCTGATTTATTGAAGGAAATGAACCTCTTCAAAAACTGTAAAGTAACAGTGCTGTGGTGATGCTAGGGCTTTGACACGCTTCATGTTCTCCCCTGGTATTAGGGTCCCACTAAAGTGCCAAAAATACAAAAGGAATTGATGACGTTGTGCACATCAGACAAAGGACTTGGCCATGGAAAATTTTGTTTTCCTGTTAATGGTGAGTTTTAGGTTTATTGTCAGTTGTCTTGGTAATCGTCTTTAGTAGTCTTGATTGATAAGCCAAAGAGGGGTGCATTTGAAGAAAGTGGTGGTGGTCCTCTTTTTCCCCTCTCTTTGCCCTGTCTGTGCTACGTGTACCTTGTGGTCAGGTTTAGTGTTCTAGCCATAGTTTGGCTTTTTGATCCTTCAGAAGCATAGAATTTGCTTTCTCTTGGGAAAATTAAAGTACTGAAAGTAAGCAAACTTTGACTGCAATCACAAGATAAGAGACTTAGTGGGTCCGTGTTGTCCAGTGACATTTGATACATGACTAGATTGCTTACGGGGCATAGCAGCTAAGTTTAGTTACTGATGCTGTGTTGAGCCTATTGAGTTAAGCTTCAAGGGGGAAGGATATGTAAAATCGCACAGCCTAATCCTTTGCCTTATATTGGATATATATATTGCCTTATATTAGATATAAGGGAGAAGTTCTTTACTGCAAGGGTAGTGAGGCACTGGAATGGGTTGCCCAGGGAAGTTGTGAGTGCTCCATCCCTCATGGTGGTCAAGGCCAGGTTGGATAAGCCTTGGGTGAGATGGTTTAGTGTGAGGTGTCCCCGCCCATGGCAGGGGGGCTGGAACTAGATGATCTTAAGGTCCTTTCCAACCCTAACTGTTCTATGATTTTATATATAACGGTCTTGTTCTAAACTATCTGGATAGTGTATTGTATAATATGTTATTAAAACTGTAATGAATCCTGGACTGGGGAGAGAGGACTGAATCCTGGACTGAAAAGAGAAGAGAGTAACATAGATAAATTTTGGGTAAATTTTTGGGTATACGATGATTTTGGGGGTAGGCTTCTTAAATGTGATTTCATTAAGAGAATTATTTGACCTTCCTATTGGGGTTGCCTCCCATTCAAATAGAGAGCAGCATGATTAAAAATAAGTCCTGTAAGAAACACAGAAAATGGACATAAGATGCTTTTGTAGAAGAGTTTGTTTTATCAGATGCTTATTTTTGTTGGTGTGCATTCGTGTACTTTATTTTGGAAACATTTGTTGCATACACCCTTAGTGCAAACTTTTATTTGCTATTGAATTTTACTACAAAAATCTTTTAACTAGAGTACTACTGTATCAGAAACACAGACTCTTATTATTTCACTTCCTGCTTGATGTTACTTTATTACAAAGAAACTTGTGGAGAAAATGGTTCTGCCTGTTTTGCTTGAGGTAGCTGCGATTACTGTTGAGTTAATGTGGCCATGTGCTCCTAGAAAGTTCATAAGGCAAGCAAAAAAGCTTGGCACTTCTGGAACTAAAAAGCTTGTGTTGGGATAAGGCCAAACTAAACACCAGTACTTCTCTGCGTTTATGATTTGCATCTCTCTCTTCAGCTGTTGGGCTTCCTTGGGATTCCTATAATTGCTCAGGGTCTGCCTGCAGGCACTATGGATGCCATTATAATATAGAACAAATATATGGACTGCATCTGGGGAGAAATGTCTATTCTTTGACTTTTTAAAGAGGAATTTTACCGTATCTCCCCTGACAAACAGTTCCAGTAGGTTAGTGATCATTGTTTGCCATAGGGGAAATGCTGAAAAATACGTGGGTGAATTCACATGGTTTTCCATTACAATTTAAATGTGTGCCCTCAGTATTAGATTTTAAAATTATGGATAAACCAACTGGCAAACCATAAATCCTCATTGAAACTTACTGAAATTATTGAAGTGTGTATTTTTATTAAAATCACATGCCTTGTTTGGCTTTGTCTGGAAAAGTTCAGAAATATTTACAATCGCAGGCTGGTTTGGGTTGGAGAGGACCTTAAAGCTCATCCAGTTCCAACCCCTTGCCACCCATTACCCCTTGCCTTATTGCTACAGTCCCTGATGAAGAGTCCCTCTCTGGCATACTTACAGGGCTCCTTCAGATACTGGAAGCTGCTCTGAGGTCTGCACACAGCTTCTCTTCTCCAGGCTGAACAGTCCCAGTTTTCTTAGTATGTCAAGAATTTTCTGAAGTTGTCATTCAGAAAACTCCGCATCAACTCCTCTATCAGATTTTTCTCTATATATATATACATTTACCTATCTACATAGATAGAAATAAATGAAAAAAACAAAAGTTCTAGAGTTTGGAAGAACCTTCTGTCTTTGTCTGTCAGAGATGAGGTTGCTCTCTACTGCAGCTGTCAGCTGCCTTGCTCCCTTCCCTGCATGGTTCCCTTCTCCTCGACGAATGCCCCTTCAGCCAGAACTGCATCTTGGTTTAGGAGTTTGTATTCAAGGATTAAAATGATGAGAAAGAACTCTTTCAAGTAATTTATGTAGGGCCTGGAAGGATTTGCTGGTTAGAAGGAAAATATGAACTGGAAGTTGCATGTTTTAGTAGTGAGTGTAATTTATTATCTCTTGGAACACTTTATCAGGGGATATGCAGTAAATTCCCCTAGTTGAGGGGTTTTGAAATTAAAACAATTCAGCTACTTTGGTACAAGTGTTCCATTTATTGGGTCTGATGAGGAATTGCAGGTTGAGATTGTGGCTGTTGCTATGCAGGTTAAAGTTGGGTGGTTT
The DNA here is from genome assembly GCF_028554395.1 of Pezoporus wallicus. NCBI lineage: Eukaryota > Metazoa > Chordata > Aves > Psittaciformes > Psittacidae > Pezoporus > Pezoporus wallicus. The sequence continues at coordinate 7,544,641 of NW_026642342.1, forward strand.
TAACTCTTGTGGTTGAAAAGGAGCTACTGAGCTTCATTCAGTTTCAGCAAAGCCAATGCTGATCTGGTTTTGTTCTGCCGCAGTCAGGGCAGTTCTGCTCCTGATTCTTCAGTGTGAGTACAATTGAGTCTGTAGCTATGGCAGCCAAGGTTACTTGCCTGTTGCTACTTGGGACAGGTTTCTCACTCTTACAAGTAACGTGAAGTGGCCATTGCACTCTCCATTTTAGAAATGGAAAGTCAGCACAGGCTGGTGTTCCCTCTGTGTTCAGGAGGCAACCGCTATTATTCCTCTCTCTACGAGATCTGGAAGTTAAAGGTTTTCAGGGATATATGTTCCAAAGTAACCTTTAATACTGGGTGATTTACATGGTTCATGATTTACATGAATCTCTTCCTCATCTCTGTGGGACTGGAAGCTTTCTGTTTGAGATGCGGCGTTGCTATGTAGCGAATACTTCAAAAGTGTTATTGCTGTTACTGTTAATCCATAGATCTAATACAGATGAATCTGGATGTTGGTATTCCTAACAAGTTAGATAGGGATTTGTGGAGAAAGGATAAGGGTTTATAGATATGGTCTTCACTTTGGCTGTTGTGGGTGGGCTCACCCTGTGAGCGGCACTACAGGATTCTTGTCTTCTTCACTGCATATCATATACTTACTAACCTTTCATTTAGACAGCAGTTTATGTAATTGTGGCTATTTTATGTCATCTGTACATCAATAATGTGGTATGGGCCACATAAAGAATTGATTTGTTTGTTTGGGGAAGGAAGCAGAAAGATAATTTACCTTTTGGTAGTAGTAGATTTCTTTTAGTACTTGCAGTTTGATGTAGATTCTTGCTTTGACCTTGAAGTCACATCTAGAAGCAAGGAGGCTTATTAGAAAAATTTTATAATGACTTTGGATGACTCCCTAAATTATAGCCATACAATAAAATCAATATCCCCTGGAGCAAAGCAAGTTCTACTGCAAAGACAGCTTAGTATTTAGGACTAGTTGTATTACTATGCTAAATAGCTTGTAATGACAGTATTTTATTGTGTCTAGAAACGAGGTTGTTTGTTGGTTTGTTATTGTTTTGTGGGGTTTTTGCATATGTTGGTTTTGTTTTTTTTTTCCCCTCCATGGGATAGCCTATGAGAAGACTTGCTAATTCTTCCATGTGCCATGTCCATGCCTGTTCTCCTTCAGTCAGAGAAAATTAGCACCTTGGTTTGCTGCTGCCAAGTTTGCTGTGTCCTTTGAAAGGATCAGTGGCGTTCTCTAAGCTGTGGGCGTGAAGAAGGAATAACTTCACTTTGTGCCTTTGCAGATGGCAAGGGAATGCCTTGACTTAGCAGAAATTATCCAAGTCAGGAGCATATTTAAAAGGAGATGGTGATTCCATGGCACTGTGGAAAGCACTTGGAATGTTTGTCACTTCTAGATCAGCAAGGAATGGACTTTATAAGCTGCAGTTTTGGTTGACAAAACTTGCCTTGAAGGCTGACAGTAAACATGGAATTCAGAATTTCAGCAGTCTAGGTTTTGTATGCGTGAGTTAACATACACCTGGTTCGTTTGGTTTATCCGGAATATTAAGCACTGAAAACCCAGTATTGATGTGTTTATTGCTATAATTTGATATTTTTTTCTTTTGCACACTGTGAATACATATTCAAACATCTGTACCAAGCATGCATTTGGGGAGATGGTGTGCAAGAACTGGAGTTCTTAACATATCATTGCCTTTTCTAAGATAAAAAGATTTCAGTTGAAGCTTTTCCTCATCTCTATGGGACTGAGAGCTTTCTGTTTGAGATGCAGCATTGCTATGTAGCAAATACTTCAAAAGTGTTATTGCTGTTACTGTTAATCCATAGTTCTAATACAGATGAATCTGGATGTTGATATTCCTAACAAGTTGGATAGGGATTTCTATGTAAAGGATAAGGGTTTATAGATGTGGTCATCACCTAAAGTTGCTAACGAAAAGGCTTCTTTGGATACTTCTCTCTTCAATTAATTCACTTTCCTAAATTCCCTCCCCCCCATACTCAAGATTAACCTTTTTTTTTTTTTTCCTTGCCAGTTTGGTTCCTTACACCACAAAGGAAAGTAACTAATTTATGAAATCTTCTTTTATTTTAGGCTTCTAAGCTGCCTGAGGCAATGTTCATTTATCAAATCTCCATCCATCACATAGTAGGAGTCTTACAACTGATGAAATATGAATGTTGCTTTGTCTAGCAAAACACAGGGCCGAGTGGATGATCGGTTAGGTAAAAGTTTGATCATGTCCTATTCAGTAGGTCATTGTGAAGATGAGATGATAAAGATGTGTTTAAACTCCCATTGCTTTTCATGGAAGGTATGCTTCAGGTAGCATTTCCAGATAAAATACCTTGCTTCTTTCTTTGTTTTACATGGCAAAGTGTAAGTACAGGTTCTCTTCTGTGTTGTTTTCTGGTGGTTTCTGAGTAATTCCTTCAACTGGCAAATGGGGTACTGAGAAATGATGAAAGCCATTTTGGTGCTGCACACACACACACATATACCATTCATTTCAAGGGAAGCTTTCATTTGCTAGGCTAAATCTTGTGTCTCGATGGAGTAACTGAGCAGATGCATTTTGACTTCAAACCATAAACAAGAAAGCTTTGTAGCTGAAGAACCATGCAAATGATATGAATGTGTTGGATGCCTTTTACATACCACACAATACTGTATTTTATTCAGCTCAGACATCCAGGTTCCATGGTATGCAACAAACCACTCCAGGGCTTCCTTGTATTGCTCAAGAAGTTCATATGTAAACTGTGTGTGTTTACCCAGAAGCTCTTCACCCAGTGCTTATGGTTACCAGGACAGTAGAGCAGTCAGACTTCAGCGTCCTCATCTTGGATAATGAGAAAAGCTGGAAGTGCTGAAGCCATGCCTGTGTGCTGAGTGCCAATCCCAGTTCAGGGCATCATCTCTGTTTAGCAAATTCTGCAAGTGGGTGCCTAAACTCATTTGAAGTCAATGGGCTGTATGGACACACTTAGCTGTGTTTGAGGACTTCCTGGTACCTGGCCTAAATCTGTAGAAAGAAACCAGCTACCAGTGGCAGAAGTTGGTTAAATGCAGGTGTTAGTGAGCTGATTCGTTAGCACTGAGAGAGCTTACTCAAGATCTGCTCCTCTGTTGGTACACCATGTATTAAGATAATCAGCTGGGATTATATTCTGATTTACCTGGTTTTAAAGAAGACCAAACCCATAAACTCTCTTCAGTCTTTCATCAAATACTATTTTGCTGATGCTGTCAGAGAGGCATGCTCTGAATACACTTACCCTCTTTTACATTTGTCTGTGACAATGGAAACTCACATCTTTCCCCACTGATGCAAAGGTCAGACATGCTTTTTGCTCCAGAGTTGCTGAGCTCACAGTCTCTGTGGCTCAGTCTGTGCTATCAGCCCATCATCTGGTCACAGTTTTATTCTGCCGGCAGATTTGTGCCATCAGACAGCTGATGGAAAAAGTCCAGGTTTTGTTTTTATTGACACTTCATCTTCCTGTGATATACTTGTGTTTATGGTCATTGATTTTTAATTTCTTATATCCTCTTTAATGTGTAAGGCCAGGCTGGAAGGGGCTTGAAGCAACCCGATCTAGTGGAAGGTGTCCTTGCCCATGGCAGGGGCTGGAACTGGATGAACTTTAAGGTCCCTTCCAGCCCAAACCATTCTGTGATTCTGTGACAATGGGACCTGAAGTCATGGCACTGGGATATTAGCCTTCGCAAGTACAAAGGTACTGGGACTTCAAAACAAAGGCCAGTTTATTGGTGGCTCTACATACACTAAAATCTTAATAATGATTTATTTTCTACAATTATTTTTTGTCATTGCATACATGCATTAAGACTTATGTTTTAAATAGAGAGCAAGATGTTTTCAGCTCATCAACTTGTGCAGGAGTCTCCTGTGGCAGGAGAGGGGAGCAGGGGCAGGGATCCTCTCTTCCCTATTCCCTGTCACTGCCTCCATCCTACTTTTAGTGATTTCAGCTGAAGGGGGGAAAAAGGATGAGTCATCCATCAGCTTATTATAAGACAGTGTAGACAGCTGTAAATATATCCTGTCTGGAGATTTAATTCCAGTAATCAGCACAAAATAGCCATTGACATCACACAGGGTATAACTCTGAGCCCGTCTTGCTGGAAGGAAGCTGGGGGATGGAGGGAGGGAAGGGATTAATGGTGCTGAAATAGCAAAGGGTAATATTTCTTCTTGTGTAGACTCTGTGTGTGTGTGTCCCTGTGGTGTCTGTTGCCTTCACAAACTACATGGAAACAATTAAGCTGTACACTGTTGCTCTGGGGTGGGATCTTAATACAACTTTCTTTAAAACAATAATAATAATGAAAATCTAAACATGAGGATGGGGCAGTTTCTGTGCCTGAGGCATGGGGAATGGGTTTCTTATAGTACATTTCTTAATTGTACACAACTTGGGTTGAAATTGTGAATTTAGCGTGCAGAAATAATTTGAGAAGGATGTGGCTGAAATGGGAAGCGTATCTTATTTTTATGAGCATGGCTTTTGTATTTCTGTGGTTAAAGGCTTACGAATCACGCGTCTCCATCTGAACTTTGAAATAAGTGTGTGACGTGAACCAGTTTCCCCTGCATACCTTGTGCTTGTTTATTTGAAGTGCTTGAATCTAACGAGGTGTTAAAGCAATATAGCTGCTTTCAAAGGCAGGTCCAAAACATGGCCAGAAATGAAGAATACCATGAAGGTCTGACATTGTTTTCTGTCTGTCTGCACAGCAGACGTACAGACAACAAATATCCAGGATGGACTGAGTGAGGAAGAGGTTGCAATTCCTCAGTGCACCTATGGCCAGCTCCAACACTTTTGCTTTCTGAAGCTGCTACTGTGGTTAGGATCTCTCCATAGTAACACTGTTCAAAACAGGAGTTACAATTCATATGTTTTCTTTTATCCAATATTATGAATTTTGTAATCTGTTAAATATGTGCATAAAGTAAATTAGGGATTTTGCATTCATTTGATAAGAGCTAATTTGTAATGCCCCATACAAATCACCTCTTTAGCAAAAAGCCTTAGGGTGCATCTGTGTAGTTTGTTTTCATGACTTTCTCAGATGGATCTGTAGGTTGGAAGCTTTCACAGAACAGAAGAAGCAGGTTACTTCTCTGCTTGGCATATGGAAATGAGATTTAAGAAATCATTCAGACAGTGATGTCTGGATTTGCTGCTTTGAAATGGAAATTGGTTGCAAAACAAAGATGTTGCTTTCATATGGGTCTCTGATAGTCTTGCTAGTGCTGCTACAGGAGGCAGGAATGAAGTGTAAGATACTAAAATGACAAAACCACCAAATCCTCTTTTTTTTTCTGCTTTCAACCCAGCTGTATGCAGTCCATGTTCAAAGAGCTGTTGCTTCTGTCAAAAACTTCTCAAATTAACATAAAGTCTGTAATTCTGCTAAACAAGTATTTAATGTGTTCACATCAAAGGTACATGCAGCACGATCCCCCCTAAACAGGTCTGGGAGTGGGTAGCCTGAAAATCCTGCCTAGCCTGTGGCTCCCAAGGCTCCTGTGACTTCATGAGCCCCTGAATTCAGTGTACAAGTACTGACACTCCTGGGCCCCAAGTATTGTGTGTGGTTCAAGACAAGCAGGAAACTCTATGTCATGGACTGGAGTTTTAAGACACTTAATGTCTTGAAAGTAATGAATGTCTCTGTGAGAGCATATATGAGTTAATCTGTGCTGCTATGTGGTTTTCTCCTGCTTGTTTTTCTCCACATTTTTGGAACCCACTGTTACAGAATGTAATCCTAGGTGTTTTAATGTGTGTATTGTTCCCTGAAGCAGGAGCAGGTCTGAAGTGGCCGTGCTGTACATGGTGGTGAGGTCAATGTACAGGTGACTGCAGCCCACACGGCGCTGCTAATTAAAGAACACAGCCAGGACCGGGCAGAGCATCAGTCCCCTCTCATGCATCAAGTACAAATGACAAGAAGTTTCCTCTTCTGACTCGTAACTGAGGAGTTTTCATGCATTAAAAACTGTAAAATAAGAGGGGGTGGTGATTGTGTTGTGGTCTGAGGAAAGAGATTCACCAGTTCAATACTGAAAGATGTGCATTAACTGCTGAATCATCCTCTTGGGGATCCTTTGAACTTGAATGTGGCTGAAAAGAAGTGAACATGCTTTTTATGGCAGTACAGCATAAATACAGTGTCTTCCTCTTAATGGCTTAGTATTCAACAGGTATTTTATTATTTGCTTTAAAAAACATAGTTGAAAGTTTATAAATAAGCAGCACGCACCAGTTAATGATTGGAACCAGCATGTGAAATATGCGCGGTCTTTCCCAGAGGGAATTCTGGACGAGCACTTTGAAGTTTATCCTTTGTGCAGCTACCTAATTTCTTCTTTTTGGATGCCTGAAAGGCTGCCAGCTTCTCTGCTGATTCAGAACAAGCTGATAGTGTTCTCACTCTCTGCTGCAGAGATAGCTGTGTCTTTGATGACTGGCCTGGATGAATTAATGCAATGTTTATGGGGTAGAGTCCATGAAGCCAGTCAGAATAATTTTTAGAGAGCAGTGGTCTCTCTTTTGGTGTAAAATCAAACAAACAAAAAAAGTGTATTTCATATACTTAAAATTAGGAAATTTACATGGGGTGTGAGGTGAGCATTATTTCTAGGAAAGGTCAGAATAGGGTGGAGATAGATGTTAGTCTTTCTGTGTGTTTTCTGGTCATTCATAGAATCACAGCATGGTTTGGGTTGGAAAGGACCTTAAGATCATCCTGTCCCAACCCCCCTGCCATGGGAAGGGATTCCTCACACTAGAACAGGTTACTCAAAGGTTGGTCCAACCAAATTAATGTTCTGCTTTTTGCTGTTAAAATGCAGCCCTTAACACTGCACCAACACAGTCTGATAATGATTCAAGATAGTTCTGCAGCAAGTTTGAGGAAAGGAGTAAAGCCAGCAAAATGCAGAAGATGGAAGAAGCAAGGGCAGTCAGTGCAGAGAGGGTGTGCTAATTTCCAGGGAGGGTTCTTGGAGGTTGAGTCCATCCCTGGCTGGTCATGATCCAGGATGGTGAAAGCCTGTTGGGATGCGATTGCAGGCTATCAGATTTAATTATTTTCCCAAATCCTGGGAATGAGAGTATGAGGAGAAGGAATTTGGTCCAGGTCATGTGTGTTTCTGTGGATAATGTTCCTTGGGAAGGCAGGCTCAGAATAAATAGTTTTCCATGAAGGAGCACCTGTTGCTTTTCATGGAAGCGATAATCCCAGAGCAGCTGCTCTGCAGGACGAGTAGTACCAGCTCTTGGCCCTTGCTATTAGCACAATGTGTTAAACACCCCATGTGTGGACTTGCTGATGTGCTTTATGATAAACACAGGCAGTCCTTGAACTGAAGGACTGACAAATGGAAGGTTACAGAAGGCTCCTTGTTGCTGCTCAGTAAGTTTCTTTGCCCACTTCAAGAGGCAGCATTAGTCATCTGCAAGCGTTAGATGCCATGGGTCCATGCTTGCTTTTCTTTAATCAGCAGCTCTCCCACACTGGCCTAGGTACTGCCTACTTCTGTCTTTCCCTTCCAGCCTCTCCAGAGGACAAAAAGGCCCAGTGTCTCAAAGTGAATAAATGTGTGTATTTCAGTTTCTTGAATCTGATTTTTTTAGATGTCACAACATAGAAAATTGCCAAATTGTGAAAGGCTTCACCGAATCAATCAGGTTGGAAAAGACCTTCAACATCATCAAGTCTAACCATTCCCTAGGACTCCCAAGTCCACCACTAAACCTTGTCACAAAAAGCCTGATCTACATGGTTTGTGACCACTTCCAGGGACGGTGATTCCACCACTGCCCTGGGCAGCCTGTTCCAATGCCTCAGCACCCTTTGGGGAAGGAATTGTTCCTAATATCCAGTCTAAACCTGCCCTGGCACAGCTTGGGGCTGTTTCCTGTTGCAGGCTGTTTCTCTCATGGGCAGACACAGACTTCAGAAATATTTAACAGCAGGCTCAAAAGCCTGGTGACACTGATAAGCCTTCTAAAACCTATTTTTAGACTAGAAACACTGGGGGAAGACTGACACTGTAGTCTTGGGATCTGTCTTTTCCCATGTTTCTATTTTATGCCAGCCTAATGGCTGTTTAGTTTGCTGAATGATTGCATAAAATGAGGGATAAAACAAATCCACAGCATTTTTAATATTTTATAAAATGTAATAAAAGCACAGGGTTATTTCTGTGTAATCATGGGGAGCATGCTTCTGAAACAACTCGAGTTGTTTTCCCCATGTCTGGGGGTTATTTTTCCTCCCCTTAAAATGCCTGAAGATGACATTCTGAAGATGCCACTATCCTTACAAGGGTTGTGCAACTTCTTGTCGATGTCACTTGTATAAGCTCACGTGGCTGCTATCTTTCAGTTATTTGATTTGAAGGAATTGGACCAATAAGTCCTGGGTCAGATCCGTCAGCCAGGATCAGTCGTGGTCAGATTCTGCTGTTCATGGCTCCTTAGCAAAATGCAATGGGCAGAAAGAAGCAGCGGGTCATAATATCTCTGCTTCTGCAGTTTGCCTGGGTTTTCCCAGGAGCTGATACTTGCGACCTCTGGGAAGCTGTACCCTGGGGACACAGTTCTTATAACCACAGCAACATGGTCTGTCTTGCTTTAATTCCTATACATGTGCAAAGGTCTAAAATTGTGTGGCTCATGTAAGCAGACACGTGTATTGATAAGCAGAGGATACTACTTCATAATTGACCACTGCTTTTTTATGTGCCCTTTGAAGAAAATTCCATATATGCGTATGTATGCATGTGCACACCCTCTCAGTGTCAATACCATAGAACTTTGGTTGCAGCACAGGATTAGCAGAAGAGAAGCTTTATTCCCAGAAAAGCCTTCCCAGCCCTGATGTAGCTCACAGGGAAGCAACTCTTACTAGTAAAGAGAGCTGTGGCTTTGTCAGTCATCTAAAGGTCACAAAACATGTTGCAGTCATGTGGAAGAAGAGGTTAAAAATCCCTTTTCCCTCCTCCCCTCCTCCCCGTTGTCTCTCCTTCTCTTGTTTTTGTCTGTTTTGGTGTGTGTCTGTGTAACCAAGATCTGTTCAAAAAGGGACGGGAAGTTTGAGGTTTTAATCAGTCAGGGTGTTCCGTTAATGTATTAGAAATCACCTTTTCCAGTCTGTGTTTATCACAGTGTCTCTTGGAAGCTGGGAGGAGGAAACCCATTGAATGTTCATGGCAGCAGATGTAATTGCAATATTTTTAGGCATGCAATGCATGCTACTGATTGTACTCATTTTCTTACTATGCCACATGTATTCATTTTGGATTCCATTTGCAAACTGTCAGAAGAAATGGTGCTAGGTTGCACAGCAGTGTATATTGGGCCTTCAGGGCACAGCTTGAGATTGATGTGTGTCTGAGGTCTGTACATTGACTTGAAAATGGGGTGTTTGACAATGTGGTCATTGAGTTGATTAGCAACAGTCAGGCACCATAAACAAAACTGTATAAATGCTGTTTAAAGAGCTAAGGGATACATAGCAGCCTCAGAAATAAATACATTTCAAACAGAAGAAAATTCTATTTAGAAGTTTAGATGGAAATAAATGTGCTGTTTCTTTGGTCCAGGTTAGATGAAAATGCTCATGTGGAGGTTTTCCATTATTCCTCCTTTCAGAAGTTCTGGTGAACTTGGGGTAGAACATATTCCTCAGGTTTTCAAGATGAAACATATATCACAGTGTTATAAAAATCTAGCCAATCTGTTTTAACTGATTTTTATTATAATTAATATCGAGAGATAATAAGGAAGCAGTGCTGGGTGCGCCGGGGAGTCTCTGCTCCACCCGAGACGCACACCGGGAACTTCTGGGGATAGTCTCTTACACTTTTTAGTTTCCCGGGCTTCTTCAGCCAATCTTGTTGTCTTCTTTTCCCAGGCTTCTCCACCTGTTGTTGGGGTCTTGTCTCCAGCTGAAGAAATATTATGTCTATCACAAATCTGACCACCATCTTAGCCCCCATAAATTCCACTCCTTATGTGTTTATTTGTTCAGCGCACAGATTTCACAAAGTTCTGTAGCAGGACATATCTCTAAGTTACCTACCCCCCTCTTTTCTAAGAACGTCCATGCAATTTAAACAATGAACAAAACATTTCTTTGCACAATATTGCGGTTGACCCAGGGGAATTATTCCCTTATTTCTTCTTCCTCCTCACTGTGGTATTGACAGGGACACTTATCATACCCTTTGCACATAGCACAATGATCACAAGGCATTCCATCTCCACACAAAGTGCAATGATCACTAGGACCCCTGAGTTGCTGATACAAATCGCTCTGATGTAACTCACAATAGTATAGTTAGCCCTGGTGATTGAAACAATGCTCTTTGGAATGTGCGTAGATGGATAATTGTAGGCTATGCTCACATTGTATCAGCCGAAAATAAGATCCATAGTTCAGAAGATGGAGTACTTATTACACAGCATGCAGCCTTTCAGGAGTGAACTGTGTTTTGTACTAGAACAAGTCTTGTTGGGTAGAGCAAGGTAAGCTGGTGGGTGCACCTTCTGAGCCTGAGAAGTATTAGAAAGATGAGGCCATTTTTTAGATAGCTGCCTTTTGGACATTCTTGATGTCTGCCTGCAGATGATAAGCCTTTGTCAGTAAGCATCTACTGTTACGAAGTGCAGCAGCATTCTTCTGCTGACTTCAGTGGCAGCAGATGAAGTCCTGTCATGTTTGTAGCAGCTGAAGCTCTGTTTTCTACCTCACTTTCCACTCTGGCAGTATCTGGTGAGCATCTGTGTGCTCTGGGTTGGAGCCACTACAATGAGGCTTTTGTTGCATCGAGTATTTTGGGAGAGGAGGAGTGTGAAAGTTAGTTTTGGGTAATAGTTCATCACTGTTAGCATGTTTCCCATCCCCCTTCAGTTGATGCTGCTAATGCAGTGGTATGTTTCCTGGTAAGGGAAACACAAGCAATATTTTCACAATGGAAATGAACCAGTGTAGAGGAAATAATGTCAGAAGGAACAGGCAAGGAAGGAAGGGTGGAGGGGTTGCCCTCTACATCAGGAGATGGTTAGAGTGTGAAGAGTTGTTTCTGAAGAACAGCCATGAGCAGATCTAAAGCTTGTGGGTAAGAATCAGGGACCGAGGCAGCAAAGGCAGCCTTCAATTTGATGGGTGGACTGTTTGGTGGATGAGGAATTGGCTGGATGGCTCAATACTGGACACAAGTGATAAGTAGCATCCCTCAGGGGTCCATGTTGCGTGATTCTGCCCGTCGGGCGAGACCCTAGTGGAGTACTGTGTCCAGCTCTGGGGTCCTCAGAAAAGACATGGACCTGTTGGAGAGGGGCCAAAGGAGGAACACAAGAACGATAGTAATGGAACATCTCTCCTGTGAGGAAAGCTGGGAGAGTTTGGGTTGGATTTAGATGAGCTTTGAAGGTCCCTTCTAACCCAATTTATTGTATGATTCTATGATTTGGAGCTGTTTGTGGTCTCCTTAATGAGTGGGAGTTTCAATTTCAGCAAACTGTAGAAATGGGGCTGATGTGGGGGAACTCTCCCTGCCTTGCATCTCTGTTAACTTATCATTATGAACTCGGTTTTTATATTCACTTATCTCATTTGGTCTTCTACTGCAGCCAGGTTTGGAGACACATGCTTATTAAATTATTCAGTAGTAATAGGTCTGAAGCACTCAGGTATAAATTTACAAGAATAATAAAGTAGTCAAATGCTATTCCAGGTGGGAAATAACATGTTGAGCAGATGATTCATAATAGCATGAGCTCTTAAAACTTTCTCAGAACTGGGGGAAGGGAGGTAATTTGGAAACACAAACTCTAAATGTCAAGTTTATTGCTTGGTATTGTTAATATTTATATATTATTCATAGTAATGTCTCCCATAACTGTGTTTTCAGTTAAGCAAGAGGGTTTAGTATCTGTAGGTATTGAAAAGCAGGGCACAAAAGTAAACCATTAGTAGTCCATGTTTGTGTTTGCTCTCAGCCTGTTCCTTATCACGGGGATGGTGCCTGTTTGAGAGACATGTTAGGTGTTTATGGGTTTCTATCTGTTTGGTATTGTTTTTTCCAGATACTACAGTGGAAGTGTTCCATGGCTGGTCACACTGCTGTCCTCTGTCCTTCCTCCCTATATGTGATACAGGAGTAGGACCAGTCTGTCCCCACCTGATCTCCTCGTTCAGTGCTTAGTTACAGTTTCTCTTTTCATCCATGTCAAAACTTACTCTAGTTCAGCTTTTAAGCAGTCAGTAAGGTTTCTACATTTAAACATTTGTAATAAAGTCAGAAAAGACAAATGTTGGTTTCACGGTGAAGGCTGAGCAAATTCTACCAAAAGCTAAAAGAGTGGAATGGGTGATACAAATGCTCAGTGCATTTGTTCCCTATTTACTGAATGTGAATTGCTGGGCAGCCAGCAGTGAGACTGGTTTGGGCTCTCCATCACACAGGGCCCGAGCGGAGGAAAGAAGTGACCTTCCCTTCCTGGGAAGCAGCCCTGTCTGCTCAGCCAAGCGGTGGAAGGAGACACAACCCAGAGGTGAGCTTGAGCTCTGCAAGACTCTGGAAGCTGCTGGGAAGAGCAGGATGCTGATGCACAAGCCAAGGTGTGTGTCTGAGGTAATGGGAGAAATAGCTTCTCTGGGGACGTGCCAGGAGGAGCTTCCAGCTCCAACCCAGACGACTGCTGAGTTGATTAATGAAAGTCAAGCCAGAAAGGACAGAGGTTTCTTTACAAACCTTTTAGCTTCAACTGTCATACCTGTGGGAGCCCAATTTCTTTATTTGATATCATCTTGTTCTAGTTTGTTCTGATGAAATGAGGCTTTAAGAATGAGTTCTCCTGTTGTGTTTCTGGGGTGCTTACTTCAGGGTAAAGGTTTGGGAAGATTTTTCCCAAATATTTGTGGACTTGCCCATCCTTTTCTGTGGGTGACTGTACCTATTCTAGTGTACCTGCCCAAGCATAGTGTCAATTTGGTTTGAAGTTGATGTTCCTAGCAGAGGGGAAATTTCTGGGTTCTATCTGGAAAGTGCTTGGATTAAGTTCTCATACTGTTAAACTCTGTGGGAGACTTATCCTGGGGCTATAATTTGTCTCCTTGTTTGTTTTGGGTTTTTTATAAGACTTTATTTTTCACATGCTGCATATTTTACTGGGCTCTTGTGCAACCCATGTCTTTGGTAGGGCAGGTGCCTTATCCTGAGGTAGACTGAAGAATTATTTCCCCTCTTTTGTTGCCCCCTAAATGCTAGTTAAATAAAAGATTAAAATCTCCATGTGATCAAATTGTGAATATTACCATTTTAACACTGCATCAGTTGAGACTAGAACAGGCATCCAAGAGAGGAACTTGTGATACAAGCAGGAGGAAATGAAAGGGTGGTTGTATTTCTGTAGTTCTTACAGAAGGGATGAGGATATACTGCTTGCTAAACTGTACGATATGTGGCCATTAAGTTTGATCCAGAGGTAAAGATGACAGCAACGTACTCATAGTTAATTTTACTCTATTTTACAGTTTGGCTCCATTACCACTTCTGTGGGACTGTACTAGCACATAGTATATCATGTGATAAAAGCAGAGCTTTAAAAATAAAAGAGAAAAGGCTTTAGGAATACATCACAGTAAGTAAGAAACAAAACTTAGGAATGACTGGTGTTTATACTTCTGTTCTGAAAGTAATTACTTCTGAGAGAAAAGCTTCTAGTGGCAAATCAGTTACTAGTTTCATTCCTCCAACAATAGAGGTTTTTTTCAAGCTTGATTGACAGTATTTGGGCATTAGGTATTACTCAGTCTATATTGAACATATTTTTCCATAATGATCTTAAGACCCAAGTATTAAGGAATGAGTGATTTTTTAAAACTAGAATGCAATTGGAAAAAATAATGCTTCTGTGTTACCAACCGAAGTGACTTCTTGTTTCATATTTAAACTCTATTACTTCCATAAATAGAATAGCAAGCCAAAGATAAAAGATTTGCTTGAAATACTTGAGAGCTGCAGAAGCAGTGTGTATATGTTATGAAGCAGTTGGCCTATGAGGGACTATTACAGAAGATACTGAAAATAAGGTATTTGGCTAAGGTCACACTTGCTGATGAGTTCAAAGCAGTGTTTTGTCATGGGATTTAATGTCTGTATCCTCCAGAGAGGAGGGTAGGGACTTGTGAAAGGAAAGTAGCTGCATAGAGTACTGAAAAGGTCTGTGGTGCTGCTGTAAAGAAGTAGTAATTCATCAGCCAGGTGGCCAGCAAAGGGAGGAGGGGTGTGGGGAAACTCATGGCTGAAATGATGTTTGATGGGTAAGTGCAGCTTTTCCATACATTTAGAGAATAATAGAAGAAATCTACTTGAAAACTCTTTACATTTATATTCTTTGTTAAGCCTTCATTATGGCAGATGTGTGTGGGAGAGCCAAGTAAGTTGCTCTTCTCTGTCCCCATCCCTGTGTTGTACGGGGCTAGGGGTGGACTTTCTCCCCACTTACCCTGCCCACAGAGAAGTTGTCAACAGGAAAGGACAGGATTCAGTGGGGGAAAGTACAGCTAAATCTCTAAACTGTGAAACTACAAATACATCAGTCTTTGTCATAAAGTTCTGGAGGTTCAAGTCAGACCCCAGCCTGGGAAGCAGCAGCAAGCTGGAGCCATGGGAAACTCATAGCACCCTGGCAGCCCTCATAGTGGAAGGAGAAAGGAGCTGTTACAGGTAGAAAGATGATGAAGCAAAGAGGTTTGGACAGTCTCAGTGAGCATTAAATATTTTCCTCCTGGGAGGGGATTGGGCTTGTAGGTGTAGGAATAGGAGAAATCACTTGGAGTTTATTTGCAGGGCACAGTAAATGCTACCATTGACTTACAAACCAAGCGGGAGCTGGGGTGAAATTTTCTACAGCAGCCGGGCTTTCTGTGAGGCAGCTGGGTTGTGCAAACCCCCTGAGAAAGCAGAGAGGGTGCACCTGTGTTGGAGTGTGGAGAAGGGGTGAGGAGGATGCATAGAGCAGTAGTAGCTCTCCCACATCACTTCACTGGCAGTATGGGGGGTTTCAGGGCTGTGGGATCAGGCATTGTGGAGGGCAGGAGGTGACAGCATCAGGACAGAGTGTCAGCTCCCTTGCAGTGCTCTTCTATTGCTGAACACAGCTCAACATGCAGTCCTCTGCTTCTGTTTGGAGTGTTTCGCTGTCAGATACTGTCGTGGTTTAAACCCTAGCCAGACAGCTTGTTCATTCACTCCCAGTGAGTGGTGCTGGGCTGAGAGCAATCGAGCCCCCCCCCCCCGGGGCTCTCCCCTTCCCTGCTTCTGGAGGGACGGGGAGGAGGATCGAAAGAGTGCAACTCCTACGGGTTGAGGCAAGAACAGTCCAGCAACCAATGTACAACACAAATCACCACCGCTACCACCACCACCAACAATAAGAGAAAATAACAAGGGAAGAGAATACGATACCACCGGCCAAGAAACAGGTCCCACCCGGAAGACCATGTCCTTCCGGGTAACTCCCAGTTACCCCCCACCCCGGGCATGACGTGCTGTGGTATGGAATACCTCTTTGGCTAGCCTGGGTCAGGCGCCCCGTCTCTGCTTCCTCCCGGCTTCCCCTCCTCCCTGGCAGAGCATGAGCCTCACAAAGTCCTTGGTCAGGGTAAACATCACTTAGCAACAACTGAAAACATCGGTTTCACCAGCACTGTTCCCAGGCTGGAAGTCAAAACGCAGTGCTGCACCAGCTACCATGAAGGAGAAACATGACTGCTACTGCTGAACCCAGGACAGATACCCACCATGGGACAGACCACAGCTATTTGGGTACAGAAAGGCGTGGCTGAAATAGAGATGAATGAGCCTAAGGCTGTACAGGAAAGGAGGTTTAGATAGTGGAGGATGAGCACACAAAGCAGAAAATGGGGGAAGGAGGAAAGAATCAATAGTTCATTAGATTTGTAGAGTAGAAGAAGGAGAAAAAGGATCAATAGTTCATTGGATATGAAGACTTGGCTTGTGAGATACGGTTGGTTAACACAAGAATATTTTAGTGGAGTCATTGTTCATGTTCCATGTTTTAATTAATGCACATCTGTAACAGCTTATATCAGTATATGTAAAAGAATAAGGAAGAAGTAGAAATGAAGTATATTCAGCTTGCAAAGCCCACTTTAAGGGAAGACATCCCCCTAAAGAAAGCTTGTTGACAAATATGACATCGTTCTCTGAGGGTCTTCATCCTTCCTTCACTAGCACTGTCTTTGCCATTCAGCATTGCTCACAATTCTGCAGGTTTCAGTGAGGATTCCAGTGAATGTGAGTTCTGTCTGCAAGATTTGGCATTGTGGTTTTAATAGTTTACAGCCAGAGTGAAAAGTAAATACGGTATTATAACAGGTTTCAGCCATGGGTGTGAAACTTGCTACAAAATGAGCTCACTTATTTAACACACGGGCTACAAGTCATGCAGTCATGCAGTTTACATTATTATACTGTTGAGCAATAATAGCTACTGTACTCTAAAGGTGTAGTTTTAGAAAGAAGGTTGCAAACATCTAGTATTAGTTTGGGCTGGCACTTTGTAGTGGATGTAAATAGTTGGAAAAGGCTACTTGTAGCACAAAGTAGCTATTTTCTGGGGTTTTATTAATTTAAAAGATTGTGTATTGGCTGGATTTAGATGCCGATGGTCTCATTAGGGCCCATGAAAGCATGGTGTATAACAGCCACATGCTCTGATGTTTTCTAGTAACACAAGAGTTCTTCCTTATGTTTAGGATTATCAATTGGTGTAAATATTTCTCTGTGTTCCCTTTGCTGCATCCGGGGGAGAACAGTCAACCTCTCATGTTAGCTCTGCACCAGCAGGCTGTGAGAACTGGGAGCAATCCCTCTGCGTGCCTGTGGCTCTGTAAGAAGTACAGCAGTTAACTGTCATGTGTTTTCAGATAAAATAATGCAGCTAGCCTTCTTAATGGCTACAAATTACGGGAGCTTCAGATTCAGAGTTCCCCATAGTCCTCAAAGCTGATGAGTGTGCTCCTGTCCTCCGTACATGAATAATGCATGGCCTTGCTAGCTTTAGTAAGATACAGTTAATTCTCTTGGCCTTTAAGGGTTTTTTCTCCCTGTTATTACTTAGCTGCCATCCTGTTTGAAGGGAATGAATTAACCACAAGTCTAAAATCGTTGGTGAATTTAGGAGACAGGTAAATTATATAGATAAAGCAGCTCCAGTGTTCAAATTCTTCAGCAGAATCACAGAATCAGCTAGGTTGGAAAAGACCCTCAAGATTATAAATCTTTGCCCCAGCTTTGCCAAGGCCACCGCTAAACCACATCACTGAGGGTCTGGTCTACACAGTGTGTGAACACTTCCAGGCACAGTGACTCCAGCACAGCCCTGGGCAGCCTGTTCCAATGCCTCAGCACCCTCTGGGGAAGGAATTGTTCCTAATATCCAGTGTAAATGCCCCCTGGTACAACTTGAGGCTGTTTCCTCTTGTCCTATCCCTTATTCCTTGGGAGCAGAGCCCAGCCACCTCCTGGCTCCATCCTCATATCAGGCAGCTGTAGAGAGTGATGAAGTCCCCCCTGAGCCTTCTCTTCTCCAGACTCAACCCCCCCACAGGTCCCTCAGCCATTCCTTATCACAGTTGTGCCCCAGATCCATCAAAAGCTCCGCTGCACTTCTCTTAATTAAAGGTTAAATATGTTGTTCTCTACTTCACTGGATACAGCTGCAGAGAGATTTTTGGTGGCTGTGTTAGTTACAGCCACATATCCTCCTGACATTGAGTAGGTAAGGCACAATTTGAGAGAATGGCAGGGATTGACAGTGCACCTGCTAAAACAGACTACTTCTTATAATCTGTAATTCAGATGTTTGTTTTAAAAGGAAACACTGTGGTTGGCAGCCTGTGAAGTGTGTGATGATAGCTGAAGAAGCCAAAGCTTATCTGGATAGCAGGAGGTAGAACCAGGTCGTGACACACTGTGCTTTCACTCAAGGCACTATGTTCAACTATTTTTCAGCTAGTTAACTTGATTTGCTGACCCCCATATAGAACAACTGAACCCTAACCAAATTATT
Organism: Pezoporus wallicus; assembly: GCF_028554395.1. Classification (NCBI taxonomy): domain Eukaryota; kingdom Metazoa; phylum Chordata; class Aves; order Psittaciformes; family Psittacidae; genus Pezoporus; species Pezoporus wallicus. The sequence continues at coordinate 7,562,835 of NW_026642342.1, forward strand.
TTTGATTCATGACAGGCTGTGGCTGGCCTGGAGAATTGGGAACATTAAAATTCTTGGGTAGTATCTAGTGACATTTACAGTCCTTAAATAGTTGAGTATAGGTGAGATTTATGGGTCTAACATGCTAACAGCTGAATGCTGGATTTCAGGATTTAGTCGTTATATACTATATTGCATCAGTTACTACTGCTGTTAGTACTGGTATTGGCAGGCTGGCGGTGAAGGGCTGGATTCTCTGATGGTGTGCATCAGCCCAGCTTTGGCTTGATCACATGGTTACAACAAAAGCTTAGGCAGTAAAACTAAGGAGTCTGTGCCATGTAGTCAGACACTCTCTGTGGGCATCCAATCAGTCTGAATAGTTTTCTTGCTAAGAAATTGTTCTACCTGCACTGCTGTTGCCTCCCCTTCCACTGCTGCATTTCCAAGATCAAATTGCTTATTTCCACTGTTTGCTCTGAAGTTGACAAGTATTTGTAGACATTGCCCCATAGAGAATGATCATGTAGCATCAGGAGAGCATGCAGGTTTTTATTAAGAGCACTGGATGGGATGAATTGGCACAGAGGGTGCTGTGCAACCTAAATTGCCTTTACCTGTGTGGTGCCAGAGGTCTGTGCAGGCAGAAAGCTCCGCAGAAAGCTGATGCAATAACCAGCTGAAATGGGTCTGCTTTGTTGGATCCCTTCATTGCTTTTTGGGTGGAAAGAGTCATGCTTCTTCCAGACTCGTTTCATGTTGAGCTTGAATAATAATTATTATCTGTTTCTCTCTTGGATGCTGAGAATCATCCAGGCATTTGTATGTTTTGCTATATATACATATTCGTACATGTGTGTATATATATGTATTTAAATTGTAGTTGTCAGAATAAGATTATAAATGTGCTATATATAATTCAATCACTTTGTAATATTCAGTATCACTTATCATGCTAAAGGTATATAAATGGCAAGAAATTGTTGCACCAGCTAAGTTAATAGTTCCTAGCTGGTTTATTCCTTGGATAGCTGGCTCACTTTATTAACCACTGCCATAGATAAAATGAGGGCTATTTCATAGATAAAATGAGACTGTGCTATTTTATAGCACAGGAGAAACTTTGGAGAAAGTAATTTGGTGCTGGTAGAAGTGGTAACTCAGGTTGACAAATCTGTGTCTTGCTCACTATACTTAACTTTATTTGTTAATAGAGAGAAGTGGTATTGTTAGATAAGATTATAAATCCAGGTTATATGCTGTATTTGTCTCATTTAAGGTTTTCAAGTTCTATTGGTTGTTTAATTGTGGTATATAAATTACTTAGGTTTCTTGTTCTTCTCCCTGATGATGTTCCACTGCATTTTGTAAAGACTAATTACTGCCATCCCCAGCAGAGTTGCTCTTTTACATCAGTAATCATTCACAACTTGCTGGATGCCTGCAGCTACAAATCAGCCATTTAAGCAACCCTGGGAGGTGTTTTGCTACTTTATTTTTCACATTATATAGCCCATCTGGTAATGAGAGCAAGCAGATGCCATGGCCAGGCTCACTCCTGAGCTCTTCGATGGGGCAGCACCCAGCCTCCGATTTCAGAGGGAAGGAAGTGGTAGTTTGAGAACTAGTCTGAAGTTGAAGTGTGACCAGCAGGTCAAAGGAGATGATCCTGCCCTTCTGCTCTGCTCTCATGAGACCTCACTTGCAGCACTGTGTGCAGTTCTGGTGTCCCAAACATAAGAAGGCCATGGAACTGTTAGAGCAAGTGCAGAGGAGGCCACGAGGATGATCAGGGGACTGGAGCACCTCCTGTATGAAGACAGGCTGAGAAAGTTGGGGCTGTTCAACCTGGAGAAGAGAAGCTGCATGGAGACCTCATAGCAGCCTTCCAGTATCTGAAGGGGGCCTACAAGGATGCTGGAGAGGGACTCTTTGTCAGGGACTGCCGTGCTAGGACAAAGGGTAGTGGGTTCAGACTGAAACAGGGGAGATTTAGGTTGGATATTAGGAAGAAAAACAGTTTATACCTTGAGACCTGCTGCTTTTGAATGAGCTTTTATCAGGGTAGTGCAAGCTTTAATTTGGGATGTAGTTAGTGACTCATCTGTAAGCCTAAGAACTAGAAGAAATGGGGCATGGAGCCAACTCCCAGGATCTGGCTGGGAAGAGCAGTGCCTCTGTGGGCAGCCCCCATTGCCCACCCTCCACTGCTCTGCCCTAATGCTCCTACCTGCTCAGCATGTGCTTGCAAACCAACACAAACACAACATGAAACCCCTTAGAAAGGCATGTTTCATGTTGGTCCATGGAGATGGGAGGTACATTTTACAGCAGGAGTAAATTTAAAATAAAACAACAAATTAAAAAGGAGGGTTTTCTGAGAAATGCTTTGGTTTAAACACGCTTTGAACATAAGCCAACCAGAAGTTTACTGCAGAAATGCAGAACTTTTCTGTAGGTCAGTCAATATTTCTCTTTAGATTATAGCTGTATATGTAGTGTTTCATTTTCCAGTGCCTGTTTGAGTAATAGAGGGGGTTAGAAAATAAAAGTTTTTGCTTACCCTTTTCCAGTTTACCCAGTCTGATGACAAATGTTAGACCTGACCCTCTGCTACTCTTTCTAAAGACTTGTTACAAGGCAAAGAAATTTAGGCTGCTCTAAGATAAGGCTCAATCAGTTAATGGAATAGTCTCTATTGTATTACTTACTGTGGCAAGATTGTAAACTTACTCAGCTAGGGTGGTTTGTGGTTCTTCCAAAAGCTTCTGTTCATCTCCCAGAAGACTAAGTTGTTCTGGGCTCAATGATTTTAGCATCATGCCCCTGCACCCCCTTCCTGTTCTGCAAGTATCAAATGATGAAATTTGCATACTCTGGCTCAGGAGGTTATTCCACAACTTATTTCTGATACTCATCTTGGACCATTTTGTTTCCAAAGCTGTATAATTTCTGAAGCAATTGCTTTTCCTGCTGAGAGCTGTGATACTTGATTTTTGTCTGCCCCATCATCTCCTCATTACTGCCTTCATTTTAACAAGTTCTGTGGTGTGAGTTATTTTAATCTCTCCTTCCAAGCTAAATTTAGTCAGTCTTATATCAGGCTTAGATGTTGAATTATTGCAAGGAAATGTTAGATAGAACATGAGAAGTGTGCTAATGTAATCCATTCATATTCCCTATACTACAATTTAATGGATCTGCACCAGGAAACTGGATTAGGGATTTCATTTTACACCAAATCTGAGAAACTGAAGGCTGTTTTTAATGCTTGTTACAAGCTAGAAGGAACTCGGGGTATGTCTGAGCTTTGCTTTTGACTCGCGCTTCATAATTCACTGCTGAAAGACACTTTCTGTGTCCATCTCTTGACATGCTTTGCTGCCTGTTTTCAGAACAAGCCATCTGTTTTGCTCTTGGTATATTTCAAAGTCACCTTTATTTAAATATGCTGAAAGCTGCTTAAGGAAGAGTTTGTTTTTGGTTTTTTTTGGCACTTAAGTCTGACTATGTGGAATGAGTGATGTCTAGCTTCGTTCTTTAAGACGGAATGGTTTAATAATGGAATTAGGCTAGGCACATCCAAATTGCAGCACTCCAATGTCATTCCTGCCTGCATGAGCAGCCACTGTGATTCTTCCCAGCTTGTCATGATAAACCAAAGGCAGATGACAAAATTCACCATATGAAGAATTAATTTGACAGGCAGTTTTGCTACTGAGGTAGCACTAAAGAGTTTTGCCAGCAGTACTCAGGCAGTCCTGGTGCAGGCAAGTGAGTAACCATGTCTGTGGGCTTATTTGCAGGAACTGCTGGCACTTAGGTGAGCCCTTTTCTTTAATCTGCGTCAGAAGAACGCTCCAAAGGCAGTCTTTGTTTTTAAATTTGGTGGTTGTACTTCAAAGGCAGGGATGCTGACAGAGCAATGGAACACTGTAAATAATTCGGACCATGGTTGCCACTGGCTTGTTGAATGCGTTTGTACTCCACCTTTTATGAGCAGTGACTGAGTGTAAGTGAAGATGAAGCTTTATTTTAGAATAAGGAACTTGCAGTGAGTCAAGTTGTGGTTTGCAGTCATCTTCTTTTAATGACTTGCTTTTTACTTACCTTTCTTGCAATAGGAGAATGTAAAAGTCTTTGCAGGTTAGTCTTTAATATATGTGCTTTGGAAAGGAAATGTATTTCTTCTCCAGTGAGAAAGGCAGATATAGCAATGCAGTGTCAAATGTTGCCAACAGGACAGAGGTCCACTCTGAGCTGTGCTTGTCTCCTGGCCATCTTGTCACCATTATAGCTTACCAGCACAAGGAGATGCACAGAGCTCCTGCGAGGCAGAGCCAGCTTTGCCTCCTTGGCACATGGCTCTCGGCTTGCCTGGACCAAATAAGTTGCCAATGCTAAAGGCAAATACCCATTTCCTGTTGGACTGGAATGGCTTTTGTGATGCATGTGTTGGGCAAAAGGTCCATGCAGCTAAAACAGTTCGGTGCTATTCGCTATCCAAAGTTAGATATCTGAAAATTTGCTGAAGTGCAACTAACAGGAGACTAAAATGCCCCCGAGATGTGTAAATCATCCTTCAGTGGTAAGGAAAACCAGTCCATCAGTTTTTGCCGGGTGAAAGCATTTACTGCTGGCTGGTACCTCTGTTTGCATCTCTGCAGGTTTAGGAGCTCTGCTTCCAGGCTGACATCCTTTCAGAGTGCTCAGCTTCTGAGGAGACTTCATTAGTCATGCATGATCTCAACTGTGCTTAAGCTATTCCTTCTTTCTCCGTATCTTTCTGTAAATGCTTGGAAATCATTTAAATGCATTATTCTTAACCTACAGTGACCTTCCTGGGACAATCTGATTAGGAGATTGTTAGTAGAGGAATGAATACTCACAGGCCAAAATTGGAGGATGTATGTATAGGGGGAAATCATCTTCTGGGGAAAGAGTGTACCTGCTTTGTACACTTTGGAGCTCCTGTACCAGAGCTCTGAAAGGTGCTGCCTGTTGTCTGACCACAGATGCTCGTATCTTAGCATTTGAAAAACTAATCTGCTCTTGTCCGACAGCCCTTTTGAAGCCAAGTAAACTCTGCATAGTGTTTTGATGCATTTCCCAAAACTTTCTTCAACCCTTGTGAATATTTGCCCAAGGAAGCTGTGGCTGCCCCATCCTTGGCAGTGTTCAAGGCCAGGTTGGACAGGGCTTGGAGCAACCTTGTGTTAAGATCCTTTCCAATCCAAACCATTGCATGTTTCGGTATTTGTTCTGTTTCAGGTATAGCAGTTTTCCATAAGGGCTAGTTTAACTTCCTGTTACTATGGCTGTTAATCTGTGTAACATATAATTAATACAGAAATAGCAAGTGTCCTGGGTTCAGCAGTAGCAGTCATTTTTCTCCTTCTTGGTAGCTGGTGTAGTGGAGTGTTTTGACTTTCAGCTCGGGAACATAGCTGATAGCGATGTTTTGGTTTGGCCAAGGACTTTGTGAGCCTCATGCTCTGCCAGGGAGGAGGGGAAGCCAGGAGGAAGCAGAGACAGGACACCTGACCCAAACTGACCAAAGAGGTATTCCATACCACAGCACGTCATGCCCAGGATGTAACTGGGAGTTAGCTGGAAGGGCTGAGAGACTGCGGGGTTGGAGGAGGTATGGGTCGGTGCTTGGTCGGGCTGAGGGGGGGGCAAGTTATCGGTCGGCTGGTGCTGAGGTGTTGTATTCTCTTTCCTTGAGAACAGTCCAGCAACAAATCACCACCGCTACTACGGTGAGTGAACAAGTTGCCCGACTGGGTTTAAACCACGACAGCAAGATATAATTTGCTTCTGCAGATAAACTGCACTATTTTATTGTAAAGAGTCTAGTAAAAGTTGATGGTTTACCACTTAGGAACATAACTTAAACATTCAGAGTCCATGGTATTTCCCCAGAGCAATCTGTAATACAGCAGCTTAAGAAAAGGGAGAAGGGTTTGGATGGGAACGCTTAAAATTTCTTGGCAGATGCTTACTACTAGGGAAGCTTATTTTTTTTCCTCTTTCCTTCTGGGAATGTGAGATTTCAAGGAGGAAATGGCTGATGTGGGTTTGTGAGAGTGTTGTCTGAAGGCAGGCTGAGAGAGGAACCTCATTTACATCGCAGACCACATCCCTGTGAAAAATGGAGCCTGTGCTTTTAACCTGCCGAGGCTGGAGGGTGCTTTTGGGAACAGAGCCACAGCCGCCTGCCAAAGGGGCTGGCACCACTGCGTGGCCGGGGCTCCCTGCACTGCCGAGAGCGCCTGGTTAAACAGTGATAAATAGCCCCTGTCTGTTGGAGGGACGCATATGTGCAACTAGAAACTTGTCTTCTTGTGTCTGAAAGCCAATGTGAAAGACTGGCAGAAGATGTAGAGTATTCTGGCATTGTGTGAACGGTGCTGTTCTGCTCTTATCGTTTGAACTGCAGGTTTTCAAAGTGATGTTTTAAGTTCTTGCAAATGGATGATGCAGAGGGGCATCGTCGTTGCTATGCTTTCAGAAAACACTGAATATCTAGCATCATGAATTGTTTATGGCACTTGGGAGAATCATTATTATTTAAATTTCTGGTACAGCTCTTGGTTTTACCTTCTTCTGAGCAGAGCTTCGCAAAAGAGTTATGGTAGTGGCCAGAGGGTGGCAGTTGTATGTGAGGATTACTTTGCTCTGTTCTATGTTCTCATTTCATGATTAACAACTCAACCTTGTGATCTTTCTAGATTGGGGGGGGGGGGGGGGGGGGCTTTTTAGTCCACACAGTGATATTTGGGAACGTGTTCTCATTTCAGGTTGAAAATTGTTTTCCATTAAGAAAATTCTGTAACCAGGATGTCTCCGTAAAGTAAGACAGATTTTGTTCAAACACCTAAATAGCCTCAAAGGAAATTGTTTTTTTGCGAGACAACAGTGTTTGAATGGACTAAGCTGAATCTTCCAACAGAATTGGCCAAAGCTGATACGGAAAAATACACATAAAATCAATTGAGCTTTATGTATCTGAAAGCAAGGATTCAGTCCTGCTGTGACTACAGAGCATGAAAGAGGAACAGACGGTTTTGAAAGAGGCAAAATTCTGTGACCTTTTCTGTCAGTGGGGATTGCTAAATCCATATGGATCATCCCAAGCATGAATTTGTTGAAGTGAGAAGTATTAGGCACAACTGACTTCTAAAAAATGTGATGCATCTAAGAAATAAGTAGATGAAATGTCTTTATTGGGAATGTCTTCATGTTGTGCTATAAGGTTACAAATGAAGGGTACTGAGTCCTAAGTCACACTTGAAATCCCAACACAAGGGTTGCCGGCTGCTTTTGCTGCAGGGTGACTTCTGCTCGTCTGTGAGATCTTCAAACCATGGTACAGGTTGCTCTCTATGAAGTTTCCATTTGCTCCAGCACAGAAGTTCTTGTTTAAAGTGACATGGGAGAGATGTCCAGAAGTTTTGAACAATTGTCATCTGGCTTTGGTATTTTAAAGGGAAGAATGTCCTGGAACAGCGGTTTTAATTGATGCTACCTAAACAAGGGAAAGGAAGTGATGGTCCTGCTTTTGCCTTTGGAAGACATATTGATAAAGCAAATAATATCAAAATTTTGCTCTTTTTTACTAAGCTGGAAAGTTACCTTAGAGACAGTGAAGTGCACATTTCAATTGATACTAGGTTCCCTAATATACAAACCTCAGAAGTCTGGTTTTGTGTCAGTAAATAAAATTTGGTATTTACTACGAAAAGATTTCATTCTAAATGTGAAATGCATGGCATCAGCATACAAATATGTCATTAATACCAGAGACAATGTGACGTATAAGGTTTTGAAAACAATACCCTAAACGGTAACACAGAGAAACGGAAAAAGAGTTTATTTTTCTTTTTCCTTTGTTCATTGACATTTTTCCACTGATCCTGGTTTAGTGCTTACCCCTCCCAAGTTTATTTATCTTTGGCAATTAGTAATGCTTTCCTTAGTCTTCTGATCTCCTGGTCTTTCCCAGGTGGGCAGTCCCAGGGGGGAGCATGTCCTGCCTCCCTCCCTGCCTAAAGTCCTGGAAATGTCTGCAAAGGAGAACAGGAGGTGCAGGTGATGGAGAGCTCTAGGTCTCCACTCCATTGCTGGCAGCATGGTTGTACTGAATGAGCAGCACACACAAGCACTGTGCTTCCGAGTTCCCGGGGAAGTACCCTGGATGGACACTGCCCCTCTCTCCTCATGTCTCTTGAGCTGGGAGATACTTGAAAAGAACAAGGAGGAGATGAAAAACAAGTATGAGCACTTTGGATCATGGGGTGCATGAGTGGGTCAGGTTATCTTAAACTATCAAGTCTTCTTGTCCCTAGTGCTAGACTACAGGCTTCTTTGGGGTTGTGGTTTTGATTGCATGTATGGTTGAGTAAAATTTAAGACAAGCACAAGGCCTTGATTTCTTCTACTGGACAGGGGAGTAAAAGCATAACCAAAGTCAACACCTAACTAATGATGAGGATGGGTTAAATTGAACACTCCCCAGGAAGTCTGGTCTGGGTGGTTATTCCCTCCCCTAAAAAGGATGATGTTGGAAAGCTTTGTGTAGCTTTTTACTCGGTCATTGTTGACATGATTAACTTAATTGGTTAAAAAATATCCAAGACATAAAATGGCATGGGCATCGTCTTATGCCCAAGGGATCAGTGTTTATCTCAAAACTGTGAGCACTTGGACAAAAAATAATCCAATTCATTTTTTTCAGGCAGATTGACATTGAAATGATTTGGCAACAGGGAAAAAGCAAAATCTCTATGGATGGGGGACCCCATTTAGCAGTATTTACTTTGGCAAAATTCCCTTTGGCTTTGCTGACAATGCTGGTGGAGTGAAAAAAGCTGAGTCAACAGGGAATTCAGTGGGAAACATTCTTTTGTGCTGTGTGTAATTCTGAATATGCTTTTAGTATTTTGGGAGTTTGTACTTTGGATTAAGTACTGAGTTAAAGAATTTGTTTTGACAACAGCATTTCATTTGTTGCACCAGTGTCACCTAGATTATGGATTTCAAAAAGCAATGCCTGATATTTACAGATCCACAGGTGAAAAGACTCTTTGTTTTTAAACCGCAGTTCACAGAGTGCCACTGCCTTGGGAGTAGCAGCACAGAAGAAAAGGAAGGAGACTGGTGATAAGAGGAGAAAATAAGGCATACTTAAATGATTTAATAGGTCAGAAGATTTGGTTGAAAAGAGTCATAGTGGAATTTTTTATATATATATAAAAATAAAAATAGTATTTTTATACATGCCACACAAGCATAAAATGGGATAGATACTTCTCTCACTTTTTTTCTTTATTGTAATCACATTAAGAAAAAAATAAAAATCAGTGTTCAAAATATGAGGCTGGAACCATTAGAACATAATGGAAATGTAGCATCAAACTGATATTCCACTCATTTCCTTAAGCAAACCCCCCCAAAACGTAAATCCCACATTTCTTCCCATTAAAGAAGGTAATATGTAATTTTGAAGTTGTCATATTCCAAAGTGTAAATAAAATATCAAAGACAAAGATAACAAAATAACCCTTTTGGGGGCAGGAAATGGCATTACTGTCTTCACCAAGCTCTGCTGCCTTGCTTAATAGTGTAATGAATCAAGTTATTTATTGTGGTATGCAAGTATGAGCTTGCACAAGCTCACTTGTTCTTGAAAACCTTAATCTGCATATTTGCCAATGCCCAGATAAGAAAATGCATTCTCTGGTAGCTTAAACAATGTTGAAATTAGGTTATATTTTGTACAAATAAATTATTGTACATCTGCCCAAATTGTACAATTGCAGAAGTATTTTTTCTGTGCTATCAATCACAGCATTGTTCTTACTATACGTAGAACAATATTAATTCCAGGTTATAGCTTAATCTCTTCTTATTTTGCTTTGTTTAGGCCTAAAATCAAATATTAATAGCTATTTGTGTCACTAAACTCCATGGTCTGGTATTGCCACTAAAATATATTAAGTATGTGTATAGGAAGAAGGAAAGAATGGTTCAGATGTTTCCTTCATTCATACTTCTAATGTTGTGCATGTGTATGTATATGTTTTACATATATATATATATATATAAACACACACATGTATACACACACTCACATATATAGTAGTGAGCCGAGTGCCTCTAGGTACTACCTGAATCTCTTCAGGAATCTGGAAACACAAACACATAGTAATTGTTACAAGGATTTTAGTACAAACTCTATTTCTTTCATTCTGTTTTTCCATCTGAAATCATCTGTATGAGTGGGTAGATGGGATTTCATTTCCTACAGAAATAAGGCGTGCAGTACATTAAAGAGATGAGTGAATTGCTCAGCTTTGCTTTGTTGTTCCCAGATGCAATTTTTTAATTGCCAGCCTTCAAATTGACTTTGGGATCTGAAAATCGAGATAAATCTTAGTTCATAATAGCTGTTTCCCAGGCCAAATGATGCTTTCATTTACACCTGCGCAACTGCATTAGCCAGCTGGCAGCTGGGGGCAGAGAGAGCTGCAAAAGGCTGTTTATGGACAAAGGGTATTCGATAATGAATCAGTAAGAAGCAATAATCCCAAGCCCTTTGTGGGGTTTTATAGTTCCTTCCAGAGCACAGTCACACTGCTCGGTGGTTCAGCTGCAGTTGGTTTCTTCCTCATCTTGTTTGACATCAGTGATGTGCTGTGCAGATGGTGGTTATAAAACCACAAGTGGGTAATGTGAAGCACAAGGACAGAAGGACCAATGACACTGGGAAGTGTGTGAGGAGGAGAGAGCTGAAGCAAACCCCTTGCTGCCCTCCCCTTTGTGTCTGAATTCATTGGAACAAGAATTGAGTGCCGCAGGGGGAAAAGTATGTAGTTTGAGGGGTCTGAAGGAAATGTGTTAGCTGGATCTGGTGAGTTGGAGGAGGACAGGGAAGAAGCTGTGAGTGGAATGCTGCTGCAGGCCAAGTTTTCCAAATAGACTGAGCATTGTTGTGAGGAGTGAGAAGATGGATGGATGGATGAATGGATGGATGGATGGATGGATAGATAATGGCAGCAGTTCCACCTCTCCTTTCAGCCATTCAGGACAGAGAAGACAGCTCAGAGAGGGCTCCTGCTGTCCGTGCGTCCACTAGGAAGAAGTACATGGGCGTAGTGAGCAAAACTGGAGTTTTGCTCCAGTTAAACTCTGTAAGAGTCTAGTGATCTCGTGTGAAATTCCAGGGGTGTGTGTGTGAGTTTTAATCATGGCGGGAGGGGGAGAGGGAGAGAGGGGGTGGCCATGAGGGCTGAGGGGGAAAGCAGGCATGGCTGTGAGGGTTGAGGGGAGATCTTAAGGAGAGATCAGTTTGCCCTTAGTGACATGGGTTAGTGGTGGCCTTGGCAGCCCTGGGGTAGCAGTTGGGCTCGATCATCTTAAAGGTCTTTTCCAACCTGGTTGATTCTGTGATTCTGTGATTTAGTGCAAATACTGAAGTGGCTTTCCCTACTTCTGGGCACGTGGAGGGGATCCAACACACAATCATAGAATCAATTCAGTGGCAAACCACCCTCCCTCGTCTACCTACCCCTCTGCTTTCCCTTCCCATCAGTGGGTTCTATGCTCAGAGGTACTTCAGAGGCTTGGGGTACGATAACATATCAAATACAGCGGTTGTAGGAGTGCATAATATGGAAATAATCTTTCCACACTATTTCTCACAAAATGACCAGACCATTTGTAAGAGAACATGCCAGGAGGGCTGGCTGTAGGCAGTGGCACAGCAGTGTGGAATTTCAGATGGCACTTTGCCAAGGTAGGAAGATGGTAATGCGAGCTTGTGATGGGAAGAGCTGAGCAATGATTTTAGGCCTAAACAAAAGGAAATAGAAGAGATTAAGCTATGAGCTAGAATTAATATTGTTCTACTTAAATTAAGAACAGTGCTGTGATTAATAGCACAGAAAAAGTATTTCTAGAACTCTATAATTTGGGCAGAGAAGTAATTTCTCCATACAAAATATAAACTATTTTCAGTATTGTTTAAGCTACCAGAGGATGCATTTTCTTATCTGGGGAGTGGTAACTATGCAGGTTAAGGTTTTCAAGAATAAGTGAGTTTATGCAAGCCCATACTTAGATATGACAGTAAATGACTTGAGTAAAGGCAGCCCTGTGTGCTCTACCTGTGATGTGAGAGTGCGTTTGTGTTCAAAATGAATGCTTTAGAAATGTCTCCAGAGAGCAACAGCTGTGTTTGCTAACCAGGAGTGATGACAAATCCTAAATTCAGTATTAAAGTAGTTCATATTGTCTCCAGCACCCATTTTCTGCTGATAAAGATTATGGTACTTAAGAAACAAAAACAACAAGAAATCAGAACTACAAATGGCACTAAACCAGTGGGATCAAATTCATTATGTTGAGCCTAATTGCAATTTCGTTACTGCAGATTTATTTCAATGTAATTCTATTAATATCAAAACTAGAGTAACAAAGTGATGAGTCAGGTCTGTTGTTTGCGGATCTCCCCTAGAGATCATCAACTTGTATACAATTGCATTCAAATGTAAATGACATGCTACTGCCTTTCTGCACTTGGTTTGAGGAAATCTGCATATGTTGGAGCCTCCGGGTAATTTGGATTGAAACAGCTGAGAAAATACTGTGTTACAGAGATAATGGGGATGTAGTCAAGTCTTAATTGTCTTAAACAGTATGATTTCTATTAATTTAAGGAGGAGAGTTATCAGTTCAGTTAGCCTGACAATATGGTAAAACTTTGAAGAAAGCTGCAATGTGCTGCAGATGCTTTGAATCAATTTAGTCGCTAACTAGAGTAAATAACTTCATTATTTAGTGTAATACTAAACGTCCATACAGAAAACTGCTGTGATAGGTTCCAGCTGAGAATATAGGAGTTGTTTGCAATGGAAATCTTGAATGAGCACGTTATTTTAGTATGGTAGTATTTAGGATTTTTTGTTGAACCTCTAGTGTGCTGGGCACAGTGCAAGAATAGATGACAGGGTGCACTTCATTGTCCCACACAATGAATATGCCATATAAAACACAACAGGTTGATCAAATAGGCCAGTGGGAGAAGAGCGGATGGGAATTGAGGGATAGGAAAAGATTCACCTAAACTCTCTTTCTTATCCCTCCCCCAGGCAATAAAGACCTGTTTCCAGCCATGACGGCTGCACACATAGGTGTGTACCCGTGCATGTGTGTTTTGTATGCCTATTTATGAAGCATGTTTCTCCACAAGGAATTGTTTAAGCATGTTTCAGTCATCATGTTGCGTATTGTTTGCAGTTTGGGAACTCCTGTTTCAATAGTTGTCTGCAGTGCTTTGGCCTTGAAACCTGAACTTCAACTTTCTCCATTATTACTTTGCCCATAAATCTGTCCATAACCCCTGAACAATGTTGTCTTTGAACTCAAATGCATCTGCTCAGTAAAATTCTCATCTGAGCTTTAATCTTCTCTCACCTTAATATATTTTAACTTCCCTCCTTATGGCCTGGCACACAAGCTGAATTTAATGGTGATAAATGTGTTCCTAAGTGTAAAAGGTATAAAGTGTACATTAGAGATTAATCTAAGCCAAATCCTCATTGCCAAGATGTTAAACTTGAGGGAAATTTGAGCTGGGAGGAGCTAAGGAGCCAACGGTTGTAGCTTAGGCCCATCTCTAATGTCAAGCACTTTCTGTTGGTTGGTTTTAAAGAGGGTGTATTTATGTTAGGTGTCTTTTCTAGTACTGAACATTTAGATCATCACTGAAGTCACTTGTCTCAGTTTACCTTCGTACTGCATTTAAGAACAAAACAGAGTTGTTCTGCAGAGGTATTTGAGGGAAGGAAAAGAACAAACAAATCAAGGACAGAAAGCAAATGTTTCCAGCTCATATTTCCTATTTGCATGTTCTTGATGCACACAGGGAAGGTCATTGTAAGCGTGCTTCCTCTTTCAGAAGGGAAGTGGCCACTGTTCTTACTCACGCTCTCTGGCAGCAGGCAAGTCTATCAAGCTGTAACTCTGTTCCTTTTTTAAAAAGCCATTCATCTGCTGGTAAAATTCATTATTATCTAGGTCTGTTTTGCAGCTTCTGAATTATACAGAGCAGTACAATTTACTAATCTGTAAATTGGAGAAATAATGTGCTAAAATGTTTTCTAATTTGAATCATAGCTGTGATATTGGGCTTTTCTTGCTACTGGAAATAGAATTACTGTAACACATATGTGCATTTAAATGAGCTGTTGTAATTCCGAAATGAAGGTTTTCAGTAACATTTCCCCAGCGAGCTTGGCTTGCAGATTTGGCCTCGGCCAAACCTAGCATTGCTCCTGTTGCACATACTGCATGTGCTTGATCTGGAGACCTTCTTAGGTGCCTCATAAACCTGCCTAGAGGGTAAGAACTGTAGGACACACTGAGCCTCTCAGAAGAGGGTTTGTGCAGATACAATGTGTAAGACTATATATACAGCCTTGTAAAAATACACACAGGCAAATTACTTATAGAAGAATGCTTCTATAACCAGTAATTCAAAGAGAGTGTTCAGGAATATGCTTAAGTCTACTAAATAGAAATCTTTTAAGAATAAATTTTAAGCCTGCGTTGAATTCATTTGATTTAGGCATGTGCTCTGGTGCTCATGAATCATGACTCGTTGTCTAAGCCATGTGTCTTCTTCATAGGAGATTGCAAGCACTGAAAAGCAAAACGAAATTGCAAGGAGATACGTACTTGTGCTCAAATGACAGATTCTTTATCGAACCCTTAACAAGAAGCCACTGGCTTTTGGGATTGACTTTGGTTTGTTTTCTTTCTGTTCTGCTTCTCAACTCTTTCCCCCTCAAGACAGCACAGCTGGAGAGCATTAACTGAAAACAAATGATGCTGCAGAATATCTGCTTGCTCAGTGTTGCTTTTTCAGCTTAATTCTGCTAAATGATGCCCGGTTGAAGTTTTAAACTGTGTGTAACTGCATTTAACACATAAAAACCAGAGGTAGCTGTAAAACAATCGCCCCCTGTCCAGCACAAGACACACAGAGAAGGAAGAGAGAGGTTTACCCGAGTCCCTCCATGTATTCAAACTTTCTTGCCTTCTTTTCTCCTTTTAACATATTTAAGTTCGAGTACCAAATTTCTGTGGGATGTGGCTTAGCTCAGATGGGGGGGGGGGGGGGTAGGGGAGGGGTTTGTATGGTTTGTTTCTATGGTTTTGCTTCCCCACTCTGATAAAAGCAAGGTGCCTCTGTGGTACAGCATAAGGCCTTATTTGTTCTAGCAGACAACTGCTGGAGACAGTGGCTGTTTATCAGCCTTGACTGATAAAAAAAACATCTCACCATCTGCCACCCATTGCTCTCTAGAAGAAGGGAGGGCAATAGCTTCCAGCTGGGTATGAACAAGCTGCATGGATGGGAGGGTGATGCTCAGGGGCTGAAGGAGGGTGTGCGGTGCTCTTGGAGCTTTGTAGCACATGGCTTCTGTCAAGTTTGGTGGTAGTGTGCCAGAGCCCAGTGCTCTTGGGTTCTAAAACATGGGAATTAGGGCAAATGGCAGTGCTCTGTTGAAAAACCGTGGGATTCTTGAGTGGTGATTCCCTTGGATCACCTGAGCTGTAACTAAGATGTGATGTTCTAAGATGTTTCATTGGTGTGGTTTGCTGGGTTAGGCTGCAGAGCTTAGACATCTGTGGGTAAAATAGATAAGTGATTTCTTTTATCCTCTTACCCTCTGACTGATTTTTCATTGCTATTATGAGATTTATTAGCCTTTTTATGACTGGTCATAGCCTGCGTTCTTTAATATATTATTTGCAATTTCCTTTCTCTAGATAGTGCTGTTTAAGGCACACAACTCACATTTTCCATCAGTTGCATGAGGGAAGCCATAAATATGTCACAGGGGGTGTATTTATGTACCATATTATGTGGGGGAAAGAATTTGGCCTGTACTGTGTAAAATTAAAACAATAATTAAGCTTTGGCAAAAAGGTTGGAAGGAAAACTCCCGGCTTACGTATATTTGTGTGTTTATTATATGTGATAATTAAATGGGAGTTACAAATTTCTGCATACCCTAAATCACCCTCATGAAAACACTTGGGCCACATTACCCTTTAGCAGGTGCTTTCATACCTGGAGGAAGGGGGAAAACTCAAGTAAAAGGCTTAACAAAAATGCTGTCTGGAGCATAGTGGGTTGCAAGACTCCTTGCTGTGCACCAGGCTGAGGAAACTGGGGCTGTTCAGCATGGAGAAGAGAAGCTGCATGAAGACTTCAGAGCAGCTTCCAGTATCTGAAGGGGATCTACAAGGATGCTGGAGAGTGACTCTTCATCAGGGACTGTAGTGATAGAACAAGGGGGAATGGCTTCACACTGAAAGAGGGGAAGTTCAGGCTGGATATAAGGAAGAAGTTCTTCCCTGTGAGGGTGCTGAGGCCCTCGCACAGGGTGCCCAGAGAAGCTGTGGCTGCCCCATCTCTGGCAGTGTTCAAGGCCAGGCTGGATGGGGCTTGGAGCAACCTGCTCTAGTGGAAGGTGTCCCTGCCCATGGCAGGGGGTTGGAACTGGATGAGCTTTAAGGTTTCTTCCCACCCAAACCAGTCTGGGATTATTTCTTTTCTTTCTTTTTTTCTTTTTTTTTTCTGTATCTGACTTTAAACCTGCCTTACAGCAGTTGGAAGCAGTATCATAAATCCCTGAGTAGAAGTGCTTTTTAATAAGTTTGAGGCCCCAAAAAAGCACAGTGTAATATAGTTTGGTATCGTAGGTAGACTTGTAAAATCCTTATTTTTTGGTGATGACTCACAAAAACTTCCTTTCTTTTCTAATCGGTTTTAATTTCGTATTGATTGTGTTGTTTTTTTCCTCCCCCCCCAGACAACTCTTATTTTATAACTGAGATGAAAATACATTCTACATAGATTAAGGAAAGCCATTAACATTGTGTGCTGTCAGAGCTTTAAAAATTCCTTTAAAAACTGTGTATTGCCATTTGGCAAATAACTGTTGTCTGCTAAAAGCTGCTCTTTTGTATGAGCCTTATGTAACATTGCAGTTAATAACATTTAGTGTTATTGGATGCTAAATGACTTCAGTATCTCAACTATAAAAGCCTGTTTACAGAGATGAGGCAGTCTTGTTGGGGTGCCAGATTGTTAAATAACTGCAGGTTGCCAAAACTAAATGAACTTTTCAGCTGGTAATGATGTGCAAATTGCCATCGCAGATGCGTATTTACTGGGGAAACACTCACAAGCACATCGTTGTCTCTAGTTACAAACATTTCTTTGCCTTTGTCCTTAAACCGTGAGTGATACCATTGGAACGCATATATCCAGCTACAGAAGCAGCTCTTTTGTGTTATAGTTACTAAATAGCTTTTGTTATTTCATTAAATAAATATAATTTATTGAATAGCTATTTAAGCTATTTTTAAGCTGTTAGCTCTTACGTTAAATAGCTGTTTAAGCTATTTTGTATGCCACTTGGTGAAGTGCAGCTCTGCATGAGAAGAGGGGCTGTTGTGCCTTTACCCCCGCTCCCAGTCTTTAAGTTCTCAGTATGTGTAACTGCAGTGTAGGGAAGGGAAGTTCTGTGATGGAAGACCCTGTACTGCAGCCGACAGTGGGCCTGTTGCAGAGGAGTGGAATCAAAGGTCTGTTTCTTAACTGGTTCTTTTTTGTTGTTGTGGTTGGGTTTTGTTTAATTTTTGTTTTCTTGTACTGATCCAAAATTGGGAGACATGGGGTTAAGTTCTGACAGATAAATTAAGCCGTATTATTTTTTACACTTTTTTTTTTATGCTTTATGTGTTTTACATATTTTATGTATGTTTTTATGCATTGTTCTGTAACGTGGCAGTTATGAGGAGCTACTTTGGGTGTAGAGCTTTCATAGTAAACTTTAAATGAGGAGATGATTCCTTAAAGTACGTTGCAGAGGCTCAGGGTGTATGTTACCCAACAAGCTGTAGCTGCTTTTTTCTCTGGAGCCTGAGAGGAAGCGCTGGGTTTCCTGTGCAAAGCTTGCTCCTGTGCCCCGGCGCGTCTCGCTTTGAATTTCTTAGCCTGGTTGGGAATTTAACACAAAGAGCCATTCTTGTGAATCATGTTTTCTTTACAGTTTTGCATTCCAGCTCAGCAATTCATTCCTCCTTTTCTCTGATGGCAAGAACATTACTGGAGTTCACATAACTTAAGCTAAATGGCTAGTTCATGTTCTGAGGGTGCTTGAACGCTCCAGTTCCATTCTGTTGTGGGTTATTCTAAAACCACAACACTCATCATGCATATTAGGTATGCTGAGGAGCGAGATCTCCTGAGAAGCAGTTCATGTCCCTGAATTTCAGACGTTTTCAAAGGTAAATATTTAATGTTGTAAAAGAGAGACTTTTTTCAGTAGCCAGACTTACCGCTTAACCATGTGGCTTCAAAATTCATCTTCCCATCTCTTGCATTATTCGAGTATTTTCTTCTCAGCGTTATTTGTATGATCTCAAAGGAAATGAGCATTTTGGAAATAGTGGTTTGAATGCTTGAATGTACTGTTGAGTGTTTTTGCATGCATCAAGTCTGTGTGTGTGTGTTTTAATGGGGTGCATAGCAGTGTATACTCAGGGTTGTCGAACTTTTCCTCTCCAAAAGGACCAAGGCACAGTGATAACTTCTGTTTCTGATTGAATTTCCCAGAAAACCAAAAGCATTTTTGGTGTTTGTATGTGTGTGAAAGAGATGGTTCAGCTGCTACAGCAGATGAGCAGCAACCTCTTTGCAGTGGTTCATTTCCTCACTGGCATGCTGTGCTGATGTTGCCCCACTTCCTTCTCCCCAAGGAGTTCCAGCACAGGAAAAGCCTCTCAACTGGTGGAGGACCATCTGCAGTGGGGGCATGGCAGAGTCTGGTCTTGGCACCCAGATATTAGCAGCCAGGCTGTGTGCCAGACCTTGGCACCTGATGAATGTTAAAGCGCCTCTGAAATCACCATTTGGTTATCCTTGGCAGTCTGATGTGCCTTTGCTCTGCCAGCTCCCAAGGCAGGGGACCTGTTGGAGCACTTGGTGGCACCCATCTCGCCCAGGGCCTGATGGGCTGGAGAAGGGTGCACAGTGGAGTCTGTCTTGCTGGGCTTCGGGGCAGGGTGCTGCTGAGGGATGCACCCAGATACCAGAGCTGATGAGCACTCCCAGCTGCTGTCAAGGGTCTATATAGTCTTTATACAAACTTGCTTCTGCCTCCTCCCCATGTTAACACAAATGCCTCCCCCTGGAGCTCACCCAGTTTTCAGACCCTAACTTGTGTGTCTGAAAAGCTGGACCTCTTTCCAAATGATCCTTCTTTTGTAATGTATGTAGTAAAACTGGGAGAGCTGATGATTGATGGGAGAATGCTTGCATTAAGGTACATGCCAAATGTTAATAATGCTTCTGAGCATTATTGAGTTAAGCTGCCCCCAAATTGCCAGCCTTTAAACAGTTTTACAGTTATCCCATAAACTATTTTAAAAACTAAGATTATTTCTGTTCCTGAATTTAATTTTTGAGCATTTAGGGCTCTTCACAGTTGCCAAATGCTATTATTACAGTTTTTCCTCAAGTTTGTACAGGGCTTACTCCAGAAAACAACTTTTATTTAGTATTGTAGGACAAACCTGTTCTAATTTTGTTGTAAGTTTGAACTTCTGTTGGATAGAAAGGAGAATAAAAAATACAGCTTTATTTTCAAGTTGCAGAAGCACATTCAGTGTGTGTAATTTAACAGCTGTTGCCAACACTTCGGGGCATTTTCTGTAGCATTTGAAAACTCCCTGTAGAAGTGAGATGAGAGATACTCATTTAGCATTTGAAGCTTGAAAAATATTCTAACCTTTCCTTAAATTGTGTTCTGAAGTTTAGGATTAACTCCCTGACTGGCTGCACAGATGGCTGCATTTTACATATTCCTTTAGGGGGCAAAAGAGACCACAGGGTCAGGTTAATGGCTTTAAGCACTCTTAGCCTCTATTTTATATCTTCTGACTGGGACCTCAGAGATTCTGGGAAGATACTCAGAAAATGGTTGTTTATGGTGTAGATCTTGTAAGATGTGTCATATTCCATCTCCTGGAACTCGTGAGTCGGTTTTGCTCCTACTTATTTAATCCCTGTTAATGAATTTTACAGCTTCATCCTGTAAGATTTAATGTTCACAATTCTGGTATAAAAAAAAAACAAACTAAGATCACCAGTGTATAGAAGATGTTACTTTATTACTGGAATGTGAAGGCTCTTTTTTTTTTTTTTCATCTTTTAATAGCCAAAATTATAGATTAAGTGTTTTGGTTTTTTTTTAATGGAGGAATAGACTCCATATGCAAGTCACTGAAGTGGTTATGAAGTTAAATAAGCTTTTTAGTCTTTCAGCGTACAACAGAATGCTTTCTAAGCTCTTTTGCCAGACACTCCTGGGAAACACCAGAGTGAACTGTGGACTAGACAAATCAAATGTGATGCTGGGATAAATGCTAGGAAGTCCATTAAGTGAGTGGTGTGTCACCAACCAGACATTTTTGGCATATAAAGCAAATCCTTCAATTGGATATTTTGTGCTTTGTAGTGATTTTTTTCTTTTTTCAAGTAGGTTTTAAAATAAAGTCAGCTTTATTTTAGCTGACTTTAGGATGGGCAGATTAACATAGTTTGTGTCAACCAACGTGGCATGTAAGAGAGCTCTTGATAACACCACAGAGTGCTGTACAGTGCTGTACAGTGTTGAGCACTTGTAAGTTGTCAAGTTTATAAAAGGTTATCATTAATATAATCACATGACTTTTTTCTCCCCTCCATTTGAAAGTACCAGTAACGTTTTAAAGGATACTACTGTTTTACCACGTAAAGAAGAAGAATTTCCTGTAGTCTCTTAGTCTCTCACCCTTTTAAACTAACATGTGCAACCAGATGCATCTGGTTAGAGTTTTCTTCAAGATAGTTATAACTGGCTAAAGGCCTCACAGCTTTATTCCAGTTCCTGCTTCAAAAAGATTTCCATTGCAAGCTCTGCAATCACAGGGGTGGTTCATACTACTATTAGATGGGAATTCTATGATGTTCCTGCAATTCTGTGCAAGTTTTGCAGGCCAGGATGCGATATAGTGGTGAGATGGTTTGAGATGCTGCAGATCACTGTGGTTGGGTCCCCAGTCTTAAGTGCTATCTGCCAGGCATTTCTGAAAGGTACTTACTTCTATTAAACTAAACAAGGAGGGTCTGCAGATGTTGTTTGTATATTTTGGGCCTGGTTGTGTGTACACATATGAGAACACCCCCCCCCCCCCCCCCCCCCCCCCCCCCCCCGCCCTCCAGTCAGCTGAATCCTTCTCCCCTAATTTGTGCATGGAGATGGAGGAATAGGTTAAAATTTCTCTACATTTTTGAGGGTGTTTTAAGTTTTTTGCTTCCAAGGAACATCCTAGAAAGAAAAACTGAGAGTGTGCTGCAGGAAGAGCAGTGTTTGCTGTGAAGTTTGGTTACCTTTAAGTGCCATTTCCAGTTCCTAAGATGTAAGAAGGAACTGGTATGTCAAGGTCAGAAGTTGCCAAAGTAGTTCACGTTAAGGCTACACAAGATGAATGTTGTGTTATAAACAAGAGTAGAAGCTCTTTGTCTTGTTAGACATCTGGGAATGTAGTAACTTCTTATGCTGCAGCTTGGTGAGCCTGAAGAGTGGTTTTGGAATATTATTTTAAGCCTTACAGATAAGGAAGCTCAGTCTGAAACTTCACAATCACTTGTTATGGGTGAAGTGCATCGAATTCTGTCTTTGCTTCTATTGATTATCTTAATTGTTTCATGGTTGGGTTTTTTCACAATACCATTATTGTCTTTATGGCTGTTTAATACAATCCACAATCTATGTTAATAAATAAAACATTGCCTGTAAATAGAGAGGCTGAAAAATTAACTCTCTTCTTTCTTGTTTTGCCAGCGGAACCCTTGCCTTTAATGGACCTGTGCCGAAGATCAATTCGTTTTGCTCTTGGCAGAGAACGCCTGCATGACATAGAAATTCTACCTTTGCCTCTGTCTCTGAAGAATTATTTACAATACCAATAAGACGTCTAGAACCCTCTGGCCTCACATTGGACTACATCAATGCAAATGGCAGAAAATTGTTTACAGCAAAATATAAATCTTGGTGATGGACACTGAAGTGTTATTTAATTTTTAATATATATTTTTTTCTGAACCAGTCAAAGCAGATCACTGTGGGGGACTACTAAAGAATGTGAAAACATTGATTTGATCGACATTTGTGTATTACTTGTTGCCTGTTTGTTTACAGTCCTAAAGGCCATTATTCTCATCTCTCATGTATTGGTTTATCTTTGTTGCCTCTGGTAAATGCCAGTAGAAAGTGTGACCTGCAAAACCCACTGTCGTGCAGGGCAGAGCATTCTTCAGTAATGTGATTTATTTTATTTCCTCTCTCCTACACCTCTTCCCAACAGATAAAACATAAAGTAGCAAAGGCAAAACCTTGACCGTGACTTTTATGTGTATTGTCTTTAGTATTCAGAGTTGTTGAGAGCTCTGAGTGTTCAGCACTCAGTGTAATCAGGCCTATAGTATTTGAAAGTTCTGATGTTTAAAAAAGCAGATTATTGGTTAGAAGAAGAGTATGTGATTTAAAAACACGAGGGGAGCAAAGCTGGTATATGTGTCAAATCTTCAGGTGTGGTTAACAGTAAGATGCAGTCCACTGTGTTCAAGACCAAATCTAGTCTCTCTAAAGTTCTGCAAGTTATAAGGAAGTGTTCACTATCCCGGGAATTTAGGATATTCGTACTTCAGAAAGCTTGTCACTTTTTTATTTGAACAAATTTATAATTTTTATGTCGTATGAACTCTTAAGTACTTGGTTCTCTTTTTAATGTATGTGTGGTTACAATGTTTATTTATCTATTTAGAGTCTGTGGAGTTCTCATTTAACTATTTCCCATCTTGGGGTGACTGATTTTGGGTTTTTTCCCGAACTCCACCTGAAATGTATTAATTTTTCAGGCTCATCCCATTTTTTTAAGATGCTGCTTTCTGTTTGCATTTCTTACATGTTTCAAGTTATCTGCCTGATCAGTTATCTAGTTTTTAAACTGGAAGTTGTTGTTACGGCAGGATGTCAAATGTTTAGACTGAGCTGCCTCCAGCGTATTTTAATGTGAATTTACTGATGAATGAGGAGAAAATTTCTAATAAAGTCTACTGTCCAAAATGAAACTCGTGTCTCCCTTGATGAAGTGCTGAATAACGTACCACTGCATGCAGAGTTGAAGTTCAGTTCCTCCTGCAGCTTTGCAGATGTTTCTGTTAGCACTTCTTTGGAATTGCTGCTTTGGGTTCTCATGCAAGAGACGTCGCAGGCAGTGTCATGTCCTGTTCCTGGTTTATCCCACTCACTCTGAATACAGCTGTACTCCTGCTTTTAACACCTTTCTTGCCTTTAGTTTTTGCAGAGTTGTGCTTTGAGACTCCATGCTTTTGAGGCAGGTTGAAGTTTGACCACTAAAGCATGGATTGTTGCTCTTCTCTCAGCCCAAGAGAAACATGAGATAACCAAGTTACAACACCACAAGCAAGAGTGGAAACAACAAGGGCAAGGTAAAACAAGGATGTCAAAAACTAAATAAGTGATTTGCTTTTCTGGGCTTAACTATGTAAATTGATGGTTGTTTCAGGATCAACTTACTTTTTTGACTTGCTTTCACTTAAGGTGAGAGGTACATACTGTAGTCTTGCAAAGGGAAAGAATTACAGTTGTGATCTGTTTCTTACTTTTCCACTTGCTTTGTCTACCTTAAACCTTTTGTTCCGATAGGTATGTAGGAAGAAGGAGATAGGAGGGTATAAAACTCAAAAGGGAAGATACAGCTATGTCAAGTGATCTTTCATAAACAAGATAAACAGCTAGCTGTTCAGGAATGGTGTAGTGGCATAGTAATCCTGGTAGATCTTACTTTTCCACCACTGAAGCCTGTTTTAGATAAGCATTTCCTAAAATCAGTGTTTTACTGTATGTAACTAGATTTCACGTTCCTTTGAGTAATTGCAGTGGCACAACTCATAAGTGTTCTCCCTCTTGTTTCACATGACCCAGGCTGACAGCTTTTTAATGTGACAGTAAGGTGGGAACTGATACCATGAGACAAATTAATGGTGCCTCTGTATGTTAATTAACCTAATTATTTTACAGTTGTATTGGAATTTTTGTTGATGCTCCTTCTGCGATGCTTCCTCTAAACCAGAATTAGTGGGTTGCAACAGGAAGTGTTTTACCTGCTCTTTGGCATTTGTGTCTCTAATATGGCCCCTTCTTAGAAAGTGTTGAAGGTGCAGCATTCCTTCTCTTAAAGCTGTGGTTAAGACTTGTGGCTACATGCATCATACCTTCTCTTCCTTATTTTATCAGTATTGCACTTCTTCATCCTTCTGCAGCTCTTGTGAGGGACAGGACTTGATTTCTCCACTAAGAGGTGCTGCTTTTGTGATCACAATTAACAAGTGCTGTAACCTGATACTCTCAGCTTTTAGACTTACTGCAGCTGTAATTTTATAACACCTAAATTTGGGGTCAAATTTGAGAAGCCACTGTCTTTTGGTATAGCAGTTGTCACACTCATGTCCCTACTACTAGACTGACAAAGTCAGTGCTATGAAGGCTTAATTTCTGCTTCATATTGGACCAAGGGAAATGTATTGAAACGTCTGCATTCTCATCTAGAAGTAATGTAATACAATCTGTAGAGAAATTGTGATTTTAGACTTCACATGTAGTCTTGCTGGCTTTCAGGTTTTATCTCAACAGACTGACTCAAACTGTTGAGGTAGGATCTAACTTTGCAAGTTCCTCAGTGTTCACTTGAAGCTGGGAAAAACTGTTACAGAAGCAGATACGTATGAATTATTTGAGTGTTTCTGATAGTTATAGAAGGGCAGCAAGCCAGGAATGCTCTAAAATTTCCTTCTCATCTCCATTACAGTTGGTATTGTTAAACTATAACCATATGTTCTCACATCAGTCAGCGGTAATCACTACACAGCCAGCTTTGTATCAGATCTGGCAGGACTCATTCAGGTACAATTCCCAGTGACATCAGTGGGAGATCTGCTTGAGTCAGCACTGCTGCTTTTGGTTCCCATGTAAAGATCTCCAAACATTTCCAATACATTGTATTGAGCAATACTTTATTATATGTAAGCAATGTCAAGCAGATGGTTTCTGCAGCAAAGCATCTGGCAAGTGTAGTTAGGTAAATGTTGTGAGAAAGCTGAACGAAAAAATGTGTCCAGTTGAGGCTGAGCCCTGTATGGAAAGGGGAAGCCAGACTTTTTGGCTCCTTGATGATGATTTTCAAAAGCTTTGTAGTTTCTAAATCATTAAAATCTCATGGCGGATTTCATTCTGTGTACTTAAAGGAACCTGGGATCCTTATCCATTCCTGTTTATCTCACAAAAGAATATCTGCTGATCATGAAGTGGAAATCCTTTGTTTGCCTGATTCAAAGAGACACCAGAAAATCTCCTTCCTCCTTGGGGGATGTTCTCCGTAGACACAGAGCCATGAGAAATACACAACACACATCAGCCTGAATGCACACCCTCCCCTCTTTTTTTTTTGTTTTTGAGATTGCAACTGTTCCATCAGAGAAGAGCTCAGTGTGTTCTGCAGGCAGCGTCCAACATAAAAATGCTTTGAAGCATCTGCTACAAAGCAGAACACCCTACTGAAGATGTATTGAAACAAATCTGAATGTACTGTGGTGGGGGCACAGACTAAAGGACCAGAGCTCTAGCGAATAGCCTTTTCCTGAGGGTTTACAGTCATGAAACTGCATGTGCTTTAAAAGCCTCTGAAGGACTGGAGTCTGCAGCTGTGGGAAGCAGCATCCTATTCCACACATGGAACTTTATGAATTAACTTCTAGGCAAAGAGCAGGGCTGCTCTGTCGATACTGCTATGACTGCAGTAACACATGGGAGCATCCAAACTAGCTTAAATACTAGCCAAAGAGAAGCCCAGTTATTGGCAGGACAGACCTCAGTATGGGGCAGTTTACTCGCCAAGCAGCAGTGAGACAGCAGTGTCAGCATATCTGAAGTGATTGATAAATGGCTGACCTTAGAAGGGTCTACAGTTTGGAGGCATCTTTGCAAATCCTGTTTGAAACAGGTGTCAAGGTCAGAAACTTCTAATTTAATTTGTGTAGCTGTGAAAATCTGGAAGTTACAGAGCCTCTAATCTCTCTAGGTGACTGTAGATGTAAAAGGAGAGCTCATGTTTCTAATAACTTTAACATTAGAATCATAGAATGGTTCTATAGGGGATACGTACAGTTCAGACAGCTATGCTCTTAGATTTTAATATATTGTTTCTGTGGCTCTTGACAGCTACAGCACAAAAGGGAGGTGTCTTCAGGCTTCTAAGGAAAAGCAAACAAAATACAGAAATGAACTGATGTTTCTGACAGTCCTCATGTATAACACATTCTACTTATGACTGTTTCAAATACCAGTCATAAGCCATCATTACAAAGGTACTTAGTTGAGATCAGCATCTGTTCACTTGTGCCTGGATCAGTTTTCTCCATATTTATTTATTATTTTTAAAGGTATTAAATAAGGTTATTCACATTGCAAGCTCCAATTGCAAATGCAGTCTTTTAATGAATAAAATGTTCATATTACACTTCGACTTTATTAACAGAGATACAAGTGATTGCTGCACACATAGCTGGGAAATTAATGCATGTTTTTAATGGCAGAATGCTTCAGGCTTTCTTCACTAAGAAAATCACTTTGGCAAGTGCATTGCTTCTCATGTAGCAAAATGTGAATAGCTCTGAGGCATGGGGCCAGAATTTCAATACATGCATTTGGACGAAGAGGTGTCTGTGGCATTATTTGAGGGCCTGGAGTTTCACTTTACTTATAGATAAATTTTAAGTGCTTGTCATTCTTGCAAATTAATAGGCTATAGAGGGTATGAATCCTCCTAGCGAAGTATTCTGTCAAGGCTTGTCTAGAGATGAAACAAACCAAAATCAAACTCCCCCCCAGATTTAGCTCCCTTGGTAAATATGGCCTGGCATCGGGTGCTCCTGCTATTAAAATGTTTCCCAAGCCCTACCATCTAATTGGAATAAATAAACCTCCACTGGAAAAAGCCCCCTATAGAGGAAGGCATGTTTTGTGTATTAAATTGGCCTCCAGAAGATCTAGTTGAAATCCAGGTTCTGCCAGAAACAATTTATCACTTTGATGGTTTTCCAGTTTATTCTTTTTAATCATTTCCTTGTGTACATCTAAACCAGCAGTCACTTTTCTTCCATCTTTAATAGCCAGCGTCATCTAGGTTCCAATTCCTTTGTAGGACTGACTGTTGTTCTAGATCTAATACTCTAAATTACTTCTGTGGTGCTGCTTTAATGCAGATAACATCTCCAGTTGCATAGTCACTGGTACCAAATATCTATTCACTTGTAGGTTGGTTTGTAGCTGGCATAGCAGCACATGGACTTCTCTTTCCATGACAGTTGTTATGTAGGAGCAGGCTCGTTGTTAAGTCATGAGTAACAGTACCGAACTATGGACAACATAGTACTTGGGTCTTTCAGCAAACTTGCACCATAGCGTAAGTGGCTTTGCATGAAGCAGATGTTGCCCATAACCCAGTTAAATTTCCATGGGTCTAATGCAGGAACTCCGATAACAGCCAAAATGTTATGCTTTAGGTAGAAGTGTTGGATCTCTTTGGTAGATAGATGCAGTTTAATCCACCAGCTGCTTCCTAGTCTGTGATAAAGTCTAGTGTAAGCTGAAACACGGCTGTGTACTTTTTCCAGTTTTTCCCTAAGTTTTTATGATACAAATGAAACCATCCAATTAATTTATTCAGTGTTTTTAATCTTACTGCATTTTTTTTCCTTGCAGGTATGTGGGAATCAGGCTCTGTTTCTCAAGCTAACTTTCCTGGAAACACAATTCCTTGTAAAATATTTGCTATTTTCCAGTGGCAGTGTGTGCCATGCCATAGCTGAAGAGAAGTGATTGGTTTTGTTTCTTTTTCTGCCTTGTAATTTCAATCCTCTCCTCACAATCCAGATCACCTTTACCGCTGAACTAAACTGCTCATGACCCCAAAAATGTACTTAAAATCATGTTGAGACATACATCATGTTAGTGGCTTTCTGTGTAAACTGTCCTAATTTGGTTTTAATCTAATAACCATCCTGTTATTAAGTCCAGTGTCCCCAAATGGCCTCATTCTGCACATATACACAAAAGACCACTGCTAGTTTGCAGCTAACATGTCTTTTGCCTTCTGCATCTTGTTTGCCTTCTCTTGTCTCTTCTACTGGGACCTTTACTCTGGGAAAACCACTGTGGGCGCTTTAACCTTCAGTGAGCTCAGTTTAATTTTCCTCCTCAGAGGATCAGCAGTATTTCAAATAAGAATTTGCTTCAGATCAAAGTTCTTGGAGCTGTCACAAGAGTCTCTGAGCTGTCACAAGAGCGTTGCAGAAGATTGGAATAAATATG
The DNA here is from genome assembly GCF_028554395.1 of Pezoporus wallicus. NCBI lineage: Eukaryota > Metazoa > Chordata > Aves > Psittaciformes > Psittacidae > Pezoporus > Pezoporus wallicus. The sequence continues at coordinate 7,591,394 of NW_026642342.1, forward strand.
AATCCTAACAATAGAGCTGCTTATCATTGAGGTTTAAAACTCCACACTTTAGTTCCTCTCATATCTTTGGCTCTCCCCCACTATATGTTATATGGAACTTTGTTATCAGTGATGACTGTGACATAAATAAATCTATAATTGTAATTCAGAAAATTCCTCCTGTCTGAGATCCGTGACCTCCAGCTTCCTGCTGAATCCAAGCTGGAAAACAGAAATCTGGAGGGCCTGGTTTCTTGCATTACTTGGTGTTCCCATCCCCTCCTCAGAAGTGGGAACAAACAATTTAGTTGTCCTATAATGGGTGATGAATGAACAGCAGTGATAGAAAGCTCTCCTAGGATGTTGTGTCTTCTGCACTGAAAGCTGAATTGAGTGATAGTCTTCTTTTTTTCTTCCCCAAAAATTTCTCTCTCCAGAAAGATCTCCTAAACATTTATATTCCAAACATGTGCCTCTCACGGAGCAGAAGGAGATGGTCCTCATAACTTTGAAATACTTGCTGTTTGGGTCAGGGAACTTTCTGACTTGGAAAGAGGAAGGACACATTAGATCATGCCCTCATTTTAATTCTTCGTTTTTAATTAAGGCTTGGAACATTTGTTTGCTTTCTGGTTTTGGAATTCACTTGTAGAAATCTAAAAATACTCTTTTTTTTTTTTTTCTGTTAAGAGTTTCCTTATTGAACCTATATGGTTTTGTCTTGCTATAATTAAGGAAACCAGAAGGGCAAGTGACTCATCTTTTATGAGACCCAACTAACAGAAATTCAAGAGATGAGACACTTTCAGGTACAGAAATTCTTCTCCACTGAAACACAAATGCCAAGTTTTAAAGCTAAATTCAGATTAAGAACTGCTTAAACTTAATTCAGCTACACAGAAATTTTAGTCCATAAATATATTGTGCCCTACTATTTTTCATGTCCCTGAACCACCAGCAATTCCTATTTGTTACTAGCCTGCCTTTCTGCTCTCTAAGAGGAGCTAATGACTTACTGAGCTCCTTCTTAATGTTCTTCCCCCTCCATACTTGCATGTACGAAATCCTTTGATGATGTAATTGATTAACTTGTGCAAGTTAAACTTGTATCACCCGTTTCAAGTTGCATTTTGCTTTGAGGATCAAAGCTACAGCCTGCATATCTTGAAGGCTGGTCTGGATTTTAGAGCATAGCATTAGTCTTTTTAAAGATATTATCTTTGTAAATTTGCTCACTTTTACACCCTGCAGTAATTGTGTGTGCATTCACACCATCACTTCTACATAGATGATAACTAAAAAGAGCAGGTGTCATGTATTTAATCAAGATCTTTCCCTTTCATGATTTTCTTGTTTAAAGAAAACAAAGATAAATGAGTTCAGAGAATTTAAATTCTCTTCTATTTGCACAGGGCTGCCTTTTGAATGTTTTCCTAGGCCTATGTACACTGTTATCATGGAAAAACATGGTAGGAGCATGCTATGAACTTCTGTAATGGATTAAAAAGAAGGAAAAATCATTCCAAAGCACTCCTTTAAGTAAAATAGAGGAGGAAAAAGCAGACAAAACAAAATTCCTCCTCTTCTGGTTTTGACCAGTTAGGAGGCTAATAGTGAACTTACAATTTGAGTGCAATAGATGTATTTTGTATTCTGTATTCTGATCCAAATGCTTCCAGTTTGCTTGTCATACGGCTCTGGTTTGCAGACTTAAAACCAGTTAATTAAGACACTTTGCTACATAGCAGTCAGTCTTGATCCTCCTAAAGCCATCTGAAGTCTTGGTTTCCATTGGCCAGCATAGGCTAACACCATCAGCCTGTGGCTGTTTCTTGGCTGAGAAGCGCTCTCTGTTGGTCTGTAATGGGAATTGGAGCCCTTTGCTTACAGGTCCCTGTGACTAGAGGTAATTTCTAACTCCATGAAGTCTCCAGAACCTGTTCGAGAAGTTCATCTGGGAGGGGTTTCTAGACTTAGGGTTGTTCATTAGCACATGCAATACTGAAAGCAGCCTTCCCATGAGTTTAGCTACAATTCTTAAATAGTTACTCCTCACTTTGGGTAGCACAAAGGTAGTACAAAACAAATTAAAACCAAAGTGTATTTCCAAGCCTCACTTTCCTTCCCATCATCAACTATGAATAGGGGGTTTTTAAAGTAGTTTAGGCTGGAGTGTTTAGGGTGCCCTGACATTTGCATATCAAAGCATCAAAGCTTTTATTTCAGATTACACACACACACACACTTTATCCAACATCTTAGCTTTTAGTCAGGAACTCTGTCTCCTGGCACAGAAGTATGCCCTCTGCTTTTCTCTCTTATGCTGTCAGTTCCTGGAATTTGTAAGTATTTTACAATGGTTTGTTGTCTTTTGTCATGGAGCAATGTCTTTGCTCTAATTCTTTTCTGGAAGAAAGCAGTACAAAACTCTTACCTCCATTTATCTGGAAGTGCTGCTCCCTCTATTAGCAGAAGAGGTGTGGAATGGTAAGGAGAATGCAAATAAACCAGAATTTATAGATTACAGAGATGGGTTCTTCAAATCACAAACCTGTATGTCTTGGCAGGCTAAGCTGGATCAAAAGGCCAATTTCACTCTTCATAGGAATTGCTGAGCACTGCATGGGAGTCACAGCTCCAGCACACGTCTCTGAGTTCCTCTGTCAAACTCAAAGCAGATTTTCAGCTGTCAGTGGTTCCTAACTCAAGAAATTCTAGGCAAACAAAGCTGCTTTTGGCCACCTGTAGCTCTCCCAAGGTCCCTATGCCAGATGTTTGCTCTGTCTCTGCAGCACAAGCAGAGCAAGGAGGTCCCAGAACATTGTTATCTGCAATATGCATTAAGCAATGCAAAGAAGATTTGTGTTTCTTTGTCAGGCTGTGCTGCTTGCCCTTGCTGGTGAAGGGAGGGAGCATGATGAAGGAATATTTTCTTGAGAACAGTTTTTTCTTGCATAGCATCCATATGGGAATAGAGGGGGGGGAAAGAAATCAGATGTTTCTGCAGATTTGTAAGTCTAGAAGAAACTGTTAGCTCATTTAATCTAATAGTTTAATAAAGAAGGTCATAATATCTCACTTCAGCAAGTCAAAACCTTTCTGTTGGACTGTGATGGTTAGCTGTAAGACATTAAATGTGTTTGTGGTTCACCATTTCTTATTATAGCTTGTTCTAATGATGCATAACAACAGCAATTAATGTTGCGAATTGAGGGTTTTTTCCCTACACACAACTAAAATTATCTGCCTTAAGCTTGTGGGCTACGAGTGGTTCTTTCTGTATGAAATGCAAGAATGATGTAGCACTCAGTAGTGTCTTCCCAGGCTATACATGCACATTGTAAATGAGCCACAACTTGATTATCCTTTGATCTATCCATAAGGTTAAATTCTAAGGAAACATCTTTTGATAAAGGACATGTCTCTTTCTATATGCCAGATCCTGCCTTATCTTGAAACTCTTTTTGTTAGTCAGTGGTCTACAGCCAGGTAAAAGAATTGTCTCTTGCCTCATCCCCCACTTCATGCCGATGTGAGGAACAGATTACCATTTCTTTACTTTCTTTCCTTTGTTTCATTTGCCACAGTATTGCTGTGAAAACTCATATTTTAGCTGCATGTCTTTTGTGACCCTTGGTTTTTAGCTGCTATTTCCTGAAATAGTCTCTCCTCTTGTAATTAAAACCTCGTGTTGTTCTTTGATACTTAACTTTGGCTTTTTCATCAGCATTGTGTTTGAATGGGTCTCATTCTTAAAGTGATGCATTTATTTCTGTATAACTGCCCTCATTGTCTATCACCCATCTTTTGGTAGTCTGTAAATGTGATAAAGTGTGGTTTGGTAGTTGCAACCAAATCACCAAGGAAACTTCCACCAGCCCCGAACCTAACTGAAAATACTTTTCACTAGTGGTGCCCTGTGGATAAGCTGTTCTGGAGCTGTCAGCAGCCAGTGCTTGTCTACTCAATGTGCACTTTGCTGAGGGTGCTGTCACTTTCTAAAATAAGGCATCGGGTACTAGGTCAGATTATTCACCGAAGTAAAAATAGTGCTTTCTCTTTTGCAGCTTAAAACAAAGTTCAAAAGAAGTGTGTGAAGAAGAGGTGGAGGAGATTGGCAAACAAAAGCGATTAGTTGAGGAAGGGAACCAAAATAAAGAAGGTAGAGGGGAAAGAGGAGTTTTGTTACTAAGCAGAAGTATAGTAAAGTCTCCTGCTGACCCAGCATGATTGAATGCAGCCATTCTGACATTCTCTGAAAAATACTGATTTCCTGGCAATGTGGTTTTTACCAATTTTCTTTTTATTTCAATCATGATCTTGCTGTTCCTGTGCACTCTCTGTGCATTGATTTCTTTCTATTCATGTTTTCCGACTGGAACATTGAGGCATTGTCAGTTCACTTCTATTTGACAATATTTCATGCATATATTTACAAGCACTTCACCAGAAAGCTAATATTAGTACACTGATTTTGTCCCATCTTTCTCATGTCTTACCTTATCAGATCTGTAGAGGGTGTTCCAGGTTCGAAGGATGATTATAGAGTTAATTCTTTACAAGTGGTTGCCTCAAAAGAGAGTTCTGAACTGAAAAGCAGTTCATATAGAGACATAATGGCTTGCTAAAAAACACAATGAGTCAAGTTCGCTTTCTGGTTTTGCTACAGAGTTTTTGTGCCTTGCTCAAGCCTGTACCTTGGCCACTCCTGCATTTAGAGGTGTCTGTGTGCAGTCACCATTTCCAAGGAATTAATAGGTGAAAATAGCTTTTCTAAAGGTGTACCAGCCTTTGGTGCCCCAAAGTACTTCAAAAGTCAGCACTTTCTGAACAGGAAATTTGTGAATGCACAGAGCTGCCTGTCTTGGAAGTCTGCCCCCTGATCCTAGGTGGCCTGCAGTGTGCTTCACTGCAGCTCCTCTAGCTGTGTGTTTCCGGTTTCTCATAATTCGAAGTAATAGGAAAGATTAGAAAAATGTGGTTATTCTATGATCTTACTTTCCCAGGTTTACTGTCATAAATCACCCTAAGAGCTGTAGCTGCTGCTGAAAAGGGCAATCCGATCTTTTCCTTTTATCCATAGAAATGATGTGCACTGCCTTCCCTATGTTGGTGCTAGCAGTTGTGTGGCTATGCAGGCAGCATAAGAGGAAGAAAACAAATTAACTTTCAGCTGTGTCAGCAAGTTGGTCTGGCTTGCCACTTACCAGTGATTGCTGGTGGTGACACAAGAAAGGGCCAGAGCATACAGACATGAGCGTTGGTTCAGACGGGTGTAAGCTGAAAATGAAACCACATCTTAAGAAGCAGCATAAAGGGAGGAAGCGTTCATCTTTTGTGCAGAGATGCTGTATCTTGAAAGAGATTTCTGTGTTGCTTTCATCTTTCTAGCCTATGGACTATTGCAGCCAGCCATCTGTTAGCACCTTTCTCCAGTGTGATGCAATGCAACACAACATCTCTTCATCATGTTCCCATTTTACTTCTTTTTTTCCCCAAATAACCTATTTGCAGTTAAGTTTCTCAGTTTTCATATGCACTTTTTAAAGCTTCCTCTTGTGCTGCTTATCCATTATTCCTTAAAACAGCAGAGTATTTACTGAGCAGAGGGAAGTGAGTAGCTGAGGAATCAGGAGATTGCATGCAAAATCCTTTTGGTAACACTAGCTTTTCATGCCAGCATGTTTTTCTTCTCTTCCTGACTTCTGTTGCTCTTAAAAGGCAGGTAGATAGCTGCTATGAGATTATGAATGGTAGCCCATTATGTCTTCTTCAGGCTCACCTAAGTCACTGTTAGTGTGGGTACTCACCTATTTGCCTGGTTGAACTTTCTTTTGACATTTTTGGTTATACTTGAAGCTTGCTCTGTGTTTCAGGTACTTACAGAGTTCTCTGTTTCAGAAAGCTTGGTTGTTTGTGAGAGTCTTACTTATTTAAACCTCAGGAAGGTTTTATTTTCATTATTTTCTGAATATTTACTTGATACTGAATGCAGTGTTTTCTTGTTTCGTTCTGCTTTAACAATATCCATCTTACTAACAAATCCATTTATAGTCCTTCTGCTGTTAGGGCAAAATTTAACAGAAAATAATAACTTTTCCCTGAATTTTCTTAAAAAAGCCTAAGGGTTTTCTAGCCCTCTCTTAAACACGGTATGTATTTGAGATGCTGATACAGAATCCTTACTCCCTGCTTCATCTATGAAGTACCACGAACAGCTAACATGACCACGACACAATATGGTACATCAGTGAGCGTTCTCTTGGATAGTGGCTCTTTCTTAAAGGAGTATTGTGTTTGAATATTCAGGTAGTTTCTCTGATTATGCGGATTGAGTGAAAGACCATGTGGATTTTCAGTATGTTTATTTCTGGCTTTGTTTTTCTTGCAGTGCCACACAGTGGCAATCAGGAGATGTTACTTTATGATGGCTGAAAAATTGCTTTCCCAAACCTTCAGCTCTTTGGTTTTGGAGTTCTTATTTCATGGCGGGATCACACTAGAACTAAGTCTCAGTGTTCAGAGTAAGCCTTGCTACATTGCCTGATGAAATCTTGTTTAAAGTTTGCCAGCAATGCAATTGAATCCCATTCAAATTCAAGTTTAATTTCTTTATTTTAAAAGGTGCAGAAGCATCAAAACTGTTCTCTCCAAAGCTAAAAGGACAGTTTCAGTGCCCCCTTCTCACTACATACCCTTTACCAGCTGCATTTTGTTGATGGAGTTTGCATGGCAGGGATGTGAAAGGCTCAATGAACAGATATTTTGGGTGAAATCAGAAGGTAACTTTCTGTCTAGAAGCATCTAAGGCAAGGAAAGCAGCACAAAATAAAGGCTTGGGTTTTGGTTGTTTGTTTTTTTTTTTTCCTGTTTGGAAAGAGAGAGATGCTTGGGAAAGCATTATAAAAGTGATGGAGGACAATACCACTGACTGACCTGGAAGAAAATACTGTTCATTACAGAAAACACTGGATGTTATTAGCCTTATTTTACAAGGTCTTTGGTAGAAAGGGGGATAAAAGGAAGAAGAAATGATGGTTCATTGAATTATAATGGCAGAAACACAGAGTACAGAACAGAGCAGGCAACACGTTGCAGTGGTGTTTGCTACTTACGACTGCTTTGGGCTTCTGCTGTGCAATGCTCTCTCGTTCACAACAGGAAGGGTATTATCAGTGAGAGGCAGTGATGCTCAGCAGCTAGGGTGAAACCCAGTCCCAAGATATCAAGGAACATGTAAAAGAAATGCTTCTTGTTTTTAGCCCCCACCAGACAGTATTCTTCAGGGACAAGCTGAAGGTTTATGTTTGGAGAGGAGGGGACAAAGCAGGTGGAAGCAGATGGCTTATTGTGGTTACCAATGGAAATGTAATAGCCAGAATGAAGTAAAAAGCTTGGTCTATTTCTATGCTGAAATAAATGAACTGAATAAGGCTGCAATTCAGCAAAAGCTTTTCAAAACTATCTGCAAATCCAGCCTTATTCAGCAGCAGCATAATTTTTCACAAATGCCAACCTGCAAGTGAGCAACACTTCACAAAAATGCTTGAGTGCTCTTGAAAATGTCACACCATAACATGGATGTACTGACTCAGGAAGACAACCCCAGTGAGGGAAGAGTTTAAACAAGGACTTAGATCCATTTCTGAATTCGGACTGTTAAAGTTTCCTCCATCACAAATTGATTTCACAAAGCTTAAAAATATGATTAAAGATAATTAAATGGTCTCTTGAATTAGGGCCTAGCTTAGCAGAAGAAAACAGCTGAAGCAAGTATGATAAATTAACTGAAAACATCTAGAAATTGTTTTGGGAGGAACGTGACTGAAAATCAGGAAGATCGGTTTAAACTAAGCTGAAAAGGATTGCGATAACAAGTAAATGTGTTAATTTAACCTTTCGTCTTTACTTTCTCTTATGTGTCATGAACAGCTGTAAAAAAAGCCTGATTTTGTACCTATGGGATAAGAAATGCACAGGTTCTGAGGACAATGAGCAGTATGCAGCAGTCCTTGAAAATAAGTTTCCTGAGGCAGGGATAACTAACAGAGACGAGTGAGTACCAGAGTGGTGGATTTTAGTATCTTATAATGCTGGTGGTGCTCTCCATTTAAAACTTTCTTGCCTATTTATCATCCAAATCAGTACAAGCTATCTTCTCTCAGGTTTTAGACTCTCAGAGTTCATGAAAATGTGAAGTTAGTCAAGCGAAATAATTCTGTCACCACTCTGTAACAAATCTTTAAGGTTTATTGAACACATTTGAAAACAGTCCAGGAGAACAGCTGCATAGGATTAATCATTCTCAGGGCAAAAGCTGTTTTTGCCAGACCGCTGCATATATTTCACAGGCTCTCCTTCTCAAATGAAAAGCTTATTCCTATTAAAAAGCTGAAACAAACAAATAAATAATTAATTTTAACAAATGCTATCTTGACAAAGCAATCAACTAACAATACTGGCAACAAGCAACTAAATTATGACCCTTTTGATTGTGGGCTTTTGCTAAATTCCAGCCCCATCATTGCGCCTTCTGATGGCTCTTCAGTCCTCACATGAAATTAGGTCTCTGTATGTCAGTTAGCATCTCCAAGTCTACATGACAGGTTCTTTTGTTGTACTTGGTGGTAACACTGGGCCTGAAGTGTCTGAGGGCTGAAGGGGTCCCTGAAGAGGTCTGGAGCATAGTTTCATGAGGTTGTGTAAGAAGCATACATTGTCACTACTTGCCTTGTATCAACAGCATGGATTTAACAGATGTCTGCTGTCTGTTTCCTGGGTTACCAACTGAGTATTTCTAAGTTCATACACATGCCAAAAATAACAGAAATTACAATTTATTTTTATTTCATCTGGTTTTGTCTTCTTTAAGAAAAGGGAAGCAAATAAAGAGTTCATTTATGACGGAAGGAAATAATCCATTTGCAAAAAATTCCATGGTCCAAATTGCCCTCTGGCTTTACCACAACCCCTCCAGGATGAGAGTTTTCAGTTGGCCCTTCCCTGAGCTGTAGCTGTATCAATATTAGTGAATAGCAATGCTGAAGTCTGTGGGGCAACAGCTACCCTGTAAGGAAGGGTCTCTTTAATGGAACAGCAGCCTTTGCTCTGTGGAAGCGCTTTTGCAACAAGTCAGTGATTTCTTGTTACGTATGTATTCAATTTAAAATCTGGAAAATTCATTACCTTTTCTCCTTGGAAGAATGGAGCTCCTAATTCTGGTCTTGCCTGTGCTACTGGCTTTGTGGGAATAACCCTAGAACTAAGCAGTATGAGGTCAGGCTGAGAGCCCAGGATGCTCTTGTACTGAACTTTGTCTGGAACAATCTATACTTTTGCAGACAGCTGATCGCTGAAGATGCACAAGCGATCACCACCTGGCAAGCTACTAGACCAGATTTTACATCAAGGAAGATGAGCAGCTTGGTTTTTGCCTGATAAACAAATGATGGGTGTAGTGCATCCGTAAGTAGAGATGGCCGAGGTACAACACACTTTTCTGGCACTTGAGCTTTCTATGGACACGAGTTCTAATGTTTACTTCATGGAAGCATATTCTTTTTGGATTATATTCATAAAGGCTGCCTACTGAGGTACACTGAAACTTCAGCAGGTATGAGCTAGCCGTCTGGTGATGAACAGAATGAAGAAGCATTCAGTGGGACATATTTTACCTTGTACTTTCTCTTAAGTGAGCTGAATTCTAAGTATCTGATGAACCTGAAAGGACAGTGGCTCCAATTAAGAACTGGTTGGCTCTTGCTAGACAAACACTTGTTGATGTTTGCTATAACTTAACAGTTAAGGTGCCAGAGAGAATATCATGATCACGTGCCAGTGATGTGGTATGTTGTTCTGTACTGTAATACATTTTAAAGATAATCAGATTAGAAGTTTGGGGCTATATTCTTAATTGTTAATACTTAAATGATATTAATAATTAATTAATAATGATGTAATGGATTTTTCCACCCTATTTCAAGGACCAGGAAAATGAGAAATGTTTAATTAACAAAGCAGCATGTGGGCATTGCTCAAACAAGCCTGCTAGACTTTTCCAGCCGGAATCCAAGAGCAGTAAGAGATCATGTTAGAATAAATGAATGTCCTGTGTGCCACCCTAGTGATTCTGGGATTCAGTAACCATAGTGAACCTGGCGCCAGACAGTGTCTGCATTTTCAGAGTGTTTCTCTGGATAAGAATGATCCAGCTGTCAAACACTGAGTCTGCAGAACTAAAGACAAGCCTGATACAGATGTGCAAAACTCATTTGTTAGACTATGTTTCTGAAAGAGTTTAAAAGAATTCATCCACAAAGACCCCACTCTAATTCTTCAGGACAAAAATAAACATAATCATTTTGGGGATAAGTCAAATACTAAACAGGAGTCAACTGCATATTTTTAGGAGTAAGTAACTGAGCTAAATAGGGTTGCATGGAGCCACATGCAAACACATAAATTATTAAAATGTGTTGCTGTTATTACTCAGATGCTCAGTAGGATGAATTAAAACTTGCCTGCAAAGAACTAAGCAGGAATCCTTTAACCCTGCTACTGCTGTTTATAGGCTGTGCTCAGTGCTTATGGCTTCTTTGTCTGGAAAAGGGACAGAGTGCTTTGTGGGAGCTGTTACATGAAATTCACTTTGATGGGAAGTTATTTAAATTACACTACAGTGTTTCATGGAGAGCAATGTTCTGCTTTCCAGCATCAAGCCCTTTGTAGCCTGAATCTTGTAGCATTATCCCATTATTATAACCTCTGCATCCCACCATCAAAATGGTGCCAGTAAGGAGCAATAGATCTTTCAGACAAGTCAGCTCATGTGAGGAAGTGACAAATACTAATGCTCGTTCTGTTGTACTTATTTTTCATTTGTGGAAATCAAAGTATTTTTCAAGGTAGTCACAGTTATATGATGTGGTTGGGGGTGTTGAGGCTAATTGGCTTCCCCAGGGTCACAGCAAATATCTCTTGATAGATAGCTGTTTCCATGCTGTACTTAGACCTGCACAGGGCACAGATCTCTGTGCCTGAAAGGGGTGTTTCATGAACAACTGAGCACATTCACATTCTTTCAAAAACATTTTATTGCCACAACAGTAAGACAAGGAGAGACCGATAACTCTAACATAATGTAGTCATTAGGCATGCTTAAGTTAATTTCTATGCCTCACTTATCATTTATTCAAGTAAAATCTTTGGCATTTAAAATAAGTGAGAGCTGGAAGCACTGCACTCCAGCAAATTGAAGTGTATTTCATATTAAAGAGCACAGAACAAAGCCTTTTAAAAAAGCTACGCAGATAGGCAAACTTTGCATTAATTTGAAGTTCTAATACATACTAATATATTTTAAATCTTGGTGACTCAGAGATGGCCTTAAATAATTCAGACCAGTGTTTGCCAATGGCTCTACCAACCAGAATATACATACATACAAAATCTGATGCAGTTATAATAACCTTCTCATCTAAATCTCTTTACATTCAAATAGTTTATGAGTTGTGGTGTTCCTAGTATGTCTATGGAATAAATTTTCAATACAAGGAGAGAAATAGCAGTGGCAGTATGAAATAGCAGTTTTTTATGTTAACCTTTCATAGGTCAAATATATATCTCTGTGTAATGAAATCTTATTCATCTATTTGTATGTTTTTCCATTTCTTCACAAAACCAACCCTACGTTTCTTTGTGAAAATGTGTTGAAGCTCATTGCCTTGTTAGTTTGAGAGTGCTGCCTGTTTGTGAAGAACTGCAAATATGAACATCCCCACTAAGTATGATCAACAGCCTCACTTTGGCTCTCCAAAATGTAGTAATCTGTAAGTTAGACTCCTCTTTAACCAATGGAAAAAGGATAGTTTAAATGATGACCTCTTTCTCATACCCTAGATACCTCTTAAAATGTGAATGTTAGATTATTTTGCATTGTCTGACACATATTAACAGACTATGGAGTAAAATGGTCATTGTAGTTAAGTGAGTAGTAAGATGAAAACACATTGCAAGATAGTTCCAATGAGCAGTATTTAGACCTACATCCTGTGCTTAGTTGTACCCTCCGTTCTCACCTCTGACTTGCACATTTAAATGTTTGACTGCAGTCTAAGGCTGAGACTTTGCAGTTTTAAGGATTCTTACTGTGTCATTCAAGTTAATAGGAATTTCTTGCCATCTTGCATGACAGCTGGACCAGATCCTTAATGGCCTAAGAAGGTGTGGTGCGTTTGCAAATAGCTTGCTACACATTTGTGGTGTGTGGGCTACATTTAAATCTGAGGCATTAAATTGGGTGGGTTTAAAGGTAAGGGGGGTTTTGACATTCTTTTTTGTGTGCATTTAGGGCTAAATGTATTTACTTTATGTGTCATGATATATTTACTTTTGTGTGTCTCTGATATGGCAAAGCAAGTTTCTAATACGTATTTCAGCAGGTGTATAATACATTCTGTTTGTGCAGGTTGTCCTGTGTAGATTCTTTATGAACAGAAGTTGGTGGAAGAATCTGAGTTAGAAAGCCTATGTGATCCCATGTTTCTGTATAAATCCATTGTTGCCACCTTTTTCTTTTTGCATCTGAGCTATTATTTGAATCCTTGGCTTGAATCACCCAGAGAGATGGGTGACTGTTATAAGGCAAAGCTGGATTCAGCATACCCAGCTTCACTTTCTCATTTTACTAAAGGTCTTTGAGGTGACCTTGAGTGAAGTACATCTCAGATGTCCAAAGGTACTTCTTAGCACTCAAGAAAATTAAGATCAGTTGTGATTTACTTTGCTTCCCACTATTTGCTATTTATTTCAAGGAGGTTCTGAAGATAAATAAACCACGTAAAGATTTAGTGGTACTTAGGTATTACTGTGAGGGGAATTACAAGAGTACTTGAGACAGTGAAATCATAGTTCCTTTCTAGACAGTCCTTGATGTGGTTCTCAACAATCCCTCTCACAATGTCATTGTGTGCAGCTAACAATGCAGAGCAATCTGCTACATTATTTAAAATCCAGGCACATTCTTCAGCTGCAGCAGGATCACAAGCCATGCGAGGCGTTATCCATATTAGCAAAACGCCACTTTCCTCACATCCATAAGATCACACGGGCTCTGAGCAGCAATCACCTGCCAGTGGATTCCGTGTGTCAGCTACACAAGTCCCTCAATACACTTCAACATGACAGTACACGACGTCCAAGAACATGCCACCCTTCGCCCGAGCTGTCAAGTGGAGGCTGGGTATTTGCTGTTACTGAGAGAAATGCTTATTTTTGTACTGCACTCATGAGTAAATGCCAAGAATGAGCTTGCATGAATGTTGCCTCTTCTGTGTCAAAGCATGTTGTAAATGAAACAGGTATAAAACTTCAAGCGCTCTTGGGAGCACAGTGTTGATGCTTCCACCACATATGTCTTCTGGTACCGGAAAACGATGTTTACTTTGACGTGAATACTGGACTGAATTAAGCCAAACTCTCATTACGGTTACAGGTACAGTGTGGTTGTTGGGCTCTATGGTATACATTCACAGGCCATGCGCGCAGGCGCGCACCTCCGCGTCACAGCCCCCGCACCCGGCTGCGTAACTCCAGCAACACCTGACGCACGAACCAGCGTGACGTGACGCGACGTGACGTGACGTGACGCGGCGTGACGCGACGCGCGCAGCGACCGACAGGGGGCGGTGCCGGCACCCCCATCAGCATGCGATCTGGCGGGGCGGGGGGCGCCCGTGGCGCCTGAGGTAGCGCGAGGCGAGCTGAGGCTGTGGTGATGGAGGCGGTGGCGGCCGTGGGCTCAGAGTGGGGAGAGCAGAGGCTGCGCTGATGGACAGCACCGACCTGGCGGCACAGACAGGGCCTCAGAGCTAACAACAGCAACATGGGTGTCGTTGAAGTCCCCATAATTCAGGAAAACGCGGTTAAGAGACATCCTGCTCCACTTGGACATACACAAGTCTGGGGCACCCAGGGCTGCTGAAGGACCTGGCAGAGGAGCTTGCTAAGCCGCTGGGGAGTGATTGGTCTTAAAGGCCTTTTACAGCCTGCTTGATTCCATGATTCTATAGGTGAAACAGTTGCCGGGCCTATCCTTTACAAGGCTAAGCATGGAAACACCAAAGACAATACACTACTGATCCCCTACAGACCTGATAATAATAATTCAAAGGAACAGAGTATTGTAAGAAAAAAGGAACAAATGAGCAAGAGCTGAAGGAGGTGGAAAATACTGTTTTTAAATTTTCTCTTCATTAGTTTCATTTCTCTATCGTTATTTTAATCTAATATGGTAAGAATCTGAGGATATCTAAAAGTCATGAGGTTTTGGTAATAGGTTAATTTCCAGAGTCATGTGCTTAATTTTCCTTTCTCTATTACAGAATTAAGTTTCTGTCTGGAGGAGCTTCACAAGTGCAAGTTGGAAATGAATCAACACTACTTCGGTCACGCTTTACACTCCTAGCATGACAGTAAAGCAGCTGTGGACTGGCCTCTGGGTTCCAGTGCTACAGGTACTCCTCTTAACACATGCAGATAAATCCTGTCAGTGTAATATGGTTACGTGAGAAAGTCATGCACCTTAATTTCAGTGCCTGAGATCTCTGATTTATTTGCAGGAAAGGTAAAAAGTGTTAGCTGCGCTAAGGTTTTATTTATGGAAGTGGCAGGTTAGCTAAACCATGGTTTATGTACCTTGCCTTGACTACATTATATTTTTTTCTATCAAGTATAAATACTACTGTGTCGACTGCTAAGCACTGCTCTTTGTAGCATTAGACAATCAGCTCTATCACCAGTATTGCTTCCTTCCTCATGCCAGTTATTGCTGCTGTCATGTCATTGCTGCACATTTAAATCTTCCTGGATCACATGGATATTGTGTAGGGAAACTCTTTGTGAAAGGAAGTGAAAAGTTCTTGTTTGTAATGATCTTCTGTGCAGCCAGACTTTCTCTTCTGAGTTTTATCTGTGAAAGATTCCTGCTTATGCTTACAGCTGTTCTCTGTGATGACTGAGCTGCTTGCTGTCTGAGTTGTTTTACCATTCTATGGTATAGATGAATTCACTGCTGTGTGATGTACCTAGGATCTTCCAAACAGCAAACATAGTAATTCATTATATAGTAATTCATAATGAGCATGGAATTTGGTGAAAATGGTCACAATAGCAGCTGCTATTCAGTAGGTTTCAAAGTAATACACAGATTTTGAACTACTAGTGATGTGTTCAAATGTGTAATGGAGACGTCTTGGAAAAACCTATAGAGATCTCAGTACAAACCTCATCTCACCGCACTCATCTGCAGTGGGGATGATTCTTTTACTGGGGAAAAGAAATGAAGTTTTTAACAACAATTGTATTTGTTCAGCATTGCAAAAGGAAAGGAGGATAACAGTAAATATTATGATGCCATTATACAAATACATATATATGCTTTTTGAAATACTGCATTTACTCTTCATTTGGACAATTTTTTTTTCTTTCCATTACTTCAAGGTTGCAGTTAGAAGTTTTCTTTATGTGAGACTATATTCCGTAACAGCCCTGGTGAATAGGTAAAAACATGACTAAGATTCATAGTGGTAGTCAATTTCATCTGTCTTTCTATGCCTATATGTCTATATTCCTGGCTCCTTTTTTCCTGTAATACATTTAGGCAGCAAGTTGCCGTTGTCCTTACAAAACTTCTTTTCTCCCACCTCATGAGTCTGCCATAACTTTTTAAAAACCCAAGGACCAGCTTTGACACACAGAAATGTGGGTACCTTGTCAGAAACAAAAGCAATACACTAGAAAATGATGTAATTGAGAAATGTAATGTACGAAATAATGGGATTATTCAACTGTGTAGTCTGATAGCACAACCTATATGTATGAAAAGTGCTAGTGAACAGGCTTGTTTTCTCATGTTGAAGGAATGGAGTGTAACTGTTGCCTCAGCGGAACAGTAAAGAAAGAAGAATAACTAACCGAATAACTGAAACCCTCATTTTTATTTTCCTAGAATGGGCACATTGGACTATCCTAATGGAGAGTATGATTAAAATTCTATTAGTTTTCAGGTTTGAAAAGTATGAATACTGGGAAGTGTGGCTCAAAGCTATAGGAAGCAAACTCCATGAATGTCTTCTGTAAGAAATCCCAAATTCCCAGCCTGAAGTTGGTCTATTTTTTTCAGTTGTTATACCCTCTACAGTTGCAAATTCTTAGCATAAAACCAAAACTGACATAGTTAACGGTGGGAATATAATTTAATAGGGTTTAGTTTGTATTCTTGCATACCTTGTTCATCTTAAGATAGGGCAGTTAAGTTGTAGAGACCCCTGTCCGCCCCCAGCTGGTGGGGAAAGACATAATTTACCTGCACGGGATGCATACCCATTCCCAGACATTTCTGGGTAAGGTGTTGTCTTGCAAGTATGATCTCTTGGAAGTGACAACATAGTTGTGGTTGGAATTTGTTGTGCCAGGAAGGACTCCCACAGCCAACCAAGGCTGTGCTACACTGGCTAAGACATCCTAGCTGCCACATTTAAGGAACAGGGGAAAGGGGATTGAACAGCACTTAGTTTGGTCAGGCCTTGTTTGTTATTTGTTCAAAAAATCCAGTCTACTTGTGCTTTACTGAGTACTCAAGCAGTCTCTGTCTGCTGTAGCCAGTGAGTTTAGGGTTTTGGTTTTTTTTTTTCATTTTGGTTTAAATATATGTTTAAAGGCAGATATTGGGAGACATTAAAAAATGTATGACGTTGGGTTGATGATTCCTCTGGTTTCGTCTCCTAGGGAGACTTGTTGCATGGTCTGCGCACGAATGTCAGTGTTCCCCTTCATTATCTCTGCTTTTAAACACAGGAAAAGCCAGTCTATGCTGCTTTTCCACCTCCACTAGTAGGTAGCAGCAGAAAATATTTGCTTGTCAAAATCAGTAGTCAGTAGGCAGGAAAAATGTAGAAAAGAATCTGTGCTTGCAAAAAGATTGGTAGAGTTTGTCAAGAAGCACGGACTTAGGATTGTGCCTGTAGAGTCAGAGTTTGATTCCTGTTCTTCTCATCTCGAGGCTCAGAAGAGAAACAGTTCTGAACTCCTTGGTGGCTATATTACTATATATATGGACATAATCGTCCATATAAATTTCACCTTTGCTGTTTCTATTCTGTGTTTGAAGATGACAGTCCAACTCGTACACCTCTACCTAGGAAATGCTTACTGACTTCACTAATAAAAATAAGACATAAACAAGTTGTGGTGCTCCTTTACAGAACCTGTGATGAATCTGGGGCATGGATTTTCTCCCACAAATAATCAAGCCAAGTACATTAGTGAGAGTGAGAAGTGCTTTGGATGAAGAAGAAATGTGAGAACAGAAGCCTGCAGTTGTATGATGGGGGTGATAGGCTTTAGATTTCAGGGAGCACTGTGAGTTATGTGTGAAAAATGGGAAGTATTTATCTCTTCCTAAACGTTTACCCATTTTTTTTGACTGCTAGAATAAGATTGGAAGGAGGCATGTGATTGCACTGCAGGGGCTTTTTAATGGATTCTGGAAAGACCAAATTAAAAAAAAATGGGGGGAAGAAAAGCTCCATTCCTTAATTTGAGCTAGTTTTATATAACATTTGTAATCTGCTAATTATCCCTGCCAAAGAAAACTTGTTCATTGTTTGTACAAGTACCCAGACATGTCTCTCTGCCTTCAGACCAAGCAAGTTGCAGGGGGCTCACTGTCCCCATAGCCCAGTAAAAGCAGTGTTTGTCAACACTGCAAGAGCCACATTCCAGCAAAGACCCAGTATGGCTTTCTCCATTGCACAGATAAACTAGTAGTTTCAAGGTAATGCTTTGAACACGTAATTGTGCATGCTGAGGAAGTGTGTTACTGTGTCAGAAGCATTCCTGCTTTGGGTAGCCTTGCAGTGGCCTGCTTTGGCAAAAATGACAATCCTCTGATTCAGTAGTCCTTCTTGTACATTTATGCTCTCTGGGCTAGTAAGCCAGCTCTGCTTTTTGCAGTTCTTTCTGTGTATGCTGCAGGTTTTTTGTTGCTGTTTTGATAATTGCAGAATGTACATTTTGCAAAGGTTTCTAGCTGCTGCTACCATCTGTCCTACACCGCACATAAAACATTGATTTTAATCAGCACTTGGTCTCTGCACCACAGGAGCCAGTGTGATGCTGATTCAGTACTGTTAAGGACAGCCTAGCAGGGGGTAGAGTGAGGTATTTTTGATGGTTTTTGTGGGGTTGGATTCAGAATGTGGACTATGTCAATCTTAAATCGTGTTTCTCTCTATCAGAGACTGGGATTGTGCTATTGGTAGTACAGGAGCACACATGAGTGAGCCTGGGAGTTAAATATTCATTGTTAGAAATAAATGGTGTTTGACATCCTCTGTAAAGATTTTCTCCTGAAGCTGTACTCCCCCTTGTTCTAAGGGGTCCCATCTGTACACATCATTGCCTTTTACAATGCTGAATTTAATTCATACCACGCTAAAAGTGCCCCTGAGAACAGTTGTCCCTGATGACTCCTTGCACTGAGTGACCTCTGTTCTGTCATTAAATTTATTTTTCTCTTCAGTACTTTTAATCTTTAGAGTGAAACATAAATGAATGCTTCAGAGCATGCAAGAAAATAAAAATCTTGGATCTGTTGGGTTAGCTCTTCATGTCACAATACCCAATAGATAAGTATGGTGTGGATTTGTCAGATCTCTCATTCACTTTAAGTCATAGCTTGTTTGTTTTGAACTTTGATGAGAATAGCACTGCCCTCTACTTACCTCAGGTGCATACCATGGAATACTTGATACAGCACTTTCCAAACAGATGGTGGTTTTTTGTTTTTTTTTTCTGTGCTTGAATGCAGTTTCTTCTCATTTTTCATCAATATTGCAGCATAAGGGAGCTCTCTCCTGATATAATTCTCCTTGGCTTCTATTGCTATAGTAGCCTTGAGGGGCCAGTTTGTGATTTCCAGTGTTACTTCTTTGGGCTTTCTATCTTAGCTGAATTCTCCACCACAAAGCTTTCTTGCAACTATGTTCTTAGCTGAAATACATTGCTCTGAATGAGTTGTTTTAAAAATATTTAGTTCTTACAGCAGTCCAGTGTGGCTCATTTCTCTCGGTTAAATAGTTGTGCATATTGCCACTGCTTCCAGCTTGTTTCAGAATCTGGGAAACCTGATTCCAAGAATCTAGAAAGATATCCTTTCAAGAAGATAAATGCTAATCAAATTGTTCAAAAGATATTTGAAAAGTACTGATTAAAACGTGCATCCTCTGAATGTTACCTTGATTTAATTAAGTCTATGAATAATAGGTCTCCGGCTGGTTGAATTTCTGCTTAATTAATGGAACTAAGACTACAAAGAATAAAAGATTAAATTTTACATCAGTCTTGAACTCAGCTGCTTCATAGCAAAAACTTGCATTGAGCCACTGAGAAGGAAGAGATAGAAGTGTGAACTACATATTTAGATGATCATTATTGAAACCTAATTATGTTTGGAGAGAGACAATTTCTTCGTCTCTCCTTATTTAATTATTTCTAACTTGTTTAACATTATAATATAAGGATTCCCTAAAGATTTCCACTGCAATTCATGTTGCCAGGCAGCTGGGCTAAGCATGTAGCTGGGAAGCAGAAGGAATGAAAGGAGCATGTCCTGGAATCTCATGGGACCTGCGTGAAATCTGTTGATCCTATGGATTGTTGAAAAGGAACTTATCAAATCAATCTATGTTTTTACCCCCCTGCCGACCAATAGAGCCTTCATTTAGGATGTTTTTGAAGTATCTTTTAAGGGTTATAGAGGGGCAGAAATGGTCATGCTGTAAAGCTGCTGATTTCCCTTTCTTTGCCCGGTGCTAGTTCCACCTCTCCTGGAGAGGCATTCATCTTAGAAAATACTTCTTTAATGTTTTTACTTCTGACCAGCTTTTTAGCAGATGTCTAAAGCTGTAGCCATACTGAAGGGTGAATGAGACCATGACTCTGAGTGGTTGGTCTTCTTATGTATTCCATATGGAAATGAGAAAAACATTTGAACATCAGTATTCTAGTGCTGACAACTGTAGCAAGAAGAGCTTAGCTTGTAAGAAGAGCAGGAGTGGTCTCTATGAACTCCTTGGAAGCCTGCAGTTCTGTCCTCATGAAAAACAAAGGAACCAAACAGAAACCTTTTGAGGAAAAATAACTGTCATATTCTGTTGTGCACAAGCTCAAGAATGAGAGGAAGTAGAGAGATGGTGGGCTAAGACAGACTTGTGAGATAAGTGGCAAAGAGTTAATTATTGTCTTGGACATACGTATGTCCAGTATATGTGTATTTTTATATATATATGTATCTATACTGGACAGCAAAAGGAATGAGATGCTCTGTATAACACATGAGACTGAAAAACAAGAAAATTATCAAACATGGCTAGTTCAAGTGTTTTTTCTCAATCCTAAAGCTTTATTACATTCTTTATAGGTAAAGTATACACCCAAACTCGGTCACAGCTGAATTCTTATTTCAGAAGCTACCCTACTGTTTCACCTGAATCATTGAGAATCACTGTTATATGGTACATGTTCATGTGGATGTTTGGTAAAGTGAAGTGACCTTTCACACTTACTGATACTTAAAGGAATTACTGCTCACTGAGATTTATATTTATTTATAATTCTGCATCATTATGCCCGTGATGTTTCTTTGGCTTGTTTGAATTATGAGACCCAAGATGGAAGGACAAAGATGAATTATTTCCATGCAATATTATTTCTTTCAGTCTTTGAGTTGGCTAGGTATAGGGCTGTACCATTTTATTCAGAAGCTCCTGTAAATTACACATTTCACTATTTTTTTTTCCCCAAATCTCTGCATTATTTACTTGAAATGTTGCCAGTAGAGTTTTATGCCAGTATAATGAAGTAAGAATCAGGTGTCTGTCCAAACTTTTTCCTGTTCCTTTGCAGAGGTGCTGCTGGGAAAGCCCCACTTTTTCAGACATTCTTACATATTCTGTATCCAATTAGTTTGCGTTCATGGATAGTTGTTATCCTTAATTTTTCCATGCTCAAATTTAATGATACCTTACAAAATACTAAAACATCAGAGAATGGCAAAATCTCTCATCTATGATGGTTCTCTCTTTGGGATACTGCCATGATTTTGTCTATTTCTGTCTCTATAGGTTAAAACAGGTAGAATCAGATTAAATAGTGTTGCACGTTCTGTTTTACTTTAGTACTTTTTTCGGTGGTCTGACTGAAGAATTTTGATCTCAAGGGGTACTTAGTTT
The DNA here is from genome assembly GCF_028554395.1 of Pezoporus wallicus. Classification (NCBI taxonomy): domain Eukaryota; kingdom Metazoa; phylum Chordata; class Aves; order Psittaciformes; family Psittacidae; genus Pezoporus; species Pezoporus wallicus. Next base: position 7,612,663 of record NW_026642342.1, read on the forward strand.
AACATTTACCCTCAGTCAATTTATTAATAAGAAATCAGTGGTTTTCTAAAATAAATGTATATATATTAAATTTTGTGCCTATAATGAGACCTTGGAGAGATTCTCGGCATCACAAAAACATTTTCTAACAACTGTGTTTGACATCAAACTGTGTTGATAAGCGCTCCTGCAGTGTTATTTTGAAGCTTCATACCCACATGTATTCTTGTGGGTAGGGCGACACAATGTCACAGTAGGGATAATATCTGGAGTTCATCTGGAAAATGAACTCTGTGAATGAGTCCTGGGACATTGAGTCTAGTCAGGAAGCTCCAGCTCTGGTGTGAGTGGAAACCAGATATATTTTAGCACCTTTGGTTAATATTGGCTGTTGTTGAAATGATCTGAAGTGATCTTTAAGTTGAATGCAACAAGTAAAATGTTTTTAGAACAGGTTCACATGACCTAAAGAGAATTACTGTCTTCCCATCAGGGAAAAAAAAAAACCAAATTAAATAAAACTTTTAATAAAATCAAAATTTCACCGTAAAAAAATGTCAGTTTTGCAAAAACTGCAGTGAAACTTGGTAGTGTAGTACTCTTGAAACATTCCTTTCTCCAGCTTGTTCTTACAGAAAACTAATTTAGATTACCCAGACTTTGAGTTTGGTGATTAAAAACTGATCCTCTTTTTCTGTCGTTCTTTGGAAAGTGGAGGGAGTTTTCTCTGTACAGCGATGGGAGGCAGAGTCTGTGTGGTCTCTGGAGAGGGGTCCTACATGGATGTGATATGCCATTGTCCAAAGCAGGAACCATTTAACCCCCAAAGCTCCCTGGATGTATTTTGTCTATATATTTCTAATCCAAGGTGTAACGTAAGGATATAATTAAGTAATATGATATAATTAATCAGCAAAATTCCCTTTTGAGTCTTGAGATGTCCTTCCCTCTACTTCACAGTTCAGTTCTGTCATCTTGTTTTGTGCAGTGCTTTGCCATGCAGGCATTCCTGTGAAGGAGTAGGGTTGCATACGTCAAAGAGCACTCCACCTCAGCAAAGGTGACAGAATCAGGCTTCCTGTGAGTTCACTTCAGTTGCGATCAATCTGTTAAATAAAATTGTAACTGTGGAGGGAACAAGGATTTAGGTAGGAATCAAAACTTTTACAAGTGCCTCAGCTCTTGTAGAGAGCAGAGTTTAATGTTTTCGGTGGGAAGGTCCCCCACTTTATGTCCCTAAGCGTGTACCTCAGCTGGTTGTGAAGATAACACATCTCTAATTGTTAGTGGTTGTCCTCCTTTCAGGATTAGCTGTTATAAGAGCTCAGTTTATTCTTCAGTTTGATGTAATATGTTCATTCTATGTCCAACTCATGAGTCTGGTAACGTACAGCAACGATTCATTAAAATCATAATTTTTCATCATGTTTATTGAACTACTGTTGTTTTCCATACTGAGGGAATATACTTAGCCACTATTGGGAGAGGATTTGTTACTCTGATTAAATAGGCACATGTATGAAGCTTATAGTCTTACTAGGAATGCATAACAGGTTAAGAAGCAAGCTCTTTTAAGGGCTGATATCTCTGACAGCAGTAACCTTTCCTTTACAGTGTGATCTCCTTTTGACCAAATTAAAATGTCAAAAAAGAACATATCCACAGATGAGGGGCCACGGGTCATGCAAACTACAGCTAACTTTGTCTTAACATACATGAGAAACAATTTTCACTATTTTATCTCAGCATTTTCAGTAGACTGTTTATTACTTCTTCTAATTGATAAGAATAGCATTTCTCCCTCTTATTTCTCTGACAGAATTAGCTGTCACTTTCCATAAAGAAAGATTATTTGTATTTATTGAATACATTGTGTATAATCAGAACATCTATACATAGCTAAATGAAAAATAGGTTTATCTGTAAAAATAAAATATCTTACGTATGCCATGCAAGACTAAAATCACTATTTTGATGTGTTTAATATGCACAAAATGCATTCACTTTGAAACACTGGAATGTCATACAGTAAAAAAAAGGAAGCATTCAGGAACTTAGTTTTATTTTGCAGTTTACAGTAGTGATTTAGTGTAATGTGTAATACATAAGATGCTTGCTTTCCTCAGAAACAGAGCAAGCGTTGAGAGTCTAATGGCTTCAAAGCCTGCCATAATTGCAGTGCTTGTTTATTTTGTTCCAGTGCTGCAGCAAGAGAATGTTTTAAAGAAAACGGGGCTGATGGTTTTCTCCTCAGAAAGCACCATCTAGTGGAACTTCATCATAAAATAAATAAAAAGGCTTGAAAGGAGAGAAGATGCTGGCTGCACAAGTTACAGTGTTGACTCGTGGGGTTAGTGTAATAAAAAGATTTCCTTGGCACTCTGAGTAACAGGTTCACATATGTGAACCACATATGTGAATTCTGAATGTTTTGAATCATCTCTCACCATTGTTTGGTTTTGATATCTTGCGTTCTAATCTGAGATATAGGGCAGAAATGTTTCCTTGTTATCAAATGCTTGTGAAATGACTATTTCATACAGAGTGTAAGAGAGAAATTGCTTCATTCAGCAGGCAGGATGCTGTAGTAAAATCTTGTCTGTTTTTTCCTATGTATTCTTGTTCTTTTCACAATGTTAAAGCCATTTTTTAGATCTAGTTTGTTATTTGGTTGTTTATGCTTGAATCTAAATTCATTTCATCTGTCATGCAGCACACAGTTCAGTGACCAGGTCTACACCAAGCCTCTAGGGTAGCCTGGATTCTTTGGCAATAGCAAACCTCAGATGAGTAGTGCCCCAGACTTGTGTGATTCAGGAAAAAGCCTAAATTCTGATGGGATGAAAATGAGCAGAACTAGCTCATTTTCATCAAGAAAGAAGATGGTTCTTTCCTTACAGCTGATATGCTTGTGGTTAGGACTGCATGAAGGGACACCTGGCTTCTCTCCACTGTCCTAATAAGCATTTTAAATGTGTTCCATCAAAACATTTCTTACAGACTGAGAGTTTCAACAGAGACTGACAAGAAACACTTGCCATTGTATTCCCTCTAGCCCAGGGATTAGAATAGCCTCACTGATGTGGTTTAAAGCTGTTTATCATGTTATCATGTTCTAGCTAGTAAGGCAGGCAGCCAACTTTCTGCTGACAGGACCAGTAGATCGTGTTAATGATTCTTGAAGTTGCAGACACTCAGAGTCCTCTTAGCTCAGTGGAAGCTCTAGATCTAAATCTCTCCATGAATTGCTGATCTATAAAGTATGTACTGGTGACTGCTGTAAGGAAAATGTCTTGGGCGTGGTATAGCAAACGTGACATATACTTGCCTCCCTTGGCAAAATGACGGAGTTCAATTTGAGGGTTAGCTGGAAGGAGGATGGAGTAGTATTTAGCTTGTCTGATGTTTTTGAATCTGTAGTGTTTAATATATAGGAAAATTTTAAATTCTAGTCCCTGGAGAGCAAACACACATGTAACAATTATCAAATATTTGATCCAAAACCCATGGGAGTCTAGGAGACATTTCCAGTAACTCCACTGAGACTTTTGGATCTGTCTAGAAGTAATCTATTTGATTAATAAAGTAAAGCTTGTTCTGAAGAAATTAAAGGCCCTTAAATAAACAAGTGGCTAATAGCTGAGGCAGCTTTAGGATTAGGATTAGTAAATTAATATCTTTTAAAGTTGAAATAAACTCTAAAGGTTTAGAGAAACACTTTTCATATGTGATAAAATTTTGGCTGTGGAGAAGAAGGATGAAACAAACTGACTGATGTCCTATGGGTCCTTAAAAAAATTCCAACAAAATAAACAAGGGCCAGAAAGAAATTAAATGTAATGGTTTGAGAACTGGAGGCAGTAGGGATGGTATAGAAATCATCTGGATGATGGCAAAAATTCTGTACAGTGACTTAAGGTTGGAATTTAATGGGAGCAGTGAAATTTGAATTTACTACAGACACTAATAGTAGATCAATTATGATTGTTACCTTTACTGTGATAGCTATTACTTTAGAATAATGTAGTTTTTACTCTAAAGCAGACCTAGGGAAAAACTTCAGATGCATTAAGTATGTAAAAAAAAAAGGTTGAAAAAAACATGTGAAAGCAACTTGGATTGGTTTAGACCAGGTCAGGTTTTGGAGCCATTCCTAAAACATTAATCTTGCGAAATACACCTTGCCTGTTTACAAAATTGGTGAGTTGATCACAGCTCTCCCAACACAAACCAACTTTCTTAATGCTCCAGTTGCATAAATCAACAGTTGATACCAGAATCATAGATGTCTTTTTGAATTGCATGTTAAGTTTTCAAGTTAGTGGAAAAATCTTAGGAAAGCATGGACTTAATATACTTAGAACTCAGAAGTTATCTGAAATACATGCCAAAATACCTCACTGTATTTAGGACAGTTTAGTGGTTTTGTATCTGGGTTAATGCTACTAGAATGGGGAGGATGGTGAGTGCAGAGACAAATAGAAGAAATAGCATGTTACACCTTGTTTTCTGCTTGCATTGAAGCCACATTCTTGGGGTTTATCTTGAGGCTGCAGGTGAATTTTAGATATATTGTGACTTACTACACATATAAACACACTATATGCATGTACATGTCATTATATATGCATATGGACATTTATATGTTGATTATCAGTGTTCTTTGATGCTTAGACCTATAAAACTTTCCCAGAGGAATGGACCACTGAGTTGAAAATTTAAGTCTGCTGAGAGCAAATGTAGTTTGTAGTTAGATTTTGCAGTCCTAGAAATAGCCCATGGACCTGCAGGCACTGGGCGCCTGGATTAAGAACTGCAGTTTTGAAATAAATCGTAGAATCACTGAATGGTTTGTGTTGAAAGGGACCTTAAAGCTCATTCTGTTCTAACCCCTTACCACAGGCGGGGACACCTTCCACTAGAGCAGGTTATTCCAAGCCCCTTACAACCTGGCCTTGAACACTGCCAGGGATGGGGCAGCCACAGCTTCTCGGGGCACCCCGTGCCAGAGCTTCAGCACTCTCACAGTAAAGGATTTCTTCCTAATGTCTAACCTAAATTACGCCTTGTCCTATCACTACAGTCCCTGATGAAGAGTCCCTCTCCAGCATCCCTCACGGGCTGCTGGTACTGGAAAGATGCCACATGTATGAATACGTGCATTTACATGATACGAGCACCAGATGGCAATAGAAGGACATTGGAAACGTCGCCGTGCCATTCAGCTTTTAATTCAGTGTAAGAAGAAAATGAAGGACAATAGAACTGCTTTGATCCTGTTGTTTGAAAATGTTGATTAGTAGGAACAGATATTCTGCCCAATGAAGCATGATTTTCTATTGAGGAAAGGCCAGGATTTCATGGAAAGTAAGTTCTGAGAGATGCCAATTAGAAATTGCCTCAGACATGGATTTAATTCTGCAGATGCAAAACTAAACTTTGTAGTACATAAGTAGCTCTATGAATATTAGGTGAGCTTATAGCCCTTTCGTATTAGCCACAGACTCAGGAAAACATGAAACCAAAGCAAACACGTGCTCTTCATGGGAGTACAGTGAAGAGCTGCCTCAGCTGGCACTGCCCAGGCTGTGCAAGAAAAGTGGCGCAGCATGGAAAGGGGCACCTGGCCAGTTATGGGAGCAGCGGATATTAGTGTGGGAGCACCATTAATTTCACCAGTACATTTCTGGTTGATAGTATAGGTGTACTCAGTGCTTAGGAAATTTAGTTGTCTCATCAGCCCAAGGGATGACTATGTTTTGCAGAGGTGCTTTTGCAGACTGCTATGCGAAGGCGCTGGCAACACGTGAGTCACGGGCATACCTGTCTCTGGCATTAGTCAAGTTGCAATCCTAACTCATAAAAGCCTGTTGTTGGAAAAGAGTGTTAAATGTGAACTGGGCAACAACCACAGAAATTAAAATCTGAACGAAGGTATGCTTGTAACTGATTGGGTTTAATTTTGCAGTTCTGAGTGAATGTGACCTACTCTCTGGAGCCTTACTGAATTTTATTTCTAAAGTGACATAGAGCTTGCAAAGATGAGAGGCAGTGGATCCAGCAATGAGTGTATAGTTCTGAAAGTGGGACTCCAAATATAGCTCTTTTTTGTTTCCTGTTGAAGCTTCTCTCCAGGATAGCCTCAGAGTTAGTTTGCATAGGAGCATCTATTTAAAGCCATTTTATCAGTTAAAATGCCAATTGTTGTCTTGTTCTGAACCAGTAAAAAGGCGTTTAACTCTACTGTGTTGGCTTTTACACAAGATGTTTTATTTGTGTGCTTAGGTGCTTCTTCACTCAGCAAGATGCTTTCTGCCTGTGAAAGTCTGAAAAAGCCAAAGTGACACTTGCTAAGTTACTCTCATCAGTCAGTTGAAAATAATTTTCTCATTCAATATTGTTCTTACTGCTTTTTTCTTACAAGGGATACTTCCTTGTGTTACTTAAAGAAGTGCAAAAGTTGTTGACAACCTCATCTAATTTTTGACTCAGCTGAAATGATTTTCCCCTCAGAGGTCTCTCTGTGGGATCTCAAACTGAGAGTGAAGAAATGTTTTTCTGTTTATCAAAATGTGTTGCAGCTGCAAGTTTTAGTCACATCCAGGGTAAGGATTATTAGCCTGTTATTTTTTTAAATATTCTAAAAGTAACCAGATAGCTCTCCAGGCCTATGAGCTAAAAGCAAAATGAAGTTGGGGCTGTTCAGCCTAGAGAAGAGAAGCTGCATGGAGACCTCAGAGCAGCCTTCCAGTATCTGAGGGGGCCCTACAAGGATACCAGAGGGGGACTCTTCATCAGATACTGTAGTGACAGGACACAGGGGAATGGGTTTAAACTTAAACAGGGGAAGTTCAGGTTAGATATAAGGAAGAATTTATTTACTGTGAGAGTGGTGAGACACTGGCACAGGGATCCCAAAGAAGTGGTGAATGCTCCTTCCCTGGCAGTGTTCAAGGTCTGGTTGGATGGGGCTTGGAGTGACATGGTCTAGTGGAAGGTATCCCTGCCCATGGCAGGGGGGTTGGAACTAGATGATCTTGAGCATCTTTCCAACCCTAACCATTCTATGATTCTATGATCTTGAATCTTGACAATGAATCATTACAGTATATTTCAAAACCCATAGTCATACACTGATGTTTGCGTTTGTATGCATGGAAATAAAAACACCCATAAACACTTCTCGATGTCGACAGTAATGTGAAAAAGTCTGCAGTCTGCAATATGTTAAAATAGAACTGGTAGCTACTTAATTGGTAGCATCTTTTCAAAGGAGACATCTGGGTGCAGTAGAAAGCTTGAATCTATAGCAGCATTTAAGACTTCTGGTTTAGTTAACAGATGGCAGACAGGAAGCTGTAAGAGAGTAAGACTGAATTAAAATGCCTATAACCCATTTTGTTTCCTCTAATAATCTGGAAGACCTTGGTAGAGGTCTGAAAGCTCATTTGATTGCAGTAAGATGAGGTGTTATATTCTCTAAGGCACAAAAGGGAAGCCATTTTTCAGTATGTCACAACAGTAATATTAAGCAGCAAATAACAAGGCAAACTCTGAATTTAGCTACTGCTGTACAGTTTATGTATGACACTCTCCACTTTTCACAAAGCTCTTTTTCTGGCTGAACGTCAAACTGTAGGGAATTGAATCTCTCATTTACTCACCGACCTACTACTTAATTGCATTGATAGAGTGAGAAAGTGAAATCCTTTTCCTTCCTTTCCATTATAACGAATATCTTCTTTACTCAGAGGAAGGAAGTGCCTGACTTCTGATCTCCAGTGAACCATTCCCTTCAACTGAGTTTTCTAATTAAACAGTCAGATTTAGTACATAAGGAATAAGAAAAAAACAGATGGAAGAACCCCTTAGCTTTTTTAAAAAAATCAAGTGCTCCATGTTAGTTTTGCTTGAAACTGCTCTACAGTCATCATTTTTCATTTTCTTCCTGACATTAATTTTTCTAGATTGTACTGGCAAATGAACTGCATCAGCATGTAAACGCCACTTTCAGCTCACACAAGAATAGATTTTCTTTCCTTAAAGCCATAAGAAAATTGTACCAAAAAGTGGAGTGGGGGACAACAGTCTTTCTAACTGGAAAGTATATATGTGGTCTGCTTCTGTCCATTTATATATCTTTAGAAAATCTGTTTGGGGAGAAAAATAGAAATCTGAATGGGGAGAAGGAAGAGAGTCAGATTTGATGCTCAGTTCTCTATTTCCATGTTGATTAATCATACCATTTTCACTCTTTATAGTACAGGCAAAGCTGGGTCTATAAATTGGTCTATAAATGGTCAAAGGCTTATTATTTTCTGATCCCACTGCTGTTAGAAATATCTATCCTCTTTGTGGCATTCTCAAAAAATGTATGCTGGGGATCTTTGGTAATCTTTACTAAATGTGATAAACTGACTTTAATTAGAAGAGCAGAAAGGAAATCCCATTATTATGGAATCATTCCGTAGCTAGTGCCATTGTTTGAACAGTGAAGAGAAGTTATGCTGCTATTTAGGGAAGATCTTTTGATGAAAAGGGGCTATTTCTGCAGTGCTCTACTCAACAGCTTCCCCAATTCCCGATTCTCATCACTGCCTCTTGTAATCTGTCTTTATATTTACTGTATATGGTTAATCTGCAACAACAAGGGTTATTTTGCTGCCTCACCAAAATTTTATTCTCTGTTTTGTATTTAGTTCTACATTAACATGTCTACAGTTCTGGGAGATTTCATGGACTTGTTAGATGTTAAGAAAGGACATTTAAACAAAAAAGTTATAACAAAATAATTCAGTATAAATCCCGGGGAGAGGAGAAAAAACAGAGATGGACAAATAAGCATTTCATATAACAGGATTACATACAGTGTTGTTGCAGGTCGAACTACTCTCTGCTTTTGAGTTTAACTCTAGGTTATATCTGTACAGTATGATGAAGGCAAGCTAACATGCTTACAAAAGCACACAGGAGACTCTCATTTTTACTTTGTTAAATGGGGCTGGAACCAGATGGTCTTAAGGTCCTTTCCAACCCAAAGCATTCTGTGATTCTATGATGTGCTTGCAACCTGAATTTACAGGGTCCTTTTTTTTTTTAAAAAAAATTCATTTAGAAGATTACCTTGGCGTTATTCTGTCAATGTGACAAACTGAAAAGTTTCTGTAAACGTTGGCTGGTCACATCATGATCATCTTGATTAATAGATACATTCATTTTACAGATGGAAGTTTGAAACACATTAAACAGCTTTCCTGAGGTTCCATTATACATTGCAGAGCTGGGCAAATAGTCTTTTATGTATGTAATAGCTGTTCATTTCTCACAGTATGTATCTCTCATTTTAAACACTTCAAATGATGACAGGAGCTTTGACATTATAATTATGAAATCATTTAAGTATCCCGAAAAGCGTGTTGATACGGATTTACAGAAGCCTTTTGGATGCAAGAATAAGGATGGAATTACAGCACTTCACAGAAATTTTGTTAGGTTTCCTCTTTTTTTTCTGTTTAGCTTTAAACTTTGGTGCAAAAAGTCATCACTTTATAACAGCTGTACCCACGATCATAATGGATCATGGTGTTTATGAACCACAGCAATATGACTCTGCATATGCACTCTCAGCCTTGTTATTCTAATAGTTTTAAATAAGAAGTTATTTGCATGGTTGTATTTTTTTTGGTTAAGTATCTAAAAGCAAAGGTGTAAAGGTATAGAATACATACTGGATATGTTTACTTAATCACCATTGAAAAAGAAAGGTAAAAAGAAACACTCTTCAAGTCCTCAGAGAGAACTTTATTACTGCTTAACCTGTTAAAATGAATAATTATTTTGTAAACTTTAAAGGTATTATACTAACAGAACATATGTTCAGTGTTCAAAGTAGATAATGACAAATTCATACATGGGATGAAAATTCTCATTGCTTGCCTCTGAAGCAGCACAGTTTACCAGACAAATAGGTGAAGAAAGATTAACCTTTTGGTATCTGGAAAAACTCCAGATTTTTCCTCCATATTTTTCTTGGTGATTCCTCTATTTGCACTTAGAATATGTTAGTTAACAGCTCAGGGTTGTAGTACTCAAAATAAATATGAGCTTATTTATACAATACCAAAGTAGTATCTCTAGGAACACAGCTACTCTACAGGAGTATTGGTAACAGAAAAAAACAAGATGGTCTTGTTGATGAGGAAGGTGAATTGTGGTGAAACTCACACATTTAGGTACACATTTAGGCTACATTGCTTTCTTGGACATAGCAAATCAAAATAGAGCAAGGTGGACAGGCATCTTGCACTGGGACTTGTAGTCTTTGTAGCTCCCTGCCAAGCTCGGGACCTGGAGCAGACCTTTATACAGGAATTCCCTCTAATAAGCACAGGCCAGTGTCTCTTGTACAAGGAGAGATCTACTGTGATGTAGCCTTTGATCCTCAGCAATGCCTGAAGTGTCACTATGAGAAGCAGCCAGAAGTTAGCTCTACACTTGAGAATTACACTGTGAATTTTCCTCCAGAGCAGAAAGTCATAGCAGATCTTCCTTGTGAAACTGTTTATTCCTCTTTTTAACCTGTTTTCATGCCTTAGGATAATAAGAGAGTCTAATTGCATAGTGTTTTAAAAATCAGCTCTTCCCTTATGTGGTTTTTTTGTTAGTCATAAACGCATTGGTTTCCAGATACTTGGTCTTAATATTTGACACATTTCTGACAAGCTCAATTATAAATGGAGTGTAATCAGAGCCTTGGAAGGGGAACAAGGTATTGCTATGAGCTGGGATGGATAAAAAAGTGACTTGAAAGGATGTTTTACCGTCTGTTTGCTTTAAAGTCTGATGACAATTATGCATTACTTCCATCATAAGTAGTATCTGGAGTGTGCATGTACATCTTTGTTAAGCAGAGCAACATAATCAAACATTTTTGAATATCTGGAGGTGAAAAATGTACTCTAGCTGCTGTGACTTGTAATTTCTTGAAATTTCATCCCTTACAACAGGGGAAACTGATCTTGGATGTTCTAAGCATCTCTTTGATTCTGAAATGTTTGCTGATAAATGAAGGAAATGGGGAAAGGTTGGTTTGAGTGTTTGATTTTTAGTTTTTGTCAGGTCTTTTTCATTCCAGGAGCTTCCTGGTCTGTTATTTTACCTTCCTTTGGGAACTCTGAGGTGTTTAGAAGGAAAATAACAAATGATGCAATTTCTGAGTCCAAGATTTTTACAGAGAATATTAAATACATGATAAACTGAACAACATTCTCAGTTGTTCAGTGTTAGTATGGTTATCGTTCTCATTATATTACATGATCAATAACATCACTCCACACATCACAGTGACATTAATTTGCCATTTCCATTGATGAAATACTTGCTAACCTAGCTTTTTGTTTGACCAGGACTATTGAGGAGAAGAGGAAAATATTCCATCATAAATTCTGTATTTTGTAGCCACTCTCTTTTATGTGTTCCACAGATTAATTGTATAATAGGATGAGAAGCAAATTGAAAAATAAGCAAGAAGAATATATTAAGACACAGGAAGTCAGAATAATGTATCCTGGAGCTAAATTAACAGTGTAAAACCAACACTACATTGATAGTACCTGAGAGTAGTGTATGTGCTAGGAAAAATTATATTGCCATATGCCTTGATTACCATCTGCTTCATTTTAATTAATTTCCTTAATTGGAGAACAATGCATTTTGGAATTATGCATGGAAACACCACTGGCTATTGCAGTCTTTCTCTGCTGCACTAACTCTCCTGGTAGACCCACTGCCTGTCTCATTTATAAAGTCTCATCTCAGTGAACACAGGCTGCTTGGCAGACTCTTGACAATTACTCAAATTAATCACATGTGAAGAAACATTCCAAACTTGTAATTCAGGTGCAGTAAAATTCGAACTGTGAATAACTCAGATCATACAGATAGAAGAGTGAAACCTCCACTAGAAACGCGATTAGAAAACAATACAGCTGAAGCTAGAATAAAATGTAAAGTGAAATGTACCATCTGAATAAGTGCTTTGGAGATAATGGCTTTGACCACAAGAGTGGAAATTAATCTCCTTACTCTAGACCAAAATGTAATATAAAATTAACTTATTAGGTAAATAATAAAATATTTAAGCCACACAATCAAAACATCAATCCCAGAAACACAAATTTACTCTACTTGTAGTTCTGTTGAGATCCAACTTAGTTAAGGACAAAATAAAATTGGCTCAGTGATTTAAACTAGAATTGCTTGACATTAATGTCCCTCTTTTTTGCAGACTAATGGAATAAATCCATCAAGATATGCCGGTCTTGTGGCTTAATCTTCTTTTGGATATAGTCCATCACAATTCAGCAAGGTACCCTTTGATAGATTTCTATTTCTCTGGCTGAAGCTTGAGAGTGTCCTGAATAAGTGTAAGGAGGCTTGGCTCTTATCTGACTTATCACCTGCCTCATTTTTGCAAGATTTTCTATGCCAGCTATTTCAGTTTTTATGAAATGGGATCACATTCAGCGTTATTACCTGAAACCATCTTCAAGGGCAAACTGTGAGAATTGGACAGGGCCTGGGTTGGGAAGAGGGAACAGTGGTTCAAAGGTAAAGAACTGCAAGGGTTTTCAGTTCACCTAGAAGGAAAGTAGCTTGCAGCACTGCAGCCAAATACTGCCCTTATGAACATATACTATCTAGTATATATCTGTATGTTCTTTGAGATCAGATTTGTTAAGTGACACATTTCTGGGAGTTTGAAAGGTGCAAAAGAACACAAAAAGAAGGACCTCAGTTCGTGTTCTTCATTTGCAGATTTGAGTATCTGTTGATACGTGATTTGAAAGGTCAGTCTGGCACAGAACTCGGCACTACTTTTTCTGTGCATTTGACCAATACTTCACTGGACACAAGAACAAGTTTCCATGCATGATTTTGATCCTTCATTCTGTAATACCATGATTAACAAGACTTGCACAGAATAGGGTTAACTCGGGTAGGAAATAGAGGAAAATAGGTCAAGTTGCAGCATATGCAATGGCTGGAAGAAGTATCAGAAAAGCAAATCCAGAAAAGTAGTCAGCCAAAAGGCAACTAAAAAGGCCTTAATTTCCAGGGCAAGTCTGAACTTGCGAGGAACTGCAAAACTGGCGAATGCCTGCACACACCAAGAGAGGAGGAGAGAGGATTGATTACTTTGTTCTGCAGTTGTGTCCCTGCATGAGATAGGTACTGCTGCAAGAGGTGACCTGTTAGGTGGTTGCTGTGTTGAAACAGCAAACTGTGTACTAAGTGTTTTTTCCTACATATGCTTGTTACTAAAAGAGAAAAAATCCCAAACAAAAACACAATAGAAAAAATATCTCCAAAGCATTCTTAGGATCACGAACTCTTGTTGCTTAGGTGCAATGTGTTTGGAGGCTTTCCATATAATTCTTGTGCAGGTTTGAATTTCTCTGCAGGTATTTTATTGTCTTCATGATATGAGGTGCATGCATTTGTTTTAAAGCAAGTTTAATCAAAGAAAAGTGATGCTTATTTTGACTCTTGGTGTGCTTTTTGTACTACTCTCAGATGGTAAAGGATTTCATTAATCTGCTAAGCATCTGTTTGCCAGTGGTGCTAATCATTGAGTATCATTCCTTTTAGGAGCTTGAATGGAGCTCTTTGAATGTGTTAAGATGTTTTCCATATCAGGAAAGCTACAAGGGTATAGAAAAGAAGATGGGGACATAGGGAGAAGAACCAATTTGTCTCAGAAACAGCCAGCTGGGCTGGGGTTTTGTGATGTTCTCTGATAATCCAGTTACACAATTTGACAGTCCTGTCTGTGCTTTAATGAATATATTTAACTTCTCTTATCATGCATTAAATGCCAAGGCCAAACCTGGACCTCCAGTTTAGAGGATTCTTGTCACGTGAGGCAAAAAAGCAAGGTTTCCCAGAGGATAGATATTGTAAAATGATAGTGTTGGCACATATTTCTCACTTTATCTAAATTGAAGAGATTGCCTTATTGAAGTTAGCTCCATGTAATAATTTTGCTGTAATACATGCATGAGAACTCTTACCTGTAAATTGCATGTCCAGGAGCACTGGAAACAACACATAGAACATTGAAGACGATGATGTAATTTGTATGAACCTATGTGACCATGTATAAAATAGATACCGATAAGCTAGTAAGTATGCTGAAAAGACCTAACATATAGACATTTCAGGGAGGTTGTGGAGTCTCCTTCCCTGGAGACATTCAAAACCCGCCTGGACACATTCCTGTGTAACATTATCTAGGTGTTCCTGCTCCGGCAGGGGGATTGGACTAGATGATCTTTCGAGGTCCCTTCCAATCTCTAGCATACTGTGTGATAGACATGATGATGGAATGAAATTTTTCACATAGCTTTTAAAATAAAAAAAAAGAGACATTTGTTTTCAAAAAATGTCTTCGTGAAAATATTCCAGTCCCTCTTGTGCCCTCATTTTCCAGGATAACACTGGCCCTTGCTAAAGTAGTATTCTGTTTGATTCACCATCAAAAGGAAATTTTTAAAGGAGTAAATTCAGGCATAGTTTCCGTAGCAGATACTAGAACAACCTGTGGGACTGACTTATAGCCAAGGACAGAGCTGGGAAGATTTGCACAAGTATCTAGAGGATGAGGTCTCTTGTTAATCTGAGCTTGGTAAGGAACATGTGGAAGGTAACGGGGTTGTGTTATACCCATGAGTGTCACATATATATCTGGTGCATTAAACGATCTTGGTGCCTGTTGTTTCAAGTTTTGGGTTAACAACGTAGTTGCAGCCAAACCTTGTGAGCAATAGGATATCCACCCTTGAGCTGGTATGGATACTGTGCAATAGCAATGACTTCTTCAAAAAGCTGTACCTTATTGTGGCTTTTTAAGAGAAATATAAACAGCATTGGCACATATATTAACAATTCCCTGCAGAGAGTAGCAGTCAACATAAACATCTTACTTGAAGATGCAAAGATGAAAATAAGGCTGTTGGAAAACTGTGTAACATTGATAAACTTCACACTTCTGAGAAGACAGTCGCTAGTTTATTAACATGCAGTAACTTTGATTAAATATATTTATTTTATCTCATTAAAACCAAATAGATCAATAACCTTGTATTTCAGTTCCGTAGCTGCACAGGAAGATATGTATTTGAACTGTGGTTAATTAAATGCATTTAGTGATTAGTTAAATGTATTTAATCAATCATTAATACTTATTTGTTAAAAACCCCTAATCACATCACAGACTTCAGAATAAACCCTTTTTAGAGACATCAGCTTGAGTTTGCTCCATGTTTCTTCAGGTTTCATTACTGAACCCAATGAAGTTGCTTAATATCATCTTGAGTATTTTATTACAGCTGCCCTGTAAAGTATATCCAGGTTTTCCCTTTGTGGCTGTTCACGAAGGAGGTACTTGAAGGCTTACAGGCAAATAATGACTTCTTTTTATGTGAACTTTTTCATTTTTAATTAGTGACTAGAAACTCACTACTACATTGTTCCAGGGTTCCCTGGCAGCTGTTACCAACCCTCCATCCCATAAATGTTCTAACACTATTGTTCACATAAATAATGGTGACATTTTTTTCAAAGTGGGAGACCTAACTCCCTATTAAAATTACTCTACAATGGTCAGGTAATAATAATAAGAACTCTTTTATGTAATTCTTCTGTATCTGAAGTATAGAAACCAACTCAAGACAGTTTTATTATCCTGTTCTAATTATGTGCCTTACACATCACCAAGAAAGAAGTAGGAAGTTAATCACTATCTCTTACCATATACTGACTTGCAGTGTACATTATGATACACGTGTGTTATACACAAATTAAGAAGGCTTTAATGAGACTCTTAGCTGATATTTAAATGTTTCAGTCACAGTAAATGTCACATTTGACTACTACCGAGAATGTAACTTCCAATTATTTGATACCATTTAAACCATAAAATTAAAGTATTTGAGAAATGTATCATTCCTCCAGTTTTGTTGAAAACAGTCCATCTCCTCCGTGTGGAGGAAAGCTTCCTGGGATGTTCCCTGTCATTCTCTGAGCACATGCTCTTGCAGATTCACAGGTTCTGAACCAGCATGTCACAACTGCTGGCTGTAGGTGGGAGTCATGCCTCCCATGCTGTCTGTGCTTTGGCGTTTTCTTGGTAGGCGCAGGAACACTGAGGTTCCCCAGTTCTGGTATCAGAGAGTGTCAAAACTTTGTTACTCCAGCTCCCTTACTTGCTCTGTGCCTCCTGAGCCTACGCAGCGCAGCTGAGTAAGTGCTTGATGGGATTGTGTCTGGCACCAGTAGTCAGAGACTCACATTATCTTACCCTGGTGTGATGTCCTATATATATATGGGAACAGAAGGAAAGTTTTAAATCTACCTACACTACATTTATTAGCAGAAACCTTTCCACTTGCTATTCTGCACTGTCAAGATGTACCAGGCCTGGATATCCACATCAGGAAAAGAGTTTTCTCTGGGAAGGCAGGAAACCTCAATGTTTTATACAGTCTGTGATCATATTTCTGTTCCGAGGCATTCTTACACTTGTTTTATCAATGTGTTGCTAAGGGCTATTTCATGTGACTTTCAAATGCAAGCATCCTACACAAAACTATAAATAAAATGGGCAGAAAGTTATGTGTGGGATTACACTTCTGATAGCAGTAGCAGTCTTCATCAGAAAAAAGGGAATAAGTGAATTTAAGGGAGCAGCAGTTAGTTTAGGTGGTTTAAGTTAGCATACTGGTTGTAAATTGATACTGTCTCTGCTTCCAGTCTACTAATACTTTAATTTAGAAATGTAGCCTATAAGCATGCTGTGTGTGACAAACTAGTCAAGTCCTTGCTATGTTATGAATAAATACTCAGATTGAGACTCACACCTTTCTGGATTTGAAGAAGGAGGCAGACAACAGAATCCAACAATGGTGGCATGTTCCATGCAGGAAATGGCTTTTTTGATGGTGTTTCATGGAATATACAACTTTTTTACTTTCATGTGACAATTGTTTTGGTGCAGTTTTGAACAGAATCCTGCCCGTCTTCTGCTAATGATTGATTGGAGGCCAGATAAGTGTACTGCAGGAGGAGGTTAGTCCTGATCTGTTTTCTGGGTGGTCTTGAAGCAGCAATCTGTTGTTTAGAGCCATTATAATTTCAGTGCTCTGTGAAGCGTGGTGGGTGAATTTCTTGTCAGATGGGTTTGCGCAATTACCCAAACCATGCTAACCTTGACAGCAAAACTCTGAATAAATGCCTCTACACTCTTTTTTTGGTATTACAGGCCTGCCAGCTGTAAGGGTGTAGTAACATACTTGCCGGTGCATCTTCAGGAGAACTGATCTCCTGGGATTTAAGCTGAAAAGGATGATTACAGACTGGCTGTGTTTTAAATGGCGTGATTCTGAAGTATCTTCCAACATCTTGCAACAATCAGAATATTGTTAATTCACGTTTTTATCTCATAGTGCCTTGGGGTTTGTTTCTAAGGCCAATGTCTTTCAAAGGTTTGCTGTCAAACTATTTAAGTTTCATTTCTCTGAGATAAAACTCAAGGGTAGACTGTAAGAGATCTAGATTTCTGGAGAGCAAAAAGTAATGAATTGTGTGCAAAATGGCACTGGTACTTCTTCACCCTTCCCTTTGCAGTTTCACTCTGGAGGTTACTTCAGTTGCCTGAAACTATTCCAATATCAAAAATGAGGAAGCCTTTCCAGCCTGGAAAGTGTATGTTATTCCATGTCAACAACAGAAGAAAGTGGATTGACATGATTAGCTGTATTTTGTGTCCAGCAAGAGTTTGCCAGGAAGATGGAGAATGTTATTGGTGACCAATTTTCTTTTTGAAAGCCTAGGATGGCAAAAGTCTCTTTAGAGCTGATTTGTAGGAACATAGAGGCACTGAACCTTCTTTTAGATGCCAGTATTTAGATGTCACTGGCATTCACAAAAACTCTACTCTGGTCTTGACTGACTGTGGAGGCAGCTGCCTCCCAGCAGTGAAGTTTTTATTGGTGAAGCCCATATAAACTCTCTTCTGCTGGATGTATGTGTGATGACACTGACAAAGTTGCTTCCTAAGACACGGCAGGATTACCAGCAACCTGGTATCCAAAGGCCCTTTATAATAGTGCAATTCCCACCTTATGTACAGAAGTGCCTTTGACTAATTTGGAGTGAAAATTTGTGTGTGGATCTTCCACATCTGCTAACAATTTCTAATGTCTGATGCAGAAAAATTTCTGGAAATAATTCTAGTTTTCATTCATTCACCTTGTTTCCAGTTTGTCTGTTGTTTCAGGTTGTCAGGGAATGATTTACCATCTCAAAAGAACTCCTGATGTGATCAGGGAGTATCTTCCCCATACCTGTGTGTCCCTTCCCACCTTTCTTAGGCAATTACAGTTAATGGTCAGGGAGCGCCCAGCCATCTAGCTCCTTGCATTTGTGTAAAGGCTGGGGCCCAACAGGAATTCCTGGGAAAGCTGAGGGTTAGGATGGAGCATACTTCCAAATTATGCTGGAATTCATAAAATATTCAAGATAAAATTGGGGTTAGGGAATGAACCTTGTGTCTTAAGCTGTGATTCAAGGAATGGATCCCAAGACTTGTATCTGGTACTAGTGCTGTTATTGAGAAAGAAGTACTGTGTTAGCTCATAAAAATACTGCTATGTTTCTAGCAGTATTGGCTGGAACCTATCTGGCTTGGTTCCTCTGGCCTATAACTGAATATAGATTTACCCGTCAGTTTTTTTTGCTTACAGAATTTGGAAGTCAGATATTTGAATAGGTGGTGGTTTGGGGTTTTTTGGCTGGTCATTCTTATGGCATAACAGAAAATACCCCATTCAGCAGCTACCTTCTATATACTGATTTTTTTTACAGCTGTAAACTCATTTGTCACATGGACAGTCTGTATGGCACACAGCCTCTTCCTCTTTGAGAAGGATCATAGTTGTGTTAGAAAGCTGTGGTTGAGTTACAGATGCAGTAGAAAATGTCACCTTTTAAGAAACTTCATTTGTTCTATGTATTTGTGAACAAGAGTTTTAAGAAAAAGCCATTTCCATAATAAATAAAGGTAGAAAAGTGCACAAAAGTATTTGTATGTAAGTCTTACATAATTCAACTATAGTTCCTCACAGTCTATCCAACCTCCCTTAGAGGCTTCTCCCAGAGTATTTTTGTCTGCTGGGAGTGGTTTTGAAACAACAGTTCAGTTGTTTAATATGTAGTGGCAATCTGTCCAAACACACAGAAATGTGCTGAAGTTGCAAAGGAAAAAGTAAGAATCTCCAAGTTGAAGGTGAATGCTGTTGGTAAAATACTATGCCTTAGTACTCCCTGATGTAAACTTAAGCTTATCTCTCACTAATGCTTCATGTGTTATTCTGTTGTTGTGAAAAAATGCATTTCCTTTATGAGGAATACAGATGGCAGTGTTGAATAAATTACTGGAGCTGTATCTTCACAGAAGAAGTGATAATCTAGCTTGCTTGAATATATAATCTAAAGCTCAGTGACTCTCTCATTATTCAACCAGGTCAGTGACCACCTCATTGTATTATCTTAAATAATTAAGAGAGTAAAGCTTCTGCTAATACTGAAGAACAGCAAGGATTTTCTGCCCTGTATAAATTGAGCACGAGTGAAATGCTTGTCAGGTGGTTACACAAAGTAAAGGTTTGCATTTTGAATCTAGCTTTTTAGTTAATCTAAAATGGTGTAGTTCTGTTGAATACGTTGAAATAATGTAGATTCTATATCTATGGAATATCTTAACCATTCTATGATTCTAGATTACATCAGCTGGGAATTTTTATTTTTAGTTTCTTCCTATAATGAAAATTTCTTTCAAACTGAATTGTTCTGTAATTAGATACTAGTTGAGTTAAAACTATTGAAGGCACTTTTTAGCTTCCCAGATAGTTAAAATCAGGGGCTGGCACTGCAATCTTGGGCAATGCTGTTGGCATGAGCAGTGCCATTGGCTCTGAGGATGGAGTAGATTGCATGTGGGAGGAACAGTTTATGTCTATGATGGGCACAGCTCAAGTTTCTGTAACTGTGGCCACCAACTGCCCTGCAAAATGATAGGATGGGTCCTACTGAAGGTTCTGCTCAGGTTCAAAAGCTGTTATCAACACTGCAGAGGACTCGGGTGATTGTTTTGACCTGTGTTTGAGGGAGCCTGGCTTCTTCTAGTTTTTTGTATTGTAAATGACTGCCTGGCAAGTTAAAGAAGCCCTGTCTGAAGTCTATGCCAGAGTTAAACTACACATGAAGAGCTTTATTTTGTGTGGGCTCTCTGGCGTCTAGCATGGAATATTTTAAAGTCTTCTATCATGTGGTTGAGTTTCGGGGAAACTGGCCAAAGAATTTATAAGCCACAGGCTGACAAGTTTTTGTACATACAGGAGAAAAGACCCAAAGAAGGAAACTGAGTGTATGTGGGTGAAGAGGAAGGCACAGAGTATGAGAGGGATTGGAACTGCAACAGTTCTCATGCAGTTGTGTGCCTTCTGCTTTGAAGGTAACAGAGGTATAAGTTTAGAGGAGTGTCCTGGGTTCAGCAGTAGCAGTCATGTTTCTCCTTCGTGGTAGCTGGTGCAGTGCTGTGTTTTGACTTCCAGCCTGGGAACAGTGCCGGTGAAACCGATGTTTTCGGTTGTTGCTAAGTGATGTTTACCCTGACCAAGGATTTTGTGAGGCTCATGCTCTGCCAGGGAGGAGGGGAAGCCGGGAGGAAGCAGAGATGGGTCGCCTGACCCAGGCTAGCCAAAGAGGTATTCCATACCACAGCACGTCATGCCCGGGGTGGGGGGGTAGCTGGGAGTTACACGGAAGGACATGGTCTTCCGGGTGGGACTCGTTTCTTGGCCGGTGGTATCGTATTCTCTTCCCTTGTTATTTTCCCTTATCACTGTTGTCGTTGGTGGTAGCGGTGGTGATTTGTGTTGTACATTGGTTGCTGGACTGTTCTTGTCTCAACCCGTGGGAGTTGCACCCTTTCGATCCTCCTCCCTGTTCCTCCGGGAGCGGGGAAGGGGAGAGCCCTGGTGGGGGGGGGGGGCCTCGATTGCTCTCAGCCCAGCACCACTCACTGGGAGTGAATGAACAAGTTACCTGACTGGGTTTAAACCACGACAAGGAGGGACAAAGAAGCTTTAAAACAAACATCTGCAATGAAAGGGGAGGGGTCTTACCTTCAGCTGGTTGAGGGTTACCATCTCTGTCATCACTAGGTACATTTTCTGCTTTGTGTCATCTTGCTGTGGAAATTTCTCCCTGTGTATTTCATCTCTTTTCATGTCACATCCATGCATACACATAGACCACAGGCCATGACAACTAGCCAATAGGGAATGCCACATATATGTTGCCATTACCTCTCTTCTTACTTCTGTGCACTGTATTTGGCACGACCAAGATGCCTGCACTTAATTTTTTTTTTTGAAGCTCCAAATACTTTCCCTTCTTCATGAACCAAAGGAACTTCAGGTCTTTTCTTAAACTTATTTGGTGCCATGGTGTTCTCCTTTACTCAGTGGCCCAGTACTCGGTGAACAAACAGTTGCTAATTTCAGGGATAGGATACTGGTTTCAGGAGGAAAGCAGTGAAAAAGACCAAGCATGACTTTCCTAAGAAGAGGTCCAAGATTTCAATGAGTTCCAATGCATTTCCTAACATTAAACAAGGGCCAACTGATCAGAAATTTTGACAAACTGTTTTTTTTGCTTATGTCCCAAATTGCGTCACAAATCTAGGGCTATGTTTCTTTAAGCTTCCTTGGATTTTACATTTGTGCAGGTATTGTACTTTCCATCTTTTTGCCGTAGGAGTAAAATGGATATTAAAGCTCTTTTGAGATCAGATCCTTGTAAAATATTACCCAACCAGAATTTCAATCTGTCGTGGTTTAAACCCAGTCAGGTAACTCGTTTGCTCACTTCCCCCCCTTTCTTGCCCTCCCCCTGCTCCCGGAGGGACGGAGAGGAGAATCAAAAAGAATGCAACTCCCACGGGTTGAGATAAGAACAGTTTAGTAACTAAGGTATAACACAAATCACTACTGCTACCACCAATAATAATAATGATAAAGGAAATAACAAGGGAAGAGAATACAACACCTCAGCACCAGCTGACCGATAACTCGCCCCCCAAGCCCGACCAAGCTCCGACCGATACCTCCTCCAATCCTGCAGTCTCCCAGCCCTTCCGGCTAACTCCCAGTTACATCCTGGGCATGACGTGCTGTGGTATGGAATACCTCTTTGGTCAGTTTGGGTCAGGTGTCCTGTCTCTGCTTCCTCCTGGCTTCCCCTCCCCCCTGGCAGAGCATGAGGCTCACAGAGTCCTTGGCCAAACCAAAACATCGCTATCAGCTCTGTTCCCAAGCTGAAAGTCAAAACACTGCACTGCACCAGCTACCAAGAAGGGGAAAAATGACTGCTACTGCTGAACCCAGGACATTATCAAAGTTTATATTTTGATAAAAAGCCTATACCCAGGTAGTTTGTAAAATATTTTCTATAATAAGGCTGTCAAATGATAATGGCATTTTCTAGTTCCCAACATGGTCTGTTTAGGTTTTACTTCTACACCCATTTTGACAAAATGTACTTCATGCAGTAATAAAGTCCATTTGAACTAGAGATAAAACACTGCTTCATTAGCTGAAAGTATATGGTATTTCTTTGTTTTCTTCAGAATTTGTCTTCTCAACGTGTGATGTTAAAATCCTAGTCATTTTTTGTGGCACTCTTTAGCATCTGCATTTGATACAACCACTGTAGGATTTTCTTTTCCTAGAAGGGAGATTTCATTAGCACCTCAGTTATGCAAATGGAAAATGAATATCTGAAAACATTAAGATAAATGTGTATATTATTATTAATGTAAAGAACACAGAACTGAAAATATCTGCTCCTTAGCATTGCAGGGAACAATGGCTTCAGCTGCAGTGCTGAGCACCCAGGTCCTTTGCATCTGATGTCACATATTCAGAATACTGACATCTTATAGCTACCTATCTGTGCCTAGCTGTTGTCTTTCCCTGGTTCCTTGCTCTTTCCCTGCCATGTCACTGTGTGTCCCAGGGAGACATAGTGACCAGGAGCAGGCTGCAGGTCTTTTCTACCACCAGATAAGAGAACAGGAGGAAAAGTAACTAGTACTTTAGCTTCTTTCACTGTATAATTAAGCTTGTGGTCACACCCCATTCTTGCTGAGTAAAAATGGAGTTATCCAAGAATTTATATAGTAGCTTTTTTCTTATGCTGGAGTTCATAGGATTTTTTTGTTTATATTTTAATAAAATTTATGCTGTTGTATTTTAATAAAGTTTATGATAGTCATGTGGAAGTAGTGTTCTGCAAGAAAACTGAGAAGCATTTTCCTTATACAAAGCTATACTTCGACACTGAATCTGAATCCCTCTTCCAAAGACTCAAATTATTATGATAAAAAATGAAAATAACTCTTCAACGTAAGACAAGAACTATTTTTCTCTAATTTTGTCTTAAAATTTGGCTGAACCAGTCAAGCTGAGGTATTGCCAAAATAGTAATTTTTAAATGGAGTCAGAATTTATCTGACAAGTTAGTGCAGGTAAGTACTAGTTGACTTTCAACATAAACAGCAGTATTTACATTTTTGAGAAATGAGTCTCTAGGCATTTAAAAACTACCAGTTAAAAGAAAATAGAGGCATACTTCAGAAATGTCAAATCCTGAACTGTTGTGGATTGAAGGTGTGAAACCCACAGTCAGACTGGAATTAATGCTAGCAGAAATGTGACACTCTAGCTGCAATTCTTCACTTAATTTTTCTCCTTCTGTCACTTCTCAGCCTACTCTTACTTGAAGTGTCTGGTGAATCGTGTGAGAGTGCCTCATCCACATCTGAAAGTCAAGGAAAAGTACATAATCCCATCCTTTGCCAGCATGTGCTGAGTTCAGTGCGCTCACTCTGCACTTCCAAGGAAAAGAGCAGGAAATGAGCAAAGACAGCAGCAGAGTTATGAAAAAAAAATAATAATTGGTATTTAATTCTCCTATTATATGAACTGTGAGTAGACAGGGAAGAAAGGGTGAGTATTTTCTGCTTACATGAGGCATTACTGGTAAAACATAAGCCTTTAGATTATTTCTCTGTGGCCTGTGAAGTACCTGATGGCAGGGGAGATGCACACAGATCAAAGTGCTGTGATTTTTGTATGCAGTACTTTTCTAGGCAAAGTTCTTGTTTTCCTTTGTAATTGTATTTGTTGCATAACACGTGGGCTGCCTCACCTGCAAACCCAATCACTGTCACTAATGCACTGATACATAAAAAGCAAAGGGCTTTATTTGCACATACATCAAAGCTTCCTCAGTCTTCTCTGGTGTTTTAAAGTTGCAGTAACTATTCTTCAAGCCTCTTTACCCTGCCAGAATGGGAGGAAAAGAAACCTTACTGCGTATGAAAATCTGGCTGATACGTTTTCCCTCAAATTCTCACACTTGGGTGACAAGTCACATCATGCAGAGCAAGAAAATGTGATCTACTAAGGACAGTATTTTGTTTATCTATATACTGATGATCTTTACATCCATTGGTATATCTAAATGACACCTTTTTCTTCCAGCTCTCCAGAGAATAAATTTTTGGTGATTTTTTTCTCTCCTAAGTCGTTGTAACAGAAAAATCCATAGACTGACATGTGAAAAACAGTTCAGAAGTCATTCATTCTTTAAGTGGTTGAAGGGAAGGCATGCATGCATGAGAACCTGACAAATGGGCAGATGAACCTGGAAGCTATGCCCTTAAAAGTACGCTAGAAAAGATGCACATATTGAAGAAGATGCTTTGGGAACTCAGTGTGTGCTGCTTCATTTATTTCTAAGAATGAAAATGGAAAAGAAGATGCTCTCAGCAGCTCAATATGAGTATGGTTTGTGATATGCTGTAGGACTTAAAATTACTTGTGACTGTGGCCTTAATTGCTAATGAGTAAGTGGTTCCCTTGGTTACACCTGTGCTGCTCCACTGACTCCATGGATCTGTTATGGCAAACTGGGAGTGAAACTGGAATAAAGTGTTTAAAATTCACTGCTGCAACTGAAATGCTGGTCACAGCAGTTAGTGCTTTAGGAGAAGAAATTGTAAGAAATGGGCACATATGTTTAGTTTGTGTTGCTGTTTCAAATCATAGAATAGTTAGGGCTGGAAAGGACCTTAAGATCATCTAGTTCCAACCCCCCTGCCATGGGCAGGGACCCCTCACACTAAACCCTGTCACCCAAGGCTCTGTCCAACCCAACCTTGAACCCCACCAGTGATGGAGAATTCACAACTTCTTGGGCAACCCATTTCAGTCCCTCGCCACCCTCACAGTAAAGAACTTCTTCCTTATATCCAGTCTAAACTTCCCCTGTTTAAGTTTGAACCCAGCTGTTTCACAGTCTACTTTTCTTTCTCTTCTGAGTAAACTGTAAAAATATCAAATAGGCTGGATCTTAAAAAATAATTTGTGAGCTACATATAATTAATATTTTTCTTTATCAAAAAATTCATACTAGAGGGTGCAAGTACTGCTGTGCTATATGCCCTCATTTGTGTGCACACATAGGAAGTGTGTGTACTCCACACCACACTGAGGTCATGCTTTGGCTCAGAAGCTCACATTATGGGATTTGAAATATTTGAAGCTGAGGCTGTGGTATTTTCCTCTGTTAATAGGGGTTTATAAGTTACAGCTGCACGATGTCCTGTTTAATTTTAATTTTGTAGAATCATAGAACAGTTGGGGTTGGAAAGTTCCAACCCTCTGCTATGGGCAGGGGTATCTCAGACCACGTAGCCCAAGGCTCTGTCCAACCTGGCCTTGAACACTGCCAGGGATGGAGCATTCCCAACTTCTTGGGGCATCCTGTTCCAGTCACACAGCTGAATTTGCTCCAGTTTAGAAACAGCTGAAGTTGTTTGATATCTGCTCCTTGGTCTCTGCAGGATGAATGAGGTGGTTTCCAGTGCTAAAATCCCCAAATCTTGATCATTAGTCATAACCATTGTGGTAGCAGTAAAGTTGTTGTAACATAAGAAATAAGGTGATAATGAGAAGGTCATATTTATTTATATATGAATTAGTACGGTGGATAAAAAGCTATTCATGGCCCTGGAAAAAAATGGAAGCAGCCATTCCAGAGCTGGACTGAGACAGAGCAGTGCACAGGATCTGCTGTTACTCTTTGCTGTTGTGCTGATAAAAGAGGGACTTGGATTCCGGTATCTCCAGCCTGGCACTTTTCACAAGAATGAACAAAACAAACCTGGCACAAAGGACATGGCATAGTGAAAGGAGCTCGGGGTATAATGCCTTTTATGCAGTTGGTGTTGTGGTTGATGAGACAGTTACTTGCTGAGTTAATGCACTGTGAACCTACCCTGGATTACTGCTAAGTCCATTTGATCTGCTGTATCTCCTTACCAGGTAATTCCACAGTGAACTGAGTATATTTTCTGTCAAATCCTAGCTGTAAGGTAATGATTCAAAGTTGATTATGGTTACACGTATCCTAATTCGGTAAAAAGGTTTGATTATTTATAAAGTAAACCACTCCTGTTTGTGACACTCTGATTGTTTCCAGCTGGGATGAGTGCCAAGGGGACTCATTTTCCCTAGGCAGCACAAAGCTGAGCTGCCTGAGGTCAGGGTCTGTTGTGTACTCTGGACTTGCTACCACATTTACATTTTCTGTTCTATTCTTTGGTTAATGCTACAGAAACTAGCCCATTTTTTGAGGGAAAACTGTGGAAACAGGAGTTACTCAAGAACTGCATTGCTGAAACCCTCTGTGTGCCAATTTTGATGAAGCGGAAGTGCTGCACATCCTGACCCCGGATGCTTCACCACATATGCAGCTATAGCCCAAGCAGGATTAGCAGAGGGAAATTTTAAACGCATGGGTCTCTGTGACAGGAAAATCTTGCAACCAGAAGGCCTGGAGGTTTATCTCAGTATGGAGTTCTGCAGCAGTAAGAGCCTCAAGTGCGGGTAGAAGATGCAGTAAGCATCTTGTGCAAGGCAGAGTACAAAGAGCCTTGCTGAGTTCTGAAAGCGGCAGCATTGCCTGAAATTCTACTTCTTTAGATGACCTTGTGAGCAAAGGGATCATTCGGGTGCAGAAATCTTATGAGGACATAATCAAAGGAATGAATACAAAGGGAGTCAGTCAAGAACTATGACCGAGACTGTCCAGTTCTCTTGTACACAGAGTAATAATAACTACTGATTCCAATTTTTTTTAATCCTCTATGTTTTTAAAATTACTATTAAAAAAATACAGCTAGCAGTCAGGGTTCTCTAAGCTGCTTTGGGTGTTGAATCATCAGCAAAGACAAGGCTCCCATCTGCAATCTGCTCTTTGTAAGATTTTTTTTCACAGCTAGAGATTGAAAAAGAATTATGCAGAAACCACACAAGAAAGCTGAGAATCTTCAACCTGCACCACATTTCATAACGCTTGACCGAGGATTATAGTAACTGAGTGAGATGTTAAATGCTAAGGCATTAGCGCACTATAGGCAAGATTTTGGGTATGACTTGGAGTTTTTATAATAGTATTTACCCACTGACATGGTTTGTCAGGAAAGATGAAAACCCTCTCCTTAGTGCTGTTTGACTTCTATTTCTGTCTCACTTCCCATAGAAATAATATCCTGTTTGAAATTGACTGTTTGAAATTTAACTTTAGTGTCCCTAAAGTAAAAATGATATTTTACCGTTGATCATCAAGTAATTCTGCCAAGGATGAATTATTGGATCAGCATTGCCTTGAAATGCTCAGATATTTTCTTTACAAATTTCTTGTTGAGTAGAAGTTTATTGCTGCTAAATGGAATTCATTTCATTTTATAGCTAAAACATCCTGGATGCATGTTAATTGGACTCTTATCAAATGAGCCATGGATTTCTGTGAATGCGTTAAAATAAAAATGTATTCAAGAAATAAAATGCCATATATCACTCTCCCTCTGTCATAATGTCTGCAATTCTCTAATCTTCTATCATTGTTTCAGTAACATTTTCCAAAATTATTATAGGTAACACTACCTACAGCTGATAAAGGCTGCTTCTTTCAGTACCTGTTTCCAGGTGCCTGGGATGGTGGTTCTTTTGAGCTTAAATTACACATTTTTAGCATGTGAAAGAGAGCTGTGTTATCTTTCTGTATTCCCATCACCTATCCGCTTTCCTGATCTGATGATTAGTGGCTAGTTTAGTTCAACTGTCTTTGGTATTTAGACTAAAATACTAAGTTGATCACCTGGAAAGCATAGCAGACATGAAGCTGAAATTAGCACTAGCTCACAGAAGAGACAGGAACAGATGAGCTTCCTGTGAGGAAGAGGGATTATGAAAGAGAGCTTTCAGGACCAGTTTGCAAAGTACACTGAAAGTCTTATCATGCATCTTGTCATTTAACTGATGTGAAATATTCATTTTTCCTTCTCTAGGATATTTGTTGTAAGTAGAATAAGGAGAAAAGCATGATCAGGTAGGTCTGTGGCTCCTAGCGGATGGCGCAGGGATGCTTCAGGCAAGGGTAGAACAGATGGTGGAATTAAAAACAACTTGGTCAGTGATATTTTTAGGCTGTTTTTAAAACTGTATCTTTCTGGTTACTTTGAGTCCCCCCAGGGTGTATCTACACGCAACAAAGAGGTAGCTGAGCCCCCTTTAAACAAGGTGATTTCAGTAGAGGGAATGGTAGAACTTTATTATTTCATAGGACTTTTATAATGTGTTGTGAAATGCAGTCAACTTCTAAGAGGTTGTTGCTAGAAAGGCCCTGTTATTGTACAGGTCTTTAATAGAAGTATTGCTAGAGAAATGCAAACACTTAGATATTAAGGAGGAGATCAACAATTTCCTCCAGATTAAATTTTAGCATATTTTTTTTTTCAGGAAGAATAAAATATTGCAGTGAGGATTTCTGTATATGCTTAAGTTTTATACCATTTTAGCATGTAATGGTCCTCCTTGGGTGTCAATCATCTTTATCCTTAATAGAATCATAGAATAGTTGGAAAGGACCTTAAGATCATCTAGTTCCAACCCCCCTGCCATGGGCAGGGACACCTCACACTAAACCATATCACCCAAGGCTTCGTCCAACCTGGCCTTGAACATTGCCAGGGATGGAGCATTCACAACCTCCCTGGGTGACCCATTCCAATGCCTCACCACCCTAACAGGAAAGAATTTCCTCCTTATATCCAATCTAAACTTCCCCTGTTTAAGTTTTAACCCGTTACCCCTTGTCCTGTCACCACAGTACCTAATGAAGAGTCCCTCCCCAGCATCCCCGTAGGCCCCTTCAGATACTGGAAGGCTGCTATGAGGTCTCCACGCAGCCTTCTCTTCTCCAGGCTGAACAGTCCCAACCCTCTCAGCCCATCCTCATATGGGAGGTGATCTAGTCCTCTGGTCATCCTCATGGCCCTAATGCGATTAGGGTAGGATGCACCATTTTGATAGAGTGCATAATTCCATCTTTTTCAGGCAAAATATAGAGCAAACATTTCAATATGACCAAAAATTCCAAACTAACAAATTTCAGGAGAGGAAAGTGTGCACTGATCAAATTTGTAGTGCTTAGGAAGAAAGAGCAGAAATATAGCTGTTATTTAAATTTATGATGGAAAACTGAATGGAACAATGCTCTATTTAGAATCATAATTGTTTTTTTTTTTTGTGGCAACATGGCCAAAGGGA
The DNA here is from genome assembly GCF_028554395.1 of Pezoporus wallicus. NCBI lineage: Eukaryota > Metazoa > Chordata > Aves > Psittaciformes > Psittacidae > Pezoporus > Pezoporus wallicus. Next base: position 7,642,443 of record NW_026642342.1, read on the forward strand.
TATGTGAGGGCTTCTAAGAAGTGAAAGTACTGAGAAGAACTACTGTACTGTGGTTTTCATGCAGACATTGCACCTAGTATTTCACCCTCTTTAGCCTTTTTGCTGATGGTAACAGGATGAAATGGATATTGATGCCAGGCAGACTACTGAGTAGGACTGTGGAAAAGAGCAGTATGTTTTGTCAGGGTATTAATGAAGCTCAAGGTCTCTTGTCACAAATGTTTATAATGATGAGGCAAACATAGAGCAATACAAGTTATTACAGGGTAATAATTTGGCAACATTTAGAAAGTGGTAGACAGAAGTGACTGGAGTAATATATGAGTTGTGGCATCATCCCCAAAATCTGTCAACACAGATTACAGATTTGGTGCACCAGGTGATCACTCAGCAAACATTTGCCACTCTTATGCTCTTTTTGTTTGTTTCTTTCCATGAGATGCAGTTCTCAGCAAGGGACCATAGTTCTTCCCTGCCAGTCTCACATACTGTGTTTTCACTGCTTCCTTTTGCACATTCATTTCTCTTGGAAAGATGGGGTACGTGATAATCGTCTGGGCTTGTGTAAAGCCAGTTGTACCTCGTCATCTCTTTTTCAAGGATGAAAATGGTTCTGTTAATAATTGATATGCATGTTTGTCTTTCTAATAGGCATAATAAGGAATGGTTTTAATAGAGAATTGTGCACAGGAGATTTGGGACCTGTTCTCACCTCTGTCAGACTTTCTGTGTCTGGTTAATTTGTTCATGGTTACATTTCACTCTTTTGAAGTAGAAGAATACTGCCATGTGAGCATAGAGAATGTGCTTGTGACTGAAGCCAGGTACCTCATTAATAAGGTGCATATCAATACCTACAATAGGTGTGACATTTTCAGACCACACTGGTCAGGGTTATGCTTAAAGACTGGTTTATTTGTAAAATCAATATATCGCAGTACATAAATACACTGACATATATATGTATATTCTTTATGAATGACAGAGGAGGTGGGGAGGGGGATGGACGTCCCTCCCCCCTAAAAAAAACCCAAAACACAAGCAAAAAACCTCCTACTAAGAATGCTAACCCCCCATAAAATTAATTAATTAAATAAATAAAAGAAACCCCAACAACTCAAACACTGAGATATTGAGCATGTGGGGTGGTTTAATCCCAGCAGGCAACTAGGTACCATACAGCTGCATGCTCACACCTCCAGCACTACCAGTGTGATGGGGAGGAGAATCAGAACAAGGTAAAGCCCGTGGGTTGAGGTAAGAACAGTTTAATAATAGAAACAAAGAAAAATACTATAATAACAATTGAAAAGGAGAGAGAGGGAGGATTAAAACCCAATAAACACAAGTGATGCACAATACAATTACTCACACCCACTGACTGATAACCACCCTGACCTGAGCAGTGATCTGGCCTTCTGGGTAACTTCTCCAGATAGTGTGTTAGCTCAAGCCCTGGAGGTGTAAGGTGGCAATAATTTCAGTTTATGTTAAAGAGTTTAAAAATTCTTTCCTTAAAACTGACATAAGAGCCAGGTAATAGCCCAGGCAGTTGCCTTCTGAAGGTAGCTGAGGATGCTAAAGCATTTGACCTTAACTTCATGTTGCAAACTGCTGCTGTTGTCTCTCCGTGTTTTTTGCAGGCTGTCTGTATTTACCCTTCCTTCTGGGAGTAGCAAACTAACCCACCATTTGTGAGTTCAAGTTTATTTTGTGTTAATTCTAACCTTCTCAAGCAAGTTTCAATATAAGCTGTTGAAAAGAGGCTAGTAGTTTTAAACCGTAGAAATTACTAAGTATCACGGTTAGTGATGCAGTGTTACCAAGTACTAAGATAAGTGGTGCAGTCGCTTTTTGTGAGTTCTGAAGACTTTATCTGCCTTGGACTTCTAGACCTATTGCAGCCCACAAAGTGGTGGCAAGATTTACTGGGTACAAAAAGATTTGCCTTGCAATTGTTCACTCACTTTTTTAAATCATTGGCTTTGTTACGCATTTAAGGCAACAGTCCTGTAAGTACCTGAACTCTCTGCTCAGGAGTAGTACAAAGCATATTTCTGCCTGGAAAAAAACAGAGGTAATTGTGCATTCAGAAAATGCTTTTTAACTTTTTTTATGACTGCAGGAAATTCAGTGTGTTCACACAGGTTTGGACAATTCCACCTTTTTTTCTTAATAATCGTTCCTGCAAGCTGTATTTTGACTGAAATTCATCCTCTAGAATTGCGTTATCTTTTGCTTATTACCTCTGGGTGACCAGAATTGTTGCATTTTAAAACATACAGATAATAAGTGGAGATTGGCTGTATCTGTAGAGGAACTTCTGCCCTGGGAATTCTCTGCACTTAATTAGAGCCATTGCTCTGAATGCTCTCCTGAGGGCAGAAGGAAAACAGTGGTAGAGAAGTCCACAGCTGAGGCAGTGGCCAAAGACTAGTTCAGAATGATCACCTCTTGTTGCTTTCTGAAGTGAATATAGGAATTTTGAAGGCTGGGATAATGGTTAAAGTATCCTCCAAGAAGGAGTGGCCTAGAAGAAAGCAAAAAAGGGTGAAAGCTCTTTGGTTTTAAAGTGAGAATGTGAAGAGGGAGGAGAAAGTGCAGCATTCAGGGGATCACAGGTGTCTCTTAAGACCCCTTTAAGCAGAAGCTGAGAAGTTTTCTTTTGATATGCCTTGCTGGGTTTGTTATATTTGCATTGTAATTCACAGTCATCCCACACACAGCCTGGTGTTGCTGTATTAATTGAAGTTTTAGCCCTGTCTGCTCCTTGCAAATTGACTTTCCTGTCATTAAACTGGAGTAAATGCTGGGCAGTTTGTTGCAGAAAGTTAATCATTCTGGTTTTCTGCAGGTCCTTGGGGAGCCATGAGGCAAATTACACTCCTTTATCTGTTTTTCAGACTGTAGTGTGCATTTTATTTTTCTGGTGAGTGTGCATTTAATTCTTATGGTGTTACCTTTTTGCTTTTGATACTCTGTGACCATCAAAAAATAAGCAACATCTAAATCTATCAGGAACTAGATCCATCAAGCTGCTAAATTCAGCAAGAGCCTGGGATTGTATTTGCAAAAAATTTGCTATTAATGTTTCATGAGCAGAGATGAATAAAACATGACAGAATTAAATATTTCATACCATTAATTGCAGCTGATTTGGAAGCTCATGAATAGTATGGAAAAACATCATGGGTTTAACAGTCTTCAATATCATATGTGATACTGGAAGGGCAAACTTCTTAGTTTAGTAAGTCATAGTTGGGTTAGGGTTTGATGCAAATCGCACCTTCATTTAGCAAGTTTATTCCTTTAAGCACCCCAATCATAAATGACTGTAATACCACTACTTGCCCATGGCAGGTGGGTTGGAACTTGATGATCTTAAGGTCCTTTCCAACCCTAACTATTCTATGATTCCATGATTCTACTTGGGAGTAAGGTTTTAATTCATTTAGCTTAGACTTTAACTGAATTGCAGGAAAATTAGTTTTTCAATAGGTTTATTCCTGCATTATTTATTTGGATAATTTTCATTAAATAATTTTCAAATTGACCTGGAGGGAATTTGCCTTTGGAAAACAGTATTTATGACACGTGCAAAGATTTTATTCATATATATTCTGGTTTCACAAGACCTGCTTCAGAAGAAGCCTATTTTTATAAAGTATTTATGTGGCAATTACATAGTATTTATTTATGTCCTTATGCACCAGAGTAGGCCCATTTGTAAAAGTCTGGCTTGGGATCCTCCAGAATACTTTGGAGGAGTGGATTTAGCAGAGAAAATCTGACACCAGTATTGTCACTTTTAAAACCTCCCCCTTTCCCCAGTGGTGGAGATTTATCTCTCAGTATGGTTTTCCCCTTCTCTCCAGTTTCAAAGGCTGTATTCTGGCACTGGGAAAAGTCTAGTAATAGACTTACACTAATTAAAGCGCAAACTCCTCTGAGCCGTATTTTGCTCACATTTTTAGCACTGAAATAATGAATAAATCTCCCTAGTTCAGTATTCTCTCTTCCTTACTTGCTTTGAGTTTTCACTACTCAAAAAGTAGGTATTTTAGTGGGTCATGTATTAAAACATCTATTTTAAGTTTAAAAGTTATTGGTCTTCTCTGGAGTGTTCATAGTAAGGAAAGAATCTAGGTCCTATTATAGCTTGGCTGACTTGGGAATTCTGCCACTTTTCTGAGATTTTATATGGTCCCACATGGTGTTTGTGATCATTCTTTAAATAGCAATATATGTGTTCCTCTTTCCCTGAAGCTAGTCTGTCCCTAAAATTTTAGTCCCTAAAATGCTGTTCTGTCATCGTTGTGGTGGAAGTTTTCAGCTTTTCTGAGGAAGGGACTGGTAAAAAAGGTCTTTTCCTATATATTATTATTCCTTTGACAATCCTGCAAAACATAGCTTACAGCAGGAGCATGGGAATCCCTGTGAGGGCTCACATGGAGGAAAGCATCTTCAGTGCAGTTCTAGGTAACTCAGGTTCTGGCCTTCTGCTGCCATGCAGTGTTTTTGTAGTGGCAAGTGCCCTTGAAAGCATTGTGTGAAATGTTTGAATTAAGGCTAACAAGGGAAAGATGAAAAGTAATGACTTTCTTTTCTTCTTTCTACCTTTTAATAAACTACTTTAAACCTTGATAGGTGTAGAGCCATTTAGAATAAGTGGTGAGGCTTAAACAAGGTCCATGAAGTAATTTAATTTTCTTTACAACATCTTTCAGCCAGCTGAAACCATGTTAAACTTTTATCACAATTATAATCACCATCCAAGTGAGAAATTCGATAGAGGTGTTAATTCCCCTTGTGTACTTAAAACTGAAAACTGCAGTTCATGGGACCTGCAGGAAGCAAAAACCTGAAGGCAGTTCTTTCAAAAGCAGTCATTTGGGAATATCCAAATTGAGCAACTTGTTTGAAAGGGAGGATGAGCAAACATTTACATATGAAATGTGAATTTCATACACAGTAAGAGTGCCCACAGAAGAGGGCTCATCTGCATTGAGTAGATTACAAGAGAAATAATTTTTTACATAGATGAACTACAGTAAATGCACACAAAGAGTGACAGAATTTACTGAACTCAGGAAGTTGGAAAGGAGAGAATGAAAAAGAATTGCTTTCTAGTCAAGTTACTGTTGTCAAGACTGAGAATTTGTTTATGAAAGAAGATGCTGACCAGGAAGTAGGACTGAACTCTCATAACAGCATGACTTAGGGAATTTTGTCTGCTGCAAAGGCTGAGGTCCCTTTCAGAGATGAAAATAGAAAATCTTGGTTCTAAGAGGTAAGGGTGAAATCCTGGTGGCAGGAAAATCAGTGGCAAAACTTATTAGCAGTTTGAAAAGAGCCAAGAGCTTTCTCACTGAGACCTGTTGGAGTAATCATTGAACTAAGAACCAGAACATTCTGGATTCCAGACTCGTAAGTGTATATGATGATAAATACTTTGTTAAGAGCCTCACTTTTAAACCTGCATGGTGCTTCTCACCAGATGCGCATAATAATTAAGTAAAGTTAAATAATGCAATCTAATTTATTAGGGTGATTTTTTCTAGGGATTTTTTTCCCCAATTCTAGGTAGTAGACAAACATTTTACAGTTGTCTATGTCTAAATCCTGTCTCACTCTATGATGCAAGTGCTTACAGAGAAACTGCTTCCATTTTTTATGTCACACTGAGCCTGGACACTAAGTCTGATTTTCCTTGCAGTTCTGAAATTGCTGGGAATCTCGACTGAATGATTTAGTTTATCATGAGAATGGTATTCTTCTGCCTCGTATCTGCGTTCTTACTGAGCTAGCTAAACCCCCATGCAAATATGAGAAAGGTTATTAAGAAATGTTGGACCTTGATGTGTCATAAGGGTACTGTTTGCTTATGAGTGCTTGGGGAACTCATGGGCTGCCTATTATTTATTTGACATTTGAAGGTGGATCTTCCACAGCCATTGGAAAAAGCTGGTAGCATTTAGCTGGGAGAACACAGGTAGCTATGTACCAACCTGAAGTGCGAGCAGCTGGTTCAGGGTATGGTGAGTCAGATTTCAGGGGCTGTTTTGAATAAAATAAGCAGTGATTCTGAGGCTTCACATGAGAAGTCTGTTCTGGGGATTAAGAGAGAAGCAGAAGAGGAATGACAAGAAAATCAGTATTTGCCTGGTATTTGCTTTAAAATAAACCTCTGCTGTAAAATGCATGCAGTGTCTACCCAGACAAGCGATGTACTTGCTTATTCTTCCTTCTTTGTGCATGAAAATCATAAATACAGAGCCTTTGGCATCCAAGCTTTTATCTGTGCATCTGTAAGCCCCTCCCTTCAGATGTACACTGCTACATACATTTTTTATTTGGGACTGGTTTTTCAGTGCTCAGTGTATTCTCCTTGAACCATCTTTGTAGTAATAACAGTGTTGTGGACAACTAAGCTTCCTCTAGATGCAGGGGTAGGCACCCCAAAACAAGGTGCCCAGTAATGATACCTTGCAATTGAGCTGAATGAAACAGGATAGGACTTGGTCCGCAGTGAAACCTATTGCTGTAGGTAGAGCCCAGCATCTTGGAACAGGTTGCTATATTTTTATATCAAAAGGCAATCATTAGAGCTGGTTAGAATTTTCCAGTATTCAAGTTCTCAACCACAATTATCTTATTCAGGACTGTGCTTTAACCTTTTCTGTTTCATTCTTATCAGAACTAGAGAAAGGCCTTCATATAGTTATCAAATATTTATTTTCTGACACTGGCAGCGTAGTTCAGATTTACACTACTCACCTGTAGCTGAATGACACCATATTCAGTACGGCTGGCTAAATAGCTCAAAAAAAAAATCAATCATAGAAAAGATTGATGAGTTTTTCTATACTTCACTGAATAATTTATTTTCATGACTGGTATTCAATAAACTCTACAGCTAGCTTTAAACCTACTTTAATAACTAGGTACCATCTATCACCTGTCAATGATCCATGCAGCTCCCCTGCCATTCCGGTCCCACAGTTCTCCATTTTAAGAGGCAAAAATGATAAGTATGGTCACCTTTTCTTCAATGTTTAAAACCTTTCTTGAAGTAAAAACATCAGATGCTTATGTTAACCTGTCTGACAAGTTCTTACAGTCTTTACGACATTGCATAATTCTGCTCCAATGGAGACGTGGCAGTAGTTCTGTGTGACAGTATAGTTTATCACCAGCTGTCAGTAGATGCTGCCACTTTGAGATAAAGTGTAGCAAGGACGATTTGACTCCACCTACTTCTAAGGTGATCCTCAGTCACAATGCTCTGTAGGTCTAGTTACTACCTTCCTCAGGAAGTTGTATCTTCTATTGTATGTGGCTGTTCTCTCCTGCCCGACCCTGAGCCTGAAAACAGTGGAAGTGATCTGCAATTCTCCTGTCTGACTTCCAGTATGGTTTTTATTCCGGTGTCAGTGACAGCCCTCATTTAGGCATTCCCTTTTCTGTCTGAGACAGTATTTCATTCACACTTGAGTTCTCCTGTAGAAACTTAGGAAGAGACAGTTTTGGGGTGACAATTTTTACCCAAATTCATGAGTGTTTCAGTTTGCAGTAATTACAAATTCAAAGTTTATTGACCTCCAGAAAGGTTTTGACAGATCTAATGTAGTTCATTATGACAGTAGGATAAATTTTGTTCTATTTATAAGAAAAAAAAATAAAATAAATTATACTCTTTAATTTTGTTTCTTTTACACAGTCATCTCAACCAGCTGATAAATTAGGATTTATGAATATGCTTTTTCTGTAAGTGTTCCAGCTGTTGTAGACCATAGTTTTTTCATGCTGTTTGTTATTATCAACAGCTGGATCCAAGCTTCAATGATGAACTTTATTTTTGACTTTGGAATCTCTTTTCTCCCTTATGCCTTTAAATTTTGGACTTCCAGTCTTACATATTTTATGGTCTTTATAAAATGGTGCACATCCTGGACTAAGAGATAGATGAGATGGAGTGCCCAAGGGAGTCACAGTCCATCTCCATGCTTTTAGCTCATATTTGTGTACCTTATTTTAACTCCTCTCTATGTCATTTTTAATGTGTTAGTACATGTTGTTCAATGACAGGAAGAACTGAGACATTCAGACTGAAATGATGCATTTGAATTCATGAGAAATAGTATCAGATTTAGTATTTGAATGAATGGTTTTTGTTTTTTTTTTTAACTAAAATTAGTCAAAATTGTGTTCATAGAAACATACTAAGGTAACATGTATGTGTATATATCAAGAACAGAAAAGTGGTTCCATAACAGTAAGATAAGGCCATACAAAGGGATGTCATTTCTTGTTACATGTGTTAAGTTACACAGGAAGGATAGTTGCATAATGCTGTGAGAGAGCTGTTTAAAAGCAACAAGTGACTTACAGTTACAAGCATAAGAAACTTTTTGAATCATGCAAGCATATTTGTGAAAGGAATGGTCACCTTCTAAGTTGTTTTTTGAGTTGCCCTTTTTCATGGGCAAAGCAGCAAAGCCATCATTACATCCCTGTATGTGTGGAGTTAAGAACAGATTTGATATGATAGCTTACTAATGCTGGTAATAATGATTATATGACAGTTGTTCCCAGAATGCAAAGTGCTGTTGCTGGTCTACGTCAATTTTCATGATCGTGTTCTGCCTTCATCAGATCAAGAATAGTAATCAATATAAGAGATGGGACCGGAAGTTCAGTGTGTACCTCAGGAATTGTATACAGCTTGCAGAGCTACATTCAATGAAATGGTTAAATGAATTATTTCCTCTTCTCTAATTTCTTTTCTTTATGTAATAATGAACATCGGTTTAGAGTTTGTGGTCGTTGTTGTCTAATGAGCAAAAGATTTAGATTCCAAACCTAAGTAACACCAATGAAGTTTAAGAATTTAATCCTTTTTATTTTTAATGTAGTAGCCATTCCAGTTTGTGGCCCAGTTCCCACCTGTTGCTCATTCTGGACTTGTTTTTTGACCAATTTCTTTCATCTTCCTAACAAAATGTGCTGTAACTTCCTTTATGCAACTGAAAGTGCTTTAAAACTTAATTGCTGAGGGACTGCCTGTGTACCTTTAAGATATACAGAGATTTATAGTTTTATTACTTCTGTGCTTGAGTAATGGAGTTTTCTGCTATTTGATCTGCATGATATATCAGTGAAAATATTTCAATTAATGCCAAATGCCAATGCTGTAGTTATTACGTGCTTGAAAAGCTGAAGGATATTAGCGCTGTTCTGGAACCTTTCATAATGAATTCTTGTTCAAGCTTTTTTGATTTTATGACTCTTCACTGTTGCAGAATGGCTCTAAGAGCAAGGCCATGGAGCCTTAGAGGCCTTGTGCGAGCAAAGCAAGGTGTAGACCTCACAGGTAACCGGATACCGGATGCGGGAGGAGAACGTGAAGGAAGCTGTGTCGAACTAACCAATACTGTTGTGACTAGTAGGCATGGCGAAACACCACGTGGATATAAGCAAAGTGCGCCACAAATAAAGTAGAAGTTTGCTTATCACCCATACTGGGTTGGCGTGTCTTGCTTCTCCTCGCCGCTTACACTTCACCTCCCGAAGATTCTTTGTTGGGCCTTGTTGGGCAAATCATATTTGCATGATTTGTCCATACCTTTTCATCCTCGGTCATGTTCTGTTCTCAGGTTTGCTTCTGTGTTTTCCACTGATGTGCAGTTCTGACTTGATGTGATTGGGTCAGCATAAAATCTGCGTTTAACTTATGCTTCCAGCTTTAGAATTATCTTTAATGCAAAACAGGCTATATTGTCATCTCAATGATGGCAGGGCCAATCCTTTGTCATTCCACTAGTTTTTATGTTGCTTGAAACTGTTTTGCATTAGTCATATATCAAATTGATTATCTGGAATGAATTTATCATTTGTATTGTTATTGCATTTGTATATTGATTTGTTCCTCTAAAGTGATGTGTTTGTCATGAAGTGTGCAATATCCCCTCATACTGTGGAAGGTCATAAACATTTGTAAACTGCTTAGATCAAATGTAGCTAATCTTCAGAGTATATCATCTTTCTTTATCTCAACGCAAACCCAGTTTGATTTCATATTGCACAAGTGAGCTTTGTGAAGGCCATGAAATGTTGGTTGTACACAGGCTTTTCCTGTGTGATCTGTGCATAGATGGCTTGCTAATATGGGGCTGGCTCTTTGCATCAGTGACCTGCTGTATGGTTATGAAGTGACTACAGGTTTATGAAACATTTTCCTCATATTGTTTTGCTATGGGAATATTAGCTTGACTTCAGGGATGGAAAAGAAGGAGTAAATTCCTGAGACTGCAAAAATTCCATGAAGGTTGGTTCTTCCACAGTCCTTCAGTGCTTAAGATAATTAGCACTGAGTGTTTCTTAACTTGAGGGTGTTGCTCTTAGCCCTGATGGAAAGGCACAAACCAGAAAACTTATGTCATACCTCAGGAAAACAGTAAAATAAAAATGCCAGCACATTTTCATTCTTTGGCATTCTGAAAAGTCAAGTTATTTCTCTTTTATCCAGTAAAAATCCAGTAATCTCTTAGACATTCAAGTGTTTGTTCTCAGATATGGAAAGCAGGAGTTCTATAGGGCAATAGGGACACAATAAAATCCCCATCAGTCAGATGTATGGAGTTTAGATGAGTGTCCTTTCCTACCTGGTACCTGTGTGAGGCATAGACTTAATGAGAGGAAAGGGCTAACAGATCTGCTGCCCTTTCTCCTGTAATACCACCTTGTTTGTTCCTCCACATCATGTAACACTGGACTAATTGTGTGTTCAATCAGTCAGAGCAGAGCTGGCTTTGACCTCTAGGACCGTTAAGCTACTCCTAACAATAGCTGGCACTGACAGGTCAATTCTGAGAAGAAACTGCATGCAACATTTGCATAAATGTTAATATGAAATGAACAAAACAAAAAAGCAGAGGACAAAAGCACACAACAAAACTTGAGAAAGATACAAATGCCCAGTACTGTATGATTTTATATTACTCTCACAAACCTGATGCTTTTGAGTGTGTCTCCAGTCACAGTCAGAATACTTTCATTGTTCTGTCATACAGTTTGTCTCTGTCACATTCAATAGGTTTGCAACTGCAAAGCAAATTTCACTCAGGGAAGTGGTCAAAGCCTTGAAAATAATTAAGTTTTATAGATAACATAAATGCAGTTGGATGGACAGAGGTAACAGGCAATCAGTTCTGTAAGTGCAGTGGAAGTGATAGTATGGATATATATTCTTTCAACATCAAAACATTCTACAGAAACAATACTATGTATTCATATCTTAACTGTTGGAAATGCTTCAGCTGGCACTTTGTTAGGAAAAGAGAATCACAACTGGACATCGATAGTGATAGTTTAAAAAAGAGGTCTTGGATATTTCTCTTGTTCATTTGTCTTAACACTCAGAACTGGGGGCAAAATGTTAATATAAGTAATTTAAAATGGAAGGGACATCCGAAGGTCATTTTGTCCAACCCATCTCAGAGCAGGGTCAGTTTTGAAGTAAATGAAGTAAGTGATAGGGAAACATACAAAAGTGATTCTCATTTGGTTGTCTATCAGCAGGGCTCATGTAGAGTAGATAAGGTACTTCTCTTTGTAAAATGTTTGGTGTGTATGATCATGGCATTGGATGACACTCTTAAAGATAAGCTTTTGTATTGGTCACATGATAGAATTCTGTGAAAATATGAAGGTTTGGAACAGGTAAATATGTGATTATTCAGGAGTATATGAGTATGTTTCTAATTATTCTAGCACTGAGCAGCACCTGATAAAGCAAGTATAAACCAAACAAAAAAGATGCTTTTTTTTCCTTTTCTTCTTGTGTCCAAGTCTGGGGAAAACTGTGGAAGTTGACATACATGCATAAAAATAAGCTTCAGAAAGGTTAGGCATCTCTTGATAGTTAACAAACAATACAGTTTCCACCTCTTAAAATCATAGTATTTTTAAACATTTTTATTTTTAGGAGCTTTGGAAGCAGGAAGGGACAATTTAGTTAAGTAAAGTTTCCTTTGTTTCCTATAGTTTTTCCCCAATCATGAGTTACCTACACCTTAGCACACATTCTCCGTTTAGTTCTTTGTATATGTTTAAGACAGCAGACTTCTTAATTCTGCTAGTAATGAAACTACTTTTCTATTGATCCCATTTCCTCTTTAAAAGATGAGTTTAAAGACTGTTGAATCTTTTAAGATGAACAAAATGTCAGTTAAACATTTGAAAGCGAACAAACTTAATCTGAATAATTAGATTAGAAAATCAAAGGGACAGATGAAAGCGGTGAAGCAGGTGGTGTGTTACTTCAGGATCCCAGAGAAAGAAAAATCTGCTATTTCTGTGACCCAGTTTTTAAACTCTTTTTCTGATGATGCAGTCTAAATTTCAAGAAACGACTGAAGGAAAAAGGTTTTGATCTTTGAAAGTAATCTTATGAAAAGAAAGCAAGTCAGCATACCCTTTGGTTATCTGTATTCGCAGATTTTAAGTTCAGCTGGCATCATACCCAAGTGTGCAAAGCTTTCTGCTGTTGGCTTATCTTGCTCTGGTCTCTGCTAGCTCCTCTAGTTCACATGAGCAGGATCGCAGCTGTTTGTAACATAATGGTCTATATTATCAACCAGCTGCTTTTTGTTTGAAATGTAGTTTACAGCTTATATGTGAGAAGGATGTATATCACAGAAGTGCTTGGAAGAGCTTGTCTTCTGGTATGAGATGGATGAAGATCACAAAAGGTTGCATCATCATCACATGGCCAGAGTTTGGCTCCACAGGCTCTGACTGTCAAATGAGAAATACATTTTTCCTTGATTTAAGTGGTTTTAATGGCTTCCTCTTGTGGTTTCGCGCTGTCTAATTGTATCACGTACCAAACACTATGTAGTGGAATGCACTTCCCCCTGCGTCTTTGGCTAAATTAATAGTGAAGAAGAGGTATGGAAAACGCTCTAAGGAATAGCTTATCCACCTTCACCTTCTCCTTAGGTTTTTTAAAAGTTCTGCAAGATTGCTTTTGGCTTTCCTTATGACTGAACAGCTTGCTCCCTCGAGCCATTTCCTCAGGGAGTTTTCCCTCTTTTTCTCTTGACAGTTGTCATTATAAGTTTCTTCATTTGCGCAGTTTCTTTTGCAGTTTCTTTTTCTGTTCCATTTGTTCTGTAACTCTTTGCTTTAGGTTTTTTCTTTTCATCACAATTTATTGTTATTTATTGTTACACTTTGTAGCTTCAATTATCTTTGCCATAGCGATATTTTATGATAATCAGTCTTCTTGTTTTCTTCTTGAAGATTATTCACATTAACTCCCATATTTCCAATCTCAAGTGACTGCTGTTTTGATAGCTTATTCATTATGTTTTTATTTTATATTACACTGTCTGTATCAATCTGTTTTGATTTGTTTCTCTTTATGTCTCTTGTTTCCTGTTACCTCCTTCTGTGGCTGTATAGTCTACACCTCTCTTGCATGCTCAGTCATCTTCTAAAAAATCAAAGTAAAATTACTGACCTGTAGCTTTTAAAAGTAAAATAATATCCCAGATGGTCACCAATTATAAATTCTGAAGCTGGCAACTGTTATCAGGGCCAAAATGCCTTCTGTGTTGTCTGCAGTTTGACACCTCTAAGTGCAGACTGGTGTGTCAAACAGGTCAGTCAGCCACATATGCAGGCAAACGCACTTAATGAAAATACTGCTTAAAGATTTTTTTCTGCCTCTGAAACATAAAAACTTCGTGGAGACTGGAGGAGCAAATTGTGAAATGTTCAATAATAGAATATTTGCATAAAGTACTTCATTGATGCTATCATATGTTATTAAATTTCTGTCGAGACCTCCAAGCATATAAGGAGTAGTCAAGCAGTCACTGACACTTGAGGAGTTTTGTAGCCTTTTCTCAAACTGGTCTGCAGGAGCTGTACCATTATTGGTAGCTGCACTAAATAAAATTCTAAATGTTTGGTTCAGACACTGGAAAGCTCATTATACAGGAATTGTTTCAATTTTGCGTAATTTTAATGTTTGTATCATTTGCATTGTCCCTTATTTGTACATTTTGTTTTTTTTTTTGGAGGGGGGAACTGAATTATTCAAAAGCGGGATAAGTCACTTGATAATTGGTTCTAAAAGAATCCAGATTTGATGTTAATTTGTGATAGACCATCTTGGATTCCCTTGATTTTGCTCATCTATATATCATCTATATCTATCTATATCTATATCTATCTCGTATAACCAAGTTTTTGATGGTTTTGTTTCAAAGTCTATTAGACAAGATTAATGAATGGGGAAAAAAAAGGGAGTTGGATTCCTTAGTGGCAGCAGCGCGAGAGTTTGATGACGTCATGACGAGCGCGGGTTGACATGACGTGAGCAGTGACCGACGGGGGCTGCGCTAGCGGTGACGGCATGGCGCCTGAGGTAGCGCGAGGTGAGCTCGGACTGTGAGAACCAAGGAGAGCCTCCATTCTCTGCTGGATGCTCTGGAAAACCTAGGGACCGAGGAGGAGGAAAAGGGCCTGTCCAACCTACGTGATCCCGTGATTCTGAGGTGATTAACAATATTTAAGCGTGTGAAAGCTGCAGTGTGAATGCTGTTGACTTCAGTTGTCTTCCATGTTAGCAGGAACTATCCATATCCTTCAGTTTTCTGCTTAAAAAGAGCTATACATTTAGATTCTAAAAAATGGATTTAAGCGTATATGGTTGGGTCTCTAGACCTGACACCTGACCTATGTTTCCTTATCAGTTGAGTATGATCGCTAGGGATAACTTCAGGTTAAGTGTCATATACTTTAAAAAAAGGCTTGTTTACTTTTCTATTCTCTCAATTTATGTTGTGAAACACAAATACTATTTGTTTGTGCAGACTTTTCAGTTCACATTGCTGGACATATTTACAAGTGCTTAGTGGCACAAAGGTTCTAAAATTGGACAGATGTTATGTTGAAAGTGGATTGTTGATCAGGATTCACATTGAATGTACAGTCATTGTGGTGATTCTTCCAAACTCCAAAATTTCTCATTTTAGAGCTCAGTTATCAGAATAAGGTTCAAATAATTAATTCATTTCCATTTTAGTGGTTTCAGTTTCTTTTGTATCAAGCTTTCTGCTTTGTCTAGTTGCTAAGAACTAAACAGATGGGTTTCAAACAACCACTTAAAATACCTAACTGTCCAGCTGCTCTGTTTTTTTGCGAGGACTCCTGTGAACAAGAGGTCCATGTTTATGTCTTGCGCAAAATAGCTGAGAAAATGATTCCTCATCTTTTCCTCCTTCTGATTGTTACACCTTGAACAGTGAGATAGGATTCTGGTTGCTTATCCAGCCGTAATACCTGTAAATCAAAATTTCTAAAGCTGCTATACTGATTGGGATAACTTTAAGATTGCTTTTTAAAACCTAGATATCTTCTTTGCTCCAAAGAATGTTGTTAAAGTCACTTTGAAAAAGTGATCTGTTGCTTATGACTGCTTATTTTCTCCTAGAAATAATGGATTACTGACTATTTTTAGATTACTTTTGAGTCATGCACGCCTTGAAATACAACTGGCACAACTAGTGCCTTTAGTTTTGATTTAATGCAACCTCTAATCTGTACAGGGAGATTGGTGGTCCAGCTTGAGCTAGCCTGTGCTGCTCAGCCCTGGCGCAATTCCCAGTCTGCAAACTGCGCTTCACTGTGTAGATAAATTTTTTCAAGAGATGTTAAAGGAATTAAATACCCTCTTCTTCCTTCCATTGAATTACACTGAGTATGAGGTGCCTGAGGCTTCTTTGAAAATAAATCTGTGTTAATACTGGTTCCTGTAAGATCCTTTTCCACACCTGAGATAAATGCGACTGTGAAGTTCACATCAGAACCTAGAGTTTAATTTTTACCCCAGCTAGTATTTAATTGTCATAATTAAATGCTGAGATTGTCTTCCCTGGCCTTAAGATTTTAAAAGCCAGTGTTTCCTAGCCTAGGCTTGTTATCATTTTTCTCACAGAGCTAGAGCAGTCTAGCTGAGGACTGATCTACCTCAGGCACCTTTATTCTCTTTGTGCTTGCTATGCAGACCTTTTTGACTTTGCTTATGTTTACTGTCTCACTGAAGAGTTAGGAAGTAACAGCATGTTAAAGATCCCACACAGACATTATTTTGAACAAGTGAAATCATGGTTCTCTGAAGGAAAGTGCTTCTTCCTTCATTAGTCTGTTGCTTTTGTAATGCACGTTTATTTTCATGGGTTAGACATTTAGTGTCTAACTAGGAGCCGACATGTAAATGACAAAGGTTTATTTTCAAAACCCATACTCTACTCATCTTATTTCGTAACCAGAGACTAGTGCCTGGATTATAAATAAGATCCATACAGTAATTTATAATCACGTCTTACCTTTTAAAAGTCATGTTTAAAAGAAGATTCTATGTATTATAACCCTTTCAGGTCAACTTCTTATCTCTTGTCTCAATTTTTCTTCTAGCAATTAAGCATTATATCTGTAGTTTTCTCATGAATATTTAAATGTCTTTAGAGATTTTGGTAATGTGAACATAGAAGTCAAGTACCTTCGCAAAAGGTGCTTAGGAGTATAAATATCTGTCTGTCTCTCTCTCTTTAATGTGACTACAGCTGGGCAACCTTCATGCTGCTGACCTGTTTCGCTTTGTTCTTGAAACAGATCCTATTTGAGTCACTATGTCTAGCCCTGTGGATAATTGGTTTATATCTTTCTGAGCAAGTAATGAATTCTTCAATTTGTCAGAAAGGTTTAGACCTTTTAGAAAAGAGGAGCTTTAGGAACATTTCCCCAAATGCTTTTATATGTTTGACAGTAGCAGTATAAAATTCAAATAACTTGAGGCATTCTTATAGTTGGTTTGATATGGTCAGAAAGCTACAACAATAAAACCAAGGGTGAAAAGCATCTGTATGTAAAATGATAACATTATTGGGAAAGATTAAAAGGCATGTTTCTAACCAGGTTGCCTTCCTGGAGGTAATAAAAGAATGAAATAAACTATGATCAGAACAGAAGAAAAAAAAAATTAAGAGCTATATCCCGATTTTCAAATAATTGTCTGGAACTGAACAGGCTGCAGGGTGCACTCTTGCATCTTAGTAACTTACAGAGGCTGCTTATAAAAGAACTGTGGCAAAAGGGAGTCTCTGTTGTGGCAATTTTGTGGAACCCCATCAGCTTTAATACATGTGGACCTGTTTACGTTGGTACTTTTTTAAGTGTTTGCAGTAAGACTGATGAATTATGTCCATCCAAGATCGTATGATACAAACTTTAGCTTCAGGATTTGGCATGAGCCCACAACACAACTGCTGACGATCAGCTTTCAGCAGTGGGAGCCATACCACTGTCTCCAGCAAGTACCATGATGTGAAGTGGGTTTTTCTCCTTATAAATATAGTGTTAATGAGCAGCCTTGCCTTCAGCTGTCTTCCTCAGAAACCAAAAGCAGAGACATAGGTGAAGTACTTTGATTTCCCCTCCCCACCCCCTGTGTAGCAAAAATGTAGTGTTTTACTGCAAACTCTGAATGATATCATGGTTGTTTTGCACCTTTCACTGATCTCCAGTGTTGAAAGCCCTCTATCAGTTCCAGCAGTATTAGAAACTTTTTAGTCCACATGCTTTTAATTTTTAAGTTTTTAAGTTGCTCAATTCTTGTTGTTGAGAGAAAATAAACAAAGTTATTTGCTTAACTCTCCAAATACTTGTTTCAGACTGCTCCTAGACTATATTGCAAAATGTCTCTATGCTGTCCTGGAGCTGAGGTGTCTTGTGAAAAGTTTTGCCTTTTCCCATCTGGGGCAGGCCCCATGACCAACACTGCAGGACAAGGCCCACCTGTGGCATCATCAGGTTAGAAATAAAGAAGGTAGGGAATGATTCCACAAAATACAACAAAATATCCTTTGGGGAATTATTATGATACAGGGGCTTTGTTCAGATTGCAAGGGTTTAGAATATAAACTCCTTCAGAAAAATGGTGACCATGATGAGCAGAAGAAAACTGGTAGCAGCTTTGGTGATGTAGGAACAACTGAGGAAGATATTTGTTTTCTGTGTTGTAAGTTAACACTGATCTTTATATGGAGATAGATAGATAGATATATATATATATATATATATAAAAATGTTTGCAGTGCTCTGCAGAACTTGTGTTAGTTTTCAAGTTTCACTATTGCCATAATAGGTGAGATATAATAGTAGTTTTTCATTCTATTAGCTGGAGAAATTGAGGAATAGAAGCAAAATGCCTGAACGGCAGTTGTTCTTTTCTAACTTGCTTTTCAGAATCTTCTATTACTGACTCAATTTTACACTTTATAAATCTAAGTTATAAATCAGTGGTATCAGTTAGGAATCTGGGGAGTAATATATATTTTGTGCATGAGTAATACGTTCATTAGCTGGCCAGTAAATTACTGCCATGATTGAATTCAGTTGTGTATTACAAAAATAAAAAAAAAAAACCCTACTTATGTGTAGTAGGTACTTAAAATTTATCATTTACAAATCAGTGTGGTGCATGGGGCACATGAAAGGAGGGTACAGTTGGATATAAGCCACTCTGTCTTCATTCCATATTATTCTTAACTGTAGAAACTAAAGATGGTTGTTAATTCAGTAAAAAAGGTATGCTGAAGATATAATAAAGAAATGTTGGTGGCTTCTCTACACCAGCTGGTGGTATATATTTCAATGCTCAGCCAGCTGGGGGTAGCAGACATAACCTATTTTAATTAATTTGCCATCTTTTTTTCTTGCCAATTTTTTCCTTTAAGCATGTTACATCTGTGTTAAGCATGTTACATTTGTGTTAACTTTATGTTATGTCTTCTTTCTTTTTCTGATAATGTTTGTGGCTTGCAGTGTCATATTATAGAGCCACAGAACCACAGAATAGTTTGGGTTGGAAAGGACCTTAAGGTCATCTAGTTCCAACCTCATGCCATGGGCAGGGATACCTCACCCTAGACCATGTCGCCCAAGGCTCTGTCCAATCTGGCCTTGAACACTGCAAGGGATGGAGTATTTAACACCATCATACTTCCTTTTCTTCTTGTTCCTCGAGTTCTTCTAACTGTGATAGTGTCCACAAAAAGACACTGTGCTGGCCTCTCCCAGATGATAAATTTTATTTATTTATTATTGTATATTTAGTATGATACTCAGTGCTTGCAGTGCCCAAGGCTCAGGCAGTAACATGTGGCTTCCTGTGTTACTAACACATGGCACACGCTCAGCTCCATTGTGCTTTGTAGCTCCTAAGGGAACAGCTTCAAAAGACACTGTGCAAAGTATAATTTGTGTAAGGAAATTTGAAAACATATTGGTTAGTGCCGTAGTAACATGGCAGACTACTAATAAGCACTTAGAGAAATGATCCAGATGTGATGTCTCACCAGCCAGGACATAAGTGGCCTTTCCTGGTTTGTCTGTGGAAGCCTCTTAAACTCTTTCTAGCTTTGGATGTGCAGTTTTGGGTATGGGTGAGGTAGCTGAGAATAACTGGAGTTCCTGTTATCTAAAATACCTCCATGCATTCACTGAGCAGCAGTGACTGTGTTTATGCTTATACCCCGTACCAATTATGAAAGAATAAATGAGAATTTCAGCAGCTTCAATTAGTTTTACATTAATCTAATGCAAATTTCATGATGATGTAAATGAATGAATTCCAATTGACAATTACATGCATAAAACAACAATTTACTGAAAATTGTAGAGACCTAAGCATTTCCTAGCTGCTGGTACCAATGGGATCTGCTTCATCTAGTTTAGATTAAGAACATGAATTTTTGAGAATTAAGCTACTTGATTGTACTTGGTTGTAAGGGACACTTGGGTTATATCAGCGTCTGTGGGTGTGTCTCATAGATCAGTCATCCTGCAGAAGTGGATACCTACTGAATGCAGAGGTATACAGTTTGATTAGATCTTAACTTTTGGACACCTGAAGTAGGAGTCCTATTCTAGAGAGACAGGCATTGCTGGTGTGTCTGAAAATGCCAGTTGTAAATAATATTTTTCTTTGTGAATTTATTTTCTGGCTTACTCATCTGAAGGAACCCAAACGGGTGGAATGGCCTTTTAAAAGGTCAAGCCTACAAGGAAGTCCACAGTCTCTGTATAAGCCCAGAAGAAAGAAACAGCTTATGAATTACAGGTAAGTAAAGAGTTTAAAATCAATTGTTTTGAGAAGCTGTGACTGCTTAAGTTCTAGAAGAACTCTGAGGCTGTTGATCCAAATACAAGGATTTACAGCAATAGACTAAATACTGCTTATTTTTATGTTAAGAGTGTATGTGATGCTACATACCATGCTCTGTATTATTGTATTCACAACACGTATTGAGGGATAGGATGAACAGCCAAGTGTATTTCCAAGTTGTGTTCTGATGAAGGCATGGTGTATTGCCTGTTAGAAGAGCTAGTTCATTTAAATATTGATTATAAATGAAATTGGTCTCTAGAGCTTCTAATTGCTTACCGAAGCCCAGAAATTAGTTTTCTACTGGTTAGTATTAGGAAGTGTACGTGCTGTTAGCTCTCCTGGGCTCTTCCCAAGGATTTTCACTGATATGTTTATTGATGGGACAGTAGGCATCAGGGTATCAGTAAAGAGCTCACTTTTAATCACTAACAGTGATGGTGATGGTTTGACTTTGCAAATGAAGATTTGGGAGGGGCTTTACCCACACTTACTACAAGCACAGGGCTTTGCAAGTGTGAGTAAACCCTGCACAGTAGATTTTTTAGGTGAGGCACAGTGTGCGTGGAACTGGCCCCACCCTTTACACCTGAGGTTTATCTGCCAGGGCCTAGTGAGCTTGGGCAGTGACAGCAAAGTCCTCAGGTCGTAGGTTTGGTTAGAATATCCTTCTCTTAGATGGATGGCCTTACAAGGCTAAACGAGCTCCATCTGCCCAGGTTTGAAGTTAGAGTTGTCCTTCTCCTAGGATGGTTGCCCAAAGGCTAGTGAGCCCATCCTGCCCATGGTCACACTTTGTCTGACCCTTTAGTTGAGACCTGTCTGGCGTGGGAGACCCTACCGGAGGCATATGCCACCACCAGCATAGCTCTCAACCTCACAAGGCGTGCAGGCTCTTTCCCCATGACAAGGGGATGTCCGTGAAAGAGTCATTAACAGTAATTTAAAGAATGCAGGATATCCAGAGTGTCAGGAATATAAAATGAGTCACAGTTCAATGCATTTCTCCCTCCTGTATTAAGGAAATGAAAATATATCAGAACTCTGATAAAGTAAGTGAAAAGATACTGTTTGAAGTAGCTGTGTGTTATGAACCGCATGTCAAAGTGCATTTTAGACTTCTGCGTGGCTCTTCTAAGTAGGCAGATGAATACAGTTCAGTACTTACAGTCAATGCAGGTCTCTGGAAGTAAGGAACATCCTGTAGAAAAGCTCTTATTCCTCTAAATTAATGGTCAGAAATAGGTTGCCACAAGCAGAGAACATGTCAATGTGTTGTGTCATGCTGAAGTGTGATCCATTTATTCTAGAATAAAGTTTGCAAGGAACACCAGTAAACTTCTGTGTAAGTTAAACTTGGCTTGTAATGACAAACTATTACCTGCTCTGCTGGAGTAGAAAATAGCATTTTTCTTTGAGCTATTACTTTTAAAATTATTTGAATAATGGTACATCCAAATCCCTTTGTTAGAATAGCCCCATGCTTTTGAAACAAAAGTGACTTGGATAAACATATTTAGTTGTGATGGAATTCTCTTCTCCCATTTAATGAACCCTGTTCAGTCATATTGTTCAGTCACTAAATTAATTAACATCTGTAACTCTAATTGTGTACCAGTCAATCAAAATGTCAAAGAATCTGCCTGGGAAACCAAACAAGCTTGTTCATATGAAGTGAAAGTATATTGAAAAATGAAAGGAAGTATGTTTATCTACAGTAAACAGCAGTTACTTTTCTTTGTTTCCTATCTGTTTCAAGTTAGGCTTGGGGTTTTTCTAGTTGGGTCCTTGTTTGTTTTTAAGAAATCATGTTTATGTATTTCTTTAAATATCACAGGACCTCTCTTATATTTAAATAATATTGATTGTCAGTCTGTGTCTGATACTATGGTCATTGTTCAAAATCATCTAGCTACTGATGTCTGTTATAGTAGAGACAGTAATCTATGCATCAGAAGGTGAAATCTAATTTTCTAGGGATGAGATTTATTTTCGAATACTATTATGATGTAATTTTATTAATTGAGGTATGCTTTGGGGCAGGGGAGGGAAAAAGTATCCCAGAAAGCTTTCCTCATAAATTGCTTAATGAGGTTTTTCGTCAGACTCTTCTGAGTGTTCTTCTTTTAATCTTATTGTATTGTGACTTAATTTGCTATTTCATGTAATTAAAAAATAGCAAGTTTTGTTCCTCTTTTCCTGACCATACTAGAAGGGTATATTGTCAATGTGAAGCCTGTCTTAAAAGCATATCTCAGAGACAACTCCACAACCAGTCAGGAAAGAAAGCCTGATTTCCTTGAAAGAAAACCTGAGTCCTTTGTGAATGTACTACTGTGAGTTCAAAAAGTGACGTTTAGATCATCGCATTCTGTTCACTTTGTTCAGGCTGAAAATCTTTCCTTCATAGATACTTGAATCGAAGTAAGCAAGAGAGTTTGCTATGAAGGATTTACAAAACGTGAGGATGAATACAAATACTTGGCCTAAAAAATATTTTGTGTTGTAAATTTGTCTAATGCCTCTGAAAATTGCTTCATTGCATTATCATATGGCTAATACTGCATTAAGTGAAATATTATAATATACCAATACATATGAATCCACTGGAGGTTGGAACCTATACTTTTGGTCTTTTTATCAGCACTGAGACATTAAGGTTTGGGAAGAAACAGGGCAAAAATATGGACAGGAAAGTATGCAATTCCATAGAATATCAGGAATATCAGGTGTTTTCTGTATGTGTTTTCTTGTTTGTTTTTAAACTCATAAACACAGCATTATCTTTTAGTTCTGATATTTTGCAGAGTAATCCAAGTTATTTAGTCTTGACTGTTTATAGTGAACAACACGAACTGCAGAGCTGCTGTACAGGAGAAGTAGTTAAATGACTGACATTCTCAGTTGTGGTGCCCTGTGTCCCTTCAATAACACTGTGATGTTTGCAAATCTGCAGCAGAGCCATTATAATCTAAATTAGAGTATTTCATTAAATGCTCCACATAGCCTTTATAATGTCATTGGCAATAACCCATACAGTTTGTATAGCACATAGGGCTTAATATCTCTCATCATTTTAGCAAGATACTAAAAAAAAGCTCTGAAATAAATTAAGATTACAAATTAAGAAGACAAGTAAAGTCAGTACTTTGCAAACAGTATGCAGATCCCTTGCTGTTCAGAAATCTTTAGATTGCATGTGCTTTTATATTCTGCAAAGGAGATAAACTTAGCATGTGCCTACAAAATCACAGAAGTTTGAACTGAACTGAAGCATGTGGTGAAGCTTTGCTTATGAAATATGCTCTTATTTGGGACTCATACTGTCCCATCCACAAGCTAGGATACTGTCCTGCCATTGCAGTGTGACAGCTCATGGGCTCTCTCTGTATCATGCATGGATTGCATAGTCGTGTCCCTGTGGTGTGCTTGTGTACGCAAATTCCCTGAGCAGTTTTAGTCTGCACAGACTTTACCCAGGAATTATATTTGAAGGATAATTTAGGTTCAGCAGCAATCTTAACTATAGCTTCTCTTAGTCATGCTAAATCAAACAAGTAATTCTGTTAGTATGGATTACCCACTACGGTGACTGCCTCAATCATGCTACTATAATGTTACCGTTCTTTGTATGTAAAAGGGTCAGAACAGGTCTGCAAGGAAAAGTGATGATCAGTAGTAGTTAGGAATAGCCTTAACTACTATTTTGTTTTGCTTTGGTATTTGGAAAAGATGTCCCAGAGCTCAGAATAATTCATGTTATGGGCGGTTGGAGCCTGGTGAGTGATAAACAAAAGGAAAAAATGTAAAATATGAATATTGCTAAATTGTAGAAATATAGTTTAAACAGTATTTGGTTTATGGACATAGCAAGTGTAAGCTGGCTGTTAAAGGCAATTAAGCTTGAGCAAACTGTTCAGCCTGGAGAAGAGAAGGCTGCGTGGAGACCTCATAGCAGCCTTCCAGTATCTGAAGGGGGCCTATAGGGATGCTGGGGAGGGACTCTTCATTAGGGACTGTAGTGATAGAACAAGGGGTAACGGGTTAAAACTTAAACAGGGGAAGTTTAGGTTGGATATAAGGAGGAAATTCTTTCCTGTTAGGGTGTTGAGGCACTGGAATGGGTTGCCCAGGGAGGTTGTGAATGCTCCATCCCTGGTGGTGTTCAAGACCAGGTTGCACGAGTCCTTGGGTGAGATGGTTTAGTGTGAGGTGTCCCTGCCATGGCAGGGGGGTTGGAACTAGATGATCTTAAGGTCTGGTCCTTTCCAACCCTAACTATTCTATGATTCTAAATGGAATGGATGGACATAGGAAATTCCCATGCAACTTATACTGTTCATGAGCTAAGGTCAGGATCAGCTGGGAACAATGTTGGAGATATTCTGTGTTCTGTACAGATGCCATTTTTTCTGTATGCACCACAAAGCCACATGGGGGTGAGGGTTGTGAAAAATATTGGTGAAGTTGGTGCTTCCAATAGTTTCTATAGCAACCTAGTGCCCAGCAGTTCTTTTCTATGCAATGTTTGTTACCTGCCAAAATACACTATGTCATTTCAAAATACACCTAAATGCACCTAAAAATCATACCAGTTCCTTTAAAGGGATGAGAGCTTAAATGTTTCCTCACCATGGAACAGCGTGCAGATGGGACGTAGTGAGTTATTTAGCCCTGCTGCTTTTAGGATAGCAGATATTATTAATGAAGGAATTTTGTTTTTATGAAAATGGTTTCAGCATTTCTGTAGGTCTTAATTCAATTTCAGCAACTATGCCACTCAAATAAATAACACCACGTCTGGAACAGTAAATAAGCTGTCCTAGATTTACTTCAAACTTTGCTGGATCACCTCTTTGTGAGGTGATACTTGAGGGTACTGGCAAGTACAGAATTACTTGCTTTACTTGCATTTTTATTCTGTGGTATGTTTCATAATATTCAGGGATTTAAGATACTCTGTTATTGTCACACGGCTAATGCCATTGGACATGGCTTTGAGAATTAAGTTCTAAATGCACCTAATGCACCTAGCTGTTATTTGAGTTTATGTGTAGAGTGGGCAATGGGCAACTTGTGGGTGTTTCAGTAAGATAAATAGTTCACAGTGGGCTACAGAGGTCACAATTAAAAGGAGCAAAACTAGGAAATGAGCTTACAGGATTTCAGTGAAGCTGTATAAAAACAAGATTAACTAAGTACTTAGACACTGGTAAACGAGTATCGATTATTAGGGAAATGAAATTCCTGTTGATATAAGAGTAATTGTATTTGTGCTTAACAAGGTTACTGCTCTAATGATTAGCTTCCAGCTCAGCCTAGCACTAAAATTTAATTAGTGTCGAACTTTTATTTGGTGACATAATTACATTAGATCCTCAACTTGAATGTTTTTGGAGCATGTTAATATTCAGTATAATTCTCAGTTTAAAGCAGTAAGGTGCTAACCTGTATAGTATGTACCCATGATGTATTTATGACACTTAAAAAAAAAAGAATTCATATGTCTCATTGCAAAAAGGGTGCATAAAAGCAAATCAGGTCCCAGAGTTGAATGTTACGAAGTTCTGGTCCAGTTCCGTATTTTGACCACTTCATTTTGTGCTAGTTACATACTTTGGAGAAGAGATGGCCTGGTGGAGAAGAGATGGCCTGGGTAATGAAAGCAAAATGACTATATCAGCAAGGTCTTCCACTGGGGTTAATATTCCCTCGGTTTCTGCACTAATATTCCCTGGTTTTCTGCACTATGCTATATAGATCTATTTTTCTGTGCCTGAGTTCATATACAGTGCTGGAACTATATTTAAGAAATAATTGCTGAAGTAGCATTTGTTATATGTCTATTGTTCTTATCAGAACAAATATAGATGTTGGTTGATTTTGAATTTATGAAGTGTAATACTATTTATTCTTCATAATGGCAAAATAGATATTTGCAATAAATAAGAGAGAACATTCATTCCCTCGCTGCTTTTGTGAGAGTAGAAGTTTACAAGGTGCTGGCAAGTCCATAACATAGACATAAAAAGCTGTGCTACTGAACATAAAAGAATCGCCTAAGTCTCTGCCACCTGCTCTGAAGCCTTGCAACCAAACACTGAAAAAGTCTAGGCAGTCCAACAGAACTTAATTAATCCCACTGTGCTTGCTTGGTGCTATATCAGGCCAGCGTGGAACAAGAATAACTTTTCATAACATTTTAACACCTTCCAAATGTCAATAGGGAGAAACTGCATTTTCTTGTCAAGTATAAAAAGGCTGGATCATAGCTCTTTTTATATAGATGTTATTCGTGGTAGTTGCTTATTATGTTACATGCCTATCCAGCCAGGCCTGCCAATTTATGAAGTATCAGAACTTGATATGATGACTGCATGTCTGCAACATGGTATGAATGACTGAGTCTCTGTGAAAGCTTTACATGATTTTCATTGATATTTTATCAACTATTGAAAGCTATTGTAATATATTATTGAAAATAAAACACGTCAACAGTACTGCCAATAATATGATAATCACCTGCCATAATCCAGCAACTTTGTTGTCAGACCTGCAAAAATGGCACTGGTGGGGCTAGATTCCTTGCATGAAAGGCAGGATATTTTCACTTGTTACAAATGCATCAAGGCTGGAAATGGGGTTCTGTCTTTGTAATTTTAGAAATAGTGCAGTTAAAGTTCATCCAAGGCCCTTGGTATTCCAGAACATGAATGAAGTCTGTCGTTATGTATTTGAGGGATTTCTTCATTCCTCTTTCTCACAAAATCTGAGTGCTTTCTCTGTACTACTACTCTCAGTTCTTGCCCTCTGGCAGTAAGATAAAAATGCAAGTGGAATAAAAGGGAATGGAGTAAGAATAAAGAATGGAAAAGAACGATGAACTGGGAGAAGAGGAGATGAAATTATTAAAGATATGAAAAATGAAAGAAAAGGGATGTAAAGCTGATATGTAACAAGGTTACGAATATTTTCATAGGACTTTTATGGAGGCAACCAAAAGAGTTTATTTCAACTTACCTGAAATTCTGTGTGTGTGTATTGGTTCATCATAATGAGAATGGTCAAATGCTCATTCTAGGTCAATGGAGATCCTGTGCAGGAAAGTCACAAACTAGTGTCTTGAGGAAGAATGTACTAATCTACCACTGGAAAGCAACAGGCTTCAAGGAGCTTCTCTCTAACCAACTGACTTGGTTTGCAAATGTTTAAGAGATGAATGTTTTTTTTTTGTGGAGAATGAGGTAGCATGGAAAAGAAATTAGGAGTAGTTTGCTGATCTCAGTTACTGTGGTGACTTTGATGGCCCTGCAACTTCTCCATAGGGAGCAAAAAGGAAGGGTTAAAATGCAACTCAAATCCAGGGATGTAAATCATGCACCCGTGGAGATGCAGATGTGTGTACACCTCAGGGCCCAGACTGAGTGTCAGAGATTCACACTGCTTGCTTTGAGAGACTGGTGTTTCTGAAAGCTGAAGACTGGGAAAGAGCTGCCTAAAAGAGCTAAAAGGGTACCAGAAATTAAATCAGTGCAGTAACTACTCCTGTTAGTATTCCTGTGTATTCAGAGCTCTCCTGTTCTACAAGACTGCTTTCTTTGGGTGATGTAATCAATGGATTTTGCTCTGTATCATGCTGGTGAGCTTACACAATCATACTACTCTGAAGGGGGGGGGGGGGGGGAATAGTTCCAGTAGAGGGAACAGTCTTTCCTGTAGCAGATGGCTGATCCAGTGCACTATAACGAAACGGTCCTTTCCGAGGCTCTCTCTGGAGATGCAGAATCTGAATGCAAAATCTGCACTTTAAGAAACTTGTCTTTAAACCATTTGCAAACTCAGTTCCTGCACTCTTTTTAAAGGATCAGTCCTGGTCCCGTGCAGAGGCACAAATGAACAGTTCCTGTCTTTTGAGTAACATCGCTCAAAGAAAACTTTATCAGCTGTGCTTATATCCTTTTTCCCATGTGCTGCTGTTCATCAAGTTCAACCTCAACCAGTCCTATTCTGCTGTTCAGACTGCTTATAAATTTCTTTCACTAGAGATGTAGTGCAGGTAAAGCCAGGAGCAAAAACTTGAAAAGCGTAAGTAGAACTTGGGTATAAGATGTAAAGGCAAGATGACTTACAAGTTTGCAGGAAACTTGTTAACCCTGATGGATAGTAAACCTGTTTAAGAAAGGGGACCTAATTCAGGATTTTGAGGCTCATTTTAAACTGGTCTTCCAAATAAGAACAAAGGAGAACAATTGGTTTCTTTCTTATTTGGACTTTTAAATCCTATATTATTGTGTAGAAAGGAGGAAGTGTTTTGAGAGTCAACGTTATCTTGTACTGTCAGAAACCATCAACAACTTCACACATTTCAATGATTGCATAAACTTGTTATTCTAGAAGAATAACAGTGTAAAAGAATTTTGTTGTTCTAAAACTCATCATAGTGAAACTTGTTATTCTGAAAGAATAACAGTGTAAAACACTGCTCTCTATCACCACTGCTTCCTCTCTGCTCTAAGGCTATGATTCCCTCTGCATCTGCAACCATTTGTAGTGTTTTGTGGGAAGTAAATCCAGTCACACAAGCAGGAGCAAATCCAACAGTTCCATTGGCAGAGCCCCAGTAAGCATGAACTAATTTCTGCAAGAGCATTGTACCTTCTTCCTGATTTCTACTCAAAATGCTGGGTCTTCATGACGTTAAAAACAGCATTATATGCACGGACAGTCATTATCTTCTTATAAAAATAAAAAGCGCAATAACAACTACAAAGAGATATTATAATTCATTAGACCTGCAGTCTACCTCCTCAGAGATAATGCACTGTTTGAGGGGAAAGCAGAAGGAACAGTTACGTCCACCTCTTCCCTCTATCACCTTGAAAACTAGGAATTGATAGTTGCAGTTAACCAAAGATGTTGTCCCTTCCTCTGTAATGATGACCTGTTAGCTACTGTCCACATCTGTATTGCACTGAGAAGGGGTTACTGTCATTTCCTCTGCCAGGGACTGTGGGTCAGGGCACTCAGACTCAAATATGTTACTGATTTTAGGAAGGTAGAAAAGAGCTTGTTTCTAGTTTTTTTAATTTGCCATGTTTCTAATGTCACAGTCTTGCACAGGTTTTTGGTAGTTATATCCCCATAGATAACAATGCTAAATAATTACAGAAATAGTGACATGAACTCTGACATATGAATCCCAAAAGTGTCTCAACACCTTATGGAGTGTATGACTCCTAATGCAGCAGGAAGAATCTCTCAGGATGTTTTGAAGCAGTATAACCGCGTCATAACCAGGCTGTTTTGTTCTGATGTTTACTAATCCTCTTTAGGAATGTGCCATGCTCACCAGAGTCACATCTCACCAGTGGCAGGGCAAATGGACTGCTGCTTCTCTGAGCTTGTATAGTTAAAAATATGTATAATGTTGCCGCTCTGCGTGCTTGGCAAATATGCACTCTATTTATTGACCAGTGCTTCCCTTTCCTGTCAAGATTACTTTGGATGAAAATTATCCAAGTGGTTTTGAGATGTTGCATTTTGCAGCTGGAATTGTTGTTTCCTTAGAATGTGGGAACTTGAACTATTGTGGCAAATGAAAGTATGGTAAACACTTTTCTTCACAGAAATAGCCCATTTCCCTTGTCCATATTGCTTCAAAGGAAAACTGTCTAGGGATTTATGAAGGTAGTTGTGATTCCTGGGAGAGATGTCTAGTCCATGGTTTCCTGTACATCTTTTGAGAGATTTTTCAAGACTTTTCCTCGGTAACTCGGAAAGCAGTTTGTCCTTTTTGTTTTCCCTTATCTGGTTCAGCAAATCAATGTGCAGAATTTCCTAACTTCTCATCAGTCTTATACATCAGGTCTTACTATCTGTGTCCAGCTCCTATATCACTTAGTCACATCAGTGAGTGAAGTTTGGGTACTTGATGGCCCGCATAGTGCAATTAGCAATGTATTCTAGGAAGGTGGTTTGATTTGTTAGCTCCTTCTGATTTCACTGAGAACAGCAAAACCTGACTCTGTCACCTTAATACATTAATCTATTACTCCTCAGCTGAAGCAGAACTGCTGAACTCTTGCAGCTGCAGGTGAGGTAATTGACATCTAAGGCACTTCAGTTTCTTTGAAGAAATTAGTGTTCATTTTTTTAACATTGCTTTCAGGACCTCTTTAAAAGCTAGATTAGTTAGATTGGACCTGAGCACTCACACCAGTGTCTTGGTGCAAGCCCCAGAACTGCTTGCAGAAGCGCTCCTGGAGGTGAGGTGGTCAATAGGACTGACCCTTTCAAAGCAGTGTCTGATGATTAGAAGAGAAATACCATAACTTGAAGTTACTTGGTGTGAACACTGTAAGTGGGCAGCAGAGATGCTTTAAGTAGTACAGAGCATGGCTGGTACAAAATATGAGGTAGCATTTATTGTAATCTAAACATATATTACATAAATCCTAGTACAGCATCTTGATAAGAACTATTGCTCTCAGGGGTACTACAGAAATATGTGGGTCACAGAAGAAACATGATGAAATTCTAGGTGAGAGAAGATCATACCATTCTCCTCTGGACTCCATCTAATTTCTGTCAAACCATTCCTTTGTTTGGCTTTTCTCCTTCAGCCTTTGACCTCTTTCTCTCCTCCTCCTGGGTGCACAGATGTATATTTATTTAAGATACAAAGACATTTACTTTTGTAGTGTTCATCTGCAGCTTTCTCACTTGCCTCCTTCATGTGAAAGCATGACATATGAAAGGATCAGTTGTCTTCATTATACCATTGATAACAGGGAAGCAGATTTTTATGCAGTAAGGTATATATCTTCACTAGCAAGGGTGGGATCTTTTTGCTTTCCACAAAATGCATATACTGAGCTGGATTTCCAGCGCTATGTCTATACTTCATCATAGCAGTAGTCATGAAGACAGTTCATCCATCACCACTTTTCTTTATGTTGAGGATTGCTCCTGGGGCTGTTTTAGGAGATGGATGACTGAGGTGTAGTTTCTTGATGGAAGAAGAAAAATAAGGTGATAATAAGAGTTTTCAACTAACTGTAAGTATTGCCTTAAATTATTAATTGGATGAATAGGATCTTTCCATGATCCTTCTATGCAATATCTGTGTGATTACATATTTTAAAATTTTTTTTTAAATAAAAAAATAAACCAAAACAGATTCTTCTTTAGTGAAATGAATATTCTTTTCACCTGTGCTCTGGCCAACCCTATGACCTGCTTGTGAGGCAGCCAGCACTAGCAGAAAAATAAGTCATGCATGGAGAAAACCCTAAGTCCTGCTTGCAGAAAAACGCTTTAAGTAGTGGCATGTTCTGAAAAGATTCGGATAGATGTTGAAAAAACCCAACAAACCCAAACCCCACGAAAGCACAAATGTGAAAAACAGTTTGCCAAATGTAAAAGCTTGGGTTCCTTTCCTCTCTATTTATTTACCACTGCCTCATTAAGCATGTGAATTGGATAACTCCAGGAGCCCTTTTTCTATAGGGCATGTTTACACAAATTGGCAGCCAGTTCCAAGAATTCCCAAGGAACCTCTTCTAGAAAGAAATAATTGTATTGAATAAGCAAACAGAAAGCTATCAACAAATAACTGTACATGTGGCAAGCGTATTGTATCTCTCTGTCTATCTTACTGTATTAAGTAACCCAGGAGAATTGTTACAACCTAACTGCTTGTCAGAAGATTAAACACTTTTTTTCACTGCTGAAAATTAAAATAATAGATGCTTCTCATTTTT
Source organism: Pezoporus wallicus (assembly GCF_028554395.1). NCBI lineage: Eukaryota > Metazoa > Chordata > Aves > Psittaciformes > Psittacidae > Pezoporus > Pezoporus wallicus. The sequence continues at coordinate 7,674,444 of NW_026642342.1, forward strand.
CTTTTTACCTCTCTGTGATGAGTATATGATGTGACTATGGCAAAATGTGGTAGTTTGGCATGTGAACTAAAAGAATGCTGGGATACACTTATGGATGAGTAAAAAGGTTTCAATGTGTCACTTCCTTTTCAGATTCTTTGTCTTATGCTTAGAAATAAATATCCCAGCTTGGCCATTTTTGAGCATTTCGTCTGCTTATTGCTCCCTTCGTAAGTCCATCTAGAGGCCACTGACTTTTTACCTCAAGGCAACTCTGCCATTTTCTGCAGTGTCTCCAAAGCACTTGTCTGCTTTGTCCTGTACTAATATATGCTGTTGGTACATTTAGAGTAAAGGGAAGGGCTGTAAAATCCTATCGATGTAAATGATGCAAGACAATGAAAACAAAGTATAATGACTTCTTTGAAGTATGTTCTATAGAAAAAGTGAACATTCTTTAATAAATGTGTTTTCCAGTGATTCACAGCTTACACCTTTCCTCGCTCCCTAGAGAAGTAGTGTACTGAACCTTGCCTTAAATGTAAAATAGGAACTGAAGGCACTGAACTGCTTTTGTTCATATTAATATTTCTGAATGCTGATGTACTGAATCGAGCAGCTGGTATCTAGAGAGCCATGCTGTCTTACGCTTCATTTTGGCTTTTTATCTTATATGGAATTCTTTTTTAAGATAATAATTGAGGAACTGCTGCAAAAATGAATAAATACTCATGGAGAATGAATAAACATTTATAGATTTAGTAATAGAAATTGCGTCTTGTCTTCTACATCTATGTTAACTTTATGAACTCTACAGAGAATGGCAAAGATCAATGGTATAGTTAATGTTGTACTTGAAAAGGCAAAATAATCTATTTATCCAATGGAAAGGAAGGGCAAAGCTGATATTCCAAGAATATAATATACATTGTTTTTAATAAGGGGTCTGTTTAAAAAAATAGCCACAACCCAAAGATCAAGTCACAAAGCATGGATCTATACTCATGTATCTTTAAGTTATTTATTTTTTCATAACTAGGTCTATTCAGAGAATAGTCATGCCTTTTGGTTGTATTTTTTTTTTGGTTTGGGTTTTTTTTCCTCTCTTATGTCAAGCCATCTTTCCTGTCTCATAAAAACTTCACTGCTCTTTTTAGAGAAGCTCAGTCAGTAGTATGGACAGATTCCAGTGTGAGTTACTGGAAATATGAGAAGATCCTGAGCCCCAAAAGAGATGAGGTTATGACTCTTCCTAATGCCATTTTAGTATTTCTGAGTGGATGGTGACAGTGTGTTAGTGTTGTAGCTGAAATAGGGTAGTCATGGTTTGCACGCCATTGTTATTACAAGTTTTGCCAGATGAACAGATTTGCTTGGTATCATTCACTGTGTTCAACATCAACTTCAATGCCCAACTGAAGCACTAAAATTTCAACTCAGGGTTCCTGTTGTGAAGGATAGTAATATTCTTTAATTACGCCTTGAAATATAATATTAAACATGTTTAGTTTTGACTGGTTGGCCATCTTGTCTGTACCTGCAGAGTGTGAGACAGAAGAGAACTTACATAGCTATGGCAGAAAATGAAATTTTCTGTATACTGTCTGCTGTAAAGGTCAAAGCAGTGCAGCTCAGAATGATAATGTACAGAATGCATGATGCATTCAATTTCAAATGCATCATTTTTCTGTCAGAAATTGCAAAGAGCACAGCAGATAATAAGGAATGAATCCATAGCTGTTAAAAAGAAATTGGGAAAAAGTTCAGATTTAACATGTTCCAGATAAAAAAATAACCATTTGTGTATTATTCTCAGCAGCTGCAGTTGAATTACAGGGAGAGTTGGTTCCCCACAGTAGACCTGTGTATCTGTCTTCTCCTCAGTGTTAACAGTCTTCTATTTTCTAGTGACATAGTCGGGTAATCACAGAATGTGTGTGCAGCAAGGGTATTCTAAAAAGTGGAAGTTGTTCTAGAAATAGTATTCACAGTGGAACTTGATTAATTGGGGGAAAAAATGGTGAACAAAAAGAGAAGAAACTGAACTCTAATGACAGGGCTGATGGACAGAAGCAAATCTCACAGACCATGCTCTACTGGTGACTGATCCTGTCATTTCAGTGGTCCACCTGTCCAATGTGATATTTGGTATTTGTGCTGTTTTCCTTTGCAGCTTGTATTTCTGTGACTGGTGAAAACATATAAGCTGTAAAATGTCATTTCCTTTTGGGGGTACTTAGCTGCTGCAAAGGAGTGATCAGGTCAGGGAAATACCATGAGCCAAAATGAGAGAGATGAGAAGCAATGCTGAGTGATTCTGTCACGAGCCATTATGCTTTTATGGTACGTAACGTCTCCTGAGACAGTGAACTGGAAGCTGTTGGCCGCTAAGGATTGCTAACTTTTAAAGTATGTAGTGAGGGCAACATGAAAGGAGAACTCTCCTGTCAGTGTTGTCTAACGCAGGAGGACAGAGTGCTTCAAGCAGTAATAATTGGCAATCCCTTGCATTCCTGGTGCTTAAAATGAAATGGTTCCCTTGAAGCAAAGCATACCAAAGCATACCTTCGCATTTAATTCACCTCATCAGTCTTGATTGCAGTTGTCAAAATTTTACTATCAATGGGGATATGATTTTCACTCTTCATCACTAGGAGTAAGCAATGACAAGTGGGTTTTTTTCATCTTTGTTGAGATTTGCTAATTCTTTATTTGGTAAGCAAGTCCTTTCATGGGGCTGCATAGGTAGGAAGGGCCTGTGCAAAGGTATATGTGTCCTAATATTGCTTATCCTTTGTGCACAGTAGTGTTGTGCCGGACATGCTCAGAACCCAAAGAGCTGACTTTTAGAAACAGTCAACTGGAGACTGATAGGACATGGTGACTGTTAGGCCAGACTGTCTTCCTCAGGGAAACGTTCCCAGGTTGTTTCTTTTCCTAATAAAAGCTTCCTGTTTATCTGTTCTACAATAAAACTTCAAGACTGCTAGGAAGCCAGACCGTTTCTGCTAAGGGATTTCTAGATTATTTCCTGCCTTTACACTGGATGTGTGCATTTGTTAACTTGTAGGACAGCTTTTATACCCAAATGATGGATGCTGAAGTCTGTTCTGGGGTATGCTGTCTGAGTTTGACTTCCAAACAGTATGTCTTGGAGTTACAGCTAAATAGCATAACTTCCAAAGGTGCATTCTGTATAGCAGTCTACATTGGTTTTGTTTTGCTTTTCAGTGTGAAGTAGCATACAGAGATGTAAGCTGAATTTAGAGCTCAGCAGGTGTTCAGAAACAATTACCATTATTTTCTGCACTGATTTGTTTGCCTCATTTTTTTGGAGTAAAATTCGAACTTCCCAAGCCCTTTATAAAGCAAGTGACACCATAGCCTGTGTTGTTATTTCTGACACTTTGGTTTCTACTGTACTCTTGCCTTGTTCCTATGACTCATCCTCAGAGGCTCATCGGTATGCATTTCTCTGTGCTGCCTCTTATGTTCAGAGTGGCAGAGCATTTCAAGTATTTCAAGCACTTTCTCCTCAAGACCCACTATTGTTGTCTTGCTGGTGCTGACATAGTCACATCACCTCTTCTCTTGTGCTGTCACATTCCCTATTGGGAAAGGCTAGAACTCTTTTTCTGTATATGAATTTATAGAAGAATTCACACATTACTTTTAACATGTAACTTTTAAAATTTCCTTTTATATATAAAAATGTGTGTTATTAATGCCTGTCCATGCCCATTTTTCACAATAATTTTTGATTCTTACTATTAATTATTAATTAAAAACATTTGTTCAATCCCATGAAGGTGATTTAAACTCATAAAGATGAGGTTTTCCTTCTTGGTATAGCATTGCATAACGGGCAATATGTGGCATGCTCTTAAGAAGAGGCATTGTGACTTGGAAACTTGTCAGAGGTAGATATATTTCTACTTCAGGCCCTTTTGTCGAGATGGGAAAGAGAGTAATGTACAGTTCTCCAGTATGCCAGCCATTGCACTGAAGACAGAGCTGCAGTTTCTCTCTATCTAATAATCAGCTTTCCAGCCTTCACTCAGCCTGTCCAACAGGGGGACACTAGAAGTCTTGGCTTGCTTAGACTGGCAAATAGAGGTGAAAGAGAAGGTTACTGCAGTCTATAAATATATCAGTAAAATCAACACTAAGCAAGAAAAACTGTTTAAGCTAAGGAATAAATATATATAAACTTTCTGAGAGTATATTGAGTCTGGAAATCAGAACATGCTTTATAGTCCGGAACAGCCTTTTACTAGGGAGAAAAAAGCCTAACTAATTTTAGGAGGAGCTTGATCAGTTTATGAAAGAGATTACATGATGTAATTATTTGTGATGATAGAATTTATAGTGAAAGCAGTCTTTTCTAAAGCTTCTGTTCTAGTAAAAGTATCTTATTCAAAAATCTCCTGAACCAGCATATCTCTTGGAAAGACTGAGTGCTTTCTGTCATCCTGGCATCTAAAGTCTAAACCTAAAGATGTAGCAATGAATAATTTTGTTGTTATTTCTCCCTTGGTCAAGACTTTCACTTCTGTCAATGGGAGTTGTGCTGATCTGGATGTGTTTCCACATAATGAGTTCATGCTCCACTGTGACTGAATTTTCACTGTACATGAAAATAAATTAGAAACTGGTTTTGAGTAGATGAAAAGAATGTCAGATGCAGGTGGTTTATTACTGTAAGCAGCAGGCACATTCTTAAAGTGCGTTGTGCTGGGAAATTTACTCCAATTAAATGGATTTGCTGTCTTATTGGGAGGCCAAATTCTTAATAGTCACTCAGAACTGAAGTGAGAGAACATGTTCCTGTCTTTTGTGATGGCTTTAGAAAAGCTTTTGGACTTTAGGTTGTGGTGTTCTGTTGGGAATGCAGAAAGCAGAGAAAAGAAGACAGGCAGGCAGGATACTGGATTTCTGAGAAAAAGATGAAGTAGAAGCAATCATAGGTTTCTTCTCTAGGTTTCTCCTCTTTTTTCTTACTCTGTTTATGCCCGTGCATCTTAACAGACTCACTGACTTCATCAGATGCATTTAGGCATTGCTCTGTGTGTGTATGTAGCTGAAATGGATCTTCAAGCTGCTGTGTCCAGGAGAGGTTTTGATTGCCAGTGGTGTTTAATCCCAACTTTATGTTAGCTATACCTGAGTAGTTTCTCCCTCGTCTTTTTCTTTTTTTATTGTTTAAGGCTGGCTGAAATGAATGTAAAGTTACATGTAATCTTTCAGGTGTGACAGTTCATGAACTAGACCCAAATGAGCATTACGATCTAGTAATAGATATTTTCTATTGTCTGAAAGATAGAACAGAATAGAGTATTTCAGTTGGAAAGACAGTTCAGTGATCATCTAGTCCACCTGCCTGACCAGTTCAGGGCTGATCAAAAGTTAAAGTCTGTTGTTAAAGAACATTGTCCAAATGCCTCTTAAATACTGACTGGGAGCACTGACCACTTCTCTAAGAAGCCTATTCCAGGGTTTGATAAACCTCTCAATAAAGAAATCCTTCCTGATGTATAAACCTTCCCTGGCACAGCTTTGAACCATACCCACATGTTCTACCACACCAGGGAGAAGGGATCAGCACCTCCCTCTCCGCTTCTCAAGAAGCTGTAGAGAGCAATGAGATCACCCCTCAGCCTCCTTTTCTCCAAGTCTGTGAGATGTTTCATCAGTTTTTTTGATAAATGAAGTTACCCCTTTTTAAAAGAACTCTGCTCAATAATCCCTCTATGTGTGCTTGATACATTACTTCTAATATAAAAGAGAAAGCACAGAAAATGTCATATGAAGTTACATTCCACAAACTGTTCCTCAAATGATGACTTTCCGTCTAGATCTTTAAAAAGACAGGTATGTTTTTGTGACTCAAATCAATGGGTGCTCTTATTTCCACATATAAACTAATGTTGTGATACATGGTGTAGGTTACAGAGTGTTTAAAATATGTAAAGGAGGAATTTAGTTGTCAAGTTATTATATTTGACACAAACTGTGAAGCCACTACTTTAATTTCCATTACCTATTCACTTTTCCTCAGGCAAGCTGACTGAGCTCAGTGGGAAGAACCACTAAACTTAATTTTTTGTCAAAAAAAAAAATAATGCTTTTTCTTGATTGTGATCTTAGTTTTTAGTGTGGAAAGTCAGAAATAGCTGTCGTGGAGATCAGCAAGTTTAGCAATGATGTACTTGGGAGCAGGGCCAGTTTGTGGACATTATCCCTTTCAGAAGTGGACCATATTACAGAAATACACAAAGGTTACAAAGCAAGAAGCAAACTAGAAAACTGTTTGTAATCAAGTTCTCAACCAGAAATACACTGTGTATTTTAGTTTTAAATATTGCGTTTTTAAATTGACTTTGCATGTATAGATTCTTCTGCATGTTTTTATATGGCAGTGTTGGTAGTGACCTGTACTGTTAATAAAAAAAGCTATAGCAATAAGCATTTTCATAAATGTATGAACATAATTTGTATTTTAGAGGCTGTTATTATCAAAGTGTTATTACCTTTATTCTAATATGATATTACTTGGTTGTTGTTATTAGGAAAAGGAAAATGTAAATAGTTGCTGTCCCATGCATTGTGCTTTCAGTTTCTTGTTTGAACCAAGCCTTGAAATCTAAGTGAATATTTATGGTTTTATATCAATATCAGGATGCTGAAGAGCCATTTGAAATTAAGTCTACTCCATTGCTGGAAAACTTGGTATAATTTGGATGGAAATTCTGTTAAAACTCTAAACCATCATGAGAAAATGTTCAGATTCAAACTCCCTTCAAACTCCTTTCTCTGGGATTGGATTTTAAATGCTATGACATGAAGGAGGCAGGTGCAAGCATTGCAATTTAAGTCTATCTATAAGATAAAAGTAAAGTTCCTTTGCTTTTGCAAGGATTCAGGTTACATTGGCAGCTTCATTTGTATGTACAACGGAATTTCTTCTGGAGTCACCTAGGGGACCTATATTTTAAATCTTGTCCTAGTATGTCACTATGAGGTAGCATATGATGAACTTTAAAAATACTTAATATTGCAATAAATGTAATAGTATGCAGACATCATTTATACATTATGTATGGTAATGCCTCAGGAACATCATTATGGAAGAAAGTGAGAAAGGAGTGCAGTAGAATACTAAAAATTCTTTTCAGATTGAATTCAACTTTCTCACCTCCTACTTAGGTGAGCAGTCTCATCACATCATTAAATTTCTGCTCCTGCTGTTCTTTAAGGAAAATGCTCATTTGATTGGATTAAGCTGTCTCCTCCTAGTCTATATTTGTAACCTTTGCTCATGCTTTTTGAGAGAAAACTACAGATCAGTGTGTGTGTGGGCAGTTGATTCTGTAAGATCTGAGGCTATTCTCTTTCTGTCTCTAGCCCTACTGGTAGGACATCACAGGGAGCTGTCATACACTTCACTTGAATTTAAAAGTATTTTTCTGCAAACTTCTGAAAGTTTCACTCTTCTCCTTTAGTTCACTCCTAACTTCAGAACTTTCCAATTCAGGTATTTCTGAAGGGGGAAAAAAAAAAAGTCACAGAGGTTAATTGTTTGCATATTGTTAAGAGTGCTACTTATCAACCTTACCATCTGATAAGCTATTGTATCACCTGCAGAACACAAGCATATAAAAGCAAGGAAATAGAAGAACATCACACATTGTCCCTTGCCTGTATAAACCAATGTTAGGGGAATCTCTGTCCTCACATGTTGTCTCAAATGGTCAGGCTTTGCTTCTGTCTGTAATGGCAAAATAATTAAATCACATCAGAGTAAACTAGGGAAGGGGGATGGTTGAGAATCTGTATGAATCCGTTCCAGGAAAACTCAGTTAAACACTTACTCTCTTCATTAGGTAATACACTTGTGAATTTTCAGTTGAAGGTGATAAGAACATGTTATTCATCCATATTCTGCCATATCTATTTTTTTATCAACTAATTTGTGTGTTTGTTTTAAGACTACTTAAAGAAGTAGCATTAGTGTCAATTATAAAGCAGCAGTGAGATGGAATGCCCATTACTGATATTTACTTACTGCTAAAACTTTCTTTTAGTATTAGGATGTTTGGTATTCTTAACTCTGCTTTACTTTAAGTTCAGATGTGGGGGTTCGTTCTAGAAATAGCATAATGGATAGGAATCACAATCAACCGTTACTGATTTTCTCCTGTTTAATAAAAGGGAAACCAAACTTATTTAAATTATTTCATTTTAGAGAAGGATGCAGTATGAGTCATTCTGTTCTCTTCACTTAGTACATCCATCTTTTCACTACACAGAAGCCAGTTTAACTCTGCCAGCATCTCTTCTGCTTAGGGAAGAATATAGTCCAAGCACTTAATAAGCTGATGGAGCTTACATTGCAGTATCCAAGGAGGATGGGGAACTGAGAGCTTCATCAAATAAAGAAAAGGAAGGTGAAATTCCCTATCTATTTTGCAGTCAAGGGAGAGGTGTTCTGCTTTTCCACTTTCCTCCTTACATTACTAAGTCTGGATCTTTCATTTTTCTCAGTGTTTCTACTGCTTCTTACTGTTTATGAAGTCATGTCAGTCCAGGACTGACACATAAAGAGTAGTGAATTTGTGTATCTCCTTTATTTTGACCCTTTTTCCTATCTGAGTTTGAGAAGCCCTCTGGGGAAGAGCACATTCTTTTTATATTATTTTTAATTTCTAAGATATTTCAGCAGTGCTGGTTCAGGTGAAGCAAATCTGACAAGCCTGACATTACTTCAGGTGAATTTTATGCAGTCAGCGGACTGCTGTGTGCAAGTGGATGTTTTAAGCTAACAGTATTGCATTACCTAAGGAGGGTTGCAAAATATCCTTTCCAAACTGAGGTACACACTGTTCCACAGTATTATTTTTCCCTTTGAGGCAATATTAAGCTTCAGGTTTTAGCCATAGAATAATGACAGTGGTGACCCTTTGCTAAATCCCCTTGATATGGGCAAGTGCGTGCAAGTAGTTCAAGGATGAAGAGGCAACAGAAGCATCTTTTGGAGCAAATGCAGGAGTTCAGAAAGCATGCACAGCATCAGTAGGTGTCTCTAGGGATACTATAATGGCAGGGTACTCCAAATTCCGTGAGGGCCATTGCAGTTGTTGTATCTACAATGCACATTTCAATAGCTCCTTAATTACACATTTGCGCAATTCTGTAAGTACTTAACTCTTCAGTAGTTCACTATTTGCTTGAGAGATGATACAATACTTCTGCAGGTGAAGTAGATGGGTAATATGGGAGCTTGTGAAAGTGCATGTTAGAGGTTTTATATATAAATATACATTATGTATGATATACACACATATCAGGAATCAAGCAGGAAAGTGATTTGGAGATGCAGAACGTTCTAGGACATGCTTATGGTGCTGAACTCTGACTTGCCAGCCAGTAAATTCACTTCGATGCAGCAGCTTTGCTGGCAGCTTGGAGGTGCTGTGAGGTAGGTGCTTGAGCCTCTGGAGGTGGCTCAGGGCTACTGACCTGTCATCACGGCTGAGAGAAGCGGATGCTTCTGGTGGCTGAATGAATGCTTCTCTTGTGCTCTTTGGACAGACAAATGCATCTGGCCCTGTGGGGCAGTTGCCTGTCCTTTATCAGTGCGACTTCATAGCAGCAGTAGACAGTACTCTTACAAGTTGCTGGAAGGAATAGCTGAGACTAAAGAGTTCCTGAATAATTTTCCTTTAAAGGATAATTTAAAAGCAACTTTTTCCCTAATGTTTGGATACAGAAGCAAATGTTTACATGAAGAATCAGATATTTGCTTTTGAAGTGGAAAATTATTTAAATATGCTTTGAATAAAATATTTCAAAGTACTTTAGAAAAGTCTCTCCTTATTTTTTCCAGCTTGCTTTGCATAAATACTCTCTTAATATTCAGTGAAAAGTCAATTATTTCAGCAGGGAGTTTCATTTTCCTTGTTTCAAAAGGTTTCATCATGGTCTTAAAATTACTTGAATATCACTGTTGTGGTTAAATTACTGCACAGGAAGCTCCACAGCAAACCCCCAAGCACTTATAAACCAGAGCATGACTGAATTTATTATGTCACTGATACAGTGATTTAGTTCAGAAATTTCTTCTAGTATCTTTAATCCCACATGGTAAACTTTCTAATATAGATGCTATCACTGGTGTAATGTTTTCACAAGGTTGAATTTGCAACCAGTTTAAGAAAAATCAATATTTGTTAATAGAAGCTATTGCTGGTTTATCTCTCAGTCAGCTAAGTGACCAGCATGGAAGCTGATGCAGTTGAAAATGGCTTTGGTCTACTTCAGTCTATTCATTTCTAAACTGGGACAGCATAAAGAGATAAAGAGAAATGAACACAATACTGTGAAGAAGTAGACACAAAAAACTTAAGAAATAACTCTATTAGCAACACAGGTTGTACAGAATTGGGGCTTTAAGCCGTGCATGAAGCTCTGAAGCAGTAGTGAAACAGAACAGTCATGGCATTGCCGTGCTGAAGCTGCATTTTGGGAGTCTTATTTCTTTCATCTTCCTTCCTGGGTGAGAGGTGTCAGGTATTACTAAAAGTAGTTCTTGTTTCTAATATCTGTGAGAAGTCACTGCCCAGTCCAGTTGCTGCCATTTATTTTCTGCTTGTAATTCTCTACCACTGCTCTACAGTCAAGGCCTAGAATGTTCTTAGGCACAGCTCATCTAGACTTTGGCAAAAATACTGCATTATTGCCAGAGTAATTTTGACAGTTGTCTCTTACAAGCCCAGCCCAGTGATTTCCTTGAATTTTCTGTTTTCTTAACAATTTTAAAATATTTTATGGTGCCCTCAAAATCCAAATAGTCAATGTGTTGGAGAATAATGTTTATAGAGTAATAATTATCAGTGTGTCATCTGGAACAACATTTGTGACAGGGACATAGCTCAAATGGACTGCAGACTACTCTTCACTTTGGAGTCCCCTAAGCTCTAGCCATTGCTTGGGCATTTTGACTGTCCCTTCTCCACTCTGCTGCTTGGTGTCTCTGCCAGATTGTTGTTCCCCTTCTCAGTTTTACCTTTTTGAGCCCTGTGTCCTCAAATGTGTATTTAACTTTGGACTTGCTCTATGGTGTGGTCTTGAGCTGGATGCTAAATGTTTCTGAATTTCCTATTCCTACTTAATTTCATTGCAAGAAAATAAAAGAGCAATAGAATGTGCTGTTGCTTTGTTTCTTTTCTCAACATCATTTACTGTTTGTACTACCTAAGTGACAGGGGGCTGCCTGATGCTTGAAATCAATAGGTATAATTAATCCATAGGCTAAGCTGTAGCAACTCATTAGCTGAACTGTGTTAACTGTCTGTGTATGTAGTACTGCTCTGCTGCCTTTAGTAATTGCCATATTAGTGCTGGTCAACAAATGAGTCCTAGTAGTGTGAACTTGCTGCCTTCTTACAGCTCTTGGAGGTTCTAGGAAGAAAGATAAGCTTGTATCTGTCCCATTTTTCCTCACCTCTATCTCCCATGCACGTGAGTGTTCAGTATCTGCCTAAGCAATCCCTTCATTTGGTAAACATTTTTGTGCATCCAAGAGTACAGGACTGGTTTTGTACTTTACCTCAGTTGATAGTGTTGTGGTGCATTTGTAGCCTATGTGCTAACTTGGTGTTGTAGTTCATTCAAAAAAGAATATTCATTACTAAACCAGCAAATTTTTCACTACAGTAGCTCCAATGAAAAACATTTCAAGCTGTTCTAGGGAGAGAAAATGGGAAATGAAGAAAGATAATAGGCCTCAGCATTATCTTTATTTCACTGACAAGGAATCCTTTAATGTTCAACTACAGTCATAAATGTGATGTGAAAGATGACTCATGAGTAAAATACATAAATATTCACTTGAATTTGGACAGCAAGTTTTTTAAACATTCCTGCAAGTTTTGCATTTGATTTAACACTGACTCTGTTGTACAATTATTATCATACAGCTCTGACAGCACATTAAAAATAAAGTACAGTAGTAAATGTGGAATGAAAGAAAAAGTGAAGTCTCATCGTAGATTAAATTTCAGACAGTAAATGATAATTTTTTTGTTAAAGTCACTTCCTAATATGAAAAGTAATAGGTTTCCTTTGAAATTGTTCACCAAAACCTCTAAACTGCAGTAAACAGGATGGGATATTTTGCCCAAGGGTTAGTAACTGACATAATTTTCCAAAATGTTGCCACATTTTGGGCTGTATTTTCACAGCTCGTAACAGTGCATTGCAGTGTGTTTTCATGGCACAACATAGTGCCATGTAGAGCTTTATACTGGATCCTGGCAGTGCTTTGTTAGTGTGGTGCTGCAGCCAAAGCTAAGACTGGTGTATTTTTGCTGTTGATGTAATCTGATTACAGCTACATAGGGAGCCTCAGTTCTGTGTTCAAGGGAATACTAGAGGCATGCCTCAGGGCAAAGTTTAACACTTATGCCTAAGATTCAAGGCATCCAGCAGTACAGCAAAGCTCCAGGTGGATTTGCAAAAGAGGTGAATCTATCTATGCAAGCAGTAAGTTTTTTTCCACCAGCATTCAACTTTGACAATGGCTTAAGCGAAACAAAACCTCCCACACCATGTAGCACTGGTCGCATAGAGAGGAGCTTTGTGCACTCTGAGCTCTGAGAGCTTTCTGCACGGCCTGAATTACAATGACAACAGACGAAAAAATTGTGTGGGATAAATATGTGAACTAGGTTCTTTTCACAGTACCATATGTGAATACAAATGGAAGTTTTCTTTTACATCCCAGTGGTACCAGTATACCAGATAAAGCTCTTTGAGATAGTTTGAGTAAAATGTAGAAGCTCCATGTAGAAGGTGCTTTGGTGTTGTTAGTAACTGTGGAGAGAGAGGCCCTGGCTCCAAGGCCTGGTGAATTTCTGTGGTGACTTAAGGCAGGCAGTGGTGATGAGGGATCTGCAGAGAAATGTGCATTTGAAGTGTGAACCTGACAAAAAATATGTAATACGTATTTATAATGACACTCATTAAGCAAAAAGTTTAAAAAGCAAGAAAGCCAACTTCTGGAAGAATAAGGAAACAGAAATTGTTAAGACAACAGGAAATTACATTATCATCATATTTGTCTGCCAAACTTCAAGACTTCTACCTCTGTGTGAGACTGATAGCAAAGACTTTTATTCTGTATCTCTTTGCAGTTCTGCGTGTTCTTAGCGGTCTGCAGGTCAAAAAATCATCCTCCATGCAAAGCTAAGGTATAAGATCCACAGCATCATACATTCTGCTGAGTATCCGCAGCACATTTTCTGCCCTAGATCTCTTGTTCTGAATCATAAGGTTTGAGTCTTTGCAACAGAGCTTGACAGACTGTGTTATTGCCAAAGTCAATTCCAAAAATAAAATTAAACATACGGTGCTTGGTAATAATGAATGATCAGCCAAGATTTCCATTTGGTTTTGGTAAGTGCTCAGAAATCCGAGTGTTTACCCAAAATAGAATTAAGCAGATGAAAAATGGGCCGGAAATCTTCCCCAGGTAAAAGTATCAGAGACTTTTAATCTTTCTTAGGCTTGCTAGGGAGAGTTAGCTTTTATTCTGAGGTCTTCATTATCAATAACCTGTGTTTTGGTTTTCAATTCCTTCTATTGAACTTGGAGAAAGTTACTCTTCTGTTCTCTGAGCCTCATCTGTTTTTAAATAGATAATGTGTTCTTTGCGTTATGGGGTCGTTGTTAAAGACAAATCTAAAATTTCTGAGCAGCAAAGTACTACAGTTATATAGAATAGGTGGACATTTAGCACAGATTTGAGCTGAATTCCTGTGAGAGTGTTAGTGTTAGTATTACCCCTGGTTTTCAAATTCTGTATTTTCAAAGAGTCTAATACTGTAGAGCAAAGGGAAATAAAGTAATAGAAAATAAAGGAACCAGCTTCTGTTTAAGCCTGTTTTTAATCTAAACTAGCTCTTTTACCCCAAATCTTCAGTGAATACCAATGTAGTAATTTTAAAATCTGTTTTGTTGGCTTCTTGTACCATACCCTATACTTGATATTGTTTTTCTAGGTGATGTCCATATGCAATAGCATGTTTGCAAAACCAGAATTTGATATTGGATCAGAGATTCTCCTTTTATAATAACAAAAACTATATAGTATACTGTATCAGTTTGAATGTGGACATATATGTATATATATATAGGGAGTATGAGTTAAAGGAGAAAGAAAATATTAGTTCAGCATAATTTTAGTCTTGTTCATTCTGTATAGCAGGAATAAAGAATATAACCAAAACACGTTGAAACAGTTTTACATAAAATAAGCACATCAAAGAAACAAACTGAAAACAAATGAAAAGTTATCAACAAACTGAAGATAGCAGCTTGTCCCCTGCACCTAGCAAAATACAGCCAATGGGTGAGCTACAGGAACTTGGATCCTACTTCTCACTCTAATTTATCTATAGAAAATAAAATGGTAATATCACTAATGACCACTGTTGTTTCCTTCTGGCTTTGAATGGTTTAGCTGGCCTGTTGGAATCAACTAATTTGCAGTTGATCAGAGGTGCGAAAAATCCATTCATCACTCAAACTGGAATCATGGCCTTACAGAGCTGAGGTAGCTTTTATAGTTGGAACCAAAATTACCGATGCAGTGGATGAGTATTCTGCTGTAAAATAAGATACTGATTTCAGAACTGGAGTTTTTGAGATCAATTAAATTCTGACGTAAAGGAAATGCTGTTAAGAACCTGTATGGGTTTTTCTTTGTACTGCAACCAATTTTCAGTGTAGAAGTTGGTTATGGCATTTCAGATTTAGTTTCAAATATCTTCTTTTTTTTGTTCTTTTTCAATTGAACTGCTCCAAATTTTTGATTTTGCAATGCCAGTACTGTACCATCCCTAGTTCTCATGTGAAAATCAGATGCTGCTAAATTCCAAGGTCACAAGGTAGTCGTAACTGTTATAGAAGCAATAGTTACTCTCTTCCTTTCCCGGTTACGTTTTGGTTCTCGTTTACAAAAGATGCTGAAGGTATTTAATTGTAATATGACTCAAGGAAATTTCAGGTTAGATTAAGTCAGTATGTATCAAACAATCATATTGCATAACAGTCCATTGGGCTTATTTAAAAAATAATGCTTATCTAGTGTGGATTTTGGGCATTTAGAAGACCAAAGAATAGATCCTTTTCAAGTCTCTTTCATCCTTTAAAATGTACTTTAATTTCAATCTGTTTGGCTAATGAGATTCCCTCACAAAACACTCAATTTGTTAAAAATAGGTGAAATTATTTCACTTTTTTAAAGTACAGTTAAGTTCATTTTCTTTATTTTTCCTTGTTTCATACTAATTTGTGATACAGAACATCCCAAAATTCTTTGGGGGACCGATGCAGATACAGTTGGCATTCTGTCCTGGGTTCAGCAGTAGCAGTCATTTTTTCTCCTTCTTAGTAGCTGGTGCAGTGCTGTGTTTTTGACTTTCAGCCTGGGAGCAGTGCTGATAACACTGATGTTTTTAGTTGCTGCTTAGTAATGTTTACTCAGACCAAGGACTTGCTGAGCCTCATGCTCTGCCAGGGAGGAGGGGAAGCCAGGAGGAAGCAGAGACAGGACACCTGACCCAAACTGACCAAAGAGGTATTCCATACCACAGCATGTCATGCCCAGGATGTAGAACTGGGGCAGTTACCCAGAAGGGCTAGATCACTGCTCGGGTTGGGCTAGGTATCGGTCAGCCGGTGGTGAGCGGTTGTATTCTCTTCCCTTGTTATTTCCTTTATCATTATTATTATTGGTGGCAGCAGCAGTGATTTGTATTATACCTTAGTTACTGGACTGTTCTTATCTTGACCCGTGGGAGTTACATTCTTTCCATTCTCCTACCCATCCCTCCGGGAGCAGGGGGAGGAAGGGGGGGAAGTGAGAGAGAGACTGCGTGGCTGACCAAGTTTAAACCACAACATGTTCAAAACACCACTGCATGCTCCTTGCTATGGGTTTAGGCTAGCATAAAATAAGACATAAACAGTGAGTACCAAAACTTTCTGGTATAGGTAAGTTTTCTGTGCCCCCTAGATAACACCTTTAGTGTCATAATAAATTAAAAACATAAAGGGAACTTCTCCAGTATTAAGTAACAATATATGCATGAGTAGAAGTGCTCTGCAATAATGTGTTGTTTTTCTGGAATAACAAGTGCAGAATTAACATATGAGGAGAATTTAGCTCCTTGCTCTGCAATTGCAGTGGCAGAATCTTAGGGCTAGTGAACAGGTGTGTAGGCAGCCTATCTCCTTACCACTTTTTCTAGGTGAATTTAAGAAACGTAGGCTAATACATTGTGAACACCTACGCCTGAGTGTGAGTAACGGAAGAGGAATCCCAAGTTAAATAAATCTTTCATAGCCATCCTATGACAGTCTTTTCCTGAAGCCGAAATACACTGCCATGTCCATCTTCCAGTCCACTTCAGCTGACTTCTGAACTGTGATTCATGTTTCAAGGAGTATTTAAGAGAGTTGATATCTCTTACAGGTATCAGCCTTTTATTTCAATAATTCTAGTGTTTAGCTAATTACCTAAATGTCATCAGGAATGGGCATAGTGTAATCTCAGGCAGTTTAGAAGATATTGACAGAAGGCTTTTCATCTGTTTATTATCAGTCATGGAAAACTGCAACCAGTGAGAAAAAAGTCAAAGCTTCACCAGGAAGGTCAGAACATCCCATTAGACACTGTTTTCCCTTTCCCCTTCTCTCTTCCCTTCCTTCTTCCCTTCCCTTTTTCTTTCATTTTTCCCTTTCCTCTTCTGTTCCCTTTCTACCCCATGAGTGGAAATATGTTCTGGAAATATTCCAAAATGCTTCAAGACTAACACTTTGGCTGTGAGTGATAAATGAAATATCTTCAGGGCTGACGCTTTCAAATGCTTCTCTCTAAATAAACGGGACTGAAACTGACCTCTATTAATCTTTCTTTATATTAATTGTTCTGGAAAAATCTGTCAATTTGCACAGGTCTCTTAAAATATTTTTATTGCTTTTTTGTATACTATACTTTTTGCTTGAAATACCTTAGCATAGTGTCTGATCTGGTTTATTCATTTCATTGTCAGAAATATACAAAGGGTTGATGTATGTTGGATTTTTTTAAAGTGATTTTCTTATGCATGCAGACTTTGGGAATGAAGCAGCACTTTTTAAAGACTTTTGAATAGTTTTGAGTAACTGTGCTTTTATTTTATCCCCTTGACAGGACAAATAACCTGTTATCAATAAAACACTGTATAGCAGTAAAAGAAGCTGCATTTTAACCCAACCATGTTATGATGACTTACTGGCATAATTCAGGCAGATGTTTTTAGAATTTCAGTCATAAGAAATTCCTGCAAAGTGATAAGCAACTATTAAGTTGGACATTGACCAATAAATGGGATGTACGCTATGTAAAGAGAACTGAATTAGAAATTAATTACTTTCTAATTTCTCAGCAATAGGCCAATCCTATTAGTCTATATAGTATCATGAACTACAACTCAGTGTTCTTTTAAGTGCTGAATTTCTCTTTGAAAATGAAATTAACTATGTTTGATCAGAATGTAGGAGTCAAAGGTGAAATCTGCATATTGCTGCAGTCAATGAATTTTTCACTGTCTTTTTGTGGATTATCTACTCTGATCAGATGAGCATCCTTTGGAAGACACTCCATGCCTGCTACATGAGTGGAATCTGTGCAGCGAGAGAATAACCTTAATCATAGCAAATAATCCATTATGCTGTCCTTTGTCAGAAGGCATATGTTGGTATGTCCTGTAAGCACCCAGGGTGTAATATTTGCTCCATTCCATCTCAGTACCAAGAGATTGGCTCTCTTTTAATGAACAAAACACCAGTTTAGTAGTTTAGTCATTACCAAGTTTGCTGATGACATCAAGCTCTGTGGTGCAGTCAACACACTGGAGGGAAGGGGTGGGATCCAGAGGGACCTTGACACGCTTGAGAGGAGGGCCAGTGCAAACCTCAAGGCCTTGTCCAGCCTGGTCTTGAACATTGCCAGGGATGGGGCAGCCACAGCTTCTCTTGTGCCAGGGCCTTACCATTCTCACAGTAAAGAATTTCTTCCTTATAGCCAACCTAAATCTCCCCTGTTTAAATTCATTACCCCTTCTTCTATCACTACAGTCCCTGATGAAGAGTCCCTCTCCAGCATCCTTGCAGGCCCCCTTCAGATAGTGGAAGTTTCTCTGAGGTCTCCACGCAACTTCTCCTCTCCAGGCTGAACAGACCCAATTTTTTCAGCCTGGCTTCATATGGGGGGTGCTCCAGGCCCCTTATCCTTTTGCCCTAGGCAAACAAATTTCATTACTGTCCTTTTTCAAGATTAGACTTGAAAACTAGATGAGATAGTTTTCTGGGGAGTGTGTTTGTGGAGGAGAGTGAAAGCTGTTTGCAGTGAGGGCTAATGAGAAGCGCTACAGCATAACTCACTGTGTAGGTCTGCTGGGTATTTACCATCAGGAGAGGGTATACCTGCTGGGCCTGCTTTTGAAAGAAACAAGTCGGGGGAAATAAAGGAAATGATTAGGCAAGGAATGGTTTATTAAACCTCTTTTGAAATCTAATTCGTTCCAGCTCTTCCACATAGATCCACCTAGAGCTGACTGCTTCTCCTTGTCTTTTATTGGAAATACCACATTTTAGAAGTTATTCTATGACTATGGGAAATACAGGTACTGGGCAGATAGCTAAGAACTTTCTAGGATACATTTCAACATTCATGACTGTCAGTAGTAGTGTTTTTTTTACTCCATCTTGTGAATCACTGTCCTAGCATACAACACATGGCTGCTGTTCAGGATTCTACGTTGAGACACCATATCTCAAGCCCATGGAGAATGAACTGAGGAATTTGTTTTAAAAAAAATATGTAGCTGGTTAACTGGGACATTTTTCTGTTAATTTTGCTGTTGGAGAGAATGTTTTCTTGGCTATGTAACAGAAATTCTAGAGATGAGGGGAGAGGCATGAGAGTGGTAAGGATCAGTCAGGGGAGCCTAATAGTTCCAAAATTCACCTTTTGAAGAAGTCTTTGCTCTGTCTGTCTTACTCAGGCCTTCTAACAGTTTAGTGATGTGGTTTCAGCTCTCATTATATGTGTACAAAAACGGGCTTCTTATTTGTTCCACAGAGAGAGCTGCTCCTGGTCAACCGTCAGGCACCAAAATGGGCAGTCTCCATGTATCAGTTTGAGAGCTTTTACAGTCAGGTTGCTGATGACTGCATTGTCAGGTTTGATAGCTTTCCTAGAAAACAGGGCTAACAAAAAATCTCAGCTTTTGTGATGCTGAGCAAAACCAACACAGAAATATCACTTTATGTCCCCCAAACTCTCTTTTTCCGAAGTGCGATTTCAGTTACTCAAAGAGAGTATGAACAGTGAACATAAGGGATTAATCACTTGTATGTGTGAGTGTATTGTGAGATTTTATTCAGGCTCCTACATGAAGGGTCTCTTCCGAATTTAGATTTGGATTCTAAATCAAAACAAGCATCTCTGTTCACAAGTGCTTCTGGGATTTATATTGGCAGAAAAATAGTTTATTTCACTACAACCTGGTATGTAAGGGTCAAAGCAAGGGAGAAAATCGAACTGTCACACTTCAAAGACAGCCACAGTATGAATATTGCAGCATCACAGACTGGTTTGGTTTGGAAGGGACTTTAAAGCTACAATGTGCAGGGACACCTCCCACTAGGCCAGGTTGCTCAAAGCCCCATACAGGACCCTGCTGATAAAGTCCTGGACTGTGTTTTCTTGTTCTGTTGCATTTTCTTGTTGTTGGCTGTTCTGATGTCTCATCAATGAACTGTGTAGTGCACTGCTGAAATCTGCATTGCTTCTTTCCAGTATGGTCAACAGTAATGAAGAACTATCAGGTCAAAAGCTGAGCTGTCGTATCTGTAAGCAGCAGTAGCAGCACTTGCAAAATACAGTGTTTATAAACTTTTAGCAGTATTTTATTTTGCAGAACATTTACTAGCTCATTATTTGCAGTTCCCCTGTTTGCAGAAATAATAAAGGAACAAATGCATTAGATGTAATATTTGCAAGAATCTAATATTCCCAGTTTGTATTTAGATTTGTACAATCCTCAGCCATGTGCTTTGAAATTAAGGAAATATTTATTCAGAGAAATTTATGGAAATGAGGTATGGAGCTTTGCTTCTATGAAAAATATCACATTGAGGTAAATGGCCAGTATTTATGTACTATTTGCTGATACTTCCCTAACTAATAGCCTGCCAACTCTTTCTCAGGCATAAGATACCATTAGTTAGATCCTCTTCTGTATGCGTTTATTTACACTTTGGTATATGGGAATTCTGAAGAGAATATTTTTTATGTCACATAGAGAAGGTTAAATTCAAGCACATTGCCAAACACTGCTAGAGGATATGACCTTGTCACATGGCAGACTCTGACATCTCTGGTGTAGCCCTCTGGGAAGAGAGAATGCAGGCTGTCCATATCACTGCTCCATGGACGCCAGTGCTGTGGGGCTGTGTGTAGGGAAATAGCTGTATACAGTGCACAGGCATCTGCCAGACACGGGATGTGGTGGGAAAAGAGAAAATTGATTAAGAGAAAGAAAAAGTAGTTCACAGTGATAAAGCCACTGACTCTATAGGTGAGCAGTGCAAATGTTTTTTTAAAATAAATATGGAATTCTGCATATTATGAAACACAATATGCTACAATATAGGCAATACAGAACCCATAGATTAATAAAAAGTACAAGCAGGATCTGAGACAAGTGTCATGACAGTTATCTAAACCCCTGAGACAGGTGAGATTATTCTACTTTTCTTAAAAGTGCGGTTTTTTTTTAGTGTCATTAATTTCACTTCCATTTCTCATTTTCCAAATGCTTTCACTGTCTCTCATCTTTGTGCTGCTGAGAAGGATCTGATGCTACTTATGTTACCTATAGCTGTAAAACAGTAGGTTGGCCAGGCAGTTACTGGATGGATTTAGTTATATTGTAATTTAGTTAATTACCAGGGGAATTTAGTTAGTATATGAGCTCACTGATTATTATCACTGGCATTCCTGATGCTCTCCAAAAGAGAGGAAAGATGTCCTCCCTGATCTGTGGCTTCTGTTTTTCACATTAAATGGGTGATCAAGCTGCAAGAGAGTGGTTACTGTTGTCCTACAGATTTAGGAAGCCATTGTGTTTTCATGATCTACTCTTCCTTTTAGTTGCAAAGTAGTTATTTGCTTATCTTTAGTGTCCCCACACTTCTAATTTCTTGTCATGTAGCTTTTTTCTAACAGCTTGGGGATTAATGATGGGAAGTTAATTAGATGGGAAGTTAATTAGATGCTTTTATTAAGATATGTGACTTTCTTCTCTGAATGCAGCTAACTACACTTTGATTCACTTGTGGAGAGGAGGGGAAATGCAGGGGCTCCCCTGCAGCCCCCACTGCTGACACCTGCACCTGGTGCACAGTTGAAGATGGAAACTGTCAAGATTAATCACTTTTGGTATTTCCATATCTGGGAGGCACAAAACAGCCCGTGTCTGGTGGATGACTGTGCGCTGCCTAAACCAGTAACTGTTTCCCTAAAGGAGCTTAACCTCACGGTGCCCAGGGCTGTGTAGGTGAACTTCATCTCAGCATCTTACAACTTGTTGTAAGGCTCTGAAGCTGCTCATCTCCCCAGTTTCTCTGTGGCAGGCATTCTTGCTGCTTCAGGAGTTCTAGGACTACAAGCCTATCCTACCTTTTCTTGGCAATCAAGTTAAAAAAACTAAGTAGAATGTTTGATGTATAGGTATGTAAAGAAACTCAGGGCTTCTTTTGTCTGTTTATCTAGTAATTCACAGCATCATTTAAAGTGTCATAGGAAAAGCAGGATATATGCTGCAGACAGAAAGCAGTACACAGCTTTTAGATGTATCTTTCTAGCCACAGGGTGCCACCATCGCTCCAGCAGTTCCAAACAGAACAACAGAAAGTGTTGCCTGGAGATTAATCTGAATATGAACTACTTCAGTCTAGTTTTTGAGGTAATGTTTATGCATTGATATGTTATAATCACACAATAATAATTTGCTACTTTGGAGAAGCTCTAAAAGATGTGTAATCTATTTAAATTGGGGAAAGGAGTCTCCAGAGAATTTAACAATTTTCGGAAACCAATCTTTATGCTTTCTAGCATCAATCATGTTGGCCTGAGTTTGCAACTGTGCTGTGCCCATGTCAACCATAGGAGCCACTAGATTTTTCACACAAATAAAGCGGCCATTAGATACATATGTTCTGGTCAAGGTGCTATGCTGAAGAAGCAGGTATGTCTCTGCATTTGATAATGTTCTCAGGCAATAATAGTTGCTAAAGTTAGAAAAACTAGTTTGGATCTTGTATGGCAGGTCATCAATGTGATAAGCTTCAAAAACAGGAGCTGAGATATTGCTTTAACTAAAGCAGAACTTCACTTTAGCTATGATATTCTGAAGCAGTTGTTTTCAGTTATACTGAGAGGGGGTTGAATGGATTTTTTCAATTTTGTTTTTGGTTTTTGTAGTAATATTAGTTCTGAGTGCCTGCTGAAGCTGATAGATCTGAGAGTTACCAACCTAAGAGAGGACAAACATTTATTCTTCATGTTACAGAACCCAATTACAATTTAGAAAGTGCACGTTGATAGCTATAAAACTGAAAAATAAGGGAGTGGAGGAAGTTTTTCTATATTTCAGGAACCGTAATGATAAGGCAGCATAGGAAGCCAAAGTTAGAAACCAGTACACTGCTAAGGAAGTCCCATTCTCACTGGGATAGAGAGTTGGGCATTTTATACTTTATTTTGACCCTCCAGGCTTTTTATTTCCTCATCTATCTTCACTTATAAATAATCTCCTGATGAAAATACACAGGCATTCATTCCAGAAACAGCAAAACCAGTACCTGTTTTTTTTTAGGGTAAAACACATCTAAGCACTAGATAGAAAAGTACAGGTAGATTGGATGTTCAGACAGTGAAGATACTGATAACAGCCTGAGGTCTGTTGCCTCAGGTTTTATGACATGGTTTGTTTTCGTTTGTGTCTATTCTCTGACACATTGGAGGGGAATTTTGGAAGAAATGTTCTATCTGATTTAAATAGCTCATCAGTTTGAGTTCACCAGAAGCTATGTTCCCGTTTCTGTTAGTATTTGTAGGCAGTGTAAAAGAAAGCCACACAGACAGAAATCTTAATGACGAAGAGGTTTTCTAAACATTGTATGGCATCATAGCAATTTCAGGTCTGTGCTTCTAGGTTCTGTTGTTTGCAGAGTTTTGTGAGATGAAATGATTTGCTCAGGTCTAATACTGCCAAAACTCAGACAAAGGTGAGGCAAATGCTGATAGATTACTAATGGAGAGAAAGCTTTAGTGATGTTTAACCGGAAATATTCTATTCCTCTGACCAATTGAATGTAGCCTTTAAATAGGCAGTTCAGTCCTTTCGTTTATTTTGATGGAACTAAATTAGTTCTTCTGCAAGAAGCAGGAACCACCTTGCAGGAAGCCTAAAAATGCAGTTTCATAGCATTCATTTACCTCATACTCAGGAAAGAGAGCAATGCTGTCAACTGTTTTGGAAGCAGAATGTCAAAATGTCTTTTCCAACACATTTAGGACCATCTAAGCGGTGATCTAGTATATGCTGGGACAATTTATGCACAGAAGAAATGTATTCAGAAATTCTTGTGTTTTCTGTCTGTATTTTGTTCTAAAATTAATGAGGTCTCAAGTAGCAGAATGCTGTGTGTGAGTCTGAAGTAGGAAATCCAGTGTGGTCCCACAGATGGACAGAGGGTTCTGCATGTCTGCGAGAGGCTTGGTTTGGAATCCCTGTTTTGGTATCTACCGTGCAAAACTAACACTGAGACAAGTAGAAAACCTGAAAAAACCAAAAGCCACCACCCACCAAACCCACAACCAAAAATGCAGAAAATATAATCCCAATTGTCTATTTAATTTGGTGTTAGTTCAGGTTTACTTGAAAATTTAAGGATGTTTCAGAAGATGTCCATGGCAGCCTATTATGGTTCACCCTACAGACACCTATATGGAGGCAAGTCTGGGATCATGCAAGTCTTTGAAGGTTTTAAGGGTTCAGGTCTTTTGGTTGCAGGATTGGTGTAGATGTGTTTTATAGCCACTGAAGTTTATACAGATTTCTCAAAAACTTGCATTTTCAAATATATGATTGTGAAAACCAGAGTGTGTTGGCCCGTGGGTGCTGTGTTTTCCCAGTCTGACCTTTTGTTTGCCTAAGTGTATATGGAATTTAAGACAATCTGAGAATGAGTCTGGAAACATGACACACTGACAATTTCATCGGTTGCTTACCTGCTGCAACTGATTCTCTTATGGAATTTCATCTGAGAAATATGTTACTGCTGTAATTTCTACTAATCTTCTTAATGTCTGAACTGAATCTTACACTTTCAGAGAGAAGCCGAGTTCAAGCTAAGTCTCCATAGTGAAATTTGGCCTGAAGGAGTTTTTCATAGCCAAATTATAAAGTGCTGGAAAATAAATTCCATATTGAAAATGTGGATTCAGCCTTCAGTGCCACAGTACTTTTTCACTTTAAGAATGTAGTGACCTACATGTGAAAGGTTTCTTGAAGTATTTCTTGAGGCAAGTTTTTTCTGCTCTGGGTATGATGGGATTTATTATTTTATATAACTCACTTGGTTCCAGTAAACATTTTGATCAAAGTCTTCTGTAACTAATAGCAGTTGCTCAGGAATGGAGTTGATAAACACAAGAAGTTCTAGAATTCCATGAAGTTTAAGCTTGGGCACTCTTTTAAGTCATCCTTTGTGTATTTTTTTCAGAACAGCTCTAAAGAGAGTAATATTCAGTTTTCTGAGGGGAAAAAAATGATCTCCAAATTTATGTAAAATCTATGTTTTTATTGTTGAGACATGCAAATCACTCTGTGGTGAGATATGAGACATCCTATGGGAATAGGTCAGGCCAGAACAGCTGTTTTCACACAGGGTATTATATGAAAACAAAAGTGAAATCAGTCATTGTCTTCCTCGAGTTGATATGGACTACAGGAAGGTTCAAGTATCTCCATGCTTCCATATTCATTCAGATATGTATTATGTAGCACCTTTTATATGCAACTTATTGAAATGAATGAGAATCTCAAAGGAACCAACCTATTATGTTTAAAATAACATGTTTGTTTCCTTGAAGACAAATGAACGAATAGGGTGCGTGCTGTAAGTAGAAGATGGCAATGTATAATGAGTGCTTGCAGCTAGAGCTTTTGGCCTGTTTAGTTAGCTAGTTCATCCAGAAAATGATAAATCACGTCAAGATAGAGAAGTAATTTCATTGCTTAAAAAAGAAAATGATTTTAAAATGTCAAGTTTAGGATTTATGACCAGAATTCACATAATCAGTCATTCAGGATGAATTGTATTATTTAGGATCTATTTGCAGGCAGACAAGCTGAAAATATTCGTGTGTCCAATGCCAAGTAAGCTTGCACTATTTCACATCTAAATTGCTTTTCCACCTGCAGAGATAGAAACACGCACAGAAGCACGCACACACAGATTGTCTGAGCTGGTTTCCCATAGTAATTACTTATAAACTATGGCAACAGTGCAAAACACCAGAAGCAGGAGTTTGTGATTTCTGTTGGCATTGTTTTGTTGTTTTTCCTGTGGAATCAACAATAGATGCAGCTCACTGAAGATAATGGGAATGATACTATAAAATTGCCCTAGATGACAGTTATTAGTGATAATACTTCAAGGGCAACCAGCTATTGGGAATAGGCCCTAACAAATGGGCCTAAGTTGGGTCTCATCCTTTACTTCCCTAGGATTCCCTAGGAACATGGGAATTTTCACACTAACTTCTATGAGAGGGGAGGAAGGGAAGGAGCTGGAAAAGCCTTAACTGGGCAGATATATTTGTTCAGATAACTTTTCATGTTTGATTAAGGAATTTTTCTTAATTTTGTTCTTTGCATGTAACAATAAGTTATACTCCACCATGAGCATTCCTATGTGTTCTTTAGTGTGTTGCTAAAACGCATGCAATGGAGGAAATACACAAATAACAGCTGTAATAGTTGTAATCTGTAAATAACATACTTGATCCATGCTAGAATGTTTATAATTTTATCATCTTTCAGATAATTCTTATATATTTTTCCCCTTATCCTTTTATTATTTCTTTTAACTTTTTGTCATGGGAATTTTTGCTGCAGAGCATACCCAGCTCTGCAGTCAGGGGTCCAAACACCAAGGTTTGTGCACTTTGGAAGGATAGGAGTGACTATGAGCTTATCAGTGCATGAAATGGGGTGACAGCTCCACCTATCTTTGTCAGAAATCTGTTTCAGAAACTTTTTTCCAATGTACATGTCTCATTGTAGCTGATAATGCAGAGATTTAAGGATGAGCATCATCCTATAGATATCCTCTGTGTAAAGTGATTATTGTAATGGCACAGGGCTGAAGGTAGTCTGAAGCAAGAGGGTTATGACTGGGTTACAGTTTCAGAGAAGCATGTGTGGGGGCATGTAAACAAATTGCTGGCTTGTGTAATTGGACACTAAATACAAGTTCCAGATTTTGTGAAAGATAGGCCCAGGAAATCAAGCATGTGAATTGTATCTTGATATAAGACAGAATATAAAAGATAAGAAAGCAAGGAGGAAGGCAGAAGCTAGATTTGGGAACACCATATTCATGTTTGGGTTTTAAATTTAAAGGACTCTTCTATTCAAAGGACTTTACCCCCTTCATGTGAAGGAGGTCTGCTATGTTATGATAATGTGGCCTGTGGTCTACTGCATCATGTTATAGCTACGGTTCTTCTGTCATGAGGTTGATAACCATCATTCCTGAGGCGGATAACCATCATTCCTGAGGCTGTATTTGATCCCTCCTCTCTTTTCCTGAGTGATAATTTTACCTTCTGAAGTACTTATAGCTTTTACTGAGTTCAAGGAGACTGAAAACATCATCACTGTTGGATGATGTGTCTTCAGTCTCATAAAAACGGCTTTGAGTGCTTACTGCTTGCTTTTATGAGAGGGATGCACTGGACTGAAGCTGTTAAGAACAAAAGCAGAATACCTAAATGATCCTGCTGCTACCTGTACTGTCCTGTAGGACATCACAGTGGGGAGTTGGGAAGACTAGTTTAGATGATTGAATGATAAAGATAATGTTAATTATTTATTCAAGTCATGCTTTTAGATGGACATCCACAAGTCCATCTGAAAATGGTGAAAGAATTGTGAGGGCACAGAAAATGCCAATCTTGCTCCAGGTTGAAGAACACTAAAGAAAAAACAAAATTGAATAAAACTCGGCACATATAGGAGAAGTAGGAGGTGGAATCTTGGAGTATCATGCTAGACCTATCAGTGCTATCACTGCCTCCTCTTCATGGGGAGAGAGTTGGGAAATCTGTCTCTGATGAAATGAAAGAACTGGTGTTTAGCAGCGGAGGGTACATCTATTCTAAGTTACAGCTCCATGAAATGCTGCCTGTCCTGAAGTGGAAAAATTCCAGAGTAAAGCCCACTACTTCTTTCTTCTTGAAATGGGACCCTGCACAGAAGAAAGGTAAGTTACATGGCAGTAGGAAACCTGTGTATTTCACTGTGAGCATACTCTATTTCTACACCTGCAGTTTGTGAGAGTGGACTGTAGGTCAGATTAACTGTTTCGGCACTCTCAGTTGCTCCCTTTCTTCCTGCTGCTTCTCTTCAAGCAGAAAGCTCAGCTTGCTCTCCTTGCAATAAATAAGTGACCCCTCAAGTAAAAAGAAGTTGGGCATTCCTAAACTTTATGGTACAGACCCATATCTCATGGTCAAAACTTAGGGTATTCTTTCCTCTAAAAGTATGCTACTACTTAGGTGAACTGAAATTTTAATCTGTAAACAGCTCTGGTGTTGAATACATGCCCAAGTTGGTTCAGGGTAAGCCTTCTGAGCAGCAGCACAACTGTCTACTTCAAGGCTGCTTTACACTTCATAATAATGATACTGACTTTTAAAGTTCAAGTTCTCTTAGCCAGATAAACTTTCACAGTCATTTTGTATGACCCATCCCTTTTAAATTTATCAACATGTGTTCATATGGATCTTGTTATGGTAAAAAACCTGCATCCTTCCACAGGGAAGTAGAACTGTTATGACACTCCAGAGTGTACCATAAAATTTGGGTTGTCTTTGAAGCCAGCAACATTTTCTTTGTGAAGAGCAGCAAGCAACAATCTCCACATGAATGATACTATCCAAGGTTAAGAGTATGTGAAGCTCTAGGGCATCCTATATTTGTTGCTGACACTGATGCTAGAAAGCACAGCTGCAAAGTGAGATGTAGTTTATTTAGGAGTCTGGAAGTATGAGCCCGTGACAGCAGCATGATGTAGGAGCTCAGCTTGGGCTCATTTGTACTAAGAGGCAAAAGGGAGAATAGCAGCACCTTGACAGAGCCTTCAGCTGTCTGCAGGAGAGAGGCAGCAATCAAGAATGGGATGAGGAAGGGGAAGGAATTGCTGGATTTCAAAAGCTTTCTAACCTCTGACTTCAGAGAAGAATGTGTGTCGAATAATGAAAGAAGGAGACAGATCTGGAAGAGCTTAATGGTGACACTTTTATAAGACAGCAGACAAAGAAGCTGTCTTTGTTGAATGGAAGCTGACAGTAATTCCTCTCCTCATAAAAATGGCAACTTGCTGCAGAAGAAAATAAAAATGGTAATGTGTAGTTATATATACATCAAATCCCCCTGACTGCTACATCAGAAAATGGTAATGCTGGAGCCTTTCCATCGTTTAGTAAGTCCATCCACACTCATTTGGTTTCTTTTCAATTTTTTTCTCCCAGTTTAGTGATCCCTTTTACAGCAGTACTTCCCTGACATAAGCCAGCAGAGCTTCTTCTCAAAGTGGAGAAGCTAATGGTTTAGAATAAAGTGCCTGTTTGAAGCCAACTATACATTTTCTTAAAACAGAGATATAAGTAGTTGATTCCACTTGTGAATGCATTACATTTTACCTATTCCTTCATCAGCTGGGCTCCATTTCCTCCTCTTCACAAGCAATTTTGAAACTAGAAGCCTTAACATAATTGGTTTTGCTGCTCAGTTGGTGTGACATAGGTCTGCCTATTGGGCTGCCAAGACCTAGTTGGTAGGGAACAAAAATCTGCCTCAGATTAAATCTATTAATGTTAGTATCCATATTGAAGTGTGAGAAACATTTCCCATGCAGTTAGTCTTCTCAGTGTTCTCCTAATTCCTATACAAAAAGCATCTTAGATTTTTAAAAAGTTTGCCAAAATACTGGCTTTTAAAGGCTTAATGCCTACTAAGTGACATTTTATGCAGACTTGGCAAAGGGAGTTAACAATGTAATGTCACACATATGGAGAATGTCGGATCAGCAGATTCTGTCATGGTTTAGTTGCACAATGGATAGGTAATATGTTCAGAAAGAGAGCTTTCAGTTAGAACTGGTTGAAAACGTCTCAGTCAGAAAATTCAGCAGAACATGCTTCTTCTGCAAAACTTGAAACATTTCAGTCAAAACATTTCTTAGTGACATGCTGTCCATGAATTCAAGGCAAGGTCGTAAGGGAACTCTGCATTTGTAGCTTATTGACTTGCCTTGAAATTCTCTGCAGACATTGGAAACATCAGTTTCTCTGCATGGGATCAAGCTCTATATAACTTTGTGTTTACCTCAGTTTCATTTTTATTAGTAAGTTGAACAATATCAAAGAACAGTAAGAAAGCTCCCTATTAACTCAAATCTCTTAAGGATCAGTTTCTTTTACCTTCTTTCCTTTAAGGACATAAGCTAATAGAATCAGATGTAGAAATTAAGGGAAAATGGTGTATGAACAATTTTCATTCTGGCTTCTGATTTTTAGGGAGTGTTTTAGAGTCTTTTCTGTATAATAAAAAGGGAGATGAATATGTGAGCAAGGGACATAGTCCTTCATTAAACAACCAAAACACTTCAAGTGTAGAAATGCTTTAGCCAAATTTAATTCAAGAAGGGGGAAGCATCTAACCTGACACTTAGGTTCTTAGAAGGTAAAGATCTTCTGAGGTTTATTTCACTTTTCAGAAATAACAAAGCATTGCAAAAACCCCTGGTGTTTGATAACTAAAGAATAAATTGAGTCAGGCCAGGCATCAAGGGAGAGGTTTACACAGAATTAGAATAATCTCTCTACTTACTGTATCAGAATAATGCAGCTGTCTTAAATTTGAGGTGTTGGTGTTCTCTGTACTTTCTGCTGCTGGATAATCTGTGTAGACACTGTAAGGGTCTTAGTTTTCTTTTGCTGAAAATGTGTGTTAACAAGTGGAGAAGCTGATTTTACCAAGATTTATAAGGAATTCAAATCAATTTGGATACTGTGGCTGTCTCACCTCCTCAATTACAGTTTCTGATTTGTATTAAAGGAAGCCAAAACAAAGCCAAACCAGAGGAGGCAAGTGTTATTGATACCGGAATGCTGTCAAATTATGAGGATTGAGCTGAGACATCCACATTCTCACAAACAGAAATTGGGAAGGGTCCACAAGGCAATGAAGTGTGGCTGACACACAAATCTTCAGTTACCTTGATTGTTGTTTTCACTTACTAGAATGAGCTGCACTATTAGTGGGATTCATCAGATGCTGCTGCTGCTGATTTACAGATATCTTCTCAATACATATTTTAGATCTTGGGGTAAATATTTTATTGTTGCTTGTAATACATTTTTGTTATTGCTAGTGGTTTTGCTATAAAATGTGCTCTGTTTTAGAATCATAGAATAATCTAGTGTGGAAGGTACCTCCAAGGTCTTTTAGTCCACTCACCTGCTCAAATGAATCTAATGAGATCAAGTTGTGCAGGTACTCGTCTTGAAACCTCCAAGGGTGGAGATGTTGCCACAGCCTGCTCTGGAATTTGACCACTCTCCTGCTTAAAATCAGTAAATAAATATTTCCTTAGGTAGAATTGAAAATTTCTAGTTGGCATTTCCAGCTTGTGTCCATCGCCTCTTATCCTATTGCTGTGCACCTCTGAGAGGAGTCTGGCTCTTTTCTTTGTACAATGCTATATAAACAACACCTTTCAGCCACACCCTTATAAACACAGGCACTCTGAATTGCTAAGAGAGATAGCTCCACCTAACACAATTAACAGTTGCTCCTTGGTTAGTAAAAAATTAGATGCTACTGTTGTTTGCTTTCATCTAGGTTTTTACTTCCTGACTTTTATCTTGGCTACAGCTGCTTTTCTTGATCCCCACTTGCTATTTCGCCTCCTGTTACTGAACTGTTGCCCTGATACATACCATGTTTCCATGTCTTTGGATGTTGCTGCTCTGGCCCCTTGCATATAAGGCAAGCAAATACAATATTAAAAAAATCCAAACTCAAACAAACAAATAAAACCCTAAACAAAATAAACACAAAAATCAGCAACAAAACCCCCCACAAAATCCAAACAAAAAACCCCCCCGAACTCAAACCAAATAGAGTGAAATGTAATGCTTACAGTAAAAAAGAGAGACAAAACGTTAAGGACCACCATCAGTGTCTGAAAAATCAAACCACTCTAATTTCATCTTAATCTATAGATGCAGTTGAGTCCTTGATTAATCTTACTTCTGTAATAAAGATTTTTCCAATTAAAAACATGATTCTCTCACCTTAAGTGTATTTGTCTTAAAAAAACTAATGGTTTCAGAAGAACTTCTGGGAAGAGGTTAAAAAGTCACCACACAATATGATATATTAAATAGAAAGAAAACACAGTATTTTTAAAGTGCTGGAAAAAGGTGTTAAGAGAATTAAGGACAAGTTGTGCTCAATTCAGTGTACACCTGTAATCAGTTCTCAGTAAGACTTTCTGTTTCCCAAGTGTTTAATAAGATGTGCTTAAAAGAATATAGCCTTTAACTGTAAGCTCCAGTAAGAAGAAAGGTATCAGATTTCTTGTCAGTCAGCAGATAGTTTGAAATCCTGCATCTTTTGAAGATCAACTTTAACTTTGTCTTCCTTAATGTTACATCTGTTTTCTGTAAGCAGAGTGGCATTGCAGATGCCAAAATTAACTGATGTCAAAGTGGTAGAGGTGAAAGTTTCTTGAGTACATAATGATAGAGGCACTATTTTACCTTCTCACAATGACACAGCTTGGAGAGGGCTAGGTCTGTCATGAAATATTCAGGATTGGCAGAGCTACAAAATAGTACCTTGAGCATATGGAATAGCAGTGAGACTTTAAATAAAATCTGTATCTTTATGCATTTCCTATGGGCTATTTTTGTAGTCATGTTAAGACACAGACTAACCAAGAAAGCTGGCAATGGAAATAGAGGTGTGCTATGTATATTGATATTTCATGCCATGGTATGTTAGTTTTTTTCAGAGTTAAGATCTTTTAAGGTTTTGGCTGGGTAGGGTACCAGTGGTTGGACTATTTGAAAGAGGAGACCAGCATCTGGACTAAGGGCCTAAGAATGTAGCTTGTAAATAAGAATCTGCACCCTGAATTTCCCTAGTTAATTGCTGTCTTCCTTCATATTCGGTGTTTACTGTCATTTGGATGCGCTGAAAGTTGTAGAAAGCTATCCTTACAAGGTTTATTAGTGGCATAAGTGTACCTGCAAAACCTATTCCTGACTCTTGACAATTTGCCTTTGCAAAAGTATTTAAGCTTCAAAAAGAATTGTGCTTCAAGATGAAACAGTGACAATAAAAGCAAAGTAAGAGACTTTGCTCCATAAAGTTAGAAAAGGAAAGAGAGTTTTACAAGAATGTCAGTCAGTTTGCTCCTAAATCTCTTTGCTACTGTGATTTGTGCTTTTGAATCCAAACTTCTCAAAATCTCCAACTCCTATTACATCCATCATTCAACACATTGCCAATTGCAGAAGGAAGTGAAAGGGAAAATCTCATGCAAAATGGGTGTTTTATACCAAAGCAGATAAAAGTAATTGTGGGTTTGTCTTTTATTGGCTAGTATACCACCTGAATCTTAGCCCCGATTAGAGACTGAGACCTCATAACACGTATTTAAATACCCTTTCCATTTCTGGATATTTTACCTATAAAAACATTTACAGCCATTTCTGCTTGTAAAGGTTAGAAAATACTGTTCCTCTTCCCCTGTGATGTTGTGCCTTCTGCTAAGAACTGTTTATTCCAATGATATTTTTTTTTCCTCATGATTTGCTTGTTCAATCAATTCTTGGTTTGCAGGCATAAGGAAGGAAATTCTTCTCTATCGCAGGATCTAAGCTGTGCTATGTCTTTCTACTTGAGCTGATGTTGATGGCTGGTGGCATTGCAGGGAGTTGAAAAAAAGGCTGGAAAAAGATTATTTATGTATTTATTTTCCCCTAAAGTGGTGTGACAGCAGGCATATCTTAATTTTCACAGATATTTTATAGTAGGAAAAAGAGAGTGAGAAATTAAGTCTCTTTCCTACCACTTTAGGCATTAGTATTCAAGGCCGGGTTGGACAGAGCCTTGGGCAACACGGTGTAGCATGAGGCGTGCCTGCCCGTGGCAGGGGGCTGGAACTAGATGATCTTAAGGTCCTTTCTAACCCAAACCATTCTCTGATTCTATTGATGCCACTTTATGGTTAAAAGAATTAGTTCATTAACAATAGTTTAAACAAAAGGCAGTCGTTATCACTCTGATGTTTTTTCATTGCTGTATTGCTAGTTCCATAGGCCAAGTTTGGCATGCTGTTTGCAGTCTGCTGTTGATTATTACTGCACTGACAGTAATGTAGTGACAGGTGCTGTTTAAGAAAAATTAAATTGATTTTGAGTTTGGAAAAGATCTCATAATCTCTGAATACTTTGTGAAGATCACTTCCTCCACTCCGAAATAAATTCTTTGTTTTCAAAGAGAGACCTCAATATTCACTAGAGTTGACCTCTATTGTAAATTTTGTCTAGTCAATACTACAAGAAAGTCTCTTTTCAGCTGTCCCTCTCACCATTAGGAAACTAGCTGGTAGCAAAACTGAGCTGTGAAAATAATGGCAAACTTAGAAATCGGAAAGAATGAAGCTGACAATAACAATGCTGTCAGTTCTTTCGGGCTATACATATTCTTCTCCTTCAGTGAGGCACTGGTCCAGTAATGAGTTTCACATTCATGCTACTATGTCTGACAAGATCCATTTTATCACCCCACTGTTATACTTACTGAAATTTGCTTGTCCATTACTTCTTCATTTATTCTTTAAAAGAACATTTCACAGTAGCAAGTAGTTTTGGCTGATAGATGGAGTATATCCTGTGCTTATTTTTACTGGAGCTCTATAAAGATATCCTCCCACCCATTCACACTGTGCCTTAGGGTTAAAAATCTATCATGTTCCAAACCAACTCTGGAAGGTACATAAGGGGAAGCAACATACAGACTTCATTTGCTGGTATGGTGTTCTCTGGACCTTTGTCAAAGGAGAGTATTAGAAAGATGGACCTGTTGAGTGATTCAGTTCAACAACCTTTGTGTCTCTGTATTTTTATGACCCAGGCAGTGTTCAAGAGATAGCAATGCATTTCTAATAATGAAATATCAACTGATTGCAAATGTCAGAATTGTATTCACCATTCAAACATATTTAACTGATGAAAGTGCTTGAGTTTTGAAGTTAATAATATTAGGTACCTCAAATGCTTCTTTTTCATTGCTGCTTCTGGTGCCTTACAACGGCCCAGTTACTTGCAATTCATCAGTGGTATCTGAAAAGAAGTTTTATCAGGATTCTGCCAGAACTTCCTAATTAGGTGCGATTAAAGTGTTCCACAGTGATAGCTAAGTTAAAAATGTCCTATTGTAAGCAACAACTAATGAAGCTTAGCTTTCTGGAGATCTGTCTTATGTTCCTGTGAAAGCAACTTAGTTTCTTCATAAATCCCTCTGTTAAATTCCTATGTTTTCCACCCCATTGCCTTCACACTCCCCCACAATGTTCTTCAGGACATGCCCTGAATCTTGTATGATACTCTCTCCTCATGTTCACATTGTTCTCTGGGCAGGAGACAGCTGTACTTGACTAGGGTTGTGCATGTGCTGCAAGCAAGCAAACCAGACTGAAGAGTTGCTATTGCTCTGTTCTTCCCTTTATCCATCTGGAGATTTTCATAAAACTCAAGAAACCTCCCACTCCGAGCCACACCCCCCCAAAAAACCAACACCAAAATCAAAACCTCAAAACCACCAAAATGCATTCTGTCTTTGAGATCTCTTTCAGACTTCGTGATTTGGGCAGTAACTAAGAATGTGGGAGAGTGTGACAGATGAACAGATGATGTGATTGTGTAAGTCTGCTTTCACTAAGAAAACAGGGTTGAAAAGCTCTGGGAGAGACTTGCTTATAGCTGACCTGCTACCTAGATCCACTGTGTCTGCCATGCTTGAACAGATGATTCAGCTTTCATTCCTCTGGCTCTCAGGCAGCTTGTCAGGAACATGGAAAAGTATGGAATTTTTAAGTGGGAGCAGCCCAATTTTCAAAATTCTCTTTGAAACCCATCTGCTCCTCTGTGTTTCATGGGATTTTACCTTTTGTAAATATTTGTGCATTGATCAAAGAAAACAAAGAGGTGGCATACAAACATAAGACTGCCAGAGTTTGTAGAGTGAAGGAAACAGTCATTAAAGAAAAGATGACCATGTTGGGTGCAAGGTTCACTAAGGTATTCTGAGTAGTTTGACTGAAATCTCAAAGGAACAACAGAAGATAATCATAGAATCATAGATTGGTTTGGGTTAGAAAGGACCTTAAGATCATCTAGTTCTAACTCCCTACTACAGGCCAGGAACACCTCACAGTAGACTCTGTCACCCAAGGCTCTGTCCAACCTGGTCTTGAACACTGCTAGGGATGGAGTATTTACCACTCCTTTGGGCAACCTGTTCAGCGCCTCACCGTCCTCACAGTAAAGAACTTCCTTATACCTGACCTGAGCTTCCCCTGTTTAAGTTTGAACCCATTACCGTTTGTCCTATCACTACAGCCCCTGATGAAGAATCCCTCCACAGCACCCTTGTAGGCCCCTTTCAGATACTGGAAGGCTGTTACAATCATCTGAGGAGCCAAGAACATCTAGTAAAAAAAAATTTTCAAGGAAAATCATAGTATGGAAATTGCATCAATTTGAGAAGAAGTTATATATGTAACTGATTTATTTGGTTGTTTTGCAAATCATAAACTTGTTTAAGAGTTATTTTTTCTTATTACTTCACTTTTCTGGCTTGCATGGATTCACTCTCATCAAACTCAACAACACTCTTTTTCATAAGCTGTCTTGGAATGGCTTCTTCATTTAGCTGCAGGGTTGGGTAAAGCTTTTACAGCCTTCTTGCTGCTGATATACCTGTTTCATTTTATGATAAAGGAAAATTGCAGTAGAGCACACCATCTTTACTCCTTGTCCTCTAACCCAAATTACCATCCAGTTTCATGTTTATATCTCTGAATGTTCATGGCATCTAAAAGAAGATGAGAACAATCATTCACACTTTTTATTCTGTTTGTAATTGGAGTGGGTTGTGATTTCCTTTTATGATTATTATTATAATACACATAGAAAATGCTGTCTAACCAGAAAGGACTTTATATAGGTCATCCTTACTCACCTTATCTCACCCTGCAATAGTTTTTGGGGTGGGGGGGAAATAGTAAAAAATTGTAGCCCTGATGTTTATGAATCACATGTTATATAATTTGTGATATGTATAGAGCCCCTCTGCCATTTCTTCTGTTGAAAATATATCTCAGCATCTTAATTTAAGGTAGGTTGCAAAGAGAACAAAAAATACTCTGCACAGCTGAAAAGCTTTTTATCTCCCCATAGCTTTATTTTTATTAGGTTTTTTATCTGTTCTCCTTATGTTTCCATACATCAGCAGCAGTATTGAATAATAATGGTAAATAATGTAGACTCAGCCAGAATTCCCTGTTAGGTATGTAGGCTCTAAACTCCTGAGCAGTATTCTTTGTGTGTGTGTGTGCATGTGCATGTGCAGGAGACCAGGGTGCTTTTTCCTCATTATTTTTTGTCTTGTTCTTCTTGCCTTGGTTGTAAAAGTTGTTTCTGATTCTTGGTAGCTGGTTGTTAGTCAGCTTTGCTGGTAGGCAAAAAAACCAGGTGAGTTAAAAAAAAGCAGGAGATTAAAAATATATGTTCATACATTTCCTGTGTTAAGTTATATTTAGCTGTAGAATAGTTCTGGTCTGATACTTCATGTGTATCATGTTAATAGAAACAGAGGTAACATACACAACTGAAATCATCACCCTATTAACCTCATAAACCAAAACATATTTTGGTTTCTTTTCCACTAGATCTTGTCTCCCTTTAAAAATCCTTGTAGGTGATATGTGTGAATCGCCAATGGATGATTCCATACCAATGGATTTCATTTTTCTTTTCGGAAAACTGTCATTTCAGCACATGAGGGAAAGCAAAAAAGATCCAAGTCTTATCCCCAGTGCTAATACTGGCATCTTCTGTGTTTTTGGACAAAGAATTCTCTCTGCTTTTGCAAGGCACACAATAATTCATTTACTGATCAGAACATGCAGTTTGGCTCAGTTGAGCAGACAATACAAATGACTGCAGTTAACCCTTGGCTATAAGAGCAGAATTTAGCCTAGTGTTGGCAGAACACTTAAATGAATGCAGTGAGCTGCACGTGTGTTACTTCAATTATCTGAGTTCTAGAGGCTGTGCATGGCCACTGCAATTGTTTCTGCTAGTTAGATTTGGATATTGCTTACCCTTCTGGGGGTCCTAGTGGACAACAGGATGACCATGAGCCAACACTGTGCCCTTGTGGCCAAGAAGGCCAATGGCATCCTGGGGTGTATTAGAAGGGCGGTGGTTAGTAGGTCGAGAGAGGTCCTCCTTCCCCTCTACTCTGCCCTGGTGAGACCGCATCTGGAATATTGTGTCCAGTTCTGGGCCCCTCAGTTCAAGAAGGACAGGGAGCTGCTGGAGAGAGTCCAGTGCAGGGCAACGAAGATGATTAAGGGAGTGGAGCATCTCCCTTATGAGGAAAGACTGATGGTGCTGGGTCTCTATAGTTTGGAGAAGAGGAGACTGAGGGGTGACCTTATCAGTGTCTATAAATATATAAAGGGGGAGCGTCACGAGGACGGAGCCAGGCTCTACTCAGTGGCAAACAGTGATAGGACAAGGGGTAATGGGTACAAACTGGAACACAAGAGGTTCCACTTAAACTTGAGAAGAAACTTCTTCTTCTCAGTGAGGGTGACGGAACACTGGAACAGGCTGCCCAGGGAGGTTGTGGAGTCTGCTTCCCTGGAGACATTCAAAACCTACCTGGACACATTCCTGTGTAACATTACCTAGGTGTTCCTGCTCCGGCAGGGGGATTGGACTAGATGATCTTTCGAGGTCGCTTCCAATCTCTAGCATACTGTGATACTGTGATATTGTGATTAAGCCAGAACTGTGGGAAGGATTTGAAAAGTAGTTGAACAAGTGTGGGTAGCATTTTTATTTCCATATTGAACTTCTGATTGTATTGATTAGGCTCTGAATCTGTAACACTCAGGATGTGATTATATTTCATTTTATCTTAACCCTTCCCAATTTTTTTTTGTGTGCGTACCAATAGCTTTCTTAGATTGCAGAGGGGAAAAAAAATCACAAATTAGTTTTGCCATTTAAAAGGTGTGAATTCATAGATTCATAGAATTGCAGAATGGTTTGGGTTGGAAAGGACCTTAAGGTCATCTAGTTCTAGCTCCCTACCATGGGCCAGGGACACCTCACACTAGACCATGTCACCCAAGGCTCTGTCCAGCCTGGTCTTGAACACTGTTAGGGAGGGAGCATTTACCACTTCTTTGGGAAACCTGTTCCCGTGCCTCACCACCCTCTCACATTAAAGAACTTAGAAATGCTTATACATTTTTCAGGGATAGTCTCTGAAGTTACTAGATGATCTTAAGGTTCCTTCCAACCCTAACTATTCTGTGATACTGTGATTCTAAGTTAATGTGTTAATTTTTTGCCTTAATTGCAAGTATTTTCAAACTCAGGCTGTAGTGATGTTATAGATAAAATATAAGAATTACAAAATAGGTCTGGACATTTGGTGAAGGACTATTGCATCGTGCATGAGGGTATTTGAGAAAGGGCAGGGAAAAGGCAGCAGAGTGCTGTAGCCATTTGAAAGAAAAATCATACATTCAAAGGAGTTAATTGTTGATCTGGTCACCTCTTTGGCCAGAAATTCAGGACTTGGTAATTCAGTATGCTTACTTTTGGTGACTCTTGCCTTTCATGTGTGGTATACATGAATCTGGCTTTAATTTGGATGAGGACTGATGCCTTTGAAGAGTATATCCTCATTATCTCTGGTGCTTTGGTTCCAAGCATGCCAGGCAGTTTGCTGTCGGAGAAAATGAAATTAGAAGATGTGCTCAGAGAACTCACCTCATGTGCCCTGATCAGTAATGAGCATTCAGGCCATAGGCTCAGGTTAAAAGTAATTCCAAAATAAATCCCTAAACCAGGTATCATCTGGTGACTGCATTCCCAGCACCAACAGCTTCCCTCTGCAGGCCTTCTACAGTGATCTGCACTAATGTACACTAACTGATGTTGGAGACAAGGCAATGAATTTAATTTGTGAGTGTGCCAGTGTGTGAGTGTGACGTGGGAAATGGACTGATTTATTTATTTATTCTCTAAGTAGAGTATTTCCTTGCTGAGATTTTCAGTCTTTTTCAGATGTGGAAAATGTCTGCATCCCCACAAATGAAAAGACTGGATTTATGAAAGTATTTGGAAGATAGAACCAACTTTATTTCCTGCCTTTTGATCAGCTAATATTTGAACTATGCATCATGACTTCCATGTATTTCTGTTATTATGGAAGCTTTTAAACTTCTGTAGAGTTGCACTAGATTGTCTCTTTGGTCCAGGAATAAATGGAAAGGGTCAAGGTGCTTGAGAGTTTCTCTTCTTTCTTGCCCTATTTAAGCTGCCTAAAAATCTCACCCTTTAAAAAAGTTCTTGAAGCTTCTAATGTCAAATGTTATTCACCTTAGTTACAAATGAGAGCCTTGGGGTCATGTCTTAATAAGGGTGGAATTGAACTAGAGGCAATTTTTTGTGCAAAAAGTTTTGAGATAATTTTTAGGCGTATCCTTATTTAGTCAAACTTACCATCTTTGAGTAATAAGAATGAAAAAGACTGTTAAAATTTGGTTACAAGATTCTCTCATGAGATTTGGCAAGACGGGTTTGCTACTGTAAGCCATAGAAATAGTTCTACTCAATGAGGAATGTATCATATAAACCCCCCACACCTATTTTTTCTTCCTATATCTCAAAAAAAAAAAAGGCTTAATGTTAGAATTGGCAGGGGATTTTTTTTTTTTTTTTGCAAGACTTCTTGTAGGATGTGTGATGCCATCCAGACTTAAAGGAAACTGTATGTTTTGTGCATCTCGTAGGTTATATGCCTGTATATTTTTTGCCTTTGGGAGTTTTGCAAAGGCATTGGGTGATACAATGGAAAGTTTGTTTTCTAGATTAACATTGAATATGGAGGATGTCAGACACGACTGTTTTGGTTTAATGTTATTATTTTTTAAGGTTTTGGTTATTTTAGACTGGAAATTGAGTACATTAACGTATTTCCTGAAAGACTCTGAAAACCCATGTTCACACAGTGGATTCATTTGCCTCATACTCTGTGCAGCCTGTCTAAGCTTTTAGATTCTTCCCTGGTCTAATCTTTTAAACCCTAAAGTTAAACCCCACTGTCTTTCCCTGTCCTTCCCACAAGCTTGCTGAGCCAGTACAGCGAGAGGTATGGAGAGCTCTTCAAACCAAAATTCCCATGAATGAATACCGGAGTTGTTGCAAAGTGAGAGCCTGTGATAGCATTCAAGTAATAAAATTTGTGGTGGTAAACTGATTTTTTGTTGTTTCGGTATAAAATCACCAAGATTCTCACAGCTGCTCCCAAAAATAGGAATTATGCCCTCTTTAGGACTGTTTGCAGTTGTAAGAAAATATTATTCTGAATGTTTATCTTCTAAAAGGAGGCAGCATTTGCTTATTATGTTTCCTCTAAAGATTTCTTTTACAGTCTATCTTTTGTGGACTATATTTTATTGTGTGTACAAGTACTAAAAAAGGTTTTCCCTCTTTGGTAAACAATAATGTTTTCCAGATTCAAAGA
Organism: Pezoporus wallicus; assembly: GCF_028554395.1. Taxonomy (NCBI): domain Eukaryota; kingdom Metazoa; phylum Chordata; class Aves; order Psittaciformes; family Psittacidae; genus Pezoporus; species Pezoporus wallicus. The sequence goes on from NW_026642342.1 coordinate 7,715,741, forward strand.
TAAATATACTAGTCATATATTTCCCAGATTTCTCAGAAAGTGAGATTAGGATAAAGTTATAAATCAGTCAATTGAAAAGTAATTTTTACCAGAAAGAAGTACCTTTTCCTTTGCTACTTCCACACAAAACTCTTTCAGAGTAAACCTTTTAGCAAAATGCCAATCACAGTTTCTCAAAATTGCTGAGTGATTACTGGGTGAACTAATGACATCAAATGGAGTAAGAAATGAGTTGTGGTCCATTACTCTAATTATGCCTTTTCATTAGAGCTGGAGCCTTGAACTTTGCTGACCTATCTAACAGAAAGTAATGTGCTGTAGATGAATGTATCATACCTTCTCTCCTTGTCAGGCTTAGCTGTTGGGTTTTAATTTGCCACTTGCTCAAGTAACGTGAATGGTTCTTGCTGGTATGTCCTAAGTTTGTGATCACTGCTTAATACGTTGGGATATCTTTACGTGACAGAAATATTATTGACATTTTACAGGCTGAAAGAAGCTAGTACATGTAGGGTGAGCTCTCCAGAGATTAGTGTTGCACTCATAGTAGTCATGTCCAAGGGCCACAAAGCAAATCTGTGAACAAAATTAAGCAAACTGCTGCAAAAATAGGTTAAAACCACTCTGAGACAGCCCATCGATATTCACTCATATACAGATAGGTAGTGCCTGTTATTCTTAACACATCCAATCAACAGAACAAGAATGTGAAGATGGAGAACAGCTATACTCCAAAACCAGATTATACAGCTTTTTACCAACAAAATCATTGCCTGGTCATCATTTCTCGTGATATATTATAGACATCAATAAATTCTCTTGTTCATCAGCAAGAAAAGCCTCTCTTTTCCTTAATAATTATTTTACATTATCATAACTTCAGACTAGTTTTACAAATGATTGCAGAGAGATATTGATATTAATATTGCAAACCTGACATAAATAAATCACTTGGGTGACTGTGAACTAAAATATTTTATGAAGTTCATAAGAAAATTTGTCAGCCTCTTATTGCAATTTTTTATTCTCTTCAGCATCAAAACTGGTCTGGCAACAAATATTAAATGTTTAGGGAAACAAAAATTCCTTATGGGTCTTTTTATAACACAGCAGGTCTCTGATAAATTAGGAAATTCCATAATACCATGTCTATTCCACTCACTATTAAACACAAGCACAAGGCAGGCTAGCTGAAATACTCATGTGAGCTATAGAACACTGCATGTTGGTGACAGGGAGATTCTTGAGGCATTTCAAAACTATAGTAATGACTGGAAAAGTGGTCACATTTCCTTTAAAGATTGCAGCAAACAGTCCTGGGGAACACAAAGTACAGTTTAGGGCCCTTAGCTGTATGATGTAGTGGTACCATAATTAGAAACACTGAACCCCAGAGCTTTCTGTATTTCAGGGCATCATAGATCACTATGATGACCAACAGGAAGGCTGTATTCAGGCAGCTCTGGGGTATGTCTATATTATGTGATCTGGAGATTCCATGAGACACCAGTACCTTTAGACTATATGTGGTAAACCTGTGTAGGAATGCACAGTTTTACAGGAATTGCAGTCTTTACGGTAGCGGAATCTGGGATTTAGGCTGCCTGCTGAACTAAGGCACAGATCAGTCGCCCGTAGCAGAGATGACCTAATTTTTGTGAAATGTTTGCACTTTTTAAAAGGAGCTGTCTTGTGCCTGTTCTCTGTTTGTTTAACCCCAGATTCTTTTGACAGGATGTGCTCCCTAAAATTAACAGGGTAAAATAAATACACTTTTGCATTGTTGTTAATAGCTTAAACTGTCAATAAAATCGGAAGAGCTGCCAGATTCCAGGCACTTTTCATACCCTAAAAATATGGTCCAGTTAAAAGAAAACTGCTTCAAATATTTCACAGAAAAAAAAAAAATTAAATCTCAAGACCCCTAAACCCCAAGGAAACAAGCAAAGAAGGTAGGTTACCATCCTTCTTCCTTAATAGCTTTTGCCCTGTTGCCAGTACTGAAATCTGTCCTTTCTAGTATTTATCGCTTTTGTCACTAGAAGAAAAATAGTGAACCCAATACTGAGACAAGGGAATAAATCCATTGAAGGGCTGGAAGTTAAGTTGCAGCTGTGTTTTCTCTATTTCTTAATGTGAGTCTGTGGCTGCTTGCTGTAATACTAGGTAAATACTTGCAAATTCTAGCTCCATATGTTTAATTGTGAAGACCTGAGCATTCTGGCATCCAACTTTTTGTTGGCTAATTTTCATGCTGTTTTCTTGTAAGATATTTCTGACTTGGTTTTAGCTGGTAGTACTTTATGAATAGTTGTGTAAAGTAACAGTCTAGGCCAAACCCAAACTTGAACAAAGGCGTTGCTTCGCTATGTTACTCAGTGTGGCCAAATGTACTGAAGACTAAAAGAAAATGGTCAGTCATCTGGATATGCAGAAGAGAAGAAGCAGTGAATTAATTTACTGTGCTTCTCAGGTCACATCAGCTTGCTATAGTTGATCAAATTTCTCAGTCATTTGTGTGAAAATGCCAAACTTTAGAAAGGTGTACAAAGGATGAGTACCACGCATCTATAAAAGAGACAATATTCAATGCCTCTCAATGGGAGCCTGATAAATGACTTTAGAATTGCTTCCACTATAGGGTAAATCAGATTAACTACCTGTTACCCAAAAAATGCTGTGAGGGTAAAATCTGCCAGGGACACTAAAAATATGTGCTTCTTGTGTATCATTTAAGGAAGAATCTTCAATCATTCATGGCCTGAATATCTGCACTAGTAAAAAGTTTTCAAGCAAACCTCAAAAACTAAAGAAAGTTATTGATTGTAACTGCTGCACACAACGGAAATTCTGTGAAGCAGGGGTTTTCACCTTAGTGCTTCTGAACTGGTAAGCTATTCACAGTGTCCAGTTCCCAGCTTCTGCTTGTGATCATTTGTCTGCTTTCTCATTCTATTTACAATGTATTCCTCTTTCCCAATGCCATCCATTCACAGTGCTGACAAGAAAAGTGCTCCACCAGAGTAGACATCAGCACTGTAAGAAATATCCTTTCAATTAACCCATGTCATGTGGGTTGTGTTTATTCTAGGGATAGGTAATTTGCTATTGAAGAAAGGCTTTTAAGCTATAATTCACAGTAAGAAATGAATGGGTGTGATGTTCTGCCATCAAGACAGTATCATATAAATAAAAAAAGGGAATGTCTGTGCTAAAAAAAGTAAGCTGGGGAAGACTTTTTTCCTCCTTCTCTTCCGCACTGGTTTGTGGGTGACTTTGAACAATCACATAACTAGAGAAAGGAGAGCTTACTCAGCATGGAGTATGACTTCTGTCAAATACCATATCCGGTAAGCACTAGACCTGTTTTTCTGGAATATGTTTGGCTCTGAGGATGAAAATACTCCAAATTGCAGTACTTACTAAGAAGGCTCCTCCCTGAGGCTATGTGGCTTGACCTTAGGAAATGTGGGTGGTGGTTAGCTGCTTATAGCCAGGACTTATTTGGAGATAGTATGGAAATGATGGTAAGAAGAGTATTGAATGAATGATAGACTGGAATGAAGGGTGGTAATAAACAAGGAGCAGTCCCAGGAAGAACTGGGATATCAGCGTCCTGATGAGCGCAGATTTGTTCCTTGGCCTTTATAAGCCTCTGGAGCTGTCTGTGGTTTTGGAGAGGGAGAAATTAAAATTAGTTTCGTAAGTTTTGTAAATATTTAAAGGATTGTGTAGTTTTTGGGTGTCGTAAATTCTGGTGAAGCTTTCTGTGTTTCTAATGAGAAATATCAGAGGTTTGAGTTTCTTTTGCTCTAAAGAATATGTGTTACACATCCCTTAAAGTACCGTGTACATTGTTATTGCCTAACATTTGCCTTAGTAATGGTAACCCTGACATTTTTTTCATAGTAGACTCTGGCACAAGTTTGCACTTTTTGCCTACATCCTACTCTATTTCTTGAAACATTGCGCCTTTATAACATTTTCCATTCCCTCTGTATTTCTGGTGTAAAAAGATTATAGTTAAAATGAAAACTGCTCCCTATGAGATTAATGTAACTTCAGATGGTGGTACAATATTTTACAGATTGTAGAGAATATTTGAACAGCATGGACTGTGCATTTAGAAATCAATTTCTTCTTGTTTCTTGCCACACAAGTGGTAGTCCTGCTGTCACTGGTTTGCATGTAAAAAGATTGGGAAGATGTTCTTTGTTTTAGGCAAACTTGCAAAGATGAAATGCTTCCTCTCAGCTTCCTACAGCATGCCCAGGCAGCAGTGGAAGTGCATGTTGTCTACTGTAATAAGTGTAATACATAACCATTATACTGCCATATCTTTATGCAGAAAATACTACTTTTTGGATGACTTGACAGTGATTCTTATATTCATATGATCAGAGCAGTTAGTGGTTTACTATTATTTTTGTCTTTAATGCTAAATGTAATATTATGCATCTGGAGTTTTGACTTTTCTGATTGTCAATTCTCCAGGATACAGGGGAGAACCTAAAAAAAGCTAGGAGGATTGGCCAGGTTAATAACTGGTTAAAAGGGTGGTGTCACAGTCAGGGGTTTGGGTGTCTTGAATACGGGACCCAAGTCTGTAGGCCAGGTCTAGTGGGGGCTGGTGGAGATGGTCTGATGATAAAGAAGGGAAAGAGCAGTTTTGGTAGGAGGCTTGCCAGACTGGTCAAGGAGGCTTTAAACTAGATGTGCTGGGGGAGGGGGGCATCATTCCATCCCAACACACCCAGTCAGTTGCCAGAACCTATAATAAATGCTTGGAGCAATGTAGAGATATCCCAGCCGCTCCAGCCAATGAGCCGGCTTCAGTTGGAGCTCAGCTCAGATGCCTCTATACAAATGCCCATAGCATGGGGAACAAACAAGAGGAATTAGAGATGTGTGCATGTCTACGGGGGTATGATATAATAGGCATCACAGGAACATGGTGGGATGGCTCCTATGACTGGAGTGCTGGAATGGAAGGTTACAGGCTCTTTAGAAAAGACAGGCCTGGCAGGCGGGGAGGAGGAGTTGCCCTTTATGTTAGGGATAGGCTGGAGAGTATGGAACTCTGTCTGGGGACAGGTGAGCAGTCCACAGAGAGCTTGTGGGTCAGGGTTAAAGGGAAAACAGCTATGGGAGACATTACTGTGGGGGTCTGTTACAGACCGCCTGATCAAGGAGAACCTGCGGATGAAGCACTCCATAGACAGATAGGAAAAGCCTCACGCTCACAGGCCATTGTTCTCATGGGTGACTTCAACCACCCTGACATCTGTTGGAAGGACGGTACGGCCCGGCACAAGCAATCCAGGAGGTTCCACAATTGTGTAGAAGACAACTTCCTTCTGCAAGTAATAGAGGAGCCAACAAGGAGAGGTGCCATGCTTGACCTCGTGCTCACCAACAGGGAAGGGCTGGTTGGAAATGTGACTCTCCAGGGCAGCCTTGGATGCAGCGATCATGAGATGCTCGAATTTGAGATCCTCAGGACAGTGAGAAGAGCGTGCAGCAAGCTCACTGCCCTGGACTTCAAAAGAGCAGACTTTGGCCTCTTCAGGAACCTGCTTAGGAAGGTTCCATGGGATACAGCCCTAGAGGGCAGGGGGGCCCAAGACTCTTGGTTGATATTCAAGGATCACCTGCTGCAAGCTCAGGAGTGTTGTATCCCAACCAGAAGGAAATGCAGCAGGAGGACCAGGAGACCTCCTCGGATGGATAAGGAGCTCCTGAGGAAAATTCAAATGAAAAAAGAGGCTTATAATCAGTGGAAGCAAGGACAGGCGGCCTGGGAGAGTAGAGTGATGTTGTCCGGGAAGCTAGGGACCAGGTTAGGAAAGCTGAGGCCCAGTTAGAATTAAACTTGGTTAGGGATGTTAAGGATAAGAGGAAGGGATTCCACATGTACGTAGCAAATAAAAAACAGACTAGTGAGAATGTAGGCCCCCTCAGGAAGCTCTCGGGAGAACTGGATACACAGGATTTGGAGAAGGCTGAGGTTCTGAATGACTTCTTTGCTTCGGTCTTCACTGCAAAGGCTCTGACCGCACCACCCAAGTCTTGGAAGGCAGACCCAGGGACTGTGAGAATGAAGATCTTGGGCCCACTGTAGGAGAGGAGCTGGTTCGAGACCATCTTAAAAACCTGAATGTGCACAAGTCCATGGGTCCTGATGAGATCCATCCGCGGGTCCTGAAGGAGCTGGCAAATGAAATTGCTAAGCCACTGGCCATCATATTTGAGAAATCATGGCAGTCAGGTGAAGTTTCCAACGACTGGAAAAAGGTAAATACAACCCCCATTTTTAAGAAGGGGAAAATGGATGACCTGGGGAATTACAGACCAGCCAGTCTCACCTCTGTGCCTGGCAAAATCTTGGAGCAGATTCTCCTGGAAGGCATGCTAAGGCACATGAAAAACAACAAGGTGCTTGGTGAAAGCCAGCATAAGCTTCACTAAGGGGAAATCCTGCCTGACCAATTTGGTGGCCTTCTATGATGGGGCTACAGAACTGATGGACAGGGGTAGAGCAGTTGATGTCATCTACCTGGACTTGTGTAAAGCGTTCGACACTGTCCCACACGACATCCTTGTCTCTAAATTGGAGAGACATCAATTTGATGGGTGGACCACTGGGTGGATAAAGAACTGTCTGGATGGCTGCACACAAAGAGTTGTGGTCAATGGCTCAATGTCCGGCTGGAGACCAGTAATGAGTGGTGTCCCTCAGGGATCGGTGTTGGGACCAGTCTTGTTCAACATCTTTGTCGCTGACATGGACAGTGGGATTGAGTGCGCCCTCAGCAAGTTTGCCAATGACACCAAGCTGTGTGGTTCGGTTGATACCCTGGAGGGAAGGAATGCCATCCAGAGGGACCTTGACATGCTTGTGAGGTGGGCTGATGCCAACCTCATGAAGTTTAACCATGCCAAGTGCAAGGTCCTACACCTGGGTCGGAGCAATCCCAGGCACAGCTACAGGTTGGGCAGAGAAGAGATTCAGAGCAGCCCTGTGGAGAAGGACTTCTGGGTGCTGGTCGATGAGAAAATTAACATGAGCCGGCTTCAGTGTGCGCTTGCAGCCCAGAAAGCCAACCGTATCCTGGGCTGCATCAAAAGGAACGTGACCAGCAGGTCGAAGGAGGTGATCCTGCCCCTCTACTCTGCTCTTGTGAGACCTCACCTGGAGTATTGTGTGCAGTTCTGGTGTCCTCAACATAAAAAGGACATGGAACTGTTGGAACAAGTCCAGAGAAGGGCCACGAGGATGATCAGGGGACTGGAGCACCTTCTATATGAAGACAGGCTGAGAAAGTTGGGGCTGTTCAGCCTGGAGAAGAGAAGGCTGCATGGAAACCTCATAGCAGTCTTCCAGTATCTGAAGGGGGCCTATAGGGATGCTGAGGAGGGACTCTTCATTAGAGACTGTAGTGATAGGACCAGGGGTAACAGGTTAAAACTTAAACAGGGGAAGTTTAGATTGGATATAAGGAGGAAATTCTTTCCTGTTAGGGTGATGAGCTACTGGAATGGGTTGCCCAGGGAGGTTGTGAATGCTCCATCCCTGGCAGTGTTCAAGACCAGGTTGGACGAGGCCTTGGGTGATATGGTTTAGTGTGAGGTTGGCACTTGATCATCTTAAGGTCCTTTCCAACCCTAACTATTGTATGATTCTGTGATTTCAAAAGGAACGTAGCACCAATGTTCTTTCCACAGATTCCATAGTAAGGTTGTCGATTACATATATAACTCCAGGCACAGCTTAGAAAGCATTGTAGGGGATTTCCTAATATGAAATGTATCTTAAATGTCTTAATAACCTTTTCCCAGCCACACATTCATATACAGAAACCATTTTAGGAGAAGGAGGAGGCACAGCGTATAGTATCCATCTAATAGAATTGGTGGCATAATATGAATTTTGTTCCCAGTTGACCACATCATGTTTTTTGTCCTGGAATTAGAGCAAAAAGTAAAAATCGTGAGGTAAACTCAGAATATTTTCTTCGTATTTCCTGTTTTCCCATCCTCTCTGGGTGTGTGTGGTGTTCTCAATCAATTATTAGAAATAATTACCAAGGTTTATGCTGTTTCTCAAAAGATTCATTCAGGTTTTTAGGTACAATCTATTTCTTTTCTTTTTTGCTGTGAAAAGTTATTATCGGCTTTGCCCAACCAGCCACAATAACATTTTGCTTTCTCAAGTCTGCACTGTGCATCAGAAGCATAGTTAAAAATTGTTGTCCAAGCATGGCAGTGTATTCTGCTCGGTTCAGCATAGATCATAGAATGATTTGGTTTTGAAAGGGCCTTAAGATCACGCTGTTCCAACCCCCTGCCATGGTCAGGGATGCCTCACACTAGACCAGGTTGCCCAAAGCCCTGTCCAACCTGGCCTTGAACACTGCCAAAGATGGGGCAGCCACAGCTTCTCTGGGCAGCATGGCCTTGAACACCACCAGCATCTTGGCAGGTTTTCTGGGAGGAAGTGGAAGAAATTTCTAGTACTTTTTTGTGGCTTGTGGATTAGTAATTCAGACAGGTATAGTGTGCTGGCTTTATGACTACAACCATGCTGCATTTGGTCTCCAATCACCATAATATTATCCAGGCACTGTAAAAAAATCAGTGCAGACTGTTCAGGATGTTTGGGGAAAAAGAAAAGATGAGATTCATCTCTATTAATATAAAGATCAAAAAAAAAAATAAAATTAAGAAAGCAGTACTTACTCTACTCTTTCTCTAAAACACTTACTCTCTTTCTCTACAGTGTCCAGAACCTTAAGTTGTATACTTAATGAAAAGATACTGGCTGTTCCTTTAGAGTCAAAAATTTTTTTCTGACTTACCTGACTAAAATGTAATAAATGTGATAAAAGCATCATAACAAATACAATGAACACGTATTTTTAACATAGACTATTAGATATTCAATAGCAAATTCCACCAAATATGGTGAAAGCTATGGTAGAATAGTGGACCTGGCAACATATGCAGCTGTAAGTTTAGTCGAAATGCATAGTTACTGGAAAGAGTTACTTGTTGACAACTTTGTCCATATCATTTGTCCTGCACAGTATGGAAAAGAAATGCACTTTTAATCTTTTGTATATGCATTTTATGAACCTTAAGGAAAGAAAAAGTTAACAGACAAGCTTTTTTCGTTATCAAAATAACATGAGTTTGCAGGAAAGAGTTTCAGACTGAACATTTCTGCCAAATAAGTGACATTTTTCAACAGTCACTATATAGGATACACATTTCGTGATCTGCATCATTTTGAGCCCGGGAAAACAGCATAGGTGGAAAAGAGAGACTCTGACTTCCTTTGTTTAGCAGATTTATCTCTATCTGAGAGTGCTTCTGTCATGAATCCTTGCAGTGATGCAGAGCTGTTTTAATTCACTTCATTTCTTCTCAGACATCAGTCTAACATCCCTGTGACTGAAGAAACAACAAAAGGGAACTGATCTTTCTAAAGGTTTCTTTAAAACATGCTATTTATAAGTTATATGCTTGTTAGCTATAAAGCTTTTTGAATGCACAAATGAAAAGACCTTTTCTATCCTAATGCATTCAGGTAAGCAAGTACATTGACGACAAGGAGTGCTTAAAAAGGAGAAAAAAGAAATGCATGGTGGGGTGCAGAGTGAGAAGGTTAAGGGAGGGAGAATACTGAACAAATAAAGCCCTTAAGGTGGAAACTTGATTAGTGTAAGAGTTTCTTCCTGTTCTCTGACCTCCAAACCTCATAGGTATTTTCTTCTTATGGGAAGAGAATATTAGAGGGAGTTGTCCAGCACAGCAGCACACCACCCCAGCAGGTAGCTACCCGTGAACTCTCCTCCCAGCGTGCAAGCATTCTTCTTTGGTTTAACTTTTTTTGAATTTCACACATTATTTGGTGCTTACTGCATAATGCTACAAAGTGAGTTTAATACTGATGATTGTGATAAAACTATCCTGAGTTCTCAACAGAACCCCTTTGCTCGAGAAGAAGGCTTCACCTCAATTTGCTCTGAAAGATACACATGAAGTTCCTTGTCTTTGCATTCAAAGAATTTTGGAAATTTGAAGTACACACATGCAATAAGAATTTAGCTTCTGGAACGGGAGCTCTGTTATCTTTTGCTTGGGTGGATAAGAACAGCTATACTACTTCAGTTGACAAGGGGGAAAGAGTTATCAATTTATTTTCTGATTTGTTTGAATGGTGAAGTTTTTCTTTGTTTTGCATTTTTTGACATGTTGACAATTTCAGGTACAAGTTATAACACTGTGCTTGTGTGCTTTGTGTGACACAATAAGCACATTCTGAATATTTCAGTGGGTATACAAAGTCCTCATTAGGAAGAAAAGCCCCCATGTGCTAGGCACTGACAAGTGTAAGCCGGAGTGGTCTCTTCTCCCCTTTCCCCCACAATTACTCTGTGAAAGATAGGATTTACCTAATAGCAATTATTCATATAGCTTCAGTGAACTAATACTGCCTGTTTGTGTAACTGCTACTCAAGCTACAATAAATGGAGCTCAGTTCTCAGCAGTTACTGTAGGGAACGGGATCCCCTTCCTTAAAAGGCCTCCATAAATATGGCTAATTTGTATCTGAACTGTGCTTCCTTGTTCTTAGTGGTTCCCAGTCTCAGTCTTGTGAGGATTTCTTCAGTTTTGTTCTCTTGTCATCTCTACCTCCCAGTACAGTTGCAAAAAGGAGTTTTACCATCTGGTCCAGCCCAGCAAACCTGTCTGTAGCACAGCATGCTGCCACTTGCAGGAGCTTTGCTTGAGCCAAATTTAGTGGTGTCATAAATGATGGAAATTACATACCAGTTAATCAGTGCAAGTCAGCATGAAGGCAATTTACATACTAGTAAGTGTAGGTTATAATAGGAAAGAATCCAATTTAGGTATGTAACGTAATGGAATGTCATAGAATGAATCACTTTTGTCAGTGTTATATTTAGGCTCTAAAACCACTGTTTGGAAGACTGCATCTAATATCATTCAACATAATACAAGATTTGCCATATAAAACCTCCAAAAACATAATAGTGGCAAAAAAGGAAGACCTTATTTTTAATGATGACCACAGTGACAAGCACAAAACAAGGGAACACAAAAGGAGCTGAATGCATGGTGTATGAGATATGTGAAAAAGGAGGGAAGCATTATTACATATGTTACTTTTAGAATTCAGCAGACGGTTTGACCTTACTATAATTTTCTGATGAATTCTGCTTTTTGTTTCCATTTGTGAACTGTTTCAGGATACTACTTTATGCTCTTAATTCCCCAGTTAAGTCAATTACTTTTGCACATTCATTGAAACTAAGATGTTATTGAAAAAACGGGGATAGGAGGCCTGAAGTGGCCAAATTGAGCACACAGCATGTTAGGACTCAAAGACAAAAAATTTAGATTCTGCAAAAGGTGGATTTATTTCACCCAACTTTAGGCATCTATTCCTTCTACAGACCCTGATGGGAAATCCATGCCTCCTAAGGGTGATTTATCCCTCCTTACTGCAGTTGCCTGAACCCAGCACTCCCTGTTGCTGAACCCAGCTTTCTCTCTCCATTCACTTAGAAGGAAGCTCTTTCACGGTGCCTTTCACATTTCCAGCCTGCAAAAACCTATTTTAATCCAGTGTATCTCATCTATGACAATCTATTTTATGGCTAGTCTATTCCAGCCTTTAAGTACTGGTAGATAACTATGAATTGGGAATTTGTTAGGCTCAGGTTTACTTCACTGAGCCAGAGGTCAGAAGGATGATAGAGGCTGTATCTACGTTAGCATGAATGTGGCATAATAAGAGCAGATCCGTGGAGTGAGGCTGCTGGGCGATTAACTCACCTGCCTTTTTAAGCATTTCCCTGTATGCTATTGTGAACCTCAAGCATAGCTGGTGAGAGCAGTGCAGGTCACAAGACCAGCCTGATGAAAGGAAGCGATGTTGTGATTTTGTGGGTTATGCTTAAGATCAAGCAAGAGTATTCGAGCAGGGCTAGAACTTTTGAAGCTCTGTTATAATGTCATAAATATAATATATATATAAAAATATAAATAATAAATAATATAAATGTATATAATATAAGTATAATATGTATAGATATAAATATATATATAATTAAAAAATACATAATATTATAAACGTTCTTTAATGCAGTGGAGGCCTTGCATGCTCCTTTTGATTTATAGAAACCTCCTTATTTTGTGTGCTTTTCTCTTTGCTAATGCACAGAACAGGATTCCCTCCTACTTGTGCTTACGTTCAGTGATCCACTTGGATAACACATGTTGCCTCCATTTTGTTTTATGGCCGGGTTTCTGATGCTGCTTGGAAGGGTGATTTTTGGAAAACACTGCCTCTCATATAGATCTGATTTAGCCTTTAGAAATAAAGATAAAAGCCTGTTCTTTTGGACAACCAAAAGCTGGAAAAGGACTATCACAGACTACACTTTGGGAACTCCTAGCATATAGAAACATCTTTTATTTTTCCTTTTTTCCCTATCCAAAATTTTTATGTCATTTATTCTCATCATCACTTTGTGTCACTGTAACAAACCAACTACAAGAAATTTGTGTTAAGCTTAGTTTTCAGTATTTAACAACTTTTCCAATCCCTTCTTTTAAGCGGCACCTTCAGCAAATGGCCAGGGAGGTACTCTGTTTGTGACAAAATGATGGAAGAGAAACATGGTTAAAGCCAAATAACAGCAAAGGTCCACCTCAGGTGTTGTTGTAATGTCTGCCCAGGTGTGTAGTCAAAAAGACTGATTCATTTTTGGCATTTAGCTCTTTCCTGTGAAAGGTCTGTGTGAGCATTCATGATAAACGAAGCTGAGCTTTAACAAATGTTCACCACAGAGGAAAGTACAATCTTGTGAGTCACAGCCCAGCAGCAGGTAGAGGTCAAGGAGGAAATGTGCTCTATGCTGTGAACTTTTCAGAGACTGACTCAAAAGCTGCATGGTCTGCAGTGGTTCAACTTCTTATGCATCTTTCCCTACTCTGTCGTCTTATTGTGACTGAAGTTACTCTAATTCACTGTTATTTTATAGAGGAAAATGGGGTTATTATACAACTAAAAAACATAGCTGTTTAGAAAAAGAAATGGTAAGAAAGTTATAATTTCTTCTGGCACCAGCTGGTTTTATATAGGTCAAAATGAGATGAAAACTGAGGAGGTCAGCACTGAAAAGAGAAGTATGGTCAAGGTGCTGCTGCAGTGATGGTGACATCAGCTGTAACCTTTTGGGCCCTTACTTGTATCTTTAAAGATCTTGTTTCCCTCTTCAGTACATATGGGCCCGTTATATCCATGGATAGCTGTATTCTTTTCTTCAGTTTAGCTATTTTGTAGATGAAAACATCTGCTGCTTTCTTCCAGAGCTAAGCTTTTGTGTAAGATACGGCTTTCTCTCAGGTACCTATTTGAGTCTGTTTTCCAAGTTTTGTTTTGTTTTGTTTTTTTTTCCTTTAACTTGGGGTTCCAGTCAAGGTTTTCACTGATTTAAATAAATAATAGAAGGATTAGCTGAAGGCCTATGCTACTTGTGATTGATCCTTAAAATAATTTCAAATAGTTTGGACTGGCCCTTATCCTCTTCCTTCTGCTGCATCTGTTAAAGTATTTAAACTAATAAAAACTTATTTGGGCATTTTCTGAAGGAAGTCACAGTTTCTGGTATCTTAAATGTCATTTTTGTATTTGCAGGCAGTATTTCAACTGGTGATCAACGGCTGTCGGTATATGTGTACAGATCTGAACTGTACACATATAACTGTGTGTCAGTTCCTGTATGATTTTCCACTGAGGATTGCTGGAAAACGTTATGCTCTATTTAGGCATGATAAAAAAATGTGAATCCTGTTGCCAGTCATCTGCCCATGCAGTAAGAATGTGGCTTGCTACTGCTCGGATCTTACATGTTCAGAGAGCTTTATTCCCGAGCCCTCCAAAAATGTGAATAATCTGTGTTGTTTAAAGGGTCGTGGGCCAGGCTTACAGTGCTGAACATTATCTATCTTGTCACCATTTAATTTGTGTTGATTTAAATGGTTTATTATTTATGGTTTATTGAGCAGTCTACATCCTTAGCATTTGCTTTTTGGCTTGTTATTAATTTTTAAACACTGTGTTGAAAGGCTCTGTAATTGGTCCACTCCAATACTGCCAGTTACAGAAATGAAGTAACTGTGGAGGGCTCTCAATAAAGCAGCTGGTTATGTTTAGCTTAGAATCAACAGAATGTTTTTCCTGTGAGATGCCTAAAAACTTGGGTTTTTGTTTCTTTGTTTTGTATTTTTATTTAATTCTCTGAGCAAGGTTACTGAAAATAAAATGTTTGTTGGAGTATGTGCATTTTCCAAGCACAAGTTAAATGGCATCAGTTGGTAGTGCCATGGACTTTGTTAATTCTTTGAAAATGGTGAAATAGATGACCTCCGACTTCCTTCTTAGAAAGCTAGGTATATTTGCTTGTGTGGGTAAGGTATTACAGTGATGCTTTACTATCTCTAAAGGTAGAAAGTATTTCTGAAAAATGAAGTTTGTGATTCTGTTCTGTTAAGATATATGGAACTCTTGAGCAGACTCCAAAACAAGTTTAAACAGAATCTGCTGAGGGAATTAATCTGTTGCTATATGTGCCACAAATTTTAACTCTTGAGTCCAATCAACCCTTTCCATTTTTGTCTGGATTAGGTTCTCTACATCTCAGTATGAAATACAGTGTATCAGATACTTCTATCTTGTGTATCTCTAGTCTTACAATCTAGAGAAAGACATGAGATTCTTTCTTATTTCTAGATATTCCACCCAAAACCCAAACACCTAAACTGACTGCATATATGTCCCTAGAAGGTTAAATATAAGCTGAACATCAACATTTGCAATAGACGATTCTCCCAAATGTGCTGTGCAACAGGACAAAGGGAAAAGGTCAGGGAGTTAAATTTATTTCTGCACTTGCAACCCAGTGAAGAGGAACTAAGAGTTTGCACAGCTCAAAACATTTGAAATGGATTTAGCCAGAATTCACACATTCTTCAGGCTTTTTGACATAAGGAATAGAACTATAGTGATTTTATCAGCTGCTTTAATATGGCTGCCACTCACAATGTCAAAAGTACCTTAGGTATTGTAATGTGAGTATTTATCCAGTAAGGGCACTGAGGTTATTGGTTAATTGTATATGATACTCAGAACTCTGAGACTGTAGCAACTGCTGCTTTTGATTTTTATCTAACTCCATAGATACAGATACGTGCTGAAAGCAGTTTTCTTCTACAAAGACACTAATGATTTTTAGTGCCTTGATTTATGGGCAATGTGAAGTATCCTGAAGTCTGATTATTTTTCAGTGGGTAGGATACTCAGCACTTTCTAGAATTCAGAGCTCCACAAGATTATCATTTGATGATTACTGAAACCGTCGGCTTATGATCATGATTTTAATAGGGAACTGCTCATCCAGCTATACAAGTCTTTTGAAAAATGCAAAGGCAGCATATCTTTCACGTGTTTGTTCTTTACCATAGTTCCATATGTTTACCCTTTCAGTCTCTTGCTCTCTGGATATGTACAATTTAACCTCTATTTGCTGTTTGCATCAGTGACAACAGAAGTTACTTCATGGTGCAGAGTAAATTCATTAATTAGTTTTGCTTTTCCCAAGGTCCATTAGAACATGACTGTGCTGTGTATTTGATGCTTCAGTGATGAATCCTTTTCTCTACTAGAAATGGTAATAGCACCTATTATTACTGTGTCTATTATTAGCTCGGCTAAAGTTTATTATTGACCATTTCAGTGGAGTCAGATGCTGAGCTTTGGCATTGTGTTGAGGTAAGGTGAGACTAAACCAAAAATCTGGTTTGGCTTCTATGTGAAAACATTGTGGAAGAAATACTATTCTGTTCACTAAAATTTTGAAGGACCTAAAGCTAGAAAAGCTTTGGGATTGGCACTAGCAAAATGTGTCTCACTGTGAAGTATTCCAGAGAGTCCAGAAATAATGCTTGTCCAAGTAAGTATAATGTAATGTTAAATTTTTCTGGGTCTCTTTTTGTCATAATGACTTTGTTCTAAAGACTTGATAGCATTCAGACTATTATTATTATTATTAGGATTACAGTGGGCAGCTGAGATGTGATAACCGTTGGGTACCTGAGTAACAGTAAGAGTCCTTGCAATTAGTTATGTTGCCTGCCACTAGTCTCAGTCGCATTGGTTTTATCAATATACATTTACAGAGAGAATACATACCATACATACCATTTACAGGGGAATTTCTTCTGATTTTCTGCAGTATAGATGGGCGCAGAGTTTTAACACCTTGAAATTCCAATTAGTGGTTGGCATCCCTTGCTAGAAAGTTGTCTGTAGTTTCTGTTTTGAAGGTGACTTCATTATCTACTGTACAACTTTTAAAGCTGGAGACACAATGGCTGTTTCACTAGAGCTTTGAGAAACTTTATCCTTAAACTCTGAAGGTCTGTTTTGCAGACATTCTGGTTTGGCTCCCTGTTGGAAGAACTGCTTTGTCTGCTTGGGAAGCAATCAAATTAGGAAATGAAATACCGCATTACTAAGGCCTTATGAGGGTATTTTGTGCAAGTTCCAGAAGAATCAGAATACAGCGAACAACCAGTTTCTACAGCTCAAATCACAAATGAACGTATCCTCAAGTGTGGAAAGTTTGCTGCTGCCTGGCTTCCCAATGAACAGTGTATTACTTACAGAAATGGCATTTCTATATTGCACTTTGATATGCTTCTCTTTCACGTTTGACTAGTGGTTTTCTGTTCCCTGTTTTCTCAGCTGTGCCTAACCTTGTCAGAAATCTTTTATGCACTATTTCTCACCTTTCTCAAGAAATTCACCTCTTAAAAAACTGTTGATTCACACAGAGTCCTGGAAACTATCTGTGCTCTCACCTCAGTTGTGTGAATTATTCTGCCGTTATAAGTCAGTAATACTAACACTGCATCCTGTTTGAAGTTGCAAATTTACCAGAGTCCTGCAGGACTAAACACCAGGCCAATCCCAGAAACCTATAAGTGAATGGCTGTATATCTTCTGTCATGTCTGGTGCATCACAGAGAGCAGCTATATTCTTTGCTGATACCACCAGCACTATTAAAATATATTGCATTGCTTTCTTCCTTTTATAGTAAAAGTAAGGATGATGTTCTGCCATACATAGTTATAAGCACAATTAAGTGCTAACCAAACTTCTAGTTAGAATGGTCTGAAAACTTTGGTTTACGTATTTTCTTAAAACTCTTCCACCTTATGCCATTTCTTACCAGGTGGACTAGTTTTGAAAAGATTTTCAATCTGAAAATATACTATTGCCTTGTTACTTTGCACATTAATCTGATACCAGTCTCAAAAGATCCTTTATAAGGAAAACTACTAAGCACATGGGCAGGTTAGTTGGTATTTCTATAAATGAGGCAGGAAAAGGCCATGAAGTACCAGAAATAGACGATTTATAGTGCAGTGTGCTGGGATTTATAAATAGTTTCAGTCATACTAGATATAAGTGAGTTTGGCAAGATACTCCATACACATACATGACACACTGTTCACAAATATCTTTCCTGAAAACCAAGAAAAGTTCAGCTGAATATGTCTTTGGAATGCACTGATGTATTGCTTTGCCATCACAAATGAAGTTTCCTTCAAAGCATTCAGTCAGTATCCCCTCAGCAAGTTACAGCCTTCAGTGTACACCCTGAAGCACTTGAAGAAAATGTATATTTAAACAGTGACAGAACAGCAGTTTCAGATAGGCAACTTCATCTTGGTTACTTCCCTAAGGCACCAAATTTGTGGTGCCAGATTTAGCCAATTTGTTAATGCCATTTGCCTGTAGCAATTTCATACTTCGGTTGTCAAGCACATTTGTTATGTATGTTCATGCAAAATCTGCAATAATGAAAAATAGCTTCTCCTACAAGTTTTTAATTTCCAAATTTAGAGCTGGAGCTTTTGCATATGACCAGTAACTGATATTTAGCCCTTAATGTTTTTCATCTAAAGATAGGGAAGACTTACAATAGAGGAAAGTGAGTTTACTAAAGGAAGGAGAAGCAAAAAATCTAAGGAGAAGCAAACAAATCTAAGGCTAAGTGTGACAAATGTCACAGGAAAATACAGTTTTACAGGGAAAACCAAAAATCGAGAAGAGGTAAAAGGAGTGAGGAATGTGTTTTCAAGTTGGAATAAAGGACATGGGTGTCCTGATTAGTTTCTAAGAATCGCGTATATAAAATTATATATATTACTCATAATGTATGTATATTTAATATATATAAATAAAAGTATGTTCAAATTGCAATGGCAAGACTTAAAAGTTTAGAAAATACCATTTTGGATTAACTATGAAATCTTAATCTTGACTACCTTTGTATTCATAGAAACATAGAATCATAGAATAGTTAGGGTTGGAAAGGACCTTAAGATGATCAAGTGCCAACCCCCCTGCCATGGGCAGGGACACCTCACACTAAACCATATCACCCAAGGCCTCGTCCAACCTGGTCTTGAACACTGCCAGGGATGGAGCATTCACAACCTCCCTGGGCAACCCATTCCAGTAGCTCATCACCCTAACAGGAAAGAATTTCCTCCTTATATCCAATCTAAACTTCCCCTGTTTAAGTTTTAACCCGTTACCCCTTGTCCTATCACTACAGTCCCTAATGAAGAGTCCCCCCCCAGCATCCCTATAGGCCCCCTTCAGATACTGGAAGGCTGCTATGAGGTCTCCACGCAGCCTTCTCTTCTCCAGGCTGAACAGCCCCAACTTCCTCAGCTTGTCTTCATATGGGAGGTGCTCCAGTCCCCTGATCATCCTCGTGGCCCTTCTCTGGACTTGTTCCAACAGTTCCATGTCCTTTTTATGTTGAGGACACCAGAACTGCACACAATACTCCAGGTGAGGTCTCACAAGAGCAGAGTAGAGGGGCAGGATCACCTCCTTTGACCTGCTGGTCACGTTCCTTTTGATGCAGCCCAGGATACGGTTGGCTTTCTGGGCTGCAAGCGCACACTGAAGCTGGCTCATGTTCATTTTCTCATCGACCAGCACCCCCAAGTCCTTCTCCATAGGGCTGCTCTGAATCTCTTCTCTGCCCAACCTGTAGCTGTGCCTGGGATTGCTCCGACCCAGGTGTAGGACCTTGCACTTGGCATGGTTAAACTTCATGAGGTTGGCATCAGCCCACCTCACAAGTCTGTGGAGGTCCCTCTGGGTGGCATTCCTTCCCTCCAGGGTATCAACCGAACCACACAGCTTGGTGTCATTGGCAAACTTGCTGGGGGCGCACTCAATCCCACTGTCCATGTCAGCGACGAAGATGTTAAACAAGACCGGTCCCAACACCGATCCCTGAGGGACACCACTCATTCCTGGTCTCCAGACGGACATTGAGCCATTGACCACAACTCTTTGTGTGCAGCCATCCAGCCAGTTCTTTATCCACCGGGCGGTTCATCCATCAAATTGATGTCTCTCCAATTTAGAGACAAGGATGTCGTCTGGGACAGTGTCGAACACAAGTCCAGGTAGATGACATCAACTGCTCTACCCTGTCCATCAGTTCTGTAGCCCCATCATAGAAGGCCACCAGATTGGTCAGGCAGGATTTCCCCTTAGTGAAGCCATGCTGGCTGTCACCAAGCACCTTGTTGATTTTCATGTGCCTTAGCATGCCTTTCAGGAGAATCTGCTCCAAGATTTTGCCAGGCACAGAGGTGAGACTGACTGGTCTGTAATTCCCCAGGTCATCCATTTTCCCCTTCTTGAAAATGGGGGCTATATTTCCCTTTTTCCAGTCGTTGGGAACTTCACCTGACTGCCATGAATTCTCAAATATGATGGCCAGCGGCTTCGCAACTTCATTTGCCAGCTCCTTCAGGACCCGTGGATGGATCTCATCAGGACCCATGGACTTGTGCACATTCAGGTTTTTAAGATGGTCTCGAACCAGTTCCTCTCCTACAGTGGGCACAAGATCTTAATTCTCACAGTCCCTGGGTCTGCCTTCCAGGACTTGGGTGGTGCGGTCAGAGCCTTTGCCAGTGAAGACCGAGGCAAAGAAGTCATTCAGAACCTCAGCCTTCTCCAAATCCTGTGTAGCCAGTTCTCCCGAGAGCTTCCTGAGGGGGCCTGCGTTCTCGCTTGTCTGTTTTTTATTTGCTATGTACCTGTAGAATCCCTTCCTGTTATCCTTAACATCCCGAGCCTATTTGAATTCTAACTGGGCCTCAGCTTTCCTAACCTGGTCCCTAGCTTCCCGGACAACATCCCTGTCCTCTTCCCAGGCCGCCTGTCCTTGCTTCCACTGATTATAAGCCTTGAATTTTCCTCAGGAGCTCCTTATCCATCCAAGGAGGTCTCCTGGCCCTCCTGCTGCACTTCCTTCTGGTTGGGATGCAACACTCCTGAGCTTGCAGCAGGTGATCCTTGAATATCGACCAACAGTCTTGGGCCCCTCTGCCTTCTAGGGCTGTATCCCATGGAACCTTCCTAAGCAGGTTCCTGAAGAGGCCAAAGTCTGCTCTCTTGAAGTCCAGCACAGTGAGTTTGCTGCACGCTCTTCTCACTGTCCTGTTTGTTTCAAAATGAAACAAATAGGCTAGGGATCCAATGGAGAAGCAGCAGGCTTGTCAGGCAGTGTAATTCGTGTGAAATTGCGTATAAAAATGTAGTGTAATGATACTAAGGTTATAATATGAACTAAACCCTGACTGATGTCAGAAAATAGGTAGGAAAAAAAAATACCTGGGTCGTATTTAAGCTGGGACCATTGGCTTTCTAGTGAAGCGTTGTGTCCAGCAAGGGTCAGCCCAGGCCATTGGTTTGGGAAAGTTAAGGAATTTAGTAAAATGAGTTGCTTCAGCATAGAAAAATGTTCTCTTAAATCTGTAGTCCAAAAATAGTAATCCAATACTCAAGACCACTTTTGTGGTTCTTTACGAGAGGTGGCAATACATTAGGCTGTATCTTGAGCATTGCAGAGGAACAGCTTTTTCCTAGAAGGGAAAATAGGCCAATGCACTTTCCCAGGAGTTTTTCTTTTAGTCTTGGTTCTTTTTTAACCCCTCATTTGGGAAGAGGATATCAAGCCTGGAAAAAAACTCTCCCTGTCTCTGTCCTAGCAGTAACCAGGCATTCATAGCAACATGTCCTATTTGGTTGGTTTTTATTAGTTCTTTTTTGTGTGGTTTTGGTTTGATTTGGGTGTTTTTTTACGTGATGGAATGTTTGGAATAGTCTGTTCACATAGTGATAGGATTTTTCTAAAACTAGGATTATCCTGTTAGACCTCGTTAACAGTATTTTGCAGTCTGGTTGGGAACTGTGAGCCTAGAGATAAGTTAAAATGAGTTGAATTAAGCAAATCTTTTCTGCTTATGTATGCTCTAGAATGTATTCAGTTTTCTGAATGCATTCTAGCGTATAAACACTGACCAGGAAAAGTATCCAAAACCCCCCAGAAGGTAACCCAAAAAAAGAAGCTATTGCTTTGTTTTTTCTTGTCTGTTCTGAAACAGCCTCTCTTGAAGTTTTCACTATACTCTAAGGAGCGCTAACTGCTCCCACTATTCAGCACCAATGTACCTTTACCTTCGAAAACCTGGTTTGTGCAGGTAAAAGCATCCTTTGACAACAGCTATTGTTACTGATAGATGTTAGTGGATTTAGACTGGTAGTCCATGCTTTAAATGACACAGCAATAGTACCTCATCTGCAGCAAAGCACTACACCAGCACTTTGAGAATCAATGAGATACTAGAATAATTAGTTTCATGATAACACTGTTTATATTTTAGGGAGAAATAGCTATTTGAAAAGCTCTTGGGTCCAATTCTCGGCTGCTGTTTTGAAGCCCCATTCCATTGATCTTAATGTTTCAAAAGGAATAGAAGCTTTAAGACAGTGACAATACAAATCATCATGTGCAAAGAATATTTCACATGTAGCAGATGTGCTATAAAATATCATGTACAATGGTTAATGATTCTGTTTGAAAGTTCCACAGTGCCTTACGGGTTTCTTTTCAATGACTTATTTAATGTGGTTCTCCTCTTTCTTCTTTTTCTTGAATTACCCAACATCCTAAAATAAGTCGCTTCTGATTGCAATCTTATGGAAACAGAAAAACTGTGGTTATGGTCAAACTACATGCAAATAAGACAGGAAGATGAACGTGTTAGACAAGTGATTTCTTAGTTCACTTTTATAGCACCCATTTTACAGCTGTTTCATGTTGCACTGGCTGCACTGCACCAGATAGAGGTGCCTCTGAGGGAGGGGAAAGAGATCTAGTATGCTGGACTTTTATTTCTTAATATTCTTAATCTTAATCTTTAATCTTATTCTTAATAGTCTTAATTGGTGGAAGAATATTAAAGCCAGCTAGAGGAGGCAGTTACGTATCTGCCTTTTGTGGGTTTTTTCAGTACCATTTCAATAGTCAGGAGGCAAGGCAGTTTCTGATGCTATCCACATGCAGACTTGGAAGGAGCATCATTTGCCAATGAAAACAGAAGAGAAGTAACTGAGAAAGCAGATTTTTTGTTTGTTTTTGTTTTGTTGCTTTACCCACTTACTTTGCTAGATAATATAAAAAAAGAAACCCACCCATAATCTAAAGCCCACAAAAAGCAGTGTAAATATGTCTGATATTTCAGCATGTGTTCAAATGAGACCTAAATGCAGCTGCCTGAGCAATCAGTGGCCTGATCAACTGCTGGTTTAAAATGAATTTGAAATGTGTTAGGAAAGCCATTTCGCATGACTAATCATGTAAGTATTCTTACCTACACATATTATAAGAAGTGGTTAAAAAATAACTGCCCAAGTAGTGCAGTTTTCTAATGGAATATGGTATTAGTGATGTTTGAGATTATGAGATAAATTTTGCATGGATCAATTGATTGTTCAGTCTGTAGCCTCATCATTTTGGTGTGATGAACCGTTTGTTCATGGTATAAGACCTACATCAAATGCAATTATCACTTAATCAATCTTGAACACTAGAAAGAGTATAATGGGCTACTGGATCTATTAGAAGTTTGATCGCTTCATCAATGTAGCATTACAAGATTATTTGTAAAACTGATCTCCTTTCTTTCATAGAATGCGCTTCGTGTGTCTAAGGCAAAACCGAGGTTAGGCCTAAATTATGCATGAAAGTATTTTATTATCAAAGTAGCTGTCCTAAAACTGAAATTAGGTTATTGCTGAGTCAGTCAAATAAAACAAAATACAAACGTAACGTCATTCTTTATGCAGTATTTACATCAAACATTTGTTTTAATTCATAAAGACTTTCTAAACAATTGCCTAGTAACCATATTCACCTTTGTTAAACAAAGTTTCATTAATTTAGATAAATGCAGTTTACCAGAGTGCTACAGCACTCCTTTACTGTGAAAAGAGAGCAGCAGTTCTTGCTGAATTAATTAAAAGAAGATATCTACAACTGCAAAACATATAGAGACGTTCAAGTGAACATAATAATGCTGAGTGGAAAAAAGATAAATCATTCTGGAAATCCAGATATTTGAAATTAATTTTTCTGGCCTTTGAAATTGCTACAGATAAGTCTTTGAATGGCTTCTGGAATTAATACTGGCAGGGTATGATGTGCTTTTATGTGATGTCTGAACTGTACTAATTAATCTTATTTTTTAAATTCTGATAGCACTTCAGATGGTTCTTCACTCTGAAGTAACTGCAAAGACACTTTTTTAATGATGGTAAGTTTAAAATTAAATGTGTGACATATGTAACTAACCAGATGCACAAATAAACCTATGGGGAAATGTTACAGTTTTGACATAACCTAGTAAAAGCAGGGGCAAAGTATCAGCCTGGCCAACAAAGCTGTTCTTTTGAATAGTAGCACTGAATGAAGATGTCATGAAGGGTTCTTAGTACATAGAATCACAGAATCATAGAATCGTTAGGGTTGGAAAGGACCTTAAGATCACCTAGTTCCAACCCCCCTGCTGTGGGATGCTGGAGAGGGACTCTTCATTAGAGACTGTAGTGACAGGACAAGGGGTAACAGGTTAAAACTTAAACAGGGGAAGTTTAGATTGGATATAAGAAAGAAATTCTTTCCTGTTAGCGTGGTGAGGCACTGGAATGGGTTGCCCAGGGAGGTTGTGAATGCTCCATCCCTGGCAGTGTTCATAATGTATGATCCATTGAACTGATCAATACCCTATTTATAAGACAATGGGAATCTTTCCATGGGCTTCCCAGCTGACTTTGAATCAGATAGATAAGTAATTTGTGACATGTTTGCCGTTGACCAAATGTTCCCTCTTCTGCTAGCTTGTCTTAAGTTTAGCATTATTTCTACAATAATCTAAATATTATTCCTATCTGAGGATTATTAGGCCACAAAAGTGCTGTTTGTTGTCAGGGTGAATGAGACAAATAGACAAATACTTTATAGACAAGTAGAAAAAACTACTCCCGGGAGAGTGCAAAAGTCTTTCATAGTTCATGTAACTCCTTAATGATAAGGTCTGAACCGGGCAGAAGAAATTCTTTGCATATGTAGTTGTAGCATTCAAGGGTATTTATGTATACCAAAATATATTTAAAAGGTTATGAAGAAGTAAAAGTGACCATGTGTTAAGGATAATTTTCCAGGTAACATGAGTACAGCAATTCCTCTCTGATATTACATGATATCAAGGGATTCCTGCCTGAGATATGTTTGAAGAAGGTAGGAATGAGCCCTGTTGTCAGATGGAGATGGAAACGATTTTCCTTATGTTTTATAAACCAGCCCTTTTTTCTTTTTATGTTTGATACCCCAAAGTCTAAATTCAACACTTGTCAAGTAATTCTCAGGTCTATTTTAGTATTAAACCTTTCTGCCACTGAACTGTCATGATGGATCAGAGGAAACCAACAAATCTATGCTGCTCACTGGTGTGGATTCATCTCTGTGGTGTCCAGCCACAGCCAGTGCAGGGCAGCAGTGTCTGGGGCAATGCTGGGGACTGATACTAGGTGCTGGCAGATACTATGGTAAGGGCTGGCTAGCCAGGCAATGCCTTTCTCAGGGAGAACAAGCTGAAAAAGCAGTAACATGTCCTTTGTGCAAGGAATAAGAAGCTGAGGTACTTTTAGGTTCCTAGCAGCCCCTGAAGCATCACAGCCCTGAGAAAATGTTACCAATTATTGGGAAAGGGAACACTAATTGCAAACATTGGTACATACACTGGTAGCTGGAATTACTGAAATGTTTAACATGAAGAGCAGGTAACCCACTGCAGTGAATATGGCACTTGTACTGTGTGACTATGGACGACTGTGTAAAGAGCCTGTTTATGCTCTTTATGTGAAGAGTATGTTGGAGAGCTCAGCAGTTTGGAAAGAAAAATGGCATGACACTTGACAAGGAAACCAAAAGGAGTATATGTAAATAACAAATATTAATTTTCACATACAAACAGAAAGATTTTAAAATACTTTCGTGTGTCTGTAATAGTTCCCTGGCAACATAATGCTTCAGAAAGATCGGTCTAATTTCTCTACTACAGAAAGGAGCCAATTGAAGTTAAGGTTTAATTAATTCCATACACTGATATCAGCTAGTAACAATGATTAAAAAAATACATGTACAAAACCACAAAATCATTTTCTGTTTAGATTGCAGTGAAATGAAAATATAACCTGCCAGTTAATTCGGATAATTACTGTAGAAGTAGAATCCTGAAAATATTTCAGAATGAAATATTTCTTTAAGATTCAAAAGGACAGTAGCTTCAGTTTTGAATCATTTATTATCCATGTCAATAGAAATTGATTCGTCAGTAGACTCACTATTAACAGGAACATTTCAAACAAAGATAAATACTTGAAAGAAAGAGCCTGCTTCTTAAAATGAGAAACACTATGTGTTATGTTTGGTTTGTCAAGGAAATTATGATAAATCATTCTTAGCTCAAAGCAGAGAAGTGTAAGTGATTTGAACAACTGGTAGCAATATCAATCCTAATTACTTTCCCTGTGATTGCATAGCATCTTCTGAAAGCTG
Organism: Pezoporus wallicus; assembly: GCF_028554395.1. Classification (NCBI taxonomy): domain Eukaryota; kingdom Metazoa; phylum Chordata; class Aves; order Psittaciformes; family Psittacidae; genus Pezoporus; species Pezoporus wallicus. Next base: position 7,741,841 of record NW_026642342.1, read on the forward strand.
GCCTAGCTCATAGCAAATTACAAATATGTGATAATCAATATTTTTAAGCAGGGGCAGGATAAACACCCGGGCAAATGGCCTAATTCTTAAAGGCTGCTTTACAGTTTTTGCGTATCTATATTCTTAGAGCATATGGCAAGGAAACGTGTCTTTCATTTCTTAGAGGAGTCAGAGGGGATGATTTTGCAAGAGAGAGTCTTATAGTCTCAAGCAGCTATTGAAAAGACTTTGCTTTCTCTTCCCCTCTGAGAGAGCAAAGGGCAGTAAGGGGATCAGTATCTTCGTGTTTAAAATTGACACCTACCAAGCAAAAACCAGACGTAGAGAGAAGGCCTTATTGTTTTCTATAAAAACTTGAAGGATAAACAGTATGAAGGTAGAAGAGCTATTTAAGATGATGAACAGTGCTGGCATAACAAGAAAATGAGTATCCAGTGCCCCTGAATAAATTTATGATGGAAATTAAGAAGAACTATGACTGGAATGAGGTCCTGGAGCAGCCATCCAGAGGAGCAGAGGGGACATGAGCACATTTGGTGTTAGGATGGATTTTATTATGCTCAGAGTTATTTGATGTGGTTGTCTGCAGTAACTGATTTGATGACTCTCTTATGTCTGATGTGCCTTACCCCATCATTTCAGAGTTTCTTTCTACCCAAAGAAAGCAGCTGCCTTGGGAGATGTAAACCAGGAGACTGTGACAATTTTTTAGCTAGTTTGAACTTAATGATCACAACTGTGATGAGGCTTTGAGTTTAATCTTGTACATGATAGGTAAGGGATGACATGATTTAAGCATCAAAGCTGAGCATGCCTTTCGTGACAAGTATTTGTTGACAGGAGTGTTGGTATATATCAGGCTTGAGAAGGAAAGATGACTTTCATCTTCCTAGATAAAAAATAACTTAGGAATTTGCAGCTAAGCATTGCAGCCTTCTCAAGTTTGCCATCAGTGGTATGTGTAATTAATCGCTGGAGATGTTTGGCAATTGAAGGATGGCACTGAAATCTTATAAATAAAAACTGATGCCTAGGAAGGTTGAGACATTTTACAGACTGTGTTATAGCACTGGTCAGATGACACAACTGTAGTAATCGCTAGTCTTTCATATTTTAGAGTTTGTGAATCTCTTTCTTGGTACTAAAACAGGTGTCTGATTTGCTTCCTATTTCTAGAATTTCATCTGATATCAGGACAGTTACATCCCAATTCTGAGAAAGTTGCAGTTTTGAAGTTTTATTTTTCTCTGAGTATTTTCTCTTTTTTTTCCACAAAGTGCTATGAAAATGTTTCCAGATTTGAAAGTATTTCAGTATTTTGGCCAGCTACAGCTGTGTTCATGATACAATTTAATAACTTGCTGTGGAATAATAGTGGAATACATGAAGTTTCCTTAAACATTCAGAGCGCTATATCCTCCATTTGATTCTGTCTGTAGGTAGTACAAAACAGAGAAAAAACATCAGTTTAGAAGATACGCAAATTTCAAAAATGCAAAAAGTGCAAACCAGAAAAGCTGAGGCATTTGGAAAGCCAGCATGGTATTGTATTCTGTGATATGTAGATGTCTTTCTATAAACTCAATATTGAAGAAAATATTAAGAGATGATCCAGGTCCTAAATGCTCATTGTCTTTTATTAGAAGCAAGTCTGTCACTGAAGAGAGACTTAAAACTATTTCTTTTGTCCTAGTGGACTAATCTGGCCCATCTCAGTAGAAGCATAAATGTCATTTGAACTGTGATTACATGTTCATTAGCATTGCATGTTGGACTGCAATAAATTGCTGCATTTATTTAAAATTACACTTTGTTAAACATATGCGTTTGTAGCAAATACAGTCATTTACTTACACACAAATTTCAAATTGCTTCATATAATATTGCAGGGAAGTACTGGGTGAGGAACCTTTTTTTTGTAGTAAGTGGATCCATTTTTGTGGTAAGTGGCTGTGCTGTAACCCACTGCCAACACTTGGCCTGTAGTTAACACAACTGATTTTTGTATCATTTTTTATTTCCTAGTTTCATACAATGCTTCCGAAGCACACCCTTCAGATACATAATTAAGTGCTGTTGCCTAGATTGTGTTACAGTTCTATCCATGACTAGTTCTGAATATCTGATTTCTGAAGCAAATTGTAGGTGTTGATTTGAAGAGATCATTATCACATCTGACATCTTGTAATAGGTCATCAGGGTAGTCAAACCTTATCATACTTCCATTGACACTGAAGTGTTCTGGGCTTTCAATGTAATTATCTGGAATCCTGGTTTTGCAGGATTTACTTATGCTTCTGGAAGAAGATACAACCAAGGTGGTTAAAAGAAAGAGATCAACTCAGAAACTGCAGAGGAGCTTATGCAGTAGAATTAATTTGCATGCTGATCATAATGCTATGAAAGAAGATACAATTCGGTTATAAGAACATATGGGATTTTTTGTTATTATGTTTTTTGCAGGAATTCAGAATTATTTATAAGCTATTTAAAATGTGAGACAGGTAAAATAGAAATAAAAATAGATCGCTTTAGTGTGTGTAAAACATATTCACATTGCCATACATGAATTAAGGTAGAATTTGGGTGATTTAATCTATAATCAATAGATTTTCAAAGCTAGATTTCAAGGAGAAAGTCCATCTTAGTGGGACTTCTATTTGAGAAGAAAATGGAGCAGAAGTTATACTTATTATCTATCCTATCCTAAAAAAATGTAACATACTGGCTGTTACAGTAGATAACCTGCTATATGTATATATATTTAAGCAGTATGTGAAGTAAACTGAGGTAACTTGCAGGTGGTACTAGTTTTGAAGGCAAGGTCAGGTTACTAGTTAAGGTTGTGTAACCCTAGTTTCAGACAGAAGAGGGCTAAGTATGAAGATGTATGTCATGTTATCAAAATCTACAGTGCCTGAAAGTCATAAAGTTGTCCTTTCACTGAGGTAACAGTTTCTTAAGACTTAGATACTAAATTCAGTTCATGTGTATAGGCTGTAAAATTAAATTTGAAAGCCAGTTCTGTGGAATTGACAACAGAAATGAGTAATTACTCTGCAGGAAAGAATTTTTCAGACACAAGCTTATAAAGTGTGGAGGGGTGTTTTGCTGACGTTAACTGTTCTTGTCCTTGTTTGGCAGCTGCTCACTAGCAGAACTAACTCTTAATCAGATATTACTAGATCTTTAGGAATAACTTAAGTGTTGCTTAGACACTTGCAAACCTTGGAAGATCTCAGGGATCCATTTTGTTGACACTGGTATCAATGCAAGAAGGTTGCAGCCTACTTAGGTTAATAACATATCTAATTACCAAATTATAAACCCAGTTAGAGGCTGCAGTTTATGTGGCCTATAAAACATCAGCAGACCTTTCCTTCAGCTCGTTTGCTATGAAACTGTCATGCAAAGGCACAGGTCCTTGCTCAGGTCATGTCATGTTTGAATAGCCACATATTAAACAGTATTTTTTAGTGTGAATAGATAGAATTAACTCCTAGTCTGAAGAAGAACAGAAATTTTATCTCCAGCTGATCAGTAGCAGGATTTTGCTACAGGGAGCTGTGTGATTCATTGGTTTGGTCGTTGGTAGCCAGGGTCCTGTAACTTCCATGTGATTTACCTTACACAGGCAAGGCCTGTCACCTTCTGCACTGCTGGCTGCTAGACAGAGCTTTGCTACACATCTCTCTGTCCTTTGGTCCATCACATCAATGTCATCTGGCAATAGCAGTTCAAATACCCGTTTCAGGGGTTGCTGCTTCTTCACCCTTAATTGCTACTGACTGTTTTTCTGTGAGGTGGATGGTACTGAGCAGCAAGCAGAGCTGAAACTAGTCAGTTATATGTTGAATAGCCTGAACTGTACAAGCCCTTCATTAAATTGAACTTTGCTGTCTAAAGAGGACCGTGACGTGTATGATCTCTAACCTTTGGAAGACCTGTCTGGCAATAAGACTTCTATTCTTTCTGTTACGCCAATCTATAACACCATCAGTAATCAATTAGCTCATTTTAAATGTTTACATGAGATTTTTATGCCTATTTAATATGGACCAGTGGACATGGATTGAATCCTAGCTGAATGGTAGCTTAGCAGCTTTGTATTTTTTCCATCTACAGTGCTGAAAACCACAACATTTGTGTGGTACACAAGCAATCTTAGGCTTGAAACACAAAAAGATTCACCCATTGTGCCTGTGAGCCCTGCACTTTCCTGTCAAACAGTGGAATTAAAAGCTCTGAATAAGATTCTAGTTTTTCCTTTTAAAACAATTGAAACAAATAAAGCACAGGACAAGTTTCTCAGAAACAGCGTGAGGGAGGAGATACTGAAGTTAACCAGGAGTGAATGCCAAGGGTGGATGTTTCTGCCAGCCATGCAGAATAAAGTGTCTGGCTACTAATTTAAAGATTGCAAGTTTGATTTCTGCCTGGCTTGAATAATTTGTACCTAGGAGTAATTTGGCATATTAACTTAGAGCTTTTGAACAGAAAGTCTCTTCAGATGTGCTTCTCTGACAAAACATCTTTTTCCTATTAAACAATAAGATGACTAATGCAATTATATTAATTGTATCAGTTTTCAAATACCTATTCTGACTGATTTTGAACAGGAATTTTAATCTCAGTATTATGTCAGTCAATCTAAGAGTAAGGCCTGCCTTAACTGTACAAAGTATCTTGTTGCTACCATATCTAATTAGACTGATGTTTAGTAACACACAAGAGTCCCTTTTCTGTCATACAGTTCTGGCTGCTAACCTCTGTGATTACACGGAAGTGTAGTTTCAGCATCTGAAAATTTCTTCACCTGATATTTGAACCTCTCTTTTGGAACAAAATATTTTCTCAGATTAACACTTCTGCAGAGAAATTAAGAACAGATAAAGTGTTAACAGGGTCTTCTTTCTTTTCTGGGTAGGAAATGCCTCATTCTTGAGAAGTACATAAAACTACCTCACCAGAAAGGACAGCTATTGGGCTGTTAGAAGGATGGTTAAAACTAAACTGAGGTTTTTTTTAAAAAAACAACAATTAGGCTGAAATTAAGAGTTTGAATATGAATATAACCATAAGGAAGGTTTGGGTATCCAGTTTCTGGGATAGCATTTCACTCCAAACCACACGTTGCAATCTAGTGATCTATTGTCCCTATGCCTGAACTCATAAGCAGTCCTTAATGGTACCAGTCATGAAAGAGTATTCTTCCACTGAGGTGCATGAACAGTGCAAGAGTTGGTAACACAGAAAGCTGGTATGGAAAATACATCTGATGCATTAACCAGAGATTCCTTATTATGCAGAGAGATAAGAAAAGGCTCTCAGTGCCTAGGCTCATGTGTCCTCAGAGACATGGGGATGTTGGGCCAAGCTTTTGAAGCCTAGCTCTGATGGTCTTAACATTTTTCTCTCAATGCTCTTCTGTAAGTGAAATGTATTTTGCAGTGTCTTCACTGTTGGTGATTACCTAACAGCAGATTGTAGTTAATCTCTTTTTCTAGATGGAGAAGAGGAGAGGCTGAGTGACAAAGGAACTCATGAATGCTTGTCAGGTTCATGTTTGATTCTTAGGTCCCAAAATATTAGCTCCATTTCATTCTGGACTTTGCCTTACTTGTCTAGGTACCCTTAAATGTCCATTGACAAAACTAGGCATTATACAGCTGCACAAAGAATTGTTCAGAGAGCTGTGTGAATAGTGTTCAGTGAAAATTAAGGTGAACAGATCTAGGAATATTTAACTACCTTGCTTGCATTCAGGTAGTTTCATTTCATTGAAGTTGTTAGTAGAAAAAATAGTGAAAGACTAGATGCTAATATTAATGTCACGGAAAGCTCATATTTTTCTGCCTAAGGTGCCTAAAGTCTGACATCTAATCTGCATCTAATATTGAGGTGCAAATGGAATTTAGGCTAAACCATTTTCAAAATTAGTTTCTAATTTAGATGCATGGTTCTGGTGAACATTGGGTATCCTAACAGTGAGCATTCATCATGCAGTTAAAACTAATCAGAACTACAGCTTTCACCTAAAAACCACATGTGTAAAGAACTGCTCTAATTTAGAAGTTAAAGACGATGTGTATGGTGAAATACAAAATCTCATTACTTTTTTTCTCTGTGAGAGTGTTGATAATACTTTAAATGGATAGTTTCCATGAAGTCCATCATAAAAGGTGTTTTTTTACACCTAATAATGGGGGATGATAATGCAAATCAATTGCATATGTTTTTAAGTGTTAACTTTCATTACACTTTATGTGGATAATCCAATTGTTATTATTCATTGATCCATAAGGATATGCATTTTCCTAATGTATGGCTCCTCAGGTAGCAGTTCTTAGGGGAACTCATAACTCATGTCTACACTGTTGAATATACTTTAATGCATATGGGTGGGAAGAGCTTCTAAGGGAAAAATTTTTGTCCAGCTCTGTTAACATGGTGTCCAGCTAATGTTAAAATACTTATGTCTTTCCAGGGCAGCTTATTTGTTTGTCAAGTACCATTCCAGCCTGCTGTAGTTCTAATTTTGTTTTATACTATTTGTTTTCTTACATACCAGATCTTTAACTTAAGTTCAGTTTGTTTGGTTTATTGTGATCCTTGACTTTAACTCCAAGTTTCACAACATAAATCCTATTTTTATCTCTGTTATGCACTTTGAGATGTGTATAGTTAAATGGGATGAGGAAATTAATGTCAGTGTGAAGTGCTGTATTGACCTTTACACTTTCTTCTTCCTTCTGAAAAACTGTTTTCATCATGTTGTTCACCTTGCACAGTAGATTCTCTGTGCTTGATTATTGACCTTTTGATGTTTCTGCAATGAAACCATCATGCTGCAAGTCAGTGTAAAATTAATTAGTATCTGTGGAGGAAGAAAATAGAGCTATTAAGGCAATCTCTTTTAAAGCTCTTGGGGAGGCTGTTTTCTGTAATTTGGAAAGGAGAAGCCTACCAGAAACCTAAGTGTAATTTCAAGGAATGAGATGTTATGAAATAGGATTTGAAGATACTAGGTCGATGTCTGTAACATCATTAGCCACTAAAAAGTCCAGAGTCTAGTGGATTTTCAGGTCTCATTCACACTTTATCACAAGAAGTACTGAAAACTTGGAACAGCTTCTACTCTTAACTCATGGATGCGAAGCAATAACATAGTTTTGTGGAATATTTAATGGACAAATATTGATTTAGATAAGAGTTTTTACTTTGATATCTTGATATCCTTTACTTTGAAAGTAACAGGATTTGGGTAACAACATTCAGTACTTGAATAGTTATATATAAAACCTCTAGGTTTTAGCTTGAGAGAAGGAAAAAACCAAAAGCAAAACGACTGGATCTATTCTTTCATGACCAAAATACAGCAAAGCATAACCCATACTCCAAGTTCATTTATTTACAAGGTGGGAAATTTGGTCTCAAGCTCTGTTCAGTTTGATAAAGGAGTTGCAGTATGTTTTGTCAGTCATTGCTGCCTGTGAAATGAGCTCAATATCTTCGGGACTTTTTTTCACATAGACTGAGCTGAGTAACATTTTTTCTTTGCAGGTAGACATCTTTCAATTTGGTGTTTCCAAGTTTGGCATTTCCATTCATGCAAAACCTCCTCTGTGAGGTTTCTTCCTTTGATTAGTTAGTGGTCATGATTTAGAGAAGTTTTCAAAAGAAAAGGAAACAACCTTTCACAACCCCCTTCTCTCACATATCTATATCTTCCTCTCCCCCATCACATACCCACGAATGCCCATCTCAGATATTCTCTAGATCTGTTGGATTACTCCAATATCTATGTGGCATCTTTTTCAGAGAGATTAGTTCTGAAGCAGGTATCTTCATCATATGAACATATCTCCTTCAGTGAATGCTTATTGTTATATGCCTTGGTGTAATATTGTGAAGGTAATTGTACATTTGCATATGAAGTGTCTTATCAGTCTCAGATTTGTACTAAATTAACAACAGGCCATATTGCTGTTGTAGGTCTACTTCCTTTTTGTTCTCCTATAATGCACATATCTTATATTCTTGGCTTGTCTACTTCCATGGAACTCCAAAATTTTTATTTTATTTTACAAGTGATAAGAAACCTCTGCACATATCCAAGGAATGGCATTGTAATTAGAGTTGCTTTCCTTCCTGTGTAATACAATGAGCTGACTTCTTTCATCATGTGATAGAGGGTAGATTTTAGCAATGGTAGAATATTGTCATGTTTCAATGAAATTCAGGGTTGAAGTTCTAGAAATAGAAGAACAGAGAAACATGTGATAGGCAACATTAACATTTATTTTAAAAGGGAACTTTAACCTTTAAAAATACATACAAAACTACTTTGATGAAGAAATCTACATAGTTCTATGGGAGGCTGAAAGGTCTTTATCAGTGAACTGAGTAGTAAGTTTGAGAACAGTAAGACCTCAGTAGGTACAAATCAGTTTAGTATCCATTTATCAAAATGGTGATTTTATTTCTACACCAAAGCCTAAGTACTTAGTATTTGTTATTAATTCTGTTTTCAAGCCCAACAATAGCCACATGACAATAGTGGTGTGAGTGAATAAGCTCTGGATGGGGGTTTAACAGTGCTAGGTCTTGAACTTCGTGCGGTGCCTCTGCAGTTTACCTCTAGATTTGGGAGCTCAAAGCACAAACAAACCAATCCTCCTGGGGGGAGCAGGAGAGGTGCTGTATCTCCTCTCCTAAATGTATCCTGAATGACTTCAAGGAGAATGTAGAATATCCCCATTCTGCTTTTCTGATTCACAGGACAGTAAAAAAAACATGTTACATATTGCCAGTGAAGGGCTCAGGTGCCCTTCTGGGGAGAATTCTCAAGTCCCATGACTTCTAAAAACCAAGCTACTAAAGAAATGACAATGATACTTCTAAAAACCAATATACTAAAGAAATGACAATGATATTGAAAACACGAAAGAAGAAGTTCTTTATGATGTGAGTGGTGAGGCAATGGCACAGGCTGCCCAGAGAAGCTGTGGCTGCCCCATCCTTGAAAGCTCAAGGTCAGGCTGGATGGAGCTTTGAGCGATATGTTCTAGTGAAAGATGTCCCTGCTCACTGCAGGGAGGTTGGAACTGGCTCATCTAGGTTGATTCCACTCAAACCATTCTATAATTCTCTGCATTAGTGGACATCCCCACTCTTAGTAGCTGTGGAAGGAAGAAGAGAATTGAAACACTGAGGTCTTTGCAACAGTAGCAAGATTTGCTGAGGAAGTTCGAAGTTCTTGGATATTTGGATATTCCTTTTGCTTCATCTTCCTCTGAGTGCCCCGGATGTTACAAAATTAATTTGGTTTTAATTCAAAGGACTTAAACCTTAGGTTTAAATACATCATAATACATCAGAACTCTCAGAATGACTTTCCTCCTGGAAGTTATGGTCATTTGCTTTCTAGAAAGAAATGGCATAATTTGAATCCCAGCTTGTGTCACTGAAATAATGTTGCATGGTAGATTACTCCTATAAGCATTTAACAAAGTTGTCACATACCACACATCTTGGAAAAGAGACTATAATGGGAAGGTTGCAGATGGTAGCCTATTAAAACATATTCTTTACCAAGCCTGGCTAGCCAATGAAACTCAGCCAAGCAGTATGTTCTCAGAGAGATTTTCTAGCTGAGGTGATTTACCTTCAAAAGTAATGAGAGAAAGTAGGTTATGCATGCCTCTTGAAAAGAAAGCCACACACACAGGTTTTATTTTTAACTCATATCTGCCCTGGGTAACATGTACAGTGCCTGGGATAAGTGAATTTGTAAGAGATAGAACAGTACATTTCATAGAATAGGTGCAGGTATTACAGCATCTGCTTTTTAGGTACTCTGTGCCCAGCAGAACTCATCTCAGAGCAGTGGGTATATCACAGAATCACATAATTGTGTGGAAGGGACCTGTGGAGATCATGTAGTCCAACCCTCCCTGCCAAGGCAGGGTCACCTAGAGCAGGACACCAATCTGATTCAGCAGCAGTCCCACATTTTACCTTATCTGCCTTTTGCTGTTGATATACTTGTAGAAGCCCTTCTTGTCCTTGATGTCTTTTGCCAAACTCAATTCTCTGTGGGCCTTGGCCTTCCTTGTCTCATTCCTGTACATCCTGACAATGTTCCTATAGTCCTCCCACTTGACCTGCCCCTTTTTCCACATCCCATAAATTTCTTTCTTGAGTTTAAGATTTCCTAGGAGCTCCCTGCTCATCCATGCAGGTCTCTTGTACCCTTTGCCTGATTTCTTCATCATGGGGATACACTGGTCTTGCACTTGGAGAAAGTGGTGCTTAAATATTGATCAACTCTCTTGGACTGCCTTCTCTTCTAGATCTCTATCCCATGGGATTCATCTAAGTAGGTCTTTGAGGAGGCTAAAGTTAGCTTTCCAGAGATTTAGGGTTCTATTCCTGCTTACTGTTTTGCTTCTCCCACGCAGGATCCCAAGTTCCACCATCTCATGATTGCTACAGCCAATGCTGCTATATAATCTCTAGGTAGGAGTTAGGAGCCTGGCGAAGAGAGGACTGTATAAAGTAGCCAGGAGGAGATATTTTATTAGGTTTCAATCAGGTTTTATGGTAAGGAAAATGAAGGGGGGATGTCCATTCCTTTTCATTTTTTTTTAATGAAACATTAGACATGCAGTGATTATTTGCTGGGTAAGTATAATTAATTTTCAGTTATCATGAAATTGTTATCCATTCTCTTTCCAAATCTCTGTCACTTTCAGTTGTGCAATCAGTGTCATGCTGACTAATCTCACACTGGCAGGAAGTGAGAAAAAGAATTATTTGTGCACTAAGATTTGCATTTGAAATTGGACTAATGACATGTCTAGCTAGAAATTGCTTTTATGGGTGATGAAATGAATGTTGTATGTATTACAGTTCTGTCCAGCCCTTTGTGCAAAGCTTTAGTTCCAGGTTTCTGATCAGGTAAGTTGTGGTTAAGGTTGCTCAAGGTCAACCCTGAAAATGCTTTTCACCAAAACGCTCGACTTTGCAAAATGTCCTCAGCTTTCCAGTTGCATTTCCTTCTGACCAGGGAATGGAAATATAACTATGCTGTACATAAAAGAGTTTTTTTTTTTCCCCCTGATGTATTAAAATAATTTCCAGGTACCTCTGAGTGGAGATTTTGAATGTGCAAGTTGAATGGACTTACCAGAGGTAATGTAAAAGCTCAAATTAACTCTGGGTTTTGTATAGATAGTGACAGGGAAAGATGCAGAAACCCCCTTATTGCTCTGTACTTGTTTGCGCTATAAAGCCTAGCAATAGTTACCCCTTTCTGCAACTTTCAGATCCTAAATTGTGAGACCTTATGGTATGTATGAAAGAAAGAGGGGTTGTTAACCTGCCCTCCTTCCATGTTACTTCAAGAAGGACACTGTAGCATTGCAGAAGTTACAGCACCCTGAAAAGTAGTTGCAGAAGTTGAGAAGCTGTCTTTTTCTTTTTTGTTTTTACCTCCAGGTCTGGGACATAGGAAATGAGTAAACTTTCCATTGGCCGAATAGATGAGCTTGGGTTTTTCCATTACTTACATGTTTGTTGTGTTTGTCCACTGATAGGTTCCAAGAGAGTTGAGAGAGTTCAGGTCTGAGCAGACACAACTGAACTCTGCCATTTCCTAAGTTAATAAAATGTTGAATTATTGCATTAGCATAATACGGAGTTTAGAAGCTCCAGTTGAATAGACTGCCTTCTCTCAGTGTGTGCTAACAGTGTGTCTCTGAGGACAGCAAGAATAAATAGATGTCTACCCTAGCTACACACAGTTAAATTATATATCTCCTCCTCTCAAATATCCCCTGTTTAGCCTGTGTCCATTTTTTTAGCAGGCGCTAAAACCTGTGGTGCTTGGGACACAAGCTCTATAATGTAGTTCTCAAAAGACTGTTTTCAAGTACCGCATTAAATATCACAGATGCCTCTGTTTGTCAAATATATTTGCTGGTAGGGCACAAGAAATTATTTCCATTTGAGAGAGGGCAAACATTCCTAATCTTCGGGTATCTATTGCCTCGGACTTTTAAAATCACTCTCAGTCTTGCTTCCTCACTTTTTTGCTTTAGCTACTTTTAATGTGTTTAACTAACTTAGACAAGTAGATGTTTATTGTTTTGGCTGAATAAGCTTGTGCTGATGTGATTTTTTTGAGTTTTATAACAAAGCTAGGAAATAACAAGGGGCTGTTTGAAGTTAATTCCTCAGTGAATAATTCAGTAGGAAAACGTTTGATGAGAAAAGAGCTCTGCAAGAGAAAATGGCCAGAAAAATCACCAAATTGCTCCACAGCATGATGGTCTCAACTGCGTCTAACCTCCTACCACAGGGCACCCTTGGGGCAAGTCAGCTTACAGAAGTGTAGAAAATGCAGAACTTCCCTCTGCTTGACTCTCAGACACTATGTCTTTTTTCTTTTTTACCAGTGATACCAAGGATGATAAATATCATTCACTAGAGTACAATCTTTAAAATTCCACAAGGGAGAACTTGTATTGCAGAGTTTTTAAAAGGATTATCTAAAGCATCTTCTCGTCTGCAAATCTACTTCTGAATGAATCTTGGAAAAATTGGGAAGATACACCTGCCCAAAAGAGAGCTAGTCTGTTTTAAAAACAGATCACTCAAGCAAGTGTAGATGTGGAGCAACCCAGGCAAATGATGGAGAAGCTTAACTCTTATAATGAGTATTACATTATTCCTTTCAAGTTTTTGCTCCTCTTAAGTTTTTAACAAGAGTCATCTAGATTGACCTACCACTTCTGTTAGAAAGTCCCTTTGCAGATGTCTTACTTTAGTACCACGTTAGTATTTTCTTTTAAGTATCTTTCTTTTTTACCTGTTTGTAAACTTTTGCAGGGAAGTTAGGAAGTATTAGATGCTTTATCTGGTAAAAGGAAATTTTAGCTGCAAAGCCAGAATAATGAACTTCTAAACTGAGGTTTGATTTTGCTGTGGAAGTGGGTAAAACCCTTTGCCACTTAGGTATATGATAGCAACAAATTCTTGTCAGCGTCTCAAAATGCGACTGAATGAGTTCAAAGAAGAAAATACTTGTGAGCCACTGGATACCTGTGGCTGACAAAACCCTTAAGCCATACCTTATGAAGGCTTAGAGAATATCACTGTTCTTACACCCTTCTGCTTGCTGCTGATCACTGGTAAGAGACAGTGGATAGCATACTAGGCAGAGCTTTTTTCTAACCTGACTATTCTTACATAAATCACTTTGTGAGCTGTAATATGAGGCAATTCCTTCAGCTCACCTATTGTAAATTGGGTCCAGAGTGCTTAGAATTCATGACCAAAAGCCACTGCTGCTTTAGCCTAAGAGGAGTTCCTGGAGCATAGTTCTGCATCGTTAGTTTGTATTGTCTTATTGAGGTTCAAAAATTGCTTTGAAAAATTGGTTTCTGGATGGTTAGGTTTTCTTATGTCTCACACTTTGACTTCTAACCTTCAGATAAACCATGCTGGAGAACAAGAGTTAGCCCATTCAGAGCCATCTGTGCAAATCAGGTGTATATCCAGTAACATAAAAATGAAGAAATAATACCTTCTGTGAAGGTTTTCTGATGAAAAGCTGAACATTTTGAAGGGTAAAATTGCCAGCAAATGCAGTGTAATTTCTGCTCAGAGAGTGTGCTGGGAAAGGAAAAAATCCTAGGGAAGTCACTGACAGGTTTTGGGGAATACAAATGACCTATTCCCCTTCAGCTTGTGAGCCTTGTGAAATATTCCTACTGTGTTTGAGTTGCAGTAGAGTTAATGATTTGATCTTAGATTTGCTGTGATTTGTTTCCTGCCATGAGCTGCTAAGGTAAGCAATGCAAAAACCTCACAGTAACTAACACATTTATAAATGCAAGGGCATGTCCAGGAGATTTTTATTTGCAGATGAAAATCCCAGAATTTGTAGAGTCTGTCTTAGCTACTATTGTGAAGAGGGGCGAAAAAACTCAGTGAACTCTATTAAAAAGATTGATGCATGGCTGCGAGAGCTCTTGACAATTGAGATTTCTCTCTGAAGTGTTGTTTAACATATGTATGACAGAAGAAATGCAGGGGAAGGAAGCAAATTTTCATATGCATTTTTGAAGTACTTTGTATGTAGCAAAATAATGGATGATTGAAACACAAATTTTGTATAGCTGAGAAAGCAAAACATTCACATTTTACAATGCTAGAATTCATGTCAGGAAATGAGCAAGAATATTTCCTAGGTATTTGAGCTATAGGTAGGCTGTGTGGCTATGATAGTTGGGTCTGGTCAGACTACTCTGATCATTTCTTTTGATGAGACACTGGCTGGGACAAGACATTTATGTTTTAAGCTTCCAAGCTGATAGGTTACATTTCCTGTGACCTGCAAGTTCCAGTAAAAGCCCTTTTGAAGAAAAAGTCTTCCTTCTCCTTAAGCTGAAATGCATCTTACTGGATGAGATCGTTGTCATGTGCACCCTCTCTAACACTGCTTTGTACATTGGAATCCATTTTGTGTAATACTAACTGTTTAGGTCAAAGCAGTCATTTCTGAACACCGTTGTGACATTGAATCATAGAATCAACCAGGTTGGAAAAGACCTTTAAGATCAAGTCCAACTGTTACTACCACCAACCCATGTCAGTAAAGGCCTCAGCTACACAGTTTGTGAACACTTCCAGGGACGGTGACTCCACCACTTCCCTGAGCAGCCTGTTCCAGTGCCTCACCACCCTGTCAGTGAAGAAAGTGTTCCTTATAATTTTGGTTTGGTTTCTCAAGCAATTCAGATGGTGAAGTGCTGTGAAAGGTGACAGCTCAGGTTTTGCTCCATTTTCCATCAATACTGCCTGGTAGGTTATTCTGTTTCCTTTATATGTTCACACCTTTCAGGCAGCCTGTTATTTTATTTTTCCTTTACTGTTGTTTAGCTGGATCTCGAGTACTTTGTTCTGTTATGTACATTCACATTCCTGTAATGTTAGTGAAAGCTTGAGGTCCTCAGTGGCACAGCAGAACATGCTCATGGTTAATTTTTCTGTGCAAATTAATCCTCTCTGATCTCCAGTAATTGCATTTACATCTTTTGGTATCAACTATCTCACTTTCAGGTAAAGAGATGCCTAAGCCTGAATATTTTTCCAGTTACACATCTTCTTACACTTCTGATCCTGTTTTCTATGGCTGGAGCAAGTAGCCAAGACTTTTACACTTATGGACATGTGTTTCCCTTACTTTTTTAAAATCTTTATTTGCTAGTATCTATGTCTTTTTTTTTTTTTTTTTTTTTTTGTTCTGTTTATATTTTCGAACTCTCCATTATCAGATAAACTTAAGAAGCATTGTGGGGGACTAAAAGTTGTGGGTTTGGGGTTGTAAGAGAAAATGTTGCAAACCATTTTGATTATTAGTCGGTTTTTGTTTGTGTTCTCTCTCCTAATTCTGATGGCAGAACCTCCTAGCTTTTACAATGCGTTTCTCGGCGGCACTAAATCACAGTCCAAAACAGAACAGTTTTAATAGGCTGTGTTTATGTATTTGTTGCTCTGCCTTATTTGCTTAAAATGCTTTGTTTTAAAATAATACTTACATGTAAGTTGTTTACTTCAGAATTTCAGTTCAGCTATCGAGTCACTTTTGCACATTGTACAGAGGTGCAGTGTGAGTCTCATCACGCTGTAGCTCTGTTTTCATCAGAATTGTCGGTTAAATATTTAGGCCCCAATGACCACTTCTTCCTCTTCTCCTGTAGAGGTAATGTCTTAGAGGTGGACCAGTGTTTTCCAAAGTCCTCTAATGGTCTGGGAAATATTCTTGAAGAAGACACCACAGCCCCTTGTCTGATATTGATACTGATGACTTCCCAATGAGTTCTGCAGCAAGTGGATGGTAAAACATTGTAATACATTGGATTAATAGTTGGTGCCCATGTATCCCTGGGGTTTGCTACATAGGGTGGGTTGGTTAGTTTCTTTGTGTCAACGTAGGTCAGTCAACTGCATCTCTGACTTACCTGCCGGCTAATTTTTGATCCATCCCAGAAGGCAGAGGTGCCACTGTCTAAATCTCTGTATGTTAGACTGATGTTGGTCTTGATTTCATTACTTAGCAAAGTGAGTAGGTACCATTTCAGAATATTTGCTTTCAAAGTTCACTATATGCTCCATCTCAGTTGTTTCCTTGGCTTTGGAGGAGGTGTTTTGACAGCCAACTTTATTTTGTAACGTTTTGTTCAGAGGTGTTGGTTGCAGATAATCCAAGAGACAAATGGTGGTAAAATGAAATGAGGCTCATCTAATATTCGATTACATATAAATTGTTCATTTGTTCACCTTGGCCACCTGCCCAGCACAAATAGATACTTACTGTTGCCTAAATAAGTGATGCTGATTTTAAACTGCTCTGCAATTTGATACTTAACAAGAGTTCTGTGTTTATTTGCTGGCACAGGCTGCTCTAAAGATATTCAGCCTCTGCATTTTGGCTTCTGTTAAACTCATTACCTTGAAAAATAATTATGCAAATATTTCCCTGCATTAAATACAGGCAGTTTTTTATTTATTTATGAACAGCTCTAAATTTCAATTTCAGGGCATGCAGCTGAAAAATGGCTGCACAGGGTGGTAGATGGTGCTGCCTCCTCACCCATTGCTGCAATGGAGCAGCAAGCAGTAGAGAAACAAAGTTGTTCCATTTTTTGCCTTACCTGCTTGTTGAAATGAGGAGTGCAATAAATTGGGCAGTAGATATCCAGTCACCATGGGATTTGGCTGTGCTCACAAGAGGCAGGCACTGAGCTGTATGTAAAGAGCTTAACACATTGGTTTTTTTTTCTCCCATGAAAATAAAGCAGCAATCCTGTAGAAAAAAGCAAAGTGAGCTGAGATAGAGATGTCTGAAAGGTGATTTGTCTGAAAAGAAACAGAGGCTTCCAGCAGCCCCACAAAAATTAACACAAATCTTAAAGCTTGCAGGGTTGGACTGATCCTCATCTATTAGTGATATTGATGGAATGTTGCCCTTCTCTAGTGGTCTGAGTCACTGTTTACATGAAATGGAAATTGGAGCTTTGCTTGACTGTTGCACAGAACTGTGTACTGCAAATTGCATCTCTTAAGAATTGCTGGTTACAGAAAGCTGCTATTATCAATGGATAGCTGGGGGTGCAAAGAGATTTTACACAGTTGATCCAAACTGCAGTCTACAGAGAACTATACTGAAAGGAATTTGAGATGGGTGAGTTTCTGGGGAACTACAGACTATCGGCAAGACCTCACATGTCCTTGGAAAAGGTGTAAAATGGGGAAAGGGCTTAAAAAGCCATGAGGATTGAGGGAATAACTGGGCTTTAGAGCTCAGACATTTAGGTTTTTGCAACAATGTAGCGAAGTTTTAGATTGCAGATGCTGTTCATGTGGGATGATCAGGACCCTTTTAAATGCTTCAAAATCAGCTTCTCAACATTAGACACTGCTATAATTGTTCAGTAGCTTTGAAAATGCAAACCTCTCTTACTTGTAATAGCCTTTACTCCGACTAGACACTTCGTTAAGAAAACTACACTGTCAAGGAGAGACTGCACAAAGATCCTGGCAAGAACATAAGAACATACATATTAACCAAAGTATCGCTAATAGCTCACTGGCTAGCATAAGATAGAGAAGTAGGTGCTCTGGGCTTCCAGATTTTGGCTTTGTTGCCTTTTTGTTTGGACTTTTCTTTATCACATTAGCCACCCATAAAGTGGGCAGAATAGTACTACCTTGCAGCAACTGTGCAAAGCTAACCCAGAACTTGTTAAATGAAAGGTTCGATGGAAAAATGACATATTAATAATACATGTGCCTAAGTTTTATTGTTTGCCTTAAGGAAGGTAGAACGAGGTCCACGATTTCATGGGCAGTGTTCATAATACATGATTTTCCATAAACGGATTTGTTTTGTGCTGAAGGTATGATGCAAACATACAAATGCACCAAAGAGTTTAAAAGAGCTAGTAGTGGTCCCAATCCTATTTCCATTTCCATGTAAATGCCTTACTTGATAGGACTGAGGCAAAAGGAGTTGTAAATGTGTTTAAATACATGTATGTATATGTGTGTGTGTGTATGTGTACAAGCAAATACAGAGAGAGATGTGTAGAAGCACATATATTTGTGTGTGTGTACAAAAACAGACAGCTAGGCACGCATACCTGGTTGATATGGCTGAAGTGAAAAAAGAAACTGTGCAAGATCATACCTGCATAGGGAAGGACCTTAGTTATTACTCTTGACTACTATTTCAACACTGTAACTTGCTGTGGATCCTGTTCAGTGGATCAAGGCTGCTGGGGCTTCTGAATTTATTTGCAGCTACATTTAAAAGACTAATACTCTGCAACTCACATAGGTGACCTTCACAACAGTCAAGTAAACCCAACTATTAAGTTGCATAATGAGATAACTGTCCTGCCTGTTGCCGATGTCTTCCTATGTGTCTATGCACATTGTACTTTGGCTGAGTGAGTCTGAGACCAAAAGCATCTATGTGCAGAGTAGATTATTCTGCGCTTTAAAAGTATGCCAAGTGTGATGGAGGCTCCTGCAGCTCTTTTGAACTGGTATTGAATGGTCTCATAGGGAAGAGTAATTGGAATGTTAACTTAACGGTGCAAATACGTAATTTATTTTCTTTGAGGCTGCAAAGGCCCCTCAAGTATAATGGGGTTTATACTATATTTTTATGTGTGACGTAGCATTTTCCTTAGGTCTTGTTGTTACACCTGGGAAAAAAAAAGCTAATGAAAAGGCAGAGGTTTATTATTATTATTATTATTATTAGCTGTAAAGCAATAATAGTCTGAAGATCTTTGGCTGCTAACTTCAGTGGAAAATTGGATATTGCATCAGAGAGGATACACATTTTCCAGTTCTTCAAGGAAAAGAAAATTAAAGAATCCCTGGCTTTGTTCTTTGTTTCTCTATATGGAGTATGCAGAGCAGCCTGAATGCCCTTCTGCTTCTTCCACCTGTTCTCGAGTTTTCCCAGGTTCATCTAAAGTGCTTATCTGCAAGTTGAAAACAAGAGTGTATTAAAGTACAGAAGAGGTACATGTATTTATTATTTTGGGGATAGGATTTAATTAGTGTCTGTTTTCAAAAGAATTTACCACTTACAGATGTAAGCAGTCAAACTGTTTTATCTATGTTAAACTTTGTAAAGTCTTTTTGGAGGCAAAATGGAAATTGAGCTCTTGGAAAAAACTTATATGGGAGCCAAGCAAATGTCTGGTGGTAAACTTTACAATGATTAATATTATACATAGCCATTAGGTTCTGGCAGATGGTCATTTAGAGAAAGAGTTTCAGATATGACCACAGGATTTAGGAGGCCACATCCTATTAAAACTCATTTTGCATTTGGTTTCCAAGGTAATTTTGAACAATCTCATTCCAGAGGTTTAATTGACAGGAGTGTGATGAACAGTTAAAAAGCCACGAACCCATCATTAGAATTGTTTCCGTGGCTGACAGTCTCAAGAGACAAGTTAAGGAACACAAAGCCTGGCATTGGTGGCAGGCCACTGTGAACAGCTGCTGGCTGCTTTTGTCATGGAGCAGGGGTGAGGGAACACCTCTTCCAAGAGTAGTAGTACTGGCAGTAGCTAGAGCAAGGATGGGAGAATTCCAGCATTTTCTGTTCCTGGTTTTCTAACGGCATCCTTAGTGCTTCTCATTCCTCCTCCCATGGAAGACAGATCCAAATCCTTTACCTACTCTGTTGAAAGTCTCACTTGCCTCATGGTACACTTCCACATAGTCTACCAGTGGTCTTTCAGTGTCTGTCATTCATCAAGGATCTTCCACAACCGTAACACACTCTCAAACATATCCCTTTACCAGGAACAGTGAGTGTAATTCCTTCAACAGACTATTAAATTAGGATCCAGTTGCCAAAATCATGATCATTTGCCAGTTCAGATGTTCAAGGTTAACCTGCCTTTTTCCTAGTTGCTAGGCAAGAGTGCATCATCTAAAGCTGGTGTCATCTGTCAGCCCATATGTTAGATACCTTCGGCCTCTTCGTGAGGCATTAAGAACCTATATTGAGTCAACTCTGTTGAACATTTCTTGTGCAAAGAGATCATGCCGTCTGTAGCGGCTACTATGATCATATAACAAGGATATAGTGCTACTGCCATGGTGTTTCACACACTGACAAATGGCTGAAATTGAGGAACCTGTGAGTCAGCTGTAAGCCAATAATTATCCTATTGGTCTAAGAAGAGAGAAATCCCTTCACTCCTAAAACAGGAGACTGCAGTTTTCTGTTGTGCTTATGAGGGCTCCATAGAGACTTGTGTTATCTGCTTGTAATGCTAATAACACCCTATGGTTCAATAGCCTTTTTTGTGAGATGACATTTTGGGGCATCAGTGGCATGGCATCAGCTTTAGTCCAACGAATGTAGTGGCTGCTGTCTAACAAAACTTTCTGTCACCTTCCTCCTCTTCATAGTTTGGTGCCTGGGGTCCTGTGACTTGTCACAGGTATCAGAGTTACATTCCCTCACACACTTAGTAACTGTTACACAAGAAGAATGGTATTGCTTTGACTAAAACCCCTATTTAAAATCCGTATTTTCATTTTCAAAAAATTCTTCCAAGCTTTCTCTGTAGTGTAAATGGTAAAATAATGTGATATGCAAAAGGAACAGAGGTAGTTACTTGTTAAAAGAAGATTTCTAAAAGCCCATCATACATGCTGTGGCATTTTAATTTGCTATGAAGCTCTTCTGTAAATTACAGCAGGTGTTAAGTGAGTTTCTCTGGAATATTAATATGGCTGTGCTGCATGCAGAAAGTACAGATTTCAGGAAAAATAAAAAATCACTATATCATTCCAATGTGTTAGATAAAAAGAAACTGCTGTGCTCAGTGGTTTATGGATAGGAAATGGAACAGTCCAGGAAGGTGTCATTTGTAATTGGAACTCCTAAAACCACAGCGAAGGAGACTCATGTCCAAAGGTGCCAAGGAATATTCTAAGTTTTTTGTTTGTTTGTCTTTTAATGATTACTGCTTTGTTCTAGCATGAAAGCACTTAGATCTGATACTTAATAACTCTTCCTCTGTGTATTCAGAGAGATTAGTGCAAAGGCCGTATCAGTCCTGAAGCAATATGAATTAAAGTGACTTGTCTGATGCACTCATGGCACAGCATCACTGCCAGAAAAAATGAGGAACATTCTACATAGGTCAAACATCTGCAAACTGAGCTAGAAAGAACAATGTACGGACAAATCCAGTGTAACTATTAGTATCACTTACCTAGATAGGCAATGTTCCTTAAAAGCCTTACTCATAAATATATGGGGTAAAAAACAGTTGTGGAGGCAAGAAATTTAAGGCAGCTCTCTGAAGTACAGGAAGAATCTACAATACAATACCTTACAGATCTCACTCCAGTCTCCTTGGCCTCCTTTGTTGACAGCACGGACTTTAAACAGGTATGCTGTATTTGGATCCAAATTACGTATCTCCAGGTTCTGCTGCTGTATTTTGCTTAGCTGGCCAGCTAGTTGTGTCTGGACAATGTTATCAGGACTGGTTCTAGCAACTTCATAAAACTCTACCTCAAAGAAGTCCACCTCTTCTGTGGGACAAGTCCAGTAAATCTGTGAAGAGAAAAAAATCTGTAATACACAATTAAGTCCTCTTTATCTCTTTATTTTTGCTTATTTTAATTTTTGCTTTTTTTTGGAAGCCCTTGTGCAGCCGATTTTTTTTTTGAAATGCCAGTGCAGCTGTGATTTCAACTATGGCATGAGATATATGTGGAAGATGTGTAGTTTGTCCACTTGGAAAATGCTAAGCTTCCTTCTGGGAATTTCCTAGTACCCTTTTCTGACACACTAAAAGTAATGCAGGCTGACAGCAGTCAGCACTTTACAGCATTCACTTAGGTTCCTACACAACTGGCATCCTGGCATCTATGCAACTGGCATCTATGCAACCGGCATCTATGCAACCAGCATCTATGAAATGTAAAATGAGAAAAATGATACAGATATGATGTTATCACATTGAAGGCCAAGACCAGGAAGGAATTGTTTGATCTGACATACAGATACTTAAATACAAACATGGTGCATCTATTTCTTTCTGCACCAGACCTTACCATGTAATATATTTATATCACATATATAATGATCCTATTGACTACAGTGGGAATACGATACCATTCAATCTGCGCTTCAGTTTACCTCAAAAGGCGAGTTTGGAACGCATTGTCTTCTACAAATGCAATATTTGAACTGATAGCGTAGTCTTGATTACTCAGACTTGCATGGGTTCAAACTCTATAACAGCGTGAAAATATAACAGCCTCTTGTATATATTTAGGATTTCTTAATGGCTTACTTTGGCAGACCTCGAGTAAACAACAGTCTGGTATATGAGCACAGATCCTGGGACTGGGACTGAGTCACTGTCTGTAGGTTGTTGACTTGAATCTTTAACAATCTGATATTTTCTCTCTTTTCCTGGAGTTTCACAAGCTGTATCCTTGTACACATACACTTCCTTACTCTGTGTAGGATGACTAGAAGGGTTAGAGTTTGGTCTTCCGAGAGTGTCTTTCGATAGTACGCCTAAATCAAACAAGGAATTTGAAGATGGGCTTTGGAAAAATATTCCTTGTTTGGATGCTTGAGTACTTGAGGCACCCCCTTGAAACGCTCTTTCTGGGTTGAAAGAATAGGGATATTTTTCTGCTTCATTTTCTGACTCCATTATTCCAATGAGGGATGGAACAAGTCCCTGTAAAATAGAGACCATTTCATCAAAGTTGAGGTGAACTTTGCTTAGACGTGGACTAAGTTTGAAAAGGGAAGGAACTGTATTTTCTATTTCTTTCACTAAGCAGTGTGCAGATTGCAGAAATACAACTTGACTTTCCTCCTCAAGAGCCTCTTTACAGTATTGAATAAGGCCATCCATATATGACAGCTGGCTGGACATATAGTTTATGTAGTCTGAAATTTCTTTCTGTTTTTTAAGTTCAATATTTTCAAGCAACTCCATCATCTCCTTTTCTTGTTGATGAAGAACCATATTTAGTTTTAAGAATCCATTTCTGATCTCCTTTCTTTTGGTGTCCTTATAGGTCTTGAATTTATTTTTTGACAGGATAACTTCCATTAGATCATTGTCAATTCCTTGGCATACTGTAAGAAAAAGTAAAATCAGGTCAGTAGTTCCAAATTCAGGTTAAAATGCAGTGGTTACAAGAGGCAGAATGATAGATTTTAGCTTAAAAAACTTGTAGAATGTTTAGTAGAACATGGGACAAGAATAAGGATTCTGGTATTTTCCTCTTCTCTCTTCTGCTAATAAACCTTGTGGGAAATTGTTTGGGTTAAAATATTCACATTTGGGTATAGAAAATTTGCCAATTACTTACTACTTTATTATTATTTCCTCATTCAAATTTATCTCCCCCAAAGTGGTCTTGATAATTTTTACTTCATTACATGGGAATTCCTGAAGCTTAATTTGTTGTAGCTTTCTAATGGCTTTCAAAATTCACTATGCCACTATGAAATTAAAATGATGACAGAAAATGCGCCCACATTATGTCTGTGGCTGATGGTATATTCCTCTGATGGTTGTTATGTGAAGGTGTTATTAACTCTTCTGACATTAAAATTTGTCAGCTCTAAAAGAACAGAAGCAAACATACCAAAGGCTGACTGTACATTCCAGTGCCATTCAGCTAACATTAGGAAGCAATGTCACATTACAAAATCCTGAACACATATTCTACATCCCTCTTCTCAAATTTAAGACCGTTGCAAACTGGAGAATTTAATGCTTCCAGCTTTTTCT
This sequence comes from Pezoporus wallicus, assembly GCF_028554395.1. Taxonomy (NCBI): domain Eukaryota; kingdom Metazoa; phylum Chordata; class Aves; order Psittaciformes; family Psittacidae; genus Pezoporus; species Pezoporus wallicus. The sequence continues at coordinate 7,765,729 of NW_026642342.1, forward strand.
TACTGTGCATGGTTCACTTTTACCTTTCTGAAAGTTATTTTCCATGCAAATTCGTTATGTGCCCAACATTTGTGAAATTACATGCAAAGATCAAAATTAAAAGAAATCTGTAAAATCCTAATGTTCATCCCCTTAGTTGCTATGGATGCAGTCTTACTTAAAAGGAATGAATTGCTGTGTTACCTCAGAAAAACATGACTGCTTTGCCTCTTAGTCAGCATGTGCAGAAGCATAAAACTGACTGAGGAGGGAGAATTCTTCTTCAAACATATATTTCTGATTAAAAAATACTCATCATCTATCCTGCAGATGTAATTCTGTTTATTCCATGCTGTGTCCTGCAGTAGGAAATAAAAGTTCCCCTCTCTTAATCATAGAATAGTTAGGGTTGGAAAGGACTTTACGATCATCTAGTTTGAGCTGCCTGCAATGGGCAGGAATGCCTCACTCTAGACCATGTTGCCCAAGACTCTGTCCAACCTGGCCTTGAACACTGCCAGGGATGGAGCATTTACCACTTCTTTGGGCAACCTGTTCCAGTGAAATGCACATTTGTGTTCCCATCCCACAGACAGATCCTTTGTTCTCTAATAGTTGAGGCTGGTTCATGATGCCACAGTTATGGGCTTATTCCTTTTGTATTTCTACAGTGGGAACAAACCACCTTTCTGATCCTCGTGCTGTGCAGAGAATTGATATAACTTGTCGACCTTATGTTTAAGTTTTTTTTTTCTTGATGAGGCATGGGGAAGTTTGAAAAGCATCAGAAATACATACCTTTTCTAAATTCTTCAATTGTACCAAAGAGGGAAGTAGCCTCTCTTGAACATGCGACTCCCAAGGGAATAACCTTATGATTGTTGTGTAGTGAGCTCTTGCAGACCACACAGATCAGTTCGTGGTCATCCAAACAGTATTCAGAGAGAGCTGAGTTGTTGTGCAGTAAGCAGTGCCACTGTTCATTATCTTCGTGATGTGCTCTGGTTAAAATGTGGTCTTGAAGACTATACTTGTCACTTAAATACAGACATTCACTACAATAATTGATTCCACATGTTCTACATCTTCTTCCCTCCTTGCAAGTTTCACAGTAGACTGGTCTTTCATTACGGCCAAACCTCCACCTCAGAAAGCCATGTCTGTGCATGTATTTCTTGGCTAGTTTTGCTCTGAGATAATTCTTCCTCAGCTGAATTTTATTTGTGTAGTCGAGGCAGTGTGCTTTGCTACACACCAGACATAAGATGGTATAAAACTTTTCAGTTACTTCAGCTCTGGTCTTGGTTTTATTTACACACTTCTCACAAACGCAGTGGTTACACGGCAGCATAAGTGGTTGGAGAAACAGTTCCTTACAGATTGGACAGGTAAGCTGGTCACGGAAAGCGTGGCTGGAGACATTCCTTTCTGTTGTAATGACGGACACATTATTCCTAGTTCTGAATCTAGGCATGACTTCTTTTGACCTAAATAAAATTGGGAAAAAAGAAACAACAAACAACCCTAAGAACTCAGACAAAAATATCAGAGTATTAGGGTACCACCTAAGACACAAAATCATAACATGAACAGTTCTGCTTTGCATACCAACTGTCCTTTTACTCTGACTGGATACTTTAAATAAGGAAGAATCCATTTTTTTTTCTTTTCCTTTTCACAATTATTTCACAGTATGTTAATATATAACAGACAGACATCTCAGTTATTGTAAATCTATATGAATTTGTTGAGTTATTGCTGATGGCCAAGTGAAAAGAAGAATACAGTTTGGTTTAGTACAGAGTGAAATGTGTTTTGTCTCCTTTTCTTTATATTTGTTAAAATGAAAACTACAAAGGAGTGAAGAAAAGCATTTAGTGAAATTCAGATTAAACCCTTCATTTTGTTTCAATTGTATTAAATTATTTACAACAACTTTGGCAATGTATTTAGAATACTTCCTTTTTAATGAAAAAAATTAGGCAATAAATGTCAAAATGTTTTTCTTATGCATTTTCAAGATGGAATATTTCCTCAAAAAATTAACACAACTGTTTCACCATTTCCAAAGAAGTATTTAGGACAATTCTGCTTACAACAGTAACGCACATTTACATATGATCATCCTAAGTTTTAGTCATTTAAAAAACTCACCTCTGAATGATTTCTGATTTCTAGAATGAACTAAACTTAGTGTCAGTAGCAGCTTTATTATCACTGATTATTTATATTAATTGCAAACACCTTCAGGTGGGGATTTATTATTATTATTATTAATAATAATATGCTTTTTCAGGATATGCTAATCCCTGGTCTCTTCAAATCTTGATAGTCCTAACATGCCTCTTAGCCTGTGGACATTATCCTTTTAAAAACAATACTAATTTTATAATGCCTCCTTGAATATTTTCTATAGCCTTGACAAGAGCATCATTATTCTAGGTGGACACCTTGCTTTTAGGCCTCCATGGTCTGGCCCTCTGCTGTGCTTTTCTTTAGCGTCCATGTTAATACTGCTTTCTTTCCTGCCTTCTCTCTTCATATGTTCAACCATACTATCTGATTCTTCTGTCACTCTAAACAACAGTAAAAATCTCTAATAAGCTAAAGATCGAATTTTCTGTTGCTATGAGGATTCCTTCTGGTCTTCAAAGTTTACCTAGGTTGGAACTAACCATGCATTTCTAGAGGTCCAGTCAATTCTTCTTGGTTTAGCCTGGAGCTCTTCTGATAATTTCATTTTTATCTTCTAAGACTATTAGTATACCTTCTTTGTGTTCTGTACCATTTCTTGATAATTATTTGTCTGCTTTATAATTATTCTTTATAATTATTTGTCTCCTTGTTTTGATTATACCTGCTTCCTTCCACTTCCAGCTATCACCAGTTTTACTGCTCTTTTACTCCAGTTTTCCTTGTATTCTTGCCTGCAGCCTCCTTGCTACAAACACATCCCTGTTTTCTTCCTGTTTTAAGTTTTTCTGTGCATCTTCCTTCTTGTTGCTGTATAGAATTTACACTGTGAAAATCCATAAGCATTCATGGATTATGTCTGGAAATCAGGTGGTCCTAATTACAAATGCAGTGATGTTCTGGAATGGTCTTTGCCTCAGAGTAATGAGCATAAGATTTAACTACCATCAAGGTAAAACTACTTTCTCTGTTTCTCAGAAGAACGATAACCTGTGGTTATTTAAAATAGCTCAAAGAACTCAACAGATGTATGTTTCTAAATGGCACACATCCATTAAGACATAATGTAAATTGGAACACGCTAGAAATTAGAGTCCTTAACTACACTTACTGAAAAAGTCCTGATGTTCTTGGGTGATGTGGTTTGTTGTCAGACCTGCAGCACCTGCTTTCATAATACTGACATTCTGTATTCCCTTCACTGCAGCAGCAGCAGCAGCAGCATTTGCAGTTTGGGTCATTTGCACAAGAGCAGCAGCACCACCAGCAATTTGCATGCTCTGCAGATGAGCAGTGGCAGCACTGGCAAGTTTTGCCATTGTATGGACATGGGAAACAGCTGCAGTTCTGCTCATTCGTAAACAAGAAGCACCAACACAAGCAGCAATGTTCATTGCTACTCTGGCAAGTTTGATAGGACCAGTTTAAACAGCTTGGCCAGATTGAACAGGAATACCAATTTTCATCCATCCCTCTGTCACATATGTGGAAGGAAGTCCATTGATCACGTCAGCTGCTCTTCACACTACAGCATGAGTCTGACTGTTGTGTCAAGCTCTGTGCCATGGCAATGGGTTTCATTCTAATCAGAGAGTGATGTCATAGTGAAATATTCCAATAAGGAGACAGGAAAAATTTTATGCACAGTTACCTGATATAGTGATTACATCATCTATACATCATGATAACTATAATTGTTCTTCCTTAATTCCTTGAAAGCATTTACATCATTCTTCATTAAGAAGGCTGTTCTCTTGTTAGGACTACACACTTCATAGCCGTTTTGTTGGCTCAGCTGGGTGTTGTAAGCAAATCAGCTGAATCAGGCCCTAACCTGAGATAGTGAGAGGTTTCTCATCAGGCCTCCATAAGAGTTTAAGCATAACTAGCACATGTGAAAGGACCTTACACTTGAGATGCAGCTTGATGCATATCTTTGTAACTGCCATAGTTATTTTAAGCCCTTGTCTGCCAGTGTTTATGCTGTTACAGCATTTGTTCCCCCAGAGTCTGAAGAAACAAACTAAGCTTCACAGTTCAGTGCTATTGTTCATTTGTTGTGGACCTGCCTCTTTTCCTGCTGATTCCACATGTGTTTCTTCCCCTTCCTTAAGTGGCCACTCAATGCAATATCAGACATATAATTTCAGTTATTATTAAGTTACTTTGTATTGGCACCTTTTTCATTCATTTAGTTGATTTATTCCAAGATTTATATAGTGTTTCTGTCTATAGATATGATAACTTTAAATAAATATGAAAATTATGTAATGAGTACATGAGTTTCCCAATATTGCATGTTTACTATAGTGCTTATATGTTAGTGCTTGGACTTGAAGGCCTTAAAGGCCTTTTCAAACCTAAATAATCCTATGATTTTATAATGCTGAAAAATGAAATCCATCCTCTAAGAGTTATCTGCAACTGACATCTCAGCTTGTTCTCTTATGTGAAACTGTTGACAGTGATATCTATATAGTGCATATTCAAGAATGCTGGCTTCTGTACTGTAACTAATTTTTTCAAAATTTAGCAATTCAACCTGTGTTAATGTGTTTATGTGTAATGGCAAGTTACTAAGATAGGTCTTGATAGACTTTATTGTGACAGCTCCTTTGAGCTCAAAGTCTGTTCTACCTAGAGAAATTTTAATTCACCAATCAAGAGCCCTACAGACTGTAATGGCTGTGTCATTATGTGTAACCATTTACATGATGGGCCCTAATAGTTTCTTTGGAATAGTTATAGCCTATTATGTCAATTGGATTTTCATGCATAAGTACTAGATCTGTGTGCTGAAAGGCTTTCCATAGCATAACCTGGACCTTTAATGGATGTTATTTATCCATGTGTCTTTCCAGTTTAATCAATGGTAATGCTTTTTTTTATTGTGCATATTTCATTTTGGGAATATTGAAAGGCTTTTGAATTTGATCATTAGAAAAAATGTTTCTTGTGATACTTGTCTGCTTTTCTTTTGCAAAACATGAATACATGCGAGCTGTTTTGAGGAAGGAAAGATTAGGGAATGAGGAAAGAAGAAAAAAATTATTTTTTGTGTGCCATGTGCTGACACCTGGACAATCTTTTCCATTTTGACATGCTACAGAGTTTAATTAGTAATGTGTGCATATGGCATTCACAGCAACACATTTATTTTTCTTGGTTCTCTGTGAATTGTGTTTTTCTGATGAGTGTTGGACAAGTTTGTCTTTTGGCCCATATAATTTCCATAACTTATGTCCTGCTATCTTTAGTGCTCTGGTTTCTGCTTTATCAAAACTGCTTTCATCAACAGCCTCATTCCTGTGCTACTCCCAGTGTAAGTGGCCTTCTCTGTAATTCCCTGTAGGCATGCAGCCAGTTCTGAGATGGTCCCATTTTATTAATATTTTCATTCTCTAGCAGATATTGAAAGATCGGATCAGACTGGCTGCTGGAGAAGTCCAGTTACATGCAATAGCTGCAGACAAACTGTCAGACTTTTAATAGTGTTTGCAGACATGTTCTCCCATGTCTTTGTTGTGGTTTGATGTGGTTGTCATGTTCACATAGTTCTCGTGGCCAGGCTGTGATGAGGGTATACTTCACCTACAAATAAACTTGACCCTGCAAAGTCCATCAAAACCCAACTGTATGAGAGAAAGCTACTTCCATTAGCTATCAAATAAGTCAGCATAATATTTTCTACTTGTCAATTCATCCTGTTCTTTTTTTGCAAGATAAGCTGATTGTTGTCTTTCTTTTCTTTCTTCCCCCTTTTTCCTCTACCTCCAGATACCTCACTGATATTTCTAATACTGATATTTCTAACACAAATTGAGATTGCACAGTGTCCAAAAAGAAGCTTGAAGACCACATACTATTAGTGGCTTAACCCTTGACTAGTGTCTGTAGTAACACTACCTAAATCATGGATTGTTATTTATAAAAGTACTTTTTCTTTCCGTATTTACACAGGTCACAAGAATGTGCTCAAATTAGAGAAACAGAAACTAATGAAAACAACTAATTATTTTTCTTTGTATTTTATACTCCTAACACAGCCAAGTAATGCCTGACTCCACTGTTCTTTTCTATGGCTGCTAATTGTATCAAAGATTTCTTTCAGTGTGTCAATTCTGTCACTTTCTATGTAGAAAACCAGCAGAAAGCCTTCTGCTTTTAAGTGCTCCTAGAGGTAAAAGATAAGCTTGTGAGTCAGAGAAAGAAGGAACTGTTATCACCCTTAGGGTGGAGAAGGAATGACCCTTCCTATAAAACCATTTAGTCCAGCAGGATTCACTCTCTAAGGGACATGGTAGTTCTTTCAATAAATGGCAGTGATTGAAGAGATTAAACTGACTGCAGCACATAGAAGTGTCTGGTTTGGGGGAAAGTTTAGAATAAAATAGAAGCCTGACATGATACAACCCAAAACTGATGCATTCACACTTGAGAGTTGCTTCTGAAAGCATTCATTCTGCCTAGCTGTGGCTTGCCCACAACAGCTACGAAGAGAAGGGAAAATACATCACTGTTCTTCATAAGAAAAATCTCTTTCTAGCTCCTTGCTTTCACCATCACTTTGAAACAGGTTAGAGGACACTTTCCTAGTAATGGGAATGCTTAAGAAATAGTGTGGCTTACAGTATAGTTTTTTTCTTGTTTTCATGAGCTTCATTGATCCTCCTTCATTCAGTGCTTCACCCGTAGCCAAGTGACTACTTGTATGTTTTCAAGCAGCAGGAATATGTTGGTGGCTCCTACTGAAAAAAGGCAGTGTTGATATACAAATCTCCACAATTGCTCTCCACCTCTTCAGAGTAGAAAGTTTTAGATGGTTTAGTTGATATGGAGGCACACTGGAGACAGCAGCCAGACCAGAACTGGAATGATGCTTTGCCATCAATATTAGCAGCTGCTAAACCAAAAGAACAACAAACACATGGCAAACTTGAGTCTTCTTCATTGCTCTAAAGCTGTGTAACAAGTATATCACACTGAGCTCCATATGCCTTTATCCACGGGTAAAGAAATGGATGAAAATTACAACTGCTTGAGTGGGAATGAGAAATATTGTATTTGGGAAGTATATGATTTGAGCCAGAAGGAAAACTAATAGGAGACAGTGCCAAAGGAATGAACTCACTAATGAAATTTTGTCTAATTCTTAATGAAAAAACTTAATTGATACCACATAGTAAAATAATTAGCACCAGAAATATATAGCTAAGAACTGCCTATTATAACAATAATAATAAAATAATGCTGTATCACTCTTAAATAAACCTAATATTTTCAAGGTATCTGGGCCTAATAAAATTCACCCAAGGAATACAGAGAAATATCTGAAAGATTAGCAGTGGTTTTAGGAGTTGCTTTCTGAGAACACATGAAAGATGCTGGAAAAGGTACTGGTCTAGATGAAATTTAAGATTACACAATTTAGAAGCAAATCTAAGAAATCTCATTTTGAATGAGTAGCATTTCCCACAGAATATGGGCTTATGAGTGCTTGCATGCCAGAGGAATCACATCTTCTTCACACAGATCTCAAAGGTATTAAGTGAATTGCTGCAAAATGCTTTAGAGAATCAATTTGTCATAGATATTAAGAAACTGTAACAGCATACTGTTACTGTGGGTCTCCATCCATGGTATGATTCCTGCTATGTGAAACCTTGTTGTCTTGTGTATCACTGTCACAATGTGAAACCTATTGTTCTTTAAAACAAGTGAAATTTTGGCATTGTATGGTTAGAAATACTGGGCATATATTATCTGTCTCTGCCTGATGCCACTCCAGCCCTCATGTGCTTTGTCCTCTTCTGGGTGGCCACATGCATTTCCTCCCCCAGAAATGATTTTGTTACTGCTGTGGCTCACTCAGTTCCCCTCACACCCCCTGTCTGGGTGCTTTTTCCTTGGGCTCTGGCTTTTGGATCTTGATTCTTCCCAGAGTAAGGCGGTGTTCATCTCCGTAAGGTGAGGTGTGCCTGTGCAGCTGTTGAGACTGCAGAGAAGAAACTCAGATGTTTTACCTTGAGCACCTCAGCTAAAGCAGTGTCAGAACAAATATAGCAGCTGTAAGCCAACATATTTAAAATCTGAGGCCATGCTGTGTTAAAAGGTGGTGAACTGCATGTTAAACAGCAGTCTGTGCTTATTATACGCCAAACTTAAAGTAAGTTAAGTGAGTTTGTTTAAAAAGCAAAATTGTCTTTTTCTACTACAAAATTGGGAGTTAATAGTACCGAGCTTGTTAATGCCGAATCTTTGTCCTGGTATGTAGCGATTCTGGTCTCTTAGGTGAGTTGGTGATTAGGCATTTGTCCTCCTCAGGCTGCTCTTTTGGTAATCTGCTTTCCTGAATATAGGACCTTGCTTCAGCCTCCTTTTTAGTCTATTTTTTATTCTTGTGTTAGTTCTCTGCTGGACATCCCCACTCCTCTCCTGATTAGCAGGCTCTAAACAGTAACTATTGTATTAGGAGGTCCAGCTGGGCAGTGAAATATGTGTTAATAACTTGGCTCTGCTTAAAAGGGAAAAACGAAGAAAAAATAAAATCACTCTTGCACACTGCCTAGGGGAAGAGGGGGAAATACAAATGGAGCGGGTGGAGGTGAGAGGAAAGGCTTTACGAATTTAGGCAGAGGATAGCATAGGGAATTAAAGCTGTGGTAAGCCCAAGTCCCCTGCAGTCAGGAAAGGAGCATAGCTTTCTCCTTCACCCCAGAAGTTTTTCCTTCTCACCAGCTGAGAATGTTTATAATATATGCAACAGAGAAATAAAATAAGCCCTTTAAAGAACAACTTGTGAAGAGGAAAAAAGGCTCCTGGCAAGGAAAACAAGTGTAAACACTTCATTTTTAATTGAAATCTGAAGACAGAGCTTGCTGCGTATATACCCCCTGCAGAGAGGATAGGGTGTGTGCCTGCCTACATGCATTGCAGTGGTGAAAAACCTTGAGCCAAGTTGCTTGATATGTGTCTAAACTTGCATCTGAATTAGTGCTGGAACTGCTGTGCAACAGGTTGTGTTGTGGTTTTAAACCCAGCAATTGTGACAGTGTTACCTTTCAGGTTTATAAGTTTCATAGCAAGTTTCAGGCTTGCAACTCTGCTTTTCACTCTTTATGCCCCTGTGCTTGCTTACCTCTTGTGGTGAGTTGACCCTGGCTGGAGACCAGTGACCTCTAAGGTGCTCTATTACTTCTCTCCTCAACTGGACAGAGGGAGAGGAAATGTAATGAAAGGCTCTTGGATCAAGATTAGGATAGGAAGAGACCATTTAGCAGTTACTGTCCCTGGTAAAACAGATTCAACTTGGGGAAATTAATTTATTACCAGTCTAATGAGAGTAGGGGAATGAGAAATAAAACCAAATCTTACAACACTTTTCCATGCACCCCTTCCTTCTTTCTGGGCTCAACTTTAGGCCCAGTTTTCTCTGCCTCCTACTCCCAGCAGCACGGGAAGATGGAGAATGGAGACTGTGGTCAGTTCATCACACACCGTTTTTGCTGCTCCATCCTGCTCAAGAGAGAGCTTCTGTCTCCACAGGGACAAAGGTCCTGCTAGGAGCCTGCTTCAGCACAGGCCCCCCATGGAGTCACAGTCTCCTTCAGCTATCCCCCTGCTCTGGTACGAGTTCCTCCCCAGGCTGCAGGTGGATACCTATTCCACCATTAACTCCAGAGGGTGCAAGTGGGTATCTGCTCCACCATTGACTTCAGAGGCTGCAGGTGGATATCTTCTCCGCCGTTAACCTTCAGAGGCTGCAGGTGGATGTCTGCTCCACCATTAACCTCCATGAGCTGCAGGTGTGTATCTGCTGTACCATTAACCTTCCCCGGCTGCAAGTGGATCTGTGTTTCACCATTAACTTTCTTGGGCTGCAAGTGGATCTCCACTCCACCATGGATCTTGCCAAGCTGTATGTGGATCTCTGCTCCATTGTGGATCTCTCCAGGCTGAAGATGGATATCTACTCTATCATAGATCTCTGTGGGCTGTTGGGTGGGAAAAGCTCGCCTCACTATGGTCTGCACCACAAGCTGCAGGGGAACCTCGTTGTTGGCTGCAGAAGATACTGTGTAAGTACTAGTTCATGTGCTCCATGTCTGCTGATTTATAGATATTGTGGACCTTTCAGTTTAGTGGCGGTTGCTGTTGATTCTTGGAGATTTTGGCCTGTATGCCCTTCAGATAAAATGATACTATTTGTTCAGCATTAACGAAACAAAAACTTCCATCTGTTGGCATGTCCTAGGGAATATTTTATCAGAGCAAAATGACATGAAGACATAGCACTGCTCACCAGGTTCAAACGCTGGGATCCAAAAGATGAACTTCCATCTGTTGGAAAATACTTGGAAGTATGTATCAAAAAATTGAGCATGTTTTCCGAAAGACTTTTTACTCATGTACTGACATAACTTGGTGTGAATAAGTGCAGTAGGCTTTCCATTTAAGAAATTTTATAGAATGAAACCTTTTATTCAAATTAATTAGAAAAATTTGACGAAAGGTTTGCAAGAAAAACTTCTGTGTATACCATATGTATAGGTAGTTCACTTGCAGCAGACAGTGCTTGTAGGAATACGTAGTAAGTCATAGCTTTTTTTCCTCCTCTCTTCTTAGTCTGAATGATAAAACTTTCAAGTAGGAAAATGAATTTACAATTTTCTAAATAAACAAAGTGATCAGTAGTATACGGTCTGGCTTACACAGGAATCTGTTCTGATACAAAAGGAGGCATTTTGAAAAGAGTGGGTAACCCACAAAGGTTATCCTGAGTATTAGTAACAGTGTGTAAAAGAAATCTGTTTGGCTTTACGTTTGGTTTTTATATTTGAATAGTCATTATGACAGTTTTCTGATCGCCACCATCTTCTCACTGAAATAGCAGTGCGAAAAGATATGGCTTCTTAAATGCGTTGTCTTACTAAGGTTATGACCATGGGATGAATTTGGGTTTCATTTGATCTCAATACTGCTTTACTATGAGAACAGTTTCCTCCTAAGCATGATTATGAGATGGAAAAAGTGACAGAGGAAAACATGTAACGGGAAGAAATCCTTTTTAGGTTAAAAATAACTGTCAAACTGTGAGAGAGATTTAGCAACTATGAAGCTGCAGGAGTAGAAATAACAGTGTGGAGCTGAGGCATTTAAAGCAAGGGCACTGTAATAATAGCTCAATTATAAATAAGCAAAATACTAAACAGTGCTCAATGCTTTCTCTCTCCACTTACAGTCAGCTACTCAGTAGTTCAAGGTGAGCAATGGAAAAGCAGATGGGAATTTGATCCATGGACCTCAGCAAGTAACCTTGCTGCTCTGTACATTTGAGGCATACTTTCTTTTAGGGTATTGGTTGCAAGGCTGAATGTTTAATACTCTCTCTGCATGGGACTTCCTAGACAAGGCAGCCTCTCAGCAGCATCCCTGATCCGAGCTCCTGGTAGGCAGCACACCTCTCTTGAGACTGGATCAGACTGAGAGATGGATGCCTCTGTGCCTTTCCAAGTAGAGTCTCCCATGACTGAGATGTGCCGCCTTGGATGCAGTCAGTGTTGGTTATCTGCTGTATTGGTGCAGCAACTGGTTGTTCTGTTGTGGTGTATGCTGCCTCGTTAGCTGTGAAGCGGTTCTGGGTGGGGGTGTCAGGCTTTGGAGGAAACCCCTCGCTTTCATTTATCCTCTTCCTCCTCCTTTTGTTCTGTTTTTCGTGACATGTTCCCAACCCCCTGAATTAATGCCCCACTGTGTGCTGGGGGGGGTGGGGTGGGGTGGATGTTTGTGGCCTCTGCATTTCGTACACTCCTGGATCTGCACTGCAGCCTCCAGTGTCATCAGCTCCGTCTGGGTGGCGACACTTGAGCGGGCCGCAGATCCGGGGCGGGGGGGGTGGTGGTGCGGACCAGGCCGCTCGCCCTTAGCGCGCTCCGGCCGCTCCACGCGCTGCCTGAGGCGCCACGCCGGGTGGCTGGGCCCAGAGAGTGGCGGTGAATGGAGTTAAATCCAGTTGGCAGCTGGTCACCTGTACTTAAAATTACTCTGGTTTATTGCCCCTAGTTTTACTGTACTGAAGTTGTCCCTACCCTGCCCTGTATAACTTTACTTTTATTAGATACCATGTTTTTGCTTTCGGAGGGGAATAGAAGTTGTTATACCTAATGGACATAAATTCCTCATTGGTTATAACTGAGTTCATGCGCACTCCCCAGGGAGCAGGATCAGCACCAAAGACGTTGTGTTCATTGCGGTAAGAACTGTGATGGGGTTGGCATTAAAGCTGGTAAAATTGTGAGCCCTTTTTGTGGAAAGTGTAAGCCTGGGTATTGTCAAGAGGACATTTTTGTGTGGAGGGAGTGCTTGATTTGCTATTCAGAAATGGTGGTGAGACAATGTGGTGCTAAACAAGGCAAGTTACTGCCCCAGGGTTGCAATTTGTGTGATACTAGAACTAGATTAATTAGCAGATGTCAGCTCAGCATTTTGTTTTAATTCTCATTTATTAGTGGTATTTATCCCTAGAAAGGAATAAATATAATTGATTTCTGCCAACCACACTAATTTTTATTAAAATTATCTTAATGAAGTATCTTGAGCTTTGTGAAGAAAGAGGTTGTCTTTCCACATAAAAATGTAAATGCTTTGAGTCCTCCTTGCAAGGAGGAATAGAAGGGTGGAGTATTCCTTCATCTAAATAGCAGTAGATGAAAAATCAAATCAATGACAAGCACATGAACCTATCATTATTTATCTGTAATAAGTCTCTCCTTGTGCTTTAATTTTCTGCTGTGGTTTCTCTTGAAAATTTGCAAGCAAGGTTTTTACTACCACACAAGAATCGAGTCCATCTACAGAAACAACTCAGACCCCAGTTAGTGTTTACAGTCATCTTCTTTGTGTAATCTTTTGGAGGCTTCAGACACTGATTACCATCTCCTGAAATTACAAATGGGTAAATGTAATATTTTCTTTATTATTTTGAATACATTGAATTCAATTGGTTGCTTAACACCAGCTTTGCTGCTCAAGCTGAAATAGTCTGAAATACGCACTTCAGTCCACCCATTTTCTTTCTTGTAAAATGTGTGATTGAATAGCGGATTGGAAATTGTAGATTCTGTAGAGAAGCAGTCATACACAGTCCCTTTAAAGCCTACAATTATATATAGCTATTATGTATTGTTCTGCTCACTGTATGACTTCATTTGAAAAAACAAACAAACAGTACAACCCAGTCCCCAAACCCCTACCAAACCAATGCAATGGTGTTTAAGGCAGGTATAATTTCTGAACAGCAAATTACTTGGGAATTCTGAGACTAAAAAGTGTAACACTGAATGGCATAGGCAAAACCCCATCAAGATAGGTGGGGCAGACACTAGCAAACTCATTTTCTATTGTATTGGTGTAATGTGAGAAACATAAAACAGGGCTGGTGCTATTTTATTAAACTTAAAAAGTAGTCAGAGATTTACCTGCAAGTCTTCCTGTCACAGAAGTGTGTATGCTACTCGGGAAAGGCACACTGACTTGTTTTCTTTATCAATACAGTGCACAGATGTGCCGCTGATTTCTATGACAATTTAAGACTAAAAACTCACTTCATGTTCTGCTTAAGAAAGGTGTATGTATCACAAATCCATGACGAGCCTGTGATAAAGTCCAGTGCTTATTTTTCAGCTTTTTGCTTGAGAGGAAAAAAATCAAGAAGTAGTGAAATTAGGGGGCAGGCTCACCTACTGCTTGCAAAATAGTAGTTAGCACATTGAAAAGCTAGTATTTTATTAATTGACTTCTGAAGAAGTAGTTGCCCTTAAGCTATCAGTGAAGGAGCATTTGAAGTAAGTTCCAGACATCCTCAAGATGTGTTTGTTTCATTTGATCTCTGTTTAAGCTTGCAGAACAAGAAAGCCAAGTGGATTTTTAGAGCCTGAAGTATCTTTATGGAAACCCGTGTTACAGAATAAAGCAAAATACCTTAATTCATATAGAACTGTAATGTTTCTATTAATACAGATTTTCACCTTAAACTGGGTTTAGTATTTTACTTTTGACCCATTTTTGCAAATGGATTTCAACACTCCATTAAAAGCATTTTGTCAGTAGGAAACATCATATGGCAGATGGAACTGAAGGTGAATCAAAACATATGGCTTCCTTTTTATTTCACATGAGAATACTGGTGTACATAAAAGCTGTATGCCAGAAACATCAGTTAATTGTGATTTGATGAAAGTGAATCTGTTAGGAGCTAATTTGCACCAAAAAAAAAAAAAAAAAAAAGAAGATCTAGTACTGCTACAATCAAGTCATAACTCAGAATAAAAATGTGATCTTTTTAGGACTTTGTATCTCAAATTCTTGACAGGAACATTCAGTTTAGTAGTTGACACAGTTGACAAGGCAGTTAAATCTGTTCACTGTAAACGTAGGAAGAGGGCTTCTCCTGGTAAGGTTTTCTTGTTTTCACAGGCAATTAGAAACCAAAGAAATTGATTACTTGGAAATTGTTTTTATCCCTCTAATTATGTTATCTTCAGGCTGGGATCACAATGGTTTGTTTTTGTTCATACATGGCTGACAAAAACTCTGAACACATGGAATATGAAACTTGAGAGAATAACTTTTTCCCAGCGTATCTAATGTGTTGTATCAGTAATCTTTCATGGCAATAGTAGATGCTGTTATGTTAAATGTTCGATTATGGGCTAGTCTTGGCAACACCTGGAGAAAAATATAGATGTATGTTGTTTGATTTAGCAAATTAATTGAATAACTATACAGTCTCCACTGGTTTCTGTGTGATGTTTCTCATGTTTCAAGAGTTCTGGTGATTCGGCAGAAGTGCTCAAGTGTGAGCTGTGCTGACATTACCAGGCTTGGTAAGGTAGTGTGTAATTGCAAATAGGAGCTTGACTGCTTGCCTCCACTCTGGGAAAACAGCTGCCTCCAAAACTGGACTCTTGGTCCTGACTGAGATGTGATTCTCCATCATGTTTGTAACTTCTTAAATCTTAGTTGTCTACCTTTTAGTTTCCATAAGGCTTAGATACTCTGTTTCGGGGTAGAAACAGAGTTTAACATGCTTCTGTGGAGTTAGTAGTCTCTGGAGCTGTCTGCCAGCTGTTTATAGCCACCTTATTGTCCTGAACTATGTGTACAAATACAAATATTTGGAGAATGGCCCAGAATTTGATAGAGAAAAGGGAAAGGAAATGCAAATTGAGAATTCACCCAATGCTCAATAGAATGAAACCAACAGATCATACTACTTTCCTAAACTATCAACCTTATGAGGAAATTGAAGGCTATTCCTAAGGAGTATTTTAAATTCCATGAAGAAATAAGTTTGTCTGAATCCCCACCTTGAATTCTCAATTTCAGTATACAGTATGCTTACATCTATGTGTTACCTCGTTTTGTAATTTTATGACAATGAATCACTATGTTTAACAAATAAGTTTCGGGTCCTTCCTGCTCTCTCAGCTTCTCTCTATGGTTTGGTTTTCCTCTTCTAGACTCCTTTTTTGTGTTGCAGTACTTCCATTTAATGCATTATTTCAAAATCTGATATTACTTTATTCTAAGTAAGAGCAAGCTGATGACCTTTCTTCTAAAGACACCAAATACTGTTTGTTTCAGACAGCTTAGCAGTTAGTCCCACTTCACAGTAGGATATATTCTCTAAGGCACTGTAAGCAACGGTGAAGCACAAAGCAATTTGTTTTGCATAAGTAGCTGTTATGAGTAATTGTTTGTGCTACAAGAGAGTCTAGGGAGCCCAGGAATAGACTAGGACATTGTGTGAACCCGAAGATATATCACCACTGGAAGTAAGTGAGTTTCTGTTGATAATGAAGAAACGAAGTTCTGAAGATCCAACAAATAGAGTGGGTGGTAGCAGAATTTAACATGTCTTTATCATATTCGACTTTATCATATTTTGTATTTATTTTGGATGTATCATTGCAACCTCTTTTCATGCCGGAGTTGTGTTAAATTTGCAAAATGTCTGGGGTTAGATCATGAGATTGCTAAATCCTGGCTTGTGTAAAACCAAAAAATATCTTCTCCCAAAATACCATGCACACACACACTAATATTACAGTGACAGGATCATAGAAATGAGATTAGAAGGAAAGTTTACTTTGTTTTCAAGAATATTTTGACTTCTTAATCTGGCTTTTCTTAGGAAGATGCAGAGAAAATTAATGTGAAGGCTCTTCATGTCAAGAAGCAGACTTAAGAGTCTCTTTAAATGAGTTGAGGTGGGACTAATTTTGCCAGTTTTGCTACTAACAGGAAGACAGTTCTTCTCCCAAATAACTTGTAGTCTAAATGTAATTGAATAAAGACTACAGGTGGTAGGCAAATGCAGTGGACCTTGAGAAAACCATTTCTTTGCCTCACTGATGAGAGAACTTAATATTTCTGACATTTCTGAATCTTTGGCTCCTGAAGAAGTAGGTGACCTGCAGTGTGTTTTGTTACAACTTACAAAATACAAGTTTAGACCCAAGTTCCATGATGTATAACCTGGAATTCAAATTTTGACTGCGTTTAGACACTAAGTTGTCTGTGTACAGACTGAAGCCTGTTCTAGAATTTTTAGGGAGTGAGGCCTAAATATCTAGGAATAGCGTAGACAGTCGTAATGTGTGGCAAACCAGAAAATGGCTCTTTATGTAGAGACTGGATCTTGGAGTACTCACTAATTTCAGGATCTCCTGTCCTTGCATGCTGGGCATAGCTGTATTTGTGTGTAGTAAATGTGTGGAACTGTACATTGGATTGCATATTTGGGGTGCTGCGGAAAAGAGGGATGGTGGTCTGTGTGATGAAGCCTGTGTGCCTCAGTATTCTCCCAAGTCTGGCTTGAAATCTCTTGCAAAGAAACAGCTACATAAGTAAAATTTTTACATTCAGGATTAATGTCTACATAGTAGCTGCAATCTCCCTTTGCCATGAAGAGGGATTTTGTTATGCTGCTGGTATTGGCACTGGCAGGTCTGCTTGTGACTACACTATTAGCTTTAGCACAGCCTTTCATTGGAAAGTTTCTCTTATATGAACACACTTTGCTCTAATGAATTCTTATGTTTAATATACATTTATTCTTATGAATATCAATAACAATATGCTGAATTCCTCATTTTGTTACAATATTTTAATTAGCTTTACTTCCAGGCTTGAACAGCTGCTACCCAGCCACCAGAGGGTAGAGCTGTCTCTTACTGAACCAGACCATGTACCCGCACTTTTCTCATCCTTCTTTTATACTGTCTCAAATCAGTTCTAGCACCAAACACAGTGTGTCTGGGCAAGATCACCTCACTGGTATGCCAACATGATGTTACTCAGTAAAGTAAATGAAGAATGTCTTTTTTTGTCAGAAGGCATCATTCTGAAATACCAGGTTATACATGCCTCTTGTTCTGGCAGCAAAACTGGTAATTTCTAGATTTACTCATGTTATCCTTAATAGCTGTCTCAAAGACCTGTCTCAAAGACTGAGCATTGTAATGAATACAAACCCCAAATACCCACAATGAATACTAGCCATCAAACTAGAGCAAAATTGGAATGATTCTGTACAGAAATAGGATTCACCTGACCAAAGATCCACCTGATTTGTAGGAAACTGGAGTCAAAGGATATGAAATAATGTATCATGTTCCTTTTCATTGCAACTGTTCAGATAGGGAGCTTGTAAATTAGTTCGGTTTTTTTTTGCTTGGTTGGTTGTTTGATTTTTTTTTTTTTTTTTTTTAAGAAAAAAGCCCCAGTGAAATAATGTCTGTAGCCTTAAAATGAATTATTTGTGGGTGTTTGTATACATACATATACATATGTATCTGTGTAATGGAAATACATTTTTAAAAGTCTACTTTGTTCTGAACATTTTGAGTTATATTATGGGATGGTGGCGAAGACACAGATAGAAAATTTTAGTCTTCAGAGTTATTAGAGTGACAAAATCCATAAATACCAAATACCTTGGAAATACATAACACAGCTATAAAGCATTTATGAAATTCATGACTCTGAAAGTTGCAACTGCTGGTATTTAATATAAAAGTGTTGTAACTCTTTATAGAAGTTGACATTTTTATTGCAAGAGCTGTCTGTAACCATTGTTTTGCACACAAAAGAAAGGAGCATACTTGAGGAAAGCATAAGGCTTCAATATTGTCATGAATGAAGATGATGTGAGACGTGTTTTATCTTGCATACTATATATGTCAATGAGTTATGAAATAGGTTAAATCTAGTTAATTTTAAACTCAAAGTGTGAAATGTTTGTATTATCATAGCCTTATTCATAACCTATGGCAAACTTCTGGAGTCATTAGACCTAATAATGTAGGGTAATCTAGAAGGTGACAGCGGACTGTAAACATTTATTCTCTGGTTTCTCTTATCTCTATGACAACGAAGTTAATGCAGCATCCAGTGCATGAAGAAGATAGGGCACAATATAGGTTAAAGAGGTTAGAGCATAGTAATAATCTGAAAAGCTCTCTGCTGCTGTTTACTCCCATGTGATTGCTGTAACAAGCAGGTAGTCCGAAAGGACTGCCTTTCACCTGTTTGGAATTACTCCTGGACAATACTACTTGCTCTGGTTTGGGTTTTGAGTTTAGATACTTGCAAGGACTATTTGTTAAAATTCTATAGACTTGACTGCTATTCTTTCACAGACATGACCAAGTTACTCATATTGCTGTGTGTTCTCAGCCTGACTGGTACATTAGATACGCTGTTCAGATGATAGAAGCAGATACCTATCTTGCATCTATTAGAGATTTCTGAAGTACTTATCATGATGATAAATACTTCCAGTTTTCAGTATAAATTAGAGCAAGTTAAAACTTTAGAGTGTAGTGTCCATTCTTTTCAGCATATTTTCTTTGCTCCCATATAATACAGAATGTTCTTGTTGCTCTTCAGTCACTTCCTAACACTCGAGTTTTTCTCTTATATGACAGGTGAAAGATCTTTCCTTTTTATAACCCCAATATTTGTCCATTAACTCTCTTTAGAATACCACTTCTTCCCCGAAAGGAAGGGAATGAATGTCAGTGTTCAGCAAGCTTATTTCACTGGATCTGCACACCTATTTGAATCCATTGGTTTCTATCCTCACCCTGGCCCTGGAACCCAAACTCAAACCCTTGCAGACAGCTGATTTCCCTACCCTCCCCTTTGGCTATATTTTACTTCAGAACACAGGGTAGCAAAGAAATAAAAGCTTGTAATCTCTTGCTGAAAAATAAAATACAAAGTAAAATAAAATACCTAGGGGAGAGTGGCAATGGAAATGGTAAGAAATACTCAAAGAAGAAGACATCTAGGCATACTAAAGTTAATAATAAAAAAGAAAACAAAACCAAGAATATGACCTGGTGAGTAAACTTATTCTGAAGCAATTCTTTAATGTTGAGAAATAATTCGGAAGAGCTTTTTCAGTGTCGTCAAGTAACACTTGTCAAGAGAAAAATGCTGTTGATACACATCATTAAATGATTTTTCTCTAGATTATTTCATTCTACCTTGCACTGTGGACTGTTTCTTAAAAATGCTTGTTTGCCTCTACTTATCTCTTACTATTTTTATCAGTAGAAAATGAACTGATCCATCCAAAAATTCCTCTAATTCAATTAATTCCTGCACATTCATATGTAAATATTTTATGTGTAACAGAGCATAGGTATAATCTTGGATCACTACGTGCCTAATTGCTTCTAAACTGGCAAAGGGCACAATTCTCCAACCTGTTCCCCATGGAAATGATTAGGGTTTTTATGTGAATCCTATTCCACCAATGTGGAAAAAATTTCAGGGGAAGGAGTCAAGATTCAACTGTGGGATCCTTTTCCCAAGCTCGAGCGAGATTGATTGGGTGCGGTTTGTCACGTTGCTGCTGCTCAATGTAGAATCTGCTAAACAGCCTAACCTGAAGAGTGTTTTTTATTTGTAATAAACCAGTGCTGAGTGTGAAGGACCGAGTTTCTCAACAAAATATTTTGTACTACTAGGTAAAAAGATCATCATGCCCTTTTGTGGAATGGATAAGAAACAGAAAAAGGTGGAGAAGGAATAGTTTTCATACTGTCAAAGGCAGCAAAATTTGAAATACAGTTAAGGCACTAGCAATTCAGTTTCAATATCCCATAGTATGCCCCTGAACCTTTTTCAACACATTCTTCCTCTTCCCTCGCTTCTTAGCTTATATTGTCTCTTTGCTTTGCTTTGTAGGATTTCTAGTCTTGTAATTTATTCTGGTTTATCACAATGCCTGGTACCATAAATCCCTCAGCATGGATAAGATCACAGTCTACCATTTCATTTTGGTTTTGCACAGGGTAAATACTAGTTCTGTGCTGAACAGTACCAGTATGTGCCGGATGAGTGGAAATAGACTATTGCAAAGAGATGCTCCATTAAGAGCAATGGACTTGCCAAGTGTTCTTTCTCAGGCTTACCAAGGACATTCGAGTCCTTCTGCTTCATTAAGAAAATACTGCAGACAGTGAAGGTAACTGGTGAAGGCAGAGCTGTATAGCCAGGAGCAAGTAAAGGCAAATAGACTACCTAAAGTTGTAATACAGGAACTGAGATACTACTTGAGCATTCTGTGAACTTTATAGTTCAAGAAACAAAAAGAGTTTGATGTTTAAGGAAAATAAAACCCACTTTTGTTTTTTTTTTTCTGTGAAGAGTAGCAAGTGGAAATGTGGGCTTTTGTATACATACATTGTGCTGCCTAGAATACATTCTGCCCAGCTTACCTCTTTCTTCCCGATAGCATTTTTCCAACCTAGTTGATTCTTTTAATTCGTATAGCACAGGAATGAGGAGTGTTTGGTTTGTGCATTTTCCTCCTCTCCTCCCTTTACCTTAGACTATTAAATGGTAACAAAAAAATTTAGCAAAGTAAGGAATGAAAAAATTAGTATCATCTTTCAACCCTCTGGAACCTGTGTCTAACTGCAGCCAAACCTTGAGGTGACAACTGGCTTATCTGCTTCCTAACTCTCATTTTGTCTCAGTAGTTTAGGAAGTATTCCTGGTGTTTTGAGTTGTCTCTGGTAGCTAATCTTTCAGTAGGAGACCTGCAGACAGAAGGAAGTATAACATTGACCCAACTGGGGCATAATCATAATGAGAAGAAAGCTCAGATGTCAGCTTGTGGTGACAACAGGGGTAACTGATGGATGGCACAGAGGTGCCCCTTGTATTCTTGAAGAAAATTGTGTCCCTTTGGGTCTTGCCATGTATTTCTAACCTTTCTGCTCCTTTCTGCTACCTTGTGCACCTCTTGTTTCCTATACTGGCAGCACAACAGTAAGGATGTTATTAACAATAATGTACATCTGCAGGGTTTTGTGAGTTGGAGGGTACAATAGATCCAGTAATCTGTTTTCTTTCCTTGCAAGGCAATGGGCTGCAAGATTTAAATCTAAGTTTTGCAGAAGAAACACAAAATGAAGGAGATCCAAAGCATGAGACACCAAAAAAATATAGTCAGAAACGGTCAAGTACACTAGAATAGAAAATGCAAAATGTTTTGCATTCAGCATTAACTTCATAGCATTCTTGGTGTAGGAGTTTCATTGATTCCAGAATGTATTTGGGAGACGAGTGTGGAGAGCAAAAAAGCAAAGAAATCAGAATGATTTCTGGTATGTTCTTTGACTAGTTTGAACCAAGATGCACAAACTTGCACCTCAGAGATGTACTTTTAAGAAAATTGATCATACCTATCGATGAATTCTCCATGACTTTCATTATAATTTGATTTATACCAATGTAGCATAACTTGATTTCTTACCTGTGTGAAAAAGATCAATGTCAAGTCAGTATTATGAAGATATATGCATGGATATGCTATAGTTTCTGCCTAATTAAATCTAGTGTGGCAACCCGAAATTTCAATTGGTGCAAAGTTTGTGCACAGATCAGCTGGAAAGTGCTGCATCTGCAGTGCCCTTTAGTTATGAGAATTTATCAGTGGCATTCCTACATGATGAGAGTTTAAACCACATGTCCGAGACATATCCTTAACATTGACAGTGTCATTTCAGATGTCCTTAATGACGTCTTTTTTTTATTGTTGTTTGCTATTTCCTTACATTCCAGAAATGCCTCTGAGGCTTTTCAAAATAATACAGAACTCAGAAAGAAGTCTCACGCAATTCTGTGCCTGCTGCCTCACAGCTTTGTTATCTAAGGGAAAGCTTTGCGAAGGAATAGGGTTTGCCAAATAAAATAAAAAGTAGGTGAAGTTGCTTATCTAAAGTCCTCTTCAGTGAACCGAAGATGAAAGCTCTCCATTTCAAGGACATCTATCCAGTTTTTAAAGATAATTACTGTGATTATATGTGTGTGTATCTATATAGTGAATAATTTTCTGGGTAACAGGAAAAGATGGATTAGAAACAGCAGGAGTCCTAGCTCACTAGAACAAAAGTGAAGGTAAAATGTCAGTTACTCTTTTATTCTCTCTGTATTCCTATGGTGTCCTTGTTCAGGTGTGATTAAACGATTTACAGTTTTGTGTGCAGTTCAGTCATTTTCTTGAAGAGAAGCAAATGTAGCTAGCAGCTGCTTAGAAAGGGTGATGTCTAGTTGTGTACTACTAAGGTAACACAGATGACCCAGTTAAGGTACGGTGTAAATTGTTACTGTTTTTTTGGCATGTTGTTGTTGTTGGGTTTTTCCCTGTAATTTACTTTCTTCTTGTCTAAAACACAGCGGGTGAATTTATGCTGGCTAGAGACTAGCATGTGATCTCCTGGTGTGGAGACACTGGCATTCCCTGAAGCTCCTAACTTAGACCTAGATTTGTTTGGTTTCTGGATATAGTTTTGTGTCACTGCCACCATAACTTGTCATTGCACTTTTACCATGGAACTGACTATTTTTTAGCCTAGAATTTCTTAGAGTACTGAATCAGTTTGATGTTTTTCTCTGGCAAGCTGTCCCAGTGGAGTATTTTCCTTACACCTTCTGTGTTGATCTGAAGGACATCTCACAAGCACTTGAGCAGGGAGGTGTACTGAGACTCTAGGGTTTAAAGGGTCAGATGTCATGGAAGTTGGGATGGTAGAGACCTATAGGCAATTAGAAGCATTAAGAGGACAAGATAAAAGGAATTCTTAGTGAAAGCAGAGGAGAACCTAGACAGAAACAGCTAGGGTGGGCAGTTTGCTTTTTGAACTGAGAATAATACATAAGGATGAAGAGAAGGTGAAATTGATTTGGAAAATAGGGTCTTTGGATGAAATAGTGGAGAATGCTTAAGAAAGAAAACAAAATTCGATTAGGTTTTTTACCTATGTAGTAAAAAATATGAACTAAGAGTAAAAAAATCTAGTAGTAGGTGAGAATTGAAAGTCAATTGTAAGAACTGTATTTCCAGAAAAAGGTATTATTTTTGTATCCTTAATTAGTTTGTGGATACTAAATCATGTATTAGAAAAGTGTGTATGTTGTACTTCAAGGCATTGGGACTCTGAGGCACAGTAAGTGAATGTGTTTGAAAGCCCTCTATCTGTCTACATTTGCCCAAAACCTCTGGAAATATTACTGCTATTCCTATTCTTCTAAAAGATCAATGTGGATCTTCATTTATTTGATCAGTGATGTAGAGGTGAACGTACAAGGGTATTTCATTTTTAGCAAAATACACTGCTGCTGCAGTTGAAGCATAAGAAAGGTATTCTTTAAGGCATATGCAGTAAGTATATGCATTAACATTGTATTTTTGTATCAAAATCTTAATATACACTCCTATATGTGTTTTATAGATATTTTCTAGGAGTCTTTTAAATCTTAACGCATTTCCATCTCTTTCTCTATAGGAAAACAAACGTGCAATACAAAAGTGAAGATTTTGGAGTTCTTTATTTTTGTATATGTGCATTTGTTTCCATTATCTGTCTGAAACAACAAATTAGCACAGTATTTTGTCCAATACACCTGTTTTGGTACAGGTATCATGCCTGCTCATAAGAAGTTATAAGATCCCTGCAGTTAGACCGCACCTTTATTTTTTTCTAATCTGTTATTCAAATAGCTAGAACAGTTCAATTGAAAGAAACCTGTATGATCATGTAGTCCTACTGCCTGACCATTCCCCTCTTCCTTCTCCAAGTCAATAATTACACTTTCCACAGCTAGTGTACTTGAAAGGAGCAACAAGAAATTGATTCAAAAAGGTCCATTTAATGGAAGTTAGATACATGACTGTATAGACTCTTTAGACTTGATTTGCTCCCATGGTTGCTGTTCCCAAAACCATGAGAGGAAAATGTGCGCATAGACTAAGCACTGTAGGGATGTGCAACCTTGGCCAGTCTGTGGGAATTCATAATCTAAGCAAGAAATTAAGGGCAGAAATGTGTATTAATGAATACAAATGAAAAAGCTGTATTTAAGAGCTGCCATAGCCTTGAGAACTTTTATGTTGAAGGAATCCAGTAAACTGGCTTTCAAGAAGCCAGTTGTTATGGTGGTTCTGTTCCTTATGTCAGTGGCTTCTGGATCTGATTGCAGTGTTTCCTCTATGCTACAAATTACTTTCATACTGGTAGTACTGGCTAAACCAGAGATTACTTATTCTTTGAATTTTCATTCTTAAAAAAGAGCAATAAACCCTCTAACCCTTCCTGCCCAGACTGCAGAAAAGTAAAGCCCTGCCAAGGTCATCTCTTGATAAGCATCAGCTCCAGTTCTAGATATTAAGATGAATGCTTTCGGACAAGATGTTTGCAGGATTTTTTGTTGTTGTTTTGGTAAAGCTCTGTAGTGTTTTAGACAGTTTCAAAAAATTATCCTGCAGCCCTAGTTTGCCAGAGAAATAAATGGTGGTTGTAGGTGACAACAGCATAGTATAGTGTGGAGTATTACACATTTCTCCTTTGCTTTTTGAGCTAAGCTGTCTTACATCTAGAGCTCACCTGCTTCTCAGTCTTCCTGTGTGCTCTCCTCTCCTGGTTTACTCTCCTCACTGGTCTGTTTTCCTCACATATAAAGCAAGGATATGTTTCTAAAGCTGGATGCAGGACTGCCATGCACTTTTGAAGCTGAGCTTCTGGCAGTTTATAGGGCAGTGACTGTGCAGAGCCAGACACAAGGCAGTGATCTGTGTACTGGATCACTGGACTATTATGTTCAGTCCTTTTCTCTAACAGCAATATTTGCTAGATTAAGGAGAGGCACACAGCTCCATTTAAAATAATCTAGTACAATTGGGGCTTCGCTATGAAAAGAATTATTACAGTTGTCATAAATGTGTAACTTTTTGGGGCAGGCTGAGGGGAGGAGGTGCTTTTAGCAGTGAGTAGTTGGCAATAGGAATAAAATGAATTTTTTGTGTAAAATCTTATTTGTGAGTGCACGAGCTCCTGCTCTTTTCTTTACTGTGTCGCTTGGAAGTGTAGGAACTGCCATATTGCATCAAACCAGTCATTTGTCTACTGCAGAGTGCCCTTGGCAGCAGTGACCGACATAAAATGCTTCAGAAGAAGGTGAGGGAAACCTGTAAGGAGGCCACAGAGAGAAACACTGATCCTGAGGAAACGGGTTTTAAACTGCTGAAATGGATTGAAATAAAGCCCAAAAGCCATCATTGATTTGTGACAGCATTTTAAGTTTTCCCTTTTGAAAATTTCCATCGTGTCATAAAAACAAAAAGAAACTGCTTAATTAAGAAGGTAAGGGGGGGTGGGAAGTGTGTCCAGCTGCATTAAAATGTGCATCTAATGCAGTATAGGAAGAAACTATTTTTCTTGTTTATCATAATGAGAAAGTGTATGTACTGCTGTGTCTGCCTCCTAAGCTACGCTCTCCTTCCAGCTGACTTTCTTTGAAGTTGGCAAATGGGTGTGTGCTTCAGTGTTCTTTAAGGATAGACTTGGATTCTGCTTCCCCTCT
This sequence comes from Pezoporus wallicus, assembly GCF_028554395.1. Taxonomy (NCBI): domain Eukaryota; kingdom Metazoa; phylum Chordata; class Aves; order Psittaciformes; family Psittacidae; genus Pezoporus; species Pezoporus wallicus. Next base: position 7,791,844 of record NW_026642342.1, read on the forward strand.
ACTTCCAAAGGGAATGCTTGATAATCTGCACATATCTAGGGCAAATCTAGGGGCTGTATATAGCCATAAATACTAAACACAGGTTGAGATGCAGAGCTAGCAGCATAGGTCAGAAGTTTTCAGTTAGCAGCACTGTACTATGTATTTAAAGTTCATGATGACAGATACTTTGATTTGAAGAAAAAAATTTCATAGAGGTTTTTTTCCCTTTCCTCCACTCTGAACTTTATTATCAGATTGCCAAGTCTTTAGGATGCCAAGCACGTAATTGGTAGAAGATAATTGCTATCTCTACACTGAGCCTAGACAACTAAACCAGAAACAATGTGGAAGACAATGTGGGGGGAAATAGCTAATAAATCCCTATGGAAAGGAATAGGGTCTTTGGTTTGGGTAATTTCAGTGAATTTTGATTCAAATTGAATAGCAGTAATACCTAGTAATGAATATATTGGTTCTGGTGGTAACACATATACGTTATTGGATTAAGATATGGAATCAGTTCTAGCTGTTATGGTGAGAACTAACCTAGTCTCCTTTTCAAATGAGGATTCTTGATTGGGTTGAGAACTACTCCATTACATCTTGAACAAGCTTTTTGTATTGGGCATAGGTCTGGAGCTCCAACAGCAACAATGATCTTCAGTCACCTGGAAAATTTTAAATGAAAGCCAGTTATTTCATGTGACACCTCTCCCTGGGCTGTGACTCCATCTGTAGGTGCCATTCTTGTTCCACGCATATTACGCTGGCATGTTTTACTCTCCTTTGCTGTAACTGACATTTGTATTTTGTAAAAACAGCTATGTTAGTAGATACCAAAGGGTTTTCCCTTGTAGACCATAGCTAAAGAGTTGTCCTTGTTACTGTCAGTTTATACCACTATGAAACAGTGGATTTTTAAGCAGGAAATGAGTAGTGAAGAGGTTGATTGATTAATTTGAAAGATTGCAGGGTAAATGCAAGTAGAGTAGAGGAGCATAACAAAATACAGTACTAGCAATGACTTGCATTCCTGCAGCATCTTTCATCCAGAATTGCCTTCAGACGCTGCAGAGATCTTGTCATTCATCTGTCCAAAGCAGTCAGCTTTCAGGTGAAGGTGAGAAAAACAGATCAGAAAGATATGGAGAAGAAAGATCGCTAAAATCTAGGGAAAGAGAAGTAGAAAAGTCAGACCTAGTTTCCAGAATATTTTACAAAGCATCCTACTCAAAAAACAGGTCATGGCCCTGCACTGAAGGCATGGTTATTACATCATAATTTATAGGGTACCTTGGATCTCATCTGGGGGTAAATCATAGTCTAAGCTACAATTAAACTGGATGACCTAATCCTCTCTGAACTGTGTTTTGGGACTGGTCCTGCCACATGCAGGCATCATCTCCTGATCATGTCCTAGTTTCCCTGGGGAACAGCTGTGAGGAAACTGATCTCCAGCCAGTCCCTGTTTTGGCTGGGGATATAATACACCACGAAGGAAATCCACAAGTCATTTCTGACAAAAATACAATTTCAGTTACAGTTGAGGACTTAAAATGTTGTGTGAACTCTCTTAAAATGATAAAAATATTAAGGCAACATGGGGTTTGCCAATAGTTTCCAAGAAATCTGACAAAGTTGGAAGGATTGAGGTTGGTTCCTCGTATTGTAGGTGTAGAGTCTTTCATCTCCAGCCCACCCACAGGCTGAAATTATTGCAGGTATAATGAGATACTCAGTGATGGAATTACAGATGTAGGCAGTCCTGTTTGAAAACCAAAGTGTGATAGTATCACTGTATGTACCTTCATGCTTACAAATCCTAAACACAGGCAGGGGGCCTCTTTTTTTCTTTCCTTTGTACACATTTCACATTCCTAAAGAACAGACTGAGTTTACATCCATGAACCATCTTGGACTGTAAGAAAGGGGCTGCTGTAGCTCAGGGAACATCTTGTTGAATTCAGTAATTCAGCTAAGAGCACTGGCACTTGAGTACACATTCAGCTGCATAGTGTTCCATGAGCTGTGCTCTGCCACATGGTGGCATAAGGAGGGGCAAACATTTGATCAGCTACACTCATTTTTGTATTCATCATGTGCAGTGTGCTGGGTGCATGTGGGCTGCTGGAAAAAATTCTACCCAAGCTGCTGTATAGCTGTGTCTGGATGCTGACTGATTACACCTGCCACATTTCATTTCTAGACAGGTTCATATTAACCTTCTATACTACCAAATATAGACCCTTGCATGATGCCTCAGACTGAATTCCTGAGAAGACACCTCATATTACCCCCCTTAAAAAAAAAAAAAATGCAGAAGGACATACGATGTTTAACAAAGTGATACCAGAGGATTCAAATCTTCTGGATGTCTCCTTGCCCTGTCCCCTATCACCATTCTTCCATCATCAAGATATTCTGGTTTGTAATTCAGTTTTAAGTAGCAGAAGCCCCATAGTTCATATACATCCCTATCTACTGGCACATGAAATAAAGATGCATGCTCAACCCTTGAGATACTTGCATGTTCTCTGCACCTGAGGAAAGCAAACAGTTACCTATGGAATTATTTAAAAATTCCTACTTTGCCTCCCATATTTCATTTCACTCAGATTAAAATTCTCTCTTCTTTTTGCTGCTGTTTGTATAAATCCATGCTTGGCTTCAGAATGTTTTTTTGTGTTGGTTTGTTTTTTTGGTTGAGGAGCAGGAAAAGCTTTCTGTTTTCACGTGGGTTTTCTGGTTCTGAGATTTATTCCTATTATGTCTCTACTTTTGTTTTGATAATTGGTGCTTTACGTAATCTGAGCTGACATTCTATCTCTTTGCTTTGTATGCCATTTTATTGATATCACTCACCAATGTGTTTTAGTACTTAACTAGAAATTTCCATGGCATATTAAACTATTTTCATTGCAAAGAACAGGTGTGCAATCCAAACTGGTAGGTTTAAGGTATTTGTTACACAACTTTGTTATTGGGTCAAGAATTACCTTCACATTTCACTTTTAGAAATATTTCTAGCTCTCAAATGGCTATACAATGTTGTGTTGTGCCACTGGCGAAGCTTCAAGGGTTGTTAAGATCATTTCTGCTAGAGTCTTAGACTTTTACAGTATGTGCTTGAAAGCCCTTTTCATGTTCTGAAGTGATTCCAGTACAACTTGTAAACTCTTGAACTAGTGAACCAGTGGGTGCTATAAAGCAATGTCCATAAGTGGAGTTTGGCTGAACCTTACACTTGGGCAAATTGCCTCCTGTGACTTCTGTTGCATACTTATGTAGCAAAGCAGAGTGTCAGAGGTCTTGCAGGAAATTCATATCGTAGCAGAAAACACTGGTAAAGGAGGCCAAGATGAGAAGCTTCTTAGTGCAAGTGCCATCTCTACTGCTGTCTGGATAGATTTCTGTACTTGTCTCCTTAAAGGATGTAGAAAAAGCAGATAAGATGTAATACCAAGGCACTTAGCTTGCAGCGTTCCCATTTTTTGCTGCTGTGCTCTGTATAGTGCTTTCTTCCTGTATCCACGCCTGGTCTCTTCAGTCATCAGTACTTGGCCAAAGTAACACATATAATGTGTCTGATGAAGGATGCAGGTTCCTAAATGGTAGTTACTGTAAGAGAAACCAGTAAGAGAAAACCGGAAAAGGTTATTTCTTGCTTGTGCTGGTCATGTCATGTTCTGTAAAACTGCGCAGTTCAAATTTTTGCCATAATTTCACCAAATCTCTCTCTGTGACCTAGATTTTGTCTATTTTTGTCACTGAGGCCATACTAACTTGTTCCAACTCACAAATCAACTTGCTATTTAACTTTTACCCAAACCTAAATGCTTTATGTAATGTTGGAGTTCTTAAATGCAGCTGTTACTTGAAAAGTAAACTCTATGATGCAGTCTTTATTCAACAGTTTTGCATGGAATAATGAGTTGTTGTTTTTTTTTTATTCATCCAGCAGAGCAACTTGTAGCCTTGCTTGATTGAAGTTCATTGAACTGATTGAAGTTCATTGAAGTTGATTGAACTTGATTAGTTCTTCAATCATAGCTTTTACAGTTCTTAGAACATTATCTCTCTCCTTCTTTCCTTCTTTGAAGTATTGATACTAAAATGTGTCCATCCCTTAGAACAGTAACACTTTGTTTTCTTACAAACAATTCAGTTAATTCAAATTCTCAGCAGAGACATTTATAACAAGGTCAAAACTGTGACTCAAAGTTCTCCAGATGTCACTGAAGTGGCAGTGCTGTTGTAGGAAGAGAAATGATCTCTGCATCTTTCAAAAATACTGCTGACACATTGAAAAAACACCCAGATCAGATTTCTGTATGCAGCAAGCTTTTATTATCCTTTGAAAGGAGCATAACTGCCCTTCTGAAAGACCTGTTATCTGTAAGCAAATCTCATTACTACACAGAAAAAACCTTATGTTAAATCATATGGGGATGTGGTTTATAAAACTCAGGATAGCAAATCTACTTGTGTCAGTCTCCTCTAACTCAGAACTATCTTAACTTGAAAACAGAGGAGGTTAATTTATTTATTAGATAAAATAAGACTAGAGGCCAGTTAGTCTTTTGTTTCTTTTTTGACCACGGTATAATTTTATTGGTACATTTCAGAGAGATTAGAAGAAAATAGTTCTGTATTAATGAACTGTTGGATCACAGGTAGCAATCAGCGGCAAGTTGCCAGCCTTATCAATAGGTGTGATTAATTGAAGGTAAATAATCTGCCTTTATCTGAGTGGGTGGAAAGAGAAGTGACTGGTGACACTGCTAATATTGAAAAGTCAAAAAAAGAAAAAAGGAGTCTTTCTAGTCTAGTAGAGGATATTACTGGCACAATGTCTTATAATCATTCAAAAAATTTGTTTTATGAAAAGTAAATGAGTGGGGAAAGGGTTTTTTTGTGTGTATGAGATATTACCAGTCTGCTTCTCAGTGAATGTGAATTGATAAGAATTTGATAATTTGAATTACAGAAAGCATGTTCTAAACAGAGAAATCTGCACAATGCTCAGAAATCAACAGGTTGTCCTGGGTCAATAAATCAAATTACATCTGAAGAGTAATTTGTTTGACTTCCTGAAAATTAAGCTGATTTGTTAGTGTTTCTAGAAATATGCAATACCGTTTGCACCAAGGACTTGCATCACTAGCCTGTCAAACCCTATGTACACCTGTTCTGGTGACTGTGGCAGTAATATCCCTGCAAAGTGCAATCAGCTCCTGATGTAAAGCTCACATAATTATTTCCTTGCAAGTCTCCTATAGGAGCAGAGCTGGAAAGCTGGGATTTTTACCAATGCTTACCTGCAGAGGTACTGTTTGGGGGTCCATGTAGAGTGGGAAGAAAAGTCATCTGATTTGGAGCTGTGCTTCATTTTACCATAACCTGTCATAAAGGAAAACTGCTAAGTGGTTTTAATCAAATCGGGCTCAATCATAGTTGATCTATTAATGACAATAATTAACTAGCAATCAGTGAAGTGTACATTCAGGATCAGTATCACCAGTACAGCATAATAAACCATATTGTAGGGTGCTTACAGAATGTTACTAAACACAGCTTATTCAATCACCCTTCCGGAACTGCTCCAAGCATTTTACACAAGTGGCAATAACAGCAGAGCAACTGCTCGTGTCGTCAGACCAAGTGTAGATGCTGCTCTCCTGCTTTTTCTTTCTCCCCACTGTTAAATATTTCCTTGCTTTTTGTATAGTTCTTTGAAGCTGACTTCTAATTTGTATTGAAAGTGTGTCTGTTAGAGTTTAATGTGGGTGATGGTTGTCTTAGTCATAAACATTTTGGGGAAAAATGACCTCTCAGACAGTTGGGGCCCTTTTTTTCCCACAAAGTGGTTACTTTGTGATTACGAAGTGGTCACTCCTGACTTAGCGGCCGTTTTTCCCAAAAAGGAGGCTGTGTGAATTTGCCCTGGTGTGCTGTCGGAGTAGGTGATACCAGCCCAAGAATCAGATTCAATTCTACTTTCTGGCTCCAGATTAAAAGAAGTACCTCAAGCAGAGCTGAGTGACCAGATTGGAGGTCTTCTTATTTTATTTACCTAGCTTTGTGTTTATCAGAAGCCTTTTCTTTATTTTTCTCTTTTTTAATCCTGAGCACATTTTTACTGGCTTGTCTCTAATTTATTCTCTGTCAGAGGCAAAGTGTTAGATAATTTTTCTCTTTGCAATGTGGGCCTTAAAAATTTTGGCTCATTCTTTTTCCTGGATAGATGTTATTGAAAAGTAACAAAGCTCAAACTCATCAGTCACCTGTAAATGTTCCTGGGAATATGGATGTGAATAATAACTCTTTGTTGGCGATCCATAATATTCCTCAAAACTTGGAACTGGAGATTTATGTTCTTGTACATATTCTCAAATTCACTTTTGCCAGTAATTTTCTGTTACTGGATGTAGAATCATAGAATAGCTAGGGTTGGAAAGGAGCTTAAGGTCATCTAGTTCCAACCCCCCTGCCATGAGCAGGGACACCTCACACGACATATGGTCAAATAACAATACATCTAAAAGCTTTTCCTTCTAAAGCAGTCTTTCCATCCTTTCCTTGTTTACAAAGGAAATTTAATTTAAACAGGGTTCCCAGTGTAATTCAATTAGTAGAATTTCTACAGATGTGTATGCTGCTCATAATGTAGAAAAGTGTTATTCTTGTTTGGGATCTGATTATTAATTACTGTTGTGATATAAGGGTTTTATATCCATCACCTACCAGAAGTTTCCTGTCTTTGTAATAAGCTCTGGTCTATTACCATGTATTTTATAACACAGGATTTCAGGATTTTTTTTTTTCTACATCAGATGGGATTATGCTCCTTGATGTCAGAGGATAGCAGGAATTCTGTAGAATAAACAAACAAGCCCAAATTTTGGAATTTGTTGATTTCAAGTGTTGTACTACAGCATCCAGTTAAGGTCTGGTCTCCCAGGAGTAATGAATACTTAGTCTGTAAGAATCGAGCACATTTCTGGTGACTGTAGTATGTCATCTTCCTTCCCCACCCCCTGTGTTTCACATTGACAAATTAAGAAATGAAACACTTGGAGAATTAGTTTTTAGCCTTTCTTCATACCTTTTTTTCTTCTCAGCAAAATAAAATACTGCCCATATTAAATTTTTAAAGTTGGAAATGAAAGTGAAATGAAAACTGAAAGTGACACAGAAAATGGAATTCTGTCTGGCTGATTTTCTTCTGAAGTGATATGTCATTACTTATTCTTTCATTTATTAATGTTTTTGCTAAGATGCAACTCTGTTCTGAAGTGGTAACAAGGTCAAAGGAAAACCCTCTTCCCATTACTCTTAGAAAGGATAGGCATTTATGGGTCCAGATTTTCAGTATGGTGCACAATTAGAAATGCAGATAGGTCTCTGCAGTTGTGGGTAATTTGTAGCTGCAGTTAACATAACTATGCATAAGATAAAAATCATGCCTCAGTAATCATACACATAACATGCCATCTGTACCCAGAATTGCCCAAAATCTGTGCAAGTTTTTAATTAGGCAAATATGTTTTTTTTCCTGTAATAGACAGACAGACGTATCATATGTTTGTCTCCACTGTTGTCTCATCTTCTTTAGCTAAAGGCCAGATTTTCAGGAAACTTTTACGGGAAAATATATCTGTGATGTTTCTCCAGTTATTCCAGGTATGCCACCATGTTTATATGAAATTTTCAAATCAATTTTTTCTAATACAGAAGTAAAACACAGCTATTTTGATTTCAGAATGTATTAGATCCAAGTTCTAGTGGTTTGCTCACATGAGTAATAGTTTTATTCCTCTGTTCTTGCCTTCTTTTTATAATTCAAGTACTTGGATGAAACCCCTTCCAAATGCTTTCTTCTTGTGTGAAGGTCAAAAGATTATCTCTCAGCATAAAAATCAGATAAGCTTTTTCTAACTCAATTTATATATATTTTTGATTTCCTACTTAGAGGGCTATATACAGTTCTAAAATCCCCAGGGCAGCAAATTCGGAGGAGGTTAGACAGAAAAAGACATAGAAAGCTACAGCTGTAGTTGTAAGAATTGTTGCTACCTTTCATTTGACTTCTATCAGCAGGACAGACTAGAGACCAAAGTGAAATAGTTCATATGTCTAATGTAGAAGCAGTAAAGTACACAGACATTTTATGTCTTCCTTGCACTGCTGTTCAACAGTGGAGGCACCTGAAATCTGTAGATGTTCTCTTTCTGCAGAGTGTGTTTTGAGATAGAGTGGTAATTAATAAAAAATAAAAAAACCCAAACCCTCTGTTTCAAATCAAAGTCTGTTTATAGAGGCTATATAAAGTACAACAGGAAGATTAAAACCGTAAAATAATACCAGAAATAAAAGTTGGTATGCACAGTTCAAGATAGACTTAAAAGGATTGTGAGATATTACAGAAAAGTGCCCATAGAACATAATCGGATTGACATCCAGTGAGGGAAACAGCAGTGTGGGCACACAGTTTGCATATATATATATTTGAAAGATACTCGAGTGAAACCTGACCTCAATTCTGTGTGAAGTCCTCCAGTGATGTAAGACGCAGTTATCAACCATGAATTGTAGAAGAATCAAAACAGGAATTTCTTTTTCCAAGTTGCAAGAGTTGCATCTGATTTTCTGTCCTTGCACAGTGGTGCTTGGAAGAAGCTACTGCCTGTTACTGCTGTAAATAAAAATACTGCAGAAGCAGGGGTCCTAAACACACCAATTACTGAAGTTAAACCTCAAAAGAAAAAGCTATTTATGATCCCTCTTCCTGAGCATAAAAGAGTTTCTGTAAAATGACTAATTTTGCTATTCATTTAAATGGCTGTTCATCAGTGTCTGTCAGCACAGTTTTAATTATCAAATTCCAGCAGACTGTACTGTTGGCTCATCAGCATGTCTCTTGGGTATCTCTTGGCCATGTGATCAAACAAGGCATATTTCCCAACTGTCCTTTGACATTACATGAGGTATCATTCTTTGGAGTCTCATTCTAGTTTGAGCAGAGGAGGGTTTCAGCAGATACAGGGCGGCATAGGTAACTTGACTTTGGCTTCAAGAATAAGGTATTGACTAGGAAGCACCGTGCCTATAGTTCTGGTCTGTATGCAGTTTCTGAAGAGAGTATCTCGCAGCTGAGGGGATTCTGGCATGGCAAGTTTACAAAAGATCTGAGACTTCACTTGCTATCTACACAGATCTTAATGAAAATCTACCTTATGGTTATTTTACTCATTGTAAAGTCTTTTCCCCTTACACTTGCTTTCTAAGGCTTTATACATACTTCTCTGTTGTCCTGATTCAGTAAAGTGCATACACGTGCAAAGCACTGGAGTAGCTCCATGTAGAAGAAAAATGTCACTAAGCTGTTCATCTATTTATGCTTTGTATCCACATGAATTCCATTTTACAACCCTAATGAGATCACAGAGTGGAACTGAAAGCAAAAAATTTGACTGTTAAACTGAATGTTATACAGCAGTTTTCAATCCAGCAACATTGCTAAGAGTGTTCCACCTCTCTGTTTGGTACCGTTTGTGTGCTGTCATTGTGCTGTGTTCTTATCCAAGCTGTTGGGAAAATTTTGTAGTTCAAGCCATGCTTTGATGTGGAAACATGGTTTGAAATAACTGGGTCTTTTAGTTTTGTGTAGTGGCTTATTCTAACTAAGCAAAACAGATTGCCATGTCTTTTTCATACGAGAATATTGTAACAGCAATGCCTATTAAGCTAAGCAGAACATTATAATAAACCTTCTCATAGAGTTTTCACTCTCTGATAGTACAGGTAGTAGAGGATCTCCTAAATAATAATTTGTTTGACATAGCAGACTTCCAGCAGCTTAACATCAAAGATAGATAGAAAAAAGAAGAAAAGGAAGGAAATGAGACGTACTTCTTTCTACTGAGAGTAGATGTATTTTGTCTTAAAAGATATTTCCATCTATCATATCCTATTCATGTTTTGCTGTGAAGAAATGCATATTGTATTCATGGCTTGCAGTTGCTAGTTGTTTAAGGGGTAGTTAGTTCATAGTACCATGTTGTAGGGCATGATTTGTATGTTATTGAAAAAAAATCTATCAAGATGGCTCTTTAGCTTTAACTAAAAAAAAAATAGCACCCAGAATATTACGTCTCTCACTTCATAAGGGAAGTGTTACACAGCACAAATTATTTCAACATTTTTTATCATTTTGTACAATGTTTGAACATGTTCTTTTGCAAGGTGTTCTGGAAAGCGGAAAAGAAGGAAGCTATACTTCTCAGTAACCTAGAATCCATCAAACAAATGTTAAGGCTGTTTCTCTATTTAGACTATTGCTGTCAGAATTTTGTTCCAAAGAACTCACAGGCCCGTAGAAACAGCCCTTAATGGTAGTTTTTTGATTTGCATCTCTAAATGAGCTGGAAGATCTGAAGTAAGAAATGGTCTGCAGTGGCTACTTTGAAGAATGTTATGAATTTTGCTTGCCTGAATTAATGTAGGAAATATGGGTTTTGCATGAAAAGGACTGATCATAGAACCACAGATCATAGGTTACTTTCAGAGATGTCTCTGTCTATGACTTAGAAACAGCTCAGTTACATTCAGGACATTTTGCCTCAGGAATTCTATGGCGAAGACAGTAAAATGGTACTGTAACTGAATAGATGATAACTAGGTGCTGGGGTAAGTTTAGGTCAGTTCTTTATCACCCCTGTTACTGCAGTCAGATCTTTGTGCATGCCTCATAGTGCTGGGGTAAGTTGAGGTCAGTTCTTTATTGCCCCTGTTACTGCAGTCAGATCTTTGTGCATGCCTCATACATATACCTGGCTTTTCTGCTTACTCCCATGGAAATGTATTTGTGAGGAGATGTACAAAATGTGCTTGTTGTTGATCATATGTTGTTCTTGTTGAAGAGAAGTCTGTATTCTTATCCCACCTCTGATATCCTGCTGTCAGCTTCTGTCCTTCAGGTGCTCAGTCTGTAAAATAGTTTCATGGAGCCTCAATCTTGATGCATAGTCAAAAATTTCCTAAAAAAGCCCTCAAAGTTCAGTTTGTTGCCTACCATCTCCAGTCTCAGTTTCACTCTGTAGTAGAAAACAATCCTCATGGATACAAAGGAGGGTTTTCTGCAGGTATCTGAATGGTGGGCTCTTATTCAAACAACCGAAATTGATGTATACCAGTCTCATTTACTGTGACAAGTGTTGGAAGTTGTAAATTACAGAGGGCAGCTGCAGATATTTTCAAAATCTGATCCTATGTTAGCTTTCTGTTATTAGAAGAACTTGGAACAATCCTGCATTTTTGTGAGAAACTGCCTGAATCTCAACCAAAGAAAATACTTGCTCATGCCCTGGGGAATCAAAACTGCCAAGTTTGATGCAGCTCCAATTAAAATACAACACACAACAGATGCTCAGCCTCCAAAATACTCATAGTTTCAGTAGTGTAATACAGTGTTCATCCTTCATGTGGCTTATTCATGAATAATGGATATTATATTATTTAGATAAACAATTTTGTGTCTGCACCACAATGTTTAGCTATTAGCGCAGGTTGTGATAAGCTGCACGTACCACACAGCTAAATAGTAATCCAAATTACCAGGGTCTTTCAGCATCTGCAAGAATGAATGGAAAAGCTAATGAGGGGAGACCTGCTGAGGATGTCTGATTGCAGTCGTTAGGGTCAGCAGTAATTTCAGTATCGCATAAGGGGACTCAATTTCTCATCTAGAATCCTGAGTTGCAAAGATAATGTTTCCACCTATTTACTCTCTAGCAGTGAAGAAAATGGTGCCAACTGCCTCCTGTCTATCTCTTGTTAAAGCTTGCATGTGGACTCTTTGCCTGCATGCCTTGCAGCCAGAAGTAGCATATTAAAATGGATCTTAGAAATAAGGTTTGACTCCTTTTCTCATTGACCTGACCAGAAAAATGTTAGTGAAGCTGTATTATTAAATTACTTGTATATCTGGCTGGCCTTTGAATTTGGGATAAAAAAGCAAGGTTAGTTTTTCAGAAACTCCTCAAACTTTACTGAGTTGTATTACAATCTTATATATGCACTAATGCTAAGCCTTCTACTGTAGAAGTAAAATGAGCTGTTTGTTCCTCTGTGGTTTAACCATTTCTTTATTTTGGTGTATCTGGTTTTGCAGCTGAGAGCTGTGATGTTTCTTTGGGCTTCTGCAAACCTGGAGTTTGCAGAAGATAGGATTGCAAAGTGAAATGAAGGCATGACTCGATCATGTAACTTAGGCAAAATGGATAGTGATGTCAATGTAGATGTAAGGACGTGAATGATTCTATTGTGTGTTAGCAACTGTGTTGAAAGCCCTGTACTATGCAGTCTGGATTTCTAATACATTCCAGCTTCTCTTAGTACATCTTCATTGTTATCATCATGCGTAAGACAAGAGTAGCTTAAACAGGCATGTGCTACAATCCATTTTCAGTCATGCTCTGTAGACATGCTTCTGACTGAAAATTTAGGACCCCTAAATTTAGAGCTGCTCTGTGTGTGCAGAATTCGGAGTTTGACCCTACAATCCTTTGGGCTTTAGTTCTGTAAAACAGTTTAATCCCAACTTTTTTTTTTAAACTTGATTTCATATTTAGTTTTTATGGCAGGGACTATCTTCAATAGGGTTCTTGTCGTAGTGAAAATGGTGAGCTGCCACTGGATAGATGTAATGAGTAACAGTAATACACATGATGCAAATGTCTTAAACATTTCCAAGTTTCTTTTCACTTCATGGGGAAGGCATTCTCTCCCATGATTCATTATCATTTGTGGTTTGTTTTTTTTTTTGCTATTTCTATATCTTGTTGGCAGGCAAAATGCTATTTGTTTGGGCAGAGTAGGTTTTAATTTGAATAAATAAGGGATGTTATAACTTCACCAGAAGATATTTTTCTGTTACTGTTTTGTTCACACTATTACTCTATATGCTGTATACACTGTATGCTTGGAGTATACTCCAAGCATCTTTCAATTTATCTTTTTCATTAAGATGAAGACTAAATCAAATCTACATGCAGTGAAGTCAGAGCAAACTGGGTGGAAAATATCAGTTGCTGCTGTAGTTAAAAGTAATACTAAGATGCTATGGCAGTAAAAGGTAAAAAAATCTGCATAATAATTGAAAAGCATGTCCCTTAAAGAGCTGCATGAAGTTATTCTTTCAAATGCACTCAAAAAAATGAGCCTGTTCAGAACTGATTTTTTATTAAAATGAAAACAAATAACTAATTCCATGCCATGACATACTTATTGAAGAGTGATTTGTTTTTGTAAGAAGCTTGAAATTAATTTTATAGGACATTATTATTGGTTTTTGTCAGATGCAAACAGGGTTATTCTAGCTTTATGCTTCTATTATATGGAGCAAAATGTAATTCTATAGCAAACAAGCATCTTGTGTTCTAATGGGATTGAACAACAATATACAAGAAACATTGATTTTTTATTATTGCTGTTTTCAGCAATAGTTGTCGTATGCAGACAACTTTCATCTGCTTTTCACTCTGACAATTTCAGCTCCCCATCTCTGGGGAAATAAGTCAGTAAGACCTTGTCTTTGGTTTTTAGCTTGAGTATGGGGTGGAGGGGGGAGGAGATGCAGTATTGCTTCTGCTGGCTTAGCTCCTCTGGCTTTCTGGCATGGAACATGCACATAACACAGCTTTGCAGTGTAGAGGGGCCCTCTCCATGTCTGTTCCTCCACAGTGAGAAAACGGGGTGTACTGTTTGGAGAGCAGACAGCATGTGACTTGTTCCAGAAGCCCCATTTCCTGTCAGTAAGGAGCATTATCTATCTTGTTACAAGGACACATGAGCAGTTAAGACAGCCAGAGGTGGCTACAGCTACTTGGACACAGTACTCCTAAATTTCCCTTTGATCCATGATCAGTTCAGGTTTGCCCTGTTTACTACCTACTTACCTATTATAGTTCACGTAACAGCTGCTGCCCAGTTGATACTTGATAATTTCTGCCTACATAAATTCCCATCCTGTTTATTCAGCTAACAACTATAAAAAACTTTGGCATTAAGGACCATAACCTGGATCTCTTCAGTACTCTGACAAGCCATGTCTGTGTAGTCAGATGCATGACATGATACAGCTCTGCCTGTGCTGTAAGTTAGAAGGATATGAGCCAGGTCCTTGTTCAAAAGAGCATGTAATTTCACTAACGGGCATCCTTCAATACTTGCTCAGGAGTCAGATTATTGAGACTCAAAGCTAACAATTTGAATGGCTTTGGAATAGGTTTGTGTGCTCTGTAGATGAGGACTTTTCTGTTTCTCTTCTTATCTGGTCCACATGCTCTGCAGAATCTGGTCATGTTCTATAGAAGGTTTAGTTTTCTGCTCTTGGAGATAGGCAACATCAGCATTTCCTTTATTTTTAAAGGTGAATCTTGTTCAGCCATCCATTGCAACACAGTGTTTGTGTGTGTTCATGCAGTAATTTATTGGGTGAGAAATACTGATCACAGTATCACAGTATCACAGTATGCTAGAGATTGGAAGGGACTTCGAAAGATCATCTAGTCCAATCCCCCTGCCGGAGCAGGGACACCTAGATAATGTTACACAGGAATGTGTCCAGGCGGGTTTTGAATGTCTCCAGGGAAGGAGACTCCACAACCTCCCTGGGCAGCCTGTTCCAGTGTTCCGTCACCCTCACTGAGCAGAAGAAGTTTCTTCTCAAGTTTAAGTGGAACCTCTTGTGTTCCCGTTTGTACCCATTACCCCTTGTCCTATCATTGTTTGCCACTGAGTAGAGCCTGGCTCCATCCTCGTGACACTCCCCCTTTATATATTTATAGACACTTATAAGGTCACCCCTCAGTCTCCTCTTCTCCAAACTATAGAGACCCAGCTCCCTCAGTCTTTCCTCATAAGGGAGATGCTCCACTCCCTTAATCATCTTTGTTGCCCTGCGCTGGACTCTCTCCAGCAGGTCCCTGTCCTTCTTGAACTGAGGGGCCCAGAACTGGACACAGTATTCCAGATGGGGTCTCACCAGGGCAGAGTAGAGGGGAAGGAGGACCTCTCTCGACCTACTAACCACCCCCTTCTAATACACCCCAGGATGCCACTGGCCTTCTTGGCCACAAGGGCACAGTGTTGGCTCATGGTCATCCTGTCATCCACTAGGACCCCCAGGTCCCTCTCCCCTACACTGCTCTCTAACGGGTCGTTTCCCAACCTATACTGGAACCTGGGGTTGTTCCTGCCCAGATGCAGGACTCTACACTTTCCCTTGTTATATTTCATCAAGTTATTCCCTGCCCAACTCTCCAGCCTGTCCAGGTCTCGCTGGATGGCAGCACAGCCTTCTGGCATGTCAGCCACTCCTCCCAGCTTAGTGTCATCAGCAAACTTGCTGATAGTACATTCAATTCCCTCATCTAAACTGTTGATGAATATATTAAATAATACCCGTCCCAGTACTGACCCTTGAGGCACTCCACTAGTTACAGGCCTCCAACTAGACTCAGCCCCATAGACTACAACTCTCTGGCTTCTCTCCTTCAGCCAGTTCGCAGTCCACCTCACTACCTGATCATGCAGACCACACTTCCTCAATTTAGCTGTGAGGATGCTGTGGGAGACTGTGTCAAATGCTTTGCTGAAGTCAAGGTAGACCACATCCACCGCTCTGCCATCATCCATCCACCGTGTTATTTCCTCATAAAAGGCTAAGAGATTGGTCAAACATGATTTCCCCCTGGTGAAGCCATGTTGACTGCCCCTCATAACCCTCTTATCCTTGATATGCCTTAAGATGGCACCAAGGATAAGGTGTTCCATCACTTTCCCAGGGATGGAGGTGAGGCTGACCAGTCTATAGTTACCCGGGTCCTCCTTCTTGCCCTTTTTGAAGACTGGAGTGACATTTGCTTTCCTCCAGTCCTCAGGCACCTCTCCCGTTTCCCAAGACTTGGTAAAGATGATGGAGAGTGGTCTAGCAATGACTTCCACCAGTTCCCTCAGCACCCGTGGGTGCATCCCATCTGGACCCATGGATTTATGGATGTCCAGATTGCTCAACTGATCTCTAACCCATTCCTCATCGACTAAGGCAAACCGCTCCGTCGACCTGACTTCATCTAAGGTCTCAGGGGTACAGGGCTCTTCAGGACTGCCTGCAGCAGAGTAGACAGAGACAAAGAAGGCATTCAGTAACTCTGCCATCTCTGTATCTTCTGTCACCAGGGCACCCATCCCGTTCATCAGCGGGTCTACATTGCCTCTGGTGTTAGTTTTGTCTGCCATGTATTTGAAAAAGCTCTTTTTGCTGTCCTTGACCCTTCTCGCCAGGTTTAATTCTAAGGATGCCTTAGTCCTCCTAGCTGCCTTCCTACATCCTCTAGCAGCAGCCTTATATTCCTCCCAAGTGGCCAGCCCCTCCTTCCATGACCTGTAAACTCTCCTCTTCCACTTCAGCATACCCAGCAATTCCCTATTTAGCCACGCAGGTCTCTTGGCCCTCTTCCTTGACTTTCTACGTGTCGGGATGCTCCGATCTTGAGCACGGAAAAAGCAATCCTTGAATGTCAACCAACTATCTTGGGCCCCTTTACCTTCAAGCAGCCTTGCCCATGGGATTTCCCCTAGCAGTTGCTTGAAAAGGCCAAAGTTTGCCCTATTAAGTCCAGGGTTGCAATTCTACTTGGTATTCTACTAGTCCTATCACACAAGATCCTGAACTCCGCCATCTCGTGGTTGCTGCAACCAAGGCATTAATTATTAACATTAATTAATTATAATTAATTTATGTTACTTTGTTGAATTTTTGTTCTTGAGTATATACTAAAATTAAGAACATGATGCCTGGAGATGGAATCACTAGTAAACGCACTTGCTTTGACAGCATTTTTTAATACAGTTACACAGAACTAATAGTACAGGGGGGCTCTCATTCTCTAGTAGGGAACAGCATGATAGCTGACGGCAGGATGCAGACTGTCAGGAGTGCTTAGTTAACCACTGGTGTCAACCCTTGCTAAAATCTTCCTGAGAGGTCATTGGTCATCTGAAGAAGCCATGCAAGGAAACGCAAGCATATTGTGACTAAGCTTTAGGGAATAATGTGCTAAAGAAATCTACAAAGTATACATAATCTCTTCTGCTATGCATAAGAGAAACCTTTTGGTAACTGCAATTCGTTGAATCTCTTTGCTTCATGATTTCTGTTAAATGCTTTTAATCTGAGTTCTGTCCTTCTCCTATACCATGGACTTTTTATAGGACTTTTTATAGGCAATCTGTTCACTAAAGCTGCCTTTTCTCTTGTAGAATGCATATGGCACTTTTGCTTGATTGGATTAACACGTTTCAGGGATTTCTAGGGCAAATCTATGCATGTGCAAGTTTACATTTCGGGTTCTGTGATCATGCATACCAGTGACGTTTCTTTCTGTTCAACTTCAGGGTAATCCTCTTTTGAATACAAAAGCAGTGTGAGGAAAGACTAGAAGAGAGACAACTGGAAAAAGGGAAATAGAACCTCCAATTTCAAGAACGGGAAAACAGATGACCTGGGGAACTACAGACCAGTCAGTCTCACCTCTGTGCCTGGCAAAATCTTGGAGCAGATTCTCCTGGATGGCATGCTAAGGCACATGAAAATCAACAAGGTGCTTGGTGACAGCCAGCATGGCTTCACTAAGGGGAAATCCTGCCTGACCAATTTGGTGGCCTTCTATGATGGGGCTACGGAACTGATGGACAGAGGTAGAGCAGTTGATGTCATCTACCTGGACTTGTGTAAAGCATTCGACACTGTCCCACATGACATCCTTCTCTCTAAATTGGAGAGACATCAATTTGATGGATGGACCACTCGGTGGATAAAGAACCGGCTGGATGGCCGCACAAAGAGAGTTGTGGTCAATGGCTCAATATCCAGCCAGAGACCGGTAATGAGTGGTGTCCCTCAGGGATCGGTGTTGGGACCGGTCTTGTTTAACATCTTTGTCGCTGACATGGACAGTGGGATTGAGTGCGCCCTCAGCAAGTTTGCCAATGACGCCAAGCTGTGTGGTTCGGTTGATACTCTGGATGGAAGGAATGTCATCCAGAGGGACCTCCACACGCTTGTGAGGTGGGCTGATGCCAACCTCATGAAGTTTAACCATGCCAAGTGCAAGGTCCTACACCTGGGTCGGAGCAATCCCAGGCACAGCTACAGGTTGGGCAGAGATTCAGAGCAGCCCTGGGGAGAAGGACTTAGGGGTGCTGGTTGATGAGAAAATTAACATGAGCTGGCTTCAGTGTGCGCTTGCAGCCCAGAAAGCCAACCGTATCCTGGGCCGCATCAAAAGGAGCGTGACCAGCAGGTCGAAGGAGGTGATCCTGCCCCTCTACTCTGCTCTCGTGAGACCTCACCTGGAGTATTGTGTGCAGTTCTGGTGTCCTCAACATAAAAAGGACATGGAACTGTTGGAACAAGTCCAGAGAAGGGCCACGAGGATGATCAGGGGACTGGAGCACCTCCCATGTGAAGACAGGCTGAGGAAGTTGGGGCTGTTCAGCCTGGAGAAGAGAAGGCTGCGTGGAGACCTCATAGCAGTCTTCCAGTATCTGAAGGGGGCCTATGGGGATGCTGGGGAGGGACTCTTCATTAGGGACTGTAGTGATAGGACCAGGGGTAACGGGTTAGAACTTAAACAGAGGAAGTTTAGATTGGATATAAAGAGGAAATTCTTTCCTGTTAGGGTGGTGAGGCACTGGAATGGGTTGCCCAGGGAGGTTGTGAATGCTCCATTCCTGGCAGTGTTCAAGGCCAGGCTGGACAGAGCCTTGGGTGATATGGTTTAGCGTGAGGTGTCCCTTGATCATCTTAAGGTCCTTTCCAACCCTAACTGTTCTATGATTCTGTGATTCTAAGAGAATGCATTTAAAAGCTGAGATGAATATTTATGGCAAAGTCCTTGTGCACTTGCAATTGTACAGTACCAGCTTTAGGAAGTAGGGTTTACACTTTTGCATTGATAAAAGAAAAACTGGCAGTTCTGTTTCTTATAAATACATTTTAAATACTGAGTTCTACTTCCCAGTTATGAGTTTACAGTTATATAGGTCTGACGGTTGCTATTTTCCTGTCATCATAGAAGTTTGGAGTAGAAGGTTTGTAGGAAACTAAATATGGGGCAGGTCTTTGAACTCAGACTTTTTCCACTGCTGCAGTACCTTAAAGGCAAGGTAAAAATAGCTTTGCCCTCTTTATATTGTCCTCTACCTTTTACTTCTCTAGTCCTTGCAAAGCAGTTCGAAGCCTTAGATGCTGCTACTATCTTTATTGAGATATTCTCCTAGCTAGGGTTTTCAGGAAAGTCTAAGTGATGTCCTTGGATCCTTTGAGCCAATAGAAACTCCCATGTGCTTCCTAAAACAAGCCACCTGAAAGGCTGTTTTATAGTACAGAAATGAACCAAAGGAGATGGTATTAAGGCTGTTTGACTCCATCCACTTTGGAGATTGCAGTAGTTAAAAAGTTTGTCAGGAATAGTTTGTTATAGTGACAACATTGCAGAAGAACCTATAGACTTGAACAAAGGTGTGCAGTGGAAAAGATTTTCAGTACAAATAGCTTAAATCCTAAATGAATTTCTAAAGTAAAACACAGTGCCCCATTTTACTGCATAATACATCAATATTGCTATTAACAATCATCCTAAAAATTATGTTATTATACAATTAGATTGCAAAGTTCCTGATTTTAAGACGGTTAATCAGATGAAAGTCAAGGAGGAATGAAATTGTTAGTTTTCTTTCAGCCAGGATGAAATTAAGCAGGTTGAGAGCTGGTTGAAACCATAAGCATAATAAATGTATTCGGTTTATGTGGCAAGGCTTTAGTAGTAGCGGGATTGCAGGGATGGCTGCTGTGAGGAGCTGCTGGAAGCTTCCCAGATGTCCAACAGAGCCCGTGCCAAAAGAAGGGAGGGGAGAGGTGGTGGGGATGGTGTGTTGTTTTTGTTTCGCATTATACCCTACTCTGATTTGATTGCTAATAAATTAGACTGATTTCCTCAAGACGAGGCTGTTTTGCCCGTGACAGTAACTGGTGGATGATCTCTCCCTGTCTATCTCAGCCCATGAGCCTTTTGTTGTATTTTTTTTCCCCTGCCTGGTTGAGGAGGGGAAGTGAGAGTGTCTTTGGTGGGCACTTGGTGTCCAGCCAGGGTCAGTCCACCACAGTGAATTAATGGTTCAGAGCACAACTTCTGATAAAGCAGACTCGGGGGGGGGGGGGGGGGAAGTAAGTTTTCTTTTTACAGTAAAATGAATCAAGTACTGACTGCTTTTAATGGATTTCACCCCTGCTGCCTTGCCCTTACCTGATTTGCTAATTAGATGACATGTCATCAAGAGGCATCAGGCCTGTTGTAAAGGAATCCCTGCAGAGATTGGCTGACTGCCTTAGGCTGGAAGTTTTCAAAGCCGCTAAGGGAGAGTGAAGCAAAAGAAAAAGAATGGAGCTCAGGAAAAATGAATGAGTACAAAAGGAAAATGGATTTTCAACCAGTTCAGGTACTCAGATATGGCTGTAACTGTGGTATTTTATTAACCTTCTTACTATATAGTGAATTTTCTTTCTTCACCCTCTTTAAAGATACCAGTCTGTGTTCGCTAAAGTCAATGAACAAGCTTTTATGGGCCAAATCTGTAAAGTTGTTTTGACAGATAGATCCCTATTGCTGCTAGGCTCCTAGATGGCATAGAAAGTCTCACTAGGTGCTAATCTAAATCCCTAAGCAGTTTTAAAATTCACCACATAATCATTTTCATTAAGTCTATGATTAGATCATCATCGAGGCTGAGGGGAAGAAAAATTTGGATTATTTTAATAAAGCACAGAACATACAGAACTTAGACATTAGGAAAATACAGTGAGAGTGAAAATGAGAAAAGAAAAATCCCTAACAATAATGCACACGTCCTGAGACTCTAAAGCCCCAAGGCGTCGTGGTTCGTAAGTTCAAGTTTGTTTAACTACAGCAGTGAAGAACTGTTTTTAAGTTAACCTGATCCATAGAAATCCAACACCAACTGTGGGTGCCATATGGGCTTCAGTTTGGAGCAGGAACCTGTAGACAAAGCAGTGGGTAGGGAACAACAGAATGCTGAATTCTCCTTGAGCTCTGTGGTTGGGGTGATGATTCCAGGTAGCTTCTTTCTGTACTGACCAAAACTCCTGATGCCGTTGTTAAAGTCAGTGAGAAATTAGTATCTTCACCTGAGATGATGAAGAATTATCATGTGTGGTCAACACAGTCCAGTTATGTGTGTATTCTGTCTCAAGCATTAGACAACACCACAGTCCTAGGTAAGAATGTAGGAACAATGTGAAAATATGGTTTCATCTGACTAATCTTCCAGGCTGCAGAAATGTGTAAATCTCAGAAATCTGGAACTGGAGACAACAGCTTTCTACTTAATGGCTCTGGATGGATGGTTTTCTATTCATGATTTGTTCAATTCCTTTTTGAAACCTGAGTTTTTCTGTGCCTATGGAAATCTCATCCATGGAATCACCACTGGCACTAGCTTTTCCTGTGGTGGTAGGAAAAAGAAGCATGATGCTACAGGCATCATGAGAGTGACCAGGTTAAATAGGAAGGGTCTACATTTGCTTCACAATGGGGTATTCATGTTCTGTGACCTCATAGGAACACTATGCTCACCACAAATTCCTCCTGCCTAAAGGTTTCTATTACTTGGTTGCAGTCTGCACAGCCCTCTGTCCCACAGTATAGTTGAAGACAGGTCAGGATAAAGTCTCTAGCAGGACAATCTTCATGACATCTACTGAAAAAGAGATATTCTGTAGAAGTGCTGACTTGATCACCTCCAGAAAATGAAATTAAAACATTATTGAAACTCACTGGAAGGGAAGATTAAACTTTTTTCTATTGTATTAAACTCCTTGGTCAAAGAAGTGGAAGATTGTATCAGGGGCTAGAGAAGATAATTTTCCTTGAGGTAGTGAGAGAAAAATCATAGTAATTGAAAATTCTTACCCAAGAGAACAAAACTTTTCCTATTAGCAAATCTTTTAGTAAAGCCTTAGAGATTAGAAAACCCAAGTTCAAATACAGAATAAAGATGATTATATGCCCATCTGCACTGTTCTATTGAAACTTTATACTGATACATGAAATCATTGTTTTACTTTTTAATAATGCATTAACATGGCAAGAATTGCAAGCATTGTTTTCTTATGCTCTTCTTCCTGGCTTATTACTTAATGTTGATTATGTTTTCTGTGGGGTGGGAAG
Organism: Pezoporus wallicus; assembly: GCF_028554395.1. Taxonomy (NCBI): domain Eukaryota; kingdom Metazoa; phylum Chordata; class Aves; order Psittaciformes; family Psittacidae; genus Pezoporus; species Pezoporus wallicus. The sequence continues at coordinate 7,814,139 of NW_026642342.1, forward strand.
GAATGCGCATTGGTTTGGCAATCCTGCATTGGCAGCTAAAGAGTGGCTCTCTCATGCTGTTGGTGTCCCTTCAAGTAAACATGCTTGAACCTCTATTGGCCTCCTATTATTGAGGAGAAACTTCTACTTCATCATATACTATTTAAGTTTCTTGGTTCTGCTGATGATATCATGTCAAATAGCATCATTTGAATTGAAAGACTAGTCCTGATCAAGCCAGTTTGTCAGTTGGTTTCAGTTGTTACATTTTGCATTTCCATTATTGATTAGTCTGTGGGCAGAATGAATGCCAGCTCTCCATGAGAACATCTCTTTGTGGGTGTTCTTAGATTTTGTTTGTGGACTCCTTTTCCCCACAATTTAGGAACAAGTATTTATCTTAGCATTAGGGTTTGAACAGTGTCTCAGCAAGTTATTATCTCTCAGCTGAGACATACTAACATATAATGTGTATGTTATTTTAGCCCTTAAACAGTCTGATTCCTTAATCTGCAGACAGTAAGCTGCTATTTGCTGATTGTTCTGTCGCTTTGAATCGTGGCTTAACCCAAAGAAAGGACTTTCACAGATGAGTATTAAACACCAATTTACAGAAGCTTTAGAACCCTAAAGGAAGGAGGAGGAAGTGGGTACCTTGGATTAATATTTGCAGATTTGTCTAGATCTTCACCAACAAACTGTTTTATTGACCTATGAAATGTAGCTTTTTACCTCTTATTTTTTTCCTGGCATGCCTCTATACCAGGAATTACAAGGAAATAATAAAGCTGGCATCTGGGCTTCCTGGGTAATTTGTTTAGATCTAAAACTCTATAGTCCTTTAGGCAAGTTTTGTCCTTTTATGGACCCACAGCAAACTTAAGGCAGCTGCTAAATGCTGAGAGTGTCTGCTGTGTGAATTAAGCAGGGTGGATTAGCTGCACTTTCTTCAGGTAACTACTGACCAATGTTAATGTTGTGAGAAGAAAACCCAAAAGAAATAATGTAATTGTTTAATTTTCAGACAAGAGGTCAGTAGGAAGGAAAACAAGTTATCTTGGTACTTAGTAATAAAGTAAAGGTGTCTGCAAGATTCAGTTTTCCCTCTCAAAATAAGCAGTTCCAAGCAATGCAAGAGTAAATATGAGTGTGAGCTGTGAAAGTGATGAGAGCGCTGTCAAATTAATAAGAATACTTTTTGCCTGTAAATTTGTTTATCTCACGATTTCATTCTTTCACTTACAAATCACAGGATATGTGAAACATACCCTCTTCCTTCAAGCACAAGTAGCTCATCAAATACCATACGTAACGTGCTTATGAGCTGCCTGTGGTGTTTTCTACATCTGAGTCTTAACATAAATGTCAAAAGAAAAAAATGCTTTACACTAGACTTAGGGCTAGAAATATAACAGGCTTTCAGTAGTGTTGTATGACAAGAATTACACCAATATGATGGAAAATTCTCAGTGGAATTTTGCTCAAGAGTATTTCCCTGATGGGAGCATCCTATGGAACCAATTAAGGACAAAACCAAGAGGATTCTATTTAATTTGTTCCAAACAGCTACTGTTGGTACTAAAAAGTGATTGCTCTTTTTGATAGGTTTTTTTTAATCATCCTTCAGAAGATCATGAATAATTATATCTCTGCCAGAAAATCTCAAAGGCTGATTTTAAAAATCCATGCCAGAACTTCCAGGAGAAATTAATTTCTGTAGGTTTGTTCAATAACCATATTCTTTAGGACAGTTACTTATTTCTTTTGTGATGCACTCGAGAATTGAATATTTTCACATAGGCAAACAAAACATTGATGCAAAAGGGTCACATACTTTCAAAATCTTGGTTCCTTGAAAACCCCCCTTTGTGTCTGTACTTGAAAAATGTATTATTTCTGTAAATGGAAAATGTTTGTACTCATCACACTGTATGATATACAACTTGTGTTTTTCTGTCTGTTTGCAGAATTTTGATCTTCCAACTCAACCCTGTGCCTAAGTAACAGAGGTCTGTTGATTAGCCCTGTGATGGAAGTGTTTTCAGGCTAGTTCAAGCCGCACCGCGTTGTACCTTACAAACATAGGGATCTGAGTTCTAAATGGACTTCCACAGGCCATCACATGTGTATAGTAAAACTGTGTTGACTGGCAATGAAGTCACTACTGAGTGGTAGTTAATAGCAGCAACTTGTTCTAAAATAATTTCAGTGGGTAGAGCACAGGCCCAGTAGGATGTATAACTATGGTCAAAAGAGTATTTTGGTTTTAAACTATACAGGATGTCAGATATCCCTGTGCTGTATCTAACCATTTTGAATTCTATGCACTTCATGATACAGAAGTTTTATAGGGCAAAAGGATTAGATTTTTTTTCTGATATTTTATAAGTTCTTATCTATAAATTCAGTAGTGGAAGGAGATGTTTAAGTAGTATAAGCTCCTTGGGGAGGAGAAAGTGAGCTTTCCTGAGGCACTTTATCCTGAAGCGTTAGTTTCTCTTCTACCATCATTTCCTGCATGTTTTCCCCAACTGGTTCTATTCCTTTCCATTCTGTAGAACTGTTAATATTTGCAGCTTATTTCTTTTCTTCTTAAATGTTAAGGATAATTTCCAATTTTTTTTTTTTTGTAAAACCTGTTCTTGAGACAGCCTGATGGGGATAAAATACACTATTAGGGGACTTCTGTCAAGCTTTGCCATAGAGTGACTGGGACCTTGCGCACTCTATATAATTATGTTCTGTTTCAGATTGCTTATTTGGAAATCCTGGTAACTGTGGAGTTAGATTTGGAGGCCTTAGAAAGGACAAGTTGGATGGAAGACTTAGTAGAATGAGGGACTTCTGGAATGAGTAACCTACTATCATTACTAGACTCAGACAATTGAGACTTGAGCTCTACAATGAGCAAAAGAGGTTATGTCTTCTAAAAATATTTATGTAGCCAAGAAGCATGACTGGAGATACAGGTGACATTTGTCTAATAAATGATGAATTCAAGCAAGCGTGATCATAAGAAATGTATGACAAAAGGAAGACAAGATTAGTCTTGGGTGTTAGGATTTGGTACACAGTACAGAAGTTACGTATCTACAGATGAAGTCAGTCTTAGAGCCATTAAAGGCCGGTGATGCCTCTACAGAAACTAAAAAAGTAGGAATGTTTTGAGTATCCCATTAAAGTAGAACATAAACTTTTCCTTGGCTTGCAAAAAAGCAGGCTAGATACAGCCAAAGAAGACTTACTGTTTTTCTCACGTTTGTGAAGCTGAGTAACTGCAAGCAGACTTGGCATTTGAACAGTCTTATGTAACTCCTTAAAAGTCAATTACAACTCCTGTGAATTAGAGTTGGACAAAACGAACACACTTAGTGTCTGGTGCATGCCAGCCCTAATCAGGAAACATTGATCAGGTTTGCGCAGCACACATTACCGCAGTTACACACCTAGTCCTTGTGTCGCTTGCCTCACAGACCCTGCCTTCATATCCTTCTTTAAATCAGCTTCTCCCTCTCTCCACTTCCCCAGTATCTTGCCTTCTTTATACAAGGACGTTTGTCTTTCTGTAAACTGGCACTTTTTCACACCAATACCTCTTTCTTTTTGTGTTCTTATGAGCTTGAAGCCTGGTGATAGAGTTGGAGTGTTCTACTTACCCCACTGGACATGTGAGCTCTGAAATAAATTGCTTCAAGGTTGCTAACTATTCTGTGATAACTTCCGAAGGCTGGCAGCTTGTTAGAGTAGTACTTTGATAGAGATGTTCAAAACTGACTCAGTTTTGAACACCCTTTGAAATAAGGGGGGAGATATGAAGCCAAAACTGAGGCTCACACATTTTAGGGGGTCTTACTCTGAGCATTCTCCCCAAGGTGAGCACAGCCTACTGCTTTCACTTACAGCTAAACTTCCTTTCTAAACTTTTCCTTTGTAGAAAAGCAACCACTATTGAGAACCTGATAAATTGGAGCTGCCCCCATCTGTAATTTGAATCTGTGTCAATTTGTAGCCTTTTTTCATTATGTATTTATTTAAAGGAAAACCAACCCAAAAAGCAGTCTGTGAGGGAATTGTCATTCTACGAGAGCCACCTTATTCTGCAGTGTACGTACAGTGGAAACAAATGTTCCTCTCCAACTTGCTGATACTTCAGGAGTAAAAATAGTTGTTCTGTTTGTCTTTCATCACTTTATTGAGCCAGAGAGTCAGAGCCTGGTTCACTTCGAATTCATGCTTAATGAAGCACAAGTTTTATTAATAGCAGCTATTGAATCTATATAGCATAATAGAAATTTCAGCTTGACACACAGATTCTGACAATGGCTCAAGCAGCAAAGGCTGGCAAAGCCCAGTTGTGATGCACTCCAGAGATTTCAATTCAGTTCCTAATGACACTGCCCATGAATCACTGCCCACAGAAGCAGAAGCCTGTTTCTGCATAAGAAAACCCCTTTGTGGGAGCCAAAGGATGTTTGAACAACAGTATGGGTGAGGCGTAATACACATGCTACAGAATATGGAAGAAAAAATTCTAGTGAATATTGGGGGCAAGCCTACCAGCTCTGAAAGCTAGGAGAGTGTTCTTAATAGTCAGCTCTCCATTTTTTACAATAATTGAGGAGCTTTGTATAGTCCAGAGGGGTTTAGTATTTATTAGTTGGGAAGGTTAATGCAAAAGCATCCAGACAGGGGTAATGAAAAGCCCCCCAAGGACTCCGAGTGGTGATGATCCTCACTTACATTAGGCAGTGTGGAGCGTGAGCTGTGCAAAACACAAGATGAGTGTGTGGAACGCTATATTAAGCTACCCAGCCTGGTTTTATATCTGAACCAGCTCAGTCACAGCAGCCTTGACTAGCCTAAGTTCTGAGCTCTGCAAACCCATCTGCTCTGCTTGCTGGCAGACCAGAGAGTTGGTGCACTTGCATTTATTTGGCAGCACACCTAAGGTGCTAAGCCCTTTCCAATCCAGCTACTTTTGCATCAAGCTATTTTGGGAGCTGCTTCACCTATGGAGACTTTATTCACAGATAAGCTGCTAAGAGATAATCTGAGTTGATGATACTTGTCAAGTCAAAGAGGGTAGTGACTGGTTTACATTCCCGTCTTGTCCTCTGTACAAGATCCAAAGTACTTTACAGAATTAACTAATCAGTATGTAGTAAGTACATCACAGAAACAACACATGTATTGTTTCATCTAGTTACTGATCTTTGCTTGTTAACTAAATAAGAGCCTTAGTTTAAGGCTAGATATTGACTGAGAACTGTGGGAGAAGGAAAGAATAGTATATAAAGAGACAAAAATTCTACTGATGTAGGTAAGCAGAATCTGGTAATCCCACCTAATACAGTGCCTAGTTGCATTCTTCATGTTTTTAGAGTACAGAAGTCCAGTGTCTTTCTTACCCAAGCTGTAAAAAATCAGGAGTAAGTTTAATAGATGAAACCAAAGATCCTAGGGGGAAACAGCATGAGTTCTGTCATTCAGAGGTTCATGAGGGATTGCATAATGTACCTAGATATCTGAGGGGAGGATAGAAAGAAGAGGAAGCTGGATTTTTGCAATAGTGCCCAGTGACAGAACAAGAGACAATGAGCACAAACTGAAACACAGGAGGTTCACCTCTGAACATCAGGAAACACTTCTCTGCTGTGAGGGCCATTGAACACTTGCACAGGCTGCCCAGGGAGGCTGTGGAGTCTGTGTCCTTGGAGATGTTCCTGGGCAGCCTGATCTGGCTGTAGGTGACCCTGCTAGATCTGGGGCTTGGTTAAAGTGATCTCCGGTGGTCTGTTCCAGACTCGACCCTTCTGTGTTGCATTATTAACACCTCCATTTGACAATGCAGTACCAGGTCAGTAGTAAAATGGTTTAGCTTTTAAATTGTAGCCTCTTAACAGAGGCAATAGGTAACAATAATTTTGGTTCTTGAGGAATCTATATATCTCATAAATTTCAAGCACCAGAAGATTCATTGCGATGAATCTCCTCGTGTAGGCTGATGAGGGATTTTTAGACTTCTTTGGGTTGTAAACTATTTTACAGCAGTGACCAAGATGCCCTTATCTCCACGATGCCCTTACCACAACTCAATGTTATTGCAGCTAAAATGTCACCTTTTAGATTTTTTTTTTTTTTTCCTAAAGCAAACTGTTTTTATTTTGGTAAGAAAAATAACTGATGTAAAAAAGCCCCAAACTGTAATGAACATAATACTTTTTCTATGTATAAAAGCAAACTGGTCTCAATTGCCACACGCTCTTCTTTAGTGCTACTGTAGAAACATGTACCAGCCACTTCTTTTGCTCCATGTTACAGATTTGTAATGCAAGTGCAAGTACTACAGTATGCCGAGTATCATTGAACATAATTGCATTCCTTGACTGTGCATATAAGCAAAACCTCTTTACTTGAACATTGCATCTGAGGCTTGCAAGTTTTAGTAATCTCAGAAACGTAGTTGTTCTTTCACTAAATGCTAAAATTCTACAGGTTTTACTTGTATTTCTGTGTACACTCTTTTACAGATGATGTTTTGAAAGCTTATGACAGGAAAACATTTAAAACTCTCTAAATAAGAATACCCAGGATAAATATCTGGTTTTCCTCATCTTTAAGGTCTCTCGTAATTTTCTGTCCAGTACACATCTCTGTCATGTCTCCTTGTAATGCCATTAACTTTACTGGACATGATTTTACACAGTCCTGGGAAATTTGGAAGTAGCTGAGTGTTAACTTTGTTTTACCCAAATCTGTTACGCAGGTTGATTTTTCTCTCTGAGCTTTTGCAGCAGTTTTTCTCATTTGTATATGCTTATAAATCATTTTTTGTTGTTAGTTTGTTTTGGGTTGGTGGTTTTTCTTTTTTTTTTTGTCTGTTTGTTTTTAGCATGTATCTCTGATTGAGGAGTTAGTGGGATGTTCAAGTCCCCCCAAAAAATTTGTTATCTCTAGGAAATTCTCTGCAGGAATTCACTCTCCGATTCCCTTGGGGAGCTTTCCTGAAGACATTTTGTGCAGAAGCAGCCAAGGGGAATTTCAAAACTCTCTATGGCCTTGTTTACTAGCCTGTCCCATTTTGATGAAGAATATCAGACTGTAACTTCTTGCCTGGGGAGAGTGAGGGAAGAGGCAGGAAGACTGAGTAGTGCTGATCTGGTCAGGTAGCATTGTTGAAGCTAGGAGAAAATATTTGGCCGTTGCTTTACTGAGACTATCACAGTTGAATGTATGTGGTGAGAGACACCAAATCTTGAAGACTGCAGATTGTGCTGCTAGTCTACATTGAGTGAATTTGTTGTAATGAAGCCTAAGTAACTGTAAGTCACAACCTCTAGACACTAAGGTTTTTGTTGGGTGCTGTACTTTGCATCATCTGCATGATGACAGGAAGGCAGATATAAATCTGTTGGTCCTAAATCTGTTCTTGCTTACAGTTTTCCACCTTGTATGTAATAGTCTATCAACTGTTTTAATCAGCTACAACTTTAAAAAAAACCTCTAAACCTATGAACCTTGTCTATAGGTGATTCATCTGTATATGTCACATAAAAGCTAAATGCTGGTTTCCGTCACTTACTGTAATTACCTGCTACTATCTTAACTTGCACTTGATCTTGGGACTAGGACCAGCTTCTAGTTTCATGTTTTTGGTGTGGTAGAGAACTGATGTTTAAACATTGTCATAGTACAGGCAGTAACTTGAAAAGGCCATTTGTATAATTTAACTTTTAATTTCCAATTTACCTTCTTAGTTGTATCTTTTGTGTGGAACCAGGGGAAAAAAATGGTGAAAGTTCTGTGCATATGTATTACGAGGTTTTCAGCTTGGTAAATTGGGGAACATTTATCATAATTGATTACTTGAGATATCTGTTTAGGCAAACTAAACCACTGTGATTTGCTGAAGGTTCCTTAAATCCAGACAGGAAGGAAGATTATGGTGGTCCTTAGAGAAACTGCAGAAGGAACAAAGAATTGGAATTACGGATAGAGTGGAACCATAAATAGCTATTATGAAGCAAATTAACTCTGTCCCAGCCCAAACCAGGACACAATATTATGTCTCAATAATTAGCGGACATTGTTTTCTAATATTTGTTCATGAATAGTCACAAAGAGAAGAAAATTATAGGTGGAAAATTTTAGGCTGTTTTTCTAGAGCACCCATAACTCATTTTGTTTCTTTGAATCATTGCAGTTTTATCATGATCAATTAGGTCTAGACTCAGGACTTCTGAAAAACCCATCCTGAATTACTAATAGGCATTGCAGCCCTTTAAATAGATAGAAACAAAATGCAAGGTCAAAACCTGCAGTAACTTGCATGTCTTTTCAGATCATTGCATAGTAGACCTATATTTTGTATTAAGAGAGAGTGCCAGGAGCTTATGTTTTCCCTGGTTGGGACTAACGTGTGATACAATTTTCTTTTTTTAACTAATGACACATGCACAAGTGTAAATCCAGGTTGCATTGAAGGATGAAAGGAGAGGAAAGACAGGCAGGAATTGCTCTGTAAGGAAGGAAGGATAATTAGAATTAAAAACTATATATATATAGAGAGAGAGTTTTATTTTTTTTTTTCCCCTATTAAGGAAACAGAGCCTGGAGCTATACAAACTGATGGTGGGCTCAGCCTTGCTTGGGTGGTGCAGTCAGCACAGCTACTCCTAAGTAATGTTTTGGATCTACAGGAAGTTTTATTATTAAGAAGTGAAAAGGACCATATTTAATCACATTATGCTAATGGAAATAACCTTTTGGGAAAGCAGGAAGGATTATTTAAATACATCTTCTTGGCTATCCTTAGGTAAAGAGAAAGTGGAACTTTGTACTGAAGTAAAGCTTATGTGAATTAGAGTATGAGGGATTAATGGAGCTCTGGCTACTGTAAGACTCATTCCTCCTGTAGACTCTTAACAATGAAAATGATATTGTAGAGCAGTACATGTCAAAAAATATGGGGGAATACTCCTTAAAGTGAAAGAATGAGGCATTTACTCAGTTAACACAATCACAAACCACTTGCAAAATATTAAATCACAGAGCAAATTAGGCTGTGAGTGATGCCTTACAATCTTGGTGGCCCTCCACTCATATTGTCCAATTTCAGTGTAATGTGTTACAGTACAAAATTTTGGATATAGCCTTGCTTGTGCCAGATACAGGGAATAATCACTTCCCTTGACCCATTAGTGCACTCTTATTGATCCAGCCAGTATGAAGTGTTCAGCAACTGCTGACATGGGTGTACCTTGCCTATCTGACCTTCCTTCCCCCAAGTCTTATTCCAAAAAGCTGCTTCCTACCCCTTCTGCCCCTATCCATCACTGTTGCAGTGGGTTTTTCTATCCCAGGTATAGGGCTTCACATTTTGCCATTGCTGAAGTTTTGTCAGCCCATTCCTCCAGCCTGGTGAGGTGCCCCCTGAATGGTAGCTCAGCCCTCCAGTGTATCGGCTGCTCCCTCCATCCCTTTGGTGTCACTCCCCTATGATATGTCTGCAGTGTGAGGCAGACTGACCATGCACCACTCTGCAAGGTTCCTGTGAGTTGTCAAAGGCAGACTAGTAGGTGCTTCAGGCAGAATGGAGTATAAATGAGGTTTATAGGTAAGATTTTTTTGTTTTATTTTTATTTTTTCAAAGCCAGAAAAAACTGGCAACCCCCAGGAGACTAATGTGGCAACTGCATTTAACTTAAATGCTGTAATAGTACAGCTACATTCTTTCTGTAAACTCAAAAACAGAACACAAGCACATGAAGACAAAGTGCAAGTTATTTTATAGGCTATTTAAGGCCAATCTTCAAAAGTGGAAACAATCACTCAGAAGTGTATTTCTCCTCTTATACATAAAATAAATTTTGTTATGCAGCCTGAATAGCTCAAGAATATGCTGAGTGTCATTTATACATATTTCATTTGCTCTGAATGAGTCATTAAATATTTTGACTCGGAAAAAGGTCATGTTTAGTAAGAGATCCTTTAGGCTATAGCACAAAATTATAGTGTTTTGTGGTATTTTACATGAACTTAATCTTCATATTCTCAGACATTTTTGATGAATACCTTAATTGTATAGGCAAAGCTATTTTCAAAGTATATACTGTGCATATTATGTTTACATAACATTTGCAGAAAAGCATTGTGTTGTGGGAGAGTTTTTCAGTTTTAGCAGCCTGATAGGGCCCTTACAGGCTACTTGAAAACAAGAAAATCTTTGTCATTCATTGTTCAGGTATTGTGTAATTTAATCTTGCCGAATATCAAACTCCTCCTGTTTGTATTTGTTAACAAAAATAGTAATTTCTAATCTAGATCTTCTAAAATTGCTGAGAAAGCCATCTTCTAGGTGTGCAATAGGTGAGGCTAATTTTAAGCAGCCTGAATAGCAGACACTTGAAAAGGTCCCTTCCAATTCTGTGTATCTGAATTGTATGGTGCTCAGCTTTCCCAGTGTTGCTTTTGAGGCACACTAGGGCTGGCTCATGAATTCTAATAGATTGCTAAGGCTGCAGTGATGAGCTCCACTGTCTGGATGTGAGATGCAGGGAACGGACTTCTGTTTGAAATTTGTAAACCTGTAACACTGCTCTGTAACTATGGCAAAACAGGAGTGCAAACTGAAACGTTGCCTACAGCACTTGTTCTGTTCAGCACAACCCAACGAAGGCTGGAGATACTGATTTAGGGGTTCACATTAGGCTTTTGCCTTTAATTGCACCTTCTGAAGTTGGACCCTTCTAAAAATTCAAAGGAGTTGAACTGAATCTTAGCTGGTGCTGGGTATGTACCTGAGTGTGGCTAATAAGATACATGTTGAGGATTTATTGTATTTTGACTTGTAAGACACTCCTTTTGTAATTAGTGTAAAATCGTGTTAAAGAACTAGATTGAGTCTAAGGACTAACAAGTAGGGGAGCTCTCTAGACAGAGCAGAAGGCAGAAAGGTGTTTGGTGTATTACTGTATGTGATGAGATAATACTTATCACGTGTAACTGTAATTCATAGGCAGATGACTCAAAATTACATTTCCCTCTTTGTACTATCTCATAATTTATGTGTGATATATATGGTATAATAATTTTTCTCTTTAATCTTTTATCAGACCAAAATGAAGTGTGAAAATAGATGGCTCTTAAATATAAATGCCAAAAAGTCAAAAGACCTGTAGATGTGGAACTTGGAGACATAGTTTAGTGGTGGACGTGGCAGTGCTGGGTTAACGGTTGGACTTGGTGATCTTAAGGGTCTTTTCCAACCTTCATGAGTCTAATGAGTCTAAAGTCTTCCAAAGGTTCCCTTTCCCTTGCTTATCTTTCCATGTTCTTAGCAGAAGGATGAAAAGTTATGTAGATGCTTTAAAACTGTAGTGAGTCTCTGGTATGTTACTGAGACACGGTATGTCCTTCCCTAGGAATCAGCAAAAGAGCTTACAGATACAGACAAAGTATTTAACCTTTACCACCAGAGGTGCTAATGTTTAAGGGTCATTGTTCAGGAAATGAGAACATCCCAATAACTGGTGAAATAAAGATTACAGAACATTACCTTTTATGTGAAATTCTAAAATTATATTTATTGGCCAAATCACAGAAAGTGCCGTAGTGACCACAAAAATGAACCTGGTTTTATACATGTACAGATGTACAGGCCAGATTGTAAAATAACAGATCTACTTCCATTATGCATTTAATCGATCATGTGGCAAACATGGATATTAACAATCTTAAATGACTGTGCAAATCGACATGGCTTATTATGAAATACACCACTATGCCATGGAAGGGGTTTTTTACAGCTTATGCACACTATATGTACTTTTCCGTGTCAAAATTTACTGAGCATTTTCCTAAAGCAAAGGTTGGTTTTGTTTAAAAAAAACCACCCCAAAACAAAACGAAACAAAACAAACAACCCCAAACCCCAGCAGGTTTTATCTGTGTTCGTAAATTACTTTAATTTCATATTTACCTTTTTAATTGCACATGGTCATTTAATTCCTCATTCTGCATAAATTGTAGATTCACACTTTCATAAATGCTTTTAGCATCTCCAATGACATGTCAAGAAGTGGTTTATGACAGATGTAGACATTAAGGTATTTTTAATGACGAGCATCTCTCCTGCTGTGTCTGTTGTTTAGAGACACTAAAGGGGTCACAACCCTTTAATGATAGGTTTATTTGAATCCCATCTGATGTATTTTTTTATCAATGGAAGTGGCCACAACTATACTGAGATTGGACTGCTAGGAAAAAATCCCAAGCTACAAACTCTATGCTACCAACTGCATTTACTGCTTGTCAACAAGAACTAATGCAGCAACATGGAAGTAAATCTGGGAAATAATGAGCTGTGTGTGAAAAGTTCTAGATTTGTGCAGATAGATGAAGTATTATGCTTACTATCAAGCTGTGATGAAATATGAAATAGAATTGTCCAAGTCAAGTAGAGCACACAGCTGTTACATTCAACATGAGATTATTTTTAGCTCTTTAAACTCCTATACTCTCAATAACGTAATTCGTAACTATATGGTTACTTCTAACCAGAAACAACCCCTTTCACCAAACTCCCAGCAATATTCAGGGTGAATGTCTAATTCCTGCTCTGATGTTAATCACAGTTTAAGTCATGTTTTACAGTTCCTTGCTCAGGAATTCCTCTTTTTTTCTCTCCCTTAGTGTTACAACCTCACTCTCCATGGCTTCATCATTTTCCTATCTAGTCTACTAGATTCATGCAGTGGATGGTTTTGGAAAGGTGGGCAAAAGAGAAGTGACAGGAAGCTATAATGACACCATTTTACAGAAAACAGAATGCTATTTCTACTGGCCTTTCTTATACTTTGTATTAGCTAATGCCAAAGCAGTCATCTTCTGTTTGCACATGTGACCTAAAACCAGTGATGACAACTTGTCATTCCCTGCAATATTATTTGGACAGTGCTGTTTGATACCTATTAGAGGCAGAGATGTGCTGAGGGAAGCATATAGCATCCTTAAATCAACGCTGGAAGCCTTACATTGCCTGTTCTCCCTCTTACATCAGTCCTTTTAGATAGAGCAAATGAGGATAGCAGTTTTATTTCACTTGGGTCTTAGCGATGCAGTGGATCTTTGAGCACAAGATTTTTAGTTCTCTTCTGGCTTTCTGGTATAGAAGGCAGGGCTAGAAGGAAATATATCAATTATAAGATCCAAGCTCTACATCCTTTTCTGTTTTGAACAGGGGTTTGCTTGAGGCATGCTTGAAAACTGACCATATAGTCATGGTGTCAGTCAGAGACCACAAATGCATTGCAAATTTGCAGTATTACATTAGACACAGCAGCACTCAGAAAAGTTGGCAGTTCTATTTATTTGCAGTAGTTACCATATGGCTAGAAATCTTGAGTAACTGGTTTAGAAAACAGGTGCATTATACCAATGAGATTTGAGGTGAAACAACATATACTAATCTGTTTTAAAGGAATGTACTGGTAATAGTACTGTTTAGTGTAGGGACATTTAGAAGCATGGGCACATGAATGACAATGTCTGTTTTTAACTTAATTATGGCAATATAAATGTTAACAAATTACTACTTTGTACTTGGTTGGCTCCAAGGTTTATAGGTTGGCTTTGTTAAATTGTACTGACATGAAAGACACTGCCAAATTCATACTATGTATGAGAACTTATCCATAGATTACAGCAACAATTTTTTTTTAAGATCCAAGTTTCAATCAGAATCTATTGTTTAACCTTTGTCGACCTCTGCAGTGACATACACACACCAACACAGAGCATGTTAACAGAGGGAACTGACCATTACTAAATTAAGGAAGCATCAGGTCCTTAGAGTATTAATGACATTGCACAGAAAGGTAAGACTGAAGACAGAAATGTGAGACTGAAGGAATGAATTGTAAGGAGAAGAGATTCATAAATGCTCTAATAAATTACTAACTAGGTTAACTATCTGCAAATATTTGAAGGATATAAATCATGGTTAGAGAAATTATTTAGGGTGGTGCAAAAGATATAACTGGGATAATGAGATAAAAATTACAAAAAGGCTTATTTAAATTCATTTGCAGGAAAATCTTTCAAGTAGACGGCACAATTATCTCCCAGGGGAAGAAGCAGAAGCTTAACCTAAGTAGGTTGAAACACCCCCACCCCTAACACTAGGAAATATATTCTAGGGAACAATTAATTCAGCACTGTTAGCATAATATTTTACCTGTACTACTTTTTATTTGCGTCTTATAATCTTTATTTCTAGGATTTAATGAGTCAAGCAGCAACTACTAAATACACTGAAACTTAGATGAAGCGGATACTAGGAATCCTAACTGTAGTGTGTATTACTATGCAAAGCAAAAATTCTGTCCCTGTTGTGATGATTCTTTGAACAGAACTAACTGCCGCCTGTTAACCACATTTAAATATTTACTCAAGCTTCTGTTGGTGCAGTATTTACAGCAGAATGTAAACCCCCCATCTTTTGAAAGGTAACTCACATTTCTTGGATCAGTTTGTGGAGGAGCTAACAAGGAGCTACATGGTCATCTCGGAATCCTTTAACATCCTGTATTTGTTTTTTTTCCTCACTGATTCAGATAGCTGTCAGTTCTGGACATGAAGATAGCATATTGCCATTTTCTTACTGTTTGACACTCAATCTTTTAATGTCTCTTGTTTCTAGAAGATAAAATTCCAGGGTTTTTTTTCTACATCAGCTGGAAACCTTAACTCTTTTTGTTTTCTGTTCATGCCTTCTTCTATTCTACCTCCCTTTTCACTCTTCCCTAAATAATAGTTCAATATTCTGAAAGAACTGTCTGCACAATATTCTGAAAGAACTGTCAAACCATTCCACATGCCAAAGAGCATTCCTAGTTAAAACAACCATTCACCTTCTCATCTATGGTATATGCACACTAAGCAGACTGTAGACAAGAATGTGTTGCCAGTTTCTGTACTGGTTTGAAACGTCACTGTAGTCTAGGTAGGAAGGTAATGTCTGAACACCCCAAACTGTCTAGATTTATACAAAAAGAACAGGTAGGGCAGCAAAAAGGCCTTTTACTCCCGTGAAACTTTCCATGTTTCTGAAGTTTGAGAATAGAGTATGATTGCAACACCTTTGTCTCCCATTTGAAGACAGCTTCTCTTTGCTTTGGGCAGGCTTTATGCACCTCCTACTGGAAGCTGCACTCTCCCTGTACAGTATATTTAGCTGGGAAAAATAACTCTTCAGCCTTTTTTTTTTTCTCAGCATTGGCATAAATATGGGCAGTACATGGCCCTATAGCCTGAACAGCTGATGAATGCACAATTTTCCTATGATTTAGAGGTGAAAATAGGAAGGAGGGCTTTTTCTGACTGTTGCTTTAAATGTTTGTAATGTTTCAAACTATAGTGTTTCTTCATATGCTGTAACTAATGAAAGAAGAACCCAGAGTTCTTGACAGTGACCATTGTGTAATTCATTTTGGGTGTGTATAGGGTGCTCCACAATGGAGGGCTGTAAGTACAACAGAATTACTGAATCAGAACACCACCAAGCTCTTTGACAGTGCCTTTCATCTACAGGTCTCATAGCACTTTTATGTTGGTGTCATTATTCCTATTTACAAGCAGAGAAATGGGAATTGGAGCTAGCAAGCCACTGACAGTATCTACTCAAAAAGCAGCAAAATTCCTCAAGGGAATTACCAGATCTACCTGATCTGGTAACTACCTTTTAATCACCAACAGTATGACTATACAAAATATCCTGGGTTAATTTCCTGTGTATTAGGCTTCAATAATGTGGGTTAGAATTGGTATCTTAAATCCCTTTGTTAGACAGAGGTTTGTGAAATGAATGTCCTTGCTCCCCTTTCAGTTTTGCTCTGTTCAAGCATTGTGAGTTTTTATTTTACGATCATGTCTTCTTTAGGGGGAAAAGAAAGAAAAACCCAACAAGGAAAACAACCCCCCAGAAACCCCCGTACCAGCCTTGTTCCTTGTTACCTGTACAAAAGTAATGAAATATAATTACCTCGAGAGACACCACTGGAGTAACTTGCTTAATATATTTAACAGAAATGCTTCTTGAGATTGGGTGTGTTAACAGGGTATGTGCTTTACTGTGCTGTAATTTTCGTGCTCATCTTTGAAAAGTGTCTTTATTCTCCACCCTAATTAAACCATCTGGATTCCAGGAGAGCTGAACAAAAAAACCACACAGCCCAGGCTCCAAACAACAAAACACCTTAGTGCTAAAACAAACACTCTGATCATTGATACACTTTTTGTTGATTCATCTCGGACTGTCATCTCCTTCACTGGCTGTCTGAAACATGCAGCATTAAGGGACCTGATACGTTTCAATTTACAATGCTTCCCACACTGCCTGTTATATTTTTTTCTGTTGAAAACAAAACCCAACCAACCAAAACCCAACAACAACATCTGACATAAGGGTACATCAATTGTCCAGGATCTCCGGATGCTGTAGAGGGTGTTTATGCTATATTACAAAGTGTTGCATAGTTTGGATATATTTATGGGAGTGGTGGTGTTTTTAGGCTACACCAGGATCTTTGAGTCTGTCACTTTTATGGCTGCAAATAACATTTTAAATAGTATTAAAGGTATTTGAAATAGTAGTAATAATTATAATTTGTATTAACTAGTATTAAAGTATTAAATTTAGCTGCAAATAACATTTTATTTTTAATTAGTATTAAAAATGTCATGAAACCCTACATGTCTGTTAGTAATTTGAACTGGTGTTAGCCAATGCAGTAAATATTGAGATTGATAACAACTATGCATTTTAAGGTATGCTTGCAAATATGAAATACCTGTGAGGGGGACAAAACTGAAACAGAAACAAGCAATTGAGTACAAAAAGCAACTTTGGCAGTTATATTAATTCAGATAACACAGCTTGATTTTTTTTTTTTTTTTTTTTTGGTAGGTTTTGCAGCTTTTTCCAGCCTTGGATTAGAATTGTAACAATTAAAAAAGATTCACTGATTGATGTAATTTTAGACCTCAGGTGTCACAGATTGCTCATACCAAGTATTATGGGCACCTCTCCATACCCAGGGAAGTGGTGGAGTCACTGTTCCTGGAGGTATTTAAGAGGTGTTGGTGTGGTCACAGGAAACGATTTAGTGGTGGGCATGGCAGTGCTTGGTGTTAACAGTTAGATTTGAGGAATTTTAATGTCTTTTCCAACCTAAATGGTTTTATGTTTTTAAACACTTCTTTTTCAGAGAGGAAAGGAGAGATTTGTGGTTTTTGATTAGGGAAGAAAAAAAGAAAAGATGTGTGTGTCTATGTATTCATGCATATATTTATGTCTTCTAGTTTCTCTTGAAAGTAGCTTACATCAAAACCAGTAATTCATGGAGGGGAGAAAACAGTATTTCTGTGTTATTCTACTCATAGGCTTTTTCTCATGAAGCCATTGCTGTCAACTGCTATACAAAATATTTAAATTCGAAGGTTCATTTTGTGAAGAATTATCTCATTCTCACTAACATTTTGTGAAAAGGGTATTTCTGTTTATTTGAATGAAAAATGCTGCATTATGCACTCCAGTGAGTAATCTAAAATAAGCACAGTGATACATTTTTGTTTGCTCAGTATCTTGTTGCAATCCAAATTTTGGTGATAACACACATGCCTCTATTACTTTGCTTAGGTTTAAAAATGCAGGTTTATTCACAGTAGAGAAAATAGTTTGTTTGCTTCTTGTGTAATGTACCAGCAAGACCTGAATAAATCTGTTGCTTCCAGTAACAAAAGGATAAAAATCTGTTAGATGAAGAAACACACTGACGGGGACATGAACATATGAAAGAATGAAAGGCTGTCAGTATGGTTGTAAATTGCTGTTTTCAAGTTGCCCTAATATTTGCTGTGATGACAGTAATAATAATCATCAGTAAAAAAAAAATCTAAGTACATTTTTTAAATCTGAAACTGACTTTTAAATAACTAGTTTTAAATCTTTTTTTTTCTGAGCAGAAAGCCTTGCTGATATGTGCTGTTAACAAGCATCATGAAGATCCTGCTTCATGCCCCTAACGAAAATCAACGCTAGGAAGTTATTAAAGATACTAAGATGGCAGAAAATGATCTAGCATAAAACTTCTGTTCAAGTTATTTAGCGCTTTAAAATTATTTTTGTATTAAACAGAAATGTTGGCCAATTTTACAAGTTTTACTCTGGCAGATAAATTGTGTTTATGTGGGACTGATTCTGCAAATGTTCTTGTATGTGTAATATATGTGAGAGATCAGAATAAAAATAAAACAGGACTGCTCACATAAGAACACTTCTATAGTGCCAGCATTTAAAATCATGTTGGCACAACAAGAAGTGGGAGAACTCTCATTTAAAAATTAATTTAGGATTCTTTTCATTTACTTTCTACTTACTAAACTCATGATCTAGTTGCTGCCGATCCTTTCCTGCAACTGTCAGATGCAGAAGCTGGAATTAAAAGCACCCTAAACCTACAATATATTGTCTATATTCCAAGATGTGGAGGAGTTGCTAATAATTCAGTACTGAGGGAGGGGAATACCCTTAAGATTGTTCAAGTTACTCTCTGCTATGTTAACTATGACTTACAAGTGCTTGGGAAGGTCCTGTTGTGGCAGGCCTGACTGCTGCTTCCTCTAGGATAGGGGAAGCAGCTAATTTTAAACAGCAAGTTACAAAAGTAAAAGCAAAAATCAGTGAACTTAGAAAGAAAAGGAAGTACTTAAAAATAAAAACAGACAACCCACCAGACAGCATTCACTTCAATGCCATTTGTTTTTTATGCACTGGAGAAGTTATCCTAGCTGTATCATTTGATATGCAGAGCATCTGAAGATACAAAGATAATTAAGGAAAGGGGACAAAACCCACACCACACAGACTTACAAACACATTGTACTAGCTTTGCTTCTATTTTTTTCTATTTTTTTTTATTCCTTTTTAAACAGTGTTTAAGAAAAATATGCTGTGTTACCATAACTAACTAAAATACTCTCTCAACCTCTTAAGATTTTAGGTTTTGTTTTCACTTCTTTCTTTTGGTTCCAGGTAGGTTTTATTTGTTCTTGTTCTACTTTACAAAACTGTTTCTCAACATTAATGGCTTCAGGAAGAAGAAATAAGGGAGAATTATGAGTGCAAAAGAGAGCTGACAGTTGTGTATGCCATGTATGCTGACACTGTCTCTTGTGCCACTTGTAAGTGGGCAAGGGTAAAGAAGAAACAGGACATGATGTGTTACAGAATACAGTCAGATGTGAATTCCGGCTGGCATTCATTAAATCAAAAGGGAATATTTCCCTCATGTAAAATCATTGTTAAAATCCCAACCATACATAGCTATGGAATAATGGGGTCACTGATTTTCCACTACTTCAGTAAGATGCTGCAGCAAGCAAATGACTTTTTACAAGACAGAAAGTTGAAAGCATTGATTTGCTGCCAATTCCTCAATCTGTAACTAATGAGCCCCTCTACAGGTTTTCCAGTAAATCAATACCATTAGAATTTACAGTTTGCATAAGCTCACATTACTCAGTCTGTGGACACAGAATGATTTTGGTCAGTAACCTTCAGCAGCCCCTTCTTGTTGCTGGGTTCTGTTTTTTTGTTGTTTTTTTTTTTTACCCTCTGTAATATGGGTAGGTTGGATAAAATCCCTGTCCTGAGGGTTCTGACAGCATGCCTGAAAAGATTGTCCACTTCTACACAGGTTCACGTGCATCCCTTGTCAAGTCCTAGATATTCCCTTGTAGAAGACAGCTAACATCCAAGAAAGCAGGATGAGATGACAAATGGAATTCAGTCTCTGTCACCTGTAGCACTAAAACTCTCCCCCATTTGAAGGTGGACTGTATTTTACAGAGTGTGAAGTCATGTGGCAACTGTTATTTGGACCCACACACGTAATTCTTCATAACAAGCTGAAATCTCTCCTGTATGGAAAAAAAAATAGGAAAGATAAAAACCTCTATGAATTGAGTGACAGGACTTTTGTCACATATCTGCAGTATAGAAACAGGAACTTGAGAACTACGCTTGCTAAACAGATCAAGTTCTAGATTATTACTGGTGATGCCAGTATGTTTGTACCAGGTTTTCTCCAGGCTTTGTAACAATAGGGTCAGTTCTACCATTACGAATTACTACAAGATCATTTTAGGCAAAACAGTTATAGGCAAGCAGAAGTTCAAATCCTGTCAATTAACAGACTCAGAAAAAACATTGTATTGGGTGTTACAAAAGAGCAACGTGGCTGTAGGGCTGTTAGTACGGGAGTGTTGAATCATCCCACTCCAGCTGCTCTTGCCTGGTGAGCTTCTGTTTATCTCTCTTCTGGACAATCACTTCCTCTTCCTCCTCCTCATCCTCCTCCTCGTCTTCACTTTCATCAGATTCAGCACTGGTTGTGTCTTCCTCTTCATCTTCTATATCTTCTTCATCACTTTCCTCTTCTGTCTGATGAGGCTTTTCATGTTTCTACAGTACAGTTGGAGAAATGAAATAGACACAGTAGAAGAAAATTGCCTTCTTCCTAGCCAGTGGCTGTGAGAATGTGAGCATTTATTCCATGTTTAGAAACACTAATGTGCTGGGAACATCTGCTTTCCATCATTACGTGACTATTAGGCATCAAATATAATAGAATTCAGTAGCAAATACTCAAAAACTACTCTAACAAGAATGGAATGTCAATAAGCAGTATCTTTGTTAGTCAAGCTGCCAAAATGTTTCTTTAAACTACTGATCGTTTTCCCTCTTCTAGTGATTAGTGCTTACATTAAAAAGTTAAAAACTAAGTAATATCATCTTGGGTACCTAAGATGCAAGTATGGATGGAGACAAAGTGGTGTTGTACACGAGAATTCTTCATCATCCTATTTAGTAATTATATATGACAACATGTATTACTTTATCAGTTATATGTTACCACGGTAGTATCATGATATAGTATTATGCCTTGGTTATGTACCTCCATGGGGTTGACAGTAATAGTCAGAGCAGAATCATCCCAATCCATTTCGTTTTCTTTACTTCCTTCATTGTCTGCAGAGCTGTGCTGATGAGCTGTCCGAATTCGATAGACCCCCAAGGTTATGATGAAAATGAGTACGCTCACACAGATTATAATAACGATAGTAGCCACACTTGGAACAACTGGAACAAAAGGTGGAAAACGGAATGTGCTTATATTTGTGGAAGAATTGCCTACAAAGCACTAAATACATTGTCTATTTTCTCCCTTCAGTACCTTTTCCTTTGGATTGAGAATCAGCATAGCCATCTCCTATGTGCCTGGGACTACAGAAAGTGTGGAAAAGTGACACTTAACTACGGCAGAGCATACATGAATGGTGTTTACAGACTATAAATTGTAACTAAAAAGTGAGTATGCCTATCATTTGTTTTTTCAAGCCACTTCATTACAGAAGACAAGTAGTCAATCTGTGCAGAATCAGTTCCAGAACAAGTGGTTTTGCAGTAAGGTTCAGTTATCTCACCTGCATGTTGCCCCATTCTGATTAAAGCTGAGGTGTTAACCTCACTTGTGAGAAAAAGTATATCTCAAAGCTTGTATTTTCAAAGGTTTCAAACACTTCTACTGTGATTTAAATCTCAATGCCCAAGGAATAAAGTAACACACTGCCACTCTATTTGCTTGTGCGAAATAGCTTCCTGGGAGACTTGTGAGGGATTCAAGACATTTTTCCTCATTGTTCTGTCACACTCTGAGAAGTCTCTGTCTCCACCTAATCACAGGAAGAAACTTCACTGACCTATTATAATATTATCAGCTCAAAAATAAGGTTAGTGAGGGAGTGCTGCCATTTTCTATGTAACCTCTGCTACCCAGGTACTGCAGTAGCAGGAGCTATAGTTCTATAAAGAACCACTTTGTAATAGTTTGTTTTGCAAAAATTCAGCTTAATTTTAGGAAAATCTCTGTAGAAGTGTACAGAAAAATACAGTAATTTTCTAAGCCTAACAACTTCATATAACTACTTCTAACTACCTACACTTTACATAAACTTTACTTCTTTATATGTGTATTATTCAGCTAAAAGGATTTCAAAATCCAGCATTTAAACAGATATCTTTGCCCTGGGTTTAACTTCACTGAAAAGGCTTTAGATTTAGGTATATATTTTAACTCTTAAGAGTTTAAAAATTCATTTTAATTTCTCTATTTAGTATATACTAACGCCCACTTCACCTATCTCCTCTCCAGAGAGCAACAGATAGAGCCTGACAGTAGCTAACAGAAGCACTGCAGCGGTTATAGATTTAAAAAAATAATACAAACATTTCTTCCTTTTTCTTGGAAAGAGGTGGGCAGAAATTACTAGGCCATAGAAGTAGAGATGTACAAAGAGAATATGAAAATAAATATTATCCTTTAGATGATTCGCTACTAGAAATGAGACGTTTTCTACCAATGTGGATTAGGGTACATAGCATTTAATGAAGACCGATTTTTAAAGACAAAGTACCTCCTTGGAAATAACAGAATTTAATGGTAGGTGTTTCATACCTGTACAAATATCTCTCTGAGGTTTCACAAGCTGTAATTATGGACTTCACGGCTTTATTTGTGGGTAACACTGACATATCAGAATCACTATAAGCAGTCTCTAAACTCATCACATACCTGAGTTATGAACAGCACTTGTGCTTCCCTCTGGGTGGTGGACAGACTGGAGAAACTGTGGTTGTACTATCATATTGTTTACATGGTCCATGAAATTGGAGTTGGAGCTGTGTAGAATATTAACCTGGCGCAAGAGAAACGTAAGAGATAAGCCATTACTAACAAGCGCTCGATATTCCAAGCCTGCTGGAAAAAAAATATATAAATATATATTTTAATTATGTAATATTTTAATGCATGTAAAATATATTTATATATGTAATATATAGCATATATATATAAAAATATGTAATTATGTTCCTATCTGCTGATGAACCCCATAGTTCAATGTAATATATATTTTTATATATATTTTTCATGTATAAATTACATATTACATATATAACATATTACATCTATACCCATATATGTAATATATAGTATGTATAACACATTTTATGTGTATTAATCTTACAAATCTATATGTATTTCTATATATAGCATATATATCAAATACATATTACATAAACATTTCTATTTCATATAACATATTTATATAAATACATATTTGTATATGTAAATTTATATATAATTGTATATATATGTATGTAAATGTATATATTTATATAAACTTATTTTCTATAAATATGTTTCTATGTGTTTATGTAAGTATATATGTTTAATGTATATATAAAATCATGTATAATTATGTGTGTGTATATAGAACATACTTATATTTAATATTATATATTTAAACATATATATACTTACATATAAATGTATAAATGTATTTATATAGACATGTATTTATAAAAACATATAAATGTGTATATAACATATATATTTAATTGTATTTATTTATATTTTTACATTTAAGCGTATTTATAAAAACATAATTAAATGTAAAAATATAACCATTTAAAAGTATATAAATATTCAATTGTACATATTGATAATTTAATTATATATTTAACTGTATTCATACAAACATATATATTGAAATGTATTTATATATAAATATATTCATGTATATTTAAAAGTATATATAAACCATTTATTTGAATGCATATATTTTTTTAAGCATGTTTATATAAACATGTATATATAATCACATATATATTTAACTATATATATTTAAACACATTTATGTAATGTATTTACATATACATGTATTTTTTAGAAATGTTTGTATTTTGAATTATATTTATATTTAAACATATATATTTATAAAAATGTATTTAAACATATTTACATAAATGTATATATAAAAACATATTTAAACATATATTTAATTGCATATATCTTAACATATATTTATAGAAACGTATACATTTAACCTAATTATATAAATGTATATATAAACATATATTTATATAAACACATATTTATACATAATGTAAGGGTGGTGAGGCACTGGAATGGGTTGCCCAGGGAGGTTGTGAATGCTCCATCCCTGGCAGTGTTCAAGGCCAGGCTGGACAGAGCGTTGCGTGACCATGGTTTAGTGTGAGGTGTCCCTGCCTGTGGCAGGGTGGTTGGAACTAGATGATCTTAAGGTCCTTTCCAACCCTAACTATTCTATAATTCTATATTTATATATTTAATTGCACATATGTCTAAACAGATATATTTATAGAAATGTTTTTATATTAACATTTATATATAGTTATATAACTGTATATATGTAGACATATTGATATATATTTAAACATATTTATATAAACATTTATATAAATGTGTACACATTTATATTTTAATAGCATAGATTTATATATTTAAACATATTTGCATAAATGTATATACTGATATAAATGTATTAGATTTATATAGAAGTATATTTACATTCATAAAAATATATGTAATAAATATATTTATATTTTATACGTATGTAATATATTATTATACGCAATACATATTTTTATCCATATGTAAAAATACATATTACATTGAACTATGGGGTTCATCAGCAGATAGGAATATAATCATATAGACATTAAAGGCCAATTTAACTTTTTAATGCCAGGGAAAAATGCACAGGTTAAAAGGATTTCTCTGATTCACTTGTCTGGGTAAGTAGTGACCTTCCTTCCTCTATACTATTCAGTTTTTAGTTGTTCCTGAAAGATAGTGGGAAATTTGTTGCTTTCAACACTGACAGAGAATTTATGAAACTCACTGAGTTTTAAATCAAAACAGTAAGAGAGAATTAAGAGTTTTTCCTGCATCCCTACTTTCAGTTACTTTCTTTGAGGATCAGTTCTGTGTCCTACCAGTAATTATGTTAGAAACAAACCCCTGAGGTCACTGTCAGGGCTGCAGAATGCTGAGGTGAAAAGAATTTTCAGTACAACATTAACATTTCAAAACTTTGAGCCTATTGCTAATAATGTCCTGCCCTTGCCTGTTGCTACTGGGTACCTGGGTCCCAGGTTGGATAAGCTGGTTCTTCAGAAAGGGTCCATAATTCCTGCTGATGTTCATCAGTAATTCCCAGACCCTAAGCCATTGTGCTGTGCTGGTCACAGGCTCAGCACACGTATGCTCAAAAGTGCCATCTATTCCTGTGGTAACTGACCATGTCCAGGTGCTGATCTAATGCTTTTGTCACCTGTATACTGACTTCCTTCCTCAGAAAAAATGGAAATAATGTAAATTATCAGGAGTGATCTTCATCTGATGAATTGTAAAACTTACTGTAAGGGGGTAGTGCTTGAAAAAACTGAAAAGGTGAATGCTGCAGGAAACAAAATCATGTCATGGTAATTGAAGGATTAGTAATCTAAGGAAAATAATGAGGCTGTAATGATTCACTTTCAAGCAGGTGTATAAATCTTCACAAAGACCTGTAGGAGATTTTATGTCATGGACAAACAATGATGACCTTAGTTTCCATTCTGTTTGAGCAGGCTCAGAACTCCACTAAATGCAGAGAATAAGAGAAGGGTCATCTTACAGCATAGAGACCCCCACACTGAGAAATGCCCACAGGGGATGTCACCTTCCTCTTTGAATGGAACTTGGAATTTTTCCTCTATTTGATTACAGTTACACAGAGCATGTCTATAATTTTATAGACTTTAAAGAAAACTCCACGTTGCTGAAAATAAGGCTAGAGCTCAGCCTCTGTGCTGGAAAAGAAGACTTGACTAAATGATTGCTTACCTCCAAGTTAAATTCATTGCTAGTGTAACGTCCATTCAGCTCTGAGCACTTAACTCTGAACTTTCTGTCAAAGGTGGCAGAAGTGTCCCAGTTACGATAGCGAACCTGCCGAAGAACCTGTTCATAGTTGTTCATACTGTCCACACCTGAAATGGAGATGAAGCAGTAATCATCTCATGGAGATGCTATGTGCAGTACAGGAGAAATAATATGTTCCCAGAAAGTACAAAATACGGCAGAATGATCTGAAGATGGTAGTGCCTCAGATACTCCCTGATGGAGCCTCTGGCTCATACCAAATTATGTGAACATAGTTTTAGGAAACTACTGTAGAGCTGTAATGGAGATCAATAAATACAACAGCAAAGATTTAGAATAAATGGTTTAGTAATTGCAAAAAATGGCCAATGAGTTACCAGCACTGTGTGAGGAATACCCTCATTCCCAGTTCATCTCTGGTGGTCTCTAAGAACCCCTACATTTAGAGAAAGCAGTGTTGCTATTTTCCTTATCTGGGAAATAGCAGGGAGGACGCCAAGATCAAGACAAAGCTATGGTGCATTCCAAAGGATAAATAGCACACGCAGAGACGAAAAAGTAACTATGTTTTTTTAGACATGGTCTCTCGTGGAAGATTTTTATGGCTAGTACATCACAGATTTTTGTCTAATTTCTTCCACATTAGTCCTTTCTATTTCAATACTGTAGGGAAGAAATAAGGGAAAGCAAAGTCCATTAACATACCATAGACTGAATATCCTGCTGTGGAATTTGTGGCATCTAGATGTTTTCCTTGGAGCGCCACATGATCTAGTTCTAAGCACTCTTGTTCAGGATCTAGTTCTGTGCCAATCACCAGAACATCACAGAAATCCAAGTTGTGCAGCATCTCCTCTAATACCACTGGCTTATTGGCTGTGAGCAAATGGCATATAACATGAAAAAAGAAGAAATAAACTAAGATAAATGATCACAGAAGAGCTCAGTTATTTTATGTGCTTTGCATCAGGGCTTTGCATCATTTTTTAAAAGATGGTTGAATTGTTTTTTGCCAACATTAAATACAGCAGCACACTTGAAGCAAATCAAAAGAGGTGTCTTGCCTGTTCAGGTGCTACAGTGATGAAGACCTACAAATGCCTAGTGAGGATGGATACAGAAAATATATTGCTCTGTAATAAAAGTCATTCAAGAAGAGTCCTGGAAATAGAAACTTGAAATTTGATGCTGCAAATAAATCCATGTAAACAGGTCTGATTTTCAGTACTGTTCTGATAGCAGATTGGTATCACACATTCTCAAGGGAAACCAAACTGGAAAATGAATGTTAAATATATCTCTGCTTGGATGATTTTCTCAGTTACTCTATGGCCCATAAAGGCCTTGCATTACAAAGAACATGGCCATCTATCCAAGAACGTGGTATTATCTTAAATATGTGACTTGGAGAAATTGAGTTGTAAACTGACTATACTTCAGTAGGTATGATTAGGAAAAAAACTTGCTGGAAAAAGAGTAGCATATCAATTTACTATTTAAATTCTCCAATTGGCTCAGCACAGAGGGTCGGGCAAGACTGCTTTACCAGCTCCCTGAGGGTACTGTAGACACAGAGACTGCAGTCTTGGAATTAGTGCTTGTTCTGTGGATTTCATTTTAGAGGGTGTATGGGGGAACGCAGGCATGGACATAAAAGACTTATGCCTTAAATTCCAAACTCCTGGTACAGTGAATTTTGGGTATCGGAACTCCAGGTACAGCTCTAACTTAGGAAAAACACAGACTCAAATTTGTCAGATAATATCTGGGATGAGAGAAATAATGATTGAAGCTTTTTATGCAGGAATTGAGACTTAGAATTTAATAATCTTTTGCAAAACACTTATCCCCAAAGCCAATTATTATCTATCCATTTTAACCAATTATTATTTATCCATTTTAACTCCCAGTGGAAATAAACAAGAGATGGCACATTTGTAGGTGCCTGACTTTCGAGAATTAAGCAGTAGTTTAAGAAAGGCTGTTACGTTCCCTTCCAAGGTGAGACTAAGGCTTTTTATGTTATAAACAGTAATTACATCAATAATTGTATAGGAAAAAATTGGGGAAGATGGAATTTATGAACTGAACTGGAGGGCAGTAGTTCCTAATTCACTGAACAGTTTTGAAGATGTCATAACATTTAGGGACACAGAGCATCATAGATCCATTGTGTCTTAAGCGATTGATAATGGTCCCTCTTTTCTAGGCAAGAATTCAATTTTCTTTATATACTGCAATTGTACGCAGTTGGTATTAGGATATGATGTGCTTTCAGCCTTCAGAGGACAGATGCAGTTTCAGGGAAGTGATGTGCAGCGCTATTACAGAGCACAGCTCCATAGAATTCATGCCCCTACACTTGCGTATCATTAGGGGATTTAGCTTTTCAAAATATATACACCTAGTTGCTGCTTATTCTAGTCCAGGAAATACTGTTTAGGATGATTCCTCAGATGACTAAGCTTTTAATTTACTTTGCAGACAAACATCCAATTAGAGACAATTATAGACCATTCTGTGATCTGTGATTTTATAGCTTACTTTTGAACATTTACCTAGTGTTGAACAATAACATACACAGCTCTCAGCATTAGAATAACCTGTCATCATTGAAAAAAATTCTTTGCAGATTATTATGTAATAATATTACTGCATTAAATATGTGGTAAACTGAGGCACAAGATTTCTCAATTTTCACCAACCTGTCAATAGCAGAGCTGGGAACATAAGAACAGACTAAACTTGCAACTATTTGTCAACTACTGCTTTCTACTTTATCAGTACAGTTAACAAAATTCTGTAACAAATGAATTCTAATGAAAAGGTGTTAGTCAAAGGAACACGTGAAGAAGAGTGAAAAGGAATTATTTGGAAGTAGGCAGGACACTAAATGGAAAAGCGGGGTTTTTGGAAGCACATACTGATCCATCCCTATTTAATACTCTTAAATTTACACTATTTAACAGTGTGTTTAATTGAATGTCTTCAGTCCAGCATTACTGTGGCCTATCATTGCCTAAATGAATCTGGATGAAATGACTTAATTGTCTGCACTATCCTTTAAAAAACATAATAGTTTGGAACTAGATGATCTTTCCAAACCTAACAACAAACAAATACATATTTAAAAGAAATCTACAAACCTCTGTCATGTTCATCCACTGGATGCTCCATTTTAGTGACTGTGCTGACAATTCTGATGTCAGGTAACAAAGTAACACCTCTTTCACTTTCAAATTGTGCAGCTGGTCTAGCAAAGTGGTCCGTCCCACTTACTGTAATCTTGGGCTCATTGGCCTGAAACACCATTACATAGGCATCTATATCTGGGATACTAATGCAGACATCTTCACCAAAACATCTGAAAGAATATGTTATTTGTTAACTGCATGTAATACACTGCACATCAGAGGTGTGTGGCACTTGCATAGCCCAAAACCCACCTGATGGCTCTCTTCATTTTGTAGTGACTCAGATTAGCCTAGCCCATACTTTGACACATGCATCTGTACCACCATGTACATGGGCCAGCAGTGACGGTAACAGCTCTGTTCCTCTCATCCCCTCCCACATTCACAATTACTGAAATTACATAGGGACAGTAACAGATTCATGACAAGCTCACAGAATAATGTTCTGATGTTTAACTGACATTTAACAAAGTAGTGGATGCTTAAAAAAAGATAAATCAGATGCTAACAACTACCTTCAGCAAACCTAACATCAAATTCTCCAAGAAGTACCTAATGTTGTCATGTGTGAATAAAAGGGCTCAAATACCCATTTAAAATGGTCTCATCATGAACTCATTCTGACCCCCCCCCCCCCCCCCCCCCTTATTTACTGAGGACAAAAGGGGCCGATTTTAAAGGGGCATTTTAATCTGAATCAGCACTGTGCTTTGGAATTGAATCTGCTGACAAACTCTACCTTTGATCTTGGCACAAGGCTTGGGCCAGCCTTGGAAACGGGACTGCTTCCAATGAAACTGCATCAGAAGATGGTCCCCAAACAGCATGATCAGCCCACAGAACTAGACTAAACCTTGTATTAGTAACAACTGTACATGCATTAGGTAAGGGCTTGTAGAACTGATGTTTATTTCCACTCTAAAGATTTGCTTTCATTGCACTGTGGAACTTGCTATAAGGGATGTACCCAGGGGAGCTCAGGAGTGACAGATGGCTCTGATTATGTAGAAGAGTAGACACTATTGTGCAGGTTCTACCACTACTCTTTGCATGAAAATGACAGGACACAGATTTAACACCCAGTAATTCAGTGACTACAGCCATTAAAGAACACAGACAAAATCTATTTCAAACATAGCTACAAATACTATTCTTGTAGATATGTCATCTGTTACATATAATAGACCTGCTTTAAAAAGTCAAAGCTTTAATTCTCAGAAGAAACTGTAACTTTTAAAAATGAACTGTAAAATAAGAATGCGATAAATGCAAGCACTGTTCAGTCCAGACTGCATGCTCCAAACTGTAAACAGAATGCAAGAACATGACATAGAAAAGTCTTAAAAGGACAACATAAAAAGAAAACCACAATGTAAATCAGCATGAAAGTAAATCAGATTAATCCTTTATGCCCAATAACACAGAAGTATGATTCAGCCATGTAAATTAGCAATAATTCTTCTTTTGATCACATGTCCTCCCCCCAAAAAGTAATTAATTAAAAATATTCCCAATCTTATCAGTTCAGATGAAGATAACTTACTGGACTTTGGATGAGATTTTGAGACGTCGTACGCCTGCAGTAGGAAACTGTCTAGAGTTGATGTATGAGACCTTTCGGAGAGCTTGATTTATATTCTCAATGTCATCTCCTTCCACGACAAGGACTGACTGGGAAGGGTTGAAGTGATACTAGGGGAAATGCACATTATTAGTATAAGGAACCACATACATAGTATAAAAAAAGATACTTTTAAGGAATGATGCACATGAAATCTAATGATTTAAGATAAAGAAATTATTAGTAGCTTTTGTTGGCTGAATCCACGTTGTTCCCTAAAACATGCACTTGTATCAGTCATCTATTTCATATCTGAATAACTTCTGTTATAATTAATTTTATAGTAAACTAATCCCAGTTTGCTGTGCTTCACCCAGCCTTATCAAAGATACTATTTCTGCAGGTGTGGAGCTTGAAATCTTAACTGTCACTATTATTATTACTATGTTAATGTTTTTAGATTAAACATATCTCACATAAAAAAAATACTGGCTTAAACCAGAGCAGAATGCATAAGGATACTCTTCCTGCTTTCCGTGTGTTTTTTTTTACCCTGGGCTATCGTTCAGAGATATATTTCATCATGAACTAACAAAACAGTAATAACATTTGCCTCCTACATCTTCATTAGTCAGACAAAATAAAGGGGATTCTCCTTTCTCTGTCTCATGATCAAGAAAGGTGACATCATTTAAAATGGAGGTGCTACTGACAAGAACCTTTGCTACTATATTAATAGAGCAAAAGATTGATTTTATCTTCATCCTAATTAATCTTAATTCCAGTTTTGGTCTGTTAATTGGGTCAGGAAACCATCTGCATTGCAGAGAAAACCGGATTAACCCCCTGATTTTGTACCTCACTTTCATCACCACAAAACACAAAAAGAAATGCACCTTTCTCTCATATGCAGTCCCTCTTTCTAAAGCTGGATACTGATTAGCCGAACATGTTCTATTATATACAGGCAATGGCTGTCTACGCTTCTTACAATGAGAAAGGTTAAAAAGCAAAAAGATTGTGAAGAACAGAATGAAGCAGAGGGTCTCTGTCAAACATAACACAGAGGGCTAGATTTAAAGCTTGTGCAGGAAGGTCGTAACACACAGAAGGATATTTTTTAACAAAGAGGAGGACTAACATGAGTCGTGGTCTGCATACCTTTCCTTTCTGTAAGCTAGAAGTAGTCGAGAATAAAATCAGTGAAACGAGACTCTAGCTAGCTAGTTAACTTAATAGCTCAGCTGCCACAACAGCTGGGATGCTGCCAAAGAGACCTGAGAAAGCCCCAGTCTGAGCCATTTTTGTCTTTCTCATTAAAAAAGGCTAAAAATAGCAACAGTTTAGACTTGTGTTTCTGAGAGCTGTTATAGAAATCTGAAAATCAGATTACAAACGAAAAAAATTCCAACACTACTGTGCCAGAAACTGTATTACAGCTGCATTGCTCGCTCTTAGGTGCTGGAGGGTGAAGCTTCATGCGTCCAAAATGCCCAGCACAAACACCTTCCAACATCGGTTTGCCAACACTGAATCTGCAAAACACCATGTACACAGCCATGCAGACCACCACCTGTGCAACTGTCACATGTGCTTGTCTGAGATCAGCTATGTTATTTTTGACACCAGAAATCCCTTCTCTATTAATCCTCTTTTAAGGTCAGGTGCCAACAGTTCTGCTTTCATCTAAGCCAATTAGCCCCAATAAGAAACCCACACAATCTGTCTCTGGCTGCTCCTTTCATTTCTGCTTCCTGCTGTTGCACTGACTGTTCAGCTTGCTAAGAAAGTAAAAATGAAAACAGTAACTTAAAAAAACACCCTACTATGCCTCATTTGTAATTTGGAAAATGAGAATCATTTGAAGTTAGGTGAAAGGCACAAAACAATTCAGCACCTTCGTTTTCCCCATTGTTCCACTAGTGCAGGAAGGAAGCCAATCAGCCATGCTGGAGCTGTGGGTGTATGTAAAATCCCACCAAACGACTTACTGGTGGGCATATACACTTGCATTCCAGAAAAGTCTACCTGCTTTTTGCATTCACTGGCATATAAAGAGCTTTTACTCATAAGTAAATGTGCCATTTTGCTGGGGGAGGCAACCATGTGAAATTTGTAATTACGTGCTTGGTAGGATGAAGTAAAAGAAAAATTCTTTGTGGCGTTTTGCTCCTCCTTAACTTCGCACATTCAGTTTTCGTTTTTACCCTTGTTTTCAGAAAACAGACTGGTTATAGTACACCATTGCAACTTATCACCTAGACAGACACTGAGTGTATTTCAGGTCAGACTCCTGTCTTGTACAATTGAAAGGTTTAGCTAATAAAATATAATAACCTGGCACTTCCACTGCGTGCTCTAGATCAAGCACCCTCCTTTCCACCATCCCTTTCATGGGATGCAAAGTCTGCAGCTGGAGCATCTTCCCAGTTTGAATTTGAAGCTCAGTTCCTTTGGAAGGTGGTATTACCATTTGTGTGCTCGGAAAGAGCTTAAAGCATCAGGCAGCAGGACGCCTGTCATCTAATAATGGTTATCAGTAAAGGGAAACCACCAGTACATCTGAGGTAAGCACTGCAGAAGTTACAGTCAAGATCCTACACATGTATCCAAAAGAACCAAATTTGTCTTAATGAATGCAAAAGAATCTGGCCACTATGACAACTGAAAGAGGATTTCCTTCTGCCTGTTGTTCTCCAATCTTAGAAAAAGTGCTACAATATCAATAGTTATATGCATAATGAAGATAGAATTCTTGGAACACACTTTGTGTTTCTCAATACTATTGCACTGGGACTTCTTTCAGAGTTGCCTCTCGATGAAAGATGTTCCACTTATGTTTTCCATTGCTTTAAAGCTAATTAAGATAAAAAAAAAATCAGGAATTCTTTGGAATTATGTTTATTTCTGAATAACTACCAAAATAAGCATGAGAACACAACCCGGCAATTCTTGCAAACTCTGAAATATCAGCAGTGCCTTACTTTCTAAGCATCTAGCTTTGCAATAATGGAAACATTTTTCTTTGCTGTGTCACAGCTCTTCTACTGTTATGCTTTTTTCTTTGCATGACTTTATGGGAAATTATATTGCTTCTGAGGGCACATTTGTACTGTGTATACTCTACCTTGGGCTCTCCACTTCATAAATCAGCCCTACATTTTTATCTAAGATGATGTCAGTTCATCACTCACCTTTATTCCTTGTCCAAGACTCTCAAGAGAGTTAATATCCAGACCTTCCTTGCAGGCCTGCAAACAGGAAATCACTTTCTGACTCTCAATTTTTCCTGGCCGGATAGTGAGACTGGCAAGGCTGCCATGGAAATACTGAGCAAATCTTGGCTTCGTGACTTCACCTCCTTCAAGAAAGAGAATAAAAAATGTTTAGTGATACCAGTACACAAACCACCATCTAAAAACTCACTTTATGTTTCAGCACATCTAAACAATTTATATCCATTTTAGCCAAGTATATTTGAGATCCCATTTACTGTGGTAAGTGGAATTGCTTTCGGGGTTGTTAGGTGGTACCTAGTAGCAGCCTGTCTTTAAGATCCTTGTCACTGTTTCTCCAGTATTGCATTCAGGCATATATATTGCTATGATAACATACTCTGAGATGAAACACACGCTCTACAAATGGTTCTCTAAGGACATCGTGTAAATTCACAGCAGTGAATGCAGGCCAATGCACAGCACTATGCTAAATGCCTTATAACACTTCCCTTACCCCATAGCAGCTAATTTGGTGGCAGATCAGGTCTCCTCACTGTATGTTGCGTTAGACCTCTAGCTACGCTCTATTCAGTTTCATTCTAGGCAGCTTCAAAGGAAGAGTGATCTTTAGAAGTTGTCAATAAAATGTGATTACATCCTGCCTGCACCAGTGATCACAGCATCTCAATTACTCGTGGGATATTTAGTAATTTAGTCATCCTCCTCTAGAATTTTTAGAGCTTGTCTTTCCTCCATGTGTTAGCTATAGCAGTGCGTGTGAATTACTGCCCACCTTGAGCCTGAGAGAACTGAGAGCCATGCAAGAGTGAAGCCAGGCAGAGTAACTGGATTAGCAGTTGATAAGCTGTTGATAAACTATTGTAATTCACAGATAACTCACCTCTATTGTGTCTGTAGATTTAGTGTCAAACAACCTATTTCTGCCAGGCGAGCTAGCTCAAGCTTGAACTTTAAGATTTGTATGTCGTGGACTGGGGTTAGGATAGGGATGAAGTGACAAGTTTTCTTGAGGCTGATGGTGCTACCTTAAAGCCTGGAAAACATCACTTCCAGCAGCATAAGCAGTGTTAAGAAAACTCAAGTTACTTTACATAGTGAAGGAAATGCACAGTGGTGTAGTGAGAGAATGTGTCTAAGCATGCTATTTCTTCATAGAAGTAGACAGGCTTTGTTCTTTTTTGTTAACCTTGCAGCACAAACTGCCTTTCTGCTTACCCCAAAGAAAGATCCTCAAGGAGAATTATTCTTCTCCGCTCTCTCATTCATCTGTCCATTCTACAGAAAACTTCCTCTGGGTAGATTTTGGTTTTGAGGTTTCATATAAACTTTCATGTATGCAACAGCTAAAGTGCAGGATTAGTTTTTGGCCTCTATGATACTTACCAAGACAATCATTTGGCAAATAGTGCATAACAGGGACATTGGCTTTTTAGCATAAATGTTGTTATATTTCATAGAATCATAAATTCATGGAATAGTTTGGGTTGGAAAAGACCTTAAAGCTTGTCTAGTTCCAACCCCCTCCTATGGACAGGGACACTTTCAACTAGACCAGGTTGTTCCAAGCCCCTTCCAATTTAGCCTTGAACACTGCCAAGGATGGGACGTTAATCTGTTTACATGGCGTTTCAAGGTACGCGTTGCCACTACACCAGAAACAATGTTATCTGCACAGAAGAAAGTAAGCCAAATTAAGGAAAGAAAAAAAAAAAGGCAGAAAACCTCTCCCTAAAATGGAGACAAGGGAAGAAAAGCAGGTAAGAGCTTACAGAAGAAGAAGGGCATCACATTGTGCTTTGAAGCTTCAGAATCTCATATCCCTAACAGAATTCTGAAGACAGCAAGTTCCAAGGCTAAAACACTAACACTAATCATGGAGCTTTCAAATTTAGAAACCAACATTAAGCCTGCCTGTAGATGTTAATATTTCTGATGCAAAATAAGCAGTCTCAGATAAGCTAATGTATTTAAATCTTAAACTAGCTCACTAAAATGCATAAAGGACTAGGCAAGAAGCTAGAACAAAGAATTCAATATTCCTCGCAGAAACAAGCAGGATAAAGTAGTTGAAGTAAAGCTATAGAGCAACATGACTGGTGCTTACACCCATGAATAGGAACTTCAGGTTTGGATTTTGTTTGTTTTTATCTTTGTTTGTTCATACAATTACATTGCTAGGTCATTTACAATGATACAACTGCCCATAACCCATATCAAATATACAGAGTATTCACTGTGCCCAAGCACCACTTTAAAGAGAGGCTGGTGTACAAGGAGGCGTTAACTACATTGGAGTTGTGTAGTTCTTGTTTAAAGTGGACTATGAAGGAGGTGATGTAATCTATGCTCTGGAGAGGCTATAAACTGGTGTGTGAAAAAAGTGAGTATTTCAAGAAAATGTGAGTGAAAAATAGCTGGGACTAGCTGGTCTGATTCTGCACCAGCAGAGAAAATCTGCAGTACTATGCCTATGGTTACAACAGGGTGATTCAGGCTGGGACAACTGCACTACAACAAACAAAAGCTTAGCCTGAAGGGACACTGGGGGATGACACAGTCTGTCCCCAAGCCCCAAGACAACAAGAGCTTTACTTAATTCTTGAGAATTGCCTGAGCAATTCTCTCTGGAGAGAGGTTGCCCAAGTAATCCACTCCCATGACCACTGATCCTTAAAGTTGTAAGTTTATTACTATTAGGGAACATGATCTATCAAAATGTGGCTATGTATCCTCTTTCCCTTTGCCAAGCTAAACAAGGCCTTTTAATCTTTACATCTTCTACCTAACACTACAGACTGTGATCATCTCTCTTGCTTTTCTTGGAACTCCTGCTAATATCTGAAGTACTAACCATAACCTAGAGTTCTTCTCAACATGATATGAGTTTATATGGATATGCCTGTTAATCCAGTGTGAATACTAGCTTTTTCCACATGAAAAAACATGAGCACTTAAAAAGGGAAAACTATCTCACACTTTATTGTAAAAAACAGACTGCTAAATAAGCTTTCCATAAGCACCTTTTACCAGAGTTAAAGACAAAATTATATACCTGCCAATTTTATTCTTGAAGGTGAACTTAAGTCATTATATCTGACTCTTATCACAGCTGCTCTTAACTGCAGCATGTTGACATTTTGATAGTCTTCTACGTCAGCATTTCAGAATCTTCTCAGCTGGGTGAGGTATGTTACCTTGCTGAAGTGCTGAACTGCCAGTTACTATTACACTGCAGATGGACAAACCAGTGCAATAAAATTGGGAAGCAAAACCCTAAGTCTCACTAGAATTTAAGGAATGACCTAAAGCCAATCTGCTACAACCCTGTATTCAAGGATTATCAAAGGGATTACTGGGAATATAGTTTTTCAGTCTCAACAAATATTAGAATTAAAACCTGTCAGAATAACTTGAAAATCCTCAGGAATTATCTGTTTTACTCCTCTCTGTAGCAGTATTTTATTGATGTTTGATTCTAGTGTATTAGTATGTTTGAATGCTCTTTTTCCTTCTGCTTCTGCAGTCTAATATTCTTCAAGTATTTGACCTCAGCTTCTCAGTGGGTGCAAATTTTGTCCAGGATGGCCAATCTCCAAGTCCTAGTCACTCTAAAATTCTTCACTCTTAAGATTAGATGACTATAAATATGTTTAATCCAGCATGAATACTGTAGTTCTGTAGCACATTAAAGCACAGCGCATAACTGTAGCTAATCACAGTATGCCAGAGATTGGAAGGGACCTCAAAAGATCATCTAGTCCAATCCCCCTGCCGGAGCAGGAACACCTAGATAATGTTACACAGGAATGTGTCCAGGCGGGTTTTGAATGTCTCCAGGGAAGGAGACTCCACAACCTCCCTGGGCAGTCTGTTCCAGTGTTCCGTCACCCTCACTGAGAAGAAGAAGTTTCTTCTCAAGTTTAAGTGGAACCTCTTGTGTTCCAGTTTGTACCCATTACCCCTTGTCCTATCATTGTTTGCCACTGAGTAGAGCCTGGCTCCATCCTCGTGACACTCCCCCTTTATATATTTATAGACACTTATAAGGTCACCCCTCAGTCTCCTCCAAACTATAGAGACCCAGCTCCCTCAGTCTTTCCTCATAATGGAGATGCTCCACTCCCTTAATCATCTTAGTTGCCCTGCGCTGGACTCTCTCCAGCAGGTCACTGTCCTTCTTGAACTGAGGGAATGCTGATAATATATAATATATATATAATATATATATTTTATATATATAATATATAATATAATGCTGATAGTAAAGTTTTAATAGAGGATTATCCAAATTCTTCTAAATTCTGATCTTTGATTTGATTACCACTGAATTTTACAGTTGCATTGTTTTGACTTCAGAGACACCCAATGCTGTTTGCATTCACTTACCCATCTCCAAAGAACAGTCATGCCTTTCTGTCAAACCAACTGACCTCACTGAGCTCCCAGATCTTTTTTTGCCTTTTGCTCTACCCTAGTAATGATCAAGTAATTATCAGGGCAGTCTGAGCACAAGGAGGTTTTCACAGGAAATGATGAATCAAGAAGATTTCCAACCGATATGTGATCCTTTTAAGACATGATAGACTCTGATTATACTGAGCCAGATAATTAAGGAATGATTGATTATTCAGGATCCCAGC
Source organism: Pezoporus wallicus (assembly GCF_028554395.1). Classification (NCBI taxonomy): domain Eukaryota; kingdom Metazoa; phylum Chordata; class Aves; order Psittaciformes; family Psittacidae; genus Pezoporus; species Pezoporus wallicus. The sequence goes on from NW_026642342.1 coordinate 7,852,626, forward strand.
ATAAAGACCAAAGTGAATCTCAAAGCAACTGCAAGACATTCTCTAAGCTTTGAAGTCCTCGGGTCCAAACCTCCAAATTTATCCACTTTTTACTATGGCATCTGAGGGATCTGGGTTTAATTCCTTGACAAGTAGACTGGCTGTTAACCAGGCTAACACAGATTTCAGGAGTAGTACCAATTAGCATATTGAAATCCACTACATCTTGTATTTAATGAGGAGGGAAAACACTGCTGTACTAACACAAGCATCAGTATACAGATAGTCACATTGTATTGAAATCTACCTAGGTGGTTTTGCATTAATTTGCTTGCATCTACTGAGGCCTCAGGTTGGTGTCAGTTATGTCAGCCCCCAAGGCGTGACCCACTGGTGTTAGAATGCACAGTAGAGGGTAATCTTTATCTGATGGATATCTTAATTTCTAGATGAAGTCCAACACTGAGTGATACAGACTGCTGTTGCTGCTACACTACCCACAGTGTATTTGCCCCTCAGTGATCTGGTCCCTCTCTGACTCTTAACAATTCTCCTTGCCTTGAATAGCTATAGTCAGTTCTGACTGCAACTTTGTGCTTGATATGTCAGCAGGGTGTTGATGTATGAGGTTAACAAGGGCATTCTACAAGAAGGACTCTATAAAAAAACTGATCTCCAACCAAGGTTAAAGAAAGAGGAGAATGACAGCAGAATACCAAAGAAAAACAGAACAGAAACCAGAAATTATTTAGAAAACAGGAACTACAATAGCTTTCTGCTGTATTCATGATAACAAAGCTTGTTGACAGGCTTCTTCTAAAGACCTTCCCTTTTGCAGTGTGGTCGGCATAATTACACTGTGAAGCTCCAACACTCTATAGAGTGGGTGGCATTATGACAAGTAATGACTTAGAGTCATGGTAAGCTACAATAAAACCTTGTGACAAGTCATTAACTTGTGTCACTGCTTTCCTGACAGGACTTTTGGAATGATACATAAAGAAACAAGCCATTTTGGGAAGTATAGAGTATGAACTCAAGACCTTATCTTCTCAGAGAAGCCTGGAGGAAGTCTGTTTGTGGTACAAAAGATCATTAGGCTGCCAAATCATGTAACTTGCTCCCTTGTTCTGGATGCCTTTGCCACAGAATATATTTAGCCATAAAGGGATTAGAGGGGGAACCTATAAATATTGGTTTAATGGAAGAAATTTCACACTCTGTAAAAAGGTCCATTTGCTATGTCCTCAGATAAACTGAATCAAGAATAATGAACTCAGAGAAGTTACTAAGGTAAGCTCTTGGGAAGTGCACCTCCAGGATGAGCTAACCTTAATTCATTTGTATTACTTAGGAGAACGAACCAGGTCTGCAAAAGTCAAAAGGGAGAATAGGAACAATTTTGTGGTTGATCCTGAAGGCTAGCTCGATTCTTGCTGTAATGCAGATTTTTTTTAAAGTGGCCTGACGAAAAGTCCTCTCTCGATACTGCACTTTATCTTCACCAAGTAAGGGTAATTCTACTTTCTTGCTGTGGAATTGTGTTACCTCTTTACTGTTTGGAAAGGTCTCGCGAATCTTGAGCTGGAAGGGTAAAGCTAGAATATTTCTACCGCTAGAGAAGAAAAGAGTAGACATGAAAGCCAAAGTTGAGCCTTGAGGACCTCTCTCCTATCCTTATGGACCAGGTCTGCTTCTACCATCCATTCAGGGACATAAGAGTTCAGAGACAGTGCCAGGGTCATGCGTCCCACATGTTCTCTTTGGTGTCTCTTTTGTTCTGGGAATCGCACAAGAAAGTTAACTTTGTTTTTTAGATACCCCTGAGAAAGGGTAATTTTGCTTCAAATTCTCTTTCACCATTAGAGATAGAACAGCACTTTGGTCCTAAATAACCCCACCTACAACAAAATCACATCCTTGACAATCACCTGTGAGACCACTGATGTGAATAGAAAGAGCCTCTTAATGCAATTAAAATTAAGTTATAACCTTAACCCTAAATGTCTACACAGAAAGCTGCCAAACTTTACCAGGGTACCCAAAGCCTTGATTTCAGCAACAGCTGTACCAGCATTCCAAACTGTTAATTTCTGCCCTCAGTTAGTTCACCAAGAGTCCAGTTAGCCTTGCACTGTAGTCAGTATTACCTTTTTCTAGGCCTAGAGTCACTGAAATGCAGCTAAAATTTAGGATTTGCCACGCACGAGGACCGGCTCTCTGTTGGAGATAGAATGTCTCCAGCTGCCACTGCTCTTGGGTTGCATGTAACTGAAACAACAAACCTGGTTTAGCCTAAAGGCATGAAGTCCCACCCTCAAATAAACTACCCAAAAGTAGAGCAGTATTAAAAGTATAGTAGTTTTGTGAACTACACAAAATAAATACAAAACACTTCTCTATGCTAAACACTGTGACAGAACACTAAATCAAAGAGGAAGCTCTGCCTAGATCGTCCCTTTAATGAGTTCCTGGAAGAAAGGACCAAAGTTTTTAGATTAAAAAAGATTATACCAGAGTAACACACCTAGTTTTAAGTAGAGAAAATTTCTACTGAGTATGCCACAACAGAACATTAAACCCCCCCCCAACAACACAAAACTATACAATTTTCCTCATTTCTGATGTGTTATTAAAGCTGGAAACTATCCCCAGTCTTGGTTTTAGGTAACTGAATGACTTCCTGGGTTGCAGTAAACTTTACCCAGTGTCTGAGAGACTCTTCTATCACCTTTGAAGCCTGGCCCTCTGCATTTACAACCATCTTCACTCCCTGCTTGTCTCCAGGCTGCCATGCATACCCTGGGACCCAAACTTCTGCCTCCAATACCCTCTTGCCCCTTAGACAAAACTCTGCCCTTCAGGAAAAGGCTAATTCTTCCTCCATTTGAGAGTCCTAGCACTCACCTCATGTAATTTAAAGAAATAGTGCGTAACATTGGGAACAATCAAATCAGGCGTGCTCTTTACACTGCCAAGGCAAGGGTAAAGACGTAGGAGAGACTTGCCCATTAAAACTGGAATGCTAATGTCAGAAAACCCCAACCAAACCAACCAAAAACCAACCAAACAAAAAAAGGCAAATGGTTTGATGGAAATGGGACTTCATAGGCTAAAGTTTAAATATATAATGTAAGCCTAGGAGACTGCACTTTTGGTTTGTTCTGATATTGGATTCAGGAGAACAGCACTGAACTTGAACTTTCTTAAATTTCATTTGAACAGCTGAAGACAGAAATAAAACCTAACCTACCTCTTCATAATGGATACTATAAACAAGGATATAGAAGTCAGAAGGGAGTTGCTCTGGAATTAAAATACTAGTAACAGGAAATACTAATCTCAAAGAAAAGGATTCTCCTTCTGTGTCTGAGACTCCTACATGACATAACTCTGAGAAAGACAATAAGGAGATGCAAGCATGATACTTCTACATAACCTCAGCATGAGTACCGGTGTAAGTGATGAACAGACCAGGCAGGCCTGAACGAGTCACCTGTCTCTTGACCTGAAGGATTCTCAAAATTCCTAGAGAAACAGCAGTACAGTTGCCAGTTTCCAGACAAGTACTGAAAACTGTCGTATAGGAAAGGGTAAATAATGACTTATTTTTTTTGCTGAGAGCAAATGAAAATTGTTGTGGTAAGAAAAAGGAATGTTATTTCTACTGGTTAATTTAGTTGTCTAAGTTAAGACTGTTTTTCACATAATTTGACTTTGATAAATGGGTACTGTGGACCCAGAACTATAAAATGGTTTGGTAAAGACAGAAAAAAAAGGCTCGTCCTTTCTGAAGAAAGAGGTTGGAGCTTGTGTTCCAATTCTGCCCAGTGCTTCAATGAAAAGGGAAGGAAATAGTTTGAGCAAACCAGAGCTGGAAACTCCCATATCCTCTTAACAAAGACTCCCCGCCGTGGCTTATGACACCAAAATCACTGCATATTTTTACTGAAGTTAATCATAGATGTTTCTAAAGCAGTTTTGAAAATGTGAAAGTTTAGACTATTCTGACTGGCCTAAATGTATTATCCTAAGCACACCCAGATAACAGTATCAATGAAACTATTTATAGTCGAATTATGTGATAGATCCACTTTTTGTTGAAATATATGGATTTTGAAAATCAGCATTTTGAACAAAATAGTTTGGTTTTACACATTGAATAATTACAGTTCAACTGACTAAAACAGAGTGCTGAATCTTACTAACAAAGTGACTTTTCATGCCATTCACTGAAAATAGTTTGAGCTGAATCAAACTTACTGAAAGATAAGCATTGCTAAAAGCAATATAGTTAAGTCTTGTTTCATGTACGCATTAAAATTTCACCTTTTTGTTCACACTACCTTAGCTAAATCCTGACATTTTCATGAGATGGAAAATTTGTTTCTAATTTGGAGGGGCTCCAATTCTCACACCATTAAAACAGCATTAATATAATCTTGCAATAATTTCTAAAAGCAGGAATAGATAAAATTTCAGTAGTTTAAGTCAGGTGTTTCACCAAAAAGGTAGAAGCATCTTATCCTGAATGGTTATTCAATAAGCTGTCAAATTACTCAAGGCAATGCTAAAAATGTCTGAAAACAGTTGTACCTTTCTATTTGTTTAACATCTTAAATACTAAATATAGTCTGTGGTCTGTATTTATTGTGAGCCGATATGAGGAGTTTTACCTTAATTCTTTTTTTTTTTTTTTTTTTTATATAAAGAGAAAAAGATGCAAAGGAAACAAGATTCCCACCCATATAGAGAGGGAACCCCCCCCCCTTCAACACCTAAAGATTGCTATTAGAGAATGATAAAAACACAATGCATGAGTAAAAGACATTAAGGGGCAGAAGTTACACCAATAATGCACAAAAATAAGTAGACCTATGCAGAAGAACCAAGACATAAACATGAAATGATTCAAATAAAATTTCTTTAGCACAGCTCCTGAGAAATGATGATGTTTCAGAGCGCAATACGCACTGATTATCCACAGTCCCTATGGCATTTTATCCTAGAATCACAGAATAGTTTGGGTTGGAAGGGACCTTCAAAGCTCATCTAGTCCAACCCGCCGATGATGGGCAGGGACATCTGCAACTAGATCACACATCTGGAAAGAACTAAATTTACTCCACAGACTAAATTACATCAGCACTTGTTAAGTCTGGAACTTTGCTTTAAAAGTACTGCACCAAAACTACACAAGAAAATAAGTATAAAACAAGCATAAAACCTCCACAGATCAAACTAAGAGAAAATCTGTCTAAATCAGATTGGTACCTGTCAACTATTCATCCCAGCAAACTACTGGCTAAACTGAAGTTCTGGTTTCTGAAGAATCTGAAAGGTATTTCACTGCATATTTTTACCTAAAAAAAAGAGTAACATTCCCTTAGACTATTAACACCTTAGAGTATAATTCTGTGTATTCTGTCACAAATTTAACGTCAGTGAAAAATTCCAGTACACCTGAAGATCATCCTAAAGAGACAGAAGCAAACCAGCCTGTACTTTCACAAATATATGGGAATAGCATCATGCTGATTAGCTCGCTATCATAATACCTATCTTGGCGATCAATATTCAAAACTTATCAAATCTTGTTTTTAGGATTAGAGTGGTTTTATTCTGCATGTTGTCATCAAAGTAAAGATTGGATCTTTACCCCAAGGTGTTCATAATCTAAGAGATGGATTTGCTTCTAATACTATTTATACAGAACAGCTCTGCCATGCATAAGATGTCTGAATTTTGCAGACAGACAACATTGTAAACGAGCAGAGATCAAACTGGCAAACAAGGTAATAATGGAGAAAGAGAGCCAACATTAAAGAGTGGGGAAGAAACATGAACTGTGTTAAAGCATTTTTTCCTAATCATACAGTTTGCTTCACTTCATACATTGTCTTAAGTAAAAACAAGACACAGTGCATAAACAGAAAATTACCATGGAATTAACTTTACAAGAGCAGATGAGTTTAAGGTGTAAGGCAGAGAACAGAAAAAAGACATTGGCATAAAAACCAGAAAAAAAGAACAGGGTTATAAAAGGGAGAAAGCCAGAAAAACTAGTATTTGAGCAAAGGCTCAGACAAGTATGGCACTGGGATTGGGACTTCCAGTTTTATTTTGCGGTCACCTTTACTTCTAGTCTATAACAGGGTGGATTGATTAAATTAGTGGAATTACTGGTGACATACATCCAATGTCAAGAATGCAGGATCAGGCCATGAGTTGGGAATGAAATTTGAGCAGACACTAAAAGGACATGACTGGAGTTCTTTGGAGTACGATTTAGATAGTTAGCTTCAAACTGGGTAAGAAGGCAAATCATTAGAATAAGTGAAGACAAAAGGTAAAGACAGTGTTTCACACTGAATACATAAATTGTATTAAACACTTCTTTAGATGATGGGAATTCAAAAGTCTGTTCATGTCCCATCCATTTTATCCTTGGACTCATTATTAACTCTGGATTTACTTCAGATTTTATACCATCAACCTTCCAGTAATTTATTTACTATGCAATCAGCGAGACAAATAAGATTCTTTTTGGTCTGCATTCATAATTCTACTGTCTGTTTTTCACTGTCAAATTACCTTGCCAACAAGCACCAACTGTGAGCTGCATGGCTATGTGGGAAGGGTGGATAGGCCAGTCATTGGTCACAAGGTAAGGTTCATATGTTGTTCCATCCGTGTATAATGTAACGACGGGAAATTCAACATTGACAACGTAGTAATGCCATTCTTTATCGCAAATCTGAAAGACAAAATGCAAGAAAAAATATTAATTACTGCCAGGTGACTAATTTTTATATCCCGTATGTTTTTTAAATTCTCTGGTTTCCAAATTTCACTCAGAGAAGACAATAACATTATTGCGATTTATACATCACTAAAATTAATGAAAGTGAAAACAATGTTGCTAAATACTCTTGGCATACTTGCAGAATACAGCTGATAAATAGAGGCATCTTAAAACACACTATTTGAAAATGGGTAACAAACAGAAAAATCAGGCACTTTGGTATTTGCTCTGCATTTTCACATTTGTGAATACACAATATTAGTTTCTTAATGTCTGCATCCAATTTTGAAATATAAAACTACATAAGAAATGCATACTTGGGAAGTATCAACATAATTACTGTTAGCTTCAGAAGATAATAGACAGCACTCAGTCACTAGATTGGTGAGTTATTGTCAAAGATTTGATTCAATTTTTGTTGTTAACTTATTGCATTAGTACTTGGGAAATCCTATGCAATGCATCAGGACTTCCACAGTACTAGAAGGACCTCTGTTGTGCTCCGTATACACACGGATGGACAAGTAGCGTATGCATCCACCTGATTTGTGCAGGAAACGCAAAGGTTCTCCATCCTTCATCTTCTGGCCTTAAGCTTTTTCCCAGATAGTTAGCAAAGTAAGGATCTATGTGGTTTCAGTGACATACATCAGCTTCGAAAACCAACAGCAAAAGTTACAACATAATTTCGAGACTGCAATATTAATATCAAATCTCAGTCAATTTCTGAGCTGGGCAACCAGGTGGATCATTGCAAGATGGTTAGATTAGGTTTTAGTTCGAAAATGTACAGCCAGATGAATCAGTGCCTCTGACGACAGAAGTCTAGTATGTAGGTATCAAAGCCTGCCCAATCCTTTCTTCCTTGGTTGTATTTTTCAGATTTAAAAGTCCTAAGAAATAAACGATGGCAAACTGGTAGGATGGGTTGTTTTCAAAAGTAAAGCAATAGTTACAATCATGCCCCTTTCAGGTCTGTAGAGCTACTTGTTTTGATGTATTAAGAAATGGAAGTGCTTGCATGCAGATATCCTTGCTGTTTCACAGGGGCAAGCAGAAAAGGGATGTTTAAACGTAACACTTTGTCCTTGGCTGGGTTAAGTGCTATCTACTGCAATATCTGCCCCTTGAAAGCAAAAGCTAATGTTTTGTTCCAAAAGACATTTCAACAGGCACTTAATCACTTCTATTTCAACGGATGCATTTATTACTGCAGACATCATAGCTCCATAGCAAGACATAAATGCAGTAAGAGGCTGCTAGAGCCTTCCTTTTGTAAACAGTAGACGGCACAAATGTTTTCTGAAGGTTAAATGAACTGAAACCAAAACTGAAAGTAAATAAATTGAAAGACTGAAAACTTTATTGAACAAACAGCAATCACAAATAGCATTATGCAGTCCTCCCTTTCAAGGAAAAACCGTTTGCCAGGATTTCTGACTGATCATTAGAATGTGATGCATCAGACATTAAATACACTAAACAAAATGAATGATGTGCCCGAGTTGGAGAGACCTTGCATTTACAAAAACTACAGGCGTTAACACTTGACACCTTTCAGAGAGCCCTTCCAGAGTATTTCTCTGTTGCAAACCTAAACTGCATCACCTGGGATGTCTCAAGTGCTATTGAGGAACACTTTAATACAGCAAACCCAAACAGCTGGGACATAATACACACAAAGCACTTGATAATGTGTAGTTGGTCTGATTACTCTATTGACTTAACCAATAGGGCAGTTGTAGTTTTCAAAGAAAACGCTTTCTGAAAACACAACATTACATAAATTCCACAATAATTACTCTAGCAGTGGGGCTCCAGTGCCGCCAAGAAAAATGCAGATGCCCAACTGCACATGTCCATGCTAGGAAAGGTACTTACTAACCTTTATTTTTTCTGATGCGTCCTGGAATGTAAGACGATAGTGTAGGCAGCTTGGTAAAGTCCTCACACCATCGCTTATGTGCTTTTCCTTAGATCTCAACACACAAACACCAAGTTTTATTTTAAAGGGAATTCCGGCACAATTCATGAGATTGTGCTTCCTGAGTTTTCAAAAGCACCCAAGTTGGTCAGGCACTTCATTGTCATACAATTTCAATCCAGCTTAAGTACACAGACACGGGTATATGCCACCAAAAGAACTTTCAAATATCTGTACTGGGTCCCAGTGTGAAAAAACATTCCACAAGGAAGCAATGTAATTATTTACAAACCTGGAATACATCCCAGTCATTCAGCAGCAGGCAGTATTTCATGCCTGGCCATTTCACAGGCAACAAAATAATGAAATAAATAAATGTGGAGGGTAATTTGTTATGCTGTCATTTCAGACACCTTCTTCACCTTGTTAGCACAGGAAGCCAGATTTTTTCCCTGCATGAGCTCCACAGTGGCAATGGAATATAACATGATTGCAGTGAAGCCATGAAAATAACATTATGAAATATACTAGTTTGGCAAATAAATACATTTAATAATCTCAAGTAAGGACTTTATTTCTTAAAATCTAATTTATAGAGCTATCCTAATGAGACAAAATTACAGCTGAGTAAGCCTGGCTTTCAAAGACTGCTGCATGGCTAGGTTGGTCTAATCACTCTATCGTGTCAGACTGCCTCTAAAATGTATTAATCAAATCACACTGAATTAACCAGCTTGAAGTCTTAGTGCTGATTACAAGGCACTGATCTGGAATGTGCTTTTATGAAACAGATGAAAGCAGACTCAAATGTATGTCTTAGGAAGTAAGTTTCCCAAGACATTAAATCTAACGAGGAACATCAGAGATTTTTCAGTTGAATACTGAATGAACCAAAAGGAATGAACAAAACCCATAGAACTTTGGTCTGAAACGCACATGACGCTGTTTGCAAAGTGTCTCTTTTTCCAGCTTTGTACATAAGAGCTAGGCATGCACATGTGAGAACATGTACTTTACAGCTTACAGCTTTTTTAGCCTCACTTAGGTCAGTTGGGGCATACTCATGCAAAATGTATCATTCGCCTGTTTGGTTAGATAAACAAAGAGAGCTTGCACTTTGAGCAGTTCAGTTGAACAGCCATGCATGCTCACAAGCCTCTGGCAAGCTTCCTGAAAGCCCCTTAAGTAATGTTCAGCAGACCACTCACTTTGACCACACACACAGCCCTGCACATCCTGTCAGTACGACTCAGAGCACAGCTTGAATCTATCCCTTTAGAGCTGAGACAGCAGATACTCCTTCCATCTTTCTGGTTTGTGTGACTTTGCTGACAAAGTGGTTTCAGAATACACTCAAACATCCATGAAAAAAACAGTAAATGGAAGAAGAAAAGGACAGGAAGAAAAGCTTTCTACTTACTAGAAAGAGCACTACTTAGTGCAGGTATAAGACACAAACTCTTTCTTTCTGCCTAAGTAGTCTGAACCATTATTGTCTACAGGTTGTTTGAAGAAAGCACCTTAATCCAGCTCTAAACCAGGCCATCCCACTCTAAACCAGGCCATGCCACTCTATTCACCTATGCTTGTTCACTTATTCACTATGCTTGTTGTAGTGTCTTAGCATGCTCTGAACTGCCCCCCCCCCCCCCCCCCCCCCATTCTTTAGACTACATCTAAAATGCAGTACCTCGTTTTGGACACCTGAATACAAGAAGTACAGGGACAACAAAACGGCCAGCTCTTGCCATGTGAGGAGAGGCTGAGAAATTAGCCTGGAGTGGAGCACCATTAGGGGGATGGGAATAGCAGCCTTCCAGTGTCTAGGGAGAAGTCACCAGGAAGACAGAGGCTTTTCAAAGTGATGCATGCTGTGACAGAGACACAATGGACATAAACTGAAGACAGGTTCCACTCTTGCTTACCTAGTACTTCTGTTAACTGATAACTGCTTACGTGAGCTAAGGCTCACCAGAATAAGAACTGCTTTGCAAAACAGATTTTTAAAATTCCCTTTTTAGAAATAAACCACCCAAATCCTAAAATCTCTGTGAAACAATCCCAAATCATTGTTTTTCATCAGTTATGGTTATTTCACTGTAAGCATACTCCAGGCATAAAAAAGAAAATAACGTAAACAGCAAAGCCAAACAACAAGAGGTAGGTACAAACTGCGACTATTTCATCTGAGAATGCTAAGGTGCTTTCAGCCTCTTGTCTATCTTTTCTTTCATTCTGATTTGGCTAGTATCAGCAGAGAGGGAAACATTTTGAGATAAACTAAGTTTTCTTTTCTGAATATCTGCAAGGAACAACAGAGGAATTTATCCTCCGAGTAACTCCCTTACTCTTTCATCCCTCTGATATGCAGCCCTCCCATCTGTCTTGCAAGTATTATTTTTTTCAGTATAACTCTTTCTGCTGGCTATGAGTTTCAGCATTTTATCATTTTACCTACAGCATTTAAAACTATTAAATATTAATTAATATAAAATCAATAATTCTATATGATTGGTATGCACCGCTGTTACAGGACCAGTTCTGGTCCTATCCTCCCCTTTCTGTTTTGTTTTTGCTAAATTATGTTGCTAGCAACCTGGTCAGCTGCCTGGCTCGCATTCTTTCACTAACTCTCATCCCAATCAGACTTAATTCCAGTCTTATTACCTGATTCAGATTTAAATAGTTGCACGTGAGAATAAATTATACAGTATCTTCTTCAAAACAAATTCCTAGACAAGGTCAGAATGTCAGTTCTGTTGTGGTGTTGCTCATGCATCTCCTCAGGGAGGGTACTGGGGCTGAAAAAGAGACTGACTGCTGACAGCAAATTATGTGCTAAAAACTTGGAAATATTAAGCAAAGCATAACTGCAATGACAAATAGCTGGGCTGGTGAGGCCAACCTGGACAGTACTTTCTATTTTTGTCACTGTCTAGAGGTGCCTTAAACCTGCAAGCACAGAGCTTCATTTTCTGAAAGTGAATAAAAGATACACACAGAAACTGTAAAGGTGTTCAAATCTCCCCCTCTGCTTTTTATGGAAAAATTCTAAATATGATTACCATTAAACATTAACACTGGATGAATTATTTCACTTCTGCAATTGAATTCTTCTGAACAGAGGTGACTTAAGCTGAAAAAGAATGTATGCTTCTGCTTGTTCAACCTAACTCGACAGAATATAAATCATCATGCCTGAGCTGATGTGCATCTGCTGGAGCGTCACTCAGAACTGTAACCGTTTTCTACGATCATGCAGCACTTCAGCAGCAGTCTTTTCTTTAACTCCGTGTCCTCTCAAAAAATCTATTTTCTGCAGTTGGGTAGTACTTCAATAAGTAAAACATTTAGGCCAGTCTATAATGAAGACTATAGTGGAGAAGGCTATTTTATTCATTTATAGCAGAATGGGATCATTAAGGAAGGAAGAACCACATTCATGCAGGGATTACAGTACCCGAGCAGCTAGAATACTAATGCTTACCTCTGCTTGCAAGGAGGTCAGGAGTACACTGGGGATTATAAATTGCATATTTTTATAAAGTAGCGTAATAGAAAGTTAGTCACGCTTAGTGTGTCACTGCTGCTGCACAAAAATGCCCTCTCCAAGGGCTGTGCATGTCTGGAAAAATGCAAAGTCTACAGACTGTCACGAAGGCACTGCTTCTACTAATAAAGAGTTGCAGTGCACCTCATCTTCATCAAGAGGGTGAATTATTATCACATGTATTAACTGACAGCTAATATTCTTAATCACTGTTATGCTTTCATTAATGGCATTTACTGTATTTATAAATCTGCAAGTCCTTCAGCAAGCAAAACACTTACCTCAAATCCTTTGTATGCTCCTGTACAGAATACAGTGCTTACAACCTTAACAATGGAATAGTTTCCTTATTTGGAAGCATGATGGAGGTCAGGGTTATGAAAACTTTGTACACATGCAGACACAACTCAGGCCCCGCATTTTTATCTCATTTGAGTAAAGATGACAACAAATAGAGGGATTCCTTCTTTGATCTTACATTTGAAGGCACTGGCATTATCCACTCAGTTACAGCACTCAGATCAAACCCTCCGCCCTGTTCTGAAAGCAGCCACATGCTCTGTAGTAAGTCTGCTTCAAAGCATGGCACCTTGTTCAGAACACAGAGTGCAGATGATGTTTGGGTGGGGACAGGAAAGATTATTTTAAGAATACCACGTTTTTCTTTGTCTTCTCCCACTCTGAGGTTTTTTAACATCTCTGTGATAAATGGGAACTTTAAAGATGTTGTTGAATGAGCTTTTATCTGTTACTTTAGGAACTCGTTTAGTATCTTTAATGGTTTTCCTATTGTCAGTTCTCATCCATAGGCATGTGAGCTTAAAAAAGGAAAAGAATGTATTTCAGGGCACTGCTTTTCCTGTAACTGCTGCTTCCTTTTGATTTCTTCTAATAAATCTTTGCCTTCGATTTCAGTAGCTAAGCTCCCTGCGAAAGCTCATTAGGTGATACAGGGAAGCGAGTCACACAGTTGACTTTTGATCTCTTTTTCCTCATTGTCTATAAGCACCTTATGATTTCTTTCATGCTTTTTAATTATCCCATCACCACCAAGAATAAAAGATAAACAGATATACTGCTGCAAATGTCCTAGTGGAGACTGCAAGTCTGTAATTCAGTATGCAGATAGCCAGTATTCAGGTTGTGCTTACTTCACTGGCCTAATGGGTTACCTAGTGCAGTTCTGATTTCTAACACAATGAAAAAAAAGTCAATTTCTACTGTGAATATGGAAGTTTTATAGCAAAAATTTCCTTTTGTGAGAATCAAGAGATACCCACTTGACACTGGCACTGTGCTACAGTATAATCTGTCAGCCTGTTCGTTTTGTGGATGAGCTACTGAAAATAAAGGCAAATGAAACTCAGAATAATCAAATTCATCCAGTAATACAAATTTTTGTGTCTTGTACCATTATTTAGTCTACCCCAGTAATAGGCTCTGTGCATTAGGCCAGACAGTTGCCACGTGTTGGCTTTAGTGCATCTAAGCATTGCTGAAACAAAGGATTAAAACATCTGTGGCAAAGGATGGGTATATTCTTCACCACTAAGGGGAGCAATTGTGTAGATTGCAAATCTGTCCTCAATATCTCCACAAGCTCTTCAGAAAACTTAAAATAAAGCTCTAAAATAGTCACATTATCATATAAACCCTTTGGCTTTACCTTTGTACATTTACCCTTCTGTAAAATCAGTATGCCCTGCCTCTGAAGTGATAATAGATACAGTATGTATGCAGTAATTAAGACAGACTGGAAGGAAAATCTACTGTATATGGGAAAAGGAGGAATCAGTATACTCTCACCAGTTAAACTAACAGGTGACACATTGAAAAACATCCTCACAATCTACAAATTCAGGTTTTTTTTTTTCATAAGAATACTGTTGTACACTGAAGCTTCACATACAACTTACACTTTGAATGTTAGCTCTGCTTTTAATTTGGTCACAAAGTCTCTCTGAGCAAGTGTCTGAATTTGGACAGCTGGTGGCAGGCAGTGGAGGCAAACCGAAGCCACCAGATTGCTTTGCTGTAGACCACTGCTTTTATGCTTATGAGACTAAACCATCACCACTCTTCCAGTTCTTGGCAGTAGTGGTTGTTAGATGGAGTAATTTGTACTTGTGAAGAAGGTTTTCCATCACTACTATCTGTATCAGAACTTGGATGCCTCCAGTGCATATGCTAATATTATTTTAGCTTCATATATGGGGCAAGAATTTGTTAAATATTCTTCTACATTTGTGTTTTAAATTTATTTCTTTTAGAACTACCTTTTAAAGACCTTACAGCGGCATATCTTCTGATCTGTCCACTTTATTGCCATGTAAATCTGCAGTTGTAAAGGAATATAGACTCATAGACTCACAGAATAGTTAGGGTTGGAAGGGACCTTAAGATCATCGCATTCCAAACCCCCTGCCATGGGCAGGGACACCTCACCCTAAACCCTATAACCCAAGGTTCCATCCAACCTGGCCTTGAACACTGCCAGGGATGGAGCATTCATATGTGTGATCAGTCCTAGAATACAGGAGATTAAACACTGTGCAAATTAATCCCTTCTTTCTGGAACCTCAACTAAGTATCAGACGAACATTATCCAGAGAAGGAAGCAAAAGAGATACTTCCCTGCTCCTTATGCAACTCTTAAGCAAGTTACTGCTTCCTCACAGAGGTGAGGAAACTAGAAACACAGTTTGTATTCCCTGCCTCTACTTGCATGCATAAAAGGAAGAGAAACCTCTTGGGATTATATTAAGGAGGATGAGAGCCACAGGAATCTCATTCTCAAGGCTCTACTGACAATGGAGCAAGTCTGAGCTCTTAAATGGGGTACCAATTACATGCCCGTAGCTAATATGAAACCCTGACAATAATGGCCCTAAAACTCTCTTCAGATGGCTCTATACTGGCACCTTATTTAGAAGCTAAGTAAAGCAGAACACATTTTCCATGACATTATGTTTTGAAACAGAAACTGGAGGTGAAGTATTGGAGGCACTTCTTCACCTTCATAATCTCACTAACCGAAAAGATAATTCAGTTTAATGCTAAGTATTTTAACATTGTAATTTTGTATACGTTACAAAGCAAGTATTTCAACATAAACTATTCAGTACAATGTACTGAGTATAAACCTAATGGATTTTCTCATGTACCTTGCTCAAGTAAATGCTGTACACAAATAAGTACTTATTTATCATCTAATCACAGTCCCTCCAAACAGGTATTTTCAACCGTTTACTCACTGCCTGGTCCATGTTTTTTTTCTGCTGTTTTATGTTTATAAAACTTAGACCTTTACTTTCACTTAAAACCCCCATCTTTTCACAGACTGTTCAGGAAACAGCCCTAAGATTTGTGTGGTGTTCTTCAGAAAATACAGGTAGACTACGTTGTTAGAATACCTTGTGTTCTGATATTAATTATGCAGTATGGTTTATTTAACATGTCAAACAGCAGTGTGGATGTCCATTCAATCATCCTGAAAATGTGGCTGGGGAAGAATCATCCTTCAACAACTTTTTTTTCTCTTATTTCAACCCTTCTCAACCCTATCCCCTCCACGTACATTCATATGAAAGTAGAAAGAAAAGCAAGCACCTAAAAGAGCTGAGTCTGTATTTAATACCAGACTTACAGATGTTAAGACGTGTTTTGATTTTCCTGAGATAAACCCCTGAATCTTGAAGAGCTCTGTAGTGCATTTTATTCTGAGGTTGACTGACACAGGAAATGTCTTTTATCTCAAAGAAGGTGAACAAAGACACTGCAATCGCCCAGTAGAAACTGGGACAAATGTTTTATTACTGTGAGCTAGTTTTCCTCTGATTTGTGTACCATCCTCAGTTTAAAAGAGCTAAGTATATGGATCTGACTCTGAGCTTTCCAAGATTTATTACCTGTTTTTATCTAAACTACCTGCCCCATATGCTAGAGAGAGGATGTTAATTGTAGCGTTGACCCCTTTGCTGGATATTCTCTTAGTCTCCCTTGTTTTGATGGCATTCTGCCAGGCACAGTATATCACTGTCTTTGATAGCAGTATTGCGTGCCCTCTTTTGTAATCACAATATTCACTCTATTACTCTATCATTTAATGAAACCAGCTTCATTCCAGCCACGTATTGATGTCTGAGTCATCTGCAAACCAACCCTTTATAGAGAGTATCAGCTGAAAGGAATTAAAAGATCTAATGATAAACTTCTATTTGTTAACTGTATTAAAAGAAAGGAGGAGAAAGGCGAAAAATAATAATCTAAGTCATCTCTCAGCCTCTCATTTTAGAGTCCCCTGGTAAGATCTTGCATGGTATTCGTGCTGGCTGTTTCCCATTTGATTTTGAAATATCTTTGGCTGCTCACCTAGATAGATTCTTTTTCTGTCTTACTCTTGGAAAACACTACTTTGTACATATACATATGTATGAATGCATAATATATAAATATACATAGGCATACCCACACACACAGCCTTTGGAATTTTTATCACAATGTAGAGTGAAATAAATTTGAAATCAGGTTTGCAGAACTCTTGGAATTCCAGTGTTTTACAATGAAAACCTCACTATTATTATCACTAAAATGAATACACCTCAAAGAGCTCAGATCGATGCAAATATTTTCTTAGACCAATTTGTAGTATTCTATCAGTTGTGAGTGTCTTATTCTAGTTGTAAAGACTTCAGGGTACTTTCAGAGCTTGTATCAGAACAAATCATTTTAAAATCTTCTAAAAAAAGGAGAAATTATCAGAGAATCCTAAAGTATCTAAAAAGTTTTCAGAAATTATGTATTTAATAGTTAAGTTCAACTGAAATGGAAACTAAACATTTAAGTGAAACAGAAAACTGGTAACTGTTAACTATACTATTAAACAAAAGTATTATTGATTTTCCTTCAGCTACCTAATAACTAAGTCTTGGTACCTAATATAACGTAAAATATTTTGCATAAACTGTTGTCATGAACCCATAAAGAAATATGAATGTGATTAGGAAGTAACATGTTGATTATTCTTCAAGACTAGGAAGTTTTTCCTGGTCATTAAACTCTGCGTTTCTCTCTCCCTCAAGTAAGCCTAGTGAACATCATTTGAACATAGTGTTCTGAATTGGGCCACCCATCTTTCCAGGCTTTCTTGGTTGATGGATGCTCTGACATCAGAGAAGATAATGGGTGGAGCTGAAGTGACATGCTGTGTCCGAAGAAACACTCCCCTCTCACAATGCCGTCAGAAACTGATTCCCGGTGAAGGAGGCAGCGCTGATTTAAGAAGTTAGAAAGCCAGGACATGAATACACCACTTAAATAAGCAGTTAGCAACTTTCTCTACTATGCTTAAATAATAGGCTTCCATTTTGGCTGTTCCTTGTTCTTATAGCACTCATTATCTTTAACAGAAACCTTTACTGAACAGTAACTCATACTGGTAGTGTTATTCTGCTTCTCTTTTTTTTTTTCCTTCCCTTTTTTTTCCTATCAATCAATTAACACCACTTGATTATTAACTAACAAAACACATAAAAGTATCCTGATATAAAGTCAAACAGCACTTAGTAATCCAACTGTTTGTCAAAATTAGTGACCTCAAGGGAGCATTAGCTAATTCTGTTGTTTTCAGCCCTCCTCAGGAGCAGGAGTTTACAAAGTATCAGAAAATGCCTGTTGTACCAAAGCAGCTCACAGTCATCAGACTTTCTTCTTACCATTTTATAACATTTACCTCTAGTAGTGGCTAAAAAATTCAAAGTCCTCATTAGGTCAAATAAAACCCTTCCATAAATTCATTCACTGCCATGTGCATTTTACAGAAGCTGTTCCTAAATCAAAACATACCAGAACATGGTAGAAAATTAAAAGAAAAAACCCACAGTAAATACTCAGGATTCACTCTGCACATCAGAATCACAACAAACTGGGAATTCAAACTCAATTTTGTGCGTAATTATGCATGCTGGCTTTTCCTTCTGACTAGTTTTCTAAATGTTACACAGCATATATTTGAGGCTTAGACAGCACCCAGCTGAAGTTTTATGCCAGACATTCCTAATATGACAGAACTGTAAATCTTAAAAGAACTACTCAGAATTTGCCAATGCATCACGAGCTCATGAATCTCTTCATAGGGTGCATCCCTACATCCTTACTAAATCACATAATTTTTCTTTACGAATACTCAGATAAAGATTTTTAATTGCACATTCATCAATGAAGTAGCAGGAAATGAAAAGGTGAGTAAACTATATATATAGCAGTGTTTATGAGATGTCAATAAACTCTTTATTGCCTACACCTAAAGTAGGCAATTTCTCTTCCCTTAGGCAGTTTCCCTTTGCTTTTCACACTCAACTAACCATAACCAGTTCTGACCAATTACATACTTTCCTATCTCTCTCACTGAGTGAAGGTATCTTTAACTTTATAGCTCCTTCCATCTTGTCTTTATAAAAATAAATATACTAGCTACAAGCCTGAGGAAGAGGCAATGATTTCACTTACCTAATTTAGGTGTTAAAGTTGGGTGTGATTTTAAGTGTGTCTCTTCCTTATCGAACAGGAAGCTAAATCTGCTATAGCGTATAATATATAATCATAGGATAGTTAGGGCTGGAAAGGACCTTAAGATCATCTAGTTCCAACATAATAATGCACCCCCAGTCTTAATGTTTCATCAACAGAAAATGTTCAAAAGGTCATTTATGACATTAGGCAGTTAAAGTGGAGGTCCAAAGTGAGCTAAGCTGAGGTGACTCCAACCTGATCTCACCTCTTGAAAACAAGCACATAGTATGACTGAAAAAAAGTATTTACCATGTGTTAGGAGAAATATGTACTAACAGATTCCGCTGAACTTAGGAGAACTAGGACCCACTTGAAATAATATGTACTACAAAGGTTACTACTAAGGCTCAGAAATCAGTAATAAAATAGCCCAAATAATTTCTAAAATGAATACTTACCAAATTGTAAGTCTCATTCATGTTATTTGCTCTTTGCTCATCTGTCTTGCTATGTCAGTAATGAAAAATACAAATACATATACAGGAGCTACCAAACTTCATACTACACAATTGCCACCTTCTTTACAGCACCAAGTAAGACAAGCTACAGACTAAAATTACCTTTAACAAGTGCTTAAATAATGCTAAAAAAAAAAAAAAAAAAAGAATGAGGAATGCTAACCTTATGTTGTTTTCAGTTGTTTTCAAATAAGCCATCAGCTTCCCTTTTACCCCTTTTTAATTATTTGGAAGTTTTAAGTACACTTGAAAAATCAGTTTTGTCACAAGAAAAATCTACTCTTTTTAAACCAGTGTTTCACCAGTGGAAGCTCCTCCTATTGCCAAAGGCAGGAGATGATGCAGTAGAGCAATCTATTGGACACACTACTTCCCAAATGTTTTACATTTTAAAGGGGACATTTATGCCGATGGTCTTTGCAAGGTGCTCTGATGGCTAGCAATCAATCTGATGGCTACAGCTATTTATTTGCAGACCATATCAACATTCCACAAATGAGTTACCTGCACATATAAAAGAATAAATAAATTTACTAAGGATAATACTAAGGATAACAAACTGCTTCAGAAATGCAGGATGGGCATTGTCCGCATGGATTTGCCCTTTGAAATCTACTGCTGTGGAGAGCAGGAAAAGAAAGGAAGAAAGAGGCATTATTACCTCCCACCATGAAATGCTGCAGTAAAATATTTCCTTGGTCCTATCAGGTGCGAAACTGCTTCTTTCTAAGTGGAAGAATGATCAATATCCTGAGATGAATGCACTTTCTACCTAATAATGAAACACAGTAACATTCTTTTAAAATCAAGCTGAATCAACCCTTATCTAACTGAATCAGAGGAATACAAAGAACAGCCAAAATTTCAGCCAGAATAAACAGTACAGCTTAATTTTCTGCCTTCAGCTTTCAAGGGCTCATATAATTTTTAAATTTATTTATATGCCAGATATTGATCTGTGCTGTGATTTCTCAGTATAAATTTTCTGTTAAACATCTCTTTAAACTATAGAAACTGCTATAAATGTTATATATCCAAATGTCTATATCTATGACCAGCGACTTAAAATGCAAGGACTTAGAGAGATACAGTCTTTGAGAATTATTCACCAACCAAACACATTACTACCACTTACCAAGTAAGAATAACTCTAAGGGTTGAAAAAGTAATCCTGCTAAATCCTGTGACCTCTCACCTAACTGAAGTAGCCCAAATACCTCATTTATTTCATACTCCGAGACCTGAAATCTGACTATGTTACTGAAGTTTTCAATTAGATTTTTGAATTTTAACTTTAATGATTTTAAAACATATGTAACTTTTATTTCCATAAGGAACACATTATTATTGTAAATACATCAATCAGAAGTGCCCGGATAGATTAGGGATAATGTTTTCATGTACACTGAGGCCCAAATTGTGTTAGTTTCACATTTCTGCATTACTAATGTCCTTTCTAATATTGATGTATAACCAAAATTGAAAAGAAGTTTGGGCTTTTTGATCAAGCTATCTTCATAGGTAGCCGAAATGACCTTTCGGTCGGTGAGTTTATTCACACCTCAAGACATCGTATGTAGAATTTTACTTTATTTCACTCATGAGGCCTCATCATTCATCTCTGAATCTTATCTGGAATTTAAAGCACTTTCTCTGATCTCCAGGATCTGCCTCTGCTCAGATGATATGTGCAGGGATTCTGCCTAATAGATATTTCTATTAAGACATTTGCAATGAACTTATTTTTCACTCTTCTGAGGACTCAGTGCTGTGTGTGGCCTGCAAATGGAGTTCTGCTCATGAACTAAATGAAACACAGGTTTAACTTGCCTCCGGAAACAGGCAGTATTTGCTCAAAAAACAAGGAAATACTTTTCAGTAATAATATGTAATTAAAGAAAGGACTATGAGTGTTAATATAAACCAAGCCATCCCATCCTCTCAAATTACTTTTCAAATAGTAATATACTGGGTTTTTTAAATTATTTTGTTTTATAAAAACCTGACTGAAATACTAATACTCAAATATTAAAGGTTACATTTAAGTCAGGTGTCTTAACTGCTGCTGCTCCAAGGACTGAGATTTCAGGCAGCTCAGAAGTCTGGCCATACTCCTGAAGGGGTAGTCAATAATAGTATTTTTTAAGGAGGATGCACTAAGAGAAAAGGAGATTGTTGCTGTTCAGAATAGGATGATATATCCTTCCCTTGCTGTTGGTGTCTGAACAAATATAGCGCTTGTTTCAGCCAGTTACTTAGACATTATGAAGGTGCAGAGAGTGTGATTAACACAAATTAGACTCCAAAGAACACAGACTAGTTGTGGCTTGTTTGCTTTTGAGGGCAAACACTTAGGTGATCTCTGAAAACTGGATTCTGAAGTGACCTTCTCCCTCCTCCTCCTCCTGTCTCTCACACATTCCCACCTTCACACATCACTTATTTTGTTAGACCAAAGCGCTCATCTATTCAAATCCCACAGGAAGTGCTATGTGCTATTCTTTATTCATGAAATAAATATCTAGTCTTGATACCTCAGTTCTCACCTACCACCAGGTAGGTGAGATATAGCAGGATTCCTGGGTTGGGCATTCTGTGAACAGAAGAGGCCCAGGCAGAACACTCCCCTGGGCTAATGACCTCTCTATTGCTGAAAATGAGACTGCTGGCTCTTTGAAGGCTTTCCATCACCTGCCACATCTCTCTTCAAAGGTTTGCTGCCTCTGAAGGAAGTACTGACACTGCTTGCAAACTTGCAAGGGCTGCTTTAAACCTACTCAGCAAAGGAAGATATAGCTGACACAGGCATTAAACACCCTTTCACAATTTCCACATTTTGGGAAAGGTGATTTACTTGAAAGATACGTGCCGCGTTGAAGGTTCACAGTGCAACTCAGAGATAAAAGAATTCCTGTTCTTACACAACTCCCACATTAAACCGAGAGGGTATCTCTGGAGCATCACTTAGTGTTATTAGCGGGAGCCCACTACTATGA
Source organism: Pezoporus wallicus (assembly GCF_028554395.1). Taxonomy (NCBI): domain Eukaryota; kingdom Metazoa; phylum Chordata; class Aves; order Psittaciformes; family Psittacidae; genus Pezoporus; species Pezoporus wallicus. The sequence continues at coordinate 7,874,908 of NW_026642342.1, forward strand.
TAATTTTGAATATTGCTGTAGTCCGAGATGTAGTTAGCTGTAACTGCAGAAAGACATGAGAGGGAGACGCTCCTTCCCCATGCATATTACTGTTCTATTTACTTCAGTTCCGGCAGGTAATTAGGACATAATGCAGATAAAAGAAAATGCTATTTTGCTTTTATTGCAGATAAAAGGCGGCAATGAGTCATACTTGGCTACTGAGTAATTTCTGTAAACTGAGTAATAGCTTTGTAACCATGTTTCTGTACTTATACTCCCAGGTAAGTCAGGAAATTATACAACCCAAATATTATGCATAGTCTTTTACTGAAATGGTAACTGCTGGGCCTTTAATTACATAGCTGGCACTTTGCAGAAAGGCTGATTACATGCTACATACCTCACAGGGGTAATTACTTATCAGCTATATTTGTGATTTTGCCAGGGAATGCTGTTATTTAGTTAGTATATAACTAGCATTCAGTACTAATCACAATCATGTTCTTAGTGCTTTTATGGGAGGAAACAAGTCAGCATTGAGGAACTACATCCCAGAATAGTCCTGGGTTGACATTAGGGACATGAAACAAATAGACCGTGGGAATAAATTTTCAGTATCAGTGGTGCGCAAACCCTTAAAGTTTTGTGGATATCTTTAAAATAATCACCTGAAAGTTCAAACCTGTATTGACAGCTGAGCTGGCTGGAATTTCCCCTGTGAAGCACTGTTTTGCTGACTGGAAAATGGCTGCGGGACTACAGACATCTTCCTAAAATAAAATTACTACTGCTAGAAATGGGACAATGGGCTCTTCAGGGAAACCCAAAGCCAGCACTGAAACCCACACCTTCTTCTGTTTGTCAAAATGGGGCAGAAATGGTTCAGATCTTCTCAAAATTGTGTAGCACTTTTTTAAAGAAAGGAGGAAAACAGAATCTGTGCATTGAGGACAAAAAGGCCAATATGCTCCCCTGAAGTGTATTAGAATAGACCCAAACTAATTGATGGGGAACTCTTACAAGAGCAGATACTTCCTTGGGATAAAATTGGGGATGAAACCCCTCACAGCAGAATGTTGAAAATGAAATATCTCTTCAAAATGAAACTACCCATTCAATACTTGGTTTTGAGTTCCTTTTACCAGAAACATAGGCTTATTTTAGCTGCAAGTTTGTTCCTTTGCATTTTGCTGTGATTCTGCTGATAGCAACTGCACAATGAAGAGAAGGAATGCAGATACTCAGTGATTCCATTTTCATCAGGTATCTCAGCAGTACAGTTTGCTTCTCCAAAACGACTAACTGGAAACAAAGCACAGATTTCTGTATCAACCTCTCTCCTCTTGACTTTCTGTACTCATTTTCTCCTTTCTATCTACAGCCATCTTTTCCACCCGTCTCTCTTCACCACATTCCCCTGCATCTTCCAGTAGTTCCTTCATTTTTTATATTTTTATAGCCGGAACTACATCTCCATTTTTCTCCTGTACAAGTCAGAGATCCTCATGTTCAACATACCCTCTTGCTTCACTGCTACTTTTCTCCCTTCCAATACTCCCTGTCAGACTCAAGAGCCAGCTGTATACTTTTTCAGAGGTACTACTCCTCATGGAGAGGATTAGATTGAATTTGCATTGCTTCTTTTGTAAAGCACTCATCAGTTCATGATCGACACCACCATTTTAGTATCTGCAGCTCCATTTCCATTCAGGGACTGGAAATCATTTGTGTCTATTTAAATTTTGTGTGCTGAATGCAAAAATTAATTTATAGAACAGATTAAGCATGCACAGGGATAAGGAAAAAAGGCTATGAAGTGATTGTGCACCAATAAACATTCTTAAAATTATATATTATATATTACATACTTTTAAAATTAATTGTGGCCATACAGAGGTATGCCAAATCAATAGTAAAAGTAACTCTGGCCAATAATTTTCCTCTGAACACACATCTTACAGACCAAAATGCCCCAAACAATTCTGATTTAGCCTATTCACTGCTGTCAAGACCATAAATCATTGTAAATAGAGATAATTCCAGAAGATAAATGGAAAGACACGGGTTCCAATTTTAATCTTAGATACAAAACTTTCATCATTCCCTACACACCGGAGTTATTAAAACTGGGAACTCTGTATGCACGAGAGACATCTTCAATTGTATGACCACCTCCTTCTAAACAATGATCAGAAGAGATCAGAACTTGGTTTATGTACATACAGCACGACATACAGGCAGATCGCACTCAGGAACTGAAGCGTATTTGAAATATTAATGAAGGATATCCATGTATCATTACAGTACTCTCCCAGAATTTACTTCAGTTGCCCAAGGCTAGTGACCGCGCTGCTGTGGTTGGTATCAATATCCTCTGTAGCACCACTGAGCCTGTGCTCCTGTAGACCACTGCACAGCAAATATGTGGCCTCACGTTCTTTCTGAACCTTAACCATGCTGTGAACAAAAGTTATCTGAGATGGCTGAGGTTTTTGATAATTTTGTACAGAAAACTTTATGAAAATAAGATCACATAAAAATGCCTCCCTCCCCCTTTCACTCAGGAAAGTAGCACACTTAGAGATATTAATGGGTGGCAGATGAAACCATTACTAGAAAATAAAACCTTGCTTTAAAAAACCTAAATTATCATTTTTGCCTTTTATGGGGGAAAAATAATCACAAGTATATTCTGATATGTAACCCTGTATCTCTTATCTATTTGTACCTGGAGGTGTGTGGAGGAGATCTGTATCTCCTTTTGAGATTTCTTTTTGTCTAATATTTACTCCTACTCCTGAAGTATGACAAAGCATCTTCTGAATCATAAGCTTTAAGTATTATTTTTTTATTTTATCCTTTCACCTTTCTGCTTTACAAGAAAAGATTCTGAAGCTCCTGAAAGGGCTTGTTTATTAAATGTTTCCTGATGATGACTAAACATGTCTGAAGGGCATGAAGACAGAATGCACTTAGTGTGAGAAATCACATTTACACTGTAGCTGTCATACCAGTATCACAGCTAAAAGCATAGTTAATTTACTATCAGAGAAAAGGCAATTCTCTGGGGCAGCCAACTATCAGAGTCAATCTAAGAGAGCATCAAACAGTGTGGGGCTGTGTGCCCCCCCCCCCCAGTGCACAACAAGCATACACCCACCCAAGTCTTGGTGCACAGGAGTTGTTAATTTCTATGTAGCATTCCTATTGCTGACAAGGTTAAGTAGACACATTACTGACTGTACAAGTTAATCATGTACTCTCAATTTAGAGCATTGAAACGATTACAGAAAAGCAGTACTTGCATTCCTTCTGCCTACTACAAAAGACTTGTTTGTATTCTGATTTTCAAATTACAGGTGGGAGTTTAAGACACCATTAATACATAAAGGCTTAATATTCTTTTACTGTAGACATAATCTTAATTCCCAATGCATACAGATACAACTATACATCAACAGACTGCTTCAATAATTCAGTATAGTGAAGTTTTCATTTAGTTTTCTGAGCTGACAAAGTAACCACCTGTACTGAAATATGGAAATAATAAAAAATATTTCTTTTTGAGTTTCTACAAACTATTTCAAAATGTAACTGTCAAATACCTCGTGTCTTCAGCTCTGACAAAGTAACCACCTGTACTGAAATATGGAAATAATAAAAAATATTTCTTTTTGAGTTTCTACAAACTATTTCAAAATGTAACTGTCAAATACCTCGTGTCTTCAGCTCAGACACAGACACTCTGCAACTGACTATGCACCACTTATCTGTCCCATTAGACTATTTCTAATAAATAATTATTGTAAGATGCTCTTAAACTGTAAGTACAGCAAAAATGTTAGCAGAGGTATCATGAAACTGGAATAGACAGACAGGATTTGTGAAGGCATGGAATTCAAGGGAGATGTTTTTCCACAGTTGTTTCAATAGCTCCACACACACACACACTTTTTTATATCAAAGCTTAAAAGTACCAACTCCACAACTTGGAACTCAGACATTTTTAGCAGAGCCTGATACATTTGGTGTGCGAATTTCAAGAAATACTGAATTGTTGATATTTTCTTTCAAATTTTCAAGCAAATGTTGCTTCATGTGGGAATTAAAGCAGGACTAAGCCTGGAGTCTACACAGTTTTAAAGGATAAAGGTTTTTGTGGCGATGAGTCTAAGATACCTTAGTCCATGTATATCAATAACCGATTCATTGACTTAAAGGACTGCAGAAGGCTTTCAAATGCTGAAAAGACGGCTAGTCACCCAGCTGTCAAGGTCATGAGGAAAAAGAAATCTGAGCAACCTTTGAGCAATCTGATCTAGTGGAAGGTGTCCCTGCCTCTTGTCATTGGGGTTGGAACTGGATGAGTTACTTTAAAGGTCCCTTCCAACCCAAACCATTTTGTGATTCTAGGAAATCAGAGGATGACTTATTTTCCTAAATGTTTATGAAAAGCTTTGTGGTGAACACTTTAAATGACTTTATGCTTTTCCTGAAAACTTCCAAGGGAAGCAATTAAAGGCTTTGCATAAAACCTTTTCTTGTAAGACTCTACCAAGCTAAATGTGCTTCCATAAGTCTAAGGCACTGCTATGTGTAACATAAAATGGAAAAGTGGGTGAGAAAGGCATGATTGTGTTTTAATTAGCTGGTGATTAATGTCAGTGCATTTATTTCTTGACTGAGTCCTGATACCCAATTTCCAAACAAAACCAAACTGCTTAACATGTAGGAAAACTGCCATTGAAATTTCAAATTAGAATGGCTTTTTTATGTAAAAATACATATTATTATATGTAAGCATGTTGATAGTTTAATGAAGACCACTGAAACTGCTTAAATACTTAAAGCCATAGGTAAATTGTATGACAGCTCAGGGCTGTGTGTTTCTGACATCAAACCACAATCAGTCCACCTGAACTAGTGCCAGCCAAGGAAGGGAAGAACAGTACTGCAAGGAATCCGGGTATGACATTCAGAAAGGTCTGAATTTCCTTCCTTTTTGAAGGAAACTGGGCATTTCCTGTTACCTTTGCATACAAAGTAGTGTGGTATTCTACTGCACACACACACGAGTTAGATTAATAAAATCATTTTCTGTTTAAATTGTAATACACTTAACTGTGATCCTAATTCTTAATCTATTTACTTTAGCTGAGCACTGGGCAAAAAAGTTACTACAAGAATCTTCCTTAAAACAGCCACATTCAGTTAAAAATTCAGAACACAGAAAATTAAGATCGAATTTGAAACCAGGGTCTCTGTGCGGGCTATGGAGCATTATAGCAAACTGTTACTTGGGAGGGCATCCAAATCCTTTGATGTCAACAGAGATGCCTCAGTGAGAGACAGCAGGCTTGAGGCCACTTACACAGACTAGAAAAATGCCATGCAGGTTGCCTATCCAATTACAACAGCAACAGTAAATTGCTCTGAACAAGTTTGAGTCCATAGGTTAATTGGAATAAACAAATTGAAAGGGAAAAGGCTGAATTTGTAATAAACAATCACTGAAAGATTGGAAACTAACCTGACTAACTGCTTGAAAAAAACCACACTGAAATTCTTCAGTGTCTTGAATACCATTAATTGTCCATTTGGAAGAACACAAGTGCAGAGCCTGGATAATCTGTGCACTACCCGCCTGCAGCTTCCCATCTCTTTTTGAGCAGCTACGAGTAAATTAGAAATAGGAATTGAAGTGACTGCTGTGAGGATACTTTAACTTGGAAGGTATGCTGCAGTATCAAAGTAGAACTTTGTGCAACAGGTACGATGTTTCTTTCAGCAAATTTATTTACTGATGTTGAATTGTTATGACTAGTATTTATGCAAATACTAAGAGAAAATAGTTAAGGCTAATAAAAATATTACAGCTATCAATAATAATACTAAAGCATGTCAGTAATTGTCCTGAAATTATGATTCAATAAAGTTGCAATTTTTGACTTTAGAATTGCGCTTAGAAACTTAGTTTCACTGGAAAACAATTTTTGCTCGTGGAAAATTCAAGTGAGGATCTTGCTTTTGCCTGCCTAGGAAGCTTCTGAGGATTCATTTCCAGCTTACAAAGAATATGTGACTCTAACGTAACAAATGCTTTCAAGCCATGAAATTATTCATAAGGATTTCCATTTTCTAGCCAGCACTATACTATAAATGGATTCACAATTATTTGTAACATAATCAGCACTGAAAAGCTGGTTAATGTTAAATTTTGAAGTAATCATGGCTCTGTCATGCTCTAGCAAAGCTCACGGATCTAAGCACAACTTGAAGAATTCATTCCTAGTTAGAGGCACTGAATTAAAAACCTGCACAGTTATCCTTAGTGAAAAGCTGCTGACGTTCCCTTTACTCTTACAGAGCACGTATTTGTCTGGTAAGAAAGCAAAGGTTTAGGTTCTCAGCCAGTGCAGTATCAGCTGCACTGAGAACAAGGCCATTTTATACCAGTGGAGGTATTGGCTTATAAGCTTTGCACATACTTAATACAGCCCTCAGGAATTTTGCACTTTCTCTAGCAAATAAGCCCACTAATATTATAATAGTTCAAAACAGCCAATAGATACCAATTCTCCTGAAAGTTTTTAAATCTGTATCTTAAGACGGTATCTTGAAAAAGTAAAGCTCCTTATGAAAAATGCAACTGATCTTTCATTAAAATCTTTTAACTCATACATTTAATTTACCTCTCAGAGTCATTCCTAATATATCCCAAGAGTTCTGGATATAAGAACACTGGTTTTGATAACCTAGGGAGGTGGTACAGTGAGAACTGATAAATCCATACTAAAACTAAATGTCTCCTACAGTCTTACGTGTGGAGCTGTTTATATGGTCACTTTCACATGATAAATTACTGACATAAGTTCAATTAAACCATCAGCACCCATAATAATACAATTAAAAATACCAAGCATTAATTAGAGAGGTCACACATGACAGGGCTCGAAGGAATTTTACGAGGATATATAAAGTCCACATCTCTCTGCCAAGGTTGCACCAAGTACATCCACTACAATCTCTATAATAAATATAAGAAAATAAAATTTAATGGCTAAAACCAGGAAGATGAATAGTTCCAGTTTAATGCATATTTCAGTAGCAAAGAATTTGATTTCTTCAGTTTAATAGTCTAGTATCAAATTGAGTTTATGGACAACACCACCATAGAAGATTTCCATTCAGTTTGCTAAGTGTGGCAGACTGAGTTCACTGGGATCTGACCAAAATGTGATCTACCATCTTATTTCATTTGCCAGAATTCCCAGTTACTAATATATGTCTTCTCAAACCAGCCCCTGCTCTTGACTTGAGCAGATAACTCTCTCTTGCCATGAATTTTGCTTTGGATACTGCCTAGGTAAGGCTTCCCTGTAAGACCATGCTATTTCCTACTGTCTACCTAGCCTCTGTTCCATAAGAAGAGACCCCATTAACCTCAGAGAAAGGTACACAGTCACCAACCTGGCATTATATCCACCCGCATGCAGTGTGTGATGAAACTCTTAGGTGTCATATCCAGCATTCCCAGAGCATAATGAAAAAAAACCTGGAATGAGGATTTTTTCCCCTTGTCTTGTTGGATGCGAGAAAATAACCACACTAAAAAAATTAGGTATTTGGCTTTCATATAAGAAGCTTTCTCTATAAGGTATACTCACTGTTGCATTGTGACAACACTGCAGTGAAGCATGAGAGTTTGCAAACTAATTTGTGAGCTCCTGTTGTAGCCTTGAAACTCATAATACGTAATACTTATTTTCACAACAGGTTTCAAGAACACGGATGGCTTAATTACAGCTTTAAATAATGAAATTCCTTAATCATACTGACAGATAAAGCGTCTGAAAGCCCTAATTATGTACTGTAACTGCAGCATGTCTTTGTGCTGTCATGCTGTAACTTCAGTCTGTCTTAGTAAATTAGATCCATAGTTTGGTCATGACAAAATAATTCTATTATAACCCACCTCTCTTCTTGCTAAATTGCATTAAGCAAGCAAGTTCAGTAACTACAGCTATGCAGCACCCTGTGCTTATTTTGTAACTGTGTAACAAAAAAGCTGCTCAGTTTTGCATTTTTACTTGATTTTCATCACATGCTTATACATACGCATTTCTAGGCCTTGCTACTGACAACAGACTACCCAGATGTGGAAAGTAAATCAATGGAAAAATAACACCATTCTTACTTTAGGAACTGTGGGCATACAGAAACCATGGCTCCAAGGCTGCAATAAACGGCTCGTGCACAGATAAATGAATTTGTATTTATTTATAACACATACTATTTATCTCCTAACATGCAATCTCACCCAAGTAACAGATCCTGCTCTGCAGCAATGTTTCCAGAACGATTTGTGCATGTTTTGCACAGACTCTGGTGGCAAAACTAGTAAATCAGAGACAGTGTAAAATACAAATATTAAAATTAGCCAATAAATAAGAAAATAAATGTGACAATACACATTTGCGTGTGTAGTCTGATTGGGAATTTCTGTTCCAGGCTTTGTATTTCTAGATTTCCAAGAGCACCGTAGAAACAAAGCAAATCAGCAGACACTTTACTCCAGCTTGTTTATGTGTAATAATAACTCCATATCAAGATAGTCTTTATGTATGAAATTGAATTGATTTGGGGGTCTTCCCACAGTATGCTTTAAGAGCATAATACTTCTCATTGCTTTATGGTCACGGAAGTTCTACAGAAGCACAGACCAGTCACTGCATTGCACACCAGGCTGACTGCAGAAACCAGAAATGCACAAACCCAGGCCTATTTGTAGGGAATACTTCAGAGGTGGCCCAAAGGTAAAGCAAGTTCTTGTCAGCCACTGTTGATTTGTCTGTCAAGATTTTGTAATTAGTGGTAATCTGCAGTTGTATTAAAATATATATATAAATATATTTTTATTTTTAATATATAAAATGTTTAATATATAAAACCTATATATTAAATAAGCTTCTTTCAGTGGAATCTAAGAATTTATCAGCACTGCTGACTCATCCTTGCGCTCACAAAAGTTGTTTCGAAGCAAGATGTTGAATAAAAATTTGTCAAATAGCATTTAAAGATGGAAACTGGTAAATAAACTGTGTCAGAACAGACAGGCCTATAATGTAAGATGTGGGATGCTGTGGATGCTGCACAAACTTTTTAAATCCTGGACTTATTTCATCTCTGTTGCAGGATTAGCATGATTCATTTATCATTAATCTCTTCCTGGCTCTGTAGGAAAACACCTAACTTACTGCTTTCTGTGATTCTATTAAAAATGAATGCATAAAGCAGTGGAGGTCTGCATATCAATTTGTAAAATAAGTGAAGAGCATTAAGAAACTATTTTTGAGCTTTGAGTAAAAATGAACAACTGAACTCCATCACAAAAAAAAGATTACCTTTCAATAGGGCATCATGTTGGAAACTAAGTGACTGCCAAGCCTGAGGTCTTTATCCAGATGTGATTCAGTGAACAGAGATGATGGAAGCTTGCACCACCCTATCTCCTCCACGAACCCTTAACCCTGAGAATACTATGTACTTTCCACAAATATTCACTCATTTTCTTCCCCTCTGAGCCTCTCAAGAAGGAGGCCACCTGAGGCTTTCATAATGTATTTGTCTTCTCAAAAACTAGGTTCACACAACCAACCAATGTCTAAAAACCCAGCACATAAGAGCAGCTTTCATTGATAGACACTGTAATTTAATGGAAAAAGCTAATTTAACTAAGAAAAGCTCCAGATACCTAATCCCTTTCATTCTGCCCCCTTACTATGTAATATACATTTCTCTAAAAGTCAGTTTCTGTTCTATCTTGATCAGTAGCTTATTTTAAACAGTAAATGGGAATGAAGGGATTGACTGGACAAGACTGCTTTCTGCAGGCACAAAACCCTATTGGGTGTGGTCAGTGAAGTGGTTAAATGAAAATGGGGGGCCTTGCCTTGATCCTTCAGCATCCATGTGCACACTCTGAGACAGGATGCATCATATTCAGATTTACCTAAACCTCTTTCTCTAGTTCCTATTATGGAAGTAATTGTTTGGGGCTTTTCCACAACAAAAAACCACTGCAGGCTTGTTTTGGATTATTCAAAGCAATTCATCTCAGAAAAGAAAAAATAACTTTCTGCATGCTTATCTATTTTTTTGCTGACTTAGAATGACTCCAGATCATTCAAGTGTATTCCCTGTTTTTTAATGGGATTGGTATGAATTTTGCCTCTGGACTGGAAGACTACTTTCAGATGATGACATGGGTATAAAACAGAAAATAATCTCCCAATGTGAATAAAAACAAGTATGTTAAAAAAAAAAATGCTCGTCCCTGGCTAAGATCCATTCTCCCACTTAAAAAAAGTGTTTCTATTCTGCTGATTTAGGAGAAAGAAAAATACCTCTTGGCTTGACTATTCATAATATTAGTATGAGAAATGTAATATCCATGAGTGTGAAATACACTGTGCATCGTCCTGTTAAATGTTATGTTTTCCACTGTCACCAAAGGCTTGACTACACTGATTCCTATTCAAACTATTATTCTGATTTGGTTCTGTGCGGGCTATGGAAAACAACAGTTACACAAATTGAGGACTGAGTTCTTACTATATTAGCCAGAAATGGGGAATACACAATACCTTCCAGCAGAAATGAGCATCCAGAGGTTTTTCCTGTACGACAACACCTATTTTACATCTCTAGGGTGAAGTTCTGCCCTTGGTAAAATTAATGAACGTTTTCCCACTCATATAAACAGAACTCCGTTTCTAATATACATAATCTCATGATAAACTGACCTCCAGTTGCACGCATCAAGGACTTTGAGAAGGCTGAAGGGAAACGGGATCACAAATGTGTATTAAGAAGGTTACCAACTCCCTAGTAGCCAAGGTACTTTTGCACTGTATGGAGCTCAGAAAGCTCAGGCCCCTACCAGACCCCACCCCACAATTATTATTTCCTGGGTGCAAGAGGAGGATGTACATTCTGATCATTCTCATAAAACCAGTCATACATCTACAGCACTTCATCTGGCAGTGAAAATCTAGCTCTAGCTTCTTTTCATACTGAGATCCAGAGGAATTTGTAGTTTTATTAGCCCATTATTCACGTATGTTTAGTTTTCACTGTCTTTTAACTTACTCTACCATATAGGCCAGATGGAGCATCTGAGAAAAGGTAAGGAAGTAATTTTCACCAGGTCCCTTCATGACAAAACTTACAACAGCATCACTATGAGAATTAATCATCATGGAAGTCTGGTCACACAACACACAACAAAACTTATTATACTTTAGTCTTACATTCTTTATCATCTAGCAAGAGCAGTTGAAAACATACTGTGAAAATCAACTAACAGTATCTGAATGAAGGGAAATTAATGATATGACCTAAAAAATCTTTCCTATCTCTAGTTTCCATCATGTAGTGAGGAAGGTTCTCTTTTCAGTGCCCAGCTGCAGCTCAGCTTTGCTGAAGTGCTATAATTTGGGAGCATATTTTACGTTATACAAATGATTAACTGCAGACAATAAAATTTACAGTTTAGACCCAAACAACACAATCAAAACCAGTTAATTTGTCAAGCACTACTTTGGACTACATTTAGTATATGCTCTTGTTGAGATGGCTTTGACAAAATAACTTCTCTCCAGAAACATAGTACAGAGTACAATCGACTGAATCTTAAAAGACCTCCAAGGACTTATTCAGTCATCCCTAGCTGAAATCTTTTCTTTCTCTAGGATTTATATCATGAAGAATGAGTGATTTCCTGTTACCAGGTATCTGGGACTTTACTTAAATATCAGCTGAAGATGTGGGAAGTTGCCCGCTGGTGAAACTCCCCTAGGTTTTTTTCATTTCAGACAGAATCTGTAGACTTATTCAAGGTATTCTTTATCCCTTGTCAGAGAACGAACACCACTTGTACTTAACTAGTTAGATACACACAATTAGGATGTTGTTTTGAAACAATAAACCTTCACGCACAACGCATTTCCCAAATCGACAGACCACCGAGAAGTAGATTTCTGAGATGAGCAGCACTTCTGCAAGGAAATAAGACTGTCAAAGCAGAAATAGAAAGAGTATGTGTTGCTGACCAGTAACATGGATGTGAATCAAATGCCAGTGCAAGGCTAATAACACACACCGTATGCTTGGTATGAAAAAAGGCTAGTTCAGGATGTCTTCTTTTTTTAAAATAAGGAAGAAAAAATATTTTTTCTTTTTAATTTTTTAAAAAGTATGAAAATGAAAATAAAGTAATTGTAGATGGCAGCAGAGATGAAAAAGTTCTTTCACACAATCAAATACATCCCCTGTCAATGGAAAATTATCTTTGACTGTGTATTTTCCAGTATTTTGTCAGGGCTAAGTTACAGGAGTTACACACAAATTTAATTTATGGAGAGGACACTGGTCTTTTCTCATGCAAGGATATAGAAGTTGACTGCATTCAAAACAGTTTACATAAAATTTGTATTAGCATTAATTTGGATGCTTATTATAGAGGTTAGAAATACAAACCCATCTTCAGCACTCAGAACACCATTAACCGAGGTGACAGAATCTTCAATAGTCTTTAATGTGAATTTACCACTTTCCAGACACTGCAAGATTTCTGATCAAGTACAGCAGAAACTGATTCCAAATTGGTTAATGGAAATTCAAAGCAAGTGCTATGATCATCACATAATTTCTTACCACATTCATCTGATAATCATGACAAAGATTATCTTTTTATATCCATTTTGAAGGTGAATTAGGAAAGTAACCATTCCTATAGCTACATCTTTAATACTATAGTGTAAACTCAAAGATATGAAGCAACTTGCTTTGAGAAAATACTACTTTGCTGATGTTTCTCTTCTTTCATCCAAATGATCCTTACCCTGCTTAGAATTAATAAATCTATGAAAGGCAACTCTTATCTCTTTAATAATAATTTCCTTGAAATATACACTTCATAATAAGAAGAAATTACATACAGCACAGCACATGAAAGTAAAAGTCTGCAGATTAGATTTACAATATATTACAAATGCCTTTGTGTGTGTCAGCATACTCTTTGTTGAAAAGGTTTCCATGTCTTCCACTGTGCTGATAAAGTAGATTTTTTTTAATGATAGATGGAGAACTTTTAGGGAACTATATGCAATGTTGTGTCTCTATTGCCAAAGGATATAAACTTCTACTTACTTTTTGAAATGACTCCATTAAAAAAGCTACCGTATAAAATAACTCAACCAAGTCTTATCCTTTATCTCTTTTTATGTGGATCCCAATTAGAGTCACAACACTTACAAGTTGCCACGTAATAGCAATAGACTTCCGATTTCCCCAAGCAGTTATGCTAGCATTTGTGTTGTTCTCTGTCATTTCTAAAGGGGGTGAAGAGAAGGATGGATAAAGAAAAGAGAAAACCTGATCCAGTTTCCAGTGGAACTCCGCGGGACGGAAGGTGTCAGCCTGATCAAAGTCTTTGCGCAATAGGAACACCAATCGGCAGTTGTGCACATACAGGGCATAGTGATGCCGGTTCATCTCTGAAACGTAAAATGGTGATAAGTTGGTCATCTGAATTACCGCAAACACTTCTGTTTAGGTGTATGTGTCTGAAAGCAATATATACCTGAGAGAGAAACCCAACCAAATAAAAAAAAAAACAAAGAATTGACTTTTGTCAATATCATGGATCATTTGCAGGGAAGCCACACATTGTAAGCATCTTCCTCAATTACACTGTATTAGTTTTGCTTATTACTGCATTAAAACTAACAAAATTCAAATCAATATTTAATCTAACAAATTTCAATGCAGAATTAGAACTGGTTTTCTCAATCTAAATAATAAAGAAAAATTAAACATAATTATGTCATCCACTATTCCTATCAAATCTACAAATGTGTTCATAGAGATTACCCAAGAAGAGAACCAGAGCTTGAAACCTGGGTAGATATCAGTCCCCTCAATAAGCTATCAAGTCGGCAAAGCTTGGAGTGGCACCAACTGATTTCAGTAACTTTTTTTCAGACCAGATTAAATGAGCAACGGAAACACTCCACAGACTTCAGTATGGCCTTTGCCTAACAATTTTTAAATACACAGACTGACCTGTCTTGTCAGAGTTGCAGAGAATAGTCTCTTTCTCAGCTCTTAATCCTGGACTAGGTCCATGTTTCATCCACAGAGTGATGGTGAACTGATCAGTTAAATTCTTCGGTACTATTCCATCTGGGATTTTGGCTCCTTGCTTTCCATCAAATTTAAAAATCATGTCATTATTATCCATGAGAAGCCCAGCTGTCCAGTTAGTTGTTGCACTGGGAGATGGTAACAGGTCAATGGCACCTGAGGAAGCTCCTGCAAATGATTTATAATGAATAACATGATGAGAGAGTAATAAAAAAGCAGTGAAGATTAATTTAATATTGGCTAGGGTTCTGATTCACACTCTTCAGGTTATTTTTACTACTCCAATGGTCCTACTAGCTTCACTGTTATATCCCTCACACATTGTAGAATACTGACTACAATAAGCCAGTAAAGAGTTCTTTAGAATAAACGTACTGCACAAAAAACTATCCAAGATATTTTAACATGTCCTTTCTTGAAAGTTCTCATTATTTTCTAAAATTCATTAAGGACATTTCTTCAGTTATTTCAAGAATTGCTAAGACTAAACCCAAATTCTCTACATCCAGCTGGGAAGTTTTACATCTTCCCTCCCTGACAGGATGGAGATACATGGTCTGTGGGGATGACTGTTGCAAAATACAGTACAGTGGGGATAAATGCAGGACAAGTCACCTAATGTTCAGTAGACAGCCATGGATATTCACAACAATGGCGGTATGCATGTCAATACATACAGAGTATTCACCCTAAACCGAATACCACTTTAACGCTGGCTTCTGGCAAATACATGAGGGTTGTAACTTCATGTGTAACATCAAGTGGTACTCAAAATTCAGATTAGCCCCCCTGCATCCCAAAAGTAAACCATTAACAACGTGGTCTCCAGCTGCATGATATTTTTTGTTAGAGTTAATTGAGGAGAAAGAAAGCAACACCCAGAAATGGAAACACTGTGGTGCCAAGCTCTGATAGAACAGCACAATTCTTTACAGCTCTGGGTTTTCTTACAGCTTAACAACTGTCAGACACTTTAAAAAAAAACTTAATGAGCTACCCTGTGCCTTTACTTAGCTGGTGACAGTTAGCATTTAGCAGAAAGTATGCTTCTCAAAGCACCAAACCCCCCCTTGTATTCTTGTTGATGCTTTGCCAATTGAAAATAGAGAGAACAAACCGCAACCAGTAAGGTATCTCGCCCTCCTTCAGCAAGAAGAGAAACAGGATCCCAATGCTCTGAAGGAGTCCAGCATTTTAAGCCCAGAATGTGTGGAATTGTATTCTATGGATTTTTTAAAAAGTATTATAGTAATGATAAGAAAACATTCCTATCATTAACTTAAATTCTTAAAACAATTCTCCAAAATTTATTACTGTACAATGAGGTTATTTTGAAGGCATAGTAATAGCAGGCCTAACACCTGTAAGTTTAGAATTTGAGCACAAAGTATATTTATTACATAAATTGCCATTCTGGATAATACATCACGCTGCATTGCTTGACACACAGATGTTATGAACAGGAATGCATCAAACTCAGTTTATCCAGATGGCACCATTTGGGATAAACTTCCTATTTGTTTTTTTAATTCAACCCACTAAAAAATAAAATTACTTTATTTTGTGTTGATTTTAATGGCCATTTTTTAAACTTACAAGGAACAGAAACTGCTTGCACCATGATGTATATCAAAGGAAATATGCTTTTAAATGGGCACATGCTTATATGTAAACTTATAGGTAAACTATGGGCTCAATGAAGAAGCTTCATCCCTCCCTCATTCTATGTACTCTAGGCATAAAAATTTGGAAAGATCTATTTTCCCACTAGAATAAGCCCGTGGGAAAACTCCAAAATGGAAGTCTCATATTGCTTGCTAAACTGATTCAACAAGATGCTCAACTACCTTATGTTCCCAGCTTAAGGTCAGGCTTGTGTAAAAGCATTTGGCTAATGAGTACCAAGCTCAACACGTTATAATTTATCTGCCCATACTTTTTTGAGATTTATGGGTTACTTTGGAACTTGCGTTTACCCTGCCCTGAGAACAACCACTGGATTATGTGCTTGAGAGATTTAGCTGGTAGAAATGATAGTTTCAATCCTAATAAATTTAATCAGCATCCCAAACACTTCTCTCCACCCTTCATGTTTGTGCTGTGAACTTTGTGCCAGGATAAGCACATACTGATGCTGCTTGCTGAACTGGACAAGACTGTTGGCTCAGCTCTAAGTTAACCATCCAAATAAAGCTAAGCCCAAATTAGTACTTTTCAGTCAGATGAAGAACTTTCTGAGTGTCCTACAAAGCTACACAAACATGGGTAAAGAAGAGAGGCCAAGAACTACCCTCATAGCTGTAGCATGGCCTTTAATCTGATACTCAGTGTTTCCGTATTTCAGTTTCTCATCTGCTATCAGCCTGTAAAAATTAATTTTATTGCAGTGTCATTGGCAGCTGAATTGTCTACCTCTCCAACAGATAAATGAAGAAATGAGCACAGGATTTATAAACTGGGTCCTTATTTACAGAGGGACCATCTTGCATTTTATATGGCAAAGATGAATTCTCATCTGTAATCCCTTAATTCTATTCTCTCTGCAATCGCAGCTTTACTGGTAGAGAAACAAAGTGACCCAGTTTTTTCTTCCTTTTCAAAGTTTTTTTTTTCATTCAACCATTAGATACAATAAGGTAATTTTTGGGAGAAAACTGATTTCCGGAAATAACCTGTTTTCCTAAGAGTTCTCTCTACATTAAGGATGACAATAAATACTAAACACCAAGTGTAAGCCAGTCCAAATGCAAGTTTGGTGTAAAGTTCACTGTCATTTACAAATTGTTTATCGAATTCCTACTACGAGCTTCTATCCTACCTGCTTTTCTCTATGAAGATATGAAAACCATGTACAAAACAATACTCTTTCAGCAGTGACAATTCCCCCCCCCCCATTTAAATATTCTTTTTACATCCTATATATTCTCTCAGGTGCTTTACATCCTGTTCCTTCACAGATGTGCTGAGTGAAAACTGGAAGCTCAGCAGTAACGTTAGACAGTACATCTGTCCATCTGCTTAAAGGCTACCTGCAACTTCCACAATGGCACTGACAGACCTCTGAAATGTTTTTGATAGTTCTGCTTTTTCACCAGCTTAGGCCTAAACAAAGTGCAGACAATGAATTAAGACTGGGCTAGTATTGGGAAAAATCTAGTTTATTCAGGAGAAAAAGAGAAAGACTTGAAATAGCCTCTTTTATTGCTCAAGTGTCAGCAGGTAAAGTAATCAAGCCACACTCTACAAAGTGAACCCTTCAGACTTTGCACAGTCTTCCTCAACGATGGAATTTTATACCAGTAGAAGGTACCTACTTTCATCCCTACACTTCAAATGATAATATCGTCAGATATAGTTATTAGAGTTTGAAGTTGAAAATATTCCAATTCTATTAGGCGGCTACTCCTGTCACTCACCATTACCTCACTTTCCCAATCTCCACAGGTAATTGGCAATAACAACTGCACAGCATTTTTCCCTGGGAATTGGCTCTCCAGTTTTAACTATTTAGTAACACTGGCTAGAAATGTTAATTTACAAAATACTCGCTTAGAGATTGGTGCATTGATCCTAACAAATCTACAACATGGTTGTGTGGTTATCAAAGCAAATGCGAGCCATACACCTAAGTACCCCAAACAAAAATCCATGCATTTAAAGAGAAAAGAAGAATTGAACATTTGCTACTGTAGCTCAGACAGGATCAAGGCAAAGAGACATTTTGGAGGAGATGAAAATCAATGTTCCAAGCCATCAGGGCTTCAGATGTGGACTTTAAGATGACAAGATTTTACAAGAGGAGAGACAGCATATCTCAAAAGGCACAAGATGAATGGCTTAACATGTGGCCACTGCTCTGCTGTATATATGATCTTAAAGTCACAAGATCACATCAGCATCCTCAAGTATTTCATCTACCTTTCAAAAACTATCTGTATCTTTTAGACTAAATTATCAAAAAGCAGGGAAAGGGTAGGAAATAATAAGGAAACCTTTCTCCACTGGGATCTCTCTTTTCTCAGATTCACATTTCTTAAGTTTTTTTGCCTAAATGATAGCCCCAGATGTTTACCTGTTTGCCTTGACTCTGGCAAAGTACTCAGCAGCAGAAGAGAAAGCTGAGTCAGGAAGACTGAAACATGAGATTAAATTCTCATTAAATCCTATGGTCTTTCTATGATGGCAAATCTATACCTAAAATCTCTCTACACATCGCATCACTATTATAGGCAAAGGGGAAAAAAGGTAACAAAAAGGTGAAATGAGGAAAGAGAAAAATGGGGGAAGAGAAGGGAAGATGAACAGGAGAGGAAAAAAACTGAAGCAAAGATGGAAAAGGCATGAAAAACAGTGAAAAAATGGAAAAAAATGGAGCACCAGTTGTAATTTCACTCCTCCCTTCATTTTCATTGCCACAATCCAAAATGAGCAGCTGCGCTATATCCACATATTGCATGCTTACTGGTCACAAGGAAGCAGTTTATTTATGACATATCTATGTATCTGATACAACATTATTATTATATCAACTGAAAGCCATGTCCATACCACACAGTTTCTGCAGAGATTTTTCTGAGTATGTTTCACGATCACAGCCCTTTCCAATGTAGTTAGTGTGTAATTCAATGGTGGTGTGTATTGAGGACACTGGTCCATCACAGGTTTCTAGATGAATGCTGGGAAACAAAGGTTTGCTGCCAGAACCTGGCTTGTATTCAATCCGTTTGTTCCAGTCTGGAAAAAAAAAAAAACAAACAAAAAGATCCAAGAGTGATTAAAAAAGGGAAGGGAGTTACACAGCTTTAAATGACAGATTGTTCTCAAAGGTCACTGTCTAAGTCAAAAGTTTTGAACCTGGCATCAGTAAATTACTGTCCTAAAAAACCTGGATTTTGCCATTCTTTGTAAAAGGGTGTCGGGCTCAATTAAAAGTAATAGTACTGCTGCTACGGTCACACAGGCATGGAGTACATGCATATCCTGACAAGAAGTGCTAATTGGCAATAGCCTGGATCTCCAGTGTCCACGTCCTGTGACAGACTACAAGGGAGGAGGCTCGCTGCTGCACTGAATTTGGTCAGATTTCATAGTTTTGTGACACAGAATGAATATCTCCAAAGACCAGGCTATATACATCAGTCTCACTGGACCATGACCAAAGCACATCTGCAGTGCCATTTGTCCTCAAATGTCTTACTACCATTGTGAAGTATTAATGACAGAAAGTTACAGCTGAAAGCACTACTCACACTTTCAGCCAGAACTGACTCTTCTGTGGTTTTGCTTATGCAGATGTCTCACAGCCCACAACACTTCAATAATCACCTGCCTCAGGCAGCCACCTGGACAAGCCATATATACCACTATGCTTCTCAACTGAAGCATTTCAATTTTAAATCCAATTAATTATGGTGTTTGAAACCTGCTTCAGAAAAAAGCAAAACAAGCAGCATTACTTAAAACCATGCATTTCAGCTATCTTTACAGTTCATATTTTCAAAGAATCAATATATTAAGATTCATAAATTATAGAATTGGTTCGGAAGGGACCTTAAAGCTCATCCAGTTCCAACCCCTGCCATGGGCAGGGACACCTTCCACTAGAGCAGGTTGCTCCAAGCCCTGTCCAACCTGGCCTTGAACACTGCCAGGAATGGGGCATTTACCACTTCTCTGGGCAAGCTTTGTCAGTGCCTCACCACCCTCACAGGGAAGAACTTCTTCCTAATGTCTAATCTAAACCTCCCATCTGTCAATTTAAAGTCATTTCCCATTGTCCTATCTGCGCCAGCTGGACACTTGGCTAAAGGTTATTCTGCCCCCTTTTTTTTTTTACTTTACACACTTGACAGCTTTGCTGAAGTATTTTTTCATTGAACACTTTTCTACGACTTTGAAAATTGAAACAATCTAGAATAAAAATACCACTATACACAAGGCATTTCAAACAAGATCATAAATGTCTCTGTAGTTCTGCCAAAAGAGACACTTCTTATCATGATTTCTAAAACTCCCTATATCTTCAAAACAGCAGCCTCACAGTTCTAGATGCTGTACACTGATATTTGGGAGAGCAGTGCACTGTCTTCACAAAACTAGTTTTCTTTCAACACCATGAATCTACTGAAAAGTGCACACATTGCCTGACTATCAGATGCTGCAGCTACCTCAATAAATACCTGCTGTACAAAAGGCATTCTCCACATGTGAAACATCAATGGCCATAAGACATTTCCAAAAAGTACACGCTTTGGTTCTTTGCTGTTTGAATTTCTACTTTGAACAAAAGATTAAGGACTTCTTAGTGAAACAGGCACAGGGTAACAGCTCTGTAACATTTTTTCTTGGGCAGCATTCTCTCTCTATTTCTGGACTCAAATTGTGCTGATGTAAAACCCAAACCAACCCAAACCCACTTAAAATATTTCCGTTTCCATTTGGGAAAAAACCCAAATCCCCAAGGCACACAATACAATCACCTCATGTGCTCTGCTTCCCCGGTTCCTGGTTAACCCTCGTCAAAACTTCTGAAAAGGGCCATTTTTCACTTGTAAGAAAGGAAATCTCAGCCTTGCCACAGACCTTGCAAAGAATTCTGAATACTCCTTCTTGAGGGAGATTGTGGCTAAACAAAACTGAGTTAACATTATTAAATTATATTGTTAATGTTAAAATGGATCATCTGCTATGCCTTGAAAAGGAAAGTTAGAAGACAGACTAGTATTGCACATATGCCTGGCCCTTTCTTAAACACCTGTGGTTCTGTGAAGATCCTGAACTACTTAGAACAAGCAGGTCTGTTCAGGTTATCTAGGCAGTTTTCCATTCGTGAAATTGGCCATTTTACAAAGCAGTGTGTTTGGTAGGATGTCCCCTAGTTAACTCCACAAATGAGCTAGCAAGCATCAGCAGAATGCTACTTCCAGAATCCATCAATGTCACTGTGTGCTGCCCAGAATATTATTTTCTATAAACAATTTGCTAACTTTTGAAGGGTCAAGCGGTCACCACTGACAGAAAGAAAATGTTTTTTTCCCTTGGGAGCCAGGTATGCAGCTTTGCAATGGTTGCCACAGCTCCTACCAGTGCCAGCCAACACGTACTGTGCTAGGGAGGAAATTAAGCAAAGATTTAAGTAGCAGCTAGTATCATGCTTCTTGTGTGTGTTTAGTAACAGACAAAAATGCCAGAAATAACATGCATAAATATGATTTAGGACATCTTTTATTGAATTCTATTTCCTCCTATTTTTAAATCAACATATGCAAGCATATAATATACATATGCACACACACATATATATGTGCACATATATATGTACACATTAAATATGAATGTTCTTAACCAACACTGAAAAATAATCTTTAAAATTATCCTTCAAGTTCAGTTCTTTTTAAGGGAGAAAAGACAGTTTTGCATCAGCACCAATAGTCCCATAGCAACATTAAAAAATCAAACCACAAACATTTCTAGGTTTGACAGCTAATCTACAAGTGTGTAACATACAAATTACAGGACTCCTAAATCTGATGCCACAAATATATTTAGGCATGTTAAACATGATGTTTCGTTAAGCAAATGATAATCAGGAAGTGCAACCCATTTAAGGCTTCTACATAGCAAAGACAAGACTCAAACTTCCCAAGCCCTGATAAGGCACCATGGTTTGTGGAGAGATTTGAATGCAGATCTCACAAGCATAAGGAAACATCCATAAACACCATTCCTTTCTGCAACATGCTGAGTTTAATAAACAACAAAAAGGGACAGAAATTTGGGCTACTGCATGATAGTAATGGTAAAGTCTGCTGCTGCAGGAGTTAAGTGAACCAGAATGTAAGAGGAGTTGTGCATGAATTGGTGACAATGAATATTCCATCAAATGACAAAACCCCAAGGCCTAATGGTGCTGAATTATGCAAGATAAACATATGAGGATCTAAAAAATAGGCAACAGCAGCATCGGTTAAGCTATTATTTGTTATGAGACTGCATTTGAATAATAACAGGTATTTTACTAATAGTTCTGAAGAATAATAGGTATTTCCTGCAGCAAACTGGGTGTCAGAGCCCCAAGTGGACCAGCAGAAGTCCTAGTGAGCCTCCATAAGCTTCATCTGGGGCATCCTGGAGCTCTCTTCAAGCTCAGGCCCAGGACTTCAGTCATGGCCTGACCTATAACACTGTAGGGGTGCTAGTCTTGCTCAGTCACAGCACTAGCCATAGGGTCCTTTTATCAAAAAGTGAACCCATGGAGAAGCTCTCTGGCTTGACAGCCCAGCCTCATCACTATGGACCTGCTCAGTGATTTGATCCTAACTCTTATCCCTGACTGACTTCCAGAGACCTGCCTCCTCCCCAGGAACATGCCTGAGGAACTGGGCTCTTGGTTTAACCTGGCCCCCATCTCTGGGTCTGCCCTGCTGACCTCAGTTGAGTGAGGGGTTTAACCTTGCTGATGAAGGTTCTGTCAGCTCTGTTACTACAACTGACTGCTGGCTTCCCTTCCTTTACAGAGTAGTCCTGCTCTTGCTGCTCCCTGACACCAGGTTTAGATGTGGTTAGAGACTTCTAATGCCTTCAGAAGGACAAGCTACCACAGAAAGACGTTATGGGAAGAAGCAGCTGCTTAGTTATCCTGAAGAACAAGGACTGTGACTAGCATTTGGATCCTGGTACTCCAAGGGATTTCTCTACCGAGGAATATGCAAAGAGCTTCCCAAATTCCAAAAGAGAGGTTGTGAAACGCTGCATGGACTAGTTCCTGAAATCAACTGGACTGAGGATATAAAATCTTGTGTGGAAAGTCTGCAACTTTTAAGCACATCGTGTGAGAATATGCAGAAGTTTTTACATGCAGAAAACAACAAAAAAATCATATGGAAAACTTCAAACCTAACTGCATATACCACGGTGCTTTAACTTTTGAACAGAAGAAATATGACTGGAAACACCAGCTAACAGCTACAACTCAGAGATAAGTACCTCAAGGAAATTATAATTGCCCAGTGAAGCTCATGAAGATCTTGCACTGAAAACTGAAAAATGGAAAGACCTTTTCATAGTTGTAAATGCAGAAAGGTGAACAAAGGACTGAATAGCTACAGAGGTATACGGAAATAAGAATCCAGTTAAATAGGTCTAAAATTCATGTAGTATTTAAATTATAACATATATACAGATCTGCCTAAACAAAGGGCGATAGTGGGTTACTCTGGAAAGTTCATGGTACATGGGGAAATAACTAGTAAAGATCCCTGCAAATCTGCCTTGGGATTATTACTTGACAGTTCCATTAATGGTCTTGCCACAAAACCAGGACTGTGTTAATTACTTCTGCTGGTGACAAAATTGGAAGGCGATTCTACACTGGAAGTCAATATAGAAAGGGGGTGAGAGTACCCCAAGCACATAATAAGATGGCCTTGAGAATGGGTGTTACAGAAATACTCCTTCCCAGTAATGACAAAAAGTGTCAGTTCATGGTCAGGAACTTTGGCAAACTGCTGAGTCATCACTGGAAAATGACATATGGAAAAATAGCTGATTCCAGTAAGACCAGTAACAGCATGTCCATGAGCCACCAGACTGATATAGCCAGGCAAAAGAAAAGCAGACTTGGAATATATAAAGCACTGTGTTTCCAGTAAGAGGCTATGGTAAAAGTAACATGTGGAAACACCCGAAGTATTCTGGAAAGATGTATATAGCTCTAATGCATACTCAGGGTTTGCTGAGGAAAGGAGAGCATATCTTACAAATCAGACTGAAACAGCTACGACTGTTTTCTCTAAGTATGTCTGGTAGTCAAAATTTAAAATACTGCTGAAACAAGCACAGAAACAAGTACAAACTTAGGTTAACTTTAAACTCAAAAAATCACAAGTACTCAGAAGCTCAACTCACTTTCAAATGTCTGAAATGGGTATTTAAAGAGTATTCTACTAAAACAGTCTCATTCAAGTTACTAGCTGAATGTAAGCATTTCGTTATGGTTACCTTGTTTTAAGGATGTATGGCTAATGCACACACAGCAGCTCCAAGACTAAACTGGTGTAAGGGCTCCCTGCTTTGCAGTATATTTAATTTTTAAAAATATGGGTAAATATCCTATAGCTCAGACAAGCACTGCATTTTAAACTGTTAGGTATGAATAGAAATTGATTTTTGTTTATTGCAGGAGATACCTGTGCCTTTAAAATGGTTCCTGAAGACTAGGAATTCTGCACTTGACCACCTTCCTCCAAATAACCAATTGCTTTAGTAATCACATTGCTCTTTGATAAAAGCACTGACAGCTCAAAACCCAATAGGTATGGTTTTCCTCTGTAATTGGATTTTACTAGAAAACCACATGAATGCAATTCTAAAATTACTCAGTATCTACTGCAAATAGTATCTATAAAGTGTGTTGACTCAGAAGTGATCTAAGAACACTCGGCTTCTAAAAAGAGAAGGTTTTGCCCTTCTCTGAACAAAAGGAAGATTGAATTTCAGAAGGAAAAGCAAGCTGATCTGACCTGTATGTGGCCTCTGAATGACAACATTAAAGAGGTGGTAAGAATCTGCCTTTTGGTGGTAGCAAAGCCCTAGGTCATGTTAGTGAGCACTACATGCCTTGAAATATAAATAACATGCAGTATCTTTGATACATTAACTAATCCTATTAAATATTTTTATAATCTATTAGGTAAATAACAGACATTTATTTCAAAACCATTTCCAAGCAAACACTAAGTGGAAGGTAACTGAAGTTTTAAGGAACATTTTTTTATAGATTAATTCTTAAGTAACTTCTATTTTGTTAACTCGGGTAATTGGGCAAAGTATGCATATGGGCTTATAGGACTGTAGGAAATCTTTTCAGGTTGGTAAACCACTTCAAGCTGGATGCTGTTTTCTAATGAGAGTCCTAATTTTCTCTTAAACTGGAGGTTAGTAAGCGCTGCTTATGTAAGGGCCATATGAAATTTGGCAGTCCTTTTTGGCCATAGAAGACAATTTAAGTTTTAATTTTTGGACTGCTGTCTTTTCTACATATGTATCTCCCCAAGAAACACATTCAGTTTCCCTGTTTGTTTCAGAAAAGGTCAAGTCCTCTGGTACTTTATTGGGATACTCTGCTGAACTGGTTTTGAAGAGCTTTTTGGTTTTTTTGGTTTATGTCTTAATATCTCCCTCCTGTCTGAAATCAGTTGCCTTTTAGAGAACAACTTGACTTCTCCTTTAACTGTCAATAGCTGATCAGACCTCTAGTACTCTCAAACACATTTTAAGTCTTTGAAGGCTCAAAATGACACTTCTCTTTTTATCCCCAATTAGTAAATAATTCTCTAGAGATCATGGTACAGGAATACCCCTATAGCCAAATTCAAGCATAATGAAAGCTACCAAAGTGTATCCTTCCTTATCCGAGATGCTTTAGATAAGCTGCTTTAAACTTTCTTATGCACTGTGGATTTTTTAAAGTCACTGCTTTATGCGTGTGCTGTTTTCCCTATTTTCTTACCATCACTCAAAAATAAGCTGGCAGCCTCCCGTGTTAAACACCTACTGTTAACCAAACCATCAGCCACATACAGCTCTGACTTCTAGAAGAGAATAAATTTTGCATGCATCAAATAACAGTAGCTGAATTCCAGCTTTTCATTAAAAACTTAAATACCTTATAAACACTTCACAATACCTAAGATGAACAAAACATCAAAAGATTAAAACAAACCTTATTTGAGGTTGTTTCTATTCTGTTGGCTACCTGGTGTCTGTACCTGCTGCCTGATGGGACCAGCAATGATTATCTGTTCCATAACTGATGTTTGAGCTATAAAATTAGTATGATAATACTGGGCAATATAAAGACTTCATTAGTAAGGTCTCTTTGCAAAAAATAATAAATGAAATACAAAATGGAAATTATATGGGGATTTAAAAAAATCAACAACTGTGCCCATTTTTATAAGAATTCCAAGCTAATTCAGGAGTATTTATTTGAAATTATGCCACAGTATTGAAACAGAACATTTTGACAATGTGTAAAGAGATCATACTTGTTTTATAAAATAAATCATGGGGTTCTGAACAGTAAGACCAATTAGAAAATCTGAAAATGGTTCATAGGTGTTCTACTGTTTTTTTTTTTATATATATGAAGACAGGCTGAGAAAGTTTGGGCTGTTCAGCCCGGACAAGAGAAGGCTGCGTGGAGACCTCATAGCAGCCTTCCAGTATCTGAAAGGGGCCTACAAGGATGCTGGGGAGTGACGCTTCATTAGGGACTGTAGTGACAGCACAAGGGGTAATGGGTTAAAACTTAAACAGGGGAAGTTTAGACTGGATATAAGGAGGAAATTCTTTCCTGTTAGGGTGGTGAGGCACTGGAATGGGTTGCCCAAGGAAGTTGTGAATGCTCCATCCCTGGTGGTGTTCAAGGCCAGGCTGGACAAAGCCTTGGGTGACATCATTTAGTGTGAGGTGTTCCTGCCCATGGCAGGGGGATTGGAATTTGATGATCTAAAGGTCCTCTCTAACCCTAACTATTCTATGCATTCTATTCTATGTGGGTCGGTGGGGAAACTGTACATCCCTAAACATTTAAAACATGGTTCTGCTCTACGTGAAGACTGCGAAAATAAAATCATGATATTGCACACATTTCACTACAAGATCTGCTAAACCAGGGCTTCTCATTTTACAAAGAAAAATTTTTTTTCCTTCTGAACATCAGTCTGCAAATTTGACTTCAATTACAACAGCCAAACTATTTTTTTCTGTCTCATTCTCTTTAAAACTTACAATTATGAACGTCAGGTTAGTCCTGTATGACATCCACATAATGTGGCTTACATCCAGTTGGTTTGACACTAATCCAGCCCTCATTTTCATCTTAATTCCTTATAATTTGAGTTATATCTAACTTCCTAGTACACTGCCAGCTGCATTTTTCTCAAGTTTAGACAGAGTAAACTGTAGATCCTTGCAAACTTTTTAGAAAATCAATTCCCACTGACACGCCTCAGTATGAAGACAGTAATCAGGATAAAAAATGCCTTTCACTCCACTGCCAGTGGAGCATGCTTTGACTCATGCATGCATACACATGAATGCCAGTCGTGTACCTGGAACGAGATAATCTGAACAACTCTGGCACACATGGGAAATGTACCTTGCCATGGTGGCTTCAAAAGTTTTATTCAAAGGAGTAGTAGGAGAAAGGCAAACCAGAAGCATTTTTTTAACCTTTTAGTATACCCAGACTGAAGTGTAAGATAGCTTATTAGAAATTTTTTTCCTCTCTTTTTTTCTAATCTGCTCTTTGTTCTGACTAGAGAAGAAACACGGCAAATGTAAAGTATGGGACTGTTATCCACTTTTTTTTAACATGCTTGGAATAAGTAAGAAACAGCAGCAGTTTTAGATACCACTTCAATAAATTCCCTTGTTTCTTTACTGTGAGGCAGAGGGAAAACACCAAAGAAGAGACTTGGGAAAAAAAAAAAAAAAAAAATTCAAAACATATAAACTCTTACACCTTACCTTGCCAGCCAGGTTTGCACACTGGTTTGACGTCAACTCGCACTAAGACATCTTCCGTTGCATGTTTTTGCCCACAATCAGAAGCTGTTACCTTTATCTCATACTGATGCTGGTTGTCATAGTTCAGTTTCTCAGTGTTTCTGATGTTACCTGCAGATTTAATATAACGTTAAAAAATTCATTTTTGGCAAAGCATATACAGACTAGAACACTGGTGTCCTGGTTAATCAAGTCCTTTGTGACCAGAAAGCTCTTTGAAGCACATGGGACATCTGCCAGTGGGACAGTTATGGGGAATGGGAAATACTTTCTTTCAATCCAGCACAGAAATAAAGAAGTTCTTAGGCAAATACAAGATGCTATGGATATAATATGGGAACGTCTATATTAGAAATCATCTGCTCAACTTATTCTGAAGTAAAACTATTCAGCTACATCTTGAAAGGTAGCGACAACTTCATTTTCCACATTTTCCCAGAATAAACTGGTTTCTTTGGTTCTCTCTCAAGCACCTCACCTTGCCAAGCATGTTCAGGTCTGTCATGTAAATAGCTCTTCCCATCACAAAAGCAACGTAATGATGGTATCAACTACATTATTTTTGAGTTAGTAATTGGCAAAAATTACTAATTCCATTTAATTTCCTGGAAATAACTAGAGCTATAACAGATTAAAAACCACAACAAGCCAGCAAAGCCTACAGAAAACTACACAAACAGATAAATATCAACAGGAATATAAAAATTCTTGTCTGAAAACACACACGTTTACACCTCTGTTTCTTCAGAGTCCGTTGTGGGGATAGTTTGATACAGAATTCCCTCTTTTATGGATGCCTTTCATCTAATTTTGGACCAATCACAAGAATGGGGAAAGATTTGACTAATTTACTATGGCAATTCCCTCTTAAATTCCATACTTCCTGTGTGTATGAGGAGTATAAAACAGAACCTCCTAACCCTTACAAGAGATGAGGTCTTTGACTTCAGTCCGCTCATAGGAGGTCAACATTCTCAGCTGCCAAGAATGACCAGAAGCTGTATCTGACCATAAGTCAATTGAAAGATCTGAATTGCTTCTTGTCAAAAAGCTGCACTTTTAAATCACAATGGAAAGAAATGGTGGTTTAGTAAATAAATATCAATCACATGCAAATACTGAACTACAACGTTTTATTACTCTTCTGAGAATATGAAGTTTGCATAGGTCCTAACACAGATCTCAGTGCTGTAAAGGATGACCTTGTGAGATTCTGTCCACAGCTATTTTCTAAGATGTAACTTCATATAAACTGTACTGACTGGACAGCAAAGTCAGTAACTCATCTTCATAATGAACAATCTGAAGATGTATTTGTGAAGTGCTTCCCAGTGGTGCGTTACAGACATAGTTACCCCCATTTTAGAGATAAGAGGGGGTTAGAGCCATGACAGATTTTGTATCTGTATCTGAATTCTCTGATCGTAATGACCATGACCCACAACAAATGCATAAAAATGTTGTTTTGCTGTTCTTACAGCAGAATCATGCATTCTGGCTTAATTTTTTCCGTTACCTGAATGGAAAAGCCTACACAGTACTGATGCAGTAAGTGACTTGATGGTTGGGATTCTCTGCTATGAAGATAACTAGATTAAACTGCATGCAATAGTCTCTTATAACACATTCTATCTTCTACCTGTAGTCCCAATTCTTTGCATTTACATGATTGTATTTTATGACCAAATTAGAAATCGAGAGCGTGAAGGGACACCTTGCACTAAGACCAGGTTGATTAAAGCCTCATCCAACCTGGCCTTAAGATCTACAAGAAATCCACCAGAATTGAATGCTGCTTCCTGCACCAGTGCTGGGTGCCTCTTCTCTTATGCCTTACACAATTGGCTGATGTAGACTATGGACTGCTAGTCTGAAGAGTTCCCAATGTGTAATATGATATTTCAAGACATAAAAACATGCTCCCTGGATTGATTTACATACAATAAGGAAGTTGGGTTGTTTTTTTTTTTCTGAAAAGACAAAGATGTGCCAAAAGAAATTCAGCTGATGGAATACCATACTCATCTTTCTAAAAAACTGTGTTTGTGGTTAGTTTCACAAGTTGATGGTGAAAAAAATCCAGCATCTGAGAGTGGTAATTGCATGTTTTCCTCACACCCACCTTACTTTTGGGCTCTTTGCAATATATAGATTTGATTCTAAGCATCTGGGTAAATGCTTTTTCTGGGCAATGAAATTTCACACTTAGCTTACTGAAAAGCAGAAAAAAATCTTAACTTGCAGAAAACACAGGAACATAGCATGGTGTTTGTTTTTCTCTCACAATGGGTAAAAAAAATCCTGTCAACAAAATCCTAATTAGCACAGTATTAACAGACAGTTCCAGGCATCTCACACATCTACTTTAATCATCTTACAAGTGACAAAAATGGGCACAATGCCAAAGGATTTGCACTGAAGAAAGTTTATGTCAGAGTGGTCCAACACTTTTCACAGCTGAGAATGTCTAAGCGACATATTTCTGTCACGGAATGAAAGTGCAACCACCTATTCTACCTCTGTCTCTAATCCCACTGGGTTTAAGCAATTACCATCATCTAAAAAAATTGCAAATTAGACTGCAATTACTGTTGATTGCGGCAGCACTGGCCTTTTAGGGAATAAATAGATCAGAAAATATTAATTGAATTCATGACCAAGACCTTGCAAGTATTACAACCGTATACCAATTATTCACTGCGGGTTTTAAAGCCATGTTTAAATCAATGATTTTCTCGTTGCTTTTGCTCAAAAGCAGCTCCCAGGCACAGGAGAACAAAGATATAACCAAGGATTCCTGACATTTCCCATGCTTTTGATCATGTCTCTGACTGTAGAAAACCCATGGTCACTCACAAGCCAGTGTCTCTTTGTGGAGGAGCTGAAAAGGCATGAGCGATAGAAATGCCTACTATGTATTGTGCTAATTTCAGTGTATTATCTATCCATTATATCTGTCACAAATTTGGTATGAAATTATGAAGCAATCTGCAACTTGTGTAAGTAACCAGCCCCATATGAGCAAGTCACGTGGAGCTCTGGAAAAACAGTGGTTTCAAACAGAAACGCGAGAGCTTCTTATTATGACAACACAGGGAATCTTATACCTTGTATATAGTGTACTTGCCTCCCAGTGTATGATAAACAAGGAGGCTTTTTTTCCCCCAAAGTGATTTACAATTTACTGATGATAACAGGTTATCTTTTGATGCTCAGCTGTGCATTGTGCAAGAGGTGCAGAAATAAAGATGAATAACTTTTGAACAGGGAAAGGGTTTTTCTAACACATCCCAACACAAAAATGATTGCTTAAGAGAAAACATTAGCTCCATGCACACTCTCAATTTCTAATTCGGCCAAAATTCAGATTTAACTGCAAAAGAGTATTCTCCTTCAACATGGATTAAATGCTTTTGCTAGGAAAGATAAATCAGATCATTGCTGGGCATGCACACAGGGTGCTTTTTCTGGGGAAACAAGTTCTGTGAGCACAGCAATTTCCATTCCGAACTCTTGCACAATTGGGCACATGTGAATATTAAGAATGAGGACTCTCATCTACAAAGTGATGCCAATATGGGACTGCCGAAGAACCTGAAAGCCAGAGCTCCTATTTTGTATTATCTGAAGCAAGCAGAGAATGCGAGGGAGGATCTTCAACACATTTTTAATGCAGCCCAGCCACTTCTCCCAAACACAGCGTCAAGTTCTGTGCTTTTCTCTGGTGAAAACTTGACTGGGAAAAGCAGGAAGCTGACAGACAGGGCGACCAAGGTCAAAAACTGCTGCATGTGGAAAACTTATTATGGTTTATTATTTTTCCTTTAATATTATATACAGTAGAAAACCAACTAAAATCAATAACCATTAAAAATTATACTACTTCTCCAAAGCATATTTTCTCCCATACTGCAGAATAATGGATCTGCTTCAAGAAGCACCATGAATGGGTAGATCGGTGGACCCACATCCCGAAAGTTTCAACAATCAATAAACACATCCAGAATATTGTTAATTCTACATTTAGACTCTGCTCCACAAAGCTCAGAAGAAAGGGACTAGTTCTAAACCAGTGAACAACCCCTGTGAGGTAGGGCCATGTGGTGCCATTAGGAAATGCCATCACTTGGATGGAAAAGTGGATCTGAGACAATTAAGAGGAAGGACTGAGTGACAGAGAAACATATTACTCATCTAAAACTGGGGGTTTAATTTCCACAGTAAATTACTGTGGCATTTTCTGACCAAATCTTGTATGAAAGGGATGGGATTTCCCCATGTAAAGGTTCCTTCATGCTCAGAGCTGAAAACAGGATTACTCTCTTGAGTTAAAACTCAAGGCAGGTTATCAGGTAGTAACAACAGGTAATCACACTAACTGCAGAAATGACTGCTATCCGTCCCACACTTACAATTGCTCCTTCTCCATACTCACCATTTCTGTCAATGGCAAAAGGTACATCAGTTGTGACAATTTCATAATTGCAGATCTGGCTATATTGTGGAGAACAGTCCTCATCTATGGCTTCTACCTGCAGTATGCTGTCATAGATCTTCCCCTCTGTCACAGTGGCCTTATACACACTCTCCTTGAAAGCTGGTGAAAACTCATTGACATCCTTTACCTGGATATGGACCACTGCCCTAAAAACAGGTAAATAAAGACATCAAAGATAAATTAATTTATCATGACACATCACTGAGAGTTTGTTTTCAAAATACTTGAAAAGACTAACGGAACATATCTAGAAAACTATGTAAACATCTGCTAAAATGAGCTATCATTGAATTTCCATGTTTAATTTGACCAATCTAATATCTTAACGGGGCAATAGGTAGAAACCTATTGCCACAGGAGAGGGATTCAGGTTGCTCTTCATTAAAATCTGTCTGTCTCTTAAAATGGACACCAGCAGAAATTCAATAATATAATTCCAGTGTAAAATGGGTTAATAAGCAAAAAAAGAGGAAGAGAATTTCAGCAGTCTTACATATTCACTACCTAAAAATTGTCAGTTTATGAACTGGGGCACTGGAATAGGTTGTCCAGGGAGGTTGTGAATGCTCCATCCCTGGCAGTGTTCAAGACCAGGTTGGACGAGGGCTTGGGTGATATGATTTAGCGTGAGGTGTCCCTGCCCATGGCAGGGGGGTTGGAACTAGATGATCTTAAGGTCCCTTCCAACCCTAACTATTCTATGATTCTATGATTCTTCCACATTAAGTAAGGCTTCCACCTGCTGATTACAATTATATAATCCTTTAGTTAAAACACTGTACATGTAAACCTGCAAGGTCAAAAATAAGAGGCCTTGAGTGTTTAATAAGCAAAGTCTAAAAGCCTTGATTTGAAAGAATTTCCTGTAAGATTTGACAGACAAGGTAACAGAGGGACAGAGAAGTGGAGGGACTTTCTAGATCAATGGCAGAGCCAGTACTAAAGGTTGGGACCCCAGGCTGCCTGGTTTAGCATATGGTTTGCCACAGAAACCACTATCAAAAGCATAACAAAGTGTGGTCCTGACAGGCCAGATTTCATTTTCTCATGATTAGACCAAATTTTTCCAGAAGTGGAACATGCAAGCTTGTTACGGATATGGGAGAGAAAACCATCACAAAATTTAGTAACATGGTGCAAAACGTGCTTCTGTGACTTGATGGTTATTTGATCTTGCAGGCTTCCTTCTAAATACTCATTCTTTTTAAATATCCTGGAAAAGTTCAGCATGCATTAGAGAGCTAATTAAATTTTTAATTGTGTTGTGTCCTGGATGAGCAAAAGGAAGAATGATTACTATTAATCATTGATTTAAATGGCTCTCAGCAAAACGAACATTTGTACAGCAATTACACATCTACATGTGAGTTACATTTATCTTTAATGACATATGGTCTGGAGTTAGTTTCATTAATTTAAGGGGAAAAAAGGGACTGTGCCATTTAAGCTTATTCAGGGAATCTTCTCCACGGCAAAAAGTACCATCTACTAACCTTCAATACCTGTTTCTTCAAGAGGATTTTAATTCCTCTGAGACTTGCTGTTCAAAAGCCGAGATCAGAAACACACTGTGCAAAGACAACGCTGCTGCAGTGTATATACACACACAAGATAAGAAAGTAAGAAAGGTCATTTCTCTTCTCTTACCATTCGAAATGGAACGAAGAGAGAGAAAACCTATTTAGAATTTGTAAAGTATCAATAAAAGCTAGCTTCCATGCCTTGGATGATCTGTTAAGTCAATGTATTTAACATGAAAGCAAGAATAGAAAGCTAAACTAAAACTGAGATCCATTTCTTTACTTGAACAGGAATCCTATTAAGAGCTTCAACTGGAACCATTAAGAGCTTCAACTGGAACCACTGCAGAATGGGTCAAACTGCAGGAGGCAAAAAGAAAAAGTATCTTCTAAAAGGAAAAAGAAATAAAAAGTGGATTGACTATTGCAACAACAGTGATTTGGTTTTAATTGCTTTCTACCTGGCTACAGTGTAAAAAGGAGCCCTTCAGTATGATCTGTACTGGACAGCAAATGTATGCCAAGGCAAAAAAATATTCCTTCTAATTTTCACCCACTTGTGAGATTTCTTCCAGTTTCTTCCACCTGGTCCTGATCCACAATCATAGGCCTGGATGATGAATGTGTATTCCTTCTGCAGTTCACAGTCAACAGGACTTTTTGCTCGAAGACGACCTTCTCCAGATGTCTTGTTTAGTACAACAGCTTCGAAGGGCATTTCTTGTCCATGGATTTTAAAAGCACAGATTTCACCTGTGAGGAACAGTACAAAACATCATAACCAAGGAGATCTAAGTCTTATACACTGGTGCCACACTGGAGAAGTTAGCAGTAAAGTTGAATTTCACATGCTGTTATAGATGGGGGAAATACAGACTCGGCCATCAGTTACATACACAGTTACCATACATCCAAGAGGGCCAATAGGCATGACCTTTACAGTGTGATACAGCAAGCGCAGTTCTGGTCACGTACTTCCCTCTCCCTCTGTCATTACTAAATGCTCTTTTAAAGACCCAGAGACTATTCCCTAGATTTGGTACTAACACCAATGTTGAGCTAAATTAGTTTTGAGCTAAATTAAGAAGATCTTATTTAGTTCAAGAAAATACAGGTAGTCTTTTCTAACTGTTGTCCCTCCTTCCTCGAACCACTTGAGCTGCCAGGTGGTAGCAAATGTTCAGATTCTTGCAGTTTAGTTTCCCAACAGTGATACAAATAATGATGCAAAACATGGGCACATTCAAAATATATCCTGCTTCATTTACAGACATACATCATCTTTGGAACAGAAGCAGTTGGAGGAACACAGACAAGTATCTTTTTTGGACATCTCAGTCACCCACCCACATTCACACACTCATACATGAATGCCTTCTTGGCAGCAAGTCACTCTGCCTCCAAACTGCCTCCCTCCGAGGCTTCCCTCAGAGGAATACTATATAACAAAACAGATGATATAGCAAGGACTAAAAACAATTGATTTGGACATAAAAGCAACATAGCCTTGCAAGAATATTTGTGTGGAAGGGGCAAAAATCCCCCAATTTCTGGTGATCCTTTCTTTTTAATCCTTCATAGCGATGGCAACGATATACATGCTGAATTCACTTTAGGCCACTCCAGAATCCAAGTTTAAAAATGAAATATTTATACAAAGACCAATGGGGCTTAAATATTTTTATGACACATTAAACACATGCTCTTTTATGAGTAAATCTGTCTCAGGACATGTATTATAGATTCAATGCTGTTTCCCACTGACAAGTCTTTTGCATTTATTTCCAGTGCAGAGTTGCAGCCTTTTGGAAATCTCCTTGCCAATCATATCGAAGTTAACTGCCAAATATCAAATGAACCCTACATCTGTGACCTCTAATTCAAGCCTAGCTCCTCTCTCTCTTTTTCTAATAGAATATATTGTCTATTTTTAGAGAAGAGACTGGACAGTGACTTCATAAAAGTGCTAGAGTCTGTAATTCCAATTATGTGTGAGAAAAAAAAAATGGGAGGGGGTCTGTGTGGGGCAAGTGAGGATTCGGTGCAGTTGAAGTATTGAATACAGGCTTTTTAGGATATTCCCTCAACTACCACCACCTAGGTTTCCCTTTAGCTTAATGCCAGCTGAACCTGATCTCAGCTATATACAGTGACATTTACGTAGATAAATCCCACACTTAACAATAATGATCAATCCTATGGATGTCTTTGCAAGATCAGCAAAGAGTTGTTTTAGTAATTATGAAAACACATCGACTATTTGCTTGGACATTTGCTTGCTCCAGCCCCTCACTCAGGTGTGGTTTCCCAAACAGACAAAAGATGTGCTCTTTTCCTCCGTCTATAATACCAAATACGTGGGCCATAGAAGAAAGAATGGATTTTATCCTGAGAATCAGAAAAAGACTAATACTTTGCATAGCCATAAAAGCAGGCTCCACAATGTTTATTAATCGCTGTATAGGAAACAAAAGATTAAGAGAAGGCTGAAGTGAAGCAGTTTGTTCAGCTTTGATCATGGGCACTGATCACTGAACTTGTATCTCAATGTTGTCACCCATACTTACGAAAAAAAGCATCATCCTAATTTCCATGCAACTTCAAAATGAAACATTCATCTAAAATGGTATTGGGGATTTCAGTTTTATTTTAACTGACTATGACAATAAGAATGTAAATGTGGCAAGTCTAATGAAAAAATACTATT
This sequence comes from Pezoporus wallicus, assembly GCF_028554395.1. NCBI lineage: Eukaryota > Metazoa > Chordata > Aves > Psittaciformes > Psittacidae > Pezoporus > Pezoporus wallicus. Next base: position 7,911,395 of record NW_026642342.1, read on the forward strand.
TGCTGCCTTCTGGAATAATGGACTTCATAGCTTCCTATGCTTATACTTTTCCTCAGCTGCACAATCCACCAGCAGAAAACACAACTTCAGTGTTTTGTGTTTATAATTATACTGATCTACTGTTTGGTTGTAAACAATACAGCATTTGCAGATATCCACGCCTACTGTTCTTAAACAGAAACAGCTCAGGGCAGAAAGGAATTTCTCTCAGCCTTAATCTAAACATGTACTACCTTTCCCTCTCCAAACGCAGAGGACTGATGCAAAGCAATCATACAAGCAGCACATGTTCTAATTAGTTCTCAGCAAGTATTTTAGAAGTCTCTGTATCCTGCTCCTATGGCAGACTCTATATAACTCTATATAGTTCATATTACTCTAATTTTGACTTTTATATCCCCAATTGCCAAACATAAAATAATGACAGCTGCATGGATATGAGGAGATATTTTTAAGCACACTGCAAAAACCCTACATACACTTCGAGATTCTGGTGATAGCAAACTAATTCTATGAAAGCAACTTCATATATTTTTAAAAAGTTAAGTATGATTTTTGTTTTTCAGAAGGTTTCTACTACTGTTTCCAAAGACATGATTTAACACTACTGAAAATTAAAATGTAGGGTGATCATAATGATTCCAAAAAAGCACCTTAATGACTATATTAGAAATGGAAATTATAAGAGAGTTGTAGCAGTTGTAACATAGCAGAAAATTAAACAAGGTCCACCTTTACATTGCAAGACACACATTTACAGATATATAAAACTACTACTACTAGGCATTACAAATAGTGTCTTTAAACTGTAACACATTAATAAGTAACATAGTATTTTTCATTATTAAATTGAGTTATAGGTCTTTATTTAAACCCTGACCTACAAGATGCCAACAGAAACTGTGCTGAGTTTATACTATTTCAAAGTATAAGAACTCAGTAACTCACTGGAGGAAAAGGAGACAGGGCGTTTCTCTTACTCAGGCTCACCATTTAAATTGCAGAACCAACACTTTCAGGCCTGCACAACCTACTTTCCTTCTGCCTTGTAAGATTGACTCTAATTATTTAATTAGAGTGCAAACTGGGACATTGTTTTCCTCACAACAGACAACACAGCAGAATAATGTGCTTTGTTCTTCATTGCAATGGGTTTGGGAACAGGCACATACTGGATTTAGAGATCATAAAAATGGTGGTGGCAGCGAGCTGATAAATTGGTGATACCACATAAAGGTGGAAGCACATCCATGAAACCCTGTAGCTGCCGCACCCAGACTAGAGGGGAAAATACCTCTTCTCCAAAGTCATACATCCTGCAGTTTTCAATCTGCTTCCTATAAAATCTTCCAGTTACAGGGCTGAACTTTACTAAGAGCTGCTTCATTTTAATATGTCTTAAATTCTGGGCATTATGTTTTCTCTTCAAATCATTCAGACTACCAATAGTCATGAGCACCTAGTAATTTTGAAGCCTACATTATTTTAAGAGCTCTGCTAGAGATCCGTATGTTACTACTGGGATAATAATAATATAATTTTCTCTGTAAAAACTGTAATAGCCCAGAAAAAATATTGACAGTTTATAATTTCTGAAATACAACCAACAAATCTTTCCACTGTTTAGTGACACAGTTTAGTGGTGGCCTTGGCCGTGCTGGGTTTACATTTGGACTCAATGTTCACAGAAGTCTTTCCCAACCTAAATGATTCTACGATTAACTCAAACCCTATTTCCCTGCATGGTCTATTCTTTTCATTGGCCTTATGATTCCATATGGAGTATAGAGTTTATCCAGCTGTGTTCAGAACATGGCTATGTGTGTGAGTGTACACACATATATTTGTTCCTGCCATTCCCTTCCAAACCGTTTGCTAATTTCAATTACATTTTATAAGGACGAATTGTTCCCACAAGTGCTATGAAATCATGCAGCTGTGCAACACAGAGATGCTACAGAAACCCATTTCACTGGATAGCAAACAGTCCACACAAAGACCTTGTAAAAGCTCAAAACCAAAAGCTTCGATTCTCTCTTGCACCTTTTTAATCAAACATGAAGCTCAAACCTGAAGGAAACCAGGCTTCATTAGTTCACTTCTAATATACTCATTTATATTCATAGCCTGTCCTGATTTTATTACTCTCTAGCCTTTTACTACATTTCTATGTGTGTTCTTCTCGTATGTGCAAATCAAGATAGTTGATCATTTATTTAGAACAAAGGTTGCAGTTCTATACTTCCTGAGGTAAGCACAGTGTCCCTGAAAGATCCTAAAGTGCCTAAGAGTCAAAGCTGCATGATCACACATAAACCCACTCACACCTTGTAAGAGACACATGGTCTGTTCGGGTGAGATGCATATTGAATTTGTACTTGAAGAACAGAGACAGGAATGCCATAACCAAGCTGTCACTATGACCTCTGGAGACTTGCATATGAATGAATGACTGTAACACTGTTTTTTCCTTATGTGTGTCCTTCAAGAACCTGATTCAGCTACATGGATCCATTGTGTTGTTAAGTAAAAGGTATTTGACAACCATTAGAATTAATCTTCGTATACTACATGGCACACCTAGGCTTCCAAGAATTTTGTTAAACATACAGTTTTACAGTGGATATGACTTGTGGATATGCTTGTGGATATGACCTTCCTCTTGCTAGAACTAAAGGTTTTAAACCAATCTTGTCAACAAAATCGAAGTACTCTTAGTCTGAATCAAATTTGAATCTTTAATCATTTAAATGTGCTCTCTCGACATACAGATGGACCTCCAAACACAAGCACGTTGTTCTTAGAGCATGCATCATCAAAAATCCCTGTTGGCAGTGCAGTCGGTGTTGTTTTTCTCAGTAAGTTTGTTTAGGGGTTGATGTTTGTCTTTAGATTTTTTGTGTCTGTTTTAGCTTGTTTGTTTGTTTGTTTTAAAATCCAGCCTTCCAGGACAACAACTGTATTACAGAATCACAGAATCATATTCAAGTTTCTCTGCTGGAATCCTACAAATAAGCTCCTGCAGTGCGGAGCTGCTGGCCTTTAGAGTGTCTCCATGCCACTGGGAAGGTCTGCTGCTTTGACAAGTTTTTTCTACCATCAAGTCTAGCTACTGTTCACATAATTACAGAACATAGAAGGTTAAGTTTCGAGGGAGGAAAGGGCAGTTCTTTGAGAAAAGAAGGTAAAGCAAGAATTAGGAATGTAAAATATCCTTAAAGATAGAAAAAAAATTCAATAAGGCAGTAACTTCTGTATGTGCTTTTCCAGCTCACTGAAGTCAGTGCTATTAAACTCATACCGAAATACTAAAATCCAGGAAGCAATACTGCAATCATAAACAGAGGGGGTATTCATATCTTAATAAAATACAAAAATTATTATTTCCTCATATCTAATTTTATGGGCAACAAGTTCTGCAAAGCAAGAGCATAAATCAACTGCTACCCTTCCTTTTCTATGGATTTGAAACGGCAGAGTGGAGGAAACTTCAACTGCACTTCAAGTGATTCACTGTTGACATAAGCTCGCACCAAATGAACCACACTTCATTCTTCAGTTGCTCAGGATGGAGAGTTCTGTGTGTAGTGTATAAGCAGCAGTCACATGCAGGTTTCTTCCTGGCGCCACAGTAAGTTTCCCCAAGGGAAATGACTTGGGTTGTGAAGGTGGTCAGCAACAAAGCATGTGAAAAACCTACTCTGCAATTTTATTTGAATAAGCTTGCTTAAAAAGTATCAGTTTTATGGACATGCTCTGATTGTAGTGTGATACATAACCACGCTGCTCCGCTGGAAACTAGATCACCACTGCCTAACATGTCACATAGTGCACTAAGGTTTAGAATCACAGAATGGTTTTGGTTGGAAAGGACCCTAGGATCATCTAGTTCCAACCCCCTGCCACAGGCAGGAACACCTCCCACTATACCAGGTTGCTCAAGGCTCTTGCACAAGATATCCTTGCACTCCAGCTTACATGACAGCGAATCAATCCATGTCTGTTTGAAGACTGCAGTAAACATTGAGGTGGATCAGAAAAATATATAACAAGGTTTGTGTATAGAAAGATGTGGTTAAGTAATGATTATACAGTTCTTGAGCAGCCTCTATTCTAAGAGAAGAGAAATATTAAATACTGGCCTTAGTTACTCCCATCAATCAAACTCAGATCGTATTTTCTATTGTGAATAACCTCACATATTTCTCAATTTCTTTTTCTTTCTGAAATCTGCAAGATTCAAGAGAGAAAGCAATCAAGAAGGTACAATTTTAAGAACAGTGCCGAAAGACTATACTGTCACAATCAATATATGGAGCTCCATGCCCACCTGCAACAACGGAAGGCTTTTGCTAACATCATGTTTCATGTTAGCAAATATCCTGTGGATTTAGCAGTGCATCTGAGTATCACATAAACACAGATTCAACACACAGAAACAGGTGTCTGCATTTGTTAAAATGCTGTAACGCACAGCACAGTGTCTTTAACAATTACATGATCATTACTGAGAAATAGTAGCCTTGCCGTTTTTTTAGAATACCACATTATAATGCACTATTTGAAAAATAATCCTGCAACTGTGCAGTTAAAACTGAAAAAAGCACATTAATAAAAGGAACTTTAGGAGGTAAGTGGAGCTTAATTACTCAGTACCCAGTTGGGTCATTTTCTGATCTACTTTTTCACATATGTCAATAACTATCATATACACATGTATGGGTTGTTTTCACACACTACCTGCATTATTTGATCGGTGTTTCCTTGAAGCTGCAATCAGTGATTGCAGATTTCCTGCTGCCACAGCCGATGAAACATGACTTTGCTCCAGACAGTCATCTCCCAGTAAACACAGAAGCCCATATGCTACCAGTGCCTTAATTTCATGTCTGTGTCTGAAAGATGGATCATGAAGTTATTCCACCTCTGGATTAGTGAGGTCTAAACTACGAAAAAAAGGAGGTAACTTGCCTGGTGAGGCACTGACCCATTTTACTGTGTATATCCATTTTGTGATTCTGTGATATCCTTTGAAAAAAGTGCACCTATTTTTACGAGAGACACCTAGAGTCCTCTGCCTGTTAAGATTAAAAAGGTTATTACAATGGTTGCAGTCATTTCTAGCCACTAAGTATTAAAGGACAAATGCTAATAAAATACATTAAAAGAAGCTAATCATGTACAATGTGACTAGATTTTCAAATTAAATAAAGACCTAGGATTAGGAATGTTGGCTAGCAGACATGTACTGCTTACAGAATTCCTACAGTCTGGTAGGCAAACATAACAAGTATTTTCTGCAGCAACATTACCTAATAGATTTGGCTCCCTTGTGAGATAAACATAGAGAAATGAGAAAATGAACAGCACCATGTTACACTCAGAGAATGAAAAGCTGTTTAGTCTATTGAAGAATCAGCAGACTGACAGAAAAACTTACTTTTTAATTAAACTACTTTCCCTGGGGCCTAATATCAAGGCATACAATTTCTGAGATAAAGCATCTTGGAAAACGTTGTATTTATTAAAATTATTCCCCTGAATAATTTTAAGTGCATTGTTTTGAGGTACAGTTAGCTAATTCAAAGCATACAGTGAATAATCAAATAATTTTTCTGTTTCTTTACGTTCAAAGCATCACTCAGCTTTAACATGAGAACTATACCATGAAGTTTGGACTGGCTAGGATATAATATAAGCAGTGGACTTGACCACAGAAATCAAAGGAGTGGCAAGTACTAGAAGCTAGGACTGTCTTGCAAAAACAATAGCCATAGAATAGTTTCACATATGTAAACCAAACCAGAACGACGAGGAAAGTGAGGCAGAAACAAAGGACAATGAATAGCCCTGTTTTAATCTTCCAGTATGCCAGTATTTTGAGATAACCATTCACCCTCTTTTTTCCCCATATTTGTGATTTGAAAGATTAGGCTGATGGTAACAGAATGCCATTAGAAAGAATTACAGAATCACCCAAGAGCAACAGGTGCTCATTTGAGGCTCTGTGCAAATGGGAGTCTACAGACAGTTGGATGCTGGCACCTCTAAGCTAGAAACCAAACAGTCACATTAGTGTGGTGCTGTGCTGATTTGTGGCTGTGTCATGGCCTGGAGTAAGAGCACTCTGGATGAGCACAACAGACATAAGGACTGCAAGATCCTCCTGTGATTTTTACACGTTGTAAAAAATGAAGTGAGTACAAAGAAAATGAATTTTGATGAGCATTGTCTCCAAAATGTGTATGCAAACATGTCAGGTTGCCAAAAATAAGCACGGGAGAGGTGCAGTGCAAAATACTTTTGGATAATTGTGGAATTTTCACAGCACTGGCAGCCTATGAAGTGAGATAAAAGGGAAATTATGCAGTTTGTATCTTTTCACTGGCTCCTAAACATGCAATAAACTGTTTATGTTAACATGTACAATAAAATATGTCAGAGGCACATTAGGTATCTCAGGACAGTTTTGCTTCGTGCCCATAAAAACACATGTGGGAGAACACAGTGAGATGTTAGGAAGGGGTAAGGTGGTTACACATCCCTGAGTTTTCACTCGGCTGTTTACTCTGCCATGGCCTCTTCTTACAGAAGCAGATTAAATAAAAAGCTTAGGAACATTAATTCAATCTTGGTATGGAGCCTCGGCACAAGAGTCTAATCTGTGCATCCTGCAGACATGAGTAAAGCACTGAGTTTAATTGCTAGAAGAGCACCATATGGTTCCTCCTGATCATGGCTTTTTTTCATTTGTTTTTACTTCCACTTTCTTTAAAAGAATCTGAACTATTCAGCTCCAAGTGTACAAGTCATGATTTGGGCTGGATCTCCAGACACAGTGAGTTACTTTGGACACAAACGATTCTACTACAAAGCATCACCACAAATTAAAAACGACACTCAAAATCAAAGCATCTGGCCTTTTATCAGAATAGGAATCACACAGTAAAGATAATAAATTTATCAAAATGAAAGGTAAATGCAGATCTCTTACTAGATGAGCATTTGCACTCCAATTTGTGTGGAGACTTAGAACTGCTGTCATGATTTCTAAAACATATATTCAGTTTATCTTACTCCTCCTCCTTTTTTTCTGCATGGTTTATGTCCCACTATGCCTATATAAAGGCAACTGTCTGTGTCATTTTATACTGTGCTGCTCCCCTCACCATCACCAAAAAGACATCAAATGACTCCAGCCACTGACCATAATTCAGCCAGTAAATGGATGCATGTTTATGCAGGAAAGGTTTGCAGTGAATTGTCACTCACAGGCAGTTCATGAAAAAGCCTGTCTTTTTAGGCACAGAAATCCAAGAGACTCCCCACCACAGATTTGTGTATGAGTAGGCCTTAGACTTAATACTTTAAAATACTGCTTAGTATTTTACACATCAGAAGTGTGAAAACCTCATCTGCGGGAGCTGACTAACTCACTATGTTCAAAGCTGCCCCTGAGCAACCTTGTTCCTTGTTTCCAGCTTTTGATTCTGCTAGTAACAGCAAAAAGACAAAACCTCTGATTTTTCTGAGACAATCAATAAACACCTCCCCAGAATTTAGAGTCAGCCACTACAGGTCCTGATACATTCAGTGATTCAGATGGGACTCCACCCACCAAAAACAACCTCAGAAGCACAGACCCTTAGCATAGTATTTATAATGGTAGGGGGCATTGTGCACAAGTAAGTAGGTAGCATTGTGCACAAGTAAAACTCCAGCTGATTGCAAACATTACTCTTTCATAGAATGCTATCATTAGTAGTAGCATAAAGTATTATTTTCTATATAGAAACTTAAGGTTAAGTGTTTATATTCTCGCTCATATGAAAATAACTATACTGGATATAAAAACTGCATCTGCATTGAGCCTAAAGATACAGAACAACCAGTAGGAACTTCTTGGTAAACATAAGGGCTGCATCCCTTCTAAGATTTGACAATGGGATATCTTATGCATACCAATTATTCAGTAATGCAAGAAAGTTTGTTTCTTAAACAGTAAATTCAAAGCCACAATGAGCTCAACGTGCTGAGTGCTGTGTTTCTTTATCATCTAATATACTGAAAAACCCTACTTATTTGCTGTATCTCTTAGATGTTATCTTATTTGTTGCCTCATCTTTCCTCTTGAGCAGGAGCTTCACAGAGGGCATCAACTGTATTGTTCTGCAGCTTCAAAGCCGACGCAGCTTCTTTCCCAATGTGAAAGTCAAAATTATTTGAAACTTTTCATGAAACCAAGCTGCATCTAAACAGCTGCTTCCAGAAAAAGGTCAGATTTTCAATTGGGTCCTCTCAAAAACCCCATCAGCACTGCAGAAATGGCAGAACTATCACAACATCGCTAAATACTACTTCGGTGAAAGTGTGTTTTAGATAAATCATATTTTTGCCAGCTCTGTTATAAGTATTTAATGACTTTGCTCCCTCTCTGCTGCCCATTTCTCGCTCTGCAAGTCTGAGCGTTCGTGACACCATATCCAGCTGCATTTTGTACCTTTATTTATTAGGTTTTTTAACTTTATAATAAAAATGACACTTCCCTGCCTCTTTATACATGGAAGAGTCTGGGAATGATAGCCCATATGAAAACATGTACCACTCATAACAGGTCTGCGATTTCATCCTTGAATTTAATTCCTACTTTCTAGGACTATTGACTTCCTCAGAATTTCAAATTATTAGATTTCTGGTCCTCAAAACACACATGATCTTGTCAACATTTTGGCACTGAGGATGTAACAGGGCTCATTCCCTCACAAATCAGCACCTAAGTCACTTGCTGTTCATGGAAAACTGAAGACCTAAGGTCCATGCATGTGGTAATGACTGAAATGGAAATCAATGGAAAGATTCTAACTGATTTTAACATGGAGCAAGTCATGATGTAAACACATATTTTAATTTCTACTATGAAATAGTCATGGATTTATTATCTATTCATTTAAATGTCTTAAAATCTTTCTTTCGGTATATTTTGCACCTCTAAGAGGGCTCAAGTTTTGAGAGGTCTGAATTTAATTATAGACATTAGTCTTTGCACAGCCAAAGATTTAAATGTTTTATAACATGAACTCACAGGGACATTTCTGTATCTGTATTTTTGAGCAAATGAGATACCGCATTTAAAAGGAAGAAAACGAAAACTGTTTTGAAAATGTAGTTGAAGTAAAACTACAAGCTGGGTCTTATTGATTAGGTACAAAATTTACACTGATTTCAATAGCAAAAGGCAATCCCCTGCTGAGTATTGGTAAAATCCATAATTGCTAAAGGCTAAATTAGCTTTGGTTAACTGAAGCACAATAAAACTAAACTTTGTACTGCAGGAATGGACACAGATCTCACAGTTACCAGATGCTGTTACGTGTAATATTGCAGATCTTGCTGAGAGAAAAGACTATTTCTCTACTTAGTATGTATTCCATCCTCCTTTTTATTCTAGAAAATGAAGACCAAAGCTTTTTTTTTATGCTCTAGGAGGAATGACTGAACTTTCGTTGCAATTTAATGTTTAATTCAAAATTAATGAAATGAAGGATGCAACTATTAAAACCCAACATGTGCAATATAAAGCAATAAAAATGTAACACCACGAAAACTGCACAACAATAAATCATTACAGCAATTTAGAAAGTGCAAATAAGTATCTAGATATTTTCTATTTAACTGCTTCTCAACAATGTAAAGAAACAAATTATATTTGCAGTTTCAGAAGTAAATTATAATATTAATTTGAATATTTCTGGGAGGAAACACAAAGTATTTTACCAAGATGTAAAGTCAATTGAAAACCATGTTTTTTGCTTACCACTAAACACCATTTAGTGGCATGTGCATTTACACCATCCCAAGCGGACAAACAGAACCTGACTGGCTGTGGCAGTACTGCTTTCTAAATACCTGGCTCTAGCCCTGGGAAGCAAATGCTGTATCAGCAGTTTTTAGAAGAGATATTTACAGACCTGAAGTTTTGGGTGACAAACAGCTTTTTGGAAGGAGGCACTGACTAACCACTTGTCAGGTCATTTGCTGAAAACAGCTTCTCTGTCAGCTTTGCCATCAAAATGCCTGTATGCTTTGGATCATTCTGATTTCCTTTAAAACCTATTTTCTCTCTGTGTCTTCTAGAAATGACCCATAATGGCAGTGTTATAAGTACCAGTTTGTTTACTCAAAAGTCATACCTGCCTGCTCTGCTGAGCAAATAACTGTTCACAGTTTCTTCTCCTTTTAGACCTGCAGCACGCAACTAAACCTCAGTGAACTGGAACATGTTTCTTCTTGCAAATCATTAGCAGAGCTGTTTACTAAAAGCCTCCTTTCCAGATACACTGAGTAAATGCTAATCCTCTGGACTTGCCTGGAAACTGAAGGTGGTTAAAAAAGCCTAAAGACCAGTCCATCTCTCATATTTGAGCAAAGTAACATGATTGTACAGGTATTTTTAAGGGCACAGTTTGAAGGCAGAGGGATCAAACTGCTGTCAGTGAAAGTGCAAGAAATCTTTACTCCCAGTAAATCTTCCAATAAAACAATTTGTACGACTGGGCTGAGGTTAGAAAAAAAACTTATGATTTGTTTGCAAACTGAATACACAGGAAAATAATGAAACACAGAGACAAATAATGCATTACTGTAAGCACTCAGTCCCAGAGCCAAGGATTAATTAATGCCATTTTTTCTGATGGGGTCTGTTGCCCTTAAGCCCTTTTTGAGTCCCCTCAGGCTGCTTGTTCATGAGACTTCCTCACTACCTACCCAAAAAACTAGTAAAGGACAGTAATCATTAGGCTGTACCAGAAAAGAGAATTTTCTGGTGATGTGCCCTACCCTGCCCCCAGGGAGGCAGCAGACTTCCCTGTGAGCTGGGCTGGGTCAACGTAGTGGGTCCTTCGAATAGTCCAAAATGCATTAACATCAGTTTCATGGCTAATGAAAAACAGGCAGCCCCAACTGACAGAAAACTGGCAAAACCTCCAGCAACAGCCCTCGTCATCCTCCCAGTTTTTTTACACAATTAGTATGTTATGACTGTCAGAATTACTTATCCAGATACTATGATAGCTCACTTAGCAGATTATCGCTACTTCAACAGCCATAACTTCACGGAAATATGCAGCCAAGTAACCCATAAAGAATTTTGGATATTATAGGTCTGATAAATGAGATCATAATGAAAGGAAAGTTATTAAAGCACTTATTTTTTGCTAGTCATGATTTTTGAATTACCAGGTATGTTAATTTACACATCTACAAACCATGTTCTGGAAATGGAGCTAAAACAGCTTTCCAGTTGCAGCACTAGCACAAGTTTGTGTGATACCTGAAAGCAATCCTTTTGGCACATTCTAGGTGATGTAGCATCCCCTTTACATCATCAGGATTCTGGGAATGAAATAAGAGCAACGATCCCCAGTAAGAATCGCAAATTAGGCACTCTGAGTGGAAATTTCAGAGAACTATTTGTTTAATAGTGCATACACACTGTCAATGTGAAAAACCTCAAAAGGATAATTTATGAGTTATTTTTTACCACTGTAAGTTAAAGATACATGAATACAACCACACTCAAAGAGTGATTCTGTTGGCCACAACACCAGAATATGCAGATATTTTTACACAGTATCCATAGTCTCTTGGATACAAATTGATTTGTATTCTCACAGTCTGAAAGCAGAAGTAAAGCATGGGCATGGATAAAACCGTATTAAGACACAGCCACAGCACCTATCCTACGTTGATAGGACCTTTGCAAAAATCTTTGACAGACTGTGCTATTATGAAGTGAGAGATCATTTGGTGGTGGTTCGTAACGCAAAAAACAACAATAAAAAATAATCAGAAATTCTTTATGCAATGTTGGATTGAAAACAGTGACAGCACTAATTCAAAATCACAAGAACAAAGTTCAGCTTCCCACAAAACTGATGACAGAATATATATTTGACAGGTGGAATAAACAGAACCATTTTTCATTACTACAGTAATTCTTTGTTCTCCAGAGAGGGAGCTCCATGAAGTCAATGGCAGCCAGGCAGCCTATGTTGCGTTACAATACTGAGAACGCTTGATCACAATTATGCTCACATTTAAGAGGGCAATCACAGTGACCTGGCAACCTCACACCCTGTTAGCAAGTAAATTTTTAATAAGGAAGCTTCCTTTCTTTCTTAAGAGCGAAACAAAAAAAAGAAACAAATGAAAGCTCCTAAAATGAGAAAAAGGATCAGAAAAATAGTTTAAAAACACAGCAGGAGGGGAAACCTAATCACTCCCACTAGACCTGTTCTGCCTCAGAATCTTTGTACAACAGATTAAGCAGTCAGACCTTGATTTTTTTGTGGTTTGGTAGTTCTTTTGATATGATGTTTGATATGTCAGCTCATTCCTGCTCCAGCTACCTAGTTTTCTGTATCTGCCACACTTTTGTCTGATATCAGGCAAAGGATCAAAATACTGACAACAAGGAAAAGAAGTGGAGAGGCTGATCATACACAGTGCATGACATCCAATTATTTCATGCCACTTGCTTATTCAAGTCCCTCTTCTGTTGTTTATAGCCTCCTAAAGCTTTCTTTCCACAACAGTTTTTGTGGCAGCTAATGTAAAGGCAGTTATTTCATTCACAAATAATGAATGTTTTGGGTAAAAAAAATACTTTTAGACAAATAATTTTTATTCACAAGTAATGGGGTGATGCAGTATAACTGAAGATGTAGCTGACTTTTCAAAGAGCCTGACTCCTTACAGTATTTCATATACAAATCACAGAGTTATGGCTGAACTGAATAGAAATATCTCTCATACCAAAAGTACTGAATCAGATTACAGAGGAATTTAGTTGTGTACTCCAAAATTGTTTTGTTCTTTGCCAGCATTAACTTAGCAGCTGGACCTCACTATTAGTTTTCAATTTGCTCTAGCTGACAAAAGTGAAAGGTGCTAATAAAGAAGCAAAATTGCATGAAAAAGCACATGGGATGGAAAGCAGTCACAGCTGAAAGACACTGATTACTCTGTTTCCCCTTCAACAGGTCTATCCTCCTCAGAATAAGAACTCGAGTGCCTGATGGCTCTGAAAATGAAAAAGATAGGAGTTTTATCTCCTAAAAAAAGAAGCCAAAAATGCAGGAAAGGAAAATGTGAATGTAGAAGGTAAAAATATTAAAGTCTGCATAACGTTCATGGTCAAAATGTACTATGGAGATTGCTAATCATCATGAAAGATACGACTCTTGGAGAGTATTTTTGTTGCTACTTTGCCTTCCTCACCCCCTTTTTTAAATACTTGCTATGAAAAGAATGAAAACTGTTCACATCCAACAGCCCACTAATAAATATATGGAACAGATGGACATTAATACATCTGCTTTGAGCCAACTAACAATCTCTGGGCATTATAGATTTATGTACACCAGAGAAATGTTTCCTCTTAGATTTTTCAAATGTTTAATGCTAGGACGCATTTTAATGGCTGAAGAAAACTGCTTCATAGGAATCTGTCAGCCAAACTCTCTCAAAACAGGTATCAAATAGATCCCGAAGTAGGAATGTCATTACAAGCTAGTTTTTATGTGCAATACACAGAGAGCTTAGTCTTGGCCATATATAAGTATAGGCCTTCCAGGACAAAAATTACATCCCTAGGAAAGAACATCCCTTTTCAGACTTTTTTTAACCAACGTTCAGTTTCTAACTAGTGCGGATTTAACATCCTCTTCAGTATTACTCAAGGAAGAACGACATACATCAAGAGTTTTTCTTCAGATAGAACAGAATAATCATCCTCAAAGTATGATTCAATACTTGGCTCTAAAGACAGTTAAGCCAGTAGTATATACATCTTATCAGCTCAGCTACTCTGGATTCATTTTTCAGAATAGATTTCTGCATAGACTAGTGTTTATTTTCTGGTTCTCTATAAGCTTTCCTAGTGAACATTTTGCAGTTTTGAATCAATTTAACCATAACGATTCCCCACAAAAGACTGCATTATTTTTTTTTTTTTTTTTTTTAGGATAGGAGGTACAATACTGTATCAATGACTTAAAATTAAATGAAGCCACTGGTGAAACAGGGAACTGTACCTGAATCACTGCCATCGCGACTGTATTTTAAAACCACTGGTTATTTCTGATTCAGAACAGATGCTTTTCTGTTCTTTAATTTTGGTCTCACCTGCTGTCACAGAAAAGTTCTGAGGAAGATAAAATCTTTCCTAATCAACAGGATTCCTTAGACCCCTAATGGAATCAACTGAAAAGACAGGAACATGTTTACAACAAACTGACGCTTGACCCAAGAAGTCATTAATACGGGTCATATATTTTGAGACTTATGTCTAATAGATTAGATAGCTGAGTAAGAAAGGAAGCTCAAAAAAGAAGTCTGTTTTTGTTTTACAGGAAAAGGCAGGGGGGAGGGGATCCCAACCTCAACTCAAAAATCAGTAACAAAATCCTACAGAAAATTAAGACATTTGAGCAAAACTAAAACATAAAAACATGAAGATGTAAACTGGGCATAAATTTATATCAGATGTACTTTCATAGCACCAGGATCATTTTCAACCACAAGATTAGGAGCAATTAAGCCTGGAACTAGATTAACACATGCAGTTTCACAGACTGTGATCCTCAAAAGAAATAGAAAAACATATTGAAGATTCTCTAACTCAGAGATACTTTGCATGGTTATGGTCACACAGTACGTGTAATTTATGCCTGTGTATGCTTGGTGCTCATCACATGGATTAAATTAACAGTCACCCCTTCCAATTTAATATCACAGAAATGACTGAATGAACAGGTAGCAATGACACATAAAGGGCACTTGGTCTCCATGCTGACAACATATGGGTGAGGACAGGAAGCAATCAAAGATTGCTGAAGATGAAAGAAATGAAGAAACTATAGCCTAATTGTAGGAATTGTGAGGTTCTGAATGTGGCTCAGCATTCACAGAAGTTGGACCTGCCAAGATGATGTCCTAGACTACATCTACAATCCCTAAAACAAGCACAGAGCAAGGAAGGGTTGCCCAGACTTCAGACTTCCCTGAACATATAACTGCATAGTGGTTCAACTTGTAAACATTTCTAGTTGTTTAAGATATATTTGCATGATAGGAAATAGGGATGGTGAAGAATTCATTGTCAAACAAAACATTCCAAGAAGAAGTATTTTTTCACATGAGGAACTGTTTTCATTTACTGAAACTTAAAGTGCATTCTAGAACTCTTTCTCAATTCTCCAGCTCATTAACTAGGGGGAAAAGGTATTTTACAGGATTAATACATAGCACAACATTTCTGTAATATGTTAGTGGCCCATTTTTATCTATAAGAACCATATATTACACACTTAAGGGCTCTGTTAAAAAGAAATTACTTAAAAAAGGAAGTAAAAGTTCCAAAGAGGAAGTTATGAATATGAAATGTATGAAGAGAAAAACGGAAGAAAGTAGGAAATGAAATGTATTTCTAAATAACCATAGATTCTAATTTATCATTTATTTAGCTCCTCCACAATGAGGGGAGAAAGAAATATGCACTGCATTAGGGGAAAACTATGCACAGTCTTAAAATTAAAGTGTGGAAAAATTAGATTTTTTTCCATCTCTGTGCAATTCAGCCTGCACAGCAATACATATTTTAATATGCCTCACTATTCAGCTTCAAAGGATTTCCTTAATGGCAGAGTTTCAGTGTTTGCAGGAAAGAAAGATGAGAGCTAGATGGAATGGGAACATAATGGAAATTCTGCTATGCCCAAATATATATAATTCAATTAGCACACATGGTTGAAACCTCAAATGAAATTAATGAATTGCAATGTCCAGTATGCCTTTAAAACAAGATTTAAACTAAGTCATAATGAATGGAATAATTAATGTTCCTAGTAATTGACAGGCCCTGCTTTACTTGCCATTAATGTATTCATTTACAGGACAGACTATTCTCCGGTATACGGTGACTGATTTTGATATGTATTTTCCATTAGGCAGGAAAAGGTTAAGCAGCAGATGTCTGTAGATATTTAAAGCCAAATTATGTTGCAGAAAGTCAGTCAGAATGTCTCAGCTACTGCTTTTCCTACCCTGCTCCACAGTTTTATCCCACTTGTGTCTTGGTGGATTCTATCTGGAAATAAGTCACTGCATTTTGCAGATGGTAGAATGGAATTTCTTGATCTTTCTGAAAACCTGATTCATGATGTTTAACATAATTTAAAAGAAACAGTGAAAGGAAAATTCACGTGGAAGATGAATAGATGGGAAATCATACTTAAATGATGCTCACTTTGTTAAAAATTGCTTTCTGTGCATCCTATGTCATACTAACATATTGCAAAATCTGAGTTTTTGTATAAGATACTAAATAAGACTTGATACTGCCCAATAACCCAATAAATTTAAAATGAAATGTCAATCTGTGGGTGGAGTGTAAAGACAAATACAGTTTAAATACTTGAAATTAGCCATTAGAGGACCCTGAATGCAATATCCTCTTCACAAGGTTTGCTCTGCAAACCTGGGAAGACTTCAAGGAAAGTATGATTTGGTACCTGCAGGTTTTCAGGGGTTCACATGGTACTCAAAGTACATTTGTGTTCAGTTGAAAGGGATTCCTTGCAACATTTTCTCACTTTGCAGAAGGTAGAAGAGTCACATTTTCTCTTAACTCAGTAAATTGAGAATGGTCTCAGGAGACTGCCCCTCAAGAGTTGAAACCAACTTACTCTGCCTTTGAGTTGTAATTTAGGAAATAAAGCAAGCCTGGAAGAATGGCAAGAGATCTGGAGATCAGAGTTTATTCCCAGTGCTCCTGGTAGAAGGAAATGCAAACCAGCTTCTGGATGACTGGCTTTATTTAGCTCACTTGTGTGTGATTCAAGGCCAAAATCACGCATGACTTTCACTAAGACAAACTCCCCAAGTATAGAAACATAAAGGACCCTAAAGTATAACTAACCTTTAAAAGAAAGTTAGACACTGACGGCAGTGGGAACTAAGTTTACAATTCAGCCTTGTATTTTTAACCCAATAAAAGAGAACATGTATATGTTAACCTCAATGAGAGAATGGCTAGGTCCCTCCATAATGTCAGAAAACATAAGCCTGCTAGTAACAGTAAAACTGTTTCCTTTCCAGTAGGTCTACATAGTGAATTATATTGAAATATAATTTGTTTTTAAAGCATGACAAATCTAATATATTCCCTGCATGTTGAAATATATCATTAAGAGGTCATTTGTCCTGAATAAACCTGTGTGGGAAATTAAGACTATTTTAATATTACTGGGATCTCATAAAAAACAATAAACAAAACCAGAGTATCCAATGCCCAGACATAACAAGTGTATGATTGTTGGAAAAGAAATGTCAAGATACAACCGCACATAATGGGGAAATATTTTTCATCTGGAATTCATTAGCTCCTGATATACACTACTAGTGTAATAATTTACAGCTCTCTCCAATTACTTAAAGTAAAAGCTGCAGAAATAAACCATGAATACTTTAATTGGCTTTTGTGTTGCCAACTGAAATTGAACATGAAAAGTAAACCGGAAAAGTTATTTAATGCCAGTAAGTTGAGCATTTTGGTCCAGCAGTGCTGCCTTTCAAAATGCAGAAACAGGACCTGAAGTAATTCTTTGAAATTTGTGATTTATGGATTTCACAAACAACTTCTTAAATATTTGTTTAATACTTAAAAGCATATAGTACACAGGCAGCTTGCAACTTCATAATATTACACTCTGTTTAGATACCAGGAAACCATAAAAATTATTCTGAAATGGAGTTCATATTTTAGCTTTTATTTTCTGATTGACAAAGGAGAAATAACACCTCTTTCACAAGAGGGAATACACATTCTTTTCTTTCATTATACAAAGTCAGCTAAATCTGTAAGCAAAAATCTGCATTAACAGCAATCTTCCCTTGCCCCTAAAGGTTTTCCATTATTTTATTACAGCAGAGAACCAAAACAGGCTTTCTGTTAACTTAATTTAAAAAGTGAAGAAATCTGAATCAATCTAACACGCCTGTATAGCAATCTCACAAAACAGCAGTTTAGTATGTGAAGATTCCTCACAAATAAATAGGAAATTACCATCATTTGTTTACCTATAAATGTGTCCCCTTGTATACAAAATTATCTTGGCTGAATTACCTTTATTTGGATTTTTTTTGGGCCTGTATAGATTTTATTTCCTTCTCCTGCTTTTAAATAGATATGCAAATATATTGGGATTTCTTTAATGTGGTTGTATCTGTTGCTTCAAATTTGATAGCAGAGTGAAGTCAGTGAAGGAAACTCTCACCATTTTAATTGCTGCAAATAAACTTTTAAGACTCACAATTTATATCCCAAGGGACCTAGTAAGGTAGAAAGGCTCTTCTTAGACGACACCTACTTACTGAGCTTGCTAAGAGACACCAACATACGCAGCCATGGCCCCTATTCTCACTACCCATTCTCACCTCATGCTGGAACATGCCTTTTCCTCGGTTGTTCACAGAAAAATACTCATGGGAATGTGTTGTGAAACAGATTGTGAACTGAGCCAGGTTAAAAATAACTCTTACAAAAACAACCCCAAGTCTTCACATTTTGACATAACCCCCAGGGACTTAGAAAAGCCTTTTTAATGCTACTTTCATATCCATAATCAAACCACCCATGCAAAAGCAAATACCAGCTGGGCTTTGCCTTTAATGCTTATGTTCATCTAAACTTCAGTTTCACGGAGAACTGTAATTTAGGTTTGTAATCTCACTGAAGACTCCAAGATTACATTTAAGTAGAACTACAGGCAGAAAACCATTAATGGCACGTCTCAGGAGCTAACCTAGATTGACTTTCAGTCCCCAGGCTTACAAAGAAAAGTTATGGGGGGTTTATGGGTTTTTCTTTGGGAGGCACAGTTTGCTCATTTTTTGGTATGAATTGAGCAGATTTGCTGGTGGTACCAATTGAACATGGCTCCTTGTTCAGAAAAAATCATGCTTAAGTCCTATTTCCCATAAGAGAAAAAAAAACTGTCTACCTCAGCTGAAGGGTCACATCCTTTTATGAGCCAGAAAATGTAACTTTTCACTTTCTAGTTCATGTTGAAGCGTGATGAGATTTGTTTTTCCCCTATTTTTCATGTAAATGTGGTTAAAAGGCAAAGGGAGATGATTTTATAAACATGCAGCCTTTCTTTAGGGAACAGAGGTGAGAAGAAGATCAAGTAGCTGTACAGTCAATCACAGTGGGAAAGGCTATGCTGACATATAATCCACAAAGAAGGAAAAGCATCAATTAGAGCAGGTAGCTAGTATAGTTCAAAATGACTTGGATACACCCACATAAAACTTGATTGCTAGATGAAAGGTTACTTCGAAAATACTGCTATTCACAAACCTCACTCATTTTGGATGTGTTTCAGTAAACAGAGATTGAAACTGGTGCGACACAGTATAACAAAACACTACCTATGAAAGAAAATTCCCATAAATTAATTCCACTGGCATTGAATAAAGTAACAACTGTGGAAACAAAGCAGAAATTCACTCAGCTAAACTTTCTGCAAGTTTTTAAAAGGGACGCTTTACAAATAATCAGAATAGAAAACCAAGTACTCAGGTATGACACAAAAAGAAGGCAAGTGCGTAAAAAGGTGGCACAGGCATACCAAGAATACAAACATTTGATGTAGTCACAGGTCTTACGAGTCTTTGTTTTCAAGACTAAGTCAGGAACAACAACTGGGGATGGAGAAAAGAGAGGAGAAAAAGGCCACAAGGCAACTTGTGTATGTTACTAAACAGGACTGCTATTAAGCGTTTGCTTTTCCTTTACTATTTGGCTTGGGAGGTCCTATGTAAATTTAGTATTAGGTGTTTAATGTGTGTAAATTTAGTGTTTACTGTGCAGTCCTCCAGCACTTCCCTTCAGCTCTGCAAGCTGTGTTCACAGAGACTCAAGAGTATTTACAGGAGCAAGAGACTCCACAGAAAAGCTATGGCAAAGAGATTTAAAAAATATATGCATGCATGTGTGTCTTTCATAGGTAAAAGCAACATTTAATCATAGTGATCCTGCAATCCCAAGTAGGGTTGAATAAAGGCCAGAGATTTATGTGACTAGGAAGAAACCAAGGATGATTTAATAGAAATAAGGTATTAAAAATCTTAATTGGGTTGTGATAATGGCCTAAAAAGTCCTTTCATCCACTTTTCTAACAGCAGCTCCTAGCAATCAGAGTTATTCCAGCCCTGCACTCCCACCTGTCAAGGCCCAGATATGGGACATAATCGGTGACAAAACTCGTAATATCCAAGCAGGAAATTGCAAAATGATGGGCAATTCACTTCCTCTGTGTGAACAGCCCTATTTCCAGCAGCTGTAATTTCAAACTACAGAACAACAGCATGCCAAGTTTGTGTCACTCATTGGTAATTTTGGGATTAAATAAGTAACAAGGCCCTAAAGGCAAACATAGTCTAAAGGCTTCACATAGTTCTGATTTTAAATGTCAAATCACCCAATACTGCATTAGTGAAAAACCTCAACGGTTCTGAAGTAGAGACATTATGCTTTTTATGAAAATAGTTTTTTCCTACTGTGCCTTCCTAATGGAATTCATATTAGAATTATTTGTGTTTGTATTGTCATTCTAATCTTTAATTTTTGCAACTTAATATTAAATATTTGTTGTCTAATTTATGATAGAAGGAATCAGTGGCAAATTTTCTCAACTCAACAAGCAAAAGAGACATATACTGCTCTACTGCAGAAGGTGTATTGAGCCACTCTAATTTTTCAGTTTAATTCCATGCCAACTGCTTCAATTCTATTAATCACCTCTGACACCCTCACAATACCTAACACTATTTCCCTTCCATCTCACATATTATCAGGAGAATCTCACAGGCTTTTTACCCTGTTATTCTTCTGTCCTTGTCCTCTTTCATCGCAGATCACAAAGCAGAAAAATGCTTCCTGTCTACTCCTTTTATCAGCCTCAGTAAAACATCCCCTTATGTCTTTTGATGCAAATTTCTTACCGAACAAGTGAAGGCTCCATTTTAGCTCTTTCAATGGAAGGGCATATCACTTTTCCTTGCCTCATAAAAAAACCCAAGCAAACAAAAACCAATCCACAGGGTTTCAACCACTTGCCTAACCATACTTTTCTGTAGCTTTCTTGTACCAAGTATCATGGAAATTATGAAGAGAAAAAGTGGCCCTGTAGCTAACAAACCGGGACAATTGAATGTGCTGTTTCTGAAAGCTGAAAGTCTTTAAAGCATTCCACTTCAAACCTCCCACACCCAGCATTTATTGAGATCTCCTGAAGATAGTACACCAGTGTCCATTTAAAATGTGTAAGGTTTGGCCTGCAAGTCCTGAGGCAATGAACGTTCGAGAGTCTTCAAGCTTGCAACAATAAGGACCTCTCCAAAATTTCCATCAAACACTCATGTTTCATAAATGTGTGAGATCAAAGAAAACTGCTGGTATCTGCCAAAATTCAAGTTACAACTACAGTGTGCCATGTCTTCTTAATACCTGCTGATGTTCTAAAGTTCAAGACAACCACACTCATTGTAAAGTGCATTTTGTATTGCCTCAATAGTCCTTAAAAAGAGGATTTAAATTTTTTTACTTTTTAGCTTTAAAAAATGCACTGAAGATAAAGACTTAAGAAAAACACGGTACAAAAGATGTGCTTGTGAGCACATATATCCAAACTAAGCGTTTAAGTAACATTCAGAGAAGTATCTGATTTGGCATTAAACAATATTAAATGTGATCTAAAAAGGCTTGTGATATTAAAAAAAATTCAAATAATGCATTAAGCAACATTAAAATAGTAACTAATAACCTCAACTGTATTTTACATACCAGAAAGAGCACCGAACACTTTAAATTCTGCATTTGTACACCTAAAAGCTAAATACAAACTGCCTACACTTTTTTTGGTCTCAGTACTGTTTAAGGTATGTATTTCAAAACACCATGCTGATTGCTCTATGAGACTAAGGCAAAGCATCAGAAGCCCCATTTTCAACTGAAGGAGACTGTTAGGTGCAGTGCAGCAGGGCCCGGGCTACAATAGAGAGAGACAGGGTTTGCAAAATGCATGGTAACAGTTCCTTTCAGTTTTGGTTACTTTCTTATAAAACCTGTTTCCCCTAATGTAAAAGCATGTACATGGCATTATTTAAATGAAAATGGCTGAAGGCTGCAAAATCTTGGTTCAGCTGAAAATGAAACTCTGCTTTCCTGTAGCAAGTACCATGGAAATTATGAAGGGAAAAAGGAAGCTGTTGATGCTGTGTAGGTTCAGTATTTAAAAGAGCTGTAGTGTTAGGTATCCTTTTCCAAGAGACGAATTTCCAGTCTGTACACCAGAAAACCCAATATTGGTAAGCCTAGCAAGATACCAAATTTAAAGCTAGGATATATGGTAACTATGGAGCAGAAAACTTTTTTGGTACAGACTATGCAGTATGCAAGCATTCAGGGTTAAATGAAACACTGCTACAATCACACTGGACTCATGCATACAAAAAGCACATACAGGGAAAACCAGAAAAAGCTAAGAGAAGTGCAGATACAAGCATGGTCCTAAGTGTGCTTTTACAGTATAGAAAGCAGCTATTTGACTTTCATCTGGCCTCTTACCTTTATTTAGTACACAGAATTTCTATTTGAACTGTTCTGAACGACGTGCGGTGTTCAATTTTTCTTAAAAATGCCTCGAGTTTGCACATAGGCTGTACATACAGTGGTCCCACCGTAAAAATACTGAAGGCTGACTTAACTACGTGACATTCACTCATGGGAGACAGGAATGATAGATGAACAATTCCAATCTGATGCTCAAGATTTGAGGCAGTTATTTCCTAGGTTACAGAAAGCACATGAGATTTCTCTGCAATGTAACCTTTATCATACAGCCTTTTTACTACGTACAGACAAGGGAGAGCAGTAGACATTGTTAATCTTGTCTTCAGGAATGTGTTCAACATCTCCCATAACATCCTCATTGACACACTGATGAAGTGCAGGCTAGATAAGTAGATAGTGAGGTGTATTAAGAGTTGGCTGAAATGCTGAGCTCAACGGCTTGTGTTAAGCAGCATAAAGTCCCCCTGGATGCCAGTCACCAGTGGAGTATCTAAGAAGTCCATACTGGGTCCAATGATGTTCCAACATCAGCAGTCTTGCCCTTGGGGAGGAATAATACAAGGCACCAGTAAACACTGAGGGCTGCCTGGCTGCAAGGTAGTTTTGCAGAGAAGGACCTCTGCATCCTGGTGAGCACTAAATTGATCAGGAGCCAGAAATGTGCCTTTAGACAAGGAAGTCTGACAGCATTCTGGACTCTATTAGGATTGCCAGCAGGTTAAGGGAGATGATCCTTCCCTTCTACTCATCCCTGATGAAGCACATCTGGAGCTCTGTGTTCACCCTTGGCTCCACAGCTCAAGAGAAACATGAAGTGAGTCCAGCAAACGGCCACAATGGTGATTATGAAACTGGAGCACCTGACACACAAGGAGAGGTTAAGAGCAATGCTATTTTCAACTTGGAGAAGGCGCAAGGCAGAAGACAGAGCCAGCCTCTTTCTTAGAGGTGTCCAGAGGACGGACAAGAGACAATAGGCACTAACTGAAATGCAGGAAATGGTGTTTAAACCCACAAAACCCTCTCCTTTTCACTATGAGGGTGGCTGAACCCGTAAGACATTTTGCCCAGAAAAGTTGTGGAGTCTCCATTTCTTGCAGATATTCAAAACTAATCTGGATGCAGCCCTGGCAACTTGCTCAAGCTGACCCTGCTCTGAGCAGGGGTTTGGACTAGGTGACTTCAAGGGCTCTCTTCCAACCTCAACCAGTCTGTGATCCAGACATTCAAGGCCAGGCTAGATATGTTTCTAGGCAACCTCATCTGGTGGAAGATGTCCCTGCTCATTGCAGGGGGATTGGACTAGATGACTTTTTAAGGCCCCTTCCAACCCAAACCACTCTACGATTCTGTGACTTCATTCCATGAAACCTTCAAAACAGTCAGAACAGCAGAAAAGCAGGAATAAAGCAAGATCTGACCTTTTGACAGTCTCAGCCATAAAAGGGTGCTCTATTCACTTTAAATTTTTAAAGTGAAAGAAAGGTATAAGGACTTGTACACAAAACTCCCCTTTTTCTCAATATAACAAGAGGGCAGATATTTTCTTTCAGTTTTAGTCCTTATTCAGGAGTTTTTCACTATCTTTCTGCATTGTAAACAAACCTCCCCAGACTCTTGAGTAAAGCATCTTTTCTTATTTTCATTAACTTGTGTGTCTGCTCGCTGCTCTTATCAAAACATTATCTCAAAGCCTTCATTCTCACTGCATGCCCTACCCTGCTCTCTAAACCCACCCTAGATACAGATATTCAGTTAATCCTCACAAGGATCCACTTGGCCTACTGCACAGTAAACAAGAATGGCAAGCAAGCAGCCTTACTCTCTGCTCCCTATCAACCCCCCTTTTTAAAAGAAGGTAACGTGATAACATACAATAGGGATGGATAAGCATCTCTCAAACTTACTCCATCTGTAACAAGCAGGCTGAGTGTTAGAACAGATTCTGTGACTTACCAGCATTTCATGACCCCTCTGCAGAAATTGGAAGTGAAGGGAATGAGGATCTATACACTGACACTGACATGGTTAAAAGAATGGGCAGAAGCCCATTGTGGGTTCTTGTTCTACCTGAAGTAATTTTTCCCTTATGTTTTCCTTGCAGTTTCTCTAAAATGGTTCCTTTTAAAAAGCACGTTTTCAGAAATCCTATATAGACAAATAGAGCCATAAGACAGACGATCTTTCCAGCTTCTGACTGATGGATCTGTTGATGCAAAAGAACTGTATCCACCTATCTCAGTAGGAGATATGACTGAAAATAATCTGTAAATTAACTAAGTATCTGCAGCAAATGTTGTCTTTTCAGAAGCATCTACTGCTAAAAATGTTCATATCATTACCCTTTCCCACAGTGAACCTCTGTACATAAAATCAACACACACATCCTACTCACCTGTGGTAGACTTTGAAACCACAGGAATTTACATCATTTAAGTTAAAATCTCTGATGTCAGATGCTACTTAACACTATTTTTGCTAATATAATTATTTTGAAAAGCAACAAACATATCCCAATTCTGGCAGTGTATTAACTGAACAGTCAGCAGAGAAGGATATTCCTAAAAGCCAGTACATGTAAGTACAATGCTAAAAATTATCATCACAGGATAAGTGCCTGGTAAGACTTAACTGATAATGTACAGTTGTGATTTACAGAGCCATTTACATATACGTCTGCCCCTCTTCCACAAAGAAATTTTATTCATAACTTCAGCTTTAATGTTTTAACTCCGTTTGTTCAGCTTTATTATCGAGTTGGACAGCTCAACAGATCAGTCCATTCCCTTGGACTTAATTCCCTGTCTGTTTCAGTTCAAAACTGCTTTCAGCATGTGATAAATAAAATACTTGAGGTGGTCACAGTAGACCTGGGATTCACCCTACCTGTACCTTTGGCTAATACTCTACATCACTGAGAGGAAACACCTGAGCATAGCAGAGGAATATTAAGACACATTACAGAACGTAAGAACTGGCAGAAGAGAAACAATTTTTCAGGTATGTTGACAAGACTCATCTCACTATCAGGACAGAAAGACATTAACAGGAAAGCGGAAGAAAATAACACAGTCCTAAAAACAAACGAATCAGAGAAAATAACCACTGCAGAGCTCCTTAGCAATGTGTGGTATGTGTATGTTCATTATTTAACAGCATGATTTTTTTTTTTTTTTTTAAGACCGCGAAACAGAAAATAAGCCACTTGCTTTCTTGGAACTTGAAATATGACCAGACAGTATTACAATTAGTATCCTATATATGAAAAATGTGGAACTAGATATTCTGAACCTGAGCAACCAATGCAAGCATGTAGTGATTCAACATACATTAAAACATCACGTTTCCCTAAAGAGGCAAAAAATATTTACTATTTTAAAGGATCTGTGGGAAGAGAAAGGAACTCCATGTTATTAAGAAATGTTAATTTATATTTAAATTGGTATGTTACCAGGAGAATGGCCCCTTTCCAGTAGAATGAGACCACGATCTGTGCATTCCAAACCAAGATAAAGAATCTGATTTTGTCATTTTTGTGGTTTTTATATTAAAAAACCTAAGGAAGCAATTTTGTCAAATATTATGGAAAAGTAGATCTGAGGGGAGGCTAAACTGCATGAAAAGGCAAACAGTTTTTTGGGGAAAAAAACTTAAAAGAAACATTTTGAGCAGTTTCACACAGCTCTGAAGAATACCATAATGACAGAAAATGAAGCCAGGCACTACAGATTTGAGTTATCAAAAATCCAGATGAAAGCATGTATTGTCTTTTTGTTACTAGTCTCTGAGGATGTAGAGCATTCATTTACCAGACAGAGGGGTATTAGAGATCCTGCTGTTGGGAGTCAGAAATCATTCAGAGTAACTCCCAAAAACAAGTACGGTATCGGACTGAGAAACTATAGAAGCACCAGTATAATGATGTATTTCAAAGTGCCTGTTTCAGTAGTAGTGAACAACTGTGTATATGGATCAAGATATTGTCTGTATCAATTCTGCAACTGTCTTTCCTGGATTTCTGCATTTTCTGTGGATTATGTTTTCTTTCAAACACACTTTGGGAAAAACACAGGCCCTGCTCTTAGTTACTATGAAAAATAAACTTAGAAAACATTTAGCAAGAGTGTATCTTGAAGGAATTGCTGGCTAACACTTTACAAGTACAGCCTATGTCACTGAAGTCACACTGCTGTTAAAAATACGCTTACTGTGAGATTTGAAATTGGCTGAAATGTATTGCTACTTCAGCCGTGCCTCTGTTTGCTCCTTCTGTTCTCCTTCGCATTTCTTCATTCACGTATTTCTATTAGACACATTTCACAGAACTCAGTCTGCTAAATAACTTAGCATATACCATGCAAACTAATGCAAAAAAAAAAACCCAAACCATATGTTTCTACTCTAATAGTGTGTACATTTAAAAAAATTATCCAACTTTTTGGTTAGTTACATCACTTAACCTATTATTTTAGGGTATGGAAATATTGTAAGGTATAGGAAAATCAACCTCCTGCTCAAAGTTTTCAGTTTTATTCTCCATGTGCTTCTACTGTGTACTATTAACAGTAAAACAGTGACGGTGATGAATTTTTATTCTTCTACCCTACAAGGCACAGAGCCAGGAATGAACTACACCTCTCACTACGAGGGCATACATATGGGCTTGCTTTCCTCTTCTTTACTAAGCTTGGCTGTGGAATATTGTTCTTTATGTCTGCAGCAACCAAACAGATGAGTATGTATAAATGATTTTCCCTCAGCTTCTCTTTATAAACATTTCTTCACTATCTCACCTATAAGTTTACCTTTATTCTCAATACTCAAACCAAAAGTATGGCAAGGTTAAGGATCTTAGAAAGTGTCAGAACTGAGATAAAGTCACTTTCTCACTTAAAAGGGTCCTAGCACATACAGCTTCAAGTCTGAATTACAAAGCAACAGTAATATTTATTTCCACAGATATTTAATAAAAGCTTCTTGTTTCTGTATACTTAGACATGAACATATTTGTTAGACTTCAAGTTTTAATGCTTTGCTATTGTTCTGAAATGGACAATCAGGGTATTAAACACAGGGTATTAAACACTTCTGCAAATGTAATCCAGTAGGTCACTGCATGTGAAATGATCAATGTATCTAATAAAGACATGCAGATTCTCTTTGTGCTGCAATATCACTGTACCTTTCAGCTTGATTTTCTGTCTCCTATAACAGAAATTATTACAATAATATCATATTTCTTATCTTAAGAAGGAAGAACAATCTTACTCTTGATAAGAAGTTGTCATGGTTTAAAAAAGTAAGCCATAAATCAGGCAGTCGCTCTCTCACTCCCCCCATTTTTCCCCTCCCCCTGCTCCCGGAGGGATGGGAAGGAGAATCAAAAGAATGCAACTCCCACGGGTTGAGGTAAGAACAGTTTAGTAACTAAGGTATAACACAGATCACTACTGCTACCACCAATAATAATAATGATAAAGGAAATAACAAGGGAAGAGAATACAACACCTTACCACCCGCCGACCAACAACTCACCTCACCCCGCAGTGCCCTAGCCCTTCCGGCTAACTCGCAGTTACATCCTAGGCATGACGTGCTGTGGTATGGAATACCTCTCTGGCTAGTCTGGGTCAGGTGTCCTGTCTCTGCTTCCTCCCGGCTTCCCCTCCTCCCTGGCAGAGCATGAGGCTCACAAAGTCCTTGGCCAGACCAAACATTTGAGCAGTAACTAAAAACATCGGTGCTGTCAACACCGTTCCCAGGCCAAAAGTCAAAAACACAGCACTGCACCACCTACCAAGGAGAAAAAATGACTGCTACTGCTGAACCCAGTACAGAAGTACAGACGGACAAACAAACAGTTCTACAGATGAACAACTGGGCTCTGGGGCTCTAAGGAGAAATTGTCTGAAGCAGTGCTTGGGTATGCCCTGAACAACAGATCAGCCTCCATGCTCACCCTACAGAAACTGCTAACATAATTTAGTTTCCCTGGTTACAACCATACTGTGAAGACAGTTTGCTTATCTGTAAAAGTAGCGTAATGAATAATAGTGGTGACAAGTCTCTTTCCCTTGGACTGTTTGTGTTGTAAGCTATTTATATCTGTACACACTCTATTTTTGTGAGATATGTCAACATTTCTACAAAGCAAGATTTGGCTTAATGAAATATATCTATATATGCACATATAGTCTTGGTCTGTATTATACATAGAGCTCTCTGGGAAAACACAGTGTTAAGAATGAGGCATCACTGTAGAACAACTGGCCAGAACCATCAGCTTCTTCCTTCGCTACTGTACTTGCCACCTCCCCGCTCCTTATTTCCTAGTGACAGACTTACTTTTGATGGCTGCAGCCCAGCTCCGGCTATGACAGTCTGCAAATTGAAACTTGGATAAAAACTCCACTCATGGGGATATCCCCTCCAGGCTCTTTAATCTGTATGCTTATAAGCCACAGGGCTGCAAAGTCCTATACCCCTTCCAAATGGTGAGGCAGCAGTAAAAAGGCAGCTTTCCCTCACACTCATGAGTAGCTTGTTAAATATTCATCAGTCTCTTCCAGATTTTTTTGCTCCAGACTATTGCTTTAGAGAAGGTAAGGATCAAATACAGAAACACAAGTAACTCATTCTGGTCTGCCTTCTGAATTTCAAGCCCTACAATGTGGTGGGCAAACTATGCCCTACTCACTCCTATCTCCTTTTCAGTGCAACGTAAAAACAAGGCTTATCTTTTTCATGAACAAAAGTCTCTAGCTTGCTTCAAGTGATACTTCAAATGCCACTCAGCTGACCTGTCAGGAATGGGGATCAAATGCTATTGAGACTAAACTTAGTAATGTCAGGAAGATCTGTCTTCTACTATCTGCTCCCAGCAAAACACCTTGTGTTGTATACCCTAGCTTCCTATTATTCAGGTGTCATTTTATAAGATGTGACAGTTTTCAACTGAGCAAGGCTGACTCAACAAGATGCAACTTGAGCAAATAACTACAGAGAAGGCAATCCTGCAGTAAATAATCATAAAGAAGAAAAAAATGTTCTTCAGACAACAGGATTAAAGTTACAAATTACTAATCATTACACGCTCTGACTCAGGGTCTCTCCCCTTCTTCTCTGTTCCAACATATTCATACATAAGAATATGGCATTCTGGATCCTGCTTTAGAACATAAGTATCTTAAACTACACCACTGCTTACTGTCACCTGCAGTCAAACCACTGTATTCTGCATGTTCATCCATCATTTCATTTCAATTGCCTTTTCAGTGGCCTCTCTATGCAGAACAAGGAAATCACACCGCAGCAAAAGAAAAACAAAAGCCTACTTGAACATGAATAGTTATTTAATGAAGAAAGAAAAAAAGCATAACCAGCAGTAACAAAAGCAGCTGTGGACAAGTCTTGCTTGGTAGATGTAAGGGAAAATAAACTAGATTTTGTGAAAACTTATTATGCTTTCACTTCATTTAGCACTGGAGAACCATCCACAGTAAATGACAGCAATAAAAAAACTGAGAAGGGAGCAAGCCAGTTTACTACTGAGTAAATAAAGCAAACAACTCTCCCTGATTTAATTTACTAAAAAACACAGGGAACCATAAATTCTGTATCTGAAACACTGAATTGAGGCAGGATGTTATCTCTTGCCCTCAGGATTCCTATCAGCCGTACAGAGTTTCAAGTTAAGTCCCTTCTCCATAATATTTAATGTGGTCACATTCCACTTCCTTGTCCAACTCATAATGGTGTGGAGGAAAAATATTGTTAGCTTTGCAAGAACACAGTATTAAAGGAGAAATAACTTTCTCCCATCAATGTCTAAGAGTTACGTCTTGCATTTTCCAGGTCTAAGAACTGGAAAACTTTTCTTTCAGTAAAACACCACCTCTTAGTGCTGGGATCCATGTTATTACAAATGCCTATTTGTATCTCTTTACTAACTATGGTAAAATCTCTAATAAGAATGAGAAGTATATCCAAAGATTGATGAGGAATCTTTATAAATGAAGCATCAAAGGGACAGCAGAATGCAGAAATTGATTAAGACACAGCAGCATCTTGCCATGACACTCTTGAACAGATCTTTCTCAAAACCAGAGTGGGAAGATAACACTGTCTCACAGTAAAATGGAAGGATGTTACAGGACAGATATGTGAATGAAAAGGGGGGAAGGCACATGCCGATATCTGAGCTCAGATGCCATAATCTCAATAGGGTACTGAGTAAAAACCCATTAGAAAAACAGTGGGGATTCTAAAGAGATATGTTGGGTGTCCTTCACTGACATCCTATGAGATGACATCCTATGACTCCTGCCAGTGAAGTAAATGGGGTGACACAAGGCCAAAAAGACAGGAAAGAATGGAAGCAAGAGACAAGTGATGGTAAGCTCATGCTTTGCCACTGTGGGGTGTGCATTTAACCACCGTAACTTATACTCTTGTAGGTGAATGCAATATAAAGACTGACAAACACCAATTTCCAGCAGATTATATGGTCAGTTGAGTCGGGGAGTCAGCATCCGTGGCTCTTAGTTAATAACAGAGTAGAAAGATTTTAGATTAATACTTTGAAAGCTAAAAGACAGCCATCACGAATAAAATACAGCCTGAACAAAACAAGTCTCACAGACAAAAAACACATCAAAAGCTATTATAATACTCTGGCCCCAACATTCTTTTTGTATTCCAACATTTTTACATGTATTGAAAACTCCAGGAAGTAAAACTCAAGCTCCCTGTATACAGCATTTATTTCTAAATCCAAGAGCGTGAGCTGTAATCAGTGTTACTCTGCAGGTGACAAATTAAGGTTAGAAAGATAAAAAAAAGTAATTCTTCACACTGGAAGTGCAGTGCCAGCTACATTTAAGGCAAGGAAGGCTGAAATTAATACATTTCCTGGAGAGTGGTTTTGTTATGAATACTAACTGCTGGGGAGACAAACTTACAAAGCATTGTACCTATTATGTTGTAAAATTGATCCTGCAAGCGTGTAGATTCTTACCTAAGGGCTACTTTTATGGGCCCTGATCAAGCAAATTATTTTACACAAGTTTTAGCTCATACAGGTAAGTAATCCTGCAGCTGCCACTTATTTGCAAAGAGAATTCAAACAGTACTGGACTTTCTTCCCTTGAAAATAAATTCTTTTAAACCTTTAGATGAAGCAAAATAGTAAAATCTATTTCTCCATATACATTAAATCTGACACAATTTCCAAGCATATATAAATGTGATTTCCAGCTACTTCTCATGTGGTATTTAAAGTCAGTCTGTTTATCACCTTGGTACAATAGATAATCCTATCAAAAAAAGCAAATGTTTGAAACCTTGGATCTTGTACCTTATACAAGGCTAAAAATAAGGTCTGAAAATAAGGCAAGTTTCCAAACTAAACTAAGAGAAACAAATATACTTAAAGGGAAATTCATCAGATGTGCATAAGTGATTTAATTCCCCTAAAATAAAGTACAAGGCTCAAAAGAGCAAGAAATGAACGCACTGTTTAGGCCACTTTGTATTGAATGAAACTGCATTTTCTTATTCATCTTCTCTAACTATATACTTGCATTCTGTGAATCTCTAATGGTATAATTACTATGTAATAATTATTGAATCTTTGAGCAAAGCTGTAAACCAAAGACTCAGTCATACATATACAGAATGAAGTACCTTTCTATGGCAGTTATCCTACAACTACTCCTGAATCTTTCTTCCTCCTAAATGTTTAAGAAAAACACAGACTGAAGTACTCCTAAAAATATATCCTTATCCAAACTATGTCTTATATCCAAGAAGATGAAAATGGAACAGTGTTGTTACATTTACTTTACACTTCAGTTCATCAGTAATTCCAGTACTCAAACTCTTCCATCATTGTCAAAGGACCAAATCAACCAGTTTTATACAGTTTAATTGACTTCCCTCATACACCTCACTGAAAGAACAGAAAGCATTCAAATGCCTGTGCCACTAGTTAAGAAGCAGGGGCCAATTTCTAGGTGTTTATCTCCAGCCGATGCAATGCCTTTGTGCTAAGGAATACACAGCTAATGGCTGCAGGAAAGCGCTAAGGACTTTGTATTAACTTTTGAAGATACACTTAGGTTTAATCTATACATATGCAGTATGTGGGGAGGCAAATGCAAATACACCCTGTGTGGTATGCCAATTGATAGCATCCAATTCCCATCTGATGGCTGTTTGTTAGGATTTCAGACACTCTGCATATACACAGCAGAGTAAATGCCACTGCCAGGATCTCTGAACTCAAAATTATGAACATTTTGCTTTCAAAAGGGAGGTTTTATGCAAGAACTCTACTGCTACTGTGTATTTTCAGATAACAGCAATTACAGGTAAACAATTAGCTCGCTCTCAGACCCACACAAACATTTAAAAACTACATATGCTGTCCACATAGCTGTGTGCGATCTGTGATGATAAAATGAATGTCAGCTAAGACTGATAAACATGATGTAAACAACTCAGGACAAACAGGCAATGATCATCAGCAAAACTATGCAAGTTCAGAAGTTCTGAATATAATCCTACATCTAAATACAGTAACTCTTTCATTGTATCCTGGTATAGCATTTGATAAAAATACTTTTCTTTCTTACTACATGATTATATATGCACAACAGGACAACACCAGGCTGTATTTTTCTACCCCTACTGCATTCAGATTGTCTTTACATATCTTCACTATACCTACTTGTACAAGAAAATGGATTTTTACAGACCAATTCACAGACCCTTAAACTCTTCAATTATTTACACTACTAAAGAAGTGACCTTACACTGTACTCCTGCAGTGAATCACTTAGGTATTTTATAAAGTCTATATATGCACATCTACTACTTTCTCTGGTAACAAAATGATAAAATTCATAAAATAAACAAGATGAAAGAAAGAAAAAAACAAACCTAATTTATTTTAATGACATTACTGGGACTGAAACACTCAGGGTACGGAAATTCCTGTAAAAGACTGACTTTGTTGCTCCAGATTAAGCCACTGAGTAACATCTCTGCTTTTTCTTTTGTACGATATTTTTTGGTGCAGTCAAGATAAAACTCACAGATACACTTTTCTTCTTTGGTGCTTCAGGTCACAGTTAGAGTTAGGAAACCTTTGAGGTATTGATGCATGGCAATTACTACCCACTGCCAAAAGTTGTTGCAGATACGGAGTTCTTGGGTAGTGTGGAATTCAGAAATGTGACCTGAAAAGTGAATCTGAACAAACCTCCACCTTTCTTGTTTCGATAAATCACTTAACAGAGCAGAGCTTTTTTCACAAAACCCTATTAAAAAAAATCTCCATAACAGCATTCAACACAATGTGCCATGCTGCTAGTGATGCCCTCTCCCAGTGTATTGCACATACAGGCTATAACCATCTTGGATCCTTGGAACCAACCTCCCCCTCCTTCTCTTGTATGCTGATACAAGAAAAAGAGAAGGATTACTGTGACGTACCAGGACTGCAAATTCGTTTAATGACTTCCCTACCGCTGTTTCTTTTTGAGGTTCTTCAATAAAGAATAACCTCAGAGAAACCTCACACACTGCAAAAGTTCTAGAAGGAATTTAATAGATAGGGTTTAGGTGTGCAGAGAGGTGGGCAGACACAGAGCTCCCATTTGAGGAAATTTGGTATCATCCTCTCGTGTGTCTTTGAAAGCATCCAGCTTTCTACAGGCAAATCATCAGGACAGAACAATGCGTAACATTTCAGTATGTATTGTTCAAAAGGCAAATAATTAGGCCTTCTCTGTTTAGTAATGATACTGTAGGTAATATCAATTTACACAAACTGCTTTTTCATGAGGCTTTTAATTCCTACGTGTTTGTGAAAAATGGGACATGCAACTGCAGCAAGTCTAAAACACCCCAAGTTAGCAAGTTTTTTAAGTAGTCGGCTGAAAATTGACACCAAAATGCCACATGACAGCAAGGTGTACAATTCATTTGGTTTTCCTACTAACCCGAAAAGAATGGGTCCAATTTCTTTATTCTGCTTTCTAGTATGAATTGGCCAGGGCAAGACTGACCAGAAGAGCAATTGCAGTCATTTGTTAGAATTAGTAACTCAAGGCAAAAAAACTAAGGCTAGAGGTTTGGCTAAGAATAAGAGGCAATACTTCCTCCTTATCTTGCCTAAAGGCAGAGACAAAATTGTCAGGAAAATGACAAAAATTAAGAGGTGGCAACACATTTTTGAAAAGTACTTGCAATAAAGCAAGTTAGCATCATACCAGGTGCTGTGTACCAAAAAAATAAGGGAAGATGCATAACTACGTGCCCTGGCTTTGCCCCTAGGTTAGTAAGAGAACATATTTCATCTCCTGTTTGCCTGCCCAAGACTCATGTCTCTTAAAAGCTTTCGAAAGAAGATAGATTAGAGAGGCCTATGAGTTTGTGTTCCAACAATTTCTATTCTTCTGGTTTTCCATGCTTGCTCCAGAGTCAAAGCTCACCAATTCTATCCCCTCACCAAATCTTGTCGTTTTCCTACACGTATCTGTGTGTATCTATACACATCATCCATGGTGCACCAAGAGCAAAAATCTACATCTTAATTTAAACCTAATCCCAGTATGTAACCTAAGCCACCAAACCATCACATAAAGTTGTATCAATCAAATCCACTGGGAAGCAAACCTGATGTGTTTATACAGACACTGGACAAGGCTTTTGCTCACCTGCTTTGAAACCTGGATATGGCAAGGAGTAATTATCACAAGTACATTTCCCTGTCTCACAGCCTCAGAGACCTGTATATCAGTCATGTCTGAAAAGGTGATGTTTAATAGACAGGCCTGCAGGTGGCAGAAAGATGATGGTTGCTTGTTTTTCAGGTTTTTTTTTCCCAAGAATTGAAAAATGTTACATTACATTTAAAATGTTGTGAAGATTAAAATCCATAAGTGTTGTATAATAAAAACTAATTTAGTAAGAACCTTACAAAAACCTCTTAATGAAATTATTTTGAGCAATACCACTATAATACATACTTATATCAATAGAAATCAAATTCTCAGATATAACAAGTATTGAATCATAGAACAATTTGGGTTGTAAAGGACCTTAAGATCACCCAGTTCCAACCCCCTGCCACAGGCAGGGACACCTTCCACTAGAGCAGAGAGAGCAGATTGCTGCAAGCCCCGTACAGCCTGGCCTTGAACACTGCCAGGGATGGGGCAGCCACAGCTTCTTTGGGCTCCTCAGCACCCTCACAAGGAAGAACTTCTTCCTTATACCTAACCTATACCTTCCCTGTTGAAGTCTGAATCCATTGCCCTTTGTCCTATCACTACAGTCCCTCATAATTTAAAAAATTAGTTCCAAAGTTCATAAACCCTCTTAAAAATATATCCAACAAATCAGTCTGATTGTCAATTATAAAAATCATAGAATCATAGAATCATAGAATAGTTAGGGTTGGAAAGGACCTGAAGATCATCTAGTTCCAAACCCCCTGCTGTGGGCAGGGACACCTCACACTAAACCATATCACCCAAGGCTTCGTCCAACCTGGTCTTGAACACTGCCAGGGACGGAGCATTCACAACCTCCCTGGGCAACCTATTCCAGTTCCTCACCACCCTAACAGGAAAGAATTTCCTTCTTATATCCAACCTAAACTTCCCCTGTTTAAGTTTTAACCCATTACCCCTTGTCCTATCACTACAGTCTCTAATGAAGAGTCCCTCTCCAGCATCCCTATAGGCCCCCTTCAGATACTGGAAGGCTGCTATGAGGTCTCCACGCAGCCTTCTCTTCTCCAGGCTGAACAGCCCCAACTTTCTCAGCCTGTCTTCATACGGGAGGTGTTCCAGTTCCCTGATCATCCTCGTGGCCCTTCTCTGGACTTGTTCCAACAGTTCCATGTCCATCAAGAATATACAATTTTATTTGCCTTGTAACTACAGGCACATCAGCACAATACTTATTGCAGGTATTAATTAATAACACAGCAGCTGTATTTGCAATACAAAGCTGTGAAAATTGTACACGTGCTACCATCACATGCTATAAACCAATGAATTCTGTTTTTCACTCCTCTGAAGCAAATTCAGACATTCAGTTTTTAACTGATAGAAAAGTACCTCTAGAGCAACTTCCCCTCATCTGCTTCATTTCTGTGAAGCATCTTCTTAGATACACTTATGATTTGTCACTGGTTCCTACCACATGCATCTCACCATATCTTTAATGAATCCTTCGTGACTAAGAAGGACCATCAGAAATAACCTCACAGAATATGATCAGATACAATGCTTCATTTGACACAAAGTAAACAAAACCCTATTTTAATAGAAATGGGAATCCAGAAAAATAATATAATCAGATAAACTGCAACACAAAGGATGGAGTTGCATGATAATACTTCTTTTGATATGAGGCAGTGTCGTGGTTTAAACCCAGTCAGGCAACTTGTTCACTCACTCCCAGTGAGTGGTGCCGGGCTGACAACAATCGAGCCCCCACCCCCCAGGGCTCTCCCATTCCCCGCTCCCGGAGGAACGGGGAGGAGGATCGAAAGGGTGCGACCCCCACGGGTTGAGACAAGAACAGTCCAGCAACCAATGTACAACACAAAGCACCACCACTACCACCAACTACAACATGATAAGGGAAAATAACAAGGGAAGAGAATACGATACCACCGGCCAAGAAGCGAGTCCCACCCGGAAGCCCGTGTCCTTCCGCGTAACTCCCAGTTACCCCCCACCCCGGGCATGACGTGCTGTGGTATGGAATACCTCTTTGGTCAGTTTGGGTCAGGTGTCCTGTCTCTGCTTCCTCACAGCTTCCCCTCCTCCCTGGCAGAGCATGAGCCTCACAGAGTCCTTGGTCAGGGTAAACATCACTTAGCAACAACTGAAAACATCCTTATCACCATCAC
The DNA here is from genome assembly GCF_028554395.1 of Pezoporus wallicus. Classification (NCBI taxonomy): domain Eukaryota; kingdom Metazoa; phylum Chordata; class Aves; order Psittaciformes; family Psittacidae; genus Pezoporus; species Pezoporus wallicus. The sequence continues at coordinate 7,949,023 of NW_026642342.1, forward strand.
TGTTCCCAGGCTGGAAGTCAAAACGCAGTGCTGCACCAGCTACCACGAAGGAGAAACATGACTGCTACTGCTGAACCCAGGACAGGCAGAGAACATTTTTGCTCCAGCAAGATGTGATTAAGAAGGAAATAAAAAAGTGAAGGAAAGTAAGCGCAGACAGTGAAGGTGGACTGAAAAGGCTTTAACGTGCTTTAAGGGAGGAGGCTGGAACAAAGCTCAAACCAGTACAGGACAGGGTACAATTTGTAGCAGAACAATAAATACATAAATTATAAACCATGCTATTATCAGTACTGAAAAGATCCTCACAGCATCTATCCATATTCCCTCAAAGGTAGAATTTTACATGTTGCTCATTAACCCTGGCTACCGAAGACAAAAACCTCCAGTATTTTCTGTTGTTAACTTTGGGGATACTTTTTGCTTTCAATTCAAACTACAGATGCATGCTTTGGAAGAAAACTGTCAAAATGCAACTCCTTAATTCATTATATACTGCAGAAAGAAAACACACTCAACATTTGAAATGTCCGTATGGTAAAATGTTCCTCTAGTCTAATCCTGTGAAGCTGAATGAATTAAATTCAAAGGGAGAAAATTAAGGTCATATTTGAGCAGGTGTTCATTTGGCTTTTCCTTTTTCACAAATGTCCTCAGTGAGAGATTTTCTGCCCAATTTCTAACACTGAGAACCTTCACACCCCCACTCTCAAAGGCACAAAACACAATGTGGCACCATTTTGGAGATTTTGGAGGTACTGCTAGTTTCTTTGACCCTAAGATTATTTATGGAAAGGATTGCAACAGAGCCACACCCAGCTAGAGCTTCCCAGTCATCTTTTGACCATTTGGAAATTCTGGCAACAGTGTGGAAAAAAAACACCCAGATGACCTTTTATTCCAAAGGAGATTTTTGTTTAGCCATTAGCATCATGCAACTCAGAAGCACCAGTCTGCTGAAAAGCTCTCTGCAGTAGAAATTATCTATTCCTTTACATTTTAGTAAGACTAGAGCCTAGGGGAAAAAAAGGATCAGCAACAGAGAGAACGCAAAGGTATAATTTCACAGCCTGAATAAACATACTGTAAATCACATTATATTCAATGGTATTTATTTTTTTAAACTATTAATCAAAATGAGTTTCTAAGTGAAAAAGGAGTTTAACTGTCTCAGCTACTCTCTATTGATTGCATACAGATTAAAGTCTTAAAAAAAAAAAAAATGATATCAAAGAATCCAACCCCTCCAAGCATTCAGGCACAGCAAAGGTCATGTAGACCCACTGAGAAGCATAAATAGGCATACAAGGCAGTATGCAAATTACTATTTACAAGACCAAGCCTGCCATATGTATCCATGGAATAAAACAAACAACAACAAGAAATGCAGCAACAGGCTTGCAAATAGCAAGGAAATACTTATTTTCTTTCAGGCATGAGAGTTCAGTGTATAGAATATTCAGAGGCTTTATTTGGAGGTAGTACTGCCAGCACTACACCTTGTAGAGAGGTAACTAGCTATTATAGGGTCTAGTACTGCAGACAAGAATCAACAATAGTTTAGACAACTTCCTACATAAGGTCTGGTATTTTTTACAAACTAGAGAAATCAAGCATATTTCATCCCCCATCTAGAGGTGATCTTTGTATGAAGCAGCTGCACAGCAGATCACTTAGCTATGTGCATGTTACTTCGCTCTCTCTCTTTTTCAAATTGTAGATTCTTCATTAAGTATTTCAGGATTGCTTTTCTGTCCTCCTGTAATTCATGAAGAAAAGCCATCCTAGACTGGTGCCATAGCCACAGAGGTCTAAGACCAAATTTCATAGACAGATTTTCTATGCTTGGGTCTTGGTTTATCAGTAATGACAGCATTCAAGGAATGTATCTAGATTACAGACACGCTTTGGTCAGATTTTTCCTATCTGAACAAGGCCTGGTTTACTACAGAGCAAAGCATTTAATGAGCCGCAGGAAAGAGAACATTTTTTGGAAGGTGCTCTGCAAAGCTGACAGACGGACTTTCCAAAGCAGACAATCAGCTGCACTGAATGTAAGAGATCTTCAGAGATCCAAAAGAGGAAGGAGGTATCCCCTTCTACTAGAATGTTTCCCCTCCTCCACTTCCCACAAACATGAGGCAGTGTACCAAAGAGCAGAATAAACATAAGCCAGGTAACACGAACGCAAAGCTAGCAGAAGAGACCTCAAGATTCCAGTATGTATTTAACTCTCCTTAAGAAAGAGAAGGTGCTTTCTGTTCCTTACGAAATTCAAGAAAATTTGGTTCCAAGATTTTTTAAAGCTAAACTATTCTTGGGTAAATTATGAATATTGAAGATACTGATACAGCCATAAACACTAACATTTTGCTACCACTGACACTACAGCTGAACTGTATAACTGATAAATTCATTGGCATCTGAACACTCAAATGAATTCCAGCCTCCCTCCAGCAACATTATCAGCTGAGCTATCTGAAAAGGGAGGGACTTTCTCCTTTTTATCTTGTAAGATATTAGTGCAACCAAGGAACAGAAATAGTCCTCATTAACCTCGTGTCCCTGGGCCATTTGTGAAATGCCTGAGTTTAATGATTGATGTTAGAAGTTAAAGAATATTAGTATCATGACGATGATACTTCCAATTCTGCTCTCTGAATGTCCTGCACTACATCCATGTATTTGAGCTTTCTGTGATGATGGAAGACAGAGCAGAAGATACTCTCATACCTCAGCCCAGAAGATTGATACATGCCTCCATTTTTCTCATGCAACACATCCTATTGCTATTCAACACAGACTGCTCATCTCTGTAGTATATAGCATGTTAAGACCATGAAAGCAAGAACAGAAGCTCTTCTTCATGCATTTTGCATGTGTAATTTGGAAAGCTAAGAGAGCTGGACATGAGGCAAAATATTATAAACAGGTTCCTCTGGGGAATTTTACTCTCCCAACAGCTTTCTTGTCTGTGGTTTATGCATCCTGCCATTAAGTGTTACACAAGTGGACAATCCATATACTTTTTCGGCCATCCTAGTTCTTATAATTTCCTTATTACAGTCAACTGAAAGGCCACCAAGTTATGAAGCATTTAAAGAAGAGCCTCTGAATTTGGGATTTCTCTGTTAAGGACAAACAAGCTGAAACATCTTTCCCGAGTTGAACTGGAATTCACCTGTACTGTTAAGCTAGACTGGGTAAAACATAACAAATTTATCAAAAGCAATGGGCCACAAACATCTCTGTCCAGTCATTTTGGGTTCTCCCGCAAGAACCAATTAGCCCACTGTCCTGCCATGCTGCAGGCTACATTAGGTATCTGAAATCCATCTATTCTGTCATCTTTTTGAGACTTCATAGACAAAATATCACAAAGGTGTTACAAAGTGCTATTTGGTGCTGATGTGGGGTTTCCTTCCTGTCATTTTGCAGTGCTGATTACAGACTCACAAACAGAAATGGCACTAGCTGTATTCATGAAAGTTTTGCTTTCACCTTTTTCTCAAGCATTCTTTGTTTCTATTACCATATATGAAGCTGGGCCATACATACATAAGCTAGTTTGCTGGGTCTCAAGGTACTATTTCCATACCTGTAAGACAACTTCACACAGTTGAAGATAACAGAAAACCAAACTCTGTTAGAGCAAATACTGGATATTCCTACACTTCAAGTAACTTTTAGAGCCTGCCATTTATTGCAGGGCAAAATTAAGGAGTTTTCTTCTTTGTATTTCTGAGGAATTGCTATTGTACACTTTGGTGTTAAATTTCAAGAAACTCCAACTAATGGGTACCATTTTTCCTTTGATCTATGATTACCAGCGCTGAGTAGGTAAGGATTTAAAAAAAATGAAGATGGTGTGAAAAAAGAGGCTTTGTTTGGTACACCATGACCGCTACGAAAAGAGAATACTCATGTGCATGAGGGCATTTCTTGTTTCTACAAGATGAAAAATACTTGTTCAGCAGCTTCCATGATGTTTCTGTCTTCTTGCTCTGGTTCTACATGCTGCTTGGAGACAGCTTTTATTTCACAGCAAGGTCAACATTAATACAGTAATGTTTATAAAAATAAACTTTTGCCATTACTAAATGTTAGCTCTATTTTTCTCAGGCATCTTAGTACACAGGCAGGATTCCCAACAGCACCAAACTGACAGGCAGCTGCTTCACTGGCGCATACCTGAGCATGGAAAAAATAACACGTTTTTGGATTTTTCTCCTGTGATATCATCTTGCAGTTATTTACTGCAGCTTGGCTATCTCCGTAGCATGTAGCTGTAAGCAGCTTATGGATTTAGTCCATTAAAAATATGTCTGATCTACTCTTCTGTATTATATAAGGAGATTCAGATTTAAAACTTGGAGCTTGAAATGCAAACTAAATCATGCATCTCAGCTAAATTAAAAGGTGAACATGCTGTCTAGGCTATCTAGGTCCTGTAAATTTGTAGAGATCCAAAGCATGGTTAACATGTAATCCTCATTTGTTCTAATAGACCTCAAACACCAAAAGCTCTGTAGTGCCCACTTACTATTTGCTATGTTTAATTTTGCTCTAATAAAAGTCAATGAGCATTTTTCCAATTGTCGGTGTAGCAAGGGCAGAATTTCAATCATTTGCCTTAGGGAAATCTATTCTATATATTTATACATCATGGGGTTAAATTCTGGATGCCACAACACACATACACTTCAAATTTGAGTAACTGTACGGGGCACTAACAGTAGGATGCACCACCAATGAGTGATGCGGGAATTGAATTGTAACTAGAAACAAACAAGGTCACTAATGAACTGTGACAGAAAACACAACTGCTGGTTCCTTTTAAAGGTTACAGTAATATTCAAAAGGATATTTTTCTAGACCAGAGAACAAGACTGGTGTGATAATAAATTCATTTTTTATGTGAAATTTGTTAGAAATTTCGTAGATAATATCCTGAATACAGGAAATTAGAAACTGTGTCCATTCTGTGATCCAGGATTTACCACAGCAAGAGACCCAGAAGCTGTCACTGAGGTCACAATTATACATACAAATGTGAAGAGACAACCACCTGCACTCAGAGAACCACCACACATGAAAATCTATTGCAAATGCATCAAAAATACAATGACCTGTTAATCCATGTGTAAGAAAATGACTTGGATGCCCAGGAGTAGTCTTTGCTACCAAGGCGAACTGGAAATGGTGTCCTCATGGCATTTGTTTCTGTAAAAAGAAAAATCTGAGGGGACCAAGGCATGTGCTCTCCCCAGGGACAAGTTCAAAAGGGGGGAGTAATTGTATAAGCAGAAATGTTTTGACAGATACGTACCATTTCTCTATGTCCTGAAGCAGTGAAATTGAAAAAAACCCTTTGAATTATTTTTGCCAGATCTACCGGGTAGCAGGAGGCTACACAAACATGTATACATAACCTTCAGGCTTAGAGGACACTATGGGTAGACAGACATAATGCAGAGTGGGGAACTGTTCCCCAGCCCAACCCTAATATGTAAACAGAAAATAAATACAGATTTGCTCCTTTCCATTTTTTAGTATGAGCCTGCTTGAAAAGAGATAAATGATCAGAGCTCTTTACTGAGATCGGAACTTTACATCCCATTATGGAACAGATTGCTAAGTCAGTGTATTTCAATGTGTCTTTTCAAAGGGAAACATATGACACTGGCTTCTAGGAAGTGGGAAGAGCTCTCAAAGCGTAAGAGAAGAGATATATCCCAATTACCTTCCTTTGCTATGGACAAACAAGACTGAACTTTTAATTTCCTCTGTGAAGCAAAACACTGAGCCATCTGGTTTGGTCAAGCATGTCACAAACCCCACTTGGTTTTCAATGATATGCTTCTATACTCAGTACAGATCTGCCCTCCATCCTTTGCACCATGGGACCTATTTGAAGACTTTTATTCATAAGTCCACCAATATTTAAAATAAGTAGCAATGTGACCATTGCTTTCAAGAAACATACTCTTTGACAGGACAGAAATACTTTTGAAGTTCTATGAGCGTTTAGAAGACAAACTGAACAAATTAGCCTTTGCCATTTTGTACTTAATGTTATTAAATAAATGCCCTGATAGACAACTGCAGAAGAAGCAGATAGAAAGCATAAAGAATCTATTCCTTAAACTTGAATTAAATATTCTTGCTTATTAACTTCTTCTAGGCATTCTCCCTTACCATAAAGGCAAAAGTTGGGGATTGAGAACACATCAACACTTGACCTGTACTCAGATTATCAGGAATGGAAACTACCAACATTAGAGTGATCCTAAAACCGTTACATTACTACTTGAAATAGCGTCACGTATTTCATTAAACTAGCAATTCCAAACACTGCTCACTTGCAGAACTTATTGACTGTTTCTTCAAAACAATACAAGCATCACTGAAAAAAAACTAGTAGTATTTTATGTTTTATCCTAAGGCACTGGAGTCCAAATCTAAACATAAGCAGTTGAACTGAAAAATTATGCATTTTTTCTTTAACAAAACCCCCAAGCCTCCAAAACAAACACAGCCCAACCCACTGAAAACAGCTGTTGAGGTTGTTTTTTTTTAATTACGTTTTAGAGTATGTGATCTGTTTTATTGTTTTGTTATTTCAAAATACTTTTCCCCAAGTCATTTCTTTCTAGTCAAGAGATCGTAAGCAAAAATATTTACAAGAGCAGAATTCTGTAAGGAGAGTATTTTGAAACAGTTATAAAGCTTAATATTTAAAACTTGGTACTGAAGTATTTTAAATTATTTGCCACTTACCTAAACTCAAAATTACATATTTCCATTTAGGCAAAGTTAAATTCTTGGTATGTTTATGGTTATGTTTACTATGGTACGGTAAAAATCTATGTTCAAGCTTCAAGGCTGATATTGCACTTAGATTTAAAACCTTGAAAATAGTTTACAAAAGAAACTTTGGCAGACCTTGAACAACAGTATCTCAATTCCTTCATAATGCTATTGATTTAAAGCTGCTATGTATTCCTCTTAGCTCTGCCTCTTTCTTTGAGTTTCTGTATTATCCTCATTAATTAAACCTCTTGAGCTAGAGCAATGACAGGTGAGCAGTATCTTCAGAATACCCAGCTACTGTGCCCTTGTTACTGGTTTGTTTTCATGACTGCTAATGATTAAGTTTTGCACTGGGTGGATACTTTGACATCACTACAGCACAACTTGTATTGCTACTTTCACTGCATCCACACAATGCCTTCTATTGCCATGGAGCAATACACTAAGCTGTTCACATGAATTTTATTCTCAATGGAGTTCAGCTTACAAAGGTGCTTTTGTTATTCTGACATTTGAACAGATTTTAAATGTTCATAATAGGTTCTATTTACCAGACTTATAATACAAAAAATGCTTACAATTCCAAGGCACAGTCACAGGAGACAGAGATTACCGTCTGCTGTGTTCACTAACAAGACAGATCATCTTCTCATAGAAGTGCACAGACCATGAACCAAATAATTGACTGGAGTTTACCTAAGTGCAACTTACTCTGTTCAACTGATTCTGCTTTGTCTGCCTTCAATGTAGAAAGACAGCTTTAACGCTTCCCAGCTTGTGCAGTTTGAAGATTTGCCCCTTAAAATGACAATTTAGAATTAACTGATGTTAACAGTAATGCTGGTGCTCGAATGTGACATCAACAATTGCTGATAAAGGCTATTTCCAAACCATTTTTCCCAGTGATACCTGCAAAGAGTATACACATTTGAGTACAGGAGTATAGTAGTTTTGTGTAAGCAACCTATCACAGTACTGGTTACCATCGGCCACACCAAATCATATGCATGAATTCAAGTAGGCATTCAAACAGAACACTCAAAGTAAACTGCTGCACAGTTTATCAGCATTTATCAAATTATCAAATACAGTACGTGACAGCAGTACAGTACTCAAAACAGACCCATTAGATACTTTATTTTATTTGATGCTGGAGAAAACATGACCATTCAGTACAGCATGTCAGCAAATGTTTCTTTTCCTTCATGATAAAGATACCAAGATACAGAAAATAAAATGTAGTTTTTAATCCAGACCAGAAAACAGAACTGAAGAACAATACTGTTGTATGGTTTTGCATTACATAGGATGCAGTTCAGTACCTTTAAAGTAATGTGAAGTAGAAACACTACTGCTACGCTCCATTTATAAGGATATGTCAGCATCTGGACTGATTACTCTATCTTCCAACTCACCAAAACTCAAAACATGCTTCAAATGGACATACCAATTACTGGTGTCTGATGGTCAGTTCAAATGTTATCTGACTTTTCAGGCTTATGGGCATGTGGAATCTTTTCTCATTAAAAAGGTGGAAATTACCTTAAGCTTCTGTCATTATGAATCCTTCTCCAGTTCTTCCTACCATTGCAATAATGCAGAATCCTGCCCAAAATACCAGTGCTACTTTCTGTTTATTTTATTTTATAAATTCTGCACTCCTTCCACATTTCCAAATAACAAGTACAGCCAAGTGCTTTCTGTGATGATAAAATATTTCCTTTCAGAAAGCCATTCACAAGTTCATCTGATGCTAGGTGACAGCTTATGGTGTACAAAGGATTTTTTTCCTAAAATCACTTGGAAGTTAAGTCAACTTAGGTCACAACTGCTTCCCACTGAACCATGCTTCTTGACCAGAATGTACAATACACCTTCTTGGTGGGGGTAAAGCTTTTGCTTAGGCATGCACTTGCATCTGAATTCTCTTTCAGGATCACCTATGACCAGCTCAAGTTCAGTAACATATTTAAGTAAGAGGTGAGGTTCCATTGCAATTCAGGGGGAAAAAGCCAGCCTTTTTGAACCAGTCCTCAATTCAAGGTTCTGCTCAAGAGAGTTAAAGTTACGGGTCTGAGTTATAGTTCACCTGAAGCAAAACAACAGTAAGAAAAATAGGTTTTCGCTAGGTTCAGTTTGCCTCTTGCAGCTTACCTCTTGAGGGGCTCTGAATATAGTGCTTTCCAACAGAGACCCACACTGTAACACACCATCGTAAGGAGCTTACAACATCCGAGACTGATCCAGTGTTGTAGTTGGTTGTATTTGGTTTTGCTCTCCTACTATACTGTTTTACACTTGGAATAAACAAGGTATACTTGTATGCTTAAAGTTTATGCACTTCTCCCCAGTCTGGTGATGCTATAGACTCGGGCCTTTTAGAGATTAGGAACTTTAAATAGAAATGACCTTTTCATTGACTGACTTACTAGGAAGCTTTTCCCTAAAAATGCTGTACATTTGCAGTTAGACACATACTAACACTTCTTGAGGAAACTAAAATGTTTACTGTAACAGAGATCTTCCTACGTGGAGGAGGGTGACATTCAGCAAACCAGCTTCATGAAAGAAAGAACTGGAAAACTGAAGACACCCAAAATAGTCATTCTTAGAATTATTTCTCTGTGGTTCTTCAGAGAAATTACTTTAGGTAGTCAACAGAAATGCCTTTATCAATCAGAGGGATACCAGAACCCAGAAACTAGGCAACACCCCATCCCCCCTATTTAATTAATTATATCTAGATAAACATGATGTTTGAGATTAGCATTTTCAGTTCTTGTTTGGTGGCAACACCTATAGTCATTTCAGATACCTGTTTCAAAGCCAAGACTTAGTTTTCCCAGCCCTTCCCTCTTGTGTAAAGCATCACACATGGCACGTCATCTATTTTATCAGAGCTCACTCACACACACAAACCGTCTGCCAGAAAAATTTAACATGTATATATATACATAAAAGAAGATATAAGCATATGAGAAGATGTTGGCAAAAAGTCTATACTTCTGAGATAAAGAACATAGTATGTTTATGCAAAAAGCTGAGGAAAAAAAAGGAAGCTGAAATTCCCTCTGATTATCTTAATTGATGGACTCTTCTCCCCATGACTGGGCTTTATATCCCCACCAGGATACTTTCCATTGCAAAGAAACTTGGTACAGTTTCTTTTCTAATTTTGTGCAAATTTGCTTCGATGAAATAAAGCTACTAAACTACACTCCAGTCTACATGCTTTATATATGTACAAGACTTTTTTAGAATGCAAATGTCTATTAAATGTCTAGAAGAAGAAATGAAGGAGAAAAATAAAAATAAAACATGTGACATAAGAAATCTACACTTCTTAAATGTCTGAAGAAGCATTTTTCTTTAAATACACAAGAAGTCATCAAATGGCTAAAGAAGATGATCCTTAGGAGTTCTGGCATGCTTATGATAAGTTTTATTCAACAGCCCAAATCATTCACATAAACCCACACATTTTAATTTTGGACATAATGTTGGTAAATTAAACTCTACTGAGAAATATTTCCTATTTGTGACAGCCGTAGTTTTAGAATCATTATCGTACAGGAACACCAAGCTTATACAAAGCAAAACCTCTAGAATGTGACAAAGATCTGGAAAAACATAAATTTACATTCAGTTTCAACTGAAAAGTAGTTGTTACTATAACTTTAAAAAGCCACAACCACACTGAACTTTGAGGCATAGTCCTGTAACCACCTATTCATGTACTGCAGTAAAGATATAACATTCTCCGAGCCTACATTTATATTCAAGGATAGGAATCTCCAAAGCGCCATTCAAAGGCAATATGCCCATGCACAAATCTAAGTAGTTACGTGTTTATTGGCCATATTAACTTCTGGTCAGTCTTCTGTCCAAATTAATAAAACATGCACAGATGCTGTCTTTTTTTTGCCTTCCCCTGCCCAGATGTCACCACAAGCCAGCCTGCTTTGGCAGTAAATTGCCCCACTGCTGTGTTATGCTAAGGATTAGCTTTTATTTGCAATATGCCCATAATTAAAGGGGTCAAACCAACAAGGGGAGAATAAAGGGATGCATTATGAAAATTTCCACGGGAGCTGCCTCTCACACACGGTTTCTGTTCATGAAGACGCTTGCCTCTGTCAACCTCAATGCCACAACTGAACTCTAGGTGATCAATCTTCTTAAGGTAGTAAAGATCACAGCAAACAACCTTTATTAGGGCTCAGAAATGAAATTCTGTGAACTTCAACACAAACTCAAGCATTTTAAATCAAGACTAACTGCAAAATCCATATCCAACTACCAAGAAATACTCCAAGTTAAAAGATAAAATGGTACAGACTGGAACACAAACTGATTTCTCCATGCATATGAGATGTTTAATACCTATAACTGCCTTAGAAAGTACTTAATACCTATTGCTGTTTAGAAAATCATGAAAGAAAAAAAAAAAAAAGGCCAAACCCTACATTTAATTTTAAACTCCTGACCAAACCTTGCAATAATTTAAAGTTTATCACTGCAAATTTGGAAATTTGGAAAGGTTACCCAATACAAAGAGCAGGGTATTTCCCCGTTGTTCACTGAGTGAGCTAAGCATTCTAGATACACACATTAGATTGTCTCAAACCTCTGTCCCATCAACCCCAAAATATTCTGCATGTGATGGCATAAAATGAAGATCACAGAGAACTCAAAAACATAACTCCAAACCCACTAACACGCACAATTGTAACAAATCTCTGAAAACTACAACCAAAACATATGTAATGTGAGGGAAGCAGAGGAGAGTACTCCACAGAAGGCTGTAGAGGGCTGTATCCAATAGCACTATCATATTATTACTGTTAGCATTGCTACAGTCTTCCTCACAATATCTGTGGAAAACCAAGCAGAGAGGTGGACCTTGCAACCTCTTGCAAAGAATTGGGTTCAACAAAATCTCTCTTAACATCTGTGCTTTCATTTCTGACAATATTAGCAACAAATGGAATAAAAAAAGCCAAATCCTGATCATATTACATCCTGATGACTTCCATTGAAAAAAGATACTAGGAAGGGTGAAGGCAGCACAAGATAACACAGTGACAGCAGCATTGAACTAAGCCTCCCATAAGACATAACTACGAAAAAGAGCAGATATCTTCATTTTAAATCTGAGAAAGACATTTTATTCCAAAGATACTGAATACTGAACTAAATACTACAATCCAATGTAGATCTAATTAGCAACATCTGCTTAACATCCAAGCTTTAGGAATGTGAATACTTCTCATAAATGAGACTATATGAAGGTAGTCTAAGAAAACAGATCACTTTTTTTTTACTTCAGTATGAAGTTCCTATTTCTCCTCCCCCCCCCCCCCCCCCAAGATCCCTGGAACAAAACTGAACTTTTATATATAATTTATAGAAAAAGTGTATAAAATATATATATGAAATATACACATACATTTTAAAATTGCATGTATATATGCAACTGCACATCTACACATATATACTCACATATACAATTCACTTTGAAGGATCAATTTCTAAACCAAAAGTACCATAAGACAAATCTTTGATAAAAGTTACTTTCCAAGTAGATTCTTTGGAATAGGGACACTTGCAGAAGTCATGAATAACATCTTAGCATCTTAGTATCTTCCACTTTCAACTTACTACTAGGGTCAGTAAAATCAACTAATTCCCATAAAAACTCGAGAACCAAACTGCAGTTATTTCAAGCCTGTATTTGTGCACTGCAAGTATTATCCCTAAATATGCAGAGACCATCCATAAAAATCTCATTCCAAGGATAAAAAAAAGTACTTAAGACCATAAGTATTCAGGTTAAAATGTTTAACAGAAATATACAAATGCATATTTAAAAAAAAAAAAAAGTTGTTGCAATATTTTTGATGTAAATGTTAGACTATCAACAAACAAAAAGCATCTTTCTGTATCCATCATGGTCATAATACTGAAAATCTCAAGTGATTTATACCGTTTCACCACAGATACTGCATACTAAAATACACATCTTTATGCATGTATTAAACCAAGGTTATGACCTTATAAACGCTTCCTATACATAGGTAACACCTGCAAAAACAATTTGGAATTTAAAATCACAGTTTGATTATGTCCGTATCTCTTTCTTTAGAAGCAAAATCATTTTACCAAGCCTGCAGGAATAGACTGCAAGTATTTTGGATGAGAGGGAGAAGTTATATACTATCACTGTTTTGGGAGCTTCAGATTTCTGCCCAACACTGCAATGCGTCACACTATCATACTAAGCTACACAGTACTATTTCAGAATGCTGTATCACACTATGTTATATTTGTGGTGATGTACCCTCAAAGACTTACTGAAGCAACACTGGATTCTCCATCGTTATGGAGAAGAGCACTACTTCTGCACCAGGAAGAAAGGGGGCAGTCCAGTATTCCCATGATATTTAGAAAAAGACAACTTTTTCCTGTAACACTCTGCATTCTTGGATGGAAAAATAGCAGGGTGCTGGGAGCACCAAGCCCCTTTGTAGTCAGTGCTCTGCTCCTAATATGTCTGAGATTAAGAGATGACAAGATACTACAAAAGTCTGTGTCACTAGATATTCCTCCTGGTATGGCCAAGTCTTCAGAGATCTTCTGTTTCAGCTTCCAGAGGAATAAGGAATATCACTACTTGAAACAGTGCTCCTAGCGAATACTTTTGCTCATAACAAGTTCTCCACTCCCAGCACTAAGTCTTACAAGTAATGAACTATACTATTGTGTTGATTACTTAAAAGTAATAAAGTAATGAATTATAACTAATGAACTGTATTACCCTGATTGCTCCATCCCTGGCAGTGTTCAAGGTCAGGTTGGATGGGGCTTTGAGCAATCTGGTCTAGTGGAAGGTGTCCATGGCAGGGGATTGGAACTAAGGAGCTTTAAGGTCCTTTCCAAACCAAACCAATCTGTGATTCTATACCAAGCAGCATACATACATAATACCTGAATTTCAAACCTAAAACCTCTCTATTGTATTTCAAAATCTTGCCAGGCAAGAATCAAGGAAACCATACAACCATACAGGCACTTCACTGCACAAGGCTTTATGTATTTTTATATATGGTACAGTGCACACTTGTACAGTTGACAATGGGCCTCAGGAAACTGCCTGTATTGCACAACTTAAGGCATCATGTCACAAAACCTCATAATATGATTTATACCCACCTTATTCCAGCACATACTTTTTCCACAGCGCAAAAAGGCTGTATCTCCACTGAGAGAAGCAAGGATTTACAAAAGTTAAACTGGAGTTGCAGAACCTTTGTTTCTTGTTTTGGCTGCAGTTGGCCTTTAAAGACTATTCCTTCTCAAGTTTTGCCACACTTGAAAGATATATAATTTTAAGTCCTAATGATTTGTACATAAAATGGTTTAAACACCATTTAATTAATAGGAATGGACTTCATTTCATTACTGCCATGAAACTGCCTCTGCTGCAACATAATCAACATTTCAAGTTCTGTGGGGTTTTTCCCCCTCCAGCAATGTGGAAGAATAATGGAGGGAACAAGAGGGCCAGCAAAAGGAAACTTAAGTAATGAACATTTTTCAGAGCTGCTGATCCAATAAAATACAAAAGCTGCTAAAGGACATGACTCACACTGTATTTTATCCCTTTTCTCCAACACAATGAACACCCTGGTTTTAGCATTTTTACATTATTTAACTCTCCTTCCAGATAATTTTGATGGCAAAATGGAGTTGTTTTTTTCTTTTTTTTTCCCTTCAAAGCCTTTGAATAAAGTTAATTTATTTTGTGGGAAGGTGTAAAAGAAATCTATACATCAAACACTATCTATGAAGAGTCCCAGGACAATAAAATAGCTTGGTTTTATCACATGTAATTTTCACAGAATACTAGTGGAAAAAAAGGTATTTGTCTTCTTTAGCTACTTACTTGCCTTTTTTCACCTCCCATTAAATTAGCAGGAAATGAGGATAAAGCTTGACTTTTTGCAAGATTTAATGCCAATTAGTCTATTCTGTCTGAGAAGTTTACCAGGTGGAAATGTAGCATAAGTGAGGAAAAAAAGCCAAGAAAACAATTCCTTAATATATGTCCCAGAACACTTCTAAGTGAAATATTTCTTACATTACACAGATTACTTTTTAAAGTTTTTATTATTTAAGTTTCATATTAACATTTTCATTTGGATAGGAGCCTGCTTTAGAGGGGAATTTCCCATTGGATCTACCTTTGGTTCACATCACAGAGTGGTCTCAAAACCAGTGTCAATGTTTGTTCCACACAGGCACCAAAACTCACTTTGTCACTCCCTCTGTGCCTTGTCTCACATTAGTGCTTTTCTAGTTTGTTTCCTTTACTGGTAGCAGCAGAACTGCAGTGATCAAGACTCAGGACTGCCCTACAAATATACACAGCAGGGGATCCAGAACAATTCCTAATCCCAGAAAGCTACAGAACAGTAATAGTTCAGGTGACCCATTTTCCACTAGTGTAATCTCAAAGGATATAAAACTAAACTGTCATTTCAAGAATGATCTTCATTTTTAAGCCTTTTTTTTTTCCTTGTTACAATTTACTTTTTTCTAATGTATTTTAATGAAAGAGTACTGTGGGGAATGAGAAAGAATAAAACCACTACAAATACTACTCTACTATTAAATCATGGTGTTTTTTAAAGCCACATTATTTCAAAAGAGAAGCTGGCTTTCACCAGAGTGCCAGAGAACTCACCCCCTAACCCTGAACTGTATAGTCTGATGAGGAAGGATTAACATTTTCTAGACAGATCTATGCTGAAGATCTCATCCTACACAGCACATTACAGGGATGGTGTGTGATGGTCCATAATATTTTGAACGCAAAATCTCTACACATGGTCTCTCTCTGCCCATCTGTAGTCCCTTATGGGCTGGGGGTGGTGAAGAAAAGATTACTTAAAGCAGAAAGGCAGCAATATGATTTACATTGTTTAGCTCCAACGAGCAAATTAAAGATGATGATGTGACCATGATAATTAAAAAAAAACACTAAGCAGATGGCAAGATTTAGAGTTACTGGAAGGCTTGAAGGGTATGGAAAGAGATAATAGGAAATCATTCATCCTTCAGAAATGCAAAATGTATGCTGCTTTTTGGCAAGGTTCTCGTTCAGGAAAGCACTGAATCATAGACATTTCTTCAAGTGCATACATGTTACGCAGAACCAGCGGTTCCATCTCCACAGTGAGGTAGATATCCCTCAATCACAGTGCAAGGGTGAAGAAACAAAAGGAATTAATTTCATGTAATCTCTTGGTATTTTAAAATTGCTAAAATTTGTAATGGTTTTACAAGCCCTACGATGTCACAGCCCTGCTATCTTTCATAGACTTGAGATGCTCAACCTTTCAATTACCAATCTGAATCAGGTTCCTCCTGTATTCTGAGAAATAACACCATCAGAATCAATGCACTTCTACAATAGTGGGAAGAGACTATCCTTATGGAACTTGCTGACAGGCACCTGCCTCCGTAAATGTTTTCTGAACCACACTGAAGAGGTCATTTCAGCCATTTATAGTTCTCATCCTCCTCCCATTCTGTTTAAGACCATGTAATGTGAAAAGAGCATGCCAGAATGAGAGTCACACCACTGTAGGAGAGCAAATGTTATTTATCTGGACCTGTCTGAAGAGTAACGCTGGTCAGAACAGCAAAGGCACTTAAAAGGAATGAAGCACTGTCTGCATCCTGGTGAATAGTGTCCCAGGGAAGAAAAAGCAGCATGGCAAAGCCCTAAGGAAAGCTGGAATCTCCTGAAGCAGGAAGCAGGAGCCTGCTGAGAAGCTGTTTTGTTGTATGTGAAGAGGTGGTGCTAAAGGTTTCTTTCCCACCTGCACTAAGAATGGGTGTCCCCTCTTTTTTTTAACCATGTAGATTCTATGTAGCAGCTGAAATTCCCCAAACGTACCAGTATTCTGGACACCTCCAATACTAGAATAAAACTTACCAAATCTTTAAAATGATGTTGTGACCTGCTGTGGTCCATATGATATGCAAGGTCTCAAGGTCTGACTCAGAGATGCAGAACTCTGCTGCAGTATGCGGAAGAGTATTCTCTCTGCAGGAAGGCAACACTCAACTGCCTGCAGCTCTCCAGTTCACCCACTGAGAAGAACAGATTGAGATACAAGGCATAAGTGCACAGAAAGTGCATGTGCCCTGGCCCAGATTAAATAATCAGAGAACAGATTGCCAACTATGCTGCATACACTGTTTCCTTAAATCACCCTCACATTAAACAGAACAAGTGGGAAGGAAAATCTGCACTGAAATCCATGACAAGACTTCCTGCCATTTGTTTCTTCATGCCTAAGGAAGAATTGAGCTCCAGATTTGTATGTTAGATATTTTTATTTTATAAAGCTGATCTTTAATTAGTGTGATAGTCTAGCCAGTGACAGACGCTGAAATGTCTAGTAAAGTCCCTACCCAAAATACACTTGTATCGAAGAAAGAACAGATGGCTTAATAAAAGAAACTACTACACAGCACAAGGACTTTCCACATTATAATGACTCTCTTTACTATTGGAATTATTAATTTCCTGGGATGTCTGTGATCAAATCCAGTTTAAAAGTTGGTTAGGCAAAGCACTCATTTCCAACAAAAAATCTTGCATCTTTTTACTCCACTAATTTAAAGCCTTCTGCAAGAATAAAGCCTCTTATAAAAGAAAAATCTGCAATTTAATATCCTAGCTTTCATAACATGGTAGAGAAAGTAAGGTGGCTATATTCACTAGTAACAGATGGAGAACACAGTCTTACGGTAAATAGGTTGTGGATGCTCTCTGTATGGTATTCCTTGAGAGAAAATGGTTATTTCTAGAGGCTCTGCATTCTAGTTTGACATGAACGTCATTCCTGAAAAACCATACTATTTGGTTCACCAGTTAGACCTCTGTTCAAATGCTTTAACAGGTTCAGGTCTTCATTAGTAGTTTAACTGTTAAAGCAGAACTCCCTAGAATTTAGAGACCCAAAGTGAAGCTTTATGAAATAGCCTGTTAATATTAATACAGAGATGAAAACACTTCACTATAAAGCAACTACTTTTTTCACCATAAAATGTCTTTCGTATCACCTTGCATTCAATTCTTCAAATCAGACTCAAAAAATGCACATAAAGATCGTAGGAACTCTGTGGTGTTTCTTTTAAAAATTCTCATTTTAAAAATGAGAAAAGTACATTCTCACACTATTACTGAACAATGGCATCATACAGTATCACCCCCATCTGCCTGGAACTCCAAGAAAATCTTGAGGTGCCTGTCACACAAGTAAACAGGGTGCTGCTGACTGTTGCACGAACCTGGCAGGACCCTCTCTCAAATGTCTCAACTGAAACTTCTGATTGATCGTGTGTATGCAATTATACATATATGGATATAATGTATACACATTAACATTATAAAATCAGATTAGCAACTCCTAGAGGTCTGTTTCATTTTTCAATCAATAAGCTCCACTAAGAAAGCAGACTGAACCAATCAACAAAAAAGCAGAATATCTTCTTTCTCATAAACCTCTACCTCCAAATGTACCCAAGGACAGGCAATATTAACTGTACTCCAGTTTCCACTTCCCCAGCTGCTGGGGTCCTCAGGAATTAAAAAGTCCCATGAAGACACAAATAACCATCATATTCCCTCACAACTAAAGCTAAAGATGACCATATTTGCAGCAGGTGCACCTAAATACATTCTAGTAGAGTGATGCTGTGAACTACCTGCTATCTTTCAATTTCTTATCTGGAAAATCCACATATGTTTAGAGCTATCTGCTGTATTACTTACTGTGTGCTGTCTATTAAAAGAATTAGTAAGAGAGCACTGTAGGAAGGAGGAGTCTTTGACACTAAACTTTTTGTTGTCTCGTAAAGGGATGAAATAGAAGCTAAAAAGATGCGGGGGGGGGGGGGGGAGAAAATTGATGAGAGAAGAAGAAAAAAACCATCTTATTAAATGGAAACATAAATAATTCAATCTCAAATTTCACTTCTGTGATTCAGATGAAAAACTCTGAACTCAGTCTCCTGCACTCCAAGGGAAATCTCTCAAATCTCTCAACTTTGGGCTCAATGTAATTTTCTTTTCCTAATAAATTCTTCTGTCGAAGATGTTTTTATACAGTTAATTCTGAGGAGAAAAAGAAAGATAAACACACTCTACAGTCCACTGGTGAGGACACTTACTGGGATGGAGTAAGGGAAGGTTCAATTTCCTGCTCCAATAAATATTTCATTATTTCTACAAAATATAACGGGGAAGAAAGTGATAAAAAAAATTACCCTATTGAATAGGGTTCTTGGTTTGCATGTGGAGACCTCATCTGAGTACTGCCTGACTGCACCCTGTAGTCATCCCTGAGCTTCATGTTAAGGCTTCATGAAGGCTTCATCCCTGAGCCTTCATGTTAAGACTCTGTTTGTCATCTTGTGACCTGGAAAGATGACTCAAGATTGAAGAAACTTGTCCATTTTAAGTAGAAACTGCCATTATAATTGCATAGCATGAATCTGAATTTTCCAACAGAAAAACTAATCTACAGCTACAGAATAATTAGATACAGACAAAACTTTGAACTCATCCCATAGTCTGGAAAAGCCTGAAGACTTCAACAAACTACATTGATTTGATTCTGTATCAGATATATCAAACTAAATCTGACTGACAGGGGACCCACAAGCTATTTTTTTTCCCTCTAATTCAAAATGCACAATGTTCCTGCTCTCATGGGTACTGAAAAAGCCTTCTCTTTCTACTGATTTTGTAGCTGTCGTTCTCTTGTGTACAAATTCTAAACACAGGCTGTATAGCTTCACCTATTTTCAATTTATATATAAGTATGCAAAAGGTTATGTCCATTGCATTATTTCACTAAGATCTAGCATTGGTAAGCAACCAGTAAAGTGCCTTAAGAACACAAACTACCTAAACTGAAGAGGACAAAAACATCCCACAGTAGAAGTTAGAATAAAACAGATTGGTTGGGGAAGAGTTCAAAACAGGAAAAGGCCAAATAGTGAAGACTGAGAACAAATACAGCAGAACTTTCCCATAGCAAACAGTTATTTGCATTAAGCTGACTTTCCAGGCATCCATAAAAAGAGAAGATAATTCAAATACTGTTTGATTTCCTTTCACTTATTTTGCCAATTTCTACATTCTTTTTTTATGTAGTTCCGAAATAGATCTGTGCTGTCCTCTGTAAATCCAACAAATCATAGGGAAAATTGCATTCATCATATAAAACACAGATCTAAGTCTATTAAATGACAAAAATAAGAGAATATATGGATATATGAGAGAATATATGGCTATGTATTTTCATTTTCAATTAACTGTCTGATCTACATATTTATTTTTCTAATAAAGCTAAGAAAATTCTGTATCAACAAAAAAAACTATTTGGACTACAATTAGCCTTTCCCTATCAGCTTCTCTTGCACAAAACCACATAAGAAAACCGTGAATCTAGGAACTCAGTCTTCCTACAACAGAAGGACCTTTCTCTGTATCAAATCAGCAGTGGTCTACAAACCTATAAGAAAAAAAAAAAGAAAACCAACAGGGATTGCAAGACACAATCCTGGGAAACAGCAAAATTGAGAGTTGAGCCGGGAGGAAGCAGAGACAGGACACTTGACCCAAACTGACCAAAGAGGCATTCCATACCATACCACGTCATGCTGAATTACTGAGGTGAGTAGCTCGAGAGAGGACGCCTTCAACACCGGAGAGGGGGGGAGATCAGCGTCCAGGAGCGACAAGAGCCACCGAGGGAGCCTCAAGTCCTCGACAGGACCTGCCCAGGAGCCGGCCGCTCAGCTGACGAGAGCGAGCAGCTGACTCACAGGGGGCAGTGCCAGGAGCAGCGGCACCAGCCCTGACTGGTTAAAAACTTGCCCCAGGGAGCACGAGCAACCAGGAGCCCGGCAAACAGAGCGGGTCGAGGCAGTTTGGGAGGCTGTTTGCGCGGGCAGGCGAGCGGGATGGTGAGCACTCGTATGACCACAGCCCAGTCCGGCAGCTCTGCTCTGGCTGCCCCGGCGGTGGCCAGCGTAGGCACCCAGACAGAGCCGATGAGAGGCGAGGCTGCAGTGCAGAGCTCGGGGTGTAGAGAGTGCCTGCACTGGTCTGGTGAGGGAAGGGTGCACGATGG
The DNA here is from genome assembly GCF_028554395.1 of Pezoporus wallicus. Taxonomy (NCBI): domain Eukaryota; kingdom Metazoa; phylum Chordata; class Aves; order Psittaciformes; family Psittacidae; genus Pezoporus; species Pezoporus wallicus. The sequence goes on from NW_026642342.1 coordinate 7,970,055, forward strand.
GCAGGGCTGCACTCGGTGCTCCCTGGTGGAGGTCCTCCTGCAGCAGGTGGCTGAGCTGCGGGATGCTGTCAATAGGCTACAAGATGTCAGGGAAGCTGAGAGTAAGCAGGAATGCTTGCTCCTGGCCCAAACTGTGCGGGGGCCTCGAGCTTGCCCTCTAGCACATGAAGGAAAGAAGGAGGCCGTTAACCCGGGAAGCTGGGAAACAGCAACAAAAAAAAAAAACCAAAAAAAAAAACCAAAAAAACGAGGAAAAGGACATTTAAAAGCAAGGGACTTCCTCCTAAATCTGTTGTCCCCACGCAGGACTGCTTTGCTGTCCTGCAGGGGGGCTAACGAGGAAACACACTCGCACCAGAAACAGCTGGCTGATGCTCTGGTAAAGAAGATCTCTACTGAAGCTGCCAGGAAAAAGCGGTGGGTCGTAGTAGTAGGGGACTCTGCACTGAAAGGGACAGAAGCACTCGTCTGCCGGCCAGACCCCGTCTCAAGGGAGCTGTGTTGCCTACTGGGGGCACGGATCAGGGATGTGGCAGAGAGGCTGCCTGCTCTAGTAAGTCCCACAGACTATTACCCACTCCTGGTGATACATGTGAGTGCTAGGATATGGATAGTAGTAGCCTGGGGAACATAAAGAAGGACAGAGCCCTGGGGGAGGTGGTTAGGGGCTCTGGAGCTCAGATAGTCTTTTCATCAATTCTCCAGGATACAGGGGAGGACCTAAAAAAAGCTAGGAGGATTAGCCAGGTTAATAACTGGTTAAAAGGGTGGTGTCATAGTCAGGGGTTTGGGTGTCTTGAACACGGGACCCAAGCCTATAGGCCAGGTCTAGTGGGGGCTGGTGGAGCTGGTCTGATGATAAAGAAGGGAAAGAGCAGTTTTGGTAGGAGGCTTGCCAGACTGGTCAAGGAGGCTTTAAACTAGATGTGTTGGGGGAGGGGGGCATCATTCCATCCCAACACACCCAGTCAATTGCCAGAACCTATAATAAATGCTTGGAGCAATGTAGAGGTATTCCAGCCTCTCCAGCTGATGAGCCGGCTTCAGTTGGAGCTCGGCTCAGATGCCTCTATACAAATGCCCGTAGCATGGGGAACAAACAAGAGGAATTAGAGATGTGTGCATGTCTACAGGGGTATGATATAATAGGCATCACAGGAACATGGTGGGATGGCTCCTATGACTGGAGTGCTGGAATGGAAGGTTACAGGCTCTTTAGAAAAGACAGGCCTGGCAGCAGGGAGGGGGAGTTGCCCTTTATGTTAGGGATAGGCTGGAGAGTATGGAACTCTGTCTGGGGACAGGTGAGCAGTCCACAGAGAGTTTGTGGGTCAGGGTTAAAGGGAAAACAGCTATGGGAGACATCACTGTGGGCGTCTGTTACAGACTGCCTGATCAAGGAGAACCTGCGGATGAAGCACTCCATAGACAGATAGGAAAAGCCTCACGCTCACAGGCCCTTGTTCTCATGGGTGACTTCAACCACCCTGACATCTGTTGGAAGGACGGTACGGCCCGGCACAAGCAATCCAGGGGTTCCACGATTGTGTAGAAGACAACTTCCTTCTGCAAGTAATAGAGGAGCCGACAAGGAGAGGTGCCATGCTTGACCTCGTGCTCACCAACAGGGAAGGGCTCGTTGGAAATGTGACTCTCCAGGGCAGGCTTGGATGCAGCGATCATGAGATGGTCGAATTTGAGATCCTCAGGACAGTGAGAAGAGCGTGCAGCAAGCTCACTGCCCTGGACTTCAAAAGAGCAGACTTTGGCCTCTTCAGGAACCTGTTTAGGAAGGTTCCATGGGATATAACCCTAGAGGGCAGGGGGGCCTAAGACTCTTGGTTGATATTCAAGGATCACCTGCTGCAAGCTCAGGAGTGCTGCATCCCAACCAGAAGGAAGTGCAGCAGGAGGACCAGGAGACCCCCTTGGATGGATAAGGAGCTCCTGAGGAAAATTCAAATGAAAAAAAAGGCTTATAAAAAATGGAAGCAAGGACAGGCAGCCTGGGAAGAGTACAGGGATGTTGTCCGGGAAGCTAGGGACCACGTTAGGAAAGCTAAGGCCCAGTTAGAATTAAACTTGGCTAGGGATGTTAAGGATAACAGGAAGGGATTCTACATGTACGTAGCAAATAAAAAACAGACAAGGGAGAACATAGGCCCCCTCAGGAAGCTCTCAGGAGAACTGGCTACACAGGATTTGGAGAAGGCTGAGGTTCTGAATGACTTCTTTGCCTCGGTCTTCACTGCAAAGGCTCCGACTGCACCACCCAAGTCTTGGAAGGCAGACCCAGGGACTGTGAGAATGAAGACCTTGGGCCCACTGTAGGAGAGGAACTGGTTTGAGACCATCTTAAAAATCTGAATGTGCACAAGTCCATGGGTCCTGATGAGATCCATCCGCGGGTCCTGAAGGAGCTGGCAAATGAAGTTGCGAAGCTGCTGGCCATCATATTTGAGAAATCATGGCAGTCAGGTGAAGTTCCTGATGACTGGAAAAAGGGAAATATAACTGGGCTGATGCCAACCTCATGAAGTGTAACCATGCCAAGTGCAAGGTCCTACACCTGGGTTGGAGCAATCCCAGGCACAGCTACAGGTTGGGCAGGGAAGAGATTCAGAGCAGCCCTGCGGAGAAGGACTTGGGGGTGCTGGTCAATGAGAAAATGAACATGAGCTGGCTTCAGTGTGCGTCTGCAGCCCAGAAAGCCAACCGTATCCTGGGCTGCATCAAAAGGAGCGTGACCAGCAGGTCGAAGGATGTGATCTTGCCCCTCTACTCTGCTCTCATGAGACCTCACCTGGAGTATTGTGTGCAGTTCTGGTGTCCTCAACATAAAAAGGACATGGAACTGTTGGAACAAGTCCAGAGAAGGGCCACGAGGATGATCAGGGGACTGGAGCACCTCCCATATGAAGACAAGCTGAGAAAGTTGGGGCTGTTCAGCCTGGAGAAGAGAAGGGTGTGTGGAGACCTCATAGCAGCCTTCCAGTATCTGAAGGGGGCCTATAGGGATGCTGGGGAGGGACTCTTCATTAGGGACTGTAGTGATAGGAGAAGGGGTAACGGATTAAAACTTAAACAGGGGAAGTTTAGATTGGATATGAAGAGGAAATTCTTTCCTGTTAGGGTGGTGAGGCACTGGAATGGGTTGCCCAGGGAGGTTGTGAATGCTCCATCCCTGGTGGTGTTCAAGGCCAGGCTGGACAGAGCCTTGGGTGACATGGTTTAGCGTGAGGTGTCCCTGCCTATGGCAAGGGCGTTGGAACTAGATGATCTTAAGGTCCTTTCCAACCCTAACTATTCTATGATTCTATGCCCAGGATGTAACTGAGAGTTACCCGGAAGGGCTAGTTCACTGCCGGGTGGGGGGAGTTATCAGTTGGCAGGTGGTAAGGTGTTGTATTCTCTTCCCTTGTTATTTCCTTTATCATTATTATCATTGGTGGTAGCAGTAGAGATTTGTGTTATACCTTAGTTATTGGACTGTTCTTATCTCAACCTGTGGGAGTTACATTCTTTCGATTCTCCTTTCCATCCCTCCAGGAGCAGGTGGAAGAAAAGGGGAGGGGAGTGAGAGAGTGACTGCGTGATTTATGGCTGATTGGTTTTAAACCACAACACCAGCTCATGGTGTTGACAGGGGTTACCTGGATTATGTCCCAGCAGAAATGAAAACCATAGTCGTTTTGAAGACAGTGGCTGAAGAGGATTCACCTGAACTATCTAATAATCCTCATCAGTTATTATAGAATGTAACTGGGCACAGTTCCTTAGAAATTACGACAAATATCAAAGTACCTGAACTGCATTAACCAGGTACCAGTTAGAATGACTGATAAGCAATAGTCTAGAAACAGCCAGCACACTAGAAATGTCTAATACTTGCATTTAAGACTATGAAATTTCAAAAGCTTTAGAAGGTACATGTAAAAATGTTGCCTTATATCAACATATGCTTTTTCATGCAGAAGAATAAGAAGTTCCTTCTACAGTAACTGAACAGTCTTTTGAGATTTTTTCTTTACATTTTTTTAACTTATTTTGCCCTATAATGGTATGGCATAATTTTACTGCAAGTATTCCAGCTCATAGGATGACAATTCACCAGTGCTCACTGTTATTTCAGATCAACAGAAAGCATGGAAATTCAATTTACTATAGTGGAGCACAGTAAACCCATTAATTCTACATTGCAATGTCTGTGAACTCGAAGTAAAAGCTGTCATTCATAAAGGTAGATCTCTGCCTAAATACTGGTATTTATTAATACTGATGCAGAAATCAGCTTCTTAAAACTGTGTTTCTTTAAAACTGTGTTTCTTTCAGTAATCACTGTCCTGGGTTCAGCAGTAGCAGTCATTTTTCTCCTTCTTGGTAGCTGGTGCAGTGCAGTGTTTTGACTTTCGGCCTGGGAACAGAGCTGATAACCAGGATGTTTTGGTTTGGCCAAGGACTTTGTGAGCCTCATGCTCTGCCAGGGGGGAGGGGAAGCCGGGAGGAAGCAGAGACAGGACACCTGACCCAAACTGACCAAAGAGGTATTCCATACCACAGCACGTCATGCCCGGGATGTAACTGCAAGTTAGCCAGAAGGGCTGGGAGACTGCAGGGCTGGAGGAGGTATGGGTCAGAGCTTGGTCGGGCTTGGGGGGCGAGTTATCGGTCAGCTGGTGCTGAGGTGTGGTATTCTCTTCCCTTGTTATTTCCTTTATCATTATTATTAATGGTGGTAGCAGCAGAGATTTGTGTTATACCTTAGTTACTAAACTGTTCTTATCCCAACCCGTGGGAGTTGCATTCTTTTCGATTCTCCTCTCCATCCCTCTGGGAGTAGGGGGAGGGAAAGAAGGGGGGGAGTGAGTGAACGAGTTACCTGACTGGGTTTAAACCATGACAGGTTACAATTAAAGCTACATGTGATAACATTTACCTTTACTCATCTTTGAACGCAGAGCAAATCACACCTGAAACTTGTAGACTATTTTAAAATCCAAGTTCAATACAACCTGTTACAGTTGGTCAAGGGGTAACGGGTTAAAACTTAAACAGAGGAAGTTTAGATTGGATGTAAGGAGGAAATTCTTTCCTGTTAGGGTGGTGAGGCACTGGAATGGGTTGCCCAGGGAGGTTGTGAATGCTTCATCTCTGGCAGTGTTCAAGACTAGGTTGGATGAGGGCTTGGGTGATATGGCTTAGTGTGAGGTGTCCCTGCCCATGGCAGGGGGTTTGGAACTAGATGATCTTAAGGTCCTTTCTAACCCTAACTATTCTATGATTTTATCTTCCTGCTCAGTGTTTCCTTCAGATGTTCTTGCCAAACTGATGTTACATGTCTTTCTATTCATGCGCCTTCATTCTTCAAGGCCATGAAGACCAGAAATTGATATATCCCACCAGGCATTAAACTTTAGTTCCTTTAAAGTCACTGAGAAAAATCCTGAAAGACTTCAGTAGAAGCATGAGTGTTCATCTTTCGACACTCTAACGTGACCCTGCTCTGCCCACACCAAGAAGAAAAAATCCACCACAGAAATATAGCAAGTCTGGAGGTCTGCCTGTGCCTAATAAAATGTTTTTTAATAGACAAGTGTCGTGGTTTAAACCCAGTCAGGTAACTCGTTCACTCACCCTCCCCCTTCTTTCCCTCCCCCTACTCCCGGAGGGACGGAGAGGAGAATCGAAAAGAATGCAACTCCCACGGGTTGGGATAAGAACAGTTTAGTAACTAAGGTATAACACAAATCACTACTGCTACCACCAATGATAATAATGATAAAGGAAATAACAAGAGAAGAGAATACAACACCTCAGCACCACCTGACCGATAACTCGCCCCCCAAGCCCGACCAAGCTTCGACCGATACCTCCTCCAACCCCGCAGTCTCCCAGCCCTTCCGGGTAACTCCCAGTTACCTCCTGGGCATGACGTGCTGTGGTATGGAATACCTCTTTGGTCAGTTTGGGTCAGGTGTCCTGTCTCTGCTTCCTCCTGGCTTCCCCTCCTCCCTGGCAGAGCATGAGGCTCACAAAGTCCTTGGCCAAACCCAAACATCGCTATCAGTTCTGCTCCCAGGCCGAAAGTCAAAACACTGCACTGCACCAGCTACCAAGGAGGAGAAACATGACTGCTACTGCTGAACCCACGACAACAAGCATGGCAAAAAGCAGACAACTACATCATACAGTCCCTTACAATACCACCTAGCTCTCAGCATCCCTTCTCTCTCATTAAAAGCATTCCACAGTATATCCCTGCTTTTGCCCCACATAGACGTGAGAGAGCCCAGGCTCTTCTAGACATTTAACCTCTGTCACTGAGGCTCAGAGACTCCAAGGGTAAGTGAAAATGAAACTCCCACACCACCACAAGTGCAGCAGCACGGCAAATATCCTGCCAAATGAAATCAATACCTATCAATCAGAAATGTAAAGAGAAGAGAACCAAAATATGGCACCCTAAGGTTCTTATTACTGAAATCACATTAACAGAAAAGGAAGTGGCAGCTAAACAGGCACAGTACAAGATACTTCGATTAAATCATGTTCAAAATCATTCTTACATTCATTTAGACACTGGACCCTAAGACGCAACGTGGGTAATATTCTTACTTAACCTAGTAGAAAACTGTTTTCAGAAAAACTGCTAATCAACCATAACATAATTTTGAAGCAGAATGATAACCTTAGTAAATGAGAGTCCAAGAGGAAATAAAGCTTATGTGTCCAGATTAATGAGACTTGAAAAAAACAGAGAGGTGTTAGTACACTGGAACAAGACCCTATTATGCACCATAATTAGATGTCAGTAGAGATTGTGTCAGTTTACCTGCTAATTTCAATTTCTAGGGCAAACTGGTTTGTGTGTTTGGACATTTAAATTGATGTTATACAGTTTAGTCATGAGTATCAGATCTGAAAATTAACCTTTGACAAGCTATTATTTAGGAGTTTGATTCTGCAACAAGTGAACCAGGTTTGGAAACAGCTGCAGTTTGGATGATGAGGGCATTTAGCAGCTTCTATGGCATACAAACAGCTTAAGACAACTAATCAAACATCCCAGCAAAATTCCAGTCACTTCAGCCATCCTATTGACTTACTCCATGGACTTCAAATGAGCAGCATTCAGCAAGGTCAAGTGACCGCAATCATTTGTGTGCTTGCAGGATCAAACTGAATCAGTGCAATGGGCTCAAGTCAGTAGAACTTGGGTTTGCTGTCGGTAACATGTACTATTAAAGAAACAAACACCTATTCATATATCCCAAAATACTACAGTCACCCCTGTTAATTCAAGTAAGCATACCAACTGACAAAATGCTACAGGCATCTGACTATTGTGCAAAAGATCATGTCCCACTGCACCAATACTTTTTATCTTGAGTGTTAACAGAATTCATTCTTATTTGCAGGGAATGTAAGAAATCTGTCCCATGTGAGGGACTGTATTTTTGCTTCCTATGTCCTTTGAGGATGAGCATATAAGCCAAAGCTGCAGGAAGTTGAACAGTATTATTCAAGGCTTCAATCTCTTTCCAAGCTCTATTTGAGAGGACAAAGAGTTCCCTGCTCCCCCCCCCACCCCCCACTTAACTCTATTCTGTATTCATCTTTCAATCCAATGTTTACGTATTACATATAATTACCTACCTACAAATAACTATGGTTCAGTTTTCTTGATATTATAAAACACTGATGATATTGATTTATAACATCACACAATGAAAAGCTAGTCTGAGAGGATGGTTAAGTGGCATTTTAATTTCATACAACAAAGAAAATTCTAGGGTGCCACTGGAGGAAAGTCGAATAGAAGAAAATTAGTATCACACATGGAAAATGGTTACAGTATCATATTCGTTTACACAACACAGATATAAGCTTACAAGAAACTTGCTTTTAGTTTTATTCAAGTACTTAAACTGATTCAAAAATACAGTTTTCAATTTATGAAACATCTAAAAAATATATAATTATGGCTGTTTTGAAAGGCATACATCAAAAAGCTATTTAATGCCGAGGACCCTACACACTGTGCTCACGAGAACTTCACAAAGACATTGGAATGAAAAACTAGTATATTTTAGTGAATGAAAAATATACTTGATAAGCTATTCATAAAATGTTTTTATAAAAACATTAGGTCTTCTGTAAAAAACACCACTGTTGTGACAGGATAAATTCCATGAGAATTCAGGGCCTCTTTCAGTGTTCATTAACTCTGATTTCAAGTCACAAGCCTTAAAGAGATGCCCCAAACTCCCATCACAAACCCTTCGTAACAAGGATATTACTAAAATAACTTCAGAGGGTAAATCTAAATGTAGACCTTCATAAAGGACTAATGGGCAATAGTCATCACCAGACTGATGACCTTTTTGTGCCACCGGAGAGCAACCACACTGAAACATTCTTAAGGGGCCCCTTTCTCAAGGAGCAGTCTGCAAGCTAAAGCAATCTCTTTCTAAGGAACACAATGCAAATCTGGTGTTTTGACTGATAGTGGCTGTAGACCCAAAGACCTGCCCATTGGCAGCACCATGTGCTCCAAGTCTTATCATAATCACCAGGCTCCTATGACTTCGAACTAAACATCCCTGACAGTGTTCAAGGCCAGACTGGATGCAGCTGTGATCAATCTGGTCTACTGTGAGGTGTCCCTGCCCATGGCAGGCGGTTGGGACTGGATGAGCTTTTTGGACACTTCCAACCCAAACCTTCCATGATTTGATCATTCTCAGCAGTTTGTGAAAAATCAGAAAACAAAAGCAGCCATACAAACAACCCCACACTCACCTGCTCTCAAATGATGCAGCAACAAAACAACTTTCCTAGGCTACCTGATACAGCAGCAGCCAATATGCTTATCAGGGGATTCTGACCCCTCCAAACAACCTCGGGACAAATGCTGGCAGCAGGGAGGGTGGATGGAGCTTCCACAGACTTTGGGAGGACTCCTGGGGGAACTGCCTCAGCTCAGTGTTTTCAAGCTCTGTTTGCATGAACAGCAAATAATCATCTTTACTATTTATTACAATAGCTCTGAAGCATCAGGACCATTATGGATATCATCACCAAATAACCAAGAGATGCCAGCTAAGTTTCAGTTCCAGAAACATTTTCTTGGCAATGGCACATGAACAAGAATGAACACATCTTGATTTATATCTCAAGCTGAGCTTGTATCATTGACACAACAACGGTAACAAGAAATCCTGAAGTGCTTTACTTGTAAATTAAACAAGCGTATCCCAGAAGCCTTCAACAAACATCAAATACTATAGTGCTGCACACTCAGTTTCAGGTTATTTTATCTTTCATCTGAAGAAGCAACATGCATTCCCCTTACGGAATATGCAGAATTCAAAAGCAGACAACTAGTGTACAGAAATGGCTTTTTGTATTCTTTCTGCCCATGTAAGAAAACAACCCAGGCAAAAATAGTTAATCATCCTTTCACAAAAAAAAAAAAACAACAACACTGTATGATTCGATACTAAAAACTCAGAAAAAGGCCATTTATAGTAGATAGTAAAAATTGATGATGGCACATGCCCCAGGACGTTGTTTTGTTTCTGAACCCAACTAGAAGTCAGAGGGGTAGAAAAACAAATACAAAAAATAAAATATTGAAAATTTTAAAAAAGAGAAGAGATAATAATAAAGCAGATTAACTTTTCTGTTCACATAAGGGCCAGTTTCTGGCTTAGTATGGAATCTAAATTTGGTCAAGCTTGGATTTTAATGAGCTGATCCATGTACAGACATATTCCATGTTGTTCCAAGTGTCCTTTGCAAGTCACCATAACTGAAATATACATTAGACTACACTCTTTGGCACACTGCTATTTTTTAAGTACAACAGTTTCTGAAGTAAAAAATAAAACCATTGATTTGTGCAGGAGTCTTAAGAATAACCAAAGTGATCTATCAATTCAGTTGTGGAGGCATGTCATGGTTTAAACCCAGCCAGACAGCTTGTTCACTCACTCCCCCCTTTCTTTCCCTCCCCCTACTCCCGGAGGGACGGAGAGGAGAATCAAAAGAATGCAACTCCCCCGGGGTTGAGATAAGAACAGCTTAGTAACTAAGGTATAACACAAATCACTACTGCTATCACCAATAATAACAATGATAAAGGAAATAACAAGGGAAGGGAATACATCACCTCACCACCAGCCAACCGGTAACTCGCCCCCTCCAGCCTGACCAAGCACCAACCCATACCTCCTCCAACCCCGCAGTCCCAGCCCTTCTGGCTAACTCTCCGTTACCTCCTGGGCATGATGTGCTGTGGTGTGGAATACCTCTTTGGTCAGTTTGGGTCAGGTGTCCTGTCTCTGCTTCCTCCCAGCTTCCCCTCCTCCCCGGCAGAGCATGAGGCTCACAAAGTCCTTGGCCAAACCAAAACATCATTGTTATCAGCTCTGTTCCCGAGCCCAAAGTCAAAACACTGCACTGCACCAGCTACCAAGAAGGAGAAAAATGACTGCTACTGCTGAACCCAGTACAAGGCAGTAGCCTCAGTTAAAAGAGTAGTGAGCAACACCTCAAGAGCAATAATATTTGCCAACAATTGCCTATGTAGCCCGATGAAGAAATGGGAACTTTATTTCACTGAAATACTGTAACTTCAGGGATTTGCTCTGGTTTAGGAGGAGTGAGTCACCTCTCTCCCTTGTGAGCAATCAGAATCAGAAATCTTCCATTTGACCCTGTAGAGAATGGCAACATTTCTTATATCTCACTGAGTTTGCAAAGGCACAGCTATATGGCTTTGGCACTACTGTTCAGGAGGACTCCAAGATTTCTTGTCTTTTTTGCATCTTATGGCTTAAGTATTCACTCTCCTAGCAGATAAATGCAGTGCTATAGCTGCTCTTTCTAAATTAGCTGTGATTCTGAAGCATGGCTAGCAGAATATGCTTTTTAAAAGCTGTAACACAAATTTTCTCTGCAAATAACATTAAGGGAAAACTACTTTCATCACTCTGGGACACTTTCTTCTGTATCATTATGAGATATTATATTAATGTTTTGCACTGAAGCCCTAATCTATCAAGGATCTCTAGAGCAATACTGAAAAGAATAAACAATTAACTACCAGATAGAAACATTAAAGTATGAGGCAAAAATGAGAAGCTCTGGGAACACATTCTCAAAAGAACTTAACAAATCCATTCACACTGATTCAAGAAGCAGAAATGAGATGCTCTTCTCTGGCATCCCATGAAACAGAACTTACCCTATTTAGAAGCATAGCACTGGAAGAAGGGGGAAAAAACACTTTTCGGCATTAAATATTAGTGTTTCTGCTCTGTATTTTTAAAAGTATCTCACCATTTCAATACTGACTGGACTAGTAAAGACACAACAGCAGTACTGCTAGGAGAAATGCACATGCTTCATAGGGTTATGAATATTAACTTCTCCGCCTAGGGGAGACACATAGTAGAAAATAATGATCATACAATGCATGAAGTAAATGAGGGTACATACTAAGGGGAACATGCTTTTGGTATATTGGGAAGTCTGTACCTCCTGAGTACCTCAGCCAATGGGGTGGGGGGAGCCACCACATGGAAAGGATTAAAAAGAGGCTGTGTCCTCTGACCAGTTTGAGATACCACAGGAGAATGTTCCTGTGGACTTTGCCTTTATCTGAATAAAGCTCATTAAAAGACTCCTCTCTTTTTTTAAAATAACTGGTGATTGCAGGTTCACTCCACACATTAGCAAGACGAGATCTACACTGTCCTTAACTCCTGCACAATGACCAATTCATGCTTTGAGGAGTGCATCCTTGAAGATCAACCAGCTGCCCTGCGTCTCTTTACACTTCAGGGCAGCCCCTCCACACACTGTACACATTACCAGCCATCAAATCTCCCTGCTTTTAGTATAGGCAAATTCTCTATGGATTGTTCTGAATGCAGAGGTTTTTAAATTACATGACTGAAGACTCTAATTTTCAACGGAAGCTGCAGTCACTGGGGAAAGAGCGAGGAGGTACAGGAAACGATGCAAAAATTCTTCTTCCCAAGCCAACACTTCCTCATTTAAAGTCTCTCTTCATTTAAAGTCTCTCTTCAAGTAAGTATATGTTTACTTATATGTATATGCTTCTATAGACATAAATAAAAAAGACTTCAGACTAAATGCACAGAACACTCACATCAGGCTGAGAACTACACTAGGATATTTCTAGAAACCAAAATACAACCTCTTGTTTACGAGTGCTAGAAACTTCCAAATTTTGATTCTCAAATTCCATTTTATTCCAACTGTGCTTTGCTTCATGCTCATCAGCTGCAAGTTGATAATTGAAGTTTCTGTCAACACTACCTGAAGTTCAGCTATAAAGTAATAGAGTCTTTTGCACTAGCACACCTTACAAATCCTTCCAGTTAGCTGCCATTTGTTCTGATTTATTCCTGTGGGATGAACATGTAAAGTCCTGAACTGCATTTGTTGCTGCATGTATGTAACCAGGATTATTTTCCAAAAGCCTAGTTAAGTTTTCTTTTTAAAAACCACATCTCTTTCACTAGGCTTGTTGCCCTTATAATACTAAGCCATTAGTAACTTCAACACTGTTTCATAATAAAACTAATTTGTAATAAGTAGAAAGCTAAAAAAAAATCATTGGGTATATAAAGGCATTTTTCTTGGATGGCAAAACAATGAAACTACCTATGAATGTCCTCTTCAAAAGTAAAGATCCAACATATAGTCCCTTCAAAAATAAAATATGACCACAACATATTTTAAAACTGAAATATAATTAAACTTTAAGACACAGTCCAAAACAGTGAAGAAAAAAAAAGGCAAAAGAAGTTTCAATTTCTCTATAATGCAAATAAAAGTCTGCACCAACAAAGATAAACATTTATAAACTGCTAATAGAAAAGTCACTTTTCATGTTTAAGTTTCTTAGGTCCATTCTTCCACTCATAATAGATTTTACAATGACTCAAGGAATACAAAGTAATTTTTAAAACATGTAAAATATTTTTATCTGTAAATATAAACATACTGGGCCTGTTTCCTTCTAGTATTTTATATAAGTGTTATCCATCTAGCTAGTGTTTGCTGGCTTCAGTCATGGGTCCTGAGGAGGGGACATCTTTTTATGGAATGAGTACTAAAAAAGATAGGATTAACTGAAGCATATCAAAAGCACTGTTTTGCAGCAGAAAAATAAACCAGCAAAAGATTCTTTTAGCAAAGAATTGCTTCTCTCCCTCATAAGGGATTATTAACATAACCCCAAAAGGACTTCACCTTCTTTATTGGAGGATAAAGATCCTCTGGGCACAAATGCAAAAGTATTCTTCTAAATACAGAAGACTTTAGACATCTGTTTGCATGACAAAATATGCTAAAGAGAGAAAAGTAGCAAGCAGGAACTGAAAAAACTTGGTGATGAAAGCAGAGCTAGGAGAAGGCAATGGACTGCACTTCTAAACTGAAAAATGTATGAAGTGGTTGAAGCTAAAGACAAAGGAATTTTATTTTGTGTTAACTAGTTTCTTCAATTTAAAGTCCTGTTTTGAGATTCCATCCAACATCAAATGTAGGTATAGAAATACAACTGGAAATGTCCCTAAACAAATTTGCAGCACTTGGCCATTCAGCCTTGTTGATAACGCTGTTACATACAAATCATGCTACAAACATTAGTTCCTCTGAGGTAAAGGTCTTCGGTTTCGTTTTGATTTTTTTTGTGGTCAGGACATTAGTTCACCCAGCTCAGGAAGGTTTAATTTATACCAGTCACCTAAGTTAAATCATGAGCTTGTAAAATGTGCCTTCCGATCAGATTACTCATGTTATTACTTAGTGCCGGAAATAAGATATTTGGCATTCAAGTTATGACTTATTTAGGAAATTGATATTGGCATTTTCTGCATCATTTGCTTTTTCTCCAGTGAATGACTTTCCTGTCTTGGAGTCTCCTAAAGAAATTTCAACCTTATGGGAGAATAAAAGTAATTAAAAAGACTGGCAAATTTAACTTCAGGCAGAGTCTGAGCTTCCCCTTAGAATGAATGTTCCTATTGATCTCTTAAAATAATAAACAGAAAGTTGCAGTCTATCACAGAAAATAGGTAGGGTGTTTGAGGTCAAACACTAATTCACCCTTTAAGGACAAGCATAACATTTCTTACAGCTATAGGTTAACCTGGCAGTTTTCCAAGATAGGACGGATAAGAATAAACAGGAATTAGGTCCTATGAAATACACAGGGAAACAAGAAGTCAGCTGAAAACTTTTCTTTTTTATCTTTATGCAGACAGAACCCCTGCAATATTACAGAGACAATAGTTTACAGGAACATAGTTTAAATTACCTAGTGACAGGCACTTTTTTCTGTCCATGTTAGTTAACAGAGTTTATTTTAAAGTAGCCTTAACTCTACAATGTACTTGAGAACTGTTATCCTGCTACTATTAAACAAGTTAGGAAGAAAAAGTCCACTTTAGATTTTCAATATTTAAGATAAAACAGATCAATTTTAATTTCTCAAGAGGTGAAACTGCTGATGCAGAAGGTCATTAAATACTGTCTGCTCTTCAGTGGCGCTGAAGCCCAAAATAAAGGATCTTACAAAATGACAATCACAGAGACTTCAAAAATGAAGAGAAAGGAAGAGTTTGTGTTGGGAAGGGGGTACTGTAAATATTAACAAAATGTACAACTTCTTTGTTAATCACATTATCAAATAAACCCAGTGAATAGTCAGGTGTTACCCCAGTGATACTCATTCTTCAATATTACAGGAATTTTTGACCAAAATTAATTTTTGCTGCCACCTGTTCTGATAATTTTCTTTCAATCAATTCAGTCATCAGTTTCCTTCTGGCATCTCTTCCCATGGAATCTTTATAAAGTAATTATCACAGAATCATATTTGAAATCATTAAAATTCACATAAACTGTATCAGCTGGAAAAGAGGAAGGTACTGCATACACAAGGCACAAAATAATGTTAAACAGAAGAGCATGGAATCTGAACTGGGCATCTGTGATTTAGGTCCCACACTGGGCCACAATCTGCAAAGGTGGCATATAGCAAATTATACATTACTTCTTTTTGGAATCCTTTGGAAAGCACGATCAGCGTAGTTGCCATTCCCCAAGTCTCCTTGGATTCTCCATAACACCCTTAGAATCACTACTCTCCTGATCAAAACAGCTTGTGTGAACAGATCACATTCATGGCAATTTGAAGTCAGAAAGACCTAAAAATACCACTCGGGTTTACCTTCCCTTCTTTGTCCATTTTCTTTCTCTACATCTTCTTTGCCCTTTTATCCTTTATTTGCCTTTTGTTTAGCAAGTGTCAGGTTTATCCAGACAAAACCATCTTTCACAATATTGCTCTAAGCCTGTGACCGATGAGGCCATCAAGAGCACTGACCTAAACAGTGTGACGTTCATTCTAGTTTGTCAGGTCACAAAATTTCTGACAGGACTGTGAACTGAACCCGTGTTTCACCAGCAGTAGTTACTACAGCACAAGTCTGAATGAAAAGGAAAAAAATGGTTTATTTTCTCTTTTATTATTTTCCCATTACCTGCCTTTGTCTTGGCTCCTTACAAAAGAAGTAGACTTGACTCCAGTGATAGCTCCAGTCTGCCTCAAATAGCTGTCTCTACTGACTCTTCCTCCCCCAGCCATCCCTACAAGGAACAGTAGTTACCAATTGGAAATATATCAAGCCAGTTGTTACAAACTGTTATTCCTTCTTCCCCTGTATCTTTAATTTACAAACTCTGCAACTGTGCACTACCCTTGGGAGTAAACTAACTGAAAGCCTGTATTCTTGAAACTGCCCACTTTCTCTAATGCAGCACTGTGTAAATTCATTTTCAACATCTACACATTTAAATCAAGTAACATGGTTTATTTTCCTAAACTCAGTATATTCCATAGCCTTAAACTGGAAACAAATACTCCATTTTCTGCTAACATCAACAGTCAGCTTACAGAAATGCTTTAGCTGGCTCATTAGTCAATATACACACTCACTTCCAAAAAAAAAAAGCATGGAAATTGGTGTGCAAATGCCTTGAAAGGGAACCAACTAATTCTCAGATGTGGAACTAATAATAAAAGAGTACTACCCACACTGCTGTAGTTAACACTGCTGTAATTAGGATTTTAACAACCAGAGTTACTTTCTACATTTCAATAGTCATCATTGTACAGTTACATTAATTAGGAGAATATTATAAGGTAAGCAGTGCCATATGCTTCCAGTGAATAATTATTTGTCTTGCCTCCAGTACATCAACACTGAATGTTGAAATAGCCTTTCTAAAGCAATTTGTATATTAACAACCCTATGTAATATTTAAGGCCTTTTAAAAAATGAAGAAGCTTCACATGTATTTAATCACAGTATACTTCTGAAAAGGAATCCTGCAGGATTTCTTAGCTTTCTTAAATGACTGGTACAGCAGAGTGGCACTTCCTGGATGGAAGCCTGGCCTTCCATCTGGCAATACATTCTTTAGAGAAAAAAAAACAACCCAAAACCCAAGAAACTAACTGTACAACTTCTGTTGCCCACTTTCTACATAGCACATCCCTCTGGTAGAATCTGATGTGCCTTTCTGAAAGTTACTCTTGGTATGAAATTGTAGCCTGTCTAGATCCCTCTGAAGGACTGTCCTGCCTTTCAGCATAATGACTAGTTCCTCCAATTTGGTTTCATTTGTAAACTCCATTAAAGTGCACTCATTAACCTCCACCGGATTACTGCTATGGATGTTAAGGAGGACAGGACCAGGTCAAACACTGGCAGTACTGTGCTTGGCACTTCAACCAGACAGAATAGGACAAATAGCCCACTGTGCTCTGAGCCTCATCATTCCCACCTATTTGTCTATCCATCCAGACTGCAGCACACTAACTTGGATATGAGTGGATTTCAAGAGACACTGACGAACACTTTGCTGAAGCCAAGGGAAGTGATATGCATTGCACTCCCCCTGTCCACAAATTATTTTACCATAGAAGATAGGTTGGTGAGGCATGATTTACTTTTGATAAACCCATGCTGACTGTTACCAATAATCTCTTCTCCAAGTGCCAAGAAGAGTTGTTCCAAGAGGACTCAACCTCTGATTTTCCATGGGACAGAAGTTACATTGAGTTACGTTTTGCTGCCTTCAGACACCAGCACTTGAACTACACCTTGACTTGTAGCAGATTTAATATGATATAGCTGAATATGGCCTGTTTGGCTCTGAAATCAAAACTCACACAGGCTGAAGTGCAACCCTAACTTTGCTGTAATTTTTCAGCTGAAAATAAGGGCTCAAGCTATTTGTGAATTACTGAAAGCCGCTACTGAAAGCAGTAAGTGACAGGATGTCTCTATTGCATGCTACAGTTATAGTAAATGTTTTTTTTCACCATTAAATGACACAGCTTTGATGCTTCTAATTATACTTCAATCAGCGTGACAAGCACATAACATTTAGAATTTACTGTATCCTGACAAAGCAATTTTGAATGGCAAAAAGCACATCTGTCATCCAAGAAAATTAGGAAAAAACATTTCTCTTAATCTAACTATATATGCATATTTTGCATAAAAGTCACATGAAGATCAACTGGCATTCTACAATATCGATATTCGCCAAAAGACAGCATCTTTCATCATCAACTGTTCGGTATAATGGAAACAGAACCCCTGGAATACAATGCTTTAGCAGGATAAATGACTCCTAGTTTGAAAATAAATGTCTTAGCTTCACCTAAACGTTTATTTCCTATGAGTGCCAAGGGAATGCCAAGACATTCATCTAGAAATGGGAGGACATTATCCCATTGCAATGTTCTATTCTGACGTTCTCTCCTAAATCATCCAGAGCCTATTATCAACATTCCTGATCTGATTCCCAGAATGCATACACCCAAAGCTTAAAAATACGCTTCCATGGATATAAGATTGTAACTTCTGAATAGCACAAGGGACATAAGACAATACTGGAGACAAGGAAACAAAAATTTTGGCTTTCTGCATTGTTTTGCAAATGGAAATGCAAAGCTTGACCTTGCAAGATGGGCATTAAGTACACTGGCGTGGATACTAGAAGACAGTCACAAGAGGGAGCCGTTTAGAGAGCATTGCCCAGATGCTTTTCAATGCACAGCCTTCCCTGTTTACCCAGTGCCAAATGGCTTTTATAACACAGCTATAAACTATTGATTTTTCATGCTAAGATTTCTAATACATTTATACATAAACTCACACTTACATGACTAATATTCATTCCAACATTGTTTAACAGTACTTGACACACAAGTAAGAGATCTAAAATAAATATTACAAAGAATTCTAAAAACATCCTCACTGATCATACTGTTTGCAGGTGTCTCTCCATCCATAAAGACAGACAAAGCTCAGTTCTCTTGTACTGCAGAAGTCAGATATGTCCCTAATATATCCTTATTTTACCCCATGTATTAATGGCACATACTTTACTAGCTGTTTTGGCAATATACAGGCCCTAAATTCATAGCACGAACTGCATGCAGTAGTGCATATTTCAAGGAATAGATAACACACTTTTAAAAGGAAAAATTCAAGCTTCTATACCTTTTGTTTTTCAGTATTGAGTCTGACCTGTAACTAAGTTTTAGAATTTCAAGCAGTAAAACTAAGATGCAGAAGGACACAATAAATAAATATTACTTGGGACAACAGAATGCTTTAATCTTAGTCATCTTTCACATCATCTTAAAGAAATCAGGCTATGTGGCAAAGGATTTCTAAAAGATCATTAAGGACTACGCAGCATCATGCTATATCTCCCCGAGATGCAGCCACCTCTGGGATAAACGCAAACATCTATTTAACAGTATAAACTCTCCAAAGTATGGAAAGAACTTTCCAAAAATGCACTGACATGGTAGGCATTCCAAGCTTAACTGGCTACCATCCACAACTCCATCTACCATTGCACATCTTGAAAACTGCAGCACTGATTTGTATTTGCATTCACGTAACAGATTCTTACGACAGCAGAAACTAATAAAGGAATGAGGTCCTGTTGTGGTTTCATCAGGAAACATTCCTGAAAGCAGAAATGACTGAAACCCACTGATTACATACCACTGTAGTTTTGATTCATTTATACTCAATAAAGGCATGATAATATCAGTGAATGTATAGTTTTCCTCATGTAACATTGCCCCAGGACTTCAAACCAGAATGCGTCTATAAATGCCTGTATCAGATAATTGTACAGGGTACACATAAACATAGAGGGAAGTGCAGAAACACTAGCATTGGAAATAGGGACTTTATGTTTCTCCATATCATTTAACCTTTACCCTAAAATCAAGCGAAGACCCTAAAGGTGGCATACGTAACCACACTCCCCTCCACAGCATTGGGAAGCTGCTAGCGCCC
Organism: Pezoporus wallicus; assembly: GCF_028554395.1. NCBI lineage: Eukaryota > Metazoa > Chordata > Aves > Psittaciformes > Psittacidae > Pezoporus > Pezoporus wallicus. Next base: position 7,989,494 of record NW_026642342.1, read on the forward strand.
AACTCACAGCATACCACCCACATTAAGAACTTGTATAAAATTTCACTAGTAATTCAGTGAATGCATATTGTTCCAAGGATGATGTGTAAATTTTTCCTCCCAGTTTCAAAATACTTCATAGCAATACTATGAATTATATGGATGATTTTGTACCATAGCTCAAGGAGAATAGCCAGAATGTTTATGTAATTCTGTTCAGATCAATAAGGCTTGAACAAATAAATCCAGAAAGACATAGAGAAGTTTTCAGGGAACCTATTTTTACTATTAAGGAACTGCTTTTTTTGCACCTCATTTAAACATACAACAGACAAACCATTACATTTCTGTGATTCTTGTAATTACCTCATGACATATTTTACATTTGTAAGAGCTCTCACAAGAGCAAAATTAAGCATTGGTTATTCACTCTTTGGAAAATAACCTCAAGTGTTGGACTAAGGTATATAATTTGCTCATACACATTTTCTTTTTGATGAAGTATTTTCTGAAGTAGTATAAGAGCATGTTAGTTTTCAAGTCCAATATTTGCTGTCTGTGAGATTAATAATACAGCATTAAAATAATTAAGAGTAAAAATTTATAGAGAAATAATATCTCTTACACTGTCCCGATATTAGCACTGGACTTCTAGCAGTGAAGAATACTAAAAGGGGTAAGTTACAACTAAAATTATTAAAACTAATCTCAATCATTCAGTTATGTATTCCATTAGGAATCCATAAAACACACTTACATACAGGAGAATTAAACCTTAAACTCCACTCTGTGTTAACCTTCCTATTTTGACTTTTTTCCTATAGTAGAACCAGGGTTTATCTACAGAACAGGATTCAGAGAAAGCTACCCATCACCTAAACGAACAAAACAATTTCTGCCACACATTGTGCTCTAATCCTTCACAACTCCAATCACAATTACAGTTTATTGCACATTATAAAAACAAAACTGCCAAGAATTATGTTTTAAGAACTTGGCAACTTGCTACATTTTGTTGCTTTTTCTTGATGAAGAGTCCCTTTTTTTATTCTTCCTCAGCTCAACTCCGCAGTTGCTATTCCTATCTAAATATGTTTTCCTTTCACTTCCATTTATCGAGTTTTACCTCACACTTCACTTAGGCACTTCTGCAGTATATAAAATTTGCTTCTGTTTTTACTGCTTCTGAATTGTTCCTCCCATTCTTCTCTCATTCAAATATTTTTTCCATGCTGACACGCAGCTAACCTCAGGGAAGCAAAGCAAATTCACTGATGCCCGAAGCAAAACATCAGTCCTTTCACTGACTATTATTCACTTGGTAAGCCAGATGCTGTGCTGCTTGCACATATCAAGATTTCTTAGAGGAATCATTTGGGCTTCATTTTTAATACACATCCATCTAAGTACTGGTAGAGTTTGCTAAATCTAATCACTAAATAACAAAATACAAAGCCTTTTCTCCTATTTTCCTTCATCAACCTTGTTGCTACCATGACGTGGGGAGAAGGAAGCCTGCTATTGGTGCTGTGGTTCTTCGCCAAGTCTTCCTCCTCCAGCATGTCTCACAAGCCCTAAAACAGATGGGATTTTTCCAGGTACCAGCAGAATGAAACCAAGGTGATTTTTGTCAGGTTAATTCCTGCTGACAAAAGTTTCTATGGCACACTTTGTTGATTTTAACCAGAGAAAACTTATGCCACGAGCAAACTGAAGCATTGCTTAGGGGTGTTTCCTTATGCCATGCCACAGTTCAGGGATATCTGGTCCCCAGGTGTAAAAGAAGAAGTGAGCCTGCATAAGGGGATGGAGAGTGTCTGGGGATGCAGTACCTCTCAGGCAAAAGACACTAACCGTCCTTTCCTCTACAGTAGCACAACAACATGCCCAACTCTCCCATGTTACTGCTCCTGACACTTGTCTCCTATTTTCTTGGAAGAAGGAATCTCACTCCTCATCAGCAAGGCTGCAAAATTCAATTTTCTGAAATTCTGGAAGGATCTTGTGATGGTCTAACTTCAGCCACACTTCATCTTGAAAAAAAACCTCCATGAGCTACTATGGTACTGCTCAGGTGAAGACTCTTAATGGGAAACACTGTGCAGGATACACTCAATTTATCATGTAAATTTTTCTGTTCAGCACCATGGACCACAAAATTCCAAGTATTCAAAAAAACCCCAAAACACAAACATAGAAGCAGTTGTCAGATTATTCAGAACATGGCGCTGCCACAGGTTGGGCAAAAAAGAGATTCAGAGCAGCCCTGTGGAGAACGACTTGGGGGTGCTGGTCGATGAGAAAATGAACATGAAAATGAACACGAGCCGGCTTCAGTGTGCGCTTGCAGCCCAGAAAGCCAACCGTATCCTGGGCTGCATCAAAAGGAGCGTGACCAGCAGGTCACAGGAGGTGATCCTGCCCCTCTACTCTGCTCTTGTGAGACCTCACCTGGAGTATTGTGTGCAGTTCTGGTGTCCTCAACATAAAAAGGACATGGAACTGTTGGAACAAGTCCAGAGAAGGGCCACGAGGATGATCAGGGGACTGGAGCACCTCCCGTATGAAGACAGGCTGAGGAAGTTGGGGCTGTTCAGCCTGGAGAAGAGAAGGCTGCATGGAGACCTCATAGCAGCCTTCCAGTATCTGAAGGGGGCCTATAGGGATGCTGGGGAGGGACTCTTCATTAGGGAGTGTAATGATCAGGACATGGGGTAACAGGTTAAAACTTAAACAAGGGAAATTTAGATTGGATATAAGGAGGAAATTCTTTCCTGTTAGGGTGGTGAGGCACTGGAATGGGTTGCTCAGGGAGGTTGTGAATGCTCCATCCCTGGCAGTATTCAAGGTCAGGCTGGAAGAAGCCTTGGGTGATATGGTTTAGTGTGAGGTGTCCCTGCCCATGGTAGGGGGGTTGGAACTAGGTGATCTTAAGGCCCTTTCCAACCCTAACTATTCTATTATTCTATGTAGCAGAGCATGTCTTTTATATTTATCCTGCATAAATCTCAACATAGACAGCAGGCCACCACATTTCAGTAAAAAATATCTCGGTAAAAACTGAAAATAAGTAAGGAGAACAAAGGACTGAAATAACCAAAAGGAATGTCAAAATGCAGAGCAGCAACAGCTTACTCTTCTGGAATTATCAGTTTTCATTAGTGAAGTACAGTGATGAATACAAAACAAAACAGCAGATGTAGTCCTGTAAAGTAAGAACCACCACAGACTATAGGCCTGGGAATGTAAGACAGTCAACTGCTATAATAAATGCTGCAGTCAGCAACAAAGTCTTAGACTGAAAACTTAACTACTGAATTTCTGTCTACTTTCTTCATTTTAATAGACATTGAACGCTGGTATTTACTCATGCTTATCACTGCAGGTGATTTTGGGTACTGAGGAAAAAAAAAGCAACACCTGAAACACATTCAGGTGTTCAGACTGTGAAATATACTTGCCTGAACTTTGGTTGAATGTTGATCAAAGAATGCTAAAGGTTACTGCTTTACACACACATATTTACCATCTTTGGATTTGGTTGGTGAAGGAAAACACAAACCAGGTCACAGTCTAACAGTGTGTTTGATCAAGTCCTTCATAAGCAATTGCTGCATCCCATGAAGCCAATACACACATTTAATATAAGCACAAGAATTAAGACCAAGCACTGCACTTCAGGGTACTTTCGCATCTAATGCAAGGCAATTATTTCAAAATTAATATTGTCACATATTATTTGTATCTCCACAGCACCAAAATGGCACAAAAAGGCTATGTGAAGCTACAAGGATAATTACACAAGGGTGTAAAAGCCAAAAATTCCAGCATTCCTAACAGGCTGCTGGTTCAACATCCCAGCTTGGAAACTCCATTCCCATAGCTGTATCTATGCTTCTGTTGTTGCCTAAATCAAGGTAATAAATGGGCTGTAAATTACACTAAAAATTGTATGACCATTTTACACAGTTCTCTCTCCTTCTCCAAATGAAGGTGAAAGCATTTAAAATCCACCACATAGCTCTTCTCCTTAAAGTATGTTTATCCATAATGTAGGGCTGGCAAGATGAAGAAAAGCTTGCTGAAAGTGCAAAATTATGATGCATTTCCCTTTGAAACAATTAAAAGGCTCAGATGTAGCACTGCAGCCATTTTAAAAAGAGCTTTAGGAAATTAACTAAAAAAACCCCAAACAATAACAACAAAAAATCCAACACAAAACCCAAACAACACAAAACTGACATATATTAATGAGGAAAAACCCACGTTCCTCTCATAGCTCTACCTTTATCACTCTCTTAAATTAAAGTTGGTAAATTCTTACCTTTGCATTCACTATGTGCAGTGAATAAATGAAGTTAGTTTGAATGCAAAGTAAAGAAAAGGCCTCCAAAATGCACATGTGGTGTTCTTCTGACGAAACGTAAAGCAGTACAGAAAAGGCAGCTGTTTCTAGTGAATCCCTATAGAGCAGACAGCTCTGGAATGTATGAAGCAACATACCTCAGCCTCTGACAGAGCTGAATTTACTTTTGCGTACTGCTACCCTGATTTCACAGGAATGGTTTATCCCACACTCAGAAATATTCTATTGAGGAAAAAAAAATACCTTTTGGATGCATGCTAAGACATCGGAAAACACTGGAATACAGGTTATTATTTACAGATATTTCTTCCTCACAATTCCTTATGCAAAGACTACATAGCTCTCCAATTTTCACTTCTGCTACTGCCTTAATTTAGACATCAAATAGCTGAAAAAACAGAAGAGCTTATAAAACTACATTAGCAATCTCTTAAAAATATTACTTAACACACCAGTGATCAAAGCTGTTAGGTCTTAGGAGTTCTAGGGAAGATGACACCTTTCCTTCCAGAAATGTTTGTTGACTTACTCTATGATTCTACGATTTATCTGTTCATATCCAAAAAGCTTCCCACAATCAAAACGAAACAAACAAAACCAAACAAAAAAAGCCCAAACAAACCTAAGAAAAAAAACCACCAAACCCCAAACTATCAGAGTTAAAGGTCAGTGAGACTGGTTCTTCAAAGGAACACGAAAAACCTCCCGGCAGTAGTAACTAACTGCAGGCAACAGTAATTAACTCCAGGGTACACAATTCCAAATGCAAGAGTGCTCAAGCAGAACTTGAAGGTTGGAGTTTCTTGCTGCCATCTGCACTAAAATTCAGACAGTCCTATGTTTCAATTGTTATTTCCATGTGCTCTAGAAGATCCAGAATGCTTTAATTCTGAGTTGGAATAAACAATCACTGCTACTCCAGCTCATTTAGCATGGAATAATGTTGAGCTGAACACTTGCCCCAAACTTTGCTTTTGCAGGTTCTACTGTCTACATAAATCTACTGAGAACAGTGGCAGCTACACAGTAAAGATCAGACCACACAAATACATCACATTTGTTCAGGAATTTTCACAAACCTTTGCTTAAGGGCTATCTCCCTTCTATGCTTTGCAGAGGAAAAAACACTATTACTATGCAAAACTATATGCAACAGGAGTCTGCCGTATCTAACTAAAGATTACTCCTGCCTTTCCCTGCAGCTCAAAAGAAACATTTGTCATTATTTTAATGACAAATTCAACCAAAACCATACCTTCTAATTGTAAAAGAGATGGTAGAGAAATCATGCTTCAAAGATGTTTCCAGAAGAGATAGTAGAGCTGCTACAAGGTCACTTCAAAAGGTCCAGCTAACCTTTCAGAGCATTAGCTACATTTACTTGGATTAACTCTTACAACTTGATAAAGTAAGAGTTTTCTTTTTGAGGCCTTTCCAACACAGTGTTGGTAAAAACATTATTATAAAGAAAAAGGCTGAAATTTTCAAAGCTATACAGGAACCTGGACTGAATTTTTTAAAAGCTGCTATCCCTCAGGGTCAAAATCTTTCAGGAGCTCAACAGGAGTTGTGATGCATTAACACAGCCCTGGCTATCTTTCTACTCAATTCAAATTAAAATGAGTGCAATTTCATTTAAACCCATACGACTTCGTGCTTTTCAGCCTAAGGTATGACTATGATGGCATTTATTTTTTTCTGACATGAGTTGCTTGATTTTGCTGTGGTCAGTTTACAAATCATGCCAAGAAACCTAACATGGCACAAACACTTCAACTCACCACTACTACTACTCATCACTTCATGTATTAAGTTATTTGAGCTTTTCCGTTATTAAGTGCAATACATATTTCATATTATGAGTTATATTTAAAAGTTTCAGGAAATGAGAGGAGGTATCTCTATTTCTGCATTTCAATTCTGCCTGTTGGAGCACAATTAATTCAAAGAAGTCTATTAGAAGATACAAATAGTAAAACAGTAACAGGGACAAAGTGGTATATTAAATACAAGATTAACCATATTTTGACTATTTGGGCAGCCAACTGCTTTGTTCAAGGGCCTTTACACTGATAAAAGCAAATATAAAGCTGTTAGAGATCCCTGTGAAGAGAAAGTACAGGGTTGAAGATGCTTGGAAATTAATCTCTTTAAGAGTTGTAAGAAGATGCTGCAGGAAACAGGAGATGCTGTTTGAATGCACTGCAGTCAGAAGCGTATGTAAACTTTGGGTTTGTTATCTGTTACTTCTGCTTGGTATGTACCCTTGCCTCAACTACAGTTCATTTTGAAAAAGCTGGGTTTAAAGCAATTTGCCTGTTTGTCATAGGCTCCACAGAGAGCTTTGTGACTGATGCAGTGATTTCCTGTGTTGTTACCTGGGAAACAGTGCTGCAGCTTGGAAATTATGACTTGTTCTTGTGGTTCTTCTTAGAAGAGAAGAAAGGCAGTATAGCCAAAACTGGAGAAAACTTTAAGGCTTTTAAATTCACTATTCTTAAAACACACTGCCATTTGTCAACGAGAGGGATGTATGGTCATAGACAGCATTCTGAAATCCAAGTACCCTTATTATATTAGAAGGCTGTTTATACCTGAAAAGGACAGGGAAAGAGTTGGTCTTATCAGATTTTATGCTACCGTTTCTCATTCCATCTCCTTGCTCCTCTATTCAAGAGCCTACGTTTTGTTTTCTACTTCAGGCCATTTCACATGGTATGTTTCAATCACAGTCACTGGGATGTGGGACTTGTTAGAAAACAGTGAATAGCTTATCCTAAAGATCTGTTTGACATGGAAGATTATTAATCTGGTACTAGTTAGTGCCAGTCAAAAGCTGCTTTGCAAAAACTCCAGCTTCTCCAGTGGTACCATTAGTCAAAGCTGCGACTGCATAAAATCAAAAGGCAATTTAGTAAGTACTAATTCATAGTCTACTTGAAGACATTCTAGCAGCCTAAAAACTTGCCAGCATACTAATACCTCTTAAATGACCTCACTGATGGAGTTACTACAACATTTGCTGTTACTATTTGCTTTCAACTAATGTCCTCTTAGAAATACATCAGCTGGAGCAAAATGACAGTATCTATCTCAATTAAAAAAAAAACAAATAAAAAAATACAAACCACTAAACCTTCACTTTACGTCAAAATAAAAAGGAACACAGTGGTGTTCAGTACTCAGAATGGTGTCAATGTTTTCCCTCTATAATTTTCATTTCACCGTTGTACTGCGCCTTTCTATTTTCTGCTTGATTTTTCCTCCTATTTATTTTCCGTTTTATCTTTCTGTTACATCTATACTTTTCAAACTTTCATTCCAGAAGCACAATTTCTTTGCCTTTCTCTATTCCTTTCTGGCAGATCTAGTATTAAAAATCATAAGAAAACAGGAAGGAGTGTAATGACAACAGTAGGCAGATGATTTATCATGAAGATTATAGGCTGACAAGCCAAGTCAAAACCTGTAAAAAAAGGTATGACATAATCTCCATGTTAATGTTTTAGTGAGCTCCAAATGTTACATTAGAAAAATAATGACAGGCATAAACTGACAGTATTAGTTTTGTGATAAAGCTAATAGTAAATAGGATGACAGTACCCTTAAAGGTTACAAAACCAGGAATCACACAGAAAATAACCTGAGCTGTTTGAGACCTCAGGGTCAAAATGACAAAAATCACTGCAGCAAGCTTCACTAAAAAACACAGTCCTACAGCTGGCATCACGGCAACAGGGCAAGTGAAGATCTACTGGCCCTCCAATGCATGCTTGAGGGAAAGGAAGGCCGGTAGACTGGGATGAGATAATGGGGTCACCTATTTCTCCCATTTATCAGCTACTTAGAGTCCTAAAACTCTTAATCAATCAGTGTAAGTAGTCTTTACTATCCTTTACAATTTCTACAAACAGTGACTTTTTTATACAATCACTTCCTATGAAAAAGCAGTTGATTCATGCATGAACGCCAGACATCACTTCATAGTGGTCAAGTGCCAGTCAGTAACAGGTTATGACTTATGTCCTGAAGGACTATGTAGCCTAAGTCCCCCCAAAATACAGCTGCTCCTTTTAAGTCTTCTAGGCTCCAGTTTTCTTGTAATTAATTAACTCTATCCTCTCTATTCAATGCAAAATAGGGTAGGTAAACCATATACTTTAGATTTAAGGGTAAAGCCTCTTACTCTCGCAAACCATAGAGAGAACTGCTAGCAGCAGTCTTTCTGAAATACTTTCCTGAGAGGGAAGAACTCGTTTAATGCTTCCAATGGAGCTGAACCAGCCAGTATCTGCCTACCTCCAGCAATGGACTTGAAGTAGGAAATAGGAAAGGTTTATCCCTGAATATCACATTGTGGGTGTTTGTCTGGCATTCATCCCTTGATCTTCTGGTAATTCTTAATAAAGGATTATCCATTTTATACAATGAAGCTAAACGAACAATGAATGTGTAAGCAGCTGGAAAGGTTTTTTTCAGTAGCTTTACTTCATAAAGGCAATTAAGTCTCCACAAGAAGAAGAAACAGGGCATCCAGGCAGAGTTATGGCTGCCTACATGAAAGATACCATGTTCTGCTGTTTCATTTCTCTGAAGCACAAGATAACAGGTCGACCAAAGAAGTTAGATTGCGTAGAGAAACATTTTACAGGCTCAAAAGCATCAGGTTAGTAGGTCTAGCTCAACTCTCTAACACAGACTACTACCAGCTTTACCCACTGCGAGATTTATCAGACTCCTAGGAAAAGAACTGAGGAAGTGTACATCTTCCTCCTTCTGCATCACAGAACAATATTTCGCTAAGGTCACCCATAAATCTCTCACCTGAACAACAAGCTGCCCATGCAGAAGCCCTAAAGCTCTTAGCACTCGCATTTCTTTCCAAGGCACACAAGTCGAATGCCTTGAGAGAACAGCAGTGTATAATTTAGTACCATCATCCTCAACATAGGTCCATGAATGTGATATAACTCATATAATAGAACTTCTGACTTTAACTGAAACATGAAAACCAGACTGGCCCTGGGTCACCTATAAGAAGGGCCAGACCTGAAAAATCAGGCAGCCAAACGGAGTAGAGGCCACTGATAGCTATGCGCATGTTCAGCCTTCAGTTTGCAGAGTTAAGTAGCTTGAGCCATTTGTGGCATTATTGCCTTTAGGGGAGAAAATGAGTATAACATAGCCCCTTCTCTTATTTATTGCACAGTTGGTTCACTCCACTCTAGACTCAGATTGCATCCCAAAGTATTAACAGTTCCGTAATAGGACTAGGCTCCAGCTTCAATCTCTACATCATGGCATAAATGGACCCCTGAACTAATGAAAATGGTGCATGTATGGACCCTATGCAATATTTTCTCAGAAAGGAATGAACTGGTACTTCATGGTGCTCTGAAAACAGAACAGATAGGGGTAGTTATATGATAAGCAATTTAATTTTCAGCTACCTTAAAAATAATTAACATAAAATTGAACATCATACAATCCAGAAACATAAGTGATGCAATTTATTCCTAGGACTGTAAAATGTCTCTGCTCAGTAAAGAACAGCTGATATGACTCATTTTTCTAAAGCACAGTACTTCCATGTTTTTTGCTGCTCTAATTTCAAGTACTGTTATTTCGACATTCAGTGCTCACTACCCAGCTTAATGTAAAGTCATAAAGTCCAGGAATATGGCAGAACCCATCAATCTTCTCACTTGTGTATTTATGAATTTCAGAACTTAATGAGTTAAATGCATTCATTTAATAATCTCATAAAAGGGAATTTCATGTTTTCTTCTTCCAAATTAAACGCCACTGAACTCATCTGCTGCCACATCAGAAAGGCTTCCAGTCCATAAAAGCAGCTGACAGTCCTTGTAAACAATAGCTGTTCCTAATAAGACCACATCAAGATCTCTATTCCACTCAAGTAAAAAGAATGAAACAATTTTAATGATAAAAGTTAATATTTAAACAAAGATTCTAATGCCAGCATTTTCTCCACCAGTGGTTATACTCTCACTTAGCTTGTTTCTGTTCTTACAGCCTGTCTGACATATTTAGGAGGATCCTGACATTCAAGAGATGTGATATTAAACTGTGTGCCTTAGCAGAAATGAAGAAAGTAGTAAAAAATTCAGTTGCAAATGTAAAAAATAGATTACAAGGAATTAGCTCCCAATAGTTGTTATCATACTGCATTCTAATGACAAAATAAATAATAAACAGAATATGTAACAATCACAATCTCTACCATTTGTGCTCTTTAAAAAGATCTTTTTAACTGTGTATTCATTGACTAAACACTAAATCAAGCACCAGGGCTGGCTGCGTAGGATCAAAGATTTAATTGTGGTAACACTGTGAAATAAGTCCAAATGGAAATGTGTTAATTAATGTATCCACCCCCTGCAGAAAGGTCATTAAGAGAAACAAAACCCTGAGAGAATAGATGGAACTGCTGCGATACTTGCCAAGGCTAACCACCGTTTTGCTATGATTGCCCTGCATTCATTCAGAAACCCCATTATTCACTTGTTAATCAGTGATGAGAGGAACACAAATTCAAAGACAATCCTTACTCCCAGGAGTTTACAATCTAGAAGGCAAACTAAGCCTAATTTATTGGAATGAAAAAAAAATCTATAAAAAGCAATTACTATCATTTTTAAATACTAAGGACTCTCTACATTCTTCATGTTATGAATCTTACAGCACTTAATGGCTTGGAAGCCCTTATCATCAGTGAGCTAGTAGTCATCAGAATCTCATTACTCAACCAGTCAGCATCCTGATGGCTATCATCCACAGCAATTTACTAAATCAGGTAAGAACATTCAGTGAACCACTATCATCAAAGTGGAAGCCCTCATGGGAACCTACCCATGCTATTTACTATATACAGAAGAAACGTCGTTCATTTCCCCCTTCCCATATAAAATAATGCAAAGGTTTCTGAGCCAGGATTTATAATCCATTATAATTTATAAGCAACTGGGTTGGCCTGCAGCTGCCAGAAAGATGAAACAGTTGTGTAATCACAAGAAAAATCAAATCAACTCCTCAGCTAGTACCAATTAATTTCAGGAAGTGCTCAGTAAGAAATTACTTGAGATAGTTACGGTTAAGGGAAACTAGAGATCTTAATAAAGCACTCCTATAAAAGTTACGATAGCAAAGCTTTAGGCCATGATACTTAGCTACAGCTGATGAAGGAGTCAGAAAAACAGCCTGAATGGATTCTGAACCTAATCTGATCCTGGTCTGGATCTGAAAGTTTCTGCCCCAGGGAGTGGTTTACCGGTCTTTCTTACTGCACTGAGGGAGGAGTATTTGTGGCTGTCCTTAATATGCATGGCTTACACTTAGCTTTGATTTTAAAACGTTTTCTACCAGACTGCATTAGATCTTTAATTGCTCAGTAACTGTTCTCCTCCCGGAAACGGCTTAGTGCAACAGCCAGACAGAACTTACTCAGCAATCTCCTAGTGTAATACTCTTCTGCCAGGATCACCACTTACAAATGCTTTGGATCTTAGGACAACAAATAACTACAGGAAACACCTAATATAATTCAGACAGTTATTCTAGTCAAATTCAGTTATGCAAATGCCATTCTGTGAAGTCCACCTATGTATTTCAAGAATAGCCAGGTACTAACTGCCATCTTCAGGACAACATTCTTGTTACAAAGCCTATAGTCTAGGCGCTTGAAACTCTCCATCTTAGAATATGAAATCCAGCTACTTGGGAGTCTGGCAGGATCTGTTTGAACCTGTTATTTACCAAGTCTCAAGACATACACAGCAGAAGTCAGCCTTCTCTTTCTGCAGCAAGGAGCTTTCAAAACCAGACAGAAATGTAGCTTGTGCCTTGATCAAAATCACAGCCTTCAACAATTATGAGTTTTCAAAGAAGCCGGTTGACATGCAAACTGATACTGTAAGAAAAATCAAAATATCATGTCCTAGAAATGTGGCTGGACATTTCTTGCCTCTCCCTGGCGACTGGCTTGTTTACTGAAAAATTCAGCTTCTCAGATGAGAAGTCCTAAATGTGATCCATCTTGTCAACAAATGATGGACACACTGAAGACCAGGGCGATACATACCTACGCTGCAGTCATGGCTCAGATTAAGACAGAAAAAAGAAGAATGAGAATTGCAATTCAGGTATGCATATAAATGCCCTAATGTCAGGCTGAGTCTTCACTGTACACAGGAACTCTTGCATTCACATGGAGCATCATTTTTAATTGCATAAAAAGAAACAAACCCAAACTATGTTTTCTGTGGTTTTGGGCATAATAAATGTCAATCATGAATTGCCCTGTCAACCTGAAGTGTTTACAGTGTCACCTGTAAAGAACTGTTATTCTCCCACTGAGTAAAAGCACTCACATCCTAAACATGTGGAGACCCAGTGTACCAGCAGCAAGTACAACACTTTTCAAATAGGATACCAAGGTGTTCCCACAACTGAAAGGCCTAAAAATAAAGATTTTTAAGATTCTGACACTTAAAAAATCAGCGCAGTGAAGTTGATGCACTTCGTTACACAGGGCACTAAGAGCATGACACACCACTGCTTTGCACTACTTGAAATCTCTCTCTGAATACTGATAAATTCAAGAGCTTTTTCTCCTTTGAGGACCTCAACAGATTTAACTTACTGTAGTCCAGAATGACCCAAGTTCCTGGAGAAAACTGTTAGTCAACAGACAGGAACTCTGGGGTATACCCGAGTTTTCCTCTTGCAGACAGAACACAGAGAACACAACAGTTATTATATCGGGGAATTAATTGTGAGATGCCTGTAAGTACAAGATTTACTTTTTGAAAACCTAGACAACACAATGCTCAAGGTTTATACTCTGTTACTGAATATTATGCTGATTAAGAATAAATTCAGACATGGCTTTTGTCCCTATTTACATTTCTATTCAATTTAAGTATTCCAGGCAGTCTGCCTTCAAAACATAGGCTCTTCAGCAGCTCACTTCACAGAATGACACAACAGGACAAACACAGCAAACAAAACAAAGTACAGTTAACATTAGGACTAAATTATACAGTTATAGGAAAAGATGCTCTCAAAATCACAGCAAAGAAAAACCGTGCAGATGGAGACATGCATGACATCTTATGAACAGACATTTTATAAAGTAAATGATATAAAAATGTGCTTTTAACTCACTTGAAAACTTCTTAAAACAGAAGAATAGTATCTATCTTGAGAATTATCAATCAGATGCTGAAATACCCAAACAGCCTTTTCTTAATGCTTTACATTTTCTGCTATGTGGTGTCTGGCAAATTGGATACAAAACTGAGAGAATGCTGAAAAGTACTGAAAGGTTTTTTTTATTTCATGTCACGTTCTGACAACAGTTTTTCGTGGAAATGAGCTTGTTAACACAGTGAGACTTCAAATTGCTATTTCACTTCTTTCCATGTAAATTGTTGCAAAGCGCAACTGCTCAGCACCACACAGGAGATGTCCTGTCATACACTTTTAACCCTTAAATATGATGAATTTCAAATCCTTCATAAAATCATCTGAAGCAGGCTAGAAGGTGTATTAAGAGGTTATTTACTCCAGCTGCAAATCTAAGAAAATATATTTCTAACATAAACCTTTTTCAACATCTCCTTTAAAACTTCCCTACGCCATTTAGTCTAATTGTTAACCATCTTTACCACATCAGAGGATTTTATATAATAAAAGTAGCAATAGATCTGAAGTTTCCTTGCTGTAATTTCAAAATACTACTCTTTTCCTTAGGCCTGGTAAGCTAAGCAGTATATTTCTACCTTTCTGTTATCAACCCCTCCATGTATACAAAAACTCCCTTGTTCCATCAGTCCTCTCTTGAAGAGATGAAATAATCCACATTCAATCTAAGATCAGATTTCTTGGGATCTCTTCCCATGCTTCCAGGTCTCTAGATTCTTCACTTAAATAGGACCTTCATGATGAAACATAAACCCACTTTTAACAATGACAGTAAGAAAGGTCATATTAAATATCTCAAAATTCCATTCAAACATGACAGAAATTCTACACGAGAATTATTTCATTGCAATTTATAAGCAGACAAGCATTGGTTATAACTACAGAATCACCTAGCTTGGAAAAGACCTTTGAGATCGAGTCCAACCATTAACCCAGCACTGCCAAGCCCACCACTAAACCATGTTCCTAGCTCTGCATTTACATTTACAGCTTGCTCCTTGGTGCATCAAAATAAAAACCAACCCAATACCTGGTAACCATAACTAAAATACTGTCGAAGAAACCCAGAAACAACCCCAAGTGCATGAAAACTTGTTATTTCCAAGTTGCAGCTTCTGCACTGCTTTTATGTTTAGTTTTTATGTTTTAGCCTGATTTTTTTTTGTTTTGATGTCATATGCAGTTGGCATTATTACAGTTACTCATTGAGCATGCTAATTCTTTTCTAACTGTATTTACCATACTACGAAACCCACTAAGAACAGCTGCAATTCAATCAGAGGAAAAGCCCTTCTGACACAGTGTCTTTCCTCTACTTGTAACCTGTAGCAGGTGCTTAAGGGCAGCAAGTAAGAACAAGGAATGAACAGAAAAGGTAAAAATAATTGCAGTAGAAGTTCTGGTATACTGCAATCTGCTGCTTAGAGGTTTCCTAGGTCAAATGTATTAACACTGACAAAAATTTAGACTGTAGCAAGCTGTATTTTCTTCCTGTTTTATATTATTTTCCTATAAAATCTTTACATCCTATTGGCTTTTCTGATCACTGTTTTGGACTGTACTGACACTGCTGTGGAACTCTCCAGTAGCTTTTATAGATGGCAATACAGGATCCAAATCTATCTTCAGGCTTCTGACTGGAATCAGTGCCTCAGCTCAGAGCTGATCACTTACGAGAAATACTGGCATTGTTTAATCTCTCGCTTACTGTGATGGAGAGCAGCCAGAGCATTCAGAAGGAAGAAAAGAACATTTTTGATACTGACACATAATAAGATACACTATGAAGGAATACTGTCTATACGCATGTTCAAAAGCCCTTCTGTTTTTCCACTTCCACTGATGCAAGCTGTAAAATTTCTGTTGCTGTAAATAGGGGCTGGGGAGGGAAGCAAGTGAAAGGTATCTTTTTATAACATTAACGCTTTCCCTACAGCAAAACTGTTGATTTGCATCACTCGTATAAGAACTCCATCTTCACAATACCTGTGTGACCAAACACACTGGTGAGACATCATCCTAGAAAACCGTCCAGGATACATGACTAAAACCCTTCTAAAAGAAGCCTCTGTGAAAGGGGACTGTAATTTGGGGGGCTGTCATATGGCATGATTAGTAGCAGTAACTGCTGGAAAGTCTGGAAATGCTGTAGTCTGGATTCTTGCACTTTGGATTAAAAAGTAAAAACTGATGGAGCTAATGCAAGTTTATTACACCTAATTTGAAACTCCTTTGGTTTTGTTACTTGCACAGCAACTAGAAGCCTCTGTGCTGGTTTCTGTGAGTGCCAATTGTCTTCTAATTCTAGATTTTTCATCATATATGGATATAGCTTCTGAGTAGATATAATTTGGGGATCTCAAGAGCAAGAAGCATAAACCTATTTAAGCCTTTATTTCCCAATAAGAACCACAGGGTGGCTTGATATGTTGCTGGCTTCAGCGGGATCTGAGTCCCACCAGGGCAACCAGGCAAACCATAAATCTCACCTTTAGGTCATGCTCTATACACTCCTGCCAATGAGATTTCTGGTAAGTAAAGAACACTGATGGAATCAACGCTTGATTGGCCATATTGGTTTGTCTTTAAAAGATAGGAGACTTCCTTGATTACAGGTAAGACAGTCAGACCTAACTGGTTTTCTTTGGAAATGTTAATATTTCAGACTAGTGCCAGGGAAGAGATGCAAGAGTACGCAGAATCTTAGCCATTTCCAGTGATCATTTTATATTCCGTTCACGATTCATCAGACTTATTTTTTTGTGTGTGTGAAAATGCATTCATCAACGATAAAAACCTCTGCACTGGCAGCAATCTTCTTGCCTGGTTTTGAGTCCGTTACTTCCCCACTCCCTCAAATTCATTTGCGAGACAAATTTAATGGAGGAATTTTATATACTGCTGTTTGCCCAGAACTCAAGCAGCTGAGCAATTCCTAACTTTCAATTGTTGAAACAACATTTACTCTGCAAGAACTTTAAAAAAAGGATTTTATTTAAAAAAAAAAAAAGTATCCTTTTTACAGATCAGTTTAACTGATTCTTTTCATATTTTACCCATTTGTGACCAGCTATGTAATCCTTTGCAATCAGGGTATCTCTGATTGAACTACAACCCTAAAACTTAGTTAATTCAAATAGTTCAGACATTTACACAACAAAACAACTACCAGAGTAAACCCTCTCTTTAATAGGAAAGGGAAAAACAACTCTGGCATCAGTGTAGAAAAGTTCCTTGACTAAAACTATTTTTATTAGGTATGATGTAAATTCATCAATAGTAGGTCAAAACCTGCAGTAATGCAGCTAAACGCAGTAAGCAAAAAATTATTTTTGCTTTACTAAAGCATGTCCAAAATGTATTAATATTACAGCTATAACTTCTTAAGAGGATGCACAAGTAAACAACTTTATTTCATACCAGGAGACACTTAATACTCCAAGTACTGACAAAATGGATATATATTGCTTATTACTTTTTCATATATCCAATCCATATGCTTTATGAAAAAATACTCAATTATATCGATTACCTAATGGAAGCATTTATGCGAATGTTCAGAAATATCCTAAGGAATTGAGGACCTCAACTATACTTCATTTCATGAGGATGAATGTGTTTGTTTGTAAATCCATGTGCACTGCTCTGCATATTGAATAACTAAAGCTAAAATTATGAACCAATACAGCCACTAAAATTTGCTATATCAAATTTATAACAAGAATAAATAGACACATTTAAACACTAATAATTTCTGCAAATGTTTTAAGCAAATAGATATGTGAAGAGCCAACTCTGAGAGCACTTACGGAATCAAGCTTGAATCAGAGGAACTCATTTAATTCTCTGTATGCCTGAGAAGGTCAAGAAAAGATTATATAAAGGTACAAAGTCTATTGGCTGTGTGAACATGTCACTTCATAAAAATAAGAACATCCTAAAGCACAGACATGCGTATACCCAGTACTGTCTATATTTAATAACTCTTTTCTTCAGTACTTTTCCAGAAGTAAGTAACCTCAAGTTTGTCAAAGTCCTGAAAGATCTCCGAGTAGGGAATTGCAAAGATCCAAATATAAAAATGGAGAAACAGAAATCTTAGCCTTTGTTATTTTTAATTCCAGCAAACTGATTCCATTCTGTTGCGAACATTTATTTATATACCTATGTCAATATAAAAACAGAAATCAGCCTACAACAGAGTTGAGAGATGACGTTTCTGTAATTTCAACTTAGATACAAATAGAAAAAAATGCTAGAGCAAAACTCTGGATGTTTAAAGCTTCTAATCTGCTTTAAGGCTTTCATTATTCATTTATTTCTTGCATCATTGAATATCTTAAGGTTATTCACATTCCACTCATTATTTAAACTAAGAATGCTTAACCATAATGAACTATGATGCTTTTCAGGCTTTACTCTGCCGACTATGATTTTCATATTTTGGCAGCTTGATAAATATTACCATGTACTTTTAAGGAAAATAATTAACTAAACTGATTTTTCCCTTCTCTGGAAGTAATTTTGTTTATATGCTTGCTCCCCCCAGTCTTAGACATAAATCATAGAATCACAGAATATTTAGTGCTGGAAAGGACCTTAAGACCATGTAGTTCCAACATGTGTGCTGTGGGCAGTGACACTTCACAGTAGATCATGTCGCCCAAGGCTCTGTCCAACCTGGCCTTGAACACTGTGAGGGACAGAGCATACACCACTTCTTTGGGTAGCCTGTTCCAGCTCCTCACCACCCTCACAGTAAAGAACATCCTTTTATCTAACCTGAATGGAAGCATCCCATTTATGAAAAACACTGGGGTAAAATTAAATATTTAGACATCTCAGTAGAATGGATTAGACATGAATTTTCAGCTAATACAAGGAAATATCTATTAAAAAATACATTTGATAGTAGATATTTTCTCCTAACACTAAAAATGTTGGAAACACAAAATTCTTAGAATATTGCCAAATTGAAAGCCATGCATAATTCAGACTCAAATTGAATTTTAATATGTCTATAATGCCTGGGGAAACATTTTACGCTTGTGAAAACTAAGGGAGATAATAGTACAAACCAAAGTACTGCTTTTATATTCAGTCAGAAATTACACAATAGCTAATAAAAATCAGTTTTTGAATCAGCAATATGAACAGGGAGCACCCTGAACGTTAGATTCACATCCAAGTCTACATGACTGGAATTTCAAGGAAATTTACAACAAAAACAACAACAAAAAACCCCAAACAACAAACAAACAAACCAAGCCCCCCCAAAAGATATGAGAAAAAGCTTTTCATCATAAAAAGGAAGAGCTGACCCCTTTAAACAGAGGAAGAGCTGAAAGGAGCAGCCACTCATCAGTAGATGTTATTGCATTTTTCTGTTATGCTCTTCCAGTGAATTTATCTTAGGACTAGATCCCTCTCTGCCACATGGTTATGACTGCCTCTTAGAGCCCCTCCTTTTTCACACATCACTGATAAAAATCACTAGTAAATCACTAGTAAAATACTGTTTTTCCTTCATAGTCAAGGACAAAGGGGATTCTCCATCTGGGAGCTGTAAGGGACAATACTCCCAAACCCACTCCCTTTAGGATTAGTAGAAGGACCAACAGCAACAATTGAAAAGCAATCAAATAAAAGTCAGTTTTAGCAATCAGAAAGAAAGTTCTTGGTGTAACCAAGACTGGCATTTCATTAGCACTGTGAAATCACAGCATTTCTTTACAGCTATAAAGATGCTCTTCTTAAATCTACAGTTACTTTATCTGATTCTTTAACTAAAGCTAAACCACCACAGAGCCATCTTAACAGATGTATCAAGGACTATCCAAACATGAGTAACTCCATACAATAAATTCCTGCTTAGTTTCACTCAACAACTCTATGAGAAGCTCATCCCCTGCATGAGCACATCGGCATGGCAACACAATGCTAGTACAAAAAAAGAGCTCATTACAAGACACATTTATTAGGCATAGAGGATATGTCTTTAGCAGCAGGGAAGGGTATCTGTCCTTTCTTTTTTGGTCCCTGGCCTAAGTATTCTGTGAGATCTCTGATGTCAAGGCTAACTATTTCTATGCATCGTGTCTTTGTGTGCTGGGTCACCATCTGACCCAGAGTAGCCTGCAGATGAATGCGCCAAGGTAAACTCTGCTTGTACACAGTGAACAATGAACTTCCAAACTAAGAATATGTTCTTGAATTAACAGCAGCCAAGATTTCCATATCATGTAGTGGCCACTCATCCTGATGCAAACTCCAGTCCAAGCTTTCCTGGATATTACTGCTGATTTCAGCAGATGGTTACATATTCAGAAGAATTAGTCACAGAGTTAACAGAGAAGAAAACAACACAGAGTTGGCCAAGAACATATTTATTTCTTTTATTGCTACTTTTGCTCATTCTCAGTCATACTGGAGATACTATTTTCATATCAGTGATAAAAGAAAAGCTGTTTGGCTGCAGCAGTTGATTCATTTTGCTGTATATGTAATTGGATTTTGCTTGATATTCAATTTTTCAGTTCTTCCCAGTGCTAGAAATTAGGAAGATAAGGTCCATCAGAAAAGTCAGCCCCATATTTACTGGCAGGTTATGCATTAGAAATGTATCACTTCTACAGGGGACCTAGGGAAGAAAAGCTAAGGAAGTGCTGTCTGCATTTCATAGAAGAAATGACAACCAGATTCAGGGCAGCGGGTTCAAAGAGCTCTTTAATATTTAATTTTGTCTGGACAAGTTTAAAGCCATTATACTTTGGATATCTGCAGATCTAACAGTCATTTATTTGCTGCAATAACATGGCCACAGTCACACAACAGAAAGTGCAGTGCTATTCTAGCAAAACTGGGGAGGCAGGGACGGTGGTTGGAATTACTGGCTCAGGCTCCCTTTTTAGTTGCTTTTATTTCTCAGGAGCAGTTTGGATGGTCAGTTTTTCCTGAGTCACACTATTTTATGTCACACAATTTATACAGACCAAAAGTGCATGCTGACATATTCTTTACTATGTTTTACTTATTAGTGCCCTAAAACACTGAAGCTGTTTTACTTGGCAGTGAAGCAATTACCTCACCTTGGAAGCCAACAGACACCTTATTTAAATGGGCCACAGAAGTGAGCTTTTGCAGCTGTCCACTCTTTTGAGCTATCAGATCCAGTAACAAAACACATTTCCTACCCTTACCTCTGAAAGAAAGAATTCACTGAAGTCACAATGCGTGCCTTATTCTTCTTGTCAATTATATAGTAAATGTGACATGATTAAACAAACTAATTTTCTGATCATAAGGAATTCCTGCAAGGGGGCTTTTGAAACAAACGTATTTTCCTTATTTTAATGGAGAATAAACTAGAAAGAATTATTGAGCCATACCCATATTGTCTTGAATTTTTTCCCTAGTACACTGCTACCTCATGACAGGCGAAAACCTGACTTGCTATAGTTACGAACTGATCTTGCCCATTTTCTTGATAAATTCCAGTTAATCTAATAAATGCAGAAAGGAGTTCAATATTCAAAAGAGAATGTGAAGAATTAATAGAAAGCCTGTTTCCATTTTCTCTGAACAAGTGTCAGTCTATCTTCATAAAAAGCATTCTATTATTCTCTTCTGAAAAACATCTCCAAAGCGAGCAACAGAAAGCATTCCTATGTGAGTAACTGCCAATAGCTGCAACATTGATATGAGTAATCCTCCTTAGATGTATGTGTCAGTGCAAGTCAAAGGGTCCCGCTTGTACTGGCACAAAGTTCTTACGTTACTGAAGACATCAGTTTTTCCATCAGAAATCCTGTAATTGTTACTGCATTGTGTGGCAAGAAAAATTAAGCCAGGAAAACAGACCATATATACACACACACACATACATATTTGTGGTATAATACAAAAAGCAACCTCCATTTAATTTTGAAAGCCCATTAAAATAAATGAGAAGTAAGTTTCCATCACCTATGATGAAGATTATTATAGCTAGAAACAAGCATTTCCAAGCACGAGGAATAGGAACTGGATAACATATAGCACAAGGCTCTGGATACTTTAGAAGCTTGCTCACCTCTAAAACTTTTAATTCTAATTGAAAAAGCTTATGTGCCGAGAAAGCAGGGCAAGGGAATTTAGGATCATCTTTCTGAGCTAGTGGTCTTTCTGTCATCATTTAACAGCACTCAAGTCAGAATTGCTGTATTGACTAAAAGTTGTTCTTTAAGTATAGACCACATGCTAAGGACTCTGTGAGGAAACCCAGTAATTGCAACATTGAATGTAGCTTCATTTCTCTCTTAATCTTAAATTTTAAGAGGTCAGAAAGAAAAAAGAAGAAATTTGAGAAGAAGTATTAAGAGCCACAGGCAGCAATGCTACCTTCCATCTCCAACGCATCCCACTCAAAATTGCCATTCTGTAGTAGATGTTTTCTTGTCAGCCTCCTCTGCTCGTACATTTGTGCATATGCCATTATATGGAGTGCTGCAGCCTACATTTTGCTGCTTTGCTCTGCAAACCTGTGCTGCTCAACACAGTACAGACAGAAATGGCTTGTCTCCCTCAGGAAAAGTGATTCATTGTCCTACTAAAGAGACTGATAATATCTGGAATCTCAGAGCATGAGAATTGTGGATTTATGTTCAAGTGCAGACTACAATAAAAAAAAATGTTAAGAAACCTAAAATTAAATGCTTATAAATTTCAGGCAATTGAATAATTTGCCATAAGACATAAGAGGTGAACAGCAACATTTCAGGATTATCCCACCTCTTTTAAGCTCCTACAAAAAAAAAAAAAACAAACAATAAATACTCAGATGGCTTTAAACTGATAAAAAAATCTTTATGTTTAAGGAGGTAAACATATGCAAACATACTTATGGGAAGTTGATGTTGAGCAACCTAGTCTAGCGGAAGGTGTCCCTGCTCATGCACAGGGTTAGAATCAGATTATCTTTAAGGTCCTTTCCAACCCAAACGATTCTGTGATTCTATGTTCAGTATACACCTGTACTTTGACCAGTACAGATGAGATTCTGAAACTGAGGGTGCCATGCTTTTGAAAATGATAGAAGCCATCTCGCAGAACAAAAAGGAATACACAAGACAGAAAAAAATACAAATGAATGTTCAGATATTAAAGAAGAAATGCATATGTAAGTCAGTAGAACATGAAAATTAGCAGTTACTTTAATGACAGTCATTTATTCCAATCTATCTTTAAGTGTGTGTTGATGGTCACACACTAACGAATGGTAATCAAACTGGTACTGAAGTGACTGCCCATGATCTGTGTCAGAGAAAAGAATTACATTTTGATTTCCCAAGCTCTCTGGGGTCTGTTTCCTTTAAAGAATGATTACAAATACATAACCTGGGTCAAAGAGGAAATGACAAGAGTTTAGAATCCTTAGTTATGAATGAGATAAAACGTGTCTATGAGAAAACTGGCTGTCAGGTGAGACATGAGATTGAAATACAAGCTAGCAGATCACAGCCTTCATCAGTTCAAGCTTTTGTGGACAACTAATACAAGAGAGGGAAGGCTCCTCTCACTCTTCTAAGTTGTTTCCATTGTCATCAGCAAAAGTGTAGAATACTGAAATATTAATTCATATGCCCTACTTTTGTGCTCTGTGCATCTTCCTGAAGTGTGATAAGTTACTTCTGGTTGCCTGATAAAAAATTGATTAATTCTGATCAGTGCAAACCTCTTAAAAAGCCTGGTTTTACTCAAGTGTAAACTTAAAAGCCAGCTCAACAAAGCAACTTTGGTACATTCAATAAGCAGAAAAGCACAGTGCTTTTCTGTATCAGGAATGAAAGAGTTTTCAATAAATTACACTGAATGATAGCAGTTCATTCTTTCAGTGCAAGAGAGTATTAAGTCTGCAAATTCCACATGAGACAAGCACAGACTCTGAAGAAATGTGACTAATTCCGCTCAACAAAGCCACAGTCATAGACAAGAAAAATTCTAGCTGATATTACTTTCACCTGTGTGTCAGACCACAGCAAGCAGATTACACAGAGACTCTAGAAGAAAGTTATCATTTTCTGTCATGCTTTCATGTGCAGTATAATAGCACATTTTCCATTAAACAGTGGGCAGTGTCTTGTATCTTACAGAATGAAGTACAAGACTATTTCATTTTCATTACATTAGTTGAGTGTTCAGTGTTCAGCCCCATACCAAACAGCTTTTCACTTCTCCAGTGACACTGACACCTGCCCTATGTGGCTCCTACAGAAGCACACCCCTATTGGGACTGGACCAAGACACTGAATACCGGATGTATTCAGTGAAGGATACTGAAAAGCTGACAGGTGGCAACAGCAGGGCAGAACCAAATGTGATTCAAAAAGATGCTTTTAATAAAAAAAATATGCAAAACTTATAGAGCCTTTGATTGCATATTTCATTGCATTTAGAATCAGAAGTGATTTGGGTTGGTTGGAAAGGACCTTAAGATCATCTAGTTTCAACCCCCTGCCAAGGACAACTCCCACTAGAGCCAGCTGCTGAAGGCCACGTTCGACCTGGTCTTGAACACTGCCAGGGATGGAGCATTCACAACTTCCTTGGGCAGCCTGTGCCAATGTCTCACCACCCTCACAGTAAATGAAACACAGTCAATATGATGCCCATTGCCTCCCACAGTGCTATTCCTGGTACGAGTTCCCATGCACCAGCCAGTTTCCACAAGTAAGGGCAGCACCAGGCTAGCAAACATCTACAGAATTCAACAGAGCTGCCCGTTTGGCCTACTGATACTTCTAGTGAAACACTGCAGAAGTGAAGCACTGGGAGAAAAGGCCTTAAAGAAACACAGCTCCTCTGCTCCAGTAAGGCTGCAAATTGTGATGCAGAAACTTTGCTGCCCTAAACAAAGAGTCCAAGTCCAAAAGCATCTAGAAGTTGGCATTAAATTACTGTCATTCTTTCAAGGATGACATGGATTAATAACCATGCTTATTAATTATAGTACTATATATTACTTTAGTTTCTTGATAATGTAACAAGAATAAGTTAATTTAAATGCTTGAATTAAATTTAATGAATGAAAAGTTAATGAATTAAATTTTAATTAAAATATGGTTTTCTTATGGAGGTGATTTTCTCAAATAGGCTTGTAATTGTTCTCATTTGTTAATCCAATTTTTCCTGTTGTTTTCAAGCTAATATGAAAAGGTAAGTAAATTAGAGTCCATTATGACAGTGAAAAATCTGAAAATTAAAAAATCCCTCCCATATTCAAAGGTAATATAAATCTCTTTTGCTGTAACTATATCACCATGCTAACTGCACAGCAATAAACTGGAGTCACATTCAATCAAGTAACTAAAAACTAATGACCTTGCAGAACTAGTTATTTTTCTCTCAGTCTTTCTATTATTTTCCACTCTTGACACATGACAACGCTAAAACTGAAGGAAACTGACCTTTCATGTCAATTACTCTATTATGAAAATAGTGTACTACAAGTGGCTCTGTGTATATAAAATTCATACACAGGGTATTATAGAAGTTGTAAATGCTGTGATTCATAAATGGCTGTAACATACCTACCTATATTTTGTCAATTCATACTTTCATGGGTTGCCAGTAAGAACAGAATGTCACAAGTTCAGTGTCATGGAAGGACATGAAAAAAACAATTTACAAGCCATTATACCGAATCAAGATACCATGGGATGGGGAGCAAAAGTGAGAATCGGAGAGAGACAGCCAGCACACAACTACCTAAAGGGAAGGATTAAGGCATCCCAAGATGGCTGAAGCTGAATAGATGGCATTGGTTGGAGAGGTCGCATCATTTGAACACACTAAATTAAACTCAACTGAGCTAAGTTTGGCAGCTCCAGTGTTTTGACATCCCAGCTGGAGCAGATGGTAATGAGGGGTTTGTTAGTGCCTGTGAGGCGGCAGAGTGTGTAATACTGCAAAAATGACACCAATGATGTGTTCCATTCTCTCATAAAATCCCAAAGTCTTCCGTGTTTCTGTTTGGCCATCTCCTCATGATGGAGGTGGCAACAAAACCCTCGAAAGCTTATATTGGCTCCAATGGGAGTGGAATTAGGACATGTAATAGAGCACATCACAAAAACTTCCTGGTTTGCACTCAGTAAGAAATTTTCTGCCTTAAAGATGTCTGTGACATCAGTGCAGGGTATCAGTTCCTGAACCGATCACCTAGTTATTTTACCAGTTTACAATAAATTCAGAGTGCTTTGGGTTGGAAGGGACCTGTATCATTATCTAGTTCCAAATTCTTCTGGTTTAACAAAGCTTTAGGTTATGTTACTGCTCATGCAGTAACAGTGCAGAGGAAAGGTTACCATAGTTACTTTGCGTGCAGAATTATCCCTCACTTTTAATACAAAATGACTTTGCAGTAAGAATCACGATGCACAGAAAACTTGCACGGATGTTTCCTTTTAACTTGACACTCTTCACACAAAACATTTTCGTCATGTAGAAGAGCCTTTCAGGTAAATCAACAATACTTTTAATGAAAACTGCTACTGATTCAAAACAGGAAAAACACGTATTTGTGATTAACATATGTGTTTATCCCAGCTTAATTAAGCATTTCCAAGGCATTTTTAAAACCCTGCTTGACTTTCAATTTTCATTAAAACTAATTAAATGTTCCATGCATATTAACTACATAAAATATGATACATAATACAAAAACATACAAGTCACTAAGCAGGTAAGTAGATTTATTCTAAATTCCTGTCTACTACAGGGCAAATGGGAATTTGCATATTACAATGAGCCAATTATTGTACAAAATAAATTGTAAAGAGAAATCTCCATCTAGTTTCCTTGAAGGCCAAACAAGAACCCCACAGAAGCTATCTGAGGATTATGATCAGCAGGGAACTAGTCTTAAATAGAACAGAATAAACTGATTTTGCAATAACTTGCCTAAGAGCTACAGATTTAAGCAAGGAGCATAGCAAGTACCAGGTACATTTGATTACTCAGTAGTATGGCAATAATCTGTCAATTACAAGAGAATTGCCACATCAATGTCAATTGTGAACAATGACCAATTGTTCTCCTGTAGCTTTAAATAACCTGAAAGCAATTTAATTTTAAAAGCATTTTTTAATTTTACAAATAATTCAGATATTTTTTACTCCAATCTTCGTACTTTTCCATGCAAATTATCTTAAATCCATGTAGTTAGGTAGCAGTAGGTAGCTCATGAAAACGTGTAATCTTCACTCAAATCAATTCCCCATGTCTGCATAAGCAAGGCATGTCTCTTCTCAATATAGTCCAGTTGCTTCTGAAAAAAGTGGTGAGTATTCAGAACATTCCATTTCAGGCAGCTCATCACAGAAGCTGTCAAACGCCTGCCTTTGCCTCCCGGTCCATGGAGCTGCTTCCAGCGCCCTCCACTGCCTGATTCAAGTTCTAACCCACCACCTGTCCTTTTGACATTGCCTCTCAGCCTGAGAAACAAGAGTCAACCTGACATCAGAGAACACTGCAGATAACAAAAGCACTTGATCCATTTAATACAGAAGCACCAGGCTTCACTTATACATGGAGCGGTCGTTTCCAAATGACTGAAGAAAATTTCCTACGTCTAGTGTCACTGGCAAAGAGCCCACCAGTGAAGATGGCAAGAGATACCTGGAATAAGTTTAGGGATTTCTAATTGTACCATTCTTCTGCTTTGGGATTGGTTTGTTGTTTTTTTTCCAATTAAAACTGTATTAGATTTGGTACTAAATGAATATTCCCTAGCCAGTGTACAGTTTGATATCCTTTTAGAACATTGACACAATCAATTTGGGAAGGTATCTTAAGTGTTAGTGTCCTTTTACTTGGACAATTTTAGATAGCATTTTTAACCAGTAACCCAGACTGATGGGCACTCAGATGATATTTGGGCACAAGTATGACACCTTTCAAAAGAAAGGCTTATATTATTTCACATGAGGCCAAGAACAAAGCAGCATCTCATCTTCTTCATAATAGTGTGTCATTATGCATTTCAATCTAAGCAACTATTTTCATGCATTTTCTATAACTGTACAGCAATAATTAGTGAGTTACTGCCTTGCCTTGGTCTCCATTAGTTCAATGGCATTACTATTGCACTTCATTCACCCCTCTCCCTAATTCTTCAGATTAAACAGATAATGAAAATGAGAAATAGTGACAGCTCGGTATAAGAATATCACTCACAATGATTCAACAAAATCTACCCAAATCTGTGCAATTTCTTTTCTTTTAAACGTCATGTATTTGTAAATGCTGTGACACAAAAAATAACTTAAATAACCTAAAGCTAAATAACTGAGGGGGAGGGAGATGAGAGTGGTTTGAGGATGGTGAGGAACACAAGAAGCTGGCTACACAGCTGACCCAAGCAGGCTGAAGGAATATTCAGATATTCAGTCTCTTTCACCACCTCTCCTCCAAAAATTCATTCACCACAATAATTAACCAGAAAATTAAGCCAGAAATTTAAGCCAAGAGACAAAGACCCCAAATGAACTGAGGGCAGACAACAGAGCTTCTTCTTAAAGTAGTATTCAACTATTTAAAGACTGCTCATTACTTTAGCATGTCTAACTGTACTAGTTGTATATATTGTACACTGTCAAATTTATAAATAATAAGAAAGGTATGATATTAAGTTTACTTTCTTTTTATACACTCACAAAAAAAACACTGAGAGGATGAGAAATAAAAAGGTACTTATTGGATATATGCTGTCAAGGTTCACCAGGGATATGTGGCCTTTCATGACTATTAGGTGATTACACTCAATAAAGAAGTGCAATACAAGATAATGCAATCTGGCTATGAAGCACTGCCAAGGTGTTCACTCAATACAATCTGGTCATTGTGCCATAAGAGTGAACTGTAAGAGTCACTCCGCCGGCAACTAGCTTGAATGCATTTTCTTCTGAATTCTGTATGAGCAGAAGACACAAAGAGCATTTATGGCTCACCAGTCATATGAAGTTAAACAACTGATGTGAGGAATTTTTATTTATAACTAATATTTTGTTGGCCTCCATTTTTCAATGTATTCTACATAGTCATAGTAGTTAGGAAGGAAAAGAACAGTTTGTATAAAGAGCTAAGGATCCTTTTTGGAAGTGATTTGTTTTGCAATCGAAGTCTCACTCCAGCACAAAAAGCTGGGGCTGCTGCTTTGTTCCCACCAAACTGTCTATTCTCCAGGCTTAATGAGCCTCTCCTCACAGGCAAGTGCTGCAGCCCCCTAACCAGTCTCTGCATGATGAATTTTATATAAAATCGGGACCAATTGTTTCCATAGATTCATATTTAAGCTCCATTGTGCACATTATGGCTAAATTGTGATTGCTATGTCAATTAGTTGACTTCAATTTTGTCTCAATTCCTTAAATTTCATGCACTAAATTTGCTCAGTGCAGTTACAGAATTTATTTCATTCAGGAAAGGTGGAATAAACAGAACAGTCTAACAAGAAACAAAGCCTCAGAATACAAAAAAAAAAAGCAATAGCAACAAGTAAATCTCACCTCAACAATCTAGTTATCTACTGTACTTTACCTGCAAAGGCCAAATACCTGAATAAAATGAATATATGCTTTGTGTAGAATACCTAATGAGAAAATTTGTTCTTTTTAAACCAAGTTTAAGTGTCTTTTATACAGGCAGTAAATGCAAGATACATCACCACAAAAATAGAGGCTAATCACTTAGGGGGAAAAAAGGCACCTTACACCTCCTTTCTGCCAGGCTCCTTATCATGCTCAGCACACCAAGAGTAAAGGTGACTGTGCAACAGCTAAAACAAGGATCCTGACAGCTGAACACAGCAGATGTACTTAACTATGTCTAGTATTTCCACATGCTGTAGCTAGATCAAAGCCATCCAGCCTCTCTGGATTAGCAGATAATGTGAAAATGTAGGCAATTAATTTCTTTAAGTCCCTTAAAGCCTGCTATAAGAAAATTCCAGCAGCAGGAAATCCCGCAATGCCTACATGTTATGTTAGTCCTATTGTTCTCACTATGTTGCCTTAGAAAACCCAGACAATTCTTAAAATATTTCTCTCAAGTTCTCCTTGCTGCCTCGCTGTATCTTAGTGGCATCAGTACCATTCACAACATCACAGTCACATTTCTTTATGCATGTAAGGTGATTCAAAAAATACTTGGTTCTTTACATCATGTGTTGTGTTTTCATCATAAATAATTGGATATTTTATCTCCTGGTAAAATACTAAACCTAAATGGCCAAGAAAAAAAATACATATTTAATGACAAGCATATCTAGCTTACTCTACATTTTTCAGTAAAAGACAGGATAAATTTTTCTTCTTCACAAAACAAAGCCCTAAGATTCTTTTTTTTTATTATTTTGAGAAATAACACATTTAAACATGTCTACACAATGCATCCTGCATCAACAGTCTCCAATCTTTCTGTAAAAATGCATTTCCCCCCACTTCTTTTTCACCACTCCACTATTTGCCAGTACTTTCTCTTCATGTCTCATCTCTAACTCTGCAACACCTCAGCAATGCATCTGTCTTACTGTTTGGGAGCTGGTGACATCCACGGATACAAAGCCATGTAATGGTATTGACGTGCATCTCTTGAAGGACTGTTAGCTCAGGTTCAGCATCTGCAGTAATCCAATTGCTGCATCTACTATAAACATATTACATACCTATATCATAAAAGATAACAGAACGGAAAACAGTGACAACTCAGAGCAGCAAATCCTCCTTGTGCTTGGTGTTCCATAAGGAGAATGTGTTTGGTGATGCATAGTCATTGAGATAAAGCACTGAGAAGCTTTTTCTATAGTCTAGACACGCAGAAAAAAGGACAGTGGAGGAAACCATAGGCCAAGAGAATAAATTGGTTTGATCCATTTTACACAGCCAGAAGCGGGAGAACTGGCTGTGAGAAACCACCTGCCCAGAGTTTGAATTCTTTATATTCTCCTTTTCCCTCTTTCTTCATAAAAGTAGTATCACATGCATTTTTCAGGCTGCCCTTGCAAGCAAAGGGAGCATCAGCACCTAACCAGATATTGAGAGAGTTTATTCTACTCCAGAAAAATACCTTTTTTTCAGCTGTGAGTAGAAAGCTGCAGGTTCAAAGGAAAGTGAAATCTCTCAGCTATTCCTCCCTTAACAGAATTGCTGACAAATAAGCAAAAGGAACTCTAAAGATTAAATCATTACCTATTTAGGCTGTTCTTTTTAAATATTTCTGATATTTAGAAACCATTTCAAGCAAACAACATGTTGCTGCACTTACTCAAGTAGTTCCATTCCAAGGAATACATTTTAACACGACATTTTCCCCCAAAAATTTAGCTTATTCACTGTATTTTTAAAGCCAGCTGGAATCCTGTAGTGCCAATTTTGTTGCAGTACATTTCTATGTGGTGAAAATTCTGCTTGTTACTGCTTCACAGTGTTATTTTTTAAGTCTGCATAATAACACTTTATGTCTTTACAAATGTTTTTTTACAAATTCATCATCCTTCACCTAGGAATAAGACAACACAGGAATACACACGAAGAAGGAAATATTTGTGTGAAAGAGACATATGTAACAGAATTAATAGACCACAGAAGGGCTGAAAGCGTGAAGAGACGTATCACAGAGCAACTGTACCACTTGACTCAGAATAGATGTTTATTCCTCCACTTGGGTCCGCACAATACTTCTTTCAGCCCTCTCTCTGAGAATCCTTTGTGTTACTCTAGCATTAGAAGTAAAGATGGCCACAGATTTTCAATTTGCAGGTTGACATACCCTTCAAAGCAAAAACGGACCCATCGAATTGACTTCTTGAATACCGTAACAGAAACAAACTATGCAACACAAAAAGAAACATAACAGGGGTATCATTCTTGTTTGTTTCCACCTCTTCACTATCCAGACCCATGCCTCAGCCATGCCTGCTGTCATTGTTACTCAACTCAATTTATACCAATAAATGTTTGAAAATGCTTATTTGTAGCTGAAACTGTAAGAATTCAAGCAATTATGATGTTCACTGCAAACGTAACGACAAAGAGGTTTAACTATAGCAGGGACCTGCTGCATTTTTCTCCTGCCTACACATATTTGGTAATACTTTTAAGAAGCTATGAGCGTGTTCAAACCTAAGGCAGCACCATCCTAAGGGAAATATTCCTCATTCTTTTTATGTCTAAACAGAGGATTCAGAGGCAACTATTTATTTACCTGAAGTACATATGTGCTGCATATCAGCACATATAGTAATTCCAGTACTTCCCATTTAAGGTCATCTCAAGTGTTCTGAACAGCCCAGAAGTTGAACAATAACACTTTTTTTCCTGGCAACTTGACTTATAACCAGTTTAAACTAAACAGCTTTTTAATTAAGTAGTCATTTAGCATGACCCTTCAACACAATAAAATGCCTGAATCTGTCCCTGTCCTGATGTATATGTTTCCA
Source organism: Pezoporus wallicus (assembly GCF_028554395.1). NCBI lineage: Eukaryota > Metazoa > Chordata > Aves > Psittaciformes > Psittacidae > Pezoporus > Pezoporus wallicus. The sequence continues at coordinate 8,021,539 of NW_026642342.1, forward strand.
CAACCACAGTAGTATCCTGCCCTAACTTTCTAAAGATCTTCTTCATAAAGAAAACTACTCAAAACAGTTCCAATTGATTTCACATCAGTATTTTCCATAAGTAGTCTAAAAGCCCAAGCAAATACTGTCAAACCATTAATTATCTGATCACTTTACTTGCTTCTTTCTGGCTTTGAGTAATTTAGCATATTCAGGTGTAATAAAGTTTATCTCAATATTCTCATTCATTACTGGTTTTATGTACCAGAAGAAACTTACACTCACTGCCCATGCTTTAAAGAATAATTTTCATCCTAACCACTTACCCCTGCAATGATCGACCACTCAGCAGCCACTAAAAGCTTTAGCAGAACAGTCTGCATTCTTTAACCTTTAGTCTTCTTTCAAGACATTCATGTTGCCTACTTTTATTTCTCTACTGTCAAGATGTCCAAGAAAGGCAATTAAAACTTAATGGGCAAAAATTTCAACAACAGCAATAAAAAATAAAAATAAAAAAATCAAAAAAATCAAACCCCTCATCTCTCAACTTCAGGGACTAACCAACACTGGTCTCTGTCAGAGTGATGTTTTGGAGCATTCTTAACCTGAAGCCTGAACATTTATCTAACTTTACTGGAGGATGAGCAGCATCCCTTAGGTCAAAACCAGCATCTCTGGAATCAACTGTGCTATTGCCAATATTTCATTCTACCTTACATGATCACCATGAAGAGATTTCCTTTTTGCCTTTACAGGCTACAGTCTTAACTAATTAAGCTACATTAATAAATGTAAACTTCAAAAACAAAAGTTAAAAAAAAAATCCAGCAAGTCACTTGTTAGAAACAACTGTAAGACCCCATGGATTCACTTACAGTTCAGGAATTTTAAATCACGCACCATTTTCACAGGGAAATATTTAACACTGATGAATTCTGGGCATCACAAACTGACAGTGTGTTTCAAGTCTGGCTGACAGTGAGTTAAAACCCATAATATCCAGCGTTGCGGCTTCAAAAATAATTTCTATATTTTCTATGCTGTATCAAAAATATTGTTTCTGTCATTAATGCAACTGCTTATCAGTAAGATCAAGCAAGCAAGAAGGCTTTAGAACAGTTTGAAGCAGAGAAATGGGATTTTGTGTTCAGACCCTGGGTGTAACTGGACTGAAAAAAACTACTAGATTTATTGCGGTGCAGCTGAGAACAAACGCTCCTCTGCACTGCTAAAATAACCAACATGGTTTGGGAGAGTTTTGCATGCAGCCCCTGTAGTTTAAAGAATATTCAGACACCCTTCTTGGCTAGTTTGCTCTTCTCCTTATCCTTTACAGTGGTTTTAGCGTAGCCAAAATGTAGTGAGAGACTGGGACTCCATTTGCAAGGGAAGTCTGCTTTGCAACTGCTTCTGAGATACAGACATATCTGTCTTTTTTAAAAAAGGGTATCTGTAAATCTATGCAGAGCGTAAAAGTAGCTTAAGACCTATTGATCCCAGCTCACAGTGCTGGAACTATTTAGCTTAACCCTGGACACATGGCACTCAAATGCCAGTCTATCAGGCTAGTAACAGTGACACAGTGAAAAGTTGGGTTCTTCGCTTTCAAGGTGAAAAGGGCATACATCATCTCATTGTTCTGAAAGTGACCTCCTACTTCTCTGCTTCATACCTGTATCAGTAACACAAGGGCTAGCCAAAGGCACCCCCAACCCCTGTGCTATTTAGGATGCTCACAGTGCTTTTAGGGAATAACATAGAAGGCCATTGCTGCAAAAAATGAACTGGAATAATCTGCTGCACCTAGCCATGGTGGATAGGGAAAAACTGATGGGCTAAAACTGCAGTACAGAAAGTTCTGGTTAAGCATGACAAAAAAACACTGAATATGGTGAAGCACGGAACAGATTGCCCAGGGAAGCTGTTGCATCTCTGTCACTACAGATCTTTAAGATTAGGACAGACAACTATCAGGAATGGCACAGGTACAATAGGTACTGCCTTGGGCAGGAGGAGGGAATGGAGACATCCTGAAGTTCCTTTCACATATACTTTTGCACAAACACTGCTGATGAAATGGAGTTGCTGTTACTGAAATGCAGACAGATGTCCTTTCAAAAAAGCCTTCCCAACTCCTACATCATTTTCTGAGGGCTTCTTGCTATCACAGAAAGAGAATACTGTCAGATTAATTCAGATGATCTCATCTTGTTTCTAGCTGTCCTGGGTTCAGCAGTAGCAGTCATGTTTCTCCTTTGTGGTAGCTGGTGCAGTGCTGTGTTTTGACTTCCAGCCTGGGAGCAATGTTGGTGAAACCGATGTTTTCGGTTGTTGCTAAGTGATGTTTACCCTGACCAAGGACTTTGTGAGGCTCATGCTCTGCCAGGGAGGAGGGGAAGCTGTGAGGAAGCAGAGACAGGGCGCCTGACCCAGGCTAGCCAAGGAGGTATTCCATACCACAGCACGTCATGGCCGGGGCAGGGGTGGGGGGTAACTGGGAGTTACCTGGAAGGACACGGGCTTCCGGGTGGGACTCGTTTCTTGGCTGGTGGTATCATATTCTCTTCCCTTGTTATTTTCCCTTATCATTGTTGTAGTTGATAGTAGCGGTGGTGCTTTGTGTTGTACATTGGTTGCTGGACTGTTCTTGTCTCAACCTGTAGGAGCTGCACTCGATCCTCCTCCCCGTTCCTCCGGGAGCGGGGAAGGGGAGAGCCGCAGTGGGGGGGGGGGCTCGATTGTTGTCAGCCCGGCACCACTCACTGGGAGTGAGTGAACAAGTTGCCTGACTGAGTTTAAACCACGACGCTAGCCAAACCACTCCTAAACCTGAAAGTCAAATCCCTGAAGTGATTTCCAGCCTCATAACCAGCATATGATAGCTGCCTGTTGTATGGCTGATCCTGCACGTTAGTGCAAGTCTATCTGAAGTTACAGTCATTTTGAGTAGATTTTATAACATTATTTTAAATAGATTCCTCCAATGGATTTCCCTAAATTAATAATAAGATAATAAGTAAGCCCATACTGCACCAACACAATACTGTTTGAAAAAAAGTAGGGAAGGCATAACCTGTTTCTACAAGACTTGCAGTTTGTTCATGTTTTGGGGGCTTGGGTTTGTCAAGGCTTTCACTGTGACACCTTCAAGGCAGCTGTGGTGAGTCCAGTTATCTTAAAGATCAGTTATATCTCAACACCAGTGTGTGAAAACCCCTTTCAGGTCAAGACTTGAAAAACTTAAGCTAGAAAACTATCCACATTCCTTCTTACACCTAACCATTTGCAAGTATTTGAAAGCTTTCCTTCAAAACTAGGGGTCAAAAAGATCTACTCATAGTCTGAAGAATGAAAAAGATAAAGTAAATATGCCCATACCATGGTAATTTTTTAAACTACGATTTTACATATACTCCAATTATTGCACAATTCACAGTAACTTCGTAAGATGAAGAAATACCAAAGACTGCAATCTCATGAAAGTCTTCATGCTCCAGTTATGAAATGGGCTGATCACATTTGACAGCCAGCATTTTCAAAGGTACACTTAGTCCTGTTATAGTCTCTTATTAGTCCCCTGTGGAAACACAGACCTGTTGAGAGGGTAACTGCACAGAAGGTTCCTTTCTCCTCCTGTCATCACCCTTGATTTTAAACAACAAGACAGAGAAAAAAAGTGCAGATTATAGCAATTTTGTGACCAGTCCATGATTAGGGCTTTGACATGTACCATAATGTGTGTACTACCAGAACAGTTTGACAAGACATTAGTAGCCATGGAGAGGAAAAAAGCAACAGGTATTAGGGCAGTGTTAAAGTTTCCAGAAGAGAAAATAGAAATAGTTTAGAGTAGGTCTATGCCACAAACAACTGAACTTTCACAGGGCTTTTAAAGAGCCTTCACAGTGAGTGGCAGCCCCTCCTGGCTCCTTCAAGCCAGGGCTATACAAGAGACCTGTGCTTTTCTGCACTGGAAGAACACGGCCATCTCATTACCTGTTGGTATCTCCTATTGATAGTGCACATCTTGCTACCATTATAATCCTAGAGATCACAGTCCTAGCCTACCTACAGACATCCCAGACTTCAGCACTAACTCGGATTTATAAAGCATAATGGAGACAACTTGGAGGAAAAATAAAAAATCTCACTGAGGTTTATAGTCTCCAATGTACAGCTCCAGCACACTCTGTGACTTGGCATACCTTCTGGACCTCACACTACTGCACCTCCTCTCTGAAGCTCTCCTTGCCATGACCATAAACAAGAAATAACTACCTTTACTTCCACAAGCTAAGCATGGTGCCAAAAGAACTATACCCTCAAGAGCAAGATACAGGAATAAATATGGAACAAATAGACATACGGGTTTTTAACAGTAGTTGGACAAAATACTGAAAATATTAATAAGGTGATGGAAAGGAACTGTTGGGGCTCTGATTCTCTGGTACAAATGAAGACTGATCTATCATACTGTAGAATACATTTTCCACGCTTAAATTATGGTAACAGAAAAAAAATCAGCATTACTACTCTTAAATGTACTGCTATTAAATATTGTTAATGTTTTAGCTCTATCTCTTGTCAGTTTTCTCCTGCTAAATACATTACACAAATGGAATTTTCCATAATGGCCTATAATAAAATTAACAATATTATAAAGCTGAATAAAATTACATTATATTAAAGCAGAAACTTAAAACAGGAATAAGAAGTTACTCTAACAATTTAAAAGGCAAGAGTCTTAAAAGAAAAAGCATATAGAGTTTTTTCCAAACAGGTAGAGAAGGTGGCCTCTTCATGTGAATTTAATGTTCAATCAGTGCTATAACATTATGTCTGGATTGCAGACCTTGAGGCCAAATGTACAATATTATGTGGAAATGAACTATTAATATCAGGGAATACACAGCAAGTATTTTCTCTCCAAGTACAAATAATACTTCTTAAAATATAAATAATTCAAATCAATCAATGAAGACAATAAATGAAAACTCCTCTCTGATATAACCTTTATCACAAAAGCCAATCTGTCTGTGTAAGTTCAGTATTTCAAAGGCTGGTTTTCTACAAGAAGAGTAAATTGCTCATGTGTCAATTGTCCCAGTGTAAAAACTGAATACAGTAATCAGGCTAGTAAATCCTCAGTCAGCAAAGAGATTGTAAATGTATCAATGGAAACAGCACATGTGATTTCACATTCCTGGAAGGGTCCCAAGGGAATGCAAGCAGAGGAAGCAAATAGGAGATGGAACATTCATAGCAATAGAAAAATTGCCCCTCCCCAAATGAAAAGGGCATCTTTTCACTAGGAGTCAATCTTCACTGCTAAACAACCATAGCTGAAGATTTCACGGACAGATTAAATCCTTGCATTCAAAGTCTCATTCCATTCTTTTTTTAATTCATTCATGAAGAGGCAGCTATATATTAGAATAAACAAGAAAATTGGAATCAAGTACTTTTTCCTTTGCTTCAAAAACTAGTAACTGATTTAAGTATTGTCTCCAACTGGACATTGATTAGGACGTAACTTGGTGCCATGGGACCTGTTTCATGCTGAGGTTGCTGTATCTAAGCATCTATACTATTTGAGGCTTTTAGCTTTGACCAAATTAAGCCAAGTCCCCTGCACTGAACATCCCCAGTGCATACATGGTTGAGGGAAAAAATAGTCTTCTGTGCAACCAAAAACCATGGGATACCACCAGTGACAAACCAATCTTGATACAAGATAAAAAAATTGGGTTCAATATATAAAAAGCATTTGTGAATCCCTGTTTCACAGAGGATGAGTTGATGCCAATACACGCCTTTAGGTAAAATGTTTAATCTTACCTGATGTTTTAAAATACCAATTTGGCCAAGTACTTAGTAGTTATTGAACATGACTGTATTCTACAAGATAAAGGATACTTATCTTCGCTAGTTCCTTTCCTTATTAAAGACAAAAATTCTTAATGCAACTTTTTTAACAGCTACAACTTGTTTAGGAGCTTCACAACAGCTATCCAGTCTTAATATCCTCCCTTTAATTCAAAAAATATTTGTAATGAAACAGGGAACTTAAGGGAAAATTTGCTTGACATGAACTCCTAAGTGTCAGGAAAAATAGACTTAAGACAAGTGAAAACTTCTATATGACTTAGATCTATCATATAACAATCTGAACAAAAATCTTCAAAACTTCCATTACATTTTCTGTCTAAGCCTTGACAGTTATAAAAGACTAACAAGGTAATATAAGATTTGAGTAACATTCATTATTTGTCACAGAGTTTTGTCCATAGCCAGGGAGCTGAACCAGAAGAGAGGAAGCAAAGGCTGATATTACTAAACAAAATTAACTACACATTATTATTTTAGGCAATTGCAATGATTCTTTTCTACAAAAGAAAATTCAAATTTAATGACATAATTCTTGAGTTTTCATTATTAAAAATGCTGATATTCCTACCTGCAAAGGGAACAGGTGCATCTTTATCCAAAGCAACAAGGGGAGGATCCAGGATTACAGTGTCATTGTTTTCAGTTACGATTCCATGGTACGACGTCTCAATCCAGGGCTTGTGCTTGTTCACTAGAAAAGAAACAGTGTGCCTATTTAATCTGATTGTGTTCTACATCCATTTAGCTCATTTTAAGAGAAATTATTTAACACAAGTCCAGTATTAATGTTATTACTCAAAAGCCACTAACAAGATTCCAAAAATCTCTGATGCAAGAAAACAGAAGTCCAGAGAAACACAACTCCTGTCAAGACACAGAGACAAGGAGCAGAGCAGATGAAAACACTGGACACTTGGTCAATGTCTCATTTTCTTTTTTTGGAAAATATCTAAACCAGCTTTTGTGTTTCAAACATTGTAGCCAAAAAAAAAACAAACAACCCACAACAAAAAAAAAAAATGAAAAACAACCCACTAACTTCTACTACTGAATCACTTTGATAAAAGCTGACACGTCTTCTCCACTTAACCAGCTTTGGTTATGCTTTTATAGGATCTATAGTTTTTCTGAAAAATCCATCCTTCAATCCATGTGTCGAATATCCAGATACCTGGTCCTGAAGTACACAGGAAGACCACTGAAATAGAAACTTCTAAAGCAGGGGATACACCACGTATCATCTGATTATCTTATTCCTGAACCATTTCAACATACATCCTTCTCACCAAACATCTCCCATTCGCTAGAAAATTGAAGATGCATTTCCCACTCCTTTTTATTCTTTAAGAGGCTTAGCTTTGCTGTACTTATAAACAACATTTTGCTCCCACAGTCACAAGCTGAATGCTACGTTTTTAGAATTCCTAAGTAAGTAATACAGTGGTGCTAGCATAAATAAACTGCAGTTTGAAGAATGTACTATCCCAGGCATGAAGGAACACTGCACTAAGGAGTATCTTCCATATTTTCACTAGATCCAGATGCAAGTTAATTTTTGTACACATTATTTAGCTCAGTGTACCAGATGCTGAGGAAAATATCTGGTGATGTTAACAGAAATCACATCAAGGATGAAGGGTTGACACTTAAAAGCAAAAGGAATCAGATAGGATTCTTCAAAATAACCCCACTACGAATCAAACAAAACCCACACACAAACCCAATCCTAAGCTTTTTCCTGCCTTGTCTTCTGTAAAACCCTCAGACAAGAATGAGTTTCAAGCTTTTCCTCCAGTTTCTTCTTTGTGAAGAAAGTAACAATGAATACAAAGACAATAGTGGGCTCTGGCCGCAGTGGAAGAGCTGGGCAATGAGCAAGTTATTTTGTTTACTGACTATTTGGAAAAAGCAAACATACATATTTATGGCAAACAGAAGTTCCTTCTTTTTCCTTCTTGTTTATTTGTTAAATCATTAGAAAATTGAAGACTTAGGATAATCTGAAGTCCTTTTAAAGCTGAGTTATTTTATATTCTAATCACTAACAGAAGAACTTTGAGTTCATTTATATGTCATAACGTATATTCTTTCAGAAGACAGCATACTAGAGTCATAGATTCACTGTGGTTTAGCCTATTTTTGCACTAACTAAGCAACAGGAAAATTAAATTGGGGATGTGTCAGAGAAAGGTGAAACGGAAAATAGGTAACTCATATCTCGTCATCTTGTAACGACTGTACAGCCAGAGGAGAGATCAATGAGTTAATGTAATAGGAGGAAGGCCAAAAGTCTGGTTGATGTTGAAATACGAGAAGAGATAGATGCAATCTCAGAGCTTTGCTTGGCATTTAGGATTCCAGTTTCTAGGGCACTTGAAATATTTTGTATCTGTTATTTCAGTATGTGAGTTGCCTGTACATCCAGACACGTAAATATGTTCACTGGCACTCTGATATGACTCAAAGGCTTTGACTGACACATGCTGAAGAGAGCAAAAGGCAATCTCTTGACTGAGGGCAGATACGATTTAATAGTAATGAACTAGTAAGTAGGAATTTGTCTGAAAAAAGACCTCCTTATGCAACTAAAAGTTAAAGCACCAAACCCATCTTTTCCTTCCTCCTGGTCCAATTAAGTGGCTGAGCATTCAGAAAAAGCAAGATAAAAAAACCAAAACCGAACTAAACCCAACAATTAACAAAATACAAACAAATGAAAACATCAAAACCCAAACCCCCCAAAAGACCTTTCTTCCCACTACAGCTTGTACAGAACAGTTTTGATAAGACATTTGCTTAGGAAATGGACTGGGTATACAGTGACTGCAATTCTACTAGCCTCACCTTTTTTCCCCGCTAGTGCCCCATGAACAACAGCAAGTCATATGACTGACAGCAACATAATTGGGGTGGGAAGAGAAGGAATTACATTAGGAACAAGTTCTACAATTTAACCCTAGACCTTAAAGGCTGGTACTATGAAGAAGAAAGGAAAAAAATCAAAAGCAAAATACAAGGGCAAATTATTTGCAAGCTCTGATGAGGTACATCTTCAATAGAAAAAGCTTTAGGTAACATGTGGAGTGAACATTTTAAAAAGAATGGAAATCATCCTCACTTACTGGGAGTGCAAACCACTTCTTTTGCATCAGTTTCATTAAAATTATTCATCCTTTTACACTGTTTGGGATACTTATTTAAAATGAAGAAATCTATAATAATGACAGCAGCTGTTCTGTTGGGGGGATTGTTTGTATTTTCTCTGCTAAAGATAGCTAAAATATTAACTCTTCCTAAATGCATATACCTCCATACTGGCTTTCATAAGACACTAAATTCTAAGCAAAGCACCTTCAAATATAACATGACTGATGAACACTTGACATTTCTTCCTGCAAGTCGAAAGTGCAGCTACAGAATGTTAGACTGGTTCAAACCAGTATTTACCATATTCTTCTATTTACATATTCTTAAATTACTCACTCTTAAGTCATCTACTCACTCCACCTTCATGTCAAGCAAAAACATGATCTGCAATTGGTTTTGCCTGCAACTGGTTAGAACTGAAGATATATATAGCTGAACATACATTTTCAATCCACATTTAGTTTAAAATGCCCCCAAACTACATTGAAGTTGCACTGTTTTCTCAGTTAGAGCAAAACCAGTCACATTTTAGGTCAGGTTTCCAAAGACACATAAATGCCACATTGCATTTACTGAAGCACAAGAACAAGTTTTATTATGCTGTCTTCATATAAAGTGTTACTTTGAATCTCTTGAAGATTGGAACTTTCAATCTCTTGAAGATTAACATGTACAAGATTGTTAATTTGGGGATCATTTTATTTTTTCTTTGCATTTGTCTAGCTGGGTAAAAGCTGGAATCAGTACGATGCTTTCATGCATCAAATGCACATTAATGAAGATGTACAGATGAAATCCACCTATGCTGTGGGTAGGGTTTTTTAATACTTTCCTTCCTTCATATAATTTATTAGTTATTCACATAAAATCATAATGTAAGTAATTTGTAGCATCTAGGACAAGGCAATTAATCTTTATTACAGTTAGAAGTCGATTCATTATAATTTGTATGCACAACTTAAACAATACTTCCATTGACTGTCCCATCAAAGCTTGTGGACTAGATGTCCTCTGAAAGTCCCTTCAACCCAAACTATTCTATAATTCTACAAGCCTTTCAATGTAATAAAGTCAGTCTGCTAGAAACTGCCACTCTCTGTTCCATCTGCAAATACACACACCACATTAGACAATGAAGCAGAAAAAGGCAAAATTAAAACTAACTCATTCTGTAGAGCCTGCAGGAAATTGCATGCCCCAGAAATGCTGTCTTGCAAGTTGGATCAAGGACAAACCCTAAAAATTAGCAGAAGGCCAAAACCCCCAAAATATGCCAAGTTCCTACATTCTACTTCAGTGCCTTATCCCCATCCTTGCATTGTGCCCTGGGTTGTACCCCTTCCAGATGGCACACTCAAAACCCCACCCTGCTTCTTGCCATCTGACAGAGGTTAACAACAATCACCACCCTTCACACCAAACTCCCTTACAAACTCTGAGTGCTTCTGAGCACTTTGTACCTGTGCCCAAGTTCCCATGGAAAGTTCAGCAGAAACAAGAACAGAATCAGAGACAAGACAGTGATACATCAGCAGTAGGAAGAGAAGACAGCAACTCTGACCCACCCAATGCTCTTTGGCAATCTACCAAAAAACCTTTAACTACTACTATGGCTCTAGGTACACAAAACTGTCTGTAACATCAGTGCAGAAGTATTATTATATCTGGACCACAATATATGCAAAATACATGAGGATATCATCTTACAAGGAGAGACAGTATCTTTTCTATATAAGCCAAGACTGACTCTTGTTTGGGGCGGTGGGAGTGGGTGGAAAGCAGCATGTGTACAAGGAATAGAGTACGATGGTTATTTCCAAAATTCAGACTGTTTTTGACACAATATGCACGGAAAATGTCATTGATCCAAAACCAGCACATTATAAAAGAGCTATGAGAGAAAATAAGAATTCCTTTAAGAACACAGTTTTTTTTCTTTGTTGTTTCCAAAATAGCATAATGCATTTTTTCCATTTAAATGCATTCATCATGTTCTCTCATCTCCATCTCTAGCTTAAAGAGGCTGTTAATTCCAGTAAAATCAGCTTTCTTACCGCTTAGTCCAACTCTAAGTCCTTTCATCCACTAACTTCAATGACCTTCAGCTCAGCCTGTTGGAATCCTAAGTGCCAAAGGCCTTCCCCTAAAATACAGCCAAACTGAGGATGCTTTGGAAGCCTTTTAAATACACATGAAATCCCATTAACTTCTGTAGACTATAAGAGGTTGAACCTCATGTCTTATGAAGTCTTCAGTAGAAGCAACACATCCTTACCTTATACAGCAGAGAATGTTTCTAATGTCCTTTTAGGAGGATACTGCATAATGAAAATCCTAATGATGCAGATGAAATACTGACAACTGCAATGCATGAACATTATGGATGAAAAAATCCTCCCCAGATCTGGATGCCACTTGTTTGCCAGTCCACTCCTCCTCTGGGATGATACTTTGCTGGGTAAATGCCACAGTAAGACTTGTGGGGTCAGCAACAGTCAGAGTTCTTACTCTTGTTTCAGGTATTTCAAAGAAAAAGGCTACTGAAAAGTAGAGTTTGTCCACTGTTAAAACCCAGTGCCTTTTTCCTCTGCATAGTTTAACCACCCTGGGCTTCGGATCAAGAAGTAGAAACTTTAAAGAGGAAGAAGGTGAGATCAGTAGAGGATTTTGATTCCCAAATGTGGCTTGTGCCACGTTCACTTATACAATCAAGCTAGAAATTTTGAAAACTCACATCCTTAGCTGAGACTTGCTAGAGTCTCCATAACTCTGATACGTTACTGATAACTGGAATATATCAAAGATTGCGTTTTCAATAAACAACAACTGCTCACGTAAGTTATAAACATGACTGTATGGTGCACATGTGACTCTGTAACATAGCAGACCTTAATTCCTCCAAAACACAACCAGAGATGCAAACCTGGATTTCCTGCATTGCCCGCTCCAGAACAGGGCAGGGCTATAAATCAGAGATAGGGATGAAAACTAAAATCTCAAGGACTAGTGACTGAGAACAAAGAATTCAGAAAGGCACATTAGGGGGCTAAGGTCACTAAAGACATGAGGATTGGGAGTTTGGTAAAGAATATATGTCTTCCTCTGGAAGGCAGAGAAAACAAGGGCATGAATAAATATATTTTGAAGGAAAAGAAACTAAGCCAGAAGTAGAAACTGAAAATGGCTGGGAAGTAGGAGAAATAAATAAATGTTTGAGTTTTACAGGATTAAATCTTTCTCAGCATCAGGAAAAAACAACACCGAGTGGGTACAGATGCAGAAAACAGAATGCTGTGCTTCCCTACATACAAAAGAAACTGAAAGCTTTCACATATAAACCACATTCTTTTCATTTTGTCAAAGACAATTTATAAAAAAATTTATTTTCGTCTCACACACTTCGTTCTCCATGTGATGTCACTGCATAAATTACTCAAACACCATTAGTTGCATTCTGGGTTTACATTTAGATCGGTATCTTTAAATCATAATTCTTTATGTGCTTTTACATAAAATAATAATGTGAAACTCATGCCCCAACCAAGGCAATGTGAGTTTTGACATGAAGCTCAGTTAAAGCAAAATTTATATAATTTATGATATGTGATTATGAGATACGAACTCTTTGGAGAACATTTTAACTAAGGAATACATTATAAGCAGCACATCTCCGCAACGTTAAATTACACAGTGGAGGTCCTACAAATAATTTGGCATTGGTTTGATCATGCTGCACAATAAAAACCTGTGTTGCACAAGAAAGTCTTCTGCTTTAAGCACATTTTCTGGCCCCCCCAAGAAGAGGCCTATCAAAAATGATGATTCCCACTAGTAAAATTTCTTCTTACATTGAAAGGGGAAAAACTGAGGTTGAGGACCCACGTGTCAGCAGCTCATTCTTGTCTGACCCAAAGCGTCAAGTCCCTTGTCTAAGGGAGGTGGTAATACTAGCCAGTAATCTACCGGCTATTTCTAAAATAAAATACCATACTCTTTGTTTATTCTGGACATGCTTAGAAGTTTATGTAGCTATAAATATGCTGGATTCTCTTGTAAAAAAATGGGCTTTATTTGAGCAGAGGAGAGAATATTTTTAACACTGAATAAATCAATATTGAGCATTTAACAGGAACTTTATATGGAAAAACAATCTAGCTACAAATTTCGTAAAACTCTAAAAATTTCAAAAACAAGAATATTAATCTGCAAAACTTTCAGCAGCATTTTTACTTTTGACCCTTATTTCCATCCTTTCTGGTTGGAAATGGGAAGAGCCCGTTCTGAATTTACATACACACAAAAATAAATCTTCACACTGTGCCTTATTGTCATCTTTTGGGTAATGGACCACAAAGTTGTGCTTTCTGTGCCTTAAACTGGCTCTAAGATTACAATTTATTTGTATTAATAGAAAAGAGATTTCACCTCCTTGATGAACATGTCCAGTCCAGTCCTTATAAATTTATCTACTGATACTTTTCATAACGTGGACTGCAGAGAACTGAATTCTGCCCTACCAGTCTATATGCCTCCGTGTTCAGACCAGGAAATTGTCAGTCTGCTATATGGAATTACATGATCAATCTGTCCACACAGCTAGTCATGGGAACTTGAAGAGCATACATTTGATTAATTCTTCATTCATTAAAGTCTATACAGTTAAAAATCTTTGGGAAAGTACTTGAGAGAGTAAAAATGTTTTCATTCTTCTCACAAGGTCATAAACAAACAAAGCTGATTCTTTATGTATTTAGTTGTACACAAAAAACTTCTCATTTATCTTGCTTACCAATGCTGACCTTTAATCCAACACAAATTTCTTATGAGCAGCCTCGTTTTCTTAAAAAAAAAAACATAAAATATCAAGATTCACAATATTCAACCCCTTTGCAATTTCATTTAACTTTCTTCAATACTTCATAATTCCATGTTCACTATATGAAGCTGCCCTAAATGCTTTGACATTTGTTTGGACTGCAGGCTGTTCAGAACACGGATCTGGGTTTTGCAGTATGAGAGTCTATAGCACAGATTTTAAATAAACCTGACTCTAGGCTTCACTCCTTATAGAATAAAATAGTGTCCTCCGAAGAGTTTTGTCAGATGATACTATCTGAACAGAGATTCCAGAATAGTTTCATGGACTGGATATCAGTACCTTGTAAATAAACCAGATATGTAAAAAAAATGCTGAGGAGCACAAAGATCACCAGCAAACATTTTTATCTAGACAGTGTTACTATATGAAACAAAAAAAAAAAATTCAACAATCATGGAGAAAAGTAAGAGTAATCCCCTATTAACGCCAAAATAGACCTCCTTAAGGAGTTAACAGATTTGCAGCAAGGTGCCCTGTTGAACTAAAGAACAAATTTGCACACTGAATGTCCCTTTGATTGCCTGAAATATTGAAACCAGAGAATTACAACAAGGAAAAAACGGGAAGACTGCAAGGAACTGAGAGATACAGATGAATTCTAGACGTGTTTATGTGAGCAAAGGCTTGTGAAGCTGAAAGGTTAAGGCAAAGATGGGACCATGCACAGAAACACAGAAGATGGAAGCAGAAGAAAACTTTACAGTATGTATGCTGTGGATGCCTTGTACTATTTCAGCATTATTGTTTAACCAGAAATGCACTACACACGCCTAATCATTGTTACACTGCAAGATGTACAAATCTAAGATGGTACACATCTGATATATAAAAATCAGCGTTCATGTTGGGACAACTTGTATAATATTCCTGAACTAAAATACACAGATTAAACAATCAACAGCATGAGCAGAAGTGCAGTACACAGAAACACAGAATAAAGTTCATTTACAGGTATACAAGTATTTCCATATTTTGTATTCAGGTGTCTCTTAAAACTGAAATGTACCTTAAAATCAATGTATCAAGTGTCCATCCTCACCCCAGACCTCTCTCTAGAAGATGCACTAAAATACTGACATTTATTACACAATCCATACATCAAGAATGATTATATAGCTCTTACTACCACAAATGCACCATGCAGCTGGTAACTGGTGGTGGTATGTGTCTCAATCACAGCAGAAAATAGGAATGGAGTAAATAACCCACAGGGAGGATAAAGATAAAAAGGGAGTTTTGACAAACTCTGAAACACTGAATGAACTCAGTATGTTAGTCCTCAAAAAAAACCCACAAACCAAACAAACAAAAATAACCAAACAACCAAGAAACAAAACCCAAAAGAAACAAAAACAAACAAACAAACAAAACAAACAACCCAGGTATTCCATAAAACTATAATAATGAATCGCTCAGGGCACCTTGACCAGAGTACTTGCATAAGAAATTCTCTTTATGGCCACAAATTCCTTCAATATTCATTTAGTTTCCAGGGCTTCAGCCAGTGAAGAAAAACTTGTTTGTGAATGGAAGACAGAATGAAGGAAGAAAAATCAAATTGCATCTTCTGCACATTCTTGGATTTTTAGTTAATTGGTGAAGTCTCAAATCTAAGTACCAAATACTATTTTCCCCAGATTCATTACTTTGTCCTTAATAATTTACTACTTCTATGAACTGCTAATAAGACTGATTATGACCCATGACATAGCTGCTTTTGTCCTCCTATACTGCAGATGCGACACATAGTTTTACCTCTTATTATGTACATAATATCTGCATTTGAGCAAGCAACAGAATTTTCAGAGTAGACTTAAAGCAAGTCATTCGGGGGAAAAAAAAAGCCAACAGCTTATCTTAATACATGAACTTTAGTGGCTACTGCAAAAGGAAGAGTTGACTTCAACCACATTTCTGGTATTTCTTATAACCTAGTTGAAAAACTAGGTTTGGGCATAAAAATATACAGCTCTAAATCATTGCTATGAAATTTGAAGGAAAGGTTAAAGCTCCTGGACGTATTTTCCGGAAATAAACTATGACCGCAATTTTTCCCAATCTTACAGACGCCATGACACAGAAATTATTATTTCTGATATTTCAAAAGGTCACCTTGGTGGTAGCCAATGATTACTTGAAAAGTCGCATACCAAAGGAGGACTTCTTTTCTGTGCTTGCTAAAACAACAACTCCACACAGCTTCATGTATCAATTTCAAGTAAGAGCTCACTGGATCCTTCTGAATCTCTTTGCCTCAGAAATAATTGGTAATAATCGGGAACTCTCATCCAGCATTGCATGTTCAATGACATATTTAAAGAACACTCTGCCCTCACAAAATTTGAGTTTGCTAATAGAAAAGCGGTCTGATCATCTTGCTTTTTACATCCCCAAAACCAGGTTCTGGTTCCAAAATAGGAGGTTGTAGTATAGGAAATATGACATGTTAAGTATAAAACACATGGAACGAGCACGTGCAGTTCAAAAGCAAGCACACATAAAAACCCGTATCAGAAAATACACCTCAATACAAATCAAAAGAGGATAAAGAGCAGCTTTGCAATAACCATAGCTGAATCATACCAATGAATGAGCGTATGTGCTGCATAACAATAAAAGGGAAACAAGTAAGTCAAGATGTTAACTCATGAGCCTTGTAGGAACCTTCTCTACTGGTTTGTGCAGAACCTGCAGGCTATGGCGAAACTAAAATGGTGGGCACCCATCAGATCGCTCAGGCTTTCCTGACATTGAAAACCTCTATGGAACAAATAAGCTGGAATGCAGAAGCAACTGCCTGCAGCTACATAAATATAGAAACAACACAATATCATAAGTTGTAAGGTGTCAAAATATGTATTTTTCAGGGGTCAACACTGATGATTTGTTTATTGCCCTATTTGAAGAGGCCACTGCTTGAAAGGACAACAAAGAAAAGAAACAAATCAGTTACATGTTTTATTTATTTCCATTTTGCAAATAAACAAAAGTTCTAACAACCTTACCCTCAATGTACTGCTATGCTATATGCAAAGGCAGAAAGGTATGAATATGTCATGTCCTCACCTGAAGTGCATGACATTTTCAAGTTTTATCTGAAACAGGACCACACTTGTAACTGTCCAGTGTCAAGGAAAGGAAAAGGGCAAGGGTGAAAGGGCAAATGGCAAAAGGAACAACAAAGTGACAATGACACTTAAAACCCTAAAATTGTTGCATATACAGGTATAACAAGAAACAACAGTTACTTGAACGTTTGTATCAAGCTTGGGAAGCCAGGAAGGTGCCTGCAGTGACATAAATGCAGAATTGATACGTATCATGTAAACAGGTATTTAACAGTGATGATGTGGGGATTTGTCAGTTGACTGTGCTTACACCAGCACATCTTCAACAATGCTCATCAACTTTTACTGTTACGGCACAGATGGGTTAAGAATAAAACAGAAAAGCAAGAAGCAAAAAAGGTAGTCCAGGTTTCCTAAACCAGACTGACCTATATGTCACCTATATATTTCCCCCAGGAAATTAGGCTAAATGAGAAAAAAAGACTAACTTGGCTTTAGGGAAAGAAAAAAACAAAAACAAAACAAACAAACAAAAAAAACCCACAACACACAACCCACAGTAGAATCTACAAATTCAGCTCACTTCACGTTTAAAGTAACTAAAGCCACCCGCCTGGCAAAGGTGAAAGGACTGCTATAATTCCGCAAGAACAGGCCGAAAGGGACCACTTGTATCTAACTAGTCTCAAAATATCAATAGTCCCCAAACACAAAGGAGAAAAAAAACTTGCTGTTGAAAGCGACATGTAATCTAGAGCAGGGCTTGTCAAACTTATAAAAGGACCTTCTTTTTCAAAGCAAAACTTGGGGTGCCTTCACTCAAGGATGCCCACTTGAATCTACCAACAACAGCAGTCACTCTGTTCCTAGCATTGATCCACATTTGGAAAATAGAGAACAAACAGCAAGACTCATGGATGTGGGATCTTAAAGTAGGTTTACAGGAGCAAAGCTCTGGGAGCTGCTGCCACTGATAGATACCTGTCATAGAATCATAGAATAGTTAGGGTTGGAGAGGACCTTAAGATCATCAAGTTCCAGGCCCCCTGCCAAGGGCAGGGACACCTCACACTAAACCATATCACCCAAGGCTTCGTCTAACCTGGTCTTGAACACTGGCAGGGATGGAGCATTCACAACCTCCCTGGGCAACCCATTCCAGTGCCTATACTTATCAGACAAGATTATTCAAAAACAGAAAATGTGTTCATACCTTTTAAGAAGATGCAAACAGAGGGAAATGATGACATGCAAACTGCCCTCACAAGTGCTGCATGCATTTTCATCAATCTTATTACTGATACTATATAGCACACTTGCATAGCAAAGTGGTAAAAATACACAGGCCTTGTGCTTGTATCCTTGTGATGAGGAATACAGAAATTTGAATTTGCCTGATCCATCTGTATGTATACCATGTTAGTTATTGACCTTGTTAAATACTACCATAAATAAGAGCCATGTTAACATACAACCCATCTGCTCTCTCCTACCTCATGCCAGCAATCATTATTCTTTCTTTCACTGTTTTTTGCTACAATTAAAACTGAGCAAAAAATGGTAAACAACAAAATGATAAAATGATTGTGTAGATCACATGCTCACTGGAGTAGGAATAAGTTAAATCAGTTGCTTAAACTCTTGGGATTTTCAGGTGACACTATAAACTCAAAGGTGTGCCATACTTGCGCTTAAGATTGCAACTGAGTGGTTGGAATTTCTTGTGCCCTGCCTTTTACTCCGTATTTTTGACTGATAACTGCTCCTCCAGGATAGGGATTGGAGTCCAGTCCCCTATGCAGACATAACAGACTTTTTTAAGGTCTTTCCCTCATAATTTCCTTCTAGACTTCTCTCAGAAAACAGGTACAGAAGCATAACTGTATTGTATAAAACTTGCACTGGAGAGCTAAACCACTGGAAGTCTGATGGCAAATGCTGAAGTGAACAGTATGTTCCATTTTTATGAACAGGCTTCTAAATAATGGGAATTAAGAATATATGGTAATTTTCAGACTATATTACACAATTCCTAACATTCAAGAGAAATCAATTAAGCTGTAAATGGCTCCAAAGCCATTCCAGTACAAAGTCAAAACTGTACCATCAGTTTGACTTTGCAATCAAATCCTGAAGTCTCACGAGGTTACTTATGCCTCAGCAGGGAAGCAGTAACCACAATTGAGAGGCAGAAGCCCCAGATCTGGCAGCTGACAATACTAGTATGGACTCATAACTGCAGAACACCCTCAGTTCAGCAGACACAAGCGAACAACTGACCAGGCAAAATGCTTCTACGTAACGTGGATTTGACAACAGAATAAAATTAGGCAGCCCAACCTTAGCACTGAAACAGAAGTTTTAATGCGGCCTCAGACTTCAGCTGCTTCTGTGTTGTCAAAAGGAAAAAAACCTGGACAAGAAAAAAGAAGTCTGTAAGAAAAGCAAACCTCAGGTGCCTCACAGCCCTTAGCTGAGGGCATCCCAAGCTGGCTGGCACAACTCACAGGGGTAACCAACTGCCTAGGTTTGGTTTGGTTTTTAGAGAGCTTTAATGGCTTACAGGGGTTCTCAAAGCCCTTAACCACATCTACCCAAATTCCAAAGCAATATGAAAAATTGATGCTTTATATTTAAGTGGCCTGATATAAATATTTTGGATGAAAACTGATTGGAGCTTAAACTTTGGAAATCCCACTTAAAAAGCAAACTTCAAGTAACCAGCACTGCTCCTCCCAATCTTTTCATTTGCCTCATTTTCAAGTCTCAAGCTGATGTTTAACCTCTAAAGAAATACCTCCCAAAACAGCACCTATTTGTATAGGAAGAAAAAGTTTAAATTAAATTAATTCATCACAATTCATGATTACATTTCCTTCATAAACTGAACTGTGGCAAAAGCTTTCCTTGGAAGACACAACAGACCTGAAGACGCACAGGACAGAGACTGACTGATAAATAAGACTACTAGTTACTAGCAGTTACACCACGTGTTTGTTTACGCAAGGAAGAGGAGGAGAAAACTGAGTACACAGTAACCTTTTGTAACTGTTATTCTGATAGTTTAAAATGACCACAAAGCAGCTACTAAAACCCTTTTTTAATATTCTCTCTCTGTATAGCCCCTCTATTTGAATACAAGCATACTGTCCTTGCTCTTTTTTGTGAAGACAGTACAAATAGCTTCGTAGCTGTTTGCAGTTCTTGCTATGTCAAGTCTAATGTCTAACGCTCAAATGTCTAACACTTTAAGACTCCTCTTTTCACCTTTTACAATAATGAATGCAGAATTCTGAACAGCCTAAGTATGCATTCAGTAGTCCTCAAATACTCCTTTAGATTCATTTTATTCAGATAGTATTTTTTTTACAGCTTTAATTTTAGCCACAATTCTGTTCCTTTAAGGAGGTTAATTTCCTTGATTTCCATGCACATGTTAAGAAAAAAAGGTTTATAAAAATTATGAATACCATGCCAATCAGGTTCAAAAGACCTGTAACCCTGATTATCTGTATATGAAAATATAGGGTTTTTATAAATGGGGGGAGGTTTGCTAAGTTAAGAAAAACTAATTCTACTACTATATGAACTAAATGGGATAGATTTTCCTTTCTTGAGATGCTGAAGATAAAAAAGTAGAGAGAATAGACTTGTCCACTTGTATTCTTTTTAGCAACATGAAAGAGGTAGAACTATGTCACTAGTGAGGAAAATATCTATTAAGTTGTCAGTTATATCTTTTACCTTAATAATGTGTAGCAACTGCAATCGCAAAAAGTGACATATAACACAAGGACGTGTCGCAGCAGTGAAAGAACAGTAATTAGTTGCCATAAAAGAGCTTGGAGATGAAATAGAGGAGAGGTATAAAATCCCTTATGTGTATATATATAGTATAGATACAACAGATAAACAAAAGTAACAGACAAATCTACAACACCTAAATGATTTTGTAACCATTGCATTGCCACTAGACAAAGAACCTGTCCATTTATTTTTTGCCATGGACAGAGACTTGACTTTGGGTTTCTCAGGCCACTTACTGCTAAAGATGGTATTATTTTCACTACCACTGCAGCAAGTAAACACAGAGGAACTAGACAGCCACTCCAAGTCCTCCATTTGCTCCTGGAGAACTCCAGCCACATTCCCCCATGGAAGAAGAAAGCATTCCTAAGTTGGCACCGCATTTCGAATACTTCTGTATAATCATTTCTGGCTGGGAGTATGAGCCCTTTCTTTCCGTAGATCTGGCCTTGAGGTGGAGGAAATAAACTGTTTTTCATGTGCAAGGTGACAGTCACATGAATGTATTTACATTAAGAGCCTCTGCTCTCAAAACTAACTTTAAGATTATGCACACATAAGTATACAAATACTATTATCTCAACCTCATTATAAACTTCTTTTAATGTCTGAATGACAGAAATACAAGCAATAACTTGCCTTTGCAGGAATTTTCTAATCAAAGTTAAGAGGCAAGAATAGTTGTCTATCAGTGTCAGGTTTCATCACCCTCTAAGCTAGGACACGTAATCAAAATAGAACGAAATGTTGAACTGACAAAAAGATGTGCCGTCTCTTCTGTAAGGGAGAAATCAATTCAATTGGAAGAAAAGTTGACCACAGCATTTATGTTCTACTTAAATTACTGTAACAGTCCCACTCAACTTTAAATTAACAATGACATTTAAATTTCTTATTTTTGCTAAGTTGAATAACAGTGAGACAACAGGACAATTCCCATCTCTGCTACACATTCCTAACTGAACTGACAAAACTGTCATATTTAGGGGTAATAAGGAGAATAAAAACCTTATTTGGGTTTTATACAACGTGCAGCTGACAGAGTTAGTAAGATAGGTTGGACTTGAGCATCATGGTCTAGCATGAAACAACCCCACTCATGACAGTGGGGTTGGAACCAGATGATCTTAAGGGCCTTTTCAACCCAAATTATTCTATGATTCTATGTAAAAACAATATTGTCCGATGACTGTAGAGCACACTCAGCACTGAATGTTCCAGTCTTAAGTCTTCAATGCGACTTAACTCACTCATGGGCATACATCTGTAGATTTTCAACATATGAAGACAGATTAATTTGCTGGATCAGTTTCTGCATAGATTATCTGCCATGTGAAATGCCAAACTGACAAACGTAGAAGATGAGCCTGTCAGAGGCAGCTCTTCTTGTGCCAAGGGTAGAAACAGAAGGATCATTTGTAATCCTTCAGATTGGTTACCCTTTTTGCTATACTGGTTTTTGTTTTTATCCTAAAAGGCTGCATGAAGTACACTGGGATAACTTTTCCAACGCACCAATATAAAATATAACCATAACCATAACAAAAACTACCTCCATATACTAGGATGCTAATGGGATTATCTAAGTAGATTTACAGAAAGATTTAGTTTTTAAAAGGAAGTTATTTTCTCCCCAGTAATGAGCTCCCATTCTTATAGAAATCATCTTTAAAAATGAAATCAATTATTCATTCAACTGTTCAGTTAGTCACAGTCACACTTGATTATGATACTGGGTCGGAGCAATCCCAGGCACAGCTACAGGCTGGGCAGAGAAGAGATTCAGAGCAGCCCTGCGGAGAAGGACTTGGGGGTGCTGGTCGATGAGAAAATGAACATGAGCTGGCTTCAGTGTGCACTCACAGCCCAGAAAGCCAACCGTATCCTGGGCTGCATCAAAAGGAGCGTGACCAGCAGGTTGAAGGAGGTGATCCTGCCCCTTTACTCAGCTCTTGTGAGACCTTACCTGGAGTATTGTGTGCAGTTCTGGTGTCCTCAACATAAAAAGGACATGGAACTGTTGGAACAAGTCCAGAGAAGGGCCATGAGGGTGGTCATGGAACTGGAGCACCTCCCATGTGAAGACAGGCTGAGAAAGTTGGGGCTGTTCAGCCTGGAGAAGAGAAGGCTGCGTGGAGACCTCATGGCAGCCTTCCAGTATCTGAAGGGGGCCTATAGGAATGCTGGGGAGGGACTCTTCATTAGGGACTGTAGTGATAGGACAAGGGGTAAGAGGTTCAAAATTAAACAGGGGAAGTTTAGATTGGATATGAAGAGGAAATTCTTTCCTGTTAGGGTGGTGAGGCACTGGAATGGGTTGCCCAGGGAGGTTGTGAATGCTCCATCCCTGGCAGTGCTCAAGGTCAGGTTGGACAGAGCCTTGGGTGATATGGTTTAGTGTGAGGTGCCCCTGCCCATGGCAGGGGCATTGAAACTAGATGATCTTAAGGCCCTTTCCAACCCTAACTATTCTATGATTTTCCTCAAGCAGGGTGGCGTTAACTTTCGACTAAAGCTACCACACATTCCTATGCATTTTCCCCAGCAACAGATTCAAGCACACATACTGCTTCCTCACCTCTCCCGGATGGCACATCACTGTATCACTCTATGAGGTCACACTGTATATGACCATTTAAATTGCCTTAATTCTTAAAAAGACAACTGGGAGAAAAAGTGTTATGCTTTACCCTCAGTATTTTAGAATCACGTAGAAAATGCCACTATATTTATACAATGGGATTTGTAAAACACAGCTTCAATAGTTCAAGAAAAATGAAATAAGCTTAAACAAAGCTGGGCAGAAAAGATGCAAAATCAGCCCAGCATTGTTACAATCATCCCACAGTATAATGAGGACAGTGGAGTAAAGAAATGCAGAAGCAGTAAGTACCTATAACTTCCCACAACAGGAACTTTCAAGCTTTACTACTGATAAAAACATTATTGAGTTATTTCTTGAGAGTGTATGGTTTGCCCTTCCCCTTCATTCTGAAGCTCCATTTATATTCAGTCTGGGAATGACAAATTGCTACCACCTGCATTTGCAGGATTATTAAACTCACACTGTAGAGACTATGCCACAGGGTCTTTAGACCCCAGGTAACCCTCTCACACACCAGCCTGGACTGTGGCTACTGCACAGACAAGCAGAGAAATCTTCATATTCTTTCATTCCTATTTCAGCACCCTAGTGAGAGCTGCTGTGTATCCACCAGCATGATTTCCTTCTTTCTTCAAAAAGAATGGAAATACTTACTTCATATCTATAAAGCACACCTATAAGCTCCAGCAGAGAGAACGGAAAGAGGTTACAGTAATAAGCAATTTTAACATATACCCCATGCATTCGTTTGAGGAATACTAGATCTGATCAGTTACAGTTTCACAATCAGCTTAATGCAAGCACTGTTTTGACTCAAAGGAGCCAGAGGCAGAGATACAATGAGACCTGTAATAGCAGAATCTCACAACCACTTTAGCTCCTCAAAGATATGTTCCTTGTACATTCACCTATCTACAAGAACTGCCTTTAATGGCAACTCCTTTAGTTGGTCAGTCTTGAGAGAAAGACAGCACCCCACCTTTAAATCCCCACTGTAATGATTAACTTTCTCTAAAACACAAATTATGACAATTTTCCTTGCTGAGACTGGCTGAGATCTAATTTGCCATCTCAGATATCTCTACAGTCCACACAATTATGTTCTTGTTATATCATATTATATATAGTAATATAGTATATTACTATGACTTAATGTCTACATGTCAAAAGTGCAAACACTCAGTGCTCTGGCATAGCTGTATCCAAGAGCAGTCCTTCAACATAAAGATTGCTGTGATCAGCCAATAAAAGATCCACAAGGAGCTGTCATGTAAAAAAGCAATCTAAGTAGATAGAGATTTACTCTCCTAATGTTTGAGGCAGCGTGCTTTCTGTGTTTACCATGAAGACTCTTGTTGGCTTCCCTGTTTTATTGCCTCTTGTGTAAGAGATGGGAGTGTCAGACAAATACCTTCCTTTTTGTGGTGTAACAACAATTCAAGTAGCCCTGAGCACACTGACCAGGGGAAGAGAGGTCCTTGCTCTCCTCCACAGCTGTAGATGGACAAAGGATACCAGGCAACACAGGAGCAGTGTATGAAATGAGAGTCAGATGAAACTAGCAAAGAAATCCCCAGCTTTGGAAAATGTTCAAAACCATTCTCTATCATTTCCCAGCTTTGAAAAACATTAAAAAATATTTTCTATTTTGCATCACAATAAAAACAAAACATTACAAGATTTATTTATTTAAAATAAATAGAGAGCAAGACAACACTGCAGACAGCATCAGGAAGACAGTTTAAGCATGAAAGCAGAAAAAAAAAACAACAAAAAGTCCAGAAAAAACAATAAGGATACAAACAATTCAGATGAGACTCCAGATCCCACAAATAAGCAAAGACATTAGTCTCTAGGTTACGTGTTTGACATCAATTTGAATTAAGACAGTCTTGGACAACATGGTCTAGAGTGAGGATTCCCTGGCCGTGGCAGGGGGGTTGGAACTAGATGATATTAAAGTCCCTTCCAACCCTAACTCCTCTATGATACTATGAATATAGAGACATAGACAGTGCTACAAGGATTCTTCAACTGGAATTTTACTGCGTATAGAGGCTATAGAGACTGCGTAGAGAGGATATAGAAGGAAGGCCTGTAACACGGGAATCATGTTTTCTCTCTAACCGATACAGACCTTCCTCTTGTTGACAAGACCTGAGAAAAAGTTAAAGGGTTGTGAAAGAAAACAACTAGAGGAGTCTTTCAGGGTCATAAATTAGACCAAACAAAAACCTGCAGTTAATTGGAAAGACTAAACACATTCCAGTATCCTTAACTAATGGATTTCCATAAAAAAAGATAGAATTAGTAGAGTTATTTCTCCCCAGATGACCACCATGACCCCCAGAGACCACTCCTCTAAAATCCCACCACCTGCGCCATGGCCTGATCTGCCCAAATTACCATATGCATGAGTAATGAGAATTGGGCAGGCATTTCACAGAATTATAATGAATATGTACATAATCATAGAATCATAGAAAATATATAAGCTGTAAACTGTCACTTCTCAGTGTGTAGAATAAGCGAAGCAATTCCCCCATGTATCCACTACCATAATAAAGTCATGTCAGTTTCTAATCTGTCATTCTGGTTAGACAGTATATTGCCCAGATTTTGGTGACAGGTTTGATGAGGATCTCACTTTTCATATTATCACTTTCATCACACCTGAAGAAATGTTCTGGAAAAAAGGCTCACCAAGACTGGCATACTTCCCTCTAAATTTTCAGTCGATAAATTGGTGTTTCTAAAAAAGCACACCACACTGGAAAAAGTATAACCTGCTCTTCTTATGCAACTATTTCTGTGCTTCCTTCTAAGAAAGGACTTATTTCTACAGAAACAGGCTTCCTCTTTAAAGAAGAATTTGGTTTTCATAGGTGCTGGAACATGCTTAAAGGCTATAGGGTGTTATGCCTAGCACTGTGGTAACACAAAAGCAGCTGAGGCTTTATGAACTGCAAAACAATGCATTCAAAATTTGGACGATTCAAATTCAAAATACATTTGGAATTATTTGGGCATGTGAAAGACACAGATAATATGGTTTTCCAGCCCCAAAACAAAATATAAATGGACTTGATTGCTCCCCACTGTAACCACTGCACTCCACTAGTGTACCTTACTGATGAGTAAGCTCCAGTTTGACATCATCCCCATCTTTCCTTGAGCTCACAATCTAGAACAGCCACCACAAATGGACTCTCTGCTAAAAATCCCAGAGCAGCAAAACCTATTGCTGACAAAGTATGAGTTAATGCCCACCTGCCTGCACTCTTGATTAATGGCTCAACCACAAGAGATAAAAACCGTCAATGCAAAGAGTATTTGAAAATTGAAAGTGATATTAAAGGCATTTCTTCAGAAAGGAGGCTGTGTTTGCAAACAGGTTATTTAATTTCTTTGCCCTGCTTTGTAAACTTAAGTTTGTTAAAGTAAGATTTGTTTTCATGCTAGAATCCACTGGGAGGCTGATTATGCTGAAACACACTTCACTAAATGCTGGAGGAACAAAGAAGGATGCAAAGAATGTTTCAGTATGTGGGAACTGCATATTAAGTGACTCCTTGATTTTCCTAAATGAATACACTGAGATGAAGAATATTTCTTATAGAGCTAAATGAAGACTTACCACAGAGTAGTAAGTAACTGCAAACAAAATTATAGCTCTTTCGCCAGCTCACTTTATGTTCATTTCATTGCTAAAGACTTTGAGAAGGAGTTCTTAATGCAAAAACTGTGTTGCACTCCTTTAATAAGGCAGGTGCAGGTAAATTCATGCTGTGGACTACACACGTGTCCCACATAAATTCTTATCTTCATTCCCACAATGATTTGCTATTATCTTCTGCTCATTCAGAGCCCAGTTACCCCTTTTCTACCAGTTTCAGCCATACATATAAACTATCACAAAATTAGGTAAACAAGAACAAGAAAATTCATTTGACTCAAAGACAGTGTTCATTATCACATTAAGAAATTAGTTGTTCTACTTATAGATATGAACCATTTGGGATCAAAACAAAACCAGAATCTCTTGAACCTGGATAATGACACATTAATATTCAAATTAATAAATTTTGGAGATTTCTTCCCTTTGAATTTCAAGCAAAACCAATAAAGGGATATAGAAAAAGCAGCAACTACATGATTCTCTTGAGACAAGGTCTTTTCTATGTAAGTATAAAGGTAATTGAAGTTCTGCCACTTAAGTACCAGCAAACAGCAGTGCCATCTTAGCATCTATCCTCAAAAAGTTCCACGTGGAAAACCACACTAAATCAGGTGGCCTGAAAAATCTAAATGAGGATACAAGCCAATACAATATGGCCCCTGAGAGTGAGGAAATGCCCAATTATTGGCACAGAAAGATTTGTTTCATTTTTGATCTCTATTACAGCAATGTCTTTCCTTCAGAGAACCAGCACAGACTCACATCCTAAAACAATGTCTCTTCACAAGCTGGCAGACTGCAGGCTTTAGGATACTTCTGACAAACACAACATAGTATGAGAATGACAGGAGCCAACTGAGTGATCAAGTCTAGACCTCCCTGCCAGAGGTCAGCTTGTGTTACAATCACACACTGATCAGAAAGCTCTGCAAAGTTTCTGCTTACTCCACATACTCATACTTAAGACAAACAATACTGCCCAGCAGCCTCTAACAGCTGGTAGACCTAACAAATAGAAGACCCACAATGACAACTACACTACAGCACATGAAGAAAACAGATCAGCTCTGAAATCCCCATCATGCTACAGCACTGTGACTTTGTAAGGAAATACCAAAGGAAACACTGACCCTAAGTGCTCTAGGAGTAAATTCCCGCAAGATCCTTTGCTAATCAGACTCTCTGGAATATATTAGTATTACACTTAAATTCTGAGTAAGAAAAATATACCATGTAAGCAACTAGAACACTTTAATAACTCTACAGTAGTGCATCCTCACCTATAACTTGTGTAGAGCTATAGCCAGTCTCCACAACATGAAAGCCATTCAGATTGGAGTTCTTTTCCCACCTCTCCCTCTCTCAATTACAGACAAGAAAAAAATGAGGTGGAAAACATAAAAAATATCTTCCCTGATCTCTTAAGCATATACCAAAAAATCAAGGTGCCTACATAATCCCACAATCTCACATGATATCAAAGTTGCTCATGAATGAAAATGTCAACAAGTATTTCTAGCTCATTCCAACAAATGTGAAGTTTGGGGGTTAGTTTAAAATACAGTACAGTTTGAAATACCATTCTTGGAAAACTGAAAAAAAGTTCTATCAAAAGAAGTTTCTGGGTAGTTCAGTTAACAAGATAGCCGGGAGTTGCAAGGGTTTCACCGGAGGGTATTTCTTTTCACAAGTTTTCTAAATCTTAAAAGGATTAACAAGAAAATGGTGCAAACATTAACCCACTGAATTTTGCACTGCTTGGATGCTTCCAACAAGGCTGCAAAGATTGCCCTTAGGAACCTTATCATAACAGATGAATTTCACTCAAATGGCCCCACCTGTCATATTTCATTTGTATGGCTGCAGCTTGAACTCAAAGAACACCCAGGGCACACTTTCAATCAAAATGCTTTGCTAAGCAATCCAAGAGATGAAAGAGGTAAAGAAGATAATGCTCCAAATCTTACACTGAGCAGAGAATGCGACCCAAACAAAAATTTGGCAGATTCGTTCAAGTTAAGACATGGGAATAAAATATCCCCCTGTTCCCTTCACCCCATGAGCTGCAGAGGTATTTGGCAGAGGCCATCTTTCCCTTCCTGTCATTTTTTATTTTTCAGAGTTTGGCCATCTGTCCATTACTAGGTCATTCCAAATGAGAAATCAGTTTAGAAGCATAGAGCCATTTTCACAACTGTTCTCTGGGAAGGCAGATCAGGACAGAAAGGGATGATTAAAGATTTTGTTGGTTAATAGTAAGATAAAGGGGGGGGGGGGGGGAATCTGATTTGTGTCTTGCAAGACAGAAGCTAGTTTCAATGTACTACCATCTGTAATTAGTCTGGAGGAATGGAATTTACCCCACATTTGGCAGCACAGCAGTTCAATTTTATATTTAAAGTACCTGGATCTAGTAAAAAACCTCTCACTTCAAGTACATCCAATCAGCTTCAGAACTTCAGTTTCCAGTGAGAGAAGGTGAATAATACAGATGGTATGCACAGCTACAGAGGACAGACAGACCTCCACCATTTCATAAAGGGGCATCCGGTGCTCACATCTCCTGCAGCGGTATCCTCTTTCAGATCCTCTTTTCAGCGTTACCCTCTTTCAGTGTTAAACAATACTAGTTTAACACTAGTATTAGCCTATTCTTTCTCTTTTACTTTATTTACTCTCCTGAGAGTTTCATCAGTATCAGTTATCAGTGAACTACCATCAACCTTCCAGTACCTAAAGAGAGCCCACAAGAATGCTAGTGAGGGAATTTTGACAAGGAATATGTAGTGACAGGACAAGAGGGAACAAATTCAAACTGGTGGAGAAGATTTAGATGGCACATTCAGAAGAAGCTCTTCCCTGTGAGGGTCATGAAGCCTTGGCACAGGTTGCCCAGAGAAGCTATGGTTTCTCTTGTGGTTCTTAGAGCCACAAGAACCCTGGCAGTGTTCAGGAACAGGCTGGGAGCAACCTGGTCTAGTGGAAAGTGTCCCTGCCCGTGGCTGGGGGTTGGAACCAGATGAGCTTGAACGTCCCTTCCATCCATATCAGTGGGATGATGCAAGTTTAAATTCAGCATTTGTACCCTGCTATAAATCCACGGCCACAAGTAAATTCCACTCCAAAGAGTACACAATGAAATGTGCAAGAACTATCCCAGTGGAATAATACACTCACAGAAGCCATTCCAAATGCTCTGCACTAATGCAGAGAATTGCTAACAATAATGACATTTCTGTTGGCATCTTAAAGCTATTTTAAGTGTAAACCATTTTATACAGGTAGATACTAGACTATAATGAAGCCAGCACCTGTAATATTCTCATGTCATAAGATCAATCACAGCTCAAGTAGCTGTTCACTAACTCCAAAGAACTGGAAGAACTCAGTGGCAGCACTTGCCTTCGACTTTGTATCACTAAACCACAAGATGCAAAGCATCTTTTAATGCACAGTGAAAATCACTTTTTTAAACATAAGGTGCTGGATGAAAAAAAGGTAGAGCAATCAATTATGCAGGTGAGATCTTCAAGCACTGGTGGAACAGTGCAGAAGAGCTTGCATAGCATTCATCTGCAGTAGGTCTAAATCCCAGCTAGGAATACCTCAGGTTTATGGAGAGTAAATTCCCACACTCAAAAAAAATAGCAGTCAATTAAAAAAAGCAACTCTATAGCATGTCTCAGCAATACACATATATTACATATGCATTATAAAAAGAGACTACTGACAGCAGAGAGAGACAGGAGACATTCACAACAGAGTGAGGTGAATCACTTTGCAAAATATACTTATGAAAGCTCAAAAGGGAATATGCAGAGTGGTGGGTAATTGCTTGTTCCCTCAGTAGTGCTGGATTTAGAAAGGAACAGTAGTAATAACATTCAGAATGAAAATCCCTTAACTGTTTAGAAACCACAAGTCTATGCAGTGACTACTGTTATCAGGGATTTTTTATAAGACAGGGAATTCCACAAGCATAATTTTTGTTAGAAATGCCACAGTGTATAACCACGTAATGGCTGTTTTCATGTCCTCCGAACAGTCATATCAGTCTAGGGAGAAAAAAAAACAACAAACTAAAGATGATCATAAGGAAAAGTTACAGTAATCACACAAATTCATTCACCATCAAATTTTGTCAGCATACTTCCACACCTACAATACCCCTCAAGACCTCACCAAGAAAGGAGGAATTGAACACTGGAAAAGTCCAGGCTACTACAAAAGTCACTGGGCAGATTTAAGCTAACGCTAACACTGAGACAAGGAGAGACTGCAAGCTAACTTGCAGACTTTTCTGTAAATTCTCATTTTTACTTTGGGGGAAAAAAGCCCTACACAGATAACATGCAATTCTTTGAATTCAGCCTAGACCACCTGTTTCTTCCCATTCCACGTTCCTACAAAGAAATGCAAGCTTAGCTTACCTGCTGTAGAAAGTAGAGCTTGCTGTGGATCTTGCACTTTCTTCATCATTCTAAATTAACAGGCAAAACACTTTTTCCCCCCACTTTCAATAAGGGAGCTGGGTAAGATTTTGAGATGTTTCCCTGGTTTTGGTCTGATTTAAATCTGATTTAACTCTGATTTGACTGCAGTCAAAATTAGCTTTTCCATTGACTTCAACAGTTAGGCATCCTCCTTTGTTCCATTCTGGAACATGAAGATTTTAACCGAGTCCTTTGAGGTATACCAAAATACCACAGCATAATGCCTTGCACAGGAAGAAGAGAGGGGAAAAGGAAAGCAAAGCTATTTAGATCAACCAATCAGCTATACCTTGCCTCCTTGTATAGAGAGAACAGACATGGCATCAAGCAGCTATTTTGTAAGGCTAAGGAAAAACACAATCGCATTAAACATGCACTGACTGTCATTCACTATTAGGTACCTCACCATCCAACTCCATTTCAAACATTGTTGCAGACTCATATACTCCTGCCCAGGAAAACATTCAGCAGCTCTCTGTGCATACAGACCCTTCTCACCAACAATAACACAGCTTTCTGCCTAACAATTAGTTATACATGTTTCTTTCTATCAACTGCACAAGAATTTCACCATCAAGTATGAAAACTACTCCATCACTTGCAATTTTGCAATTAAAAAGTAAAAACTCCCTGAAAACTGCTGGGAAAGGTAACCTAAACCAGTATTCTAATAAACAGATATGTTGCACAGCTCCAGTGTGCTGCAGCTGCAATAGAGGGTTTCCCAGCAATCAGGTCACTGTTCAAATAGATAAAAATTGAACTATTTTTCATAGTCCCACTACTGCCCCCTGAAAAAGCCATTTCTGCACAACATGACAGCAATTATAATCAGGCCAGACCCTTTAATCTTGAAATTATATTATAAAATTAAGTAAGCTTTACCGATCTATTTTAAACATGGGAAAAATACAACAACTCTATTCACTAAAGGTCAACCCTGTTAATTACAGAATCAAGAGCCATGTGAATCAGAACTGGACTCTGGTGACATAATTTTTTTCCTAGTTCAAATGACTATTTGAGCTAGGGTGTAAGGACTAAGCTGGGGTGAAGTTTATGGCTTTCTGGTTTTCGGTACGTTACCACCATGTCCAAGATGACCCTCAAAGACAATCAGGTCTAGGCAAGCAGATTAGCATAGCTGGTTTCAAGATACTACATGTCCCATCCCTGGAAGTGTTCAAGACTAGCTTGGAGCAACCTGCTCTAGAGGAAGGTGTCCCTGTCTGTGGCAAGGGGGCTGGAACTAGGTGATCTTTAAATTCCCTTTGAACCTAATCCATTCTGTGATTCTATGATCTGTTCCACAAATGGCACAACTTTGTAATCCAGTGTCATCATGAATTTTCTTTTCTTACTTTGCATGAACTTTTAGGCCTACATAAAAGTTATAGATAAGCCAAGGATCCATGAATGCACATTGAGAAGAATTCTTCAGCCTTACTCAACAGGATATAAAATCTATCATTTAGGACTAGCTGCACACAGTGATATATTGCTATTTCCTTTATCATACTCTGAAAACCACCATTTCAGTCCCTCATGTAAATGTATTTTGATTCTCATTTATCAAACAGCAGCAATGTCCTTTTCTGCTAAACTAAACTGCCTAATGTGTAGTGGGTATCAGCTTTCCCCACAGCATACTGAACAACTAAGTGAGCATACTCTAAAAGACTTGATCACAGAAAGGATAAAGTGCTCACTCACCTCTGATGTTATGAAGATAAGACTGGTTTTCATTACAGTACCATTACCACTCTGAGCTATAGTAAATGGATAATTTTGCTTATAAAGTTCGATTTCCCCTTAATATTTTTATGGACAAGAACTAGAACAAAAGAGATTAACTTAAGTAGAAATGATTGGATGCTGAATAACAAAAAAAAGTATCTAATTTTAAAGCAGATGTTATTTCAAATATTTCAGGATACTGGTCTTGGCCTTATGTCAGTCTTTGTAAATAAAGGCAATACTGTCATTTTAATGGTCAATATAAAGCAATTCGAAATAATTTTCATTAGCACAATACTAAGCTGCTGTCAATACATTTTCTCAATAAACATCTCTTTCATGTTAAATCCTTCTGTCTTGGAGGGATTTAGATGATTTCCTTTAGTAAAGCATTTTCATTTAAAGGATTTTATCCACATTTCACAGTCTGCTCATGACCTATTTCTTTGTATTTGAACTAAAACTAATCGCATTTCTCACACACTTTTCAGAATAACAGGATTGGGCACAGCATATTGGAGAGAATGGAAAAATACCACAGAAGATGCTTCAACCAACCACGAAACAACTACATCCAAAACTCTGAAACACTAAGTTTCTATGTTGGTGGCATTTATAACTACCTTGTGCACCTGCCCAAGGGGACATCTACCCCAAACACTAGCAGTGATGCTAGCTGATATACCAACATAATGCAGCTGGCTGCACTACAAAGAAACCAGCTTGAGTTTTCAAAAACTGCATATCTTAATTAATACAGAACTATGCCTAAACAAATGAGCCCAGCAGCCCTAGGAGAGTGAAAAATACATTGTAAATATCATTACTTGTAATCAAAAGGAAGAAGGCAGAGCCTTGCTATCCCTGTGCAGTCCTGCACTGTATTATTGGCTCTCTTCCCAAGCCTGGTTTTTCATTCCTGGCTGCGTCAGTCCCCAGCAGCGCCAGCTCCAGCCCTCTGCCCCAGCTTCTAGTGACCAATCCAAAGAGATTTATCATGACTTAGTAATTTGACATCATTCTCAGTAACTTTCTTTGAGATCTAGGCCAGATTTTTAATGGTCCATAAAACCAATGAGATTGATGCATTTTGGAAAGTGTCAGGAGACAATTAGCATTCTTAAGCAAGTCAGAAGGTCTAAACCAAAAAATCTGCAGATTCTGACATTCTTGCATTTTCCAAAGGGCTCAGTAGTTAGAAAAAATAATCCTGAGTTACAGTCTGTTAAAGAAAAAGACAACTTGAGACTAAAATCTTGCAAGGTATGAAGCAGCATTTCCCAGTAGGGTATACTGTAACAGCAGTTTCACTGTTAAATATTTAAGTGAATTAAATTATGCAAGTTTCCTAGGAAAAGTAGGAAAGATGTGAGGTGCAGTTTACAGCACAGGGTATTTTTCAAAAGGAATGTGAGAAGGCAAGTCCAGTTGAGACCCTTAATTTCAGCAGTATCAACATACAGCACACAGCCATAAATACCACTAAGGATCTGTCACTTTCAAAATTTTCTGTAATCTCCTTAGTGGTTGATATATTAACTAATGGAGTTTTTTTTTAAGCATGCCTTTGTTTCTTTAAAGTATACAAAACAGCAAGCATGAAATTTAGGTATAGCCTCCATCTAGATGATCAGGAAAGATGCGCAGTTTTTAGAGTAATTAGCATCTTACCATGTTTTCACTGTCATTTTGAAAGGCTACTGTACTTACTGAACCCCTATTGAAAGGCTTTCTAAACTTAAGACCTTTTGTTATCTTTAAAAAGAACTATCAGACATTTAATCATCAGCCTGGAGAAAGGAAGGCTGCGAGAAGACCTCATAGCAGCCTTCCAGCATCTGAAAGGGGATTACAAGGATGATTACAAGGGGAGAGACACTTCACCAGGGACTGTCGTGACAGGACAAGGGGTAATGGGCTCAAATTTAAACAGGGGAGATTCAGGTTAGGTATAAGGGAGAAATTGTTAAATGTGAGGGTGGTGGGGCATTGGAGTAGGCTGCCCTAGGAAGCTGTGAATGCCCCATCCTTGGCAGCATTCAAGGCCAGATTGGATGGGGCTTCGAGTAACCTGGCCTAGTGGAAGGTGTCCTGGACCACGGGAGGGGTTGGAACTGGATGAGCTTTAAGGTCCCTTCCAACCCAAACCAGTCTGTGATTCTATGATTGCTTAGATTTTCAAGGCCAGCACAGACTGATTCTAGGTGCTTTCAAAGCTTTTGCTCATGAAAAGTCAGAATACTAACCTTTCAGTTGGTGATATCAACTACTGTGCATTACCACAGTGAACCGAATGATTTATTAATATCCCAGGCTCTCTTTTCCTGTCCTATATCTAGCCATAACAGAATCTATAATGCATCACAAATCATAATGACCTATGACCAAAACCCAAGGGCAAACCTGCCATTTTAAAAGATGCATAAATGATTAATAACTGAAAATGAAAGAAATGCATGGATTATTTGCTATATTAAATCATCTGTCTAAAAAGTGTTCTATTTCTGGTTTTGACAAGTAATACCATAGAGGAACACAAAACTCTTAGTCTGGTATTTCTGCAAATGCAAAACAGAATGACAGCTATGGATGAGCACTCAAGTTCCCGTTTTCATTATGACAAATGAACAAATCCCTCACTTTCCTTCATAAATGCTTGCTCGTGCTAAGCAAAACAAACAAAAATAACAATTGGTTTAACAAGAAATTAAGTATTTAATTCATCTTAAATGGCTAAGTCACCTCTGGTGACGCAAAAAATACAATACCCTTCACCTCTGTATCATTTTTTGCAGTGTATAAGCCTGATTTTGTCGGGAAAATTACATTAATGTGCTGTATTTAAGACCCAAGGAGCACTTCTTGTTCTTTCAGAACTGTGCAAATGAAGTTATATACTGCTAAAAGAAGTTACACCAAGAGAAAGTGTTCTTTATCTCACTGCACATCACTTCTTAGCAGGCTGTACAGTACTTGTACGAAATAGTATATTCAAACCACTTCTAAAATTTCATAATGCTCACAATTATTTGTAAATCATTTCTTTCTTTGCTACAGTTAATACATGCAGAAAGTTCAAACAGAACAATACAGAGCTACATTATTAGCTTTTTATACTGTGATACACTACTCCAAAGCCATACTATTTTTATTTTAAAAGCTTGAGCTTTTGATTCAAACGAGCAAGTTTAAACATTTCAAAACGACATGGTTTCCATGAAAACATGACAGGTAGAAAAACAGGAGCAGCTCCCGTCTTTAGTTAGTTCCCAGCATAAGGAGGATATGTTGCTGTCAGAGCAAGTCCAGAGGAAGCCACAAGGATGATAAGGGGGCTGGAGCACCTCCCATAAAGACAGGTTAAGAAAATTTGGGCTGTTCAGCCTGGAGAAGAGAAGCCACATCAAGAAATCATAGCAGTCTTCCAGTATTTGAAGAGGGCCTTCAGAAGTATGCTGGGGAGAGACTCTTCATCACGGATTGCTATGACAGGACAAGGAATAATGGGTTCAAACTTAAACAGGGGAGATTTAGGTTGGATGTAATGAAGAAATTCTTCTCTGTGAGGGTGCTGAGGCACTGGCACAGTATGTCCAGAGAAGCTGTGGCTGCCCTACCACTGGCAGTGTTCAAGGCCAGACCGGATGGGGCTTGGAGCTACCTGGTCTAGTAGAAGGTATTTCTGCTCATGGCAAAGCGTTGGAACCAGATGAGCTTTAAGGTCCCTTCCAACCCAAACCAGTCTGTGATTCTGTAACTGGCAACTGTCTTTACCACCACTGCAACTGATTTTCTCCAAACTCGGCACAGGCTACCTTTGTTGATAAACTCTACAGCTCACATCCTACTGTTCCCAGGCAGGGGCTGGGGGGAGAAGCACTTAGAAGATGCATGAGCTGTCGCTCCACTCATCAGTGCAGGAACATCATATTAATCAAAAGATCAGCAACAAAGCAAAAATTCAGACAAGGATCCAGATGCAAAATTTCCAAAATGCACTACCAAAATGTTTACGAGGTGATACTGCAGTATTGTACTCACATACACAACATGGGTAAAATACTTTTTTTTTTTTTACCCAGCAAGTAGAAAGATACGCATGCAGAAGAGTGGATTTGTACTTGTTAGTCCATTCTTCTGCACTACTCCAGTCCATCTACTCTGATCAATGTGATCACACTGTGTTCCCTCACCAATCAAGTACTAGGAGATTAAGGCTGTCAAATACCTTTGTTTTCTGGAAAAGCATCACGACCTCTCAGTATTAACTAACCTCACCCCCAACTATAATCCTCAAATAGAAAATGTAGGTAAGAAAAGCAGAAGAAAATTAAGCAATGTGGCACAGGAGGAAATGGGTAGAACAAATGCAAATATAAATCACAACAACTTACTCTCAATCCCCTCTAACTTCCTAGAGGATTACTGAAGGGCAGATGACAAAATTTTAAAAAAAGAAAAAAAAAAGGGGGAGAAGGGTGTGGAATATATCTCTACCTAGCCATTTGACTTCAGGATCCTCTTTCCCTGACAACCAACCAGGTGGGATGAATACTACTCCTCATCACATGAAGGATGTTGGCCTTTGCAGAACTGTCCTGGGTTCAGCAGTAGCAGTCATTTTTCTCCTTCTTGGTAGCTGGTGCAGTGCAGTGTTTTGACTTTCGGCCTGGGAACAGAGCTGATAACAATGATGTTTTGGTTTGGCCAAGGACTTTGTGAGCCTCATGCTCTGCCAGGGGGGAGGGGAAGCCAGGAGGAAGCAGAGACAGGACACCTGACCCAAACTGACCAAAGAGGTATTCCATACCACAGCACGTCATGCCCAGGAGGTAACTGGGAGTTAGCCGGAAGGGCTGGGAGACTGCGGGGTTGGAGGAGGTATCGGGCAGAGCTTGGTCGGGCTGGGGGGGCCAGTTCTCGATCAGCTGGTGCTGAGGTGTTGTACTCTCTTCCCTTGTTATTTCCTTTATCATTATTATTACTGGTGGCAGCAGTAGTGATCTGTGTTATACCTTAGTTACTAAACTGTTCTTATCCCAACCCGTGGGAGTTGCATTCTTTTTGACTCTCCTCTCCGTCCCTCCGGGAGCAGGGGGAGGGAAAGAAGGGGGGGAGTGAGTGAACGAGCTACCTGACTGGGTTTAAACCAGGACAAGAACCCAGCAACTACCCAGGAAAAATGAGTCACTGTAAGGGTCTGCCTCCTCTAAAATCCTGCCTGATGATGCCAGTCAGCTCAAAACCACTCTGCAAAGCTGTTATGACTTCTTCAGCAACTGGCATGGGTTTCCTCTTGAGCATCTCAGCACCTTCCACTGAAACTGCACCCTCTTTGAGCACAGTCCTCATTTAGAAGCACCTTCCTGTTTCTCAAAGGTGCTTTTTCGGTTAATCCAACCTACTTCAGAGAAACAAGGTCACACTCACCTTCTGCAGGAAGGTAGGGGTAATCCACCGAAAAGAGATGGTTCTGATTTCAAGGGACTGAAGTTTCAAAGTGGCAGCTTCAGTCTGAAAAGCTAAGTCCCAGAGAGGATACAACCAAACTGAGCCAAACAAGGACAATAAACTGGAAATCAACCCACTCACTCTCAAACGGAGAAAAGAGATTGTACAGGAAAGCAAACAAAACTGGAAGAACTTCTCAACTGAGATCTGTTTCCTGATGTTTTCTATAGTTATCTCTGCAAAAACATGCAAGAAAATCATTCTTCTCTGCATTTATGAATGATAATTTAAAGATTATAAGGGTGATCACAAGAGGTCCCACTGGAAACCTCAGGGTCATCTAGTGATTATTAGGCTTTTACTGTAGATGTTAAGAAAGTCATCTACTACCATTACCACCCTTTGCACTGTTCTAACATAGCACAGACACATAGTGACACTCCTTCCAAAAGGTAGATAAACCGCAAAAAGGCTTTAAAATAACCACAGTCAGAAGTTGTGAGAGTGTTCATCAGTGTGATCTTGAATGGGATGTTTGGAAAAAAAAAATCTTCAAAAGAACAAAAGTCTTTGTTTCTATTTGCTCAGTGGAAATGGATGAAGTTTCAAACTGCTGAGAAACGATGCCCTTACAAACACTTGTAAAAGATTTCTTTTTGAATGAGAACACTGAAATTTCATTCATCCCTCTAAAAATCTGGTCTCTTGTGTGGACGCCTGTATCTTTCAATTTGTTCCAGCTCTCCTAAGGCTAGTACAAACTTATGTGCTGCAGCTAAATAAATTGCTTAAAATATACTATGAGAACACTACTTTCTCTTAGATCTATATAAAAATAAATGCCTCCAAGCTAAACAGTTG
Source organism: Pezoporus wallicus (assembly GCF_028554395.1). NCBI lineage: Eukaryota > Metazoa > Chordata > Aves > Psittaciformes > Psittacidae > Pezoporus > Pezoporus wallicus. The sequence continues at coordinate 8,061,137 of NW_026642342.1, forward strand.
ATATTAATAAATAGTATCTGTTACAGAGAAACAGATTTCTTCTCCAGAACAGTTATCACAATTTATGTATGTATAAAGATATCATTCTGATGAAAATCACAATGTGTATAAAAGGCCAATTTTCCTCTGCACTAAAGCAGCTGAAAACCAAAATGAACCTTTACATGGAACAATTTATTCACATACTGAAGTATCTCTTTTGTACTCTCCTTATTTTCTTACTTTACATAAACGCACACTTCAGACAAGCTACAATATATGGCCACACTGTAGCAACACGCACAATTCAAGACAAGAGGGAACACCAACAGCTGGTGTGTCTACAAAAAAATGCAAACACCAGTGCAAAGGGTGGTTTTAGCAATGTCCTGTCTACTATCTCCCAGAGAACATCATGTTGCTGAAAAGGGAGTTTCAGTCCCTCACTCTGCTGGGGAACGGGTCACAGTTAGGTCCTATTAACTTGAAATTGCCTGCTTTCTATTTTAGAAACTAACATATAGGACTTCATTCAATGTCATCCTGCCAAAGAGTTCAAGGAGGGGAAGAAGATGACAGAAGAAGCTGAGAGAGCTGGGTTTGGTCAGGTTGCAAAGGTGAAGGATGAGGGGAAACAAACACGCAGAAAATACATATAAGTGCTGTAATCAACAGTTCTTATCCTGACTAGAAATTCCAACTTAATAGGACTTTTATATAAACTCTATAAATGACTTGAAATTTCAATCCTGCAATGACTAGTTTATCATTTTTGCAAGACTTCAGATTTGCATAAGACTTACAAAAGTGCTGACCTAATTTAAAAGTTTAAAAGTCATCATCAGAAGTGACTGTGAGACTTGCAAATCCATTAGGAGATTTTGCAGATCTTCACAGGTTATTGACATACGTTTAGAGTTTATTATTTTCTTAAAACACACAGACCTTAGTTTTTCAAAGTCCTGATTATTTGGGGGTTTTCTTCTGTTCTTTTTTTGTTTTGAAATCCTGAAGAGTCCACATACATAGAATCACAGAATCATAGAATAGTTAGGGTTGGAAAGGGCCTTAAGATCATCTAGTTCCAACCCCCCTGCCATGCGCAGGGACACCTCACACTAAACCATATCACCCAAGGCTCTGTCCAACCTGGCCTTGAACACTGCCAGGGATGGAACATTCACAACCTCCCTGGGCAACCCATTCCAGTGCCTCACCACCCTAACAAAGAAAGAATTTCCTCATTATATTCAACCTAAACTTCCCCTGTTTAAGTTTTAACACGTTACCCCTTCTCCTATCACTACAGTCCCTAATGAAGAGTCCATCCACAGCACCCCTATAGGCCCCCTTCAGATACTGGAAGGCTGCTCTGAGGTCTCCATGCAGCCTTCTCTTCTCCAGGTTGAACAGCCCTGGCTTTCTCAGCTGGTCTTCATACGGGAGATGCTCCAGTCCCCTGATCATCCTCATGCCCCTCCTCTGGACTTGTTCCAACAGTTCCATGTCCTTTTTATGTTGAGGGCACCAGAACTGCACACAATACTCCAGGTGAGGTCTCATGAGAGCAGAGTAGAGGGGCAAGATCACATCCTTCGACCTGCTGGTCATGCTCCTTTTGATGCAGCCCAGGATACGGTTGGCTTTCTGGGCTGTGAGTGCACACTGAAGCTGGCTCATGTTCAGTTTCTCATCGACCAGCACCCCCACATCCTTCTCCGCAGGGCTGCTCTGAATCTCTTCTCTGCCCAACCTGTAGCTGTGCCTGGGATTGCTCCGACCTAGGTGTAGGACCTTGCACTTGGCATGGTTAAAATTCATGAGGTTGGCATCAGCCCACCTCACAAGCGTGTCAAGGTCCCTCTGGATGGCATTCCTTCCCTCCAGGGTATCAACCAAACCACACAGCTTGATGTCATTGGCAAACTTGCTGAGGGCGCACTCAATCCCACTGTCCATGTCAGCGACGAAGCATTTGAACAAGACCGGTCCCAACACCGATCCCTGAGGGACACCACTCATTCCTGGTCTCCTGCTGGACATTGAACCATTGATCACAACCCTGTGTGTGCGGCAATCCAGCCAGTTCTTTATCCACCGAGTGGTCCATCCATCAAATTGATGTCTCCAATTTAGAGACAAGGATGTCGTTCGGGCCAGTGTCTACCAAGTCCAGGTAGATGACGTCAGCTGCTCTATCCCTGTCCATCAGTTCTGCAGCCCCATCACAGAAGGCCACAAAAGCAGCCACCAAATTGGCCACCAAATACATTCTTTCAAATCTCTAATCCTTTGTAATTCAAGTGATGTAGAGTGTGTCAGTCACAAAATTAGTTTATGATTTTCAAAGACCTAGCTTGAAAACAGAAAGATGCAGCATGTGCAATGATTACTTCATTAAAGAGGTGTGCTGAAGTGAAAGAATCTTTTATATCGATTAGAGTTTAAAAGGACAATAAGAATAAAGAATCCTGTTAAGAGTTATTAGTACAGGGTAATCACCACTAATGAGTATCATTAGAAAACACATTCTAACACCTTGAGGGATCTAAAGCACATAACTCCATGAACAGAAGGAAGGAGGTTTACCCATCACAATACCAGATTCCTTTTTATAGAATAATTAAACCATTTCAATTTCTTTTTTATCTTCAATTTTACATTTTTGAAATGATTTTAGGAGAGTTAGTCTAATGAAATCCAGTAAACCGAAACACAAAGAATCATATAACAGTTATGGTTGGAAAGGACCTCAAGATCACTTAGTTCCAAACGCTCCTGCCATGGGCAGGGATGCCTCACACTACATCATGTCACCAAAGACTGTTCATTGCAACATCCCTTTGCAAATTCTATCACTAATTAGCCTGTAGGTATGTATTACAATTTCAGCATACTAAGCAATTACAACTATTGTTTGAACAAATCAGATCAACGTTGCCCTAAGGTAAAAATAACTTATCAGCTCCAAAATCTGCATTTGGTTTCAGTGCAACGCAAGCATGTTTTTTGCAGTGCCCTTTACAGCATGTGATGCCCTGGAGGTCTTGTATGTCAAAACACACTTGGGTTAATTAAAACTAAAGTCAAACAATGAGGGTTTCTAACGTATAAGTAGTTATTACATCAAATTTCCTAATGTCAGCAACTTGGGTACCTGAATTTGAGCTGCAAAATTAGTTTTAAACTTCAGTTAATTTAGTAAGGGTCACTGAGGTTAATATCTATTTAAAGGAATAAGAAAGCAATAATGGGTGCTATACTTTCTCCTGAACCTCTTATACTACTCTGAGGTTTCATAGCTTCCTTAGCACACTGTTTTTTTATTTTGATTTGTAGTAAGAATTGTCGATAGTTTACTAGAAATAACTCATTTATAGAAAACAGTGCCATGTACACAGACCAAAAAGTAAAATATTTACAGGTTTTCTTATCTTGCCAGTGCTCTTGCAGTAATTAGGAAGCAGGAGCAAAGGAGTCAGTGCTCCGACAAAAGTATCGTGTAAGCTGAATGGCTTATTATTCTGACCAGGTATGCTTCAAAGCCTGGTTTAAGGCTGGCTTTATTTCTTATTGTGGGAATAAGAACCCACAATTCAGCTGATGGTATGCAAAGCTCTTATGTGGGCTGATTGCTGTGGGCATCCTGCCAGCTTTGTGGTGCAGGACACAGTCACACTCCTACAAAACAAGTGCTGAATATACCAAAGAACTAATCACCTTCAGAATTTGCAGAGAACCTCTCTCCTCGAACAGATTTTACTTAATCTAAGGTACCTACATTCTACAGACGCGTTCATCTAAATCCCAGGTTTGCTATGGATCTGCCCCCAGTTACCTCAGTTTTACAGACTTGTACTCCAACCCCACCAACTAGCTTCACAGCTACAATTTTGAAAGCCTGATCCAAGCAGCAGCAGCTGCATAGTACTTTCTATTACTTACATTAGTAATCCCCATCAAAATCTCAGGAGTAGCTGCAATTACATAGATTTGAGTAAAACAAGCTTGAAGTTTTCTGAGATGTCTGAACGTAAGAGAGAGCTTGAAAGTTACTTGCTTTCAAATTACAGCCTCAATTAGGAAAAGGATGATAGCCTCTGCTGCTTTTCTGAGACTTGGCTTAGTAGCATTAATGAATGATATTTAACACAGACATCCACAGAAAAGTAAAACCAGTACATTCTTCTCAGAATACCCTTCAGCGAACTGCACTGGAAAGATCTTAACACCTTTAACTAAAAAAATGTTATTAAACAAATAATGATCCTTCAAGGTCTAAAACCCTAACCAATTATTTATTTGTCTTAAGGAAACACTCATGATACACTGAAGACTCACAATACGAAACCCTCCACCTGCATTCACACAATTCATGGGAGGCCACAAGACTCATGATTTCAGAGAAGCCTGTAAACACTTTTGCTTCCTTCATCACTTAGCCACCACCAAGTTGCTCTGGAAAAAACGTCAGATTTTGCTGCATCCCCTTTCAGAGGTGATGGCTGCCCTGTGCTTCCACGAAGATCAATCTTCCTACCAAGGACACTTTTAACTGATAATTTTCTACCCTTGAATCCTTCTCACCCACCTCAAAATCACAGACTGATTTGGATTGGAAAACACCTTAAACACCACCTAGTTCCAACCCCCCTCCTTTCTTCCGTCTTCAAAGGTTAGTTTATAGCTTAATGTCTTCCCTTCCCTCTCTTCCCTCAAAAACAAAAATCAAAAAAAAGCCACCATTTATTCTCCATCCATCAACTCTTCAATGACTAAGTTCTCCCTCCCACCCTAAAGGTTATGTCTTTTGTCTGAGATGCTATTCTTGTTTACATGTTCTTTGCAGAAGCAGGTATTTCTGCTGTCATTCAGCACTATTTAACCCTAAACTCACAGTCCAAGGCAGACTTGGCATATGAATGTTCTGCCAATTTGTTTTTCTATTTGAAATTCAGCATTCCCAAAATCATACCGAAGCCCCCATTCAATTGAAACTTCTTCACTGACTTCAATTAGACCAGTACTAATCCTGTTTTTCTTCCCACACAATTCCACCATAATCCGGTTACTTTTCACTGTAGCCATGGTTATTTCTGTTTTAAATACATAACCCCACAGAAAATGTTAAATATTTATAAAATACAGACTGAGCAATGTAATCAAAATGTTGAAAAAGCAATTGGAAGAGAAGCGCAGCACACTGGCTCTTTTGAACAGATGCAGAAAAGTTCAGTGCCTCGCTGGCACATAGAGGAGTGACTTCCCATACATACTGGACATCTACATCTATTACGCTTAGATACAGTTTCTGCTTTGCATTCACTGGAAGATTTATACTGTAACACACATTCCCTCTTCCAGATGCTTAATAAAGTTAAGTGAGAAATTATCTCACTTAGGACCTCATTAGACATTTCATAAAACCAAACTACCTCAATCTGCGTGGGTCTCTCATATTTGTTTTCTAGAACTGAAGGTGTGAAGTATTAGATCAGCATAGGGTGAGATCACGTCTGCAGCCTCACAAGACTCAGAGACCAAAGGTAGAAAAAAAGGTATTTTCTGAGGCTAGGAGCAGAGAACCAAGCATAGAAACTAATACCAGCAAATTCATCAATATGAACTTGCATCAAAAAAGTATGCAGGTTGGTAATATGTTTCCAAATGCAGAAAAGAACAACGCAAAAGCTGCTGAAAGATCATGCTTTTCTCCAGCAGAAGGAGAGAGAAATATCTACCAACCTATAATAACCTTTTCACCCTGAAAACTTTTCTTTACCCTAACGCCTATCATTGCTTAATTATTTACCATACAAGCTGATAAGCTTCCACACTCCGAGTTTATCCTTTTAATAAAACAGACAGCTCATTCTCAATTAGTGCAGCAATTAGAGTAATTACAAACAACCCTCAGCCTCTAAGAACTAAGTGATGATACAGTAAAAGTTGTCGAAGTACACTGTGACCTATTACAGTCCCCCTCTAACTGAGGACAAACTGTGGATGTGACCTTCTTAGATGCACATCATTCTCTGATGGACTAAGTTTACTTTTGGTTTTGTCAGAAAAATTAAAGAACTAGCATAAGCATTGATGTGTGGCTGTATCTTAACAACTACTTAACGCAAAACAAGAGAAGCTGACAGCAAGTGTGAAAGGCAGATGTCACATCTAGGAGACTGCTTTATATTTCCTATCCTCAATCCTTTGGCTGGAACTCGCTCCTGTGTTCAGCAACAGAGTGTTCATACTCATTAAGCCAGGAAACAGATATAAATTAAAACTGATTTATAATTAATAAAAATATGTCATAAAGCAGCCCTCAGAAGTCCCGCAAAGCCATTTCCTTGTAAATTAAACTGACTGAAGTCTCTGGGCAAATATAAACACTGAGTACTCCAGTAAGCAATCATTAAGCCAAGCTACGTGTCCTGTGAGCATCAAGTGATCAGGCATAAACTGCTCTGTGGCAGTCAACAGTGTCATAGCGCATTAACGCTCATAACCCAAAGCAATCTTAAGAAAATCTGAATGAAAGAACCAAACTCGGATTACCGCATACTTATTACTGACATAAGCAGTCACTAGTTACTAGGAAGGTATTTGCATATTTACATCCACTACCCTTAATGATACAAAAAAGAGGAATCCCACAGTGGGCTATTCTGAGCTGGGCAGGCTCTGAAAACTGCTCTTGTAGGTTGCCCTTGAAGGACAAGGACCTGTAGAATCAGCAGATCAGTAAAAGGTATATTGCTCCCAGTAATTTCTTTAACTGAAGTCACATTTGCTATATTTTTTAACAGCTGTTCAAGCAACTACATGAAGGTCTTGTTATTCAGTTCATCAGAATCTACCCTCAAATCTAGATAACACAGTAGCCAAACTGTGCTTCAAAACAACAAAAGTAGATTTCTTGACCAATGTGACCTACTCCTATTCTTAAAGCTTCCAATAAGAGTCTGTAAGTATGTACGCCTTTTCAGTGGTTTAAGTGTACAGTCTCAGTGATCTGATGGATGTATAAAGCTAATAATGTTATCCGACCTTTACAGAATCAGAAAGCCAATTCCAAATTTACCTTTTCAATTTAAACACTGAAGTACTCTCCCACACAACTGAGATGCAGGACTTATAACCAGATTCAGCTTTTACATTAATGTCAAACTACAGAATGCATCTTCAAATCTCTGGTTCTGTTTTCTCTGCTATTTCTACAGTTATATAATTGGATTTATTGACCTGAATTACTACAGAGTGAAATACTAAGTTATCTATGATTGTAACATTCTTAAAAAAACAAACACTAAACCCAAGTGTTATAAATCAGTGGGTAATAACACATTCAGTGTGTTTGCACTGTGAGTGTTTTAATAAAAAATATTCCAAAACAATAGACATCTACTTCCTCAGCAGACAACAGCCACCAAAAGCAACAACGTATGATCTAGAATATTAATGAATAGTGGTAGGATAGTTTTTTTATGGAAAGAGAAAACACAAATTTTGATAAAATAAAAATATAAACTGGAAGTATTATTTAAACAAAACCTATTTTTCTTCCATGCACCTCCCTCCCTTTAAAGCAATGCTTTATCAGTTATTTACATAGAATCTGAAATACCACATATTAGAAACAGGCCTCTCACATTCAAGCTCTTTGTCCAGCAGCATCTTTGGTTCTACCTGCACAGGGGGACAAAGTCGACAAGTTGGAAATAATTTTATATTCTTCTCTGTGAGGATGGTGAGGCCCTGGCGCAGGGTGCCCAGAGAAGCTGTGGCTGCCCCATCCCTGGCAGTGTTCAAGGCCAGGTTGGATGGGGCATGGAGCAGCCTGTTCTAGTGGAAGGTGTCCCTGCCCATGGCAGGGGGTTGGAACTGGGTGAGATTTAAGGTCCTTTCCAATCCAAAGCATTCTGTGATTTTGTGATATGCACTTATTGTTTCAGCATCCCACTCAAAAGTTCACTGGATTCTCAAACAAGAGAAGGGTCTTCAGGCCTCACCAGCTGCCTCAAGCTATTTTCTTACGGAAAATACAGTATGAAACCTAATATGGTCTTGGTTTTGAACACTGTATTTTAGAATGATCAGTCTTCAGGGTCTGTAGGTCAACAATGTACATTTTGCAGGCACTCATTCCTTTGTTACTGTTGGCAGTTTGAAACAAACTAAGTGACAAAGGCATAGAGCTAGGAATGATTCCCCTTTACAAGGGCATCCTGGGTTACACCAGAAAAGCGTATACATATGAAAACTTCAACTCCTTCAAGGGGTAACATAAAACATACCTCCAGGATACTAAGATGAAAGCAATGTTACTGACAGACTGGTTTACTGTAGTTCTCCCAGAATCTCAGGGAAATTAAAAGGTTGTCAGAAAGATGTCATGGAGTTGTTTTCTTTGAAAAAGACTTGATATTTAAGATCAGTTGAAAGAAGTATCAAACACAAAAGAAGTCAATTTTGTTCAACACCAATTTAGACTTTGACAGTCTATTTAGTCTCTAAACACCAAGGTAAGCTGCTTAGTTCATCTTTGCAAGGAGTCAAACAAGTATTCCTTAATAATATACTAATCAGAAAGTTTTTAGCGTGATAAAGAATTTGTAATGATTTGGAGTCCTGCAAAGCTGCTTTTCTCACAGTAAGTACATAAAGATTACATTTATGTTGAGTTCAACAAAAAATACAAGAATTCGAAACCATGTATATTATTTTCATTTCTGTGGAATAATCAGTGCCTAAAAAAATATTCAGCATTTATCATCATTTCTCAATGTACAGGCAGATGATCAGTAACAAATGAATTTTGTTAAAAAGGGAAAGTTCTTATAAATCACCTGTGACCCTAGATCTAGGCATGAACAGAGACACTTGTGCAGTAAACATATTCATAAGCAAAATATGATGGTTTTACTATAAGATTTTTTCTATCAAAACCAGTATTTACTATATGCATTTGAGTAAAAATAACTACATACTTTCAGTAATTATATCTTTCCTAATATTTGGAGGGAGTTTTTTCTTCCCTATTGGGTTGCATTCACTTTTTAACGACTTATTATAAAACCACACAATTTCCAGGACAGTGGAAACTGGAAGGATATAGCAGAGGAAGTGATCGGTTGATTCTTCTTCCCCAAAGCATATCCCACCTCAACATCATGACAGACAGGACAGGCTTCTAGACTGACATGGAATATTTCAGAACAGAGCAAGCAATTTCCTCTAAGGAATAAGGTGAAGCTTCAGTATTTTGTGAATACAGAAGCACAGGCTGTCGTCCTTCATAGAGGATTCCTGAGATACATGCTTGAAGTGCTAGCAGACGTCAAGAGAGAAAAACAATTCAGCCTAAAGCTAGGATGGTGATTGTCAGCTCTAGCAAATGCACAGGAGGATCCAATTGCCTTCTTCTATGATTAGCTGTTTGAGAACACAGCTGTGAATAATAAGGAGCCTTTATAAGCATACTCACTGCACTAACACTACTATAAAACACATTAGGAAAAAGGGTGTGACTTTTGTCAAAGGCACACACTATATTAGCTGACTTTTTCTGAATGCACACTATTATCAGTAAGAATCTACATTACTTTCTTCAAGCCCCTTCAATCAGAAATACAGGATAAAATAGGAAATAGGAGCCAAATTAAGCAAGCCTATGCCAGTGCCTGATCACCCTCTCGGCAAAGAAATTTTTCCTAATATCCTGTCTAAGCCCCACCCCCCCCGGGCAAAGCTTATGTTGTTAAGGAGTACAAGATTCCTAATTTCCTAACTGTTAAAACAGGAAAATAAAATTAGTCTTTTTGGCATACATTTTTCTTACTAAATGTATTTTCAGTTATGGAATACAGCAACCTATTCAACAGCTTTCATCTTGCATGAAACAAGGCATCGATTAAAACCTGTTCAGCAGTTTTGAAAGCAGGGCACGCAGAAAGCTGTTCTGACGCACAAGAAATGGGCAGACCTTTTAGTTGGGTTTGTAAGATTCTACTTACAAAATCATTAAGAGGTTCATTAACTCATCCAGAAATGAGACATTAACAGTAGATATTGCTCGAGTTGTGGTGTTTTGTTTCATTTTTGTTTGGTCGGTTCCTTGGAGTTGTTTGCTGCTGTTGTTAAATCTGGGGATGCTCAAAAGGAGGAGAGAGCTTTCATAGAGAATTGGAATGTTTTGTAACACTGAAGTTGATTAACAATATGGCTAATGATAAAATACACATTTTGCTTTCAAATCTTACAGTTTATGCTAAACTCCATCCTCTGCTAATTACAAATTAGCATTATGAACATAAAATCTTCACATAGAAACTACTGGGTTCTTGCATGGATTTACATGATTATAGAAAGGGCATTACTGTCTTATGAAGCAGATATACTTGGAAAAAGATGTGTTTAAAAGCACATTTACATTTTATGCGCATAAAGGCTTAAATTGGTCCATACACCAATCATCCCCCAGAAGCCAGAAACCATCACTTTCAAACATGATTTAGGAAAAATCTCACATCAAATACAACACAGCAGACGTGTTTGTTAGTCAACAGCAACACCTCATTGCAAATGTGAGTATCCTGGTATTTACCATCAGTAGCTTTATGCTAAAATCCCTTAATACAGCCGCTCACTTAGAAAATGAAATCCCAAGAAAGGAGGAAGGAGTTTTCTGACAAGATTCTTCCATTTTTTTTGCAATAAATGAGCACTTGACTCTGTGACCTTTTGCAATACCTTCTTAACCAGCTGCTTTTTGTACTATTTACTTTTGTCTTTTCTTAATACACGCTTTTATCTTATGACCTCTGAAACAATGAGCTATGTAAGAAGAAACGAGAATTAACTGCTTCCTCTAAATTTCATTATTCTTCATTTCATGTTAAAAAAAGCCACTGCTGTCACATTTGCCATTCTGGAAGAATCACATGTACAACTGAAATATCCTTTATAGGAGTACAAAAACCTCTGAATTCCTTCGAAGTTCAGCTTCAAGTGTTCAAGATTTCACAGCAATCTGCACTTGTATTTGTAAGCATTTAACTTTCAGAGTGTCAAACTGAAATTAGGAAGGAACCTAAAATCCCTGGTTACCTGGCTCTGCAGCATGCTGCCAGCCTGGGATGAAACCTAATAAGTTTTCAGAAGATGGTTATATGAATAGGTCCCAACAGAATGCTGATATGGTTGGCACCTCCCATTGAAAAGCATTATAGTAGAAAAATTCTACTTAATTCTATTAACTGGTTCTAATATGCCCTCATTTGAATTTCTGTGCCTTCTAATACTAATAAACGAATCTCATGACTGCTTCTAGGGTTTCTTTGGTAGATTAGAGAGCCATTTACTAGCAACAATCTGTCTCTCCCCTGTGTCGGCAGTTACATGATCAGGTGACCCCCCCTCAACTTTCCATACAATAAAATCACTGGAAAGATTGAGGTGCTCATAAATCTTAGTACAAAATCTTTTCCCACACCCTCCTCCTAAATCAAAGAACTTTAAGAACCATAGATTGACATGGAGTTGCTTATTTGATAGCTCAGCTGAGTTGATTCCTTTCTGCAGCTGTTTGGAACATAGCGCTGTTCTTCTTCTCTGCTTTACCTCTACTTTCCTTCATAAAATAAATTTTTAAGAGGAAAAGACAGAACACAGTGTTTCTGTACCTGTATCTGAAATGTCTTTTATCCCTAGCGAAAGCAGCTGCCAGTTAAGTACATGTCACGAGGTGCTGCACAGGCTTCAGCCTTCACCATCCATGCAGCAAGATTCCTTACAGGATCTTGCCACCAGCTTAAAAGCACAAAGTCACAGAGTCATGTCAGAAAAATATGGCAAACCTTCATAAAGCTCATAATGCTGGAAGGTGCTCTGTAACAAAGTAAAATAGAAGTTCTAATCATACATCCTGGGAGTACAGGAGTCCTTATATTGCTAACCGAGTCAGCTGTTAACCCTCAAGAAAACAATCCTGATGGATTTTTCTACCTTTAGTTACTATGTGCTGCAGTACCAAAGAAAAAAGGATAGATTAGTGACCCAAGTGACACTTCTCCTTTGAAGTGCCTCAAAGGAAAGACTGCTCACACCCCAAGAACAAATCAGCTCACCAAAGGTGCCTGAAAAGGGGGTACTTCAGAATGCAACTCACATAGAAATTATCTCAACAGTTTTTACAAGCTCTCAACATTTCCAGAGTTCAGTTCCATTGTCCCCAAGGGTGCCATCCAGACAGCAGAACAAAACAGGGATGCAGATCAGGAAGAACATACATTACTGTCTTGTTGGGTCATTTCAAGATTAAGTCAATACCTTCTCCTTCCTTCCTTCCTCCCAAAAAAGGAAATGATGACATCAAAACACATGTTTTGGAACAACCTATTTTAACTTCACTAACCTTGTGAAGCCAGCTAAGTGCCATGGATGTTTTGGGCCTTATCCAAGTTTATTATGTAAACTGATTTATTATACATTGAAAGAACAACTAAAGGTACATGGACTCAGATGCAAGAATAATTGGAAGTTGTTTTCTATAGAGCTGCAACTTTTATCATATATCTTGAAAAAGCATAAAACCAAAAACTGGTCTTTTCACAGAGCACTTGCTGGCAAAACCAGGTTGCTGGTAAGGAACTGTTCTAACGATCAACAAGCATTATTATCAGAAGCCTTTTAATACTGTTTGTTGTTCATTAGCATTTTTCCTGCAGAGCAATTAAGTGAAAGCTTGATTGCAGGGAAAGCTTAATTTACAAAGAGAAATACATATTTCATGAAAGCTGATAAAGTAAGTCTAATTGCAGAAGTTACATTGCCTTCAAAAATATGCCGTAATCTCCTCTTTTTGGGAGGAGGGATAGATCAGATTTTTCTGTATGCTAAATACACACCCTGACTGAACTTATTGGTTGGTGAGGAGTGAAATCAGACTTCACCTGTCAGGGCGACCTTGTAAAGGCCTATTTTTTAACATACATTCCAGGATAATTCATCAGGAATGTCACAGAAATAGACACACAGTTACTGGAAATGCAAAATTTATACTCCTTTCCATTTCAATGACAAGTCCTCAGGCTTTCAGTAGGAAAGATGGCTATGTTTTCCTTTATAGGAAATATAAAGCAAGCGGCTTCTATAAATTTTATTACAAAGGACAAAATATAAAGCTCAAGCATCTCATAGGATTGATAAATGATTAGCTAGTGAACAGGATTTTATAATAGGGATCATAATTTCTTGATGGTAGAATAGGAGGCATGTCAGACAAAACATAAGTAGCCTTTGGTTGCAACACACCTCGACTTTGACAGGAAGTTCTCTTTTCTGTGGTTCTGCACGATCTGCCACAAACCGTGCAATTATTTCTGTGTACTTCAAGAGACTGTGTGTCTCCTACAATTGCAGAGAACATTTAAATGACATAGGGAAAATTCAGAAGGAATAAATATAATCTCCACGCGGCCTTAATCGGAAGTTAAGAACTGTACAAAAAGCAAACAGCCATCTCAGATCACCCACTTTCCTCATAAAGCTCTCTACTTACCAAGTTAAATAGTAAACTGATTGATAAACTAATCAAAGAGAAGAAGACGGAAGAGAAATAAGCTCTCACACAACTTTTTTAATGTTTTTAATGAGGCAGCCCCTGTTTCTCTGCAACGTATCATCAATCCTACCATGTGTGCTGTAGACTATGTGACTAGTAAGATGAACTTCAGTATCCACAATGAACATGCAGCCTAATCACCTAACCATCTTAGCTTAATTCTTGGTATGCTCTGGAATTTAACCTGGAGCTTTCTGATCACACATGATACATGAATAACAGGTGATTACATACATCCCTACCTACAAGACTTAACAATACCCATTAAACATCAGCACATGTAAACTATTATCACAGCATCGTGTTTAAATTATAGTTGCTTATGAAATGAAGCATTTTCTAGGAGGCTTGTGTAAATTAAGTGTAAGCACTGGCATGACAAGTGAAGCAGAGCATATCTCTTAGGACAAGGAGATAAGTTAACTCAGCTTTTTGTGTTATTAAAGTTACGCCTGGGGACTAGCAGGATCAAAAAGTCAAGCCTTAAGAAACTCTCCTGCTCTTAGCTACTCTGACATCTCTCTTCCCCCAAAGAGAATGGCTCAGAAGGAATAGGGGTTTCAGACTGAGGTACCCAGCCATGCCAGAGGGTCTTTGATGATGTAAGATTTCAGCAAACTGAGCAGAGAGCCATTAACAGAGTCCAGTGAGAACAGACTGCAGTGACTGACTTTCACAGCATACTGTCATGGTTTAACTTCTAGCAAAGCAGAATCTATCTTAAGAGAAAACTGAAGAAACTGGGGTGAGATTTTGAGATGGCTGGATTTCAGTTAGGCACAAACAATTCTGGGCAGAAACAACAGAATTCTTATTTTGTGATGAAAGAGATTTGAAAACACTGACAGACATTTCCATCAACATATCTTACTGCTTTCAACTAGCTCCAGATGTGCCAAAATATCCAGATACCTGAGATATGACTTGAGCAAAAAGCAGTTAAAAAATTAAAAATATTTAGATTATTTTTTGTAACCTTTAAAAGCCCAAGTGGGCATGTCAAAAATTTCATACATTTGAGAAAAGTTAAATGCCTTTATTTGATTCAAGGCTAATGACACATCATGTGTGAAAGACCATAAAAAAAACCTAAAGGCATTTCAGAATCTCACAGCATAACAGAATCCTTATAAATGCTATAAATTCTCATTTATATCAACTCATGCAACAATATCTCTTAAATACAGGCCCAGAAACATGCACAGGAAGCTGAGTTTCCTTATACCATACAGCTTAATTTGAGAGTTTTCTAAACTTGCTGTATTTACCCACAGGGACTACTAGAAAAATCAAGCCAATTGTCTATTACTAAGTGTCCCTCCACCCTCTCTTTACTCTCAGCCAAGCTAACACCAGGGCTAGCAGAACAGAAAGCAGATGAGAATCAGGTTTATTCTCCAAGAAGGGGGGTAGTGTGTGGTATGTGTGTAAATTCTGCCATGCCATGCTCCCTCACAAGGAACATTTCATTGCATTTCAGTAAATTATGGCCTTGAGACCACTAAGGTAGTCATTAGGCTATATTTATTCAGTTATGAAACAGAGGAAATACTGAAGGTTGGGTTTGTATTTGGAATTTGATGAGGACTACCACTGTAATTGCACAGGTTTATAGTGGTAAAGAAAACTGTTCAACAGACGACTAAACTGACATTTAGCTTGAAAAGCCTTTGGTTTGAACTAGTGAGCATGTTAATTCCACTGCAAACATCCTAAACCCAAAGGTTTGTAGTACTGTTCCTGAATCATCCACAAGTTTTGTGTCAGCACGCTGGAGTCCTCCTAGAGAGTCACAGATGATTGACTGTGCCTAGACTAGTGTTTAGCACGCTGATCAAGAAGAGATATAATTGGAAGGTCTCAAATAATTGGAAATTTCAAAGGAGTGCTGGAATCCTACAACACACAACCAGTACAGAGAAATATAAAAATACCAATCAGGAGGGAGCTTGAAACAATGCTTTAGATTCGGCTTTTAAAGCCTTTTCCCATTCAGAAACATCTTACTTCATCACTGGTAGCTGGCAACACCACCTGTAGCTTTCTGAGTGAAATTACTTCAGGTTATGAATATTCAAGATTTAAAAATTCTCTTCTAATTTGTATTAGAAAAGCTCTACTGGTTTCTGGAACACAAAATAAAAATGGCAAATATGCTCTAAGGATTTATTTTGAAAGAACCTGGCATATTTCGAAGAACAATCAAATCTGCACAAATGAGATTACATATTTCATACAAGATTTAGACTACAGCCTGGTCTTCCTGAGAATTAGAGTTTTAAGAGGAATAAATTTTCCTGTCCCTGCTCTCCCAGTTTAGAAGTTTATCTAAGCCTTGAGTTCAGATGACACTCGTATCCTGGGATATGCTGTTAGCATCAAAGAGAACACAGGAGCTGAATTCCCCATCCTCACATCCACTAATACAATTGCCAGAGCACTAACACACAGTGGTTCTGGTGGAAAAATGAGCTGCTGGTGAAGTGTTGCCTAGTTTCCAGGACAAACTCTGAAGATTCCACCAACAGTGTAACAACATCCTATTCAATCTTATCACACTGGGTTTGGCCATTCCTTTTCTGGACTTTTACTGCATGTAGGTTTGACAGGAGTAACATCTACTGTAACTTCTATTTCTAAAATGCTGCTAGCCAGCACTCTTTTTTGTGGTTAAAGCCTCAGTTATTCCTCGAGAAGATGAGACTAATGTCTTGTCATCTGCTTCAACACAGATCTTTATTTGACGTAGGAATTGAAAACAAAAAGACCGCACTGTAAGATGGCTCATGTCATGTTGAAGTGGTCTGACAGGAGAGAGTAAGAATTTCCAGCAGAGTGCTAAGCAGAGGTCAGATCAGCCTGATCTGCAGGTTTTATGATTTGTCACACCAATGAATGAATATTTCATTCTGCCCCAGGGATGCCATCAGGAGCCAGAGAGCTAAAAACTACACAGAATATTTCAGGCCTGAAATACTGCCTGTCCAAGATGATGCTCTCTTCCAACTGGAAATCTTCTCTGTCAGGAAAAGGGATGCAGTGACACCAGTTGTGACGGGCAGCACTATACTGAGCTCTCTGTGGGGCTGTGTGTGCAAGTAAGTGCCTGGAGGGCAGGTGGGAAAACGATTTGCACCCTCCACTGGGAGGCACATAGTCTGGAGCAGGCATGGAGGATGTCTGCAGAGAACTCTGTGTGTTTGTTTCCTTAATTTATACCTTAATAAGCCAGGGGAAGGCTGCAATGCAGCCCTGAGTGCAGCGTGCTGCCCCATGCAGAATGCACAGCTGGAAACTGTCTGGAAGCTCTAAAGGCCGTAAAGCTCTGCTTTGGATCTGGGAGCAAGAATGCTTTCTCAGAAGACTTAAAAGGATATTCACCCCTACACAGAAACAACAGTGCAGGTGTGAAATTCTATGCACCACAAAACAGCAGCTCAAACCCATTGATGAATAAAGCCTTCTACAGGAGTCAATGTGGAGGGCAAACCATGCTCCAGGATATGATACGTGTATAAATGCCATGTCCTAACGACACATCCACCATAGATTTGGGAACTTAATTCTGTTGTTCATACTGAAAAATGATTTGCATCCACAATTTACTGTATCATAAAATACACCTTATCCAACCATCTTTAACCAGCATTGACCCTAACAATTTAAGCATTCATAAGCATCTAATTAATGGGGTTTCTTCTGCAATAAACAGAAAGAAAAGGTTTTTATACCGCCAAAGGAGAATGTTGGACTTTGAGTTTGAAAGATATGCACAGGCTTCATAGGACGTTGAACTTCAGGAGCAATGTTTTTTCCTAGTCTTCCACATCTCCATCTAACCCTGGCCCCAAATACACTTCATCCATAGCATGCATGCTTTTACACTTCTGAAATGCAAGATCACTTAAACTAGGTCAACCTGCTTGTGGTACTACTAGCTTCCTACTGGAAAAGCAGTCACCAGTCATGACACATCTCTTCCCACCAAAGCAGCTGAGTTCTCAGAAATCTAGTAAATGGCAAGAAAGGTGAAGAACTGGGAAAACCAGGAGCCTACAACAGAGAATGAGTACCACCCATCAGCCCATCCAGCTGATACCAATACCTCATACTGCATCCAGCTATCAGAACATTCAGTCTCAAACTGCCTAGCAAGCCATCCTTTCTAAAGCCTTATGCCAAACTAGTGACTTATTCCACCATGTTCTAGCAATAGGATGCCAATGGAAAAGCAGCTCTAAAACAGAAAAACACTTTCAGTATCTTCTGCTCAATTGCACTTCTTGTTGAACTTGCCCCTCTGGACATGGCATTCCTAAGAACTGAGAGCATACCTCAAATGAATACCTTAAAACACAGATCTTGAGACTCAGCATTTCTTCATGTTTAACTATCCTAAAATATGAATTAGTCAAGAATGCCAATAAAGCTTGCAACAGGACGGAAGAAAGAATGAGGAACGGGGCTCTAAAAAGTCAAAGGAAATCCCATATTTTTAACATGACTGAGATTAATTTTAAAATATTTAAAAAGCTAAAAGTAATCCAGTTGCAATTAATAGTCTTTGAAACTACAAACATATGATTTCTATACATTTCCTAGCAATGGCTTTTAATAAGCCATTGATGTCATTTTACATCTTCTGTCTCTGAGAATTTTTAATGCCAAGCTATTTAACTGTGACAGCTGGCAAGAAATCAGCTTGGAGTTTTCTCCTTAGAAGTAATGATGTGTTAATAGCCAAATACATGAAAAGGTGAAAGGTTCAAATTTAATCGTGGGGGGAAAAGACTTGTTCCAGTTTCAACCAAAAAGTCAAACCTTGAAGTTTGGTGCCATTTTTAATTTTTTTTTTTTAATTGACAAATTTATTTCACCATTTTCAGACTGCTCCAGTGATGCAATTCAATTCCTTTCATGGACCTAAAATTTACATGCCAGACAACCCAATTAAGACAGATAAACAAAACCATTGTTTTGCATTAAATTCAACGTGAAATATTTTAGTATCCTGGAAATATTCTAGGATTAGTTTTAGTTTTATATAAATTAACCTCTCCTTTTCCTGAATAGAGCAAGAAATTTGCTTTAAGAAAAATAATAATGTGTCATTTCACATTTTGAAAAGTTTTTTTTTCAATTCTGATAAGAAAAATAGAAACATTACATTAATTTACCTTCATCTACCCTGGACACAGGCTGAATGAATGGCTAAATAAGGGGACAGAGGAAGCAGAAGAGAGTTAGAAAAATAAGAACACACTCATAACATGCCATGTGGAAATATTACGATAAATTTATAACAGGAATAAAAGTTGTTTTATTCATTATTATTCTATGCTGTATGATATTATCTAAAATCTGGTAGCTTAAATCCACCCGTTCAGTCTCTTAGGCAATCTTTAGCAAGAGCTGGCAATCATGATCTATGTCATTCAATAGTGGAAATTACTTAATAAATGAAATCATCTCTCTCTCTGCCAATGACAATAGATGGGACCATAATGCAGATATCCAAGGTAATGTGAGGATAAAGGGGGATCGCCTAGGCTGCAACTCTCAAAAACAATCTAGTCACTTAAATGGGATAATATAAAAAAGGTAATCTAGATATCATTTCTCCATCAAATTGAAATTATGGCAGGTGAAACAAGGACCTTGAACACATTACAGCAGAAAGGTAAGGGAAAAAATAACAAAACCAAAAATTACCCAAAGAAGTGAAGCTGACACTTCCATAAAACACGGCATCCCTGATAGTCAACAACTCCCTCTCAGTTTTCAAAAACCTTTACTAAAACATACTCAAGGAAGAAGCAGTGTTTGTATTCTGCTGCTTATTTCTGAAAATAGGCTGCCTTTTGGAAGTTTCAACCTAATGAGAAAGCTCTCTAAACCGTCTTGCATTCTGAGTAAACATGGGGTGAGCTCAATGAGGATGAAGATTAGAAAAGCAAGGTTCTGAGAGAAATGTCACAAGAGACATACTAGAATTTGTACAGGTATTAAAAAAAAAAACAAATCAAACAATCTTCAATTATATGCTCTGTAAAAACCTTGTGAGTGTAAGTGTGCATTGAACTGTCTACCCATTACTGGAAGATATCCCATTATAATGGACATTCACTAAATCTTTCACTCTTAATGGAAAACATTGCCTTTGGGGACACACTTTTATGACAACACTATTTCCTCAGAAATAAAACTCATTCTTACTTTAACAAAGCAATTTTACTTGTGCTTGCCTTTCTTCAGGGAAACAGAATATAAGCTTCTGAATAGGGTACTAAAATAGCCCAATGAGTAGGAACAACGTGGTGCAGTAAGTACTAATTGGACATAACCCAAGCCATGCAACTTCCCTACTCTACTAAACACAAACAAAATCATATTAACTACCACTGCTATTCACACAGGCTGTGCATTTTGTAAAGTTTTATTGCAGCCAAAGCTGAAGGTTTGAAAGACTAAATAATTACAAGCTGCTTCTGCCTCCTGCAGTCAGTACTAAGAAAGCAAGCATCAAGAGAAAGCAGGATACAGTTCAGTGGACATTCACTCAGGTGACACAATCAACAGACAATGTTTATTAGTCAGCAGAGTATCAGCTTTAGCTTTAAGACCAAAATCAGAACTGTGCACAACCCAATTCAAATAACTTCACCCTTCCCAGGTGTTACTGGAGCTCGCTCTCCTTATGCCTTCATTAATGGGAACTTTTGAACTTCTCAAATCCAGATGGCTTATGTAGGCGTTTCATTTTGGGCACCTGAACTTGCTGTGGTGCAGGCTTTGAGAGAAATTTGTACAGGTTTTTCCCAGTTCACTGAACCTACTCAGAGTAGCAAGCAGATACTTTCCAACAGCTGTTTATAGGAACAAGCTTCACACATATAGTCTTATTTTTGGTTTTGAAAGCTAAAGTCACATGTGTACATGCCCACCAGAAATAGATACTGTTTCAGGATCAGGGCCTTCAGCCTACTGAAGAATATCAGTAGTTCCATAGTTAAGTGCTTTCCTTTGAGTTAGCACTGGATGAACATTAACAAATAAAAATCACCACCAAAACAAAACTATATGTCTGGCTTGGCACCAGTAAGTACTACTGCTGCATTTTGATATATTCCATACATAGAGCTTAACAGTGACTATAGTACAAAAAGAAACACATGTAATGAAAACCGGGTGCAATGCATTTCCCTGTAATTCAAAGGCCTGCAGTTCCTCACAGTGCTTCATAAACCTTTTGCCACAGAGAAAAGGTCATGGATTCTTCCAAACTAACAACTGCAATAAACCAGTTGATGTTAGACTTTCGTGGACTGTGGTGCAATTTGTTGCTGCTGCAGAAACATCCAGCCGGTGGGCAAAAGAAAGCAAAGGCTTACAGAGCTGAAGTGTGTGCTGACTACTGCCTTTCAGCTGCAAATGAAATTACTTGGACAGCAGCTCCTGAAGCCAAGAATTTCCCCTTTCAAAAAGGGAGCCTAACTCTGAAATCTGCCAGATTCTATTCTCTGTAAGAGGTTCCACCAAAAACAAAGCAAGGAAAAGAGGCAACTAAATCTTGTAAAGAAAGATCTATGACAGTGAAATTCCCCTGCCTTCAGGAGATCCATATCCTGTTACCTTACCTTTACTTTGATAATTCACACCCCCAGTTGGACATCAGGGCATAGCCCACTTCTTGTTAGAATTCTTATATTTCAGTGCCAGAGATGATACACTGAGGTGCAGGGACCCATGGAGAAAACATAAAAAGGGGTCATAGCTATCCTTCGCATAAGGCCATATGGCTCAGATTGGGAACATGCTGGGGCCTGGACTCTGGTCCCAATCCTGTCTCTGTAATTTGAATTAGCTAACCATCAGATGAATCCAGGAAGAACTACAGTGATTTACAGAAAATGGGTCATAGTAACACAAACTGAAGTCTGACATGCTGAATATTTCTATCACAAGTTCAGTCTTCACAGTTCTCAAAAGATGGTTTGGATGTTCAGCAAGCTTAGAAAACACATGGATGCACTTGGTTTAAAGCAGGACACACATTTGCGCTGGAGGAAGTAACAGAACCTAGATTTTCCATCTCAGGTTTTAACCAGGAGAAAAAAGTTAGTCCTTAGTACACAGGACCACAGTTGCTGCTACTTCTGATCATGATTTGCAAGCATTTTCTTATTGTTAAATTAACACTAGTTGCAGTGTGCCAAATGTGCACACATGGCACTGTAGAATTTCCAACAGCTTTGAACAGTCTGCACAATTATGACATGAAGTGCTGATTATGTTTTACTGTAATTGCTCTTTCTAGCAAATGCTTCAGCAAACTGCAGTGGTGCAATTACAATATGCTGATGATCAAGTCTTTCACACCAGTCTGACATTTTAGGATGTTTTAGGCAGTTTCACCCATTTTTATTATTCTGTAAGGAAAACTATGAACAATATACTTCTCCTTTTGTCACTTCAATATCAAATCAAATCTTTTTACCCCCAAAAATATACCCATGTGACTTGCAAATAATAGGTCTGTACTGTGATTAAGATAGGCCTTTCTCAAGTGATAGTCCATTCCAGAACTGTATCTTGTGGCATCTGCTAATTCAATTGCATTGAAATAAATTGATTTTAGAAAACAAGATCTATGAACCAGGTGTTTGCAGGTGACACTACAGTTTGAAATCCTGAAATTGCACTTTTTTTCTGACAGAGAGTGAAGTAAAAGAACCTCCAAGCAAATAACAAAAGTCTTACATTGGTTTTCATTGTCTTCCTTCTCTTAAAGGTTTTGTAAGCATGCAGCCCCACATAAACCCATCCAGATTTCCTAGGCCATTCTTTTATCCGATCTGTGAGGAAATCTGGTTTACTTTCTGCTCCATTACCTTCAGAATATATCCCTTAAGGCAAATCTCCAAGTAACCATCTTACTTTACCATGTTCCTGAGCACTACCTTATTCAAAGGTCTTTAGTTTTTTTCCATGTTCTGACTCTTCTCACAACACATGATGTCAAAAAACCTGAATCAAATGGTTAGGTTCAATTTATGCTGCCTCACATATTAAATGTACAGTCTCACTGAGATCCTTTCACTTATTCTGAGGTGAAGGATGGAATAACTGGATCAGATTTGGCTGGACTAAGAAAGGTTGGAATGGATTCCTATTTTAAGCTTGTTAGTTTGTCAACAAGCATTAAAACTTGATGCCAATTCAAATGCACATTTTTAACTAACAGATAGCAAACCAACCCGAATCCTTGAGATTTTTCATTCTGAGCTGAACATTATCCCTTCTTACTTTTCAAATCAATCTAGATCAGTTTATCCAGAATTAACAACTGATACACACCAGGTTACCACAGGGACTGATCACAACTGGAGCTTTATGTTCAACCATAAACGCTCAAAACTGTTGCTTTATTAACCCCTCCTCCATGTATAAAATGCAAGTATGTGCACCACAACTACACCACAATGAAACAGTAATTACATGCAAAACCAGGAGCCTCAGTCATTACACTTCCTTTGCAATCAATCCAAACAACTTTTATAAACATTTCTCAGTAAAACAGAAACAGCAAACAGCATCTAAAATTAATTTATAAAATCATAAATACATTCAAATACATGAGAAAGAATTATCTGAATTCTTCACATGCATCATTTTACTTTTAAAAAGGTCCGTTTCCTTCTACCCTGTCACCACCACCAGAATCAGGATGAATGTTTTCAGGCAAGTATTGATAGTGTCTTACATTCGAAGGCTTGTTTTCTTTTTCCACTAAGAGTTCTTTTGTAAAGTCTAAGTAATTTGGGGGGGGGGGGGGGGGGGGAATGGTGCTACAATCAAACAACCCAAAAAAACCAGCAAACGGAAATACGTAAATCCTCCCTCAACAGCATATTTAGGTGTACCATACATTGGTATGACAATAAATGACTAAAATCTGGCTCAGCTGAAGCAAGTTCTACTTTGGGAAAACCTTGAAACATGAGTGAATCACCTTCATTATGCAGCTGTACTACAATTTTGTACATTTGGAGCAAAGAATGAGGCTCTTCAAAGTCAGCCTTCCACAGGTCGTGATTCCTACACCTTATACACTCCCTTATGTCAGGAACAACCATCCATAACATATCTGTCTGAATTATTTGGAGCCATTATGAGAAGAATTTCCGTTACACCTGCTTAACAATACTTTTCCAGGCCATGTGCTCTCAAAATAGTCACTTCTACATCAAGACAAGTACAGCATAATGCTTCAGTAGAAAGGTGAACCAAATTCTACTTAAAATTTGTTGTGTAAATGTTCTCACACATATCAGGATCTCTTTATGTTTGTGTATATTGAAAGGAGCCCTGAAACGAAGGACTTGGGGGTGTTGGGTGACAAGAAGCTCCCCATAACCCAGCTTCAGTGTGCCCTTGCAGCCCAGAAACCACCCATGTGCTGGGCTGCATTCCCCCTCCATTGTGCTCTGGTGAGACCACTCCCCCTGCAGTCCTGTATCCAGCTCTGGGGCAACAACACAAGAGGGACATGGAGCTGTTGAGTGAGCCCAGAGGAGGTCACAGAGATGCTGCGAGGGGTGGAGCAGCTCTGCTATGGAGCCAGGCTGAGGGAGCTGGGCTGGTTCAGCCTGGAAAAGAGAAGGTTCCTTAAGGGGAGACCTTAGAGCAGCTCCCAGCGCCTAAAGGGGCTAGAGAAAACCTGGAGAGAGGATTTTGACGAGGGCCTGTAGGGACAGGACAAGGGAGAATGGCTTTAAACTGACAAAGGGAAGATTGAGATGAGCTCTTAGGCAGAAGTTCTTCCCTGTGAGGGTGCTGAGGAGCTGGCACAGGGTGCCCAGAGAAGCTGTGGCTGCCCCATTCCTGGCAGTGTTCAAGGTCAAGTTGGACAGGGCTTGGAGCAAGCTGCTCTAGTGGAAGGTGTCCCTGCCCAGCAGGGGTTGAAACTGGATGAGCTTTAAGGTCCCTTCCAACTGAAACTATTCTATGATATTAATTTTTGTACCTGGGGCAATAGAGTCCAACAGAGGAGTCCCTTTTGACCTAGGTTGTTTGAAATTACTTAAGTTGTTCTTGTGACCACAAGAAACAAAGGGAAGTCTCATCACTCATGACACCCAAATCCCAAAGACTATGACTGCTTTTGCTAGGAAGATACTGCACGCAGCATTTCCTTCAAATATTTTTCAGTTGGACATTTGATGATCAGGGTTTGTTACATCAGCATTCCTCCAACCTTTGAAAGCCAACAAAATGAAAAACAACACAATACTTTGAGTACCAAAAGTGATGGGTATAACGCAGATCAATTTCCCTTTTGTTTAAACCGGTGCTGAAGCCACTGAGTGCTGGGATCAGACAGCCAACATCTGCAGTTTCAAACTCCCCAAATATTCACCTACTGAGTATTCACTGGATTACTCGTTGGTTTTTTTTCCATCATTAAAGCAGTGTTGTTTACTTGGTAAAAGGCAAGACTCAAAAGAACAAATCATATTCATTTGTCAAGTGCTCCCCCGATGAGAAATGTTGGTGTACAACTTACAGGGTCAGTTTATTTATCTCTAGCCTTTCATTTGAAAAGCAAAACCAGAGAACACTGATTACAACTTATTAGAATTCCTTTCAGCTACACAATGAATGCAGTTTACTTGCCCTTGCAGACTGCAAATGATCTAACTGAGGCTTTTTGCAGTCAAGATGATAAATATACACATAGAAGGCAGCAATATGTGCAGTCTTGTCTCTGTAACTGCTTAGCACAAGCCAGATGTGCAAGGAAAGAAGTAGCACAGACTTAGAGCCAACATCAGAGAAGATACCTGTCATACAGTGACAAGATAAGCATTGTCATGGCTATCTGCAACTCTATCCCACAGTGACCCAAGTGACCCTGCATCTGGTTTGGGACTGGCATACTAGCCTGCCACAGAAGAGGAATCACAGTTTTTTCCCCTCCTAGGTGTGAAAAATCATACAATACAAAATCATAAGGTGAGAAATCATACAATCATTTGGTTTTTACCATTCCTGTAACTCTAAGTTACAGCTGCTTCTTGTATATCTACTTTTTTTATAACAGAGATATCACTGAAAACAAATCCAACAGTTCTTTGAAGGGAGAAAGTAGTCTGTCAGTTCATCACTCATTTTAGAGTTCTTAAAGCCAGGAATTACTTCAGCAGTGTAAAGAAAAAGGGTGAGATTAAGTGTGAAGGAAGCGTTGGCTGCTTGAATCCATGTCTAATGCCCTGTGTGGTGTCTTCTAAAAATTTAAATGATACAAAGTCTGGAATACTTCTATGAGGAAGAAATTTAACTTCCCAGAAGTATTAGCTTAAGATTCTTCCTGTGTACGGGAAGTGGCTTACAATTATGGGTAATTATTTTATTCTTTAAAATAAGCATTGCTGGATGATGCATAACCAAAAAACTTACATGGACATATCACTAGTGATAGTCTCCAACTCTAGGAGGCATAAAAACTGCTTATGTAGTCAGGTAACTGGTCCGTTATATTTTTACACTCTGATTTGCTGTCTTTACACATTGCCTACATCTTAACTGCTCCAGAAGATGATCCTTGTTCTAAACAGCTCTTTGTGAAGAGCATTTGGCAATCCAATATTATTAAACACTGGCATTTTTTTCCAGTAAAAACAAGAGGAAGCTTCATCCTTGATATGAGTAGTTGACCACATGTATGTGCAAGATATGGTGTGGTATATTCCTAGGACCTGAGCTGTGCCAGGCAATTAAAATAGATATGACCTGACTATCCTGCTTATAAAATTCAGACTCTGTAATTTAGCTCCGTTTTGTGCATCTGTGCCTTGCACAACACAAACATAACCCATGGACAGTGATCCCTGTGTTACTATTAAAACACCTGTGTAACACCTTAAGGTCAACAGGTTTGGATGAAGTTGGACTGAATTATACATAAGTACATACACACAGACTGCTACTGGCATCTTAAGAAAAGGGAGAGTTTAAGATAAGCAGTTTCTGGGTGGCTGCCTGTTAAAAGCACAATGACACAGTTACCACAGCAGTGACTAAAGGCATAAAAGGGAAGATAGGAGTTTCAAGTTTTTCAGGGCAATTCTCAACGCCCATACATTCTCACTTTCTAGAAAGGATTTTATTAAAGTAAGAGAGAGATACAGGTAAAGTCTAGGAAGACAGCCTGCTCTTCTGCCACCCTGCACTGTCTTCTTAAAGACAGGGATAGGAAGAAAGGTTTTACTCCCCAACATCCCACAAATGCATCATCTGTACCACATCTTTTTTCTTACACCTTTTCCATGGTACTAAGTCCTTCTTCCCAGTAAACTTGGGAGCAAAAGAAAATGGAAGTTATTAACTACACTGAACTAGCTATCTCATTCCTCCACAGAACTAATCAGTAATTCACTGCTAACACAGATGCTGTTCTCTTTCTTAGTAAATCCAAGAGCCAAACCCACTCTCTTCAGATCAAAGAGCAAAACTGCTTTTAACTTGACAACACCAGAAGTAATTTTCAGGTTTACACTGTCTTTAACACAAAGTCTTCTCTTTATATGACAGTAACTTCAAGTATCTGTTGGATTCTACTCCTAGAGGATGACCTCTCACACAACTCATCTTTTGCATTAACTTTCCTACTGTGATAAAACTTATAATTCTAATACATAAGAGCAAATTTGCATTTATGGTTGAGGCACTTCTCCTCATCTTGATGTAAAATTTCTCACATGGAATATTCTGGGAATATACATTATTGAAAGGAATGTTATTTGCAAAATTCAAAAGATGGAGCACAGATCACAATAACTATTGAGATTTTATAACTTAGTACATTTGCAGACATAGGATTTAATCTCAAAATGGGCAGAGGTATAATCCCAAAGAAAAAAAAAACATAATTTTAAATTACAGGAAGAACTAAAGAAAAACACTATACATACAGGTTTCCCTGCTCATGGCAGGGCAGTCAGAACTAGATGATGATAAGGTCTCTTCCAACCCTAGCCATTCCATGATTCTATATTAAGCATGTAATTCTGAACCTGTTAGGTACTTCAAACACTTTTCTTACCACTAGCGCCTTCATAGTACAGTTGCATAATTCTTCATTTTAAAGAAATAATGGTATCAAGGTTATATATCTATTTCCTCCCCTTCATCTTGGAGATGGAGTTGAGCCATTGGTACCGAACTATTCCTGAGTTTTTTAAAGACTACTTCTGAAGTCATGATTTATTTCCATACTTTACAAAGAGAAGGGGGAACTGGTTGACTTTAGCTGGCCAGAAAATTATTGGCTATGTTTACTTGCCACATTTTACAGACTAATTGCTTGAAGGAGAAGACAAGAAACAGAGGGGAAGAATAATAATGAAGAATCCTTTGTGTGTTGAGGTGTCAAAAAGAAACAGCAAGCAAACCAAGGACACACCCAAGACACATTATGAGGGAGAAGGATTGGAACATTATTACACCGAAGAACAATTTTAAAGTATCTGCAAGATTCTGGAGACTATTACTTTGGTTACTGATAGTATTAGTCCCCGACCTGGACCTTCATGCAGCAGAAATTTTACCTACAAACAGTAGGTAAGAATAAACATAAAGACCTTACCTCAAAAATACCAAGGTACTTGAAGAAAGAGCTAATATGCCACCAGAGAAAAGGGGGAAGGGAAGTGGAATACAGGAAAAGCAAGGTAGGTCTGATGTCCACATTGTTAAGATAAAACAGTACATCTTGAACAATCACCACCCTCATCTAACAACAGTCAAAATACATAGCTATTAGTAGCTACCTAGCCATTTTTAATGGATCCTAAAGAAATCACTGTGTCTCTTTTTATTTCTCTCAGTGTTCTCCTGTAAGACAACTTTAGTAGGTTTGCACAAATTCCTAGTGTAACACTGATTTTGAGGTTAGACCACTACTCATGAACCAAGTACATAAAAAATAGGATTCTCAGTACATAGTCAAGCCAAAAGAACAAAATAACAAAAAACACGTGTTGACTCGTATAGTACCAAAACACATTGCTTTTAGAAGGCATTCCAGTTAAACAGGGTTAAGGATTTAAAAATAGTCTGATCCCAGTAATTATATGGGAGGTATATTTTGTATTTGAGATTTCATTTGTAACTGCAATGATAATTAGGTACTTGATTATCCCTGCACAGCTTATTTAAGAATGCAAAGTGCCTTCAACACAAAGACCATGCTTGCTGATTAGTTGAAAGTAAAAACGGTTACACAGAAGAACTACCGAATACGTTTTCCTCCAAATGTCCAATTAAAAAAGAAATCTAAATATAAGTAAAGTGCTCATTAACATGTAAGAATATTACCCAAACAATGTATCACTGAAATGTGCAACTTTAATACAGGGACATCTCTACTGCCAGCTTGGATATGAAAGGCAGCAGCATCAGTTACTCAACTCTTCAGCCAGAGTAGAATACCCCAAGGCCCCTTCCAGCAAAAAAAAAGCCTCTCACTCTCACTATTGAAGAGACAGGACCAATAGCCTTTGTATGTGAGAAAGAAAAGAAAGAATGAACACTTTCCACAAAAAGAAACTGGAAAGGAGACTAAGTCTATGATCTGTAATATGTCTTCCTTTAAGCAGCTGATAGATGCACTGAGATTTCAACCAGAGAAAGGTGCAGGTATAGAAATCCCAAGTGCAATTTTTTTCTTCTTCTGAGAAATGAACTCCCCTTCTGCAATTACTCCTGGGGATTTAAAATCAAAATGGTCAACAAATGGCAGCAATAAGCCAGGATTCTCTGGAAAAACATTTCTGGCAGAACATTTTCATACCATTTGCCCTCTTCTGCAGGTACCTTTTATTGATTGTATGAACTATTTTAACTGCTTTGGGCTGAAGCAGCTGGATGAAGGGGAAGATATGAAATATGCTACATGAATACATAAAATACTAGGTCAGACAACACAACTCCAGCTGCGAAGATAAACATTCCCAACATCATTGCCGAGTGGCAAAACTGTGAAACAATAAAACCCATATCCCCAAGCCATAGAAGAAGTAGTAGGAGAGAAAAGATACTGCAAAACATTTTGGCCTTACAATAATACAACTAGGAAATTACCTCACATCTAGTTTTGTTGATTCTTTTTAATACATTGTTTCATTCTTCTCTTAAAAATTAAGTTTATCTACAGTACAGAACATCGTTCTGAGTAGTTTCCTGCCTTTGCGCAGATCTGCAGTAGAAAGATCTACTTTCAAGGAACAGGCACACAAAGGCAAAATGCATAAAAGCAGTAAAGCACGTGTGCCCTTCCCTAGTGAAGGTGGCTGCAGATTCCCCACCACAACACAAAGCATTAGGTTCAGAGGAGAAGGTGACTTCTTGAAGCTTATTAAAACAATTACATCCTATCCAGTAACTGAATTACTCCTCTAAATGTTACTAGAACCTTCTCTTCCCCCTCACACATTAGTCACAAGTGCAGAAATTTGTTTGATATCTTGATACAGTAAAGGGCTTGAAGGGCAGGCAGCCGGAGGCAGACATGCCAAGAGATTCAGCCTTGAAAAAGTTCCGAATGTGTGTATATATTACAGAAGATCAGGGAGCAATTAGACCAAGCTATCAATTCCAAGGGTGTTTGTAATATTGGATAAGTAGTTTGAATACAAAGGCAACAAAGCCTGAATCTCCTTTATGTATGCGAGGCCACACATGGCTTTTGCAAGAAGACAGAAAAGAAGCTGTTGCCAAATCAGAACAGCCTTAAGCATGTTCTTCCAGCACACTGAAGTCAGGTTGCCAGCTCTGGCTCTGCTTCTCAGAAATAACCCCATCACAACTCCACACACTCTTAAATGAGAGATTTGGGTAGGAAAGTTTCATGTGACTTTTTTTCCTACACTAAGTTCATAACTAGCAGGTTCTTACTCCAACTTCCACAAAGAAAACAAAACTATAAACAAAATCATAATTGCAAAACATTCTTTAACAGCTTATCATTTCTTTTGATATCTCCTTACTTGTCACTATGGATTTTGACAAGCAAAAGCTGCCCAGCATCAAAATTCTGCAACATATGCTTAGGCACTTTCCATAGGGCAGAATGTGGATAACTGTGGTGATGAAATACAGGTGACAGCATTCAATTCAATCAATTAGATTTTGAGTGACTTAAGATAGCACAAAGCCTGATCTTAACCACAGTTTTTAAGAGGCACCTACTTTCTAGGTATGGTTAGGAAACAAAGCTTTAGAAATCAGAAAAGCTGGAAAATTCTGAAATTCTAGTCAAAGCAAACGATGAAAAATTATCAGGGGGAAAAAACTGAAGAGTAACAGGTTTCATTTCTTAGTATGTCATCTTGTTCTCTCCATTGGGAGTGAGCTGAGGAGCTGCTTGTGCCATTGACTCCAGAAGCTGCTGCAAAGCCTGCATATTTCTCCTGGCACAACGAAGGCAAGCTGTTCAGGATGCTCACTGTGCTACTGCCAAGGACCAACTGATCTGAATGAAATCACCAACTGCTGTCACTGAAAAAATACCCAAAACCATAAGGGACAAAGTGGGAAGGGGACGGAGGGTGAAAATTCAGACTGGCTGGCACAACTTACACCACCATTCCACTGCACTTAACTAGACGGAGAAAGCAAAGAGAAAGCCTACTGCTGTCATACTCAGCAGTTGCCTGGAATCCTGTCATCTCCCAAACGAAGCAAGACTCTGCAATTGTACTGAGTACAATCACATGTACATCAAATACTCATATTTACCATCTCATGTTCTTTAACAAAATCTAATTTACTTGTGACAGAGACAATCTCAGTTACACAAGCTCTTGATAGTTTGTTAAATTCTACAATAATTTTACGTGCATGAGAAGAAAAACAAATCTCATAATGAAACACAGTTATAAGCAGTTTGATTGAGGATGTAGCATTTTTATTTCTTTCAAGAAGAGACTGTAGGCAATAAAACCAAGTGTTTTCCTTAGCTGATATGCTTCTTCATTTGAATTATAATTTATTAATCTTGTTAAATATATCAAGTATTTGCTTTTACTATGAGCTATTTAGTGTCTGCATTTGGTGCACTACTGTGATCTGTCTGTACTTCAGCAGAGTTATTTGAGACGTTTCCTGTCTATAAGGACCTCACAAAGAAGGAAGAGGCAATAGGTACACTCAGTACTAAATGTGTTGTGTGCCTCTGTGAACTAATGCAGTAGAAATCAATTCCTAGGAAGTATTTGAAGGCTGATACCTTTCAGAAGGGACTGGATGTATAACTAAGTCTCATTTTATATTTTAGTGGTGAAACAGAATCCAGAAATTGTTAAAATAGCCATGAGAGTGGGGGAATTTTGAACAAAACTGAAGAGAGGCCTGGAATATTCATATGACGATAGTGTGATAAGACAAGGCTTGCACAACAAAGGTCATGGGATCTTCTTCACCCAGTTCCTGTCTACCTTCAGTATGCCCTTGCATCACATAAGTGGAACAGACAATTCAGTGTTAATCATTTCCCCTTTCTTGTATCTATCTTCTTATGCCATCTGCATTTTGCTGGATGTTATGCTTCCATATACAAGATTTCATACTCATTCTTTCTATTCTGAAGATGCCTTTTTCTTGGGATTCTTAAATGGGTGACATGGAGTAACAGCATAAAAAGGAATCCTTTAGTCCCTCTGGATAACAGTTTAAAACCAATTAAACTTCTGTTTTTCTTTGAACATAGATTATTTTGGTTGAGTGCATGAAATACTATGAGGAAAAAATGGTGGAACAGTTTCAGCAAAGTCTCTCCAGGTTTCCTTAAAATGAAAACTTTATTCTATGCCTTTGTGAGAATTCTTCTCTTTACCACGAGGGCACTGGTCATTTGCATCAACTGCCTATAGAATTTGAATGCTTAGCTTCACATGCACATGGCACGGTTGAAATTATGCTTTTTGTTATGCTAGTTACAGATGCAATGTTCAAGGCCAAGCTGGATGGGGCTTGGAGCAGGCTGGTCTAGTGGAGGGTGTCCCTGCCTATGGCAGGGGTTAGAACTGGGTGAGCTTTAAGGTCCCTTCCAACCAAAACCAGCCTGTGATTCTATAAACACGCCCTACTATGAGGATACAGAACCCAAAGCACCACTTTGTTAATTGTATGAACTTGTCTCGGTGCAGAACCACCTTGGGCAGATTAGCATACTATCTTAAATTGAGTGTTGGTATAAGCATAGTAAAACCAAAACACAGAAGCTGTAAAAAGGAATAAAATACCAAGTGCAACAAGAAGTCACAGGAATGTTTAATTTCTCATCAGGAAAAAAGAGAGACAATTCTTAAGACAGAGATGGATCAGGATTGTTGCATTTATGGGGGGAAAAGTAAAAGTGACAAGTCAGATAAAGAGGACTATGAAAATCACAGCATCTAATCTATAAAAACAAGGTGGTACTTGAGAAAATCGGTTGTAAACAGTGTTACAGGCAGAAAGGTTTGAGAGGATTTCATTTAATAGCTACACGCTTCATTTATGATACACATGGCTGAAGTGACAGCAGAATAATTTTTTATAGCAACAAAGACAGTCAAGGAAGACACTATATGTAACATGTTCCAGAGACTGACCAAGCAGCAAGATAACAGCAGATGATGAAGTTTTAAAAAGAGACAGCATTCTAGAAAAATTTACAGAGAAGCATAAAGGAGGTTCTTTCCTGAACAAGAGGACACCAAGACTATGCTTCTGGCTCATCTAGAATAAAAAGCAGATCCATTCACTACTGCCCTTCTATAAAACGTTCACAAAGAATAAAAGGCACAAGTTATAATTGGCTGAAAAGTCACCAAGTCATCACCATCTTCTCACATATTGCCAAGCTTCTGCTTCTGGCTTTTAAGATGAGGGCTCTTCCTCCTTTCTCAGCTGATTCCACTGAGGATATTAACTGATCCTAGCATCAATTTGAGAATAAGGCAAAAGAGTTAACTTTTGATTAAAAGCCTATATACCTTAAAATTCTGCAATCAGGTTTTGCTGCTTCTGACAGTTTACTTTATGAGGAATCAATTCCTCAAGGGGCTTCAAAAATGGACTTATCTTTTCATAGCTTTCAACATTTTTAATAGCTGTGACAGTACTAAGAATCATGCAGTACACCATATAATTTTACCCTTTTCTTTCCCAACAGACATCAAGAAGGAATCAACCATTTTGCCAGCTGAAAAGTAAATTCTGTATGATCTATTGGATTCTACAGATAGAAGTAGGTATTCCCTTTAAGATCATTTTCTACACCTCACACCGCATGAGGAAACAGTTTAAAACAGTCTGTTCTACAGGGCAACTTGGCCTGATTATGTCAAGAGAAATGAAGTAAGAGCATCTAGCTAGTCCATCAATTTTACCTATCACTGGCTCCAGAGCAAGACTAGCAGCTGTGTGCAATGCTGAATCGACCATTTAGTCAAAGGGACAATCACTGTCAGCTAGACACATTATGAGAAGCTACAAACAGTAGTAACATCAATGAGGTAAAGAGTTTCACATTGACTGTGGGTACAATGAAGGTAAAAGCCAGAGAAAATTCTTTAGAAGACACTGGGAAAACAAAGTCTAACTTGCAGTCAAGCGTAAGAAAACAGAAGACCTAGATACATATATCCTGAAGTGTATTTGCTTTTTCCCCTACATAACTAAACTACACAACAAAGAGGCAATAAACTTTTCTGTGGCTCCAGCTCTCCAGTCTTTTAGCATTGTACAAATCCAAATGAACATTGGTAAGTTGTTTTGATTACGTTTTCCACTAACATAAAGCTCAAGAACCCATCAGCGTAACAAACAGATGATTGTCCATAGCTCATATGGAATATTTGTCAAGATGTGCTTTCCTTTGTAGCTAAACCATCCAACAAGCTTCAGTGAGTTCTCTGAACAAATGCCTAGCATCACCCATTTTTATGATGTGAAGAACTGCCTTTGTGAACAAACTGCTTTCTCCAGCGTTCTGCTCTGTTCACTGCGTTTTCAAGTAGGATTGAGAGAAGATAACTAAAATGAGACTCAACATGTTATAGGTCTGAATAGCCTCAAGGATTTGATGGTTAAGATTTATGTTGCAGGTAAGAGGCAGAAGGTAAAGCTCCAAGACGGTAAAAAGAACAGAAAGAAAGATTACTCATGATATCAAAATAAGCGCAACCTTTCCCATAATCCTCTCTATTAATTTTGATCATTGATGATATATTTAGTAATAGGATTTTGCTTAGATGTAACAGATTTTATTGGCAAGAAAAATAAATACAGTTGAGGCATGCTAGATACTACAACCAAGTTCTCCCCTGCTTCCAAGACAGTGTGGTACCAGGATGTGCCAGTGATTCTAATCCAAAATATGCTGATGCTCCACAGGGATGTCAATAAGTGCTTTTAAGCATTAGCTGTTATAAGCAAGACAAGATAACTACAACGCAAGAGATGAGTTTTCTTCATTTCTGATTTCCACATGTGCCATTACTGCTTGAGCTGGGCAAAGAGATTTCTGAACATTCTGAATTCACTAGAAAAAATAAGTTTTGAAGCAGTTGAAGCTACTTACATTTTAGAAGATGATTTTTCTATATGGCTGAACCATAAGAAGCGTGATAGAGATATCAGAAAAGTCAAAATACAGCGGTGTGACATCTGCTGAGACACCCTGAAGGAAATCACAATAAACTACAATAACAAAGTACTAAATTCACAGAACTGGAAGTCAGTTTTGCTGAGCCTACATTTAAGATAGTCAAGATGCATGAATCGCATTCAGCTTTCCCTCACAGCTTCCAGATCTGCTCCAAAAACGTAAATTTACCCATTGTATGAAGTACCATGACCCCTGTGCAATAAAGAGCCCTGGAACGTACTATTCTCCATTCTTCTGTTGAATACGTCCACAGCTGTAAGCAGCTCTTAAACATTCAGTGAGACAGTAAGAAATATGTTAACATTGTCAAATGTTACATGAAAGTACAACAGCTTGCAGTAAACCAAGCTTTAAAATAAATGGAACCCTCTAGAAGCCACAAAGACTATTTTAAAAGCTTTTCTCCTTGCTTCTAACACCACAGAAAGAAATATCCAATAGGTCTTCTGACTCCAACAAAGTCCGCCTGAGATGTTGAATAATGACAAAACAACAGAAAAATCATAACAACTTCTGAAATCTGGACTTCAAGGCTGAACACAATATTAAAAACATTACTAACTGGGTTTTTTCTTCTCAATTTAGGATATTCAAAACTGGAAAGAGCTTGGAAATGTTGCATGTAGACATTTTAGGAATTTATGGGCTAAAACAAGCAGCTGGAATGAGAATCTTCCTACAGTGTTGCTACAGCAGAGTGTCTTGCATCACATTTCCCTTAATGAGCGCTTACCAGAGCAACCTCATCAGGGGTTACCTAGGCAAGTTCCAGTTTAGAGCATACTTGAAGGTGGATGTGATTAGCAGAAAGAAGAATAGGTTTTGTTCAGACCTGAGCAAAGGCTGTCTCCCTGGAGGTCTCTAATCCCAGTCCTGGACAGCCAAGAGGGTATAGTTAACAATTCCAGTGATGTTGTCTAGTTTGACAGGGTCGTGGTCCAGGGATGTTAGAGGGCAGGATGTATAATTAGTACCATGAGCCAAACAGTATTTTGTGAAAAGCTGGGTGTCTCTCTCACCACAGGGTGCTTATGTCAGGAGAAGGCTTGCATGTTCCTCCATGAAAAAATGATTTATCAGCATAACCTCCAAACAGAGTCCTATGTGAACACACATGACATACTATGAACAGCTCCACTCTGGGTGTTGTGATTGCAAAACATTTATTTGCTGAAAATACACTCTGCTGCTTTAACCAGATTTAAATCTCATCTGTTTAAATGCCCTCATGTAACTGGGTGATACCTGCCCTCTGTGAGTCCAAATGTTCTTAGACATTTCCCTTTGAGATTAATCATATCAGCTCTGTGGCTTCTCCCAACACTCAAAAATACACTAGAGAAATAAGAAACGTGCATTCCATTTATATCAACAAAATATGGTAGGTAGCTGCTGAGAACTTACTAGACCCTATGGAAGTGCAGCACGAAGAGTTGTCCCTCAGATTTGCAGAACAAACAGACTTAAGCAAATACAAGCTATACAAATCTGAACACACCTCTTGTCTTACCTGAAGTTACTGCATCTATTCCCTGATCCTGGGGTCTATTGTGATCCAGGGAGTGTGTGCAACAAAGCCATCTTTTCATCACATTCTCTGGAACAGAAACGGGCTTAGTTATCATTTCTATCTTTTTCTGATCTGACAAATCCTAAGCCAAGGTTTGTATGCTTGCAAAGTTACACAAATCCTCAAAAACCATGTGTACCAACTTTGCAGGTCCATTTCTGAATTTAAGCCTTCCAGCTTACTCCTTGTAATGCTCACTTTAACATTGTCATGTAACTCCTTGCAGTACTGCTATTCATTAATCTTAAGTCTTTGCAACAGTTTTGCTCACCACTACCTGTCACAACTCTGAAGAGAGCATTCCATATCCTGAATATTTGAATTCCACACTAAAAGCAGGGTCCTGTTCCAATGCACTGGGTGGATATGGAATGGAGGTCTTGCACCTCAACCACATCAATCAGTAGGGCATTTCAAAAAGGTAACATTAAAGATCTATTATCCAATTTGCAGGGCTCACATATATTGCTCCCCATCTGTAGTTTAATAGTGGTGTATAAAATTCAGTTAGGGGAAATAATTCATCATATTCTGGCAGGATTTCAGTTTGCATTCCGGAATAAGTAAAATATTAAGTTCAACACCCTCCCTTCCCTGAAATCCTATCTGCTTCCCATTTTCAGACCTTGTCTTACATACTAACTCCTCTTAGCTCAAGAAGTACTTTCAGGAAGCAACTCACAGAAAGCTGTCACCAGCAGCATGGTTGACAAACCACTGGGACTAACAGCATCCAAAACAACAGACAGCAAAGGTCCTACTTGTGTTAATAGCTGTTGATGTCTCTCAAACAGGTTTTTTTTTAGTGGCCAATATTATTAGCTTCTATTCAGACAAGCTCTCCATCCAAATAAGCAGCTCCCTGTGATCTTTTGCTTTAAAAGGGCAACAGCTATTCTTTTCCTATGCCTGCCTGAATTGAAAGCAACACAACATGCTAACACAGAATTGTTAGCAATCATCCGATATACAACCCCATAGGACTCTAATGATCTGTCTGTCATTCAGAAGTCAATTCAGTGAATGTGCCTGCTTTTAAATGTGGTACAAAAGCCACACATGAGCTGCATTACAGTTTTAAGTAAGCAGCTAAAAGCACTATGCTCTATGAAGCGCTACCCATCTTTTTGTTTGTTTGGTTTTAAATTTCCATACTTTGTTTTTCTTCTTTTAATCAGAGATTAACTTAACTCCAGCTACAAACATCACCTGTCAAAGCGTCATCTGCTGGATGGACCTTAATTTAAAACTCAAGTATATAATATCGTCACAGCCTTGAAGGTTTCCTGAACTCAGCAGCCTACTGTGCTGGGCACAATAGGTATTATTCCCTTTCTATTGCAAGAAAAATGGAATTGAGGAAGTAAATGTCTACCCAGATCAAAGCACTAGAGTGTAGTGATATAAAGAAATTCAAAGATTCACACTCTCAGGAAGTATTTGGGGATAAGAAAGCACACAGAGAAGAAAAAGTCTGATTCACTGTACAGCCTGAGTGCTTTTTCCTTCCAAGTGAACACTAACCAGGGATTGGATCCTAAACAGCAATGAACGGGAGTTAACACTGGAAACCAGCCAAAGATATTTCTACATTTTCCAAAGATGTTAGCATTTAATTTATCTGATAATGCCAGATAATGCCATATTGCTATTATTGTTATAAATACGTGCTGGAATCAAGGTCAGCTTACCTCACTCTTTCTCAGGTACACATAAAACTCTGCATTGGCCAGTACACCAATGGCCTAAAAATACATTATTAAACTTCTCTGTATTAGTATGTTAGTATTAGCCAGAAACATTTTCTGTCTGGAAAAGATACTGATTACAGTGTGTTCAGCAAAACTCTACACTATAAATCTGAGTTCCACTATCTGCCTAGTGAAGACACTTCATTACAATACTTCATACTACCAATATTTTACATAAATGTGTTCTCATGTCAGAAATACAGGAGAGGTGCAACTTGAACTTGTCAAATAATAACCATCAGTACAGCATATAGGTTAGAAATCTAATTTATCCGGTGCATCTACTGAACACTGATGGAAAAATGGTTCAGCTGTGTGAATAAGCCATTTATTTTGTGGTCCATAAGAGAACATAGTAACACCTAAGCATAGTCAAAAACAATGTATTCATTTGCTTAGACACTGAATGAATTCTTTGTCCACTGATAAGAAAAACCCCACTAGTTCTGCTTCCTCTGTGAGCCTGCGAATGTATTTGCCACCCTAAGTAACCTACATAATGCACAGATTGGTTGCTACAATATGTTCCACATTTTCACGTGCAGTTTGAGGTCAATGGTTGGATTTGATGATGTTAAAGGTCTTTTCCAACCTAACCAATTCTATGATTCATACATGTTAACCTAGTGAGAATCACTGTTTTCAGGAAAACAGTGGGGTAAAAGAAAGTAATTTATGGTCTAAATTATGGTAACAGGCCCTTGTAACTTCAAGCACAACTGAATTTCTGTCACAAGTTCAGGCTGTTGCTAACACAAACAGAGCAAATAATTCACCTTGGATTCAACCAGTTGAGAAACCATAGCTGATAAATACTGCAAAAACAACAACAACAACAAAAAAGCCATCAGCTGTATTCAGGAAAACCTATGATGATGCAAGAGATATTCCAGGGAATATCCCATTTGGGAAATAGCTGTGTACTTTCTCATCTAAGTCAGTCTCTGTACTTAAGTAAACACAGCTAAGGGTTCATCAGGCTCACCTGAGCCTGGGGTTTTGGCAGCTAGGAAAATGCTGTTGTATTTCTACTTGATCTTGTTAGGTGACACCTTAAAATAGAGAGAACAGTAGGATTAATGGTTATTTTACTTATCTACCTGAGGGCAATACACGCAATAGAAATCTTCTCAGGAACAGGAAAAGCTCAGCAGCACATTTCCAGAAGGCCTGGTTTTGAGGCATTACGGTTAAGATGACCAGGAAATGTACATCTGAATTAAGATAGCAATAAATGCCACAGATTTTAATCCCCAGTGGTTAACATGAATATATCAGCAGATAACATTTTACAATGCCAAAAAGCCACAATGGTTTATAGCAACACCTTGAAGGAAC
This sequence comes from Pezoporus wallicus, assembly GCF_028554395.1. Lineage (NCBI taxonomy): Eukaryota > Metazoa > Chordata > Aves > Psittaciformes > Psittacidae > Pezoporus > Pezoporus wallicus. The sequence goes on from NW_026642342.1 coordinate 8,101,114, forward strand.
ACTGCAGCATTAATGACTTCCCTCATTTGTCCTTCTTTTGTCCCTTTTTTTTAAGTAACATTTTTATATAAATTGAATCTTAAGAATTCAGACTTCAGTTCAAAGACTCAGGAAGAAAGCCTTCCTCAGGGAATAGTGTTTTGCATCACCCAGATGCGTGTCATTTTGTCCTTGTGTCCTCTGCTTGATCTGCATCCAGGTCACATAGAAAATTACTGTCATCTGTCTTCCTTTTCAAATGGAAGATCACTGTATTAGCCAATTTTATAGTTTTAATTGTCTGTAGAGACTGATCTACCACAGCTTTATACTGCACTAACATATAAATGCACCTATCAAGCAAGACTGCAGCTGCTGGCACAGATTTTCCCAGAGCTCAAATGCAATCTCTTGGGAGTAACAAAATCAAGCAAAAGGTTGAAACGGCAAAGGGGAAACTTATCACAGATACTGAACCTACCCCTGCTTGTGGGAATTGAGCAAGTCAGATATATATGTATACACTACTGAGGCAAGACTGACTCACTAAAGCAATCCAGAAATGCATCAGCTGCCGTTGGAGATGATGAACAGTTACACAGTTTGCTGCTTAAAAGTGCTTGGTTTCCCTCCCATCATGTAAACTGGTTAAGTATTTTTTCCTTTTGCCACCTAACAAACACCTAATTCTCATGATATCTAACACTAATGAAGATATTTTCTTTTTTTCCTCAGCTAAAGCCTTAAAACGTGCACTATTTGTCTTTGCTGGCTTGGGGAAACAAGGCAAGTTACTATCCAGTGCTCTCCAGTTCTTCAACTTCTCCAGATTAGTGCCTCCCCCCTCAAAAATCAACCTTTTGCTTATTCCACTGTAAATTAAGGAAACTTTCTCTTCATCTCTCAAGAAACCTAAAACCATTTCCATGGTAGCTACAGTTTTCATTACAAATAAACTAATCCTGCACCTTCTCATTGCTATTTCAAGCAGATTAGCAATACAACTGACTAGTCTTTTGTTCTACATTGAAGCGATCATTAGCAACATAATAGTCCCCTAGAATTTTGCAAGTGGTAGCAGTCCTGAAGCTATGCACTAGTTGATGTGCATTACATCCTTCCTGCAGTGATACCAGTTATATTGCCTTGATTCTCACTTCTTCATGTTAGTCAAGCACTGGCAATGGTTAAATGCTCCAGTAGCAGCTGACAGCACTGAGACCACGGCTCCCATAAGTATTTTGCAATTTCACACGTTTTACCATTTCCAAGGGGCTACTACCCACACACACAGAGCAACAGCTTCATTTATGCTTCCTACAGAGTCCACATGCCATGAAAATTAGAAAAATAATTAAGTTGCTTTTTTTTAGTTTCAAAGTGCTTTAACAGACACACACAATGCTACCGACTATTAATCCATTTCATTTTAAACTTAGCATTTTATTTGGACTTTAATTTTGCAACCTGCTTTGGATCACACCTTTCAGAACTGATAGGACTCACCAGTGGGCCACAAATCAGTGATAGATAGAGAAAAATCCCTTTGCCTTACTCTGAAATTTAAGACTTTGTCTCCCAGAAATCTTGACAAGTTGCATGACAAATGGTCCCTGACTTAATGGCATTTTAGCATACCACAAGGGTTGAAGCTGAAGGTTTGTAGCAATTCAGAGCTGTAAACTCTGAGTTTTGATAAACTCAAGTTTATTCGTTTCTCAGTCATAAGTTAAGTACGGATGCCTGAGCTCTGGAGTAAAACAGTAATGCTAATAATTTTCTTTTTATAGTCTGAGCTGTTTATCTGCTGCTTACAAGTAAAACTGCAATCAAATCCATTTCAGAAAGGTCAGAGAAATGGAATAAGATAGGGCTGAGCCTTCTGCATTTTAAGAGGAGTTTGAAAAATCAGCATATTTTCTGGTGAAGCTGAAATTATTTCAGCCTCTCAAAAGGAGTGCATTTTGCTTTGCTTCAAGACCATGCATTCATTTTCCATTTCAGCAAACCTCAAAATATAGAGAGATTTAGCTAGAATTGGCACTCATGGCACTGTGATCTTGCTAGGTAGCTACAAACCGCTTTGTAGAAATAGCAAACATCTAACCAGTTTGGGAGATACACACATTTTGCTATCCACTTATTCCAAGTGGTTAAAAAAAACCTAAAACTCTATGCAAAGCTGCTTTCTGTCCCACTTGACTGTCTTTTAAAGGTGTTAATGCAGCCAGTATTCCAGAATCTGTGGTAAGACCAACCTACAAATACTGCATGGCTAGCACAGAAGATGCTGGTAAACATATCCCACTTCTGTTTCACAAAAGCAGTTTTGTGCCTAGGTCTACAGAGGAGACAGAAGGCTGTGTTAATTGTGCAAAGGAAGGATTTTGAATTGCTTTCCTCTTCTGTCAGAACTATCTGGACAACTCATTAAGTATCTTGCTATTTCAGATCCCACATTGCTCAGTGTCTGTTCATGTATTAACTGCTTGCTGTGAAGACTCATAAAACAGCACTGCAGAAGCTAGCTGTTGTGGTGATGAGTTTATATAAGTACTATAGATCAAATAATATTGCTATTTACCACTGTTAACATTCTAAAGTTTTGGAAAGAAATTGCCTACACACAATAACATCCCATCTTCCATTGTTCCCTGATTAAGATATGACAGATGTTACAGAGAAACAGGACAATCAAAGATTGGGGTATTATCTTGCCTTATATGTGTCTTTACAATCTTGTGATTTACAAGGCTGAGTGGAGTCACTAGATTTTCCAGTAGTATGTGAAATGAGTAGGAAGTAAATTAATGCAAATCCTTGTGGGTATAATAAAACTAAAGTCCAATCTTTACTGACTTCAAAATGGTCAAACAGAATCAAATCGTTATCCAATTCACGTGAGAGACAAAAGACTACTAAAATTCCCTCTATGAAAGTTACTCATAAAAGACATTTAACATTCAATTCCATGAAATTTAACTCCTCTGCATTTACAGTGTGAAGATTTGCCCTCAAAATTTGGCTTTGAAAGCAAATTTATATTGAAGGATGACATTACAAATACAAAATAATTTATTTTATAACCAACATGCTATTACAGTGAAACATGCACACCTAGCAAGCAGAAAAGAATCTGCCTGCCCACACCAGAATAGCAATGACGACGTGATTTCCCTGTATTAGGGATTAAACATTACAAAAAAAATATCTAAATTGATCAACTTTAAAATGAAGATCAACTGCTATTTGGAGAATTATAATACTAGAATTCAGGGGTGTGTGTGTGTGTATATATATATATATATATATATATATTGACACTTGTTTAAACTCACTCAATCTGCCAAGGAAGACAGCTGCATCTAAACAATGCAAAGACATGGGCAAAGAAAAAAACCTACAGAACTTGTGAATTCAGGCAGTAGAATCCTCATTTTCAATGTTGTGGAGAGGCAGACTAGTGTTTAATAACACTAAGCAGTCCTAGTTTGTCCATAGGAGAGAACACCTATCCTGAGTACTTGGATAATTCTTAAAATCCTCCTTGATGGCTGCATTTGTAGTTGCCTAAATAATTTTTAAAGGTATATGTATACATATATATATATATATATATATATATATATACACACACATAATCTCATACATATCTGTTAATTTTCTTGCTATAATAAAAAAAAATCATTTAACTTTCAGTCTGGAAAGGTTATCAATGTATAGACAGATAAGAGGTCTGACCCTCTATGAAAGTGCCATTATCTACAAAGCTATCTTAATTTCTAACCCTGCTTTTCAGTGCTTATTCTTGGTCACTAAAAAGTAATAGAATTGTAGAAGCACAGGCTCTGCATCCCAAAGGAATGCCAGGCAGCTGTGACAGTTGGGGGTGGGGGGGAAGGGAAAGAGCCTCTGTGATACTGTAATGCTGAGACAATTTTGCAGGGAAGAAATCAGGTCTGTGATAACAGGGTAAAAGGGCAGCTATAAATTTTTTCTGCCTGGGAACAAGAAATACAGGACAGGGAGAAGATAGAAAAACAGGCGTGAATACTAATGAAAGTCTAGTAATGGAATAAGACCAGGCAGGAAGGTTACTAAATATAGCTTTTAGTGTTATCTCCCGAAGATAGTTTCAGATTGAGCCATGAAAATCACTGAGTCAAAATTCAGAAGCTTTTCTGCCTGAAAAACAAAGGATGCAGGCAACAGCAACACTAATGAGTAGCAAAATTACTACTAACTCAGGAATCAAAAATCACAAAGACCTGAGGGATATTTACACTCCTTTGCAAGATTTCTGCCAACAGTCTCTAATTTATTCACTTTCAGCAGTTGCTGCAAAAAGACTAAAAGATAATAAAATATTATAGAATTCAAGAAAAGCTTTGTAGCAGCTCATTTTGCATTATCTTGATCATACCATGCTGGGAAAGCAGACCATTAATACTCTGCAAATAGGACTGGGTGCTGTTTTATTACAGGATAGTGTTCTAATTGTCCTTGCTGCTAGAGCAATCATTCATACTGGAAAGCACTTAGCCCAAGACTAAAGAAGAAGCAGTTGCTCTAGTAAGAGCTGTGAAAGGTTTCTTTAATAATGTTTCTTTTAAACAAAGTACTTTGAGGAGCTAATGTGGAGCAGATGTTCCTGAATTACCCCGGAGAATACAAAAGGACCTACTTCATCATTATATGGAATAAGATATTACCCAAGGCCATTGCTGATACTAAATTTCTCCCACAGGATTCCTGTTGATCCTAGGCATATTATCTTACCCTAAATATAACAAGAAGTTAATTTTCGTAAGTGAAGCAAGTACACAAATTTGCTGGAAGGCAATAGCAAAAACATTAAAGCCTCTTTGAAAAACTAACAGGTTTCCAATATAGTTTGCACGTTGTAGTGATTTCCATAACTACTTGGAACAATTTCTTGCATTGTAACAATTCCAAAACTTGAAAAATATGTTTTATTTTGTTAATGCTTAAACAAATGAGGACTGCTACGATCCTAGTCATTCCAAAGAAAGTCCCATAAATGCAACATGTTATTCCATGTGTTCCTCAACATGCTCTGATTAAAGCTAGTCAATAAATTATATATAAAGAAAACCCCAAAGCTGGTTTTAAGGCTAAGTTCTTTGGGAAATCTACTAAGTCCTGGCTTGGAGAGGTTGATGTGAAAGGAATAAGGAATTTTGAGTCAGGAGGTGTTTGAGGTAGTTCTACATGAGCACTTCTACTAAGGAGGCTACTTTTCTTGTTAAAACATGGTAGTTTCAGATGAGGAAACCACCAAGCCAGCCCATTGCTCTGTAAGAGCACCGAGAAGTTAGTGGAAAATTCTGCACAGGAGAAACTGATCCTCCCACACAGCCTGGGTAACCACATGATTCCATTCCTGTCCCTCACCCATTTGCAAGGAGTTATGCTGAGGAAGGTGGGCAGGTCATACAGTCATTTATACTCAGAAGACATGACAGCCACAGCAGGATGCCCAGAGAGGCAGCGAATGCACCAACCCTGCAGACATTCAAGACCAGGCTGGATGTGGTTCTGGGCAACCTGGTCTAGTTGAAGACGTCCCTCATTGCTCATTGCAGAGGGTTTGACTAGATGAACTTTGAAGGTCCCTTCCAATCCAAACTACTCCATGATTCTATGATTCAGTTTCAGTGTTGCTCAGACATAAGTGGTCCACCTTGAGGCTGGGAAGTCACAACCAGTACCAGTGAGATAATGACCTCACACTGCTTTCCATTTATAATGAGCATGGCTGAGGCAGCAGACAACCAGATCAAGTAATTATCCTTTAAAAGAAGGACAAGGCACAGCAATGAGTGAATTTATATTGTCCATATAAATCAGCCTTATACTCAAGAATCTGTAAACAAATTATAGCAACTTTCTGCAATGTCACAGAGGGCACTGCTTCTCATGGAGCTGGAACGCAACACTTGCTTTACAGATCCAACGTTGGGAAGTAGATTCAGACCAGAGAACTCTAGTACATGCTCCTTTAAAGTATGCATTGCAATCCACTTAAACTAGAGTTTATTAAAAACAAAGACTTAGTGATCTCTAAGTCTGCACCTGAATCCCAGAGCATAATACCCATCAATGCAAGCAGTTGTAAAAGAGACATATAGAGTGCTGATTTTTCCCAGGCACCAGACCCCTGACCTGCTGTCACACCTTACTCATTAGTTTATTTTTCCAGTTACTTGAAAATACAACTTGATGATATAAACTGTGGATTCTCATCCTCAAAACCATCCAAGTCAGTGGAAGCATTCTGAGTCCACAAAATATTTCTGTGGGATTTAAAACATACAAAATCTTCATGCAAGAACTAGAGCATAAGACCTTTTCTACCAGTTTAAATAACTAGAGAAATTGTTATTGTTAATATGGCTGAAATACTTAAATGTTCTATGTCTGCGAGATATAAAAGCATCAGCCAGTCTATGGTTATATGAGCATGGAAGAAAAATACACTGTTAGCAGGTAAATATTTATGATGCAGCGTTCCGTTATACAATTCCAGGGATATTAATACAACATAGACAGATGATTGCTGCTATACTGACACAGGAAGGTTTGTATCAAGATCACAGTTTTGTTCTTGTTCTCTGCTTATTTGAAACAAAATCCACTTTTTCCTTCTAGACACTTTTTTTCAGTTGGAAATATGGAAAACACAGTGACACTTCCCTTCTGAGATTAATGGCTACATATTTTTGAACCAGCATTTCTGGGTTTTAATCTGAATGTTTCAATGCATTATTTATATTTACTAAGTCACTTGAAAAATCTTTCCTCACCCCTACCCTAACTTTTTCCTAAAGCAAAGGAAAGCATTATTTCAGGAAATTACTTTGTACTTCTAATAAAAGGGTATTCACGTATTAAAAGTCTGGGGAACAGCTACAATCCTAACAGAACACATAGTTTCATGGAAGTATTCATTATATTATAGTAAGAAATTAATAACCAAGTTGACCTTAGAACTAAAATAAGCTGAAACCTTTCTTGCAGGGATGACAGTGAAGTTTATTATGACATAGTCTACAGTCATTTCTCTTACATACACATATGCTGAAGATCCAATTTATGAGAAGCACTGATTGCTAGAGCAAAACCTGTTCACATTTTCAAACATCATCTGCCTATCTACTGCACAGTTTTAAATGTGATTATCCTTTAAATTATCATTTCTGTCATATAAAAGGCTTTTAAAGTATGAACATACAGACACATTCTGTTCGTCCTTCCTTTAGAGCTCTTAGCAAAACCCATGATCTCCATGGAATCAATGATATCCCTTTACTCCACATCGGTCACCAAGTTGCTGGACTTTTTATATCGAGTTAGTCACTTAATGATTTAGCAGTGCTCATTAAGTGATGTAAATAGAGATATTTATGTCTTTATTCCCCCTGAATAAAGCTGAAGATGTAGCTTCCATAGTCTGGTGAAGAAGCAGAAATATTCAGTGATATGGTTGAACAGAACTTCAGTTTTAGAATTTGATTCTTCAAATACTGCAAAAAAAAAAAAAAATAAAAAATCTGTATTGCATTACCTCAGGAACTGCTATGCTACCTCAGAACCAGATGCTAAATTAAGACAGCACTGATTACAGAATAAGGACCTGATAAATCAGATTTGATGCTGTGGCACTTTTGTTTTCTACACAGAGATGTTACTGATCAAGAGAAAAGTAAATTCCTAGCTGGCAAATCATATTTTGTACATCACATTCCAGTCCCCCATAGTTGAACTTAACACCTTGCCACTATTTACTAGGACCAAACTCAAGCAGTGACCACCTATTCTTCCACTGTTGGCTTATAACCAGTTTCAGTGGGGTTCACACGGATGATCATGCAGCTACACAAGCAGAGCCCTTTGAACAGCACATTATGAAAGGCTACTTTCAAATAATGACCTAATTGACTAACAGCTCTCAGTCAAGATTGTGACAACTCACTCAAGTGTCGTTTTAAGCCCCAGAAAACATTATCTCAAATGTCAGTGAGAATAAGGAAGCAAGAAGAAACAAAAGCAAGTACCTGAAACTGCTTCATAAGAAAAAATACCAAGAGTCATAAAGAGAGAAAGTCTTAGAATTCTGTTTAAAAAACAAAGCAAAACTTTCCTGTGGTTCATGTAGGTTAACAATGGTTTTCCACTCTTTCTTCTAAGAAGGTAATTTTCTGACCAACTCATCCCACATACATGCACTCTCTACACATACATACAGTTTCTTCCATTAGAATTTCAACCTAAGGGCTTCCCACAACTGCGGGTCAGAGCGTAGCTAACTGATAATACGCAATTAAGCAATATCTATTACAAATGAAAAACACATTTATAGGAAAAAACACAGCTACTAAATATTAGCCAAGAAACCATACTCATTTGAGTAGCAGCCCAAATCCTATTTCCATCTTTACACTAAGCTATTTTCTGGAAAGCAACATCTTTAAAAGTACAGTTACACTGTGATAATCCAATTCCCATATACAGGAAGAACAATTAAGGCAGATCACACCTTTCCACCTAGCAGATTCCTAAACTGCTTTATAAAAACTAGACATAGCACTTGACAGAAAAGTATTTTCCTATGTAGAAACTGAGCAGTGCAGAGTAGCAGCGGAGCAAAAGGAAACCCTAGACATACAGGGTTAGGATTGTTTGGACTAAGAGGTTTGTAGTGAAAAACACAGACAAAATAGACCCTTCTCCTTTAATTTCTCTGTACAGCCATTCTCCATCACTGATCAGTTGTTTTTCTTGTGTAAAATTATCACTAAAGAAGGACTTTTTTGCAACAGCTGCTTTGACAGGCCTCGTTTGTTTGCTGTCCTTGGTTACACCTGGTTTCTCCCCATTTTTACTATCAGGATTCAGATGCCACAGGGCATTTATTATGATTCAAAGACATCCTCAATAGGCACAGTCCCCTCCAGTCAGCCTCACTGCTGTTAGCAACAGTCTACTTTCTGGACTGAAGCTGTCAAGTGCTGACACTGGGGTTCTTAGCAGACATCTGTTTAAACTAAAGAGACCCAAATAGCCACTGATTAATTACCTTTCTCTGAATAAACAGGAGTATCGTGAGTTAATCAAGGTACATGTTCAATTAATCTGGTCAGTGTCAGGTTCACTACTTTGTATCAGATGCAAGGAGAGAGAAATGCTTTGCTGCTCTAGGACACATACAGCGCTACATGCAGCACATACATAAAAACAGACTATGGTTTTATCTACATAGACATTGAGATGAATGCTGGACAAAATCTCTACACACACTCTTGCATGCCAAAAAATTGAACAGTGGACAAACGATTTATTCTATCACGACATCAAAAACTTGTCTTCAAATGCATTTAACTCAGTCTTAAAACCTTGTATTACAAGCAGAAAGAATCAATGAGACATGAAAATTCCAGCTGGCTTCCTGCTTAGCATTTCTAAAGATGTTTTAATACGCATAACTTCAAAACTGAAACTAAGGACTTCAATGTATTAGCTTTAAAGAATTAATACAGTAGTGACAAGAGAGCCATTATATGAAGAAGTTCCTCCCATCATCTTAGCATTATGTAGCTGACTAGGTGGCAGGAATCACCCAGGCAAGCATATCATGCTCTGATTATACATATTGCTCAAGTGAGTCATGCAAGAGATAGCATCAATTCAACAAGTTCTCCTACAGCTACAGTTGCACAGTTCATTTGCTGCTCAGGCTTTTCTTCCTGCAGCATCTCCAGTATTAATAACGAATAAATGATACAAATTCCACCCCCAAAATCAGTCTTGGCCATGTGCATTCTACCCTATTTTACACTCAAGAGTGTCGTAACTATTTGGTCAAGATCATCACCCTTTATTTTGAGTAATAAAACAGACCCTTTTATACATTGATATATATATATACATATAGACATTAAATCTTCAGCATTTATCCAGCAAACTAACCATTTGGTAATATCATCAGAGACTGGCATAAGACATATCAGAGAATACCAGGAATACAATATGAGCTGAGCACCCTGGGACCCAATGTCACTCTCACATAAATAAAATAATACCAGTTTTTAAAGCTAGTCTATTGTTTTGTACAAGCCTTGACTCAGGGCTGGAAGTTGATCTAGTTCTTTACAGCTAGGAGAGCGGTGAATGTCAGCAAAGAAGTTAGTTTACGAAATAAAACCTGAATTTTAAGAGCTAGAATAGAAAAGCCCATAAAGTTTACATGCAAGTTGCAGAAGAGGGCATTGAACATTGTCTCAGGATGATTAGGTTAGATTACAGGGATGCAGGTGATCATTTCCACAACCGTGATGTAAACTAAAGAGATATCCCTGTCACAACTACTGCCAAAAAGACTAACAGAAGCAATAACCCAATATTAACAGAAATAAAATGTGATAAATCAATATGAGAAAGGGCACAAACCAGAATCTCCACTCTGGAATGCCATGAATTTCACATCCCTACAGTCACAAAGGCTTTCCGAGAGGAACATAGCGATGTTTACTTTCCATCCTGAGATTTGTAAGCAGTGTTTGGGGACTTTTCATTCTGCCAAGCTTTCCTGATTTTGCCTCCTATTTCTGATCATTAAATTATCGCTTTAAGAAGCTATCTTTCTGCAAAGTTAAATATTAAATCTTTTAAAATAACTGCTGTATTTAGTCGCCTGCTCCTATCAATCTTAGCATCTTCCAAATGAGCAGCTATAGCTCTACATTTCTAACACATGTATAGGGAAATAAATATTCTTCATGTCCAACATTAATTGTGACTTCATGAAAGACTCCAAAGACATTTATTACTGCCTCTTAAAAAGGAATAGTCTCCTTTATTCTTCAGTCTACCCACTTAGGCAGATGCCCACCTCTTCCACTACTATTTTTCTTTCCACTTTTCTCCAGCTACAAACAGCCCTCCTTCTGCCTCCCTTCTGTGTTAGCTTCCCATTACTGCTACTCCTCCAGCCTTTCCAATTATACATTTATCAGCTTCTTCTCTCCCAGAAACAGAGAAACTTTCCTCCTGCCATATCCCAAGCCTCTCCTTATTCCCAGTCACCCTAAATCCTCCTCCTTAAAGAAAAAGGAGTTGATATCCTTGAATGAGGTCCTGCCCTTACCTTCTATAGACATTTGTGCTTTGATTTTAGCACGTGGCAATCACTTGAGCCAGAAATGACAGAGGCGTGACAGTGGATCTGCTTCAAGGTCCATTCTGCATCAGCTCTCTTATCCCCTTTTCTTTTACAAAGCTTGGAAGTGGAAAAGAGCCTTGTCCAATTCATAGCACAGTTTCAAAAGGTAACCCACAAAAAAGTCAAAGGAAATACATTACTGTGTTCTTCCACACTGCAGCAGGGGAGGCACTACTTTGCATTTGAAGGACCAAAGGATGCACTTAGGGTGACACAAAATGTTTAAGTTCCAACAAGGAAATAAGAAGAGAAGCAAAAAGGCAGGCTAAATTTCCAGGTTGAAAAAGGAAAAGTGCTTCCTCCCTGTCTATTTTACTCCAAGGAGCTCCCAGTTTTTCTCATATAGCCACATCAGACTCTCTCACATGCATGTCTTCTTGCTTTTGTCCAAATCACAGACCTAATTGGCCTTCATACCCAGCTACCCCAAAGAGACATCTGATTTTTGAGCTCCTGAAAAACTCACTGAAGGGCAATTTGGACATAAGCTATACACACTGTACTTGATGTACATGGGAAAGAATTCTCTCCAATGCAGACATGGGCTCCTCATTGCAAGCCCTAATTATGGCAACAAACTAAGATGTTCACTAAGAAGATACTACCACATTGATATTTACCAGATGAAAATCGTTTCATGAATTGGAACTCCAGTGAACAACCATTTGTATGAACAGGAAATGGTTGTATCTTGAATCACAAAATCAGGATTTTCCTCAATAAGTTCATATTTTATATTGCATGTACACTGCCTTTAGATGTCAGATGCCTTTTCAACAGTGTTGGGACTTAAACCTGTGACTGACAGAAGGCTGAATTATGAAGAAAAACAAAAACAAACCTTAATACTCTTTACAGAGCATTACTGCTTCCTACATCCTAGTCTGGGCTAATAAATCCTTTTATCATTTCAAGTATAATTTCTATAAAGACCTTATCAAAAGAGACTTGAAAATAAAAGTATATGCTTTTTATGGTTGTGTAAAACAATTCAAGACATCTGCTTATTCACTTAATCTTGTTAGTTTCCAGCAAATAGAGAAGGTTGTGAAGTTTTTTTTTACTGATTCTTGATGAAATACACAATTGCCAATCAACATGCAACCCAATTTATTCTAGTGTACAAGATGCTCTTAAGTTTCATTTTCCCTCAACCCTCATCTGAAAAGGGAAGAGAGATACACATAAGTTTTCCCTCATGAATGGATGTATAGATTCCTCCTTTAACTGAGAAGAAGCGTCATGATTTTCCCATGTAACTAGTATATATAGGCCCAAAATCCTTGTGTAAAGAAAACAAAGAACATGTTTTGGAGCAGAACTCTTGGAGATAGTGGGGCAGCTGAGAACTAAAATTGAATTTGATGAGAGAAGTATTTATGCTACATCTTTGTTAACATGGTGAGCTCCTTTAACTGCCTGGACAATTTTAATGTCAGAGTGAGAGGCTGCTAAATCCATCACTTTTCAAACCAACTGTCCCCAGTGGAATTCAGGCCATTCAGGCAGATTCTAGGGCCTATTCAGAGAAATTCATCTCAGCTCCTTCAAGTGTGCAAGCTGGCATTCGAAAACTTGAAGAGCAAATTGTATTCTTTCTTTCTCCTAAATTAATGTGAAAAAATTCAAAAGGCTTCCAAAATGGGTATCTGCTCCGAGCTTCAAAGTACAACAATGGGAGACAGAAAAAAAGCAGGAAAGAGCAGGCACTGAAGAACAGCAGAATGTAAATGAGAGCTCATTTTTTAACCTGAAAGATACAGATCAGACTCAAGCAGCTGAAACAAAAACAAGATGAAAGGTCTATAGCCCATGGCACAGGGAAGTGGGAACACAGAGAATGATGTAAACAAGCCCCAAGAACTTACAAGAAAATAACCAGACTGTTAAATAAAAATAGCAATAAAATGAAGTATCAAGTGTAGGAGATGAAACAACAGAAAAACTTGAAGTCGTTCTTCTAACACTCACACCTATAGTCACCTATGACAGGAGTACTCATATATGGACAGACTATATATGCACATCACTCTCCAGGAATGTGATTCTTATTATGTTAGCCCCAAATTACTTCCCACTATGAGAGAAAATAAGAATTTAAGAAAGACTGAAGCTCCCTAAAGAGTACAGTAAACTCAGACTACTTGACAGAAAGGTAATAGATTAGCCTTTAACAGGGTTATGCTGTTTCTATTGCTGTTTAATAGTACAAGTCTTTGGGATGCACCAAGTTAGGACAAATTTAGGAGAAGCTAACTGATAACAGAAAGACTGACTTGGAAGTTACTGCGCTGACTTTTTAGTGTTATAATCTGTTCTTTTAAATAAATATGAAAAAAAATTGAAGGTAAGTCTGAAAATTTAGCAACACAACAGGAAGTCTCAGGAAGGAAATAGTAATCCAAATAAACAATTATGGTAATGGAAGAATCAGTGATCTATGTTCAGTACCACCATCAGTAATACAGGTTCTTAACAGAGAGAAAACTCTTTCCATTTAGGAAACTCTTCTTGCACTGCAACAGTTACAGAACCCTTGGTTTATTGAACTTTAAATAAAATATAAAAATTATACACTTAACCAAAAGAGATAATGCATTTCCATTCAAGTTGATAAAAGTGTAAAACAAATAAAAAGCCCCAAACACAAATAACAACATAATATTCTATTGCTTTTTAGCAAAAAGAGTTAAAGTGGGTAAGAGTTGTTCCTAGCATTTTTTTGATTAAGCATAAAAGAGAAATCCATACTGGATCCTTTCCCCTTCACCATTCTCTCCAGATAAAACTTCAAAGAGAAAGAGGCACCATTTATTTGTTTTTTGTTAACAAAGAAAACACAGGGGAAAAAATACTTCCTCATGCTCCTAAGCAGATGAAGTTATTTGACAGCATCTTCTAAGTCAGATATATGAGTAGGAATCTTAATTTGGAATGAAAACTTCTCAGATTTGACTAAAATAAGCCTCAGGATATGGAGCACGCACTGATTTAGGTGACATCCCTATCCAAGGGAGTCCTCTGATTTACACTTACTCTGAACAGGTGTGCAGCTAAGAATACACATACTGCTAGACTTCATTCTTCTCACTTGGCCTACCAAAATACCTCTGTCAACATAGCATTCCTTCTTGAAAGTATGTTTTAGAATCCCTAGAATAACACCTCTGGTATTCAAAGAAAGAAAAGCAAAGTAAAAAAGAAAACCCAAAGCCACACAGATGAGAGGGTAAGAACCATAACAACTTCCAATTTAATAAAGCTTACAGTAAAAATGGAGTGCTCTGGTTGCACGTAGATGGCAATAGTGATGAGCTGGTAGAATTTTCCCATTTAAAAACAAAAGGCAAGTAGAGAAAATTAAAAGAATTTATCTTAAGAAGACAACGTATAGCAAAGCCATTTATATAAAGAAAAACACCCAAAGGAAATTTTTCCATAATTTAAATAGAAGAGAGACATTAAATATGTTATAATTTTCCAGCTGCATCACTTAAAATCACAGAATGGTTTGGGTTGGAAAGGACCTTAAAGCTTATCCAGTTTCAACCCCCTGCCATGGGCAGGGACACCTTCCACTAGACCAGGTTGCTCCAAGCTCCATCCAACCTGGCCTTGAACACTGTCAGAGATGGGACAGCCACAGCTTCCTGAGGGCAAATAAATACCTCAAACAAAAACATTATGAGAAAGGACAATGTGGACAAATGGAAAGTAGTGTTGTCTGGGAGACAAAATCATGTCCCATAATATATTTAGCATGGAACTCTCATGCAGCCAAGGAAACAAGTACTATATAGTCCCAGTACTACTATGGTTTGTTCATGTTCAGCTATCCAATTATTCTAGAACTTGGAGGAGCAGAGCAGACCCTTTCAGTAGAGTCTAGCATTACCTAAACTCTATTTTCACCAGAGTTAGTAACCACTGATGTGAGCAGGAAACTAAGACAGCAATGACCAAATTCTGAAGATCCTAGATCAGGTTGGGAAGAAAGCAAACGGAGACAATCTTTGGCAATTTAATTCTCTTCACACTTTGAAACCCATTGAAATCCAACCTGTGCCTTCCACAAGCTGCAGCTATTTACATATTGGAAAGAGATGTGGAATACCTATAGCAGACTGAGAGGTGACCACCCTGTCTCAGGTCTATGTCTTGAAGAAACATTTCAACCATATATCCACTGAGGGATTTTTGAAGCTTTATTCATGAGGGCTTGAAAGCTGACTGCTTCTCCTACCAAATCACTATCCTTATTAAACCACAGCAAAACCACTGGCAAATATTTGGTCAATAATCAAGACAACTACTGAAATGTCACTTTAAATAGTTGATATCATACAAAATAAAATAGGTTTGCTTTATGAAGTGCAAGGAGTACAAAAAGGTAGAACACTAAGGGATTATCCATCAAGATCAGTTAAAGGAAAGCTTATGTGTGTTGCCAGCAATAGATGTATAGAAAAAGTTTAATCGAGTAGGAGAAATTATTCACATAAAATGCTTTGAATAATACAAAATGGATTTAACTGTCTCAAATGGCCAAAAACACTTAATATATAATGAAAAAGGCTTTATTATTATTATTATTATTAAGAGGGCAAAATGCCATAGAAACATGGCTGCACACAGTGCCTACATACTGCTTTGGGCTGGGAATTACTGGAAAGATTCTGCTGTAGTTAAACAGCTAAAAATGATGATTGCTCTGAACACCCACAGCCAAACTGCAATCTGTGGTGCTTGGGTTGTTAAGATCCCATTTGGCCATCATAGCCTGCATAAAGAACTAACTCACTTGTTTTGGGATGAAAACAGGATATGTTCAATCCAGCTA
The DNA here is from genome assembly GCF_028554395.1 of Pezoporus wallicus. Lineage (NCBI taxonomy): Eukaryota > Metazoa > Chordata > Aves > Psittaciformes > Psittacidae > Pezoporus > Pezoporus wallicus. The sequence goes on from NW_026642342.1 coordinate 8,117,175, forward strand.
TGACTGAAATAGCAGTTACAATTCTCAGGAATTGTAAAAACTAAGAAGTATACACTGAATTGCACCTCAGTATAGTTAAAAGTTTCATTAGAGACAAATAAGGGTACACACATGTGTGTGCAAGATCTTTATATCATTATAGAAACAATGTTTAAACAATGTGGAAAAACTAAGCACTATTTTAGATCAAAACAAGGCAACAGCAACTAGAATGAGCATTCAAGTTCAGGACTATCTGACAAACTCTGGATAGGAGTCATGCTGAAGACCCTGTAAAGTTCTAGTCCACCATTCCACCACTTCATTAAGCTTTTAATAAAATTCAGCATTTCCATTTCACATGCTGTGTACTGCAAATTATAAAACCATTGGTAAAAGTAGATCTCAATTTTTGCAATACACCTTCATGCGAAAACAAAGAATGCCTTTTAGAAGATTTGATTAGGTTAGCAGATCTTAAGTGAGGAAAAAAAGAAGATCCCAAAATACTTTGTGTTACCTTGAAGACATTACCAGCTGACAGAGTACTGCCTATGAGAGAATGAAACAACCTTATAAATATTAAAGAGGGTCTGAGATTACTAGGAAGAAAAACAACGCCTGCCCCTTTACTCCTTCCCCATGAAATACAGGAAAAAAATCCAGTATTTATCTACTCATCCTTTACTGTCAAACTCAGGTGCCTCAAGTCAACATCGATGCCATACTCATTGAGGAGACAGAGGGAACAGAAGAGATAGCAGCAGACTGGAAAGATGCAAATCTGAACTCCAGAAGGGAATCGTGTTCTCCTTTTGTGACTTAGAAGAAAACAAGGAGGTAGTGAACTGTACTTAGGGACTTTTCCTCCAATCATAGAATGGTCTGGAATGGAACTTAAAATATCACAACAGTGGTAGGAACTGAACTGCAGTCCTTAGAGAGCTTAGTCATTGAGCTGGCTATGCCATGGGCAGGGACACAGAGTCACAGTATCATTTAGATTCAAAGAGACCCTGAAGATTAAGTCCAACCATCAACACAGCACTGCCAAGCCCACTGCTAAACCAGGCCACTAAACACCACATGTACAGCTCTTCTGAACACTTCCAGGGATTGTGAATTCATCAATTCACTGGGCAGCCTGATTCAGTTCTTGACAACCCTTTCTGTGAAGAAATTGTTCCTAATATCCAGTATAAACCTCTCTGGCACAACTTGAGGCCATTTCCTCTTGTCCTAATACGATAGACAATTTATACAACTGCCTTGCCAGTAAATGTCTATTGTCAGTTCAGAGATAGAGCACTTTCAATAACCGTACTCTTCATCTCTCACATAGTTTGTCCAAGTTGAATAAAAGCAAATGAGCAGCCTCCCTTTCTTCTTCCAGGGAAGAAAATAGATTTCATTTGAGAACTGTAAACAAAACATTATACTTTAAGAATATTCATGAAGCACTGCATAGTTGTATGTCCTCAAAAAAACATCTATTTCATACTTTTAATCACTTCTTATTTTGCTGGTTTAGAAAGAAATTTTTAAAACCTAATTACTTTATGGTATCTTAGAAGATAATCCATAGTATGAATCTTTGATATGCTTTGCATTAATTATTCAGATAGATCCTACAGACATATGTGGTATGAAAACATGCCTTTACATAGCATGTGAATAATAATTTCCATGAAGAGATGCAATTCCACTCTATCTGCAGTGTAACCAACAAGACGAGTGAGTAACTTCAGTGTATGTCTACAGCTGGTATTGCTGCAGTGATTCCCAGGCCAAGTGGAAATTCCCAGCCTTGCTTCAAAATAGCCACCTGCAGCTCAATGGAACAAACTAGCAGCAGGCACCCCATGCTGCATGCCAGGTCTGCAGCATCCAAGCTGTCTGCAGTGCTGGCAAAAAGGGTAAGGTGTCCAACAGTAAAGGGCAGCAGGACAGGAGAGATTCACTACATGTTAGACAGCAAAGTCCTGCCCCTAAAAACACCTAGAAATAGATGCAGTTTCGTATGGCTCTTTTATGTCTGGCTTATGGCATAAATTTGTTTTCTTAAGCATTACTAAGAATAAGGTAAATAGAGCACTTCAGGTGCCTTGCTTTACACTGCTAGACCATTCTTGATAACATACATTTCCTCTGAATCCCAAGATAAGTACTGAAGTTAAGATCCCCTGAATTAAGAGAAGGTCATTTTGTAGTCTTTAATATTAATAAAGTTAATTAGGCAGAAAAAAGGACTACCTTAGAGTACAATGGGGGAAAAAGGGGGCTTTGCTGGTATATTCTCTCTGAAAAGCCACACTAACTTTTCTCATTCTGGGAGAAAAGCTTCTTTTCATGCGTCTATTCAGGGACTTGAGTAGCAGAATATTGCAAATGGTGCAAAGACAGTGATAAATTTGCAAAGACAAACCAAAAGCAATCTAATTGTATTTTTGCAGCTAAAGCCAGCTCAATGACTAAGCTCTCTAAGGATGGAGAGCATAGCCCTTTTTTATTTGTCTCTAATGACTGCAATTCAACTTCTGCCACTGTTGGTCACCTAAGGAAATCCCACATGATGCAAGTTTTCCTGTTCTGGAGGTAACAGATAATGGAACACAAGTCTTATTTCAATTGAGTGAAAATTGCAAGAGTACTGAATGTAGGGTTTTGAAAGTTTAGCAAAGGAAATAACAGGTTTTGTTATTTCTAGTTGGTTGGTTTCACATTTCTGTGTTTCAGTACAGCCATTGCAGCCACAGCCCTTTATCCAAAAGTGACAGGTGATAAGGTACCAAATCTGACCCAGGACTTACTGTTCTAAGAGATGGCTTTTTCCCAGCTTCTACAAGATCACCTTGGCCATACTGATGATTTCATGGTCCAAAAAAGACTAAAAGTGTTCAGCACATAAAAGCTTATTATTTGATATATTTCAACAGTGAAAAGACAGAGTCATCCCATCATGAACCAATCTCAACCTGCAACTAACCTTTCCTTTGAACTGGTATGAAAAGTCACTAATAAATGACAGAGAGCTCTTTTTTCAAACCTATACATATGCACACTTCAGAATACCATCAATTAGCAAGTTCATTATTCTACATAAATAGGTTTAGGGAATGTGCAAAGTGATTTTTCCTTAATACATTCTCCCAGACTTTTTGCCTCAAGAAATCTTACTGTTAATTGCTGAATTTTGTGTACACAAGACTCCTCAGTAACACTCAACAGGTATTGAGCAGGTACAGAACCCTCTTTTGAGTCCCTTTATAACTTTACAAACATATTTGGTATTTTTTTCCAACAAGTCTTTGTTATGAACTCTAAAATGTAATGAATTATTGTATTATTGACGTATTAGATAGAACATGCAAAAATGATTACTCTTTAACAAAGCAATTTAAGAAACTGTGCACCCTCACTGTTCTGTCTAATGCTGTGGCTTCCAAACATACCAATATGTGGCAAAGCAGTGCAGTATATAGTGACACATTGCTTTTCAGGTGAATTCATTTGCATTGTACAATAGAAATTAGCTATGGCCTTTTTAGATGTCCAGGTAACAGGTAGCACCTGTATAGCTCAGAGAAGAAGTCACAGTCTTTGACTCCAATACAGTTTCTCTTAAATTTTATTTTCTTTCATATATATGCATAATATTCAGCTTTCTGGTGTAGAAGTACCAACTGATCATTGCTTCATATAGATAACATGCTTTGTACCTGACAGTTCCTTCATGACATTCCCTTCACTTCACACATTCTTCCCGTAACACAGCAGCAGGTCTGTATGTACAACACAGCTGCATTCCGAATCCTGGCATCCACAGGAATGCCCATCAGAGCCGCAAAATCAGTCATAGCAAGAATTTTTGTTCGTCTGAAGAATACCTCAGAGTAGCAGGCCACTGTCTAAACCATCTGGACAAGTTTTAATGCACAAAAACTCCCAATCCTTTAAGCTCTGTTGTTAACTTTAACAGTTCAGACACATGAACAATTGCTCGTTTTCTTTTCATTTTTGGGAGGAAGGTAAATACAAATTAGCTAGCATTGCTGCCTTGGAATCTTTACCTCAACAGCTTTGCATAGTCATGGGAATTGCTCCCTCTTCCATGGTTTTTATATCAGTAGGTAAGCTCCCCTTTTGTATCTGGAAAACAGAAGGGTCACCACTTGTACTTCTAGGGTGTTCTCCGACAGAATACAAAACCAGACTGCTCTTAAATTCACACATGCACCCCCACACACCAAAAGGACCACACAATCAAACCCTCTCTATGTATTCTGGAATGCAAAAAGCAGCCCAGATAATTTAACTAAGAAAACCTTGATATTTAGCGTCTTCCAGCATGAAAATTTTACTTTATTAACAAAATCAGTACTGCCCCTGTTTGTGATGTGCTAAACCTGAGGATTTGAGGGAAAGGCACAAGTGGAAAACATGAAATATCCATGCATGCACAGAGATACTTTCCTCTAGCGCGGGAAGCCCCTGTTGTTTCAGTAGGACACTATTTTTGTCTCTCCTCTCCAAAAGATACATTGAGAACTTCGTCTAAGCTCTGCAAGAGCCAATGTGTCTCCAGCAGAGCTTTTAAATGGTGGGAAAAGTAAAACAAGGACCTTGCAAGCACCAAGGATGTAACTAATTGCAACACTTGCTACTGTAGACACAGCGTGTGCACGCATGCACAGTAATGATGCACAACAGGAGACACCTGATGAAGCACAGGGACTGAGGACCAGAAATCAATTCTGCACTTATCCCAGGTAAGTGGGATAAATTAAATTTAGACTGTGAGCCAGTCTCAAGAGGCAGGGCACCCACCAGCAGCTGGATGCATTGGCTATGCTTCTGGAGCATATTTTTCCCTTTGGGTTCACCTAAAAGGACATATTTGGCACAAAGCAAGATCTTGTTACAAATGAAAGTACAGTAAGAAACTACTTGTATTGATTTGCTTTGAAAGTTCACCTTGATCCAAATATAACATTTCCCAGAGCAAGCTGTTCACATTACCTGGGGACCTGTGCAACTCAAGACCTCTTTTAGGATCAGATTCTTAGTGCTCATCCCTAGGTACAGCATACAGTCAGTGTCATTTGTAACTTGCCACAGGTTAAGGTCATGAAGAATCTAAGTGGGGGTTTGGTGCACTAGACAAAAATTCCTAAACATCATGCCTCAAATATAAAATGCAATGTCCTCAAATATAAAATGCATGTCTTCCTCCTCTTTTACTGGGAGAAATGGTTAGATTTCCATGTCCCATTTTTCCAGTTGCATTGCTGTGAAACATTGTCCTCACTGGCTTTCAAACGCACCTCAAAGCCTGATATTCCTTCATTTATCACTTCAGCTCTACTTACCACCTCCTCAGATTTGTTACCAACACTTACTATGCTCTTCTACATGTAATTTCAACTCTTTTTAGTCCAGAGGCCCTTAGTGAAATAATTAAGTGGTCTAGTGGACTTCGCAGTGCTGGGGAAAAGTTGGACTTGATGATCTTACAGGTCATTTCCAACCTGGTGGATTATGAGATTCTATGACTCTACGTTAAAGCTAGTTAGAACTTGGTTCTGTGTTTAAAACAGAAGAATACAGAATATAATAATAAAACTTTTTCCTTTCTTTCCTTATTTTCTCCCTCTTCATTTTCTCATGAATCATGACTCACACAGCAATACCTCACATCAGTGCTTCATGATAACAGCATCCTTCCTTAAAATAAAGCAGAAGTTATGATATACTGCACAAAATCTTAGCAATGTTTTTACTCTGTCCTCTTAAAAGGGGTTTCTAGCACTTGCAACAAATCTTGGGTAGTACTATGTATTACTGCCTTGTACAAGAAAACAGTATTAGCCTGTGTTATCATTAGGCTCATTTGCTCCCATCTCACTTGCCATTACTCACAACTCCCAAGAGGCTCCTGGCAGTATAATACTTTAAGGCAATTAAAAATGCAGTGAATGAAGTTACATCATTAAAATATGGCTCAAATACCTGACCAAACATTGCAGCCTGTATTCATTCCCACAATATTTCCGATACTTTGCAAAAAGGCTTCTGCCTCTTAACTCATGTTTTTGCTTTTCAGCTCTCACATGGAAAGTTAGAGAAGCAAGAAAATCTTCACGTCCACAAAAAGCTAAAGACAAAAATCACGCAGATCCAAACATGCCATAAATTCATATTCAAAAGGTTTTATTCTTGATCTTTCATGCAATGTCATTAGGGGGTGGGTCCCACATGCATATGTGGACACTCAGCTGAAACCCATATCATCCCTGTTAAGTGTGAATTATGTCTCTAGAGATATCTTTGCTGCTGTTGTGGTTTTGGGACTGTGACTGGAAATTAGTAGAAAACATAGCAGACAATTCTGTTGCCAATACATAAAGTCATAGAACCAGCAGTTCTTCATTTGATTCTCAGATTGTGGAATATCTTTGTATCAACCAGTTGTACTATCAGTTCAATCACAATGATACAGGAGCTTACAACCACTACAAAAACTCTCCTATTTGGTTTTGAGAGATTTTAATTTACATCTTCAGCATGAGAATGGCAGAAACCAGAGCTGGGATAGAACAACTGCATCGTTACATTGCGATCATGAGTAAAATCATCAAAAGAATTTCAAAGGTCTGTGAATAGTTCTTAAGTCATGTAAGTGGAAAGTATACTAACTAGTCAAAAAAATACTTAAAACCACAGCACTAGGAAGGCTCAGATGCTTAATTCTCAGCCATTTTCTAATTATCAAAGGGTGTGAGCAATGAAACACATTTCCAAGGATCCTTTAGAATACCAAATATAACCTCTCGTTCCATTTCAGATAGTGGAATGCTCAATATATTGCATTCCTGAACCATCCCATCTGATAATAGCAATTCCTTAGTACAGTTCACAGACAGGCTGGATGAAGTGACTCTCTTCTCATTAAAGTAACAAAGCAGTAAAAGTACACGCAGCAAGCTAGGTCCAAATCAGATGTGAAGGAAATCACATTACGCTGGGGTTTTGAGCAAGACAGCAGCCACATAAAGGTGAAACTTTCTCTACAGAAAATTTAATGACTACCTTTGCATCCAATTCTCGTTTTATCAAGTTTTAAGTTCAACAAAAGACAATCTCTCAGCTATAGAAAGGCAAATGAAAATCTATCAGTTTGATAAGGATCCCAGCCCATAATGCACCTCGGAAAGCTGTAGAAGTAACCAACTTCTGAGTAAGGGTCTATGCAGTTTGGACTGACATCAATTCTACTTCATGGAAAGCTGAACCGGAGGGATTTTTAAAGAGGAAAAATGATATGAAAATGGGAAATACATAGCATTATTTTCTTTACAACAGAAAGACTGGAGAGTCAATGTTTCACATCTCTGTCCAGAAATGAATAATGACAGAAGTCAAACTACCGGGGGCACCTGTAATCATTCCCACAGCAAGCTATTAAATTTAAAGTGCACACAGTCACTAAAAAGAGGTAAAGGGGGGGGGGGGGGAAATAATTTCATAACTCTCTAAGAATAGAAATAGGTTAGTTGGTAAAGCTGAACACACCAAACAGCAGCAATGCCAGATCAATTTTAAGCACAAAAAGGAAATCACACCTTATTTCATCACCATTCAAAAAACAGTAAGTACTTTAGGGAGTGAGGGAGGGAGGAAATGGAGTTGTTCTTTGTATCCTGGGTCTCTAATCTAAGACTTACTTCAAGAGAATTATCCTCTCCAGCTACACTCGTATCTCTGCACCTAGAGCTTTTACTAAGGGCATCCTAGAAGGAATCTGTGTCTGTATTCACTTCTGCAGCAGGCTAAGTGAGTGGGGTGCTTCCTTTACATCTCTAGATGTGAGAAATTAGAACAACTCTGTTTGCTGCAACATAATTGGATTGCAGCAGTTGGCGTAATAATGTTAACCTTCTAATTATGCAATCAGACTGTATCACAGGCAAATGTCTGCCGAGCAAAGCCTTGCCAACTTCCTGAGTCATCTCACGTGTCCCACTCAGACTCCTTTGTAATTTTGCCAACTCTTAAAGCAAACACTTATTTTGGTTACAAATCTTTCCATCAGTTCCAGAGTCCTCTGACAATACTCTGCTTGATTACAACCTAAAGGGATGTCAACACCCCTAGATGTTATACAAGACAGTACCAGAACAAAAGCTTCTTTATTCCTATGAGCACACCTAACCAGTGTGAGGTGCATTGTTCCTGAGGAGGGTACAACTTGACTGAACAGCATCAAAAGAAATTTGATTTCCCGCCACTCTGAAAAAGACTCAAAAATGAACCTCAGAAGAACCAGACATCTTTAGAAATGCAAGTAAAATTGATATGGCAAATGCAAGGACGCCATTTGAGAGAGTGAACCAACTGTGTTCACTTTATTAGTCTCTATAACCTTGGTAACCATTTAGGTCTCTTTCCATATCTAATTAGAATTTAAGTGCCAGTCATTGACATTTCACTAATGTCTGGTGTTCCCTGAGCAGAAAGAACCCTGAAGTAATAGAATGTTAAGACCATACCTTCCTAGAACAGCAAAAATGTAACTATTAAAAAAAAATAGGCAAATATTGCAAAAGATGGTAAACATATAACTTATGAACCAGTTTAACTCCAGTATTTGTTTGCAGGAAACATCCAATCTCAACTCAGCAATTAAATGTGATGCTTTGCTTTATATTTAATAACTAATTAAAAGAACCCATTTTAAGCACTATAAACAAAAGAGGGAACCCTTTTTTAAAGCAGATTGAGGGACACATTGTCATATTCTATTAATATATTCACATATTCTGTTATTCTACCCAGAAGTTATGAAACTGGAAGCAATTTTGCTTTAAGACAACAGTCAGCAAATTCTAATTTAAACAATCTCCCATTGTTTTAGGCTCTTTCCACACACAAGTTGTTGGGAAGGGAGATACAATTCTCAAACATGCAGGTGCAAGTTTTAGGTTTTCTTCATTATTTTAATACCAGCAAAATGCACTGGAACAAGGAACACGGGGAACCATTTGTGAACAGGGGTTTTGGCATCTAGCAATTAATGCATTTAGAATGGTGAATTATAATAAAGCCTTTAGACTTTCTCATAGGAATAGTGAATAAATACAGGTAATGTGCAGTTTTATGACAAACTTCAAAAGAAGTCCTAATGAGTCCACAGTTAACATGAACTAAACTCCTTAGGCTGGGATAACATTATGAAAAGACATTTTTTCCTGCCACTGTATAATAAATAAAAAAAAAGCTTGCAGTGAATAGTTGTCTGTCACCTCTGTCAAATCTTTTATCATGTGAAAGATAACACCTAGAAGTAAAAAACTTGTACTGCAGCAAAACACAAATAACATGGACCAAAAATCTTTCAGAAAGACAGACCGGACTCATTTGTTTCAAAATTTATTCAATTAAAAAAACACTTCCATTAGAAAATTAGAGAACTTTCATTTTGAAGGTAAAAGAGGGTCTTCAACTGAACACTTGTTGATTATCTTAAATAAAGGAATGCTGGGGAAGGACTATTCATTAGGGACTGTAGTGACAGGACAGGGGGTAACGGGTTAAAACTTAAACAGGGGAAGTTTAGATTAGATATAAGGAAGAAATTCTTTCCTGTAAGGGTGGTGAGGCACTGGAATGGGTTGCCCAGGGAGGTTGTGAATGCTCCATCCCTGGCAGTGTTCAAGGCCAGGTTGGACGAAGCCCTGGGTGAGATGATTTAGTGTAAGGTGTCCCTGCCCATGGCAGGGGGGTTGGAACTAGATGATCTTAAGGTCCTTTCCAACCCTAACTATTCTGTGATTCTATGATTCTAAGCATTTTTAACTGGTTGGTTGGGGTTTTCCCCCACACACACATTTGGGGCAGCCATAGCTTCTCTGGGCAGCCTGTGCCAGTGTCTCTTATGGAGTAACTATCATTAATGCAGCAACAAGTATCCAAACTTAAACTTTTGTTCTAGCGTGGGGTTCTCATAGTGACAAAAGAGCTTCAAGGGCTAATCTAGCAATCTGCTATAAAGCTTATTTCCTCTCCTGTAATTGACAAGACAGCATTTATGACCTTTCTTTAAGGAACCACAAAACCAGAGAAGAAACCTATAGGACACCTGAGCCATCTTCACAAAGATTAACTCTATGTGCTCTGGAATAAAAGCTTGCAGAATGTCCTCATCACTTGTTTGCCATCATGTGGTTATAGCCCCTTCATGACTTGCAGTAGTATGGCAAGACATAGGTCAGACAGATGTTCCTAATTAACTGCACTCCTTTGTCCTGCATTCAGCCCCTTATAGGAAATACATTCTGATTTTTAAGAACATTCTTACGTTACAAGAATGAATTTAAAAGAATTGAAGTTTTCATTTTTTCTAAGGTTACAGAAAAATTTCCACTAGCATCTTTCCAACAAGAAGAGATTGACTCTGCTTGAACAACTGAGTATTGGCACAAAACCCACGAGCAGTCTGAAGGCTTATTTTGTGCTGAGTAATGATGACAGTCAAGATTTCTTAAATTATGCTATTAGTAACCGTTAACACTTAACACTTTTGATAGAATACAGAAAGTAAAACAAGGGATACAGGCTGCTTATAAGCAAGACTAAGAGGTCAGAACAGTGATCTCTCACAAGCTCTTCTGCTGCTGGAGTCACCTACACATATTCCAGTGTCTGGACAGGTTCTCTTTGCCCTTCCTTTGCAGGCAACCCTTCAGCCTCTCATATCAAGTTATGATTTATTCAGGTCAGCTATCAAAGCTGCAGTAACAGATTTCCTCACATGGCTTTAAAGGTCAAAACCATGCCTCTTAAGCTCAGGTCACCCTTGCTGTTCTCATACTGTATACCAAGGTCAAGAAGCTTAGTTTCCTCTCATGAAAGGATGACAAAGAGTTAATCTCACAACTGACAGCAATACCAGATGTAGCACAAATAGCAAACAGTGGCAATTTAGCAAGTTTGGCATTCACTTCCTTTCCCACAGGTCATTTCTGCAGGTAAAGAAATACTTGATGAGAAGTTACCTTCTCGTGCCACATAACCAAGACCATTATGAGTTGAAACCAGTTGAAACTATTCTTGTTTAAAGAAAATATTCATCAACATTTTATGATTATATTTCCGCATTCTGACCCACGCAGTCTGTCATGCAATCTTCTTTTACCTATAGCACTTCAATCTGTTTGCCCTTGTTTATAAATTATAAACAAGCAGTGCATGTGCACTAAGTTATCCTTCTCTCTCAGACAAAATCAACTTGAATAATTAACTACCAAAATCCTACCTAGTTGCATCTGCAGCAGTAGCATCCTGGGCAAGTTCAACATTTTTCAACCTGACTACTTCATCATCTGAAGTTGAGCCAGAAACTGACACCACTTACTTTAGCTGTCAAAAAAGAACAATTTGCTCCATCTTCCCTATGAGCCTTTCTCTCTATATCTATTAGGGAAATAGGTCAGAGACAATTTCTAGATAGTTAAAGTTGGTTAAATGAGTTCCTGCTACCAAATATGCTTCCTAGGACTGCATGTTATAAGCAGCTGACACTGAAAAACGGCTCAGCTGGAAAGCCAGTCAACATCCAGAGTCAGGATCTGCAGTAAAAGCCGGTCATGTAAAGGCAAGAAAGCAACACTAAATACAACACAGAGGTTTTCAGCTGGGCAGAGCTGCTCACTCCACAATCACGGATTTCATGGGCAAAGTGAATAAATGTCCTAGCACCCAGCAAAGCACAAACCATGAAGACAAGGCCTTTAGGCCTTAAAGCCTCACGGAAAGTTGACAGGACTTATCCTGACACTATGACATAACACGAGACTGGATAGAATACTTCTTCTCCATTGTTCCACCATTTCAGGGGTTGCATAAGCAGCTGCAAGAACACAGCATGTGACAGAAAGTGACTGCCACCAACATGAGACAGGAAAGATGGTCCACAAGCTAGGTGCAAGCCGCTCAAGCAGACTGCAACCATATCTCCATCAACTCGTTCCAAAGTAGAAGTGCTGATGGTGCATACACATGCACAGGAATACACTACAGAAATAGACTGGTATTTAGATTACATTTTAAAGTGGACAGAGAAATGTAACAGAACTGCAAGACTACTACCATTCCCCCTCCATCCCAATAATACAACATGAAATTAAAATAAACTTCCTGTACAAAACCTTCTAAAACCTTAGATAGATCTGAAAAGACAAGACAACCAATCTTGACTGGGAAAAAACCCTACCTGGATGTTTCCAGAAGAACGGTTTGCTCTGTTCAGCAACATTACAAATACTTCGGAGAGTTTTCAATTACTTGTATTCTTAGGTTCTTCTATTCCTTTTGATCATGTTATAGCAAAGGCATTCCAGATCAATACACTGCCTACGAAGTCGAACTCAAAGCAAGGGGTTGTTTAGACATACCCTGTACTATTATTAATCTTCAGAAATGTTCTGATGTTCAGTTCATAAAGCAGAAATAATATAGGAATAGCAACATTAAAATTGAAAGAAATCACTCGGTCATTAAAGTTAATTGCTTCTCTATACTTTCTGGGGTTTTCTTTTGTACCTCCACTGACCATGGATGGCCCCGATTATTTCACATGATTAGAAACAATTTAATTTCATGAACACTTTACTTGCTAGTGATTAAATTTTAAGTCTTTTGTGGTTACCTTTCTACTTAGTTTTACAAAGGTTTTCAGGAGAATTATGTTCACCATTGCAAGTAACTATCTGACTAAGTGGAACAGAAATTCATGGCAGTTCATGACTGAGAAAAAGCAGAGATGAGACAGGAGAAACCCTGAAATAACCAAACTGGAGTTAAAGCCTTCATGAACTTCATGCCTACGAAGAACATCACATAAAGCTGCAGTTGTTAGCTAAGTTTCTGAGAAGTCCCACAATACTAAATAAAGTTTGACATTATAGAAAACTAGAAGTCTGCAAAGCCTTCCAGTGTCCTTAGTATTTCTGTAGAAAACTACTGAAGTTATGACTTACAAGTTAAAGTGTATATGTTTTTTCAGCAACAAACTGGAAATCTTCAAACCCTGTTTCAATACCAGAATGAAATTCTGATTCCTCTACTTCCCCCAAAATAGGTTGATGTTACTTTTTAAAATAATAAGAAATAAATTCTTTGACACAAAAGAAACAAAAAAGGGTTTGGATTAATCAGCTAGGATTAGCAAAAAACCTCAGTCAACAATGCAGTTAGAGATTTATTCAGAGTCTTCCAGATGTTTAAATGGCATTCATGCATTTTATTTTGGTTGTGGATCCATATACAACAGCAGCAGATGCATCCATAGAATCATAGAATAGTTAGGGTTGGAAAGGATCTTAAGATCATCTAGTTCCAACCCCCCTACCATGGGCAGGGACACCTCACACTAAACCATATCACCCAAGGCTTTGTCCAACCTGGTCTTGAACACTGCCAGGGATGGAGCATTCACAACCTCCCTGGGCAACCCATTCCAGTGCCTCACCACCCTTACAGGAAAGAATTTCTTCCTTATATCTAATCTAAACTTCCCCTGTTTAAGTTTTAACCCGTTACCCCTTGTCCTATCACTACAATCTCTAATGAAGAGTCCCTCCCCAGCATCCCTATAGGCCCCCTTCAGATACTGGAAGGCTGCTATGAGGTCTCCATGCAGCCTTCTCCTCTCCAGGCTGAACAGCCCCAACTTCCTCAGCCTGTCTTCATACGGGAGGTGCTCCAGTCCCCGATCATCCTCGTGGCCCTTCTCTGGACTTGTTCCAACAGTTCCATGTCCTTTTTATGTTGAGGACACTAGAACTGCACACAATACTCCAAGTGAGGTCTCATGAGAGCAGAGTAAAAGGGCAGGATCACCTCCTTTGACCTGCTGGTCCTGCTTTCAGAATCCACACCAAAGTTTTAAAGCTGTAATTACTCATATTCTCTTAGTAGATGATTTCCGAATTCACCAGAAGACTGGTTCTTTACTAACACCATGATCTTTACACAGTTATCAGGATTTGCATTTTCTTGTAGAAAATATTCTCTGCTACTTATCTTTACTGTCCGTTTCGTGGACTTGACCTCCTCAATTCTGCTTTTGAAGACAAGATCATAATTCCATTCATAACACAAGTGCATCAGCACTATTTGGCAATATTGCTTCACAGCTGCAGAAAACTGTTAGGAGAAATTGTTTTATGCAACTGCCAGAAAAACATCTTTTGGAAGGATACAGACCCAGCTGTTTTAGGCGTTGCACATAGCCCAGCCAATAGCATAAATAATGCCATGAAAAACAACGAGGTGATTTACAGTTTCTTGAACTAAGGATCAGCACATCCAGAAGGTCTGAGCCTCAAGAACACTTCAGAGAAGTAGAAGATCCAGAGAAAATCCCTGGGAGGCTAAAACTTTTGAAAGAGAACATATTTCAAAACTGGGCTGAGCAAAGGGAAATGCTATTAGAGAAAGTCAATAAGATGCCATGTCAATCACAACATACAGCGCTTCCTTCAGTGTCAGGATAAACAAAAATATTTATTTATTTTATAAATAAAATACTTGAGAGTATTTTATTTACTTATCCAGATTCAGTCACATGACTTAGAGCATCAGTCACAGCAGACCTTATGTCTGCAGGATGTGAAAAGAGGCAAGCAAACAGAAGCAGACCACAGTGCCCAGGGCACAGAAAGCTTCATCAGTTAGGTAAGCCTTGTTTCCTAGAGCAAGAACCAAACCCTAAACACCTTTCATTGGCTTCTCTGTGTCATATTTACTCACCAAAAATCAGACTGCTATGACTAGACCAATTAGAAAAACTTAAAATTCACAGCAGTATTATCTTACTCACACACACACTGCAAGCTTAGGGTGCAGCATTACACTAATCACAGTCTTTGCCCTCTCGTTTCTGTCCTACTTTTACAAAACCTTAAAGCCCATGCTTATTTGTTCTTCATACTGTAGGTATTTGTGCAGCAAGGATGATGGGTTACAGATAGCTGTCTTTTGACATAAGCTGGAACACCCCTTGAGGCCACTTCCATGCTGAGAGTCTCCATTTCCCATAACCTCTCCTTGCCATCCCATCCAAGGAACTCACAGAACCTCAGGCAAAGAGAAATCCTTGAAGCACCTATGGAGAAAAGTAGCAATAAATACAACCATGGAAACATGCATAAAAATATAGAAACCATGTACAGGCAATAGGACTCTGCTTTGCCACAGCTCATACATTTCCTATTCTACTTAAACCATTCCAATTCAAGTACAAGTCATCTGGGCTAACTACAGAGCATAAACTGATGGCTTGGCTTCGCAAGCAAAGATTTGGGAAGGGCTTTAACCATGCTTACTACAAGCACGATGACCATGGGCATGTGGGATATGCAAATCTGGTTGGAAAAAAAGGGGTGCTTAGGCAGTCAGGAAGTGTCCAACCAGGACTGTCATCTCCTGAGCAATCTCGAGCTACCCATGCGCTGGTCCGTCTGCATGCAAGGATCTGCAGCTTCCCATGCACCTTGTCACCTGCCGCTTCGACCCTCGCCCGTCCATACACACAAGTGAGAGTGAGAGTGAGCCCTTCCAGCCTGCACAGTGGATTTTTTAGGCGAGGCGCAGCTCGCACAGAACTGTCCCCACCCTTTACACCTGAGGTTTAACTGCCACGGCCTAGCTAGCTAGAGAGGTGAGAGCAAAGTCCTCAGGTCATAGGTTCTGTAAGAGTGTCCTCTTTGATGGAAGACCTTACAAGGCTAGGCGAGCTCCACCTGCCCGGGTTTGAAGAGAGGAGTTCTCCTTCTCCTATGAGGAAGGCCTGTCTTCGCTAACAAAGATTCAGGAAGGGTTTAACCCACACATTCTGAACAAGACTGTCAGCTCCTGGGTCAATCTCGAGTGACCGATGACGCAACAGCACAACATCGAGCGTCTAGGCGGGATTCTGACTTAGAGGCGTTCAGTCAAAAGCCCGCAGATGGTAGCCTCGTGCCAGTGGCTCCTCAGCCAAGTGCACGCATCAGGGGTCTGAACCTGTGGTTCCTCTCGTACTGAGCAGGATTGCTATTGCAACAACACATCATCAGTAGGGTAAAACTAACCTGTCTCATGATGGTCTAACATACAGTGTAAAAAGCAAATTCTTTGTCTTCCTATTATGAAATCGTTCTCCCATTACCACATAACTTCCTCAAGAAACTAGAAACTCCGTTTCTCTTTTCTACTGCTTTTAGTATCTTTCCACCCTTCATACCTTGTATTTACACCTTAGCACATCTTCCACAACGGCAACACTGACATTCTGGTACTGTTTTACAAAAGTACTTGAACCACTGGCATAAAACTGAGGAGCATTTCTGATACAGAAGCTTCCTGTCCTAAATCACAACAAACTTCTTTGTTGACATTAAACTATCCCTTCAGAAACTGCAAGTTCTGCTTGAATGAGCACTGCAAGTAATCCCCCCTGTTAGATGAGATGATATAGTACAGGGAACACAGTACGTCTAGATCATTTCAGGGCAGGATGCAAATGAACATATTTTTTTTCACTTTGACATGAAGCAAACAACAGCTGGGGTTTAAATTTTAGCATCAAGTTCACAAAGACATTAAAAGCTTAACAGTATTAACACCGATTTTCAGTTTATAAATGAAAGAGTTATTTATTCACTAAGTTACTAACAGATTTCAACAATTTAGGGAGAGGTGAACCTAATATCTTGTGCTTTACTTTTACTGCTAAAGCTTCTGTTCCTCAAAACACAACTGCAACTGCCCCTGCTCCCACCCCTTCTCTAATAACTGTTATGCTGCAGGAAATGGTTTATTGACCGTTGTTTGTTAAGCAAAAGTACATCTAAAATACACAGATTCATACTGGGGGAGTAGCTGAATAATTACAGAGGGATTTTGATTACCGCAGACATTTACTTTTATTAAAAACATTATTCAAATTTGAACGCGGGCTGAACATTTCACACTGCTTTCAGTCAACAGCAATGTTCTCACCTCCCAGGGGGCTGCAAGCTAAGCTGTAGCTTCATGGCACAGTGTGTAGCAGAAAAATCTAAGCACAGAATTATCCCATTTATCAGCCTAATTACACCTCAGAAGCTGTTGCATTAACATCAGTATCTGCATCAAACTCCAGGTGTCACCACCAATTCTCAGGCATTGAGCAATGTCAGCATATGAAAGACACAACCATTCAGGCAGAAATCAGTAGGATATTACTTTTTCACCCCTTTCAAGATCCTGTCTGGATGTTTCATTACAACTTAGAACTTTAATAGTTATTTGAGCTGTGACTACATTTAACTCAATAGAAAAGTTTGGAAATACAGTAACCTCTTACCAGAACCCAGCAAATCAGTTACAGTCATCTAAAAAACCGACCATTTGGTATTATCCAACTAGTTAAACCACTGCAAATCTTGATTGTAATTATAATATCACAAGCTACTTTAAAATTACCTTAGCTTTTAAGTCCATTTAGTCTTACCTATAGAAAGCTAAATTCAAAAGCAACTGCTGACTGCAGAATAATTTTCTACGTGGAACAAAGAAATATTATTAAGCTGATGTTAAAATATGCAGGCTAGAAGAATAGATCCCCTCTAAGTCATAACAGAGCCACAGACACCTTTAGCATCTCCTCTAACCTCATGCTATAGAAAATGCATGTTAAATAGCAAAGAAGAATCTTCAGAGAGAAGAATCAATGATTTCAGCTGTAACTTTAGGTAAAAGCAGTCTGGTCAGACTTAAATCAAAAGACAAAGCAACTTGGGGGACACAGTATCTCCTTGCAGCAGAAAGAAGGCATCGCATGAAAAAAAAGATTCATTTTCAATTTGATTATACTCAAATGAGTATATCATATTCAAATGAAAATTGTTTTCAAACTTGAAAACTGCCAGGATGGGGAAAAACTTCTAAAATATTTAAAATATGAATTGACTTAATTTTATTCTTACATTAACTAAACTAAAGCTTTGTCTTATTTTCGTTTTGAGGCCTCTTCTCAAATAAGCAGCACTCCCTGCTGTTGCACTCCTGACTACATTATTCTCCTTTATATTTTATGAGAAATAAATATATAGAATTAAATGACTCACACATAATCTTTGATGCCCTTTGATGCAATAGTACCCACCAAGCTTCATTCCACAAATGGGCACAAAAAGAGATATAAAAAGGATGGAGATATTATCCTGGTTCTTATTTTTGTACATCAGTGCAAACAAATTCTATTTAATGTTTTATCTGTCAGCTCCTCCTGATAAAGCAACACAGTACTTCCATATGAGCAGTAGTTCCTGACACCCACTGCTTTTTCAACATTAATATTTCATAATATTTAAAAACAAAAACAAAACAAGAACAAAGCAGTAAAATAAGCGGCAAAGCAAAGAGTCATTCCGGGCCTGATTTTCTATTCATGGTGTGTAGTTTAACAAATAATGTCACTGTGTTTGATTTTATTATAATACCATGTGACCTGCAGAAGCTCAGGAGACCAGCTAAGAAGAGACATGAGCATTATTCCATTAGTGAGGAAAATCAATAACAGTAGTTACACGCTTTATGCAGTCTTTTGTAAAACGTCTAGTTTTCTAAAGCCTTAGTTCATATTGGATTTTAAAGGAGAAAAATGTGAAATAAACCAAAAATCCTTGGCTCTCCCTAGCCAAAAAAGTGAAGGAAATTTGTGTTTCATTCAGAATCAAGGCCAAGAGTCTTGCTGTTATGCATAAATACATAAAATTCAAATGTAAATAGCATCTGCTTTACAATACAGGTTGCAGCTAGGGGTTGGTGGGTGGGGTTTTTCCTCCCTTTCAAACAATTCTTATCTATAAATTCATACTTATTAGGAATAACATCCATATTTTACACATTCTAGAAATGCTAAACTCTGAAAACCTGCACAAATGGAAAGCAGAGATAATAAGAGTCAAGTGTTCTGCCTGGGGAGAAGGCAGGTCACAAAATTAGCCCACAAGCTTCTCTCCCGTTTCTGTTTTCTGAGGCTCCTTCACTTCTTTTGATAGAGGAGAAACTTAACCATAAATCGGGGTGATAGGAGAACTAGCAAAATCCTAAGAATAAAACTACTTTTAAAGCTCTGAAAAACAATTTCTGGGTAATCACTGCTTGGAAAATGGCACATTTGTACTTCAGTAATGACTAGATGCCCCAGTCACCAACTGGCACCCTACTGTGAGAGATAAAGGTCAGCATATTTTAATAATGTTGTAAGGATATAACATAGAGAACTAAAAGAATGTTAGCTTGATGCATACTGCAAAGGTAACTCACAAACCAATAAGTAGCAGCATTTTTCAACATATTTTTTTTAATTACTTTTTTAAATGCATACTAAAATTGCAATTCAGTTTAAGGAATAAAGTGCAACTATTAATATCAGAGCATACACAATAAATAACACATTTCTCAGATGGTGTGGAATATTATTAGGATAATTAAATTCCCATCTGCTTCTTTCAAAGAAACTGGAAAGCAGAAAGACATATAAGGTTGGAGAAAAAGCCACTGTGCCAAATGCATCACTACCATGGGTTGGGAAATCACTTGTACATAGCACTGCTCTCCTGCGTTCTCTGATTATTACTCTTCCATACCCAGTTCTGTTCATAAACAGAGAGCACATAGCTTGCTTCATTATCCACCAGTTGCTACGACACTCTATAAGAAAGCTGACAGAGGTTTTTTTCTTCATTGATCAAAGACCAAGAGCATTCACAGTCCTGCAACAGGGAAGCTGCACACTCCAGAAGCTGTCATTAACGGACCATTTGGAGAATAATCCAGGATGCTGCTCAAATACTTTCACAAAAGCAGCAAACACACCTTTCAGCCCCAGCTTTGCCACAGTCTGCGAAGACGAACTGGCTCTGGAGATCACTGCCGGAAGGCTGCAACCAGTACTATTAACCACCCGAATGCCTGTGTACAGAGCTGGCATGCTCTACAGTTCGGTAGCGGATGCAAGTTACATATACCCTCTTCTTGAGGTCATTAAATAAATCAACTTTATCATCAAATCACAGACTGCTTGTATTCAGAATATGCAAGATATGTACATACATAGAAATAATAAGAAATACATATCCACAATATTTTTACACTTTTCAAGAAGTCAACTTAAAATGGCAAACACTTCCATGAGCTGCTATTTCAAATGTATTTAAAAAGAGCTAACAGTGTGAAAAATCCTTTCTCAAGGTAGAGTTTTTCCCAAAGATTTCACAAATACATTTGAATTCTCATCAGCAATACACACACCTTTAGTAAGCCTAAGCTTTGAACTGAGTAATTTCCCTCAGTTGCTGGTGCAACATTTTTTGAGAGGTTTGTGAGTTATAACACGAAAAACAGCACAGAAATGCATGAAGTGAATTTTGTCCTGTTATCAGCTGCATTCTCAGAAGGGGGAGCACCGTGCTGAGAAACGACCTTGTCTGTCAAACAGCATGTTAAGCTCACAGCATTAAACATTGTCTTTTTTTTGTCTTTTAATTATACAGTTTTCCTTCTGCAAAAGCTATTTTCAGAAATCCCACTTATTTTTAATATCCTTGCCAACTGCTGGTATTAATTAACGTTGTTCAGCTGAAATCAGAAGTTCACTGGGTTGAGTGATGAACGATAACAATGATCTTCTGTGCAAAATATTTTACTGCTGCATGTCACTGAACTTCTGAGTCAAGGATTTTATCCCTGACTGAAAGAACTACATAGGCTAAACAGCCTTTTCCAGAAGTACAGGACAAATCTGAGCCCAGGACAGGCGCAGAGCTGTACTTTCTAGCACACTGTCGCAGCCTCAAGCAATATTCACCTCAAAGACTTCTTAAACCAGGGACAGTATCATCACGCACATTACAGTGTATTTGCTAAAGGGTGGTAAAGGATAATGAAATAAATACACTTTCCACTAGCAAGAATGTTACTGTGCCACAGAAGAAATTTGGTCAACAGAGATTTTATGAACAGATTTACAATCTTGCATCATGTAGAGGTAAAATTTGTAAATAAATCAACTCCTTTGTTCTTTTCTTATTTTCTCAAATTTTAAACCTCAAGTTTTACTCTCTAAATCTCAGGAAGCCATGAAATGTGCAAACACTCCCATGACACTTGCCTAACTTACAGAGAAGGTATATATAAACCAGCCCCAGGAGACTTCAGCCCACCTCCCCTGACTTTTCATGTGAACAATTCACAAAGAGGCTGCAATGTTCTCTTGATGTGCACAAGGAAGGTTATTTTTAAAAACTGAAGACAAAAGCCGACTTCACGATTTGACAGGGAAGAGAAACATTAACTAGAGAAAGAGGAATTAAGTCAATTATAAGTTTTAATTAGCTTTCCAAGCTCTTCAGTAAATGTTGGTACTCATAAATAGCAATCAATACTGCATTCTAGTGATCTGTTACACAAATAAAGCACTTCAGAAGTATTATCACAAATAAAAGTTAATACCCTAAAAACTGGGGGGAAAAAATAAAGTGTATTTGCCCTTACTGTAAAGGAGAGAAAAAAGAAGAACAGAGAACTTGACTGGAATTTGATCTAGTTCTACAAAGGTACACATTTACATTCAGGAATAATTTCCACCATCTGAAAGAGAAAATTTTGATACCTAGATGCTTTTGAAACATCAATATGTGGTGCTTGGTAAACATACTATATGCAGCAATTCATTGGCAACATCAAGTTGACACTAAGATACTGCAGTCAGGAGCTGATGAGAACTTATCAGAAAAATACTGCCCAGTTTAGGAAGTTCTTACTAAATTTCACATTGAGATTTGTGATCTGAGATTTAATTTTTAATAGCAAACATGAAACCAGCCAAACTGTGACAAGCCAGCCAGGAAGAACTTTGATTTTCTGAAACTGCCAAGTCCTTCAGTTCAAAGTTACAGAGCCTTTGGAGACTTACAAGGTACTATGACATCTCTCAAGGTACAAAGAAGGAAGCAAGAGTAGAATATGATGCCCCACATGCTCCTATCCCCTTTCTCCCTGTACCTCAAGTACCAGCCCACTAACACCGCTGTCAAAATTCCTACTATGCATTTCCTTGCTTGCCTCCCCTCCCCATCATCTAATTTCTCCTACTGTACATGCAACAATAGCTAAGAGAGCTGCACATTACTCACACAGAAAGACTGCTGACAACTCCCTTTACGCAGATTAGAGCCAGTGTTCTCCAGGTCCCAGGCGACTCAACTCACTGTAGATTTGGCCTTCAATTTTCTCCTTTGTTCAACACAGTCATTATACTCATTGCAGCAGAAAAGTTAAAAGGCCAAAACTGTACTCTGGAATGATTGTAATTTATATCAGAGTAATTGCTCATGTGGAATATTAGTTAAATCTCCAATGTGGAGTCAGCCTAAAAGAACTGGGTCAGAAAAGATATGGAAAAAGATACCCAAGAACCATTTTTGAGGATTAGCTCAAAAGTCTCAAAAATCCTTTACAATAATGCTACAGTCAGCACTTCGCAGAAGGTATTTCAGAAGAGAACGAGGTAAATTTAAAGACAAACTAACATTAATTTTCTTTCTATGTCCCAATTTACCCCTCAGCTATTCTCAAGGTTTCGCTAAATCCACTAATCTGCCAATATTGCTAAGTCTTGCAGAGATATATTGGGTTTTATTTTAGCTTCCAACAAACAGAAGCTTGTGTATAATTAAATTTCTGAAACACACCTTATTGCCAGTCCTCATTTATTTTTAGGATTTGTGGCATCTATGAGAACCACTTCTTGAAATACAGTCAAGGCAATGTGCCCAAAAGGTTACAGAATTTCAATGTCTTCCCATCAACCTGAACTCTTTGGAGACTGAGCTCCTGAACACCAAGGCTCCCAGCCCCCAGCCCTTTTCTGGCTGTTACGATTCCTAGTGCTGGAAGCACTGAAACCTTAGGAACTTGACACATTGAACTGCTAGCACCAGCTTCTTGAAATACCAAACTTATTTAACTCCTCTGTTGATCTGTAACTGTATGTTCTCTGTTGTACAAAGTAAGATGTATTTGGAATGGCTACTGTGAAAGACTTCCTCATACTTACTCTGTACAGAAAGCATTTATAGTGTTCAGTTTCAAATATTTCCAAAGAAAGTTAAGCTACACTATGCATAGATTTCTCTCTTGTCTCGTGTTCAAAAGGAGAATTTAAGAAATTATATAGGCATTTTAAAATTTATCCCCTAGTAAATTCCACTATAATTTAACAAACATATACACTTTGAAACTCTCATGGTTTAATCCCAGCAGGCAACTAAGTACCACATAGCCACTTGGTCACTCCCCTAGCACCTTAGTGGGAGAAGAATCAGAAAAAAGTAAAACCCGTGGTTGAGATAAGAACAGTTTAATAATAGAAATAAAATATTACCATAATAATAATGAAATGGGAGGTAAAAAGGAAGAGAGAGAAATAAAACTAAAGAAACCCAAGTGATGTACAATACAATTGTGCACCACCCACTGACCGATGCCCAGCCCTACTCAAGCAATTAAAGTTTGCAAGCTACAAATAACTTTGAAGTGGCTATTATTTAGTTATTAGGACATTTTGAATCCTGTAAGAGTTTTTATTTTATATTCAAACCTACACACACTCATTTATAAAAGAGAGAATTCATATTGGGAAAAAAACATTTTTTCTTAGAAAACAGTCCCATATCCAACTAAAAGACTGATATTTTCTGAGGCCATGTTGTCTCCACCAAAAATACACTCTCTAGGCTATCTTTGCTCATCTTTACAAGTGGCTCTGATTTGTGGTTTGATTTGTGGATCTCTACATATTTGGAGATGGGACAGCTGAATGGTAACACAAGCCTACTGAAAATAGACTTGTGTTTCTGGATTATGTTTTGCAGTCATTGTAAATGGTCCACAGACCCCACAGCACCAAAGGCTACAGTTAAAGAAGGACTGCAAAGAGAAAAAGAAATCAGTTTCCCAAAATAATTTAAAGAGTGATATTTCAAGGCTTATTTCATTAAGGACAACCTGTCTCATCTTGTACCTTTTACTTCAGCAACAGGGTTAAATAACAACAATTTGATCTTTCCATTCTGTACCTCCACACTGTTTACCCTGTTTTCTAGGAAGAAAAAGATGGAAGCCAATTACAGTAACCAAACAATTATAGTTTCCATTTATGACACAAAATCTACAGTTTATGAGTCTACCTTAGCTAGATTTATATCCACTATCATCATGCAAACTTTCTAAAGCATTTTAGCATAAATCACACTGATTTCAATCTTTCAAGGTTTTATTTCTCAACATGAATTTAAAATTCTGTTAACTAAGTTCTTAAAAGTTCCTTTTTTTCTTCCGAAGACTGACAACAATGGCAAAGACCATCTGTTCTACTCTAGTTCAGGAATTTTTAAGTAGTGCTCAAAGGAAAAAGAGGAAAAATGCCCTTCAAACATCATTGCCACCCAATTTCTTCAGAAATACCTTAAATCCTCTCTTCATCAGGGACTGTAGCAATATGACACCGGGAAATGGGTTTAAACTTAAACAGGGGAAGTTCAAGTTAGATATAAGGAGGAAGTTCTTCCCTGTGAGGGTGGTGAGGCACTGGAATGGGCTGCCCAGGGAGGTTGTGAATGCTCCATCCCTGGCAGTGTTCAAGGCCAGGTTGGACAGAGCCTTGGGTGACATGGTCTAGTGTGAGGCATCCCTGCCCATGGCAGGGGGATGGAACTAGATGACCTTATGGTCCTTTCAAACCCCAACCATTCTATGATTCTACTACTGCCAATGCATTCTGGCATATATGAACCTCTGCTAGTAGCCTTTGTGAAACTAAGTCCAAAACACATTTTAGACACCAGCAATGTCTATCAGACAGAAAATCATGAGAGAGCACTCACAGATAATTTTAACTTTCACCAACCCATATTTTCCAAGCTCATAACCAAGAAATTCACCAAATTACTGCAATTTTGCAACCAGTATAGACAAGGTGAGTGATGTTTGCCAGCTACAGTCATTCAAACAATCAGGTTTAAGTATAAAAAAAAAAAAACACAAAGCTATGAGGGAAATGCTCATCACTCATTTGTGTTTGGTAAGCTCTTGGGATATACCTGCACTACCTTTCCATTTCTCCTTCATATTACAAGTAGGGCTAATTATCTTTTAAGGAATGAAATACGACATTTCCTTAGTCTCCTAATTTCAGAAGCTGTTTTTTTTTCTTGGGGGGTGGGGGGAGGGAATACTGTAAAAGTCAATAAAAATGTCACAAGTCATTAAATTCTTGTATGCTGATAATGGTCAGACATATATGCAGCACATATATAAATGCATACACACACATTAGTGTGATAGGAGAATCTACTGAAGTCAGAAATCAAAAAGAAATCAGCCTCAAAATAAGTAGAGTCCAATTTCTGACCTATTTTACTTACTCTAACCTGATAGCAAATGAGTGATGGCTGAATGCTGATCAGAAAACAGCAAAATCTTAATATTTACATTTGATGGCAATTTTCTTGAAATTAAATGAAGGTGTTCATTTTTATTGTCCTAAGGTACGTATAGGAAAGTAACAGTGAGGTAAGCAAAATGTCATTCTTAACAGTTGGTATTAGAAAAGCAGACAAGTACTATCCATATGTGGGATCCACACCTTCAAGTGATTAGTCTGATTTAAAACAGCAACAAAAAAACAGTTTGACAAAATAAGCACTATCAAAACCTTGGGAAACTGCAGCATTGTTTGTCTTTACTATACTCATAGTATTTAACTAATAACAGACAGGAATCATGGGTACTGGATAGAAGACAGTCAATAAGGAAACGAGGAAAACAGACTGCTTCTTCATTACAGGTATTTTTAAAGGCAACCTAGTGATGAATTACCATACTTAAATCTGTAGGAGGGCCAACCTTGTCCACACTTCACTTAATAGTTTTAAATTGAATGAAAAGCACTTTGAAAAGGAGAAAAAACAAACAAACAAACAAACAAACAAAAAAAAAAAGCTACAGAAAAAGAATTGTTCCATTAACACGATGAAAGCAGTTAGACCAGGAAGCCATAAAGTGAAAGGAATTAAATCAAACATTCCCCTTTTGGTTAAAGGCAACTATTAGCCAAAGAACATTAAAAGCTTTAAAAGAACTGCTTGCATTTATACTAAAACACACAAAGGATGAAACCCCAATTCCACTGATACACACTGCAAATCTGGCACTGATTTAACGAGGGTCAAGATTTCACATATGAAGACCAAACATCTAAATAACAGCATTAACTGCTAGGAAACTGCAATTCCATGCAGAACCATCCTTAAAATCCATACAGAAAGGAGTCACATTAAAATGAATTATAATTCAGCACATAAGCTTCTTAGACCCAATTCCAAAAACAAACACTTTAGATAATAGGCAAAATCCTCTTTCATAGCCCAGTCATGCTAAATGATACACTGGTCAACTTGCACTCTAGCTGAATGATCTTTAAGATACTCAGTCCCATAAGGGCGCCAAAAAAATAAACCATTTTATATGGTCTTTTTCATTGCTGTCAAGCTTGAGCCTCTCATAAGGACTCCAACTACACAAAAAAGCCAAAAGCAGGGTTATTTCATCACCACATAGCAGAACATAAAGGATTGTTACACAAATCCAAGCATTAAGCATTTTCTTAAAAGACAGATCTTAAGAGTCATGTACCTCCCACATTAAGCAGGACTGGGGGGGGGGGGATGAAGAGGAAAATCCCATTTAGATTCAATGTGTTTTAAATGCTGATTCTTTTTTTAATGTCAGTTACTTAGAATAACAGCTGTTAAATTAACTGCTGCAGAGATACAGATCTATATTATACATATCCATATTATAAATAACCATGTTTTTCTGACTAGAGCATTTATGCTGTTTTTATCGACAATTCACTTGTAGTTTTGATGCCATATCATAATACATAATGTTTTAACAACTAACTCTTTATAATGCACTCCCTTACTCAACAGACATAAGCAGTCATAGTATTCATTTTTATTGGAATACATACAACAAAAGAAGAAATCATTTAGAGCGACCTTTAAAGTACACTTGAGAAATCTACACTTAAAGACTTAAAATAATTAAATTGCCCTCATTAATCTGGTCCATATAGTAAAATTGCAGTTCATTAAAGAGAGCAAAACACTACAGCACTGCAAGCATCCTGTAGATGTCAGCTCAAAGCCCCACAGCAAACGTGCACAATTCTGTCCAACTGGGTATAGAGGTTAGCATGCTTAATTTTATATCAATCAGGGTATTTTAACACCAAACACTCTACAGTTACACAGCCATTCAGAGGAAGTCAGATTACGCAAAGAGAGTTCCAAAAGACATAACCAACATGGAAATGAAGGCTCAGTTTCTTGCAACAGTTGGGTTTACTCCGAAGAAGTAACTGCATCAAAGCCTACTCAGCAAGTGTTCTGGATTTCTAGAATTTGGGCACTCTCCATCCTTACATTGCAACCTCACGAGGTGTGGAAAGCAAAACGTATTGTGAAGTTTCCTTTCAGATTTGTATCATTGCTTATACCCCGCAGTTAAGTATGTCGGCACATATGTATCTATGCAAAATTAAATCTGTTTGAAGTAAATATAGAGTATACATATATGCATGCTTTTCTATACACATTTTCTGAGCACTACATAAATCCTACACCAGACGTCCTGTTATGCTGTTCTGCAAGAAGTAACTTGGCATAAAGGGAAGTGTATGATGCTGCAGAAAGCGCTTTATATATTACTTTGTAAAGTGGCAGACAAGTAAGCCTGCCTCTACACACAGTGCTTTAACAACTCTTTAAATCATGCCACAAGTGTCTCCTGCAAAATTCCTCCTATTTTTACAAACACTATTTCCAAATCATGACAATTCTTCTATTTTTGCATCATCACAACATACTCAGATAAAAGTCCAACAGGATGAAACCACAAACTTTACCTTCAGTCAGAACATATCTGGGGCTTTTTAATAATAAAAAAGCCTTTCTCAAGTTTGACATTAGGCTTCCTTTTTCCACTTCCAGTTCTTCTCCAACTGCCTCCTCTTTCTACACTTATTTGACTCACACTTTGTCAACAAGGTTCACATGTTCTGATTCTGAAGTTAAACAGACTCAAATTCTAGATTCCTGCTCACCCTCCTCTCTACCTCAGCTGCAGTTATCAAAGGCATCAAAGGAGTGTTTAATATGGGTTTGCCAGTGTGCTACTTCAAACCTGCATTGTGGAAGTATTAAATAAGCTTGGATGTTCCATAAAATTCATCATAAAACCCATACAAAACACCATAATTGGTGTTCAGTGGGTAAGCCAATCTTCTAAATCACAACGCCCTGCATTTACTGGGCTGTGAAGACCACAGAAATAGTCCTCCTACAGGAGAACAAGGGACAATTGAAGCTAGTATCCCTGTCTTCAACACTGGCAAACTGTAAGCATCCCCAAGAAGAGAAGGATACACATACAAGGATGCTCCTGGATAGCCTCCCAGCCTCCAGCAGTAGGTTGTGTAAGACCACGATTAACCTCAGTAATTGCAAGTGGGCATCTGCTCCACCATTAACTTCCATGAGCTGCAGGTGAATATCTGCTCCTCCATGAGCTGTGGGTGGATGTCTGCTCCACTATTAATCTCCACAGGCTGCAGTGAATATCTGCTCCACCATTAACCTCCACAGGCTGCAGGTGGATATCTACTCCACTATTAACCTCCACAGCTATCTGCTGCACCATGGACCTCCACAGGCTGCAGGGGAATCTCTACTCTGGCACCAGGAATGCCTTCTCCCTCCTTCCTTGCTGACCTTGGGGTCTGCAGGGATATTTCTCTCACACATTCTCACTCCTCTCTCTGGCTGCTCCACCTGTTCTTAAATATGTCATTCCAGAGGTGCTGGGACCATCCCTGACTGTCTCAGCCTTGGCCAGCAGTTGGTCTGTGTTGGAGCCAGCTGCCACTGGCTCCACTGGACATAAGGGAATTCTAGGAGTTTCTCACAGAGTCACCCCTGTAGCTCTCCCACTACCAAAACCTTGCCACACAAACCCAATAGAGCTGAAATAAAGTTGCCTGATGTTGGCATCAAAGATATGATTGATTCAAGCACCTATTGCCAGGTTATCATTCAGTTTGACTACTTCACACAGTTGTCAAACACGATCCCTTCAGAGGACAGAAGGGGTTCATTTAGAATACCGCATAAATGGGAATATCCCCAAGAGGGACAGCAGCAGCAGCTGCACTGAAAGAAGGCTTATAGTCTGCAGTCTAGATTACTTTTCCTCTGTTTAATAAATCTAAGATATTTGAGAGACTGAGAAGCTGCCATTTGAGCACAATTGCTGGGAAAGGCAGAAGTCAGTCAAAGATCCCTTTGTATGCATCCCTGCCTGTTATTTCTAGACTGCTCTTTCCTAAGGATACCAGAGGGAGAAAAAATGCTCTAAGAAGAGCTGTGCTTGGTTTATGGTTCTCTCCACAAACTGTAAATTTGAGCTAGGCCAAACCTCACTGCTGCTGGGGTTTAAAATTTGTCTTTTAAACTTAAACTTACAAAACATGAAGTAACATTAAACATGTTTTGACTATTAGGAGTTGATTATTTACCATACCTGCAGAAACAGACTTATAGACTACAGGGAACTACACTTGACACCAGCAATTAGCTTACTATAGAAACAATGCATTTTTGCTTTCGTTTTTCCATTACTTATTTCACACTAGGGAAGCACTCTACAGTAAATGAAGTGCTAGCTACACCACTCAGACACTCCATAGGAGCCAGGCAACTGATTTGCCACCTTCTAATGCAACCTTCTTGGACACAAAAGAAATGGAAACAAATCACTTTGAGGCAACTAAGTCAAAATGAGGACCAAAAGGAGGCCAGAATGTATGTACAAAGGGAGAAAAGGCAATGTATTCGAAGGCAGAATTAGATCTTTGAAGTTACTTTCCCAAAACTTTCCATGTCAATCAGACAGAAAATCTGATATGCAAGAAGTACATGAGAAAATTTACCCTCTAACATTTTCATAGAATCATAGAATTGTTAGGGTTGGAAAGGACCTTAAGATCATCTAGTTCCAACCCCCCTGCCATGGGCAGGGACACCTTACGCTAAATCATACCACCCAAGGCTTTGTCCAACCTAGTCTTGAACACTGCCAGGGATGGAGCATTCACAACCTCCCTGGGCAACCTCTTCCAGTCCCTCACCACCCTAACAAGGAAAGAATTTCCTTCTTATATCCAACCTAAACTTCCCCTTTAAGTTTTAACCCGTTACCCCTTCTCCTATCACTACAGTCTCTAATGAAGAGTCCCTCTCCAGCATCCCTACAGGCCCCCTTCAGGTACTGGAAGGCTGCTATGAGGTCTCCATGCAGCCTTCTCTTCTCCAGGCTGAAGAGCCCCAACCTTCTCAGCCTCTCTTCATACGGGAGGTGCTCCAGTCCCCTGATCATCCTCGTGGCCCTTCTCTGGACTTGTTCCAACAGTTCCATGTCCTTTTTATATTGAGGACACTGGAACTGCACACAATACTCCAGGTGAGGTCTCATGAGAGCAGAGTAGAGGGGCAGGATCACCTCCTTTGACCTGCTGGTCACGCTCCTTTTGATGCGGCCCAGAATACGGTTGGCTTTCTGGGCTGCAAGCACACACCGAAGCCGGCTCATGTTCATTTTCTCATCAACCAACACCCCCAAGTCCTTCTCCACAGCGCTGCTCTGAATCAATTCTTTGCCCAACCTGTAGCTGTGCCTGGGATTGCTCCGACCCAGGTGTAGGACCTTGCACTTGGCATGGTTAAACTTCATGAGGTTGGCATCAGCCCACCTCACAAGTGTGTCAAGGTCCCTCTGGATGGCATTCCTTCCCTCCAGGGTATCAACCGAACCACACAGCTTGATGTCATCGGCAAACTTGCTGAGGGCGCACTCAATCCCACTGTCCATGTCAGCGACGAAGATGTTAAACAAGACCGGTCCCAACACTGATCCCTGAGGGACACCACTCATTCCTGGTCTCCAGCCAGACATTGAGCCATTGACCACAACTCTCTGTGTGCAGCCATCCAGCTGGTTCTTTATCCACCGAGTGGTCCATCCATCAAATTGATGTCTCTCCAATTTAGAGACAAGGATGTCATGTGGGACAGTGTCGAACGCTTTACACAAGTCCAGGTAGATGACATCAACTGCTCTACCCCTGTCCATCAGTTCTGTAGCCCCATCATAGAACGCCACCAAATTGGTCAGGCAGGATTTCCCCTTAGTGAAGCCATGCTGGCTGTCACCAAGCACTTTGTTGATTTTCATGTGCCTTAGCATGCCACCCAGGAGAATCTGCTCCAAGATTTTGCCAGGCACAGAGGTGAGACTGACTGGTCTTCCAGTTAAATAATCAGAACAAGGTGACAGAGCCTCTGAGAGCTTCTAATCAGTTTTCACACACTTCTCTGAAGTTTTAATAGGAGGAAAAAGAAAACAAAGGCCAATTTCAAGTTGCAATTTGGCCATGAGAAGGTCTATCCAGATACAGATACTGCCTTAGAACTCAGATGACTGTCACTTCCAGGCAAAAAATAACTCTTTACTTTACAATGCTCTCGCACACCACTTCATGTCTGCTGACAAAGGGTGTACCTTCCAGGGTATTCTTTAAGTGGCACACACTTTCCTCAGAATTAAGCATTAAAAAGCTCTGAAGCACTTAGTTTTCCCAGCTTTTGTAGCCTTCCAAATAATACAATTCAAATTGGTAACAACACATTTATGGCTGGAAAATATTCTCTAGCACTGTAATGACAACTTACATATAGTTGTCAATCTTCTGTGCTGAAAGAATACTAAACCAGTTAGCAAATATTCCAACTTTTGCCTTTTAAGACCTCTGAATCATTTATTTACCTTGCACCCAGACTTTGTAATCAGACAAATCTTTTGTCCATGAGAGAGAAGAGTCAGTTTTCATTAATTACTTTTCCATAAAAAAATTTACAAAGGCATATTCCTGAACAGGAATATTCCTACCTCCATTTATTGATGAGAAAATGAAATATGAAGCCATTTATATGTCTTCTTCAGGGTTTCTTAGTGAGCTACATAAAGCACCACCAACAGAAATCAAGGTTGCTTCAACCCCCATCTTCTGACCTAAGCAGTGTGCTAAACATTATTTCCCATATATTTTGGATGAGGATGAAAAGAAGGTTCTTGTTTTTTTTATCTGTCTCCTTTGAACTGATACGGAAAAGTATTTTATTATTATTTACCATGAAAAAAAAAAAAAAATCACAAGAAACCGTAGTATTACATAGAAGAATTCAGACACTGGGATCTGTCTAGCATGTTCTCAGAGATTTTCCTTCCATTTCTTTCCCCCAGGCTTTCTTATACTCATGATATGCTGGCTGTGTCTCCTTGGGTTAGTTATTTTTCTGCTGCTGATAGTCATATCAGATGTATTCACATAATAGACATGCCAAGCGGGACTGAATGTTCCACTGGTTTAGAAATGTCCTGAATGACTAAGACTTCAAGTTTTGCCGATCTAATTAAAATAACTGAAATCAAATATTCTTAGTTATTCATATCATTGAGAAGCTTTCAGTTCTACTTAAAAAGTAAGATTAAAATTATATTTATGCTAATGATGAAGTTCAAATACAGTCAAACTTGAACTAATTGGGTCTCACAAGGAATTTGGGGATGACAACCTTTTTAGGGTGTCACCAAGTAATTTAATGGTATATACTAGAATAACATAATAAATAATTGAAGAGATCAGTCTTATGCATAGATTTGTGAAGAGACAGAAAGTAAAATGTTGCAGGTAGTATTTCTCCCTGCCTGCAGGGAGAAAAAAAGTTATCTTACCCTTCAGTATATTTTTTTTACATAACAGAAGACCCTAAGAGACTGTCCACACAATTTCCAGATATCATTAATGCAATTCCAATAATTCAGAAAGTGTCTCATTGACCTGAGCTGTCTGGAAATACTTTAAAGAAACCATTTATTCTGTCCCAAATGGTGATTTTATTGGAATCTATAATAAAGATCCCAGGGTCAACAACTTGCTTGAAAGCTAACAAAGCCAAAAATTGCATATGAATATTTAATACCCAGATTAAGTTCTGTAACTGACCACCTACTAAATATTCTGACATTACCTCTAATAGTTGGTTTTCTGTGAAAAACTTTAAAGAGCCTTGGGTTTTTTTTTTTCCATTTTATGGAGAATAAACAATTTTAGAGCCTGTAGATATTTTGTGTAATTAATCATTATTTTCTACTGAGTGAATGGTAAGAACCAGGACTGTTTCTGGAATCTTCCTCCCCATCCTCAAAACAGGTGGGAAAGGGGTAGGAGTGATTTTTGTTTTAAAACAAGGAGCAGCAGATCACAGAAAAGTAGGTAAGATTCAAAATCATTACTTTATATTGTCTTTGCTACTCACTACCACAGAATGCTTAAAAGCACCAGAGGAGCCTTGCACACACATCTCCAACCAGGAGGCACCCACCTTCAAGCTAGAAGTCAAGTTTATGGTTACAGTACCAGCTTCTCAGTTGTGTGAGGTACCTAAGAAATTCCTTTCAAATTAAAATTTGTGTCCTACAGAAATATACAGAGAAAGAGAAAGCGGCACCAGATGTTTAGTGAAATAAACCCTTTATTCTTGCCTTTACGGAGCAGTCCCCAGAAACAGTGGATATCAACTGCATGTAGTGCCAAGATACATTAGTTCATTTATTAATCCTACATTATAGCTTCTGATGATGATATCCAATTACATGAAGCAAGGTATGTAAAAGCACTTCTACCAATACAAACACCCTTAAAGCGTCTACCTTTAAATACTGGTAAACGACGGCTACTGTTATCCAAAAATGCTCTTTGCAGCCCTCCACTGGTCAAACACAGAGAGTCCCAACAAGAAAACAAGTATGAATTGCCTGGTGAACTACCTGCTACATTTAAGGACATGAACCTAAACCCTTTTCCGTAAAGAAAAGATCCATATGAAAGAGATAATTACCTTAAAATACATAAAGAAGCAAAATAACTCCCCTCCATCAAAACGTTCTATGTCATTTGTCAGATCACACAGTTAATCCCCCCAGAAAGCACGAAACCCCACCAGGACCTCAGGGTTAGTAACAAAAGTAACAATGAATTCCCTGTAGTTACTTCCTATAGTAACCATCGCGCAGGTTAACCTAGAGGCAACGTCTGCTGGGAACAAATCACTTTCCTCTTAATGTTCGGACTTGGACAGTTTGGTTTTTTTTTCTAAGAAAACAAATAAAAAGCAAACAAACGCTGAAGTTTTCCCGTCCCTCTCTTTCGCGGATGCAAATGTAAAATAAAAGATAAAGCCTCACATAAAAGTAAAAATAATACCAATGCTTTCCAATAATATAAACTGAGACAGATCTCAAAACTGAGTTTGAAAACTTGGGAGTAGGTAGTCAGACCTACCCTAAAACAATGCAAAGGGAAAACCACCGTGCAAAAGGCAGATGACCCCGACACCCGGCAAGCGGAGCTGCTCGGAACGGGAACGCGCTGTTGGGAGCCGGCGGGTGACCGGAGCCCCGCAACATCCCCGCGGAGCAGGCAGGAGCCTGCGGCAGCCCGCGCCGGGGCTCGGCCTCCCTCAAACTTGAGAGCCGCCATCAGCTCCCTTCAGCCCTCTTTGACCGAACACTGCTGAGCAGGAGACCCCCCGACCGACGCGCTATCCACACGGAGCCCCCCAGACCCCGCTCCCCGCCTGACCACAGTCTCCACCTCTATCACCACAGCCACCGCCCGAACAGTTGTGCACCGCCCTCCCCGGTGCCACCGCCCGCGGTACCTGCCTTTGGCTGCGAGCGGGCTACCCAGCCCCAGCAGCAGCGCCAGCAGCGGCGCCGCCGGCCCCCAGCAGCACCAGCGCAGCCGCATCCCCGCCGCGGCGCCGGCCCTCCGCGCGCAACACGGCTCCCGGCGGCAGCGGTGTGCGGGGCGAGGCGGGCGGGAGGAGGCTGCTGCTGCTACCGCCGCCGCCGCTGCCTCATTCGCCCTCACTGCCAGCACCGGGGCGGCTCCGGCCCCCGCCTTGGGACCGCGGCGACGTCACGGGGAGGGGAGACATCCATATTCATGAGCGGGGCAGGGGGCGCTACCGAGGGGGCAGTGCGGGCGGGCCCGTGAGGAGACTTGAGTGTGGTGAGCGGGAAACACGGGAAGGGCACGTGGGGACTGGCGGGCGGAGGGAGAGGAGGGTCGGAGGGGGAGAAAGCCAGAGCGTGCCCTGCTCTGCATCCCCAGAGCGTGAGCAGCAGGTCAGGGGAGGGGATTCTCCCCCTCTGCAGTGCTTTGGGGAGACCCCTCCTGCAGTCCTGCGCCCAGCTCTGGGGCAACAACACAAGAGGGACGTGGAGCTGTTGGAGCGAGTCCAGAGGAGGCCAAGGAGACGCTGCGAGGGCTGGAGCAGCTCTGCTCTGGAGACGGGATGAGAGAGCTGGGCTGGTTCAGCCTGGAAAAGTTAGAACCAGATGAGCCTTATGATGCCTTCCAACCCAAACCATTCTGTGAAAACAAGGCTTTGGTGAAGGGTGCAAAGGATGCCAGGGCATGGGAGAAACAGGGGTGGGTGGTAGCTACAAGAAAGGAGCAGGGCAGAGAAGATCAAGTAACAGTTCAGTAAATTTGGAGGAAAAATAAGAAATCTCGGGGACCTGAGGTGGGAAGAAAGACTGGGAAAAAGAGGGGAAAAATACATGAAGTTATTTTGTTGGAGGATGGGGAAAAATTGCAAAGGTTTTGGTAAAATGGAGAACAATGAATAGACAAAACTTCAAAACTTGGAGATGGAGACTGTGCTGGTGCAGAACAGAGGGATTTGGGATCCAGCTCTGAAGGCAAGGAAAGCTGTGTGGTAGAGTCTCAGAAACGATGTCCAAGTGAGACTCCTATACAGGACATCTAAGAGATCCTGGAAGGAACGCACAAAATGCAAGGACGCTCACTGTGAGAACTCTAAACTACACTAAATGTAAGGTACCAGCTACTTGCAAGCTGTGAGAGTTGCAAGGAAATCTATGTCCTGCAGAGTCCCTTCTCTGTTCCAGCTGTTGTCTTATTTATACTCTATCCCATAAACTGCTCACCAAAGCCACCTAACTCTGGAAAGCAAGTCCTCACAACAGAATCCCAACTCTGAGAAATGCTTGTTCATCGCTTGACTTTGTGAGGGCTGGCATTCTGGCAGGGAGCAAGCGCAGGCTACTCTAGAAGAATGACGGGAGTGTTAGTTGAATATTGAGTACCAGAGAGCAAGACAGGGGTCCATCCTACAAAAATAACCCCATGTAACATGCAGAAGACATCGCAGTGACTGGACAAAATCATTCAGGTTTGAGGCTTTGCCATTATTCCTTTCTATTATTTGTGTATGTATGGCTAGGAGCATGATTCATTGAGCAAATCACTTTGAGCAGATGGAATGCAAAATTCCCTCCTCCTCCTTCCAACCACACGCAGAAAAAGTGGGATTGGACAGAGAGACAGGAACCCAAGCCTTTTCCAAACCTAAGATGTAACACTTGATCTGCTAAAGGAGGAGGCTTGAAATACACATTTACTGCTCCACTTCATCCAGTCAAAGAGAAATAATTCAAGCTGTGTAAGTTGGGACAAACTCCTAATGCTCTTGGCTGTTCGTCTAGTTATGGAATCTGCTTTCCTGTCATCTCTATTGTGAGCTGGATGGAACAGGCACATAGAAAAAATAGGGAAAAGCAGCAGCAAAATAATTCAGCACACTAGAAAACTACGTATAAAAAAATTTTGCCAGCATTCAGCTGTTTCTCACCTTTCTACAGAAGCAGATTTTTTTTTTTTATGAGGAATTCAACTATTATAAGTCACTTCTGTTTGACAGGAGGAAAATCCTCCATCCCCGAGTGTTAAATGTTCCAAAGCATGTTTGCTATGTACGCACAGTAAGGGTTTCCTGCAAAGAGCTCAAAAGCTCTTTCAGTATATGATACAAGGCTTGAGCATGCTTCCCGACACCCAGCTGGGAGCACACCACTACCTGTCTTGTGAAACCAGCCATGTACACTGCAGCTGATGTTCTTAGAGGTGCACTGCTGTGCTGAGTGCCCAAGCATCCATCACCTGGAGGCAAATATTAAATACAGCACAGAGAGGTTTAGCTATCAACATGAATGGGAATTACATTAAATCCATGTGGTCCTGGCCAAAATTATCCACACTGACAGCAGTCAGAGTGACAAAGACTGCAAAGGCATAGAGAGAACTTTTAAATCTATAGATTTTAATTTGCTAATTTAAAATGAATAATAAATTATATGTGGCAAGCAGCATCTGAAGTCCATAACACGACATCCCACTTTTGGAAAAGTTAGAAATATGACCTATGGACTAACACATTGAAATAGAATCTATATTAAACAGCAATATAATTCAGGGGGCGATATTTTCATACAGTGAACTAGCAAGAATTCAAGGAAGCTAAAATTGGAAAGTACTACTTTGTAAATGTTAGCCTATTATTAACCATCCATGATACAACTGATTTGGTGGAGGAACCTAGAAAGCAGGTTTGCAAGGTAAATGCTGTACAGAAAGACACACCTTTCTTCTCAGACAACTTATAGTCTGAATAAAGAAGACAGAACTTGAATGAAAAGGGACAAGTGTTATCCCACTCCACAGGCAGGGAGCTGAAGTACAAAAGATGAAGAAACTTTGCTGATAGATAACATTATATTGATGTCAGAATCAAAAACTGATTTCAGCTTTGGTACCTTAATCAAAAGCTCTTCTCCTTTTTACCTGGACTGTATTTGTTTATTGACATGACAGCCTGTGTGCTCTGCAGCATTCTGGTGGTGTCTTATACAAGTGATGGATGTAGATGCATAGACATATTTACAAACAATAATGATGATGTGGCAATATGAAGAAGTTTAAGGTGAATAACTGCCATTAAATCCTATATTTTATGCTGTCCATTAATTCCTACAGCCTTTACCAGGGTTTAAGAAAGCAAGTTGGAAACCCTTTACTTATTTTGTTCTCTCTGTCTAATCACTGTGTAATTGAAGGAGTACATTTTCAATTTTTTGTTTATTTATATTTTAACACAACAGTAGGGAAATGTATTATTTAATCCCAAACAGGACATTGCTGAAGGATTACCTCTGACTGAGACCCATTCATTCACATGTCTAGAACCACCACCTCATCCTGATATGTTTTATTGGTCTTGTTGAATAGAAATTCTAAAACAAGGGGGAAAAGGTCATAGCAATGCATTCAGTGCAAATTATTGACACAGACCTGGCGTCGGAGGCAATCAATCAGAAAGATCCATTTGCATCCTGAGATGTAAAGACTGTTTTTATCATAATTTCTCCAGTGTGAATCCAAGATACTGCTGGAAGAGAGGATTTAACCCTGACAGAAAAGAGTTTGCTGAAGAAATCTGAGTAACCACAAGGTCATGATCAATACTACCTCATGGTATATCAGGATATTTAGCTGGGACAGAGCTTTGGGCAACATGGTTTAGTGTGAGGTGTCCTTGCCCATGGCAGGGAGGTTGGAACTAGATGATCTTAAGGTCCTTTCCAACTCTATTTTATGATTCTATGATTCTATTTTCTGAATAAAAGTTATTTATGTCATGGTGAATATTAGTTTTTCTAACTAACAAAGGAGAGATAGTTTAGAAGAAGTATTCAGGTACAAAATGGTATTACTCTATTGTTAAGGGTATTAGACTTCATTAGCTATTTTTGACACTTAAGTTGTTTTTTAAAAGAAATAGTGAAAGAAGAGTAATTTTCAACATTATGCAGGGCACTTTGTCATCCATACAAAAGATGTAACTATTCATATTTCAGATCCCATAGTAAATCCCATTGTAGCATTTGTTATACGGTCAGGATCTAAGGTTCACTGCTCTTTACTGCTTTGTTTTAGGACATGTTCACATAACACCAAAAGCAGGATCCATGTAGTCTCACTGGGTGCCTAAAGCCATGACTCAAACAACATAAAACTTAATGTAGAGTTAAAAATAACTAACTAAATAAGCCACAGGAATTTAGATTTGATTATGTTTAGAAGTTTATGTATTACCAAAGAAAACAGCATTATATTTTCCTGTTGGGAAAACAAAAGGGAAATGAGCATGTATTCCATTTTAAAGAAGAAAATACATTTAAAAGACAGAGTTATAGAGCCTGCGTTTTAATATGATACATATAAGTCTGGTGTTGCAGTCACCATGTAGAGAAATAAGTAAATGCTTTTTCAATATAAGGGAAGTAAAATTTGGGTTTGCTAGTCATATAAAGTACTGGGGTTCCTGTGTGCTAAATGCAGCAGCAATGACACTGATGCCATTTGTGTTCCTTTACAACAAGCCTGAACTAGGCGTGGAGCCTTCCTGATTATTTGCTTTCTTGCTCCATGGGTTTAAACTTGACTTGAACATTAGAGGACCTGAACAGGAAACATACAGCTTTTTGCTACGGCAGGTTTCATTGTCTCGCTAGAAGTTTGCAAGCATTTCTCCAGAGACTTATTTAGGTCAGGAGCTTTTAATAAATGAGAAGGGTGGTTACGAAGTAGAATAAAACAAACAGCCTGAGAAATTAGTAGAAATACAAATATTACTTTCCATATATGCCACAATTGCTAATGTGTTAATTAAATAGAAACAGAATAATTTATAAGAATAAATTATTTATTCTTAATAAATGAAACATCTGAATAATAAATACATCTGTTCTGTAGTCATCTGGGAGGTTTCTTAAACAAAAGGCTCTTTTGCAGCAGGAAGTATCACATGGAAGGTGGGGGAAAAGCTGTACTAACATTAAGAATCCAACCAAAGCCAAATAGCCATAATGTTGGGAATTAATACTGCTGACAGTCAATTGCACTGTCGCTTACAATTTGTGCATAGGATTCAAAATCCTATTTAAAAATGCAGATTGGAACTCTGAAAGAATACGTAACACTACATATTCTAATCAGTATAACAGAAAATGTGCAACTAGCTCCCCAGCTCTGAGATTTGAAGCCTTAATGCTGAAACCTTCTGCTTTTAGACTCACTGCTTCTGTAACACTCTTAAATTGCAAGAGACATCGATCTTATTTTGTGCCTCCATAAGACGCACAGGCTTTTAATTGTTCTTTCAAAAGCAGTGTTTTTTTTAAATGTATTATGAAGCCTCACCAGGTTTTTTTAAGTGAGAAATCACAAAAAAAAAACATGTTACACTTTAAGTTAATCTCCCAATCACATCAAAATATCCTTTTGATGGACCCCTGTATAAAAGACTTGTGTCTGGCAGAAAATGAAGATGGTAATTTGCTAGCAGATATGATTCATATCTGAGCTAACTTCCTGTTATCGTCATGTTGCTGGATGTGCTTTGGAATGAATTGTGACGTAAGTCTTGACAGCATCTTCTCTTTAACAACCCTGCAAGACTTTCTCAATAGTAGGAATCTTCTACCCAAATTCTTTCCAGGCTGATTAGATATCACCGACCTAACTTCCCCATCAAATTTTTGGATAATGTACTCTTCCCTGTTCACAGACACAATGGTTTTAGGCACAACAGTGTGTCAAATCTCTAAAATGATATAGAAAGCAGCACTATTCAGGTAATCAACTGATGGAATCCACAGTGGAGTGCCT
Source organism: Pezoporus wallicus (assembly GCF_028554395.1). Lineage (NCBI taxonomy): Eukaryota > Metazoa > Chordata > Aves > Psittaciformes > Psittacidae > Pezoporus > Pezoporus wallicus. The sequence goes on from NW_026642342.1 coordinate 8,158,024, forward strand.
AACTCTCTATTAGTCCTTTTATTGCTTTCACTTGAATGAAAATAAGATTATCGCTCTATTCTAGTATTTGCCAATGAGCTAACACCTGCTAGGGGTTTGCATTTTCCTTTTCAACGGTGAGAGGAATTACAGAGTACTCTTATTCTTCTCTTGTGTTACCTGCTTTGGATCTTTCATTTAAGACATTATTTGATGCAATTAAATTGGAATTTGGAAGCAGAGATAGTGTGGGGTTTTCATAGCATTAATGAGAATGTCAGCAGCATATAAGAAAATTAGTAAATCTTTTGCAAATTTTTAATGAATGTAGCACAAGCTTTCAACCTTGGGATTGGGAAAGATACAGTTAAAAATTACCATACAGAACAGAGAATTAGTATTTTGTGAAGTCTTTGGTTCTCATGCCTTTTTCCAAAGGTTTCAAAACTACCAGGTGTAAGCCACAATTAAGTGTACTGTTTCACTTCTGGCTAGTCAGATAGAGAGATGAATGCCTCCAGCATAACTGCAGTTGAAGCTTTCCACATCCATTCACCACAAATTCGTTTCCCTTCTCAAAGAGAAGAATTTACATTTAAATTGATGGCTGTCGTTTTCAGGTGAGCTGCTAGGTTTTACCTTTGGCTCACCTTCCCTTGCCCCCCCCATTTTATTCCTTTGAGAAAGGTTTCAATGGAAAAGTTAATGAATCATAAAAACATGAATCTAAAATACCTAGGATTTTCCCCTACATTTTTTGTGAGAGTGCTTTCAGTGTCATTCCTGCTATTAAAAAGTTAACAACCCTTCTCATCTCTCCTATTCTGCATCAGCAACTGAGCCCCAGAAGCAATAAACCAGTTTTTATTTGGCTACTAGTAAGATGTTGGACAATCAAGCCTGCCATTGGGCCACAGGACCTAAATCAGTGCGTGAGATATCGCAGTCTTACCCCATTAGAAAGTTGATGGCATCCACACTGCAGCTTGCATCAAACAAAAAATGAAAACTTAATGTAGGGTGCCTAGCACAAGTGTACAATACTCTCTTCAGATTATTAGATCATGAAATTGGTGCTGCTGTACAACCTGCTGAACTAGGGCCTATTTTTGTGACCATTTTTTCTGTACTCAGATGAAAACAATCTTCTGGAACACTATGTCAGCTCTCCATAGGATGGACATCATGCCTGATGGACTTGTGTGGCAGCACTTTAGATAACTTGAAATATCCAGAGGAAATGAGAATATCAACATGCTATCAGAACCGCATTTGTTTAGTTTTTGGAAGAATACCATCACCTGAAGGCATAGTTGGCAAACTCTTCCTAACGTTTCATCTATCTCTCATTATTTGCCTTCAAACCATCAACTTCTGAAAAGCTCAGTTTCACAGGACATATGTTTTAAAAAGGCTTGGTAAAGTTAGAGATGTAAACTGGTACCCCATTGCCAGGCTTATAGGCCACTTTCATTTGTTGTTTTCTCCTTTCAGCTTTGTATAAACTCCAGGGAATATGTGAATCCATGTAGGCACTCAAATATGGCAATTTTAATGTGTAAATAACAATAGATATCCAAGGTGATATTTGAAGCCCAATTAAAAATGTACTTTGACACATTTTTAAAAGTACTGAAGAGAAAAATGACAGTATTGCTATCCATCCTGAGGGGCCTTAATGGCTTCCATCAGACTGTAGGACAAAACTTCAATAGGATCTGGGTTTCACACCACTGGGCTTTTTTTCCCCTGGGACTTAGAACTTTTAAATGAACATTTAGTTTATGTTATTCACCCCCAGGATTTTCCATATTAGCTTTTCAGTTAATCAGTACTTGATGTTCCTACCTTCTTCTAATTTCTCTTTTCTTAACACTTCCTGAAGTTCTATAACAAAGTGTCAGACTCTAAAGTAGTTCAAACTAGCCTAAAATCTATGAGGTTTTCCCATTATATTAATAACAAATCCCAGTCATTCTAAACTAACACTTTGATTGCTTCTATTTACTCATCAAGGGCTAAGCACAGCTTCTCTTTACCAATTCTAAGTCTTCAAAGTGAAAAAACACCCCTTTACAGGAAAAAAACATTCCACTACAAAAATGCAATCAAAGCTTGAATCACTACATGACTATTAACATCCTTGTAAATGCTGCCTTGCCTGTAGTGTAATTATCAGCTTCTCATCACAGACTGAACGTCAAAATATGATGATGCAGGTAAAGATTTGCCAGTCACTATAAAATTTCCTCCTCAAGCTAAATTTTAACCAGTTATTTTCAACAGCTGTTCTCCCACTTTTTGTTTGATGCTAATTCTTATAATTTCCCACCTTTTTCTCTATGTCTGATTTCTCTTGATAATTATAACACTGTAATCTTATCCTGTACCTATTTTGTTTTCTTCTAATGCAAATTTCTTGATAGTAACCATTTCCCATTTAATTCTGTTTGATTTGAGCTGCCAAGAGCTATTGCATTTTGGATGATCACTTAGCAAGGCCTGATATTTACAGGAGCTAATTGTTTCAGTAGGAACATAGGTAAAGGGTGGCATCCAGAGACATTCAGAGCTTTAGTCATAGTGGAAATGGAGAAGAACACGAGTGCTGTGAATTATAGCAGTTGTGGGGTTTCTCCCCATTATGGGAAATAATATAATGCAATCTGGATATTTTTTTTTCCTTTAAAGACCAACATAGATAATATGTCTGCATCACAGGAAAACCAAGTACATGGATACTCAGCAGTACCTCACATTGTGCAGTTGTATAGTTCGTGACTTCTACTGTTCTAAATGGCTGAGTACCTCACATTGTGCAGTTGTATAGTTCATGACTTCTACTGTTCTAAATGTACAAGTTTCCTTTGCAATAACTGATAGTAGAAGAGAGCAGACTGTCGTTTTTGTGGTTTTAAACACAGATGAAGGAAAACATGGACTGGAAACATGTCAGAGAAGCTGTTACTGAAATACAATGCTTCCAAAGGTGATAAATCAGGGAAAAACTACATCAGGGAGCTTCAACGCTGAAATGAATCCACATAGCTATCTACCTGAATCTCTGAATTTCAATTTCAACAAAACTCAGCTGAATCTAAGCAAATGCATTGCAGCCAAGCCCTTCCCCAAAACATGAGATTGAGAGGCCTATAGTGACTTCAGAGAGGAATCACATACCCAGGGCAGAGCAGACTCATTATTCCAGGAGCCAAGATGATTTCTTAAAAATATAGCCTTATTCATTTGGTTTTCTGCACTAAAAGGAAATAAAATCACCAAAGACACATCACGTCCTAGAGCAACTCTAAATGCAGTGCTATCCCTTCAGCTAAGATTTAGATGAAACAGTATTTTCCTTGCTCACAGGAATCGTAAGGCAGCCCAGAACAAAGAAGTTACTAATGTAGTTACAGAAGAGATCTTCAAATCCACAGTGTTCATACTGTTGCTTGATACCTGAAACAGTAGCTTTAGCAATATTCCACTTATGTATTTGCTGTCCATGAAGACTTATAGTTTCCAGAACTTTAACTATGAAAGTGGCAAATATTGTCATTATTTTCAATATCCTCAAAAGATAATATGGGAAAAATGATGTTTCGATGTAATTCTGAACCTGAGCAAGAAGCCTTTTTCAACACATGCAGTAGTAGTTCAGGGCAAAACATCACAAAGGAGGCAAAAGGAGTCTTCTAGGTACAACCTGTGAGTGAAATTTGAAGTGTGCCCCAGAACTATTCTGCCTATTGACCAATATTAGGTGACATATTAAGTGGTCATTACCAACAGAAGACAGTAACTTGGAGAAACAGTTAACTGAAGCACAGTATATCCTGTCAGTCCCATTCTCTATCACACTCTTCAATGCTACAAAAAAATTATAACCTGCTGCTACAATGAGGTTTCATGACTTATTATGCCCTTTCCATCTGCTCACTTTCTGGCAACACAACACAGGACTCTAGATTACGTATGTTTGGTTTTTCTATAGAATATCATTAGTGAAAATGCTCTGGTTTGGAAAATTATATTCTCCTACATTTTCTTGGAGAGTGTTGGCCTTCCAAGTAATTGAGAATTGACTATTTTGAGGATTGTGCCTACGGAGTAGGCAATGAATTGAAAATGAACACATTAGCCCACTAAGTGACTCCAGCACCACAATGAATGTGTTAGCAAAATAAAAAGAAGCAGAGCTTTTTCACAGGCAGCTATCTCAATAGTGTCTTGCTGCAGAGACTGCAAATTGCCCAGTGAAATTTCTCATCCCCAGTAAACAGCAGGCAAGTATTGTTTAGCAGTTGCCCAACAAATGATTGGCATTTTCATTCCATCTGTCACTGGCAATGACAAAGTGGCTTCTATGTTTTATGAACTTAACGGTTTGAAAAGGCTGCAATTCAGTTGTGATAATAGGAAAAAATGTTATTATCATACAAAAAAAATATTAGTACACTCTAAAAGCTCCTAGAATTTGGTAGCTACCAATTTGTAAAACATAGGATATGATTAAAACACCAAACAAATTAAGCAGTGTGAAATGGTTTCAGAAGCCCACAAATCAATAAAGAATGGCCGGTACCTTGAGTAGGGTAAAACTGTTAATTAACAGGAACGGTTGCTTTCTCTAAACTTATTTTTAGGCAGTACATCACTATTTCCTGTACTTTGCAATGTCAATAAAGCTCCTGGTAACCACGCTCTGAATATGACAGGAATGCAACTCCATAATGAAAGAGAAGGCAAGCCTAAGTGTCCCTGTTCCAAGAGGGCCACCAGCTCCTTCCTATCACCATGCCTCTTCCCATAGAAGCCTCTAAAACAGCAGCAGCACACCTTCAGACAGTAGCTCTATGACTAAATAGAATCATTACCTTGACCAAGTTCTAGGAAAGCTAACTGGAAAAAGAAGTTAGTGCAGCTGAGCCATTGACACATACAATTCACTAAAGTTCTGAGAGAACTATGACTGGACAGAGGTAGGAGGTATTGAGGTATCGAGACAACACAGTGCTTGAGAGGTTCTACGTGGTGGGGATGACAAGTACAGAGACAAATGCTGGCCACCCACAGTTTCACCCAGACTCACTGGTACACAACATCTCAGACAGAACATCCCTATCCCTCACAAGGTTGACATTTAGTTGAAGTAGATGACATCACGTCACATTCTGCCAAGCAAATTGATTCAGTGATTCTATAGAACATTCGAAACAGCCTTTGTATTTCTCAGCTGTTCCCACCTTACTAAAGCAATCAAAATAAGTGCGAGTTCACGGTATATTCACTGTATATATAATCAAATGTTTGGTATAAGTGGGGTTTTTTGTTTGTTTGTTTGTTTGTTTGTTTTTTGTTTTAATTCTAAGCGCAGGATCATTAACCTAGGTAATAAAATCATTAAAACAGATAAAAGAGAGCTAAGAATGAAAATGTGCATTTATTCTGTCACTCTAGTCTGGCTCAGGTGTACTTCTCAAGCAAAACTAACAGCCCCAACCTACTCTGCTTTGTTCACATTAGGGAGCAATTGCAGAGTACATGAACTGCATTCCCATCAGACGACATCAAAGCAGTTGATGTGGTCTACGTTCTCACAGTGCACTGCACCTCTTAACCACAGCCTTGTCCACAGGATCAGACCAGGGTAAAACTGAAGCCTGAAGTTAAACACTCATGGAAGATACATAGAGTGTGAACTAAGGGTTCTCAGCATCATAGCTTCATTCATTGGATTTCCTCCTGCTGCATAGCACTCCTTAGTAATGTAAACAAAGCTTAAATTGAATTTAATGGAATGTACTTATTTACATGTATTTCTCTCCCAAAACAAACACCAATCTGACAAAGTACTTATGCATTGTGCTTGCAATCAAACATTTCTAAAGCCTGGAGGTGGACAGGGAAGAAATACAGATATTTTTACTATACTATAATCATTCTTATAACAGTCTATAGGCCCTTCTCCCTCATTTTCCTTGCCTGATGTATCATTTCAAGGATATCATAAATAAGGACCTCCTTGGTGACAAACATTTCTGCATTCTATATAACTTAAATGCCACCCTTGCACCTGAACATTTTCAATGTATCTATTTGAAGTTCACATTCTGCAAACCTTTGAGTGATTAAAATTTCATTTCCTAATGTTTCCAGGAATTCAGCAAAGTGAACTTGAATTAAATTTTCAATCTAAATGAATAATGGTGGAAGTCTTTTTATAGTGGTTATCCAGCTTTACCTATTTTGCCTTAGTGAACATCAGCAGGGTTGCATGTAATCTATAAGTCTGCTACCAATTTACTATATATATTTTTATGTCCTAAATAAATGTAAAGGATTTTTTTGTGTGGTTTTCAGTGCATTTGCGGATGAAATTAATCTCTTGGGAAAAACAAAACAGAAGAACCACAAGCAGAATTAATTATGAACAAAAGATATTCTTGGCTAAAAAACAGCAGAGATTGCAGTAACCTGAGGAATACTGTGGGCTTTGTTTAAAGAAATCACATGCAAGTCACTCTCTTGTTTCTATCTGTATCTTGTCATACAAATTACTCTCTGACAGAGAGCTGATATCTCACAAAAAAAAGTATAAAAACATAATTACTACTTCTGCATCATTAATCTGAAACAGCAGTATGTTTCTGCATAAATGGAAGTGAGTTAGGAAGCTCCGCCAGTCTGTGGTCTCCCACATGTACGATAAAACTCTTAATTAACAGAACAGAGACCTATATAAGGCCTACAGAGTTTTTTAACCTCCATGAAAAAAAAAAAAGACTAAGGACCAGACTGTCATTCTGGCCATGTTAGCACTTACATGGAAACTCCTTGGAGCACAAGATATCCTGCAGCATTTTCCTGTGGCTGGTGGACTTACCCATTCCCTAATCAACTGCCTCTTCCTTACTTATGCCCCCTGTAAAATGGGAAACAGGGCAAGACTTTCCTTCCTTATTGCAATGTCTTGTTCTCAGTGGAATGTTTAGTGCCTAAATGCTATCTGAGGAAGTTTAAATGCATCATTACACACACACACACCCCCCCCCCCACACACACACACCAAATGTTATTTTTCCATTATTTTTCTGATTTTCCTCCATTTTCCTATCTTCCAGTATCTCCATATTATGAACTGGCAAGTTATGTATAAAAAATGGAAGTTGTTAGTCTTGAACATTAGAAAGTAACAAGTAATTACTGACTCATAAATACAGCATCCTGTTGTAACATTTTACAGTTGTGTTTTTGCAGATTAGCATACACCTTCAAAAGGCATCTGATGAAATAGCACATGAGGAGACAACTGTGCGTAATGGCAAGGTAGAAAAGAATGAGAGAACAAACTTAGAGAAGTGAAGCCAAGGAGATCAGAGGTAAAGATATTTTGCAACTGTTGTTCATCTTTCTAGATGAAAGCCAACTTACAAGAGAAAGAACTACAGAATTTGACCCTGAAGAGAGTAACAATACTTTAAGTTTAGAAAATAAATGAGATGATGCTGAATGTTGCCAGTCTTCAAATGATTTTCTCTCTCTCTCTGGAAAAGTTGCTGTTCTGCTGTTGCTCCTAAATTGTCTATTAACACCTCCACTGTATTGGTAGTAAATCTTGGTATGATCATCTGGGATGCATGTTATAAGGAGAACCACCAGAAGATGCTCAGACCTTGTGCAACCATTGTTAGTAGATATGACAGCTCTAACACTATAATAATAAAGGAACTTCTACAGGATATATCAAAGCCAATCTCAGAATTATGGGGAGTTATTGCTAAGAAGCGATGCTGATTTCACTGAGGCTGGTTTCTAAATACTGCAGAGTATCTGATATGTCAACTCAGATGTGAGGAGGAAGGGCGAGTAACTTGGGCTATCACATAAGAAACAAAATGAGATTGGTGAAATTACACAAACAATAGCTTTCGTGTTACAAATTATATTTGTTTATAATTAAATATTGATTATTTAAGACTTCTGAGGCAAAATTGTTATCTTGGGTTTCCTATGAGAAGATACACTAACATTTTATATTTTAATTCCCACAGTGCCCCATAACAACAGGAACTGCAGGACAGAAAAATTAATGGCATAACCCCTCCCTCCTCCAATTACAAACCTTATTTTGCTCTCCAATCGCTAGGACAAGCCCCATAATATTTCATCCTAGATTGTTAATTACTGCCCTGATAAGAGTTTGATTATAACACAAATACTTAATCTGTACCTCATTTTTTTTACAGCACTGAGTAGTAACAACAAACGCTCACTCACTGAGACCAGCTACCATTGATTTCACTGAGTTTTGCCTTAAAACCTAATACCCAAATGCGCAAAGCAAAACTTCCAGAGAGTTCAATGATGGCAAGAAATCACATCTCTAATCTACTTTGAATTTAATCACCTATGTCAAATAAAAAAAAGAATTAAATCCCAAACTTATTTTTTAAAACCACTTTTTTTTTTTTTGGTGGGTTTGGTTTTGGTTTTCTGTCACAGGTTTGGGTGCTTGGTTGGTTTGAGGGGTTTTTAACTCAACTCATTCTGTAAATTAAAAGCAAGAGTCAGACTGCTCACTGCACACAAGTGGTGAATCATCATTTTTTCAGAGGCTTTGTCACAAGCCATTTGTAACCTGTTACTTTGTGATGCAAAGGCTCAGGCTAAGCAGCTCTCACCAACCCAGGCACTGAGTAGTGGATCCCAGTGGTCTCATCTATGCTCCTAATTAGAACAGGTTCAGGAAATGAGCTCAGGCCCAGGCCAGCTGGTCAACCATTTGCTGGACTGTGCTTGTTCCCCAGCCCCTCTGCTGGCTTGTACCCACTCATAGTTTCTCAAACTGCAATTGCATAATTCGAAAAACAGCTTGTGCCAGGGACCATTCCCAACAGACAGTGGGGTCAGCAGCTACAGGGAGACCAGAGAAGATGCAAAGCCAACTGCACTGTGCAAGCCATGTATATATTTCAGAAATAATAATCTCTGATTTTGCCCTAGAGATATCTCTGCTGGTTACTTCTCGTATAACAAAAGACTATGTTATATGCTGTTCTTTTCTGGCATATACTATTTTAAAAGGTTTGGGGTTTTTCCCTGTATTTCATGTGAGCTGCCAGTTTCTCTGAGCTTAAAGAAAGACTTACTAAGTTTGCTAAGTGTTTATCTGCAACTAACAGCTAACCAATACCTTTGTTCCATTTTCTTTTTGTCTGTTGCTGGTAACACAAGCAGTTGTTCCTTATACAACTGCTTGTCTTGTAGAGAGTACATTCCCATAAAGATACTGCAATCCAATGAATATGGATCTTTTACAAAGCTAATTACTGTACATTTAACACGATAATTGTTTCAAGGTACATAAAATTGATAATTCACAGAGAAGTAAGAAAGAATGGGAAAACTAATATATGAAATAGAGATGTAAATTAAATGTAACCCATTACTGAGAGGCAAAAGGGTGGCTATGTCAATACACAGGCTGCCAAAAAAAAAAGGATTATGACACTGGGATGCATTTAAAAAAAAAATAAAGTTATATTCAAGTCAATTACTTCTCATTCATTTGAACAATTTTATATTAAAAATATTGCTATATTCTAAGTCATATCAATTCCAAAAAAAAAGATAAGAAATATCAAATTAAAAGAAACCAAATAATGAGTTTGAAAGAGGAGGAAACCTAAACTGTCTTCACTAAATCCAACAACGAATCAGCAATCTGAAGAATCAGTGACCACGCTAGTCAAGATACAAGGCGGACACACTGGAGAGACTTCATATAGCAGCAGGACCTCCTCATACAACTGCGGCGAGGAACCTGTTGCAGCTCTTTTTCTGAAGTAAAATAAGCTATGCATTCAGAGACAGACAAATGTGACCATTTCTTGCCTTTCCTGCCTGCTTCCATAGATTCTCTGGGGATGCAGGAGAAACTGAACCATACTGTTTAGTAATTATACTGAGGCATCTTCTACTGAAGGATTTTAAAGCATCTTGTCAGATATTTAATTAAGTCTCGCAATCAGTCTCTTTAGGAAAAGGTGTCAGTGCCTTTTTTAAGAAGGTGTTTTCAATTAACAACAGGGTTCAGTGCCCTGGTTAAGTTCACACAGCAAAATCATTATGAAACTGAAAAACTGCTCTCAAAAGGCAGATGAGGAGAGGAGAGAGCACCCCCCATACCACTGCCTTTGCACAAGTGGGAAGACACTTGCCTGAATGCATCTTCCTTAGAAGCCATCCCACCTACTATCACTGCCCATCTCTTGCAGAAAGGGCTATCTTACAGAAATGGTGTCTATTTGAGCAAAAGGAGTAAGAATTCCCTGTATGATTCTCTCCTTGACAGGATGCTTTGATAGACAGAGGTGCGTGTCAAGCAAGGGGAGTTAAAGGAGAGATACCACCTTTGTGGAATGTAATTGTGATACAGCCTCTAGTGCACTACTGTTTCAGTACCCATGTCCATGACATGACAAGGTGTGGAAAAACTCCTGAGGGATTATTAAAAAGCTACAAGAATATCTAGAGACCTGAAAAATAAATTATGCACACTCCAAGTAGGAAGTTCAATCTATGAATTTTGTTAATGTGCACTAAGTCAGGAGCCAGTTAAACCGAACAAAGATAAGTAAATTATGAGGCATTTTAATTTAGCAGGAAAAAAAAGCAGATAAAAAACCCACCAAAAGATAACAATAGAAGTTAGATTTATATATATATTTAATAGAATTAATTACTTATTGGAACAGATGACCAGGAAAACTGACAAGTTTGTCAATAGTCAATACATTTAATGTGAGGCCAGCTACCTGTCAAAAAAAGACAACCTACTGGCAGCTGAGTGTAGCAGTGAAGTCAGCTTAATGATCAGAATCCTAGACTGGCTTGGGTTGGAAGGGACCTTAAAGCTCATCCAGTTCCAACCCCCTGCCATGGGCAGGGACACCTTCCACTAGAGCAGGTTGCTCCAAGCCCCATCCAGCCTGGCCCTGAACACTGTCAGGGATGGGGCAGCCACAGCTTCTCTGGGAAACCTGTGCCAGCTCCTCAGCACCCTCACAGGGAAGAACTTCTTCCTTATATCTAACCTGAACTTCCCCTGTTTCAATTGTGCTTGGGATTGCCCTGAACCAAGTGCAGGATCTTACACTTGGGCCTCGAACTTCACGAGGTTCACACAGTACCACCTCTCCAGGTCTCTCTGGAAGTGAAAGCTACAGCACTCCTCAGATAAATGAACCTCTCTGAGTACCCAGGAGAGATGTAGAGAGATGTAGAGGCCTCACAGGTATAAAACCCAGCAAATTAAAACAATGACATAAAGATGAAAACCTGAGGAGAGGTAAAATATAGGTAAACACGGAACATACTACCTTGTATTATGCCATAAATTCTCTGCATAAAAATATACAAATAATATAAGGATTACCTAGCAAAGCTAGTTGAAAGTCTGTGCTATTTTGGGCTCTCAAACCTGCTCTTTTGAAAGCGATGAAGTGTTGATAACTCAAGAGTCACTTTATCCAGGACTTTGGCAAAACTATATCAAGATTTCAGTTTCATATTATCTTGTCCACGTGGCAATATCAGACTTCTATGCTGCAGGGATGTCATGAGCGCACACTGAAAATTCACTCATTTTTATTCTCTCTGCTTTAATTTTGGTTAATATGATAATCCCAAAGTCAATTTTCCTTGAAATAAAATATAGGTGTTACAAATCTAAGATAACTGCAAAGGAACATCCTACACCAAGATAGATGAAATCATTTAAATGCTTTCTTTCTTTCCATTTCCCATTTCTGAACTAATCTCATTAGAAATTATCTTCAAAAGCAGGAATAATAGTAGCTCTTCCCATTTATTTGTATTCTTGGCAAATACACAGTATACAGGTGATCCTGCCCAGGAACTCAAGTCTGTAAGACTTTGCAGGTTTTAACAGTAATGCAACTAATTCACCCTGAGCCCTTGGGAACTTTGTTTCATGACACAGCAATACCTTTTCTTCAAATCTGGGGATTTTGCAGCTTTCCTTTCTTTAAGAAGCAGTCAGAAACTACCTTGAAGATGTCTTTTGGCTTTACATAGTTGAAACACAGCAGAAAGATGGAAAGCTTCATTTGGTCACTTAAAAATAAAATAATAAAAAAGTACTATGGTATCCGAGGATAATGAAACTATTACTGCCATGATGCATAACAGTCTGACAACTTTCATTCAGATGTATTAAATGCCTATTACCTGTTGGCTCTTGGTCTGCATGACTTGCAAAAAGAAGACTTTTTGCTCCAAATGATGTAGGAATTCCATCTTGAGACTCCGCAAAGACAAGGGAGTTCTGCTCAAATGATCGGAGCAGTAGGGAAGAAAGAAAAAAGGAACAAAGGCAGTAACTCCACTCAGAAGAACAAATTAAAATGAAATAAATGCAGTTAAGACTAAGTCCTGTATTTTCAGACCTTATTTTTTTTACTCAAAAGGACATCAATCATAAAGAAGTGAGGGGGAAATATCTTTAAAATATTGCTGCAAAGTGTAAGAGAGTGCTCTGCAGTAGGAGCAAGGACTATTGCATCAGTCTTGGCAACAGTGCAGGGACTTTCTGCCTTGCTGTTTATATTACATCCTCAGGCAATGTTTTCTGCAATTGACACAGGAAGACCTGAATATATTTCCTTGGGTGACAAAGATGAAAATTTAGTTTCTTATCCTCTTCCTCAGCCTTTGCAAACAACAAAATAACACTTTAGTTAATATGGTCAATTTGGGAGCATCTTTGAGCTTTCATTACACTTGAAGATTAGAAAAGAAATAATATTCTGCCTACATAATTTGTGAGCACCAAGCATATGTTGGTGCTCACATGTTAGATGCTATGAAGAGGTAATAATTCTCTGTTAGTACTACTTCATGACTTCTCTTTTTCATTGGGACAGAGTGTATTATTTCCTTATTTTTAGGCAGGGCCAAAGCTTATATTTACCTTGAGAAATTATGAGCAAGTTCACAAAGCCAGGCATAAACTGAATTCATGACAGGAAGAGAGGGAATTACTATGCACTGAAAGAGAAAAATGTCATTCTTAACCTAAATGGATTTACCAGCCCAGGCCATAGCACACCTGACCTTGACACAAGGACACAGCAAAGGTTCTTAAGAACCTCTGAAAATATTAGTTCTCACACTCAGGAGGAGCACAAGATGCAATCCCTACCTGTTTACCTAGCAACAGAGGAGAAAACAAATCAGAGTTCCCATCCCACATGTTTTCATGTTGGCACGCCATAGGGATAAGCACATCCGCATGCAGCAGCCTCTGTGCTACAACTGCACCTACGGCAAGTCAAGAGCAGTGTGCCTCCATGAAGCAAAATTTATCCTGGACCCAGAGAGGGAAGTGCCACAATGCAGACACCAGACTATCTGAAGGCATCAGTGGAGTCTGGGGGTCTGTTAGGGAGCATTACATGAATGTCACAAACTGTTCGTGTGAACACTTCTAGGTTTAGTATTTAGAAGTAGACAGTACTTTTTCATGCCTGTTTTGGATATCTTATTCATTTTAAAGCTTTCTTTTCTCCCAGAATGCTTATATCTAAACTCCTAACAACCAACAGAGATCTCTTATGCCACATCACAGCAGAAGCCCACTCAACCCCATGACTAGCATAATCTAAAGGTATGTTTTGATTATGTAGGCAAAGGTGCCTGGAATCAATTGGGAGTTTTGCTCACAAAAAGGAAAAAGGACCACATCTTAGAATCACAGAATGGTTTGCATTGGAAGAGACCTTAAAGAACATCTAGTTCCAACTCCCCAGTCTTGACACTTAGAGAAGATCTAGTCTAAGCTTTTCCCAAAGTTGGGCTGTTAATGATAATGCAGGATTCCTCATCTTCCCTAACAACACCCAGACTCAAAAATTTACTTTCCTGAATATCCCTTTTTAATTTGTATTCTACATTCTAACCTCACTGACCCCCATTAAAACTCCAATAATTATAATCACTCCTGTAGTTGTTATTAGAAACCATTATCTGCATTGAAGTTTCTTAAGACTCTCCATATTTTGCTTTGTGCTATGAGACCACTGCTGAAGAGGTAAGTTGGATACATTGAAGAGTAAATATAAATGGAGGTATTTTTCCTCTTTCACAGTAACTAATGCTAACCTGCCTCAGATGTTCAGAAAAGGTAACCCACTTTGAAACTACTGGAAAGGAAAGCTACCTAAAAAAGATTAAAATCTTTTTGATATCAGACAAAAAAATAAGTAAGATGAATTTTGTTTTCCAGTTGAGATTTAAAATTGATGCACAGTTCTTAATGAACACTTGTATTCATGCCAACTGTTAAAAGTCAGCTTGCCACGAGCACCAGGATCCATTACTCTCAGAGCAGAGGAATCAGGAGTCTAACCAATTCATCAAAACAACTTTCAAGTTTAATATTTGACAGTTTATAATAATCACAGCCATTTCAAGCACTGTGATAAATCTGCAGTTGTTTAAATCGGATTCCAAAGAGTAAAATCCAATAGGCTGCAAATACTAAGCTTGGGGAAAAAAGAATATTCACATAGAAATACAAATCTTCCTTTCTTAATACAAGTAGTGATTCTGAGAGTTAAGAATACTGAACAGCTTTAATTATAAAACACCATTCCGGTTTCTTTATAACTCCAAAAGCACCAGTTTTCTAGGTTAAAGCTTTGCTGGAATTCTACTTAATGGAAAATTCCAACAAAAACTATTTAGCTTTATTACAGAAATTAGATTTGGACAAAATATGTTGCTTTCTGCCCTTTAAAATGTTCTCATAGAACACCTCTGTTTCGGATGTCGAAAAGGGTCTGGAGATTAAGTTCTGTGTACTTCGAACGTGTTTTATCACAGCTTTTCAAAGATATGGCCTACTCTTCCCAGCATGAGGAGTGTTGTGGTCAATATACAGACCATGAGAGCAGGGAACATCACCCCTGTGCTCTCCAATCTGCCTGTTTCGGTGATAAGAATTAAAAGGAGAAGCTGGCTGGAAGCAGAGGCTGAGGGGTGGCTGCAGTGCAAAAAGGGACATCGGTGACTGCTAAGGACATGTTGGCAGAGTACGAAAAGAATGAGCTATTGAGATAGAATGTAATTAAAAACTATACTATAATACAAAGGAACCAAAATGAAGTACTGACAAACCTAATTCGAGCATGTATGAACTTATTTGACTTGGGAAATGTAGGAACATGATGGCTACATGTGGGAGCAAAAGGAACAGAAGAGTGGAGTAGAAAGATAGGATATAATTATTATTTATTAATACTTAGATTGGGTTGAAAGTTGCTAAGCACTATGAAAAATCAGTGTAAGTGACAATTCCTGTATATGCATTAAATCTAAAAAGGAATCACAAGGAAAGATATAAGAGGCAAAGCACTTCAAAGCCCCCCATCTGTGTCAGTGGCAAAGGAGTACTCTGGTTTGCTTTATGGGCAATAAAGAACACAAGCCGCTAGAATATACAGCGGGAATGACAACATTGTGCAGTCTGCACTGGACAGCACACGTAGCTAATGAAACACATTGGTTCATTGCTTCCTAAGCTCTACCTTGACAGTGTTCCTCTACACCTGAGTGTTCTTGGTTGAGAAAGGAAAAGGATGAAATCATAAATCATAGCTAGAAATATAATGATTTTGGCATATCCTACTTATTAATTCACGCAAAGGTTTTATAGAACTACTTAAGTACCTAAAGAAATGAGCAAGCAGCATCTGCAAATTAATATTTCTTTCACTGCAGGACATAAAATCGATGCTTTTCAAAAGCACTGAGTCAGGAAGGGGAATGATGCATGAAGAACACGAATGTAGTCTCCTATTACCTCAGTTGAAAAGGTATCTCTGACTGCAGATCCTCATTACACATGATAGCAAAACTGAAGGTAATTTTGATGATCCTGATCCTACCTCCACAGAAGGACAGGGGATTTTTGCTACCAAATCCGAAGGGTACAAAACTGCACCTCCATTTCCTGCTCTTCAGTCACACTTCATCACCTTAGGCGTTCTTGACATAGTATCTAAGGTGAGTCTTCTATGATCTTGAAACATAACTATACTTCCTTGTGCACTACAGCAGATTAAGTACAATCACATTTTATCAGTTACCAGGAAAAACTGCAGGTCCACAGACTTTGTCGGAAATGTGCTTTACATTGCAATGTACTACTCAGTGATGTTATGCCACCAAACACTGGGCAACCTGACAGATACATCTGTTAGAAGTATAATTACACTAGATGTATTGGTGTCCCTCTGTTAAACAAAACAATGGATTTTTATTCAGAGGGGCACCTTGGAAGATTAATGGTAATAATGAAGCATGAAATATTTCCTTCCTAGCATGAAGTGTTAATCTGAAACAGAGGAAACAATCATTTCACCCAGGAGGGATAATCCTTTGGGGAAAATTTTCAGTGAAATAATGTATTGCCCTATCTCATCCCACATACGTCAACAAAGAAACTATCAGGGTTGTGCTTAATGCAATAAAGAACAACAAGCACAAGAAAAGGAAACAGAATAAAACCTGATAGACGAGAAGTTGAAAATTGGCTCCTCTTGCCCCTTTATAGAGCTGGCACTTTGGCAATGCTGCTGCACCACTGCTGCCCTCAAGTCCTTCTCAGCTAATATGATAGCTGCCTGATGGAACAGCATCTTAACATAGGCTCCTTAACATCATCCAGAGACTGGACCAAGAGACCATTAACTTCAGAACTGGGTGGCTACAAATATTTCTTTGACAATCTATACCTTGAATGAGCTCCACCACAGACAAGAACATACAGATGTGTGCTTATACAATAAAAGCCACACTTACAAAAAAAAAGCCATATATATTATATATAATACATAGTATGCATATTTTACATAATATAATATAATACAATATATTATATGATAAATAAAATATAATTAATATACTATAGCATATATTATATATTTTATATATCTAAAATATGTAACATATATAATATAGAATTAAAATATATAACATATATATAAATTTTTTCCCTAGTAAAGCCTTTAGAATTAAACACTGGAATCCATAGGAAAAATACCTTGATATCAGCTTACTGAAATCATCCCCTCAGAGCCTTACTAATAAACTCACACACCATCTTCAAAGAACACTCACAAGCCTTTCATTTTCAGCAGATAAGCCAATTGATCAATATTTTCAATATTAATCAAGGCCAAGAGCAATTTCATTTCTAGCTTTTCCCTAAATTGAGCTGGAATCTAAGCAAGTGCATCACTGGGTTACTTTGCTCATTTTAAGTAGATTCAGCTGAAGCAGATAGAAGCTTCCAGTGGTAACTAATTCTGTTCGAACAACAACACTTCATGTTTATCTCACATAAACATCAGTACAGCAGGAAATACTAAATTTTCTCTAGAAAAAAAGCTCCATTAAATAAGTATATTTCTAGATTTTGTTTTTAAAACATAAGTGGCTTTTTATTACTTGAACTGATGACTGCTGCTGTACCGATAATGTTTCATTCTGCAGGATGTTTTATGCTCACCACAGTCTCTGCAGGAAGCACTAATTAGAATCAGAAAACTGCTCTATTCTCATTGTCTTTTTGCTGTCCAGATTTATTGCAGGAAACATCTTTCCTTTAAAAATGATTGCTTCTTCCTTGTCTACTGGAAAGCTGGGACTGTCAGATCACACTGTTCAGCCCTACCAAGAGACACTTCCTGCACCACAAGGAGCAGTAGCTGTCTATGCTGAGCTACAAAGGGAACGTGGCCTAGAGTTT
Organism: Pezoporus wallicus; assembly: GCF_028554395.1. Taxonomy (NCBI): domain Eukaryota; kingdom Metazoa; phylum Chordata; class Aves; order Psittaciformes; family Psittacidae; genus Pezoporus; species Pezoporus wallicus. Next base: position 8,175,842 of record NW_026642342.1, read on the forward strand.
TGCCTACAGCCTCTTCTCCTGTGGTGTTTTGTTTGTTCAAATCATACAATACTTATGACAGATACTTTGCAGCTTGAAGGCAGAGCAAAGCCCAAGGTTTGAAGAAGCAGCATAGCTTAGCAGAAGGTTTCGGGTATTTCTAATCGGACAGCTTCTGTAGCAAGAAATAAATGAGTTTGGTCTATGGCCCTACAAATAACCTCATCAGATGTGGCTGGGGCCATAAAAACAGCTACAGTAGGACATTGTCACTAGCACACTTCAAATTTCAGTGTCACGCAGCAGTCAGTGCTTTGTTGCTGCCAGGAAAAGAATGAGGGAGGAAGAGAGTATCAGTGACTAAAAACACACTTCCAGACTTCACTGGAAGAAAATGAAGCTTGACTACTGCAAGCTCTGTAGCAACTCCATGGACTTGCTTTTGGCTTTGAGAAGGCCATTTGAGCTTTATCTTTCTGCAGTAGACACTTTAAAACACATCCCACAATATGGTTTTTCACCCTTTGTTTCTTCCTCTGCTATTACAATGTAAAACATACAAAAGAAATAGTTTCCTTTCACAAACATCTCCAGAGCTAACAGGAGCATACTAAATGCTAAAAGCTGTCTGCTGTACAAACACAACTTCAGAACAATTTTATAGGGCCTGTTATTTACCCAGCTACAGCAGCTTCTTTGTTAGAGGACAGCACTATCATTATCTGCTTTTATCATTAATACTTTGAGTCAGTGGTTAATGCAAAGGTGACAAATCACTGAAAAGCCTGACAGTTTATGGCTTTTAGCACTAAGGAATGTCTTGTTTATATTTTATATCCCTTGTGTGCATTGTATTTCCTTTAGATGCCTTCTGTTCTCTTATATACACATGCGCATTCATAATTAAACATCTCTGACCATCATTTATTCACACACACCCAATTACCAAATCTCTGTTGTTTAGTGTTAGTGCACATTAATTAAAGCTTTGGAAGGGGTGGAACAAGAGGGAAATTCCTGACTGAGGAAATATCAGAGTAATGTCTTTGGGTTTTTATGTCCATTATGAAGTACCATCCAGCAAATAAAGAGAAAACACACATCTGCTTCATTTTGCTGGACATCAGAAAGACAGAGTGAAGTGCCAGCAACCTTAAGTGAAGTCCAAAGAATGGAATCAGAAATTCTTCAGGCCAAAAGCAAGAAAGTGCTCGACGTTCCCCATAAGTTCAAGTACCCGTGATTTACTTGAATCATATTGCAGAAGCACAGGCACATATACCAAAGATCTCTCACCAAAACCAGGGCTGACTGTGCACGCAAGAGTGATGCAGACCACAGGCCCCTGTTGTGGAAGGGGCTGAGCTGTAAATGTCAGGATCAGAATAAAGAAGGTATAGTCCACATTAGACTACCCTCCTTCATCAGGAAATGACACTGTTATTTACACACAGAGCATGTCACTCCATTGTGTAAGTTTCACCCTATGTACAAACATAATTTGCCCATACAATTTGGTTTTTTTCCTCACCCTCCTTCTCCTATGCTCACAACAGCTCAAACACACAGGCACAGCTTGACATGAAATGTAATCCTTCGGGTTGTAAGAAGACGATCACTTTTGGAAGCAATGAGTAGCAACTGTTAAAACAAAAATCTTCATTGCCAATCCAGCATGAAGTAACAGAAGAAAAGAAAAAGAATGAAGCAGAAGTGACCTTACTCATAACTATAGTCACATGGCTAGATGGGATTCCTTCTGAGTAAAAAATAGAGAAGAACAACTGGTGAATGTCAACATCATTATCATGAACTCTTTTTAGTAGTGAAACAAAAATTAGCTCTTAGATCTTTTTTTTCCAACAGACTAGACCATTCTCTGTTAGAATTCTCTCTGTTTCATTTCTTTTGAATAACTACCAAGTTAGGGGAACACCTTTTCCCTTTAGTATGAAAGCCACATGTTTCACCCTTAATGAGTATACATACACAATATTTCTTTCCACAAACACTTGATGTGAAAATAGCTTGTGCATAATACTGTGAACTATGGTAAGAAGAAATAAAAAGGGAGGGAAGCTGAGCAAAATGAACATTGAGTTCAAAGGTAATTGCTTCTGTGATACATGCAGTTTTTCATATTGTCCTTTAGTTAAAAACCTAAACATTCCAGATAGATAGAAGAAATCTTGAAACACTTCTAATGTGAGTGCCACTGTTTAAAGCCAAGATAATGCTTTTCAATCTTGAGTCAATAGTAAATGCTACAGGAGAATACCATTGTCCTTAACCTGGCATACCTCAGTGGGAGTTTTGCCAAGTAAAACCTTGGTAAAAAGTCACATTCTAACCTGTTGCAGATTACTGAAGCTCCAAAGAAGTTAACAGAACGGTGCATTTCATGCCAGCTAGGGTTCTGGCACGATGTCATTTAATCAAGACTCTAATTGACTCTATCTTTCTAGCTGGCAGCTTAACATTAATGCATGTTTTTACAAGTCCCTTGACTAAAATACACAGCAGTTTCTCATCTTGGCTCTTTTGTCCCAGGCATAGTTTTTTGATCATTTGCTCTTTGACATTCTCCAGTAACGCATCTCTCAAATTGACATCCATCTCTTCTCAAAGACCTGGGCTTTAAGTCTGCAGTCTCTGTGTCCCAGATATGATTCAGTAGTTACTGCTCTCAGGGATAGTGACAGAGCACAGCCAATTTTCCCTATTCATGTCATCATAAGTTACAATTTATGCACAATGAGATTGTTCATGTATCACCATCATCTAGAGGTAATGCTCAGAAAAAAAGAAAACAGCTCCTGTTTTGGTGGCAGTTTATTTTTTAAGAGCCACCTCTGACTGTGGTCTCAGGTCATTAGTTGTCTCAATTCTTCCTCACCTTCATTTGTCCAGCTTCCTGAACTGAAACAAAACAACGTGGATCTCAATCATGTCTAACCCCCTAGGGATCTGCCTTATTGAGTTAGGAGTACAACAACATTTGACCCTTAGAGTTCATGTTTCCCTAGTGTCTATAAATATAAACATTAATCTGAATCTTCCAAGTTTCTATGAACCTAAGTTCTCAGAATGTTATTCAAGAAACATCCCTTGGAGTCAGTTCCAGGCAGCCAAGGCCATCACATTGTCCGTGACTCCCTGGAGAGGGGAGCATGAACTACAAACATCACATGAGGATTTTACCATGTGAAGAACACAAGGATTCCACTCAACTATGACTTTAATATAAGAATATGAAGGCTAAACAGAACATCCCATAAGATACACTAAAATGTCAAATTTCTTATATGAAAAAATGGTAATTATGATACTTACTTGTTCTAGAGGGATGTTATGAAGCTCTGTAAAGTTCCATGTGATTCTCTGACGTGCCCTATAATTGCCAAGTACTATTATCTCTAACAAAAACAATCCTCCAATGTCTCTCACCAAAGTATGATTTATAGAACATGCCACAGAGCAAACTAAGGGGACAGCTCTGATAAATGCAGAAAACAACAGCCCGTAAAACAAAGGGTGCTGCTGACATAGAGCTAACAGCCTGTAGAAATGGCTTCTAGAGAACCAAAAAGCAGAACTGTATCACTTAAGAGCTGTCCTGACTTTATGAGGATGCTAATAAATCTTTCAACATGGCTCTTATTATGTACAATGATCATTTATCCAATACCATGAATGCTTGCTGGAAAGGGTGCTTTACACAGCAAGATGCTTTTCACCTGCTCTTACAGCTGCAGTGATTATGCTATCCCCCCTCTAATGACAGCATCAAACAAAGTCACAGCTGCAATCCCACAGTTTGATGAAGTTTCTCTTCTTGTGGCTTGAGTTCAAGGCACCAGTAGATCATTCAGGTTATCTCCTTCAAGTCTCTTTTAAAGAATTTCTACAAGCATATAGGACATTTTCCATTTTTCCTATGAATCCAGGAATTTCAAATGCAAAGTCAGCTAAGGAATATAAGTAATCATCCTAAAACACTCTGTTTCTTGAATACCATAGAAGAACAGAATGGTTTCAGTTGGAAAGGACCTTAAAGCTCATCCAGTTCCAACCCCCTGCCATAGGCAGGGACACCTTTCACTAGAGCAGGTTGCTCCAAGCCCTGTCCAAGCTGAAACTGGCCTTGAACACTGCCAGGCATGGGGCATTTACCCCTTCTTTGGGCAGCCTGTGCCAGTGCCTCACCAACCTCAGAGTAAAGAATTTTTTCCTTATATCTAACCTAAATCTCCTCTGTTTAAGTTTAAACCCAAATATGATACTCAAATTACTATTTCAGGTTACTTATGGCTGATATTCCAACAGAAAATGGAGAGATTCACAATACATCAAATCTATTTTCTGATATAAGAGAAAGATTCACAATGGTGAAATAGCATTTATAACAACTACTAGAAATGAAAAAACCCACGGTAGCCTAACTCATGATGAGACAGCCAGTAATAACTCAACCTCATTGTTAGACACTTTTAACTTGTGACCCAGTGAAATTATGTTTTCATTTAAAAAAAAACCCAAACAAACAAAAAACCCAATAAAACCCAAACCAAAACCTCACCACAAAAATATAAGACCAAGCGTGTTGCTTATAAAATGTTTAGACCCAGTTTACCAATTAGTGCAGTAATGATGTTTAAGGTATGTTTCTCCTGAATAGCTTTCAGATTCTAAGTGCTAACCAAGAATTAGAGGACTTGAAAACAGAGAGCAGATAATTGCTACCAAAAAAAGAGACGGTATCAGCATATTGCACATACCCAATGAAATCCATATGGCCATGGCTATTTACAGCTATCTCCGTAAATTCCATTTTGTGCTTTCCTCTGAGTTTACCCTTTCATGTTTTCAATTAAATTTCCTGCAACTGTTTGTGTTTCACAGCACTAAACTGGGCCACATTAAACTCAGAAATTAAGTAAATCAGCAGTTTGGCAGCTGAGAGCATTGCTGAAGTCTAAATGAGGTAAAGAACACAAATAGCCTGGAATTGTCATAAAGCAGTGAGTGCAAGAGTCTGGCTGAAGACAGAGGGCAAAAGAACAAAAGAGGGACATCAATGTCACTACTTTGTAGGTTGAAGCAAACCAGAAATTTATCCTCCAAAACTTCGTTGTTCAAAGTTTTCTAGATTTCAGGAGGAACAAAGAAGAGCCTTAGACTCAACGGGGTTACCCAAGTATGCATCTGAGTTATTAAAGGGCTTTTCAGTATATTTGTAGAGTTCTTGTGCATGTCATGACTCTCTTGACATTTATTTTTATGATCAGGTCAGATTCCTACTCTGGAAATCTCACTTTCCCAAATTTGCTGTTGTAGCTCCTCAAAAGTTATTTACACGAAATAGCAAAACATCAGTTTTGTCAAAAATTGTAAGTAGAAAAACTTGGTTTCTTTATTAGACACGCACAAAAAAAGCTGCCTTTTATTGTTAGTTTTCTTTCTAATGGAAAAAGTTAAGCAGACAGTATTTTTAAACATTTTTAAATGCATAATACCCAGTTCTCCACATAAAAAGACTTGTGGATATTATATGGCTGATATGCTGGAGTTCCAAAGCATCCAAGTAATATTTTTGGCTCTCTTTAAAGATTCTGCATCACAGACCCACAAAAAGGCATGGACACGTATATATAAAATTCCATGCGTACAAAAGTTGCCAAATACAAAAGGGATTAGAAATTTCTGATGTAGAAAATACTAAGAACAGAGACAGCAGAGAAGCCCCTACAGCAAAAGCTTGCAAACAATGATGTGAGGAAGAGCTTTATACATTTCACTTACAAGGCTGTATGTAACTTGGGTGGTTGGGAAGGTTGTGCACCCACTCTCTGCTATACAACAGGGAGCACTTACAATACCAAGAAGACCTAGCTGAGAAACACAAGAATATGATACCGCTCTTTCTTTCCCCCAGGAAATCTGATTCTCATTGTATGACCAACTGTGACAAACTGTAAAGAAAAGGAGTTGAGATGAGATGAGATCTTCCCAGGGTGTCTGTTCGGATGGGGCTGGATAGAAACTCCTGCTGACACCTGATGAGAAAAGGAAATTGGAAATGTATGTCATCTTGTAAATACAGACAAAGTAGAAAATATCCTGACATGGAAGAAGATAAGGCTCTATAGCCCAATAATATCAAATATAAGAACAAGTTGTCCAAACAGCAAAAATTATTAGCCAACTTGCAAACTGCCAACAGGACCTGAACTCTGTCAGATAAAAGAGGATCGAGAACTGGTGTTTTTCTTGTGATCTTTTTCTGAGTTCATAGTACCCACAGCTAATGAGAGGTTCAATACGGAGCGTCTTACCTGGCAACTTTTTGAAGGGAAAAGCACAGACAGATGACAGGGAAGAAGACTCATACAGATAAAGAGGATGTAAAATTGGATTTTCTTTAAATATAAACCAAAGTCCTACGCTCAATTTACATGCCTATGAAAACACTTTTGGTATGACATCTGACGGGCATTTGTGATAGAGCAGAAACCTGGAGACAGGAGAAATTCATCTCTCTTTCCTTCCCTATGTCTTTCCTGAAGAACCTTCTAGCCCTGCATGGCTTCTTGGATTCAGAGCTACAAAGAAAACTCCAAAAACTTGACATATAACACTAGAACCCCATTTCCTCTTATTTGGCCCTTGATTCCTGATTTTGTATGTATATATATGATACACATGCATACACACCTACAGACACATACACTGCCAGCCAGAACATTACGCATGGCCTGCATAAGGAATTCTATTAGGACATCGGAGTGCATGAAGTTTAACAATGTGAATAGCTCAGTGCTCTAAGACTCAAAGCCTTGGGGGCAATTTTTAGTAAACGGTCACATGCCAGTCAGACTGCTATGCAACAAGTGACTTATGTCTTTGATGATATCCCCTGTTGCTCTGCCAGCATCCTGCAGCAACTCCTGCAGTAAACTGGCAGCTCCACTCAAGTGAATGAGGCTGAGATAATTGATATCTGCTGGGAATCTGCCTCTTCCCAGCTATTTTTTTCCTTTGGGCAGCTGCTCACATCTAAAATCTACTCTTGGAGAACTGAGGTAGCACTGTTTCACATGTAAATAAAGCCATTTACGTTTGTCTATCTGTCCCCGTAAAATACAGGGATACCTGGAGTGCTGCTGAGCTTTCTTCAGTCCAAAAAAATGACACTCACAGTGGTTAGGTACCTAGACCTCTCATTAAAATCAGAGCAGTCCTAGTGTGAGAGGCAACAGCCTGCACTATGACACAGAGAAAAATAAAGTAAAAAAAAAATAAATTAAAAAAATTAAAATATATATATATATATATATATAAATAATCACATCTTCACTATTGGGACTGAAGGACTATTGCTGCTTGGAGTAACTCCTTGGGGTGCCGATATGAACATGGACTTACTTAAGGCAAAGACTGACAGGGGGGCCTAACAAAGGAAATTAGCCAGTAACGGCGTCTGTACCTACATTCACACAGCAGCTTCATGGCAAAGCTGGATGTAAAACGCAGGTGTTGTGGTAGGAAGTCCAACGTGCTGCTCACCTTGCCAGCAGGCACTTCTCTGGAATCAGGCTGTCCTCCAACCAAATCCTGAGGCAGCCAGTAACAAAATCTCAGCGTTCATATAGGAAGACATTCATAGACACTCATATTCATGTCAGGAGGTTCATGGTTGAAATGGAGAAGTTTCTATCTCTTGGTCACTGAACATGGCATATTTTAAGAACATGTAAACCAAGAAATACTTTGAGAGAGATGAATGGATATAATGGGCAACTTATCCTAATAGCACTTAATGCAATTCAGAATGTGCAAGTGAAGCTGAAAATGCCTCAGAATCAATGACAACGATAAAGACAAAAATTCCCATGCCACTTCATCAAGTACAGGTACCATATTCCCTGAATTATCTTGTTTAATTGAGGTAACTTCTAAAGAGAAATCCTCAATTATATTACTTCTAGAGCATATGGAGTACACTGCTATACGTGTACTCCATGGACATTTTATAGCAATGTACATGGATGTCTAACACCTGGAAGGAGAACTTGGGAGAAACAGAAGCCTTAACCACAAAATAAGGTAAAAGTATGGCTATAAATAGATGTAAAAATATTTGCCATAGTTTGTAGAAAGTTCTGCATACAGGATTCAGCAAGGCCAGTCCTACTTTGAGAAACTTCTTTATAAAAAGTTCATTGACAGAATATCGATGAATATGAAAATATTTTACAGATATGGCAATAGTTGCAAATACAGTTCTCAACAGAACTGGAGAACCCAGACCATCTGCTCAAAGTGCCAAGGACAATCACTTTACTTCAGGAAACAGAGATGTGCCATAAAGACAGACCCACTGCAGCTGAGTAGATCTGCTGTTAAGAAGTGAAACCTGGTTGGTTTCCAAGCCCCTGTCTGACAGCTTTGTGAATGAAAAGAGTGAGATAACAGTATATACTAATGTGTCTTCACCAGTGATTTGATTGATTATTCTTCTTGCTGTTTATTACCATGATTACCTCTAAAGGGAAGGAAAAGAACTTTTTTATATAAGCATTTTACATGGGTTATGCCAAGTTTAACAGTTGCCAATTATAAAGAAGCAGAGTATTTATAGCAGGCTTTAACAGCAGCCACAGCTAATAGAAGCTGCCCCTGGCAAGCTGTTGAAGTTTCTCACTGAGCAGGTCTTAGCTAAACTGGATAGCACAAAATCATACCTTCACTGCACAACAAGTTGAGTTTGGGGTTCTTTTTCTCTTCTATTTAAGATTTTGTTTTATTTAAATGCAGCATTTCAATTCCCTCTACTCAATTTTTACAAAGATCTTGGAGGGAAAAAAAAAAAATCCATCTGAAAATTAAATAACAGATACTCTGTTTCTATGGTTATTTTAAATCAGTTTTATGCAGGCTTTGACAAGGGTCTATTAAATCAAAAGCCAAAGATCAAAGTGGCAGTTGCAGTAGAATTGAATGAAAGCTAAAGTAACTGATGTCAAAGAAAGGGTCAAAGCCTCTCTATTGCACTAAGAGCAGCTTTCTTTTATTTGTAACAATGATTTTGAAGCTGGTAAATATTCTGAGTCAAGAAAGATGCAAATGAAAGATGACAGACTGAGGCCCAGTCCAACATCAGCATTCCCTGGTCTCAGTGCCTCTGGACCTGGCCCAGTGTCACAATCCTACAACCTCTCCAGAGATTTTGCTCTAAAAGCTGTGTGCCCTAAGTAACACCACAAGTGATTTCAGTGAGACGCTGATATTGAGTTCCAAGAAGGAGGCTTCATCCCCCTCCATTTGAGATACCATGGTTTGGTACATTAAGTGAACACGAGTGAAAACACAGGAACAGCCATACAATGCCAGGCATAGTACACTTAGGAAAGAAGATGCTGTTAAGAGATGATCCAGGAAAGAATATAAAATCAGGACAATGTGTTCTCATAGGTTACAGCCTTGAAAAACAGCAGGTTTTTTGAGACAAAATTCAGATGCATACGATGGTGTTAAAAAAACCTATTGATCCATCATGACTTCGTGAATGATGCTTTCTCTGCTTTCCTGAGACTACAGTGCAATCAATTAGAGGAAAATCCACAAGGATTTTCTTGAGAAACATTGATATTTTTTTCTGTATATATGTATTTCTACTTAATTTTGTTCTTTTTCGTGCCATTCCTGAACCTTAAAACTTTATATCCTCTTGCATTGTGAAAATTTAAGACTTTGATATCCTCAGCTGCGAATGTCTCTATTTCCTGTGAGTCCTTAATGCTTATTTAATGATACCTAAAGCTGTATTAAACAACACCACAATACAGCAAAGCCCACAGCACTGCAAGAGCACGATTTTTAGGAGGAAAAAAGGTTAAGCAAAGAAATTCCAACACTTACAGGTCTGGCATAGTGATATTACAACTGACAGTGTTAACAGTGGTCACTGCCAGCATCTAAAAGTACCTGATCATCCTCTGACGAGCCTCAGAGCAAACCTTTGTTGAGATTAGTGAGCAAAGCCTGTCATGTTCACAAAGTCTGTCATTATTTGGTTTGCTTAAAACATCTGGTTTATTTTTCCAATTCCATAAAATACATGGTAAGATAAAACATGGACTTCATGTTATACCTGTGACCATCTATGAAAAACTTTCTTCAAAGTAAACATTTCACAGCAAACCATTTCACTGATCAAATGGAGGTGTTGATCACCTTTGTCTTTTCTACCAAGCTTCAGCCACTTTACCAAGAGACCAAGTAACCTGGCTATCTGACCCGCACCTTTAATTCCTGATTTAGATCCAAACCGCAATGGCTTTGCAGGGATCTGATTCTAGTTGCCAAAATTACACATTAAAAGTAATTCAAACTACCAGGTAAGTTGCACCTTTCAGTTTTCTGAGTACCCTTCCGCCCCAGAAAAGTAGAAGGCTGGTGAGACTACTGGTAGCAAAGCTACTTATAAGAAAAAGCAATATTGCTATCAAACCCCACCACCACAAGCCAAACCACATAATCAAATAAAAAACACTACCAAAAAAAAAACCAAAACCAAACCAAACACACAAAAAGCTCCAATCAAACTACAACATTGTTAACAACGTTGTCACTTGAACAATCAAATTCTTTGGTGATGTTGGCCACTAGATCCCACCTTAGAACCTTGTTTGCAAAACCTCTGTAAAAATCACCTTCACAAGACCTAAGGAAGTCATATGAGTAACAGAAAACTTCACCATAAAAAACACCACAACAGTGGGAGGAGCTATCTTACCAGGATCCCCTCCATAACAATACAGAGGAGCTTCAACCACAAATTCAGCTGAGTTGTAAAATCTCCTATGAACTCACTCAATACCTTTAATCTGAGAATTAAATTACAGCAAACCTGCACTGTCTCTTAAGGGGCAGCCCTGAAGTCAGGGTAAAGGCCAGACTCCATGCACTCCTGGTGCAGATACAGCATGTCTTCCAAGGCAAAGGAAGATCTGCAGTATATGGGCTGCCCGGCAGGCTGCCACAAGGCAGCCACACTGATGGGAAATGAGTGGCATTCTGTGAACTATAGGTTTATAGCCACTATCAAAGGCTGCTTTTTCTCTGCAGGACAGGTACAGCTTCAAGCAGAGGAGGTCTCCACACATGGCTTCTCCAGGTCCATGTTTGTGCCAGTGTGTGTGAGAAAAAAGAGTATCTTGGATGAAACATAAGGCAGATCTGTAGTTAATGCTTTAGCACACTGCCTTTCAGGCCAGAATAGCAAAGATACTTTCAAAACAGCTTCTTAGCAACAGCTTCTCTCTTTCATGATCCCACAGAACAAAGCAAGTGCATAAAACAAAACAAGAAGAAAAATACAAAAGCAAAAAAAAAGGAAAAAATACCACCTCAAGCTAAAAGGTGCTACTGAGATGATTACACGGGAGCAGAGATTGTAAAGAAGAGTAAATGTCACAACCAGGAACATAGTGGAATAATTCCAGACATTCCAAGCCAAGGACTCCAGTTGTAGTGTTTATACAGTATCCCACTAGCAGCACTTAAGATGTTATAAAATGCCTTCCCCTTACTTAAAAAAAGCAAGAAAATAAGATTTTGTGTGTGCAAGAAACATCTTTCAAAATTTTCTATGTTAAAGAGTAAGTAAAAGATAGTAGCAGCTATACACAGGAATCACCATGCTCACCAGCTCCCCTCATTTCCTCCAGGATGACCCAGAGGAGATCAACAGCAGCCAAAGAAGTGTTTTCAGATGGAAAGGTCTGCAAATCCACAAATGGTTAGCATCCAGAGCTCTCAACTTTTGCCATTATATATCTATGCATAAAGATGGTCACATACTCACTGCCACTTGTTATGGAGCACAACAGCACATGGTAGACAGATGGTACTTTCCAGGCCTCTAAGTTACAGCATGTGAAGAGCCTAAATAACTGTATGGTCCACTCCACCACACCCTGTTACACACAGGCTATGTGAAGACCTATTGCTCCTGAAGCAACTTCACCATTTTCATTATTATACTTCACTAGGACTTTGTCCTTGACTGATCAGGTTTTTTTGTTGTTTAGTTTAAACTTATCTGAGCGATTTGGGAAGGCATGTAACAATTACTGCTAACACTTGCGGTTAAAGCTGGTAAAGAGTTTTAGGCAGAACCTGTGCAGCAAATTGCTCTAATATAAGACAGGTCTGCATCATTCCCTATATGAAGACTGCGGAACTAGGACATTGCATGCTGTTTTTCTAGCTCTTCTCCTCCCAGGGTGGAAGAGTGATGCACAAACCTCTCAGCTGGGCTTGAGGCATTTATGCTGCTATTCAGTCTTTCAAGTCTGACTGTGCTGTCACATCTAATTGGTCAAATGGGAGACTAGAGACCAGAGGGAAAGGCATAAAGATGCCAGCCTGGAAGACAGGAGAAGTAAAACTGATGTGTCAAGCCCTCCACAATCCCCTTTACCTCTGCCTGAAAAAGTTAAGTATGTTCAGTCTTCCAGACATAAAAGACATCAAAACCAATATTTTTTTGTATACTCATTAAGTGTAATAATTACTTAAGCTATGCATTAAGGAACTTCAGGCCTGCCTAAACAAAGTATTTGAAAGGATTTAAATATTTTTATTGTATTCACAGTGAGAATGTTCTAAGGAATTCCAGACCAGCTAAACAGCAAGCGATCAGGGAACAACAGCATCTAAGATTTAGATTTAAAAAAGAAAAATATAGGGCCATAAACATAGCAAATTATTTCTCAGCTTATTCTAAACCCTGTTGGTTCTAAAAGAATGCAGCTTAGTGGAAATGGCACTGTTAGGAACCTGGCCATCAGGACACTGCTGCAGACTGCTGCAGTGCCTGATACATGTAGGGAAATACTAAGGTAATTTAATAACAAACCAGCAAATGCCCCCGGGCTACCAAAGGGGCTGAAGGCTTCTCTCCACCTTGATCATTTAGTTCTAGTCTTTACTGCACAAAAGAGACTGCAGAAGTGAAAAGTTTCAAGCACAGACGAAAGAAGTACCTGTCAAGGAAGAAGTGAGGAGGAAAGGAACGAAGATGAAGAGACTATGAAGCCCTTATGGTAGTACCTATGTTCCTTATATATAAAGTCCAGAAAGAGGTAAATGAGAAATAAACCAATACTTCCTCAAAATTTCAGCTTTACATGATACACATCAAGTCCCAACTTTCTGAAAGTGATCTTTCAGAGACCTTGCTACACATTGCGTAAGCTTAAAAATGTTTTTGGTAGGGCAGCCCTGTAAATCTACATTAATAACTAAAAGCTACGTTTTAAGTCAGACAAAAGTGAAAAGCTTTTTGCCTTCCATGAATCGTTCTCTGACTGCACTTCAGTAAGTTTTCAATCAAAACCTTGATCGTATTCAATCCTAGATAAAACAGATGGAATATTTGTGGCCATTTTCTTCCAATTGAAGTATAGCTGCATTTTTATTCCCCTGTTAACAAAATATATATGTTGTCCTCCCCCTGCTCCAGATCTCCTCTTCTGATGGTGCAAGAGAGGTAGATTGGTGCAATTGTGCTCTTGCTTCTCCAGTTTCATGTTAGATCTGACAGGAGGAGTAACTATACACTTGTCATCCTTTTACAGACACTTATTCCTTTTATCTTGAGGCCCAGATGCTTTTGTTATGTTAGGCTTCTCCTACAGCTTTGATCTCCCTTTACAAAAAGCAGAAAGCTACACTGTACAGGAATGTGGAAAAATCCTGGACAAGAGCCTCTGAACTACCGCATCTTCCTTCCTTACTTTTATTTTTATATCCCCTGTTCTTTCTGTGTTCTGTCGTAGGGTTCTTCATAAAATATCTAGACAAAAAAGTAAACATTTTCAAAATGACTTCTTACACTGAAAAGTCCTTTTGCCTCACATAAGCACTAATAGGATATTTTTATATATTCCTGCTTGTCTTCCCTTCCATCCATTAAATCTCTACATCAAGGGCTCTTGGACTCAGCTTGTGCAATCTTATCATGCTGTTTTCTTAATTTAAATGTTTGTTTTCACAGAGTCTAATACTTCATCTGTTCATTGCAAGTCTCCTTAATTCACTGAGTTGATTAAACATTTAAAATATATATATATTAAATATTCATAAGAATCAGTTGTGTGTGTGCATCCATGTATCCCCACCCCAATTCTAGCCCTGGAGAAATACAAACAGTCAGCATGGTTGATTAGTGCAATCATAACGGCATATTCCTTCTCCCTTTCCCTACATCAGAATAATTACAACTTTTCACTGGGTCACATCAAAATATTTGTTCACTTTTACACTCATTTCAAATGGTCTCTGTTTTCCACACCCACCAGAAGCATGCTTAAGGCACTGTTCTTCAAAGAGCCATGCTGCTAGGTATCCAAGCACTGACCATCGTAATGCAGATGTGCATTACTGCTGAAAGCTGATACTTGCCATCACTTAAAATCTGCTGTCCTAAGAGGCATCCTAAGTCACTCAAACAGTGTGTGCACATGCTGGCTTTGGCTTCAAGTAGAGTTTCAATTGATTAAAAATCCCTATTGCTTCCTGTTCACATAATATGAAGAAAGATGGGAGTACTGAGGAAAGAGATGGCACCAAAGGTTATTCAGACTTAGCAACACCCTCAGGTTATCACCTAATTCCAGCACTGTTATATTCAAGAAAATTTCAGCAAAATCAGTGGAGCTGAATTTAACTGGGTCACATTGTTGAAAGGTGCAATCTGAGGAGCTTTCCTGAAAATGGACCTGTACAGATTGACCTGCTCTCTGACATAACTGAGTGCGCCATCAGATCACAAGTATGAAATACAGCTCAAGCAGAAGTCAAAGGGAGTTTTGTCTTCAATGAAAGAATATCTCCTCCTCAAGCCTTCAGCAGTAAACTAGGAGACATCTGACCAACTGCTCAGTTGCTATAGCTCTGATCATCAACTATATAATGAAAGAGTGAGCAGATTTTTACTATTATGCTCCACTTTAGAGGCCTACAATTGCAGATTTCATTTTGGAACCAAACACAAATTAAATCACAAGCCACATAAGCTCCCTCTAAGGAAGCAGCCTCATTTCCTAGGCAGAAGAAATAGCAGGCAGCAGAGAAGAGCAGTATTCCTGCAGGTTCCCTGCAGGAGACACCATTTGTGCCTGGAATATTCCCTTCATCCCAGGACTGACTCCTGCAGTCCAGTCAGGTAACTTTCAATTCAACATAAGTAATAGAAAATATGGTTCTATCTTCCTCCTGTATAAACTTACAGAAAGAAAAAGGGATTGTAAAAAAGTCTGACTTGAGACAGAAAACTTTAGATCATTATATCAGAGTTTCCATCTCAGCGTTTTTTTCTAATGAAAGGATTTATTTCCAGAGAATCTTACTTAAAATTACATTCTTACACTTTTTTACCTTGTTTTTTTTCTTTGTTAAAAAAAAAATTACACCAGTTTAGCAAGCTGGATATAAAGGAAGTTTCTTTGTATTGAAATGTCTTTCCTTATGGCTTTGAATCCCCAGTTCAAGAAGTCAAGTCGCCCTTTACAGCTAGTAAAAGCCTCAAACGCCCACTTCGCAGGATCTGTAGCTACATGCTACCTCAACCCTGCTGCTGCAGTCTGAGATATACAATAGTTGAGACCACTGTGTAACACAGAACTTGACATTAATGGTAAAGTTCTTAAAAGTCTCCCATGAGGTTTAAGTGACTGCTACTGAATATTGATGTCAGGTTTAAATAACTGTATTAGAGCTGTTGACGATCTCCAAACTTTGAGGTATTACCATACTGTAGCTATAGCTGCACCACAAGGTAAATGATATTTCTCTTCTCTGCCTCCTTGTTTCCTTTCTCCTCATCGCCCTCCAGTAATTCCTTCCCAGCTGCTCTCCCACCCATGTCCCTCTGGTATGGGAGCTGACAGAGGCAAGATTTAAAAGCTGAATTTGTCTTTATTTCCATCAAGCGCAATCACTGCTGCAAGTTTCAGTACCCACAGAGGCTTTTAACTGTAACTTTTTATTAGAAGTGCTAAATTGGGAGTAATAAAAATTCCCAATTTAATAGCTTAATAAAAAGAGGAAGTTAAAAGCCAGCAGGGCTGTGAAGGAGGAGCACTGAGACTGGAGGTGCCAAATATTTGGGTTTTAAATGGCTAGGCTTCCTTCTGTATGATTATAAAGGAAGGCTCTCCTGTGAGGTGCTCTGGGCATAGAAAGGTTTCTGCTCATCAGCTGAAGAATATCCCTGTGTATTTAACTGTACCCATATGAACACTGTGGCTACATAGGGGTGCCTTTTGCAAAGCAATTGGGAGGAAACTGTACTTTAAGTCCTAGCTAGGAATTTCTAATGTGATCTGCAGTCAGACCCAAGCCCAGGATCTTTGAAAGGATTTACCTATAAACAGAGCTTTCTAGGCTTTGAAAAAGTGGCTCTTCATATTACATATGTTTAAAATCTGACCCTTTCTTCTTGTAAGAAATTTCTTTTTCAGGAATAAGGTAGGCTTCCAAATTTGTTCTCAAAAAGCAAGGAGTAAGCATGACATTTCAGTGAATTTGCAACTGGAAGTCTGCACCAAAGTAGCCAAAAGTAATCTGCATTTCTACCAGTGTCATGTAAAAAGGCCACATTTCCAGCTCCAAGTATTGCCAGGATAGAGCTGGCTTCATCAGACAAGAAGGACAGCCTCAACTCTTCACATTACTTGAGGATGTTTATAGTATACGTATGTGAGGAGACCCTCACAGAAACAGAGTCCTTGTGCCAAGATGCTATTTCTGACTCCCTTTCACCCTCTCATTCTCCCCACATCCTTCAAGAATAATGAATAATTACCAAAGTGAAGTCACCCATTTGGCTTTGCTGAGGCATTTCCTCTTCCCTTCCCTCATCAGCTTTCACTTCCAGGAAAAAGGTCAAAAGAAGACACGACAATACCAAGTGATGCAGCACAGATGCATCTAAACACCTTGTGGAAAGGCCAAGAACTGGAAAGAGAGACTACAGTAGGAGAGTTTATAAGCTGAGTTGTACAATCACAAACTGGTTTGTATTTGGCTCAAAATTGCTGAATATTTTAAGCTTAATAAAAAAAAGGTAAGATTTTCAAATGCCAAAACCTTCCAATGGCTCTGAAATGAACCCTTCCTTTAAAGAATAAAATCTTTAAAAAAGGGCCAGGGGTCAGCTTTTTGGTCCTTAAAAGCCCTAATATTGCATGGCTTAAACAGCAATGTTTGGAGAAGATCATGGTCAGAAGTCATGTATGAGCACAGCTACACATGCTAACTACAGAAAAATTAGGAAAGGCTTAGGGCAAACATAATCTAAGCAACAATATCAGTTTTTATTTAAAAATAAACTGACAACTCTGCAGCATTTATCTAAATAAGGACAATTCATTTCTTATTCTTGAGGAATAAAAGGAGGGACAGACTTTGGCTACATTGTGAGAGTTGTCCTCTGCAATAATAGAGTGCTCTCAGTACATAATCTCTGCTTAAAAAAGCTATGTTATAAAAGTTGATTTTGTTTGAATTATTTCCATGTGCTAAAGCAAGGCTTTATAAACTTCAGACAGTTCCTCTTTCACATACTGTAACCTATAACTAGCATTTTTAGCCTTCTGAAGCTCCAGATGAAGCAGTCATAAATTGTTATACAAAGAATTTCACAGGTCTATTTACCAACTCCATTGAAAAGAGCTTATTACTGGTGGAGTACACGAAAGCTAAAAGGCAGAAATTATTCAGAGCTCTCTGGCATGCAGCATGCAGAGCTATCACCATACCAAAACAACTATCACTGCCGGATGTCTGCAGAAACTTGTAAGAAACTGTCAGGGGAGAAGGAAACTTCGAGGAAGACTAAACCAAGTGAACAAGACTTGTATCAGTCCCTGAGGGTCACAGGAATCTGACTGGCAGAGTGAAGGAAAAGATGTAAACTCAGGCAGCTCTGATGCTAGTCCTAGCAAATCCCCCTTTAGGGAATGAGCACCTCTGATGTGGTTACTGCCCCCAGTCACACTTTCTGTTTTAATTGACAAAATCCTCCAAGACCCTGTTCCCAACACTCTTTTCCAAAGATGTATATGTAGATGTGTATGTATAGTCCTGTCACTTGATTCTTCCATGCAAGAACATTCCCATCCAACCTTACTCTGAAAGCATTTGGTTCACCCGTTTTAGTATTTGTCATTTGAGAACTTTCTATTCCCTCCTCTACTAGCAACTGCTGGCCTGGAACCTATGTTAGTTCCCAACCTTTCTTAATTCCCTCTTAAATAACATCTCATTGGGCGATGAAGGCACACTATACTGCAAAACATGACATATGCATTAGCAATCTCTATAAAAACAGAAGAGTATCAACTGATACAATGACAGGGGGAGCCCAGATAGTGTATTATTGGAAATGTGGGGCTTATATCAATTAAAAACAGTAAATGGAGTCAGTAACAGTTCTTGTATGTGTTCCATTCTGTTGCTTTCAAGTCCAGCTAAATTAACATTACCCTCCTCCTTTTGATTGTTATGAAGCCTTTTTCAAAATACTACATTTGCCATTAAAAAGATTTTAGACAAATTCTCTTTATAAAGGCAATCCCAGATATTTTATATGTTTTCAAGAACTTCTGGGATCTCTTTTTATGAGTTTTGCTCTTCTTTGCTTGGTATTGGGCAATCTTTGACATGTGCCTTGGATTAGAGGATGGAGTTTGTTGATAGCACAGAGTATCAGTTCCATTTCGGTGGTAGGTTCCTAAAAATGGTTACAGAGGTTATATAAAGTAATGGATTTTCAATAGAAGAATACTACTTTTTTGTAACAGCTACTTTCCAAATAAATTTTCATGAATTTTTTTTTGGAAAAGGCTTCTGAGGTTCAGGATTAAATTCAAACACACCGCATAAGAAACTGTGTTGTGGTCCCTGAATGACCAACTCAAACAATACAAACCAAAAAGGTCCTAAAGAAAAGGCAGTCCATAGTTTCTGGGTGAAGACTCTCACCATGATGCCAGACTCAGAAGCTTTGGCCTTTGCTCTCAGTCAGACAGACAACATCAGGCTACAAGCGCCTGATGCTTTAAACAAGAATGACAACATTGTCTTTGTTGGTTTGGAGCTTCTCCACACCCCAGAATATGAAACATTTTCAAGTTTCCAGTTCATTTCAAACAGAAATTAAGATTTTTTTATTTTTTTTTAATCTAAACTTTTTTCTGAACTCCTTTTTTGGTGATTTCTAGAGCTGGCCAGTCGACATTTTTCCACCCCTCTTTTCCCCATAGACACATACACACAGTATAGCTAGGTTCCTTATTTCTGTGTTGAGTTTTCAGCTTAGTTTCTCACACAGGCTGGCCTGACTCCCTCAAAGGATGCTGTTTTCCTGCCATAGCACATGTTAGAAAGCTTTTTCGACTGCCTGCTGTAAATGACAACTGCTGGATTTCTATCTGTAAAATTGTGCAAGCCTGGCAAGGCCATTGAATTGACTTGTGGTCCTGGATGAGATGCCAGGTGAATCGGCCCAGAGCAGGCAAAATTTGATGCTGCTGCAAAAATGTGAAAGACGGAAAAAGCCAGGGACTGGTTATTCTATGTCAATACATTTCAAGGGCATCTAGAAGTAATGGTATATAATTAAAGGGCACCATTGCACCACTAGCAGCCTGTTCTTAATGAAGTATTAAAGTTCTTTTAAGTGAAAAAGAGAATGAAGACAACCGGTGGGTGTTTCCTTAAAAATCATACCTTCAAGGAATTTTTAAGGTCTAGTCACAGCCTACCCAAAATAACCATGATTCTCCACCTCTGATCTCTTCTGTTATTTACAGCTCAGGCATTTTATTTATACACAACTACAACTCTCCCTACTCCTTCCCCCAAAAGGAGTTGCTAGTATTCAAAACATCCACTAAAGGGCTGGTGATAGGATGTTAAATTTATTTTTGTCCTCGTAAATACTGCTTTGCTCAGGGGAGTTGAAGCATTTTGGAATCCAGTTTTATTTGGCATTCCTATTTTGGAACAAGAATAGCCAAATGCCAGGCATAGCAGCTAAGCAAAGCAGGAGTTCCCTCCCAATGCACACCACTAATGTCATGCTGAGGAGAATTAGCTCTGCACATAACCCGTCAAATATAGACAACTACCGTTACTCTTGTCTCATGAATATTAGTGAGTTAGTAAATGAGAAGCAGCACAGCATGTTTCTGGAAAAAGCTACACTTCTCACTCCTCTCATAAGACCTCAGAATGATTTACACAGATAGGAGGTTTCAGAACAATAACTCAGTAATAAAGAGGGATATCTTTAATGGAAATTGTATGTCATTCCCTTGTACTAAGAGCAAGGGAAATGCTGTTTCTTAGCACATTTTCCTTTCTGTGCCTATTGACACCTACCAAAGAGCAGGGTAACTGCTTACCTAGATGAAGAAAGATGATCAACCATCTTCACCTTCTACCTATGGGAGAATATTATCATACATGGAACTCAAAACACACTACTGGCTCACTCTTTCCCTCAGAGTTTTCCAAACCAGTTTTACCATCTGCTCTTACATATTTTCTGGAACGTTCCCATTTGTACTAAATATTGCCAGGCACAAGGCTGCATTTTAAATGAAACAGGGCATGCAAATGCATGCACATATATTTTTAGCAGTCTGTTTTTGTTTTTCTGTAAATAACAAAGCAGAGCTAAATTTGGGAAGAAAAGCCAGATGCTGTTAACTAGAAACATGGAATGTGATAACAGAAAAAGCTAGGAATGCTTGAGGAATGGTATCAATATCTAATGACCTTGAGAAACTGAAGCAAAGGTCTGAAATAAAGAGATGCAACTCAGGATAAATTCAGAGCACTATAGTTAGGAATAATCAACTACAAAAAAATCCCGCCAAACTCCAACAAACCAACCACACAGAAACTACAAGAGAGGGGACCAATACCATAAGCACCAATTTTCCAGATAAAGATACCAGAGTTATCAACTGAAATCAGCATTATTACACCATTGCTCAAACATCATATTTGGTAAGTATCACAGGTAAGGTACATGAAGCACTCCCTCTATCCAGTCTGATAATACTTCAGTTGGAATAGATCATCTGAACACTGCATTTGAAGAAAGAGTAAAACCACATACAGAATGCCTACAGGAAAATAGAAAGAATTACTAGAGACCCAGCAAGACGTCACATAATCATAGGTCTATTGAAACACCTAAGGAGATGACTGGAAGTATTAGGATAGAATATTCTTTGAAGCACTCTTCAATGACTCGGATTCTAAATCTCCATGTACAAGACAGAAAGGCAAGAGAAGTAGTTAATAAATTGCTTATCCATTGATGGCAGAAGGAATAACAAGCTTAGATTCAGGGTACATACTAGGAAAACTTGTGCAGTAAGGACAGTGCAGAATTTGAGTACTGAAGGATTTTGAGGAACATACTGCATGAACCCTTATCACGAAAGGCTTGGTAGAAGGTACCTTGTATTGTGGAAGGGTATAGACTAGACGGCGGTTTGGGCTTTTTCAAGCCACATCTTCATAATTCACTACAATGTTTTCAAAAGCTGTGTATTTGTCTGCAAATTTCAACATTTACTCCCACCCATGTCAGTCAGCTTAAATTTTCTCTCAAAGTCCTGTGTTGTGGTCACTCATCTTTGCAGCTAAACAGAAAGCTGTCTGCACACTGTAAATATTTGCCCTTCTCCCAGACTGAGCCAAGCATCCTCATGGGAATCCCAGCCTCTGTAGCATAAGGAGTAAGAAGTTGTGACTGGAAAACCAATCAGATTGAAACCTTCCACTGAGCCTGGATGCTTTAGATATTTCCTTGGAGTGTTACCACAGTAATAATTCACAGCTATGTTCAGTGGAGCTGTGTAAAGCTTCTTGGCTGCTTTCAGGGTTTCATTACAAAACTGCAGCCTCACAAAATTAATGTTTCAGCAGACCGGAGTGGTTTAGTATTAAGATTTCATAATTACATCTGGAGGAAAAAGAAACAGATTATTTTAGGTAGGAATTTAAACAAATTGAGACTTGATGTGTAACCACATCAACTGTTGGCACTTCTGTGTTTTATCAAAGAAACATAGAATCATAGAATCGTTAGGGTTGGAAAGGACCTTAAGATCATCTAGTTCCAACCCCCCTGCCATAGGCAGGGACACCACATGCTAAACCATGACACCCAAGGCTCTGTCCAGCCTGGCCTTGAACACCACCAGGGATGGAGCATTCCCAGCTTCCCTGGGCAACCCATTCCAGTACCTCACTACCCTAACAGGAAACAATTTCCTCCTTACATCCAATCTAAACTTCCCCTGTTTAAGTTTTAACCCATTACCCCTTGTCTTATCACTACAGTCCCTGATGAAGAGTCCCTCTCCAGCATCCTTGTAGGCCCCCTTCAGATACTGGAAGGCTGCTATGGGGTCTCCATGCAGCCTTCTCTTCTCCAGGCTGAACAGCCCCAACTTTCTCAGCCTATGTTCATACAGGAGGTGCTCAAGCCCCTGATCATCCTCATGTTAGAAACAGACTTGAGCTGAAAACTGGATTCCTGAGTTTGGAAGGAGCTGGCACATCGAACTTGGATCTTCATTATACAAAAGAAGCCCCTCTGTACCACTTGTCAAGCTACAGGCAAAACATTGCAGAACTCTGCCCATTTTCTCACTTAAAACAGTATTTACTAAGAAATTGTTTAAAATGTTAATTTTCTAAATTCCTCTCTCCTGTCTCTCTGGCCTCTATTTCTTCCACATTAGTTGTTTTCCTTTAAATTCCTGTACAACTTCCACCGCAGCAAAGCAGATCTCACTCCTTACATTTTCATTTGTATTTTCTGCAGTCAATGCAGACACTCGCTAACACATCATGCATCCAAAACACCAACTTGGCTATTCATGTGTTGCCTGAACTGGAGGAACTTCACCTCTCTGTTCACCTTCTAAGTG
Source organism: Pezoporus wallicus (assembly GCF_028554395.1). Classification (NCBI taxonomy): domain Eukaryota; kingdom Metazoa; phylum Chordata; class Aves; order Psittaciformes; family Psittacidae; genus Pezoporus; species Pezoporus wallicus. The sequence goes on from NW_026642342.1 coordinate 8,198,851, forward strand.
TAATCTCTGAAATAGCTGCCTCTGAATACAGAATCTCCCAAGTTCTCCAGATTTCACTGCAATACAAATAACTCCTAACAGTTCAAATCTACCAATCATGCACTCCCGCAGAAGGAAGTTTGAATCATAAATCCTCTTCACTCGTGCTCAGAAAGTTTGTTTGGTTTTACTCTATTCCATACCTCACACGCTGCCTGCTGAACTTAAGGGCATTTTCCAAGTGAACATCTTATGTAGGCCAAGGAGCTCTTAGAGAACATGATAAAATTAAACTAATTAATTGGATATATCAAATGAGACTGCAAACTGGTGTCACTGTGTTATGACAATAGGATATAGATTCAGGAGATACTTCACGTTAATGTAGGATATATGCTTTACAGGCTGCAGCATGAGAGGAGGGAAATAAGTTGTGCTTCTTTATGGCCAACTATGATTTATAAAAGTCTATCTGCACTTTTCTGTCCATGGAGTTCTCTCACAATAGTTCCAAGTGACCTTCTTAACTTCTAGCCAAGTTCAGTTTTAAGTATAAAGACACTCTTGGCCAAAGTGCAAAATAAGGATATGGCTTCCCCACATCAAACTGGCTGGCAAGGATTCACACAGAGATTCTGTAAAGCAGCTGGGAAGTCCTGGAAAAACCCTGCTGCAGGAAGGCAGCAAGTTACTTCCCTAGCAGGAGATGCTACATGCTATACATGTATGAAACTATGGTACCATATATATATACGTTACTGTACACATACTCTGCCTATTTTTCAGGGTGGAAGCTATAGCTGGCGTTCCAGAAACAAAAATAAAATCAATGTTTTTTTTCCATGGGATATCTGATGGTCTTTTAGAACACAATTTCAATGAAACTTGTATAATTGAATTTCATTATTTGCATCAAAGAAGCCAAAGCTGTACTAGTCCTCACAATCACAACAGTATTTCCAAATACTAATATTTGTATATTTTTGAATAATTCATTGTGGATGTGACTATGTTTGACTGGTTTTAATTCAGTTGATTTAAAAAAAAGAAATCATAATGATTACATTAATCTTAGATTCCAACAGGAAAAAGCATTTGCAGTAAGCAGAGGGAAACTCAAGTCATCTTGAAAAGGATTTATAACCAGCAGAACTAGCATATGTTCTGGGAAATTGGATTAACTGTTTTTCTCTCAAATAAAGACATCAAATTTACTTCTTGGCATTTCTACTGCAATCGTCTCATATAGTAACTAAATCAGATTAAAAAGAGGCAGAAATTCTAATGATACTGTGCACATCAAGTACTTCACTTACTTTGTATATTCATAATAAATTAAACCAGTTTAAATAACAGCTTTATACCAGACTCCAGCTCTGTACTAACCATCATAAAATATCAGAATAACACACATTAACTAATCACTTGGAGAAACAGAAACCAATCAGGAACTGAGACTACACAGATCCTGATAATAAACGATGCATATTCCTCATTCTGTCATCATTATATTTCACATGCTGTTGTTATTTCACTTTGAAAATGAGTGACAGAAATACACTGCTTTATCCCTGATAGTATACTTAAATTCAGCTACACCAACTGAGTCTACCAGAGATCTAACTCCGAACCATTTTAGGCAATAACACTTTGCTGATCAAGAAAACAACCAACCAAACAAAATCGAGTGTGGATTCTTCCCCATTCTCTGGCCAAAGCTTACCTTGCACCCCACACCAGAGTGCAGAAGGAGCTATTGCTGCCTGTGCAAGGCAGGCTACCTATATTGCAGCTTGACATGCCTCGTAGAACACCCCTGAAATTGAATTGTCTTTCAACCTACACATGCCTACAGCCTTACTTGCTCTGTAGGAAAGGTGCCCAGAATAGGCCCTAGCAATCAAGAAAGGAAAAGGTTCAAAAGGTACCTTAAAAATCTGTGATAGTCCTTCTCCACTCTTACAGACAGGTTTTAAGCCCACACTTGATCAAAGCCTCCTCTAGTTATTCCTCTCCCACAAAGAGAACTCCTACTATATGTCTTCTGACCAATCCCACCTCAAGCACCTGAATTAAACACCAATTACCATCTCTAATTGCAATGAAAAGAATTACTAACAGCAGCAAAAATTAGTTAAGTAGTTAGAAAGAATGAGCAATTGGAGCTTTTTTTTCCCCCTATTATTTTGTAAGTAGAGAAAGAAACTAAACTCACAGTCAGTGCTGATGAAAAGCAAAGATAAAGCAGATTTTTATGTTCCTCACGAAATGCATCAAGAATCTCAATACTCAGTCTATCAGCTTTTCTTAGTGCATTCTCTCTACCTTAATGATGACACAGATAAATCTCAAGTGCTAGTCTTTGCATGGAGTGCGTTCGTGCAAGGCATAAGGAACTGACTAAATTAAATCTTTTACCTCTAAGGAAACTCAGGACTCTGATACCCTATCCCAAAGCAGCAAACCCAATAAATAGGAAAGGACACAGGTAGTTTACTAAGACACTAGAGAGGCATTTTTTTAACTCACAAAAATGGGAAGAAAGAGCAGCCACTGCATTCATATTTTAAGACCTTGCTATATAATCTACACCAAAACTTCTATTAAAGTACTGCTGGTCAGGCATGCTTCCATTTAGTGCATTGTTTTGTCAAAACAAGAACTATTTGAAGAGAAGGATCTTATGCATTCCTTGACTTAATATCTTATGTGTCCCAGATTCAACAGGACAGTCCTGGAAATGCTTCATCAAAAATAAATATTTTTTACCCTAACTGAAGTTAGAAAAAAGCAGTAAAACTATCAATATAAAACCAATCTATTTCATTTTTTATTTGTGCAAATTAGAAACAATTTAAAAGTTTGTTCCAATCAAACACAGATTAATATTCTTAACTTTTCAACTTTTCAACTCCACATTAAGACACTCCTGCAGCTTCCCATGCCATAATTGCGAAGTTGCTCAGTCTGATTTACTTATTCTCAGAATACTAAGACAAGTAAGGAAGTCCCATAATGCTCTTACTGCAGCTAGTCACTGCAGGTGGGTTTCAGTGGCCTTAACACAGGCATGTAATACCATTTAGATGGTCTAGACTAACTCATCTGTTCTCCAGCTGTCACCCCCAAAAGGTATGGGAGGATTGCCCATACCCCCCACATTGTAAGAGTCTCTAACAGCCTTTACTTGCCCTGAGCAGCTTCACCTGGGACCTCCAGACTTGTGTCCAGGAGCCCCATATAAGCTCCTACCTAGCCTGTAAGAAATCTTGTAGGTTCTTGTTTGTTTTCCCTTTCTTTTGGGCTTTGAATTTGATATCAGACTTGGCTTGTTGCCTTGTTCTTGTTTGATTTCAATGATGGGAACAACTGCTGCAGCTGCCACCACTGTGGTCTCCTTGCTTGCCTCTAGGGCTGTGGGACTGCCCTGCAGATGAGCTTGTAGCCTGGCTATCCTTGGCTCCCTGCTTGTCTTCCCTTAAGAAAGAACTTGTTCTTACTGTTCTCTTACATTATTAGCACAGCACAGATGTCTGAGATACTTCTGCATCCCTGGTTCTTGCCCTACAATCTTCTATTCTTGTGACCTTTCCTTTTTGCTTAGAAAAACAAATTCTAGTATCCTACTCATGTAACCTTATAGCTACCAAGTCCACTTGTACACTCACAATGCTTCTGCTCAGTTGCTGTTTAATTGTGGAGATACCTTAGCTTTCTAACTGAATTAATTTTCATTTTTGAAGCTACATGGCCTTCAAGCAGGCTCAGAAGTCAGGTTTTTATAGAGCTGAGTTACTAAATAACTAACCATAATGGTGCTGGTAGGGAGGCAGTATGGCCCATGAGGTTTCTTGGCTATATTCCCACTAACTAGCATTTTGAGCATCCAGCTTACCAGGTACTGCAATAGAGCCAATATGCTTACCACAGGGCTGTGTGTAGCACTGTACTGCACATCCTAACTGGTTTTTCAGTCCCTAAATTACCATTCATCCATGGTTACACCGAAAGTGACAGTGTAATAAGACTAAGTCCTCTCCCTTGAGTGACAGGCTATACTGATCACTGAACCATGCTTCTGTTTAGCTTCCCTGGCAGAGAATAAGCTTTGCTTTTCATTAGCTGTCACCAAATCTGAAAAGGAGGGGAAAAAAAATGCTAAAATAAGAATAAGAGAATCGTAATTCTGCTTTAGTGGATCACAGGATTTTTAACATGGAAATTCTACTGGTGTTTTTTTCTGTGGTACAGTTGAGCTTGCACGGCAGAAGAATGGAGGCTCTGCGGACTGGATTATGGGGAGTTTTAGCACTGGGTCACTGCTGTGAATCCAGCTCAGGTCAATACTAATGGCAGTTTAGTTGCCCATGTCAATTTTGCTGATTGCCGCAGTCCAGGTCTATAGAGGATCAATAGCTACAAGTAGCAAATAGCCTATCCCCACAACTACCATTATTAAGGTTAATCAAGAATATTAAATACCAAACAAAAGGTGCAATGAACCTTAGTCTCGCTGACTACTGATAAGATTAGATCTAAGACTATGAGTGAGGTTCCTATAAGCAAGAAGAATATATATTCGCCCTTTCTCCAGTGTACCTGCAGCAGATAAGCAGTCATGATTCCATAACTTCAGCTTGGATATACTTTTGCTTAAATCAAAGTATTATCTTATATAACCAGTTATGAGTTTATTTTCTGAACATAAAGTTATCTTTGAATAGGGAAGGATTTTTGTGTTAGCCTTAGTTTAAAGTTGGTCTCAGTTAAGCTTAGGTAGGAACTGCACAGCCAGAGAGTATTAACTATGCCATTTAACAATAGAACAGGAAAAACAAATGGACAGACAAAACCTCTGTATATCTAAGAGCCAGTTTCAGGCCATCTAGCACTACAAATATTAAAACTCCATCATAATCATAGTCCTTTCACAACAGGGCAAACTAGGTTGTATGAGTGCTTTAGCTACATATTTTCTCCAAATTGTTTGGCTACCTTTTGAATATAGCCTTAACTCAAAATACATTTAATCTTTACTACTTGTTTAGGATATATAGAAAAACCCTTGTCATGTTTAGCCTTCAATTATCAAAATGTATTCAACTATAATACCAGCTTCTTTTGCATGGGAAAACATACTGAGGTCTGGAAGTACAGCTGAATAATGGCATTGCTCTTATGCCATGTACAAACATGAGGAAAGACTGAAGTGCAAGAAGGTGGGAAGTTAAGGGTGAATATTTTAGACCTATAATAATAAGCCCCAGTTCATGCACAACAGTGAGAAAGACACACTATGTCTTAACTCAATCTCCCAGCCACCAAGACTGAACACTGGAAAGGCAGCATCAGGTGTTCCAAGGGAAAAAAGAGCTTTGGACTTCTGCTAGAGTGATCCCATCTGGCCTAATTAAATGATCTGCATTGACAGACTTCTGGGAAAAGTCTCATTGTGTACTCCCAGCTGGAGGATAAAAATGCAATTGAGGTCTGACTGAGGGAAATAACATGGAAGCGTCTCCCAGGGGGCTGGGATGTGCCTGATGTTTTTGAAAATGCAGGAGCTGCAGGTGAATGTAAAGTCCAGGGAAGCACGTTCTCCAGTTTTATGAAAAGCCAGTGCCCTGCTTTCTGCTTAAAGTAAAGGTATCACCTGAAGTTTTAGGTCCTCTGCAGTCCACAAGACCAGTGAAGAGCCAGAAAAGAAGATTCCCTGCAGGAGAAAATGGTACTGAAACAGACTATGAAGCACTGAATGCAAATTAATGTACAGCCAGTAACATAGTAAGTAGCTGAGAACAAGAGCAAAATGAGCAAATCATAGACTAATTATGACAGAATATGAAGAACTGCCAGCATCAAGCACTCACACACTGAGTTACACTCAGGTCCCACGAAAATCATAAGCCACTTGAATGTGGAGCTTTTTCATCTGTCTTCTCTTGCTGAGCTCTTGGAATCATTTTGCACTTTTTATCTAACACACAGTAAAAAACTGCTTTTCCCTCATGAGCAGTAACTGTCACTGTTTAAAATACTATCCTGTGGTCCCAGAAGGGGTGTTTAGGCTTGGATATTTAACTTGTGCACAGTATCTCTCCTCCCTGCTCCCCTAAAGCTGTTGAGTACTAAGATGTCCATGGATTTTTCTTTATACAGATGAAGATGCTTTTTGGCTTTGCTTTTTCATACATACATACGCCCTGATACAGTTAGAAGATTTATATATTTAGATCATCCAGCTTTTCAAGTGACATCCCCACCTGTTTAGTGGCAATGACATTCAAATAATTCTGTCAGTGAATTCAGGCAAGAAAAAGTGCTTCTCATCTTCTATATTAATGTCTTGCTCTCATCAGTTAACTTTATTCTGGTTTTCCAGCTACCAAGAACACCACCATCTCTTCTGACTCAGATGCACTACATCTGCTAGTGAAGTGTTGTAGAAGGCGGATTCTTTCCAGCTATACATACACACACTAAATAAGGTTAAAGTGCTTTATCTGAGAGACTTGAACTGGAGTAATGGTGATTTGGGGAGCACTGCAACAAGGAGAGCAAAAGTAATTAAACTAATGATGAATCGCATTCAGCTTAGAGGTACCTACTTTAAAAGTAGCAGCATGGAGTTCAAATCAATTTAATCCATCAGGATCATAGCACATTATGTGAACAGTGCACAAATGACATATACAAAGATCTCTCCATCTATATAGCATTTTCAAGATTTGCATTACTTAGCATTCTTGTGATCTAACTCTGAAAGGCAGATTTATATTGAAACAGACGATTATAGACCTGGCTCAATCTATAATTTATGTGCTAACTGAGGTTTTTCTGTGAATTTCAAATGAATAGCATGTTGTTACACTTGGTAGCAATTTCTTCTTGTGCTAGCATCACCCTGAAACATAAGCTTCTTCAAGAGGTCACTGAGTTCCATCAACTGTCATAAATATGAAGATAAAAACCCCAGTACATATGCAGACTTCACACAACTAATGACATTTCTTTCAACTGTATTCTCTAGTGACTGAGTGAAGCTCTGAATCTAATTACATCTCTAAATCTGCAGTATAATCTAGATGATAGGCAGATGCAACCTGAGCAAACAGGTTATACATTTAGCCAAAAAAAATCTTGAGTGTGTGAACCTCAAGTGATGAATACATACTATTGCTCTTCAAAGAAAAAGCTTCGAGATGGAACATTTGCATATGGAGATGATGCTTTACCTCACAACTGTACTCCGCATACACACAGATCTGCAGGAGGTACATCTGGATTTTTTTAAGGTCTTTTCTATTTATTTAGTCAGTTATCACAGTTCTCTTTTAACCTTCCTTTGTGTCTGCTTTAATGAGTAAACGGATTTATTTTAAATCCTTTTTCCCCAGTCAAGCTGCAAGTTCTCAAAACTGTAAGGGATGTGCCATCAGTGGGGAAAAAGGATACATGGATATGATCAATGAGTAGCTCATTAAACTGAGAATGAGAGAACTTGCTCTAAAACACACTAGAGATCAGAGCTGAAAACTTGCTTTTAACGCATGCTAGAATTGAGACTAACTTTACAGTAAATTCCCACTTGATCATGTTAGTTTGAGGCTTGTATGGATTTAATATTTTCCCCAGCTACAAATCCATTGACGTTCAGAACTCACACTCCCCCTGTTCACATGTTCTAGATGTAGATGTTTCTCCACTGGCATCTCAGCTTCTACACAGCTACATTTCCCTTAGCAGTTTGGACTGTAGTGCTGAAAGGAGTAAACTAAACAGAAACGTGCCTGACCTGAGAAGAGTGAGACTATGGTGATCCTGTATTTACAGCAAGTAGGTAAATTGAGGAGGGAGATGTCATCTTATGTAGCTGCTCTTCTGTTTACTACTGCTTTACCTGAGGACATAAAACCTAACCAGATGGAATTATAAGTGTAATAGACTCCAGAACAGACAACCTGGCATCTACTAGTGCTTATGCTCTTTAACTGCCAGTCAAAAACCCAAAGTATGTACAAAAATCCACACCTATAGTGATATAATAGCCAATGTTCTCATTTTCAATGAGAATCATATTTCTCTTTACAATGGCAATAACTACTTCCAGATGAGACAATCCCCATCCTTTAATGACCAGATAAATGAAATAACTCAGGCAATGCCAAGAGCATCAACTCCTCCAGCCAGTCAGGAACTGCCAGCAAATGCCTGCACCTGAAAGTCAATATCCTTAAGTACAAAGTACTAATCACAACTGTAAAAGACAGGATTGTGTTAGACTTGCTTACAGAACCTGAGTTTCTGATCTATTAGTTTTTAAAATTAGTGGCATACTCTATATGGGCATATATATCATAAACCAGACAGTAGCTAGAGGTAGCAGAGAATGTAGCATCAGTTTTATTATGGAATTGCTCCTTGAGTATGACTTACACTTAAGGCAAGACTAAAGTTCCTGTCTTCAAAATAAGACTGCTATCAAAGTATATTACAGTGGTGCTTTGACCTCCTTCTCAGATTTTGTGGGGACATACGATACGGTGCTGGTTTTAAGCTAAGAAATAGCCTTCTTCTTTCAAATACTGTAGTTCTGATCCATAAAAGCTATTGATCTGGATGCTCTTTTAATTAACATTCTCCTGAGAGATTTTTGACTCAGATTGGTTCCATCCTTGCTTACAGGTAGCATGAAATAACCTCACTGTATTAATGCTTAGAATGCACTATAAATGTCCACAAAGTTCTTCCTCTCTTCTTCTATCCTGAGTAAGATGAAATTTGAAGTGAACATCGCTGGGAGAATAACATCTAAGCCTCAGCTAAGTGAACAGCACAGCTATAGATTTTCCTTTTCATTATATATTATTGCATTTTAATATCTCCTAGTATTGAACACTTACAGTAACTACATAAAGTCCAAAGAAACTATTCTATTTAGAATAAATTACCGTGTTGCATTAACAGAGTGCTTTTGTATGTAATTATATACAGGAGTTTACTTCCACTTTAACATGAAACCTTAATATATTTAGCATTATTCAACAAAAACTACTTATCCAAAGAAGGAAAATGCATAATTGAGATATTTACAGTAACTTCCCACAGAAGCACAGCTGCTAGGTAGCATCTGATTACCTATATTCACAGCTAGATTGCAGATCCAGCAGTTTCTGTGCCACTATTATTATGTGAAAATGGAAATAACAACTGCTATTTTTGTGCTTCAACACAGGATTCAACACCAGCTATTATAAAAGGGTCCTGAATGGATCCTCGTTGGCTCAGCAGCATTCCAAAGGGGTGGCTTAATCTGCAGGCACCCCAAAGCACAGCTGAATTTGCAGTCCAGGACTCTGCACTACCATCTGTTCAGCATTCTGAACTGCCAGGCTCATCTTCTTTCAGCCCCAAAATATGTTTATTTTATGGCATAAACTTATTTTTCTATGAGCAATTAAGGCAGCTTCAGAAGATGGGTTCTTATAAGATGCACTTAAGTCACTGAAATGTTAACCGGATATTCTGGACCAGCCAGAAGAAATAAGAGTCCATTTCCCAAAGTTTAACTATTTAGAAGACCTGGGGAAAACAGGCCAACCTACTGTTCTCAATGAAACAAATCAAATTGTGCTCTCCTAGTTCCATAAGTGTGCACTTTGTCACAGTTACATATGAATATGCATGCAGATTATAAAATTACCAGTGTAGAGTGGTACAAGGAGCAGAAAATCATTTAGTAGGCTTCATGGAGAATTTTGAATAGACATTGTCTGTTATATCTTGGGAACAAAGAGGACATTGAGGAAAGAAGTTGAATAATATGAATTGTGATGATGACAGCATATTAACAATAGAATTTCTCTTCAGTGGAAATAGCCAGGGCAATTGCTTAGTGCTACAAGCACTATGCACCAGGAATGAAAAAATTACAGACCAGTCAGTCTCACCTCTGTGCCTGGCAAAATCTTGGAGCAGATTCTCCTGGGTGGCATGCTAAGGTACATGAAAAACAACAAGGTGCTTGGTGACAGCCAGCATGGCTTCACTAAGGGGAAATCCTGCCTGACCAATTTGGTGGCGTTCTATGATGGGGCTACAGAACTGATGGACAGGGGTAGAGCAGTTGAGAGAAGTCCAGAGAAGGGCCACAAGGATGATCAGGGGACTGGAGCACCTCCCGTACGAAGACAGGCTGAGAAAGTTGGGGCTGTTCAGCCTGGAGAAGAGAAGGCTGCGTGGAGACCTCATAGCAGCCTTCCAGTATCTGAAGGGAGCCTATAGGGATGCTAGGGAGGGACTCTTCATTAGGGACTGTAGTGACAAGACAAGGTTTAATGGGTTAAAACTTAAACAGGGGAAGTTTAGATTGGATATAAGGAGGAAATTCTTTCCTGTTAGGGTGGTGAGGCACTGGAATGGGTTGCCCAGAGAGGCTGTGAATGCTCCATCCCTGGCAGTGTTCAAGACCAGGTTGGACAAAGCCTTGGGTGGCATGGTTTAGTGTAAGTTGTCCCTGCCTATGGCAGGGGGGGTTGGAACTTGATGATCTTAAGGTTCTTTCCAACCCTAACTATTCTATGATTCTATTGTGAAGTCTGATTTTACATGCCATACTTCTGCTGTACTAAAGCATGGTATATATGCAGCAAGTTTCTCTGTATTTCTGGGAATGTATGGTATTGTTTGGTTTAGATGATAAATTATTTGTACTCCTATGAATATAACGTCATGGTTCCTGTTGAGTATAACATGATGATATTTAATAAACATTTACTGTAGCGGAAGTGACCCAGGACCAGTACAAGCAAGTTGTGCACTGAGGCAAGCACTGCTGTGCTAGACATTTCTGATTCTGTTATCCCAAATCAGAGACCAGAATCTGTTTCACTGCCACGAGCTTTTTTTAGTGTGTGTTCTGTTGACTCGCAGACTTGTATGGTAAGCCTTCATTTTTGATTACTTTACTTATATATAAATATAAATATATATATCAGAATGTTGCCCATGCGATCCAAATGAACTCTTCCTATGTTGGGTATAATCAGAGAAAAAACCCAAATGCCTGAATACAGTGCCAAGGCAAATGAAAACAGTCTACCCTCTGTAAGCACAAATGCTGTAGCTCTTCCCTTGAGTATCATCTCTCCAGCACTAAATCCCAGCAGCCTACTTGCTCACAATTTCATTGTAAGGAATTTGTCATGATGATGATATTAAGACCCCAGGCAAGTTTCCACACTTCTGTACTGTGTCACTTAAAAGAGGCACAGACTGGTGGTGTAGAAGTGCCCCAAATGACTGCAAAGCCCAGGTGGAGAATGGAAGTGGTTTCTGATACAGAGCCTGCAGCACACCTCACTGTGTTATAGCAAGATCAGGTACCTCAAAAGTCCATTCTACAGTCCACAGTTCTCACTGATAGCTGCAGTTCCATTTAGCCTGGTCTCCTCAGCTGATATGACAAGCAAAATCTCTATCTTCCCAAGCCGGAGTAACTGGAACTTCAGGCTTTTTTGTTAATTTGGAAGTCGAAATTAATGCACGGCACCTCCTTCCCCTCCCAGGTAACACCCATTGCAGTTCTTTGAATATATTATGGCTTCAATTTCAGTTTTAAATCTCTCTTTGTCACCTCCTGGCTATAAGTCCTCACTTCAAGCCTTCAGAGATATTAACCCATTCCTTCCATCTACAGTTTTTTTCCTAGAAGCTATTTACTGCTATAGTTTAGAAAGCTACTTCAAAACGGGTGGGTTTTTTGCTTTACTTTTAACAAAAGAACTATCTGATGGCTTCTACCAAGGTTAAAATAATTAAAGCAAAGACAGTAAAGCAAGCAGAGCAAAGAGGAAGAACAGTATATACCATAGCCTTCACAAAAATAAGGGGGGTTATCATAAGAGCAACATTTATTGCCTTAAAGCACTGAAATTGTAGAAATATCTCACTCTTCATAAAACCCATTTTTTAAACCAAAGTATCATCTACCTGAAAACCTTGTGCAAGATGTAGCTAATAGCAAACCTCAATAGTTTGGGAAGTTAAGTCTAATGTGCTTTTATCTGCAATTTGCTTTCATTTTTCCATACTACTCCATTAACAACAGTTTTATTGGCTGAAATAAACTGTCGCACTAATGCTATCTATCAATTAAGAAAGCCAAGCTTCAGAGTATAATGAAAACAAACACATCTTGAGCTGTATCACTCACACAGAAAAGAAAGCTATCTTGTAATAAACCTTTGTTAATATCAGATGTTTAAAATGAGAGATGAAAATGTGGCCACCCTTCATAATCCCCTTCTTCTAAGTGCTACAAAAAAATCAGTACTATCAATATATTGACCAAACACTTTTCAACAGCAAAACACAACTCAAAGGTGGCTTTAAGGAAAAGAGCCCACAACAGAAATCCATAGACTTTTCTAAATCTTAGAGTTTTTTACCATCTTAACTCAGAAAGAACCTGTCGTTAGGATTACATAAAGCATACGAGGCTTCTATTTGTATTTAATATACAAAACGAATGATAAAAGAAAAATTACTAAGGCTCTAACCTGAAATTCTGCCAAAGTATCCAATAAACACACTCAATACCAGATCAAGTTGGGAAAATTCACTGGGACAGACATACAAAGGGCTGTAGGCTACTCCAAATGCAGACCAGCCTGCCCACTGTTCATTTACTTATTTCCACTAATGCCTTCATGCTTGCCTCTAACAATTTCAAGTAAGGTTGGATTTAAGCCAACCTGAGGAACTGTTCCACTGAGCTAAGACTGGCTCTTGGTGAATGGTGCTTGCAGAACGGCAATTATTTGATTTGACTTCTGCATTTTGACTTTACTGTTTGCATCGATGCTGTTGCACTGTGAACACAAGATATTAAAGATCAAAAAATTAAGGGAATCCGATGACATGCAAACCTGAAGTTTGGCATTTTCGCAGAGTTGTCAGATTCAAGCTGCAGAATTGCTCTGGAGCCTATAAAGAGAATTCTGCATACCTCCTGAGAAAAATCATAACACTGCATGTTATCCAGGGAATGAAAACTTCCTAAACTGCAAAATAGAGCAAAGATCAAAGGAGTGGCAGAGAAAATGAAGAGAAAAAATATATTCAAGTGTTGAATAGCAGGCTGAGGGCTGTCTGAACTTGAACCACTGGGGTCTCTCACTGATTAGACTTCCCTGCCTCTGTAAAGGCATGGGCAGTTTGGTGAGGAAAATTATTTCATTGTAACATTTTAATTAGTTTACCTCTTCTAAAGCTTTCTGACAGATGTGGATTTCAGAGAGGGATTTGAATGGAATGAAATATCTGGCAAGTAGGTACTACACCTAATGAGTTTGGAATCTAACACACATTGGTGTGCCACAGGATATAAGCTTCTGAATCGCACTGCAATATTCTGAAGCAGTGAAAGGAAACCTGGTGTTTTGTTTTAACATGTCCTCACTTTTCAAAGCATTATCACAACTTCCCACAATCCACAACTGTTTATGCACAATTTAAGTATGACACTTCTAAAATTATAGTATCAAGATACTATGTGGCTTTAACACCCCTGCACAGCATTTTGCGGTTGTGTCGACTTCCTATAAAACACCTTTAATGCTGCTCCTGGTCAGCTCAAGGCTTCTCCAACCATCGAGACTGAGTCGGTTTTATTTATGCAGACCAGGTCAAGAAAGGCAAACAAGAACACGAACAGGGATTACATTAGAAACAAAAAAGAAGCAAAAGAGGTTTCAGTGTACAGATAAAGTAAACAGACACTTGGAGTCCATTTTTGCAAAAATAGAAGCTAGAATTTATAGGCAAATATTGCAATTTCCTTTCCCAAAACTTGAAAGTATTGCCAGTTTTTATCCCCTTTTAATGAAAATTTGAGCTAGATACTGTGACAGAATCCCCTTGTGATGTTTTCTGTACACACCTCCCATATCATTTTTAAGCATTTTCTTCTTGTCCCACTCTGCAGACACTCACCAAGGTGAATCCAGAAAAACTAGCACTAAATGCATATCTTTAAAACGGCAAGGATTTGAAATCTTTCTTAGATTCACAAGAGCTGAACAGAGAGCAAGAGAGAGTTGAAAGTATGTATGTGAAGACCAGCTCTGCTCTTGCCACTAGAAAGCATGAGGATTTATTGGAGTATTAAAATACCGTTTTTTTTCCTTAACATTCCCCTTCTACATCAGCCTAGAAGCAGACATACTATTATTTTTTTTTTTTTGTCTAATACACAGTGTAAAACCGCTCCCCATTTTCTTCGCAAAATGAGAGTTTTGAGCTGTCACTTAGTCACTGGATGTGACCTGACAACTGGGGACCTAACTGCTCTGGTACCTGCTGCTGCTGCTACAGAAACAATGGTCATTCTGCAAAAAACAATGGATTAAAACCAATAATTGTTTCCAAACTCTCATTTGCTCCATTTCCAGCAGACTGACATGTATTGCCATGGAAACAGATGGGGACCAGAGTAACAGGGATGTCAGATTCCAACCCTCGGTCACTACAGCTCTCTACAACATACAGATCATGAAAGCACAGCTCCAATGGTCCATATTCCTTTCCAGCTGGTTCCTTCCATAACTCTATTCTCTTCCAAAACCAGCCACTCAAGCAATATAAGCCAAGACACAATGTGACCCAGAGGTTCTAGGATTCTTTCAGTTCCCATCACATTAACAACAACTTGTTTTTTTAAAAAGGTCCTCTCTATTGCACAGTTAATAAGAATCAGCAACATGTCCCTGCTCATGGCAGGGGGTTGGAACTAAATAATCTTTGAGGTCTTTTCCAACCCAAATCATTTTAGGATTCTATTTACTCATGCAGCCATAAAACTGAGCTCAAATGCCTACTTCCTATCTTTAAGCTAGACTTCCAGAAGCAATTTGCATTAATGAATTTCAGGTTATAGAATAACACAATTAACAACAATAAAATCTTCAGTACAGCCACCATCTTCTCACAAGGTTGGAATAGTATCTGCCTCCGCCAGGGATTTCCCCTTATACAGCTTACTCTGATTCTGCTTGAAATTCTTCATGCAATCAGCTGCTGCTTTTCATTATGCCCATTTTGTATTATAAAAATCTGAACAAGTCAGCAACTGACTTAAGCAAACAGAACCAAGTAGTCCACAGGACAGCAAAAGGATGAGAGCTGTCATGATCACCAGGGGATGAAACACATGTCATTATTCAGAGCACAGATTAATAGCCTGGAGTCAGACTGACCTGAAATTCAGACACCAGCCCTAGAACAGTTTCTGCTAAGCACAACCACTTCAATATCAAAGGCTTTAATATAGTTAAATATTCATTACGTAAATCTTAAATATTTTAAATTCCATGACAGCAGTTATTCTGGTCTTTTGATCACGACCTTTTATTTTTGTCACTGTATTTCCATTAAGCCTCGAGAGATTTGTACCTACACTTTTAGTCCTCAGTTACCAGGGTGTTGTTGATCTAGAACAGTGATATCAGAGGCAAAATCCATAAGGCTCATGGATGATGGTTATTTTCCTTAATGGCTGTTCTTTGTTGATGAACTAACACTGAGAAGCAACTGAATTGCAAACATACCACAGGCAATTAAAAGTACAATGAAATGTTTGATAGACTTAGCATTATACTTGGGGCACTAGCTGCAGCTCGAACAGATTACCCGTACATAATCACCTTGCTTTCATACTGCTCTGTTAATAAGGACAGGCAAATACTGCAGAACCCCTGCAGTATGATACCCAAACTCAGTCCTTGCTCAGTACTCATTATGTCAATAGGAATGATTCAAAGACAAGTTATTATGGCTTAATAGGTTATCATCCCTCAGCTTTAATACATGCTTGTTGTTAGCTTCCCTAGTTATGAAGTTGTATGGATTAGTTGACACACCCTCATAAGAGAGTCTGAAAGCACATCCCAAGTGGCTATGTTGCCTGAGGTGAGCATGTCACCACACAGGCTCAGTGGGCAGACAGCTAGCTGCTATGCCACAGAAACTCATTTGATTTTGATTGTAGGTCTATACCCTGTACAGCACATTGACCTCACTTTGCTGTGAGACATTGCTGTGCACATCTTGACAAGACACCAAGAAACTGGTTAACTGGGGAGAGATTTTTGATACCTGGACTATTTCCATTCTGATTTAAATCAATGAGAGCTGCACTAAGTGCCTTCGAAAGCTCACCCTTAGTTTCTCTTGGGGATGCTCAGTAAAGAAGTAGGGATATTATTTCTCATGTATTTTTTCTTGATGTTCAAAATTTATAAAGATATCTATAAAACCTCCCTATTTTCAACATGGATTACCTTTTGCACTTCACAGACTTGTGCTGTGATACTTTCATGCAGCTTGCCAAACGCTTTAAAAGGTCTCAGAGTTTGTGAACTTGGGTTCAACTAATTAAAGTGAATGGAGAATTCTGAAGTCATGAAAACCATAGGACATCTATAAAACATTAATTCTAATAGGTCAGTCCAGAAGTCAGCAAGTCCATTTTCCAGCCACTGAATAATGACAAGGATGAGGAATGCCAAATAGCAATGGGAGCTTCTGGCAATAGCAACAAGAAAGGTCCACTCACCCCCACATTCATTGCAAAACAGACAGAGGTATCCAGCTTACCCTTTGCGACTGAATCATGAAGACTAAGACTTGCCCCTGAATGAACATTTCTCATATGTCATCTTATTTTTTGTGAAATTATGCACCTACCACCAAAGAGTTTGTCCCAATAAATAGAGCACTGGGATAGTACACAGGACACTGGAGTTCTATTCTTTGCTCCAGCCCTTGAGCTGAGTAACACTGGAAAAGCAATTGCCTTTCTCCAAAACACTGTAAATCATCATTATCTTTGCAAAGTGAAATTAACTGATGGAAACAAACAAACCAAAAAAAAAAAGGTGTTATTTTCTTAGTGTGCAGCAAAAGAAATTAATCATCAAAATGACAGGAAAAACTATTCTTTCACTGATTGTTGTGGTATCCAACTGTCCCATCTAAGCTATTTTTATTTCAAATTTTGAAAGGCAGGAACTTTCCTGCAGCTCACAATCTGAACAAAACAAATGAGGATTATAAACAGAATAGGCTATATTATCACCTATTTCTTCAGCTCATCCACTGTATAGAAAGAGGAAGGGAACTGTTATTACTTGCGCTGTAGTAAGAGCTCTCCAACTCTGCCTGAACCATCACACAGTGTGGACATGCATGCAAGTACTTCTGTTTGTCACATGGAGGCACATTCATCATCTTGCTAGCAAGTATGCTAATAGATGCTACTAGTATGGATGTAGCTTCCTTTCCCAGTTTAATGCTGGCTATACATTTTGCTTGCCTTTCTCCTAATATGAACTTTTCTGTCCTGTGAAGCATTTTGTACTGCTATTTATATCCTGGTCATTTCTGCAGGTTCTAACAGAATACGGGTCTAGTAGCAGACTGTACAGACATAGCAAAGGCATTCCCTGGCCTTAAAAACTCATGATCAAAACAGACAACATATACATAGAAAAACCTTATTTAGAATTACTACTTAAATTTGCTATCTATCTCTGCATTCCTCAAATCCCTTGTTCACTTGGGTGCTTACTTCGTATGCAGGATTATGTCAAAAATAGTTGAAGTAGTGCCAGTACACCCACACAACACAAGGTAATACCTGCTTAGGACCCACTGCTGCACAGGTAGGCTATAGCAAAAGCTGACAAACACAAGTAGTCCATCAACACAGGCCAATGCTTTCCTCTTGATAGATGCACCACCCCTAGAGACATTCAAGGCCAGGCTAGGTGTGGTTCTGAGCAACCTGATCTAGTTGAAGATGTCCCTGCTCATTGCAGGGTTGGACTAGACGACCCTTGAAGATCCCTTCCAACCCAAGCTATTCTATGATTCTGATCTCTTCTGGCACAGTCACACATAGCAGCAGCTCAGAGCTCTCCGCCTTGTGTGTTGGTTTTAGTATGAAGACAGCCAAAGGTAGGAGCAACTCACCCACATCCCTACCATTATCTGAGCTGAATGACCAGTCAACTACAAGTTCAAAATCTGGCTACTGCAAAGAACAAGGAAATAATTGCTTACAGATAATATTTGAGAGGAAAGGAAGTGAAAAGAGACAATTTAAGAAAATTTTGATTCTTAAATCTATCTAGATGAGATTTTGATAAAAATCACAATGTAATTGGATGTTACCACATCAAAAAGAGGCCATGTTTGTCAAGAAAACATTGTGTTGTTAATTTATGAGTTTGGCTTTATTGAGTAGCCTGTGAAGCAGTTATTTGTTCTTTGTTCCTGGTAGGTTATAAGGTGATTTATAGGGAGTAATTACTACATGTTAGGAAAAGGTCATGAATTATGAGGAGATAGATATTAAAGGTAAGCTACATACACATCACTTTTCTTAAGAATATATCTATCTCCTTGGGTCCAAGACCATGTATGTGCACTTTAGTTCTCATCCATTATGGCAGGCAGGAGCCTTTTATACACTGCCATAACATGTCACATCTATTTATTGTAAGGAATTCATTAGGAATGGATCATTTAAAGAACACATGTGAGGAAGCCTGGAAAGATTCAAGTTTGCATGGAGAGCTGACAGAAAACAACACAGAGAAAATTATGCAAGCAGCCAGCAAATGAGCAAGAATTCTGATGGAGCAGAGGGAGGCTGTTCTTTCAGCTCCACTCTATATTTTGCATTGACACCACAGCAAGGTGGAAAACAGCTCTAATCAAGGCTTTGGGGTCTGTGCTTGGCTTTCTTATCAGCCTGTTCTGTTGACAGTGAGAAACTCATTTCACCATCCTGTGAAATCACAGCGTGGGGTGGAAATGGAAAGATGTGCATCCTGAAACCAGAATTATGGGGGCACTAAGGAAACTCTCAGGCAGTGTAGTCAATAAAGTCTGTGTCTCAGTTCTCTATAAAATTATGACCCTCTTAGCAAAGTGATAATCTCACACTGCAATGCCACTTTTTGTAAAGTGGTGATGAAATTGGCTTTAATATTTTAACTGATAAAACCAAGAAACATCAGTGTACATTTGCTAGAAAAGCAGTTAAAACTGATGCAGTTTTCTGGAAACAAATGATGACTTACCTGTTGCTTTCTCCCACTAACAGGCACAGCAAAGTAATTATAAGCGTTTTCCATTAACATAATCCTGTAAAAAAAAAAAAATGCATAAAGCATTCTTCTATAAGGGCCATTCCATAATGGGAAATGAGGCACTTCTTCTAAGCCCACATCTTGCAGGTGGTCTACTTGTCTGCAAGAACACTTCTCCAAAAGGCTCTTGCACTTAGAGCGCTGGGGATTTCTCCCACATCATCAACTGCTAAAAATTTAATTCACTTTTGTTGCTTTGCAGTGGAAACAAAACAACAAAATGCCAAATACAGGAAAGCCAGGTGACACAGAAGAATGGATAGTCTCAAACTGTGGCATCCAGCCAGGCTGCTTGAGGTGCTCAGAGCCAGTCTGGCAGCTTGAAGTCTCCATTCTGGATTATGCCATTATTCTGGCAAATCTAAATATTTGCCCTTAGGAGCCAAAACTACCAAATATTTTAGTAGGAGTTAAATCCTTTCCCCTTGAAGCAGCTAGCTAGTTGTCCTTCCAGAGGTTTAAAACCCCACTCCCAACCTCAGCCCAAGATCACTGGGGCCTGATTTTTATACTTTCATATTTGTGCATGTTACCAATCAAAGGATTCTTAAATCCTCTTAAAATCTTACTATGTTATTTGTTTGAAAGTGAAAAATTCCACACTGAACACCTACCTCATTTATCCTGGCAACCAGGATTACTCATAGCTTGGTATGTAGATGGGAAAGTATTCCCAATTATTCTTTAATATTAACCATCTTTTCTTTAATACTGACCATCTCTCAGTTTTCAGGGCCCTAGTAACCATGGAATATAGGTTTGCAGTAAGGTGTTTACAGCTCATCCTGTGAGGAGATTAGTGTGTAGTATGGCATCTCCCCACATGTGCAGTGCTGTAAGCACAGGCAATCCACTTCCCCTTTAAATAAAATAGCGCTATCAGGCACTCCTGGATCTGGTGAGCCCAAGGGAATTCCCAGACTGGTATACGGTGACTAATGGAGTCCAAATTTACAGCCTACTGCTCTCAACACAACATTCCAGACAGAGACAGAACTCCAGATATTGTAGTCAACTCATGTTTATCAGATCACATCTAAAAATTGAGAGCAGCAAGAATAGAGAGAATAGTGAGCAATTTTCACCATGCCTCCTAGTACAAGTATTATGGAATATCAAATGGAACAGTTTTAAAACAAAGGAGGTGGTATTTTACCCAACGCCATTAGATTACAGAACTCACTGAATGGCATTGCTGATGTCAACAGTTCACATGAATCAAGAAAGCTCACAGCAGCTGAAGAACCATTTTGACAGCAGTTAATTCTTCAAGCTAATAAGAAATATGATTCAAGGTATATCAAGACCAATACTCTGTGTCATAGCTCAGAATGACAACCTAGAAGTTCAGACTTTCCATCAGCCTGCTAAGGTCTGATTTTATCTTGGATAAGCCCTAAACAGCTTGTATAACGGAAATAAGATTAGCTTTTATACTCGTAAATCTTCATTTTTAATCAATGGTGCAATTTTCTAGTGTAGGTCCCTTATACTCCTCATCAAGATGCAGCCTGGTACTGGATCACCTACAGCGATAGATTATGGTATGTGATTTTCATCTTTCATTACTATTCTGCAACTAATATGTAGACATCATGCAGGTCTTTTGGGAACCCACCCCAGATAGTGACTGACAATGTGGGACTTGAGTTCTTGTTATCATTAAGCAAGACAGTTCCAAAGAACTGAATGTGCAGGTTTTACGTGCAGGTTTTACCATTGCAATTCCATACACTACATCACAAAACTCAGTTAATCTAATTATATTTCCACATACACGCATGGATGGACACACACATGTGCACTCTCATCTCTTCCCATTATGAAATATTGATGTGAAAGTTGAAGATGGTCCCAAAAGAGATTTCTGCCTTTCCAGGCACTAGACATTTGGCAGCATTTGCTAGTTCAGAACAAAATGAACAGTCAGTGATTCAGTCAAGCACCCTACTTCAGAGCTATAGTTTCCTTCACATATGACAACCCATCTTGCATCACCCATGATGTGATTCCATTTATGTAAACCACTAAAGCAATTTCTTGAGAGGGCATTGCTTACATTTGTTTCAAATTAGGTATCTGCAGCAAAATTTATTCAATATTAAAACAAAAGGGGAAAGAAAGTGTGAAAATGAGCATTATATTTGTCTTGGCCACTACATAATATCTCCTACTAAATATTATATTTGGCTTTAATGAAAATGTAAATTCAGTAAATTCTAGTCCAACATTCCCAAAATCAAAGTTACCCAGAAGATGTGGTTAAGCCAGTTACAGGTCTCTAAATACAAGAACTAATTTTCACAAGTCCTAGACACTTATGACTGCTAGTGACAACACCAGTTGCTAAAAACCTGCAAGAGTTTAGAATTCCATTCTAATGAACATTCAACTAAATTCAGATGCCTAACTTTGGCCAACAGGCTTTTTATTATCCTGTATCCTCTAAAAGTAAGACTAATTTGTGTATTTCTTATTACTAAGAAATAGTAATTGTTTTTTGTATAGATACATTTATATTTATGTACGTAAAGCTCCTATTGCCCTATTGATAAACAGTCTTTGGAACCACTCAGCTCCAAAGTGTCTTGTTCTTCAGCAGCTCATTTTTAACTATCCAAGTCATTCTCTTGTCCTCCAACTATCCCTTGCATCATAAAAGAGCTCATAAAGCTGCCAAAACACACTTCAAACTTACTGACAATTAAAGCCAGTCTTCTTCAGGTTTGTACAGATATAATCTAGGACAGCATAGCAGCTAAATTCTGATCCAAACAAGCAGTAAGTTCTCTGAATTAGCCTTCCTCTCTTCTCTCAGATTATAATTTATATATTTTCTTTTGATAATTTTCCTTTTTTCAAAGCTAAATAAGCTCTTCATGAAAGGGTTCCCTTTTGACAGGGCACTCCTTTAATCAAATTAGCTGACCTAGCCAAAACTGCTACTGGACTAGCAGTGCCCTGACTGAAGTGCACACCTGTACACTAGCTAGTGCTCCACTATCATCAACTTGCTAGCCATTTCTCCCTTCCTGGAAACAGGAAGCCTAAGCATCAGCTTGTTAAGCAACAGAACACTGAGGGGACTGAAAGACAGGGAATGTCTGGCCGTTCTCCTCTATCTTTCAAGATGCAGACACATGGACATCTTTCACAAGAAATACAGAGGAAGAGCCAGACGGACCATTTTCAGTATAGTCTTTTCCTCATGTTCCTTTCAACTCCACAAATTCATTGGTTATGTCTGTACTGATGGGCAGGTTGGGGGCCAAAAAGCAAGCTGAAGTACAAACAGCTGCACAAACCATGCCCACATATCCATGTTTTTAAAGTGCTGTTGCTTATGTGTGCCATGTTCACAGTATTCTAAAGCCAATCTTGAGTATTCTTCATATCACATCAACCTTGCTGCTTGAGAATTCACACTCCATAAGGAAGAACTGTCAGCCTTGTCTGCCTGATATCAGTGACACTGCTATTAGTTTTATATAACACATATACTGACCTTGCCTATCATTAGCTGTGTTGGGTGTCCCTTGAAAAAGCATGGGACAGACATCAGTTTTCTCCCATATGATGTTCCAGGACTTACTTATATTCAGGGGGCTAGGTGGAGTACAATTAAGCAATGTGCAAGGCAGGCAAAAACTCGCACATTTAAAAGACATAGATTAGATCCTACTGAAAACTGTACTTCAATCTTACTGGCAGGAAGACCAACAGAATATCAACTGTGTGGAATTTTCCAACAGTCAAGATTTACATCTACTTTAGAAGAGAAACATTTGCTGAAGAAGAATGAGATTAGAGCTTATGAAAAGCACCAAATTATATAGCAGTGGAAACTCCTTCCTCCCTGTTTTGATTTATCCCCATGTTATACACTATGAAGCTGTACACACACTGAAAGAGCTCTGTGCCTAGCAAGATCGTTTTTTGGAGTTAGAAATACCATGTTTGACTTGAAAAAAAACCATATATAACTTCTAGAAGACACATGTTTTGATGAAAGAAAAAGCTGAAAAAATATCTGACCTTTCCATTACAGAAACAAACAAGGATCCAGTTTGCTAACCTATGAATCTACTATTCGCCTGGTGTAATAAATGATATATAATAGCATGCAAGCACTAAAATAGCTGCAGGCTGCCTTATTCTTAGTTGAGATGTGACCATAAATAATATTCCACTGCTCTCTGACCATCTAACTCCATTTTGGTTTATACTAATAGGTGTGACTGAAAGAATGCTTTACAGAAGTCACTGATATGACCTGGAATTAAAGCAAGAATATTCTTCTGCAGATTCTCATTGTAACTGACTGGCACAGAAAAATGTCCACGTTTTGTGGAATCATTTCAGTTTCAGGAAGATTCATCACTGAGACAGCTGACAAATTCCTAAGGCCACTAGAAATAGGCCTTTATTAACAACTTTGCCTTGTTGTTTCTAAGCCACATGGAAATGCAAGCAGAAATTTCTCCACATGTCTTCATTTAGATATCTATTATTTTTTACATTAAATTAAAGCTGCAGTTGTGAGGTGTTTGGATTTTTTTCTTGTTCTTTTTCCATGTACACGAGTTTTGAATTTTTCAAGGGTGAAGTATTTCTGACAAATTTCAGTAAGGACAGACTATTTTATGTCCAATTTATAAAGCCTCACAAATTCCAACTTACAAATACTGACAGGAGGTGTTATAACAGAAATGCAAATGTTAGCACTGTAGTAATAGTTAACAACCTTTCCACATCATCACTGGGCATCAAATGAAGAGACTAGAGTTTCAAAAAGAATGTGCTACTAGATTTGTCAACACATGATAAAGATATGAATTCTCAGTTTACACACTGGAATGTTTCAAAGAGGTTGTCATTCCTTACCGTGCTAAGATGAACTGGCAGGATGGGGGAGTCACGTTTGCTGTACTAAAACTCAGCAGATCTGAATACACTGTTTACAGTGTTCCCTCACACAGCGTACCATGTCGCAACATATTTACTGCCTCAGCTGTCCTTTTGGTTAGCAGCATTTGGTTGCTCCTGCTGGTCAATTCGCCCATTTAATTTCACTATCTGGCATAATAAAGGTCTTTCCACACAGGTGCTCCTACTTTCCAAGTCACACCAACAATCGTGAAAGGGAAGGAACCACCTTTTCCATTCTTCGTTTTGTTTTTCAATGAAACTTCAAAACTGCTTTGAAGTACAGGGCCCAAGTAGAAATAACAGTGAAAGCTTGATTTGATATTAAAGTCCCCCTGAGTTGCCACTTTCCCGGGTCTCCAGCAGGGACTGTAGGTCCCAGGCAGAAGCTCCCAGTTTGGCTACATTTGGGTAAACAGCACCGTCTCTTTGCAGCACTGTTGTACCAGCAGTGCCCTTGGGCACAGGCACTGCAGACAGGCTGCTCCACCCCAGCATCCCCGTGTGACCTGCAGGACCTTCTGCAACCCACCTCCAACACTGCTGGGGCTTCCCATGAAGGTCCATTATTGTCCATGTGCCTCAGCACAGTTTCCAGGAGGATCTGCTCCACGATGTTGCCAGGCATAGCATTGCTGCTCCAGCCCTCTCAGCACCTCCGTGGCCTCCTCTGGACTTGCTCCAACAGCTCCACGTCCCTCTTGTGTTACTGCCCCCAGAGCTCAGCAGAGGTGGAGAATCCCCTCCCCTGACCTGCTGCTCGTGCTCTGGAGACGCAGCTCAGAACACGGGCGGTTTCTGGGCTCAAGTGCTCACTGAAGCCGGGTCATGGAGAGCTTCTCATTACCTCACACCCTCAAGTCCTTCTCCTCAGGGTTGCTCTCCATCCAGTCTTTCCGAGCCTATAGCTGTGCTCGCAGGCAGGGGGGGTTGTGAGGTATTGCTTCTCCATGACACCTCTCAGAGCACAGCCTGCCCAGGCCACCCTGGCCAAGCTCTTCCAAGGCCCCCGTGAACTGAGGGCAGACAACACGCCCCATCACCTCACAACCTCACACCCATGCCGAGGGGACAACATGGCGGCTGCCACTCACAGGGCCTCGAACAAGCCCGCGCTGCCTCCCCATTGGCAGGAGCCGACCCACACTGCTTCCCCATTGGCAGCCGCTACTCGTTCTCTGTCCGCTCCCATCACACCATCGAAATCCGCCCGCAGGGAAACGGGAGGGGATGGCCCAACAAGGCAGGGGAGAGGGTCTGAGTCCTAGCGTTTTAATCTTCCCCACAGCTGGAAGCCCGGCGGTCTGTTCCTCCATAAGGTGGACACACCTGAGGTGTGTTGCTGCACTGTTCCGGCGAAGGATAATGGGGTTATCCAAGTTCCAGCACTGACTGGCATGTGATACCACTGCTCACCTTCCTCGGGGCTGGCCCATGCTTGGGGCAGATTCATTCCCCATGGGAATCTTTCACAGGATTCAGGACCTGTGAGTCTGTGATTTCCCTTACTCCCAGATAGACTTGTCTGGACACCTGGAACATAAGTTTAATAACTGTTGTTGGTTCTAGTTATATATTTGTCTTAACTTTGACCAGCATCCAAAGTCAACTACATTATTTCCCCTATACTTAAGCTCCATTAGTCTAGTTTCATTTATCATGGCTTCAAAGGGTCAATTTAAGTCTGGAGTTAGGACTCCCCAGTCTGGGGCTTTTTTCAGCAGATTTTGGTAATGGAAAGCAAGCAGTCAAACTACTACTGTTACGAATGCTCCCAAATGACTGGATCAGTTGCAAAACTAAACCTCCTTTGACACCACCCAGCCATCCCTAAAAATCCTCTCAGTTGTTTCTTTGATGTAGGTACAGCAATTATACAAATGGCCTCCTTCCTTGCAGCACTCAGCTCTCTCAGTCCTCCCATAACTTTAAAACTCATATATAGAACCTCCACTTTCCCTCTGAGCTTTCCTTTTCCAAACTTGATAGCCTGCCAAACACAAAATTGAGCAAGCTAATTGTAGCTTCCAAACATTCTTCATAGGTATATGTACAAAGCGTGCTGTAGCGTCACACACTCACTGAGCCATTAATCCAGCTCTTTTGCCAGTATGTTGCCAAAGAGTGTATGACTATTTCTAAACCCTTGGGGAAGAACCATCCAAAATTTTCTTAGAGGCAAATTCTTCCATGCAGCTAATAGGAGAGAGAATCATTGTGGCCAAACGCACATGGCATATGTGAGCAGCAGGAACACCACAAGAACTCAAATACATGGGTTTTATTTCAGTGGTGCTTCATGCTAACTTTGAAACAGGATGAGAAGAAATAGGCAATGAATAGAAACTGGGAAATTTAATGTTGCAGCACTGTGGCAGTTGTTTAATCATTCTAAATGGAGGAGCTTTGGAAATGAAGCAGGCCATCTCTTAGGATTTTTTTGGACCCTCCACCTTAGGCTCTCCTCACCTAGACTGTAACATAAAATTCAATCTGCCAAGAAAAAATTCTTCAGGTTCACTTTTGTTTGCTCCTTTTCACATTCTTTTTAGCCAGTTTATCCAGACTTTCAACGTAGAGGTGAAATACTGGAAAAACTGCACCATGCTCACTTCTCAAACTGACTGCAATGTATATAGTATACCCATGGATGCAGCTCTGTAAGCAATTTTATAGATGAAAGAGAAAATACAGGCAAACATCTCTGTAACAATACAAGGAACAATATTCCAAAGAACTTGTTAAATAATAAAATATACGTGTGACTGTATTTGAAAGGAAAAAGCTAACAGCAAACACGGAAAGGAACTGTATCTAGTAAAGTCCAAATTCTAACAGCGCTCAGACTTGCATTTAATTTAAAAGACATATTCTTGCCTGTTCAGGGATTATTCTTGTTCTACCTGATCCTCTTTAGAGTACCACAAAGCCAGCATCTGAAAGTGAAGCCAGCAGAATCCCCTGCAGAGGCTGCAGCTGTCACTTCCAAAATAGCATTGCTTTGGAAATGGATAAACAGCCTCACCTTTAACAATCTGCTACAGATCATATTCCCAGGGTGCTATCTATCCTGTTTTATGTGTGATCATTGCACAATTTGTTCTTATTAAGTTATTAGTGCTGAAAGGTGTTTTCCATTAGATGGTGCAAGCTTTCAAGTTCTTTCTGGCTAAAAGATGAATTTAAAGGCTTTCAGCTCTAAGGGAGAGGCGTATTTGCAAATGTTTAGTTTTTACGGAACAGATCTGGTTTGCACAATAGCTTTACTATTTGGATTTTGAGGAGTCATACATGAAATGAAACTCCCAGTCTGTCCAGGATTTTTCTACAACAGCCTATAACATCTTAATCGTTAAGAAAAAGAAGTCTGATCAATGTCTGAAATCATAGCTTAAAAAACCTCACCAGAATACAATATTCACTAACACCAGCAGCAGGCACAGAAGCAGCTTAATGCACAAGCAGAGTGGCTGGTGCCATTTATTTCAATAAAGCACTATCAGCTCCCAAGTCAGAGGAGGTCTAGGTGGTAGTAACTGATAGCTGTTGACTCCTGCTTTATTGCTATTCAACAGTCACTGTGATCAGGGCTTATACAAAGCACAGTTCACAGCAGAGAGGTGTCCACATGACAAAATACTCATCACACTTAACACCCAGATTTCCAGGCACATTCAGAAAGTCAGACATTCAATAGCCATGGAAACAATGTCTTTTTATATTTAACTGCAGCATTTCTGTGTTGAGATAAAAGAAACTAACATGGTGCAGTCTGCTACCCGGGATATTCTGCACTGAACTGAGACAGCCTTCAGGTTCTAGGCTTGATCTAGCATTTACTGTGGGATGCAAATGAATAAAAAAAGAGTTAAAACATACGTCCTTAACTTGATGAGGAATTCCTTATTAATACACATTGAGTTGCCATTTTATTTTATTCAGTAAGGAAATAAAACCTTTATCACAATGGCAATGCCTTTTAATTCATCAGTAAAAATAGCTTGCATTTTCAAAGCACATTCATTTCAAAGTCCTTTACAAAGATGTATAATCCTTCCCATTCCACAGATGACAAAATGAGGTGATTGCCCTGTACCGTTCTGAGTCTATAAAAGTCACAGAACTAGAAATGAGCTATCTTAATTCCTTGGTTTTCCTGCTACATTCATGATGAACAGCCAGTTTGGTAACATTTTTGTAGAAAGACATCTCCCACCAAATGTTTGTATAAGCAATTGTTACACAAAGAATTCTTACAGGGCAAATACACATGCAATTTTGAGCTATACTTCTGTGAAATGAAACTCAGTAAAGATTTCCATTTCCAGTGAGAAGAATTAATTCCCATTTTAACATTAGGACCTTTGCTCTCAGAAAAACGAGACCAATGATGCTGAACTAGAGCAAAACCACAGTGCACAGGTGTGCAACCTCCACTACATGTGCCCTGCACTTTGTAGGAGAGATGTAGTTCTCTCAGTCAAGAACTGACAACTAAGCGATAAGCACAAATGTCACCTAGTCATTTTAGATTACACCAAAGCAGTTCCATGTGCGAATCCAATTATGAACTCCTGTTTCCAAAACTACAAAGCTGTTCATGTATCCATTAGAGCCCCGAAGTGCCTTCTCATTCCCCCCTGAAAAATATGGTGAATTGAAGGGAGCTACAAAAGTAGTAATAGGAACAGCCTCATCTAACTGTAGTTGTCAGCCACATGTGCTGTTATAATTAGATTATAGTTATAATTAGATTATATTTTTCAGACTGAAGGGAAACATATTCTTCCTTCACTGGCTGATACAGCACATTTTTTCCCCAGGGTTTGTACAAAAGGATTTTGGTGGCTCCAATTTAGCCAGCAAAAAGCTGTAATTCCCAATTAATAACTAAAGGGAAAAATGTCTGAGTAATTCATTTTATACACTGTTTTGAAGTTGTTAATCATATGTGTGATTTTGACTGTTCATAGGTAATGGGCATCATCCTCAGTACAAAGTTGAAGAGGAATAACTACTTTGTGAAATGAAACTTTACTGTGTGTAAGATACATATAAAGGAACTTGAGGTTGCATGAGACAAACCATTTGTTTATTCTCACACAGAAGTTCTGGAATGACCCATAGTAATAAAAAAGATAAATCTCTCAGAGTTACATCATTAAACAAGCAGGACACCATTCTCAGGACTTCAGTGCAGAAATACAGGACTTTATCTCTACATCATCTGGAGAGTATCTCCATGCACATGGATGTGCAAGTCCATGCTGCTTCCAGTAAAAACTTCAAACTATTCGAGTTGCACATACCCTCGCATTAGCAACTAAAAGGGAGATTTGAAAATGCAATGCATTCCTCATGAGGTGACACCCTACACAGACTATAAAACTATTAAAAAGTCAATTTAAAATAATAGCTCAACTGGCTTTACATAATCAATATATAATAATGTGAAATTGTATTTTTAACTTCAAAAGATTAAGCAAGCTGCAGTCTATCCATCCTATTCCTGTTTTAAACAGCAACAGCTGCTGACAGAACAGGGAAAGAATACTTTGTTTTGGTGTCTGTTCCTACTGCACTATTATTTGGCTTCGGTAATTAGATTGGATGGCTCTTGTTTACTTGAACACATAAATGATGAAGTGACTTGATTAACCCCGGTTATGAAGTCTAATGAAATTTAGGCAGCTCACAAGATTGTCCTGGGAACAAATCCATAAAACTTGTTACTGCTGTTAGACACTATGGGAGTGACAATCCTATAAAACACACACATCAGCCAAATAGAGAGACTCAGCTCCACTACAACTGCAGTCAGTCAAGGTAAGGCTTCTCTTGCCTTCCACAGCAGTCCCACCAAGTACAAGTGCTACACATATCTGCTGAGGTGGGTGTTATCATCTCTTTACAATACAGTAGACAGTGATACAGTGAGCCCACTGCATGGTAAGAGGGCAATGTAAGCACTGCTTCTTCAAGGTTAGCTAGAATGGCCAGTATATGAATTACATCAAGAGCACTAAATTTATCAGCTCAACTACATTATTTTTCCATAAAATGCATTAATATATAAACAAAGAGATCCATGCTCTGTTCTGTTCCTAAAGGGCCTAGTAACTACCAACACTTTGGGAATCAGATAGATATAGGCAAAGAAAAATACATTATCTGCCTTCCTAAGAATTGGGAAGGTATATAAATATTCAAAGAACAGAGACATTTAAACGGTCTAAAGTTCAGAGAACACTTAAATAATGCCCAACAGTATATGTTCCACCTGAAACAGTATATGTTCCACCTTGGAAAAGGCACTTAAATCACTGTCCAATATGACAGCAGACACCTAATCCTAATTTCAATAAAAGGGTCTTATACTTTTAAGTCTGAAGGCACTGGCTTGTTCCCTTTGTGTAGAAAGATAGGATCTGTGAAAAAACAAAATTCACCCCTGCTAACCAGAAAGATATTGTAAATCAGTGAGTTCATGATCCACTTAACAGTTTAACCTGATGAGGCACAGGCTGTGCTGCACTATCCTGCATGTATAGCTTGACCTTCAGGTTTGTGCTGTGCTGCAACATACATCTGTGGCTGCAGACAAAAACTTAACAGGCTGATTGTAACAGAGAAGGCTGGAGGCAGCTCCCATACAGTACCAGTGATGACACTACAAGCCCTTGCCTTCATCTAAAAGTGACACAAGTTCGCATCATTTTTGTTTGACTGTAGAAGTAATTAATACCATTGTTTTAAGAAAATCCTGCAGGATCTCAAAAAAACAAACTGATGAGCAAATTTTCCACAGATGAGATGTGCCTGATGCGCTACACCCTGGTTGGAAGCCCACTCAGTCTCACACAATTTGAGGTTCCCAGTATCTGAAGGGATGTAAGGTTTTATATGCTACTCTCTTCTTCTGCATATAGCATTCTAAGCAAAACTTTACACAGGCCAAGTGCCATTTTGACTGGTATCTTAATGACGCATCACCTCCTGTTTCAAAACTAGGATGTGAAAAAGAAGTAAATCCTTCAAGGTTTCCTTTCCAAACGTCCAGTATCAAAGTTTTCACTTCAGCTTTAAGCCAGGCTATGTGACGCATGCTGACTACCACTTGAGCAGTTTGAAACAACGGCCACAACAACAAACGATCTTTCCAGAAAGGCATCTTACTTATGTGAAAAAATAGTTAACTATTTCATTGTTGATACTTCAATCTGAAATACTTAGTAATTTAATTATGCCATAGATAGAAACAGATATTCCTCGCCAGCACTTATCACTGCTTATTCTAATACACCACAGCTTTAGGAATACTTGAAAAGTCACTGGCACCGTAGACTCTCCAAACTGTGTTCTTACAAAACTCTTGAACTTGAGAGAGGAAGTACTGCATGTGGAGAGCCTGCAAGTATGTCTGTATGGTGAGAGAATTCAGCACCAAGAATAGTCTAAGCTCTATATAATGTTGCCAGTGGTGAAAGAGTACAAGATGGGAAGCATTTACCAGAGGAAAATTGTTAAGAGCACAAACTGTTAATGCCAGGATTTTATTCTGGCAATAGCTCTGATTGATTGTTTCAAAAAGGGAGCTACCTCAATAGATCATGCACCTATCTTTACAATCTAAGTACAGAGTCTTGTTATATGTTATTTTATATACAAATTTATATATATTATATAAAAGAAATACCTTTTCCACCTGGATAGCATATTACATTATATTATCCACACTCAGAAGACATGTAGGATGAATTCATTTTAGCCCCAAACTCTGATCTCTGTATTAATTTATCACCCAGAAGGAACTGAATAATAAGAGTAAGAGAAAAGTAACTATTATATATTCCTAAGTGATCCTATATTTTGATATATTAATCCAATAACACAGTATTTTTATCTCCTAGAGATACAGAAACAGAGTATAGAAATAGAATATATAAACATAAAAACAAAGAAATGAAGGAACATAGAATAAGAGGGTAAAAATGAAAATACATAAAAATACAGTAATAGATCTTTCAGACTCAAAGTAGGGATGGTTTTAATGTGCGAAACACAACTGGAGATTAAAATCTAATTGATTCCTCTGTGGTATGACTGTCTAATTGATTCCTCTGTGGTATGACTGGTGTGCCACTTAAAATTTTAAGTTCTGTAGTCTAAACAAGTTCAGTACTTCAAGACAGGTGAATCCCAGGAAAAAGCCTACAGATTTCCCTTGCCAGGGACAAAATAGTCTGGGAGGTTTTGGTACTTCTGCTTGTTTCTTCAGAATACATAGGGGAAAAAATGTTTTGGCACTTGCATAGAGTTTGACAGTCACTAAAGCCTGAGACACTCAGCATCTGCATCATGGAGCAGAACTCTAAGCAGAAGGGAGATCGTTTCTAGTGCCAAGTCTTTTTTGAGGCTGCCTTACCTTCTGAAATCAGTTCCCCTTCTGGCTGGAATATCCCTGGATATGTTAAAGTGCATTTTGTCCCATTCCTTAAGAGCTACATTTCAGCTTCTCAAAGCCTCAGACCTTCCTTGGCTGTTGTACAATACAATTGTTCCAAGTCATCAATATTCCATAGAAATTTCTACAGGGTATCAATGTAAAACCCTTCTTCCTGTTCTTCTGCTGAAAGAGATTAAGCACAAATCCAGAGTGTTCTCCTCTTCTGGAGAACTCCAGATATACCCACTATTAAAATTTGCATTTCTAATCTTAATTAGCTGCCCTACAATACCCAAATCCTTGTAATTTATGAGCTATGCTGTGATCACATTATTGACCCTAATGGGCACTTTCTCATTGAAATAGCTCTGTTGAGGTCAGTGGAATAGCCTGTGTGACTGATTTGCCAGATTATAACCAGACTAAACATCTCAAAAAGCTTTGAGAATCCTTACATTTGTTAATAAAAAGTACAAAGATGCGAGGGATAAAAATTTATGATGTGGAACTGCAATATACCCAATCAAAAATCTAATCCTTAATATGAACAGTCAGATAATAGTCTCATTCAGAACCTTATAAAAATCTTTATATAACCAGTTAGCTTTTATAGTAGTGTCCAATACAATGTTTACAGCAGTGGTAATGGCCTATATCACACCATTATAGAAGTTCAAGATAACTTTGTCAGAGATAACTTAGTCCTTTTCATTATCATATTCTGTTCCAGTATGTTCTGAAAAGTTGAGCATGCAGTGCGAACTTTTCCATATCTGAAGTTTTCTTTGGGTTTTAGGAGGTTTCTATTTGGAGGGCAGGTGAAACATGGACTTGCCATTTCTGTGAATGCGTTGTGGAAGATTTACAGTATTTTTACATTCTCACAAGAATTCTTGTGGAAGATCCTGAGCAGTGTCATTACTTGGATTACAGCAAGGAAGCATTTATGGTGCCAACTCTGAGCCTGTTCCCATGGAAAACTGTGTACACTTGATCATAGTCTTACTTTTAGAAAACACCTCAGTTTGTATAGGCTCAGATTTCACCTAGGTGTAACATGCCAATTCCTTGGTGTTCTATTTTCTAGCTTTATCAGTCTTTAATTTTTAATATTTGGCAGTAAACTTATAATTCAGTGCAATTCTTGTGACGATTACACAGAGAATGGGTTCCTAGCTATATAATGTGTATTGTCAAAATAATTTGATAGTATATGCTGGTGTTTGTTAGGTAGACAATTTACTGGCAGACTTCCTGGCCATTTGTCATTTTCTAGGCTCAATCCTTTCTAGAACACAATCGCAGAATAGTTTGGGTTGGAAAGGACCTAAAGCTCCACCAGTTCCAACCCCCTGCCACGGGCAGGGACACCTTCCACTAGAGCAGGTTGCTCCAAGCCCCGTCCAACCTGGCCCTGAACACTGTCAGGGATGGGGCAGCCACAGCTTCTCTGGGCACCCTGTGCCAGTGCCTCACCACCCTCACAGTAAAGAATTACTTTCTTAGATCTAACCTAAATCTCCCCTGTTTAAGTTTGAACCCATTACTCTTTGTCTTATCGCTACAGTCCCTGATGAAGGATGCCTCTCTGGCATCCTTGTAGGCCTCCTTCAGATACTGGAAGGGAAGTGGGTCAGTGTCTGTCTGTGGCTTACTGTAAGCACAAAAACTTCACAGTAACAAATACTGAACAATAAATATCAGCAGAGAATTTTTAATTAGATAAATAAAGGGCTTTAAGCACCTATGTAAAGACAGCAGAGAGGCAAAATCATCACAGCAATAACAGTTTATAAATTATTCCAAGCTGTATTATGAATGTTATGACCTGAGAAACAACAGATTTGCGATTTATTCATGTGTGTTTCACTTTAAGAATTCACCCCACATCATTTCAAGTGCTCTCAAAGCAATAGATTGCATACCTTTGACACAGCTCATGTGCTCCTGTGTCTTGAGTAAACATGAGTTTCCAGTCAAAGTCATCATTCAGGAAGACTGAAAAGCCTTATTTGAAAATTAGCAAAGTTCTCATTGATACCTGTGAGCCTGGCCTTGACTCAAAGTAACCAGCTTCATATTATTGTATCTCACTCAAATACTCTATCCTAACATGACTGGAAGGGAATGAGAGACGTATTTGCTACCATTCCTTCTTTCAATATCAAAAGCTTTTCTAATAGTGTCATCTTCACACTGGCGCTTAAGAGAAGCTAACCTGCTGCAAAGCACACCATGAAATTACTGAAAGGAAATTTTACTTTCTAAAAGCAGTCTTCTCTCTAAAATTCCTATGAAATAAGGCCTCAAAATTGAGCTCCTGATTCAGCTGCTTTTTTCCCTAATGACTGAAAACAAAGTCAGCTCACCTGTTGAAGCCAGCAACTATGACAAACCACTGTTGACATGGATTTTCCTCTTTAATGAAAAGGATTAACTTTTATTCCCCAATAATAATCTCCTGGTATTCTCATGATTGTGAAGGTGAGGATAACCTCTCAGACACCAATTGGCTCTGAAGTACAAAAAGAATAATCATATAGAACCATTCAGTTTGGAGAAGACCTTTAGGATCAAGTCCAACCATTAACAGAGCACTGCCAAGGCCACCACTAAACCATGTCCCTAAGGGCCTCATCTACACAGTTTCTGAACACTTCTAGATTGTGATTCCACCACTACCCTGGGCAACCTGTTCCAATGCCCGAGCATCCTTTGGGGAAGAAATTATTCCTAACATCCAACCTAAACCTCCCCTGTTTCAGCTGTTTCCTCTTGTCCTGGTTCCACCCTCCTGTCAGGCAGTTGCAGAGAGCAATAACATCCCCGAGTCTTCTCTTTGCCAGACTAAATCCCCCCAGGTCCCTCATCTGTTCTGCATCACACTTGTGCTCCAGGCCCTTCACCAGCTCCATTGCTTTTCTTTGGACACATTCCAGCACCTCAATATCTCTGTTATAGTGAGGGGCCCAAAATGGATGCATACATCATAAGAGCCCCTAACAATGCCTGCCATGGAAAGGAAAGTTGAAATGATTTATGATGTCACAGTCGTTATGAACCTGAGTAACCTCATAACTTAACTGCAGCTTATTTGTGCTTCCCAATTAAAATATTCAGAATACGGTATTCTTTGAATTAACCATCTCCAGTTACAGTCCTGCTAAGGAAAAATTAGGTGTAGCCATTGTCCACCACAGAACAGAATTTTTAGTCAATTTTTTCTTGATAGTCTTTCCCCATGTGGGTGTATAGGATTCGATGGAAGTTCAGTTCAACAGCTCTAGACCCATAGCACAGTACATGAAACCGACATACAGTCTCATCATTCATCTCCAGCACACCACAACCTATGAAATAGCCAACTTCAAATGATAAGGCTTCATCTCACAGCATAAGTTGTTGCAATCATTCTCTATGTGTTTGACTCTGCACAATTAAGCTTTACTCCATTTCATTAGTCAAGGCCATATGAAATTTGTGGATGACAAAATGAGAAAGTATTGCCAGTCTTGGACGAAGGCTGGATCATAATTCAGAAAGAATTATTCCCTTAAATCCATCTAATCCTTCCTAATATGACCCAGTCCTCCTCTAAAATTGGTAATACTTTGTGACTTTGTGTCAGCCACTTACTCTTGCACCCAACTCACTCTTGTAACAAGTCCACTAACTGAAATATCAGACAGGATTGCTGTCCAGACCAAACCTTGAGAAACAGCACTAGTAACTTCTCTTCAGTATGCTAACTTTCCCTTCAATACAATTCACTGAATCTTACACTTTAGCAAACTTTATCCACCTCATAGTTGTTTAATCCCCATTTTCTCATTTCTTAATTTCCCTTGGGGAACTATATCAAATACTTGGCTTAAATTTAGACAAATTAGGTCCATTGCATTACCTTTGTTTACAAAGTCAGCTATCTTAGCAAGATATTAAATTAGTCTGATAAAACTTGTACTTGATGAAACTAGAGTGCACATTATTCCATTTACCTCTGAAACCTTGATTACTCTTTCATTCAAAAACCTAGAGACTTCACATATCATTGAGGTCAAACTCATGATTTTATGCATTGCTCTGATAATTTTACTTTTGTGAATGTATCATGCTTGTTATTGTTCACACTATAATATCTGTCTATGTAGTGGGCTACTGTAGAAGACATGGTAGCAAGGAGACAGTGATTTGGGGCAGAATCTAGGTAAAGGTTTAGCCACAATCCTTGATTATAGAGACCTGTACATTAACATGAGTGACTGCTACATCACTGAAGTACATACCCTACTCTTCCTTTACATGTGAGTACTGATTTTAAAAACTTGTTCCTGTGGAGATTCCTAAGAGCATAAAGCTCTCACTGGACCTCAGTGTACCAAAAAGTTCAGTATTATAAAGGTAAAAGATTGACAGCTTTGTTCATTTGGAAGAATTGTCTAAAGATGGGAAGAACAGTGAGGATGGTGAACCTCACTACAGCATGCTGTGACTAACATGAAGGGTTGCATCCAATACTGCATACACGGGGGTTTCTAGTGTCAGAAGGAGTGTGCAATCACAACCCTTTCCTACTATTTTTTTGTTTACACAAAAAGAAAGGCCATGGCAGTACTTCGAAGAACAGTCAAATTGGCTTTGTTTTATTTTTATACAATCATATATATTATGATTAAGTTTCATTATTCAGATTCTTTACTAATGAACAACAGGGTCCCACTTTTTGGAGGTTTTGAATACCATTACATTTTTTTCTTTAGTAACTTTTTTGTCTTTCTTCTTATTTAACTGATGCTACACATAGGTAGGTGTAAGACTTTTTCAACAGTGGAAATACAACTTCGCTGTAGGAAGTGCTCTGTGCTAAAGTGACTTGAAAGGAACAACCACCACCTCTTCCTCTGCTAAACTTAAAATGCAGTCTCTTTCTGCAGGTACTATCATATCCAGAACTACATGGGAAAACCTAACCACTACAAAACAGATAATGAGTAGTTCCTACCTGGGAAAAATTCTATGAGCTCAGGCCATAGCTTCTTTATGAACTACAGATTGTTAAGAACAAGTCACAAGAATAAAACTGATTTTGTCGTAGCCTACATGGGCTCAGGAGCTCGACAGGTTATTGGTATTGATTTGGCAGTCAAAAGAACATTATTCTAACACTTTCAAGAGACCCTAACTCAGCAAGATACACAGTAGAACCATTTAAGTCAGGGTTGGAACAGTATACTAATAGCTGAGTTCGAGTTACCTCAATTCCTGTCACTGGCAGCTTGAAGGATTAAGAATACAGACAGATGAGTGGAGATGAAGAGATATTTTTGGAAGGTGAGAAGACCAGAGCTCCTTCTTGACTTCAGCCTATTCATTATTAATTGGCCTTTGATACACTTAAATTGTAAAATTGAACCAATGACCAACCCAAAGCCAATGTGCTTTGATAATAGTAATATCCTGGCCCAAAACCACTTGAGAAAAGATTAGAAGACACAAAGTACATCCAAGAGAATGAATTAATCCTAATGATGACATGTTTAAGGCATCTGTATTCTCACACGTAGTAAAGGTAACCAGGGATATCACATTAGTGATACCTTAATAAGACCAGGCTCCCTTTCTATCTATATTTTCTTTTTGGTTTTCATTACTTATTTTCCTAAAGCATGCATCAGAATTTCTCTAACAAAACAAATGACAGCATGCTGTCTGCAAAGTCACTCACACTGCCTTGCTTCAGTTTCTTACATGATGATTATAATTTATGCATAAACCACAACTAACATTGTGCTCAGAAGATAAGCAAAAGCTCTTGCCAGCAATAAGTTTCTTTATTCCTCCTTTGTCTTTAAATAGATATGTGAAATATGGTACAAAACCATAAATAACACAGATCTTCTGTTCCCTAATGTTTGACAAGGGTAGAAAACAACATGCATACAACACCAACTGTAGAAGACAAAAATAGATTTTAATTTCAAAGCTAGCCTTAACTTTCTGTTATTATATATCATGAAAATACAAGAAAATAGAATTTACTTAGTCAGACATCAAAATACATAAGCCAAAGGTGGTAATATATGACATTATGACATAAAAAGGAGAATAAAGATACCTGTTATGACAAGAAAAGGCACATACATGTGCTATCTCAGGAGACATTCAAAGCCAGGCTGGATGCGGTTCTGAGCAACCTGATCTAGTTGAAGAGCTCCTTTCTCATTGCAGGAGGGTCAGAATGTCTCTTACAACCCTAACTGTTGTATGATTCTACAAGTTCCCTGATTCTTGAGCCTCAAAGCAGTGCAATGGCATTCATGAACGTCAAAGAAACATCAAATGAGCAACCAGTGTGCATGAACTATAGAATTTAGCATAGAATCTGTTCACCACAGTATGGCCACAACTGCCTAAAGCCCCTGCCATGCTGGGATATCAATTAGTGAGCTGAAGGTCTGATAAGATATGGGACAATGTCATGGGTCTGCTTAAGCTTCTTTCTGCTGACCCTGCAAAATACTGATATTGCAAGGACTTCAAATTGCATTCTTAACTTCTAGGTTTACTTGGATTGAATTGACTACAGCACTGATTCTTTTCTTAGCCCCTCCAACATTTTCTTGGCATAGGCTTTTTCATCAGTTACACCTTCCCAGTAGCAGGACTCATAGACTAGTTGATCAGATAGCCTACAGGCCTTTCTGCTCCTGAGGCTTACATTCACCAGTGCACATTTCATAGGCATTCTTCACCTTCACATTTTTAAGACATGAAATAGTAAAAACAAACTTAATTTTTCAACTCTAGAGCTGATCTCTTCTTCATTAAAGGCATACACATACTTGAAAGAAACCACAACTACATGAACTTCTTAACCTCAATTACCTCAACACTCCTGAGAATTCTTTGTGTCTAGACCTAAAGGCCAAGTATGTTTGTGTTCTGGATATACAAACTGGGCAACTGCATTATGAGACTGGAAAGGTCTCAGTCATCTAGACAGAGCAAATACAAGAGCTGCAGACTGATTATAAATTCAAGTTTTATATCCTAGAAATCCTTTCCTCTACTGCTCTTTATAACAATTCTTCCAAAACGCAGTATCTCTATTTTCTCCATCCCTCTTCTCCAGCCATTTTTCTATTTCGTTTGAATTCAGAGTGAAAGAACCCAAAAATCTACAACTTCATTTCCTCTGAGACCTCCTTCACCGAATGCATAGTTTCATACTGTGAACCGATTGCCAGAACAACTGTCCATTCCCACCTCCAACCCCTTCCACACACGTATTGCACCTGCAGCTTCCCATTTCTTTCCTAGCATTGGTCTCAATAAATTGGCAGTCAGGGTTCAGTGAATCACATCATTTCATTGATCTGATGGAAGTCACACTCCCTACCTTCCTCTTTCTTCCTTGGGAGCAACTAAGTGATCAGCCTTAGGAGTAAGCCAAGTGATCAAGGGGAACAGAGCTACAGCCTTTCAATGGCTATTTAAAGCATAATGTTAAACTGTGCATGGTGACCTTCACACCTTCTCATTTCCAATTCCATGTATTAACATCCAATTTCATGCCTCCAACTAAATTACATCCTTTATTGCCTGAAAGGAAACTAAAAAAACGACCCCTAGTTTGCAGTTATTTGCTGCTGTTGCTTACATAAAGTTACCTGGACACTGACAGATTTCACAAATCACCTAGTCTTACACAAACATGTGCGTGACACTCCTCTGTCCCCTTAACACATACTAGTTAGAGTAGTAGGAGATGGTAGTAGTAGGAGACAACACAAAGCACGGCTGTACAACAAAAAGACAGCTATAAGGGACAAGGATACCTGTTCCTTTTAAGTAAACAGTCACATAAAGTGTAAATAGATTATTTCCCCAAGGAATTAATTTTAAATATGCTGCATTTGAAGGATTTAACAGCACTTTTCTTTCAACCACCACCTCCACTCATTTTTCATGCGCCTAAATAACAAGAATTAATCTATAATGATAAACTGTTCAGGTGGTTGATACTACGACAAAAAGCCTCCCCTATGGCTGCATGTGAACCCAATAGAATCTATATATCTCGTATACTAAAAAGCAAGAAGCTATAAAGCAAGGCTTTTGGAGACTTCATTTGTGGTGCAAGTTGTGGCCACTTTTCATTTTATTTCTCTGGAAGTTTAGAAGCCTACTAGCAATTTGAGAGTGTACATTATGAGCATGAGACATTTCTTATGCTATTTAGAATCATAGAATAGTTAGGGTTGGAAAGGACCTTAAGATCATCAAGTTCCAACACCCCTGCCATGGGCAGGGACACCTTACACTAAACCATCTCACCCAAGGCTTCATCCAACCTGGTCTTGAACACTGCCAGGGATGGAACATTCACAACCTCTCTGGACAACCCATTCCAGTGCCTCACCACCATAACAGGAAAGAATTTCCTCCTTATATCCAAACTAAACTTCCCCTGTTTAAGTTTTAACCCATTACCCCTTGTCTTATCACTATAGTCCCTAATGAAGAGTCCCTCCCCAGCATCCCTATAGGCCCCCTTCAGATACTGGAAGGCTGCTATGAGGTCTCCATGCACCCTTCTCTCCTCCAGGCTGAACAGCCCCAACTTCCTCAGCCTGTCTTCATACGGGAGGTGCTCCAGTCCCCTGATCATCCTCGTGGCCCTTCTCTGGACTTGTTCCAACAGTTCCATGTCCTTTTTATGTTGAGGACACCAGAACTGCACACAATACTCTGGGTGAGGTCTCATGAGAGCAGAGTAGAGGGGCAGGATCACCTCCTTTGACCTGCTGGTCACGCTCCTTTTGGTGCAGCCCAGGATGCGGTTGGCTTTCTGGGCTGCAAGCGCACACTGAAGCCGGCTCATGTTCAGTTTCTCATCGACCAGCACCCCCAAGTCCTTCTCCGCAGGGCTGCTCTGAATCTCTTCTCTGCCCAACCTGTAGCTGTGCCTGGGATTGCTCCGACCCAGG
Source organism: Pezoporus wallicus (assembly GCF_028554395.1). Taxonomy (NCBI): domain Eukaryota; kingdom Metazoa; phylum Chordata; class Aves; order Psittaciformes; family Psittacidae; genus Pezoporus; species Pezoporus wallicus. The sequence continues at coordinate 8,240,409 of NW_026642342.1, forward strand.
TGTAGGACCTTGCACTTGGCATGGTTAAACTTCATGAGGTTGGCATCAGCCCACCTCACAAGCGTGTCGAGGTCCCTCTGGATGGCATTTCTTCCCTCCAGCGTATGAACCGATCCACACAGCTTGGTGTCATTGGCAAACTTGCTGAGGGTGCACTCAATCCCACTGTCCATGTCAGCGACAAAGATGTTGAACAAGACCGGTCCCAACACCGATCCCTGAGGGACACCACTCATTACCGGTCTCTGGCTGGACATTGAGCCATTGACCACAACTCTTTGCGTGCGGCCATCCAGCCAGTTTTTTATCCACCGAGTGGTCCATCCATCAAATTGATGTCTCTACATCATGACGTTTCATGATTGTCTCTACAACATGATGTTTCATGTAAACCCCTCAGTTTTTACCAACATAAATATTTAAAAGCCTTTAAATGCTTTACCAGCTTACCTGGCATTTTAGATAACTTGTTCTAGTACTGACTTGGCAAATATACACAGCAACACTTGAAACCTGAGAGCACTTCCAAATTAAAACTTAACTGATTGCACTTCAGATTAGGGTGGGAGGGGAGCAGGAGCAGCTAATATTCCTACCCAGAAGCATACATACATGCATTAGTTGCAAGAAGGATTGCTCCAGAAGCACCCGAAATAAGGAAACCTTCGTGGTAAAATAATGAGGAGTTTTGCACAGTGATCTCCTCTCTAATGAGAGGAATTTGAACTTTAATGGACACACCAGTCACAGATCCTTTAGTCCTCCCTGACATGTTTCCAGCTAGAAAATCGTATCATATTTGTATCCTGTAAAAGGATGACTTGATCAAAACAGGGAGACATGATTAGGCCTTTACCTGGCACACAATCCACTCAGAGAGCAACCTTTTCTTGTAAAGCCTCTGCAGCGTACAAACAGGCTGCTTTCTATTAACTGCTGTCTCAGATCAATATTGGAAGTCAACATCTGAAATAAGAACATTATCGTTTCTTATGAGCTCACTAACATAAACTCATATGGAACATCATAAACATTTTGCTACCTGTTTCATGCCAGAAACATGGTTAAACAGACAAAAAAAAAACAGAATTTGAAACCCTGTAGTCCTCTGTATGGTGCTGAGAGACAGGTTAACTTCGGCTCTACTTGCTGAGCTCCCTCTTCTGGTGTGTACAAGGTAGTTTCGACACTTCAACAGCGAGGGGTTTGGTTGACCTGAACTTAAAGCTGTATTTCTGATATTCTTTCATTCACTCCATTATATGAAATACAAATGCCCTCAATCTGAAATTCCATTATATCAAAACTAGATAAATTTAAGCAGTTAGCCATGAAATAAATTCTCTGCTTTTCTAATTAATACACAAAAGGCAATATTTACAGACACTTTCTTACAGACATTTTTTTATTGCCATGGATGGAGTACTGCATCCAGCTCTCGATGCACAGGAACAACATGGACCTGTTGGAGTGAGCCACAGAAATGCTCCACGGATTGTAACACCTCTAATATGAGGAAAACCTGAGAGGTTTGGGCTTGTTCAGCCTGGAGAAGACTCCAGAGAGACCTTATTGTGGCCTTCCAGTTCTTAAAAGGGGCCTATAAGAAAGATAAGATAGGCAGAGACTTTTTAGCAGGGCCTGTTGTGATAGGATGAGGGGTGATGGTTTTAAACTAGAAAAGGGGAGATTGTGATTAGATATAAGGAAGAAATTTTTTTACAATGAGAGTATTTTTACAATGAGGGTGAGGTGCTGGCACAGGTTGTCCAGAGAAGCTGTGGGGATTTTCTTGAGCTAAGGGGAAAGGGCAGGTGATGAGAAGAAGGTGAAATCCTGTACATTTTGGGAAGAATTCCAAGCCAAGCCAGCATGAGAATTGAAATAGATGTTGCTGGACAGTGCATAGTGGTAGAGTTCCCCTAGCACACTTAAAGCCACGAAGATTTAGGGTCAGACTCATCCTGCTGCATTGCACACTACGTGAATAGAGATGACAACATTAATCAGAACAATAATTTGAATTCTTTCTTACCCTTATTAAGTGCAGTTATATGGCATTCAGTGATCTGTCCTGCCAGCTTCACATATTACCTTCCTCCACATTCTTATTAAAACCAACCATCTAGAGTGCAAACGGATTAATTTTTAAGTGTTATCTAGCAAAAGCAGGTCTTGCAAAATCATGTTTTTCAGTTGATACAAACCACCTAATTGTGAGCTATCATTATTTAGCGCCTATTGCTGAATTACACTGTGCGATTTGGAGGATGGAATCCATCACTCCCATCTGGTCTTCAACTTTTCTCTGCCAGAGGAACCAGGAATTACAGAAATCCTCGACAATCGTCAAAAAGAACATGAGTGAGTTAGCAATATAAAAATAAAAGCATCTATTTCTGGGTTTGTTATAGCTCCAGAGACTGTTTCATGGCTAAGGACCTTCACTTCTATTTCCAACTTGAGTACATTTCTATGTTAAGCTTCACTTGCATTATCTCTGAGTCTAAGACTTTTTATGGCCCAGTTGTCAAAGAAAGGAAGTTTCCATTGTGTTCTCTAACTGTTTGGGCTCCTGTAGGACTAGCAACAGGGATGCATTTCCCTGCCTCAAGAAATAAGAATGTCAGAGTCAACTCCAACAGAGTCCCTCAGATCTGGTGGGGACTGAGACCCTTGCAGATGACTTTAGCCTCTTTAGGCTGCACAATGTAAGCTCTCCACTATCCAACCCAGTCCTAGGTTTATCATCTGAGTAGCTGTTAGAGCTCAGCATTCCAGACTCTCTGATGATACGTTTCTTATTTCATCATTATGTAAAAGCATTAAAAAATGAATAACATCATATAAAAATCAGGTTTCAATATTATAATTAAAGAAGATCATACCAGCAGCATAATGATTTAAAGGACAGAGTGCTGTGTAGGATTTCATAATGTGAGTGAAACATGGGGCGCAAAGACTCTGATTCCAAGATGCCAATCATCCATCTTCTTCCATTCCACCTGCCAGAACCTGTACAGCTCCTATTTCTGCTTTCTAGTGCTTAGCTAACCAAGCTAACCAGAAGGCCTGAGGAAATATCCTATTCCTAGGGACCTGTTTCATTCAACACAGTGAAAAGCAGCAAATGAATGCCTGATCTCACACTAAGCGAAACTCTGTTCTCAACCACCAGCTGTTCAGACAGAAAAACTCTTCCTGGCATAGCACAGGTACCACATACAGAGTGCAAATTAAAGCCAGGGTTTCTACACAGCAAGGATGAAAGTCACAGCAGTGATCTGTGCCCCAACCTGCACAGAAGGGAGTGATGAGATAGGATTGATGAGAGGCAACAACAGCACCCAGGCTCTGGTTTGGAAAAGAGTATCACTTCTGAACAGATAACCTGCTTGAGTGAAATTCATTTAACCTTTTAAAATCTAAGTCACTGTAGTTTTTGATTTATTAGCACTTTACTGTCTTTAAAAGATGTGTACATTAAACTATAAAGCTTACTGTTAATATTTATTATTCCCCTAAAAAAGCGGGTAACTCTGCACAGTCAATACTAAAGGAAACCAATCAATATACAAATAATAGCTTTCAGTTGCATCAGGACAACTTCATATAGATGAAATGATGCCAGATTCATTCTGACATCAGAGACATGAATAATTTACTGACACATCCAATGGTCTGAGCTACTGTGGCAATGCAAATCAGCCATAAATCCCCACTAGCTCACTAAATGCAAGGACTCTGGCTTTGCTGTATCAAAAAGGAGCAAAGCTGCAACAATATATTGGTGTCACTGAGATTACATGAACTTCCTCAACTGTATCATGGAACTGAAAACAAAACACAGCAAACGTGATATTTGCCACATTTTTTGTATTTAATTTATGGAGTATAGTGGGAATAACTCCTATATTTTCTAGTGCTGGCTGTTCGTTTTTGTAGGCCTACTCATTAGGTACTTGTGACTATCCTGTTTCATTCTTCTTTCTCTCTTCTGTATCAGAAGGAATTTAATCTCACAGAAGAACTCTAAGGGAGACAGGGGCAGACACACTGATGTGTGAGGGAAATCAGAGAAAATACTTATCTTCAAAATATGGGCACGGAAAATATATTAAAGGTCCCCAAAGCTGAGCTGAATCTTGAATTCTCATGTGCAGAATAGAAAACCTTTTACAGATGTGAAGTCCTTCCTCCTGATATGCAATAAGAAGTAATATTAATTCCCTTGGATCAGAATAGACCAGGCAGTATTACTTTCCACTCTAGAGAAAGAAGTGGTTCTAATAATACCTTCAAAATTTAGAATGGAGAAATGTAACTGAATATGATAATTTTCTGAAGAATTAAAATAGATCATTTTCACATCTGTCTTCATAGGAATCTAATATCTTGACATATTCCTTGTATTTTAATTTCACATGTATTATTCTAAAGCACAGGCTCCCATGAATTTTGTGTCATTTCACAGTTGGGATAATCTGAATGTTTTCAGTGAGAAATAACCTGAACAAAACATAATGCTGTGAAGAAATTTTGACTTTAAAATCCTGCAGTAGACCTAAAGCATAATTAGACTTTGCCTCTTCATCTCTTGCAGTAGCTGTTCCTCAAAGGCCCATAGGTGTGTTTATCAACTGTTACAGCAGATTGCTGAGGGATGGTCTTTGAAATACCTTGTGAAAGCTTTAAGACTAAAGCACACGATCTTCACTTGAATTTAAGGTCAGACAAAATGCCACTACAGCACTGGGAACGCTGTGGAGTGGGTTCTCCTTAGCTCAGCAGCTGACCCCAGCTTGTGGAACTAGCTTTTTTCATGTGTTTTCCTTAACAGCCAAATGTTCATTAAGATCCAACAGCAAAACAGAAATGGTAAAAAGGGGATATTTCCAATTGAAAATAACTGAAAGCACAGCAAAGAGGTGAAAACAATTTCCCTAAGTGATGCAGCTTGTTGAACTATTTTGGATAACTGCATTTGTAAGCAGTGAGAATAAAGCAGGAAAATGAGCATTTCCCAGCTTTCCAGATTCAGAGAGAAAAATCATATTAATCAGCTCAAAGGGAAATGACAACTATTTCTACACCCCTCGTGGTATGACTGTGTCACTTAAGACAACTCTTTGGTATGGGAACAGAGACTCTTCAGTGTTGACTTTATACAAAGCTGTTAGCAGAATGGTAATGCACATTTATTAGAAGCACAACTTACTATCTGCCTGTTGAAATTTATGGTGTGGGGAGAAGAACATTTATAACCCTTGTGCAAGAAAACTGCAGGTGATAGCAGATTTGGGGAGAAATGGTCAAAGACTACACATCAAATAAAACCCACAGTATCTTTAAGTTTGGTGTTATCTTAGAAGCTTTCTCTATTTTCAGGGCAGATAAAATTTGTCCTCTCACTTTACCACCCTTTTCCATAGCGTTACCACTGTATCCAATAAGCCCAGCTCTGGCATTTGCACTGAAGGGGATCATTATGTTTGTCCTATTCACTCGGGCAACAGTAGTTTTACCTGATAAAATCACATACTTCCACATGCAAGCACTAGAACACCACTACATAAATGACCCACATGGGACCTCATTTTGGAGCACCAAAGCACATCCAGAATAGGCAAAATCCCACAGAAGCTAATGCAGGAACCCACAACAGGAAGGTCAGCAGTGTGCTTTTCTATCTTATACTGATCTGGAGGCTACATGAACATACAACCATCACCACCTCACAAAGTAAACGCAGTCTTCTCTCTGAAGCAGCTTATTATTATGATTATTCTGTTCACCAGTGAGAGGAAATCAGGCTTTTCCTCACTTCATCTTTTCTTTAGCTTTCTGTCACAATTGCATGGGTTTCTTATTCGTGGTGCTAATGTATTGGTAAAAAGTATTCTATTCTCAATATACAACAATCAAATTATACAGTACTTGCCATGCTAATCGAGTAAGTGTAGCTGAGGAGCACACGATCACTCACTGGACCTCCCGTGTAAATTGCACTACTGACACAATTTCAATGCTAATAAGCATTTTACTGATGTAGAATTTTAACCAAGTTAGACATATATTCTATTACAGACTCTGCAAAGAGGCATTCATAATAATTGGGGGGTTTGGGGGGGGGGTGTCTTTTATTCTCACTTGCAGCTAAGTGAACCAAATTACATCTTTCAGATAGATAGTTCAAGCTGGTTGGTAGCATATAAAGTTACAGAAGGGTACACATACAGGAAATAGAGAACAATAAACTCCATTCTACAAGCATCTGGTACAACTTCCTACTAGTTTTGCTATCAGTTGTTTTAACTTTTCATAGCTTATCTTGGTTTTCAATATTAATTTAAGGTATTGCACATTGCGCAGCTCAGGGATGAATATTTCATGATAGAGACCAAGATTTCATTGCTTGTTATTACTGCTAGAAGAGATGATGTGACCCATTTTGTATTAGGAAGAAGTTCTTCCCTGTGAGGGTGCTGAGGCGCTGGCACAGGGTGCCCAGAGAAGCTGTGGCTGCCCCATCCCTGGCAGTGTTCAAGGCCAGGTTGGATGGGGCTTGGAGCAGCCTGGTCTGGTGGAAGGTGTCCCTGCCCGTGGCAGGGGGTTGGAAATGGATAAGCTTTAATGTCCCTTCTAGCCCAAACCTTCCTATGATTCTATGACTATATTAGTCTTCATTGTGTTGCATACTTCACTTCAAAATGTGCTAGTCAAAAGTATTTTAGCCCTTCCTTTAGCAAGAGCAGGCACCCACATTTTAAAATAGTTGCATTATATTTTCTTAAAGTTCTTCTAAGCCCACACTGACATAAACTGTTTTACAGATGAATTAAAAAAAAAAAACAACATTCTCCATAACTATGTTGTTCAAAAATATTTATATTGTTCACTGACTAAATACTAATGCTAACTAAAAGTGAAGAAAAAGTCTTTCTCACCAACACTGGCAGCACTGGAATGTCATCTTGACACAGAGAAGTTTGTTACTCAACAGCTATAGGAGCTGTGCAGGAAAGGATAGTCTGTTGCCCAGAGGGTTGGCCTGAAACTCAGATTTAGATTTCTGTTATTTCACAAATGTTCTGTTTTACCTTAGCCAAATCACACAAGCCCACATCTTCACAAGTTATCCATATGACACAGATAACCCCAAAGTAATCTATCTGACCAGCTTTAAGAATCTATATCCCTTTTTTCCTATGTAGATGGTATATTCTTACCTGATAGAGACATTAAGCTTGTACATGTTTTAAAGATCATAGGTTCCTCTGCACAAGTTCCAAAGATTGATAGGAGGAGAATTTATCAAGTATTTTTTGAAGCATCTCTTTTGAAGAATTCTTATTCTAACTTAAGGGGAAATTAATATCTTTAATAAAGTGGTACCACTGTCATAAACATCACTGTTTTGGAAAAAAAAACTAACTTCCTTTCCTACTATTTCATTCAAATTATTCATGTTCAAAGAAAGCCAAATTAGTAGGAAAATCAAATTCAGTTCCATAATGCGAATTTGGAGAGAACAAGCACCTGTCCCCTCACTGCAGAAAACTTCACCCTTTATTTCCCAGCTCCCAATTCCACATTACTATGTATGGGCTCAGGAAAATCTGGAGAAGAACAAATTAAGTGTTCATTATGTTTACTTTAACCTAACCCTCATTTAATATAACTGTTTCTAGGATTATCATATCCATAGATGGTTGAACCTTTTTGGGGTTAAGAAGATTTATTTTAGATGTGCAAAGGTTTAAATGGGGTATTATAATCCCCAGCTATTTCCCCCCTCTCCCCCCATGTATTTTATTGTTGTTTTTTAACACTTCTCTTAAGGGATGTCCATTATCTTTGGAAGAACATCAAGCATACTTGTTCTTTCATCCTGTTCACCTCGCTGTGCCATTTCTTGCAAAGTGGAAAGAAATTGAGTTGTTCTAAATATAGCACTAGTGAACTCACTCACTGCATTTCAGTGTCAACATACATTAACATTTTGGGTTTTTTCCTCCCTCCTCTTTACTACTGTTTTACTTTACAATTTTCTTTCCTTTCTGAAAGAGGCCAGCCCTTTCCATAGTAGTTTGCCTGTCTGTATCATATACATAAACAAAAAATAGAGGTTAAAGACACAAACCTTTTCACCTTTTTTGCATATGCAAGTAATACTGTCAGACACTCTTCCTCTCATGCATAACTGCAATTTTAACTACTGCTTTATTCAATGCCATGCTTTACCTTGAAGGTTCATAACTTCGATCTTGCAAAGAACAGTGTCACTGTTTCCACTGGGGTTTACAGTATTAGGTTCCAAAAGACAAATAGTCCTGCAGCTGGCACTGAAGTTATTCACTTACACAACAACAAGGGCTTTGTGATGGCATCATACTCTGCTACCACAAATACTACTACTGGGAAGAACAGAGAAACTGAAAGCAGGAAGGAATGAAATATTAATTGTCAGCAGGACATAAGGGATGTAGACTTACTGTAGCTTTAACAAAAAACAACATCTACTTGTTAGACTTATGAGCCTCAGACAGGAAAGTCTGGATAGGACAGAAGAAAGAGATGAAGAGCTGGGTTAGTACATTCTTTTCTTCTCTTTTTCTACAACATTAGCAGCATGCAGAAATGACACCACAGCAATGTTATGTCACTCTGCATGATATAAGTATGCAATCTTTGGCCACGCAGGCACGAGGATCCAGAGAGGCAGACGTGGCCCTCATATAGAAGGGTTAGTCATGTAGAACCAACAACAGGATTGAAGCTACCTTAAGGTAAAGATACTGCAGCCTGAAAAGCTTGGGGAATACTGGGACAAATGAAATTGCTGCTTTTGTTTTTTGTTCATTTATTTGTATTACAGATGTCTAAGGGTGAGAAAGAAATAAGCTAACTCTTCTGCTCTGCACATTATGAGTATTTCAGCATTATTGTTGTTTCCATTTCCCTTCTCTCCTTTTCTAATCCAAGCAGCACTTAGGAAATGTCTTTTGAAATGGGTTGAATTCCCTTCTTCTGCCACTGAAACAGCTACTAGTTTATACAAGCCTTAGCTTATGATTTTGGCAAATCCTGACTGTTGTGTCTGTCTTGCTACATTAAAAAACCCACATGTCATTATGACTGCTTGTTTGGAGGAGTTTTCTTATTATAAACATCTCATACATGAGCATAAGCAGTCATTAGAGGAAACAGTAAAACTGCTCAATAGAGCAGGAGGAAAGTGCACCTGAAGATAACAATACAGGTAATATGGATAGGTAAAAAGGTGAAGCTAAGTGAAAAGACTTTGGCAAGTTGCAGGCAAAAGGGCAGCTGAGCTAAGGAGAAAGAATACTCCTTAGTCACTGGAGTCACTATGATAGTATGTTGCACTGTTTAAACAGGGGCTACTGAGATAGCTTTCCAGCCTCCTGGTCTGCTGGAAAGAAAGTTTTGTTCAGGGGAAATACTCAAATAATCACCTCTCCCTGCTCACAATTCCATGTTACTATTTATAGGCTCAGGAAACTCACATTGTTCCTCTGGACTTCACAAATTTGTGAATGTATCTGTATCTTTTCTTTCAGAGGACATGATAGAACATTCATAAGAAAGCTTTTGGAACAGTATCTCCCTCCCGAAAGGCCTTTAATACAAGAAACAGTCATTGCCTGAATTACAACCAGGCAGATGCAGACTTATTCCGAGGTCTATACCTGCAGCTACAAAAGTATGAGCAACACGTCCTCTTACAGGAGACCTCCTTCACACCAAGGTAGCTTCACATTCCAGACATTTCTCATCGCACTCTGATCACATCATTAATTATAGAGTATCAATAGCTAACATCTTTCTTTGGGAAGATCCAAACAATACTGAAAGGTCAACAGAAGTAACAGCATGAATCATAGCAGGCAATTACATCTGTTGTGGTATCAACAAGGTATTAAAAAAATAGTATTCGAAGTTCCTTGATCAATGATGAAGCAGAAGGATAAATGAGGTCTTCAGCAAAAGCCTAGCTGACTGATAGCTGTAGCCAATGCCTTGACTACAGGTGCTTGAAGTTCATTACTATTAATGCAGGTTCCCACTTGGAGGCCTCAGCTACAGAATCCCCAGTGGAATAAATGGGTAGCAACAAAGATATTGCTTTTCAGAGCTTTATTGAGCATTGATATGTTGGGGGTTAGCATTTAATGGCATATTATATGTTGAGGATTTGGGCTTGTAATTTTAACTACACTCATTTGCTAAGTTTCTGTTAAAATCTTTTGTTAAAGTCTGCTTCGAGTTAATTTCAAGAAGTTATCACAAGCTACCATGCTATTTCAGATAGCTGTTCTTAACAGCTAAATGAAACTTCAGCATTTCATACAAGGAAGAAACCATGATGCACCGGCTTTTACACAACCATGACATGCTCTGGTTGTGTGTTTTACTGCAGTTAAAGCACCCACCTGCATTATCCACTTGGAGATGCATTCAAACATCTTCCATGCAGGAAGGCGAAGATGTCACCCATGTACACATCAAGTATTTCAGCTTAGAATTTTTTGCACGTAACCATATATATCATGTTCACCTTAAGCATTGTCTGGAAAACAACCACCATATAACAAGGGTCAGCATGTTTATGAGAATACCCTAATGAATTGGAGATTGCAGAATGAAAGCTAATTTTTACATTCAAATACTAGCAAAAATTTCTAGAAGAAAAGGTATTTCAAAAAGCATGCAGAGGACAGTATGTGGACAGTCCTTATTGTGAACTGCCTCTGAATTCCTCTGCTTTACACAAATAAATTAACTTGCACTTGTAATTGCCACTAGCTAATAAATTCTTTCAATACCCTACAGCAGTTAAGCAATCCCTGCTTTTTTTTTTTTTTGTTGGCTATGCCAATTTATACCTATAGAGCCCTTCATCACACATATTTCCTGTTTAATATACACAAAATGCCAGTGATAACTATGGTCTCACAGACTGTTCAGGTCTTTGGAAAACTAAGGAAAGATTTTGCAATTGTTATTGGAGCATTCGCACAACTATAGTTATTTATGCTGCGAAAAATGTTAGTAGGAAGTCTTTTTGAAAGTCACAATTCAGGAATTTTTTTACATAAACCATGACAATATATATATAGTATATCAATTAACAATACCCATAATTACATTTAATGCAACTATTAAAACCCATTTGAAGTGATACAGCCAGCCTGACACACCCCTGTGTTGGTTTAAATGGTGCCTTTAAACTAGTGCAATACACCTGCAGCTTGCCTAATGTTAATCAAAGATATGCACTAAATAATGGCCCAGGGCATTAATCATGGTGTATAATTGCAATAAACTAATCCAGCCTGTTTTTAGCTTGCTGACAATGTAAGCTGTCAACAGTCCATTGTCAAAGACCTCTTATTTTTTTCCCTGAATAAAGTCTTCACTATAGATTTAGGGGAATGAACAGTATTTAAAGACTTGCACAGGTGACATTGATGAAATATTTCTCTCATCATTCAGCAATAACTTGCTCTCTTTTTTCTCCATTTCATTCAACCAAACTACTACAGGAGCAGTTGTCAGAACGCTCACGTTGTAACATTTACCTTCGTGGGCAATTCTGAAGAACGTTATTTCTCCACAAAACAGAACACTAAAAATTGGATCAGCTATTCCTTGAGGGCAAGGGAAATAATGTTGTTTACTGCTATATTTCTAGATTTGTACATATAATAAGACTCTAATTAGCTCCTTGGGAGGACAAATGAAGTAAAGTAAATCCATTCATCGTGCAGCAGAAGCAATAAGTCATTTTAATCCCACGTTAATATAGTTTCGCCAAGATTTCTTAGAAATAAACCAATTCTGTTCCATTCTGGTGCAAATTATGCACCCTATACACATTCAGAGCATGCCCTGGTAACCACAGATTCCATTATGTGTTTAATAATTGACTATTCAATAGAGCATTGATGCATTTTTGTCTGGAACTAATTCACCTTTGTCTGTGTATCAGCATGAATGTACAGTGAATGTGCAGATATGGTCTCAAAATGTAAAAGCTATGTGTTATATACATCTCAGGCTTTCTTAAACTACATATTCATGACGGACACTGCTTGGAAATTAATATCGTAACATGTATATGCTAGTCCATACAAAATGGTTTCTTAGAGCAATGATTCATGGACAAGCACCTTGAACCTCTGTGTGTAAAACAGCACCTTCTCTAACAGAATTACTCATTGCTGTATTTGCAGAGATGCGTGTGACATGGTGCATTAACAAATAAAAACAGCAGTTATAGTATTTAAAACATCCAGTTTTAAAAAAAGCCACAGAGACTTGCTATTACTCATACATATAAGTGCTCTGTGGCTCCGTGCAGACCTCTTACTCCACTACCAAGAGAAGAGAAAAACAAGTTTTGTAACAAAGTGCTTATTCACAGATAGAGAATGTTCTGTCTCACCAAAACATAGGCATCTCCATCACTACTGTTCTCACCACCTAACCCTAACCAAGGTCAATCAGCCTGGGTATTTTGTGCACAGACTTACTGATCTAGAACACACAACCCCACTGAATTCAGTCAGTATTAGCTGAGAATGACAGTAAGACTGAAGAAAACAACCTCCAAAATTTTCAACAGACAACACTTAATCTCAAGGCGAAAGCAGACATTTTTCTCCATTGGGAAAAATCATCTTTTAGCTGCACCGTAACCAATCTACTTTTTCACCTTGGAAACCAAAGGTGAAGTTGGCCTACAGTATGTCAGTCAAGTCAGCACCTTCAAGAGTAATAAATCCACACGAAAACTATTCACACCACTTTGCTATCACTGCCTTTGATTTTTCTCCAACTAAAATCAATGCCTAATGCTTCAGAATTAAACCAGAAATGCCCTGAAGTAAAGTACCAGCTACTTCTATTCCAATTTGTAAAAATCAGAAATGATAGATTTATTAGCCAGTCCTCACAAGACACCCCCTTCCCCCAAACACAACAGTAGGTCAGTGACGTTCTAGATTATTAGAGATTATAGGAGGTCTTACTGATTTCACTGGCTCCAGATTTGTTTGTCGTCACTTTGACCTTTGGGTTGCTTTTGGTCGCTTTTGGTCACTAGTAGAAAAAGATTAAGAAGTAATTATTGAACCCAGTGAATTAGTCAATCAGTCAAATCCGGTGAAATCTTGCTTCTATCTAAAAGTTTTATCTGTTACACTATCTTAGAACTTACAACATGATTTATGTCAGCCAGGATACGGTAAACAAACGATAATATTCAATTTACCATTTTAAGATATTTCTCTTACAGAACGTATTACTACTTTATCTTTATTGTTATTAGCAAATGTTGATTCTCAGGTACTACCATCTCAAACAACTCTGGGCAAACTTATCTTAATTCTTGCTGATTTCCTAGCCTTCCATCTCAATTATTTGTTTTTAACCTGTTAACGTACTCACTCCAAACCATGACAGTGTTTCTTCTCTTACTTTGCAGTTGCACACTTTCCCTTGGAAAAATGCTTTAGACTACAATGTAACCCTTATTTTACATGATGATGAAAGGCAACACAAATATTTCTATCTGCCAATATGGAGTCTTACCTTCAGGGGCATTTCAATAAACTGAATCACAGTTCTACCAAAACTACGATGGAAATAATTATGATAACACCTCCTCAAAGTTACTGTGTAAGTGCAGTTTTAAAAAGCCCCATTCTCCCCATTCTAAGGAACTCACTATCTTAACCAGAACACGTAAGTTTAAGATATACCCAATATGATACATTTACTAAAGTCTATTTCAAGAATAACTGCAGATGCCTGGTGTGTTCAGTTGGATAAACAGCTTTCTATTGCTCCTGCCTTCTTTAAATAAGTGCTGTTTGTCACCCACCTGTGGTTGCTGATGGGCAAGGTAATTTCTTCACATGTATGGAAAGTATTTAAATTCTAGTCAGCTGCTAGCTCGTGGTTTAGTTGTAGCAATGACAGTAAGTACCCTTGTTTCTTTTAAGTTTGGATCTTGTGCAAGCAAATGAACATACATTGAGAGGACTAGACCCAGGTTTTTTAAGAAGCTATGATTAATGGTTTTTGACATGTTTTGCAATGACTGCATCTCATTCTCTCAGAAATACTGGTTTGACCACACAGCTACCCAAGTGTTAAACAGCTTCATTTCTGAAAGCTTGTTTGTGGCTGTGTATCATCTGTTACTAGTGGACATCTCAACAAGAGAGGTTAATTTAGTACTTCTCTGAAGCAAGCAATGACTTTCAAGATGTGAACTCAATTGACAGTCCAGGTAAAGTGTTGAGAATCTCCCCAGTGCTTTTTCTACATGTTGTTGGTGTTGTACTTAATACATCTACTCTTTCACATCATTCTTTTTTGAGAATGCATTTGAGAAGTACCAGTGATTCCCAGTGATTTGTTTTTCTTCATGTTTATTTAACAAGATATGTTCTTTACCTATTTGTATAGTGTTGCATCCTTGAGATGTTTCCCTTTCACACCTAGATCTCTGCTTTTGCTGGGACTAGGATTATAGATGCACGGGCAACAAAGGTAATGAACATTAGATCTTACTTGTGTAGCCTGTTTTCTCTTGATTTTTCTTCAGAACAACTAATATAACACCAATCTCTGTTTTTTTTCTGTTTCTATGTAGCTCTGTTGTCACTGCATTTAGCAAAATGTATCAAGGGAAAATGATAAAAGGGAAAATGCTTTCAATTGAAGACTTTAAAAGAGAATACATGTTCTGCATTAGCTGAAAAATTGCTGACATTTCATTGCATGAGGGATGCTGTTTTCTAAGTGGATACTTCACCTTTTAAAGGCTCTGTTACAGGTTGGCTATAGGCTGTACCATTACACACAGATTTTGCCTTCCATCAACAGCAATTGCAAGCAACAATGCTGTTCTAAATCTCCAGAGACATTTCAGCTGCTGATGGCTTCTAAAAAATTGAACATAAGCCAGCAGTTTCTCATTCCCCAGTTATTTTTTGCTCTTCCTATTTGGTTCACTTGGTTCTCTGTATGCGGTCTAAGTAAGTTGTCAGATGCCCCACCCAGGACTAAAATGAACATGCACTCAAACATACTGTGAGAAATTAAGATTGCTATTAAAATGCCCCTATCTTTAATGAAAAACAGACCAGGCCCCACTTAGTTAATAGACCAAGCCCTACTTATCATAGTTAAGAGAGTAAGTCCTATTTATTGTAGTTTTCTGTCTATTTTAATATGCATATACTGTCAGTGGTTAGCAAATCATAGTCAGCTACTCTGTTCTGCAATAATAACTAACAATGACAGTTACACAAGACTTTATGACTCTCCTGAAGGAAAAAGTCTTGACACAGCAGTAATGAAAAGGAAAAAAACCTCAACCCTTATGTCTGTTTTCCACAGAGCTTCATATAAAATTCTTTTCTTTGCAAGGGTTTATTTCACCAGTGATCTCTGCAGGAATAACAGAGCTACAGATAAAGTTAGGCACTGCCCTCAGATTCTGAATTGCCTGTGAATGGACAGGGCAATTAGTGACTAGCAATAAGTCATCAGGTGCAATTGAAAGGAATATGCAATCTGGCTTTCCCTTTCTCAAGAGGCACTTACCTGCTCATCTACTGCAGCTATAACTTGAAACTCCTCTGCAGTTGCCATTTGGCAATAAGTGTGGATCTGGGCCTAAATGAGAGCCAATAAAGATGGTTGAATGCCTTGCTGTGTTATGCTGCACTATACTACTTCGTAAAAGACCCTTTATATTAAATTATGCTGAATCAAGATTTTGAGCATTATATTTATGCCTCTTCATATTATTTCAAAGTTTGTATCAAATATGAAATAATCTAGCCAAGTCATTCCAAACTAGACTTGTGAGGGCTGAGAAAGAAATTGGCTTGCTAAGATGACAGAAACCAAGACAGAGAACTGTGTCAAAAAATGGGTGGAATATTTACATCACATTCAAGTTTTATGCTTTAAAATACAACACTGCATATTTTTAAAAAGTGTACAGATAGGAAGAAATATTTAGGGGGCTGTTTTGGCTTGGTTTGTGGGTTTTTTTTTTGTAAGTAAACCCATGTTGTGCATCAACAGTCCTTGGGGAGGAGGGCAATATTAGCTGGACAGGGAAGGCAGGCATGGGGCTGACACTGAGAGGCTGCGGCGGCCCATGCCCTGAGAAATGTCTTTCCTTCTCTGGTGAAATTGTGTGGCTTTCTAAGAGCATGAGTACCATCACTACATGTGCACAGAAGGAATTCTCTTGTGGGAAGAGGGACACTGCAACACGTTGTCAAAACACAGAAACACCACTGACCACTTTGTCCACAAAAATCCTAATATACAGCCCACTGTAAGCAGGCAAAAACTCCCTCCATTTCCTTCTGATATTGGTAGAAGAGGAGAAAAAGTCATGTGGGGAAAAAAAAAAAACAACCTGTAACTATAGTTTGTTCTCAGAAAATAACAACAAACTTCAGTATTTCAACAAAGCTGTATGGCTGCAGGGATCGAAGCCTGAATTACCTCCATCCCTTAAGAGTGGGGAAGTGATGAGCCTTTACAGCAATTCCTCTCAGATAAGCAGTAATGAAATCCACATATCATACCCATTTTTCTGTGTTACACAACTCCATGTTACAAAGCAGCTATTCTAAAAATTACAGAGCTCCCCAAAAGATGACAGCTCTGTTTCACAACCACCTTTCAAGGTTTTGAAATCAGTCTGTGTCCTGCATTAAGAGAACACAAAATCCTCTCCGTATCTTTGTCAAATGGAATTGTGTCAGATATCCAATTTTAGGAAAACCCATACGTCTTCTAGTATTAACTTGGTTTTGTTTCTCTCTGCCCTATCTGTGCAAGAGATTAGTGAGTGCTATGCAATCAAAACTTTACCTGAACAAATATGCCACCATGATACGTATCAATTTTGACTAGTGCTATATTTTAACTAGAAGTAATTGCATTAAAAACTATTCCAGTCATTATAGAACTGTTCCTTGTCCCTTAAACAGAATATAAATCCCTGAAGCTTTTTTGTTCCTCGTGCATATACCAGTGTAAAGTTAGAAAGGTTCTATTCAGCCTAAGAAGACAAAAAAGTAAGTAACTGCCATCTATCAGTTCAGCAGTGAATGTTTCCCTTCGATCCAATGTGATTTTGGTGAACAGATGTAAAGTTTATACCATATTCTCAC
Organism: Pezoporus wallicus; assembly: GCF_028554395.1. Lineage (NCBI taxonomy): Eukaryota > Metazoa > Chordata > Aves > Psittaciformes > Psittacidae > Pezoporus > Pezoporus wallicus. The sequence continues at coordinate 8,257,649 of NW_026642342.1, forward strand.
TGCAGCCTGTTTCATGTCTGTCCAGCTACACCAACATGCAGGGGTCCAGGAAGTGCCAATAGTGGAGAGTGTCATTGAGAGAACTCTGGACTCTGCTGCTTTGCCCGTGGGACCACAGTGGGGACTTTACAGCCCCTTTGCTGTACAGAAACAGATTAAAGCACCAATATTTTTTTTTTGCCTCAGTCCTTTCTGAAATAGAACAGAACCACACCAGGAAAACAGGAACAGTGTACTATTGACAACAGTATTGCTCACACTTTCATCGCAGCAGAACAATCAAACCTCAGAATGATGTAGAGGCTTTAGGTATAGGAAAGCTGACATTTGACAGAAATGATGTTATGGTTTCCAGTACAATTAAGAATAACTGTGGGTAAAATTCTGTAGATTAGAGGAAGGATACTTTGTGGCAGGCTAACATCCATCAACAGATATCCCAAAGACTTCCAGAATGTAAAGCAAATACATTTATAAAATCCACCTGAAATAAAATACTGCCAAATTTCTTACATTAAAAAGTTGGGTTTTAAATGATCTTACAAAAATTCTCTCGGACTGCATTTATCTTGGGTTTGTTATTTCCAGGTACAACCCTGCACAAGTTTTATACAAGTCATTAAATTATCAAACATAACTCTAGTGCTGAGATTTTATCAACCAATAATGCCACTCACTGTGCTGGAATATGGAACGTTATGAATGCCATAATAATGTGGAATGTTATCCAAAACATTATGCAAACAAAATGAGCTTTTTTAACTTTGCTAAAATTCAAAATGCAAGCAAGTAAAATCGGGGTCCAAAAGGAAAAAGACGAAATGGTCAAAAGACAATGCCTACCAAGATACAATTGACAGAATGTTACAAACAGTGGAGGATAAAGGAGAGGAAAAAAGCCCCAACAATTCAAAATGCACAGGTGAGAGACTCTTTAATAAAAGAGAAAGAAAGAAATGAACCAAAGGCTCCATTCTGTTCACCTGTGACCAAAAAAAAAACGCTTTTATTGCCATGGAGCCTAAAACCAGAAAGAAATGTTTATTTGTCTTCCCTTCTGTGTTTGTATTTTATCTTCCAGGTAAGTCTTCCTTGCAGCCAAGTTAAAAAGTTTTCTGATTGTTATTTGAGCCCTTTTAAGTGGTTATTTTTTTTTTTTGTTTTTCTTCTTAGCATTCAACCAAAGCTTTGTATTCTGCCCTGTCTCTACCTTTGCTCATTTATCTTCTGCATCTTATGAGGAATACAGCACGCTGGAGCCTGCTTTTGTTTCATTACTGGATTTCAGCCTTTGGACTTCTGCTCGCCTCACTAATAATGGCTTTGCTAATGTTTGCTTTTAATTCTAACAGCAATCAAGCAATGGAATGATTTTCATTTGCTGGAAATTAACATTTCTTGTCCATTCATATTTGTAATATTTGATTTAATGTCCAAACCAACCATAACTGCAGCATCTAAGTGATTTAAAAATAAAAGCTTGTGTATTTACTTTGTAGATTAAGCTGAGTGAATGATCGCCTCATTGTCCAAGCCAAGACTTCAAGCTAATGCTTTCCAATCCTGTTACGGAGGGTAAAGGTTAATGAACACTTCTCTCATGTTTCTCTTCTCCATCTCCTCCCAGCAGAGTTTTGTTCAGAGCTGAACTGCACATCAGTAAAGGTCAGATGCCAGCAACTAAAAGATTATGCTGCCTTGCCGCGCTGCTGCTTTGCCAGATTTTACAACTACAAGGCCTAATTCTGTAGCCTTGATGTGTGTAACTCATGTAAGACCCTGGGAGCTTTGTGTCTTGAGAACTGCAGTCAATGCCAGGTTTCCATACAGCTCCAGATTCACAGCATCTGGAACAACTTTGGCATGGAATTTCATCCAGTTTTACACCTTGACATAGGTATTCTAACTTACATTTTACTTGACAATAATAGAAGACTAACAGAATAGTATTGTTGCTTCAAACTCCTGCTAGAAGTAGTCCATAATTGAAACCCTTGAAAATAAGACTACTGTGTTAAAGAGCAGAAGCTGGTCCAGTGACTGTCATTATCTTTAGGTGCTTGTCAGAACATTGTGTGATTTTGTAGTGGTAACTTTGTCTTAATTGCTGGAAGACAGCTTTTAATTAGTTCATCTTTCATAATCACCTTGGAACTTTCTGCGGTCATTTGTTCTTCCCTTGCAGTGCTGCATCTCAGTGCTTCAGCTCTTGCACACTTTATTGTCGGATCCTCATCTCTTCCCTTACCATCTCTTTTACATCAGTCTGTTCCAGGTATGATTTGCAATTTCATTCACTTCAAGAGGGCTCAGTGGAGAACATGTTTTAGCATCATACCTACTGCTCTCTTTGTTTACCATTAGCAAATTATTCTAGATACAGCTCAGTTCAAAAATCATTTTATTTATTAAACAGCTTCTAAAACCCTCTAATTTAAAATGGAAAGCTTATGGGTAAAGGCAACAAGCAAGAAATGCTTATTATTACAACTATGACTCAGTTTTCTAGCTGAGGTTCTGTGCTGTATACACAATGATCCATTGAGATCATTGGAGGAGCCACATTGATTTGTGTCAGCTCAGATGCTTCACTTTATTTTTCAAGCTTGATGCAAAAGATGTAATCTTTAGATTGGTTTTCTTCCTTTTTTGTAAATGAAGCACAATGTTTCCTTTTCTAGGGAATCTTACTTATTCCCAAAACACATAACAGTAATCCAAAATCTACAAAGAGCATGTTTTAATTCTAGCTCCTACTTTTCAGAATAAGCTTTATATGTTTAGAAAGCCTTGTCAGCAAAAAGAAATGAGCCATTACGCACTAGGATGTTGGATTCATAAAGCTTTTTAAAGTGGACTTTTCTCTCTCAAAGGAAGTTGGGGGAATTGTAACATTATAGATCCCTTGATTAGAAAGATGTTCAAGGCTAGGTTGGATGAGGCTTTGGGCAACCTGGTCTAGTGGAAGGTGTAGGGGTTGGAACTGAATGAGCTTTAAATTCCTTTCCAACCCAAACCATTCATTGATTCTATTATTCTATGGTTATTTATACACACACATTAGTTAATGTCCAAGCTGCCTGGCTGGCTTTTCATCATTGCCTAATCCCAAAGGGTTTTAAAGCCAGAGCATCTACACTCCAGGCTGTTTATATGTAAGGAATTGTTAGTCCTTAATTTTCCTGTATTAAATGATGATTACACCCACTTCACCACTAACAATAGTACTTCCCTAAAATTATAAGTTGTATTCTAAAGTAATTCTCATGGAACACAGCAGGACCAGAGGAGAGTAAGAAAATGTCATGGAGAAACACGTGCACACACACATGCTAACCACAATTTCAGCACTGACACCTTTTTAATCTTAAAAATATCAGCTTCAGGGATAATCACAATTAGCATTAAGGCAAAAGACCCCAAACCACATTTACATATGCTAAAAGCAGGAGATACGGCATTAATATACTTATCTGTATTTATATCAAACCCTGTATTTCAGGGTTTCTTAAGTGGACACCCTGCTCCCAGCCACAAGGCGAAGACCCAAATGCTGAAACCATCCCTTTCCCAGCCTTGGGAGAGACCACCCGCAGGTCTGCAAGGCAGTGCTTGGCCTCCATGTGGCACGGTGGGTTTATTGTTGGCATGTGCAATTCTCACTGTAAAGCTTAAAAATACAATCCAGGATCCTATGTATGATCACACTGACACGAGGAATAGTTGTGCTTCCCTTTCACATTATAAACAATGGGAGGTTTGGGGCAGATTCTAAAACTAACTGGTGACATTCTGACATCGCAAGAAGCTGAATTTTACATGATTTAAAGAGAATAAGCAAATGACTTAAAACTCTGTGGGCGTTCTTTTTTGCTAGAAGCTATTTAACACACACTCTATGACATGTATGTATTTTGTAAGATATTCAGCAGCTGATGGAGAAGGTGACTCCACGAGGCTATTCATTAGAGAAAGCTTCACTTTCCTAAGCCACAAGAAAGCCACAAGAACTCGCAAACTGACAGTTACAAATGGACCCTTAAAGCGCGACTCCAGAGCCAATCGTTAAGAACACGAATGGCGGCAGGACGCTGAAGGTTTAGAATCCCACTTTCAGGCGCGTAAAGGCGTTCCAGCAGCGGTTTCCGGGCCCTCCAGGCAGAGGGGGCCGCCGAGGCGAGGCGCTGGGTGAGGGGAGACCACGATACCCCGGACTAGCGCCGTGGAGCGGGTGGCAGCGCGGAAAGAGCGCCGGGGAACAGCGGCTGGTGCAGCGGAGCTAACCCGGCCCGACCCCACCCCGGTAGGGAAGGCGGGAAGGGAAGGGAGAAGAGGGGAGGAGGAGGCGGCGGGGTGGCGGCTGGCCCGAGCGGCGCGGCCGTTTCCTCGGCGTCCAGGCGCAGAGCTGCCGCGGCGCCGTGCACAGTGGGGCCGGGTGAGGCCTCTTCCGCCGCCGCGCCGCTGCCGCTCGGGCTCCGGCCCTCCACAGGCAGCTGGGCCTGTGCCCGGCGGGGCTGGGAGCGGTGCTTCGCTGTGGGCCCACCCCATGTGCCCGGAGCTGGCGGCCGAGGGTCCGGCGGGAGGGCGGGCATCAGGAGCGCTGGCGTCAGCGCGTGGGCTGCCACGGTCTGGTGTACGCGGCACTGCGAATGTGCTACAAACGTATATCCAGGACCACAGGTACAGCATAGAGTCACAGACTGCTTTGGGTTGGAAGGGACCTTAAAGCTCATCCAGTTCCAACCCCTGCCCCAGACAGGGACACCTTCCACTAGAGCAGGTTGCTCCCAGCCCCATCCAGCCTGGCCTTGAACACTGCCAGGGATGGGGCAGTCACAGCTTCTCTGGGCACCTTGTGCCAGTGCCTCAGCACCCTCACAGGGAAGAATTTCTGCCTAATGTCTAATCTAAATATCCTCTCTCAGGTTAAAGCCAGGTATATTTAAAATAGCAAATCAAAACTTCCCCTCTCCCCCTGAACTTGTGTACCAGTGAGCATTAAATAAGAGAAGTGGCTGTATGATTACTTCTTCTTTTAATCTGTGTAACTTCCTTTTCTTTTGCCTCTACTTCAAGAGGTTGTGCAGCAGCTGTTATCTGGGTTTAGGAGGGACTCCTGATGTTGGTTCTCTTCAAGCTTTGTAGCAGTACAGCATGTGCCAGTAATGCACTTTATAGGTGTTATAATTTGCTGCTGAAGTCTAGGTACATCATGTGACTCCAGCGTTTAGCTTCACACCCTTAACTTCCCAAATGCAAATGTTTGCGTAGGAGCTGACACATAACCACCAGAATGGTTATATGAGGTGCATTATTGCAGCGCTGGGAAACCAGGGACACGCGCCCAAATCTGGCTTCCCCCTGTCACATCGCGTTCGCAATTTATGCATAAAAGTTCTGCAATTAATGCATGTTCAACATGTGTTGCTACATTAACTAATACGTATGCATCAAGGATTACTTCATTAGTCCATTATGACATCAGCCTCTTCTGCGCTTGCGCAGCCCCCTCTGGTGGTCGTCCCGATGAAGTAAGGAGTCTTCCTCAGATGAAGTAAGGAGTCTTCCTCCCCTTACTCTTTTCACCTTTCTGTTCTTTGTACAGGCCACAACCATTATGTGGACGCCAGCATTCTCACTTCCTCACTTGGCTTGTCCTTTTATGTTGCAGTGATTTCACAAAGCTACCAATATTGCAGAGATGAAATTTTCTGCTGCTTAAGATACATGGTTTCTATTTCTAGACAAAGCTTCCTTGTAAGCAATACAAATATTTTGAACGTCTGTATTATCAAGACGCACAGTTAGACAAAGCTTCCTTGTTCTAAACCACAAGGTCTTAGGTGAGGCATCCTGTGTCCTTCTCGTTGTTATGTTAGTTTCTACTGCTGAGGCTACCACAGCAAAGTTACAACATTCTTTTAATATACAGAAGTCTACTATTGATTCGAAAACTTTTCAAATATAGTCATTTCTATTGCTCTATATAAGTATTTTAACGTAAAATTTCACTCTTTTCTAACATTTCCCCCCTTTGAAAATACTTCGTTTCAGCAAGTATTTTCACTCCTTTAAGTAGTGGTTTCCTGACAGGTGGGCAGGGGTGTTGGGTACTTTGGATATTCTCTAGTTACCGCTCCTATAATTCGATAAGTCCATGCACTGCTGCAGGTTATTTCCTTTCGGATACAGAGATACATCAAATATATCATTAAAAACACAATATCACGATTACAGTTTGCACGAGGGAATGAGCCCATCCAGTGAGATGAAGGCCCAAGCTATCAAATAGTGCTCCTACCCAATTCTGCTCGATGTCCTTCTTTTCTTTTCCTGTCTCTTTTTCAATTTTAGTTAGTTGGGAAATGTCGTATTCTACATTTGCAGTTACGTTAGGAATGTGAATACAGCGATGGTCTATTTTGTCTTTCAAATATTCACAAATACCATGTTCTTTAATTAGTAACATGTCCAATGCCATTCTGTTCTGCAAGGTCATTTTAGTTGTTGCTTGTAACTGCAAATTCATGTCTCTGAATCCCTTCCTCATTGCTCTTTATTGTTTGATTCATCTTTTCTACTTGTCCACTAGATTGAGGCCTCCAAGGGGTATGTAAGTTTCATGATATCCCTAATAGTTTACTAACTTCTTGTACTATGGTTGCAACAAAGTGTGGCCCCCTATCTGATGATATCCCTAAAGGGACTCGAAATCGTGGAATGATTTCTCTGAGCAACCATTTCACTGTTTCTTTTGCCTGATTGGTGCGACAGGGAAGGGCTTCTGGCCATCCAGAAGAAGTATCAACCCCTACTAATAGATATTTTATACCCTTGTACCTTTGATAGTTCCACAAAGTCAACCTGCCAATAATCTGGTTCTACCCCTATCCTGATCCTTCCCATCTCCGCTTGTCTTTTCACCACTGGGTTATTTTTCAAACAAATTTCACATTTTGACCCTACTGCTTTTGCCATAGTTAACATCTGTGTGGAAATTATTCCTCCTTTTAAATAAGTTACAAATGCTTCTGCACCCCAATGACATTTTTGATGTTCAGTTTGTAGGATTTTTCGCATTATTGCTGGGGGTACTATTACTTGTCCAGTTGTTGTTGTGTACCACCCCTCAGAATTCTTTTGGGCTTTCAAAAGTCCTGCTAGTCTTTCATCTTCCTTTGAATATTTTGGAGCTTGTGGGAGATAGGTGTGGAGTGGCTTACCTTGAGAGGTATCAGGGCCACCAGGGACTAATGCTTTTGCTTCAGTTACCTCCTGCTGCGTCGTTACAACATATCCTGCATACCGTGTCCCGTTTTCCACAAAGCTGCTTCCATCTGTGAAAAGTTCCCAGTCTGGTTGTTCAAGAGGTATATCTTTCAAATCTGTCCTGGTTGCATATGTATGCCCGATAACCTCTATATAGTTATGTTCAAGGGTTCCTCCTTTCAGAAAAGCTGCTGGATTCAACAGGTTAGTGGTTTTTTAAACTCACATCATCTTGTTCTGTCAAAATTGCTTGATATTTCATCATTCTACTAGGGAATAACCAATACCCCCCTTTTTGTTCTAAGACAGTTGTTACCATGTGCGGTACAAACACTTCAATGTGTTTTCCCAAAGTCAGTTTTCTGGCCTCCTGTATCAGAGCAATAGTTGCTGCTACCGCTCTTAAACATGAAGGCCATCCCGCACTTACTGGCTCCAGTTGTTTTGAGAAGTATCATGCTGGTCTTTTCCAGCTTCCAAGTTTCTGGGTTAACACTCCCAGCGCTAATCTCTGTCTCTCATGCACAAATAACTGAAATCCTTTGTCAAATCTGGGAGTCCCAGTACCGGAGATTTCATTAATGCCTCCTTCGGTTTCTTTCTGTGGTTTATCCCAAACAAAAGCAGGTGATTTCTGGGCTTCATACGGGGGTTTAGCAATGAGTCCATAGTCCATTATCCACAATCTGCCCCACCCTGCCATGCCCAAAAATGTTCTTAACTCCTGTAGGTTCCGTGGTTCTGGAATGGCACAAATTGCCTCTATGCGATTTATCCCTAGCTTTCGCTGTCCCTGCGAAATTTCACATCCTGAATACAATACAGTTGTACATGCAGTTTGTGCCTTTTCCTTTGAGACTTTATAACCGTTTAGGCCTAGCTGATTCCTGATCTCAATAGTCACCTTTATGCATAATGACTCCTGCTGTGTTGCAATAAAGATGTCATCTACATATTGCAATAAAAGATGTTGTGATCTCAGCACCTGTACCTTTCCTTGAGTAGTCCATGTTTCCAGTTCCTTGGCCAACTGGTTCCCAAAGAGAGTCGGGCTGTTCTTAAATCCTTGTGGGAGTCTGGTCCATGTTAACTGTGTCTTTCATCTGTTCTGTGGGTTTTCCCATTCAAATGCAAACAGTTTCCTGCTACTTTTATCAAGAGGAATGCAGAAGAAGGCATCTTTTAAATCAATCACTGTAAACCATTTATATTTTTCCTTCACAGATGTTAACAATGTATAAGGATTTGCTACTACTGGGTGGATATCTTTTGTTATTTCATTTATTGCCCTCAGATCCTGTACTAACCTATATTCACCATTTGTTTTTCTTACTGGAAAAATTGGAGTGTTATATTCTGATTCACATTCTTCCAAAATTCAATATTTTAAAAATTTCTCAATTATTTTTATAATCCCATATGTTGCTTCGAGCTTCAGTGGATATTGTTTTATTCTCACTGGCCTAACTCCATCTTTTAGTTCCACTGTTACTGGTTGAGCTGCTTTTGATTTTCCCGGGATTTCTGTTTCCCAAACTACCGGTATTACAGCCTCTTCTACCTCCTTTGGGATTTGAGCAATAGGCTTTTCTTTAAGAACCAAGATCTGTCCTGCTTTTGATTCGGGGATTTGCATTATTAATTCACTATTCTGAAAAATGATCATTGCATCCAATTTGGCCAATAAGTCCCGTCCTAAAAGGGGAATGGAGCATTCAGGTACATACAGAAATTCATGTGTTAATTCCTTCCCTCTAAATCGCAGATCTAGGGGCTGCAAGAATGGCCGTATTTCCTCCTTCCCTGTGGCTCCCACAATTGTCATAGTTCTTTCCCCTTAACCTCCCATGTAAATCATTTAAAACTGAATAGGTAGCCCCTGTGTCTATTAAAAATTTCACTTCTTTTTCCCCCAGTTGGATTTTGGGTTTTCATAATCATTTTTATTACACGGGCTACTTTATCAGGGTTTTCTCTATATGGTCCTGCTGATTGTTTCCAGATGACTAAATCTCCAGGCGAGAAGGGTACCTTAACATACACCGGGCCCTCAGCTCCCACCCCCTGTCTTAAAGGTACCAGCACTGCTTTAGGTACCTGGGTTTGCATTTTTCCTTCCCGATTTCCCCTCTGGCGAGTTCTGTGTGAAACCGGAGGGGGTGTGTGTGTGTGTGTGTGTGTGTGTCTACTTTCTGATCTCTTTTGCACTCACAACTACCCAGACTCTCAAGATCACTATCACTATCACCTTCTTCCACCCCCACCCCCCCCCCCCCCCATATCTAATGCTGGCAGGGCTGATGGAGCAACTGCCAAATTCAGACTTTCAATATCCCTCTGGTGTTGTAAACTATTGTCTACAGCAAGGCATTTCATACATTTTTTCGGTAACACATCCCTTACACTGTTCATTAGCATTTACCTTTACAACCATTATTCCACAGGATTTTTGCCACTTATCATTATTTCTTAAAGCAAAGAAAAGATCTTGTCCCATTTTCCTTCCCTTTTACAATATAACATCAACTGCAATATAGTATTATACTGCAAAGTCCCATTTTCAGGCCATTTCTCCTGATCCTCTAGTTCATACTGTGTCCGCCATACATTACAGTAATCAATTAGTTTACTTTTCTTCATACTCTGCCCAAATCGACCCTACTTCCAGTGGCTTAAAAGACAGCCTCATGGGGACGACTTAGGGATCGACGACATTTTACAAATACAAAGAGATCTCTAAAACAAGTTTCTTTCACACCACACACACACACACACACACACACACACACCACTGAGTTACAATGTCTAGCTAGACAGATGCTGATCCCGCAGCATGAAACCAAACAAAAAACCAGACCAGATTTGCCAAACCTGCAGAGCTTTCGCTACTCTCTAACGGATGGCGCCTAGGCTTACCCCGGGAGCTCCCTGCCCAACCAAATGCAGCTTTTCACCATGTCTTACAGGCGGGCTTTACCAAACCATACTTTACCAGAGATCGGCACCGTGTCCGAATCTGAAAGAAAAAAAAGCACCTTTCTTACCGTATCAGATGTCCGTCGTGAGCAGCGGAGATCGGTCGCAGTTGATGGCTCCCTGAGAATTTCTTGGTGCTGGCTGGAGCAGGATCGAGGCGCTATCTGCCTCAGCAATGCCCGCGGGTCCCATCTGGGTCGCAGAAATTTCACTCTTTTCTAACACAAATGTTAGAATTTAGCGTAGCTATGATAAGCTAATTAGCGCTCAGATGGTCTAATAGGCCTTTGAGAAGCTCAGGACACTGGGGGCATGGCACAGCACGGCACTGAGGACACGGTAGGTGTCAGAGCTATTTGATGTTCTACTTTTGGAAATGCTTCAATGAGGCAAATTGATTTCATTGCAGTGGTGATTTCTTGACACTAAGCAGGAGGAACTAAAACTTAGCCATATAGGCTTACAAACTGTAATGGAGATCTTCACAAACAGAAGGAATGCTGTGCCGTGTCAGACTGTCCAGCCCACTGAGTGAGCTGTCTCATGCAATGGAGGAACAGTCAAGGTTCTGAAGATGCTGTAACTGCATGGTTTTGAATGTGTATTTCAGTTGCTGTAAGGACTTATGAAAATTAACACTTCATAGTTGCAATGTGATTGCAGTTGTAATTAGGTACCTGATTTCATTGTAATTGTTTCAGGATCGTACCTCTTTGAATAGATGGAAATCCCCACGCGGCCAAGACATTCTTAAAGAGCAAGCAGGACATTTTATACAACGGGCAGGGCACATACATGTTTGTATAATTTCCTTGGTTTCTTGGGTTGTACAAGATGAAGCAAGTGGAAATCTAAAATGATCATTTAATTACAATATAAAGATAGCAAGCAATGTGAGCTCTTGAGCCTAGGAGCCGTTTACTAAAACTGCCTCATTGCTGTGCAAAATCCTCAGTGTTAATATGCAAATTCATATATTAGCCTAAGAAAGGCACATAATGCTTTTGCTTTTGATGGCTTAAAAATTTAATTGCAGATAGCCTTCTCTCTGTGAAGTATGTTACACTTAGGGGCACCTGGATGCTACTGAATTGGTGTAGGAGGGCATCTTGTTTCTAACAGTAGCTTTATATACTCATTAACCTTAGCTGCTCAGTTGGGTTTGTTGCCTCTGGCAGTAACTAACAGCAGAATTTCACAGGAAAAGGAGAAGACCTATCATGTGCTTAACAAACTGAGCAGCCTTATGCGCTGCAGAAGAATTCCTTCTTGCTTCCCAAGGTGGTCAGGTAAACTCTGAAGCACAGAAAGTCTTCTTAGCCATGTTTTTACTTTTATTTTAATTCCTTACTTTGCTAGAAGTACATGCATCTGTAGAGCCAGAGAGATGTTCGTTTCTAACTACATAACAAGTGTCAGGAGTTAGTTGCTCCTAACACAGCAGTTAGCATATAGCTCCTTTTTCAAACGGAGAGGCAAGCAGTGGGATTATGGATGTTGTTGTTTTACCTTTGGTCTTGCTGGATGTTCTGGGAATCCTGCCTTACCCTGTGGTTGCTATATATGATTATTTTGCATCTGAGCGTTCTGCAGTAGTACTTTGAGGGGGTTAATTAGTTTGCCACCTCTATAAGAACAGATTTCAGCTATTGTTTTCTTAGTTATTTAGGTATCTACCATTTGTATGGAAGCTGTATTTCTGTTACTAGATTTGCCTTAGGTTCTGCTAAATGTATTTTACTAATTGTAAGAAAACTGCAGAAGAGGTTGATAGAAGAAAAAACACAAACGGCTTCTCAAGGGGAATTTCTGAAGTTTTAGTAATGGTTTATTTTGACAGACAAGTTGGTGCTTTTATTAAATCAGCAGTTTGTTTGCTTCAAAATAGCCACCTTCTGTTGGGTGCTGCATGTGACCTCCTTTTCTAGAAACCAGTATATTTTTCTTTGTGGATGACTGACTCATACATGCAAATAGAAGGGTGATTGTTGGTTACTTACAATAGGAAGTTTATACAACTATAGTAGAAGAAAAAGCTTATTCATGTGCTATAAGGGCACAAGAAGTAGGAAAGGAGTTGAATGTAAGAGTTACAGCAATCACTAGGGATTATTGGAAAAATAATTATAAGGACCATACTGCAGCAAATTCCAGATGATGCCAGGAACCGCTTGCCTTCTCTTGACCTTGCTGAAATGCTACCAAAAGGTGCAGGGACTGGTGTTGTGTAATAGGCTGAGAGCAAACACAGCTTGCCAAGCTGCTCTTTTTTGACTTATTTTCTGCATAGTTCTGGGTAATTGTAGTATCGTTAGTTTTCTAACCAGATTAAAGTGCTGCAGAGCTCTGTGCTAAGTACTGCTGAATGTTCTATGGGCAGTTAGCCTTTTCTAGAAAATGGGGATTATTCCACCATTTTCCCAGAGAAAGAAAGGTAAGAGCATTATGCTGTGGTTTGTTTTTACATTTTTATTGTAAAAAGTTTCTGCTCCTAGAAGATTCTTGGTCTGCAATTAAATTGATTTATCATCGAGAGTTTAGCATCCACTAATCTGTGGCAATGGAATATATCTAGCAAAATGGGGACTATAGGAGAACACCTAAATGGTCTAGCAGTGATTTCTTTCTGAGTTAATCACAGATACTAACGTTTGGCTTCCTGGTTCAAGGCAAAAAGACTTCTCCATACAATGAAGATACATGAACAGAACTGTTGATATTGAAAAAAAAGAACAGTGAGTTTGGTTTCTTTTCTGATTTAAGAACCTGTAATGTATGAGTTTGTTAGTGTCTGTACAATAGTAAATCAGAGTGGAGAGTGCTGTGAAATGTGCTCCCTATAGCTGCTGTAATTGTAGACCTTAAATTTATATCAAACTTTCAAGGTAGCAAGTGTTTTTTTACCCAATACATTTCATTTCTTGTATCCGTCATAGTAAAGGAGTAAATTAAACTGAAAGCATTATAAAAGAGTCTTTATGTACTCAATATGTACTCAAATATTTGAGTACTCATATTATGAATATGTATATTCAGTACTAGATGTTCATGGTACAGGTAAGACATATGCTTTGAAGAATCTTCTCTATAAAAAGTTTTCCAACTGCCAGCATGTCACAGTAGTGACATGAAAGTATTAAAACTTGTCTCTAGATGCACTGAATGCTGTTAAATAGTACAGTCCTAGTCTTCAGAGTCATAAATCCTCTGTAAATGAATGGATAGAGTTGGCAGCTATAAAACATCGACTTGATATTGATTTAGTCACTGCTGTTAATTTTTTCTTAAGTAAGAAAATGGTGCATAGGGAAGGAGAAACAAGGACTGAGAACAGTGAAGAGGGAGCGCTTTGGTATGCTGCAGATGGAGGACAGGATTTGGCTAAACATAGCACAGAATCCTTACTGGATTCAGTCTGTTAACCCAGGAATGATGACTGAAGTTTGGGATGCATGTGTGTTCTACAGGAAGACTGTTACACGTTGGATGGATATAGCTGGAGACCAGGGGAAGAGAAATGGTGTATGTATGGTATACAGGTGTGAGCATTGCAAAGATGTCGTATCGTATGGAGAGAGAGCAACATTGTCTAGTGGGAGGTGTTCCTGCAAGTAGCAGGGGGTTGGAACTGGATGAGCTTTAAGGTCCCTTCCAATCCAAACTATCCAGTGATTCTATGATCAAAAAATTGAATTCACAGATACGTATGTGGGGGACAGCTGGTTTTATTATCCCAGATATATTCTGGATCACTTCTGAAGTCACTCCAAGCACAGTGACTAAAACTGCTTGCTGCCACATTGTTACTGAGATGACTGACATTTTAGCGGAATTATATAAGGGTTCTTTGTAAATGCACCTGCAAGGGTCCTAACAGCACTGCTCCCCACCCGTTCATGCCATTCATAGCTTTATAAGGTTTGTGGTCTTTTCCTCTAAAAGCAGTTGTTTCTACTCCCTGCTACTCCCTGTTGTTGACCCACCATCACTTGCTCTGCCATCACCAGGGAAGCTCTGCAGGCAATTGTTGGTAGTCTGGCTAGCACATTTGCTGGCTGGCCACCAGGTAAGGAAGTCAGACCTGTAGGTTTGGACATGGCATGTGGGGTTTTGTCATATGTTGCAAAGGTCTTTTTTAAGAACTTACTTTAAGAAAACTCGCTTTTGTAGCAGGTCTGCAGGTTGCAAAATTATTAATAGGGGGTCGACAGCAAGACAGAACAAACCCTTGGTTTTTTTGCCAAAAAAAAGGTAAAAATTAAAAGCCATATATGAAATCTGTCTGGTTTTAATAATAGTGACAATATGAATTTCTAGAAATACTTTCTATCCATCTCTGTATGTGGAGAAACAGAATTTGTTGATGCTTTCCTAATTCTGAGCAAGCTGATCTAGCTGAAGATGTCCTTGCTTATTGCAGGGGTTTGGACTGGATGAGCTTTGAAGGTACCTTTCAACCCAAACTGTTCAGTGATGCTAATGAATATGAGAGAACACATGTTTCTGAGGTAGTGCTTCTTGTATGCTGTGATGATAAAGAGGAATGATCTGATACTTTACTGATGTTCTAGGAATACACAGTGGGCAGACTGCTCTTTGTCAAGTTTGTCTTTGTAATATTATCTTTTTTCTTTAGGGTGGAGCTTTGATGTTTTGATGTCAGAATGAAGAGCAGGATACCTCTCATTCTTCTAGCCTGTGGCTCCTTTAACCCCATCACAAACATGCATATGCGTTTATTTGAGCTGGCTAGAGATCACCTGCACCAAACAGGTCAGTAAGGTGGTGGTAGGATCACACACCCATGGTGGTTTACTGTGAGAAGGAAGAAGGATTATTAACACTTGCTATAGATAAGCTGTCACTGTGCAGCTGGCTGAATTCTAATATGCTTTAGTGATCATTCAATATGAAGGTTTCATGGCATATTCAATATAGAAAGTCTAGCATTACCTCTTCCTTTGGCTCAGTACATAAACAAGTATAATGAATATTCATGCAAAAAAAGTGGAAGTTTTATCAGCACTTTTAGGCTCATATTCATGGAACAAGCAGAGCCTTGTGAAAGACTACACCTAGCAGCTTTGAAACTGAGAAGAAGTGTTTGCGTTCAGATTTCATGCTTTTCTAATACATTGTGTTTTAATACGAAGAAGCGTTAGCAGTTTTGACAGCTGGATGAAACTGGAGAAAAGATGAATCCTTAATTACTCATTATCCATCTTCACTAAGAAGTACAAGTTACCTCCCCTAGCAAAAGCGTTTCCTCATAAAGAAGATAAGAAAAGCTAGGTATTGGCAAGCTAAAAGGTTTTGGCAACACGGGAGAAAGGTGGGTAAAATCTTGAACCTCAGCAAGAATCAGAAATGCTGCTGAGAAGCATTGCACTGAAAGCTTGATCAGCTGCTTAGCTGCTGAGGCTTTTAGGGTTTTTTTTCCATTTGGCAGTAAAATATACACATATGTTTCTGGAAAGAATTGGAAGGGAATTTTAGTTTATTGGAACCTTATAGAAGTTCCTAGGGAGGTTTTTCAGCAAGAACCTGAAGGTAGCAGTAACAGGAATTTGGCTGTCAAATTGTGGGGATGTGGGGGGAGAATTTGGAACTCACTGATAACTGTTGTGTGGCAAAAGCAGCAGCTACATGTTTGCCATATCCTGTGAGAATACTTAAAATGATCAATTCTTGTTTTATATTTTCCCACCGAGGAAATCGGTTGGTCATTCTCTCATGTTTTTAGTCCTGTTTCCACTTCTGTGATTACCTAGGGAAGGAGAAGAGAAATTGGAGCTTATTTCCTGGGGAGAAGCACTAGTTGCAGACTGGGAGCTGATAGTGGGGCTGGAGGACCATGGTTATACATGTCTAAAGCTTGTTTAAAGTGAGGTGGTAGTCTGCTGTATTTGCATTGATTCCCTTCTTAGTGGAAACAGTACACTTGTGAGGTAACATACACACTGAATGCCTGACTAGAGTGAGCGAAGAATTAACTAGCATGAGGGGCGATGTTCCCTAGGCTGCCAGAATGTGACTTCTGGTGCTCCTTCAGTATTTCTGCTCAGTCACAGAAATGAGTTGTGCAGTAGCTAGAGTTGACTTGGCAATCCAGTTTTACTGTTGTGAATGACATGACTATCACTAGTGTGCATCCTGACTGACATATCCAGTAATTCTGCCTGTCAGCTTTTTGCACATCACTTCAGTTTTAAATGCTATCTAGTCTTATTTTTCATACATCCCTATTTTAAGTAGGGAGTTTTACTGAGTTTCTGATACTTTTAGCAGTACTTGAATTTCACTGTCACGTGTCAAGTAAGTCACTCTTTTTCTGTTAATATCAGTCGATAAACCTTGTCATGCTGCCTTTTAAATACAAAAGACATAGCTATGTGCGACTGAATAATGATTCTCTTTGTTTGGAATTTGTCTCTGCTTGTGTCAATTTGACTCTTTACATGTTCTCACGTAGCTAGAATTGTCTCATATTCAAATCCTGGTTTTAAAAATGTTTCTTGAAACTTGCACTGTGGCAAATGCCTTTCCAGTCTGTTCATACCTAATGCCAGACGCTTTTATTTCTCTTTGTATTTATCATTTGACTGTAAAGTCCAAAGAAATAGTACTAGACTCAATCTATGTAAGATATTTGAAGCCTTGTTTCCGGAGTACTGCCATGGGAGGGTACATGCTTCACCCATAGTTTCCAGATAAGACCAAAGCATAGAGGGCAAGGGAGGGAGGTATGAAAGACAAGATGGTTCTATCTGTGATGAGACAGATGCAAGGGGGAGGTGAAGGACAATGAGTTACTATCTTATGAAAACTTGGGGAAAATGTGACAGTCAGTGGGTTGTGTCAGATGCAGCACTGGGCTGCAGAGATGAGAAGTCCAAGGAGAAATTAGTCACTAACCAGCCTTGGGAATCTGGAAGTTTATGGTGTTCAAGAGGTGTAGCTGAATAAAAGACTGGTATTTTCAGGAAAGGGATAGGAACAGACTGGAACAGCAGCAAGTCAGTATATATAGTGACTTCACTTTGTTTTTCCTACAACAGTTCTTATAACTGGAATTGAAAACAAAAAAAAACCCACTTTGATCCTACTGTTTTGATAGTGTGTATAGCAATATAGATACATGACTGCATTTAATGTGAAATCCTAGTCATCTGTTTTGTAGCCTCTCTGAAGAGAATCACTGCTTCACAGTCATGTTAGATGAGAAAAAGCAGCTTTGATGAGAGCATTTCACAATAAGGTGTCCTGTTAGTAGAGCTGCAATACTTTTATTCACATTGTTACTCTGAAAATTGTGGTTCTATCCTTCCATTCTGGAGGATATAACTCATTTTTATAGCTGTCAGGATACTGCGTTTCCTTCTTCTTGTCCAAATCCAGTGACCTCAGTAGAAGTGAGCTGTTTTTTAAGGTCTTGGTGCAAAATGTTCATTATAGATGTGATGTGTGGAGATGATTCAGCATTTGTTAGAGGGCTGTTCATGCTCAGTTACTCAGCTGTTGGAGGAGTTCCTGAAGTTGCAATGTATTTGAGTGGCTACCTGACTACAGAGATAAATCTGCATCTTCAGGCCCTGTAGTTCATTCAGCCAGGTGGATATGATTGATGTTTGTCCAGATACTCATGTGGCATCTGTCGCTACAGTTTTTGCACACCTCATCTAATTGAGTGAATGCATCTTTCAAACGCTCTGAAGTGGTGAAGGCAAAGTTATCCATCCTATGCAGAGCTATCCTAGAAGTTTGTCCATTACTGCTCTGATGTATTGGTTGTTTATGTTGAATTTCAACGCAGTGATTGCTGAATTTTTTACCTCTTTGGTTTTCCTTCTGTTGAATTCCCTTCACAGAAGGTGACTGAACATGAAGTGAAAAAAGCTTTGTCTGTTGTCTCTCCCTTTTTCATGGTTGGCAATCTCAAGAGGATGGTGTCCTCTTGATAGGTAATCTAAACAAAGATGTTAGATATCCCTCCCTCCACCCCAGCTAATTATAGCCTGTAAATAAAATAAACATTTTGGTTTAAATGAAACCACGACGAGTCTTTGTATTTGTTTTACTACCATTAGTAGGCTGAGTTCTGGGAGGATAACTTGATTTTGTTGTGGTTTCAAGGGAAGCTGTTACTGTTACTTCAATACAGGATTTTATCATGTATTTTTAATGTATGTACATAGATGGCAGATGAAAGAAATTAATCCAGTTAACCCTGTTCGTAAAAGCAAGCGTGTCAGTTCTTGTTTCAGTGAAGAAATGAAATCTTATGTTAATGTAAACTCTTGTTGCATCTTAGATGGTCGAACAGGAGTTTGATCCATTTTGCAGGGAGTCACATGGGAAAGACAAGGGGTAATTGGTGCAAGTTAATCCTGGAGAGATTCCAATTGGACAGAAGAGGAAACTTTTTCCCAGTGAGAGCAATCAGCCATTGGAATAATCTCTGCAGGGAAGAAGTGATGGATTCTCAGCACTGGATGATGTTAAGATTCAGCTGAACAGGGTGGTGGGACACCTAGCATAGGTCATCCATTGTCTAGAATGGTTGGACCAGGTGACCGTTGAGGTCACTTCCCACCTGGTATTCTATGATTGTATTATAAATGTTTTCCTTCTGACAGCAAGTTGTACATCAGTTTATGTTTTGAAATAAGTACCACTTTGCTCACGAAGGAGGACTGACTCCTCTGCAGTCCAAGTGATTTTTGTTATTTATGTATTTCATGTTCCGCAATTGTTCCCATTAATGTGCAAATATATGCAAGTTAGTTTCTTGTCCAGTGCTGGAAAGGAAATTAAGTCAGTCTTCAGGAAAAAAAACAGGAATTTTTTGGCACATGCTTGCAGAATTTGAGTACACTGGTGAGAAACCTAAGATAGGTGGGTTAAAAACACATCGTCATCAAGGTGTGTGCGGTTTGCAGGAGGCTTTTTGGTGTTTTATTCTCAGTGGGGATTTTTTTGGTGTGTGTTTCTGTTGGTAGGGTTTTGGTGTTTAGCCTTTAGGGTGGTTTTTTTTTTGGTATGGGGTTGGGTTTTTTTGTATGTGTGTGTTTGGTTTTGGTTTTGTGTTTGGTTGGGGGAAGAGGGGGTGTTTGGGGGTTTTTGTTGTGGTGGTGTAGGGTTTTTTGGTGTTTGGATGTGGTTTTGGGTGCAGCAGTTGGCTTTTTGATTGGTTTTGCCTTTTTTCCCTATATGGTTTTTAAGCAAATGTTGGTATCTGCAGGAAGGGAGAATTCACGTATTTGAGTTGGTCACATTTGAATAGGTGAACTTTTAAATAACTGGAGAGGACACAAGTTATTTAGAGACAGTAATAAGGTATTTTCCTATGTTTTGAGTACTAAAGCTTGTATTTTTAGGTGGAAGGCTCATGTGTGTATCATGTTAGTATAGTGCTGGGTTACTTAGTTGTGAATCATCTCAACCACTTACTGTATTTTCTCTTGGTACCATAAGTGTTAGCAACCTTGATTTTTCTCTTCCAGTTGGCTTCATTTCTGCTTTGGAACAAGCTGTGATATGGCATGCGAAGCTCTTACCTCATCCAGCTGATGTAGTTCTGGGCCTGACTAGAGACTGAAATTTTTACAGTTAACAAGGATATGGCAGAGTTGCAATCATTCTTGGCTAGCATGATCTCACACCATTTTCATTTTTACATTTAATATATTAATGTAAGTATAAGGAAACAATTTATAGCTGTAGAAACTAAAAAGAAAGGAATTTAAATGTGGAAAATAAAATTTTTGTGTAAGTAAAAACATTTAATAAGAGTAATCCCCAAACTATAATTTATTTCCCTTTAAATGAGGTTACAGTATTGTATGTTATCAATGTACCAAGGGAATAATTGTTGTTCATAAGTCAAGTGAAATCATTTCCAATTTCAGGTCAACAGATGGACTTAATTATATGCACATCTTTGCATGGGTCTGGAAAATTTTATCACGCTCGATTGCCCATTTTGCCTATAATGAGAATGTTTAAAACAGAGGGTAACTTGGACTCAACATTTCAACAGGGGACGGGCCTGTGAATCTCACTGACTCTCAATGCTATGTTTTTAAGGCCAACTCACTTGAATTCTTCTTAAAATTTTACCCTATTACATCAAAATAAATGTGATGTCACTAATTTTTCATTAGGAAATATTAAATTCTCATGTGCTAGTATCAGAAATTAGGAGTCCAGGGGTATCATTTGCATTACAAAGCAATAGAAGGAACTTGCTGTATTTAAGAAACAATTTAATCTGAAAAAAGGAAGATGATTTCACTCCCCTTCAGTATTATACATATAGTTATTTAAATAGTATATGTTACTTTACAATAATTTTGTTTCATTTCTGTTTATGTGAAACACCCTTCCTGTCCTCTGTTTCTTGAGGGACGTGGCTCATATCAGTGCTTTATTTCCCTGTGGATTTATTTAAATAAGAGCAATATTTTGTTTGCTGATTTGAGGCCAGAGCTGCAAAGTCTAACAAAAAGAGCTTGTTGTGTTAATGATTACATTGTGTTACAAGAGTAGAATAATATGGGCATATTTTCAAATTTAATTAATGTGATCAGCCGCATAGAAAGGGTCTTTAATGGCTGCTAAGCTGATGTTTGGACCATAGTGCTGTAAGTCTCATTTTAGACTCCATTAGCCTCATCTTTGTTCTTCTGATTTGTCTGAATCACATTAATCACAGCTGCAGCAATATGCCGTAATTCTTGCTTTAACACAATGAAAAGACTGTGATTTTGATAAATAGCAAGCATCAGATCCTGAAGAACAAAGCGGTGGTCATTTAAGTCATCAATTGCTCTGGCTTTAGAAAAACTGAACTTACTGGAATATAAAACTTAATTAGATCCAGCGATTTTGATAGTTTGCATCATAAATTATAAACTTCTCTACTTGCTTGAAAATTGTATGTTCATCCAGATTTCCTTTTGAGTCATCTAATAGGATAAACATATTGATAGTAATTGCGAGCAGTTCACAGAGGGACAAGAAGGTTGCTTTTTAATGTAAATTGCTGTTTCTGTATGGAAAATAATGCCTAGATAAGTTTTCATAGCCTCTTATTAATTTGAAGTTAACCATGCTTTGAGGAGGTTGGACTAGATGTGCTGTCAAGGTCCTCTCCACCCTAAATTTTCAAGATCTTTGAAGATGACTTATTTTTATTTTATTCTCTATGTCCTTTCTTCAAAAGGAGGGTATCGGGTGATTGAAGGCATAATATCTCCTGTTAATGATGGCTATGGAAAGAAAGGCTTGGTTTCAGCAAGGCACCGGGTAGCAATGGCTAAACTAGCCCTGGCAACATCTGACTGGATTCGAGTTGATCCATGGGAGAGTGAGCAGAAGACATGGATAGAGACAGTAAAAGTATTAAGGTAATTACATTGTTTTTCCCTTTCTTTATGAAGTTACTGATTGCCAAAAATCTGTCAGGCTACAAGGTTAATGCACAGATCTCGCTCCTAATAGCAAAACCCAAGCAAAGCAGAATATGTCTGTTTATGGCATCATCTGCTATGAGAATATTATATGCAATGAAAATTCACATAGCTTTGCTTCAAAAAGGCTGTGTCATCAGCATTTCCTATCTCTGCTTTCCTAGTGCAAAGCCAAAAGGCTTTCTCCAGACCTATGCAAGACTCCAGTACTGTACTTGTGCCATTTCAGTAGTTAGATGCAAGTGGGAAGTCTCTGCCAAGAAAAGATCTTGCAGAATTATAGTTATTGAAAGAATTCTGCAGATAAGGTTTTGGCTCTTATTTCTCTTGTTTTTAAATCTCTGAGCAGGTAATACAGAGATCTTAATCAGATGGTAAGAGAGTTTACAACCTATTCTTCAGGAGCATCCCCATTCCAGATAAGCTGCGTTAGCATAATTATGCCTGCAGGCTTATCTATTCACACATCCTTGAGAAGTTTTCATATTAAGTCTAATGGAAAGTCAAACCCAAGCACATAACTGCTGCTGCTTTCTTCAAAATCACTGAATTTGATGTGGTTTTGTGCAAAAGGAGAAAAAAAAAAAACATGATTTGTCCAAAACCTGTTAACTTGATGCAAGGACCTTGAAACATGCCTTTTGCCTGTATGGTTGGTCTTGGTAGTAAATGCATTATGGGGCAAGGTATGAGAACACAAACTTCTTGTGCTAACCACTTTTTGGAAATGTAGATGCTACAGAAGTCAACAGATACTGTTAAAGTGAAAGATTTCAAGAAGGCAAGTGTGCTATAAGGACTGTCAATGATCCTTCATTTCTATCCACATTTTCTAGGTTACTTACTAACTGGGAACAGTTGCTTGGATAGCTTTAAGGCTCTATAATGTGCCTTCCAGTAACAGCCCAGAAAGTTCTTATGACTCCCTGTGAAGGCAATTCAAAGCCAGACCTTTAACTTTACAAAATCATACATAAGAATACCCTACATACTTACAAAACAACTAGTGGAGCCTTTTACTTCTGCTTTTACTTGCCTCACTGTGTGAACGTAGACATCCAGTTGCTTCTTTTGCCCCTTCCCTCCAGCCAGCTGAATAGGATCAGGGCAGGAGGAAGACTAGGCGACGCTAATTGCTTCTGTTCTTTTCTCTTATCACAATTGTGTATTCCAGGGTGAGAAATCACCAAAAGGTCTGTCCTGCAGCATTGATTGGGTGTGGGGTTTTGTCCCTAAATTTCAGTTTTGTAAAACTATATTCCTCTGAAGAAGCAGCCACAAATCTTACAGATAAGGTGAACCTACTTACTTATAAAGCCTTCGATTTTGCACAGCTCCAACTGAAGCAAATGCTACTTGCAAGATCAAGTTTGTACCTTGTAAATCCACTTCAGCGTCCTTTAGGGTAAGAGGTAAATAAAAACCTGTTTATCAATTTCTGCTCAGGGAAGGTAGTATCAAAGTGGTATGAACAGCCAAACTTCCTGTCTGCCTAGGAATTGAACCTCTAGTTTTAGAAATAAATTAAATGGATGTTTGTTAGGGAGAGATGAGCTTTATTAATATTATGTTGAACCCTGTCCCTTGAATTGGGTAAGCAGCATCCTGATGAAAGAGCACACGTAGGTATTTTGGTTTTACAATATATTTTAACCATCACATATGAGTATTAAAAAATGAGGTGGCTTTAGGGGTAGACCCTGTTTAGACCAAGTCTAAACAGGCAGTGGTTTATAGTAGAGTTGAGCTTCTTCACAAGTGTTGAATGTTAATCTATAGATTATTCCCTGGTCCAAGAATGAAGAGCCAATTGCTGCCTTCACTATAGACTTCCTCAGGTAGGAAACTGTAGTACCCATAGACAGATTTTGCTATTGCAAGGCAAAGGCAAAAACCATTATTGTACCTGATGTCTCTTCCTATCAGTATTTTGAATTGTACACTTAACTGCGGTAGAACATTGTGTCCCGAGACACATGAATGGCCTTTTTGTACAGTGCTTCTTTTCCCTTAGTGTGATGAAAATGTCATATTTAATCAATCTCAGTGGATTTTGTAGAGGCTCCTAAATAGCTATGGCATGTTAAACAGCAAAGCTCATACCCCACTTGTGGTGGTGCTATTAGTTGCCTGTTACATTGCATGAGTATGGAAATTTTGGACACTATCCCAAGGCTTTTTTTAGAGAGGAAGAGGGAACACGATAGTACTATTTCCTCTGTTGTTTGTGAATATTCTTCCTAGACAAGAAAACAGTATTATCAGTAACCAAAGAACTACATTCATTCCTCTTGTAATATAGATTTGATTGTGGTTCAGACAGACTGTGCATTAATTTAGAATTGGCAAAGATCTCTCTTACCCAACTATGGGTGAATTGTCCTTGTGATTTAATTACACAGTTACTCAAAGCTTCACACACGTTTCAGAAAGTGTCTAATAAACTGACAGATTGGTTTGTCCTTCTTGATGTGTCTTTAACAGAACCCTCACTGCCCCAACACTTGAAGTGCTCCCTGCTGAGCAGACCTCCTGACAGTTAAGATTTTGCAGGCTTTGTAACGTTAGTCCTGCAGTGAGCCCTTTGCCAAGAGTTGTTATTTTTGAATCGTGGACCAAGAATGTCAGTCCATGATGCAAAGTTAGTGTGCTTGGCTATACATAGCATCAGCCTGTTTACAGCAAGGCAGGATTCAAAATAGAAATATAGGAAAGCACAGGCCAAGCTACTGCTACCTACTTTCTACTCCCTTATATCCCTCACCTCGTGTTTATTCAGTTTCTTTAGCCACTGCCTGAGCATCAAGTATTGTCAGACATTGTTCTGCAGCCTGTCTAGGTGTAGGTTCTTGACACTTGGGCAACTTGTTCCTGTGGCTTAAAGTATTTGCATGATTTGAAGCCTGTACATTTAAATCACTGAACTATAAATTCATTTCTTACGCCAGACATTCACAGGGTTATCTATGGCTCTGTACACATACTGAATTTGAACTGTACCTTGTAACTCATGATCTTTGCTTAGATACAGTTATATAAGGCCTATTGGTCACTTTGGCTGTACATTTAACAGACAGAGATGTGACCTGGCTTGAGTTTATGCCTGCCTGTTCTTTTTAACCATGAACATGATTCCTGAAATGATTTTGGCTCATGTCAGTATGAGCAATGCCTAAGTGTGGTTCAGGATGGTGCAAGTTACAGAGTATTCTAGTCAAGCAAGCCCATGCTGATTTGAAAGGAAGGGACTTAGGTGTTTACATCTTGCTCTCATGTTCAAAGAAGGGGCCAGTACCGAAAAGTGATAGTACCAGTACTGCAGTGGGCCACCAGTGATCAGGAGCAGCAAAAGAATAAAGTAACAGAAACCTGGAAAAACTGACAAAAGGATCCTTGCCTGCTTTCACAGATCTCCACTCGATAAAATTAGAAGCACAACAGATGTCAGAAATCTTAAGAGAATCGTCTGTTTTGAATTTCTCGGAATTGTGATTCTTTTAATTAGAGGCCAGGTTGGACAGGGCTTGGGGAAACCTGGTCTAGTGGAAGGTGTCCCTGCCTGTGGCAGGGGGTTGGAACTGGATGAGCCTTAAGGTCCCTTCCAACCCAAACCAGTCTGGGATTCTATGAAAGGGAAAACCACAAGGTGAAAACCTGGGGAATGCATTTTGTGGAGAAGAGGATGAGAGAAAACAAGAATGTCTCCTGAAAACTGAGCACACATTGTGGAAACATCTCCATAAGAGGTTGTATTTAATCCAGAAATTAAATCTAGTGAATGAAGTGTGATTTAATCTTATTCCAAGCAAAAAACTCCACAATGTTTCAAATGCAATGTTATAGTAAAATTGCCATAATGGCAGAATTTCAAAAAGGCATTTGAAAACTCGAATGCCATTACAGAGATTGCTTGTGAATTCTGCAAAATGTGAACTGCATGGCTACTGATCTCATGGCAGAAGGAATATGCTAAATTCTTACCAAACTGTATTCAAAGTGCATGAAAGCAGACTGTGTTCTTGAATCTGAAAGTGCCAGGTAATCGCTTTGTGCACGTCTGAGAGGATTGCCTCACACAGAAGCCTTTATTTTAAATGCAGGCACCATTACAACGAATCACTCAGATTGCTCCAGTCTAAGAAGGAATTCATGAAAAACAAGCGGCCCATAGAAAGAGCTACAGAAGATTCCCTTTCTTACCAGCACTCAGGTTGGTTCATAACTGTAAACATGATTCTTGGTTTAGCATAAAAAATCACACAGCTGTACCAGATTAGACTAATTGATGAAGAACTTGAACATAGTAGCTGGTAAATTTTGAGGGTTGGAGCTGCCTGCCAAAAACAAGCCATGGCAAATGCCAGCATGACTTGCAGTTATTCCCACATAGATAAGAGATTTGGTTTGGAATTGTATTAATTCTTGGTTTTATAAGCATCTCTTTGGCTGTGTCAGCAATGAGTGTTGTGGCCCTGATAGTTTTGTAAAGCACAGGATATATGAATAAGAAATATCAGAAAGTATAGGGATTACTTAGAATTGTAATTTAGTGTAAAACAATGGATGAAGTAGATGAATATCACACCGATGCTGCTGATGCACTGATGTTCATTGCATTTCTGGACAGAATAGCTTTTGTTGGCATTAGAAGTGTGGCAGGTTCTGGAAACACTGTACTGTCAGGTTTGGGTTTCCTGTTTTAGCCTTATGACTTGGTAGGATGCTGCTAGATTTTTGATACATTACACTGTGTAGTATTGCAGCACTCCTTGAACATGAATAATGCATTTAATTTGTTCGTGGTTATAAAAAAGTTTCCAAATGATGAGCTGTATCTTTATAGATGGTAGAGGAAAACAAGCTTCAAGGCATTTGGGCTGCAGTAGAATCTTGTGTCTGATGGGGTTAAAGATTGTGAGCAAGTCAGATTCTTCCACATTGCAGCATCATGATTGCTGGTATCTTGTTTTTACTTACTTTTTCTGTCTTCACTGCTTTTACCAACCGGGCAGTGATACGGATTTGGCTATACTAAATACGTATGTGGCCCACCAAGAGGAGCAGAATGGTTTCTTCCCACTTCCTTTGTTCACTAGCATGACATGGAGAATGATCAAGAACTACTGAGAACTCCAGAGCAGAACAAAGTTCCTCCCCTTTTTCTCCTTTCTCCTCCTCTGTTTTCACAGTGAGAACAGCCAGCCATTGGAATAATCTCCCCAGCACTGGGCACTTTTAAGGCTCAGCTGGACAGACTGCTGGGACATCTTGTCTAGGTTATGCTTTGCCAAGAAAGGTTCCTTCCAACCTGGTATTTTATGATGCAAAATTAGAAGTTGGTTAGCACAGACTTTCAAAGGCAGGCAACTGCTCCCTAATTCCTCCTCCCCAAAAAAACCCTGCCAACAGTGAAATCTGTAGAATTGGGGTTTTCTTGTATAAAGGCTAACTCACTTAAGTGAAGCTTTCACAAAGATCAGCTTGATGGCTGAATTTAGCATTGGCAGGCTTCCATAATATACTATTTGTCTATGAAATATCTGCCTACTAAACTGTAAGACTTCTGTGCTGTGAGATACTGAACCTCATGATTTTGTTCCGCATGAAGTAATCAGGTCACTTAAATATATATTACAAATAAAAAGATTCATTGAGGACAGGTATAGACGAATTATTGCAGTTGTTATACATTTAGAATAGCTTATTAGTGCTGGTTACTCAGGATGAAGATGAGAATAACAAGACTACAAAATCCTTTCTCTGTTTTTCAGTGCCCAAGAATTTGCCATCCCTCCTTGATTTTGGGGTTTTATATCATCATCTATAGTGGAAACTGCAGTCCTCATTTAGCAAAGTGCCTTTGAAGGGCCAAAGACTCATTTTTCTCATTGGCATGTGAGATGTGGGGATATATGGAGATGTATCTATAAAATTGACAGCCTTTTTGTAACAGCCTATGATCTGTTAATTTAGCTTCTAGTACCGTAGAACTGTAATGCATGTACATTCAGGGAAAACCCATCAACACTATAAAAGCTCTGGCATCAGATTAGCTCTAATACAGTGTGGGACAGAGTACTGTTTTGTTATGGAGGTTGCTCTTAGTTAAAAAACAAACTGTGACATAAACCCCAGGGGACTGAAAACAGAGTTATGATAAAGTATGTGATAAAGTAATTGTGGCAAGACACATAAAATCCAATCTGAATTTTTCTTGCAACCTTTTGGAAGTAAACTGGAGTAAAGGTAAATGATTAAAGAAAAAAAGAGTGATGAATTGAAACCAATTTTAAGTATAGCCTTCCTAAAAACCCAAGCAACTATAGAAATCTCTCTTTTTCTCTTTCCAGTCCTACCAGAATTAAAGCTGCTCTGTGGGGCTGATTTTCTACAGACATTTAAGACACCCAATCTCTGGAAGGAAGAGCACATCACTGAAGTAGTGGAAAAGTTTGGTTTGGTCTGTGTTAGTCGTGCTGGCTCTGATCCTGCTCAGCATATCAAAGAATCAGAACTTTTATCTAAATTTCAGCACAATATTGTTCTGGTGAAAGAATGGATTCAGAATGAAATCAGTGCAACACAGATACGCTATGCCTTGCGCAGAGGGTTAAGTGTCAAGTATCTCATTCCTGATTCTGTTATAGCCTACATTGCACACCATAATATCTACACAGAAGAGAGTGAGCGGAAGAATGAAGGTGACTTGCTTGAGCCTTTGAAGCTGCATAGCACACCAGTAAACCCACTCAATGACTGATGTCTGTAGTGTGTCAAGTGGACAAACTTAGAGTTTTTTCCTATAAAGTTCTTGAGGAAGCTTGGTTCTTGTTAATGAGGAGAAAATAAGTCAGTCCAAAACCTCCTGAATTTGTTTGGTGTTTTAAATTCATGGATTTGTTTGTGGTAGTGAGCAGGAAATTGGGATGCTCAGCTCCATAGCTTAAAATACATAAAACCAGCTTCCTTGTGAAACAAAAGAAGTAAGATCTGAACAATAAATATTAATCTCCAGCAATATGTAAGGGCCAAACATAGCACTTCCCTGAATTGTACTTCTGTAATCCTACAGAGAGCTTTAGGATAAAGATGCTGTTCTGAAGCAGCAAAATACATGAACTGTAACTTATCTTTGTGTGTATATATATATATATTTAAATATATATTACTGTTAAACTTTGACTTTTTAGGACCCTGAATAATTTTTGTGTTTTGACAGCTTAGACAAGAGGTGGGAATAAATCTTCGATGTCTGCACTTTAAAATGCATGCACCACTCATGTCACTTTTAAGCCTCCAGATTTACAAATGACAGACACTCCTCATCCCCCGATTTCGAGTGGGTTTCTTTGCTTCTCTTATCCAGAGTCTTCTATGTAATTGCCAAAGCCCTGGATTGAATGACATATCCAAGAGGATCTTCATCTCTACTATTTGAAAATACACTGTGGGAAACAGATGAAAATAGCTAAAAGGCTATCAGTATTTGAGCCCTAACATTAGCCAGAAAAATCCTTTCTCTTATGTTGATTGCTTGTTCTGCTTATTCACTCCATCTCATTTTTTGACAGAAGACCCCTTCAAAGAATATAGAATCTCTATAAAGTGCTACTTCTGTGTTTCAGTGTTGCTTAAATTAACTGAAAGCATGCGTTCAGTAGTGATGTAGCATTTACAATGTACAGAATTAACCACTCCTCCTTAGTTTCCACCTAAGTGGCCCTTTTTGAGCCCTTGGATGGCCGAACAGCTTCCACTGATAGAATTTCTCTAGAATTAAAGAGCTTTTGAACAAGTTAAACTAATGCCAGACACAAACTGCTTTCACTGAAAGAGTCTGTGTGATTGTTTTCTGAAAAGAAGGTGGCATAGGGTAGCTGGAGCATATTCAAGGGAGAAGGAATTCGGGAAAACCACACAAGATAAGCACTTGTATAGCTTTGGCTAATATCCTAAGCTAAAGCTATTTACCAGGGTTTTTTTCCAAGTGGAAGAATGAAGAGCAATATGGTTAAAGTGGTCATCCAGATAATCAGTACCCTTACAGAAGTTGAATGGAAGGTGAATGTTTCATTCTGTTTAAATCAAGCCATCCTGCTGTTGTTGGAAATCTCGGCAGTCAAGCTTTGTGGAAGGATTTAAAAGCAACACTTCCAACAATAATCGGATTAGAAGAACTTGCATAGCTACATAGGCTAAGAAAGAGATAAAGGAAACCAGAGTTCAAGCTTGCCACAAAGAAAGGCAGTGAGCTGTGTGGTGCAGAATCAACACACTGTGTTTGATTTTGACAGTCACCTAAGCAGAGATGCCTGCAGATTTCAATGGTTACTGGAAAATGATCAGCAATGACAATTTTGAGGAGTATCTGAAAGCCCTGGGTAAGGTTCCGTTTATATTTAATAATCAATAAATGTAGCCCATCTTGGTCTTTATGTGAATCTGTTTTTTTCTTGTACAGTCATAAACATTTGAGAAGTATTTTTCAGGAATGCACTTTAAGAATTGCCTTATGCAAAGTTGTTTTGTCTTAAGCAGCCTCTACTTTTTTCCATCTTGAAGCTTACGTTAACAGAGATTAAACATCAGAGCTTGAAGAGGTAAGTGGCAGACTTCAAACTTTAAAAACAATCATAAATTGAAAAAGAGTAAATGTTTTTTATGTGACAGTGATGTACTTATTGCAGTTTTGTGTTTGCATTGGATGTAAAGTGCTAGTATTTCTATAGAAATATTGAAGGCGTTATTGACTGTCAAATACAAATGGTGGGTTTTAGGATTCCACATAATCAGCAAATCAAAACATTAACTTATTTAAGTTAAAACCATTAGATTGTGGCTTTTTCCTGATGAGAAACCTGGCCTGAAAGATCTGGATATTTACTTATCATTCCCATTTGAATTGTCCCAAGAGCTACAAGTTTCATTTTGTGGTAGACTTTTCTGGATTAAAATAACTCTTTTTCTTTTTCAGATGTAAATGTTGCTGTAAGAAAAATAGCAAACTTGCTTAAGCCTGACAAAGAAATCATTCAGAATGGGGATCATATGATCATTAAAACGCTAAGCACTTTTAGAAACTACATCATGGAATTTGATGTAGGAAAGGAGTTTGAGGAGGATTTAGCTGGGGTGGATGATCGCAAATGCATGGTAAGAATTAGAACACAAACAACAGACCAAAAAAAGGGAATATTAATGATCTGAGGCCTTTTGTAGATGACATCTGTAAACCATTTTGTGTGGCTACTCCTAAAATGAGTTCTGTACTTCTCAGTTTGCTGGAACACAGTTATTAGCATGCCTTTACATGAAAGGAATGCTAATTTTAACCAGGAGCACAAACCAATTTTATCAATGAATGAATACTATCTCCAGTGAAATGCTACAGGATTATACTGGGATGTTTCTCCGTCAAGAAGACATTTAAGTTAGACTTTCAGAATCTTTTCAATGAGTAATGCTTTACAGTAAAGAAATCTGCTGATTGCAGGGTCAGACACTATTCCTCATATGAAAGAATGGCCAAGTGCTTATAAATTGCTTATAAATCTTGTTCTTGTTGTTGTGCTTCTTCCTGGGTATATTTATCAGAGCAGATGTGTTTATTAGTCTACTTACTGCTGTCAATAAGCAAACTTTGAAGACTGCCTTATGAACTCTTTTTGCTTGCCAGAGAGATGATGTTTTCTAACTTAAGTCTGGTAAATACCAATTAACAGAGGAAAAACTTGAGAATCCCAGGTTCTTTTCTGTTAGTTTGAAAGTGTGACACCTGCGATATCCTACAGTGAAGAAACTGATAAGGAAAATAAAATTATCTCAGGAGAAGAAATTACCATATAGAGCAGAAATTATATAAAAGAGAATTCATAGATTTCCATTCTTAGAATGACAGTGCCATTTAGAACCGATTCTCTAACACTAGGATATGTGAATTTACTTTTGCTCGGGTGATGGCAGGAAAGGGAAAGATGGTGAAGATCAGGAAAAAAGAATGGCTAGCTAGTGAGTGCCTCAGCTATTCCTTCTGTATCCCTTGTACAGAGGGCAGAAGCATGATTGGGTGCAGAATACGAAAGGGAGAAGCAATGTGTATAGGAAAGTATCCCAATGTCATAATGCATTTCTGACTGCTGGGACGGCTCTTAATCAGGATAATGAGGTCAAGATCCATGGAACGGTTATGAGCACAAAGAAAGACGTGGACACGGGTGACAAAACTACTATCGAAGAGAGCAATGATCAGAGCATCTGCTCAAGTGGTAAAAATGTCTGAAGTCCTCAGTGTTTGAGTCAGTGAAGTACTGGTTGTGTGTGCACAGAACTGTCTCCATCTAAGCATTATCTGTACATAAATACCATTAAACTCCATGTACAGGAGGACAAAGACATCCTCTACATGACAGAAAGAAGTGTTTGTGCTCTGAGGCTGTCTAGCATGTGCGTGCAATGAGTTGTTACAAAATGTGTCAAACAACCACTGTGATGAAAAATCAGATTCAGGAGATGTGGGAGCATGGCTGTGGCTTAGTCCTGCTTTGGAAATGCTGAATAGATGCAACACACAACTCTTATTCCTGACAAATACCCTAATATTTCTTTATTTGTAACAGGGAAATTCTCTACCCTATTTTGCTAAATTGAATGATTGGGAAGAGTTCAAAATGTTGAACCAGAAAGAAGAAATCAGTGAAAGATAATTCTAGTCACTACAACAGCTATTTGGTTAGGAGTGGAACTTTAGTTCACCCTGCTCCCAAGGATTGCTTAAGCATTTTGTTGGCTGTTTCGTACAAAATGCTTACCCAACCTTGGAAGAGAAGGTATCAGCGTCTTACTGCCTTTTCCAAAAAAATCCCAAACCCCAAGTGGAGTCACTAATCCTGAATGTTTAAGAACAGGCACTTGACATAAGAATGACAGGCACATGACTCCACAAAAGCTTCCAGAAGTGCTCCATGTCCCTTTATGGCCTGCAGCAACAGATACCAGCTGTACAGTTAAGGTCACTAATCACTGGTCTTGATTTGCCTTGTAGCAGTATATCATACTTTATAGCTCAATTTTCTTTTTAAAGGTTTCTTTTCTACATAAGACCTCAGCTTTCTCAAAGGCAAAGGAGTACCAGAAGCTGTCTTTATTGAAGGCACTTCAGCCCAAATCTGACAACCATAATGTCGGGCAAAACTTGCAGTTGTTAAGCAGCAAAATAACTCCAACAGCCCAGAAAGAGTCTTGTGAGAGAAGGGTCATGAAGGTGATATAAGAGATACCAGACCACTCCCTAAATGTCCTACAAAGAAAACTACCGTAAAAGCAAAGGTTGAATATCATTCCTGGTGTTTCCTTTTTTCATCTATAGCTTGTGAAACTGCATGCCATAAATGGCTTAATCATTAATAGTCAACCTGTGCAATGGGAGAGATTACGAATCAATTATCATTATTGATATTGTGGACTGGGCAGACCACTGGGCATGTTTTATCCAAGTAGCTCAGTGTATGAGAAGTACAAAGTAACATGGATAAGACAAATTACACATTAAACATTAATCTATATAGCAGAGCAATCATCAGGAGACTAGCAAAAATAAACCTAGAAGTAATTCATCCAAGAGGTATAGATCATTTTTTCTTTTAATGAAGAATATATCATCTTTCCAGAGTTAACATATCAGTAAAAATAATAGTGGGGTGAACAGGTTGCATCTTGTGTTTAATTCACTGAAATTGTCTTCACCTCTCAGTTGTAAAATGTCTTGGAGTCAGTCAGGGTAGAGTGTAACTGCAATTACTCCACATGAATACTGTCTCTGGTAACTGAAGACTTAAAATATTTTGCTGATACTTGCTTTAAAAGTAAGTTGAAGGTTTGACATTAGGAATTGGTACTTCTGTGATGGGGTAGGCCCCCTCCAGTGCAGTTACGTTTTTTTTCATTTCTGTGGCTGGTCACACCTGAAGCCTGTCTAAACTCTCTGGAAGGTTGCGTTAATTGAGCTGGATAAACCTTAGCAGTTTCAGTTTGTGATTTTATTGACCTTTAATTTGCTTTCTTGTATGCACATGTCTTTAGGTGATGCTGTTTTCTTAAGGGTTATAGGTAACAATGGCTGTTGACATCAGTTCCTTTATGATTTTGTTTCTGTTGGGAAGTGAAAAATTTTTCCTTTGGAATCTTAAGAAACTCACAAGCCCTGCTAGTTTAGTTAAAGATGTAATTTCTCTGTTCTGTAAAACCAAAGATGAGGATGGATGACCACACAGATGTATGGACACATGAGAGATCACTAATCACAGTGCAAGGAGACAGCTGATAATGCGTTCCAAGCAATACTGAAGCTGTGTCTGGAGCAAGCTGCCCCACAACCTGCTCTATTATGAAATGCATTCACATAGCTCCATAACGTTGTCATGCTTCTCCTGGAGTCTTTCCCCAGATGTTTTACCTCTGAGATAAAGTTAAATAAGAGTTTCTGTATCTCATTTCATGAATGATGTGTTTCTGCAGGTTTATTCATATTTTATATTTAGGGTTGTTAAAACCTTGTCAGTTTGAGATACAAAGGTAAAATGAAACTTTTACATATACATAAACATTCGTTAGTCCTCACAAACATTTCAAGGTGCACATTAGATGTTGTAGAAAGACGTTTAGAACATTAATACTGTGTTATTTCTCATATAACGTGACGTTTGAATCAAATCTTGTGATAAAGTTTCTTTGATGATAAAGGTAATTTGTTGAGTTTGTGGTTTTAATTGGTCACATGTAGCAGATGAATAGTGTACTAAGACAGACATTTAAAGTTAAAATGCTAACTTGGGTATTGCCTGAACTGAGTATTTGATCCTGCTATCTTCATCATCCAGTCTCTTCATGAAATTTCCTCAATTTTAAAGATAAATTCTATAATCCCTATTTGAGATTAATTTAGTGTTCTGGGTATTCCACTAAGTGTAAAGCCTTGTTTCCTGTGCATAAGCTTTACTGTGGAGAATATTTACTGTGCACAAAAGAGGGAAGACCTTCTTAAAACAATTAATTTAAAACTGTCTCCAGAAGTAGGTCTTACTCATCACCAGATAATTTTGCCTCCTTTTTCAACATTGGCACTAAGCAGTGAAGCTGAGGAAACATCCACAATGTGAAATGTGTCGCAGTAAACAGAAGAACAGGGCAGGTTCTGACACCAAGCAGAGTTAGCTTTATGTACCTTCACAATGTATTTGCTTAGTATAACAGCCAAAAGTTGATTAAAAAGTTAACTAAAAAAACTTAAAGGCTGGAGTTCCATGTTCCAGGTCTTTGCACCCAATGAATCAAAGCAGACTGAGATGCAAAAATTACTTCCCTAAATTTTTTACTTCTCTAATCATTTTGCTGCTGAAGTCAGAGAAAGTTTTTGCATTACAGTTTTTTTCTGCTGTTTAAGCATTTGAATGAGACTGAATTGCTTTAGCTCACACTATCCAGAACGAAGCTGTCTTTTGAAAGAGACTAAGAGCAAGCAATCTGTGTAAAAACCCAAGGGAGATGCTATGTTCTAAATAGCAGAACAGCAGGATGTCTTGGATAACTGAAAGAAGCATTAGTTGCATTAGAATTGAATATTTGGCTAAGCAGGTGAAGGATGCTTTGATAATTTGGAGCCTTGTGCTCTTTGGCATGGTGATTTTCTTACATCGAAGCAGGAGAGGAAATGACAATGGTAAACAGCTACACCAGCGAGAAATTGAAACTGAAGGTGGGAAATTGTACCTATTAATCATTTAGTTAAGCAAACAGAACACAAGCAGAATATAACCATATAACATATGTTATCACATGGGTGCCATTATTGGAACTAATATAATTTTTAGTCATAGTTAGGATTTGGTGGGGTGAGGAGGTGAGTTTCGGAGTTGTAGAATTCACTCATCACATCTGTCGTATATCTTACCTTATGAAATATCTTCCTGAATATATGGGCATTTAATGATTAAACCACATAAGGACTGTTCACAGGCATCAGGCCAATCCTTCTGTTACTTGTGACAGGTGGCAAGGTGTTTGAAACTGATCGTGGCTCTATTTTAAATAACAAACATTCCTAATGTGAAAACCATTCCTCTCTAGTTTGTATTCAGGAGCGATGCAATGAAGTTTAGTTGTTCTCAACATAGTTTGATTTCTACTGCTGCCAGGTCAGAATAAAGCCCTGTTACAAAATCGCATGGCTTATGGAGTTTATTAACTATTTAAGCAGGGTTCCTCTGTTCCACAAACGGAATTTGCAGCTGTGAAGTTAGTCTAGAGTCGGTATTGGAATGAAGACTTTGCTGCCAGAAAAACAACAAACAACCTTCCAATACTTGGGTTTTTAGTAGGGATCCCTTCCAGGGTGAGAAGACTCAAAATATTTTGCTCCTGTCTAGTAAGATGCGAGATCAAAAATATGTCTTTACTTGATCCTTCTGACTCAGTTGTTTTGTTTCCTAACCTCTTCAAATGCTGTCCTTTTCTTTTTGGCTTGTGTTTTCTCATACGCTTTGTTGGAACAAGGACTGTTGTAGAATTACTGTTGCTGGGAGGTGGGTTTATGGTATTGACTGTGTGTACATACTAGTCTCCTCTCAAATCCAGTGCCCTCCCTCTGCAGTACTGTAGATTCCCCAGCTCCTCATTGGAATAATCTTTGACTTTTGAGGGGTTTTACTTCAAAGGAGGTAGTCTTCATGTCGTTTTCTGTTGATACTTCTGACCTCTTACAAACTGTTGTCCACAAGTGAGGAAGAGCAGTCCTCCAGTCAGCCCTTCTGGGGCTCTGGTGAACAGAGATACCTACTTGGAGCTGTCTCAGGCTCTGTAATACTCCAGTTCATTCAGCCTCTGTGCCTCAGTAAAGAACTGTTTCCTTTTTTCTGCCTTGCTTCACACTGCATGCTCTTTTGGCCTTACTGTTTATTACCTGTAAGTGATATGATCAGCACATTTGTGTGGTGATATCAGATGAGATCTCTTCAATCTTTTGCCATATAATTTAAGATGTCATTAAATTAACATTTTACAGTGCTGGATTCATGTCTAAAACCCGAGAGTGATCACAAGCTTTGAGCTAGTTATTCACAAAACCTCTGCTAACGTGTTGAAGTCTTGTAGGTTAGGTGATTTGGGATGGGCTATTCACAAAACCTCTGCTAACATGTTGAAGTCTTGTAGGTTAGGTGATTTGGGATGGGCTTTTCAGCTCTCTCTGAATCCTAAAAAGCTCTGAGAATTATGAATGCAGAAAGTGCGATCAGAAAGGATCAGCTGAAAACCTGACAACCAGATTTAGCAAATTCAGTTTTGAATGACAAAC
Organism: Pezoporus wallicus; assembly: GCF_028554395.1. Taxonomy (NCBI): domain Eukaryota; kingdom Metazoa; phylum Chordata; class Aves; order Psittaciformes; family Psittacidae; genus Pezoporus; species Pezoporus wallicus. The sequence continues at coordinate 8,294,711 of NW_026642342.1, forward strand.
CATTAGTATTATGTACGATTGCATCTTGCTAAAATTACACAGGAGATAATTATATAAATTAATTTTAAAAGGGAGTGTCTTAGAATCAATTCTGATCCTTGCACAGATCGGATGTGCTGTTTTATACTTCTTCCCTGGCATAGGATATACACAAGTCTTCCTATTTTTGTATTATTTGTATACAATTTTGTTTCATTAAAAGAAAAAGAATCCACCATTCCTAATAAAATAAAACATTATGCACCGTCCAAAACATTGATTCTACTTCTCCTACCACATTTTGTCACCTGCATAGCCTTGAGTTTTGGCAAATTTCCATTCCTGGAACATGTCTTTAGTTATTGCTTGTCTTCGTTGCTGTTTTGAACAAGGATTCAAAGTAAGGAATTGAAACATTTCGAGTCTGATCCTATCTGACAGAAGCTTACCCTTGGATCTTAAATTTGTCAATCCAATCCTAAGTCTCTTTGCTAGCAGTGGAGATGCTGACAATCACAGAAGTGAAATACGGCTTCTAGAAATGCTTCAGCTTTTGACTACTGTGAACTTCAGTAGTTTTCTCAACTGGGTGCAGAATGCCCGGATTATAACCAGCTTGTCTTTCCGTAACAATTTGAGCAAGTTTGTAATGGCATGAACATACTTCAGAGTCCTCTAACTATAGATACCTACTATGAGACATCACATCTGCCAGCCCCACAAGGTGAAAAATTAGTTGTACTGTACACTCAACTGACTTCTGTGAATTAACTTTGGGAGTCCTGGTGTTGCATGGCTAAAAACAGGAGTGGTGAAATGGGAGGTTAGATTTCTAAGTGCTTCCACGGGAGTGAACTGAAGTTAGTTAAGGGAAAGAAAGGTTGATATAGATTGTATCATTCAACCTAGCTAAAGGATGGCTAAGCGTGTAAACCTTTTTCTAGCAATATATATAGATAAAGTCCAGGAACACTACCACTATATTTTCTATTGGCTTTGTTGTTGTTTTCTCAGTAGTTTATCTGTCTGTCACCAACATGCCAGATGGAGATTTGATGACATAAAAGAAGTTATAGGATGGAGAGATGACAAACCCTGAACATGGTTGTATCCCTGCTGTTAGCAATGCACATAGGTCATAGGCTGGGACTACAACATTACAGAGTGCCCCTTCCTAGTTACATTTGATTTTGCTTGTAATATCAACATCAGTTTATTCCATTAGGACTTCATTTGATGAAAATTTCCCCTGCAGACTGCTTAGCTTAAAGAGGTTTTTTTAAATGACTTTGATACTTGGTACAGATGAAAATGCTGTATCTTGAGAAGCTATTAAATACCTTGTTGGATAAGTTGCCATAATTGACCAAAAATTTTAGGTCAAAAATTTCTTTGGTGTTTTTTGTAAATACAATACAGGGTACAGCTCAAGCTGGATTTGACTCTGTCACCTGACTTAAACAGTTCCTTTCTATTGTTTAATCCTTCTTAAATTGTAAGTACAGTTGTAAAATGACCAGTCATGCTCATAAGCAGAGAATTACTGGATTGACATGGAGCACAGAGTGCATCATTGCTTGTTTAGAGCATTGCAGTCATTTTCTGCAGCACCATATAGAGAACACACTCTGAAGGGAAGTAGAAGAGCAGAACTGATAGTGGTATATGATATATTTCTCCTACAGATGGGAAATCAATAACATATTTTTGATGAAGGTTGGTAGCTGCAATTCATGTTTGTAAATGCAATGTATCAAATCTATGTAGCATTAACAAAAAATCTTTGTGGGCTACTTAAAAAATGTTATTTTATTTCATTCACCTGTAAAATACATTATGTATCTTCAACTGCATGCTAGGGATAGCCAGCATGGGAATGAGAAATATTGCTTAGAGCCAGCATCAAATGTTTTTGCACTTAGACATCACTGGGAAATGCAAAGTTCTCTGATAAAATAGGTTGATGATTCTTTCAGTAAATCATAAAAGTCAGCATCTCTGGCTGGGGGTCAGTCTGACTTGCTGCTAGAAGCTGAAAGTAATACCTGTTGTAATTCTGCGGGACTTTATTGCTGTTACTGCTGCCTAGAGAAAATGCAGATACATAGTCAGTAGATTTGGTTTGGTTTTACTTAATAGTTCATTTAATAAATCTGCCTTGTCTCAATACTGAAAACAGTAACGAGAATACTTGATCATTTCTTCGAGCTCTAATTTTCAGGAAGGTGGTGTTGCTATGCACATATATTTGAATCTTCATAACACAAAGATTAAATCACTAACAGAAGTACGTAAATGGCAAAGTAATAAAGGGAAAATATCTAAATACACAAAAAAAAACCCTGTAAGACTACAGAAATCATATCATGTAACTGAAGAAAATGTGAACATTTTTGGTGTTATTAGGCTTCGAGGACTTCTTCCAGAGGAGCTCCATTCTCTATTATTAAACAGCAAGAATAAAGGGTATATAATCCAAAAGATGTGCAATAATAGTGGTTACAGTTTTTGACAAAAGTTAAATTGAAGCAAGACTCAGTCTTTTCTCTCCATTAAGTTTTCTTGTGCTCCTTCAGTATTTTTAATCATACTATTAACTAATGACATTAATCACTCTTTTCTTTTGAAATTTCATACAGAATTATATGCATTTGACCCAAGAAGTATTTGTATGATTACGTAGTAAGTGAGCAAAACTTTAACTTGCTTATGACAAACTAGATTATATACTACTTAATTGAAAGGAATAAATGAAGTCTTCCATTTATCCTACAAGTAGTACAAGGTAGTAGCCTTCAGTTTTAGAGAAAAACTGCATTTTCATCTAGTTGGTTCTGTGGCCATCAGGAAACTGCAGCTTTCCAATGTCTTCAGAGTTTATCTACTTCTCTTCCTCTTGCTTGTGGAGGAAGATGAAGAATAGGAACTGTGTGCCTGGGATGCTGTGGACACCAAACTCTGGCAAAGATTTTTCAGTTGTCCCAGATAGAGGACAGTAGCTCAGGCTCTGTAATCAAGCAAACCTTAGGTAATCCAGTAATTCTCTGCTTATGGTGGCAAACGAGGTTAACTATAAAAGCCTACTTTTCTAAGAAAAGCTGCTTTACATAGAAAGCATTTCTTTATCTTGATAATATGTGTGTGGTGGGAGAGGAAAACAACAGCAGCTAAAGGTTCATACAGAGCTGCCTTACTGGTCAATTGAGTGCTTGACTCTTAATTATACAACAGCAATATCCTGATCTGATCTTTAAAAATGAATCATTGCTCTTACATACCACAAAAGAGATTGTCTTTAGTAATACAATTATTTTTAAAATATTATTGTTGTTACTGTTATTGTAATGTTCTGACCCAAATATTTGGAAATGTTCTAAGGCAAGTATTTGCTGTTGGTAAAGGGTGGACTATTAGAAGCAGCCAGTGTATAACAGCCACAGTAACTCCAACCCAAACTAATGCTCAATGTGTGTCTCAATAGAGATATTTAGAATGGAAGAGCTTACTTCAATCTGAGTTAAAAGAGAAGTTTCCTTCTTCTGTATTAGTTGTGTCTTTTATCGTCTGAGACATTACAGTTTGACCTAAAGAAAGGAAGATAAAAACACTGATTAATCTTCCTGTCATCAAGTGGTTGTTCCTGCTAACAAAGAAGAGAACATTGTGTTCTCCTGCAATATATTCTCTCCTTTATAACCTTCATAGGAAACCAGCCATATACAAAAATCAGAAACTGTATGATTTACTCATATCCCTTCAGTGTTTATATTTCTCAAAGGGAAGACAGAGGATGGTAACTGAGAATATTGGATGATAGAACACCTTGGTTAACGGTCTGTGGGATTGCAGTCTTTGTGGTTATCACCAAATTGCCAAAAGCAGTATGTAATCTTGACTGGAAAAACAAGTGTGTTGTTTTCTGAGATGAAACAATTTCCAGCACCCTGGAGGCTGAAAAAGTTAACATCTCATTGCAATGATACAAATATTTCTCAATTGCCCCAAGTGTACTAAGCTAGTGAGCATTTATTAAGACTAATAACTTCCTCAACTGACTTAGAACATTAATAGTACTAATAAAGTTGGATCTTACTTTATCACAGTATATTGCCTTTGAACTCATATACAAACCCACTAAATTTAACTATTAAGCTAGTTTAGTGGTTAAACTATTCTGAACTAATACTTAATGGATAAAAATAAGTGCTGTTACTAAACAAAATTGTAAATACAAATGCATCGTTCCCAGTATTCCTCACATCTACAAGTCATCAGTAGAAATAATATTCATTTTCTGATATATTAATTTTTTAGAATCATCAGAATTTCTTTGATAGGTTAACTTGCAAATTAAACAGGTTTCACTTTGACTAGTATTACTTTTTATCTTGTATCTCCAACTGGATGTCTACAGATTCAAATCAGACATAGAAGAGGGCTTAAACTATGATGACCACATTAACTACATACGTTAAATAGCTTTATCCAAATGTTCCTTCCTGCATAAGCATTTTATACATTATAAGAATATGGCTTTTAAAAATGTTACCTACTACTTGGTTTAAATATGTCATTTTACAAGAGCGAACAGAAGAATTTGTGAATGCATTTTCCAAATTGTAGAGATTTTTAGCAAGGACACAAGAGTTTGTTTTTCAGAGACCCCAAATGGTGCAAACAGACTATGTAGGATCAATAACAATGCCTTGCCTATGATTATCTGTGCTGGAACTCTTTTTAGTAATTAATTTTCCATGCCTGTTTAGCCTAAAGCTTCTCAGGGGAGGAGACTGCTAGCTGTACCCATGTAAAGATAGTGGCTATCATGGTTATCATTTAAGAATTAATAGTTTGTGACATGCAGAAATGAAATAAATAGGGCTGCATAATTCTTCAGTGTTGAACTGGGTTTAGTTCCCAGAATGACAAAGGTAGGCTGACTTCTTAGAAACTATACAGGATGGATCCATTAAGTTTTCCTTTATTGATAGATCAGAATTTATTTTCTCTCCACATTTGACCGCTCATACAGGCAGTGGCTGAAGGCTTTTACAGGGTAGACACTAAATCCATATTTAGTCCTCAGCTTCACTTCCAAAAAGCTGTTTTAAAAGCCATGTGGTAATATTGATGTTAAACTGTCCTCATGTTGCTGCTATTCCCTTTCCCTGTTTAAATATTTTACTGAGTATTGCTTCTCTTTATCTTAGGGAGAGGTGGAAGGCAAAGTGTCAGTAAAGACTGTAAGATGCACCCTCATACATTTAAGTAGTTTTCTGAATCAGAATCTACTGAACAACTCAGGACAGCACCAATATTCACAGCAGTGCTGCATCAAACCCTGCAACACTGAACTCTTACTCTGTCAGTCCTGGCTCAAGTAACTCTCCTGCTACTCTTACACAAAGCAGGATGCTGGCAAGTTACCCATTTGCTGATGCTTCCAAACTGTTCTGCTCAATGACAGAAAGCAGATTAAGATATGGGGAAAGAACAGCACAGGGTTCAAAAAGCCTTGCTCATCCATAGCTGCCAGGAGATGGTACTCTTTCAAGTAGAGCAGCTGGGGAATCCTTCTTACAGTGGAAAAACCAAACTGAATCTCAAGTTTTCAGCTCCTTTTGCAGATACAGTGTTAGGCTGCACCGCCTTTCTGCTGCTCTTAACTCTCAGAAGGAAGGGAAGAGTGCAGTTAGTTTTACCATATTTTTCTTGCCTTTAAACAGCTTTATCTCATCCTTCCAGGTTTTTGACAGGCAGTTGGGCAGCAGCTTTCTCTTTAAGCTCATTTCTTTTGTATGTATTCTAAGTGTTACAACACTCTACAATTATTCTTCTTATGAGATAAATGTTAATCATTTATTACATTAGAGAGAAGTTCTGCTTTAAGGAAGGTAATCATAATACCAGAGAACACTGTAGTAACGCTGAACATGTCTATTTTGTTAGACCACTGTGTCTTGGGATGGAGATAAACTTCTTTGTGTACAGAATGGAGAAAAAGAAGGTCGTGGTTGGACCCAGTGGATTGAAGGAGATGAAATGCACCTGGTAAGATCATACAATAGGTTTTAAATGCCACTATTAAAATAGATGTAATGCAGGTTGTGTGCTATGTTATCTTGGCTTACACTGACATAATTGTGTATTGGTTTGGCATTTGACGTGTTTCTTAAGCAACAATTTAATTTGGAGCCATTACGTTTTTATGTCCTGTACAAAGACTGCATGATTTCAAAGCAGTACTCTCTGTTAACTGCCTGTCAAGACAAACCAGTTTGAAATGTTTATTCTGAAGAAGACATTTAACAGCATGTCCTTCATACAGTCTGTGAATTATGCAGTATGGGAGCTGATGAAATTGTGCATCCAACAATAAGCCATAAGGTGAAAATGCACCATTGTTCCTCTACAATAATTACAGGCCAGATCACATTAGTGCCTAGAGAACTAAAACAGCAATTAAGTTTTTGAAATGTCATCTTCTTTTAGATCATAATTTCTATGTCTCTAAGTTAATAGGACCTGAAAGAAGATTCCTATTCTTTTCTCGCATAGCTGTTTATAGCTCATCATTGTGGGTAAAAGGCAGTCTTCCTGCTGACATAATAAAATGCAACTTTTATTTCTGTCCACTGTTCAGTATTATCAGCATTCAGCAGTCTAAATTGATGTTCTGTAAATGTTCAAATTGGCAACAGAGTTATGAAATCTTTGCAAAGTACCCCAGACCTGTTACTACTAAATACAATTTTTAGGTAGTACTGGAAATCCCAGAAACCAGCTTGGGAAAGGAATGTATATGACAGATCTTGCCATCTAAACTACATACTTTATATAATGCAGGTAGGGAGGGGTAAGTGGTGTAGGGACCACATTGCAGCTGAGGTCATGGGCTCACGGAAAGTAGGGGGAGTCTCCTTATGAAAAGGAGACTCCAGAATTACCTGTGTACACGTATTCCCTCTGTCTCTACACAAACACAATACGGTATTGCCATACTGCCTCCCAATACAGTTGGTGCCATGACACCATGGTGCCTTTCAGATTCTCTGCTGGCAAACAGCTTGCCGTTAGCCATACAGTATCCAGCCTAGTAGTTTAACTTAGACCTTGCTGCAATCATACACATGTGCACTCATCTGCACATATATGAAGCAACAGCACGAGTTGCTATTGGATTTATCTGTATTGGCATCCTGGTTTGTCACTTGCCAGCTCCATGGTCATTATCACTACCCATTTCCTGTCCCCAAGACCTTTTTATTTAGCTCTGATGGCTGCTATCCTTACACTGATGCTCTAGTCATGCAACCTAGCCATAGACCTGAAGGCCAGACTGCTTTTTATACCTGACACTGTATAGAGTTTGGTTGTAGAAGTCATAAAATCAGATTCAGTTGCTCAAACGTGTGTCTAGTGCCACTTCAGGGTAACATGACTGCTCTGAGGCTGCTTTTTCAGAAGGCTGTGAAAAATTCTGTATTATACCTACCAGCTCATGCAGGCATCCATGCACTCTTTGGCACTCGTATAGTTTATCACAATCTGTCTCTCGTGTATACAAGTCAGTGCAAAATTACTTCATGCAAAGGAAGTAACCAAGTATTTTAGAGACCAGTCCCCAGTATTTCAGTCTGATCACTTTTTACATTTCATGAACTTCAAAAGATGTCTTTTTTATTTCTCTGGATCCTTACTAATGTAACTTTCTCCATTAAACATAGAGTACAAGAGTCCCATTTACTATCTGGGTTTTGAGCAGCTAAGATTACTAGGTCCTGTACTCCTGAGAGCCCTTTGATACAATGGGTAGTTACCTCTAAAAAATTGATACTTTGATAGCTTTATGATCCTATTGAACTTTACACAATGAGCCAAGTGTTAATTCAATTCTTTCCACAGTTCTGTAGCAAGTAGTACCACATTCTTAGTAGTTTATTGCTTCCTATTTTCTCCATTTCATCTATGATCTGTACTTTGTAGTTCTTTTTCCTCCTTAGAGTCTATTTTATGTGAATGACTTATTTGACTATTCTCCACTTCCTTTTGATTTTTATTGCCCTTTTCTATTGTACTGGTTGCTTCTGCTTTGTAGGTTTTTGTCACTGTCAGCAGATCTCTTCACCCTTATTGCACACTCCTTCTTTCAGGTTACCCATATACAGGTCCTGACTAAAATCACTGTACCAGTCTTGGTTTCGTCAATTCATCATGAAACACCTTCTCTTACTAGGAACTAGTAACATATGCCAATAAGGTTATTGCCTTAGTGTCAGGTTTTTTTTCCATATGTCATTTTATCAAAGTTCCCATAAGAAAATGTGCATAAATTCCCAGGATCACTTTCTGCAAGCTCAGGAGCGAGGAAAGTTCCTGCACCTAAGTCAAGGCAATCCCAAGCACAACTACAGGCTGGGCAGAGAGTGGATGGAGAGCAGCCCTGAGGAGGAGGACTTGGGAGTGCTCATGATGAGAAGCTCCCCATAACCTGGCAGTGTGTGCTCAGAGCCCAGGAACCACCCCTGTGCTGGGCTGCATCCCCAGAGAGTGAGCAGCAGGTCAAGGGAGGAGATTCTCCCCCTCTGCTGCACTCTGGGGAGACCCCCCTGCAGTCCTGATCCAGCTCTGTGGTGACAGCACAAGAGGGACATGGAGCTGCTGGAGCTTGCCCAGAGGAGGCCATGGAGATGCTGCGAGGGCTGGAGCAGCTCTGCTCTGGAGCCAGGCTGAGAGAGCTGGGCTGGTTTAGCCTGGAGAAGAGAATGATGATCTTTAAAGCCCCTTCCACCCCAAACCATTCTATGATTTTGTGAATATATAATGCTTGTGCCCTAACTTGTATTTTTTAATTATTTTCTCTTCCTAGGAAATAAGAGTGTGTGGAGTCAAGTGTAAGCAGGTCTTTAAGAAGGTGCAGTGAGCCTACTGCTGATACAGGAGTGAAGAACAGTAGAATTTACGCTTACCACCAAATCTCCAAATGCTAGTAATGAACATCATCCCTGACAAGAGCAAATACAGAAATGAAGATCACATTTGGACTGTATAGTTAGAATATTTTTTATTAAATCATTTAAAAGGAATAAATAACTGCAATTTTTAGAAATGTCCATTAAAGATACTAAACACCATAAATGTGTGCATATGGTAATTCCTGAGTACACCAAAATAGGACTGTTTGGTAAAAAATAAGATAGTGGAATTTAAGAACTTTTAAGTTAATTTTTTACTTAGAATAGAAAACACCCTTAGCCTTAGCAAGGGGCTTCCGGGTAATCTTGTTTTCAGGTGTTGAATTGTAGTTGTAGTGAAGCTGTAGTATGTGGCGTACACTTAAATCCTGATTTCACTGAAGAGAGTGAGAATTTTACCATCATCTCCAATGGAACAGTGCTTCACTGAAAGTATATGAAACTATATGGTAAAGCAATGGATCAGTAGTCTGGGAGGACAGTGCTTAGAGAAGCATAACCAAGGGGCAGTTCTATTCTAAACACTTCAGCCAATATCTGCCCAGTCATTTCTTTTTGTCTTATTCTGGAGAAACTAAAAGTGAGGTCACTGCTATAGGCTGTATATAGTTGTACACATAGCACACAGAAGATACGACTAGCATTGCTTTGTATTGTATCATTTGCAGAATGTTTTACAGCACATCATATTCCTCATGTTCTCATGCAGACTGAGTGTATAACAAAGCATTGGCCTGGCAGTTTCCAACTCTGATTTAATTGGTAGCTATAGTAATAGTAATTTGCAAACTGAAACATTGTATTTTCAGTCTGTCAATATACCTGATCTACAATTAGCACTATCAAACTGTTCTATGATTCTGTGAATCTGTGATTCTGTGATTCTATGAATATGTGTTATTATGAAGGCTGTTGAGAAAAGCTGTCAGCATGCTCTAATATGAAGAAATGAAGATTCAGAAACAGTCACTGTAAACTGTAAAGTTAGTACAGCAGGGATGATAAACTTTCTGAACTCTGGTATTTTAACTGTACAGCATATATTGTGAGTGTAACACCAGATGTGCTCTAATGAAAATCTAATTCAAATTTGTAAAGTTTTAGTTTTTACTGTGCATAAGAAAATACCAGAAAATATTATCAGTGAAGACATAAGCATCCATGTATGATAAAGAGGGGAAAAATGCTCCCTCTCCATGTAAATTCTTGCATTGCTATTGCAACAGCTGTGGGTCATACAGCTTACAATTACACACATATGCAGTGCAGTTGTTTATTTAAGTTCCCTTGTAGTTTTCTTCTTGGCAATACATGAAACTCCTGCCTAAGGAAGACTCTGGGAATTATACTTGAGCCTAGTCAACCAGATAAATGCAGAAGCTGTTTTTTTTCTCATGGAAGAGTGTGTTAGCTATCTAGCTATGTTTCCACATGGGTATCCCTCTTGACTGATAAGCAAACTTGCAGTTAATGGTGATAAAGCTTTCTTGTGCTTGGAGTGGGACAGGTCAAAACTTGTTGCAGTTAAATAGTTGTGGGTGAGGGAAAAGGATAAGAAACGTGTATCTGGGCCCAAATTACTGTTCTGCTTAAGTGAAATTGCAAATAGCTGTCTATTTAAAGTTCTGTTTATCACCTTGCACAAAGTTGGGGATATCGCAGCTGCCCAATTTCAGTGCATCAGTCATTTGCTTTTCTTGAATGATTATTGTATACAGAAACTTAATCAAGTTTCTGAATGACAGATTTCATAACCATGCACAGCCTTCACACTCCTTTCTACATTTCTGCCCAAAGTAAAGCAAGAGAACAATGGAAAAGAAAGAACGAACTCCAACTTCTCATTTATAATCGATCCTATTTTTTTTTAGACCACCTCTATTTTCCTTCTGATGTGAAAACTGAAACTACACAATAACAAGGTGGTTCACACCATTATCCACAATTAATCTTTACATAATTCTTTTTCATGTTCAGCACTGACAGACCTTTTTTGCAATGTAGTTTTCCTTCAATAGAGCTTGGCAGTTCATAACCTTTAATTCACCAGATGTCCTCTAATTTTTGCCTGCAGCTCCCTCCAGTCTTGTGTAACATTCACAAACTCTTGTTGCAGAAGGTTGTAAGTGGATCCATTAACATCTAGTTAAGTAAATCCAATTGTTAAAAGCTATTATTATTGCAATCAAACAGACAGCTTTTCCCCTTTGGGTCATCTGGGACAAGGGCAAATTTAGCACCGTACTAATATCTAATGACTTAGCAAGCAGAAGCAGTGTAGCCTCCTGGTTATTGAGGAAAGGCAGACTCAGAAAGTACTTCCATCGTTCACATTGTAAAATATAGAAACTTCAGGAATATGTAAAACTGAATATATTCTCCTCAAATCATCTCAATTCCTTGTCATTATAATTGTAACTTCTTATCTCTGCAACAACCATTTCTCTTGGAAAAGGAAATTATGTTCATTCATTGTTTCCATGATGGAGCTCTCCAAATAATGTGCATAAAATTAGCCATGCTGTTTCCATAAACCCTTAATAACTTCTTATCATAAGATGTAATTTAAAATTTCCTCCATAAAATAGCTGCTTGTTGAATGAATAACATTCGACAGTTACTTGAGAAACATCATCTTCCCTGACTACTTTCAAAGCCACTTAGTAGCCAAGACCTTCCCAGTGAATTCATATCCAGATTTGCTTACTATTTGGGAATAAAACTGCATATTCATTTTATTGATCTTCCAAAGGCTTTCAGCTATGCTTTGCCAATACCAACCCAGTGTTTCTGATCAGCTGCTTTACTTCCAGATAGGGAAGACCATCTCTATTTCATAGCCTTCACCAGATTTTTCTTTCATGAAACTCTTCAGTCCCTTTTGAGATCAATATAAAACTCTTAACAAACACAACAGCCTCTGTCAGTTATTGAAAAAAACACCTCTTTTTGTTTGCTTGAATCTTCTTCCTGCTATGATGTTGTTATTCCTCCTAATTCTTGTACTGCAAGAGATACCGAACAGCCATTCCCTATTTTGTCCATGCCACTCAGATTTTCTTTACCCCTAACATCTCAGTAAGAGAAGTGTGCTGACTGAGTCAGTCACTAGGCTGATTTAGAATTAGAGAAGGTGAGCAATGGACTGCTGTGAGTCTTGTTGCAGGTGTTTGAATGTTAAATTTTAGTGAGCTCACCCCATATGTTATGGTTCTAAGCCCTAACATTATAGTGGTGACTTCATCATATGATAAGTACCTCCTTTTTGCAGTAAGTGCATTGAAAAAAAGTGTATGAAGTTAACTGTTTTCATTCCTAGAGGCTTTTTGTTTTAAACACCAGAAGATCACGGTGTTCCCATTTCAGTTCACACCACTGAAATACTCCATGGAAACACTTGGGCTAAGGGCAACTCTTAGAATCTAATCCATGGAAACCAGAAGTGAAATAAGAGTTAGGGTGGCAGTCTACATTTATGCAAGTCTAACTATGAAAGATGAGAAAGAATTGCTTAGTATCATCTATGTAACAGTTTTATGGTAAAATAAGCATGAGCAGGCTGAATGGAAAATACCTTGTAACAAGAAGGTGCATTAGATTCTAAACAGTCTCTTATGGGACCAAGCAGTAGAAAGTAATACTCTAACGGCATGGCATGAATTATGTGCTCCACTTTTATCAATGTCTATCATTCAGTTGACTTTTCTATATTAAAGTGGAGAACAAAAAGCAAGAATTCTCTAGCACAACGTTAATAAAACGTCCTAGTAGTGTCATACTATATTATTTTATTTTTTTGTAAAGTCTCATCTGTAGTTGCATAACAGATTCATGGCTATTCACCGTTTCACCCTCTGTTAGTAACACATTTGTATTGGAATAATACCTATGTGGTACTGCTATTTCTATTTTAAGGAGGTTTTTTTAACCTCAAAGCAAATGTTTATTGAAGTAATTTACTCCTGTCTAGCAAAAGTGCACACAAAAGTAGAGTCCCTTCAGTACTGTGTGTTTTCTTATCAGGGCAAACACTCTCTCTGTATTAATAGCTAATAATAAGTATCCACACTGAAGAGTTAATCAGAATGGCATTGCAGTTCTTCACCAATCCCTTCATAGGACTGTCTGAAGATTAAGTTTCCACACCACAGAGGCAGAATAAAATTCCCTCTTTCAAGGGCCACATTGAAGAAGAGAGGAAAGAAAGATAGGAAATGGCCTGCGGGTACTGACTCAACAGTTATTTACATAACAAGAGACCATTTATCTAATGTTTCAACAGTAGTCTAGTGCTGAGCAAATTCAAAGGTCGATATTGCTGCAAAAGAATTTCAAATTTAAAACATTTTATTTAAATGTTCAGCTATTTGACAGTTCAAGATGGGAGCAGAAGTATGAGCAGTTAGTTATGGGGGCATAAGCATTATAGCGTATCTAGCATTTAGAACTTATTTCTGCATGTGCAGAAAAATACAGAGCATGATTTTCAACAGTAAACTGCAAAGATGTGCAGTTCTTAATCTTTCTTTTATCAAACTGTGGAATCACTTTAAGAGCTTTTCTGTAACTGCTTGACTAGTCTTTCTTTCCCCTCCACTTCCAGCCACACAAAGCAGCAGCGCTGACGTGCAGAGTTGAAATACAAGAGAAGGTGAAGGATTAATGCAAAATTGTATTGGCATTTGAAGTTACACTTCAAGTAACTTAAGGGTCTGGAAAGGTCCCTCTCCATCCTGATGTTCCCACTGACTTTTCTCCAGTGCTAAGTCAATGCACTTATTGCAAAAAGGAGGTCTTTATAATGCAGTGAAGGGCTTAGAACCATAACATATGGGGCAAGCTCACTGAAATTTAACATTCAATCAAGTGCAACAAGACTCACAGCAGTTCATTGCTCGCCTTCTCTAATTCTAAATCAGCATGACTCAATTTATCTTTTCTTACCAAGAGGCTGATGCTTATTATCCATAACCATTACAATTTCCAACGCTTCTCTCCAGCTGGGCATGTTAAGGGCATGCAGAAGAAGTTAGCACATTTCAGTAGTACTTCTGTGAAATGACTGTGTGATCTTTCACTCATCCCGTCAAGAAACATGCTGCCAGTCTTGATGCTGACATTTCCAAGTTTATTTTTGGAGAGGAAAAGGAGAAAAATGTGCCATTTTACATATGTTAAGGCAATGCAGCAAAGAACTTATTCAAACACACTACCGAGCAGCTCCTCCAAACTCTCATTTTTAGGTACAGCACTGTAATGTAGTCTGGCTGATACCAGTGCTCATCAGAGACACTCAATTACTCAGGACAATCCTTAAGGGCAACATATGCTCTAAGATGCCACTAGCTAGAAAGCAAGTCATCACTACTTTATTCCAACACATATGTTCCATTATTTCAGATATAGACATAATCTTTTTCTCAGTTCCTAAAGGCTGCTCACAGATTACTCTGAAATAATTAACTTCTGAGTTTTAGACCTATAATACCTATTATAGACATAGTATACCTATTAGTCTGTTAGTATACCTTTATTTATTAGTATACCTATACCTTAGACCTAGTAGACCTATTATACCTAAGAAACAGCAGAAAGTACAGAACAAACTTTCACAACACCCTGCAGCAGTAACACATCACACTGACTTCATCTGAGATCAGTTTCAACTGATCTCAGACACAGGGGCTGACTTAGGAGCCAGACAAACAAGAACTGCAAACTAGATTTCACACTGTCCTGAATGATGCAGAAACAGATGACTCAGTCCCTACCAAGGAAAACAGAAAACAAGCAGATCATCTGAGTTCCATAGCAAAATAGTTTTCAAATAATCTGCTTCCAGCTTTGTAAGGACTGAAACACCCCAAATATCCATTAAAAACTCTGCTTGTCATCTTTCACACAATGGAATGCAAGGCAAATGTCTCCCAGAAACATATGCAGGATTATTTCAGAGAATGTTTTTTGCAACGTATGTAAAATCCTTTATGATGTATTTTCCTCACAGAGCAAGTGTGCCTTATAGACACTTGAAGTATCACATTACACAAAATTCCATTTCTGTTTCCAGCTCCCAGCATGAATACATGTATTTTTTTACTGTATCTCCAAGTGTATTTTGGTGAGCAAAGAAATGCATAGGCACTTAAACTGCTGAAGGTCACTCAAAAAATTTACCAGGTGCTTACCTGTTAGTTAAAACAGGTAAGGTTAGTTTAAACAGCTTATTAGCTGTACAAGGTAATTAATAAGCACCTACTTTGCTTGAACATCAGCTGGATGTTTTTAGGGGAGCCTGTTTTCCCTCTTCAGCCACATAAATGCTTTGCAAAGCTGGCCCAGTGTAACTTCAGGAATATCTAGTTGCCCTCTCAGTCACATATTCTCCCCAAATAAGTGAATGGTTTTCAGTACAATAAAGTAGATCAGTTTGGATTAAACAGACTGTCTCATCAGGCACTAAAGGTTTGAAGCAGGCATGCCTAAACCTTAGTCAAGCGAAGGCAAATGTACATCCCCAGTTAAAACAAACAATATTGTTCTTTCAGGTCCCCTTTGCACAATGAAAACAAAGCCCTATAACAACAAACTCATCAATAGCAAAATAAATACAGCTTTCAGTAACAGAACTGACCAAAGATTCACTCCACTTCATCTCTGAAGCTTAAAACCTCAAGACACTGAATCATGTGCCTAAATACAGAGTGGCAAACTTCTTACCTTGCCTGTTAATTCTTCTTCCTAAAAATGTCTGTAAAAAGAATAAACCCACAGGTAATAGGTATCCACAGAAAAGGGCATCTATCATGAGAGTTACTTCTTTGTGAAGTAAAGCTCTTCCTGGACTTGCTAGTACATTTTTGGAGCTCGTTATGTGCTGTTGTGCAAAATGTGCATTCTATCGGACAAAAAGAGGTTTTCATGAAACAGCTTGGACAAAGCAAGAAGATTTCTCTTCCTTCATTTCCTTTCTAGTGCAAATGTTCCTTATTTTTAGCCGTTTCAGCCTTGTAGAGCTGTTCCATGGGTGATTATGGTGCCTATTTGCTGATAATCTGATCTCTTCATAATCCAAGTATCTGCTGAAATAACACTTTTTTTTGTTCCTTTTTTTATTGTTGAAAGGATAGAAAAATTCCCTGTAACTGCACCAAGGATTTCAGAAGCAGGTATTTACCTGTTTAAGATCAATGCAGATATTTTTACTTGCTGTAATTAGATATCTAAACTCAATCAACTGTCAGCCTTGCAAATGTGCTCAAATGGGATTCTGCAAGGTACTGAGATCTCTGCATTGATATGAAAACTCTTTAAACACAATGCTATCCACTGACAGAAAGCAAAAAGTGATGTAGATTTGCTGGCTAGATAAAAGGCAGATTACTCAGCCTTGAAAACTATCGGGGGGGGGGGGGGGGGGAAGAACAGTTTTGGGCTGCTTTTGATAATCTGAACTTTCAGAGCACCCCATTAGAGGCTCAGTCTAATGAATGGTCATTTAATAGCCACCATATAAACATTTATAATAATGATACAATGTCTTCTTTGAAACTTCAGATATCTCTGATTGCCACGAAGTAATATAACCTTTACTCACAAGTGAAGGATATGCTGCTGAACAGAGATAGCAAATCAGCCTTTGAAGGCAACGAACATATTCCAATGTATGGCAGGCGTAAAGCAATTTCACAACTGTCCATTAGTAGGGCTCACACACCTTCCAGCCATGTTGTACTTTGCCACTGTCACTGTTACAACATGGTGCTATTTGAATCCTCAGAACTGCTGGTTGAAGATGTAGCTATATTAATAACAAGGAGGAAAACGGATTTTTTTTTTCCCCTCTCATGATGAATATTTTGATAACAGACTTGTTTTTTCTACCTTTAAATGGCCATTCGTTGCAATCTCTTTGTAACAGCTAATTCTTTCCCTAGAAAGTTCAACATTTAACTTGGAAGCAATGGAGCACAATACCCTGATAACCAATATACTTTCATTTCTCTGACAGGGTGGTCTTTTGCTAGCAACAAAGGCAATGATAAACATAATTCTAATAGATCTATAGCTTACTACAAAGACTTCTGTTTATGTTTGGCAAGTAGAAAACTACCCAGTTATCTATATTCCAGCATAGGATTTTGTTTTCCCGCTGCCACGAAAGGATACTTCTCATAAGGGCTCATCTTAGTATTGAAGAAACACTTCCCAGCTCAAGCTGTTTTTTCATTGTTGCTGTCCCAAGGGCCAAAGCTGACACTGCACTTGCCCTGCTTTCACGCAGCTCACAGCCTGTGTCTATGTCTATAAAAAGGATACATTTGTTTCCATATTGTTTTTCCCTCTGCTCAAACCTCAGATCATCTGTAAACTCTCACACAATCGAATTGAAGCCAAACAGCTATGAACTATAAATTCAGATACAGTCTGAAATGGGCAAGTGGGAAACATCTCTGGAGACCAGAGTGATACTTTCCTTTTTGCGCTGTGTACCAAACAGCTTTAGCAAGGCAGAGGTAAAGATGCTTTGTCTGCCTTATTCATTCAGCTCCCTTCAGGTTTTTTGGCAACATCCTAGGCAAGCTGTTACACTAATTTTACAGTTGATTACAGATAAAAATGCATTAATACATTAATACAGTATTAATACATTCATACATTAATACAGATAAAAAAGCATTAATAATGATTCTGTCTTTGCCTGCCTGCCTGCCTGCCTCCCTCCCTTTTTACCCCTTATCCCCTTTTCCCTTCCCTTCCCTTCCCTTCCCTCCCCTTCCCTCCCTTCCTTTCTTTCTTTCTTCCATCCTTCCTATTTGCGTATAAGCTAAAGAAATGTATCATGATGATATCACTCCAAATTTCTGGGGAAACCTTTCCTAACCTGAGATTGTATTTAGGCCTCAGTTTTTTAACTTGGGTATCACCTATTTCAATTCTTTTTCTCTTTCATTTTATTCTTCTTGTGAAAGCCTGTTACATGTATGTGTATGTGTAGGTATGTATATCTATCTGTATGCATATGTATATATATATGAATATTGACATCTACACATATAAATTTTCTTCTAAAATATACAATTTAAGAAAATGTGTTTTCATCTGTATCTTCTTCTCCATTAAATGTAGTTGGTGCTTTTTATCAAAAACTGAAATGACCATATTTATCAATTCCCTATGTCAATTTAGACATCAAGTGGTAACATCAATAAATCAGATATAAACAAGCCTTCACCCTACTTTGCATGCATATGCATCTAGTTCCTGAAGCCACATGGCAACACCGCTATGAAGAACCTATCCCTTCAGATATCTGGGAGTAATCTTAACTTCAGCAATGTGTCCTGAGTTATACTGCCTGGTTTACCACCAAGGATTCTGCAATGGACTGGTTATATACATGCTTTAAGAGCCATCTTGCAGTGTCAAGTGTGTTGCATTTCCATAACACAGAGTATACCGATTCATTTAAACATATCAGATGACATTTGGATTTTTTAAAATACATTTTTAAAAATATTACTACAAATTTTCATCTTCACTGCTATTTTTATCAAACAATTGCCAAATTAAAGCTAGAAATGCACTACAAAGATCCAAACACCACTGTTACTACACCAAATTATTTTTTATTACATTCCAGGTTGCGCTGGAGAATTAAACATTGGCTTTGTTTCTCCGGTAGGATACGGCAGAATGAAGCCAGAGGCTTTCCGACAGCAGGAGTGCTGTTGTGGAGCTGAAGACGGAGGCAGAAAAGAATAACCATACACACTGTGCAATGAATAAATTTATGAGTTTTACAATACAGAGCATTCCATAATCAACAGGAAATAAGAGGCTCATACCTCTGTTCTAAGAGATAGGCAACAACACAGGATGATAGCATTCAGTTACGTGGAAGATTTTGCTTCTGGGTTACTGAGCTAGTACTTTTTCTCCTACTTGAAGGAGTAAACCTGATTTATGGCAAAAAAAGAAAGCATTCAGGAAATAGATACACTCAGCTATCTAGGAATTTTTCTACAGTAGAATAACAGTTCTGTAACTGCTCTGCACTGGTAGCAACACAGTGAAAGAAAACAAACAGGCAGAATATTATTGTGGGCCTTCATCAATACATCTGGACTTAATTTACAGTGTGTCTGGGAGAGTGGCTTTAGGTTTTTAAGGTTATTGCAAGAATGATTTCAGTCATTTTCTAAATGGCTTCAGTGATATCAATATTGTGCACTAATTGCAGCAGTTGATGTGACTTTTCATCTGGATTCTAGAACTTTAAGCAAAATCTTTCATCAAATTATATCACTTATGAAGTATGTGAAAACTTGAGGACTGAGCTATTTGAAAGTATTCCTATAAAGTGACCTCCAGATGAGGTGAAAGGACTATTTTCTCCTTGAATCTTTACAGCATTATTCTAACGGATGAGACCCTGCATTAAACTGACATGTCAGCTTTTATGGTCAGGCATGAGCAAGCTAAAGGAAATACACATTTTCTTAGCGAAATTTGCTTGTCATGGAAGAAAAAAACCCCTCACACTGCTTTCTATAGATTCTTTTAATTCAAAAGCCATCTATCAGTATTCCAGTTCAATGTCTGAGCAATGCAGCCTTTATCTGATGAAGATAAGAAGTGGCAGCTGCAATTACAAGACTTTGCCACAGAGTAAATACAATTAAGTTATAGATTACAGTTACAGATATTAATGCATAGCTCATGCAGGGAATTCAGATCCTGAACAAATCTTTGAGGGGAAAAACTTAGGCAGCCTTAATGGCAATGACAAAAGCACTTCAACTGAGTTCAGGTTTTCAATCTACACTGATGTTAGTCAAGGATGAAGCATGCTTTAGTGGATAACAGAAAGGGCTATACTTGCTAACTTGCTCTGACTAGTGGCTTATTTCATGACCTTCATGAAATCATGTTGCTCCCTAAGCTTTTCTGATTTTACAAAGGCTAATGATTTTTACCTGCTTCCTTGGAGTCTGTGGATAAAGACCATCGAATAAGTGCTCAGGAGAATTAAGGGACAAATATATTCAGCGTTGCCCATTTATCTGGAAAATCAAGGTCAGCTTTATCTATTGGCTATTATTTCTCTACAGCATAATTTTTCATAATGCAAGCCACTTCAAACTGAGTTCTCAAGCCAGTAGGATCCACTGGGGGATATTTTGTTATTATTAAACTCAGTAACATGATCACTAGTGACATTATGAAGCCTCTAAAAGCTAAGCCAAAGTCCTTGGTTAGAGAGGAGGAAGGCTTCTATTTAACAGTGTGTAACATCTTCATCCAATTCCATCACCAAGAGTAGGTCGAACAAGAGATAAGAATGGCTGGAGAAAGTCATTGACTGGAAAAAAAAAAAAAAAAAAAGAGAAAAAAAATATCCAGTGGCAGAAAGCAAATAATTTTATTTCTAAAAGAATGATTAAAAATGTATTTTTGTGCATCTGTGCTTAAACTGAAGGTAAACATGAAATTTGTTAAACTGTCATGAAGTGCATGTTCTGTTTACATCCTCCCACCACCACAGCTTTTGTAGCCTGTCCCTGCTGTTCTGTCAACAAGATCACAGTATCACAGTATCACACAGTATGCTAGAGATTGGAAGGGACCTCGAAAGATCATCTAGTCCAATCCCCCTGCCGGAGCAGGAACACCTAGGTAATGTTACACAGGAATGTGTCCAGGCGGGTTTTGAATGTCTCCAGGGAAGGAGACTTCACAACCTCCCTGGGCAGCCTGTTCCAGTGTTCCGTCACCCTCACTGAGAAGAAGATGTCAGACATGTTCTTCTACTGAGAAGTGAATGGAGGAATTCTCCCTTCTCTTGGGTGTCAAAGTCAAGTTTGTTCCTGCAGATATGTTTTGGCTTTAAAGTTCAGCGCCATCTGATATTTGCGGAGGGCAACTAGTAACAACTGGGGTCAAAGACTATTTGCTGAGCCCATGAAGGTGTTAAGGGGGCATGAAGAAAGGCTAGGAAAATTGGAGAAGAGCCTGGAAAAGAGAAGCTGTGTGGAGACTTCAGAGGAGCTTCCAGTATCTGAAGGGGACCTACAGGATTGCTGGCCAAGAAGTCTTCATCTGGGACTGCAACGATAGGGTAAGGGGTGATGGGTTTAGACTTAAACAGGGGAGATTTAGGTTGGATATAAGAAAGAAGTTCTTCACTATGAGGGTGGTGAAGTACTGGTACTGGTTGCCCAAGGAAGTTCTCAATGCTCCATCCCTGGCAGTGTTCAAGGCCAGGTCGGACACGGCTTTGGGCAACCTGATCTAGTGGAAGGTGTCCCTGCATATGGCAGGGGTTTGGAACTGGATGATGTTAAGGTCCCTCCCAACCCAAACCATTCTGCAAATTCTGTGCTCTCCTGCTGTACGTCTCTCCTAATCCTCCTTACGCTTAGTGAATTCTCTACACAATAGCTGATGCCTGTCTTCACCCAGCTGAATCCCCATGGCCTGCAAGTCATCTTACACACTGACCAGAAGCATTGTTTTCCTCCAACTTATTTTTAGCTGCATAATATGACTACTCATATTTGCGCAGAACATAGCCCTGAGCATGGTGAGATGGCGCCTCTGACAGTTTTTGCTGTAGCAGCCATCACTGAATACATTTTGAGTGATTAATTTTCTTAAAAGCAAAAATAAACCTTGGGAGTGCACATGTGCTAACAAGTTAAAAATAATAATAGGTGTCTGTGACCATGTTGCTTCTGTCTGAATCCTGCAGGGGAATTCAGTTGCTAAGAACGACTTATGCAGCTTGCCATATTTCTGTGTGTTAAACAGCAATCAAATAACTATAGGCAAAAGTCCCAGCTGTCAAGCATGAGGAGTGTAGGGGCTGATCGGGGGAGTACAAGGCATTTTTCTCCTATGTTATATATGTATATTAGATAATGTAAAAGGGAAATTAAATGAGGTGAGTACAGAGTGGGAAGGATGCTACCATCTCTTTAAAATACCATGCCAAATTTTACAGAAAAGATTCTGTTTGACCAGTAGCACTGTTCTTTATATAGTGCTCCTAACAGTGCTTTACAGCATAACATTTCACAGGGAGAGTGTAGCACCAGCTATTTCAGATTGCAAGAAGGCTGAACTTGGTTCAGCTGCCCATATAGGATTGCTCTTCTGGGCAAGTCTCAGCTACAGTGAGAGAAACTGGAGGCAAGTGTTAGAAGTAGCCTCCATGGCTGCTGACTCATTCCACAGCAACATTTGGGACTCAGTTTTAAATCTTGTCAGTTTTGGCTCTTCCTATGAGATTTTTTTTATTTATAATTGCCACAGATTAGTAGAGATTTGTAGGACAGAGGCAAGAAAAGCATCTTTTTATCTTCACACACAAATAGAGACTAAAAAAGTTTCTTGGGCTTTTAACTGAAGTCTTCAGCTTTTTCATGACTTCACTTTATTTCCAAGCTCTTACTACTCAGCCATGAAACTCATCCTTGCGTTAAAACCTCACACACAAATTATGAGTTCAGAGCTTTGGCTTTTAACACACATATAGGAAAACCTGAAGAAAACACTAATCTGCCCCAGTTCCCAGGGTTCAACACATGCTATATACATGGCATCCCTTGTGATATTACTGCTGGTCTTGCAAGAAAAGGATGCTGAGAACAAAATAATCATGATGATTAGGACCCAGCACCTTTCTTAATTTCCCCAAACTTATGGCATAGAAAGGAAATATTGCTTTGCCATTTTGACAGTCTGTCTCCATGTATGCAGTATAAAGACAATAAACACAGAGCAAATGGAATAATTTCTAAGATTTGAAGTGGATTATAAGTCTATATTTTAAAGCTGGAATGTGGCAAGGGGCAGGCCACTGTAACTAGCAAGGCATAGACCAGAGAATGCTGAGGATACAGTGGATTGGTGATTTGCAGGCTTCAATTATCCACGTAAGCCTTTAAAACAAAACCGTGTTAACAGCCTCTATACTGTTTCTTGGCTCCATATGATTTAGGCAGACACCTGAATGTGGTAGAGGTTTTACTCACTTATCAAAATATTGATTCCTAAACTGAAAGTTCTTTCTGTGAACCCTAACACACCATTCTTTAAAAGCTCATGAACAATCTCGGGGCTCTGTCAAGTCAATATTTCATGTTTTATTAATTCCCTGCTTAGTCAGTTCTTTGAATTGGTTCAATTTAGTGTCTGTAAACCTCCTAGTTGCATGTTTACCTGAAAAGGCTCAAAAGAGCTTTTTCAGGCTGATGGACAAATTTATGCTTAGAGAACTCCTAATCTGGAGTTTACATAATACACATGCTGAAAAAAAACAGCTATTTAAAGAAATAATAAGGAATAGGCATAAACAAAGTATCATTGTGAAAACCTGTATGATTATATGTGTATGCTGTAAATTATGGCCTTATACATAAAGGATGTTCTAATCTCATGATTGTCTCTGAATGTGCCTACCTCTACATATCTACAGCTATAGAACTATTTTTTGCTAGTTGTTAATGAGTGTTAATTGTTGATCATCACAAGATACAGCTTCAGTCACTTCCACATTTTAGCAAACTGACTCATACATACAAAGCAAACTACTTGAGATCTAAAACCAATGAGCATATAAAATGTCTCACTGTGAGCTGCTAGCATATGCTCTGATTTTAGAAGGTGGCTGTAGACAGTCAATCTGATTCGTTCCTCATAAATCTACCACTAGGCATTTGAAGATAGAAGGTAAAAACATTTGAGTACCTGTTCATAAACTGGACATCATCCCTTTAGTACACTGAAGGTGAGAATAACTTCTAGTTGGAAAACCAGTATGATAATGCACGTGAAGATTATTAGGTGTGTAGGGAAGTGATGTTGCTTACACTGCTTAATTTGAGTGGTTGTGAGTGACTGACTTGAGCAATAACATCTTTTTTTTTTTTTTTGTCTTTTATAGAATCTTTTAGCATATACATAAAATGTATAAATAATAAGAATGTATATATTAATGTAGAGGCTAAAAAAGAAAGTACACAAAGATATAGAAAATCAAACTTATTGCATAAGTATTGCATAATATCACTACAGAACAATGTTTTAAGCACAAAGATTTGCAAATTTCCCTTTCAACGTAACATCACTCATAGTGTTCCACCTAGAAATTCTTATAGTGAAAGGAAATGCAGAAGTAAATGTGTTCAGACAAATAAACTGTGCTTGAAAAAAGGCATATGTTTGAGTAAGCAACCTCTACCTAATTAAAGATTTCAGTGATTACGAATTTCACTGGTCTATAGATAAATTATACAGGTAAGGATGCAGGTATCTTCCTATGTGCATCACAAAGAAACTTTAACAGTAACTGCAGTTCCTTGAGCCTTTGTCTCATACCTGATTGAAAGCCTTCTTAATATGTCCTATATGTATAGATCAAGAGCCTTCTTTTCCTTCTCTTAAATTAGCTCCTTAAGTATCAAACAAGGACATTTGAAGAACTGAGCTCCCAGAAACTCTCAACTTTTTTTAGTGGTTTGTTGTTTGTTTTTTTTAATCCCTTTTTTCAGCATTTATGGAATTTTACATTAATTTTTTTTTTTTAATGAAATGTAAAGGAGATATCATAAGATCAGTAACACAATTTACTTTTTTTCTGAGTTAAAGTTTAAGATTTTAATACTTTTCTGGTAAAATTTTTAATAATAGTCCCATTAAAAAAAGAGAGAGGGAAAGAAGAGAAAGGAAAATCAAGGAGTTTTGGACTCTTGATCACTTCTATAAGTTACCTTGGCTAATGAAAGACAAAGAATTTAAAACTTTAACTTGTAATAATTTGCCTTTAGTACTTACTTTAAATTCTGATAAAGTTCCACTACATGTTCAGATTCTCCATTCAGACAAATTCCAAATGTATTTATTTGCACAACTGAAATCTGCTTTTCCGCACAACAGTGTAATGCTGCTGGATGAAAAATACCTCTCTAACACAAACTGCTACGTTTAGGAGTAATTAAAATATCCTTTTTAGGGTAGGACTGATATAATTATGACTGATTTTGAGTTACTAAACATTTGCTAACTTGTTGATAAATTAAAACTAAAATGTAGCTATTGATATACAGATATTTAGAAAATCAGAAGAAAACTAAAGTATTTTCAACAGAAGTATTCCTTTTTCTGCCCTACCTTGCCTTTGTTGCACTTTCAAGACTCCCATTAATGGGAGTCCTGGGAGTGTCAGCTCTGTAAGACTGGTTCTTCACAGGGAAATGTGATATGGAAAGGAACTCAAAGAGAATTCACCTTGGAAACTTTAACTGGGTTGTATAATTTGCCATTCTGTTCACTATATTTCAAAGGTATCCCATAATAGCTAGTGGTTCTTTACAAAGGTCACTGTAAAATCATATCCTGTATGACTACATATTTCAGAGTGTTCAGCATCTGCCAGCTGTTCAAGTGAACTTTGTTAATGGAGGCAAAGTTTTCTGGGGTTGTCACCCTGACCCTTAAACTGCATTATCTACAAAACCATAAACCTTATTAAAAATAAAAGATATGAAAAGGTTTATAAAACATCCTCTTAGCAGATCCTGTTTCCAGCTCCACCTTTTGATCTGCAGTTGGTTTTCAGCTCTTGCCACCATGCCTGCTGATTACAATGGGACGTGGGAAATGGAAAGCAATGAAAACTTTGAAGGCTACATGGTTGCTTTAGGTAAATGAAAAAATATTAACTATATAAAGAAAAAATGTTTCAATTATAAGTAAAATCCTCCTAAAAATTAATGAGACTATTTCTGTGCATTGTGACATAAGGGTTTCTCTAATCACATTAAAAGTTCAGAAAAGTAATATAATTACTGTGATCTAAGTATAAACAAGAGAAGAGCTGTAGTCAAACGTATTAGTCATTATTTAAATGAATGAAAAGCCAGGTATAGATGGGGAAAAAGAAATGATACAGATCTTTCTGATAGAGAAATTATAAATATTTTTTACTCCTGGTATATACTTATTTTAACAGTCAAATCACAACCTGGTCGGCTCTGTTAAAGATGGGATAGTCTATGTCCCTAAAGTAATTACAGTGTTTAGTAATTAACGCTTCAAAGTAGTAGAAATCCTACGTACCAGTTGGATGATAAAGGTGAAATAAGCCTTTAAAAAGAATTAAAGCCGCATGGGCAGATATTTCTGACAACTTCTGTAGGAGTCCATACACAGCAAGGAGGCTTAGGTCACAGGATTTCTTGAAGATAGGTTTGCATGGTTAACTAAGCTTAATTCCACTTGCCTAGCACCATCATTGATGACAATGTATGTTTACATGCAAAAAGAGATGTTCTGCTCTTCAGGCAACTTATATTACTACTCTGTTAGCCTCTTTTGCATTAGAGGCCTGATAGCTACAGTTTGTGCATCCATTGTACAGGATATTGCTTGTAGATGCTAGTATATTGTCAACTGAATGCAAGTTCATGTGTGTTCATATCAAGTTTTTGTTGTTTGTAGATTTATTTTTCCCCACACTGATAGACTCAATTTTTGTAATGACTGAGCTGATTTTAGGAGAGAAATGTTTTCTTGTGCTGCACCTATTATTTTCAACATAAAATGCCTTCTAAGCATTTTTGTTCCCATAAAGGCATAAGCTTTTTGCTCTGGGTCATTATGATTATCTAAGTAGCGCGCAGGAAATCCTTCCTCTACTTAGGTTAGCAAAGATGTAGACTTTGATTTGCTGAAAAGAAGAAATAATAGAAGACATCACCATTTCTCAAGAATTTCTTCAGTGCAGTCTGGATTGGCACTGGAAGAACAGTTACCACCTTCTCATTACTGCAGTAATACAGCTGCACTCCAAAACCAGCAAAAAAAGAGGGGAGTTAGATTTATACATGCATGAGAAGTTGTCTGGAGCTGGCCCTTCCTAAGTACACGATGGGGGTTTTTGCATATACACACATATAGATTTTGTAAGTTATACTAATTAAACACTGCAAAAAAAAAAAAAACAAACCCACCACCAGAATCAATGCAGAGATGCATTTGGCTATAGGTGATTCTCTGAGTGGAAGGAAATTACATGGAAAGGGTGAAAAGATATTCTTCTGCTCTGTTTCTCACAATACACATGAGGTTGATATTTTAAGCATTAAAGTGGTCAGGTTCAAGGCACAATGTGATTTTGGTTTGTTGAAATTCATCCATCCTTTTAATTAATGCAGATGCATTTCTATACTTTAATTAAAGAATACTTTTGCCCTTTAAGCCAGAAACTTTGATTTTATCATAAGCATGCTACAAAGTATTTTAATCTACTAGAATAGAACAACATATCATTTTTATTGCTTGTATTGTTCAAAATGCAGTTATGAAAACCATGCTTTAATAAAACCTCCCCTGATTTTTCTCCAGGAGCTACAAGACTAATATATTAGTCAGAAATAGCAATTCTTTGGAAGTTTAGACATATTTTTTCCTCAGAGGGAATAAGATTTTATGATACCTGGCTATAAATCAGACCCAGAGGTACCTCTAATCCACCCCAACAGATAAAATATACCCAAGAAGTCTTGAATATAAATATTGAACAAGAACATTATTCCCCATGTTAAAAAGTAATAATTTTTTTTCAAGCCAATCCTTGTACTCATCTCGATTAGTACTTCACAAGTAGTATAATGAATCCACCCCACCAAAAAAAGGCTCCATTAGTATGTGGCATTGCTGAGCTGCCAATGATTAAACCACTAAAAGATGGCTAACAAATCAAAAGCAGTTTTCAATCTCTTGCAGAAGCATGTGAGATTATTTTGTTTGCATATAGCACCATAACAAGATTCACTGTTAGCTGGTCAGAAATATTTATTGCAGATGGCGCTAGGTGGATTATCTGGGGCAAACTGTCGTTGTAGCAATATATATTCTCCGTTTGGAAACTTTCAATGCATTCAGTTGCAACCAGTTGTTTACATTCTAATGTCAGTCTCCTTCATGAACAAAATAAGGATGTTAAGGAGATCAGTTCTGCATAAAATAGTGACAGAATATTAAATAGGAACTATCAAATGCTGTACTTAGATACTTCTACTCTTGGCTTGTAATTCGTCACCCTTTAACATCTAAACTACACCTCATCTCTGCGTCTGCTGTCTACCAGTAGAGGATAAGTCATACTTTTATTTCATTGCTTATTTTTTTCATTTGAATAATTTTCAATATTTTAAAATTAATTAACCTCTTATATAGTTCCACAGACTATAGGTTCATCTTGAAAGTAACATTTACAATGCAATTATCATCATTTACAAGGATACCGGAGAGGGACTCATCATCAGGGACTAAAGGGGCAATGGGTTCAAACTAAAACAGAGGAATTTCAGGTTAGATATAAAAAAGTTCTTTACTGTGAGGGTGGTGAGGCACTGGCACAGGTGTCCCAAAGAACTGGCAAATGCTCCATTCCTGGCAGTGTTCAAGGCCTGGTTGGACAGAGCCTTGGGTGATATGGTTTAGTGTGAGGTGGCCCTGCATGTGGCAGGGGATTGGAACTAGATGACCTTAAGGTCCTTTCCAGCCCCAGCCATTCTATGATTCTATGCCAAAATCCCCTTGGTTACATACTCATTCTAACATGCTTATTTTCTAAAAAAGAATATTATTTTGAGATTCTTCTTTTGGGGGCGGCCAACATTTTTAACCCTGCAGGACACACACCAGCACCCTCACATGTGAGGTGCTACATGACTTACACTGCATGCTTACAGAAAACAAGAGAATGGCTCCCAGGCATAAAGTGATAATAGCATTCCTGGCACCCCAGAGCTTCTTGCAGCCAAAAAGTCCATCTAATAGCAAGGTTCCACATCCTCAAAAAAATTGGAGATTTGGGATTCACTACTGGTTGTATGTTGTAACTCAGCTCACAACATTCCCACAGATATCCTGTTAATAAGTAAATTTATCATCAGTGGAAGATCCTCAAGTTGAAAGTCTACTCACAAACACAAAATCATTTTTATTTGGAGTGATCATTTTCTCTACAAAATGTTGCA
Source organism: Pezoporus wallicus (assembly GCF_028554395.1). NCBI lineage: Eukaryota > Metazoa > Chordata > Aves > Psittaciformes > Psittacidae > Pezoporus > Pezoporus wallicus. Next base: position 8,323,716 of record NW_026642342.1, read on the forward strand.
GGTAAAAGTATCATTTGTGGAACTCCGTTCCACACCTAATGTGTTGGCATTTTTTTTATGTATGAATATAAGTGCTGTGGGGTTTTATTTTTGGTAGAAAATATGGGACTTTTCATTATGATACTCTCTTCTCTGTTTTATGGCAGGTATTGATTTTGCAACTCGTAAGATTGCAAAACATTTGAAACAAACAAAGGAGATTGTTCAGGATGGTGATAACTTCAAAACAAAAACACTCAGTACTTTCAGAAACTATGAACTGAATTACACTGTGGGAGTGGAGTTCGAAGAGCACACCAAAGGCCTGGATAATCGAGTGGTAAAGGTAAGAGTTTGGTGCCTTGTATCTGTTTACAGTACAGCCAGCACCAGGAGAGAGCAGTTGCAAAAATCAGCTGAATACATGAAAAAGCCCCCACAATATTTATAAACATCAGGGGATTTTTATAAAGCAGAAATAATTTGCATCTTGGGACAGTTTTCTTTCCTGCTACAAGCATTTATTCCAAATGCAAATCAGGATGGTTACTCGGCTACATGAGGACAATCATTAATTACACGTTTTTCTAGTAGGAGATTTTTCCAGCTTTTTTCTGATACACCTTTATGTATTTAGAAAGTAGCAAAACTGCATTTTGACCTATTTATCTTCCTTCCTGAAACTATAAATCCATCCATTTGAATCGAGGACTTTCTGTGACTCAGTATAAATTCTCAGTTCTGAGTGACAAGGTTCACACTGTGTTTTCCATCTGAGCCTGCTCAGGCTCAGCTGGACAGTTTAACAGTTGGACACTGTTAAAAATAGACCAGCTCTCAGCTATTAACCTTAAGGGAGCTCTGGGAAGGGACAAGACCAAAACATGAGCCATAGCTGCCACTGATACAGGTGGCAGGCCTACTGGCAGTGGCAGACGGGCAAGGATGCACAGCAGTGCATGCTTTAATACCTTTAGGATTATAGGAGTAACCTGAGCTCAAAATTCCCTTAGGAAACTGTGGGCATATGTTCATACACTTTTCAGTGAGATATGCAGAGAAGTAACGTTTGGATCAAGGACCATATTGTGTATTAGTCAAGTTTCTGTACCAATACTGCTTCTGTTTTACTCTCTTGTCACCCCTAAAATACTTAAAGAAGATTCTCAAAGGTAGAAAGGCCAATAGATCTTTAATTTCCACAGACTTTCCCCATCAGTCTTCCTAATCTTGCATCACCTGCCTTTGTCATCACTCACTGAATCTATCCCTATCAACTCCTCTGCCAATTACTGCAGTTTTATTCTTCCTCTAAGCTCAGCTCTCTTGCTCTTCTCCAAACATATGCTGTCTTTTCCATCAAAGTTTCTCAATAAACAAGGTTTTGGAACTTGTTGCCAAACTCTGAGAGGCTGGTATCAAAGCTCACTGTCAACAAGACCTGTTCTGTTTTGGCAATTGCCACAGGAAATTGGCAGCATACAGGACATGTTTACATTTGAACTCACATTATCCTTCACTAGAGTGGCACAAATTAAACAGAAGACATTGTTTATTCACTGTGGATCGCTTTTCATTCTCAAACATGATCCAGTGTAATTCCTACTACTTCTTCCAAATTACTTCTCATTCACAGCACTGCAAGCCACGAAATTGTAAGACCCATTCTTTTGCACTGGGTGGGACATATTCCTGTGACAGACCTTATGCTTTGAAACATTGCTCCCACATCTCTTTAGATCAGTTGAAGGCATTACTGAGTATCTAAGGACTCACTAGTTGCACCACTCTTCAAATCTTTAGACTCTAGTGCTCTTCACCACTATCAAAGCTATTGCCTTTCTGTGCAAAATCATTTCATTTGCAGACTCTCCTCTTCATTATCAGATATTTGGAAGGAAGGATGGGAACACAGCTTGTACATTTATAACCCTACTGGGCTTAACCGTTTTTGCCTAATACTCTTTCCTAAACAATTCACATTACTTGTCTCTAAACAAGAGGAGAGGAACACAAGGAAGCAAGTCATGCCATTATTTTCTGGACTGCTATAAAGGAATTTTCTGGTCATTTTATTAACAAAACAATGCCTCAGACACATTGAAAGTAGATGAAGGTAATGAAACTGCTAAGCAGCATTTAAATGTAAAGAGGGCATGGATAATTTAAAGAGCATGTAGCTTAAGAACTCCGTAAATAAGAAAAAAGTTAACTGAAATGGAATGAGTTTTGTCTTGTTATTAATAGAAAGCTCCCTCAAAAGAGAAATAAATCTCCCAGTGCTGAACTAGAAAATAAATTAAGCTCCCAATACTCAGGGAGCTTTTTAATAACTGAACTTCCACTGATTGTAACTGGTCTCCGATGAGGATTTGCCTGTGATACATGTTTAAATGCCTCCCTACAGTACAGTGGTTCAAATCTAGAACAAGTCAAAGCTGCTTTGAATGTACTCTACTTTATCTGAGTAGATAATTTAGCCCGTAAAGAGAAATTTTTGTTACAGATATGGTCATCCTGCTCCTGGACAAGGATCAGCATGCCCACTATCCTGTTTACTAGTGATAGACTGAATCACACCAGATCATGAAATGGCTGAGGATGGAAGGGACTTCTTGACATCACCTAGTCTGCTCAAGCAGGGTCAGCTAGAGCATGTTGTCCGGCTTATGATCTTTAAAGGTCATTTGTGAAAGTGCAAGACAATATAAAAATAAATTTATTGCATGAGATTGTATTAACATACACTTCCATTTGTTATTTGTTGCAGAACTAGAAAAGGTGTTAGCACTGCACTAGTTGGTATAAGCCCCACGTCTTCACTCATCAAGACTTCTAATCTTTTTATTAATGGCTTTAAATGGCAAGAAAATAAAAAGACAGTTTGCATTCGCAGCACAAGTGTTAATTCACCCAGCAAGTCACTAGATAGTATGACACTTTATATTCATGTATGTGAAGAAACGCATGGAAATGACAACAAAGCCCTGTAAAAGCTTCACATCAAAATCCTCTTGTCATCTTGAATGCATCCAGGTTTTGATTGAATGTCTGCTTTGGGGGCTTTTAGGATGAAGGTGGGGAATGGTAGGGAATTGTGTCTTCTAATTGTTTGATTAAGCTTATTTTCATGTATTGATAAACTTCCTGATAACATATCTGAGTTAATTATCTGATTCATGCAGACGCTAGTGACCTGGGATGGTGACAAACTGGTGTGTGTTCAGAAAGGTGAAAAGAAAAACAGGGGATGGAAGCACTGGATTGAAGGAGACCTACTGCATCTGGTAAGGGCTGCTACACAGACTTCGTAGTACATAACTGACACTGCAACAAAGTGTGGTTTTCCATTTCAAGAAGTTTGTTACTTGTTCTAGTTTGAATGGTCTTTATTTAGACAGCTCCTGTTACTGAGCTCTGGGGAAATTCCTCCTCTGCTACAAGTCAGGAATGCTCAGTTTCTTTCTACTTGCTCCCAGTTAAGTCATAATCCTTCAGAGGGTTTTTTTGCTCCAGTCCACTGCCCTTCAGCTATTAACCCTTTTTGTTACATTGCACCTCTAACATCAGCTCATTCTTATATCATTGGTGGTAGGAAAAATAAACCCAACAAACCAAAACCCCCCAAAAAACCCAAACCGTATGGGACAGATTGCAAGAAAAATGCCATCTTTGTTCTGGAAGAAGCACTATGCGATTTTAGTGTACTGTGGTGTAATACAGATCAGAAACTGCTCAGTATTCAAGAGGATCCTGCAAACAAGCTACACTGCAATTATTGTGTTCTAGTACAAGAAAAAAGTTGAAACATTCATACATCTGAGTTAGTAAGCTGGAGCCCAAAGCTAAATGAGGTGAGTGCAAGATAGGCCAGAAGAGCCTGTGCAGGAAATAACAAGTGAAGTCCAGAAAGATTTCAAAAATCTAGATACATATGATAATGATTACAGAGTTTCTTGGGAAAGCAATCAAGAAATGGGCATGATAATGTTAAATGTTGCAATAGCTGGGTGGAGAAAGCTTATGGAGCAGAGCTCATTGATCTTTCTCATGATTTACCTCTAGATACCTACTCCTTCACAAGTGTGCCCTACAGGTAATTGGTATGGCCAGGTACACTGACTCAAGTCTGTATGCTTGGAAGGTCAAAACAATGAATGGAAGAACACTGTCTGCCACTTAACTAAAAGCCAACTGCTCAGTACACCTTTTCAATGCTATTTTAACACATATTCAAAACCTGACCTAACAAAGGTTCTACATGCTGGCACCAGGATTCAGGCTAAGACTGTTGGAAACAGAAAGATCAAGTAGATTTGTACAAGTCTTCAGAAACAGTATTGCTGGCCAAAAAGCCAGCTGCAGCTCACTTCAAAGTCTGATTTGGCACAGGCTAATGCGAAGACTACCCAAACTGACTGCATTGCAATGTGCACGTGGGCCAACCTTGAAAGCATCAGTTGCAACACTGGGCAAAAATGTGTGGTTCTGGCCCCTGAAAGATGGTTTGGGCATGTCTCTGAAATAAATGTCCTCATCTGTTCAAAGCATCCTCCTTTTTTTATTTAATTCCTTGTTTCACAGCTTCTCATAATTATGAGGTAACATGAATTATTAACTATTACAGTATATTGTTTTAACAATAGAGCATGAGAAAGCCTTACATTAAAGAGCAATTTTTATGCATTTTTCATGTTTATGCTTCTTAAAGCTCAGTTTAGCTGTCAAAATCTAATTACTGCAACATGTGGTGCATGCCTGCTGTTTGGTTACATATAATACACTATTCTTTCTGTTCTCTTCTTCATAAACACATCTTTTTATTGCAGTGGCTCAGTTGTAGTGATTTCTGGCAGGATCTGCTGCGTATTCAAAATATGACTTGTACCACTATATACTGACTAATTGTTTTAATACTGTAGGAACTGACATGTGAAGACCAAGTGTGCCATCAGGTATATAAGAAGAAAAACTGATCAGAAAGCTGCACCATTATGCTGTTATGTTTTGTCTAAAGAGAAGAACCAAGCCAGATTTGCAATAATTATTCAACACCACCTTGCGAATGTATTTTATGCCTGTTTATGGAAACAAACACATTTTATAGAAATAACATCAAAGAGTTACAAACATCATAAATTCCTTTGTATTTCAGTCTGGAGTTAAATAAAAGTAATTGTCTTTCAAATTATGTTTTCCTACATATTTTTAATCATTTCCAGAGGAATGTTTTGCAGTGACAAAGTTGAAAATTAACAGTTACAATGATCTCGACCACAGTGTATCTCTCCATAACATCTGTAATATTATAATATATTTGGATGACGGGGTAAAACTGGGCATTCATTGGACTGTTTCTGTTTAATTTAGTTCTGGATCACAAAGTCCACAGTTTCAGGCAACAGAATGGCTCACTGAATATGATACATGGCCTTTCGCATCCAGGTGATTGATTTGATTTTGACCCACATCTAAAGCTGCTAGTGGTTACCAACTGATCATGTTTCCTTGCCAATGTGAAATGCTGTAGCTCCTTAATAAGTTCCTAGAGTGAATCACTGACAATGCTGCTAAACTGCAGCTGGAACTGGCATCCTACTAAAAACCCCAGTGGAGAAATCTGCTGTTTGAAGCAAACTTTATATTCAAGAGTTGTTCAATGATGTAAGGCATACTTATGGCTGTAGAAGAAAAACTGCAGGGTACACACAGACTGCCTGCACCCTGTGCATAAAGAGGACCCACCCAGCTGCAATCTTCACCTTCTACCTCCCTTTCAGAGACTTTAAAAAGAAAAGCCATTTCCATACAACTCTTCTAAGTTTTATTTCAGGTTTTTCAAAGGAATTCATGTTCTTTGCTAAAGGCAAGTTTAAGTTAACCATGGATGGTGAACACTACTTCAGTAAATAGAAATTATTCAACAAAATGCACACATTCCACAGAACTAAAGAAGGGCTTGTATGCCCAAAAGCTCATCTGTTTTTTCCCAACCATATGAATTATTCTAATAAAATATCCTGTCTTTCCTATAACTTTGCCTTGCAGATATATAAACTTCCTCATAAAGTCTATCACCATGTCAATTCCATATTGTCCACAGGCCCCCGTTTTCTGTTTGGTATGGGAGGTGTGGCAATTCGCTAAACAGATCCGTGGTAGGGAATTAGAGAAGAGATGTGGAAAAAAACTTTGCAGAAATGGGGATATATGCTTTCTCTTCTTCCCAACCTGCTCTTAGTCTTCCCACTGTCTCACTGCTTTCCTATCTTTTAGGATACGAAAGCAGTGAGACAGTGTCCCAGCTGAGAACAAGGTTACCTCTGCAAAAACCCAAATCGGATTATTAAGTCACTAATACTTATATGGCCATGGAAATAGAGGTATGTATATAGGGATATTTTTATGAATTGGACTTTGCTTCTCCTGATAGAAGTTGACTGTTATCAAACTTCCTGTGTACTTCAGCTAAGCAATGCTCCAATGTTAGTTCACATAGAAGAAACTGCAGTTGGAGTTGATAAACTCCTTATTTTTATTTATTCAGCCCTCACCCTGACTTTCCATTAGAAATATATTTAATTCCTATTTCTATGTTTCTGCTAGTTACTAGGATAGGAAGTACCACAGTTCATTAAGCTTTCAAAATGTTATCAGAACAAAGTAATCACTGGGAAGCAAAATGTGCACATTTTAATCAGTGACATTTCTCATAGCTGGTTCTTGGCAGGAGTAAGCCTGCACGACGCGGGGTTTTGTAACTTCACACCAAATTAGAAAACAAAGGAAAAGCTTTCATGTAGCACAAAGAACTATCGATAAATCACAATGGATGAGTTTGCAGATGGAAAGGAAGCATTCTTCAACTGATTTCTTATTATGTTTACTGGTTTTATCTAATGGATACTGTAGGGAAGTTCATGAAGTAGGCAATTGTGCAATTCAGTAGACTTTGATTAGGAGAAAACTGGATCTGGCCACTTTTGGTCATCAGTTTTCTTTAATGCTTTAACAGGGAGTGAGCAAATCTGCAAGTTCTTTTTACATTCCAGAACAGCATTTTCTTCCCACACATACTGATATGTAGGAACTTACAGCACCTTTACAAATGTATGCACAGAACTGGAGACAGAGGAGATATTAATTTTGTTGCATTACAATTGCTTCCAAAGGCATGTATATATATACTTGTTTGTGTCATGTTTGTGATGTTAGATTGGTCTCTAAGCTGTACAAAGTCCCTTATCTCCTTGTCAGCAGATTAAATACCTGCACAGGAGGAACAGATCTCACTGGTAAATCAGAGGATGTTCACTCCCAGTTTTTCAGCCCTCTGGCATGCAGTGTTGTCTCAGCTGTTTTGAAGGATTACCATTTGCATTGATTCTTTTCCTCATAGAGAATATTACTCAACTACAGTTAACAGGAAGGAATTTTACCAGCAACCTTCTGATCCAGACAACAGAAAAGCCTGTACTGTAACAAAAGCACTTCCTAGTGAGTACAGTACTGGACAAAGAGTCAGTACCATTAGCTAGCACTGGACTTTTCAACAGACAAGGACAAAGGTATGTGTAAGAAATATTTATGGTGGAATTTGTTAAAACCCTCTGCATGAAGTCAATTTTTCTCCCTCAAGGTCAACTAGCATTTTCTTGTCAACTGTTAAAAGAAGAAAGCAACACTGTGGGGAAATGCTGCAGGATAATGTAAATGCTCCCACCAACATTGTTCCGTGGCTAGTTCCTAAGAGGCCATCTTTCTGTTAAGCTCTGCAGGGTCACATATTTGCACAAATGGCTTTCAAACTTTCCATGCATATTCTATGTGCTCTGCTGATGCACTGCTTGTAAAAGAAAGTTGGAGATTTCTAAATCAGCTTTGACTTCAAGATCTGATGAAAACAAATAGAATTTCACCATTAAGTTGTTTAAATACATTTATTTGTACTTTTTTTAAGCAACAGTAATATTTTGCCTTGGTGGGGAGAGATTAATAGAAAGGATTTCTTCAGAACTCTTTTTTTTCCCCACCAGAACACATTCTGCTCAGGTTTCATTTGTGATTGACTTCAAGGGCATAGGTTGCAGATATTTTAATTTCAGCTTGCTGATTACACTTGTTATGCAGATGGTGAAGATCAGATGAAATCATTGTGTGAAAATGAGATTTTAAATAAAATTAATCTGACAAGATTTTCAATAGCTGCAAAAATTTTCTCAGTTATTCTCTAAATATCACACTTGCTTTAATTATATCTCACACTGCAGTGCTTCAGACATCATTAAATAGAAATGGCAGTACAACAGATGACAGTACATAGTCTACTTAATTCAGAGGACTTCTGTGGAGTCATTCCATTCAGCCAGATCAGATCCTGAGTCAGAGCATATGTGTCTACTGATAACACAGACTATGGAGCTGAAGAATTTAATGCATTCAAAGTATCAGTGACAGGAAAATGTTCATCACTATTCACTGTTATTGATATCTGCTTCAAAGATTCAACAACAAAAGAATGCAATAAACTTCCTGAATGATTAGGAACAGGGGTTTTAAGTTAAACACTCATCTTTCAACTTAGATGATCAAAATATGCAACTAAAACCAAAACCATGTGGCATATGGCACTTTTTTCTATTAACTGAAAAACAAATAATTGAGAATTTACATTTATTGATATAGATATACATAATATTGCATTTTTCTTAATAAATCGCCAAAAACAATCTAAATTGGGCTCTAAATTTCTAAACATTTTTGAGAAACAAATATCAGTAAAATAGTCCGGAATAACCCCTGGAAGATGAGCTTTACTGGTTAGAGGATTAAGGCAGAATTGAATGGCTCCCTTTGTGAAATAACAGCCTTGGTTCTCTAAAAACACAGATTGCTGTTTGCTACTAATGGGTGCCTTGAGTAGCATTACAGCAAATTGCTTTCCTTGATGGCATAAACTGAATACACAGAAAACACAAACACTCAGTTAAAATGTTAGCACATCAGAAGTCACTAAAGGAAAATAAGTGTTTTCCAGAGAACGGCTTTGTATGATCATAACTGAACTATTTCTGTTTTAGTGAACTTGTGGCGTTTAAACCAGGAAGCAGAACCAGATTTTCTACTGCTATGCTAATTGCATAGTGATTCTGCAGCAGAGCAGGATCAATGTTGACTGTGACTAAACCACAGTGGCAGAAATGAATTAACTGTTGATCATGGGGCTGCAGGATCCAATGTGGTCCCCAGTGGAAGTCTAGACAGCTCCAGCCCTTACTCTGATTTGGACTTCCAGATGCAACATCTGCTCACAGCAACAAGGATATTGTTTTAGTTACACCTCTTCTTACCTGACTCCCCTTAGCTTGTTGTACCAGTACTATGAGATTCTACAGGGGCAATGCACTACTATGAGAGGGTAATATTTGTCAGAAGATGATCTCATACCAACTACCTGAACCTCTACCATGGAACAAGTTGACTCAAAGGAATTCCAGAACATGCTTTAGTAGTTTAAATCTCGGGATGTGCCATTGACACAGCAAGCAGTGCAAGGCAATGAAGATTCTGGCCCTTGTGCTCAGACTTGGGTTTACAGGTTTTTCACAAGGATAAGTATCTGTGTTCTCTTGATACAGTTTCTCTTTGTCTTTTGTTTCAAAGAAGAAAGCCAATCCTTCCCAATGTCATAAATAAAGAAAAATATGTTCATTTTACTGTAGATCTCAAACAATAAGCAAGGATGTGCATGAAGACAGTTTAGTAACTTCTCAGATATGTGGTTTTATTTATTAAGTATGTGAAAGAACTTTGTAGCTGTCCTAGTGCAAGTAACTTAAATAAAATGAGACCTATAATATGTTAGGAATCTTCCAATGAAACATGTTTCGGCACCTTGGAATAGGGTTAAAAAAATGCCAAAATAATCGACCTGTCACTGCAAATTTGTTTCCTCATGGGATTAGACACAGATTAAAATTCTTTCATAGAATAAATCAACATTGCTCTGTTGAATGTAAAAACAATACAATGACTTCTATGAAAATCTGGGCTGCAAAATAAAATGTCTGTAGTCCTTTGCTTAGACTACCAACAATAGTAACAGTCAAGACTCCTAAAACCATACACTGGATACAGTTCTGCAGTCACAGAATTCACACAGAACAGTCAGTTGCACCTTGAGCAGTTACAGTCTAAATCACTTTCTCAGATATTATATCAATACTAGAGCCTTTTTGCTGCATGTTTTGATGATTTGCTGGATTCCACTTGGACTAAGAACAAAATATGGAAACATTTCAATCAATTGGTCTCAGATTGTTAAAAGATTACAACTTATCCTTCTTTCCTGACCACTCCATTAGGTTTTGGTAATGAAAACCATTACTACTCCTATCCTTTCCTGCCAGCTGCATCAGCAGTAATTAATATCCACTGCCTGAAGAGCATAAACGTAGCCCAGTGCTTTTATCATCCTTTCACCCCTGCATTATAATGATTAGATATTAAAAAAAGATGCCAGAGGACATCTTTATTCAATCTGTGAACTTCAATACCTAGTTCAATGCTGGGTCTTGTTATATGGCAGTAGTAGAGAGTGGAAAAAATACATCTTGGTTGATGCAGCTCTTCTTAATGTGTAAGATTGTAACCACACCACTGTATGATGAAATGAGATGCAAAGTACAGTGGGCCTGTCCTATATAATGCATGATACAGGTAAGTTTTCTCAATGCTTAATGCTAATGTGTTCTATGGCCCTTTATGAAGTTACTTGAAGCCATAGAAGAATTTGCACCATTTTCTCTGAAGACAAATGTTTTAATGTAGTGATTGTTTTTTTAGAAGAGAAAGTACATAATCATATTTTAAATAAAATGAGTAATACAGAAAGTATAATCTTTCTTTTTTATACTATCACCTTTCATACAGAAAAAAAATCCTGAAAAGTCTGGTAAATGCTGCAAAGGCTTATTGCCAGAAACCTCCTTTTGTCACTGGAAGTATAAATACAAATCTCATGTAAGCTAGGAAACACACACACACACCCTTTTTCTTTTGTCCAAATCAAATCACTTTCATGAACAACAGAATTATCTTCACCAATATACAGTCACCAAAAGTACTCCTGACAAAATAATACTGGCTCCCAGGGTTTTTTTATACAAGCTCCCAGCTTCTATTTCCAGTCAGAGCCAGTCTTCCGAGTCCCATCTCTGACAAGCCCTGCAAGTAACTCCAGCACTGATTTCTATTGCAGTTAACACAACAATATTAATCAGTTGTCATGAAATAGTTCACATAAAAAAAAAATCAGATAGCATTTTCTTTAAAGTGTGTTTTTAAATACTGTAAAAGCTTCAAAGAGTGGATAGCTTCTCCTCCTGTTACAAACCCGCCTAATGAGGCTGTATTTTGTCCACAAAACAGACAAGTATGCATAGGAACATAACAATGTCCATACAAGATCTGTTATAATGACTTTTTTGTAAAGGATGGCCAGTGCAGCCTTTTGGTGCATACAAAAATTATCAGAAAGGAAGTAGTCCCTGTTGGTCAACTTGGTGCCAGGAGCTGCTCGCGTGCAACTGCCCACCTGCAGATGTCTACACTGAGGCACTGCTTAACCAAAAATAAAGAAATTCCCCCTCTTTCATGGAAAGGGAGGCTGTTGTGATTTTCCTTAATGACAAGAAACTAGTGGACAGAAACATGCACGTATTTTACTGTGGAACAGCTTATCCGTCTTCATTTGTTATACTATGGTTACCTGCTGTGTATCACAGACTACAGACCTGAAGTTCTTCACTGTAGAGACTAACAAATGAGGAGTAGCAACTACAACACTTGCCTTAATCTGTGCTTAAAAGAAGATTTCAGCCTCTCTCTGGCCTGGTCCACACAGGAATTATTTACTTATTAGTACCAGGATCAGTGACAATTTTTATGAGCACATATCATAAAATGCAGAATTATGCCAGTATTAAAATGCTTTACAGAAGTATAGCTTGTTACCCCCGCACCTTCCACCCTCCTGGTAAGGAAAAGTGTGCACTAAATGAAACATATTTATACAAGCCTTTAACCAGACATGCTAAATGGCTGTTCATAGGTGGTATAAAGGACAATGTCGTGACCTCCTTCTACTTTTAAGTTACAGTGGTGAAGCAGAGAGAAATGAAAAACATGTATGAAGGAAAACTATTTTTAAAAGGGGTTTTGTCCAAGACAGATAAATTATCAGTATAACAAACAATAAAACTGATGACCAAAGCAGGCTGGAATTAAAACTAGCAATAATTGTAATTACTTCAACAGAAGGCTTTGAAAATTATCACTTAAAATACGTGCAAAGCATTTTTTCCCAGGTGGATTTACTAAAGAAATAGTTTCAGGATCTCAGGTCCAGCCATCAGTCAGGGAAAAAGAGATGAACAGAATCAAGGCGTCATCTAGTGGCAAATCTTTCCAACACATGGTCAAGGGGGAATCCGTGGTGTTATCCGAGTTTCCTGTCCTCTTCACAGACTCAAAACAAAAAATACAGTCACTATTGTAATTTTATACCTCCAGAGTAAATTTAATAAAATTTATATCATTTTATTTTAACAAGACAATTATTGAGACAATGTAGTCTGAAACACATCACAACTTTACAAGCGCTTTTACTTTGAGGGGATTAAATTCCAACTACATACTAGGTACATATTACATTCATCAGGCTTAATTTGGATAGCAAATAAAAAGAGTAGATATCAATTTTTCATAGGAGAATTAGATGTGCCTCTTCAGAAACAAAAGAAAACCATATGTAGGTGATAGTTATTATTACTAACTGGAGGGAGGGCGGAAGTTGTGCAATAACAGAATGGGTGCATTTTCAAGAATAGCAGCATAAGAGGAATCGAACCAGAAACGTCTGGGATTAAAAGCCTAAAGTTTTTTAGCTTGAGCTAAGACTCTATATTAATTCTCACTCATCAACAGATTCTATATTTCACCTCTGAGAGTGAGTTTTTCTGGATGATCTGAATGCTACAAATCCTATGTCAGGTTTCATTTGTGTAATATTTTGACAAAGAACTGAAAAAGAGTCATTCAAAGTTGAAAGCACCAACTGCTACAATCTGAATTTAAAAATTCATGTGTTGGACAGGGATGGTTGTGACAACTTGCAGTCTTCAGAATAGATGAAGAGACTACACAGCACACACTATTACTATTGAATTACACATATGACTATCTTTGAAAATTTTAATGATTCAGATCCTAGTAAAAATGGGAAAACAAAAGAAACAGCTTGTATAAGGCTTGTATATAAAAATACACTGTTAACATTTGCCTCTGGCAAGACATTATTTATATGTGATTATTATAAAAGAGCAAGGATAAAATATAAGACAGCTTTCATTACTGCCTGCTCTCCTGCTTAAATAGCTTTTACTGTGTCATTGTGAAGAAGCAGCTTCAAATACAAAGACATACATTCAGTGCTACAAAAATGCCATACAATTGTGTAAGTGCTAATTGTTTGAACTACAAAGCAAACTGAGAGATCATAGAACAGAGTCATAGAATCACAGAATCAACTAGGTTGGAAAAGACTTTTAAGATCATCAAGTCCAACCATTCCCCCAGTTTCTACCACTAAACCATGTTCACTAATGGCCTCATCTACACGGTTTTTGAACATTTCCAGTGATGGTGATTCCACCACTTCCCAGGGAGACCATGTAACTATGCGGATCAAATCACGAAGACAGATTGGTCTTAAACTTTCCTAAAAGAACCCTACATATTACAACTACTAAAAGCAAATTAGAGCAATAAGAATAAAATTTTAAAAAGCCCCAAAAATGTTGACACTTTCCATTTGGCAGGCATATCATGAGAGAATGGTTCTGGATTATGGTCAGATTTGGGAACTCTAAAAGCTTCTGCTGACACCCTGTGTAAATTAGCCTGACCTGAAAACAAACCAGGTAGCAGCGGTTTGGTTTTATGTGCCGGGCACTCCACAAGCCTGACCTGCACTTTTGCCTATGGTGAAACAACTGCCATTAAACTATAAAACAAAAGACTGATCATAGCAGAGCATTAGGTCATGCAGGATGAGTGCCTAAGCAATAGGATATTGGTAACAAGAATGACAGCTGTTCTTTAGCCTCAATTTCCTTCCCTTTGTTGAGAAAACACAAAAAATAAAAGATACTGTCTTAGATCATCCCAGTCCCGTAAAAGTAGGTTTAACATCATTACCACTCCTTTGAAACAGATCCTAATGTAGAATGTTTAGATATTTATACTGTTTGGCTCATTTTAACTAAATAAACATGTTCTGACAGTTTGATTCTATTATGTACACTGTAAAAGCAGATGTTACATCTTTGCATCTGGAAAACTCAAAACTGCATAACCAAGAAGAAACAAACAACTTTGTTCATTCACAAGCCATAGTCAATTATCTAAGTCTGTTCACTAACCTTTCACATTGAGTAAGTGTCCATAGTGCTGTTCTCAAACTTCCTTTTATTACTGCTCTATATCTGGATAAAAAATAACTCTTATTATGTCAATCTTGTCTAACATTAGTAGAAAACACACACAGCAGTTTCAGTTTTCCAGAGGTCTGGCAACAAATCATTCTGATGACTGGTAATACCATCCCATAAAATTTTTTTGCAAGCTTATGGAAAGCTCTGCTGAATCATTTCCCAAGCACACTCCAACCCTGTGGTCAGCATGATAAGGTAACAATATATAATAGCAATTAAAATAAACCTATAGTTTTGTACTGAAATCATGAATATCGCCATAGGAATTTTTAAGTAGCTATGTGATTGATATTCCTCAGACAAGAAGACATCATTTCATAGGTTTTCTGGTTCATGTTATCTCAAGACTACATTCAGGGCACACTAAACTGCCTGCTGAATCAGTTTGACAGATTTAAAGAAGAGCAGAGAAAATGGAGTAAGTTTATCTGAGGCCTCAAAACTCAATAAAAGAACATTAATACCAACATTCTGCTGCAGTGGAAGGCATTGTAAATCTGATAAAAAAGAAATTTTATACTCTAAACTTGGAATACCTGGGAGGATATACTGCTGCATTTCAAGCTACTTCTGTGGCTCCAAGGCCTGCCCTTTTGCCACCAATCTTAATGGAAATGGAATCATGCCAAAATTGTGACTTTGGCCTCCAAATAATAAAATACAAAGAAGTAAGTGCTAATAAATCAGAAATACTAGCAGGTCAATCAGGGTAATTCCTGCTAAGTGATTACATAAATGGCATAAAGATAGCATTTATCTAACGAATCAAATGCACTCAAAGAAGCACAAGAGGGTAAGAACTGGAGTCTCTATTATGTACAACACTTCATTCACTCTCACTGATAACATTGTTTGGCAGAGTTCTCCATTTATGGACATCTCTCTCTTCATTATTAACATGAAGGTAATTTACTGTGCTAATACAATTAATACTTACTGTTATATATTCTGCTTAAATTAAGTCTGTATCAGATACTGCTAAAAATATTGTTGATCATCCTATTGCTGATTTTAATGAAGATTTTTTTTTTTTTGTACTCCCTTAATACCTTTCCAAAAATGACTAAACTTTTCTACTGAAACTAGAAAGAGCAAGCTGACACAGGTTCCTTGTTCAGATGAAGACATCTAATGCAAAACAAATCTAAATCCACAGAGCTGAAGTTTGGCAGGATTGTCAGTTAGAAAGGCAGGCCTGTAATGAAAGTGTCAGGTGATGTTATTTTAGGTGACTTCAAACATAAAATGTCCAATCCCTTCTTTATGTACCACAGTGTCTATTTTCTCTGTATGCACCACATATATGGTTGTATGTGAAGCAACTACCATTTTGTTTAAAGCTATCAGTTTATGTACCATCAGGCTGTTACAGATAGGATGCAGGGTTTGGAGGGAACAAGATTCTTTTTTTTTTTTTTTCCTAATAGGAACTCTACAGTTTTGACAGTTCTGCTAAAATTTCTCCTCTCTTTACTAACATTTTAATCGTCATTATCCTGGTGAGCGTAATACTCTGATCTCTGTATGAGTTTTTGTATCTAAAGCTAGCATGTTTCCATGAGAGCAAGAACAGACAAAGACTAGGCACCCCAAACTGAAAGAGACAAACTGCATTCCACAAGACTGCTGTATCTGTGATCTGCAACAAAGTGATCTTTTCAAGGGACCTTTTAATCAGGTTTACAGTGAGGTTTGTCTCACAGCTCTGTCACCTACATGTTAATAACACCTTCTCTTTAAACCCACTGTTTTCCATTAGTCTTTACTATCTTCCAAGCTAAGGCTGCTATGAGTTTTACTTCAGTTCACTGCACCACAAGTACTAACTCCTGGCACTTCACATTAATTTTGCATATGAAATAAATACTTTATAATACTGTAGAGTTGACCTAAATATATGTAAGCCTCTATATATTCTAAAAGAAAGGCTCTAATGAGAATAATAATTCAGGTTACAAGATAACTCAGAGAATACTTAGGAAATTAGAAAGCTGTCCATTATACTACCTTGAGATAATAGTCAAGCTCACAGATGCTGGCAAACAGAGCTGAGAAGTGAAATGCAGTAATGCTGGGACGTGCCACATTGCCCCATAAACAAAATGAACAATGGCTGAAGTCTGGAGAAACAAAGAATTTATATACGAAGGGTGGCATCCTGGGTAGAGCAGTCAAGGCAAAGAAATATTGGATCCCCAGGACTGAGCTGCCAACTACAGCACACAATATATTTAATACAGCAGGTATGGATCTAGCTAAGAGTGCCTGTTAGATTTTTTGCCTGAATGTGAATTTCCAAGCATATGGAATGAGTCATATGGATATAGCTCTTATTTTTAGACCTCTAGTACTTACCTCAGAGAAAAAGAAAGTGGACTGGTGTTTTGATCTTTTCATTTGGCACACTGAAGATAAACTAGAGGTGCTTGCGATTGGTAACCCAAACTAACACCTTTCTTTGCAAGAATCATACTGTAGTTTTTTTTTTTACCTTAAAATGCTCTGTCCTGCTTCCAGAAAACTTTTAATTGACATACAAATTCAAAACCTGACAATAATAGCCAAAAGGATCTAAGCTGAAATTTCAGGAAAGCAATGTTGAACGGATTGGCTATGCTGAGGTGGCTTGTAAAGAAATTACCCATAGGCTGAAACAGTACTATAGTGACTCCCTCCTTATAACTGTCATATCTCTTGTTGCAATCCCATTATAGCTGCTGTGTTTCTAACTAAATCACCAACAATAAAAATGGGCAGAATTCCTTTATTACAGAGCTCCAGTCCATTTTTTAGGTTTACAAATTTTAATGTGTC
This sequence comes from Pezoporus wallicus, assembly GCF_028554395.1. NCBI lineage: Eukaryota > Metazoa > Chordata > Aves > Psittaciformes > Psittacidae > Pezoporus > Pezoporus wallicus. Next base: position 8,341,064 of record NW_026642342.1, read on the forward strand.
AGAATGAAACTGCTTCAACTACCAGCATTTAGCTGGCCAGTTATTTGGAACATCCTTTTTTTTTTATTTTTTTTTTTTTGTTGTTGTTGTAATAAAAAAGGGTCCTTTTTAATCCTTTGTCTTGAGAACTTTCAAGAGATTTAAAGGTAGCTTTGCACCTACAGGAAATGTTTCCTGCAACAGTGGATTACCAGTTCCTTTATAATACACTTCATTACACACACATATCCACGCTTTATGGAAACACTGCTTGTGTTTCTAACAAGAAGACAGTTATAAAAGGGTATATAAGGGTATAAAAGGGCACTATACACAGTAAATATTCTCTACAGCTTTATTCTAGTTTCTAACGGAAGCAAGGCCTGTGATTGCACCCTGCTGCACTACAGGAGAAGGAAACATTGTTTTGGTGTTTCTTTTTTCTACCTGAAAATATTTTTCAGTAAAGAGGTATAAGAATAGCTGTGGGGTCACATAAAAAACACCCCAAAACCCAACAAACCAAACGAAGCAGAGATTTTGATTTGTAATGTCTGCATCGAAAGTCTCCGTGGAGACACTACATGGTTCCAGCTACTTTGTATATAACCCCTGGCGAAACAGTGGCTAGCTCAGGACATGGAGAATAGGAAAGGAAAACAAATACATAATAACATTTCCTCTACACACCTATTTAAATTGTAGCAATTTGTGGATCACTGTTTTCTTGACTCAGAACTGGTACCCTTGAGTGTAACAGCTGTGAAAGATACTCCTTATTTTATTGCTTCATTTCATTGTTTCTCTCCTGCCATAAGGTCAGTCTTGGCTTATGCCTTGGGCCTCTTCTCCGCACTTGACTTTTTCTATTATGACAACTTTCCAGGAGAAGCTAACAGCAAAGGAATTTCTTCCCTTCCCTGCTGTTATTTTCTTGACTAACAAGCTCTATCCCTTCATCTTTCACTTACCTTCCTTCCCGTCTTTGATTCCTCTGGAGCACACTCATCTCTCTCTGGACAGGACCTTATTGAAGTTTTCAAGGTAAAATACACCATGTGTGCTGTTCATCCCCCACTACCTACATTCTCTAACATGGTTATCCTTCGCCTACAGGTCTTCTTTCAGTGTTCCCACCTCTTCTCCAGTGTCCCACCTCAGCTGTTTTAAAAATCATGAGTTAGACTCAAAAGTAATGAATTTTACTCAAATCATAACTTTGGAGCAATCTTATCCAGATTCTAGATCCTGAAATTCTGTACTAAAATATTTCAAACATTATTCTGCAATCATTAATGTAATGAATTCAAAGTGAAAAGAAAGTCTTAAAGTAAGCTGAAAGTCTAAACTCACCCAGAACAGTTGACAACACTGTGCCCCTTTTCTTGTTTCAGGCATTCTCTTCTCACTTATCTTCATGGGTTTGAGTTGTTTCAAATCTTAAGTATCTGTCTTTACTGTCTTTACTTCTCTGGAGTGAAACAGGAGTTGAAGTAATCTCTCTGTCACCCTTTTGTTTGTTTGTAAACACTCCAGGGCAATCTAATCCTTCCTACTGTGTTGTAGGATGGAACACACAGGGCTCCTAATCTCCAGGTGAACACTTGTACCAAAAGGAGTATTTTCTTTACCAAAACCCCAGTGAATTCAAATATCTTCCATGTTATTCCTCTCCTTCTTACAATGAAATGAGTGGGTTCGAATTTATAATTCAACCTGGCAGCAGGGCTAGGTGAAATTTTCTCAGCAGTGGTTGTGTTTCGACACTTCCAGAAACCTCATATTCTCCATGTTGGGAAAACCTGGTTTCCTAATGATTCTAATAGGTCATGTCTGAGGTTGCAGGACCTTTTGCTGACAGGTAGATTAAGAAGAAAAACACATCCTTTCACATCCACACAGCCTTCAGGCTCGTGTCTTTCCTACTGAGTGAGAGGCAAGCCAGGCTCCTTCCCGGGGTTTAGTTCAGGGCCCTGTCACACTCTCCACTGACGGCCTGACCCCTCTCACCAGCGCAGTCATCATGGTGCACACTGAGACACCACACTGCGCAGGCAAGGGCTGTGAGAGTCTCTTCCTTTGGTCACTCACAACTGTGCAGGGCTGCTCATCCTCATCACCATCACCATTAATTGCCACATCACGACCATTAACTACCCAACCGGGAGGCCTGAGGTCGCACCAATCTCCATGCATAGGGAAAGTAAAGGCCGCCCCACCGAATCCCTCACAGACCCCCTCACCGCTCCCACGCGCCAAAACTACAACTCCCAGAATGCCCTGCAAGCACAGCTAAGGGGCAGCCGTGGCCTACATAACCCGGCATCCCGCGGGGTCGCTTTTATCTCGCGAGGACAGGGGGCTCCCGCTGTGGCTCTCGCGATAGCGGCGGGCCCGGAAGCTCCACGTCGTCGGCTTGGAGTTTACCCGGTCCGCAGCGACACCTCGGCGGGCGGCGCGGACGCGGGGCCATGGTGAGTGCGGGACCGTGAGGAGAGGCGGAAGGTGGACATGGATCCAGGCCCGTGAGGGGAATGGGAAGTGAGGAGGCTTCGGAGGGTGCCAGGGCCGGTGTCGAGCCGGGCCTGGAGGTGTCGGGGACCTGCCTGAGGGAGCTGGGCTTAGCTCTGGGCAGGACAGGCCCTTTGATACAGGCTTCCCTCTTCCCGTAGTACCTGAAGAACCTGTGGTGCTGTTCTGTGGTTTAAGTTACAGGGCTCAATAAGAAGAAAGTATTCGAAAGTCCTCCAATATCCTATGGTTGAACTCGCAGAGCAAATCTCTTGCGCTATGTTACTAGTAGGGTATTCATCAAGCTGCCCTAACGGGTGTAAAAGTGCTTTGAGTACGTGTTGCAGTTAACCTCTTAGGTCAGCAGTAGTTTGATCCTTAATAATAAGTTTCAAGGATAAGCGCAGAATCATGTGTGATTACCTTGCCTCCTTTTCTAGTATGTATGGCAGGAGAAGTAAACCACAAGTTCATTCTCTACTGTCAAGAATGATTTTAGTTGGAAGGGACCTTAAAGCTCCAGCCCCTTGTCACAGGCAGGGACGCCTTCCACTAGAGCAAGTTGCTCCAAACCACGTCCAACCTGTCCTCGAACACTGCCAGGGATGGGGCAGCCACAGCTTCTCTGGGCAACCAGTGCCAATGGCTCATTCCCCACACAGGGAAGAACTTCTTCCTAATGTCTGATCTCAGTCTCCCCTCTGTCAGTTTAAAAACATTCCCTGTGTCCTGTCACTACAAGACCTTGTCAACGATTCGGATTTCAGATGCCATGTTCATAAATTACAGATGCAACATGACAATTAGGTATCTTTTTCTCCTTTCAATATTTAACATACATAACCGCAGTTTTTACTAAGTTTATTCCACCACTAAAAATGCACAGCGCTCTGGTCAGATACTACCCATTAAGTTCTCCGAGCTAAAATGCTGGCAGCATTAAGTGAGCATAACAGTCTTTGAGTGTCTAAATGAATCTGTAATACCTTAAATATTTTAGAAAACCACTTTGCAGTACTTCATGTCTTTAAAATACTTCAGCTGACGTTGCCAGTGATGAAAGTGAAAGCCTTCTTTATAAGGGAAGGACTTAAAACTTTCCCTTCTGCAGTGTTTACAATGTAGGTTGCATTCTGAAACTTAATATTGGAATTATAGAAATAAGTTTATGATGGGCAGATGTTGTGTTAGCTTGTGATAAGTGGCTTTTCCACCTGTTTTTCAGGTGAAGCAGGAGAAATACTGATTTTTCTATCGGTTGTATCAGAAGTGAATTCTCTTTGCTTTGGTACTTGAGGGACACAGGAAAGATGTGCAGTGTATTCTTCTGTTTTGGCTGTGATGAAGATACTTTATACAAGATGAAAAAATTCTGAATTTCACAAAAGTGAATTAAATTGACTCATTGCCATTAGTGGGGATGTGATGTTCCAGAAACCCCTACAAAAACCAAATAAGCAGATGGATAGAAAAGAATCTGTCTTCTTGAAAAGGATGATTGAGTCCTTTTATTTTAAGGTTTAACTTCAGCTTTCCTTCCTCCATCATATTTCTCTGCCAGTTTTGGGGGGGGGGGGGGATAACCTGATATTCTCAATTCTTTCCCCCTCTAGCCTCTCCGACTTGATATAAAACGGAAGCTAACAGCTCGGTCTGACCGGGTGAAGAGTGTAGACTTGCATCCCACGGAACCATGGATGTTGGCTAGCCTTTACAATGGCAGTGTCTGTGTTTGGAACCATGAAACACAGGTGATGATTTTGGTTTTCCCATATTATGAAGCCTTCATAACTGACAGATGTATCAATTCTAATTTTCAATACTAGATACACAAGAAGATTCTTAAATCGCTGTTGCTAATTGACTACAGTCTCCAGTGTCTTACTGCAAAAGTGACTGTAATAGTAGACAAGGAATATCTTTAGCTGTGACTTTAGTTATGTTTTCTTTCCTAAAAATTTACTTTACAAGATTTATCTCCTTTGTGGATTCCTTGCAAATGAATGCCTTTCCTTCTGAAAGGTTAGGTGTCTCTGGCTTGTCCCTGCCATCTGTATTTGTGAAGGCTGTAGTAACTCTTAGACCTTTCTCTATCAAGTATAGTTGAAATTGAGCAGCAGCTCCAGAACCATTCAGAGGTGGGTTTGAGTTAAGAATGAATGGAGAGCATAAAGATGTTAAAAGAACAGAAGAGGCAAGTACCTCCTTTTTTGGAAAGGTGTGTTCCTTTTGAAAAGCGAGCATGTAATGTTACAGGATTCCTGGAGAGTAGCCAAATGCAACATAATAAAACATAGTAAAAACCCCAAACATATCAAATCTGATATTTTCTCCAGTGCTATGAACTTGTTCTTTTTATTTTTAGACTCTGGTGAAGACGTTTGAAGTGTGTGACCTACCAGTGAGAGCTGCCAAATTTGTGGCAAGGAAGAACTGGGTTGTTACAGGAGCTGTAAGCTATTGCTGTCTTGTGATTTCCATATGGAGTACTTTCTCCAGTTTATTTTCATGCTGTTCCTTTGTAGACCACATAATAATATGATTTGATAAGAATTTGTAGAAAAGAAAGGAGTATTTTGCTACTCTTTCCCCAAAATTCTGCTCTTGAAGTAAACTTAGAAACTTAAATTTTCTGTTTGAAAGGAGGGCAGCCTTTTTTGTCAGCTAATTCTGCATGTAGTGCAAGTTAGATCTAGGTCTGACTGTTACTGGAACACACTCAGTACTCAGTTTTGACTTAATATTAGTGCTTCATCAACTAAGATGAAACTGTTGACTATCCTGGATAAGATGACTTAGAAGTTTCTTTCTACTTTTGTTCTTGGTAGTATAGAAAATATTTTTTTCTTAGTTATAGTTACCCCTAGAAAAATCCTCTGCTTTTATTCCATGAATCTGCCTTGAGTGGAATAGTTTTATTCTAATCTTGGTAACACATCTTCCTTGATGGAATGAGTGGGTTTTGTCTGAATTGAGGTAATGCATAAAATTGTCATCTCTAATTTGTTTCTTGTCTTCTGCCTTAGACACAGAGTAAAAAAAAATTGCTGTCATTTCATTGTCTTATGCTGCTGTGCTGCAGTTACTTCAGGAATGCATAAGTTAGCACTGCTTCCCAAGAAGTACAACACTGCCCCTTTGGCATCACATGAGTTCAAATATCTGCATGGGAACTGGATTAGAAACTGATGAAATTTAGACCCATTTTTATTTTTTATCAGTTTCTTGATCTGATTCGGTGTGCAGCTGTATTTGTCCTCACCTTCCCAAGGGAGGCCGCACCGCTGTAGCAAGAAGCGGTAAGGAAAGGGCAAGACAGCTGCTCTCAGCAACAGGGCTGGCTGAGTCTTAGTGACTATGAAACAGTGACATCAGTCATTGCTTGTTCTGTGTGTTCCATGTTAGTTATACTGATGGGCTGGTCTCAAAAGAACATAATTTTCCTTTTGTGCTGTTCTGATGAGTGTTTTCTGGCATGCGTGTGAAAGAGAATAAGTAAATGCTTTGGATAAAACAAGTAATGTAGAGTTTATCACAAAGTTGCATTTACTTCGATGGCCTTGTAAGTCATGGTCATGTGGTAAAACAGAAGTTTTACCTGGTGTTTTATTCCTTGTCAGATTGTTCTCCAGTTTTATTCGTATTTTAAAGGTTTGGGAGTACTGCTTGTAATAATACTGTATCAGACATAAAATTATATCCAGTCCTCACCACCACCCCTCCCCCCCCCCCCCCCAAATAAAGCTCAACTTGAGAAAATAAAGTTGAAATCTTCTTTCCACAAGACTTGGAGCTGCAACTTCTTTCCTTCTGGCCCCACAGTATTAAACTGTAAATTTTATGTTGGAGGACTTTGTTTTGATATTAAGCATTAATAATTCTAAAAGCATTTTTGCACTTTTCCGTAATTTTAAATCAAATTATTGTTTTTAATAGGCCTTTTAGAATTGAAAATTTAGGTGAAGTTTTTTTCAGTTTTATCAATGTCCTGGAATAGGGTTGGGTAGTTTATAGATTTCTGAATAAAAGTATGCTTTGTATTATTAGCAGTGTACACAATACACATTTTCTTAACCATTTTGTTGTTAGAGGCTCTTCAATGGTAGAATATATTGGTTTATAGCTACCCTGCATTGAACATAAGGTGTATTATACAGACTCCTGTTTAAAGGTGGTTTTTCTTCCCTTTCACAGGATGACATGCAAATCAGAGTTTTCAATTATAACACCTTGGAAAGAGTTCACATGTTTGAGGCCCATTCAGATTACATTCGTTGTATTGCAGTGCATCCCACGCAGCCTTTCATATTGACAAGCAGTGGTAAGAGTTCTTTGGTATATTTGTATATCTGTTAACCAGCTATATTTAGGCTTTTGTTATCTGTCTAGTGAGGGGTTGCATGTTTTTTCCTCTTTCTGCTGAAACAGGAATCCTTGAGCAAGTAGAAAATGTGACAGTTATCACTTTGTTATTTGTTTGCCAGATGCATTCATGTTTTTTTTAATGGGATATCATCTGTACCTATAACTTAAAATGTAATAGCTTATGTTGTTGTCAGGGAAGACTGAAGAACCCTGTTGCTTAATATCTGTGCTAATTATTTGAGAGTCTGCTGCGCTGAAGTTCTGCTTAAAAAAGAAATTACATAAAGGTTTGGATTGTGTTTTCAGCTGGCCATGTGACTTGCAGCAGCAGGTAACTTGCATCTTTCATCCCCAAGAACTATTGAGCTATCTTATTTGAGGTGATTGATATGATGCGTGATTGAAAGATCACAGTATCCCAATAAATCTTGCCCAAGAACATCTGCATCATGTGACTCAGGCCTTTTCATTCCTGGAAACATTACTAATACAGTCAGAGCTCTGCAAGAATGCAGAGAACCTTGTGAATCAGAAGCACCATATAGTTGAAGCTAATATATTTACACTTCAAATAAAGGTGCTAGAAAGCTTGTTTGTCTCTGCTTCCTATTCCTTAATGCTCATCAGAGTAGGTGCTGCACAACAAAGCACAGGTTGAATTCCTGAATATCTGCCCAGTATTTTAAGATTAATAATTCAATAACTAAATATCCTTTCTTAATCTCCTGTTTATAAGATAGATGTATTGCTTATTTAGTTTTATCACTATTTTACTGGACAATCTATTTGAGAAACTTGTACTCCGTGTGGCCCTCCTGCAAGGAGGGACTAGAAATCTTACAGGTGAAAAATACATGGGGTATTAGTAACGCCCCCTTTCAAGGGGGCAGGGATGAGTGAGCCTTTTAATGCGTTAAGGATTCTGTAGCTGAAGAAGATAAGTATTGGAATATATTAAACTAACCAAAGCTTGGCTGTTGGTTTTTATCTCTTTTTCAGATGACATGCTCATTAAACTCTGGGACTGGGATAAAAAATGGTCTTGTTCTCAGGTGTTTGAAGGACACACCCATTATGTCATGCAAATTGTCATAAACCCAAAAGACAATAATCAGTTTGCCAGTGCCTCTTTGGACAGGACAATCAAGGTAGAGAAACTGTAACTTGGTTTTTGGTTTGGGGGTTTTCTTTTTCATCAGTAAGTAAATATCAGAGAACACAAACCAATAATAATGTATGGACAGTGGGTCAGAATTCTTAAAAGAAGGTGCAATAATAGAATTTTTCCTGAACAAAGACCTGAATGTTGGTCAGGTTTCTGTGCACCTACTAAATAATTCAGCAAAGCATCTTAACTGCTATGTAAAAGGTGTTTTTTTTCATGCTTTGGTCTGTTTATTGAATTGTTTACAAAGGTGTATTTAGCCTTCTCATGGTAGACCCTGATGAGTCTCACTTGCTGTGAAACTGTATTTAAGTATCTAGAACTATAGGTTTAGAGATGTCTGAGCAGTGAGACTTCCTCACTTTCCCTAGAAATTCCCAGTATGTTGGCCAGGTATCATTTCATATATTCTCAGATGCTGAGATGAGGTGTTTATAAATGTTGATTTGACGTGATAATCATGGGGAAATAGCAGTGTATCTACAACTGGACTTGATCAATTGAGTCCTCATTTAGCATGAGATTTGTCATTGATTTAATGTAACTGGAAAGAACACAATTCAGGACCCAGTTGGGGGCAACCTGTGTATGCACAAATTGTTAATTGCTTTTTCTGTGTCTATTAGTCAATTTCGTAAATAGTTACTACTTCTAACAAGCAGTGTCTTATATGATTTTATGTTATTTTGAGGTGAGCACAATGTGGTTTTTTTGTCCATGGTGGGAGAAGGATTGGTTGTTTGATAACCAGTTGTTTGGGTTCCTCACTTAAGAAAACAACTGTGTCTTTTGGAAGTAGTACATCTGAATACCTGCTGTGTTTGGCAAGGTTGGCCTGAATGCCAAAGATTTAAGAACTACATGCACTTTTTTTCTGGGCAGGTCTGGCAGCTTGGCTCTTCTTCACCTAACTTTACCTTGGAAGGCCATGAGAAAGGAGTGAACTGCATTGACTATTACAGTGGAGGAGACAAGCCATACCTCATTTCAGGTGCAGATGACCGGTTGGTTAAGATCTGGGACTACCAGGTATGTCTTCACCCTTTCATAACCTTTTATACAGACTGTCAAAGCAAAACCATTAGTGAGGAAACAGAGAAAGAGGGAAAGTATTTGAACGGACAAACAGATTTTGCCTCGTTTTTCCTTGGAAAGAAGAAAGTGGGGATGAAATATTTAATGACTTGTATGTAAATAAAAAGAAAAAATATTAACCCTTGAGAAAAGCTGCTGTGCATTTAAATAACTTCAAAATTAATTTGAAGAATTAAATCTGAAATAAGGTTGCCATTATTAACATTAGGGATTTTTCTTCTAATGCAGTAATTGTGCCTTTTGAACTTCTTTCTTTGGTGGATTAAATTGCTCCTCTTCTATGTTCAGGTGTAAATTTCATTAATGTATCTGCTCTTTCCATCCTTTTTTTTTTCCTCCGTTTTCTTGGTTCCCTTTCGTCTCCTTTTTCATTCTGTGCACGTTCGTAGGCACACGTGCATGCAGAGACATGCATGTACATTGGCAGGTTGCAGGGGTCATGAGGTGACTTGTTTGAGTGCCTTACAAGAAAGGGAGGTTGGATCCAGGGATTCAATTCTGTTACTGGAACTTGAAACTCTTTAAGTTCTTCCTGTGCATAAGTGCATGAAGGGCCAGAAGGGCAAGAGAAAGTTTGTTAGTAGTACTTTCTGGCTGCTAAACCATGTTGCCCTAGAGTAAACCCAAGTTTGGAAGGTAAAGCTGCTGCCGTTCAAGTATGCAGTACAATAATGACTTTTGCATAATGATGCTTCAGTTTTGCCACCGTCTACAGTTGTAGACATCATGTTGTCTAATCAGAGTTGTCTCAAGCAGAATAGGCCTTCCTTTCATGACAGTGTGAATAAATAGTCTCAAAAAGACAATATTAGATGTGTCTTCACCTGTAGTTAGATTCAGATAGATGTTTTGCCCTTTTGTTGTTTTTTTGGCAGCAAACTCAGCTTTCTGTCTTCCTTTAATCTGTTGTGCTACGTAGCTCTGAGAAAGCATATCTTCTAGGTAGAAACACATCTAAAAATAGAGAAAAACAACAGTGCCAAGGGAAATTAGTATTTTCTTCTGGGGAGGAGAAATTAATACAGTCATAGTTTTTAATATATTCATGCTATTGTTTGAACATCGTGGAAATAAATGTTATTGGAAGAGATCTAGAGCAATAGGTTTTCAGGTAAACTTTAGATTTGGGGGGGAGACCTTTACTTCTCTTTCAAGAAATGGAAGGTAAAAATTAGTGACGTGTTTATCATCTTTACCTGTGCTTCCTATTCTTTCCAGAATAAAACCTGTGTGCAGACACTAGAAGGACATGCTCAGAATGTGTCGTGTGTCAGCTTCCATCCTGAATTGCCTATCATTATCACAGGCTCAGAAGATGGTAATTTTGTATTTTCTGTTACATAAAGGATAGGGGAGGAAATTAAGGGAGTACTCTACTTGTGGTGTGGCTTCACACCTTCTGCCCTCGCACTGGGCAATAAAAGGCATGTGTTTCCTTTTCCTCTAGGAACTGTGCGCATTTGGCATTCAAGCACTTACCGCCTGGAAAGTACCCTCAACTATGGCATGGAGAGAGTGTGGTGTGTGGCCAGTTTAAGAGGATCCAATAATGTGGCATTGGGGTATGACGAAGGCAGCATTATTGTTAAGGTACAGTTAATGATTTTAAATGAGAAATGGTGATTCATCACTGTCCTGTGTATAGAGCAAGGGATTTCTGTTTTGGTGATACGTAAACCAGGGAAATTTGGCATTTTACTTTGCATTTTCAGACAGAGGCATGTCGTTTCACTAGACTGGGTGACATGGTCTAGGGTGAGGAGTCCTTGGCGAGGGCTTGGAACTAGATGATCTTAAGGTCCCTTCCAACCCAAACTGTTCTGTGTACATGTGTTCAGCTGAAAAGAAACTCAATGTATTTTCTGCATATGCTCAGTTGTTATGCTACACTTCTTAGCTTGGTCGCGAAGAACCTGCCATGTCCATGGATGCAAATGGAAAAATTATTTGGGCTAAACATTCAGAAGTCCAACAGGCCAACTTGAAAGCTATGGGCGATGCTGAAATCAAAGATGGAGAAAGATTGCCACTGGCTGTAAAGGACATGGGGAGCTGTGAAATCTATCCTCAGACAATTCAGCACAACCCCAATGGACGGTAATAGATTTAAGAACAAAGTACTTTTGACATTTATGATTCCTTTTTTCTTTCATATTGAAAACTTTTTTGAATGAAAGATATTAGTTGCATGTGTGCTGGTGGCTGGTGAAAGAGGTGTGTCAGTCCCAGGCACTGTAACATCAGGATAATGGGCTTCACCTGTAAGAGCTCACCACTTGAACAGACAAGTTGGACACTGTAGGTAGAGGAAGAAGCATGCAAACAAAATGTATGAGGTAATAGCAGCGAACCACATCCTTTTCTCATTTCTCTTGAATTGTCTTTTGTTAACAGATAAATTAAAAGAAAAGGTAAAGGGATCCAAGGTACAAGAACTGCTCAGTGGAGACAAGAGGGAATAGGAAGTGGCAATATGCTGCAGAGCAAATCCAGTTCTGTGTCATTTCTGCAATATACAAAGTTCTTTTATTGTGTCTGCATGAGCAGTGATTATATTGGGCTAGGGGCCTTTGACTTTTAAAATCATTTATCTACTTGATTATGCCTATTGAACTGAACACAGGTATCTAACAAATGAATCTGTCTTGTGCTCTAGGTTTGTAGTAGTGTGCGGTGATGGTGAATACATCATCTACACAGCAATGGCTTTGAGAAACAAGAGCTTTGGTTCTGCACAGGAGTTTGTGTGGGCACATGATTCTTCAGAGTAAGTGTTGCAGATGCTCATGTTTGTATTACCTTAACTTGCTGCTGTTAGTGTTTAGGTTGTACAAACCACCCTGGCCTGAAGACTAAAACCTGTGTGGATAATGAATTCTCAGTAACTTTCCTACTTAAAATTTTATTTCCAGCACTTTGCTAATTACTGAAGATAAATTAAATGCAGTTGTTTTGTAGCAGCTTATAATTGCAGTAATTCACTGCTTTGGAAGCTGAATGGTGCCTGGGGTTGTGTGGTTTGTTTTGTTTATTTCTTTTACAATGCAATCTCTCTTTAGGTACGCAATCAGGGAGAGCAACAGTGTTGTAAAGATATTTAAAAACTTCAAAGAGAAGAAGTCATTCAAACCTGATTTTGGAGCAGAAGGTAGGAATTTATCTTTCAATATAGATATGTTGGTGTGGTTTTTGTACAGTGTGGATTTCTTCCACCTTTATTTTCTTGCAGGCATCTATGGTGGCTTCCTGTTGGGAGTCAGATCTGTTAATGGCTTGGCATTCTATGATTGGGAAAACACAGAATTGATTCGCAGGATTGAAATTCAGCCCAAACACGTGAGTTTCTAGACATGACTGAAGATACTCGCCTCTCTGTGTTTACTGATTGCCTTGTTTTTTACTAGATTGCTCATTTTTCTTGATTGAAGCCAAGCTAATGATGGAAGTAATAACTTCAATTTCTTGGTCATGTAGCAGAAAGGGACAATAATCCCTGTATGTGTTGGCTTCTGGGGTTGTAAAGCTTTTGTTAGATGCAGTATATTTTAATTCATACGTCCTCCTTTCTTAACCTGGAGTCTCTAAACCAGTGCTGTTGTTGATTCTGATGATGCAGATTTTCTGGTCTGACTCGGGTGAGCTCGTCTGCATTGCTACAGAAGAGTCATTCTTCATTCTGAAATACCTATCAGAAAAAGTTGCAGCAGCCCAGGAAACACATGAAGGTGTCACTGAAGATGGAATTGAAGATGCTTTTGAGGTACCTTCTGTTTTAAAAAAAAAAAAAATGGAATAGGATTAGAGCAGCCTTCCGGTATCTGAAGGGGGCCTACAAGGAAGGATGCTGGAGAAAGACTCTTCATCAGGGACTATAGTAATAAGACAAGGGGTTATGTGTTTAAACTTAAACAGAGGAAGTTCAGGTTAGGTGAAAGGAAGAAGCTCTTCACAGTGAGGGTGGTGAGGCACTGGCAGAGGCTGCCCAGAGAAGTGGTAAATGCTCCATCCGTGGCAGTGTTCAGGTTGGACAGGACTTGGAAGAACTTGGTCTAGTGAAAGGTGTCCCTGCCCAGGGCAGGGGTTTGGAAGTAGATGATCTTCAGGTCACTTCCAGCCCAAACCAGTCTGTGATTCTGTCATGGAAGCAAATTTAGTCCTTACCATAGTCCTAATAAATTCTAGTTTCTAAAACACCAAGTACCACATGGTACACATGTGCCTGAGGAACACTGTTTATCATTTGACTTTGGTCCCTTGGTGAGAGCATCCCTGTTTGAATACCAGTATGACAGACCTTTGTGCCTGCATTTCTCACTGGACATCTGTTTACTCTTCTCACAGAGTTATAAAGGTTATTTCTACAACACGTTTGGGTACCATGTTTCCACAGCTTAAACTTTCTCTGCAATTTTCACATTTTGAAATGTTACTGAAATTTGAGAAGTGGGAAAAAAAAAAAATAGTGCTGTGAAATGTCAGCAAAATATTTCAGAAGGAAAATGGTCTTCGATTATGTTGCTTAATGCTTAGCTTGGTGCTTGCTTCCTAGATTTATAATTGGCTTAGTTATGAATTAGAGATCTCTTATGTTTACAGCATTTGTGTAAAACTAAAAGCATTTATATACTTCTAATCTGTATCTAAACTTAATTTTGCAACTGATAAGTATAGAATATTAAATTCAATTTGAAAGTGCAGTAGTCTTACTGCTGTCTAAAGTCCCTTTTTATTTATCTAATTAAATTAACTTAATTTGCAGGTTCTTGGTGAGATCCAGGAGATTGTGAAAACAGGCTTGTGGGTAGGCGACTGCTTTATTTACACCAGTTCTGTGAACAGACTCAACTACTATGTTGGAGGAGAAATTGTCACCATTGCCCACTTAGACAGGTGAGTTGCTGCTTCGGGATGTAAGCAATTGTTAAAGGTTCTCTCAACAAAGTTGGGTGAACCTGTGTTGTGTATTAATACTCTTTCTTATGTGTCATGCTAATGTGTAGTGGTAATGGGATTGTGGAGGGAGACAGCTGTGTTAGGTGGTAGTATATGTATATATGAACCTTTTTATGTGAGTATTCTTGCTATCAAAGAGCTACTAGATTTTTTTTTTTTTTCTAGAGATTGTTTGGTAGTGGATCTATTCAAGATGAATATTCTTTGTTTTGTTTCAGAACAATGTATCTTTTGGGGTATATCCCTAAGGACAACAGACTTTATTTGGGTGATAAAGAGCTAAACATTGTTAGCTACTCTTTGCTGGTCTCGGTGCTTGAGTATCAAACGGCTGTGATGAGAAGAGATTTCAGTATGGCTGACAAAGTCCTTCCCACCATTCCAAAAGAACAGAGAACCAGAGTTGCACATTTTCTTGAAAAACAGGCAAGAAATCTACTTCTTGGTTATCAAAAACTTAAAAAATGGGTTTATTCGTATTTCTAATTGAATTTGTTAAGCAATCCCAGTTATGTTAGCTGTAAGCATAAACTTTGGTTAATGATATGTTTGAGAATACTGTGACCTTCCGTTAGAGGGTTTTTGTTAAAACATCTGTTTGAGCCTTAACTGTCTAATTTTGGTTTTAGGGCTTTAAGCAACAAGCTCTTGCAGTGTCCACAGATCCAGAGCATCGTTTTGAACTTGCTCTTCAGCTTGGAGAATTAAAAATAGCATACCAGCTTGCAGTGGAAGCAGAGGTAAACATACTGAATTTGGTGATTCATACTAGTTCTGAGTATTATGAATCTGAAGAGGCCTTGTAAGAAAAGACAAATTTATGTGGGGATGCAGTACTGCTCCTTGAACACTGTATAAATGTCTCCAACTTTCCCCAGTGAAGCTCTTCTGTCTGTAAATCAGAGTGATTTGAGCTGTGGGATGGAGGCAGAAGAAATGGTTGCTCAGAAAACTACAGGAACTTCTGGAGAAAACAAAATGTGAACCAGGCCTTAATCTTCAGTATTTAACAGTGAGAGGAGGAGTGACAGGACTGAAAGCCTCTAGGCCATTGTTCCAGCCTTGACAGACTTACACTGAAGCACTGGGAAGGCTGACAGGCAGAGATTTGTCCGATAGCTCTTATTCAGAGGGTTGATCTCTGTTTGTGTTGTAAGCCAATAAAGTTGAGTGATAAAGCATGTTAACTTAGTTACAGACACAAATGCCTTTCTTATATTCTGAAGCTTAACTTAGGAGTTGTTACTGTTTAAATTGCCTAAGTTATTCCTACCTCCTCCCTCCATGCTTAATGAAAAAGTATTTATTTGGTGTAATGTTATAGCTGTGTAATGATAAAACTTGCTGTATCATGTTGTGAAGCTGCAGTAAACATGGTATCTGAAAGGGAAGACAAGTTTAACAATGGGATGTAGCACCTTCACAAGTAAACTTACATTTTAATGGTGGATGCTCTGAAAAATCTTTAAATGCTGCTCAGAAGTGTGAGGGTTATTTTTTGTCTCTCTTTTTCCTGCCCTCCCTCTCCCTTTTTTGTACCATTAGTCGGAACAGAAATGGAAACAACTTGCTGAGCTTGCCATTAGTAAATGCCAGTTTGGC
Organism: Pezoporus wallicus; assembly: GCF_028554395.1. NCBI lineage: Eukaryota > Metazoa > Chordata > Aves > Psittaciformes > Psittacidae > Pezoporus > Pezoporus wallicus. Next base: position 8,356,734 of record NW_026642342.1, read on the forward strand.
TTAGCCCAGGAGTGTCTCCACCATGCACAAGACTACGGAGGACTGCTGCTCCTGGCTACAGCTTCAGGAAATGCTAACATGGTGAATAAGTTAGCTGAAGGAGCTGAAAAGGATGGCAAGAATAATGTGGCGTTTATGAGCTACTTCCTGCAGGGAAAGTAAGTAGCAAGCAAGAGATGAAGCTAGGTATGTTCTGCTTTCCCAAGTACAAAGAACCTCCTAGATTCTTTACATTGTTAGCTACAGCTAACTTAAGACTTGATGGAGAAAGATTGTAGCAGGTACAGAGAAGCCGATGCTATTTTATGGCAGCTGCGACTTTAAAAACCTGAATGGAAAGCACTTTAATGGGATAAAGAGGTAATCTTACATAAAAAAGAAGTCTGTAAAAATCACATTTTAAAACCTTCTAGGCTCGACTCCTGTTTGGAACTCCTGATTAAAACCGGCCGTCTCCCAGAAGCTGCTTTTCTTGCACGGACATATTTACCAAGCCAAGTTTCAAGGTAACTTCTAAAGCACATGCAGAGCATTAATAGTGTTGTCCAAGCTAGCTGTATGTAACAGAGACTGTTTGCATCTCCAGGGTGGTTAAACTGTGGCGGGAGAATCTCTCTAAAGTCAATCAGAAAGCTGCGGAGTCCCTTGCTGATCCTACAGAGTATGAGAATCTTTTCCCTGGACTAAAGGAAGCTTTTGTTGCTGAGGAATACGTTAAACAAAGTCTTGCTGACTTGCGGCCCGCCAGGGAATATCCCCTTGTCACTGTGAGTAAGAAATGGGAGTTCTTGTCTCTAGAAGAGCAATACTTGGTGCTGTGTAAAAGCAGCTTTAAGCAGGTCAGTGCAACCACTCAGACACTCCATGAAGCTGTGTTTTGGTTTTCTTGTAGCCAAATGAAGAAAGAAACTTACTTGAAGAAGCAAAAGGATTTCAGCCTTCTGGAGTAATGGCATCTGAGGTCAGTGTTACTACTAAGTATTCAAAGAAAGAACAACTTTGCTGTTGTACGGTAACATGTGCCCTGGAGAATATTGTGCCCCTAATGAACAAATCATTGCTCTTAGTGGTTTGACTGTAAGCACTGCAGCTGACTTCTGTGTTCTTTTGTTTCAGGCTCTTAGTCTACTTTAACTACTGATGACTTCTTGACTGCAGTTTTTTGTGTGGTTACTTGCGCCATCTTTTGTTAGTGTGTGTAATCACAGCATCTTACCACTGAACTTACCCTGCAGAAAACCAGTTTCAGTTGCACATTCAAATGCTGCTTCCCCTGCTGCTAGCTTTCTAAAAGCTCAGTAGTTGGAACGTGAGCACTCTTGCATATTACAGGAATCAAAAATGTTTAATGTTATTTGCTAGTGTGTGGTTATGGAATAAGACTATTCCGTATCTTACTGCCTAGGAATGTCATCTCAAGTATACTTTACATTTGAACATGAAAATCAGAATGTGAGAGCTTGTTAAAGACACCGGTGTTGGCACAGCTATTTGAGGCTATAAACTTCTAAAAGAACTGCAGTTGAAACAGAGAGAGAAACAGGAAGTCACAACTCTCCATTCTGTCTCCATTTTTTTCCTCACAGGCGATGTGCTACAAACCTTGAGTGACAGTTCAGAGAAGTTAGCTGACTTGAGCTAACTGTAGTTATAAGCTGACTCGCCTTTAGTGACTGTGTTTCTGTATCACGCACAACAAGTAATCACTACAGCACAATCAAACTTGTGTGCACATTTGTTAAAAAATATACAGAAATAGCATTGCACAAGTTGTCTAAAGCAGATTGGAGCTAGTTTGCATTAGAAGCTGAAAACAGGACCACTGATGTCAGAATATCTTTGCATTCAACTAATGATTGCATGGAAGTCCTTAAAACAGCAGGTCTCTCTTACAGCTGAGGCTGAATATGGGAAGCTTTGTGGGAGTTAATGAACCTAAGTACAGCTAATTGAATACTACCATTGTTGATCACTTATGTTAAGATAAAACTTGTGCAGCAGTGAAGAGAGAAGGGTAAGTGTTAAACTGCTACAGGGCATGGAACACAAAGACCAGCCACAGTACCAGTATTGACTGCCTTTGCTAAAACTGCCCTGACAGTCTCAAATAGCCTTGTCTCTTTCCTGCTGAGGACCTTGAAGATCACTATGCTTTCTAACAGCACTTCAGTATTTGTAATTTAACTGGTGGCTTCTGAAGGTTGTTTTCATTGTATCAGTCCCATCATCAACTGCTTTAAATAAACTTAAGTGGGGAAGCAGTAGTCTCTACTGGAGTGAGGACTAGAATGCTTAAGGGCTGTGAAGAAGTGGTTCAGGAATTACTGTGGGAATCTCTGAAAAAGAACCACAGCAGGAGGGGAGGTTATAGGTCTGCTGCTCTTGTCTTGCTTTTCTTAAAAGAACTTAAGGAATGTCTTTTTCATTAGAGGAAGGCTGAAGAACCAGCTCCATCTCCTAAACAAGATGTGATGAAGACGGTTTTACAGAGTTCTGATCTACTTCCAACAAAAGACCAAAAGGTACCAAGATCTTTTTTCATGAGCAAGCACTAAACTCATTTTACATAAAACACTCCAATGATAATGTGATTACACCTGGAAAATGTCACTCTGTACACTAATAGACCCAGCCAGCTTGGGACAAGTACAGTGTATAATCCCTTCCTGTTCTATGCAGAAGCTGTACACAGTAACAGTTGGTCAGAACATGGTGGAAAGTTACATCTCTGAGCTGCCTTCTTATCAAGAAGGCAGCTTCCCTCTACAGCTTCTGTTCCATCCAACTGCCTCAGTTTGGTATTCTGCAGAACATGTGAATACATGGTACAAGCTGGAAAACATGTAACCATATTAGCATCTACTTAATCTAGACTTCTGTTTTCCTAGACCCTCCTTGACTTGGAAGATGACTTGGATAACTTGGACCTGGAGGATATTGATACCACAGATATCAATCTGGATGAAGAGATCTTAGATGAGTGAACATACTATTTAAATAACCAAATCCATTACTCCAGACAAGGAAATGAAGATTTAAGGGTTGTGTGCTCCAAGTTAATTTTTTTTTTTATACTGCCAATGGACCATCTACATGTAGAAAGAAGGGTGGACCCAGGAATTCTAAAAAAAAAACAGCCTCTAGTATGTTGAAAAGTAAAGATGTAGGCCTGCTCCAGTGCATACTGAAAAATCACTTATTAAGCAGTTCAATAAAACCCTTTTACCCCTTCTATTCCTGAGTTCTCCCATTATTAGCAATTCTACTATTCGTAACTGAGCTTCGGTACTTTGTGTTGCAAATATTTCTAATGGGGGCATTGTAGCCAATCATTACTATTTTAACCTCACTTAACCTTTACACTGTTAACTTCTTCAGTGTGCTTTTTAGTTTGTGTCTGTTAACAACAGTAGCTCAGTAACTATTCCAGACACTTTTAGCTAAGCTGTATACCACAGCAGTAATCTGGCTTAAGGCACAGAAGTGGTGGTAGACACCTCACTAAAGCAACTTCTGCAGACCCTAAACATCAACAATTAAAATGACTTGTGGGCAATTCTTTAGCTTCAGGAGTCCATTTACATTCATGTAGAGGAATTAAACACACAGGGTTTTTGCAAATACAAGCTGCTCTAATGATTCTTACATACATGCTTCAGTAAAAAAAGTGCTAGAACAGTGAGGTGTTTGAAGTATTTATTGTGGAATCCTGTACAGAGAATGTTTATAAACAGACTTAAAACTTGTGAGGAACAAAGGTGAATTTCATGAAGCTGTAGAAGTAGCCATTGTTTCTTCATAGGTCTGGAGGGCCAATTGTATATAGCCTTCTCTCTGTGATTCAGTTTTTGCAAATGCCTGCAAACATGACGGGAGAGACGTTAATGTACAATTAAGAACATCCCTGAATAATGGTATTTCATCATTCCCATGGTACATCAGCCAGTGACAACCTGAATCCTAGAGCAGCTATATATAGTTTTAAAAATGGCACAAAGCCCCCAGCAAACCAGCATGTGTAACAGTTCTAGTTACTCACTTCTTAAGTAGAAATTAGACTGAAACTCAACTTCTGCTCTTTAGAAGCTTTATGTAGTTACATAACCTTAAAGTGGAAAAGCATACCTTGATCAGATCAACTCCTTGAAGCTTCCCTTCCTTAGCTTCTTTTGCTGATGGACATTCAGGATGAAGCATGTGATACAGTGTAATTAAACTCGTAGCATCATCCAGCCTAAACAAATAAAGGCTCATTTGTAGTATTAGCTTTCCCTCAATACTTAAGAGGACTTAAAGAATATGTACTTTGCACACCACAGGCTTTCTTAAACTGCTTTCACTGGCTATATGCTAACTGGGACATCTAGCTCAACAGGCATCCCATCTATTGCAAAGGCAACCTGTTCAAGAGAAGGCAGACCAGAAGCATGCGAGCACCAACACTCATCAGGTAAGGTACTTAAACGTAGCCATACTGCAGTTTAAGCCTGATGCTTAATTAAGCTGAAATCTGTGAAATACAATTAATTACCCAGTAGCAAGGATTTAGCAGAACAACTGCAGAAACTTACTAACATGGACTGCAGTAACCAGCATGTTTTACAGATGTAGTATTAGAAATCTTGTGACACCTCAGCCCTCAGCTGCATTTAGAACTTGAACAGATGCTTTACATAAATGCAAGCATTAGCCAAAGTGTGTGGTAGATAAAGATGCTCCTGACTCCAGTAATGTTAACTGTCCACACATTTCAATTTTTCCTTTAACAATTTGATTCCAAAACTGGAACTTTTCTGTATTGCTTCTTATACTTGAGTTTAAAAGTAAGATCTGACCACCTATTGAAAGCTTCCAACTTTAACAGGAAGGTTAAAGAAGGAAGAAAAAGGTGTGCCAATCTTAAAAGCCAAGAAACTTGTTAGGCTTTAAGATCAGCCCTGGCCAGAGCTGCTATGGTGCTTCCATTCAGCATCTATGTAACTAAAAGTTACAGGTAGCCTAAGATTTCATGCAAATGAAAACATGTTACACCTTACAGAAATACTTTATTTTCAAACACTGGTACTTGTTGTTTTCTGTTTAGATAACCAGAATTGATAAGTGACAAAACACCACTTACAAGTCTCTGTTGATCATATCTATTAGTAAGCCATCCGTTTTCTTTCTGTTGACTAGATACCATACCATGCCTCCAAAATGTCTTGTTGAACGGAGCAGGTCGTATTTGGCATGTTTCTCAATGTCATCATACGTCCGATGATGAACCTATACACAGAAAAGTTTTCACTCTCATCAGCATAACCGGAGCTGGATGACAGTTTCTCCCCTCTACATCTCCGAGTTTCTATGTATTTCCTCCCTAACGTGCAGGAATAAGCAACAGGCAACATTAAAGCTTTATACATGTTATAATTCAAGGTAACACTGGGATGACCTAAATTCTTGCTACTAAGGGGTAGACAGCTTTATGTTAGGAGAAAGCTAAATACTAGCTGTGTGCTAAAAATCTGGTAAGGGAGGGACATCTCCTCTGAATCTTCACTGCTGTCAAGTTGTAATCTCTCCCTTAAGGAGCAAAGAGGTGAAATTTGACTTTGAGGAAAAGGGACTTGAAAATCTCTTAACAGAAGTTACATTCTTAGTGCCTTGAGAAATTACTACAATTTAAAGAGAAATAAACATTTTAAAGGCAAGTATAGATTAATCTATTCACCAGTAGCTAGGTTTCTGCTAGAATTGTATTTTTTGTACCTGGTCTTTGCCAAAAATAATACAGTGCTCTCAGTTGCACTATCATTTATTATCTACCCTGTTCTTTCAAATCCCAGTGCAGCAGTCAGCATGACTTGAGTGAGCACAGCTCTGATTGTGGTCACTTACAGGCATTATCATAACTTCCGGTTTGATACCAAACCCCCACTATGTAAGGGCTATTTTCATGCATCTGTAGTTCTTTGTATACTGTGGAAATTACTTAAAACAGAATACTGGGTTACTTTTCTACAAGAAAAAAAAAATAAAGAAGATAACAGGTAATCTATACAGGGAAAAAAAGAACATGCAAACAGCACCTCTGATGCCTAGATAATGCTGATGGTTACTGCTGTGGGAAACCAGGACATGGTTATAGAACAAACCCTTAAGTTATTCATTAATGCTATTTATACTAGAAAAAAAGGAAAGTGAACTCACTCTGATATAGTCAGCTGAATCTGGCTCAAACTGAGCAATGCACATATTGAGGACATCCTCATGACGGTCTTGCTGAAATACGGTCTAAAACAACAGTTCAAATTCAGGACTACATTCTGAATCACACCATTCCAATGCTCCAAAATCAAAACAGCAGCCACAACATTTCTGTTCTAGGCAACACTTATACTGAGCATCCCCCTTAATCACAAAACAAAATGAATAAGACTATAGGAACTGCTTTAATGGTATTGTATTAATGTTTCTTTGATTTCTTTTCCCCTGAATTTTTCAGATTAAACATGTGATTTCATCAAAGCAGAACAAATTAGATGTGGATTTCTGGTATAACAAAATATTTGCACCTACCCAGTATTTACCTTGCCCTAACCTGAAACTTCATTACAAGTACTTTAACGAAGTTTCAATGATAAGCAATTGTTCAAAAGAAAATTGGAACAGCTTAAAACCTAACAGCAGACTGGTTTACTCAGAGTTACTCTGTCCATCTAGCACAGCTTCACTGTCCGAGCACAGTTATATAAAAATCATCGATTTCCAGACCCAAAGATCTTACCCCAAGGTGCTCATCCTTGAATAGCACTGGGGGAATAACTCTGCGCCCTTCTTGTGGGAAGAATATCTGTATCATTCTGTCTCGCTCGTCCCAAGTTGCTTTGCGTAACACACCATTCGGTTCTCTAACAACAATGAAACGTTCCTGAAAAGAAGGTAAAAAAAGCATCATCGCCCAAAGTCTGCTCTCTCTGTAGCCAGAACCATTGCAAAAAGATCTTATTTTGCCAAAGTCCTTCTCTACCTAAACTCACACTAAAAACACCAGTTTCTAGTTGATTGATGCTATGTGCTAGATGCATCATTTCTCCCTTGATACCTGCTCACCAAGTGCTATATTTTCACTTTTATTTTACTGTGTGACATAACTGCATGCGCCCACGCTCAGAGCTACAAGTCTGTGAAGTTTACATAGATAACCTAACTAGTAGTGAGAGAAAGGAGCTAGTGTTGCTGCCAGCCTGACTGATGCATTTAATAACACATACTGAGCTAAGAAGGGAAGAGTCTTGGACTTTTTCAGCTGTTTCAGAGATAGGTGCTAGAATCAAGTAAGGGCAAGTGCAAAACAAAAAATACAAGTAAAAAAAACACACTTGTATCTCTTCACAAGCATATTTGATTTAGCACACAGGAAAGTCCATTGGAATGAGGAAGTTTTCAGTACACTGAGGCAGAAGAATAAATAGCAGGTACCTGGAGAGAGTTCTCAGATGGTGTAGTAGATCAGTCAATTCTTTCGGGTTGGAGATCACGTAGTTCAACTGACTACAGGCATTTAAATGAATTCTACTCTCCTGATCATGACCCTTAGAACTCTGCCATTCAGCCAGTTCTCAATCCACCTCACTGACCATTCAAGTAACCCACATTTCCAAAGCTTACCTATGAGGATGTTACAGGAAACAGTGCCAAAAGCCTTGCCAAAATTGAGGCAGATATAACCCACTGCTCTCCTCTGTCATGGTGACATCTTGCCATGTCATCACAAAAGGCTATTAGGTTAGTCTAGCAAGATTTACCCTTGGTGAATCCATGATGACTACTCCTGATGACCTTCTTTTGTTCTAGATGCTTGGTGATGACCCCCAAAATGACCTGTTCCATCTCTGTTCCAGGGATGGAGGGGAGGGTGACTGGCCAGCAGTTTTCTGGGTCGCCCTTTTTGAAGATGGGAGTAACACTGGCCTTCCTCCAGTCATCAGGCACCTCTCCTGATCTCCATGATCTTTCAAAGATGATGGAAAGCAGCAGAGCAACAACATCTGCCAGCTCCCTCACTACGCATGGGTGTATGCCATCAGGGCCAGTGGATTTATGGGTGTTAAGTCTGACTAGCCTACCCCTAACCCAACCCTCTACGACCAGGGGCAAGTCTTCCTTTCTCCAGCCTGGGAGACTGGGCAATTCATTTCACGGTATTATCACCATATGCATGTTTGAACCATGGAGACTTCTGAGAATAATAACTACTTCTTAAGAAATTTTCCAGTCTCTTACTAAGGGCACCTAAGACAATCTGGATGTTTCATTAAACAAAGCAATCTTTACCCCTATGCTCCATAATTCTATTTGACAACTGTTTCTTCACAGCTTTCCTGAGAATTTACTTTATCACTTACTCAGCTTTCCTCTGCCGCTGTGAAGTAACTCCATCTTCTGGTCTATGCCCAGTAGTAAGTAATCCAGTTCCACAGAACGGTTCTATGATGTGTGGAGGAGCACGCCTAGCATATCACAAGCATCTGCTTTTGAAATAATTAGCCAACTACCCCACAGCCCCCCACCAAGACTGCTTTTGAGTACTGGAATGTCAGTCACTATCAGTCATAAACAAACATTTAGAAATACATTTCTTTGTATTCCCTTGTACCAGCCTGAACTTGCAACTCCTCAGACTTTTTACAAACTAACAGAACGATACTTTATTCAAATCTAAAGGTTAATTTGAAATTAAGAATGATAAAGTCTTGAAAGAATACACTGTTACTTACACGATGTGGAACAGAGTAAGTTAAATCTGTAAAGATATATTTTGTAGTTTCAGTTCCTTCAAGTAATTTGTCTTCTGCTAAGACATCATCAATTGGCTCTCGTTCATCCAAAACAGGGGGCATCATTAGTCTTTCTTTAGCTTCCTCAATGGCTTTTCTTGTGGCCTTGGAAAAGGAAAAAAAAATAGTTAAATTTTACAATTAAATAAAAAGCTAAGATACAATTTTTGGACAAACATGAGAAGTGAGACACTAATTCCGTCTGCAGGTAGATGAATCACAACTGAACAATATACCATGACTGTAGCTTGGGCAAACTGGTGGAGTTTGTTCCTAAACAAAAAATGTATATATACTACTGCAAACGCCAAGTGTATTTCAGTTATTTTATCATGGCAAATTTCCTCCAAAGCATAAGCCACAGTCACCAGTTTAGGGAAAGAGAATAATTAAGAAAACCTGTTACTCAAGAAAACAAAAGAGCATCTGATTTCCTTTCATATTCCACGATAAATCAAGAGAATTTGTATAAATAAAGCTGACTATTTAAAGTGGAGAAACACTGATTTACACAAAACCTAAATGCTCCGGGCTTAGTGAATACGTGGCTGGAGGCCACTCCAAACTCACGGAAAAGGACCTGAAGGTTTAGACTGACAGAGCTGAAAATGAGCAGCTTGTGCCCAGTTAGCCAAGAAGCCACCATCATCCTGGCTTGTATCGGCATAAGTGTGGCAGCAGGGGAGGTTTAGATTGGATATTAAGAACAATTGTGGTCAGACACTGGGACAGGCTGCCCAGGGCAGTGCTGGCCTTGTCAGTGCTGGGGAACAGTTGGACTTGATAACCTTAAGGATCTTTTCCAACCTAGCTGATTCTATGGTTCTAGGAAACGAGTAAAGAAATCAAAATGTTTTCAACAGCAGCATTAAAGGAAGCAGAAACACAAACTGTTACAGGACCACTACAAGCTTTTTGCTAAATCCAAAGCTTATATCAACAAGAAGCTGAGTAGCCTACCTCTTCCAGCTGAGCTTCTGTCATCAGCTTGTATGTTGGTGGCTTAAGTTCCTTCTTCACCGGCCTAAACACTTTCTGCAGGTTGAGCCCTGTCATTTTGTAAAGCAGATTCTGAACCGCTTCATCCGTGAAGGCAGGCTTGGCGGCTGTCCCTCCTGCAGGAGCATTTTACACTCTGTTAACCCAGCCGGCGGGAAGCTGCGGCAATACCACCCCCTCCCACTGAAGACCCAAAACAGCCCCACACCCCTCCTCCCGCCCTCCTCAGATCACCATGAAGAGCCTTTGCAATGAGAGAGCCCGGTGGGGGATCCCTGTTCCCATCCCTTCTTCCCTCACGTACCGCCCGCGGCCGCCGCGTCTTGCCCGAGGCCCCGTCGGGCGCGACAGCCCCATAGAGCCCGCGCCGCCCGTGACAGCCTTGTGGGGACCCACGCGCTGAGCGCCGCCATCTTACACACACGCCCCTTCCCTTCCTGCCGCCCCGAGGTGCGCCGGGAAATGGAGGCACCCTTCACCTCAGCGTCTTGTCAGAGCGGGGCCACAGGGGGGAGCTCACCTAAGGGACAAAGATACGCAGCCCCTCCCCGCGCGGTTTTAAACCGAAAAATCTCTTCCAGTGTGTTTGTGTGATTAAAACGCTGCCGAGGCGGAGGTGAGGACAGGTTAAGGTGGGAATTCGTTCTGTTAGAGCAAGTAGCGGGAGCAAGATGGGGAGCAGAGGGAGCCGTCTGCTTCCTCAGGTGGGAAGGGGATAGAGCAGAGCTCTAGGTTGGCAGGTCTCCTTGCTTCTTGGGAAAAGGAGGAATTGAGGCCAGCGTGCACACTTGCCACAATTAAACCAATGGTAAACAGCAACTGCTCAGGGACTAGAAAGCGTGTGAGGTGATAAGTGGGTTCATTTCTTCAGAGGAGTAATGGAGCTGGTGGAGGGTGTCGAGTGTAAGTCTGATGAGGAACAGCTGAGGGACCTGGAGGGTTTTAGTCTGGAGAACTGCTTTTCAGGAGGCTTGTGTGAGAAAGTGGCTGGTCTCTTTTCCCAATTAACAAGGGGTAGGATAAGAGGAAACTACCTCAAGCTGTGCCAGGGGAAGTTTAGACTGGATATTAGGAACAATTCCTTCCCCAAAGGGTGCTCAGGCACTGGAACAAGCTGCCCAGGGCAGTGCTGGAGTCACCGTCCCTGGAAGTGTTTACAAACCGTCTAGACGAGGCCCTCAGTGGCATGGTTTAGTGATGGCCTTGGCAGTGCTGGGGAATGGTTGGACTTGATGATCTTCAAAGTCTTTTCTAGCCTAGCTAATTCTATGATTTTATTAGCAGCTGCTGGGCCTGGTGTCTCTCTGGTTGGTCAGCTGGCAGGGCAGGGGCTGCCTGCCTGAGAGGGAGAAATATGGTGGTAAATTGTGTCAAATTTAAAACCACACATGGCTGTAGTGTATCTGCTAATTTGGCACTTGCATGGTGATTGAAGGGGCAGTTTAGTTGCCACGTGGTTGATTTTCTCCCTGGCATGTAATACGAGGGAGCTCCAAAGGACACCAGAAGCAGACATGCCTGGAAGTACTTAACCTCCTGAGGAGTGTCTGTATCATGCACTGCCTCCCTTAGTCCCTGTTTCTACAGGTGCTGAGTTTAGTCTTTTCATGTTGAGGGAGCTTTAACATTTTTGTTAATGAGGGCAAATTGTAGAGTCACAGCCTGATTTGGGGTGGAAGGGACCTTAAAGCTCATCCAGTTCCAACCCTCTGCCACGGGACACCTTCCACTAGACCAGGTTGCTCCAAGCCCTGTCCAACCTGGCCTTGAACACTGCCAGGGATGGGGCAGCCACAGCTTCTCTGGGCACCCTGTGCCAATGTTTAAATGCATGTGTATATATATATAAAACTGTATATAATATCAATAATTGCATTGAAGCATAAAATGAAAATTTACACTTACATCTAGTAGGCACAGCAGATCAGATCTAATGGCTGTGAAGAGAGGGTATGCAGTTGAAATGGTTATTTCATTACAACTATAACTGATTTCTTATAAATGAGTCTGTTTTAGGGATTGAAAGTTCATTATTACTCAGAAGTTTATTTTCTCTAGCTGGCCTGTATCTTCTACTGTGACTGTCAGTCTTACAGACTGTTGTTAGGGGCATGTGAAATAGAAAGAAAACCTATTATCAGCAGGCGAGTCTTTGTACAGGGACCCTGAATGCTTCTAATTTTACAATGCCTAAAGCCACACATTGATGCAGTCTGGCTGATGACTTCCTGTCCAAACAGGAAATATTTCATCTCCAGGAGAGGAGATTTGAAAACACAAGTAATGTGCTTAAATTCTGCACATTGGTGCAGAATTGGTTTAAAGGTAAAGTTTATTGCTTTGCCAAATCAAAAAGTAAATTATGTTACTTCTGAAAATGGAAATTGAAGTCTTGGAGAAAAGTTGTTTCTAATAACAGATCTTCATTATCTTGGGGAGTATTGCTGTCCTCCTCTGCCTTACTCTGTATTCAAACACATGTGCTGGGTTGAATTTTATGTTCAAGCTTTTCAATATCCTGGCCTTTGCACTCTCGGAAAGGTTGCAGGAGGGCATATTCTTCTCATATTTGTATTGGTAGCATTAGGTTGAAATTGCTGAGAACTGAAGAGTGCGAATGAGCCCTTAATATTATTCTAATGTGATTTTGTGCATAATTTGTTTAAATAGTGCTTAGAAAATGAAAAAAATAATTTTGAGGAAATGAAGAAGGTGTTGTTTTTCAGTTCTTGCTTCGAAGATCTCTAGGGTGAGAGCTATACCCTATAAGGGAATTGGGAAGTTATTTGGCGACTTGCCTAAAAGCCACTTCAGACCTGTTCCTGAATTTGGATGGCAAGCTAACGTCCATTTAAATTCACAAAAGTGCTTAGAAAAACAACAGAATTTATTGGGCTATATCCAGGAGAGGTTAAATTCACAGTCATTCTGTACTGGAGTAGTAACAGCTGCTGTGAGGATTAGCCTTTTGGCTGGTGGGATGAAAGGAAATATTAACTAATTATACTGTAGATGGAAGTATAGCAGGTTAATGTAATTTGTAAAATAAAATCACCTTATATTGAATAGGTTGGTTATATTTTATGTATTGTTTATATATGTACTGAAGTAAGTTTTAAACAGGATGTTTTATATTGGTAGACTTAAAAATAAAACACCGCCTTGAAGAATCAGTGGTGTAAAAAACTGATAATGAAATAAAGAATCTTTCTCAGCTTTTGGTATTATTCTGAATGCATCCCAGGACAGTTGCTGTTGGGAAATTACAACCATCTGAGGGTGGGTGGATGTCCCCTGTGAAAGACACTGGTGGTCTAAGTCTGGATTCTATTGGAAAAGTGTCAATACAAAATTACCTCCACAGTTGGCATTAATTTCCTTTGTGTTGATCGTTTCAGGAGAGCAAAAGGATCAGATGGCTGCTGAGAGTGAATCAGCTTGGTTAACATCTTGGGGGAAGAGAAGGCAAACTGGGAGCTTAGGAGCTTGCATTGTTGCTTTGCCTATTTAATTGATAAAATAAGGGGTGGTAGTTTGGCAGTCTTTCTGAATAATAAATGTGTCAAATTAGTAGTAAGAAGTTGTTAGGAAGGAAGGATTCTTTGTTAGGAAATAATACAGGGTAAAATACCAAATGTAAGTTTTGGTAACTGTGCAGCCAGCGGCTGTAAGAAAGGGTGCACTCAAGGCAGGCTGTGTACGTGTCCACAGTTGATGACATGACCTTTTTAAAATTAATGGTTGGTTCTCTTGATCCTTGTAAGAAAGAACCTGACAATCCTGTGGAACATTTTTTCTGGGGCAAATAATGGACCAAGTTGGAAGCTCTTTTTACTAAACCTGCAGGGTTAGTATGAAGAGTAATTATTTTTCACAGAGAAGGCAGAGAGAATGCTGAAGTTGGACAGATGACACAAAGCTTATTATATCATTTAATATGATAAGCATTTAAAATAAAGGCTTTTAAAGGAACATGTAAAGGTTTTGTCTCCCCATGTCCATAGACAGAGTGGGGTATTTTTTTTCTGAAATAATTGGGGTGGTCATTTGAAGTAGTCACCTCTTTTCAGGCATGTTACCTGCAAGCACCTTATTTGCTAGTTTCTTTTGTTGGAGGGACTGTATTATTTTCTCAGAAATTGCCTTTAAGATCTGTAGCCATGAATTTCATTGCCATCCAGAGCCCTCGTAGCTGTTTTGATGTTGATGATGGTGGTGGTGATGGATGAGCCTTTGCTAATACACCAGAGTGGGTATTTTCTGTCTTAAAGACCATATAGATACCTGAAGCTGTTTTAGTTTCAAATGCCATTGTGACACTTGACTGCAGTGACATGTCTGTGTGTCTGCAGAACTGTGCTGAGCCAAACCTACCTCTCAAGGCAGTTAGGGGTAGTTCTGAAGGACAAAGCCCATTTTCCCAAATAATAAGAGATGCCTACTGGAACTGAATGATGGAACCCAGCTGTAGCGATTATCATCCTGAGTCATCAGCTGCCTCCTGTTGCCTATGGAAATATCCTTAGTGAGAGGGAATGAGAGGGAAACTGCATGAGATTTCATGCAGAAATCTCCCAAGTTGGTTTCTTTGGTGCTGGCAGTTTTAGGATGTACTAGTAGTAAATATAGGTTGAACAGCAAATTGTGCCTTGACTATTTGACATTTTTATTTTGAAGTTGAAGAAAAAATGGCAAACCAAAACCGATTATACATGCTCTTTATTTTAAATATCCGGCCTGGTTTTGGGGGGAGTTTATACTGCGCACATGTGCTATATTATCATGGGCCACAGGGGGGCAAGATTGAGGTTTTAAAAGTAAAGAATGGAAGTGCCTGAGGAGTTACAGTGGATAATGTAAATGAGCTCTCTTCATTAGTGACCCGGATTTGCCTCTGTCTCACATAAAGCTGCCATAATCTCACTTTAATAATGATAAATTAGATAGATACAAGTACTGTCTCCAGCAGTTGAGATTACATACATTATTTATAGTAGGGATATAAATCCCACTCCAGTTTATATTGTTTTCTTTGCCACACTGAAACAGCTTGAGCCAAAGCCCATTAAAGCCATTGGAAGTCATTCCCTGACTTCAGCAAGCTCTTAATTCAGAGTCTGTATTTTTCAAATAAACTTTATTCTCCCTTCCCACCCTTGTAATAAGTATCCTTTAAACATGAGTTGTCAGAAAAAAATAGTAAATGTTTGGTATTATTCAAAGTGGGGTAGAATTAAAGTAATTGTTGTTTTCCCCATTCTTAATCCTTTTTTTACCTCCCTCTCATTCCATCACTATTTAAAATCTTGTTCATCTGAATCCAAGCACTCACCAGGGCATTGTGAACTAAATCTGGCGTCCAGCAAAGACTGTTATATGCAGGCAGGATGGGACCTACCTGATATCTTTATTTCCTAAGTAGAAGGACAGAGCAGGAGTTCTGGTGGTTGGTTTCTTTCATATTTGGGACAAGAATGCTTGGAGGAGAAAACATCTTCCAATTCAAAGGTTAATTAGAATTTTCTTCTCTTGCTAACAAGAGTGGTCAGTGCCTTTCTGTCATAATTATCTGTTTGTCACTGAAACCTAACAGAATATTCTGAAACATGCCCCGTCCAGATTAAACCTAGATGGGGGTGATGTGCTTTGCCTGGCCTATTGGCAAAGGCTTCAGAAAAACCCAAATCAGATGTGTCTACTAGTTACACTTTATCACATTTTGTCATTCTCCCAAAGAAGCCTGCAGATAATGATTTTCCTGCTTTTTTTTTTTTTTTTAATTCAAGCTTCACCAAGACTATTGTATCACATTATGGTTTTTCACTTATTTTATCAACGAATTTTCCTGACACAAGCTTATCCTCCTAGTTATAAACTAACACCTATTCAATGGTAACTGCAGAATTTTGTTTATTTCAGCCTTTTCTCAGCTGAGTTTATGAACCACTTCATCCTTCAGTTCTTTCACAAGTAGGTGTATGTATTATTCTGCTGAGGACTTGTTACAGTTAAATAGATTATTTTTTCCCAGATCTGGTTTGGTCTCATAATTTTCTTTGCTTATTTTTTCCAGTTTAAAGAACACCTCACAACTGGTCATCTTGTGGCTTAGTGATACCAAGAAACCACTCTTAACTATGCCATTCTCTTCTTATGTCCTTATTACTTCTGATACTCCATCTGTCTCTGGGATTCTTTCACAAGTTCACTTCTTCTCGTCTATGTAATTATTTTTCTTCAAATCTCCTAATTTTATTTCACATGGCACCTAAGCCTTCCTGTTTTCATCTTGTATTACTTTGAAATCATCTGGATATTTTAGTTTGTTTTGCCACCTTGATTTCTCTTCCTTCTTTCCCCAAATTTATTTTCATGCATAAAAGCTCCTGTAGTTTGCTATTTAACAGCCTGTGTTTTTTTAACTTACTTAGTTGTTGCTGTTAATAAGGGCAATAGGTAATTTTGGCTTGCTGTTTTGTATTTGAGTAGCCTACATGTCAGGGTCAGTTTTTTTTTAACCTATTCCTTATCCAGGCCATACTAAAGTTTTTATACTGTTTTATATAAAATCCCCTCTCTTCTAAAGGTGGAGCTGCATGCGGGGTAGGGATTGTTTTTTCTGTTTTTGTTTTTTTTTTCTGGTTTCTTTCTTCATGCCCCCCCCCCCCCTCCTCCCCTTTGGATTCCTTTGGATCCAGAGTGTAATACAAATTAAATTTGCTTAGGCAAACCCACTGTTCATTTAAAAAAAGTCATTATAAAGACAGGATCCTGGGGGTCTGACAGAAAAGCTAAAACAGCTGTGCACTCCAGTGCAAACAACACATAAATCTACAGTATCTTCTCTTCATGATCAAGTAAGTGAAAGAAAAGGCTCACAAAGTAAAAGGTATTTTTATCCCCCAGAAGCAGAGTTAAGAGAATTCAGTGGCAGGTTAAATCTCAGCCATTTCTGTCAGGCAGTTAAAAGCTAGCATTTCTTCGTTTGTTTTAAGCAAAAGCATTTTGATGTGCTAGCCAAACAATTCTTTTGACCTGTTAGAAATGAAGGTTGGTTTTAAGTCCAAGATGAAATGGTTATTCAGCTCTTTAGTGAAGAGCATATATGTCAAGTTTTCAGTTGTATTTATTCTTATTTATTCTTGTTTATTCTTGCTACTTTATTTCTATCCAAGCCCATCAAGAAAATGCTAAAACCAAAACCAGACATGGAGTTAATTTGGTCAAATAGTCATCAGATTGTTTTCCCCATTTATTTCCAAGTAAACCTCTTGGTATTTATTAGGTTGCCCGCCAGAGTTAATGGGAAGACTCCCATCCAGTTTTGTACAAACTGAGTAGATTACGAGATGTCACTAGATGACTTGCAGAACAGCATGTTCAAAAGTGATTCAGCTGGTGCTATAGCTGCTTAATCTGGGGCAAAATATACATGTGGATTGTTTACAAACTGTAGTGAAACTGTGCACTGAATGAATAATTGCATTTATGCTTCTTTGAATTTTAATAGAGTATGTGTATTGGTAGAAACATGTACTGTGCTATCACAGCTCTTTCTCTTGTAAGAAAGAGTACGTGTATGTGTACTCATAATCTCTGTATGTTTAGCCATGCCATTTTGCAGTACATGATATGATCATTAACATATGTCAGTGTTTGTATATTTGGACTAGGATAAGTGCTTGGATCTTTATGAAGGCACATATTACATATCTACATAAATAACATAGCTGGGTAGCTAGAGAGATCTAGTAGTGGGTTTATAAAATGTTTCAAGGGGAAAAACCCAGCAGATGGCCCAGCATGCCAGGAGAAATATTACTGACAGAAACATAGAAAACACAGGTCTGACTCTGCCCCATGCACTGTATGCACTGTGCCCCCATTTGTCAGAGGGATGAGTGTATGAGCCACAAATTTAAAGTGTGGAATGCTTTCCTTCAAAAAAACAACCTTGCAGCACCAAGTAGAATGAAAATGAAGACTGAAAGCTAAAGGAAAGTGTTAGAAGCCCAAGTGTATGTATCTGGTAATATTTCATTTTTTAGTGACTACACAGCAAAAGGGGAATGGCTTGGTCCTCCCATTTATTCACCCTATTCTGGGCTGCCTGCTTCTGATTGTTTCCCTTACACCCACTCCACACACACACATCATATATTTTCATAAACAGTCTTAGTTTATTATCCAAATGGAAACAATGAATGATTTTCTTTTAGGTTGTTGAGCTGAATCAAGTCCCAGAGGGGTCTAATGAGTGCCAGAGCCTCTGAGAGGAAAAGAATGGAAGCAGAATCTTCTTATTTCACTTGCAGGAAGCCTCCAGATTGTGTCACAACTTTCAGGTAACTAGAGCCTCAAGTCCAAAACTTGTTCTCTGTGTTCAAGCCCTCCTTTGAGCTGTTTTGCTTGTTGGAAAAATTTTGGTCTTCCTGACAGTCACTAAACAGAGTCAGTGATTTTCTTCTGTCTTCTTTTGTTTTAAAAGCGCAACAGTTCAGGCCACATACAAATTCAGGATCTGACCCTGAAAGTGAGGTTATGTGTTCCATGGAAAAGCAAATCGGATACTGTCCCCTTTGCTCTGCAACAGCGCAAAGGTTTCCTAAACCTGACAAGGTATGATTGAGATGCAGCCAATCCACATGATATTTTACAGTAGAATTTTGCAGCACTGAGATCACTTCATTTTTCCTGTGTACTCCAGTGCAGCAGAATTACTTGCAAACCAAGCACAATTTACTTTGTAAGTAGGGAGTGGAATTTTTGATTGATACTTACAAATTAAGTAGGTTATTGCTTGAGGGGCTTTAATTTAGACCTAAAAACTAAAAGGACAATTTGAGTGCTGGGGCAGCAAAAAATAAGTTGTGATCCTGTGAGCAACAGAGCAATATGAGATCAGTATTGTATAACTTTGCCTGCGTCTGAAATGAACTGTGCATTTGCTGTGCATATTTAAGCCCTAAGGGCGGAATATTTGCCCCAAAGCAAGGCATGATTTTATTTAGTTGTTCACTCTTTTTCATTATAATTTTTTTTTTTAAATTTGTATCGTATACCAAATCAAACTTCTAAATGCTGGTATAATATGTGATTCTGTGCAAAATACTGTATGCTCTTATATCTCCTACTGATGCAAGTTAGATTCTGCTTATCATTCTTTTGCCTTCTCCTAATAATTTCCCTAGTGCTACTCCAAAAAAAGAACAGTATCTTCCTTGTCAACTATTAGGTGTGATTGTTTTATCACTGTATTTCTGAAAAACAAAACTAATCTATGTTTTTCATTGTGAAATCATCTGGACAATCCTTTCGAAGTTCCCAAATTTATTCCTTGTGAGGCTACAGAACACTAGATGTCACTGTGTGGCTGCGTGTCGTACACAGAAATGACAGTAGCACAAGCCTCTCAACACATGAAAGAATCCTAATCTTTCAAAAATATTTGTAATATTGCCTTTTTATTATGAAAACAATTAAAACGTGTAAATGCTCGATTTTTACACTCTAAAAGCATTGCAAAGCTTCTTTTCCCTGCATTATGATTACATGGGGAACATTTCTTAATGAGTTAGAGTGGCAAGTTCGTTTGCTCACTTTTTGGTCTACTGTAATGCTCTCCAATTGATTATCTACCAAAAGAGAGAATTTTTATTTCCTAATATCATCAGCATCCTCCTTACTGTAGAACAGGAAGGAAGGAATAACAGCTGGGGTGTTGCCCTTTTCTATCTCCTCAAATAACCTTTTATTGAGTGCCTTGGCTTGAAAGAGAATGGACATCTTAAAAATTAAGTAAAAGCAAACCGTGTTAGGTAGTAACAGTACTTTGAGCTCTAGAGTCATCTTGAAGACAACCAGTGCAACAGTTGTTACTTTGTCAGTATTTGATTGGGTTTGGATGATTTCAAAGGAAGTCGTTTCAAAATCACTGATCTGGCACAGCTAATGTGGCAGTCAGAGGGGCCCAATCCTGCATAGGGTCTTTAATACTGAGTGTGGTTAAGTAACATAGTTAAAACACGTCTAGTGCATTGTTACTGTATCATATCCTACCTCTGTTTCACTGCTTTGGTCTTTGTCACTCTGTGTGGGTCACAATTCCTAGCTAAAATCTGTTGATAACTGCCACAGACTTCTTAGTGACTCTGGGTCAGTCACTTTGCTATTTAGTATTTTTTTAACCCCCCATCTTTGACATACAGATTGATTGGATGAGTTGTTACAAAGAAGTATTACTGTATGTATTCCTATTTTCATTTCAGTTGGGCACAGCAAAATATATTAAATTTAAAAAAAAAAATCCTTTAAGTGTTTCATGGGTAGCTGTCACGTAAATTTAAGGGCTTAGGACCAGGGATTATATTAATTTCTAGTAGAATTTTGCATTACCTGTTCAATACCTTTGTGATTTTTTCAAACAAACCTACACTTTAATTTGCTCCTTGTTTATCCAGCAAGTCCCCCTCTGTCCTGTTTGTCAAAGTAATTATCTCACCCTACAGAAATGGAGGCAGAAACAGTTTTTAGAATATAAGATTATGATATGACTTTATTGTGCCTATGTACAATTTTGCATGTAGCGTATTATTGCTGTACCAACGAGAGGGAGATTATTAATGGTAGGGACCCATGAAGAGTATTACAAATAGACACTGTGCCTAAGACATCACAGAATGTTACACCTCCTCTGCTGGCTGCTGTATTCTCAGTAGGACAGGAAGGCTGTATATGTCTCTTAGGACAGAGGGATTAACAGGCTGTTTTATGTTCTGTTCCAATGAAACTAATTAAAGGACTATCCATGGCCTGTAGTTCCTGTTGAATCATTGGTGATGGTAGGATGAACATACTGCTGTCTCATTCTTTCTCTCTTAATATAGGTAATGCTGCTCTCTATACTGAAAAGGAGAGGCATAGCATAGAGCAGCTGTTTTATTTCCAGTTCCTTCCCATTGTCTTTACAATCCTACCACAGCATCCAGTAGTGGCCTTCTGATAAACACATGCAGTTTCCCATTTTGGAAACATGGCTAACTGAGTGGGGAAGAATGGGGGGGGGGGGGAGAGGCCTGCATGGGAAATAAGATGCTTATTGCCTTTATTAACGACCCTTCTCCACTCACACTTTCTTTTTTGCTGTTGGTCTCTCTACTAGTACTTTATTTTGACACTTTGACCCCTCTTGCACATCCTTTTTCCCCACTCTTTGTCTATTTCTCTCCTTTTCCCAGTAGAAGGACATACTGCTGTGGCATTTTATTTTGGTTGATTGGGTCTGATACTAGTTCTCACCATTTGGGTTTTTGGTACTGTTGTGGTTTAAACCCAGTCAGGTAATTCGTTCGCTCACTTCCCCCCCCTTTCTTGCCCTCCCCCTGCTCTCGGAGGGATGGAGAGGAAAATTGAAAAGAATGCAACTCCCACGGGTTGAGATAAGAACAGTTTAGTAACTAAGGTATAACACAAATCACTACTGCTACCACCAATGATAATAATGATAAAGGAAATAACAAGGGAATACAACACCTCAGCACCAGCCGACCGATAACTCGTCCCCCCCAGCCCGACCAAACTCCGACGGATACCTCCTCCAACCCTGCCGTCTCCCAGCCCTTCCGGCTCACTCCCAGTTACATCCTGGGCATGACGTGCTGTGGTATGGAATACCTCTTTGGTCAGTTTGGGTCAGGTGTCCTGTCTCTGCTTCCTCCCGGCTTCCCCTCCTCCCTGGCAGAGCATGAGGCTCACAAAGTCCTTGGCCAAACCAAAACATCATTGTTATCAGCTCTGTTCCCAGGCCGAAAGTCAAAACACTGCACTGCACCAGCTACCAAGAAGGAGAAAAATGACTGCTACTGCTGAACCCAGGACAGGTACTCATAACCACTGCGTATAAGTGTAAATTGTTACCTCAGGTGGCTACAATCCTTTATTTCCAAATGAGGATCGTAAAAAGGAAAGCCCTTGCTCAGTGGAAATGAGATTTGGGACTTACTGTAATTTGCAGACTGATTAATTGTACAATGAAAACTGAACATTCTGGAGAGCAGCACTGAAGTAAAACAAATAGCACCAATCAATCATGAAAGAATTTTCCCAAGGTTTGAATTTATCGGGTGAGGTTTTTTCAATAACTCAAAATTAAATCAGAATCTGGACTAGCCATGGAGCTGCCGTCATCCTCTTACAAAGCAACCAGTCTCTTAAAACAGGGGAACATATATCATAAGCAGATCCTAACCCCAAATTCTGCCCCCAGTACTTCAGATGACTCTGTTTTCTCCCTTGACAGGGGAGGAGCATGCATATCCCTTGCTGGGTTAGTGGATGATGAGGCCCAACTGCTCTGAGGCATCAGGTCACTCAGAAGCACTGCTGCTTTCTGCAGCCAGACAAGTCAAGGGAGAAACTCCAGCCCACCCGCTCTGCTGGAACACAACTGCCAGGAGTACACAAGGCCTGGCTAGGCTGCTTTGTGCTTTGCATTGAAAGATAACCAGGGACACAGATATTGCTTGGGAACAACAGCTGTATTTCAAAATGACCTCAATGACCAGTGTGTATCCCATCCTTGTGGAATGATTTTTTTAATTTTTTTCCCTTGTACTTCCCATTGACAACACCAGAACAGAGAATGGTTTGGGTTGGAAAGGACCTTAAGATCATGTAGTTTCAACCCCCTGCCATGGGCAGGGACACCTCACACTAGGCTGTGTCACCCAGGGGTCTGTCCAGCCTGGCCTTGAGCACTGCCAGGGATGAAGCATTTACCATTTCTTTGGGCAACCTGTATCAGAGCCTCACCACCATTTATAGTAAAGAACCTCTTCCTTATATCCAGCCTGAACTTCACCTGTTTTAGTTTGAACTCATTTCCCCTTGTCCTATTGCTACTGTCCTTAATGATGAGTCCTTCTACAGCATGCAAACACTTAACTCTGTTGTGTGGTGGGGAAGAACCCTTCAAAATGCCCTTTCCAAATTAATTGGTTTTAACATTAGCAATATTAATTTTTCTCAAGTCTCCTACTTATGTTTTCAATGAGAAAATGGACCAGCAATAGCCAAAGTCCCTCACAGAAACAGGACATCCTGAGCTAGGGTAGATGCACTTCCTCTACCAAGTTTTAATGCAAGTTTTCAACAATAGCTCTGTGTATGTGCTTCAGGGTATAGCATGTGCACAAACTTGTGTATACACACACTGTGCAATGCTACATGAGCCTTTTAAAATAACATACAAAATTCTATGGGATCTGTATGTTTTGTTAGAAGAAATGTATTTTGGAAAAGAAAATACAGTTACTCTATTAGGACATAAAGCAGGATCAGGTAGAGAGAACATTTCAGGATGTGGGTGGCCACAGTTGCAAGTCTTACAGAGAATGTTCAGTAAAATATCCTTGGAGCATTAAAATAAATGAAGAGTCAACCAACATATCAGTGAATATAAACAAATGCTAGTGCTAAATAAGTACTCTAAGGAAGCCGAAGTGCAGTAGTTAAAAAGGGATAATTATGCTTTCTCTCCTTTCTAGAGGAGATGATTAAGATTTTTTGTTGGTACATGGATGCAGTTTTTGAGAAGCTTATATTTGTGTTCCTATACCTTGATTCCAGCTCAGGCACTGTTTGTTACCTGTGTCTGAGCTTCTTTGCCACAGAAGGGCAGGAAGCCAGGATTGAGCTTTCCTGGCCCATTTAGTCAGTTACTGCAGCAAAAGTACAGCTTCTGACATAAACAGAGCATCAAATTATTTGGGCTTGTGACACTGAAGGATCAAACTGGTGCTTACCTTTTCTCAGCTCTCATTGCTTTTTTTCATCAAACAAATAGTTCAAATCAGTAAATAATTGTAAATGATAGCAATATTGCAAGGGCAGTACATACTGCATTTAAATGCAAAGTAAATGTTTATAAGAAAGAGTATTTTTAGTAATTGTCATAGAAGCTTAAAAGTACTCACAGATAATAACCAGAAAAAAACCCAACATTTATTTTATTCTATCCTTCACTCATTTCCAGATAATTTGTCCTTGTCATCTTTCAAATGAAGTAGTTGTAGTTCAAATCATGTCCCTTCAGCAGCAACATGTATGGTTAGCACTTGTGGCTGACTGTGGCTGTCGGTTATTGACCTGGCTTGCAGGCAGAAAGAATGGTTGGCAGCTGTGTCCTTGTTAATTTGCTGTAGCTCAGCTTTGGCTGTGAGGAATTCCATGGTGTTTCATCTCTGTATCAAGTTCTGCGGAGCTGGTGGAGGTGAACACTAAAGAAATGAAAACCCTTCTAAGATCAGTTCATAGAGAAAGAATGTCTAAATTGTGGTGCATCAACCCACACATCTGCTTGTTATATGTCAGTAAAATCAATATGTGGTGCTTTCTTTAATTTTGCTTTTCTGTTAATAAATAGTAGGCTGATTTGTGATTGGAATATCTTGTTCCTTTTAGAATAAGTGTAATGATTTTATGATCTTAAGGTCTTTTCCAGCCCTAACCATTCTAAGATTTTACCTGGTGATATTTAAGAATATCCTACACAATGTATATAAACTCTCTCCTGTTTAGCATGTAGACTTTCAGGATTTGCTTTCCTCACTTCATAAGTTAGGAAAAGCACACAACCTTGTTAAGGAATCCTATGTTTAACAGAGGTTAAGAGAAGATAATTCAGGAAAGCAAAGTATAATTACTCCAACTAGAATTTGGCCAGAACTTACCCCACTATGATTGGACCATATTTCCTTATATTAAGATCATTCTGTACCCATACCCATGCTGAGTCAATATAGAAGCCAAGACTTTGATTTGAACATGCCGTCTGAGACACGGGCACCCCTAAGTAGCTGCCCTCAGGATTCCAGGAATCGGATTTGTGTGTACAGCAAGAGCATGTTTTGGAGGATAACTTTTTTAATGTTTGTGATTGTTAATTGTAGTTCATTTGTGAGATGCCAGTTTCTAGGAAGGACTGAACAGGACACTGTTCAGATGGAACTCCAGAGAGTTTAGATTTTTAAGGAATGCTTTGAGATAATAAACTATTCTTACGATGTTTTAACAAAATGATATTGTTGTCAGAATTGAGTAACAGCATGAAAATATCTTTATTAAAAATCTTTGCATTTTTTGTCTTAAAGAGTCAACAATCTGGTCTTCTAATCCATTCTGGATGGGTTTAGCTTCATGCCCATCTTTAGAATACCCTAGTCATGACCACAGTGACTGAGAGGTTGAAGTGGCACCTTCACCCTCACTTCTTTTTTGTTACACAGTATTCCCAGAAATATGTAGCAAAATTAGCATCCCCTTGTGTTATGTGTTGTGCAGACCTACAGTAAAAAATGACATGCTGCAAATCTGATACTACTGTAACGGAAAGATTCTTCTGTGGTTCCCATTAGCACAGTGTATGGAAGGCTTCCCAAGATGCTTTGGACATCAGGTTGACCAAAGCTAAAAAAGAGCAGTACTGAAAGCCAAGTTTGGCTTAGGAATTTTGTGTCATTACTGAAGCTACAATAAGGTAAAAAGATTTTTGTTTTCTTCTCTTAGATGAAGATGTGAAAAGTCTTTCTCATTTTGTATTTGCAAACTAGTTCTGATATTCCTGGGAGACAATGGAATGTGAACAGGAAGTGTTTGCTGTTGAGGAGTAACACTGTGGTATGCCACATCAGTTGGAATCCCTAAGCCCTGAAGGTATAAAACTGTGTAAATTCATCTTACTGTAGGCCAGGAAGACCAGCAGCAGGTAGGTTATAATCACATTTAACACAATGATATAAAGTAACAGGGAGAAGTAGCAGCGCTAGTGCTAGGAAACATGGATAGATATGAAAGAGGATTGTCTAAAGATAGATGGATTTGAATTTTCAAAAAGAAAAAAACTTACAGAAATGCATGTCATACAGAAGAAATATTTCATCATTTTGTGTCGTACACTCTGCAAAACAGGGATTTTTTATTTTTTTTTTATTTTTTGCCATAAACTTAAATTTCCAACTCTGCGAGAGGATTGACGCAGATTCTGGTACAACACCAGAGTAAAAAGTAATTGGAACAATAAACGGCGATCAGATAGATTTTACTGGGTCAGAGATGTGCATGAGCCATGCTATGTCCAAAAGCAATAGAACTTCAACTGGAGACATCAGGAAGATATTGGTTTTATACCCTGGGTCTGAAATTTCTTTATTGTTAATCTCTTTAGAGTCACTATGGATTTAAACAAAAAAAAATTATATCCAGAACATTTTTGTTCTAGTGCCTTTGCAGCCTTTGGAAAAGAAAAGCACATTGTCAGTTTTATTGGTGTGGTTTAGTGTTGTTGCACTTCTTTAGGATCAGTGGAATGACCTTAATGTTTTCTGATGGATAATTAGGCCTAACTGGGAATGTCCCTGTAGGTATATGTAGGAGCTAGTTAAGAGGAAGAGGGCTTAATGCTGGGCCCAAATCAGAAGAAGGTTGTTTGGTTTGGCATTATGTTGGAATCTACTCATAAGACTCTGCCAAGTGGAAGCTGGCTGAGCTCTTAGAAGTACAGGCTGCACATGGGGCTGAGGTGGAGGAGAGTATGAGTGTTAACAGATGCAACCATTGCAATACTGTGACAAAATTTGTAGGGATGTGCAGCTTTCACACCAGAAAGAGGAGGCTTACAGTAGTCCTCTATCCTGAACTTCCTGCAAAGCTTTGATATTAAGATTTGCATTTACATCTCTATTCAAATCTGGTTTCAATCCTGAGCCTGAAGCTTGGGACGAAAGCAGTTACCTTGTGTCCCATTTCTTTTAGAGTTGTGCTGCTTTTGGGCTGGAAAGGAAACAGTATTCACTTGTTTCCAATTAAGACTTTCAGTGAAATTGATGGTTTCTCAAAATGTCCAGCAGACAAATTGAGAGCAATGTTGGAGGAATAGCTATTGGATATCTCTGAGAAACCAGGTGCCTCACTTTCAGTGGTTAAACATGGACCCAGGCCTCCAAAAAATTTCATCGTAGTCCATAAATACAGTTCATTAACCAAAGTTGTGATTTAGGGTTACGCGGATGTAACCATATGTTGTCACATCTTTCATTAATTTTAGGAGATTAGGATGCAGTGTTATATTATGAGCCTAGCTTCTCTTTACCTGAAAATGAAAGCTTGAGCAAGTCATTCTTTGTTTTAGGATTTGATGCACATACTAAAACAAATCACCTCAGCAGTTTTGTACATTCTTCTTCACACAGATCAGATTCAAAATAAGGTTTCTATAGACTGCATTTTTCTTGGCCATAATATTGGGATTTGTTTAATGACTGAATAACCAAAAGTTATAAATGCATCAAGTGCTCTGTTACCATCCAAGTATCTATTAGCATCACTGAAACAAGTGCAAATACCAGCTGTGATTTAATAGCAATATTGGGTAGTGGGCAAGAAATTCAACTGAGTAATGCCTTGTTCCATATATGTTCCCCTAAAGTTGAGAACAGCACTGAGCTGCCTTCTGTAGGTTTTGTTTCCCTTGTAGGTAGCAACATTGAGTAAAAAAAAAGTAGCTCAGAACATAAGGGATAAAAATGGAACCTCTGAAAGCACTAGGAAAGTGACCTAAAACACAAGATGGTCTATTGTTGTGGGTTAGTTTTTTTAATGTTTGGCTGGTCCATGGAGAACTCTCTCCAGCCAGAGGAACCCAAAAGGGTATGAGCTCACCACAGGAACATGTGGGATTTATTCTGTTTTGCTCAAATCAAAGGGATTAAGCCACCCAGTCCTGAGAAATAAAACTGACCTGTTGAAATTACTGTAATACTTAGTATAACTGAAAACTCTGCTAATTTTGTGAAGTATGGCAAGATACCTTACAGAAGAATGAGTATCTTGGATTCCCCCCACTGGAGGGTAGATTTCATGAGGAAAGTGTGCTGTGTGTGAAAACAGCAAAGGAAGTATAGTGTAAAAAATCACAAGCCCCATATTTTCCCTTTAGTTTTCTTATTGGAAAGAAGCAGGGGAAAACGAAGTGTTGGTTTCCAGTGAAAATAAGTTACTGCTTCCTGATTCCACCTGTGTAACCACTGCACCAGTCAATGGCTGGAGTGTATGTTCTTTTTATTCCCTTCGTGCTAGCTCCTGAGAAGGGGTATGTTGCCTGCTTTACGTGTCTGTGCTTTTATTGCCTAGCCTGCTTTTAATCATATTGTTTCACCTGTATTAGAACCTGACTTTGCTGTTGCTCATGCATACAAGTTGCACTGGTAACATCTTACATGTTATGTTAATTAGCTTCACACTGAAGAGGGCTTGTTGAGATATGGGTACAAGCTGGTCTTGGAGGAAAGAAAGCCTTATGGCTGAAGTTAACCCCACAGGAGTTTCTCAAAGCCACACAGGAAATCTGTGACAGATCCCAGAATAAATCCCAGATTTCCTGTCTCCTCCACTTGTGCTGTTAACTACAAGGCCCATAATTTCTTAGCTGAGCTGCCCAGTATTATCTTTCTGCTATACTGTTGCTTCAGTTTACCACAGTAGTTGCTGCCATATGTTAGGCTGTGGCAGTTCATCCCTGTGGCTCTTTCTTTGTTCTGTCTTGGGGGATATGGTTATGTATTGCACAATGAACAATATTAATGCTGAAGAGCAGTGCTGTTCATCAGTCAAGCAAATAAAACACAATAAAAGGTATTTTGAGCTAACCGTGGAACATTTGCAGGTACAGATGATTTATTGTCTGATTCCCTTTCAAAATCAACTGTTCATACATCTGCTAATTTCAATAGTGTTCAGAGAAGCAGTTTTGTTATGTATCAGATGATTGCTGGCTGTGCTAAAATAGTGCGATTTGATAGAGTTTAATTATTTGAATAATGTGATTTTGTTTTTTGCATATGCCACTTTGATGCATTCTCTCATTCTTAAGTATCAGACATCTTTAATAAATTACCAATTAACATATTCAGCATTAGTAAGGGAGAGGAATTCATTGTGGAGCTATAATTGAATGAGATGCTGTTAAGATTTTACAACTTTTCCTATTGCTACTTAAATGGAAATTACAGAAATTTGGTGTGCTCCTTAGGTATCCAAGTTTTTCATGTACTCAGATGAATTGCTGAGTGTCTAATCATTTTTTTTTTAGATACTCTGCTGCTAGATTAAACTTTAATAGTTTTCATTCTGTGCTTCTCCATTTGCCCTCATATGGTTCTTCTTTAGATAATATTACTTGTACAAATTCCAACTGAAGCAGAATGGGTAAACTAGCCAGTCTTGACAGCATTTCTAATGCAGTACAGCTATGGTATTTCATTCTATCTTCTTGTTTTCTAATTATATCTAAATAACTGAAAAGAAACATGGGAACAAATGAGTTTATTTTAAAGGAGGATATTTAGAACATTTACTATATGTGTAACTATTCTGAATGCAAAACCTTTGTAGAGTTCAGTAGCAAACTCCGCAAGCAGTAAGCTGAGGGTTCTTGATTTGCAAGTTTATACAAGCAAAAAGTAACTTCCAGAATATTTTTGGGTATAAGCATTATCCTTTCCTTTGCCAATAAAGAAGAAAAAAGTCATTCAATGTCAGCCACTCTCTTTAGAAGCAGCATAAGGATTTAAAATTCTCTTTCTGACGAGTGATGTCAGGTCAATTTTGTTACTATATTTGGTGAGAGGAAAAACAGGTCCTAGAGGCTCCATCTCAGTAAGGTCCTTAGGTATGCAGCAGACTTGCAGTATATGTGTAGTCTACTTGATGTGATGATACTGCACAGAAGATAAATGTTGCACATAGAGTCAGGTGCCAAACAACAGGTATTTAAAACAGGCTGTGAAAACATTCTGAAGAACACCCCTGACACTGTTGAGGTTAGCATAAATCGAAACATGAAACAGCTGTAAATTCTAAACACTGCTGCTTTGTTGAGTACTTTTAAACAAAAGATCTTTTTAATTTCTCATAGAATTGTAAGTCTCTTTCTTTGGACTGTGAAGCACAGTGGTTATGATATTAGCACATAAAACTTGGAGTGTACAGGTAAGGACAGCACTTCCCAGCAGCTGGTTTCTGCAGATAGTGGGAGACATATCAGACTCACTTTTTAGTGAAGTTGTGATAACATTAACAAAACTAACTAATGCTAAGCCAGAGACACACACAAAGAGACTTGTCTGGGCATCTGTGCACTCTCGCCGTATTCTAGGCCCCAGGAAACCTGTCCATGAGGCAGTTCCACAAAAGAGCTGGTGTTCTGACACATCCACTAGTTCCTTCTACAATCAGGAGAAATGAGCACTGCTGTTCAGAGAGACTCTTTCCTCTTCAAGAGTCGTGTCAAATCCAGACTAGTTAATTCCAGCTCACCATTATCCCTGATGGATCTAGGCTGGATCCAGTCAGCTATCTCTGTGCCATGCAGTCTGGTAACAGTTTTATCCATGGTTTTTCTATGACCGTCACTGTCCTAGTTGCCATTCCAATGGATAATGGAGAGTCAGCTATATTACAGTTGTTTAAACAGAAAACTGGTAACTCTTTGTGCTGGGAAGGGTTCCTCTTTGGGGTGGGTGCCACAACTGGTGACAAGGTGTGCACTCGTTCTGAATGTACTGCCTTGCAAAATAAAACCAAAGATATCAAATTAAGAAATAACACTTGTCACTTGAGACCATTATGAAGGCAGAGGGGTAATGAAGATTTGGAGGAGCACAGATCCAGATATTGAAATCCAGCTTAAATCAGAGCAAAATTGAAGGCTGTTAAGGCAGGTGGTTATCAAATTATTAGGCTGTAACAAAGCATTAAGACAGTTATCACACAAGAGATAAAGCTTTATCCTGAATATGCTTTTGACAAAAGACACACTGTAGTTCGTAATTTTTCAATGTATGAAAGAAAAATCAGTGCTTTATATTATATTATTTACTATTTATGTTGGATAAAGGAGGCTAATAGTTCACAACAGACTACAAATAAGGTGTGTGTGAACTGGCACCCAGTCTTCAAAATATTTTTCCACAACTGCTTTATTTCTGAGCTGAGGATGCTAGACTACATGAGCTACTAAGCTAAATTCTAATGGGCATGGAAATAACCGTGATAGCCTTTCAGTTCCTCTTACTAGGACATCTCAGAAGTCTGTCCTGAATGGAGGCACAGTTTGCAACTGCTGAGTGATTCTGCATGCTGAGGAGCTCACAGCGTGAATCTCAAATGTGGATGCAGATGGGATGGTGGATGTGACAATATGCTACCTGGTAACTGATTAAAAACCTACAGACTTTCTACTTAGAGGGAAAGATGCTTCTTTAGTACTTTACTTTCCTTCATCTCTCACCCCTGATTTCTGACCATGTTTACTATAATATATATAAAATAGGATATAGTAGCCTCCAAAAAGGATAGAGTAGTCCCAAAATCAAAGTCTGTGTGTGTCTGAGGAGTTAATCTAGTGCAGATACTAGGTGATGTCCCCTGGTACATGTGACAGATCAGTACCTGGGCTGTAAGTCAGGCAGTCTTGCTCAAAACAGGCTTTGAAAATGACTGAAGGCATTTGTCTCCCAGCCTCAGAGAGCCTGGGCAGCCAAGCTGGCAGAGCTCTGTGCTTAAACTGAGCTCCTGAACTCTATCTACAACCAGATTTTCATTCACTTTTCTAAATCAAGTGATTACATTCATAGGAGTGGAACATGCTGCTAAATGACTGTATTAATGGGATATTGTTAGTAATTAACAAGTAAGATTAACAGAAGCAGAATAATACTTAACTAATTATACATGAATGAACATGACGCGCTTTTTGGTCTCAAAGTACTTAGTATTTAGGTTAAACTTTGCATATGGAAGCAAATTTACAAGCAGTTACTCTATACATAAATGAGGACATGGCTCTTTAAAGGTTGGAGATTTAGATGATACTAACAACTGTCATTCCTCACACTGCAATAGTACACTACCCCACAAATTAGTGCCAACTTATGATTTGACCCTGTAATGTACTAGGAGATAACAGGCTTGTCACAGGTTACCTTGAAGGTATAAATATGTGGATTTTCACTAACAGCTTGGAGCTGAACTGCTCTGTGTTCTGATAGTTGTCCCTGTCTTCATAGTTTAAAAATACTTACATGTCTCTGTAGCTGCAGAATTGTTCTTAAGATGCTTTATAAATCCAAAGTGATATGATTAGCCATTCATGTTATTATTTTGATTGCAAATAAGACAAGTTAAAGAGTATATAAACCTGCTTCAGTTAGAATGTTACATCTTTCACATAAGGTACTTAGCATTTTATCTAGTTGCTTACAATTCTACCTGGTTAATGAAACTGCAGGCAATAGTGGTGTTACCAGGAACCATTAGATCTTTTTATGCTATTGTTTTCAATAAATCTGGTTTCTTTGTGAAAAACAGCTGTTATGTACTTGGGCTATCTGAGTTCAAAGACAAACCTCATAGATCAGCACTCAGAAAGCCATTTAGTTCTATGAGTCTCAGCACTGACTGCAGAATTGGAAATATCTTTTAACAACAGCTGGGTGCATCTGGAAAGTTACACTGATATACTTTCTTTTCTCATCTCATTACAGTTGGTTTCTATATTTGTATTTTCTACGTTTATATTTTTCTATCTTTTAGATTTTCTTTCCAAACTGACTGGAAATGCAAACAATTATTACAATTTTAATTTAGTTTCCCAAATGAATCTTAACTGAGATTCAGGGTTAAAGATAGAAATACAACCGTCACATAGCCGTATACACTTTGCAAAGTAAAGTACAACTCAAAATAATATTTGCTTTATATAGGGAAAATAATACTTGCATATTTAATGAAAATATTTAATATTTTTAAATTAAATTTGCATAAGGTGTATGCATAAAACATTAATAATACATACCATAAATTAGTATTAATAAAATTAGAATCAGCAATGTTTAACACAGGCACAGGAGTTCAATTTTATAAGTGCACTGAAGCACACATAGTTTAAACTGGTGTAATATTTGAAAGCAGGAGTACCACATCCTCTAGTCAGCACATATAATAATATCCATTTTCAATTTACAGGCTAAAAAGGCTCTTTGCTTCTCCTGATACCCCCCTCACTCCTTTGGAAGACTATTTCAGAGATGAAGACAGACCCTTGTTTTAATATCTTTCTAATTTGCAAAGCTAGTTCTGCTGGGCAAATGGAGCTGGATTGAGAATAGGTTTCTGCAGGAAATATGAATCCATTCATAAATTGTAGGAAATAATAATCTGAGGAGCTGTAACACCAAACATATGCTTTACAAATAAAGCAGGTGGTGGGAGAGTCACCTCTACTAAGACCTTTCTGCTTCGTCAGAGCATACTATCTCTGTATACAGAACTGTGAAGGAAAAAAGCCAGTTTACTGGGTAAGGGCTCTATCTGCTGCAGGTGGTTGCAGTCTGGGAGCTGATGAATGTGGTATATTTGGTGGCAGGAGGGCAGGCAGGATTTGAGGCAGTACAGCTGCAGTGCTTTATCAAGAAGCTTGATAGCCTAGCTTACTAGTTTGTGAATTTGTTCGTATGTCAGCACCTGCAGTTTAAGATACCTCTAGTCCTTAACAACATGAGCTGCATGGTATTGCAGTGAGATTATCCCGGCAATAACACATGCAGTTGCAGTTCTGCAATCTCTGTAAAACAGTCTTCCAAAGCTGTAAGGTAGGATTTCTTTTCCTCTATTGAGTATGTTTTACTCAATTCTACCATGTAGTGAAGTCCTACAAACCATTTTTAAAGGCAGAGTTCTAATCATAGGTCTTCAATGATTTTATAGGGATCTATCATGAAACCGTATCAGCCTACATCAGTGCTTTAATGCAGGCTGATAATTGTTAGCATGGTATTCTTTGGAAAGGAAAAGAAATCCCTCTAATTCTAGAATAACCTGTTATTGTGCCGCTTTGTGAAAATAGTTTAATTAAATTATTTTCCCAGAAAGTGAGTAAAGATAAATGTAAAAAGGAACCGTAAATAATTACAAAGAACTGCTTAGACTACCAGCTGTACCCCAAAATATGTTAGACAAAAGACCACTTTGCTGGCAGAACTTCTTGGCCTAAGCACTTTTTCGTCTTCAGAGACATAGAAGCAGTAATCCTCACCTATATTTGAAATAGGTGATTCCAATTTTGGCTTTAAAAGAAATGCTATGTTGCTTGATTAAGTGCTTTGGAATCACAAAAAGCATTTTTAGTTTCGTTCCAATGGATGTTTTCTTCTAGCAAGGTTTGTTGCTTTTACCAGACCAACCAAAAAATCTTCCTGAAACTTTCTTCATCTAGAATCGAATTCAGAATTTGTGCAAACTTAGAAATTGGCATTCACAAGGAATAGCCACGGTAGCAACATGAGTAACTTCTGAAAGACCGGCCCTTGACTGGAAGGGTCAACCTTTAATCCTCCTTTTGCTCCTCTTTGTGCTGTCATTAGTATCTCCTCTGTGTGAAGGAGAAACTGAATAGCAGCAAGGCAACTCAAAGCTGTTAAAGTTATTCCTTAAGACATTCTGTCTCTGAAGCCACCACTTGCCTTTACTAAAGAAAAAGCTACTTCAGATACCATCCTCTTTCTCTAAGCTACTTAACTGATAGGGAAAAGAGCATGGCAAATCTGCTGAGTCAGCTGGCACTTTATTATAAAACCAAAGGGGGGGGGGGCTGGGAGGGCGGGCTGGGAAGTAAAAATACTCTGGTGTAGAGAGTTCACTGCAGAGTCAGTTCAATAAAACGTGTGCTTTCCAGTTCTGGCAATGCTTTTGGACATTTCAAAGGGCTTGATAAACAGCAATAGCCTTGTCTCCCACACATTAAAGCTTCCCCAACGACATTATATGAAAAGAAGAAAAACCTGGCAGAACAGTAAAGCAAAGGGTAAGGTGTTCCTTGGATGGGTCAAGGTGCTCCGAGTTCCTCTTGCTTCACTGAAATAGCAGCATTTTTTTTTTCTGGCAGCAGAACATCTGTAACCTCTGTCTGCGTCGAAGCAGCACATCTGTTCACAGTTATGGGTCGGTACCCATACAGGAAGCATAGCTGTACTGCACTCAGAGATGCTGGATCATAGCTCACAAAAACCATTTCTAAAATTTTAATTAGTGAAGGGACAGGAGGATAAAATGAAGCAGATCAGATCCATGACAATTAAAACTCCGAACAACTGCCTTCAACCTGATGAACATCTAGATAGAGCCACAGGCAGCGACAGTAGGGTCTTAATTCAATGCCTTCTTGTTATTGATGTTAATTAAATGCTCTATTCTAAGAAATACTGAAGAATAAAATTTGTATCAATAATGCAGAAAAAGCACACAAGTCTAGTGGACTGTCTGATTATAGCACAACATCTGAAGTAATTTCTGTCCTGTCAGCCCACAACTGTTATCAGTCTTTCCCCTTTGTCAGGTAGCTTCTTGGAAATAGCTCTAATTTTAGGACTATTGAAGCATACAGTATGCAGTTTGCATTAGCAGGAACATCTGTTTACTGTTGCTAGGCTTGCCCAGTAAAGAACACATTTATTTCTTTGGGTTCTTTCACCTCTGACAAAAAAAAATGTTGAGAGGATTTAAGGTGTATATTTTCAGTGCTAAAACATGTAGGCCTATGGAGATACAGCTGTCTAATTAGAATATCTGCCTTCCATTAAGTTTATCTAAGTCTGCTTAAATGGAAAAATGTTACTATTTGAGAAGCATAGTAGCACACAAATCTTTTGTCCTGTGGCAGGAAAGACACATTGAAAGGTAATTTAGACAGCTAAAATTTGAAACAACTTCGTATTTCATAACATCATCCAGTGACTTGATTTAGAAGAACTAACAGATTTGTTTTGAAACATACAGATATTAAAGTAGACTAAGCTGATGTTTTCCCTTTGATTGGTTCTGCTTCTTGATAACCTTAACTATGAGGCTGACTTTCTTAACCTTAAACCCATTTAATGTAGTTCAGTTTTATTGCAGTAAGAATCAGCTGATAACACTGAAATCTGACTATAATGTAGCCCACCACCCAGCTGTTGGGAGTATGGTGTTGATCTTTCATTAAAAGGAAATTATACTTCCGTTTTCCTATTTCCTCAAAGTATATCACTTCAGCATTTAAGCACTCTAGCAATGAGTTTCTTGTGACTTCTAAATTGCATCATGAAGCCCCTGAAGAAACACCACTGCTATAGTAAACAGCTTCTAATACACCAAAAGTTGTAATTACTAAAACAAATTAATCTAATGACTGATCTTTCATTCTTAATGGTAACTTGTAACAAGAATACTCATTATGACTCTGTATGTGTTCATTTGTGTGGGCAGGAAGGGCTGTATGACTTTAAGAAAGAATGTGTAAGATGTGATGAGGACAAAAAAATGTTTGATTTCTTTACCTGAAGACCCTTGGGAGGTTTATAATGTACTAATCTCTGGCTTAACTATCTTCTAATTGCAGTTAATAAGATCCTTGCCCTTCCCAAAGTTTGAACAGCAACGATGTTCTTACTGGCTCAGCTGTAGCTGAAGCTCTCGCTCCTGAGAGTTAGGTAATAGCCCATCCAGCAGCAAAAACTTTGTTTCTCTGTTGCAGGAATTTCATCTGACCTGTCTTTTGCCAACTGCATACAGGACACCAGAAGGTCACTACATTGCATTAAACAAACTCCTGCTCTGATGCAACAGAATTTTGGGGTCCCCAAACCCATTTAAGCAGTTACTGCTGAAATATGTAACTGTGAGATGATACATAGTCATCAGGAGATAACTTGATGGTGGTCTTACTGGCAAAGAGACTTCCATTTCTATTTACTAACCTTCACTAATAAACCATCTAAACACTGAACCTTAGATGTTCAAAGACAAGTCTATATTCCAATGAGTCATCTTCTAGATCTTCTGATAAATACAGTATTTGTGATGCCACCTTCTGTTTTGGGGATAAATTCTACAAAACCTTTAACTTTAAGCAGTTGTACATGGAAGAATTCTTCTCATATTAGCAAACTGTACAGCTCAGTCTTTACAAGATGCTTAAATATCAGCATTTATTCCTGTCTAGTTTTGGATATATTGGAAATGCATAAAAAGAAAATTAACATTAGTAATCACACTGAGACATGGTATAAAACTAGGGAAAAAAAAAACATTTGAAAATATTTAAGTCTTTTACTTTTATAGTTAAATACTAACAGTTAACTACTTCTAAGTATTTGAATAAAAATTGTTTAAGGTTTCAACTGATAGTAAAGCTCTAAATGCAATACCAGAGCATGAAAGGGAAGAGCTTTCAGCATGGATTCGATGGTATTTCATGCTTTTGTGAGCTTGAGAAACTTTCAGAGTAATTTGTCACTTAAAACAGGCTTCAGACATCACTTTCTAAGTATCTTTGTGTACAAGCCAGCTGATCTATGTGTGACTGAAATGTGAAATGCATGCTCCTGCATCTCCACTATGCAATGAATTGTACCTTTTATTGCCTCACCTGCAGAAGAGGCACATTTGAGCATGTTCAGTTGTGTATGGCTTGCTGCAGTCATGAGGCATTCAGCAGTTAAAGCTGACCTCATGTTTAGGCTGTGGGAAGTAGGTTGAATCAACCCACTTTACTACTACTTTGCACAGACGTGGGAGTTTTTTGGAAGGTGGACACAAACACCTGCTGAACATAGTCTAGAGAACAATAGCCATGACAAGATTGTACTTTAGAGGATGAGCAGAAACACAAGCATAACAAATGTTACTGCAAATGTTCTTATGACACCAAGGTCAGAAAGCTATGTAAGAGGTAGCAAGTACATAGCTATAGAAGAGAATTCTACTGACTTTTGCTGTCCCCTGTTTGAGGGATGAGAAAAGACTGTCAGTGACTACAGTAGAAATAAAGCCTGTTATGTGAATTAATGAGTTTATTTCAGAATTAGCAAACATAAAATCCCTGTGGGAAACTGGGCAAAACTGATCAAAATAGATTTGAAGGCTGTGAGCCAGACTGAAGGAGATACCATACTTTATGTAGTTAGATTTAATGCATTTTATAATATCATATGGCTTGAGTTTCCTCTAAAAAAGCTATTTTTTGTTTCAGTATGACTAAGTATGGTGTCTGGGAGGAGATACCCAAATCTCAAAGTACAGTATGGGTTGCAGTGGCTTAAAAAGGATATGAGTGTAATAATTTGTTTCATATAAGTGTTTCTTCCTAAATATTCAGAGCAGGTAAGTTTTTATGTTTGCTTTCTTAGGAAGCTGGACTGTAATAGTAGTTACTATGAGACATTTAGTGGGTTTGCCTAACTACCAGCATGGATAACTTATGTACTGAGCCAAGTCAGCTGGAAAACGGGTTCATAAAGTTTCACACTGATGGATCATGCACCTCTACACCATGTGTTTGGTTGGTGCTGCATGTTAAAACAAGTTAGAGAAACCTGTACAGATTTTTTCAGTAAATATGGTGGTGTGCGGAAAAAAAAAAGCTACCAAAGGTGGTGAGAATAGCTAAATCACTGTAGGCTATGACTTAAGTTTAAGGCTGGAGAGGAGCATGCGATTGTTTTGTCGAATGTTAGGAGCTTTCCCAGAGAAACTTTGCTGTTTTTCTTGATAAGTATACAGCTGACTATTTGCTTTTTACTCTAGCAAATTATTCTGTTGATTGATAGCTCAGTTCATTTCCAAAGTAGCCTTCTTGCTGCAGATGCAGCTGTGAATTCTAATCAACTGAAGCAATTAACTGCTATCTCTGTGGCTGCAGAGGAGCCAACTGGAGAACCACATGTACTGAGAAAGGGCCTTTGCAGATAACTGAGAAGAGTGAATTCATGCCTAACATTTACTCCCTATAATGTTCTCTCAATTTCCGATATTTAGTAACTGCATTTGTCTCTGTATTACTTGGTCAACATTTCTATTTTCACTATAATTAGTTTTACTTAGTGTAGCCACTGGTAAGGGGAATTAATCAAGGAAGACCTTATGCTGTGACTAAGTTAAATAACTGACTTCCACTGTTTTTTAGACTGGGTACAGTTTAAGTACACTATCCTGTATCCTGAGTGGACTTTTAAAGATTGTCTGCAACAGGTTTCGGTGACAGCAAGCTTGACGCTTGGAAAAGGTCAAGTAGTTAGGGTCAAGGTGAGTGAGAAGAACAGCATATGTTTTAAAGCATATTTTTTTCAGGGGGGCACCAAGGATCTGACCACATATCATTCTGTAGCCCCTGGCACCTTTTTAAAAGTATAGGAGTGTTAATCCTGGTGTCCTGACCAGAACCCATCTTGGCTAAATCTAACTTGCCAGTATTAACTTCCATTGTTGTTTCAACTGGTTATGTTGGGTTTTTATTTCCTGCCCTTGACTTTTAAACTGCAGCCATACTGTTTCTCTTTTTCTGATTTCAGGTAAAAAGAGTGGCAAGTTTAGAATTCTTCATAGTGTGTTTAGTCCTGGTGGACAGGGATCTTACTGGGCCTTTTGAGAATGATTTCAGGCCAGTTCTCCAGACCATGCCAGGCCATATAAACCCAATGTAAATATATCAAGCTGTACTAGAGTAAAAAACCTCCAGGATTATGTCTTTATTATTTAGTGTTGAGATACAGGAGCCATGATACTTCTTTACACATTGTAACTGCTGATACTCAAAGTCACATGAATAAGTTAAGAACAAGTGAGAAGCAGATACAGCTTTTCAGAACTGATGAACTACGACATAGAAATAGCAGCACTGAGTAATTAACCTGGCCTATAATATTCTTACACACACAGTTTTTTACTTTAATGTCACATCCTATTCTCATTGAGTGGAAAAAAAACAGGAGTTTTATATTAAAATAATGACAATCAGGTATTTAAGATAGCAGTGATGTAGAATGTTTATCTTATGAGCTTAATACAATAACATACTATCTTTCAATATTCTATACAAAGAAAAAGAATTTCCTATAAAAATCATATATAAATAAGTCAGGTTTCATCAACAAGTGTAGTACTTACATTGTAGAGCAGCCACCCTTACATAAAAGAAAGATCCCAAATAACCTCCAGAGCACTAGACGTAATGCATCCTAGATATTGATTTTCATAATCTCATTTGCATATTGCATTTGCAAACAGGTAAGAGAAGAGAATTGTGCCCATGTTTCAAGAACTGGGGCTTACTGGCCTCCTGCTGCTCCTGATCATGAAATTGCAAGGCTGTAAATGAGCAAAATCAAGGTTTTCCAGAATAGCTGAATTTTACTGGCTTGGAATTGAGCTAAAAGAGCTGAAGGCTGCTGTTGAGTGTTTGAGTCCTGAAGCAGCAGGATGTGGTTATCAATTTATTTTTTTTTTTTTAAGTAGTGTCCTTGGTTCAGCTGTAGCAGTCGTTAATACAAATTGAGGAAGTGTTCGGATATGCTCAGGACAATGTAAGAATATATACAACTACATTCACTGACATGCTTATGGGTCATGTTGCTTGGTGATTTGCTAAAATTGCTTCTCAAATACATACCAGGTTATTTTTCCCTTTTTCCAGAAAAGAGCAGAGTTAAGGTTAATGGGTTTTAATATTAATACATGCTAAAAGAACATACCTCTATATGCGGTGCTAGTCTTGCTTTTGGAGCATAGGTGAGGAAAATTACTGTGATTTTATCAGTACTTGTATAAAATACAGCCTGAGCTGAGGGCACTAGAATGTATTTATTTCTAATTGATATACTTATTTCTAATTGAAATCTAGGTTAAGATTGCTTTAATGCACATATTGATCTTCAAGAGTTCAACCTTTCTTGGTGATCTGGACTCTTTGTTGAAGCATGGTTCAGGTACTGTAGGGCTGGCAAGGCCCATGTCCCCAGAATTATTGCTTCTGTGCTCCCTGCCTGCACCTTTTAGCAAGGTGACTATGGCATTTGCATGCAGAATTCATACCTGGGTCACCTTGAAATTCTAAATGTACTTTTTAATGACATGGTAGGGAAATTTTAGTTTTAAAAATCCAAGAAGTCTGAACACTAAAATGAGCTAGGGACTTTCTAACTTACTAAATTCAGAATCCAGCAGCTGAAGACAGCCATATTTCATTCAGAGTAGTCCAGAGAAGATCTATTCGCATTTCTCTCATAGATAGCAAACTGCTTAACTTCCTCTAACATGCAATAATATCCAAACAAGCTCTAGTATGAGACAATTGCATGGTGTCAGTTACTTCAAGGAAAGTAGGCAGGATGGGAAAAGGCAAGCTTTTAAAGTCTGGAAAATTTAGTTCTCATTCATCCAAAGTTAAAATTAATGGCTGTTGGATCAGTATTGCACTATTTGTACAGGTTGTTTCTCTGTTTCAAGCTTTTAAAAATGAAGACACCTTTCTGGGGGCTGACTCATCTATACTTCCAGCTCTTCCAGCTAGTTCTGTTTGGAAAACTGCTTCTGAAAAGACTCAGAATTCTAAAGCCAAATTTATACCGGGCAATTTCCACTGATGGGAAGGAATTTTCACTGGTGCAGGTCTGACCTAGCTTTTGAACTGCCAGTTTGGAACTAGCTTTGTGTATGTCAGCCCACCATCAGCATCACTGCTGGTAGACAACCCAAAAATGGTCTTTTCATATGTTTACTTGTAACAGTAAAAAGCACTGCTTTTTTTTTTTGTTTATAATAAATTTTGCTTTCTGCTTGCTATAACTGATGTTTGCCTCATTGCTTTTTCTAAGAAAACAAACTACATCTCCCCTTTATGTCCTAAAGCCATTAGGTTTTGTTTACTGTGCTGGCATAAAGGATATTTCAGGAGGGTAGAAATAATTTCAGGATAACTGAAATGACACCTTTTTTTTATTATTCCATAAAAAAAAAAAAACAAAACAGCACACACACACAAAAAAAAAAAAGAAAGAAATATTTTAACTTCAAAGTATTTGGTCAAGATGTACCCAAATAAATTCCCCACGTTTGCCAAGGAATAAAAACAACCCTGTAGAACAAAAGAGAGTTTGGAATGAATAAAAAGTACAGTTGGAGTAGATACTATCAGGAGTGCTCTTTTACTTGAAAGGAACATGAAAAACCTTTTGTAGTGGTCATACTAAGCTCTTGGAGGACACTAGCTTCTCGGAAAAGTCCTTCTGTTTGTAACATAAGTATTCATCATCACTAACTCACCAAGCAAAAGGAGACTGGCATCTCACTTTTAACCTACCAGCTTTTTCTTCTTCTTTTCTTTTTTTTTTTTTTTTAGCACAACCGGGGATTTAAAACTGCATAGCAGTGCTTCAATCAAGCACTGTCTTTGCCAGTGATACTGGTGAAAGATACTCCTACCCTTTCTATTCCAACTGGGAGTCACTGGTTCCTCAGCTATCACACAGGGCACAGCCAGCCCATGACTGCTGCCACAGAACTGTGGTTAGGCATAAACATGCATTGGTCTGATTTTAGAAATGGCTGTTGAATCCACATCTAAACTTCAGCCTCTTCTTTCTAGACATCTGGATGTGGAGTACTACCTTTATTTCTCGCAGTTGATGAACTGTTAACAGATATGTAAAAACTGTAACTTCTGATGTTCCGAGTTCCAGATTCCCTTTAATAATAAAAGGCTCTTCTATATTTTGAATGAAACATTGGCATCTGTTTTGACAGTCCTGGTTGAGTGTTTTCATAGTAATTATTCCTGGAAAAGGAAAACCAATTTGAAATGCTACTCTAGGCTGAGTTCCAACTGGGATAATTACATGCTACCTCCCTTTAATCCCCCTCCAACATTGCTCCTTATGATGTTCCTTAGGTCTTGTCTTTAAATTATTATTCACTGCTCTTCAGGAGAAGCCACTTTTCCTTTCAGAGATGGATATGTTTCTTTGCTGACTGATACAGTCTTTGTGTATCATTATGTTAATCAAGGAGTCCTAGAGCTTCAAAATTGTTCCGTTTGGTTTACATTCCTTCAGGCAAATCACAACTGTTCCAGAGCAAATCCTATTCTAGCTCTTCCTGTATAGAACCATAAAATACCTCAAGTTGGAAGGGACCCAGAAGTATTATCATAGCATTGGTGTACTTCCACACTTGGACTTTTTTTTAAGGTGAGGAGAAACTGGAGTAAGCTCTTCAACATTTATTGAAGCAATCCAGGTATTTTTTTTGTCCTTAGCTGTGGTGAATTTTTCTAAGCATGGATTTTTCCAACCTGTGAGCCTGCCTTTTGCCTGAATGTGTTGTCCTAGAAGCAAGACAAACTGCTTATTGCTTACAATGTCATTGACTCAGGACAGGTAATACAGTGTGATCAGAGAAATTATTTAGTTTGCCTACTCAAAAATATCAGTATCTCTCTCATCCTGCCTAGTATGGCCAACACATGAAATGGTATCTTCTTAGCATGCTGCTAACAAATATATTTTAAGGAGTGGTCATATTAGCCCTTAACTAGCATTTTATAGTAGCTCTTCTTTCTAAAAGAAGAATTTTAGATCCAAGGGTTGCATGAAAAATGAAGCAGCTCTCACTATCATATAGCCCCTATATCAGTAAATTGTCCTTCAGAAATTATAATATCCTTGGTTCTGTGGCACCTCCCCTCTGTTTCACAGTTGAGAGTCTTTTTGCTATCTCAGAGTGGGAAAGGCTGTTTTGTTTCCTTCAGCCAAATCAGTAGCCTTGTTTTCAGAACAAAATGTCGCTGATGGGAACAGTGGCTCTGTTTGGTGAGAACTGAACTGGTTTGCAGTGTAACTTGTGATAAACGTCGCCTCTGTGGGTTGACTGAACCAAAACAACTTGGCATTTCCAAGCAATTAAAATGCAAGCAATGAAGATTAGACTGCATTGAAAAAAGAAAAAGAGGAGAAAAAGACAAAAACTGAATTCAGATAACTAAATT
The DNA here is from genome assembly GCF_028554395.1 of Pezoporus wallicus. NCBI lineage: Eukaryota > Metazoa > Chordata > Aves > Psittaciformes > Psittacidae > Pezoporus > Pezoporus wallicus. The sequence goes on from NW_026642342.1 coordinate 8,400,462, forward strand.
GCAGCTGAGCAGGTCAGATTCCCAGCACAAAACCTGGGCCCAAGTCCCACATGAATCTAAAAGGAATGAGCTAGCAACTGATGATGTAGGAAAGAAGGGACACAACCTTCCTCTTTGGAATTTTGATCCCACTGATGTGCTATGGGCTCGCCTCCTTGTCTCTTCCAGAAAGCTGAACTGGTTTGTGGTCTTTTTTCCCTTTCTATCTATTGAAGAGAAGGGAGAACAAAACAGACTTGAGAGTTGTATTGCAAATGATGTGACAGAATGTGGAGGATGTGCTCTTTGAAATAGTAGAGAGTATTTAACTCCTTTGTAAATAGGCAGTGGGTTCAAAAGGAAAAAACAGCTTCCACAATATTGTGCTTTTTGACTGTCTTTTAAACCCTTCATTGAACTTGCTGACATCTTACACACTTGTGAAATCACTTCACATAGTGACTGACTAGTGATTGCTGGGGCTTTGTCACAATAATCACTATTATAAAGTTCTGCTTCATCTTTCTCTTTTCACTGCAGTTTTGCTGGGATAAAGTTTCATCTAGATTGAACTGCAGAGATGGGGATGTTGCTATGAATCGCTCTTGTGTTCTGGTGACTTCCATGGAGTCACACTGGTTTTAATGTTGGTTGAGGGCCTGATCTGTGAGGGTGATAGACACCGAAGAATGCAGCAGAGTAATCCAAGAGTCACAGGAGCTAAGGAAAGAGAGAAATGGGAAGGAACATGGAAGATGTTGTATACTGTGTTTCAAGAGTAGTTGGCTGAAGAAGCAGATCTGGTACCATTGAGAAGGGAATTCAATATGCACAAAATTATTGCTGGAAGAGTAGTGCAAAAGTTGAAGCACATTAGTGGTCAGTTTGGCAGGCTGTGTAAGAAAAAGGGAATTTTCCAAAGAATATGCTGTCAAAAGAGAGGAAAAGGTAGCATGCTTTAGGAGACAAATCCAGTTCCTAATATCATGCCAAAAGAAAAAAAAAACTCCTTGGAGAAAAAGATAAAGAATGTTACAAAAATATAGTACATGGAGCAGAGAAAACCAGCAGAGGAATAATGCTGTCAGTCAAATGAGCATGTGATGACTGATTCAATAGCTTTGAAGTTAGTTACATGATACAATAGTAATAAAGCCGTTAGCAGTTATTGGTGTTTTAAGTTTGCTGCATTTTAACACGTCAGTCAGATGTTTAATTTACATGGGGTTTATTTCTACTTATTTTAAGATGTTGACAGGCCCTAACAGCAGTTATCCATAGAATGCAAGATGAAATTGTTAACTCCAATCATAATGACTTATTCGTAAATAAGCATGAAAGCAAAGAGAAAGAAATGCATAGCTTAAACAGCAATGGGAAGGTTCTTTGGGACTTACTGTTTGACAGCTCATACTTTCTGTAGCTTCAGAGATGTAACTTGTGTTTTTAATTCAGAAGTTCATGGGAAGCATTTTAACAAAAGTAAAGCCAGGGGATTTTCACTTTAAGCAGAGTGTATTTTATGTGAAAGGTATTACACCCTTCATTACAAAATGTGTAGCTTCCCAGCCATTGAAAATGGATGTTGCACATTGAGGAAAAACAGCTTATTTTTGCTTTAAGTTATGAAGAGGTTCATGGCTTAAAGTGTGGGTGAATTTCCATGTTCAGACCAAACTCAGCAGGTACATACCAACATTCACAAGTGTCTGCCTACATGCATGTCTGTCTAAAATAATGGATTGAAAATTTGCAGGCTTCCAGAGATGCTGTGGGAGTAGTTCTGGTCTGCAGAGCTGGTCAAATGGTACATCAATACACGCTATATTTTCTATTGCAAGCAGGTTTGCTTTTCAATGCAGAAAAATGCAATAATCTATTTCTTTATTTTCTAAACCGAAAAACATTATTTGTAGTTTGACAGTGCTGTCATAGCTAATGTTTCCATTAGAATTATTTAAAATCTGTATAGAATTACTCAAATTTCTGTTCCAATTTCATATAAAGAGAATTTCTGACCTCTTAAGTGTGGTCATACAACAAATGACAGTTTCCCAGCTAACTTTGGAGTCTGTTTTGAAATCATTAAATGTAGCGTGAAGTGTTGGCCTATTGGCTGCATCAGTAAGACTTGCACAGAAATTCCTTTTATTTCAGTGTTAAGGGAGACAAGTCACTTTAATATAAGCCTTACTAATAGCATAATATCCATGAGATTGACATCCAGTATGTATCACTATATTAAGTTCAAATTGCACCTTCCAGCACCTGAAAACAAAAATACCAGAAATAATGTTTATGAATTGATTCTTTTTATTATCCACTTCAGAACAGAGGCCCCTTTTCCCCCAGACAATATATTATCATCCTCTGCATAAAAATAAATGCAAAACCCTGTACAGACTAATCCAGTCATCAAAATACAGAAAACACACTGTGACTAGTGCTAGATAATTTGAAAAGGAAGTAAGATTGACTGAGTGCATCTTTTGCTTTCACAAATTGACTATATGACAATCATGAGTTCTTTATCTCATTAATCCCAATATTTTACCCTTCTTCTTGTGCATAGCTAGTGAGGAAAGAGTCCCCTAAGAACAACAGTAAGCCTAAGAAGAAAATGCTGTTGCTGCAGCAGCTCTCAGTAGGAAGATCATAAAATGGTTTGGGTTGGAATGGACCTTAAAGCTCATCTAGTTCCAACCTGCTGCCGTGGATTGCTTGTGGCCTGCTGTGTCGTCCCTTCAGCGGATGACAGGGTGGGTAACTTTCCCCATGAGGACCAGGGCTTGCAAACAGGAGGCTGCTCCTGTCTGTCTATAGAGGGCCTCATCCACCTGGTTTTCCTGGTCGGGTTGCCTGTAGCAGACCCCCACTGTAATGTCCCCTGTCCTTGCCTTTGCTTTCATTCTGATCCATAAGCTCTAGCTCAGCTCTTTATTCAACCTCCAAAGATATACAAACTTAAGCTTATTTCCAGTATTTTTTCAGTGCTTTTTATAAATGAAAAAGTGCTCCATGAAGAATGCCAAGTAATATAAACATTTAAAAATCACAGAAACTTTCTCTCTTTTATATAATTTGAAATATCAAAAACCCTTAGCTTGTATAGGATATGAGCAATTTACCTGTTTATAACCTGCACAGCATGGTCCCAGTCCCAGAGTACTCTAGACTTTTGCCTTTGATTTCTTTAAGGTGATGTCAGGGAACTTTTACTGATTTAAATCCTCTACAGTCCCATTTATCACAAGCTTTATACAATATTTAGCTTTGGTAGCATTCTGAGCTACAAATTCCAGAAAGTATTGCTGCAATCCTGTAAATATAAATAGAAAACTGGGTTCCTGGTCTTCCAAAGACCTTTGTGTAAAGTCAATATATAAGTTGAATGTGTCTGGAATGCAATAATTGGCCCCTTTATTTCCATGGTACTGTCCTTATTTTTCAAGCACAAAGAGTCCTTTTTGGTTGCATGGTTTAAGGTATGTTAAACCTGGTTCTTGGCAAATGCCAGAAAACAGCATTGTGCTATAGGTACACCAGGATAGTTTGTGTTAATCTTGTGACCTCTTTAGCAGAACCATCACAATTGAAAGATTTCCTGCTTTCTGTATACCTTGAGCCACTGACTCAAGACTTGAAAGACGTGATTACAATGCCCAGAACAATATGAAGTATGGAAACAAACCCAGGCTTTATGTAAGTTTTTGAGACCTCTTAGATAGTTTATTTCTGATCAGACGGAACTTCATATGAAGATGTACCTTTTTTTTAAGATAGGTTATCCACAAATTCCAATAATTTTATGGCAGGTTTTTTTCCTTTATTATTTTTATATTTTTTTTTTATAGATTCCATAGTTATTGAAGCGATGGAGGAGTATTGGCATTGGGCTTTTAGGGACAGCACACCACAAGTGCAGGGGCTGAGATACCTCAGTGTACCATTTCCAGTAACGGTTCCTGTTGTTTCTGAAAGCTAGTACCAGGAGAACTTGATATCCGGTATGCCAACCCATTCTGAAAACCTGGAAGTAGGAATCTTTTGATGAAATATGAGTGTTACTAGATAGACGTTAACTAACAGAGAGAGATGGATAAGTAGAATGTGTAAAAGGTACTATTTAGGGAAGATGACATCTATAAATGTAACACATTGAAAATTACTTTACAGTGTTGAGCCTGTCTGTCCCACTTTTCTTCTGGGACCTAGGTTAGCATTATACACTTAGGACATTATATCATTATTCTTATTTTAGTACATTTCATGCCTAGAGTTTTAATGTAAACAGAGGTGCTGACAGGAGCTTCAGTTTGAACAGGTTTAAATGTGAATTCGACTTCATGATTCTCATCAGGGAAAAAGACTAAACAGTTTAAGTTGATTAAATTTTCTTAAAGCTGCAGCTAAATATAATGAAAGCCATTTGTGCATTTTTTTTGTAGGAAAATTGAGTGCCTCAATGTTAGTGACTGACAGCTTCATGCAATGAATTCTTTTCTTGTGAAACAGAGTCAAAACAGTTTTCATTTTTCATAACCTTCTGCAAGGTAGTTTCAATTTTCTGATTTTTAGAGGAAACCCAGCTTTCTCATTCAAGTGTTGGCTTGTTAGACCAAACTGTATATGTCAGATTACTACACATGCACATCATGCTAGATATTCCTTAAATATTATGTTTTCTTGTACTATGGACATCACAGTGATCAATTTTTTCTTCCTTTTTATTAAATTAAATTTCCCTTTTTTTACTGTTATTTATGAAGTGCTCTAGTTAGGTACAACCATAGATCTGATTCTGTCTAAGTGTCTATTTGAGTGTGGACAAATTCCAAGCATGCTCATGCTTCATATGAAAAACAGTGGTGTTGTGAACTTAGAAATGGGTCTGTAAGTCAGGCTCTGGCTGAAGTTGGTGTGTTTTTACAAGAGGTTATTCTTTCATGTGAGAAATAGAACAGCATTAGAGCTTTGAATAGAAAGGTAAAACTGTGTGTCTGATGTGTCTCTGACTTGTTGAGATGAGTCTTGGAAAAAAAGTGAAGTTTCCAAGTATTGGGTCAGTTTTTCTGAAGCACAGTGCTTCAAAGAGTTTATATTCTATTGCTTATGGTTAATGCTCATCCTTGGGTATTTTGTAGGCAGAGTATATTAATAAACAGTGGTTCTTTTGCCTTTTTAGGCATTGCTTTAATTCATTAATATTTTGGGAAGCCATCTAGAAAATCAGAGATGCTCCCTTTTGCTCTTGATTCTTAAAGCAGACTACGATTTTCTGATAGAGAAATACAAAGCCAACACTGTGGTTGAACAAGGCAGTTAAACACATAAGGGTCTTCAAGGGAAGAACTAAGTGGAAGAAGCTGTTGTGACCTCTGCCTTTGAACTTCATAGAACCGCAGACTGGCTTGGGTTGGATGGGACCTTAAAGCTCATCCAGTTCCAGCCCCCTGCCACGGGCAGGGGTACCTTCCACTAGAACAGTTTGCTCAAGGCCCCATCCAACCTGGCCTTGAATGCTGCCAGGGATGGAACATCTGTAAGATGAACTATTCCAAGAGTTTTACAGTGCCTGTCTGTGAAAGAAAAAATCATATTGCAAATGTAGAAATCATTTCTGCAAAGATCACATAGGCTGATGCTTCCTGAAACAAACGCTGATTTTGATCTATTTATGCCCTGATGTTTGATATTGATTTGTCTGAAGGCTCTGTTTTCAGGGACTACTATTTCCTTACCCTTCAAAACTGAGAACCATTCAGAGTTTGGACATTCAACTGTTCAAACATTCCCGAATCACTAATTCCTTGGGATGATACCCTTGGCTGTCCCAAAACCCCCCAGTCTTTTCTTGGCTTTGTACAAGCTGTGAAAAGACGTGGAAAGCTTGATGAGTTCTGTGTTGTCCAGCTAGTGGCCCAGCAGTCAGATTTAGACTGTGTGCTGCTTCCGTCCTTCCTGCTGCTTCTCTTCCAAGGGCTTGGAACAATCTTCTGGTGTCATAAGAAAACTGACACTCTCTATGGCAAAGACTGAAGGCAATGAAAAGCTTCCACCCTGAAGCATTTTTGCGTGTACTGTTTGAATATAAACATCTAGTAAAATGCCCCTATCTATTACAAGATGCTTCCCTTGGCCAGAGATTATGAACAGGTCTAGGAACTTTCAGGTTTGAATAAGCACTAAGGGATTAGAACAGATTCTTGATATTGCTCACTGTGTCATTGCCATCATTTAAAGTATCATGGCAATATAATTAAAATTAAGGCTTTTGTGTCTTGAGTGTCTTCAATGTCAGATAATGTATAAGGTCTCAGATCTGCATCAAAGTGATTTAAACTATATTCAAGGGGACTACTGTGTCTAGATGCGGCCTTTTTTGTAATCTTCTCACAGGAGCAGGCATTTGGCATGCGCTGTGCGGTAGATGCATCTAAAATGTCATTGTCATCAGCCATTGAATGGAAACAATACATTCAGTATTCACAATTGTCCAGTAGTTTCTGATTGTTAACCATCTTCTCATCACAGTGAGAGGACACCATCCTTGTGTACTGGTAACTGTGGGGAGAAAAAACCCAGATGCATTGGCTCAATGGCAAACACCTGGGAAGAAGTGCCACTTGGACAGTCCAACAGATCATAGACTACACCCAAACACAAGTCAGTTTATTTAGAAATGGAAATCTAAGACAGCTTCAGTTTTATTTTGGTCCAAAAATTTGATCCATCCTCTTCCTCTTCTTGCACATTATGGAAACATTCTTGCTGAAAGCTCAATACTTTTTGACATGTTCTTAGGAATTATGCCTGTTTCTGGCTCCAGTGTGCTGCTCCATGGGACAGGAACGCAGAGACCAATGCTTGAAAAATCAGATTAGACATCATGGGCTGTGTCACTTTTCAGTGCACATTATTGGACTTGCACCATTTTGCTGCAAGTTTCTTTGACATCTTTTGCCCTGTTGGTGTTAAGAGTCATGCAAATCCACTGATGTCAACTATGTAAAATAACTTCCCATAATAAATCAGTTTAAATTATGATCCTGATTGGTTTTTCTACATTATAAGAGACAACCTGAATAACTGGTGGGTTCAAATACTTAGCCACCTGTTCCCTCTGACATAATGAGAAATCACACTGCTGTTATGTGCTTCTTTTTCGCTTCACCTCTCCATGTGCTGATTATGCCAAATCTTGTGTTTAAAACAAATTTGAAAACTTAGACAGAAATGACCACAATTGGTTTGCCTTGAGTTTATACATACCAGTTAAAATTAAGTTCTTCCACAATTAGAGTTACATAGAAAATAAGAGGTTCTCAGGTCTTGCATGTCAGCCTTAGTTCTGCTACTGACCAAGGGTCTGTATTTAGGTGGACATTGAAAAGACTTTCAGGTGTGTTTCCAGATTTTCTCTTGAATAACAACCTGCATTCCAGCTTCCACACTGAGCAATAGAATCTCAACTACTTTTTCACCAGTTAAAGAACTTACTATTAGCTCTGTCGCCCTCTGATATTTTAGGGTACATTTTTGGCACCAGTTCCTTCACTTGGACATTTTTGGATCATAAAATAATACTATAGCAGCTTCCATACTTGCCAGGCCTGCCATAGGAAATATCCTTGGGGATAGCTGTCTCAATATTTGGAAACATATCCTTTTCCTGTCACTAGATTGTAAGTTTCCAAGGATATCTTTGGATAGTTCCACTATTAGATTTATTCAGAAAGTCAGAGAGGTCAGTGAGTGCATGGGAAAGAAAATCAGTAGAAGCAGTAAAGGCAACCATATGTAATGATTCATTCCAGCAAGAGATTTCCTCCTAATAAAAATTACTCTGGAACCAGTGCTTGGGGTTGTTGCCTTACAAGTCGTTCAGGTATTATAAGTAAGAAAGCTTTTTGATCCCACCATGTATCTAAATCAAAGTCCACCCTATTTTACTGAAATTGGTGCATTTGATAGAGTGGATTGAAAGAAAGATTTTCCTAGAAGCATCAACTCCAGAACTGATCCTCATACTTGCTTAGGTAGCATATATGCTGCAGTGCCAGAGGGCTGGGCCATGTGGGAATGAGCAGCATTGCCCAGCCTGCTGGCTTACTGGAGAGAGCTGCCATGGAATTTAGCATCTCATAGCATGAGACTTTGTCTTATATGCATCAGGAGAGTACAATACTAATGTGCTTTCTGTTGTAGAATGGAGATACTTAATACATGTATTTAATCAGGGCTTATTGTTTAGTAATGGGATTCATTTATATGTTTGGTTATTACTGGAGACAGTGTGAAAAATCTGGCCAAGTCACTTTAGTGGTAAGTGGATTTTGTCTTGCATAAAACGACCATCTCTCTGTCAGCTATCAAAACTGTGAAAGCATGCTTGGAGCCACACCAAATATAACATTGCTATTAACTTCCTTTTCACTTAGCCATAATTGCCTCATGAACTGGAATGTGCAACCCGAATTGGCTTACTTAAGGAACAAAAATCTTCTGTTCTTGCCATGTAGAATAGAATAAGAAGTAGTAAATAAAAGAAACATTTTTAATTATAAGGAAGCTTCTCTTTCTGGGAAGACTTTCTAGTGGAAAGAAATAGATGCAGGTTTAAAAAAGAGAGGTCAGTAGTGACTTGTGACAAGACATTGAAGAAGTATTTGCTGGAATCCAATCCACCCACTCATTTGTAACAGACACAGTTAACCAGATCCTGAGCAAAAGGCAGTAAAGCTAAACAGCTGGAAACTCAACAATTAGCAATAAAATCCATCATGGATACTTTTCCCCCTTGTGTGCAAAATTATTGTGAAAGAGAATCATTCTGAGTGGCTTTTTTTTTAATGTGTGTTTTTCAAATGTATTCACAGGACCACACTATTTGGAAATCTCTGGGCTGCATGTCTGTATCTGCAGCATGTTCCCTGTGGAGCAAAGGGCACTCGCACAGCTTTGGGTTGTGGAGCCATTCCCTCTAGATTTCTAAAACCTGTCTTATTTCTAAACCTGCACTATACCTCGTGTAAACGAGTGTAACATTGGAAGGGCTGCAGAGCACATGGGTTTTTGAATTATATAAAGTTCTTACAGCCCTGGAGTTTGGAATTGTGCTTGTTAGTACATGAAAAGCACAAAAGCAGTTTTGAAATGTCTTGGATGGTTTTGCTGGTGCCCCCATAAAATCTAATAACAATTAATGCAAAGACTCCAAAAAAATTCAGCAGGACTAAATTTGATTGTAAATCCCTCAGGGATGCGGACCAGTTGCAAATACTTGTAGAACTTACCAAATTATTAATATTCAGAATAATCTCAGACTTCATTACTTCACTCAGATGTCCCACAGCCTCTGCCTAAGCCAGGGCAGGTGTTCTATATCCAGTGTCAAATTTTGGGAATCCCAAAGGGCTTGTGTTATGATAATGCGTAAATGTACACTGCAGGTTGCTTTCCCCTCAGTACTTCAATGTGCTTTAAGCACTTGCTGAGCTCCAGATACTCCTCACTGTCAGCCGTCACTGTCAAAGAAAGGTAGAGTTAGTGTCTGGGCAAGGTGGCATCTGTGTTGGAGTTCAGGAAGCAGGGACATGGTTGTCTGAGACACTTGGCTGCATTTCCTTTGCCATCTGTTTTCCTTGCAGTCAGTGGAGTGGACAGGCAGAGCAGTTCATCTGTTTCACGTACCTACCTCATGGTAAGAGGGACTGTAGCTTAAAAATGTCTGATTCTGCTGGCTTTGTTTCTAGGCACTTCCTTTCTGAGGAAAAAAACTTGTGATATTTGTGGAGGAAGGGTATTTTTCTGTGTTTTAAAGAAATAACAAAATGAAGAGGAAACTGAAGAACCCCTGCATTCCTCATAAAGAAACTTATCTCAATGTATGGACGTAGAGCACTTCCTAATCCAGTAATGAATGCTGCACAGGTATGCAAGTGTGATAATAAAATTATATTGACCGCAAAAGTGTTAAAAACAATATAATTGAACTTTAGGACTTTTCATTACTATGCAGCCGTGAGTCCATGACAGTATTCCAACAAATGTGGGAAGGAGCAATGAAGACAAGGTTCTTTGACAGGACAAGAGGAAATGTTTTTTAACTGAAAGAGGGTATTTTAGATTAGGCATTGGGAAGAAATTCTTCCTTGTGAGGGTGCTGAGGCGCTGGCACAGGTTGGCCAGAGAAGCTGTGGCTGCCCCATCCCTGGCAGTGTTCAAGGCCAGGTTGGACAGGGCTTGGAGCAACCTGCTCTAGTGGAAGGTATCCCTGCCCATGGCAGGGGGCTGGAACTGGATGAGCTTTAAGGTCTCTTCCAACCCAAACCAGTCTGGGATTCTGTGAAAACGAGTTAATAAAAATATTTTTATTTATGCTTCAAATAGCACCAGAGGCATAGTTTGTCACAAACTTCAGGCAAGAAACCTTCTGAAAACTACAAGCTCATGTACAGACGTGATGACACTAACTACAGGCATTTATTTTATAAGCGTGCACTTAACCACTGCACAACAAAAATGTAACACTTCACTATTGCTGTTCTCACATTTCATAACAGTGCACAAGGAATTCCATTTTTATGTCCTCCAGAATGTATGTGTTGTCCTCATTTAAGAGAATATATAATGCACTGTTCTGCTGCCATTAAGTCAATTGTCAGTTCTGTGTCTACTGGACTCAAACAACCTTTCTGAAAAGGATCCCATACTGATGCTGTGCTATGTAAAGGCTGTAGCAGGAAATACACCATTACTTCTTGGCTTGAGAAAACTGGAAAAGTATGTTCATTTCTGGATCTGTTTTTTCCTGCCAGCCTTCTGTGGTGGTGAGGTTTTCTAATGTCCTTTTAAAGTGAGAAAACAATTATTCTGTAATCCTTTCTTACTAACTTAATGAAGCCCATGTACACCTCAACTTCTCTATCTCCATGGCGTGTAGTGAGGATGAAGGATCTTCTCTCCTTGTCCACAGGCTGTGTGATTTCCAGAGTGGAGCTTAGACTTTATTCTTCTATTTAGGCCTCCCACACTTTCTGTATCACAAGCAATCAGAAGTTTAAATTCTCAGACTTGTGGCTGACTCTGATCAGACAGACTTGATTTTGCTGTTTACCAAGCCCTCTTAAAGTTTTGCCCTTTCCTAAAGATCATTTTCTAAATAGGAAATGTTAGATTTCTGTTTAGATTTCAATCATAAACTTTAATTCAGCCAAACACAACTATCTGCTCCTCAACAGTCTGATCTCATCAAACAACATTTCCCAGCACTGTTGGGAACCAATGCTTGAAGTCACTTTCCATCCACATGGACAACCACGACTGCTCTGAAAGAGTGTCTTCATATATGTGACTTACGGTGCACATAATGAGTTTTTGCCTGTGTAGGGCAAATGTAGTAAACAATTACAACTTTCATCGGGTCTGTAAGAGCTGAAATGATGGGGAAGTGATCTATAGTTTTATTTGTTATATTGGTTTCTGTCTGGACATTCTTAGCTTATACACAAAACTTACCTGAAAGTAGTACAGGAAGAGTTTATCAGAGAATCTGGATACCATCAACCACGATGAGTGAAGAACTTAAGAAGCTGAAAGTGTAAGTGCAATTCAGTGTGTTTGAATACACCTGTTTATTCCCCATAGGGCCTCTGAAATACAGTGGGCTTCTTTGTAAGTAAATCCTTTCTCAGGATCAAAGCTTAAAGCACTTGAGATGTTCATATTCGTTCTACTAAAGAATATATTAAAGTGCTTTCTTGCCAGCATGGAATACAGTCTAGCACAGCCTTTGATGAACAGCAGAGGGTTGTTCAACACCACCATTAAAGAGTTGCTAGCATAACATCTTATGCCTACATAAGCAAACAATTTGTCAAGCAGGAAGGAAGAATTTTGGTTCTGTGCCATCTGTCCATTTGAAAGCTTGTCCCACTTGTAGCACAAACGGCCTAATTCTGCACTTCACAGGGCAGGAGATATTGTTGCCAAAGTTGCTATCTCAATTGCCACATTATTTGTTTTTATTGCCATAGTTCTGCAATGAGGTTTTGCAGCTTTACACTCCCCAGAAATAAAAATATAAATACAGACTGCCACAATAAAGGAGGCCCAGGGAATCTGAGGATACTGAGGCAAAGCTCTTCTCATTTGCACGTTCTTATTATCAAAATCTGTTTCTTTCTTCTAATATAAAATACCGCTGGGGGGGGGGGGGGGGGGGGGGGGGATGTGTGGAGAATTAATCAATGCGGTGTTCACACATAAGCACTGAGAGAGATTGAAGAGAGACAGAGACGGGCTTTGTTGAAGTCAATGGGCAGGGACAACTCCCACTGAACCAGGTTGCTTCAAGCCCTATCCAACCTGGTCTTGAACACTGCCAGGAACGGAACATTCACAGATTCCTTGTGCAACCTGTTCCAGTGTCTTACCACTTACAGTAAAGAATTCCTCCCTTCTATGTAACCTAAATCTCCCCTTTTTAAGTTTGAGCCAATCGCTCCTTGTCCTGATCTGATGAGCAGGCAAGGTAGTCTGGTGTGCTCACCAGATCCAGTTTTGGTATTTCACAAAAAATGTGACCATTAAGGAATTAATCAGGAATATCTCAAGTTACAAGAATTTCTTGATGTCAAAATGGGATGAGCCTTTTAGTAACACAGCACTTACACAGAACTTGACCTTTAACATTAATGAATGTTCTTTAAAAAGTTTCAAGATAGTACTATTGGATATAATGCAGTTGATCAAACACTGTTGTATGGACCCATAAAAGGTATCCACGTTGGGCTTTTCTACTGAATTGTGAATCTGTGCCATTCTTACAGACAGCTGGGTTTTGAATAGCACCTGTATTTCCAAACTGTTTATGGGGAGACATATGTATATATATGTATATATATGTCTCTTTTCCATATCCTCTTTTTTTTAAAGTGTTTTTCCTGATCTCTGAGCTGCTTGAAATTTCTCTTCTGCTTCCTTTTCCGATCTGTTCTTGTTCTCCTCCCTTCCTTTCTCCTAATTCCTTTTCGGCGAGCAAAAAGCAGTGGGTGATGACTGAGTCAAACATTTTAGCAAATAGCTGACTCCTTCCTTGGCTCTCAGTTCATAAAACAGATTGAAAGGACCTCCCTGATTGTGAAATGGGAGGCAGTAAAGAGTGGACTCCCTGGACTTTGTTCTATAAGAGCTTGTATGTAGTTTGAATTGAGGGAAACTAAATAATGATTCTTGGAGGCCGGGTGCTATGTTGATCAAGTGTGGCTATTCTTAACTTGTACAGCTACTACACTGCACAGCTGGCAATACTCTTCTGTCCTTTGAATGCTTTTTAGCTAGGGTCCTGCTAGGCTGATACTGCAGAAATACTAATTACTGTAAGATTTTTCCTAGGATAGATCACTTAGTGCATGCACTGTGAAGGAAAATGTGGAGCATCCTTTATTCCACAGCATCTTAGCAACCCTTGTAACTTGGACCTGGCCCTTTATCACAGTTGCAATGTATGCGACTTTTACATCATCAGTACTTTGATGTTATGTAGCTTCACAGAACCACAACTGCCACATTAGGAAAGAGGTCACACAGTTTTCTTTTGCTTTTACAGGATTCAAAACCATGGGGATACATTGAGGCTGTGGTCCTTCTTTAAGGAGCAAATATTCTGCTCCCTTAATTGAGGACCCCCCTCAAACTGAAGGATGTGAGTGTAGCTTGCAAATAGCTGATTTGTGAAGGACAAGTCCCAGAATGTGTTTTCCTCTTATTTCTGTGGTTCGATGAAGGAAGCAAAATTTATTTTAAAAACAGGCTCTTAAGCATAAGAAGCTTACAGTCTGATCTCAGTCTAGTGAGATTTTGACTCCACTTTATTTCCTTTGGGCAAGGCAATTAGTAGTTTTCCTGTCCTGATAATGCTGATCTCTTTGCCTTTACAGCCCTGTGTTCCATCTTTAGAGATCTATTAGTTTTCCCTGTGATGAGCATATGATTTGAAAGTCAAGCGATGGGAGAACCTCTAAGACAGACAAGGGCCTGGTTTTAAACCAGCAAAGAAGGGCTTGTTAACAACATCGCAAAGTCCCAGCATTTAGAAGTCCCGAGTTCAGGTCCTCAAAACATCAGAGGAGTTTGTATCTATTTGACTTCTGTTTTTGAAATCCTTGGATCCTTTGGGGTTTTACCATTGTGATTTTCCCCACACCTGTAAGTGATTTTCTTTAACAAAAAGGAGTATAGAACTTGTGAAATTGCATGCTTCCACAAGCTACAAATAGCAAACATTGTGCAACTCAAAGTAAAAGACTAGGAATTTACAATGCTGAAATTAAGAGCAAGCTCTTCAGTTCAGCATTGTCACGGGTATAATCATTGCAAAACATATTTGACTCTGCATTTGGGATATCTCTAAGCATTTATGATAGGATTACTGTTCGCTGCACATTGGCTTTCTGAAATAAAAAGCTAAACTTCAACTACTGGCTGCCAGAACTAAGTCAGTTGGGATTGGAAGTGAAGCTGCAGCACATACATTAATCATTTTCTTCAGCAATTTGCTTATTTGTTTCCATTCTGCCACTGCTGGGTAAGAACTTCTGGCAGAAAGTTACTGTATTTGGCAAAACCCCCACATTCTACTGTGCAATGTATTCATGTTGCATATAACATACATGCACCAGTCTGCATAAATGCTTTAAATTGGATCAATCCAAAGTGATTTAGTGCTTTTGGTAATAAAAGTCTACACAGTGTGTCAAATTTTCAAGAGTTCAGCATTCAAAAGTTTGCAGTGAAATGATGACTTAATGATCTTGAAGGTACTTTACAGCTTACTCGATCCTATGATTGCAACCACTGTGCAGCCTATATGTGAGCCTTTGGCATCACGTGGTGCATGACAAGGGATTTGAGCTATTCCCAGCTTCAATTCTAGGCAATGAGCTTTTGCCAATTTAGGTATGTTTTTCAGAGGCAGATATTTTATTGTCTCTTTCTGTCTTTCTCCAAAAGATTATTCCTGCCAGTCATTAAAAAATGCTGTTAAATTTCATGACTGCTGCTTATTTCATGACAAATTTTCCAGTGACAATGGTTCCCTTTCTTGAATCATGCTAGTGTTTTCTAACAGGAACATGCAATCACTCATTAACCATAATGCCTATCTTCAGAGAGTTGTATGTGGTAATCTTTCTCATACTTTGTGATGACTTCATCATTTACCATGAAGCAGAATTTCTCTGGCCACTGCTAGGAATATATGCAGAAGAGGAAGGGGAAGCAATTGCTCATGATACATCTGTTGCATTGTCTACATGTAAGTGTGGCACTAAGAAGAGGGTTTAGATGGAGATAATACTATTAAGCATTCAATGAGAAGGACAGGCTTTATCACCCAGCTCTGATATGCTTTTGAAATAATTGGTGACTGCTGCAGATGTCTTTTATAAGTGAGCATGAATTAATTTTAACCATACCTGAGTTCCCATTCTCATCATTTGCTACCATTTTGGCATACACACAGTAAATGTATTTACATAGACTTATAGAATGGTTTGGGCTGGAAGGAACCTTAAAGCTCACCCAGCTTCAATCCCCTGCCACAGGCAGGGACACCTTCCACTAGCCCAGGTTACTGCAAGCCCCGTCCAACCTGGCCTTGAACACTGCCAGGGATGGGGCAGCCACATCTTCTCTGAGCAACCTGTGCCAGTGCCTCAGCACCCTCACAAGGAAGAATTTATTCTTAATGTCTAATCTCCCCATTCCCCCTTGTCCTGTTACTATGGGCCCTTGTCAAAAGCCCGTCTCCAGATTTCTTGTTGGCTTCTTTAGTTATTGGAAGGCCGTCATAAGGTCTCCCCTTAAGGAGCCCTCTCTTCTCCAAGTTGAACAAGCCCAGCAGTTTTGAGAAGTGTTTGTCTGAGGTTTTTATCATGGTTCTCCATCAGAAATAACTACTAGGTTAGAGTAGGGAATAGACTAACTGTAATGAAGTACTGCTGTAGTAGTTAATGCAGTTTAGATATTAAAGTTTCTGTAAACTGGAAACAGAGCTCTACAAAAAAAACCCGAAAACATATACATGCCACTTTCTAGGGGTTTTTTCTCCTTTTAATTGCAATTTTGATTTTCTACAAATTAGTATTTTGGATTGGAGTTTTCTCAGTTCATATAAATTCACTATGTTCATATGCTGCAGGACTGCACCAAAGGCCATAATCTGTAGGTTTTACTTCAGTGAAAGTCCCATTCAGAAGGAACATGAGTATTGTTATTTTTTCAGACTAATATTTTGCAGTATTTCTACTATTTGATTTCTTTTTAACACATAGTCCATTAGAAGTACCCTGTGGCCATATTTATGACGTGAAGCAGAACAAGTAGATTTGGTTATGTAATTTGTAACTGAAGCTACACCGATTTCTACCTTGTTGCTTATGGAGTAACACGATGTCTAATTTAACTAATTTAATTTCAACCACTGAAAAAACAAATATGGGGAAAATGCAGTAACTGAGAAAACACAAATTATTATTTCCCTGAAGCCAAAGTGTCACTATGGAAAAATTAAGTTATTCTTTGATTAGAGATCCCAGGATTAGGTTTCTCTCTTCTTTTGCCTGTATTTGGTTTTTGGTAATTTTTGTTCTTTATTAAATTTGAGGAAAATGTTCAAATTCTTACACCTCAAATACTAACAAAAATTGTCTGTTTCATTAGACTTAAGACAGGAAGCTTCTTAAAGTCATCTTATTTTTTTCCTTTCATACAATATTTATTGTCCAGGCAGCTATTTCTGAGCAAAGTGCAGCCAAGCAAGAAAAGAAAAAGCCATGAGAAATCCTCTCATTTGCAGTGGGCAAAACAAGAAGAAAACAAATAGATTTCTTCTTTAGAGAAGAAGATTATCTTTGTTTTTATTCTCTACTGCTTCCACAGTGTATCTCTTTCTAAACAATTCACAGAGAGTACCAGAGCCTCCCTCTTCAAAATCAAAATATTCCAGCCTAAACCAAACAGGCAGCACTTCTGATATGAAACCTTCAGTTCTTATAATCAACAAACAAGAAATATTTACCTTTGGGCCTGGCATAGGAGATAGAGAAATGTGCCACAGAGTTCTTCACAGCTTTCCAAAGAAATTTGCCTTTTGCTTTTTCGCATTTGCATTTTAAGCATATTTTTTAGGCTTATGTACCTGTGGGTATCAGCAAGGGCAGTTTGAAGCATATATATACACTCAGTATTTGCTGGGGGACATGTCTTTGCATGTCATTGTCACATTTTACGTTAAAATAAAGTCATGTTTATGGGAATTGAGAAACCTTGGCCTGTTCCCATTCCTGTCATGACTGTGGGGTGACCTTGGGCAAGTCACAGACTCTGGGCTTCTGTGTGACTTCTTGTGCAGTGCTGGCCCCCAGTGCCATTGATACCTGTATGAGGTCGTACTATTTGAAAGTGTTCTGGAAATTACTTTTCTATTTCCCTTCACCCTGATATTCATGCACTCTCTCTCTCTAGATTTAAGAAGTGTCAAAATACGTACAGTATCAGTGTCTCTCTAATGCCTGCAGGGCACCTACAGAGAGCTACAGAGTTGTGCAACAGAAAACCAGAATTTAAATCAGCACATGCAAAAAATTGGTTAAAATGCAATGTATATGTTACACATGTGAGGGAAGAAAGCAAGAAACTTTGCAAGATGCCAGTGTTCGGTAGGTGCCCACCTTCCTTTCATACTCACTGCATCCTATTTCAGAGAGAACTGGTAAAAGTTCCCATGGCATTCGAGCCCTCTCTTCTCCTCAGGTGGGGTTTGTACTGAGCAGCCCCCTGGAACAAACCTACATCCTTTTAAAGATGAATTGTATTTCATCCTCTATAAATAACAGGTACACGAAATACTTAAGGTTTCAGAGAGTTTATTTCAAAAGCGCAAGGTGGACAGCTGAGGAAAGGCTGAGAAAACAGCATGCCTCTCTTTGTAACCTTCCTGCAGCTCTGATTTGCGGTGATGAATGTTCCTTCCTGCCCTCCTGCCTAAACATCTGCCTCAGGAGCAGTGCACACCTTCCCAGGGTTAACACACTGCCACACAGTCACTTTTGTGTAGCTCAGTCGCACATTCCTAAAATGGAGCTAATATGCAGAAGCACTGGATCTGTTGATGCAGAAGTGATGCTTACAACAAACCTAATAGATAAATGAATACGTAAGTAGCTTTAATGAGAAAAATGGCTGTGAAGTTTAGCTAGACATGTCAATCTTGCATTTGCTCCCATGGATAATGTCAGCTTAGGGAGGCCTGCCCACATTGTTAGCTATCATGAAGATCATTCATAACAATTATTACTCACAAGGCTATTATGTATTGTACCAATATGTCTTTGCTATTACACAATAATTTTAAAAGCCTGTATATATTAAACTAAAATTCATTATTCTTATGTGAAACTTATCTATATAAATATTTACATGAAAGCCAAACATATATATACTCATACAAAGTTTCTAATATTAATTTGATACTGTCTAGGTATATATCAGTTACATCCTAGCCATATTCCTGGTACTTAGTTCAGTCACTGCAGCACTCTAGCCATGTGTAACACGTCACAACTGGGAACCCTAAAACTCTAGTGAGAGTTTTTCTTCTGCATCATTTTGGGCTGTATTCTGTCACTGAGTTATAACTGAATTCTTGGTATGCGTTCATGATTTTAGCTGATTTTTATAGTCTCTAGTGTTGGCAACTCAAGTATTACTGCGGAGCTTCTTTAGGCCAAAATTTGCACTGTCTGGCAACTTCCCTTTGTGATCTTTTACAACAGTGTATGACAAAGAACACCCCTAACAGTCAGATTTTGTTCTGTTAAATGTAAAAAAAGGTGACGTTTCTCTCTGATGTATTTTCTTTCAGCTGTAGGCACACTCTAGGACAGGCAGTGTTTACCTGGCAACCTTCTACCTCCCTGTACAGAAAGTAGAGTCAGTGCAGACACTCTTCTAACACAGCTCATGTTAAAGGACTCCTCCTTCTGTGAGCGCTCACAGTATCTATCTCTTGGACAAGATTTACTTACTTAGCATGGTGGCACTAAAAGCAGGAAATGTTTTGCGTTGGAAAACAATAGGAAAGTAATTATTTAAAGTAATATCTTAAATTGAGCTATATTGAGCTATGGCTTTAAAATGAAACAGCCTCCTCAAATACAACCAAAAAAGGAACTTAAAAACTTTGCTCATTGCAATAAAATGTAATGATCTTTTAGATCTTGCAGTAAACTGATATTATTCTAACTTTTTTAAATCTGATACACTTTCACAAGAACCTATTCTCTCAGCACAGCCCCCTGACATAGAGCTAATTTAGAGAAGATTTGGAGTATGATGCAATATCAGCTGCGTTTGCATAACTCATCGCTGTTTTCATTTGAAATCTCTTGTTAAGACTCCTATTACTATTTGGAAACTTACTCGGGTCTTTTCTTCTCAATGAATGGGCTGATCTGGTAAACTTCTAAGTATATTTAATATCCTGAGAATAAAAGAAGAAGCTTAAGATTGTACTAGATGTTAGATAAGAGCATTATTCGTATCAAAATGAAGATTTCAGCCTAAGACACTAAATGAAAGTTCCAAGTTTACAAGGAAACAATTTTTTTTGTACACAAACAAATAAGAACTTACAGTGTGCACATTATTTTCTTGTTATGTCAAATTGTTCCAAGAATTCACTTTTCCTGAAGCCTTTCTTAACTTTTTGGAACTAAAATCCAAGCTGTTCATTTAAAATGTCTGTAAACACCATATAGAAAGTGTTTTATCACCATTTCAGTGCTTAAAGATGTTCTGCAATATCAGAGAAAAGCCTGAAAAAAACTCACTCATAAAAAGAAAATGAACTTTTAGCATAGTGAGTGCTTTATTTTAACATGCTCACACCCCAGTGTTCCCTGACTGTCTGCAGCTTGTGCTGGAGCTGAATTTGCTCCTATACATCATTATATTAAATTTTATTCCAGTTAAAGCATAAGCCATCCACTTGTTTTTCATTAAAGATATTGTACAGAAAAATATGAAGTAAATTAAATCATCCTTTTATGCTCTTTCTCCTTAACTCTAGTCAGAAAGTCACTTTAAAATCATTAAAAGCCTGAAACAATTTGCAAAATGGTATTTATCTGCTTAAAACACATTTTCTTACCATTTACAGTAGTTGAAATCATTCAGTTGCACTTAAAATACTTTTAAAAGGTCCCACAGAATTTCCTATGAAGTATTTATCATTCAGATCTGTCGACTTTATATATCGACTTCATAAAATACCACTAACCAAAGATGAAAACACCAGGATTACATTGCACTTGTGCTCCTTACGTATTAATAAAATATTAAATGACTATGTACCAGAGGGAGGAAAAAAAACCTGAACAACAGCAGTTCAGAATTTCATCTAGAAACTGATGTTGCTGACTGCTAAAGCTGAGTCAATAGAGTCCTATGGATTGAAATTCGGCAGCGTCTAGGGCAAACGTTAAGTTGAAATAGACAGCATTTTAAATCTGTTTTGCCACTCAGATGCATATAATCCACTGAGTTCTGACAAACCTGGGCCTTGTAGACCTTCCAGATTCAGCCCAGAGTTCGACCAGTCAGGTTAAATTTCCTGACCCACCTCTGCTACTCTGATTGTGATCGTTGCTCAGAGAAAAAGAAAAAGAAACCCCAAAGGTACCCACACACAAATTTCCAACAGGGTCGTTGTGGCAGTTCTATTTCTTCAGTGAAAATTCTTATTCAACATGTTAATAAATACATTAACAAAATAAAACCAAACTAAAAAACAAACCTTGAACCAAGTCTTCATGGTTGGGTTTTATTATTAAAAAAAAAGGTGGTTTTGAGAATAAAATCCACCGTGGGTAACAGTGTTGAATCTTGTTTGCATTGCAATAGATTTGATCGTTTTCTTCTTTACTTTGGCTTTTTTTTTTTCATTTGAAGGGAAGCAAAGCAGTGACAAAACATCTAGTGAGTACTCAGAGCAGAGACGTTGTAGAGATCCAGGTGGGAACAGGGAGCACATATGAGGATGAGCACAGGGGTTGTGACGACTCACTGGAGCAGGTCTGTGGTGCCTCGGCAGCTTTCCCAATCCATTGCCTTTAGGCATCAGCCTGAGGTCTTGTTATTTCAGCAATGAAACTATACTTCATTAGTTACTCAGTCCAGACAGAAACAAAAACCTACTTTATATTTTCCTGGGTTAAAAAAAAAACAATAAGTTAATTTCATATAAAACTTCCGTATTTATTTCTTCACCTGACCGTTTTAAAATACATGTAACATACATACGCCATACCTTTGTTTTGAACATCTGCTGTGAGATTAAAATAAGATCTTAATTTCTGGTATGCTATTGATGTTCAAAAAATGTAGGATAGAAAGCGTTATTAGCTATCTGCTGGTTGACAAGAGGGCAGGATTAGGTTTCTTTAAGGGAATTACACTTTTGATGACCCCGCTACATATAAAACATGTTAGCTAATGGGGGTGCAGAGGGGGCAGATTTAAGTGTTTGATCAGGAAATCCTGCATGAGCATATTGGATGGAAATTTGATTAGTAACCTTAGTGACAAGGGGATCAGATCCACTCTGTCCATACAATCAGATCTGGCAGTACATGCTTTTTTGTCTCTTTGAAGGAAGGGAACATTTGTACAGAATCAAGGCAGCGTATTGGATAATTTAAAAAGCTGTTACATATTGAAACCTGGAAAATCACCTTTTTCATTTTATTTTGGAAATATGCTTGCAGTTATCCTGGTGTGGTTTCTCTTAAAAAAAAAAAAAAATAAAAAAAAAAAAAGAGGGAAAAGAGTAAAAGAGCCAGGCTTTTAGCACTTGCAGGAAATATTTTCTAAAAAATAAGCTTTTTCTAAAGCTAACTGTATTTTACAGTTGGAAAAAGCACAGAATAAGGAAAATAATACTTTTATCTATATTCACCCAGTATTTGTGCAACAGTATCATTATGCTTTTATACTGGTTGTAAGCATTTGATCTGTTGAGAAAGCTGATTTGGTTTTGAAAGGCAGATTATTTTTGTAAGCTCATTATAGCGTGCTATCAAGTTTTTAACTAACGTGTGAAGAATAAATATTTCTGTGTTTTGATAGCAAAGCATAGCATTTGATAGCATTTGTGTTTGATTTTGGGGGGGAGCTCAAACTGGCTGTAAGAATCAAAAGGCCTCCCTTTCCTTTGGTGGGAAGTGTAAATTGAGGATGATAATGTGGTGACGCCAATTCGCACTAGCCAAGCATCTGGACCCAACTGTTTGTTTTATAAAGAAAGAAGGAAAAACGTACGACCTCATGCACTCAAATACCTTGTTTGTGAACGGGACCAATACTAACCTACATGTAGCTGCACAGCAACTTGTAGTGTAGAAGTATCCCAGCACGTTTTGCTTATGCTGCTGCTGCCTGTACACAGAGTAGAAGATCCATCTTCAAATCCTGGTTCTGCTACTGACCGTAAATAAGCCATTTCCTACCTTTTTGTTCCCTCTTCTGCTGAACTACTCAGGTTTGATTTCCGTTTATCGAGGGTGGGATAAGGGCTTGGAGTATCTACCACGTCAGTAAAACATTTAGCATCAGTGGCTCTCAGTGGTTGAGTGTCAGGATGCTACTGTTTTATAAATAAGATTTAGTTATCACAGCAACCCTGGCACCTGCAAGGCAGGCTGTTCCTGTGCTTTAAACTGTGTGTGGACTTTAGCTCTCCCTTACTTGAGATTTTCATATTGTTAAGGACAATAGTATGGAAATTCAGGACATGAAATCTGCCCTTGAGTTTGGAAAGGAAAAGCACATTCAATTTTCCAGTGTGTTGTGGAAAAAAATACTCAGGGTAACCTTTTCCTGTAAAGTCCACTGCTAAAAGTAATTAAGTAATAACATCTGATGACACAAGGACTGTCATCTGTTTAAACTCAAAAAACTGGAAAGCTCAAGGAGCCTAGATATCAGATAACAGGAGTGCCTGCGCCGTGGAGCTCCTCAGTAACTCCATTCTTGGGGGGATGAGAATTCACAACTGAAAATGCTAATCTTTAAAAGTCATGCATTCAGGAAAAAAAAGACAAATGGCTTGGGAATGGTTTTCAGCAGCCTCCGACCTGCAACTAGCACTGCTCCTCAGCTACCAGTGGAACATCTTTCTCTTTATATGTAGATAAGCTACAGGAGAAGCAGGCCGTGTGCATTATCTGTACCCAGACGGACATTCAGGCTTGGGACACTCTGAAGAATTTGCAGTTTATTTTCTATGAGTATCTCAACAAGTATTATCTTTTCCATTGAGTTTGACAACATTATTTTGCATTTCAATTATACAATAGTCCCATGAGACCAGCCAATACTTTAATTATAATTAATTCATCTAATAGTTCAAAAATAACACCCCCAGCCCTTTAGTTTAAGGCCTTTAGTTTAAGACCTGCTGCCCTTAGGATGTAGTAAGTATTTAAGGTTGCTTTTCTTCCTCATTTTACTACTTGATGTCAAAATACATAGAATAGTTTTCTCCTTATAGCTAATACTTTTTTTTTTTTTCTCTTTTTTAATACTCTGGTCCTAATTGCAGAGAGTCCTAAAGGAATGACAAAATAGAGTGGAAAGAAGGATTCTGATCAGATTATAAAGGCTAACAACTCACCAGCAAAGTGGAGCTTTTTTTTAACACCATCCAATGATGTCACCAGTTTGAGGTTTCTCTGGGACTTTATTAAAATGTTTGTGACAGAGCCAATGTAAACCATCCTAAATCTAACACAGAGCTGAAAGGACTGATTTTAGGGAATGCAAAGATATGGATCATTGGGTCTGTCGAAGCGGCATCTTGAGCCAATTATTGGTGTCATCTTGAGCCAATTTAATCAATCCAAGGGGGACTCAAAGGGGGTGGGGGTGCAGGGTTGCAAGTGTTGGTCAAACATTCTGGCAAAAGCACATTTGTTGTAATAGCAACCGTTCTCTAGTGTGTTGACTTACCTCCTATAGCTCTTGGTTTGTGCATACTGTAAATAGCTGATCAACCCTTTGAACTGCTTTTAGGTTTTTAATTGCTGGGTAAGTTTTTAGATGATGTGATTGTATGTACACATACACGAAATTAAATTTATTTAAGACACTTCTGAAGTGGAGGTAATTTAGCGTAAAAGAACCTGAAATACCATACAGGGTTACTTTCAAAATTGTGCAAGTATACAAATATCTTTCTAGAGAGTAACATCTACTGACATTATCTGAGCCTAATCTTGTACACAAGTAAGCTTGAGAGTGGTACTTCATATAATGTAAACTACTCACACAGGGTAAAGGCTACTTGGTTGAGGAAAGGTAACCTACAACACAGTTACTAACAAAAGGGTATTTAAGTGAGAAGTTTAGATCTTAAAGCACAATATGTAATTTTGTTTTATCCTGGTACACCCAAAACAATGATTTTCAGTCAGAAAATACATGTGAAAATCAATTTCAATTAAATTCTACTAAGAGCCTCTTTTAAAGAGCTTTGGTTTGCTTTTTTTGCTTTAGGATTACATATTGTTGTAGCACTATCAAGAGAGTTTTAGATGAGTTAAAATCCTGCAAGCTCTCCCTCATTCAGTAATTTCTATAAAAAAAAAAACAAACCAAACCAGGGAACCCTCTTCATCACTGGGATTTTTCACCTGGGTGAACATTTGCAAGTCAGGGTGCTGTACATACTCTTTTGTAGCTAAGGCTGCAGTTGTAATTTATCTGGAATTATCCATTGGTGCTTGGATATTCTTGAAACTTTAGGTCACAAATGTTTCCTACTAGTTCTGCAATTTGCATCTTGCATTATTTTAAAGGCAGAGACATGGTTAATACACAGTAATAACTACACAGTAAGAAATGAGAGAATAAAATATAAATAGATATAGGGAGCAGTAAGGACAAACAGTAGAAACCACATATAAATCCATGCATATTAGGATTAAAAATACATTTGTTACATGTGATAAATGTAGTGTGTGTATTTTACATAGGTCTCATAAAGCTTCTCTACGAATATTCAAACTAAATTAGTGAGAAGGGGATATTTGTTTTGGGTAAGATGTCTTGGAAAAGCAATTTACATGTTTTGGAACTGTTAACACTGCAGCAAGTTATGTCACACTGCAGCACAGAAAGGACTGAATGCAATGAGATGGAATGTGAGATGAGCTGATAAAATAAAAGCTAAAATTTAAAGAAGTACACACTCAACTTTCCCATTGCATCTTTGCTGTTAACAAATGACTATTTGCTTCAACATACCCCTGAAGACGATGAAAAGAACACTCATGTAAGTGTCCAAAACCAATCTCTCCTAGCTTGTTGCATTCACTCAGTGGGCCTGTTCCTTCCCTTTAAGTCCTCTTTCTTTCTTGCTGTTAACTGCATATTGTAAAAATAACAGTGAACACATTGAAGAATGTTTGTAGCATGTTTACTTAGCTCTACACCTATGATAATTCTTTGCAGGCCCGCTATTATCAGTCCATATTTCTCTCCAGAATAAAGAATGGAAATCTTCAGCTAGGTAGCCAGGCAAAAGGCCAGTTACTCCTCCGTGTTAAGAGGATTTCAGAATAGGTCAGCATATCTCTGCGGTAGGGTCTGCTTCTCGCAGTAGTGCAGGAAAAGGTGTGACAACAGAGCCATAAAGTTAAACAAAAGCAAGGTGAATCATAAATGCAATACTTGAATCACTTGGGATTGGATCTGTTAAAAAAAAATGTGTAAATATGTTGGTTTGCTTGACAGTGAATTAGTTCTATGCTTCACCAGCAGAAAAAATTATTTTAAATTTCAGATGCAAGGTATGTCAGATGAGCAATAATTGTGTATAAATTCCTACTCTTCGATGTAATCACAGCTCAAAAATATCGTTAGTGTTTAATTTGTCTGTAAATGAACATTTTTTTTAGTATATTTTACTGTATTTATGATTAGTATTATACATTTTATTAGTCCTACCCAGTGCACCTTTTCATCTTAGACGTATCAATGTATTTATAATGGTTCAACTTCAGGTATAATCTGCTGGCTCTAGGTCTGTAATTTATTATTTGCTCTAAAAGATCAGGTCCAGAGTTTAAATGTCCCTAGCTGAAAGTTTATACCAGTAAGGACAGAAAATTATTCTCTATGCCTAGGTTGAAGTACATTACTTCTTTATTGAATTAATTATGATAAGGATCATAACTTTAAACTA
The DNA here is from genome assembly GCF_028554395.1 of Pezoporus wallicus. Classification (NCBI taxonomy): domain Eukaryota; kingdom Metazoa; phylum Chordata; class Aves; order Psittaciformes; family Psittacidae; genus Pezoporus; species Pezoporus wallicus. Next base: position 8,426,749 of record NW_026642342.1, read on the forward strand.
TGGGTGAGGTGCTGGCTTTCTACTAGGATTGCTTGAAGCAATTTTCATCTGAACATTTTTGTAGAGTTATTGAGTCTGGCAGGTCTGAACTTTATGAGAGAGTAACTTTCTCCACAACTTAAAAGAGGTTGGACATTGATCCAGGCAAAGGTTTACCATATCCCATGTCTGTAGCCAGAAAAATTTGCACTGCATACTGAACAAATAACTACAGAACCGAATTAAACACACCATATGAGCTTTTAAAATAAAAGCAATGCTAGCCCTTTCCCTGAGGGATCGATCAGGGAACTGAATTAATATGACAGCTTTACCTCCTTTTTTTTTGTTTGTTTGAAGTGAAGTCTAAAATGATTTTTGGTCAAGAAGGAATTAGTCCACTAAATATGTATGCGTGAATCTACTGAGCCATGTCTATTCAGTGACAAATTTTATATCTCTATCAGATTGGAAAAAGTTGGGCTTCAAAAGCAGGTAAAGATTTTAATCTTTCTAGGACTTTTCCCACTGATTGGATTAAAAGGCCCATGAACAATGGAAGGAAATTACAGATCTTTGAAGAATTAAAAAAACACTTAAGAAAAAAGGAAAACATTCAGTTTGAGAAAAGCAGCTTCCAGTGGCTGTTGAGTGGAGCTGTTGTCTTGAGTCAAACACTTCGATTTTGTGCAAGACCATAAACAACAAGGCCCTCTGGGGAAACTGTAGTTTAAGTGACTTACCTAGAATCACATAAGAATTATTTGGCTGAGATTGGATTAGGAATAATTTATTTGGGTGAAAAAATATTTTCATCCACTTTGTGTTGCATAACTTATGCTATGTTACTCCTACATTTTCAGAGGAAGAGAGGCAACAGACCCTCATCTAACACCCTCAGTCATATAACTGCTTAAAAAAGTAAATGGGAATTTAGTGTAACATTTTGAGACTTCAGAGTTGTTTCTCTTAAAAGCAGGCTGAAACTCAACTGAAAATTTTTAGCTGTTATTTTATAATATAAAAATCAATGGTTTAAATCTTCAGAATTTTCAAATATTTGTTTCCCTTCTTTTATGCCACTGAGTCCAATAACAGGAATAACATTCAAGATACAATATTCTTTCCTTTTTATTTTGCTGCTTGTCCTAATTTCTAACCTGGAAAGTTCAGAGCAGCAAATGGAGGGACAGTGATCTCTAACAAAACCCCTCTGTATTTTCCAAACTTTCTTGCTCTGGAAAGGAGAGGGGAGTCAGCCTTACTAGCTGAATATTTACGTATATTTTTGTTTCAGTTCTGTAACTTGTTAGTTTGAAAAATGAAAAGACCTTTTTTCTATTACAAGCAAAGAACAAGAAATCTACACCCAATTTGACATTATAAATTGTATAGGAATAATCTTGAGAGCTGGGGCATTGAAGTAGCAAATACAATTACCATTTTAACTTGTAAACATCATTAAAAGCTGTGTCTGGCCAGGAGAGCAGAGAGGAAGAAGGACAACAGGGATTTACTACAAAGGGATTCCTCTTACTATTCAATGGATTAGTATTTACAGGTGTATAAGACCACCTATAAAATATTCTTGCCCCATTTCCCTTTATTCACTTCCTGTTTGACACTGGGGTAATGCAAAACCTGCATTCCACAGGGCAGTGTATCCCGTAAACTACACTGGCATACAGCACATCGTCTCCTGTCCTATAGCAAAGGAACTAAGATTATTAACTGCTTAGATTAAAAAAAAAAGAAAACATTTGTGCCATCCTTTATGGGGGATTTTTCTGTCTGTTTTTTAAATCCTTAAATCTAGTGAATACTCGGTGCTCAGCTGGAATAGAAAAGGCAACTGCAATACTAAGCAACAAATTGATGATAAAAAGAGATATTTTACCTTTGTGATATGGTCTCTTCTAAAACTGTACATGCAGGTTTTGTCATTCTCAAAATGTATAGTAGATACAGAAAAGATGTGGAATAGTTCAACAATGATCAAAGGCATAAATCATGTTCCCTCAAGGGAGCTAAACAGAGTAGGGTTCTGCCTTGAAAGAGATAATTGGTGAACAGACACTGAATGTGACAGAGGTCCATAGAAAATTTGTAATAAGATTCAGTACTCTGAAGTAGGAGAGTTAGAAATGTCTGTTAACTGGTTTTGCCCAAATAAAATGTATGTGCTGTCCAGTGAATTTGTCAAGCAATAGATTTAAAACAAAAGAAACATGACTTTTTTCATGAAGTTAATAACTACTCAATGAAATTTATAGCCATCAGATGTTTGGGGGTAAAACAGGGTCTCAAAAAGAAACTGCACAAGTTCAAGGAGGGTAGTCAAGAGTGACATCTAAACAAAGTGCGAACTTTATCTCTGGAAACCCTTAATCCATTTTTTTTTCTAGTTGATGGGATGTTACACCTGAGAACAGACGGGTCTCAAATTCTGGCTTTCATCATACCATCCTATTGGCAGATGTGGAAGGTGTAGGCTGACAGCCTCATCATGGATGTTCATAGTTACTGCCGCTATTGGAGTGGTCATTGCCATTATCTTTATCTCAACTATAGTTTTGGAGGTCTGTTGTGTTTGGTCGTGAATATATTTTCAAGAGGCCTACATTACACTCATGTTGCTCCTCTTGACTGCTCACCCTACCTGTGATGCATGGAACTCAGGCTTTACTGGCCCTGGGTCTAGGACCATATTCAATACCAAATATTAGAGTTAATAATACAAGATTGAATTCAAAATACTTACAGTTCATCAAGAGTGTTCTGAAACGCCCTGAGGAAATCTTCAGACAAGTGCTTCTTTGGAACATCAGCACTACCAGGCTGTAAGTCCTGGTGACCTGGTTGTTTTGTGTCCTCATGCCCTGTTACCTCAACCTTTTGAGTTTGATTCTTGTCTGAAGCCACTAGGCAAAAGGCCAGGAGCACCTTGTTTAATGCTTTTAATCTTCCTTTTTCTGACATCTGTGTAACCTTTTCCTCCATTCTAGCTGATACTCAGAACTAATAGGCTTATGTGAGCAAACTCTTCAGCTAACATCTCCATTTGCAGCCAGTTTCTAGCCATAGAGAAGTAGAACAACATTTACAAAAGATGGTGGAGTATCTCAGAATCCCAAATCACATGGTCTGTTCCTGTGTTTTCCCTATTATCTATGGCTTGGCAGTCCATAATGATTTTGGCATCTTTTCCTACCTGGTGCCATTTTGGTTGTCACTTTTCTTCCTGAACAAAGCACAGGCTGGTGACAGGCAACACCACGCTGTTGTTACTTGTAATTGCATAGGACCATATCCAGGTCATGATCTGATCTTCATAGTGCCCAATTTAGGCAGTTAGTTATTTCAGCAACATTTTCCACCAACCCTAACCAAAGGGATGATTCGTCTCACACTTCTATTGCACTCCTGCCCCATGTGTTAAAGTACAACTATATTTTAGACCTTTTAAATTTATAGTATATTTTCAAGTGTCTCACTTCTGGTACTGAGCACAACCCAAAATACATTAAAAGGGTATGATGTCTCTCAAAGAGAAGACAATGTACAAAATTGTATGTACTGGAAGTTACTTTCTTTCTTCCTACTGCCATGCATTGCCTCCATTTGAGATGGTTGCTGCAATACTGTTAACCCGTTTGGGTTAGTTTGGGTGAACTCTGTATTCTGCCTTTTTTCATACAGTATTTTGAATTATGTTCAGGACATACTATACCAGAGCTGGATGCTTCCATAAACACCATTCTTGCGCAGTGCGAATGTCTTTATTTGGCAAATGTTCATTTCTGGGGTTTTTTATATCTCTTTCCAAGAATTTTCACCTGAATTTCGATAATTAACAAGTCTTTTGTCAAAGACTCATCCTTTCCCCACAACTGGCTCCTTAGTTTATGATTAGCAACATCTTTTACCACCATCTTTTTTCTATTTTGCTTAACATATTTTTCTTTATTTTTCTTTATATCTTTCAGCTCAGGTCTTCTCATGCTTCTTTAATGCAATTAGTTAATAGCTAGCTTGATCCTCTTGATTATCACAAGCATCCTAAAGCGCTTGCTATCAGCAATATAGATCAGTTCTGACTGTTCTCCCTATGGCTGTGGCCCAGGGTTGGCAGATTTGGAGCACATCTGTGAGAGTATTTGCAGGCTGATTGCTCTGTCTCTGCTGCTCAGGACCTGTGTCATTGTGGTAGCATGAAGTCCTGTTGAAACTGAACCATACTTTCAATCCATGCTCCTGAGCCTTCCAAAACCTTTTTTAGTTTTGTTTTACGAGAGTGATTTTAAAAGCAGTTGTGTCTTTTGATCATTTGTCAGCATTTTTTGCCGTAAACTATATATTTCAACCTGTAAAGTGACTTTTTTGAGAACTTGAGGAAGCAACTCAGTTGATAAAAACCTTGTGTTCAATAATAACAGTGATAATGATGGGTCCTGTGAGCTGTATCTGTGGTAGCAAATATTTCTCATAAAAGCTGGGTTCAAGGCTTCTATTTCTCCATGCTCAAATAGTGCTTCATCTAGCCAGATGGAGAAGACTCAGCACTCCACATGCTGCCGACCAGTTCTGAATGTCCAGCCTCCATGTTTTGATGACAAAAATGGAGTTGAATTCTCCCAAAGATCCAGGCTTTAGTTGCCAATTCTGCACATTACTGAAAACCAGGTCTCTCTAATTCTGCTTGCTAAAGACAACCAGAGGTTTCCTTAAGACCAAATTTTCCTCAAGTCGTTTTGCTGAGGATTTCCCCTGCCTTTATGCCAGAGCAATTTGTCCAGTGCATATGGCATATGCTGAAGGAGATAAAAGCAAGGCCCTGCCTCTTGCACTCCACTAATTCTTCTGACTTTTTACGCCTCTAATAAAGAGGAGAAAAAAAATTGTCTTCCATGAATATTTCCTTAAGGTAACAAATATAAGATGATAACTACAGAAGTGAAGAGGACGGAGCTGATTTCTGTTGCTTTTCCCCTTCTATAAGTGAAGAAGTTATTCATCATAAATGACAATTTTAGCTTTATGGTTTAGTCACAAATCCTTTCCATTGCACCCAAACATTAGTTTTCTTCTAAGGTTGTTGCAATCCTTCTCGTACAGGCAGATGAGTTCAGTCCTGATGCGCAAGACACTTCCAACACCCCTAAATTTTGCAAGTGTTGCTACTCCATCATGTTTTCACATCAAATAGACAAAAAGCTATTTGAAAAGTGTCTTAGCAATTCAAATGAGGAGTTTCAGTAGAAGTGTTGCATACACATTTGGCTCTGACAGTCAATCTAGTTTTATGCAGGCATTAAGCCTTTATATTTTAAGTTTGAAGTAGTTTATCTTTTAATTCTGAAGGTCCATAGTTAACTATGCCAATGGGATTTTTTTTCCCTAGCACCACCATGTATTTTGTGTGGAGTGCAGAAAGCCAAGTTCTTCCCTTAAGACATTTGTTCAGTCTTTATCATATACTAATATAACATTGTTGATGTTGGTAGGACTCTTTTTCATGTTTGGAAGCTGTCACTGCATTTGATTTTAATTTTGCTCTGCTTTTTGCACTCTAGATAAATGCTGCGTTTGAAAGTGACAGCAACCTACTGAATTCTGAAGTCTCAGGCCAGTTTAATTATAGCATAGTAACATTTTTGCCTTAGTAACAACTGAAGTGGGTTGTGTCAACAAGATGGAATTTGACTCTCTTAGGCTGTAGCACCCCTATTTAGGACTGCACATAAATGATTACAGTTACAGAGAACATGTGGACAGTGAGTGTGTATTACTATGAACTCGGCAGTGGATAAAAAACATCTGCCTTATTAAGCATCCTTTTAGAGACAACCATCAAAGACAGGCCTTTTGGAATTAGCATTCCTGATTTTTTTTCTATCAGCCAAGGTAAGCATAATCTTAACCTTCCCAAGAAGCCATTTCTAGTTATGATGCTAACGGAGACTGTGAACCTTAAAGGCTGGGAATTACATTATCTATTTATAACACATGCACACAGTCAGTTCCCTAAATTCCTGATTTACCATGGAAGCATTAGAGTGCTCTGGCCAGCCATGGTTTTACATACCTGCTGGGAGCATAAGTTTGGGAACTAACTAGACCTTTGAGAAGGCAGACTATGTGTGAGACTGTGCACTGGGTGTACCATGAGTAGTGTGTAGAATTTGCCCCTAACTGTAAGCAATCTGTGGGCTCAAAAGCACTTAGGACTCGCTAGGAAGCTTTCTGTAACAAAGCATCTCTCCATGACCAGATGACCTTTGAAGGTCCCTTCCAACCCAAACTGTACTATGCTTCTATGAGACCTGAATGAGGGGAAAGCTGACCTGGATGATTAAATTGAGAGAACTTGTCAGAAGTCAGGGATTGCCATCTTTTATAAAAGATACATGCGTTTTGTGGAGAGGTGGCTTCACATTTCTCATGTGTATGCTGTGACGTATGTTTGGTTTTTTAATGTGCTTCTTGTCTTGCTTACCCAGTCTTCAAATGCCAATGCAGATGAGCAAACAAGCTCAGTACTGTGGGCTGAACACAAGTCCTGTGCCTGTATTTGTGTGGGATTTGATTGGAACCAATGATTTCTGCCTCTCAGCAAGACTGAGGAACCTGAGGTTCAACAAATACCACCTGTGACAACCTGGTTTCTAGAGCACTGTCAGGAATGACCTTGCATCTGCTTGCAAAAGATTATGGAGATGTATTCCATGTTTTACAGCATCTCTTAGAATTGTATCTCAGGTCTTCACTGCAAAGAAAGTATTTATTTAACCAAATGACCAGTTATCAATCTTTAGCATATTTATAAAGGGATTTTCAGAAGTATTTCAAGCTAATGGAAGAAACAAACACTTCTAAAAATGTCTTAGGGTTTACGTCTGTACCTAGAAACCTGAAGCTTGAACGCATCCTCAAGCATTAATGCACTGTTACAGCCGCCACTTTAAACTGACTTTTTAAAAACATTCCAGAATGTGTGGACTTCAATTCATAGAATCATAGAATCATAGAATCATAGAATAATAGAACAGGGGTTGGAAGGGTTGGAAAGGACCTTAAGATCATGTAGTTCCAACCCCCCTGCAATGGGCAGGGATACCTTACGCTAAACCATCCTACCCAAGGCTTCCTTCAACCTGGCCTTGAACACTGCCAGGGATGGAGCATTCACAGCCTCCCTGGGCAACCCGTTCCAGTGCCTCACCACCCTAACAGGAAAGAATTCCTGATGCTCCAGCATTGACCTGAAAGACAATTATCTCCCCTTCTTGGTTCTTAGTACCCGTTTTGGTATTAATAACTTTGTAGCTTGAAACTTAATGCAGTCTAGTCAATTCAAGTGCCAATAGACCTAAGCCTTTCAATACTTTTTAGGTATTCTGTCACAGGTATAAATAAGAATAAATGTCAGTGCTACTAAATTCCAATTTAAATCAGCTTTTGTAAACAATAATATGTTTCACTGAAAATACTTGTGATTTACCAACAGTGTCAATCCTTGACACCCTATCACTATTAACAAAGGGTCCTGTTGAAGGACACTGCAAAATAATCCTACTTGTTTACATTTCCTATCAAAAACAACTGGTAGGGTGAATTTGAAATTTATCTTGTATTAAGGGCAAGCCTCAAACATGTCAGCATCTTCTCACATTTAAACTAAGTAGATAGATAAAATAGATAGAAAAATAATATGAACTTGTAACACAGAAAGCATTTATCTTGCACATTCAGATCAAATTCTCTTTGATACCAGCTGCAAGACTGGCATATGTACTTGGTGGCAGTTCTTCGCACACAATTTACTTGATGACACTAGGATTCATGCACATGAAAGGCCGTAGTCCATCAGAACTCTTAAAACCATGTTTAATTCAGCAGCGAACTGACTTCTCAGTGCTATATGTATGCCTACGTGCTCTGCTGCAGTCAAGTACTGAGCAGAAACCTGCTCTGCTGTAGAACTAAGCAAACAATGAAGTCTTGCTCCAGATTAATATAGAGATTTTTCTCTGAAAGTCAAAGCCTGTCCAGTGCTGGTCCAGTTTTCCCACCTTGCTTTGCATATAGATACTCTAGATGTTTCTACCAGCATGAGCAGAAGCTGTGTTTGTTGGTTATGGTTCCATCTGCAAGGAATGTGTCTGAGCCAGGTCTCATTACACTCAGGTGTTCAGGGGAAGTTGACAGTGAACAAAGGTGTCTGAATAGTTTCTGTGCCACACACTGAAGGTCAGATTCTCCAATGGTACAAACTGGCAAACTTGACTCAAGTCTTTCTAGCTCTAACATCACATTTGCTTCATCAGGAGTGTTAGAACTGGCCTTTTTTTGCCAGAGTTGAGCCCAAAGGAAGACCTCGTGAGTTAGAGAAAGGTAACACTTCTGTGTAAGGTCTGATTCTTCTAAATAGAAACAGCTACAGAAATAAAAGCAGAATAAAAACCTCTCAAGGTCAAAATGCAAAACCTTGCTCCCATCCACAGAGAAGGAAAGCTGCCCCCACATCTGTACGTTCAATACCGGTGTGTGAAATGTTTCACTGTTGTGACACAGCCCCTATAACTTTGTTGGATACCTGGGTGTAAAATAGGCCAGGATTTTCTGCAGAAGTGCTACAAGTGAGTGACAGGAACTCAAGGCTGTAACTCTAACCAGCATTGGAAGGCCTTCATCCAGAAGCCAAGTTTACCGATTTTGCAGAGACATTCAACAAACACCGTAACTTTTAACATAAACACAATTAACTAACATAAATATTTATGCAATTTTCTTTTCATTTCACTCAATGCATATACCACAGATGAATCAGAGTTTACACTTCAGCAGTTAGCTTTAGGATACAACTACCATTCTTACCAATAACCACACTTTTCTGGAGCAAGTAACTTCTTCAGTTAGCACAAAGACATGTCCTGAACTTAGTACCTGCTGCAAAAGGCTTCAGGATTTGTTCAGCATAGACTGAGAAGCTGTTAGGTACAGACAGCTCCCTTCAAGGTTCAGATAGAAAGAAGTTTTATTTCTTGCTACATGGAATCTCCAAACAGAAATCTTGCAATGTGAAAGTAGGGACTGAGTAATGGATGTAGAAATTTCTGTCTTACATCAGCGTACATTATTATTATAATAGCGTAAATGTAGCATGACTATAATCCCTACTGTATTAGTAAGAAGACTTTCTTCATGTGAGAAGCAGTTTAGTTGTACAATCCACTAGAGGCACTATATGAATACAGACCCACAGAGCCTAAACATAATAGATGACCAAAGAAACTTGCACTGTTGCAAGAATACAGAGTCATAGGCAGCTCCCCAGAATTCAGTGAAGACTTTCAAGTTGCATATCATTCCTATGTGTGACTTCTCAAAGATGCAGAGCTGGAACTGAGCCTTGTAAGTGAAGTTGTAGCTGGAGAATATAAACATCACCCCCCAGAAGATATTCTGTACTTGATAAACCTTTTTGAATTTAGTCCAACAGAAAGCAAAATGTTTCATGGATGTAGAAACTAAGGCACAGACTTTATACAAGTCAATCAGTCCCATATAAAACCACCAGTTAACAACCACAGTGGCTTGTGTGTATATCAGCAGGATAACGAGAAATCTAAAATTCAAATATATCTGGAATACCCCTCTTTGTCCCACACCTATCCAATATGTGATTTCTTTACTTTTCCTGCCCAGGCAAAGTGGATATTTCATTTGATTGTATAATTTGAAGAGTTCTCTTTTTCTTCTAACATACTGCATTGTTACTGAGTGTCTCTCTAGTGTATTATGGCTTTGTCTTCATAAGAAAAAGCCGCACTGCTGAGGAATGACAGAGAAAGAATGGCAAAGCACTAAAGACAAACAAGGATCCTACCCCGTGTGACCTTACATGGCCCCTACAGCCATTTGTCCTCAAAGAGCACTGTATGTGGAGAGTTTCAGCTGTTTTCTAGTCGATAGTTAAATAGCCTGAAACTGATTCCAGAGAGGATGTCAGATCTCTCCACAGCAGGTAAATATGATGATAGTCATTTCATCAGAGTTAAACCAGATAACTTCAGGTTGTCTGGACTCAGATCGTGCCAGACCTGAGGGACGAAGCTGACAAGGACCTGACGTTCAGCTTTTGCAGCTGTTCAAAAGCTGCCTGTCCTCAGTTGCATTCTCCATAACCTGCTAAGAAGGAATTGAACATCCTTACTAAACCCCCAAAATCTGTTAGAAGAATAGCTTTTTGGTCATTTGAGCATTCAGAAGTTATGAAATGTCAGGATTAGACTTGGCTCTATGACTTTCAATCATCCCTCTCTACATATACATTCTTATACTGGTTTAAATTACCTGATTTCATACTCTTTTTTTCCCTTACATTTTTCAGTGAAAAGTCTGGAACTGTGTGGGATGACTCAGGCTGATGAGTCAGAACCAGTGTTTCTCCAGACTCTCTTTGTTGCATCAACCGGAGGATGAATAGTGAATGATGCAGAGGTAAAAGAAATCAGATGGTAGAAAACCTAGAACTGTTACTATATTTCACCATATTAGCACCCACAAGGGTCATCAGCAGACTATAAAATAAATTCAACCAAGCCAAAAATTGCTTTTAACAGAGTATTTAAAGATGAAGTTCAACCTAGGTCATTTTTACGATTGCATAAACAACCCTAAAACTATTTTCAAACTATGGAAAACTAAAATATGTTCCAAGCCCTGGAAACTTGAAACTGCTTGTGCAACTCCACCTTATCCATACATGCGCACAAATAGAGTGGTTTGGGCCTCAACTGAAGCTTATGTCTTTTCAGACTGATTGGCAGATTTAGGGGTGTTTCTTGCAAGATTCTGTGCTGGATATTAATAGATTTAGGCTAAGAAACTCTTACATCTTAGATATGTATATGATAGTTGAGGCTCTGTTGTACACATCCTTCAATCCTTAAGAAATGAATATAGCCCCCATTTAACAAAAAGCATCAAGACTCTAAATGACCCTTCCAAGTTCACCCTGGAAGACAATGTCAGACCCAGGTGTGAAAACCAAGTCTTCCAATTCATTAACTGATGCCCCAAATTAGAAAATACTCGTCTTCATTAATTACAAAGTTCCTAATACATACTGTGGTTCCTTACCTAAATTATATTCTAAATGATTTAGCTATACCTTTGTCCCCTGTTATGAACAAATAGTAAAGAATTGTTCGAGGATCACAATAAGGTGACAGGAGGTTAACCTGGTACTGTCATTGTGACATTCATATTCACATAAGGAAGAAATTCTTCCCTGTGAGGGTGGTGAGGCCCTGGCACAGGTTGCTCAGAGAAGCTGGGGATGCCCCATCTCTTGCAGTGCTCAGGGCCAGGTTGGACAGGGCTTGGAGCAACCTGCTCTAATGGAAGGTGTCCTTGCCCATGGCAGGGTGCTGGAGCTGGATGAGCTTTAAGGTCTCTTCCAGTCCAAACCAGGCTGGGATTCTGTGATTCTATGATTCTCTATATGAGGTTTACAACATTCAGGAAACTTGTTGCATCAGGTTGCTGGAATTGCATGTCCCTTTACAGAGTTCAGTAACAGTAGCCTTGCTAGAGAGACAAACAAAACAAAAAGACTTCTGTATGTGCTGCTGCAAAGAATATGGAGAAATAGGCTCTCTGTTGTCTAAGAGCTCAGAAAAAGCCAGGAATCAGAAACTTGACCAATTACACTGACTCTGTGCTATGAGAACCTGCTTTGCCTGAGTCATGTTTCTATGCTGTTGTTTCTGCACTTTTCTAAGCTGAGTGGCTTGATCATTAGTGTAATGTATTAGGTGATCTCTTCCCCAGTGTGTTAAAGATGGGGAAAAGTAGATGTAGTGCTGAGAATCCACATAGGCTGTTTATTCAGAATATCAGGGGGATCAAAGTTCACAAAGAAGAGTTTTTTGCCCTCATTCCTGTCTAAACTTCTGGAGGTGTAGGTAAAAAGGAGCTATTTAACTCAAACAGGATCGCGACAATGCCACAAAACCCATTTATCAGGACTCTTATTACAGAAAACCCACTAAAAGCATCCCCACGTTGTTTTAACTTGTGCTGACTGCTTGTGCCACCTCTCATGTGAAATACAAGATCAACTGTACGGCATGAGAGCAGAAGGGCAGTTAGCCCACTTTTCTGTTTGAAATACTACAGAAATCCCAGGGAACGATGAGAATACAGCAAGCATATGTTTACCTTTTGTTTCTTTGTTTATTTTTTGTATCTATCTTCTGCAAGATACACTTTGAGCCAAATACATAGGATATTGAAGGGAATGCAGCTGATTCAACCTCTTCTCCTTGATCTGAGCAGATTTTGTTCAAGCTGGAGTATATGTCCCTGGGTCACTGATGGAATTCATCACTTGTGCATAAAGTAGTGAGAGCTTACATAAATATTAAAAAAGGTTAAAACTCATTCCATTGGCAGTGGCATTGAACAGTGTTTAAAATTCACGTACATTATTTGCAATTATAATCTCCAGGAGTTACATTATGGTTCCATGACTCTACTCATGCGGTACCTTGTGTCTTGTCAAAATCATCAAAATAAATTGAATGCAGAAGTCTTATGATACAGTCAAACAAAATCAATGGTCTTATCTGGTCCCGTAATTCTTAATACAGATGCAAGGACTCAGTAGGAAAAGGTCTATCAATGTGGAAGCTATTTTGGAAAAAAAAGGAGAAAATAAATGGAAACCACTTTTGTGGTTGTGCTGATTCTCCTGTGTTCTGAGACACTGCCAAATCAAATTTGAAGTTACTATGAGCTTACAACCAGTCTTTGGGAGCTCGTTGAAGTCTGCCATTTCTTTAGGTGACTAAGTATGGACATGAGCACTTAAAGAGAAGATAAACATTCTCTTTTACTATGTATATCTACTTATTCCTCCCAGTTCAGAGTTTGGTGAAAGTTATGAAGAAAATGTGTATTTGTTCTGTGTTAATAATGTCAAGCAGTGACCTAGAAAGAATCAGCATACAAAGCCCATTTCATAGTAGAAGTTTTTCTGTTGGTTTCAAATAATACTAGCTCAGGCGTATATTGATGTCATGAGGAATTATAATGGAAGTAGAAATAAATCAGAATATGCATATTCTACAAGACCTTGTTTACTCTCCCTAAAGATGTTTAAAAAGAGTTCTAACATAGACACAATTAAATTATCTTTATCTTTGCAGTCTATTATGTTTAAGCAGGTTATTTTTGTTGCAAACAATATTAGAGTGCTTTGTGCAGTGTGACTGGATAAAAGGATTTTAAAAACATATCTGCAGTGCTAGAAACCTGTGTATCTCCTAACCAACTGAAAACCAACTCCTTGGTTGGTTTCAGTTTGATTGGTTTCAAGTAACTAGAACTTTCAAGATAGAAAGCATCTAACTGGATGTAAATTGGGGAACAAAGCTTTGTGGCATCACTTTATGTTTGTGAAGCAAAACATAGACATGAATTTGATCTACTAATGTGACTATAAACTGCCTTCTTCACACATCCTACAGGTTATTATTCCGTGGGTAATATGTAGCTGGAGAACACACCTGCTGCAAGAGGTGTATTTACAGTAATAATCGAAACTATCTTCAACTCCTTGAATAAATTCTGCCAGCAATTTCAGATTATTAAGCTGATGTACCTAGTTTATCCAGACCAAAGTAACATCTATATTTGATTTTCTTCAGATGTTGTAAAATACATATGTTTTAATTCTGATGTATTTCATCATTCTTCCCATACAGCCAAATTCAGCATATCCTATCTGTGAAGGCTGGATTTCCTATTATTACAGAACTATGCTTACAAAATCACAAGATTGTAGTCACCAGGCAGAATGTTTAGAATCAGAGAAATGACTGAGAAGCAATGTAGAGGATGATGAGAAATAAAAGAAATATCTATTTTAGAAATTAAAATATATTTGTATTTAGTCACACACTGTTTCTATCTTGTGCAATACATATTCCCTCCAAACATGAAAAGAAACAAGCTGGAGTACATTTAAATGTGGTCATCTGGTGTGAATGTTTTAGACAACTAACTTCTGCCATCATGATTACTTTCCATTCTCACATGCCATTTAATATTGCAGGAAGCAAAACAGCTCTGTGCGGTTGTAGTCAATCCAATATCAGCGTGTTACTGGGAAGTTAAATTCTCATCTAAGCCAGAAATGTAAATCTGCCAGACCTCCCAAGAATACTGAATGCTTCTTTTTCTCTCTGTTCTTTAAAGGGTGGAAGAGATAACATCACTTCTTTTGTATCTGGGAAATGATTCTTTCTGTTTGTTCCTAAAAAGTTGTTCCTCCTTCAGCTCCTTCTTCAAAGGAGGATTGCTTTTCTGAGCCCTCTTGGTTCCTTTTGATTTATCTTTTCATAGCTAAATAAAAATGAAGGTGTGTGGACACAGAAATTATGTAGGGTCCTGTCATTTTACCTGTTTTCAGCTAGTGACCTTTTAAATTGCATTTATTAGTGAGGAAATGAAAATGTGTGAAGGTTTAGGGGTTTGCATTTTTCTTAGTAAATATCATACACACCTCACTTTACCTAGGTGATGTTACTATGTTCTAAGAAAGTCTGGGAAAGAGAAAACAAAGCATAGAAACTAAAAGATTACAACATAAAGTATGCTTAGATGCTTCGGAACTGTGCCTAAACAAGGCAAGGCTTGTGATGCTTAAACTGGAGTCTAAGAGCAAAGAACATGCAAAACCGTTAAAGATACTGTCCTAGGAAAGAAAAGAAATCATCCCAAAGGAACACCAGGAGCATACTATGGTAAAATAGTCTGCATCTTCACAGAAGCTTTAGCGTAGTCACTGTAGCTTATCAAAGCACACTGGTGGTGTTTTAATCTTTTGCTGTGTGTATTTGGGTGAATAAATAAGCTGGATAAACAGAGAAGTTATTTCTCAACCATTTTAATAGATTTCCAATCCCAGAGTCTCTGCACAGTTTATAGCTGTGTGTGTCAGGTACAGAGAGCCTCCACTGCAGAATAAATGAGCCATTTGTTAAAGGCCACAGAAGCTACCCTCTGAGGATGCACTTGACAGAGACAGGAGGAGATCTCAGTCTTACCATGGTGGCTATGCTAATGTTACCTCTGTAAGGACCAGCAAAGAAAAAAGATAAAAGTTCCCAATGATATCTATTATTTCTTTATACTTCTTTAGGGAAAATTTTACTCTGAATATGGACAGCCACAGCATTAAGGTGAACACTGTGAAGAGGGTTTTTAAGATCATAGAATCACAGAATCCTTGAATAGTTTGGGTTGGAAGGGACCTTAAGGTTCATCTAGTTCCAGCCTCCTGCCATGGGCATGGACACCTTCCACTATTAGGAATAAAAAGACCAACTTACTCCCAAGAAGCTTTGGTCAATTTTCTAAAGTATATTCTGGTATGAGGCACCAGCTGGCTCTGAGTATGCAGTGATTCATCACTGCTACCATTTGGAAGAGCAGACTACACAGGCTGGGGGCTTGCCAGTTTAATTGCCATGTTGAACACTGTGGTTCTGTTTGTGGGGCAAATTGATGTCTTCTGTGATAATTCCATTAAAGACTTATTATTATGATAAATCATGGGGGCAAAAGTTGTGCTCTCATAGGAACTTTGATTTCAATTTATTTTGCTCAGGGTTTCTACACTTTAACTTTTCTGTTGGGATACTGCAGACATTTGCATTGCATCCCAAGTTCTGTGCTTCTCTTACCAATGATTCTTGAAAAGAACTTGGTTACTTATTTTAAAAGATTTAATCCAGAGTATTATCTTTTTTAATATGTTTTCACCTTGTGAGTGTATGCTAGGGAGAAAATATGAACTGAAGTAAAAATTTCTTAGCTCTTCAGGTATGTTTTACTTTCTTGGGATGTTTAATATAAAGATACTACTGAGAACTGAAGGGTTAGCTTAGTAAATGCTTAGTAAATGTCTAGTTAAATAATTATCTGAGAAATCTATTTTGAGGGAATATCACCTAAAATTTTTCATTTTAGCAATTTATTCATTATGCACAAAATATAAGCAACTAAGATTCTTTTACAATGGTGATTGCTGATCTTCAGAATGTGCGCATTAGTTGTTTGCTGAGAGTTGGGGTAATTCAGAGGTGGTTCTTGTGAGTTATTTCTGCTTCTAGAAGCTGATCCTTTCCCAGACAACTGGTCCATTATGACTGTACAAAGCCTGAGTCTGGCTGGACGGCATGTGATTTAAGATGACATTTCCTGATACCTTAGTATCTATTTGATGGTTAATCCATCAGAAGAAAGCATGTGATGGGAGAGTTCTGGGACTCTGTTATGAGGTGAACTTTCATTCAAGTGCATAATCCTAGCAAAACATCCTACTACTGCTCAACAAAGCAGTGCTGAGAAGAAGAGAAAGAACAGTTTGTTGGGATAGGTTTTTATATCCACAGCATTGGAAAAGTTGTATCAGAGGAGGGTTTTATTGTGGTAGAAGTTGCATCTCCTTTAAGGCAAGGCAAGGCAAGGAAGGAGCTGAACATCTTCTTTTTCCTCTGACCTTAAGGGCAAGGACTTGTGTGTCTGAATCATAGGAGGATGAGCATGAGTCCTTCACAGGCAGCACAGCTCTTGTAATGAGATGGAAGCACAGCAGGAACACATTTAGTAGTCTGGGATATGTTTGTAGGAACAAAATGACATTTTAACAGTTTAAAACTTGATGAGACTGCATCCAGCACAGCCTTGTCCCTGAGGACTGACCAGGACAGTTTTAGCCCTTTCAAGAACAAAGAAAGCAGAAGCCTTTCTGCAAGAGCTCGGTGCCCTTTCACAGAGTTCCTAGCAAAGGAATGACTTATTTATTTTATGTTTTCAGCTAAGCTTTGATGAGGGGCTTCTTAACTCTTCTGTAAAACCTAAGTTTCCTGTCTGAGATAATATTTAAGATGAAGACTGACTCCTTCTTCTATTTCCTTCCTACAGACCAAAAGGAGACCCTTTCAAAGTAGACAGCCTTTAATCTGGAGGCAAATATATATATCCAATTTGTTGCCTTCATCTCTTCTACAATGACTAGTGTTGCTGCTTGCAGGCAACAGGTTTCTACCTCATTAAATTCTTTATACCCTCTTCCTTCACTTATATTATGCCACAGATGAATTAGTCCATTTTTATGCAGTGCTTCTGCTTGTGTACCGTCATGCTGTTGTGGATAAGTAAATACACATTTAAGCCAACAAATACCCATTAGTTCAGCAATACCCAAATGGTGTTTCCTTATGAGTCTTTATATAGATAGGATCAAATTTTACACAAATATACATTTTTTCTAGTAATTTATGTATTACTTTAGCATTAATTATTTCCAATATTAATACTATTGATAATACTATTATTATTCATTTGGTGTTAATTTCAAGATGTAAGTCACTAGAGGATACTTCCGCTGAAAAGTCGATGTGATGGTTATTGCAAATAGTGGAGAAAAAATACTTAAGGCTTCAGAGGATGCTGGGCTAAGCCTTTAGTGGTCATATTCTTTGTATTAAGAAGATGTGAAATAAGACCATTCTCTAACAGCATGATATCCATGTGAGAGGCTTTATAGTCTAATGAATAATCATTATCATCCTGTTTATTAGCGGTATATTAGGTTGATAGTCTGTAATTAAATAAGGACAGAGAAAGAAAAAACAACTAATTTGATGTAAATGGATATCCCTTCCCCTCCTGCATGCTCACTAGCATGTTGTCCATTGATTAGAAAAACAGTATTTTCCCACCCATGTTGTTTGTAGTGTCTCTTTTCCATATAAAAAAGTGATTTTATATAAAGTTTATTTATACAAGTTAGTATCCATGTGAATTATTACACATCAAACTAGAACTCTGGGATTATTTAGGATATTATTTATACTCTAAAAATTGTGCTCTGTAAATTTACCTCTAAACTTAGTAAAATACATAGATGTGGTAGAGAAGTGTATTTTGCCGTCTCTTCTGCCCTCTTATGGAACTGCTCATACACATTGAGGACTTAATCCAACTCCCATTCAGTGGGACATTTGCCACTGATTTCAGCAGCAGTTGGATCGGGATCGTCTTTTGGAGGAAATGGATGATAAATGCTTTGTAAAGAGATGTTCTGAACAGGTGCATAGGTTAGAAACTAAGAAGTTGAAGGAGTGGCCAGTTGCTGTTCTTAATACCTGGATAAGAATGGGCAAGTACCGTTTACATGTGCGTCATTACATGTACATGTTTTAGACAGCTCCAGGGCTGGGCTTATTTCTACATATTACTAATTTTTTTTTTTTTCAGGGCTGGGGGGGAGGGTATTGCTGTAGGTTACTCTGGCTGTATTTATGGAACCAGATGTTTCTTTGTGTCACTGTTTATGAGAGTTTGGTCATGGAGTTCAGGAACTGTGCAGCTTCCAGTTTTGTAAGTGCTAAAAGCAGCAGTATTGTTTCTCTTTGCTTGTTGTACACTTCCCTTCCTCCTCAGCTCCAATTTGCAGAGTGAAAACATTAGTTAATCTGTTGTTGTTTGAGCAGCTGCTTCTGTTCGGATTCACCTGCTTGTTAGAAGATGGGGATTCCAAAGGTTCCATTGCTCTCTAAAAATACGCAGTGCTCACACTCTCTTGCTTGTTACTCAGTTACTTTCCTCCCCACTATTTTATTCTACCTTCTATAGCTGTGGCAAGTCTGTGGGGGGAAGGCATTAGCCAGGCAGAGCAAAATGACCTGAGAAACTCCAGTAGAAAAATAATGCAGTGTAGCTAAGAGACAACATTATTCATGGGGAGTTGGTGGAGAATATTTCTTCTTGGCATTTTCCTTCATTCATCACACCTAAAATTTGTTCTTGTGAAATGTGTGTTGTAGAACTAAATCTTTATTTTGAAACTCACTCTGTTTTGTTGCCTTGAAGGATCTGTCCAATTGGAGACATCCATATTTAATGAATGTGTGATCCATATATAATGTTTTTTTGAGGAAAAATGTGTCTATCATTTTGTTTACATATATTTGAAAACTCATTGAAACTCACAGTGTGGGTTGTATCACTGAAAGAGTGGTTAAGTGTAAAAACACAGCCTGTTGATGAGGAATAAAATGAGAATCTAGCATAAGTGTAGATCAGCATCCTTGCAAAATCCCACAGAGGAGTGAGGAAAGCCCAGTGTTAATCATTGGAAGATAAAATGTCATAGAATCTATAATAGATTAAACTATAAAAATCGATACATACCCACAGAAGTTATGCCAAATATGCATACAATAGAACAGAGCTGGTACTTTTCCACAGCATATTGCCTTTTAATTACCTCTTGGAATTCTGTTGCAGGGTTGGTGTAAGTACTTAGCCCTATAGAATGCCTGAAAGTGGATGTTTTCTTGTTAAATTTCATAAGACTAACAGAGAACTGGTTGTTGTCGTGACACATTCATATTGTGCTGCCTAAACCAGAATGCAGATCATCTTTTTGGACAGAAATTGTAGGCTTACCAATCCTTGGATAGCTGCTTGACGCTGATCGTGCAACTAGCTGGAGTTCAGCAGAACTGTTTATAGGAAGTGCCAGGTTAAGTATGTGCAAAAGTTTTTGCAAGATCAGCATCTAAGATTTTTAAGACGCCTGCATAGAGCCAGATAATCTTACAAAGAGGTCACTAAAATTAGTTCTGTGAATGCAGCTGTAAATCTGTGGTGGTTTCCTGTATATCATATCACGATAGCTTTGATTAACCGCAAATCCCTGCAATAACATTTCTCTTCTCCCAAATCCGTGTTCCACCCAAACACATATGATCCATTTTACCAAAACAATGTCTGAATGGTATTTTTCTTTCTGATCCCTCTATCCATCCCTGGTTTGGTGCACTAGGATGTGGATATAAAGCTTACAGGAGTGATAGAGTGAAGATTTCTTTAAAAGGAAGATGTGTTAATTTCTTACATATTCAGAGAGCTAAGAATATTATTATTTCTTTAATAAAGAACATTACATCAAAAAGACACCTGACTCCTATCGCTGATTTCTCATGCTCATGGTAACAGCAGCATGAGGCCTCACAGACCAGCTATCAATGCAAACCTGAGGGACACTGGTGCAAGTGGGAACAAGAAAGATGAATTGTTTCTCTAGTGCAATATACTGTTGATCCTTCTAGAACATTTACAGTTGTATTCTCTGTGCATGTGGTACAGAAAATGGAAGCATGAAATGAAAATACTCTGTTTGGAAAAGCTGAGGATTCTGTTTGATAAACAGGACTAGGGCATTCATAAGACTTGAACATTTCCATTTTGGGTCAATGCCTTGTCATTTTCTTCCCTTGGGCTAAAACCTCAGCATATTCTCAGGCATTCAAATCATGGTTTGACCTCACATATGAAGAACGAGAGAATGAGTCTGATAGTGTAGTCATTCTGTTTTCCCTGTCTACCTGTCTTGTTACATAGGTGTGTCCGGCACTTTTGTATGCTGGTCCTTCCAGCAAAAGATCAGGTGCTTTGCTCCTTTTCCTTTTTTTACTGGACACTGAGGTTATTCCCTCAGCAGCTGTTGAGGTTCAGATGCCAAGCCTAATTCCCATATTTGATACTGTCTTGGAAGCAAAAATGGTCGAACGCAGATTTTCCTCACCCTTCCATCCCACTACACTCCCTTCTCTTCATACTTGTTCAAAACTTTTGCCAATGGCCCTATCCTGATTTGGAGAAGAAAGATGAAAAACTATGTCAATTACTAAAGGCTTTTTATGCCCTGTGGATTTTTGGCTGCAGAACACACTGTGAAAAGGAGCCAGGGCTTCAGATACAAAGGGTAGGTCAGAGCAAGGCAGTGTTGTGTCCCCCATCCTCTGCCCTTCATGTGACACAGTACTACAGGCTCCTGCTCCCTTTTGTGATAAGATTAAGTCCCCTGCTCCTACAGGAGCCTGAGCTGAAGAAAGGCCCAGACCTGAAGCAGCAATTAGTTTCAGAACAGGGTGAAATGTAGTAGCTGAAATTCATACCTATTATTCTATTCTTCTCATGAGATCTTTATTTACAATCATAGAACACACAGTTCTGGGAATATTCTGATGTACATATCATGGTGAACAGGCTGGCCAGACAGTCCAGTATGGGACCTACCAAAGTCAATGTGAACAATACATTGAGCTCGTACATTGGTTTCTACCACTTAACATCTGCACAGATTAGTATCTTACACTGACAATGGCTCTATTGTCTTCTGGGGGCAATTAGTAAAACACCACCTTGCATGACTAGAAAAGAGTCTCAATATTTGACCTTTAGGCAATTGGAAAGTGGGGTGGAGAGAAAAAGGGAAGAGGAGAGCTACAAAGGATGTCTATTAATGGATTCAAAGTAAAGATCTCCTTCTCTGAAGTCATTCTGTGGCATAAAAATAGCAATGAGATCCTAAACTGGTGAGCATCAGCAGTAGGTCTTCAGAAACCAATGGCAGCCATGTGTACAGCTGGGCTGACTTGCATGATCTGAGTCTATAGCTGTGGTATGATGCCAAGCTCTGCAATAAGCAAACTGCACTAGGATGGCTTTATTACAGACATTTTATCAAGATGAAATGAAATTGGTACTTAGTGAATATAAACAAGTGCATAGTAAAACTAGCGCACCATTTATATCATTAAAAATTGGTACAGAATGCTACCTATGTTATTTTGATGGAGGCTCTTACTGTAGTGAAATTGAACTGACCAGTCTCCCAAAATTTACAGACACACACACATTAATTGTCATTTATGGATATTAAATTATGCACATTATATTATAAACAAATCATTTTACCCCATGGGCTTTATTTTATTAACTTCCCATTGTTAGAAACCTTTTCGCAGCCATATTATGCAGCAGATTGAACGTTCATCCTTACTGCCTGCTTTCAAAGCAGTCTGTCAGTTGTGATCAGACATGCTGTATGCTACGAAGCACAAAACTCGACCTGATGCCTTCTAACCGGGAAAGCAGTTGGCAGGAAGTTCCAGCTGAGGTTCACAGTTCCAAAGTCCGCAACCTTCTAATATTTTCAAGGTTTCATGTGTTTCATAGAGGTCAACACATGGTCTGCTTCTCCTAAAAGTTCACCAGCAGTTTAGTAACATTGTGAGCTGCAGGGTTAGGAGAGAGAGAAAAGTACATGTATGTAAAATATCTATTGTTGTTGTAATATTTATAGCCTAAACATTTCAGTAAAATCCTATGAGGGATCAAATTCTCAGCTGTGAGAAATACACAGGATTGCCTTGGAGTCAGTGAAACAGTTAATTTACATCAGGTGAGGATCTGACCTAAATTTTGTTTCGACTCTGATGTACCAATGCATAAGCTGCATTACTCTCACATATGGAATCCTATCACTGCTGTATCAAAGATGTAATTAAAAACCTGCCATAACAAATGTGCACTATGCCCTACCAAGTTCTTGTGCTGACAAACTGCCAGAGGGGAAGAGTTTGATCTTTTCCTCAATGTGGCTTGCCTCTGGTCCTAAAGGTTTTATCAAAGAACTTGAGAGAAGCAAGCCATGATGGAGTTGTATGGAGAGGCAGCTTCAAGTCATCGGTTGCCAGGCCATCCAGCCTTCCTGAGTATAACTTGCATGCTGTTGTAGCACCAAGCAAAAGATAGGCAGAGCAAAACACTGAGCACAGTTTGTTTTATGGTGATAGCAGCTCCTTTCTACTAAGAATGTGAGTAGCACAGTTCTGCACCAGCTGGTACTTCTGGGTGGTCTTCAAGGCTAACTTCAAATACAGGGCAGAGCAGTAAAACAGCATGGAAGTGTCAAAGACATAAGTACCTCTGGTAAGGTCCTTGCCCGCAGACAGGCCTCCATTTTTTGACCAACTACACACTGAGGAAGAGCATAACAAGCCACCATTCCTGCCTAAAAATCCTAATGCAGGAATGCATATAGAGAAATAGAGTATGGAGGGTGTTTCTTTGAATAAATGAGTTCTCAGAGTACCAAAAAGTAATGATCAAATGTTAATAAGTAACTTCATTTAATTCCTAATTCATTAATCTCTCATGAAAACGTAGCTGATAAAACTGTGCTGGATTTGAGTGGTGGCAGGAGGATGGTCACAGACATTGTTTACATATATGAAACATCCAAGTCATTTCTTCAGTTCTTTTTTGTTTGTGTTCCTGTGAAAGTTTTCAGTGTATCTCTTAATGCCACCAATAAAAATAAATTCCTATATAACCATTATTCACATTCTTTAATAAACAAAGCTGAAACCAACTTAATCAGAGTAAGTATGAAAGAACCCTTGATGTGAACATGCAGGACATCATGATTCCCAAATGATTAGTTTAACAAAATTCTGTGAAACAATTTTGCCTAAGGACTACATCCAGAGTCCTGAGAAATCAATGGGGATATTTTTATAGTTCACTAGGATTTACATCAGAGCAGAAATGAGCAGCATATTTTATAAAACAGATCAGTTATTTACAGCAGGCAGAAACCCTTGCTTGCTTTGCATGGAACTAATATGTAGTTTCAAAAGCACATGGAAGATGGCTGCCTCTTTGTTCAGACAGTTTGTAAGGCTTTAAATCAGTGGTGAAGTTTTCTACCCATTATACTCACATATGCCCAGTTCCTCGGAGAAAAAGCAGTAGAAAGCTTCACTACTGCTTTAAATAGACACAAAATCATCTGTTATGCTGGGGATAGATATCTGAAGCGATACTGAAGATAAAATGCTTCCATTCACAGAAGGTATATAAAATCTGAAGGTTTTATCATTTATTTTGCTGCCATTGCTTCATACTAATTCAATTTAAAAAGAAATGTTATTTTAAATAATATTGTATTCATTTTAATAGCAATTTTATTTTATAATTATAGAACTTAAAAGTTATCCACATTTTCTTTTGCACTAATGACTAATACAAAAAAACAATCACCTGGGAATGTTAAAATTCAAAGACCTAAATATGTCTATGACACATTCCAGCTGCATACAAAATGTACTTACTGCTGTACTGAGAACTTGGCATTCAAACCAACAGCCCCAATAAACAGAACTACATGTTTTCATTTGCAATTAGTCCCCTTCACTTTTGTCTGCTGAGGGAAAGGTTAGTTTCAAGACAAAACTTTTGCTGGGCAGAATAGCAGAACACACTCTGTCAATGTTATCAGTGTCTTTCAATGTGGAACATATTTAACTTGACACAGGAGTAAAAAGAAAAATAGAAATAGCACTTGTGAACTGAAGTAAAAATATATTGAGCTATACTATATCTCTCAGGAGCAGAGGAGCAGAAGAGAGGCAGTGGCACCTTCAGCACTGCACATTATGAAGAAAAAAATACTTTTGTTAAAATGCACTAGAGCAAAGCCTGGAGTTCATGTCCAGATCCTTTACACAGCTAGAAACAGCAGAACCCAATAAAGATCTTTACTCCACCAATGGCTGACAGGAGAAAGCAAGTCTCTTACTTGACAGCTAAACTTCAATTTTCTTCTGAGACATATAGCATCCTCCAGTTTCTCAATGGCAGTTGTAGAGTTGCACCACTGTGGTATCCCAGATTTCTTTGAGAAATTGAAAAGTATTTATAGGAAAAAAAAAAGAAAAAAAAAAGAAAGAAAAGTATTTATAGAAAAAGAAAAGTATTTATAATACTTTTGGTGTTCAAACCTGCTCACTAAAGAAACCTTGCCTTTTTTTTTGTTTGCACACAACGAAAGCAGTTCCTTTAGCTCAAAAATGCGGATATTCCTGCAGTTTTCTGAAGAATATCCGGGAGCAGCAACAACAGGGCTACTCCATGAGGGGGGACAAACAGGGTAGAGGTCATGGGTGACCACAGGTCAGGCAGTGTCTCACTGGCTACCCTGCAAGTCCATGGCACATGAGGAGAGTGCTAATAATAGAATCCATTGACAACCCCAGGCAGGGTGAGGTGGTAAGCCATGTCTAATGTCCTGTCAGGAGCAGCAGGGAACAGGGCCAGAGAAAAGATGTGAATTCAGCCACAATTTAGGTCCAAACTCCTTCCAAAAAAAGGCTACAACATAGATCCAAGAGCTACGCAGGAGTTAAGAGCAGAAACAACTTTGAACTGGGTACAGCTGCTACATAGATCAGAACAAGAGTGAAACTGGGCCTGAGTTTAAAGACAGTTTCTTGAGGAGTGGGACTGGGTTACCAGGTGAAGCTGCTACGGACAGTTAAGGGCAGTTAGTGTAGTCATGACCCTGACTAAGACTAACATATATGTGTCTTGCCTTAGGGATGGTTTCAGGATCTTAGTCTGGCTGGTTAAAAGCACAGAGAATCTCAGTTAATAGTCACTGTTTGGCTTATAACAAATTTATTAAAGGTCTAGGGTGAGGTTTTGATTTTTGCATTTAGTTGTGTTTATCTATCAGAATATTAATGTTTTGTTGAACTGAAGAAATTCTAAGTAGTCTCTTCCCTCTGCCTCCATAAGGCAGAAAAAAGTGTTCAAGATTTCTTTCCAGGTATGCAAAGTTGTTTTATTATTGTGTCTATGTTAATGCCTTTAGTACATGAGCAAGATTTTGTTTGGTCATAAATGTTGTTTTAAAAAGAAGAAAAACCCTATAATTAGAGCTGCTGGTTTTAGTTCACCTGATGATTTTTCACTGATGTTCTTTGCTAATATTTCTAGAGAAGAAGCCTATGCTAGACATTGATACTATTGCCACTGTTCCTGCTACCGCCCAAAGTTGAAAGGAAGGGTTAATGCAGCTTTTCAAACCAGTGATGAGAGAGAAATAGATTTAAATTCTAACACTGCAACTTGAAATAGTTACTATTCCTTCCAACTCTTTCTTTGTCCTGCCTTATGAGCAGAAATGGAACCAGTGATCACAGGCCTAGTCAAGGAAGGAACCTAAGAATCCCTTCTAAATGTTGAAGTGAATGACTTTTAATCTAGCACATCATACCTTTGCAAGGTCTCAAGAGCAACAGTTTTAAGAAATAAATATCTGGTTTTATATATGCTTTTTTACCCATTTTTAAGGCAGGAATGTACTCGAATGAATGTATCCAGACACAGAGTTCTATCCTCCACTTCTAGGAACCATGTGTGCTCACAAGAATAAATCTTTTTCCCAAACAGTTCCTCCACACAGTGTAAATCTCTTGCTGGTTTTGTAATGATGAATTCCTGACACTGAAGGCGCTGTATAAAGGGATAGGTAGCAACACATAAGCCAAAATGTGGCCCGAGAACTGCTGAACAGTTTGTGATCTCCCATAGCAGCAGAAACAGTGCCTGAAGGTTCTGGGTGTCTGTGTCTCTTTTCTAAAGGAAGTGCAGTTAGAATAAAGGAGGAAGAACAGTTGTTGAGGTTGGGTACCCTGCCAGCTAGATCCAGATTCCTGTCTTTTCCCCCTCTGTAACAGCTTAAGGGGCTCTACTGCAGTAGCATCAACTACTGAATTCATGGGTTTAAGTCTGTGATTTTTTTTTGTTTCAAGTGGAGCTTACAAGCACGATATTGACATAGAATTAGTAAGAGAATCTTAGTGCTAACAACCTTCATAATGAAAAACAATGTGTAAGTACTATTTCAGAAGCTTGGATTTCTGAAACCATGTGATCCGTTTTTATCTCTTTATGTAGGTATGGTCTGGCCTTTCCTGTTGAAACTCCATGAATAATATTTAGATTGGTCCTTTGCTATTGAGAAAAAGGGTTTTTTTTGTCTGAAATTATGTGCAGAATAAAGAATTCATGTCTGATTAGTGAATGTCACACCTTTTAAGACTGCGTTCTGTTTCTGGTTTGATTACTGGAAGCACAAGTACTGTAAGAATTCATTTATACATTCTGTAAATATTTATTTGTAATATGTGTATGACTGCTGTTTTGTAATTGATCCTATGCTAATACTTAGGGGAAAAGTTTACAAACAGTTACACATTAGGTTAACTTTATTCACAAAATACTCTTCCTGAGGTTATGCTTGATTTAAGTAATAAAACATTAGGGACGAGAGCGTGTGCTGGCTCAGAACCTAGAGTTCTGCAGCTTGATGAAAATAAAAGTATCCCTCATTGATATTCTAAAGCTTTTAAAGAACAGCATTTTCATATTTCTGTGGGATCAGGCAGTACCTCTCACAGATGATAGAACCTTCCCATCCTTAAAGCTTGTGTAGTTTGTTGCACTTAATGGATGATGCTGTGTGAAGCTCCAGGTTAACCAGGCTTTTCCCCAACTCGCTGGGCTGCCGCTATGGTTGCTGACATCTACTGCACTGCTCTGGTCCCCTCCTCATCAGAGTAGTTATACTCCCTTTAGATGCTTTGAAAGTTGCTTTGCTAGTCAACTTTCAGCAGAACAAAATATTTGTTCACATGTTGTGTTTGCAAGTAGTACTTCAGTGTTTTTATAATGTAACCAGAAAGGTGTAAGTAGCATTTGGGGAAGAAATCTTTGCTACTTGGGAATCAGCAAATAAAAAGTGACAAAATTCCAGTGAAACGTTTTAGTGTTTCTGAATCTGTTTCCTATCAGAGACATAGGAATTACCATAGCTCAGATGGAAAAACCAAACAAACAGAAAATCCTGAATTTTGTTTTCACTTGATCGTCAAATAAATGCAGTTGTCATGTGAGTGTTTTCAGAGGTGACTGTGAGCAGCATGGTTTGTGCAGCGATGAAATGCCCACTGAGCAAACTGTGGGTTACTTAGGGTGCTGGTTTGCTGCATGAAGGTGGAGTAATTTACAAACCATGTTTTACTGTGGTGATGTCTGTAAGTGACATATGTATAGAGTAACAATTAGCAGCAGCCAGAGGTGTTAACACCAACTCCTACAGGACATGATTTACTTTCAGTGCCGACCTGTCAGTAAACAATGCTAAACTTCCCTGAGAAACAACAAGTTTTCAGTGTGTAAGTGCTTTTGTTCACAAATGTTGCTGAATTTTACTTTCCATCTGGCTCAGGTCCTGGGGGCTTTATGGTTATGCCTATTGATAAAGGCCAGGTGGTCGAGTTTTGGGAGCTGTCTGTCACTTGTTCTGAAATGGGATGTGGCTGGGGATGGAGAGAAAAATAGAGGAACAAAAGGCAGTGGCAGCTGGGGTAGGCAGGGAGGCAGAATTCCTCTCATTCTCAGCCTCTTCTCCTGTTCAAGCTCAGCAACACCTGGATGTTCCTTTGGTAATGGCTGCTCTGGGGATTCAGTGGAGGCTGCTGTGAAAAGCAGTAGTCTCTTTTTTTCAAGCAGCATCTTGGGAGTGTTTGAATACATTGCACTGTTCCCATTGCTCTGTGAGGTACTTGTAAGTGAGCTACTCTACCTTGTAAGTGCTGCTTGCTGCATTTTCTCTGAGAACCTTCCTCTAAAATGATAAATTCTCCTTTTCAGGAGAGGATGTTCGTATCGGGTATATAGTTACTGGCTATATGGACTTGTTAGTCTGGTGTTTGTAATAACTTCTAGGCACATTTATCACAGCTTCCTAAATTCATTGGCTCAATTTTGTGCAATGCAAGTCCCTATCTTGTTTCTACTTAATTGAGATGAATTGTGGAGACAGAAGGCACTTTGTGTGCTTTGTCATACAATGTACATGTAAAACTTAAAAACCTGTAATGTTTCTTTACAGAACACAGACCTCTAGGCTTATAACAAGTTTTGGCTGTCCTTATAAGGCTCGACATTACTGAAATCTATGTCCACCTTTAATGGTGATTAGGATGTAAATTTGGATCTTTGTGGTCAGTGAATCCATTTGCTGAAGTGAATCAGGTCAAGCCTATTTCACTGGCTTGAGGACGGTGTAAACTTCAGAAGTTTAGCTGGTATTTGGCTTTTTCAGTATCATTCCAAAGAGCAGGTGCCTATTTACAGCAGTGTTTGCTAGTGAGGTACTTTGGGTAATATTTGCTAACTAAGACAGCAGTGGAGAGAGAAAGCAACAAACTGTTTTAGTTACTCTGGAATTTGTCCCCTGCCAGCAGGGGAGGGCGATGGGCTCGGAGAGAGCAAGCAGTCTGCAGCTTGTTTTCTTTCCCTTACAAACTTTCTTTCTTCAGCTCATCCCAGGGAGCAAGTGAGATCTTTCACTCTGATTGTAATGAGTAGATCCTTTGCTAATTAGCTGTAGTGGAAAGCAGATGATGCTATTTACTTGATATCACCTTACTGAGACTTCACTGAGGGCTGTATTAAACTTAAGTGCATACTATTTATATATTGCAGTGATGCCTTGGAAGCTTATTGCTAGTAATTTTCCTTTTTATGTATACTTCTATTTAAAAAAAAATCAGTTGCAAAAGTATTGGAAGTAAAACCAGAATGTGTGTATTTATCAATGCTCTATGAAAAGCATCTTTGGGATCTGGATTTTCAAGCTTTAGGGATTCTGCTGTCTTTTAATGCTTATTTAATGATTCACAGAACTCAGGTCTCTCTCTGCTCCTGAAAACAATTTTGAAACACAGGCTCACTCCTCTTCAGCGGGAGGAGAAGCAATTGATGTATTGCGTATCTTGTGTACTACCAGATACTGTTATCATTAACTGTATCTAGCTTTGAAATCACATCTAAACAGTTTCTTGAGTTTAATGCTTCCATTATTTTTCATACTTGATAAATAGAAATCATAGATTTATATTTAGTAATTTTATCTTTTCCACTTTTGAATGGTCTAAAAATGTACATTATTGTAATGTTTTACTAAATCATCATTGTTCCACCTATTTGTAGGCATGTAAATGTTTCTGTACAGTGCTTAATAAATGTTTGTAATTTTGCCTTTCAGCTCAAAAAGTTTTGGAGCTTATTAGGCAACATCACATTCAACAGAGCCTTTCCACTTTCCATATTTTGTGGTTTTGCTTTCTCTGATCCTACAGGACTTTCAAGTCTTGTTTGTGTATGGAACTGAGCTGAGAAAGAAAATCCTGATGGGGTGTCTAGCCAAAATCACAGACTGGAAATGCTTAATAGGTGTCGAGGTAGTAGAGCTTTGCATCAAGTACTCGTGAAAACCTTGATCTCAATTCTTACATCTTCGAAATTTGATCATTTGAGTCTTCATTTCTTTCTTACATCAGAATAGTGAATCTGTAAACAAGCTTTGCTTTGCAGTAGCTGTGAAAATAGTTAAAGCACAAAGTGTTGATAGTAACAATGGAGTAATGCTTTTTTAGTACTATATTTGCAAGTTGGGTGGGGATGACAACAGTAATTATTTTCATTACTGCTTTGGAAAATAGGAAGAGTAATTAAACATGAAGAGCACTGCCACCCTCTGTATTTTTACCTTTTCTGAACTCTTCTACCTGTGGCAGTCCTGTACATTGTATTAAGAGTACTTAGAACAAAAGCATCATGGTTGCTTGCATGTATGAGCGAATTATATGAAACTTTACAATTATTTTAGGAGATTGTATTGCTTATAGTTAACTTCATTCCCTCCATAAGAAATGTGAAAAATTAATAGACATCTGCTGAAGATACAGGTTAAAATTTAACATCAAATTGGTTGCTTATCATGTAACTGTGACCATTTAAAAAGGAAGATAACTTGATTAAAGGTTAAGGGAACCATGCAGACATGTACCCTGAGTGGACCTCTGGAAACTATTGTAATTTTGGCTAACACAAGAGCAGTGTAGGAATGTTTTGCTCTCAATTAGTTCATGTAATTGTCTGGTGTCAGAGGAATACTGTAAACCAGACTTGCAACGTGACACCTATGAAGGAGTAAGTCTACCTTCACTCTTAGGCACAAGCTGAGGTCTAACAATGTAACTGAAAAGCTTACTTGTGAGGTAAAAGGAATGTAAATTAGTTTCCCTAATGCAGATCCTACCTAGTTCTTATTGTAAAATTTATATAAACTTACCTGTTTCTCTGGAAAAATAAAATGAGGAGTAATAACCTCTTTTTTTTTAAAGACAAGCTATTTGATGAATGCTAAAAGAAAAAATCTGGTTTACAAAACCAGCACAAACTGTTAGTTACACAGTTATTCTTGGCATGAGCTTGATTTTGCTTTTGTATTTATAGAAAACAAAGGAACAAAAAGCCCTGTGTGGTATGAAGATGTGCAGACTGAGTGTGGCTGCATGTTGTCCAAAGTGCTTATGAAGAAATATGACTGTATTTTTAAGATAATACCTATGTAATCATGCATAACACATAATAATGTGATCAAGTATTTTGTACTTAATTCAGCAGTTTTCAGTACTTGGTAGGTATGTATGCCTATAGGTAATTATAAAATAATCATGCAAAGCTACCAGTGTACCCAACTTTAGTTTGAATAGGAACAAAGGCAAACAAAAATTAAATGAAAAGTTAGTTTATTCTCTTACATAGTTGCAATGTCTTTAATTTCATATTTGGAATGTTGATAATGTACACTTCTGCGATGCGTGCTGTAGGAAGACGGTGCTCCCAGAGATTTCAAGAACAGCATTTCTTTCTGTTAAAGTCTCACCAAACCTACTATGGACATTAGGAGGGCAAAGCTGCTTTAGAAGCAGGCTCCTTACAAAAGGAGGATAAAAATGAGAGACTACTAACAAACGTGAAACATGCTGTTAGATTTTTGGACCTTTCAAAGAAGCGCATTTTCAGATAAATGTGCAATAAAGCCTGTGTTCAATCTAGGAAGAGGAGCAGTATTCTACTGGTAAAAAGCAGAAAGAAAATAAATTGCGTCATCTTTAACCTTTGCAGTCATAGGCACAGTGAACAGAACATCAAAACCAAATGTAAGGAAAACAAGCCTCTGTATTCAATTTACCTAGTGATATCCAGCCTTACAAGAAGCTTTAAGCATATTCAGTCTTCTAGCTACAGTGTGAAACCATCAGTACTGAGCTCAGCCTTCCATGGGTGAATATATCCAGGGGAAAAATTGGCTTAAAGCTAGATCCAAGGTTTGTCAAAGTGACTGGAAATAGTCCGAGAGACTTCAGGGGCTGTAGGTCAGGCTCTTAAACACGGAAATGAAACTTTGATTGCTTTGGGTGAGCAGTATTTCTGTTAATTATCCAACAAAATAGATCTGATTATTTGGAACAGCAAATAGCCATTTGGTTTCTGACAGAACACAATGTGTGTTTAAGCATATCAAATGTGTTTGGAGTTAGGGAAGGAAGAATCTCAAGATGTTTGGGTTTGGTTTGGATACACATCCAAAATCTGCATGCTTAGCTGAAGCTCTTCACTCTGCAGCAAGGGTTTGTTCAGAAATGCTCAATCTTGCTAGGCTTTTCCAGTGCCAGAGAGCCAAAAGTGCCTGAGCAGCCAGGCTGTTGGTAAGAGGAATGACAAATTGGTGGACAAGGACAAAGGCTTTTTTGAATATGTGTCCTCAAGAAACAGTCAGCTTTCCAAAGTGCTTGTGCAAAGATAGTTAGATGCACAGCTTTCTACTTTCATGTACAAGGGCTGTATGAGGACATTGTCCACCTCTGAGATGTCCTCCATTTCTCCTGCAGGCTATGGCTCTCTTGTGCCCTAATGTTTCTGGGGGACTTTGGTGGCAACACTGAAACTTCCTGGATCAGGGGCTGGAGCACCTCTCGTATGAAGACAGGCTGAAAAAGTTGGGGCTATTCAGCCTGGAGAAGAGAAGGCTGCATGGAGACCTCAGAGCAGCCTTCCAGTATCTGAAGGGGACCTACAGGGATGCTGAAGGGAGACTCTTCATTAGGGACTGTAGTGATAGGACAAAGGGTGATGGGTTTAAACTTAAACAGAATAAATTAGGTTAGATATTAGGGAGAAGTTCTTCATTGTGAGGGTGCTGAGGCATAGGTTGCCCAGAGAAGCTATGGCTGCCCCATTCATGTTCATGGGCTTGGAGCAACCTGATCTAGTGGAAGGTGTCCCTGCCTGTGCAGAGGGTTGAAACTGGATGAGCTTTAAGGTCCCTTCCAGCCAAAACCATTTGGTGGTTATTTTGGAGTAAAGTCTGAAAATCTCCCCAGTTTTCTGTTAGGGGTGTGCGTGTGCATGGGGGGCATGGCAGGGTGATGTTGAGGAATGAAATCTGGAATTTTCTTTACTTTTCAATCCTGTCCAGATGAGGGTCTTCACTAATCTTCATAGCTCAGTTTGTTCTCCCTACTGGGTATCTCAGAGGCTGAGAACCATTGATGTTCTTCCCTTACTAAAGTTAGGAAGCTGCCATTGTGCATCCAAGAGAATCTGACTGTGGCTGGGCATGATGAAAGCCAGGAGGTGTGAAAAACTGATAGACAAAAATTCCTGTGTTATGCTTGCTTGTTTTTTCTTGGAAAAAAAAAAAAATCATGAGATAGCACGGCTTGTACTACTTCTGATGACAAAATCTCTGAATTCCCATTTTTACTGGGGTAAAACTGACCCAATGGAGAAACTGATATACCTTAACTCCTAGATGGTGGCTGAAATTGTGTTTGAGTGTGTGTATTCTTACTAAATTTGTCACTTGGAGCTGATACGATGAGTCTGACAATTCATGGAGTTCTGTCCCTGTACTGGTGGAATCTGTACCTGATTTATAGAAGTTTTTCTCTTCAAAGCATTCCTTTTTTAAACAGAAACCACCCAAATTAGTTTTATTTAATAGCTAATTACAGTATAAATGGGTAAATATGTATCTAACCTGAGAAAATCAAATGAAGAACTAGTTTCTTGATTCCTTTTGAAAAGGACCATAAAAAGCATCATTCTGAAGACAGCTGTCATCTTTTACTGGTCTGGGTGCGTGTGTGGTTTTTTGTTTGTTTTTGAAGGGGAGGAGTAGAAGTCATCTTTGGCAAGGTTTTCCTTGTCAAAGAATCTCTGATTATGAATGTTGTGCTTTAGCAATGCTCTGTGCCTGGTCCTATGCCAGAATGTAGCAGGATGGAGGATGCTCTCAGTGGTGGTGTGCTTTTTGCCACTAGCAATGGTTTTTCCTAATAGGGTGAGTTTGAGACTCATAACCAAGAAGGGAATAACAAGAAAGGAAGTTTCAGGGCAATTTTCTTGTTTTGCTTTTTTAAAAAGGGAGACAGAGACAAAGGAGAGAGTTAATATAAAATCCTGCTCTCCAGTTAGCCTAAAAGATGACCTGCAGTTTTTGGAATTACGGTATGTTCAAAGATATGTCACTGAAATAATGTAATGCCACAGACATTAGGCCATAATGACCTAAAAAAGTATGTGTTTTGTAGTTTGCAGCTGGAGTCAAGGAAGAAGCAAAACCGCTTGAAGTGAGCCAGACCCACACATTCTGAAAACCATTATTGCATTTAGAGCACTGGCTAGGAAAAATATTCATAGCAAACAGTTTGCCTTTGGTTTAGATTAAATGTCACATGATTAGTGGCTTACAATGGTGTAAGAAGAGCATTTACAGAGGATTTCTGATTTGTTTCTTTTTAATGTCACTATCAACTGTGATCTGAAAGACCATAACTGTGGACCAAATCAGCAGTTGTCTGGAATTTTAAGGGATGGAGGTTTTGGTTGGGGTTTTGCGTTTGGTTTTGGGGGCTGTTTTAATAGCAAAGAGAAAGGACTTGTGAGAAATGGGAGCTGATATGTACCATCCAGAACAAGTAAAGGATCTTCTGTGTGTTGAAACACCTTCTGATGATCAGAAGGTCCAAATAAACAAGATGTCTAACTTTGTGCTTGACAGCCCATGTAATTAGGGACTAACATAGGAATAGCTCAACTTCCAAGAGACTAATGGGGGCTTACAATTTTATAGTTAATCTTGGCTGTGCAGCGACTAGTTAGAGTCCTCATGATGCAAAGAGCAACTTGAAGAGGTAAAGTTCATACCAATAGAGTTTTCATGCTGCCTGCCTTAGCAATGGCTGAAGGCATGGACTTCAGATGCCTTATTTGCTATTCCTATACTCTAACAGCCAAATAATTTTCCTAAGAGAGCACGTACCTTTTTTGGTGTCTAATTTACCAGTGTTTGGCATGATGGATCAAGGGTTTAATACCAGAGCTGCTTCTAGAGTGATTTGTTTTTTGATCTATATGTGTTACCTTCCTCAAAGAAGCTTTAATCGTGTACCCAGCAGCTGAAAACCTTATATATTGAACTGCAGTCCTCAATTTTTTCGAAGTACTGTTTAGAAAAAACAACCCCTATCCACAAGAATAAAAAACTATTATAGACCTAATCAGAATCTGTATTAGCCACTACTAAATGTGCACATAGCTGGTTTTGGTTGCTTTTTCTTATCCTAAATAACAAAGGATAATAGTTATGAATTTATCCTTATAAAGCATCCCATAGAACAGTATGAGAGGGTGTATGACAAAATAAGCCATGATTTTATTAGCATTCCCCAAGTAAATAAATTGTACAACAGTTTGTTAAAAGGAATTGGAAAAGCCCATTGTAACATATCAGACAGGCAAAACAGGCAGGTGGACTGCCTGGCTTCCCATGCATGCAATTACAGATAGCAAAACACCAGAAATACTCAATGTATTTCATTAAAATGTAGAAACAAAAGAAACTTTTCCCAGTAGTGCCAGCTCTTTCCCCACTTGTTTTTCTTGAGCATCTGAATACAAACACATCTTAGAAACTAATCTTATCAGGACGGACAGTTGGCCTGGACTATGCTGAGTTTGTTATATATTGGGTAAAATACCAGGCAGTGTAAGTGGAGTTGGTTACCAACTCTCTTGGCAGATCTAAGGCAATTAGACAGGCTTTGTGCTGATCTGATTTCATTGTTACAGTGAGGTCTACCTTTTGCTTCCCGAGAAAATGCAGGTTTGTCTGTTTTCAAGGCTTCTCTTTTATCCATGTCATCTTTGACTCTGAGTTTCATGACTTTACCATACTTTTTGATTAAATGTGCATACCAAATATTTTGGTGAAATTTTAATAAGCTTTAGTAAGTTTTAATAATCTTTAACTTTACAGGCCTACTAAACTTGGTTTAGGAATATTCTTGAAGTATTGTTATGCAGTAAATGGATGAATTGCCTGTCAGTTCATCTAATTTTTTCTGTACTTGCTTGTAAATGAAACCAGTAATCAAATGCTCTTGACTTCCTCTGTGCGAGTTACTAATCCCGTAATGACAAAGCTAGGGTGTTTCAAAGCACTTACCATTGCCCTGCTCCACAAGGGAGTACAAATCTTAGTTTGAAGATTCCCTGAAGAGTCTGCATTTTACAGAATCAGTTTGTTCCAGTGACATTGGTTGAGCTAGTACTGCTTCATCTATTCCTGTAAATCTGCTCTTAATATATAAAATCAGATTTGTGAGCAGTTATCTCAAAAGTGAAGGAGAGATGGAGAATTCAGTAGAAAAGTGGCTCTGCTGTAGCTAAAAAATACCCGCTTTGACCTTGTTTTTTTCTTTTGCCTGGAATGTTGATGCTGTGGGGCTTGGGTGTTCTTGAACACAAAGTGGTTTATTTCTTCCAAAGTAGTCTGGTCTCCCTCCGTATGTTAAGCAATTCCATGGATAGTCTGCTCCAGAACATCTTTGGTTAATAAGAAACTGAAAGATAAGCCTTGTGATAATTGATAAGCCATTAGCAGGACTCTAGTTCATCAGATAAGGCAATTAATGGTTTCACATTGCCTAAAAAGTGTCAGTGTTGGGCTGAGTCACTACAAGATGTAGGATGAGGAATTTTTTTGTGATGTAGTTAGAATTCAGTACAGATTTACATCCAAGTGTGTTTGTTTTCTGCAATACTTACTTTGGCTCTTCAGGAATTTTTATTCATTTTGAGTTCTCAACTGGAAGTTTGTGTTACAAAGAAGTGATATTTTATTCATTCAGGTTTTGCGCAGCAGGAACCACCATTTTTTCTCTCATTTCCCTCTTACATATGCTCATAAATGAGCTTTATCATTGGAAAGGTATTTCACTTTTTTTTCTGTACAGGTGTTAGAAATGTTGATTATGATTTGAGCATCATGAAGTCAAGCTATTCCATAATTAGAATACAAAGAAGGAAAAAATCTGTCAGGATTTATTCCAAGTTTTTTAGGATTTTTTTATTTAGCTGAAAAGTTTTTGGTTGGTTGGAAACCCAGTTGTCATTTTTTGTATGGTATAAAAATTCAAGAGATAATAAGAACAGTAACATAGCATGACTTACATATGCAGAGCTCTTAACACTAGTACTGAGATCTTTGCTTCGAGCACAGGCAGGTTGAAGTGTTGAATCTTCAAGGCAGTGTTTGTTACATGAACTGGGCCTTTTTTACTATTTCAAAGCATGTATCAGTTGAACTGAATAACTGTGAAATGACAGGTTTGATGGAGAGTTTGCCTTGCAATAGTGTTTATAAGAAAGGTTGCTCCTAATGAAGCGATGAAGTCAGTAGGAGTAATATCTTTAATAATTTGGGTCAGTAGGTTTGTTGGTATTGGCTTTGTGTAGACAAGATGCCATCACAACCACATAGGATTTGGACTATAAGAGATACCCTGACAGTGCTGACCTCCACTGATATAAGCTGTGGTGGAGCTGCAGACTTAGTTCTCCACTTGGAAGTTCACCGAGCAACAGGAGACAAAAGGTTACTTTCAGAGTCTTTTTTGGTCTCTCTATGTGTTGTTCCAATCACAGTTGGGATTTTAAAAAGCTTTGGCGCCTGTAATTGAACTTCCATGTCCCAAGTGACCATTCAGAACAAGTGGTCTGTAGCAGGTCCCTATCACCTAAGGAGATGAATGCTTATTGCTGTTCTCTCTCCATCCAGTCCTTCCATCTTTTGAGAAATGTTCCTTAATGTTTCATACTGGTTTGGGTGAATTAGCTTCTTATATTGAATAAAACTATCAGTTGTAAAGCTTCTTACTGGTTCTTGGTCTAATTGATTTTCAAGAAGACTGAACAATTGGTACACAGATTCCTTACTTACAGTGAAGCGAGGATAAGAGAGGAGATAACATCCTAACTGAACTGAGGTATGAAGTCTGATGGTATTGCTGTTGAAAAGCAGGCGTGTTTTTAACCTATTTTTCTCCATTCATAAGGGTAAGAGCTTGCCTGATCTAGCAGGCATTGTGATACGTTGGGAATTCTAAAAACCAGTGTGCAAACATTATTTTGTTCAAATATTGAGTAAATTTTGCCTTAAAATATGTCATACCATACTGTGAAGAGATTCTCTGGGTATAAAATAATGTGTCATGCTTAGTTACTCTAGCCACTTTAAATGTGTGTCTCTGAGAGTAAAAAATTCCATCTGTGATTTGTGTATGAAAGTTGAGGATTAAGCACATGAAACTTGTCATTTGCAACAGGAACGTTGATGCCAACTGCACAAGCTGCTTCTCCGCCAGTGTAAAGAAGTGTAGCCTGTGTCCAGAGAGTAGATCAGGATAGTGCCCATATTAGCATACATCTTAAGGAGTTAACTGCAGTGAGCTCATAGCATCTCAAACTACAATCTTGAAAGTGTCAGAGGAAGAAAAACATTCATATGTGCATACGATTTAAAGAGATGGGAACACATCTTCTACTGATATAAGCCAGCGTCACTGGTGTTGCCAGCATTCAGTTTGCTGCACAAGGCAATGTCAGAAGCTACTGGGAAGAGCTGTTTAAAGCTTATCAGAGCTGGAGCCTACTAGGGTATATCTAACTGAGTGCTAAAGCTCCTTCATGGTTCGGTATTGAAAGAACAGGTGTAAATAATGAC
The DNA here is from genome assembly GCF_028554395.1 of Pezoporus wallicus. NCBI lineage: Eukaryota > Metazoa > Chordata > Aves > Psittaciformes > Psittacidae > Pezoporus > Pezoporus wallicus. Next base: position 8,465,438 of record NW_026642342.1, read on the forward strand.
TTATTTTAATAAACACTGTACTTCTGAGAGAATCCTTTTAAATTACTTGGAACCTCCTGCAGAAGCAAACAACTGAAAGGTGACAGAATCTGGTCTGTACTTACTAATTTGAAAATGCAGTTCAAAAGGTAATACTTAATTGTGATATCTCTATCTCCAATCATACTGTGTAGAATGTAATATAATACAGTTTCATTCATCTTAAATGATGCGTATGAAGTCATTTGCGCTATGTTGAGGGCACTAAGCTTCCTAGTACAGCGGGTGGAAGAGGAGACAAAAAGGAGTGCAGGGAGGAGAGAGACGTTGATGTTACTAAATATGTCTCGAGATCTGTCAGGTCCAGACAGGTCACTGGGAAATCTGGAGACGATGATTTTTAGCTGGTGATGAGGGCTGAATCAGCTGACAGACAGAAGTGTAAACACTGGTTCTTAACTCTTCACAGAGTTGAAATGTATTTACTGTACTCACTGACAACTTAATTGGAGAGAAAATAGTAAGAAAAAATACCAAAGCACTATCCTATTTAAATTAGTAATTTGTAGCAGCCATTCTTGGACAATCCCAGTTTGAGGTCCTTGTGACAAAGCTTGATGTTATCAGTGTCCTGTTACATCAGTATGTAGTGACTTGTAGTAAATGGCTTCTTCATCTTCCTCTTCCTTCCTCTGAAAATAAGGCAGGCATTATCTGAGCCACAGCTCTCTCCCAAAGTTCCCTGGGGGCTCCTGTGTACCACCTCTTACACAAGGCTGAGCCAAGAACACTCAGCTTCACCCTACGGCAGAAGAGCTGTAGCTTTGAACCTTCATAATCTTCATTAAGGTAACTCCTCCTGTTTTAATCAAATGCCTTACAAGAATTTTGTTCAGCCTGTGAGTATGTAAAAATCTCAACAGATCTCTGAAGTGCACATTTCTAATTAACAGTGGTATCATCTCCTTCGTGCTTGCTTTTCCCTTCATGAATTCCTGATATCGCCGAGTGCTTTAGGCAGTGATTATTCACTCTAAGTTCTGCTGCTTTCTTTCAGTCTCTCAGATCAATTGATACAGATGGTTCGTAGGAGCACTGTTGTCACTGTTTAATCCGCAGCATATACTTTGCAGGAAGGTAGCAGAAAAGCATACAAGCCAACTTCAAAAGACTGTCGGTTGAAGAAAAAATCAGCAGTCTTTATAGCAATTAGTGACAATAGAGGCACGCACCTGCGGTGAGGAACTTGGACTCAAAGAAGCTCATCCAAAAAACCTTTAAGCACTGTGGATTCCTCTTAGATTTGAAGAACTGACAAAAATGACCTGTTCACCTCTGAACTAGTGACCTACAGGTGGGAAGAAGTATTGTTAGAGGCATGTAAGCAGAATGTAAGGCTGTGTTGTTTTGATGTTTAAGCTATCCATTTCATCTTGGTGCAAATAACAAAGAGGCAGTCTGGCTGATGAAAGGCAAAACTGCACTTGAGTTAACTCAGGTAGAGAGCTAACTTTGCACTTGAGTTAACTCAGGTAGAGAGCTAACTTTTGCAAATATTTCTACAATCTCATGGTGAAGATGTGTTAATTCATTTGTATTTAAAACCAAAGTCTAGGATTTTAAGACTCTTCCTGCCCTTAACTATATACACATTCTGTAGTCTCTAAAGCTTTTTAACCTTGTTAACTAAGACAGTTTCATTTTAAAAATTAATGATGCAGAGCTCTTTGTCATTGACTCCAATGGCAGGAGTTTCAAGACTTACTATTGTTCAAGAACCTTGGTCCCTGTGATTCCCCAGTTCCTTCACTAGAGGAGAAACGAACACTTTGTGGATTGTGTTACTAGGACACAGAGCAAAGTGGGGCCAAGAAAGCCCATGGCAGTAAAGCACTCTGCAGGACAGTTCATTCAGGAGCTGTGCTGCTCATTAGGGAACTAATGACAGCCAAAAGCCAATGAAGTTGTAAGCCATCTTCTGATAGCTGAGAGAAGTCAGCTGCTTTAATATGGCACGTTCATGCTGGATGTGATTATTATTAATATTTCAGGTGGCATAAAAGAAGTATAGCAGGACTGTGTTGCCAAAGATCAAAGTAAGAACCATCACTGATTTCTTCAAGTGCTTAAGATTGGGAGAAATCTCCAAAGTGATTCCCATTGTAAGATTTTAAATTGAGTAGGAGGAAGATGTATGATTAAGGGGAATTTGGCTGCTGAAAGTTCACACTTAATCATAGCCAAATTCCCCTTAATCATACATCTTCCTCCTACCCCATTTAAAATTTTGCAATGGGGACCACTTAGGACATATCTACCAATCTTAATCATTAAAACACCTGGTTAAATAATGTGAAGAGTTATTCTGTATATACTATTTAACATGCAGTGGTTGCTATCAAAGTTTTTATTCACTCATAAAGAAATTGATGGGAATGCTTTCATGTTTTTAGTATTAATCTTTCAAAAAGAAGGAGCAGATGTATCCTTTTCCAGTAGCTTGCCCCAGCTCTATCTCCTGCTCCAAATAAAAAGTGCAGTTCTCTAAGATACCTTCTGGCATGAGTAGAGTAGCCAAATACATTTAACATCAAATAAGTCTCAGTTAAAGCAAAATTGTCCATAGCATAGGCTTATATACCTGGGGAGACAAACATGATGAACATTGTGAATATGCTGTACACATTGCTTGATGCAGTACTAGTAGATGCTAAATTCTGATTGGTGTCTGTATATGAACTGCATAAACCAGAGTAGTCACTTGAAGTGCAGTTGAAATGTTAAAGAGAATGGCTAATCATTGATTCACACATACTCTTACTCATACCATACTCATACTCATACTCTCACAATTAGCAAGCAAAACATTTCAAGCATGACAGAAGAATATTTATCTAATACTCAATAAATCTTGCCTAGAATATACTTTCAGTATCCAGTATCCTTTAGAATTGTAAACCCACAGTACCTAGCACAAGACATAAAGTATTTTCCAGCAAAGAAGCCAATGTGGTTTTTAGGTGACAGCTCACTAAAGGTTGGAAGGGATAAAGGGCCCACAAATAGTTATGTGTATTATTGAGTAAAAATCAATCTTATTTTGGTTCAGTTGATACCTTGGAGGGAAGGAATGCCATCCAGAGGGACCTTGACACACTTGTGAGGTGGGCTGATGCCAGCCTCATGAAGTTTAACCATGAAAAGTGCAAGGTCCTGCATCTGGGTCAGAGCAATCCCAGGCACAGCTACAGGCTGGGCAGGGAAGAGATTCAGAGCAGCCCTGCGGAGAAGGACTTGGGGGTGCTGGTTGATGAGAAAATGAACATGTGCAGGCAGTGTGCGCTTGCAGCCCAGAAAGCCAACCGTATCCTGGGCTGCATCAAAAGGAGCGTGACCAGCAGGTCGAAGGAGGTGATCCTGCCCCTCTACTCTGCTCTTGTGAGACCTCACCTGGAGTATTGTGTGCAGTTCTGGTGTCCTCAACATAAAAAGGACATGGAACTGTTGGAACAAGTCCAGAGAAGGGCCACAAGGATGATCAGGGGACTGGAGCACCTCCCGTATGAAGACAGGCTGAGAAAGTTGGGGCTGTTCAGCCTGGAGAAGAGAAGGCTGCGTGGAGACCTCATAGCAGCTTTCCAGTATCTGAAGGGGGCCTATAGGGATGCTGGGGAGGGACTCTTCATTAGGGACTGTAGTGATAGGACAAGGGGTAATGGGTTAAAACTTAAACAGGGGAAGTTTAGATTGGATATAAGGAAGAAATTCTTTCCTGTTAGGGTGGTGAGGCACTGGAATGGGTTGCCCAGGGAGGTTGTGAATGCTCCATCCCTGGCAGTGTTCATGACCAGGTTGGACGAGGCCTTGGGTGATATGGTTTAGTGTGAGGTGTCCCTGCCCATGGCAGGGGGGTTGGAACTTGATGATCTTAAGGTCCTTTCCAACCCTAACGATTCTATTCTATGATTCTATTCTATTAAAGCCTTATCTGCCAGTTGCTGCTTAGAAATCAAGTCCCAAACTGAATTAAAATGGCAAAAGCATATACAGCACCTGTCTTTCTAAAGACTTACCAAGTTTTCTAGGATACACAAAAAAGTCAGATGAAACTGGAGTAGCCAATTTCAAAATCATTTTAATAATGACTGATCCATTTGAATTTAAGCAGATGAAGGATAAGCTGAAGCAGGGATCAACTGAAAAGGCCATGTGCTGAGTCCTTTCATTATCTACGTGACTAGAAAGTACCATACTTTATCATCTGTTCTCTCTTTTTGCTATCTCCCTCTTTAATTTTCCTAAATGGCTGGCGCACTGCTGTTGAGATAAGGTATTTAATATGGGAAAGGATTTAGATGTTCCTACAAGACCAGCCTAGGCTTCTTTTTTTTAAAATGTCATCTTGATTTGTGCTTTTTTTTCTTCTAAGTAATAGGCATAGGGATTATGAAATCAATCTGAAAGCTAAATTCCACTAACAAAATCCTTGTATCCACTGGTAGCATAAATAACAATTGGTTCATAGTACTATAATCCCAGGTAGTAACATCATGAGAAGGTACAGAGCTGAACCTTATCTTAGGTGAATTACTTTTAAAATAAAGATTTCAGAAGCCATAGGGCTGCATTTATTTCATTTGAAATAAAACTGTCAAACTTATTGTGTTTTTTTTGAAAAAGCAAAGGAAAACATTCTTCAATGTAATAATTCCCTGTAATAGATATATACATGCTACTTCCATGCCTTAAAACTCATCCTGGAGCCATCCCATTGACTTTCTTAATCAAGTATTGCAGTTGAGTTTCTATCCCAGGAGTGTAATTTAAAGAAGTAGTCCTAATAGTAAGTCATATTCTGCCATCTTTACAAATGCTGAGTAGCATCTTCCTCATGATCGCGCACTGAGTAGGTCTGCAGGATTTTTTCCCTCATTCAGTGCAGTGCATTGACTTTTCTCTGGGCAGGAGACAGTAATTTCATTATCTATTTCAGGTTCACACTTTACACCTCCTTAGTTTGTTGCTGTAGAATATGTTTTCCTACAATTCTTGCTTTACTAATGGTGAGGAACGTTCTGGCGTTACCAGTGTCAGCCTGGGAAGTGCCAGTGTCAGCCTGGGAAGTGCCAGAGTACCCAGCCAAACTCAGAGCAGTGTAGGCTATGCCAAGCCAATTGCTGCATGGATTCTCACATCTGCATTGTGCAAGGCTAAAGCTATGAGCAAGGGACCCCAGAGCAAGGTTCCACTGAGCATCCCAGTGCTGTACTGTACAGTGGTAAGAGGCTGAAGAAGTAATCTAGTTGCATTTGGATGGTGCTGAGTCTGGGCATGGCATTTTTCCAGTTTCCACCTGAGCTGGAGTGTCTCTGCATGGTGCTATGTTGGATCTGACTTGACTCTCCCTCCGCTGTGATCCATAACAGAGTCCATGGAACTTCTCCCACTGGAAGACTGCATTGAAAGCTTGCTCAGATGACCAGAAGCACCAAGAGAGCTCTCTCCTGTACATCAGCTGAGAGCATTTAACTAGTAACACACACACTTGGAACTCCAGAGGTTGAATCTTATAATAGGTATTTTAACCTTTTCAGTTTAAAGTATAAGCTAGAAGGGCCCCTAAGAGAACTGCTTGTTGCTTTCATATGGCAGATGGTACTGGACAGGGAGTACTTGAATTTTTCAATCAAGGCTGGAAGGCTAAGAGGGCTGGTATTGATAGGTAGAGCATTATATTCCAAGGCATTAGAATGAGGTCACCTAATACAGTGGTTTCTTGATTTTCCTGAATACCAGATCGAGGCATGGAGAGTTTACCCTCAAAAGTAGGATTTTTTTTCCATACCTGACATCTTTGTCTCAGAGATTTAAATGAAAATTTTAATCTGCTGGTTTGCTATAGAAGCAGCTCTTCCAGCATGTGGAAGAAGCCTAAGCTTGCAGTAGCCTGTTCTGGAAGTTCTCTGGTACCTTTCTATAGCTAGAGGGAGGAAATTAATGGATGCAGCTGCTAATTCTATAATTTTATAATGAAAACTTTGTTTTTACTTAAACTCAGCTTTTTCCTTTTTTTTTTTTTTTAAACTCCTGCTTGTGAATGATACTTGGTAGGAAAATCATCCAAGTTGTTGAAGAAGAGTGGATGGAAGCTAATGTCAGAGGCTTAACCTCAGTTTCTACCTGGAGGGAGGAAACAAGGGGGTTGAAATTCCAGAACTGAAAACTTGGACTGTAAAATTCTCTAAAATAACCCTGTCTTTTTTCTTCCATCAATTTAGAGATAGTCATTGTCAAGGGCTTTTCTGCATCTAGTATATGGCGACTCTGACTTGTTTTCACTGCAGAAACTGATACAAAATGCAATCCATTATCAGGAATTGTATATGCCCATATCAGCGCTGAAGAGGGGGAAGAAATGAAATGTCATTGCCATCTTTTGAATGGAAAACTGAGAGGCAGAAACGGAATCAACTTGCCCAAGATTTTACAGTACTGAACTAATTTTAACTTAGATGTTGTGAGATCTGTTTTCATGTATGTTTTCAAATGCACAGTAATGTTTTGCAGAAATATTTGAGCTCACTCAGAAGTGAAAGACATACAGTTGTATAATTGCAGTTCTTGACCTATGCCAATTACCCACGTTCTCAGCAGGGCTGTACTACACTACAGTCCAAACAGTACAGTACCTGCATCGTGCCAGCTGAACGCACCACTAATGCCTTATCCACACAGCTAGCCCTTTTTTCCTATTTCTTCTGGATTTAGCTCCCACACCCCACAGCTGCTGTTTATCCTCAGCATCTACATTACCTGACAAGTTTGTGTATGCCCAAAGGATAAGGGACAGTATTTGCTAAGCAAGTGAACTTTTTTCCTTAGGCAGTTAAGAAGAGCATAATATTATGCATATAGCAAATGGTCATGATCATTGCTTTTTACTACTGTGTAACTGCTACAAGAACACAAGTTGGGGTGCAACACTTCAGGCAGGGTTTGTGTCCCTCTTCTGAAGTCTCTGCTATGATCTTTTTTTGTGTTAAGTGACAAACTTCAGCATGCAGGTTTGTGTTTTATGGAGAGGGCTGCCAAACCCGTGCTTGGTTAAAAAAAATAAAAATACAAAAATAAAAATCAACAAGCTCAAACTTAAAGAATTCTTCTGTCTAGGCTGAAACTCCTTTCCTTCTTCTTAATGCATGCATTGGGGTTAGAAGTTGGCTAGTTTAGCTTCTGTTGTATATGAGTTGTGTCAGCCTTTGCACATGCAACTTACAGCCTTTATGTTAGTGAAGTAAATGTAAACTTAATGCTGATCACAGTTGACCTGCAAAGCAGTGTCTTCATCTTTAAGGCATCTTTAAGGATGTGAGCCATTCCTGCAGAAGAACTCATGCCAGCAAACTGGTGCAAAATGCTGCATAAGCTTATCCTAATTCAGGGGGCAGGACAGTGGAACTTAACTGTTACTGTTTCTAGGAGTAGAATTGTAAGTGTGTCCACAAAATCAGAGCGCTGTTAGTATTATCTGCATCTACATCTGCTTTTGTAACCTGCTTCCTGGGAAGAAAGAGGCTTAGAGCCTGAGTTACATCACAGGCAAAGCTGAGAAGGGAGACACAGACACAAAGTAGTAAAGGGGTCCCACAGCAGATCAAGGACAGAGCTGGGAATGCAATTCAGGTCTTTTCCATGTTCATTGGAGCGTGCTGCCCCTTACACTTCTGTGCTGACTTAAGCTTTGTACAATGCCAAAGGATTTAATGTTGCCTCTAAACCTGAGGAATATTGGGTTTATGGTGTAGTTCAGGCTATGTCGATGGTAATAATTAAAGGATATTTGAATATCGCAGAGTGAAGGACTCTAGCTAAGGTTGATTGTGATGATAAGGTAAAATGATGGGAAGCAGAATTCCTCTGAAAAGCTTAGAAAAATCAAACTCTGTTTTGAATATTAGATATTTATGGGCAGCTCCACTAACTGTTGTTTCTAAAAGAAGAGCAGATGCAAATAAAGGTTTCTTGTTAAAAAGGTGTAGACTGCTATTCACAAAAAGTTCTATTGAAAACTATGCAGGAGAGGTGGATCAAGTTATGGACTGGAATTGCTGTTTACTGCTTTCATTTGTGAGATGTCATCACAGGCAATCGGCCATCTCCTTAGGTTTAAGAAGAGAAAGTTTTGAGGCAAGTATCAAAAGATAACTCTGGAGGCAAGCACTGACATAGATCTCATTTATACTTGCTTTGGAGCTGGAAGACGCATATGCTCTAAGGAAAGTAAACAAAGAAAAGCAGAAGAAAAAAGTGGAAGGTAAAACTTGAGATTGTTAGGGGAAATTAAAGAGGTATGGAAAATCACCTAGCCAAATCTTGTGGTTCTAGTGTAGTACCACAAATACAATGCTCTGAGCATTTTGAAGCCTTCTTCATTATAATTCTACACTCTATGCTGAATTTTCACTTCTGTGGTTGAGATCCCTTGGAGTCATCACACCTTGATCTATTTTACTGCTTTACCTTCAATATATTACGGTGAGGTTTTCGGTCTTTTTGGCTTTTATCCTCCTGTGATGGTAGAGATAATGTTGGCAGAAGACATAAAAGTTAAAACAAGGTGTGCTCTCAATCTTTATGGAAATTCCAATTATTTTCTGCTTTTGCTGCAAACTAGTGGTGGAATGTTCAAACACCAACACACAGGGCTGAAGTTCTTAGAAACAGCTTTGCCTTCTGTTGAATTAATAAAGGAGTAAGTATGCTTTCAATCTTTCTCATAGCTGCAATTTCTAAGACATTGTATTGCATATGAATAAGTAGAATAAATTTTCAGTGAAATGTTAGAACATTAGAGATTGTAGGTCTCAAATTTGTTTTGTAAGTTTGCATCTTTGCTTAAGAAAGAAAACAGAGGTGCATCAGGATTCCAGGAAGAGATTTGTGCTGGATTCTCTGAGGATGTATGCTGTCTTCATGCTATTGAAAGTGGTGAAGCTTGGACAGTTTATCCTATCAGTGCCTCAGCTTTTCTTTTCAAGTTTTAAGTATTACCGTGTAGTTACTATGAAAAGTAAAGCTTTGGAAGGCTGCTGACTTATATTCTTGCATGGTATCTTTTGGAAAGTGCATCACAAAAGACGGAAGCTAATATTTGTAATGGGATAGCATCAGAGCTTTCAAAATGAATGCTGTAGTTTGCTTGTGTTAGTGAACTCAAATGCAGGAGAGTCTGCCACTGTGACCTGTTCTAGCTGTAGCAATTATTATACAGGCAAAATACACAATAAAAAGGGGACATAAGCAGTCTTGTTTACTCAGTTAACTAAAAGCCGAAGATCACTCAAATAGGGGTAGTTAATACCAGTGTGATTAGAACTGCTGGGGATGCCTGGCCTATGGTTATATCTTTGTATCTTCTGCTTTTGAGTCTTCTCTTACAAGTACTTGAAGTCCTAAAACCTGGTAACTTAGCCTAAAAATAGTACAGAGGAATACTTCCTTTTTTTTCTGTGAAATAATTCACTACACTAATAGAGCAGAGAAAAGATTTAGGTGGAGCTGTCCTTATGTTCTGACTAAACATAGATGTGTTCCCTTCTGTTTCATTGATGAAGTTACAGGCTGTATCATATCCTGCACTTCTTTATATCTGATTGGTGACTATTCCCACAAAACATTTGTCTTAACAAATTTTTGTCTTAACTACTGTAAAATTAGAACAAAATCATCGAGGGGGCTTCTGAGCAAAATAAAGGTTTGTAAACCACTGTTTCCCAATACTATCAGTATTTTCAGAAAGCTGTGCCCAGGAAGACTTGGCTGCAAAATGCTGCTTGTTCTCAGAGCTTTATTTGGTCTCTCATTTTGCTTAGAGTTTGTTAGCATGTGAGTTTTCAGAGTCCAGCAATAAGTCAGAGAAGGTTAATTCTTCATCAGCTGCTGCTATTATCTTACCTGAGATTTCCCATTATAAAATGCTCTTAAATAAGTGTCTGTTGAAGAATTGAGATTAGTGCCTGATGAGATCTGTCAAGTTTCATCTTCGAACGGGTTTTATGCCAGATTCAGATTTGAGAACGAATAGTTAAAGTATTAAAAGTTAATATATGATACAATTGAAAGCTCTGTGGGGTAATTACATTTTTAATTTTGAGTTTGTTAGCCTAACAAGTACAGTAGGGCACGAGTGAAAGGTTCCAATAACCGAAGATTTACTGCATGATGTCATGTGCTGCATCCCTTCCAGAAGAATTCATGTTAATTGTCACACAGTCTTGCCAAAATCATGAGCAGTGTGCAGTAATGAAATCCTAATAGCAGACAGCTGCTTTTAAAGGCGTATACCCAATGGCCTTAACATTTTCAAAGATAGATGTCTTCTGCAAGGGCTAGCTCTGAATTCATGCCTGACCCACAGAGCTGAGCAAAGGGATGTATCAGCAGCTCTGCAGAGCTGTGCAGTCCCCACATGTTCTGAGTGTGGCAGCAAAGGGGCGGTGCGTGCATTTCGCTCCCAGTTTCCTTCGAATTCTTGCCTGAGCCAGAGCCAGACGTCTGCCTCTGTGTTAAGTTAAACTGCATCACAGAGTTCTAATTATCCCTTACCTCCAGCCCCCTCACAGATCTTTTATTATCTCCAGGCTCCAGCCCTGAGAAGACCATTCTTTGATGCATGTTTGTTTGTTTATTTATAAATGGGTCATTTACATGTGGCTGTGACCTTTCCAACTGGCACTAAACACTGTTCTCTGTGTGTAGGAGTCAGTTTTCCACCTCATGGCAGATATATTCACTCCCTCTGTTTCTTAGGATGGGGAGCATAGCCCAGCAAGTATCTTCTTTCTTGAGATTGACTTACGGATCATAATGCAGTTTGTGAGTTCAGCTTCCTACTACTCAGTTTGTTCAGCTTCACAGTTGACAGTCTTGGGCAGAGAGAGGGGAAGCTGTGACTGTTACTTTGGGATTAGTTCACCCCAAAAAAAAACCTAATCAAAAAGACAGCTTCTGGGGTATCTCCATCGTGTTGAAGGAGTTTAATGTTGGCTCATGGGTTGTCATCCTGATTTCCCATTGCTTGATCCAAAAAAAAAGCATGTAATGTTCATCTGCTGGTGTGCTCCAGCTGTGGAGAATTAAACCAGAGGCAGATGTATTCAGTGGTCAGACCATCAGTTCATAGGTTAATTCCTTTCCTGTATGTGGAATTTGATTTCTCACCAGATGTTTATCTATCAACTCACAGGGTGATGATCTTTATTAGTATCTGTGTACAACAACCCTGAATAGACTTTTGGAAGGTTCATGTCTGTTTTCTGCTGCCAGCACTCATCTATTGATGCGTTGACTACATCTTACAGGAGACTAAAACATTGTACTTTCAAAAACTGCTGTGAGCTGTCAACCCAAGAAGAGTGACAGCTATCACTGTGGAAGGAGAAAAGGATCTGAGTACATATATTGTCACTAGCAAAAGGAGTTCTATCTTTTGTGTTGGAAAGATGGGTGAATAAGTATACAGCAGGAAGCAATACCTCTGTGGTACTGTGCATCATGTGTGTAATTTTACACTGGGTATTGTATAGGCACATACAGGCATACCTTCAGATGAACCAGTTGTGGAGGTGGTGGCAACCTGAGGTGCGCCTTGTCTTGAGCAGGCAAAAGCTCAGCTATTCGCTGCCCCAGAAACAGAACAGTCAGCCCCTGAAGAAAAGCCTCTTTAGGTACAGCAGACCAAATAAGTCATCTGTCTAAACACTAATAAAAAACCTTGAAAGGCGTAAGGGGAACCTATTAGTATGGTGGTGAGTATCCAAGTGAGGGCTGCAGGTTGCATACTTTGCCATTAAGAGAATTATGCTGCTGAAATCAGCGGATGGGTGATGTTAGATAGAACACACTCCCTGGAAATGAATGGATTTCTCTAGGTTCATTAAACTATTTGGAGATGACAGGCAGACAGATAGATATGTGGGAATACCTGAGAATCATCTTATAAATTTCTAAAAAGTAGGTGAGTATACTCTACTGTTTACTTCAGGCAAATAGATCCCTTCCTGCACCACATCCTAGGGCCGCTTCATGTTGCCTAAATTTTATATATTTATATCTAGAACCTATTGGGTGTCTTTCACGTTCACATGCCCTAAGTCTGTACTAGCAGTTGAAAGGTACGTCAGCTTAGGTAGTACAATGCCAGGAGACTGCTTCCAGCCTGTGCTACCTTCAGGCTCTAATGCTCTTTAACAAGAACAGTTTTATACATTGTGTTTGTCAAGGCAGCACACACTCAAGGTAGTACAATGCTAAATCCACTCAGATTTTTTTGTTACTTATTCTTTCTCTACATAATAATAATGTCAATCTGCCATGTTGTACATGTCTTAGCTATGCCTACTGCTTTATTTCCCATTTTTCTTTTGTCATATTGATAAATGCTCAAGCAAAGCAATATTAGAGCAGGGAATGCAACAGCTGTTGTTAGAGATATCCCAAATGAAAATGATAAAGCAGCCACTGTGCTGTCAGGGACTTAGTTGTCTAAACAGACATTAATGTTAGATCATCTCTAAGTTCGGGGGGGGGGGGGGGGGGGGTGGTGGGAGGTGGAAAGATCACACTGATCTATTTTATTGCTTTTGCACAGCTCCAGTGTAATAATTAAGAGCAGTAGCCTGAGCGAGTGAACACATGCACATTAATAAAGGGATTGATTTTCAGGCAAATGGGTAATAAAAGGCAGAATATAAATGAAGGATAAAGTCTCTTCAGCAATGGAGCTTGGATCCCAGCAACTGGATAGGGGGAGTAGAGAGGTGGCTGCCTAATGGAGTTAAACTCCTCATTGCATGTTTTTTATGTGAACATATGTATGTATAAGTAGATGCAGAAAGTAAGGAACTTATATTCTGTGACAGCTGAAAAGAACTGTTGAAGTTGGACATAGGGGGCGAGATCGGCTCCTAGTGCTTCTGTAAAGTTTTCACTGTGTACTGCAAATGCTGCTTTCCTCCTGTATTGTGCTTTACTAACTCATCTCCACTGCGTATGCGTGGGACTCCATTGAGTTCCAGGATTTGCACTGAAAACATTCAGAGCATGCTTTGAGGTAAAAGGTCTGTGTCTGCTTGGTGAGGCACTGGGTGCCTGCTGTCTGGCAGATAGCAAACCAAACCCAGCTGTATTACTGCTTTTTTCTTGCCAGCAGAGAAAGGCCATCGCCTCCAGTTCATGGTACTTATTAAAAGAAGAGATTGCTTAAATGGCCTAAATCTCATTTTTTCATGAATTTAGCAGTATTTTTGCTTCTAATGTGAAGGATATCTTCTGTCTCCATAGCTGCCCTTTAGTATCTTTGTATCAGAATAATTAGTGGTATTTCGGTAAATGGGAGGTGGGGTGTATATACTTTCCAAATGTACTATGATTGTCTTATCTGATTTCTGTGGGTTTCCTTACAAACCAGAGTGAGGTCTGGGAAAATGAGATGAGAACAGTAGTGAAAAGTCTCTTAGCTTTTCATCAGACCTTACAGTGTGATATCCAGGTAGGTCTGTCCACCTTGAACCATGGGATGATGGCATATGCAGGAACCATGTTCTGGGTAGTGGTATCCTAACAGCACCCTGTCTGTACTAGTAGTGAAATTTGAAGTCCACCTCACTTTTAAAGCCTATAAAATGAATGAATGTGAGCAAGCCCCAAACCTCTGTTTTCCTGTGCACTTCCCACCAATGTGTTCAGCCATAGCCTGTACCTGTGCAGAGTGGTTCTGTAGCTTTTCCTGCAATCACATAGTGATTGCTCTTGCTGAAATGTCTCTTGTCGTGACACAGCCTTGCCATGTGAATTCAGGCGTTAGTCTTCATCCTATCCTCATTGTGGGCTGCAGTGCATCAGTTTTCCTTAATAAGCCAAATATCACCACCTAGAACTGAAGGAGTGTTTCTAATCTCCTCACTGTTAAGAGCTGGTATAATGAGAGGGAACAGAAATGACCTCTGGAGTTCTGTGCAGTCTGATGAGCTTTCACAAGGCTTTCAAATGCCATGAGTTCCACACAAATGACTATAAATAATTGCCTAGGTTGGCCTGACCTCGGGTTGTCTGAGAAGATGATCTGATAATGGCACGAGTGACTCTGATTCTGTTCTGAAGCTAAGATCCCGTTTAGGATTATACTTATTTGAACTCTCTGTAATTTAAGAAGAAAGCTTTCTGCATGTGCCAGTACTGGAAACACATTCTGAACACAAAGGTCACTGATGTGGCAGTTGAAATCATCATGAAATAAGTCACTTGGGACATGAGTTTAAGCAAAACTGAAAACTTACCTCCTGTTTGACAGTGCAGTTTTCTTTCCCTGGTCTCTCAGCCCTAGTCAGAGTTGCCAAGTTTCATATTAACTCCACAGTTTTGCAGAATATATATCAGGCAGATACCTTTTTGCAGAACCTGCAGCATGGAGCTTTGCACTTAGTGGAGTACAGGTCAATCCGAGAGCAGCCTGCAGAAGGGGGCAAGTGTATCTCCTCTTTGCCTAGAGGCATTCTTGCTTACTTTCCCTTTCAGTGGCAAGTAGCGAGCATTAGTTTCCAAGAATGACTATCTTATTTCATAAAATGTGCTCCAAGAAAGAAAAAATTAACAAAAGCAGCCTTTATTACCAGCTTGCTTAGTAACTCCTTTTATTTTCCCCCTACAAATTGTAAAGAGCAAAGCTAACCCACTTAATGATCTTAAAGGTCTTTTCCAACCTAAATGATTCTATGGCTTTCTTAAGCTATGCTTTTGCAGAATGCATTGTACCAGGAGTATGCTTTTGCAGAATACATTGTACCAGGAGGAGTTCCATTACCTGCTGTCAGCCCACCCCAAAGTGCTCAGAACTCATGTTATTTCTTCAGAAGTGATCTTGATATATAATAGAGCAAACCCAAAGAATCTTCTGGGATTTACAATGCCCCTAGTCCCAACCAGAAAGATGTGAACTTGCTTTTTAACAGTTGTCAATATTTCCTAGTCAATGCATCCTAAAAAGTCATATCCAAGGAGATGGTAGATAGCATTACAACACTAGACTTGGTAGCAGCTTCTCAAATCAGCCATGCCTATGCCTTGGTGTGCTATTGCTGCCAATGTTCAGGTTTTACAGCAAATAATGATTTTCAGATTTCTGTAGAATGCAGCAGCTTAGATAATGGAATGAACGTGATACTGGAAGGGGCACTCCACTTCAAAATGTCATTCAGCCTGGCAAACAAATGGGAGCTGATGCTGCCAGTGAAGGACTTTGCTGTTGCTGATGGTTTCACATGTGGCAGAAAAGGTTTGGGAACTCCCTGGCTTAGAATAAAGAAATCCCTGATGGTAGATGGTCTACACAGATTAACCGTGGCCTTACTAGGCCAGGCTGTTACTAGACTGTTTTGTTAGTGGTACCATCTGAAAATCTTAAAGCCTCATACAAGGCTAGAATAAAGCTCCACAGAGAGCTGCGTATTTACATATTTCATTTCTTCCCAAATAGCTGTAAATATAATTGAATATTACTATACTGAGAAGTGTCCTAAGAAGCTCATGAAAACTTCAATTCTACAACACCAAAGCCTTTTCTGAAAGACAACTCTGTTTATCCTTCCTTTCCTTAGCCAGGAGCAATCCATTCAAGGACCCAAGTATGTCTTTGGGGAAGCCTTGAGGCTGATTTTGTATTTGCTGTAATAATAATAATAACATGAAACATAAATTAATCAGTTTTCACTGTCATAAAAGGAACCACAAGGGAAAGAGAGGGGCAGATCTAATTAGGAAGACTGTGAGGGGACAGGAGAGGTTTTATAGGTGTGAGAAGACAGATAGGAAAAGGCACCACAGTCCACATTTCAGCTCTTCATACACTGTGTTGCTAGCAATAATTTGTAACCTATTAGTTGAGATTTTCAAAATACCTGTAGGATTTAGTCATATCTTGCATTGAGGTGTAATGGGTAATAAGTTTAAATACCATGTATTTAGAAAAGAAGAAAAAAGATGGAAAACATTTTCAGTCATTACTGAAGCATACGATAGTACATTAGTGTGAGGATAAAGACAAGACAGGTGAGATCTACTGTATGGGTAGGCAAGCTTCCAAGAGCATTAACATTTTATTTTAAGAGGTGAATAAAAGCCTCAGAATTGCTCTAGACTTGGCAGGTAAAGTTTGTTATGCTTCATCTTGCCTCTTGGCCAGAAAGCTCAGTAAGTGGGAGCTTGCCAGATACAGCAGTCTTCCCCACTACCTGAATTTAATTTAAACCATTCTGTGCAGCCCTGATTTTAATCCTTTCATTTTGGTTTTGAGTTACCACATATATGGCACAATGGAAATATTTTTTCAAACTTAAATTAGAAACATATTTAGGAGACAAAAAAAAAGTGCCTGTCTTCAGTGTGGAATGAAACATCTTTAACTGTTAGATGAAGTATAACCATTGGAACATTTGCCTTGAAAAGTTAGATCATCAGGAGAGAAATGTGGATTTTCTGTGATGCGCTTTTTGTTTCCGTCCGTCTTTCCAGTTTGTACACATTGCACAAACTGTTTCTTCAGGATGGCTGAACTTCATGATAGCTCACAAGCGTGGATTTAAAATAACTAGAGACAAGAGTGTGATGTGTCAAAGGCAAAAAAAACTTTGCTGTGTTCACTTTTATTTTTACACTCTGCATCTAAAGTAATGGTGGGGTTTTTTTTGTTCTATGCCGAGATCTTTTTATTTTTCATAAATGATGGTGACTTCATTGTTGTCTCCAAAAATACATGTTTCTAGGATGTGCCATCAACTTATGCTCTAAATACTTCCTGTGCTGTATAAATGCTGCAAATCAAATATCTGAACCCAAGCAGAAGTTGCACCTTGATCTCAAATACTGCTGCTCAGGTTGGCCTAGTTTCTTCCCCAAGGAAAAGTAGTAAGTCCAGTTGATAGAAAAATTAGGTTTTAATGTTTCAATGCTGTTTTTGTAAAAGGAAGGCTGGAAAATTTAGATCTTTATGTAGCTACTAAAGCATGTGTGTGAGAAGCATAGCGGAAACATGTATTCAAGCAGTTATCAGTGATCCATTGGCAAATGGAAGGATCGTAGAATCATAGAATGGTTAGAGTTGGAAGAGACATTAAAGCTCATCCAACCCCCTGCCATGGGGAATTGTGCCCTTGTCCTACCATTGGAGTCCCCGATGAGTCCCTCTCTAACATCCTTGTAAACCCCCTTCAGATACTGTAAGACTGCTATGAGGTCTCCAAGCAGTCTTCTCTTTTCCAGGCTGAATAGCCCCAACTTTCTCAGCCTGTCAAAGAAATAGGATGCATTAGGTGGGATTTCCCAGAGATCCTGGTATGGCACAACCATCAAAATCATGGTTGAAAGATTAGATAGTATGGATTAAATCTGCAGATTATGGATTAAATCTGCAGACTAGACATCAATCTAGTCAAGAAGGATAAGTGTGAGAAGCCCCCTGGACAGGAGTAAACTATTATATAAACAAGCAATGGTCAGTGACTAATCTAGTTATCAAGTACTGCAACTACTTCATCCTTACATCACTTTAACTGTGCCTTGACGCTAATACGTTGTTGAGAAGAAAGGCCCATGTTACACTGGAGTATTGGGCTGTTATTGATGAGACCTGTGAAATAACTTTATTTGAATAAAGTAGTTTGGGAAGCATCGAGTGTGATGCGTCCTATTCTGTACTCTGTGTTTCAGAATGGATGGGTACCAATGGGGGCAATTCAGTGTTGAACAGTTGGGATGTTTTGAGGTCTGGAAATGTCACTCATAGCCTAAGTCACTGTGCTAATGCTACTGACTTGTTACAAATGATTCCTAGAGTTTGATAAAAGCAAGATTATGTTTTTTTTAAATGGGCTTTGTCTAGCATTTTAAACATGTATTTGTCAGTAAATCAGGTATGTGTTAATATAATTTGTGCCCTTTTTTATGCTTGCTTGTTGGCAGCAGACCATGAACATAGAAAGGAATAGTTGCTATGCAGTTGCAGTTAAAAGAGTGTGAATGCTTAGTTCTTGAAAGGAGCCAATATCAGAAAAAATGTGCCTACATGTGGTGGCTGTATGGACATGGTATGATCCTGTATTGTGACTGGGACTACTGAAACTTAATATATAATGCCTGCTAGTTGGTTGTCTAGATACCAAACTATCAATGGGATTGTCTTACCAGGCTGCTATTGGAAAGGTACTTGTTTCAGGAAAAAATATAAACAGCATTTGATATAATTTTAGAGACACCACTTTAGGAAGTGCACCTTTTGGAAAATTATGACTATAAATTCCATAAATGAAATATGTGTCACTTCTTGGCTGAGCCAAATAGTTGCGTATTCCATGATGTTAGGAGTGCTGGTTTGTTTTTTGTAATTATGTGAATGAGGACATTAGAAAAATGGTTTATTCCTATTGTACCTGGGAAATGGTGGGGTGACCAGATTTAAATGTAGCTTCCCTGAGTGCTGGTATGCAGAGGAGGTCACTAAGTCACTGTGGGTGTTGGCCAGGATCACATCTGACATGACCATGTTTAAAGGCAAAGCAGAATGAAAGGGAGGAAGGAGCTGACAAGGTATCACTAGTGAAGAAAGCTTATCTATGATGTGCTAGCTACCCAGCAAAGTGTAAAAAGGCCAATTAGCTCTGCTTGTCCTTCCTTTCCTGTTGTTCCCAGCCTTGGGGTGAGCCACTCACAACTTCTTGTTCTTAAGGCTTTGAGCAATGAGTTACTTTTTCTACAGACTGACAGGAAATCACTTAATAAGCTTGGGGGCAGGGAGAGAAGCTTCCTGTTCTAGCCACTGTCTGTATGACCATCCCCAGTGTCCTTATGTGTGTTCCTCTGACAGTGAAGGTTTAACCAAGCTGATCACATCCCCATGGATTTTGCCTTCATCTCAGTGGGACCCCTAAAAGCTCTAAATGCATTTTAAAGAATGTGTAAGTTGAGTGTTTTCTTTTTCTTTAAGTTGTGTATTAACATAATGGCAGTGCTTCCAAGGCCATGACTCTGTGCAGATGGGTTGGACTGTGACCTTGCTGGAACCTCACAAACATTTAATGATGCATTGGTTTAAGTTCAAGTGAAGCCTATTTTGCAGTACATATAAAAAGTGTAACTGGAATTGATACATCTTTGTCTTAGGCCATAAGTATTAATACTTAACTTACTTAACTTTATTACTTTGGTCTGTGAGCAAATGAATTTTACTGCTTTTCATCCTCAAGTCACCAAGACAAATGCAAAGAGGGTCATTGTGTGTGTGACTGCCAGTGACTGAAGAGTGCATGCCCAAGGTCAGTTTAAGGCAGTGAAAACTTACATAAACTCTTCTGCTCACTGCATGGCGGCTGGGCAACCACTCTTCACTCACCAGCTCCACACTTCATCTTCTGCAGCCAACCTTCTGCATCCAGGCATGCTGGGGTAGTGGGAGCGAGAGCAGATAGTGCAGATCGTGCTCTAAATATCTAACCTTATCAAAGGACTAAACTTTATAAGGCAGTTATATAAATCTTACTAATGCTTTTGATGTGTTTATCTCCTGATTTTTTTCTTGTCTTATTTTCAGTATACTTGAAATACTGTAATGCATTCACTAAGGAATGGGTGCACTTGTTTAAATTGTGTAAAAATATTAGTCTATTAATTCAAGTGTCTGAATGGTAAACATAAATTTTGTTGAAAGCCCATGGTAAATTTAGAGATTTAATACTTTAGCAATCCTACATAAGACTTGCACAGAAAGTGTGGTGAATTAAACAAAAAAACATCAAGTTGAAGACTACAGCAGTTCTGTAACATGCCTGATACATGCTGTCAATTTCAGTAAGGAATACTTTCTAGATAATATTCCACATTAAAAGTGGTACTGACTAAATCTATGCAATTAATGGAAAAACTGTAAACTCTGCCATAATTCCAGGTACTAATGGAAGTACCAATTACTCAATACCTGAAGATAAATTATTTACTAAAGATATATAATGTGTGTTTTCTGAAACAAGTGTGTGGGGTTTTTTTGAGCAGACATCCTCAGCTGCGAGACCT
Organism: Pezoporus wallicus; assembly: GCF_028554395.1. NCBI lineage: Eukaryota > Metazoa > Chordata > Aves > Psittaciformes > Psittacidae > Pezoporus > Pezoporus wallicus. The sequence goes on from NW_026642342.1 coordinate 8,485,532, forward strand.
CTCAGAAAGCTCAGCATTTCAGAAAGGTCCTGAGGAAGGATATGACAAGGTTCTGCAAGATGTGACATCTGCTAAGTGGCCTGCTTCCAGTGACCCAGGGACCCTGTCAGGTACTGTGACAAGTTCAGTCTTACTGAGGTTTGTAGCAAATTTCAGGTGACTTGATTAAAATCGTGAATGCACAGTTTTGCTCCTGCTGGGAGTTAACTTCCCTGTGCTGCAGTGGGCAGCACACACTGAAGCTCTGTTTTAATTATGATGTTAATTGTCACTGGACAGTGCTGAAGGATTATAAATCTGTCTTCTTCAGACTCTGAAAAAGCAATTGAATAGGCCAGAGATGTATCATAGATCTGTAAATTATGCTCTTATTCTCATTTCCAGGATAGGTGTAATCAACACAGGCTCATCCTTTCTAGATATAAATTAATGAGTGCATTTATTCTTGTAGTCTTATATACCTGTTCCAGTCTTCTGCAGCTGCAAAAGCTGATGTTTTCTCAAAAGTACTAGAAATGGCAAAAACAAATTAAAATTGAGTTTATTAGTGTTCAAAGTGGTATTCTTCAGTAAGACTGGAACTATTAGGCAATCCTTGCAGTGTTGTTAAGCTTGGCAGTTGAAGTGTTCAGCTTGAAAAGAGGACATAGGGTACAGATGTATGCCACAGAGGACAGGAAGGCTATTTGGTGAAGAGAACATTAAAAACTAAGTCTAGTTTCACTGTTCTGACTGTCCTCAGGAGAACTGCAGGAGAGGCAAGTGAAAAGATCTTTTTAAAAAGTAGTGTCTAAACCCGATATGGAGCATACAGCTGGTTACAAATGATGGACAGGTTTGGTAGGTATTATGTTTTCCTTATGATTGTTTTGAAAGTGAGTTGAAGGAAAGCATTATTCTGTTGTTGTTTCTGGTATTTTTATCACTTATCATAAGTTGTGCTTAGCTTCAGCTGCTTCTCCCTGCAACCCCCATACATAGGCCTATAATCACCTTTCAGAGAGGCTGAAATGAAAATCTGCAAGTTAAGAGGAAAAGCAGCTGAAAAATCCATGGTTTTCAATTAAAATTAAATCTTGCCAAGCCTGTTTGTTTGTTTTTTTTTATATACTGCCATGAATATTCTGTTCAGAAGTTACAGATTGCGTATTGTTTGTGATATGTCCCAAGTCATTCCAGTAAACTCTCTCATGATTTGTTGTGGCTGAGGTACTCAAGCAGGGGAAGGCTTGTTTGCTCGGCTTCACTTTGTTTTCTTCCTGAGATGCCCTGGCTGGAATTTCAAAGCAAAGGAAAAATCCTGTGTGTGTGTAAAGGGGAGAAACTTCTGATGGCAAGGGCTTGAGTGGGTATCTCAAATAGCTGTGATAATCCCAGCAAAGACATAATGATTAGTAAGTAGGAGGATGTATCAATCTGCCAGTAATCGGGCTGGGACAGAAGTACATATGTGTGCACATTGATTGAAATGTCTGACCTGAGCTTTTGTATCCAGAAATAAGTGGCTGATTGTCTCCCATGACACCGTCAAAATACATCCACCATGAGTATGTGTAACCTGTGGGTTTTTACCATACTTTTCCTTATTTTTTCCTGAACTAAGTCCTTGTATGTTGTTCTGCTCTCAATATAAACCCACTTGCTCTGTCTTCCCCCTTAGCCTCCAAGGATTTAGTCGGTGAGGGGGAAGTGTTTAAAAATAATTCCAGTTATGGTAGAACAGCCTGTATCCTTTCTATAGAGTAACTGACATCAGACTTCTGAGTTCACTAAATGGTCAACCAAAGATCAGTAAAAACATCTAAGGATTCTGAAGGACAAACATTTTTTTTCCTCTTTCCTTTGAAGGGAAAATGTGACTTTTCAAGCACGAGTAGGCTTTCAGATTATGGAAGCCTGAATGACACCTCTTATTAAAATTCGTATGATTATCTGTCCTGAAGAACTACCCAACTTCTTACAAGCTTCCCCTCTGAGGATACACATAGCTCTTCTGTAACACCAAGGTAAAATATAGAGTAAATATTCCAGGGTTCTGTGAATAGGTGGGGCTGAAGGAAGAAAAAGAATCTCTTATTTCTCTCTTTTTTTCCCTGACTTGGTGAGAGACACAAACCCTGTGCTGGCTCCTGGAATGAGGGGAAGGGTTCATTTTGCTTGTGTTAGGGCTGGGAGAGGTGAGGAGATACAACGTGAGGCTGCAGGTGGAAATCTTCTTTAGACCAGGGAATATGTGCCTCAAGGGAAGACCCATTAGCTGACTGTGGCTATTGTATGGCTTTTGAATGTGGGTGAGCATAAAGCACTAGTCAAATTAGGAGACAGGAGGTGAAAGTTGAAGATGAGGTGGGGATGTAGGCAGTTACAATAGGGAGCTAAGACACAGCTCTGTGGTTTGCTCCCATCCTAGTACCAGTAGCACTCAGAGGCATCACAGCCATCCCTCCAGGAGGCAGCAGGAGGCTGGGTGTAATTTGGTGCTGTCCTGCTCAGAGCTGCTTGGCACAATTTTCTCATTGAAGCTGAAGGGATTTCGAAACAAGCACCTGAAGCGTGTGGGTGAGGAGAGGGCAAGTGATAAAGCAGAATATTGCCTTAGGCTCTGATCCAGTAGGCTCTGAAATTTTGAAGGCAGAAATTCTGCAAGGGACTTAGAAGAGCATGGGCAAGGAGAACACACTCAGCATCTGATGGCCACGTCATGGTGCTCAGCAGTGCCTGAGACAAGAATGGCAACAAGTGTTTGCAAATACATGTATTTTAGTGTTCGCTTACTATAGTGGTCCATATCAGGAGCTGGAAATGCAGCAGTACTGCAGGTTCTCCTTGACTTAATGCTTTCCCTGCTATTTTAAAGAAATATTGAGAATGGCTTTGGAGACTGTGTAGGAACCTAATGGAAAGCACAACTGGGTTGTTCATAATGGTGTTATTTTAATACATGCATGTGCAATTAGAAACCAGTCAGTTACATTTTCTCACTCTTTCCTAACAAAGCCAGAACTTGTGAATTGATCTCTGTTAGGAACAATACTTTACACTAGCCAAATTTCTTGGCTTACTTTTGAAAGACTAAATCTTAAATAGAATTTTATTAATTTTTTTTTCCTGGCATATAAGATTAGACATGGGAAATAACACTCGCTTTTCCCCTAATCCTTGGCTACATTCAGCCAGCCATGCAAAATCTTCTTAAACATTACAAGTATATTGTTTTCTTTTGTTGCATGCTGGTAGCTTTTTCTCACTGTAAAGGTTCTTTTGCTTTCAGAAGAGAAACTGCCATATCTGCGTTTGGCATTTTCTTAGTGCTTTCACTTTGTAAGTTCATTGGGAGGGCCCAGCGAAAGCTCAAGCTCCCACAGAGATGTCTCACCCTGTTGCTGCAGTCATCTCCTGCCTCTCCTCTTCCATCGCTCACTGTTTCACTGATGCCCCCTTCTGCCCTCCTCGCCTCATATCAGGGAAAAATCTTGGTTAAGACTACCCAGAAAACGCGTAGCATAGAACACTGAACCTGGTTTTGGGTACTGCTGGGTGTGTTCTGGGGACAGATGGATCCTGTTTGCTTTTGTGTTGGCAAGTCCCTCATTAGCCATTTGCCTTTTCTGGCACATAGGAACCGTGTGAATGTGTGAGAAATACACTGAAGGAAGTGTGAACGATTCATCTATTAGAAATCTTTGTGAGTGTATGACCAAAAAAGCTCTAGAAAGTGTATTCGGCTGCACTCGGTTTTCAGTTGCGTGCTCACCTGTGCATTTTTAGCCAAAACATCACATCTGAAATTAGCTCCTCCTTAGAAAACAATGAAGAGTATATCTTTGAAAAATGAGGACCGGTGTCTGTGCATGTTCTTGCTCTCACAGTCCTTCTCCCTGCAACAAACCCTCTAATGTGATACAAGAGTGCTTATATCCGTTTCACCCTGGAGATTCTGCCTGCTGCCCAGTCTCTGTGCCACACTTTCCCTGTGGCGGACAGCAAAAGGAGAAGTGTCCCAGCTCCAGGATACATTTCTCTGCTCTTGCCAGAGAGATATGGTTTCAGAGGTGAGAAAATGCCCCAGATGCATGCTGTTTGCTGGTGCTGCCCCTGAGGTTTCATTTCTAGCCTGCGCTTTGCTAGGAAAGAGTGAAACCATCAGTTTTCACAAGTTCTTTAGTTGGTTTTGGGATGTGACCTTGGCACTGAACAACTACAAATCTAAAGGTCTGGCTGCCCTTTTAGAAACCTGTTCTGGAATGACCCTTCTTCTAGGAGTCCTTCCATGGGTACTAATCGCATAGAGCACACCAGGGAGTCTCCTGGAAGTGGTGGAGAACATCCATCCAGGGAACATCCACATACAGACAAGTCCTTATTCTATGAGGCCTGTCCTTGCCAGGGAATTCCAGAGTATTCCTTCTGCATAGAAAACAGAGTTCCTATAAAGGTGAATCCTTCTGTTACACAGACCACAGATCCAAAGAGTGCAGGTGCTGGAGTAATCAAAACAAAATCAGAGACTCTGTGGGAGACTTTGTCAATTCAAGAGGGATGATAGGATAAAGGCTGCTTTGATCCAGCACAAGAAGAAAGGGGGGGGGGGGGGGGGTGTGGGAAATGACTGCAGAAGTGGTTTGGGGTTTTTCAAATGTGATGTATTTCCCAACAGCGATTGTAGTGGTGCAGCACCACTGTGGAAAGCAGGTTTAGTCACTACACTGTCTTTGGCTTTACAGTGTTAAATGCAGTTACCACTCTTCCAGGCCAGTCTTCTGTTTTTGTTGCAATGACATGAAGTGACTTAATGACTAAACTGAGAAATGGTACGGTATTTCAATCCTCGTATCACGAACAATATAGGAATTAAAAAGCGTATAATAAAATTAATGTATTTTTCAAAAGTTCATTAAAATAGCCCCCTTGGGACCTGTTAACAGGGCCATTCCAAATTAAACCTTAGTTTTAGTGAAAAACATATATGCTTTCTAAGGATAAAAAAAACCAACCAAATATAAATAAAGCCTTTGTAGCTTAAGTTTTCTCCCATCTCCTGATATAGCTGTCTCTCAGAGATCTCCTGCTTCCCCCTGTAAGCAGCAAACCACATGAACTGGCAGAGCGCGCCTTCCCAGTACCTTCTGCTCAAAGGCTGTTGACGTATAGGAGTGGCAAAGAGGGAGGTGCAAACAGATGAAAATCCCAGCTGAATGAGTGGGGTTTTTAATCTTCTTGCACCTGCTTCCAGGAGGGAGTTTGACAGTGATAGGGTGCAGAAAGGAATTTACAACCTGGGCAGCAGGATGGGGGTGGAGGAACAAGGCCCAAGGGGGGGGTGGAGAGAGGAGCAGGAGCACGCATTGTGGTTCAGACCTAGAATTTGGAAGAATGGTGGTATTGAGGACATATATAAAAACCACAAACAATTTAAGAGCAGCGTTTGGGTATGGAGGGGGAAAAGAGGTATTTACCAGCATGATGTGAATGCAGCAACTTCTGAAATAATTCAATTTCCAAAAGCAATTGCTCTGAGACTAATGACTCTGCTGTATGGATTTCATGTACAGCAGAAGGTGATCTTATCTCTCAAGCTAATTGCCTAAGCCCAAAGTGGGGTTCTATATGGTTAGAAGTAGCATGTTGAGAATAAAATCTGCCCCAAGTAGGATTTGCTGTTAGATCAGAGGATAGAACAGACTACAGAGGGGTCTGTTGTGGGGGTGCTGATCGAGAGGCAACTTTATTCATCTTCTGTAGTACATCCCTGATATCATGGATGGTGAGCCTGAACCCACACGTTAGAAGAGCTTGGTTGGAGGCCAGGCGGGCACCCTGGCTTTCCAGCTGTTTGTTCCTCAGTGTTCTTTTTTATTACAGTGAAAAGGTTGTAAAAATTGGGCTAAAACATTCTGCTTGCAATATTTGTGAAGATTTGCAAACCTGCCTCTTCCCAACACGCAGCTGGATCCTGGGCCAGGTGCTCTCTTGGTAGTGATGGCAGTTCCAAGGCAGCACAGTTCTAGTCCAACTGCATTCACAGTCCTTTGAAGTAATGCAGACCAGAGATACATTTCAACTGGTGCTTAAATTCCTATGGCATTGCTATTAATCCTTGGTTTTTTTCCCTTTTGCTCTCTTTTGGGTGGACTCCTAGCAAGTTTGACAGGAGCACAGGACATTTTTGATATATGGCATCAGGTCCGTTAGTTCAGAAACCCCACACAGAAGCTTGTTTTTAGAAAGAGAGAAAATAAGATTAAACAGGACAGGGAATGCTGTTATGAAGGAATGAAAATATTTTCATTACCAGAGTATTTGTATGTCAACAGCTGATAGGGAATGATGTGAGACATTCCCACAAGGACTCCCAAAGATTTTTTCCTTGTGCAATAGACCAATTAGCAGAGTCCAGATTAAATAGGCAATGTCACGTTGCTTCTTGCATTAAAAAAGTGTGACATTCAGTCTCTTTATCTAATAAATGTTTGCTCTTTTTTATCCTTGTGACTTTGTTTATGCTACTTTCAACAGCTCTACATTCCCAAGCAATGCAGAGGGAAAAGTTATCTTGTTCAACACAACTTTAAGACATATACCACACAAGATAAATCTATTTATGTTTTAATATATTTTAATACTATATATTTTAATATACTTAATTAATTATTAAGGAGAAGCTCTGTATGCTCACAGAACATTGCACACATGTGAAAAGGAGGGGAAAGATTCAATTTTGCTTACCCAGAACTTGTAATACTTTTAAGGTGACTTCATGAGTTAATAAATGAGGAAATGAGCAAATTCAGCTTCAGCCTCTGCCACCCAGCTCTCCAGAAGCAGCCCTTGAACGGGCCCACAAAAAATTATTTGACTACAGTTGTTTCCCAATCTTAATGTGGTTTGGAGAAATGTTAATCTTTTCCTAGAGAAAACTACTATATAATTAGACTAAAAGCAGCTAAAAAATTATCACTGTTAAAAAAAGACAGTTTGCAGCGTTGCCTTCTTTCCTTGACAGCTTGTGGATTTTTCTGCAGCAGTGGTTGTGCTTTGGTGACAGAACTCTTTCCAGCCTTTACCTCCCTCTGATCCTATGAAGTCATGTTGGTTAAAGTGGATAGATAGAAGAAATGCTGCTATAGACTTAAAGAGCATGAACACTTCACTGAATTGAGTTTCAGGATATATTTTTCATTTCCACATGTCTGAAAAACTGTACAACTTAAATATTTGTTAATAACCCTGATCTTTATCAGGTAACCTACTCCAGTTGTTTGTTTTTCAAAATCAGATGGCTCCCATGGAAGTGTTGTGATCTGTGTGACGTATCAGTTACACGCATTCAATAAAAAAAAGGTAGAAATAGTGGAATTTTGTTTTATATTCACATGTAAAGGACTTGGATTCCACATATGGAATATGTATGTATAATCTATATAACTCTTTTACTACATGTTCATCCACTGATGTTTTCACCTCATCTTTATCTCCTCCCTTAAAACTGTTTTTCTTGCAAATTGCTATTTCTACATATGAAGCCTGAGACCTCTGTTTGTCAGGTCGGAGGAGCACTTGAGAGATGAGCAGTCAATTCCACTAGTGATACTTATTAATAACATTGCAGTAAGTTCCACAACAGGCTCAGGATCCTACTGCTCAAATCACTGTTTGTACTTGTTGTCATCCCCTGAAAAAGCTTGCACTAATGCCTGAGCTGGGAATTTCAAAAGGGCCCAAGTAAGTTTGTATTTTCTGCCTTCACACAGGCTTCAGGAGTGTTCTTTAGGGGCTACTAAAGAGTTGCTTTAGGACTAAATGTGATTCCTTCTCCTAATGCTTTTTCAGATTTTCTTCTGAGACTACTTCTTTCTTGCTAGTCCCAGGTTTAAGGGTTCTAGCTGATACATACCATTTCTGGAAGCTGAATTCTGTTTTGCTGCACCACCAGCTATGAGATGAGGGGGGGATGGGAACTCGCCTTCTGTGGGGAAAAGGCATAAAATGTGTATGCAAACAGGGAAGGCTGAAATGTGTCAGAAAACACCAGTTCCTTCATTGTCAGCTCCTCTGTACATACCTTAGTTTTTTACAGCATTTGTGGCTTCTCAGCACCTATTTGGTGGTGCAAATTTCAATGCATCTGTGTTTCTTCTGCAGTTTTTGCTCTTTTGTATGTGCGTACTTATATACGTGCGTAAGAGGAAGCACTTCTGTTCTACTGTTCTTACAGTGTTCTTGTCTGCTATTTATGGAGGGCACATCTCTAGAGCAAAGCAGAAATCATGCCAACAGGAGTGTTCTTCTTCCCCCCTCCCTTTCTCACTCAAAAGATCCCAGAGTGTTGAGGGTATGTCCCAGGGAATGACCGAAGCCCTCCTCAATATTGCCTCCTGTAGGGCAAAAGGAGCCAGCCTGTCCAAGGTGTCAAATTGATTAGCTGCTGCCATCCAGAATAAGGAAGTTAATCAGTACCTAATGCTGATTATCTAATAGTCAGGTTTGAAATGGGTTATTCCCGCCCCGAGTATTGCTGGGGCCACTTGGAAGGAGTGACTGCAGGGATTACACTGAGGGTGGGGATCCACAAACAGGAATGTGGTGAATAACTGGACAAAACCGTGCAGCACTCTGCCTGTTGCAAAGAAGCCTTCACCTCTTGCTGGAGTTTTTTGGCATCTCGAATTGCTTATCTACTCTACGTGTAGAGTATAAGGTGAATTGCAAAGAGGAATGCAGACAGCTTCTCCTATCAGCACATTGTTTTGGTTAAGGCTCTACCGGAGTTCTGTAAAAATGCAATTGGGGGAAGGGAAACAAAGCGTGCAATGTCCTCTGGGTTTTCTTAGTTAATCAAAGAGGCTTATTAGGAAATTAACACTTCTAGGGTTAGGAAACAATTGCTGTGCTATTTTAGTTTTCACATGACTTCAAACACTGTGTCCAGCTGTCTCAAAAGCAACCAACAATAAAACAAGCCCTCGCAGCTTGGGCTGTAAGTGTGAAGGTAGGGGACCGGAGCCTGCAGAGTCAGCAGTGGTATGGCAGGTTTATTTTGAGAGAGGAATAGCTTTACGTCTGACTTGTTGTGGGTAGCTGTGGATTTTTCAGCACCCTGGATGCTGGCAAGAGTGAAATTCTCAGCAAATCACATTATGTATTAGTTTCTCTGCTTTGGCTTAAGGTTATCTGATAACTGCCGCAAATATTAACTGTTCTTTCATGCCTTGTCTAAGATTATCATTGTTAGAACTGCCTGCTTGGAGGGCTGGGCATCTGTACTTCCCTCTCCTGACTAGATCACTGAGACTCTTACAGGATCCCTGATGCAGAGATCCTCCTGGAAAATGCAGGTGTATTTTCAAATGGTTGCTTCAACTGTGCACTTGTAGTTTTCTATCTCATTTTTGCTGAGAATTAACAAAATGAAACAAACCCACACATGAATCTGCTTGATGTGCTGGCTTCAAATGACCTGTTTGACAGTTCCAGCACTGAAAATCAGTATTAGCTTTGTGAACTTTATCCACTGCATTTCAGACATTGTACCTCACTTGCCAGCATGATGGTGCTGTTCTCTGCCCAGAATAGCTCTTGAGTAGTCACCTTGATCTCTATTTTACCAGGCTTGCCACCATACTGTCAAGTTCTCTTTTTCTTTTGCTGCTGTCACTTCTCTCTTCTGTAAGATTTCTTAGTCAGCTTTTGGTCCATAGAAGGTTCAAGATTTGCTGACAATTTCCTCAACTGTTTTAATACACTTTACATTCTCTGGGTTTGCTTGCAGTTTATCCTCTGAGTTGCACTTCTCAGGTAACAGAAGCATGAAAAGTAAAGCCTCTAATTTCAAACTAATCTAAAGGTGTAATAAAATACAGGGTATCATTTTGGTGATAAATCTTATCTATGCTTTATGTGCCCCATACAGTCAGCTGGAGAGCTCACAGTGCTCTGTGCACTTACCTGCTTTCCCAAAGGAGTGAATTGGGGGAAGTATGTGTGGTTTCATTTTATTTCTTAAAGAATTCAAATGCTAAATAAGCAAAATAGCAAATTTCAGCATTGCTGGAGGAGGGAGCTGTAGCATTTGCAATAGTTTCGTAATGTGGAAATTAATGAATACTTGTAAATGCTTGAATAAAGGGTGCTGTAATCAAATAGGCTCTTGGGAGTATCCCAGCTGAGTTCTATCCTTCATCCATGGAGGTCCCCTCTCCTTATTCTCTTCTCTAGGGTGTTCACACTGAGGCAGGCTCACAGTGAAATAGGATTGTGTATTGTGGTCCAGTGCCTTTAACGAAACTATGTGAGTGAGTAAGGATAGTGTGTGGGTATGAGTCACCCTGGAACTAGATGTTCTCTCCAGGGCAACCTTTGGGAGGAGGGGGCGGCCAACATCTGCAAGGATACTGGGGAGAAGGTTACCACAGGCAAACTCTGTTATTTGATCACTAGTGGCGAGGGGGGGAAACTCTCAGCTCCATGGGCTGGCAGTTGCTGAGCTCTATTTGAACAGGTACACGGATGATTGTATCTGAGTAATACCAAGGAGCATTACAGTTGGTAACAAGACAAGATTTGCAAATTCCTTGCCAGCAAATGCCTTTAGGAAGTATACAGCAGGAAATAAAAAAAGGAGTCCCTGTCTCGTAATCCACAGCCATTTCTGTGTTGCCTGAAGACCTTGCTTTTACCCTGTGTGGTTGAGAGATTTCTTTAGTGCAAATGCTGCTCTGGGACTAATGCAGTTGTGTCATTTTAAAATAGCAGGAAAATAGACCTCACTGTGGCATGTTGTAAGATCATGTTTAAAGTACATGTTGTATTTATAGCAACGAAATTCAGGGAGTTGCAAAGGCTAAAAATTTAAGTACATAAATATACATAATATAAAAATCCTATGTATTTCATAAGTATGTTGCAGTCTTAAATCTGGATTAGACAGCAGTGGAACAATCACCAATGAAGAAGCTATTTCACAGTAACTGATTTTAATGTCATTCCAGACATACAAATATGTAATTCCTTCATATTCCATCATGTATTTTTTCCCTGAAAATAAATCATGTGCCAGATGAACCTCTCTTTTATTTATTGTAAGAAATGTAAATCTTTAGGGTTTACCAATGAGCACTTAAAAAACAAATGCTGACCTGAAGGAACATTTTGCTGAAGCAAAACTCGATTACTCATTTGCAGTCCTCATTGTTCAAAGCTTGGTTATGCATTTGTTAGAACAATTCCCATGGAAATCTCACGAGGTCAAACATATCCTTGTGGAAACCCAGTTAGGTTCCTTAGTTTGGTTTTTTGGTTTGGGCGTTTTTTTAAAGGATTTTTAATGAGTTTTTGTTTTATGGGTGAGAATCAACAGAGAAATTTCACTGTTTGCCTTTCTGTTCAGAGGAAATTAACTAAGCTTCACTTCCCTGTTGCTGGAGCTGTTAGCTAAAATGAAGACACCTCTAGTGTCCACTCTTTGAAATAAGTGTTTATTCAACCCTGGTTTAAACTGTCTGATAGGGAGCTGTAAGTTATCCTTAAAAAATTCTCCAGCTGCATATCTGTTCTTCACAATAGAATGTCTCTATCCAGGGCTAGATCAGTAATCAATAGCAAAGAATTTAGGGGAGTTCATAGAATGATAGAATGGTTTGGGTTGGAAAGGACCTTAAAGCTCATCCAGTTCCAGCCCCCTGCCATGGGCAGGGACACCTTCCGCTAGAGCAGGTTGCTCCAAGCCCTGTCCAGCCTGGCCTTGAACACTGCGAGGGATGGGGCATTCTCAGCTCCCCTCCATCTCTCCTGTTTTAATATTAACCCATTCCCCCTTGTCCTATCACTACAGTCCCTGATGAAGTGTCCCTCTCTGACATCTCTGTAGGGTACCTTCAGCCATTGGAAGACTGCCTTGAGGTCTCCACGCAGCCTTTCCTTAACTAGCAGAAGTGCTGGGCCCAGCAATCACTCAGCTCACACTTCTTCTATTTTTCCCACTTTTATGTCCCTGGTTTTGACCTTTCCTTCACATTGAAGAGTCTAGTGCAATGAACCTGTTAATTGTGTGAACTGTTTTCATGATTTTTGTGGTGACTCTATGAAACTACTCTCTTTAAGAGGTAAATCAGTGTAAGCAAGAGTAAGAGTATACCTTCTCCTTTGCTTTCTGGTAATAAAATCTCATAACCTCCTGGCAGGTAGCACTTCTGTTCCAGGGAGCTGCCCTTTTTCCAGGAACTGATACAAGTGTTTTAGAAGTACCAAATTTTGGCAAAAATGAGATACAACTTAATGCCCAGCACTTCCAAATCAATTACGTTGAATTTGCACTGTTCCACACCCTTTATCAACAGACATAGGTCATCCTGTCTGGACTGCTGCTCCATTCATTGCTCCTGTTGTACCACTTGTATCCTCAGATTGGCCAGCAATGATGTGTAACACTTCTGATGAATGCCAGCCGACTCAGGTTCTTATGCAAAGGCCAGAAGAACACCCACATCATGTGAATTCAGATGGAGCTGCTGTTCAAATCAAGAGATTAATTCGCTGTCATGGAAATCATGAGGTAGCCTGGAGAGAGAATGAACATAGAGAACATATCAGTGGACAGCCATAAGGCACGGAGAAATGCAGATGATCTAAAAAAGATACCTTGGGTCAGCATAGCAGTGGCATTTCCTTCTAATTCAACTACTTTGACAAGGAGAAATATCCTAAAATACTGAAGAACTAGTAATGCTATTCTTACCAAATAAATTCAACATCCCACTTACAAATCCCTTTTCTTCCTCATCTTGTGGATAACCTGAGTTAGAACAGCTGGACAAGGAACAACTCTGTCTTACAGATACTGCAGTTCAGATTGTATTTTATTAAGCTGAAATGAGAGACATAGCAAACTCTCTGAGGGAGTTCAGAAGTTTCCACCCTTCTAGTAATTGCATACTGTACAGGAAATGGAGGTTAAAAAAAATGACAGAAAGTCATTCAGGGTATCTCTAATAGAGTCATTGCCTTGAAATAAGTTCTCATCTCAGAAATCCTCTGAAAGGAAAGAATCAGGAAAGACTTTTGGCAGTTCTTGGTATTTGTCAATAAATAAGAGTGAAGAAAGGAACCTAGTTTTGAGTTCTAGTGCTCTGTTAGCCTCTAGCCCTGTGCAAGAGACTCCATTGCACTTCTGTATTAAAACTAAACTCTCTAGGCCTCCTCCTGCTCCAGTCCCTGCACAGATGTGTTGCTTTCTTCTCTTACTGCAACTGGTTTCCCCCATAGACACCATCTTTTAAAAAGCGCAATATTCACTATACTTACAAATTGAATTGAAAGTATTTCTGAATGTCAGTCCTACATCCAAACAGACAAGAGCATTATCAGTGTGTGGCTTTCATCTCATTGGAGTGATGTAAGATAAAAACTCAGCACTTGCCTGAAACTAGAGATTCAGGTCACTCTTGAACACACAAAATCCATCTCGCTTTGGGAGTACAGCTGTGCTAGAGACTTCAGTCCAACCACCTGGACTCAAATGCAATCTTAAAGGGAGAGCAACCTTTTCCTCCTCCTTCCTCTCCTTCCCTCTCACAACACCTACTTAAACCAACCAAAAAAACCTCAACAGTTGGCTCTTGAGAGCCAGGTTGGTTTGGCAGTTGCAGACCACGACAGTCACTATAAAAGTCATGCTTTATACTCAGTTTATGCTTTGTGAAGTAATTCTCAAAGAAACGTAAGAGTATTGAGAGGGTTTCATCCCTACTCATGCCAGAATAATCAGTCCTCTCTCTTGAGTGTAGACAGGGGATTATCTGGGAAGCTGAATGCTGTTGTTTCTTTTTTTTCGTTCAGTGTCTGAGTCATTAACAGGTGTATGGTTGAGGATCAGAAGGTCGTGTACTATGTTCTTATTTCTAACTGCGTATAATCTACCTCAAATGGACTGTTAGCTTCATGGACATTAAACGAGATATTGAGTAACTGCTCAAGAGGAAGGAAATAATTGTTTGCAATTTATAGATGAGATATTTTAAGCATAGGTTTCACTTAGCCTCATAATTCACAAAGCTAAAACTCCCCAAGATCTGATACACAGTTTTTGCCCACAGTATTAATATTGAAATTGCTTCATGCTTCCACAGAAAATTGAATTCTCTACATAGCAGAGTTACCTGGTCTACTTTGTGTGTCAGGTACTTCATGATTGGTCAGTGAAAAAGGATATTGTAGATGCTAATATGGTTTTTTGTCCTATTTTACAGAATAAACACAAGACTGAATGTATCCTATTAAAACAAATGTATCTGAGTTTAAATCATTACAAATGCAAAAATCTTGGGAGAAAGAGAGGGAAAGCTGTGAATTGTGACATTAACCTAATTATACTCAAAGAGCTTCATTATAATAGTCAATTAGTTCCACTACAAATCACCCTGCTATGCAACATTCTTGCTGTAGCTTGTTGTAGTACACCAGCCAAAACTGGTTCATGGGCATGGCTATGAATTTATACATAAATTAATTTTGTACATTAATTAAGCACCATAGGGTACTGGTGGGATTACAGTATTATAACAAATCCAACTATGATAATTCTTGGATGATTGGTGACTAGTAGGATGTTCAGGAAAACTTAATTCATATAGAGCTCAAGGTATCTTAAGTATATAGTTAATAGTGTAGATTTTGGATTAACTTCCCGGAATCCTTAAATTGACATGAATTCTGATTTAGCACTCTCAGTAAAATTAATATGCATCGGTAATTATAAGAACAATTATCTGCACTTATTCTACTTCTTCCTGAAAATGTGTATATAGTTAACAGTACTATCATTGACTTAATCTGGAAGATAACTTGGTTCTGTATACATGGTAACACAACTAGTCACTAAATCTCTATTCACTAAGTTAGATTTTAGTCAAAAATAACATTTGGAGGTTGGCTGCATAAAGAAACATATCAAATCAGGAAATACAACAGAACCATCTCTTAACACACCAAAGCTACATAAATGGGCAATACAAAAATAAACAGGCTCAGAGCTAATACATGCAAATCCACACACACTGTTTCAAAGGCACTAGATTACATTGCTGAATATGAAGAGATTGTGAAAGTGTATAATATAAAAGGTGATAGAACAAATTCTCAGATTTGAAAATTTGTGCTTCAAGAGAATAGCTATTCTGTACTTCTATCCTCATGTTTGAAGCAAGATGCAAAAGAAACAATCTACTGAAAGTATGCACTGTATTTTCATCTTTACTTTTAGTAAATTCAGTTTTAAGTTATAAGTAATTATTAGAAAAAAATGTAGCCTGCATTTTTACTTAGTTTCTCGGGATTCACTCTCTACTTGCTGCTATTTTAGGTATGAATATTCAACAATATTAGAGGAGCATGAAGTTTGTATCACTGCTTCAGTGAAGGCTTTCTCTCAGTAAGTATCAACTGGCTCATTTAAGTACTTGGAATTTTTATGCTCCTTTGACATGCAGCCAATAACCAAATTCCAAAGGACTTCACCCCGGGTCTTCTGTCCTCTTTGAGTGCTAGAAATGGCTAATAAAATCTTAAGTTGAAATCAACTCACAGGGTACTACCAGGACAGAGCATTCAGTCACATATCTGACAAATTCAGCACCTTCTGCATCTATATAATGAATTAAGCTGATGGAGACTAACAAGGCTGGGGGGGAATGGATTAAGATCATTTGTTGCACTGTCTTCGGTGTACTTAAAAGCATATAACAGAAGTAAAACCACAAAACACTGTGGGCTGGGACCTTCTCATTCTTTTGTCAACCAGATGTTTGCTGGCCCTGTCTATTTAGACTGAATATATCAATTTGGCATGTGTGGAGGAGAGGAAACGGTTGACATCAGTGAAAATGTTGCCTATAATGCTCTGCTCACTATCTTTTCCATCTGAGGCTGCTTACCCTTTCAGAAAAGCTAATGTAAGTTTATGGTTTGCTCTGAGACGTGGATCTGGAAAAAGCCCAAGCTGGGTGAGGAGGAGTCCTTTTCTTCCTCCTAAGCCAACGGAAGATTACAGACTGTGTAGACCATGACCCTTTGATCATGGCCCTTAGATATTCCCTTGTCCCTCACAGTCATTCAGGATGCTTTTGCTGACAGATGATTTACAAGACAGAGGGTGTTGCAAGCAGAGGAAGAGCAGTGACTAAGTTCACTGCCTTGCAGGAAGTTCGCAGCCCTACACAGCATTTTGTGAAGAGACAGCATGAATGTTTCTTTCAATGGGCTAAGGCATGCAGAACTGTGACTGAAGCTGGTTGTGATGATATGTGCCAGGCTCAGGCGGACGTCACCACATTTCAGAGTGTCTTCACCCCTCAAAGTTTCAGTATGTTTCTGGGAGAAGACTGGTTACGCTGTACTCTAGAGATGACGGTGCAGTGTTATACCCAGCCTTTGGGCCACTTCCACCCTTAGAGACATACATCTATTGCATACAATAGCCAGAGTCCATCATTGCATGTATGAAATTAGGACTATTTTTGTTTGCATGACTTCACACCTACGAAACTTTGAACTTCATATGCCATTTTATGACAGATTATAATATTGTCATGTAATTTTCTATGGCTGTCTTTAGTCTTTATTTCATTGAAACCCACTTATCATTAGGAAACCTCTTCTCACTTGCTATTTGCTTTTCCATGTCACACACATATTAGACACCACAAGCTCTAGTGCAGATTCCTGTGAACTCCATAGTTTCCTGTGGAAAAGGACTCCTACCTTATTTTTTTTAGAAATCATTTATGAATGTGCAGACCTACTATTTTTTGACCTACTGCTTTTTTGGTGTTCACTAACCTGAAGCTCAGACGGAGAAAAAGTTGTCATGAGCTCTTCGGAGATGCAGGTAGGGTGTCTGAGTACAGTTGTTTACATCTGTGTTTACTGATCCCTGAAAGCAGATTTTGGAGGTATACTCCCTTGTCAGAGGGGAAATCTTTTTCTATACCTCTCATTGACCACATGTCTCATAGTTCCAATCTTTAGTATTCTTTATTATTATTTCTGATGGTATCTGTCTGGTTTACAGGTTTGCAGTTTGTTAAATCTTCCTTTGCTCTCCAGAATCCTTTAACCTGAGTAACATCTTTGCCATTTTCCAGTTCTTGTGAGATAAGTTAACCACTGCAGCATCACCTTGACTTTGGTTAGAGCTCATACTTGTCTCTCATTTTCTAGTATTCTACTGTTTTATTGATTCATTCTAAAACTTACACTAGCAAGTATATATATCCTTCATGATAAAAGGAAGGTTGTGTCACACTAGCATCTTTTGCACTGTAAATGCTTTTATAAGAATTTATTTAGTCTTTCTACCATGTTTTAAAGCTCTTTCAGTGAGACTTCTGCACTTTGATCATAGTTTGGTCTCCTGCACACTTTCTGCTCTTGATGCATTTGAAAGAGGGGTGATTTCAGTCATTATGCTGGTAATACATTGTTCTTTAAAGTCTTTTAGACCTGCATTAACCTTTGGCTTGCCTGAGCTTTCTTCATTTGTACCCAACTTTGTCTTTCCATAGAAAGTCTGTATTTCTAATATCCTAGCAGCTCATTAGCCATTCCAGTCTCTTTGGTCTTCCTCAAGTCTTTTTTAATAGATGTGCATTTTCTGTCCCATTGGCATGATGTATTTCAATATTCCTGTAGCCTTAAAATCATGTACAAAAATTTCTCTTCTACCTTCTGATTTTAATTTTCTCTTAACATTTTCATACTCTGTAATTAAAGCATTACTTTAATGGATGTTCTGCTCCTACAGGCAGCAATGTGCTATGGGTGTTAGTGTTCTTTTAGGAACAATTTGAACCAGGTTCATGGCTCAGGAGCAAGTAAAGAATTGTTTCTTTTCTTGTCTACTTTCAGATGAGCTGCCCCATGAAACTTGTTTGGAGGGAAAGGTCTATTTCTTTTTAATATGATAACTAGCAACCGGAAAACTGGGAAAAGTAACTAGAAATATAAGATGAGGTTCAACAAGAGTCCTGAGAAATTGGGTGAGAAAATCATCTCAGTTAGAATTTTTTATTAATCATCTTGGTTAGAATTTTTTATTAATTTTAATTAGGAAAATAACATCTTGAAATAGATTTCTCAAAAGCCCCCCCCCCCCCCCCCCCCCCCCCGAAGTGATCTCATGTGAAACAGAATTATTTGTTTTCATTTTGAGCAATTTTCCTTGAAGATAAAATTGAAGGTGATCTTGAGATGAAACAACTTGAATACAAACCTTTCATTAAAAAAGTTGTTTGAAGTGAAATACTTTGTTTAGAACCTTTTTGCCTTTTTTTTTGACACAAACAATTAAGTGAAATCCTGACAAATTCAGAAGCATTCTTTTCGTTACCACTGAGTTTTGTCCTTTTCCTTTCAACCCAGCATAATTCATATCTAATTGAAATAACTTCATGCCAATTGGCAGGGATTAAGAAAGTGGAATGCCACTCTAAGCTCTTATATATAGACACCTGCCATACAGATAAAGTATACCAGGTGCCTCCTAAAGGGTTGTCATGCAACAGATTGCCATCCTCACATGAGGTAAGGTGGCTGTTGGCAAGTGCACTTGACAGGAGCTGTGCGAAACCATGTCTTGTTGCTGTAGAAACCACCTCAGAGGCCTCTGCAATGTGCTAGCTGCTGCACAGCATGCCATGACCCACAGGGAGCATGAGGTGGTTTACCTCATCAGTTATCCATGGAGCTGGTGGTCAAACCATTGATTATGATGTGCCTGTGTGAGTGAGTAGCCACTGGGTTAGTGCTATTAATATGTGGCTTTGATACATACCATTTGTGGTGACTTGCTTTCCAAAGCCAGTTCCCCTTCTTTACATTTATTAAGCTGCTTGAGTCACAACCTATGCTTCCTTCATTTGTACAGTGACACGGCTTTTTGAGTGAAATTAGTAATATAATTAGTGTAGATCACTTGAGTTTAGATTTTCCTCTTTGCATATTTTGTTTCAAAAGGCTCTTCAGTCCCTGATTGAATTAGTTCTCTACTTAGAATCACAGAATCAGCTAGGTTGGAAAAGACCTTTAAGATCAAGTGCAGCCTTTACCCCAGCACTGCTAAGGCTACCACTAAACCATGTCACTAATGGCCTCATCTACAGGCTTTTTTTGAGCACCACGACACCAGGGATGGTGGTTCTACCACTGCCCTAAGCAGCCTGTTCCAGTGCCTGACCACCCTTTTGGTTCCTAATATCCAGTCTAAACCTCCCCTGGCACAGCTTGAGGCTGTTTCCACTTGTTCTACCCCTTGTCACCTGGGAGAAGAGCTCAGCCACCTCCTCGCTCCATCCTCCTTTCAGGCAGTTGTAGAGAGTGATAAGGTCCCCCCTGAGCCTTCTCTTCTCCATACTGAACCCCCACCAGATCCCTCAGCCGTTCCCCATCGTAGTTGTGCTCCAGGCCCTACACCAGCTCCGTTGCCCTTCTCTGGCACCACTCCAGCACCTCAATGTCTCTCTTGTAGTGAGGGGCCCAAAATTGAATGCAGGATTTGAGGTGCAGCCTCACCAGTGCCCAGTGCAGGAGAATATCACTGCCGTGGCCCTGCTGTCACGCTATTGCTGATACAGGCCAGGATGCTGTTGGTCTTCTTGGCTGCCTGGGCACAAGCTGGTTCATGTTCAGGTCCGTCTATCAGCACCCTCAGGTCCTTTTTCATCCAACTTGTTTGAAGTTGGGCAGGTGAATTTTCCTCTTTTGACAGTTTTTGAGGATAATTGGTTGATTAGCTCTTCTTCTATCTACCACCTCTTGAGTACAGCATTAGATAAATGTGGTTAAGTGAGTATAGTATCCTCTCTGCCAACTGCCTCTTATACTGTGTGGAAAAGTTTCTCAGGAATGCCAGAACTTGGTGACAGACACCATAAAACAGTTTGTTGTGATACAAGTGCTGCTTCTCACTAGTGAATCAATCAACTGATGGATGTGATCAATAGATTGAAAACACATCAACTAGCCTG
Source organism: Pezoporus wallicus (assembly GCF_028554395.1). Classification (NCBI taxonomy): domain Eukaryota; kingdom Metazoa; phylum Chordata; class Aves; order Psittaciformes; family Psittacidae; genus Pezoporus; species Pezoporus wallicus. The sequence continues at coordinate 8,505,547 of NW_026642342.1, forward strand.
TAAATTACAGTCCTGACAAAAGTAGAATTATAGCATCTTCTGGAAGAGAACTTCCTCCTTCTCCCTAAGAGTTTTACTTCACAGAGCCCTAAAGAAAATCCAGAAAACCATCAGTAAATCGGTAAAAACACTATCTGAGAAATAGGGGATCCCTCTATCAAACTGATTTCCAGAATTATTTGTAACATCTCCACAAGCCACTAGGAGAATTCAAACCCATACATGAAACTAGAATCAGCAGCAGTGCTTCTCATGGGCATCACACATGTTGGGTAGATGCTCATTTGAGTCTGTTTCCTCACAGACTAATCCAGAATAACAGGGTTTCAAAGGGTTTGGGAAAGAATCCTTTTTCAGATAATTAAAGTAGTTAAAAAATCCCCTTTCTTCACAAGTACCATCCCCTCCCCCTTCAGAAAGCATTAGTCTGACATCTGCTACTGCTCCTGCTCTGCCTGTTATTATTTGTCTTTGAGCCTCTGCCCATTCTTTTGCTTCTACAGCTGCTGCTGGTGTTTCCTCTTGGTGTTTCCTGCCTCCCTGGCCTAAATTCCATCTGACACCCTCTTGCCCCTCTGGCTTTCTGCCCAGCTGGTTAAGAGCTGGCATTTAGTTGACTGCAGTGCACATTTCTGCAGTAAGAACATAAAATAATATTTGGGTTTAATATTCTTTTGAAGAGCTCTTCAAGATCCTTTCATGAAGGTAATATATTATTTTTTCATGCTGACCCTTTAGTTTGATCTTTGATCTGCAGAGAATCTTGTACCCACGTGAGAATTGCCAATGACTGCAAGGACTGCAGAGAAACCTGTGGCAAATTTCCTGCTTCAAAACCATGATGGGTTGGTTTGGCTGAGGAAAGTGGTGGAATAGACAGTTCTGTCTTTTCTTCTCAACAGTTTCATAGTCAAGATGACTGCACAGTTTTGCTCTGGCAGCATCCCTGATACCTCTGCTTTTTGTCGCCACTTGTCAGTAGAGGGGGAGGAAATTGAAGGGGGAATCCAGGCTATGTTACCTTGTTCTTTCACCTTGGTGTCTGACATTTCACAGAGGAAGTGGTATATGTTGACTCCCTCCTTCAGAGCGCTCTGGGAGATGCTTACTGCAGTATTCAGGGAAAGAAAAAAACTTCTTAGGAGCAAACAGCTGTCTGGACCTTTCCATCAGCAGAAATAATAGTTATGAACTGGATGTACAGAAGAGGCAAGTAACTGAAAGTGCAGTGTCTTCTCCTTTGCACCTTAAATGTCCAATTTAAGGCATTTCAAATATAGTCCTGAGTTTAACCACAATATGGATATCATAGCCAAGACCTTTTGGTTTTTAAGAACTGGTAGATGAAAAATTGACCTCTGGAAGATGAGACATTTGAAAGAGTGCGGAGCAACAGCTTAGTGATATCCCCATATTGCTGATCATATGAGTTTATTCTAGCTTTAATAGATCACCTAGGAAACATTCCTGTCTTCCGCACTAGCACTGGTCCCTGCCAATCTGCTGCTCACCTCCATTAGCTTGGGAACTAAAGCAAATTCTGGAGGAAGAACTTACTTAGCCACACTGCAAGTAACCTGGTGTTGGCTTGGGCTCGGAAAATAACGCCTTTCTGAAGCTGCTAGAATGAAGCACTACACCAACAGTTTGAAACTCCCCACTTGTATGTTATCCAGATGCTGAGCACCTCTTTGTTCTGGGTGGTTGTGAGACGTCATCTTAGGAGATGCTATTTATATATAGATTAAAATTTTTCCTGAACGGTATACCAGGACCTCTTGTACAGTACAGAGTATGCTGTGGGAAGGTGAAGCCTGAACTGAACATGACGAGTGATATTCTAACTGATGCATGGAGTCACAAAATTGTGGCCAAGGGCATATCTCCCAAGCAAAAAACCTAAAGACTCAGAAATTATAGGGAAATACCAGTAAGTTAAAAGAAGAGCTACTAATTTCTCCCTTTCTCCTCAAGTTAGCTGGTTAGATGTGTTGAAGGAGCTGAATGCAAGAGGAGACAGAAATCTGAAATGTGCAAATGACAGCTTCTATAAAGAAACTATTTCCAGGTGGAGGAATCAGTCTGTTTGGAGGTAGAGATCAGTCTGTTTCAGGCAACTGGCCTTGAATTATTAGTACTCAATGTCTTTGTGAGCAGTTAAGCGCTGCTTAACTGCCCACAACACGTTCAAGGAGTACTTAAAACATTCTCAGGACTAAGAAACTAATGAACATGGAAAAATGAGTTTAAACTTAAGAAGCAAAGAATTATAGCCTGTAAAGTATGTAATTTTTATTCTCTATCAATAGATGCTATTGGGGAAGAGCAAGAATCATCTTTTGCCAAAAGAGCTTGTCAGTAAGAGGGCCAAAGCTGCTGAGCACTATCATGTCATGCAGCACACATTCCTTCAACCTCTGTGTGCCATACTGAGATGTCTATCAACAGGTAAGAAAAATACAGCAAAGAAAATCTCCTAGCTTGTAGGAATGTTGAGTAAAAACCTGAAAACAGACTATATTGATAGGGCTGCCCTGCAGTTCTGCAGAGATACTCCTGGTGAACTTTCACCAAAGCATTTTTGGTGACTCTCTTATTTCTCCATTTAGTGTGCCATTGGCTTCAGAGGTAGGTGCTGCACAGGAAATTATATTGCCTGTCCCAGAAGGTAAGAATGAGTACAAGAGGGATTAATGTTAACTTCTTGGTTCATTCTTAGATAGTATCTTGGGAGTGATCTTGACAATCTTAACTTGACACCTGTATATATATATTTATTTTTATTGGAACATAGAATTACATTGGATTTTAAGTGATTCCATTTGGTTTGTAAACTGATATTTTGTTTACATTGGTTCTTCTGGTTTGTTTTCAAAATGTTGTTACAGTGAGTTCTTAAATATTTTAATTACCAGCACATTAAATAATACTGTTTGCAGGGAATTAAGTCATTTAGAGCTAGTTAATGCCCTTCTGTATTGCTTTAACCTGAATCTAGGCTGCTAATTCTGTTCAATTACAAAACCACTGGATTTCCCTCCCTGGTTGTACACTCAGAAAGATGTTTGCTAGTAAAGTGCTCCTTGAATATCAGTGAAGGAAGGAAAATCTAATTGTTTTTCTAAATTTCTAAAAAGTAAATGAACCTTGCCAGAGTGTCAGTCATGTCAGGCTGGGGGAGTAGCTGATATTCCTCAGGTGTCTACTTCTGGCTTATACAATATTTCTGGTGATGTCCAAGGAAACACCCTCATCATGTCCCTGCTTTAGTACTCAAACTGTAACATGCTTTTGATTGTTTCATACTTGTGAGCATTGAGTTTCTTGATGTTACTACGTGGATTTTAACATAATGTATCTAAAAACAAATATCCCCAAAGCCCTCAGATCTCTTCTCTTTGCTTTTATTTAATATATGTCAGACCTTTTGAGACCAAAGAAGTACCTCAACATAAAGAAGTGCATCATTTACAGCAATGTCTGCAGATGTGGCCATTTAGAAGTCTAAGGTATATAGTACACACATATGTATATTCTGCATACAGTTGGGCTTCTCTCTGGCCATATCAGATGCCATCTGTTCTTGGATAGGCATACTCCTTCCATTTTCTCTTCTCCATGGTTTCCCCTCATTGTCAGGCTCTTTGTCAGTGCAGGTTTTGACCCTCCATCATTTGTGATGAGTTGTGGCCCTGCCTGTCCAATTCCCTGGTTTGCTCCTTTTCCACACCCAGATGCTGATTCTCTTTTTTGGGTTAGTTCTTCTCTGTGCTGATAGATTAATAATTTGTGTCATTTATTAGATCCCTTTATGATGATATTTAGCTGGAAAATACTGATTGAAATTTCTTATTCCCACCTTCTCTGCCATTCTTAGCAAAGAGAACCTTGGTATCAACACAGGAGCTAAGCAGAAATGCCTGAAAGGAGGAATGATTTTTTTATGAAGAAATGCAAGCATTTTCTGTTGTCCTATTGCCCTTGCTGTTCTCTGGCCTCCTGTCATCCATCTCCCTTTTCAGAGCAGGATAATCCTACGGCATACCTAAACATCTGGAGTTCAGACTTAATTTCTGTTTGGCTACAAACTTCTCTTCAGAAGAGCTGCTCTCTTTTTTGCCCTTTTTTTTTTTTTCACAGTTGCTGTTAGGAGCCAAGGCAATTGGAGATCAACATCAGATGCCCAATGCTTGTTGGTCCCTTACATTGCAGTTTTGTCTGTTGGCTCATTGCATGTTTCACTTTGGTGCTGTTTCTTCCTCTACAGTCCCAGTGCAGTTTTCCCACCCAGGGTGTCCTACATAATAGAAGCACAAATTCAATAGACCCCACTTCAAATAGGTTCATTATTCCCTGATGCAATTCAAAACTGCCCTTCTTGTTTGTAGACCTTTCCACAGAGTTTCTTAGGCTAATTCTAGCCTCCTTAATAACCTCCCCTCCTTCGCTCTCCTCTGTTCAGCTAGAACTGGCCTTCTCTCTGACCCTGTTTCTTCTGTCTGCCTGTGTCTTGCTGCCTTTCTGACTCACCACCTACTTTTCAAATGCCATGTGAAAGCATATAGTTTCAACCTTGCCTTGTAATAATCCATAGCACCTTAAGGAAAGCAAACCCTTTGTTACCCAAAGAGGGTTCAATAATTTTTTTCTCTAACCCTCCTAAAGTAAAAAAGTTGGCCACAAGAAGCAAGTAGGAGGACCTCACACACATTATCCATGCTGTTTTGAGGAGCTTTGTATCTGAGAGGTAACAAGAATAAAATAAAACTTGAACAAAATATTTCTGCTGACTGGCAAATAGCACAGTACAAAAAATACAAACCATCCATGCAAATAAAATGAATTTGTACATTGATTTTGTTTTGGTTTATGTTTTCCTCTAATGTTTATCAACTCCTGGCTCTTAAAAGTCATTTAAGGATAGGTGTGTGTTAGTGGTTGGAAGCACAGAGAGAACTCTTCAAGTACAGACTTTCACGCTTCAGCACAGTTAAAGGTAGTTTTACTAAAATGCATGTGGCAGGCAAAAGGTGTTTGAGAACCAGTTTTTATCTAAGTCCACGCTAATGCCCTTGGGGGCAGAAGAAGGGAGGGAAACATACCCAGGAGACCACAAAGTCTAGTGTTCAGCATAATTTTTCTGACTGCTTCCAGTTTTCTTTCTTAAACTCTTAAAGGCTCATTTCCCATGTAGCTTCATATATTTTTCCCACTGCTGCTTATGGCTTTGCTTGGGAATGCTCATCCTTACCAGTCTTGAGCTCCTTCTTTCTGTGTGCTTGGGGAAGGCAGCACCCTGCTGCCAGTTAGCAAGGCAATTTTGCTGCAGAAGCCTCTTTCTAATTAGAAACATCTCTGATGCTTAGCACTTGTATTTCTATTTGGTGCCTACCATCCCCAGTCAAGCTTGAGAGATTGCTGTGCTTGGAGCTAGATATGCAGATCTTATCTTCATTAGGAAAAAGGTGGTTTAGATAGCTCGTTGAAGTGTTCCCAAAGACCTGAGCTTAATACAAGTTGGTTGCTGTTTTTCTGAGGCATTTGTTAACTTCAAATACCTAAAAGAGACTAAAAGAGTTGCTGTCTTGGGGAAGACTCTAGCAGTGGTTAAAATCAGGGAATGACTGTTACGTTGCTCACCACAAACTGCTTGACAGACTCTGGGCAAATCATGTAAACTCTTGTTTCTGTGATGGAGGCCAGTTAGGATTTACTTTCCATGCATGCAGAACTGCTTTGCGTGAGCACACAGGGGTAAGCTTACCTCCCCTGGCAATTATTGCATCAGATAGAGCAAATTAGTAAAATAGGACTTGTAACTTTGAACAAGTTCCTTATTTCTCTAAGTCTAATTCTTTGCTGCTATTTACCTTGCACGAGTGCACAATGGATAGGAAATTCTTTCACGAGTGTCGGTACAGCCACATCTTTCTCCTTTGGCTGCTGCAGATGCACAGGCCTGGTCTCTGGGCACCCCATTCTGCCATTGCTCCCCATGTGCTTCCTGCCAGGAAAGGGCTCCTTCTCCAAGCTGGTGGTATCCACGAAAGTACCCCATCACCCTGGGAGGGCATCTGGAACAGGGCACAAGGTGACTTTTAAAAAGGTCCCTTCTGACCCAACTTGCTCTGTTTCTGAGCTCAGGCCTACAAAGCAAAGCTTGATTTCATGTCTGATGTTTGTTATTTGAAGGCATGTTTATTACCAAATTTCTCATATAAACAGGGATGGAAATGGAAAGTTTATCTTACTAGAATTTTAGGTGAAGAGGAAAAATTGTGCAGCTTCAAAGGGGAGGAGAAGGGGATCATCAAGTAGATCTGGTGGTAAAATGAGGTATACATTTCACCCATAGTAATGAAGTCATTTCTATAACAGGCTATGCTTTATCCAAATACTTTATTTTAGTAACTGTCCTTCAAAGTATGGCACTCTTCCTGTTCTCTTTTATTGCTGGGAGCATTGCAACCGTTGATGTGAGCAGTTGTTCCTCTACTATTATGTTATGTTATTACCTATAATATATGCCAATCTAACTTCCTGATTAACCTTAATGTGGATACAAGTGCGTAACATCTCTTTAATGTTTTCTTCAGATACTTCAAGTATTTATTCTCTGACTTGGAAATAGTTTACACACTGTCATTACATTTAAATACATCATTTGTGTCTCTGTAGGGAAGTGCTAGTTTGGTTACAATTATTGCACTGAAAGCCTGAGGCTAGGGTAAGGTTGTTGCTTAAATAATATATTAAAGGAAGGAGGCCATTTAGCTTGTTTTGTTAAGAATCCTGGGGTGATCGTTTGTGTAAAACCACCAAAGGCTCATACAAATGACACCTGTATAAGCTCCAGGGAGAATGTTCATCTTGGTCCATGCTAGAAACCCCAGCTTGAGAGTCATTAGCAAAGTAGGAGAATTGCAGAAAGCTTCCCTCTTAAATCTCTAACATGAGATTCAGCAATAGCTGGAGCAGCTAAGAAGTATCACTCATCACTGCTCCAAAATCTGAGGGGAGTGGGGGGTTTAAAAGGCTCTTGGAAACTTTTGAAATCATTGTTTTCGTGCTTTAAGGGTTATATTTAACCTTCATTAAATGTTCAAGTAAGTGAATATTTTGGTTTATTTAGTGGGGTTCAGGTTGCAGTACAGACCACCACTCATTTCTGCTTTAATCTTTGCACTCGTGGAAAACATTTACTAAGTTTAGACACTATTTAATCTCTTTCAAGCTTGTTATCTTAAAACCAGCAATAAAAAAAAAAAGCAGACTTTAAAAGAAAGTCCTATTTACATCTGATATAAACCAAAACTGTGTTAATATTAGCATTTCAGAGTATCTAGGAACTCGTTGCTTTCTATTTTGATAGCTTGGACATGATCTCTGTGGGCTGGGAAAATTCCCAGTGTATTCTTGGATTCCACTCCTTGCTGACATGAGGAACAGCTACCTGCAGTAGGGACCTACAAACCCATTCAGCACTACATAGCACACAACGCGTGGCACTTCTTTTGAGGGGGAACCTGGAGTAGGATAGGTCAAAGCGACTCCCTCCCAGGGGTTGTTCTAGCCTGCCCTCCATTGGGATTTCTGAAAGGCACATAGCAAGGTTTGCTTCCTGGATGTCCTCAGCATTTTATCTTTCCAATCAACTCTATTTGCTGGAGTAAGATGTGACAGTGTGAGCTTCCAAACTGAGACATGAAAGAAGTACTGAAATTCTTTTAAACTAGCTAGACCCGCTTCCAAATAGCTTGCCTGATGTTTTCATCCTGCCAGAGATTGAGAGCTGTGGAGCTATATATCTCACAAGCAAATGACAAAGCCATGATTCTTGCCCTGAAGCAGCTGCAATCCAGGACTCCAGTCCTGTGATCAGTCTGCTGCAAACCACTATGAACCCTCCAAGGGCTCTGCGCTCAGAGCACACGCTCATGTTTGAGGCTGGGGCCACACAATGTCAGAGCCAGATTTCTTAAGGTAGTTGGTGCTGAACTGATACAGGCTGGGGAGTTTCTGAAAATAACCCCAAACTCTTTGATTCAGAAGTAACATGACACTCTGCAGAGTTTTCCTTTTAGGCAGTGAGAGCTCAGATCTGCCCTCTGCATGCACGAGGGCTGGATTGGCTTCAGCAGGAGCCAGCACGCTCTGGCAAAGACGTCGTGCTGGAAACAACATTCTGCTCATTCTTCTGCGTGTTCACATTAGTGATATTTTCCAAGGTGAAGACAGGCTGTACTCATGGAGAAGGAAAAGAGCGGGTGAGGTTATTTTGGCCTGTGTTATTTAGGAAGTCACACTACATGCTATATGATCACCTTACAATCCATAAAAATTAAATCAAATACTAGTGGAGTGTAGTCTGGGTCTCACTATTGGGACTATAAAGGAGTGCGTGTAACCAGCTTGAATACATATATGCCACTTGTAGAGAACTGTTACCCTCCCTGTTACTAGAGTCTCCCCTTTCACTGCGCCTCTGATGAGGCTCAGGTCTTTCTAATGTTCCTAAACTGCTAATTACATGAGGAACTTTGCTGGAACTGCTTGGGAGTGTCAAGTTCAGCTTGTGTGTAAGCGCTGGCAGGAGCTGGGAGCAACTGGCTCTGGAGCCTTTTGGAGTGCTGTGATGGGTGGATGGAAGACATATGGCAGGGAGGGGACAGTGGTACCATGGAGCGAGGCATGGAGAAGAATGTCCCTAAATGAGCCTGGGGTGTTCGTGCCAAGCTCGGCTGCAGACAGGGAGGATGTTCCTTCATTTTCATACCCTGAGTCCCGCTTGCAGCTGGCTCAGTTTTCACTCATGAGAATGAAAACCTAATAAACCGAAACAACAAAACAACCTTTTAATAAACCAAATTGTTCCCCATATAATCTCAGTGTTCTGTCTCACTTCACCTTCTGTGCTTTTTCTTCACTTACAGAGATGTTTGTGCTTTCCTCTTCTGTGTTATAACCAGAGCTGTGTGATGCTTTTCAGCTTGCCTGTTATTATTCGCCCAAAATGCAAGTCCCAAAATCCTTTACTAAATTTAAACCTTCTAACAAATAAGGAAATAGGTTTTCAAGAAAGCATTGCTTGTAGTATTCCAGTAAAGCTGTCATTTCTTACTTGAAAGATATTTTTATGTTCAAATCAAGAATTTCAATTTAGGTAATTCTATAGACTGGTAAAAACTATGACATTTAATCAAAGTTTCATTTTGGATTAGACAAAAGGATTTATTAAATCCAGTTAAGGAAAAAAAGGGCGGGGGGGGGGGGTGACAGTGACACACCATTCTGAAAACAATGTGATTTCTAAGAGAGCTGAAAAAAAAAGGTGAAAAGTCTACATCAAAACATTTGGGTTAGGCAGTGAACACAACTCCTTTTGTTCCAGTCATCAATCTCTGGAGCTGGTGAGGTGATAAATCTTCATCCAGCTTCTGGTCAAATAAGTAAGACACATTTTCTCTATGTTACATTTCCTAGTAATATGACAGCTTCATTTTTACATAATGCTATTTCAGCATTTATGAGACTCGAGGCAATTAATTCTGACATAGTTATTTGTTAGTGACTAGAGATCATTAACAGCTGCACAAACTAAGAGGTAAAATGCTTCAGAAAAGATAGGAAGAATACATACCCAGAAAACATCAATTGCTTTCGTTAAGAAAATAGAGATTTGAAGAGCAACTGCAAGTCCAAATAAGCTCTATCCTGGCAGGAGTGATAACAGTGCAGATATGATGGAGAGCCCTCAGCTCACCCCACAGCCTTGCTTAAGTCTGTGCAATCAGCTAGCTGCTTATTACCTATTCACTATTCTGTCTCTGTCTATATAATGCTTATTTTCAGCACTGATCACTAAGTTCACAAAAGCCTCAGAAGTACACACCCCCAGTGGTGGGGTACTGATGACCTGCTGCACATGATTTGGAAGGTCCTCTTCCCTATAACCTTTACTTGACTTTGGCACATGCATACCCTTTCAGGTGGCTTTGGAGTTTAATGCAATCTGTTTCCACTGAAGGCAAGCAATGCTGGAAATATGATTACAATAATTGTATCATGAACATGGTATTGTCATGATCAAGTGAAGGGCTCCAATATGTAACTGATAAAATTGTAACTTTGACTTCCATCTTTAGCTAAAAAACTGAAATGAATTAATTTAAGGTAGTTTGCGCCCTATGAGGTTCCATCCCCTTCATAAATATTTATGCAATTAATGAGTAATTTAAAAACATCTTATTACAGTGTTCCAAGTCATACAGAGCATACCAGACCCCATCTGTGTTGGTTTCTTACCCTCTAGCTTCATTTAGGTCATAATTTGAGGTTCTTATTTAAATATGGAAAGAAGGGTGTAAATTGCACCAGTCCTACCACGAGCTTCAGTTTGCAGAAGTGCCACTGATGCAGACTTCTGCATTTATTTTGGGTGGAAAGTGTCTATTTAAATTGTAAGATCAATCGTCAAATTAGATGTGTGACTGCACACATCGTTCCAGTGTTTATTTTCCTTTCTGGCACACTTGTGGCTCTTTGGGTTTGAAGAATGTAACTCAATTGGAATGAGCCTCAGTGATAAAATGGTCATCACATAAGATGTCTTTGTGTTGTTTTGAAATGTACTATTACAAGGCATTTTAATAAACTTTGTTTTTATTTTCCTTGATTAATAACACATTTGCTTGTGAATTTTCTGGGATGTTTGATTCATGGTCTTTCCTTTCTTTTCCTTAGAACTCCTTGGTGGCAGCAGCCTTGTGGGACTATCCCATGGCGATCTGACCTGATTCTGGCTTTGTCCAAGTAATTTTAGTCGCACTAACACTTTTGACCCCTGGTGTCATTGATAAGCTCCAGAGCACCAAGTGCTGGGTCCAGAAAGTTTTGAAAGATCTACAGAAAACTAAATGCCTAAAGCCATGTGATGGATGTTTATTTGTTTTAATTATAAATATAGAAAATAATCTTCTGTCACTTTCTCTTCTCTTTTCTTTATATTCACATGAATAGAAAAGTGGTCTCATCAATAGTGTATTCATTACACTCATTAAACATTGTTCAATAAGGGAGGATAGCTCTGGTTCAGTAAAGGAGGATAGCTCTGGTTTACTCTTCTCTGTTCAATAGCTAATTCGATTTTTACCACTTCCTCAGCTGCATGATTTAGTAGGAAAGACTCAGAGCATTGTGTAAGGCATTAAGCAACAGCAGCTGATCACTTGTGCTAATATGGTTTCACTATAAAGTACTGTCATCTTCTTTTGATTGGCCCTTGCCTTTCTTAGAATTGTTTGCCTAATGCAGTGCTAAATAGTTTCATTTTCTTCCCCCCTCTCCTCCTCCCCCCCCCCCTTTTTAACTGGCTTTTATCTTTAAACTGTTTTTATAAAGCAGAAATCTATGTTCCTTTGAACTCATCCTCTGATGTCATAAGAGCTGGAAGCTGACATGAATTACACTGTGAAAATACTGACATTTAGAGCTAGGTACCAGCGTGCACTGAAATACAGCAATGCATGTTGTGTTCAAGAATATCTTTTAACATGCTGTTATTAGTGGCAGGCTCTTTGGTTTGAACGCCTGTGATAGGTGAAATTAGCACACTGTTTTTCCAGTCTATGGATGATAAATTCTTTTCCCTTTGGGGGTCAAAAAATACAAATATTAAAGAAAACCCCAAGTGTTGCTGTTTGCAAGGTTACAATGTTTGTTATTAGAACTGTGGAATATGATCAATCTTTTAGGGAAGATAGTATGAGGGACCCATAAAAGGACAGGAAACATCTATATTTGCTGGCAGCATGCCTATGTTAAACATATTGCTCACAATGCCATCCTGATGGCACGGTGGGGAAGGACAGTTTAGCTATGCAGTATGAAAACATGCCATCATATCTGTATTTCATAACATAGCACGCTAAAGTCAGTCATGGGTTTAAGTTAATTAGCTGAGGTTCCCTGCAGGAAGCCAGTTCTGTGGCCAGCTAAAAAAACTGAGGATGTTCAGTGGTATTAGGTCCCTAATCTTAATCCTCTCCCAGGAGAAGCAGCAAAATGCAGGAAGCACTTTGCACAAGGCTTCCTCTGGGTCCCCCAGAGATGTCCCACAGAGAAGCCTGGTTTTAATGCTGCATTCCTTAGAACAAATAAAGCACAGCTTTGCATCCTTACTTGTGCAAGACTTTGAAAGGAGACTTATTGTGCCCTACAACATTGGTATAGTGAGGCAGTAGGAACAACTATTTTCCCTTATACTTTTTCCTAAAAAAGTAGAAAATGTACTAGAAGTAGGAAATGCTGCATATATGCAACAGGATTATGGCATACGTGAAAACAAAGTGGACTTTTGATCCTTAGCATGAGAAAATTATATAATGCTGTGCTTACTGAAAATGAGGCTGAATTCAGCACCATTTATTTCCACCTATAAAGTATCCTAGCAGCCCTCTTAACTGTTGTTTGTATAAACAGCTTTAATTCCATCAGGCAAATTCATTTATTCTGTTAATAGAGATTACTCTTCCCACAAGTATATTAAACATTTAGAGACGTTTTTAATCTCCCTTTTTGTCTTATCCAAAGGAAAAAAGATAGAACCAACCAAAAAGCCCCTGGCTTTTTATGTGTGTTTGAACCTAGTCCATAGCTCCTGGAACTGACTAAAACGAGAAAAAGAAATTCAATGCATTTGTAAATAATTCCAATTAGGAATAGCAGCTTTGGCCAGCTGAGGAGGCCTGAGCTGCTTATGGAAGCAATTCACCTGGCTCCATCCACTCTTGTCTGACCCAGCCAAGTGCGGGCTGGTCCCCAAGGTCCCTGCAGGGCAGTCAGTGAGGTGGATAGCCTGCTGTCCCTCGGTGCCAGGTGTTCATCATGCCCAGCATAAATGGCCTGTTCCCCTTGCCTTGGGAATGCCATGGGCCACCACAGCCTCATCAGGGTACCAGCCATTGGGTCTGTGCTGCAGGCAGGTTCCAGCCCTGTTTGCTCAGTGATAACAGAGGGAGCATAATGCCTGCAGCAGTGAGCCCATGCACCATCACCCACACACCCAAGGTAGTGCCCTCAGCTTAATCCAAGAGGCAGTAGATGGATGCAGATGGGTGAGAGAAAGAGCAGGGGCAGCAACTGAAGGAAATGAGTTAGCAGGCTGACAGAGTTAGGGTCAGTAGCACCCATGGGCCACCCTTGGGCTTTGCCTCTTCTGCCTATGCTATGTTGCAGCAGTGGGTGAGCTGCACCATCTGTGCATCCATGCCGGAGCATTATAGAATCATAGAATAATTTGTGTTGGAAGGGACCTTCAAAGGTCATAGAATCATAGAATAGTTAGAGTTAGAAAGGACCTTAAGACCATCTAGTTCCAATCCCCTCTAGTCCAACCCACCTGTAATAGGCAGGGACATCCTCAAATGAAAAGTAATGCCTTTAAAGAAAAAGTGCAAATGTGCAGGTACAAAGTGAGACAAAGGGTGTATTGGTGTTAGTTACATAGAAATAATTGTTTAAACAACAATCGCACAGCCATTATCAGTCATCTTTACCAATTGCTTCTAGGCAAAACCAGTTATCTCTGATAAAGATTTCTGCTATTTGGAGGCAGGCCTGCATTCAAAACCACAACATAAAGTGGTTATATTAAAAAAAAAAACTGTTACTACTGAAAGAGCCCACAGGAGGAGGATGTGATGCAGCTTTCTGCTCCTTTTTCATGCTCTGTTGCTGCTTATACCCATCTAGGCTGGACCCAGCTCTTGATCTGTACTCAGCAGGAAGACACAAATTTGCAGGGTTTGCTCATGAAGCTTTCTCACCCCTCCATCTCCATCTTCTTCCGTATGCCACCTCTTCAGACTCTTGGCCACTCTTCCCTAGTAAAGTTATTTGAGTGTCAGGGATGATTTTCACCTTTCCCAAACCATTCATAGAATTTTGAGAAAGAATAATGCAAAAAGAAGAGTGAGGAAAGGGGAAGAGCTCAGTAGAACTTGTAGGCTCAGTAATTCATAAGAAAAGAAGTTAGGAGAGGTGGAAAGAGGGGGAAAATCCCCCAGGAAAGAAGGGATGTGTGTCTTTGCTCAGTTGTGGAGGGCAAAGTATTTACATTCTGCTGCAAGAGTGGTGGGATGTGCAGGGTATGGGATATAGAAAGAGAAGAGGTAGAAAGTCAAGCCTTCATATATGGGTGCTGAAGGACCTGTCTGAAGAAACTCATGAGAAAGAGTTCAGAATTAGGAAAACGAGAAGGTTATGAAGAGCTTTGAAAGTTAGAAAATGAAGAAAAGTGGAGAAGTTTTGCAGTAGAAGCCTCTGTCTCAGTCACCCTTTTTTTCTTTGCTACTTTTGTCCTGAGAATTAGGAGAAAACGTGAGATCTTTGTATGTAAGTCAAATGTGTGTTCAGGTGTGTCTTGAGAGTATTCAAGTATTTGAAGCCGGGAAGAAACGCCTAGTATCTAAGCTGCAAGAAAATCATCAAATCCATTTTCCACTCATGTGTCATCTCAGAGATGGTTATAGCAAGGAACCCATTTTCTCATTTCACCCACTGAATCTTCTGCTATTTTCAAAGTCACATGCACTACACATCCCACTGCCCATGCTGGGGTCTGTTCTTTGAACATACAAAATACCCCAAGAAACTTTTCCTAGTATTTTTTATATCACAAATGCAGGCTTTAGACTTCCTTGGTAGGAGCATAGCACTCTCCAACTGCTGCATCTTTCCAATACTCTGGGGAGTTTTAGCACAGGAGAGCAGGATTCTTTGGCACCACCTCCAACAACCCAAAGCTCTGTCACTAACAGAAAAGGGTGCCACAGGCTTTGTGGGTCTGGAGATCTTCTTCTGAGCCTTCCCAGCCTCTGCTCTCTCAGGATTGGATCTGAAATCGTAAGTCATGAAATCTTAATCACTATTAGTACACTCATATGATTCCTCTAAGACCATCCCACCTTGGTTCAGCACTGATGTTCCCACCAGAGGTGAATTTGCGCTGAGCTGCTAAGCAGAGGGGTTTACAAAACCTACAAAAGTAGGAGAAAAGTCTGCAAGTTGAAATGCATCCTCCTGAAGGTACAAGCAATGAATTGCTGTCAGAAATCCTGTCCTCCATGGCAGTGGATGAATGCGTGGTGTTAACACACTACTTGTGCGTAGTGAAGACATATGAGGGGAAAATAATCATAGAACCCCAGACTGGTTTGGGTTGCAGGAGACTTTAAAGCTCATCCAGTTCCAACCCCCTGCCATGGGCAGGGACACCTTCCACTAGAGCAGGTTGCTCCAAGCCCCATCCAACCTGGCCTTGAACACTGCCAGGGATGGGGCAGCCACAGCTTCTCTGGGAAACCTGTGCCGGTGCCTCCACACTCTCACAGGGAAGAATTCCTGCCTTATATCTAACCTAAATCTCCCCTTTTTAAATTTAAACCTGTTACCCCTTGTCCTATCACTATCATCCCTGAATAAGAGTCTCTCTCCAGCATCCTTGTAGGCTCCCTTCAGATACTGGGAGGCTTCTATGAGGTCTCCACACAGCTGCTCTTCTCCAGGCTGAACAGCCCCAACTTTCTCAGACTCTCTTCATACGGGAGGTGCTCCAGTCCCCTGATCCTTGTGGCCTTCTCTGGACTTGCTCTAACAGCTCCACATCCTTCTAACACTGGGGACGCCAGAGCTGGATGCAGTAGTCCAGGTGGGGTCTCACAAGAGCAGAGTAGAGAGGGAGAATCACCTCCTTCGGCCTACTGCCTCAGATCAATAGAGGCAGCTAAAGAGCATTGCTCTGAACAGGTTGCATCTCACCAGGGAGAACCGGCTTGAGCCTCGGCTCATGAAGAGGCACCACTGGGGACTGGAAGTTTTTTTCTTTGCAATTTGAATGCCTGTGTTGTGTACAATTGTTTAATCCTTACTATTCAATTGATTTTAAAAGTGGATAATCACCACTGAGCTTTAAATACACAGAGGCTGTTGTTGGAGCTACAGATTGTCTTTGTTTGTACTAGCACTAAATACTTATTCTGGATAAGGATAACCTTAGAAATATGTGGAAACACCTGTGATTGAACTTCTGGGATAAGGATCTCTACTCTAAAACTTCTACTGCCAATATTTTTCACAAACCTCACTATATGCAGTGGTGAATAATTTATATTAATTTTCCACTATTTTTGTCTCATAGATTTGAATGTAGTTGATGCCTGAATCTTTACAATAGGTTGCAAACCCTGAGTCGTGTCTTTAAGGACCTGTCCTGAATTGTTTAAGCAGTTCTGCCTGACAGAAGCCCTTCTTCTTCCTCCAGCACTAACTGGGTGATGATAATTGGGTCGCTTAAGGAAACACCAGAGCAGGAGAAGGCAGCAGGAGACAGTGTGTGAGGAAATCCAAAACCATGCACAGACTGATAGTTTTATGAAGCTACAGCAATATACTGTTTCCCTTCCATGAGTACTGCCAACAGGCAGCTCCTTTCTGTTTGCTCTGACAACAGCTTTTATATGGCTTCTTAAAAGTTATCTAGATGATAATGTTTTTACTTGAAAAGTGGAGAATGAAGAGATGTGTTTCCCCCTCTGACAGTAATATACTCAGGGAACCTGATGCTGAATGCCTTTGTTATGGATACATGAATGTTAAATGTTTCTTCATCTAGCGTTATATATTTTTCAATGGAAAATATCTGATAATTGTGGGGTTTAAACGTCTTACTAATATACTGTGCAGAAATTGAATTACTTCAAATAGTACTTTGCTCCAGAATTAATAATGTGTTTTTTAAAAAACCCTTTTGAGAAGGGAACAGTTTTGTAACATTGATGTTTATTTTAAATAAGAATGCAGCCTTTTCACAGAAGTTTTCATACGTCTTTGTAAGCATTTCATTAGGCTCTTACCTATGTGAAACTACTGCACTTCAGTGAGTTATTCTGACACTTCTGTAGAAATAGTAATTTCTTGTCATTTTAGTTGCTGTTAAGGCCCCTGTAAACCTAGACCTTGCAGAGTCAAGAGTAAAGTTCTGCTTGCTTTAGTGAAGCTAGGATGTCTCCTTCTCAGTGGAAGGAGAAATTTCTCTTTCAGCCCTGTACAAAAGCCAGAGGAATGTCGTGTCAGAAGTGTTGAAAGCAAGAGCAAGTGAACTGTGGTCCCAGCTTGATTCACCTGGGACCTGTGTGAGGAACCTGGAGAAATTGTGTGTGATGAGAAGTTAGTTCTTATGTTTTCTCATCTGAAAATCCATGTGATCAGGAACTACTCACATCCCAAATTGTTTCACTCTTTAAAAGCAGTTGCAGGTCCTACAAGGGGTGACATTTCCCAGGCACGGTGCTGCCCGATTCTGGTCCCAGCACTGCCTGCTTGCGTGTTCAGGCAAGAGCTGTGTGCTCTCACAAACCTCAGGATCCATCTTCAAAAGAGAATGTTGCAGGAGAGCACGTTTAAGTTGAGGTCGGTGTGGGGGCTCAGGAGTTACAAATGTGTCTCCAGCCTTCTCTCATCTTGTGCTGTTTTGTGCTACTACGTGAGGGCAACATAAATAGTATTTGCTTGCTTCCATTCAAGCAGTTTAACACCCACTGAGAATAGCTTTGTAATGAAGTCCCTGTTTTGAGTAGGAGTGCAGTTTTGACAGCAAAGAAACTCCGTGCTTCTGTTTTCCATATTAGTTGTGTTATGATCCCAGGATGTATACAAAGCACTGAAAGGCAGCAAATACTATTTTCATTATAATATAAGCAACAAATGACATTTCCATTATAATTTCCATTGCATTTTAAATAGCTCTTTGATCAGGTTAAATTTTTTTGAGATAAAATAAACATTATAGTGCTGCTTAACCTACAGATGCTCTTGTGCTGTTTTAGTTTGTCTTAATAGTGCTTTAAAGGTTGTAGTGAAATCTTTCTATAGACTACTGAATATCCAGAAAATGTGGTGTACCTTTTCCTCTGGCTTCCAGTTCAGGTTATGTTCTTTTAAAATAAGCTTGTCTAGCTAGAAAAGGCAGCCAGCTAAAGAGTGCCTTTCTGTGTATCAAATCCTTTCTGCATGTACTGAACTGTGTAGTGACTATTAGTCTTGTAACTGGTAAGTGCAGGCTGTGGGACAAACATTTTCTATTGTAATTAGTTATTCCAGAGCTAATAACTAATAGAATAATTAGCTATTCCAGACAGTCTACATGTAGTCCTGGTCTCAAATGAGGAATACGTAGATGAAACCTAATATGTAGATGAAATCTAATAATAGCTTAGAGGCTTCTTTCAGTTCACTGAATTACATTGTAAATGGTCTTTAAGTAGTTAAGTTGCCCTATGCAAGCAGGGGAATGTGATGGCAGTGGAGGATCTGTAATAGGTTCACTGCTTTCTTCTGTGGTTGTTTCTAAGTATGTAAATTGAGATTATTCCTTCTTTAGTCATTGTGAAGCAATAAACAATGGAGTTAGAATCTCACAGACAAAATGTGCATCATGTTCTAGGAGGGTTTTCTGTGTGAGCAGAGGGCTAATCTTACTCTTGATCAAGCTATGGCCATCTCTGCCAGAGGAAGGGCAGAGTGTACCCATAGGACTTAGGACAGCCACAGCAGCAAATTCAGTGACTTCAGTGTGTAAGTGGAAAGTGGAAAATAAGAAGGGTTAAGGAGCAACATCTAGAATGTGTTCTCTAGGTGTCACTCATTTAATCAGATGTGGGTAACAGAAAGGAACATGAAGTTAAAATCAGCTGCTTTTGAGGCCTCAACTTGTTAATGCAAGCAAGCATATGACAAATGCTGAAGTCTGAATAAATAATTTGTCTTCCATATACCCCATTTAAGCTTTCAGCAATATGTCACAGTAAGAGCTGAGGGTTTTCATGTTAACACAAGGCGTTACAAGCCACCAAAACTTGAAGCCAACTAACAAGTAATGGGCCTTAATCAACTCAAACTGTTTATTTTTAAACAACTGAGAAAAGAGAAGCAATGAGAGTTGTATTTTATAGTAAGCAAAAATTCTGGCTGCAGCTGAAAAAGCCAATAGCAACCTGCTCTAGTAGAAGGTGTTCCCATCTGTGGCAGGGATTGGAACTGGATGAGCTTTAAGGTCTCTTCCAACCCAAACCAGTCTGTAATTCTATGATAATAGTGAATTGAATACACTTCAGTAACTGTGGAAGGGTCCATTCCAATAGGCCTGTTTTCTTACAGAACTGATTGACAACATTCAGTATTACTTAACCTACTGAGAAGCATGGAATACCTGCAAACACTTCCAGGCACTTGTATGTGATGCTCTGGGGGCCAGATACCTGCAGGGGAGTGCTCTGATTTGAGAAGTTTCTTGCTGTTGTACTGATACTTGCTTAAAACATCAGCATGTTTTCAAAGCTTGCTCATTACAGCCCTCATTAAAAGATCTGGGAACATTTGCTGATATTAAACATTTTCTTTATTTATTTTAAAAATGACTGATTTACTCTCCAAACTCCTTTTTCTCTCCATTTACATAGGAAAACTAAACAAAAAAAAAAAAAAAAAAAAAAAAAAAAAGAAACAAAAACCCTAATAAATTAAGTGAAGAATTGAATTTAAAAGAAATCACTAAATCACTTTAACATTAAAATCCTGTGTAGGAATTCCTTTTAGAACTTGAGTGCTCTAAACTGCCTTTAACTTAGTTAACTTGAATGTTTCTTGGTTGTGAATAAGTTGGGGACTGAGGCCAATTCATTAATATTCTTGAAACATTAATTCAGTATAATTTCATGATGTGTGTCTGTAGGCAAACCTGAGGAGCACAGAAACAGACTCTAACATGGGTCATTCTTTCTTTCTCTGTTTCTTAGAGTCACAGTGGTACCAACAGAGTGATAAGCACTCCTTAAAATACGTATTTGTACCTATCTCTGGGTGAGCAACTCTTTAAAATCCAGTCTAGAGGTCATGGAAGTTCCTGCAGGGACTGCACTGTTGGAGAGCTGAGTTTGTTACCGTCCTCCGATACGGTCTTAGTGTCCTCTTCGTCAGATTTTTACTAAAGTAATACTAAGTATTTCAGTAAGAAAATTAAGTTTCAGTGGAGGTGTTGCTCATGTCAGCCTCCCCAGGTATTTCTGTGTCTTTTTTTTGTAATCTAATGCACTGAGACATAGAGAAATACTGTGAGCCTTGCACTTAATCTTCAAGGGAGAATTCTTCTGGCAGAATATAAGGCAGATACCAATCATCAGTGTTAGATGCTTCTTTGGCTTAATCTGTGCTGACCTTTACTATCTATAGAGCATAGTTAAGTGGGGTTTGGGATCATAAATTCTGTGAGCATCATGCTGCAAACGTGTGTACACAGTTTCTTCTCCACTGACCACTTAGAGCCTTTGAAACTCTAATTTATGCTTTTTCCAGTATAGAATGTAATAGCATCCCTGTTAAAAATAAAGGAAAAAACTCTACTCTTGAATTTATACCAAATATTTAATGGCAAAATCACAATTTTTGATTCCACTTAGCAGTTTGGCAGTGGAAAGTCCCTACTGTGTTCCTTCTTTGAAGTCAAACAAAAAAAATCTGGCCTGGGTTCAGTATTTGGGGAGAAGAGATTTGCCTTGTGTAAGGATTAGTCTCCTAATGCCATGGGACACTTAGGGTGCATCGTGTTTTCCTGAGACAAACATTTAATTCATCCTTTGTTTTTATACCAACGGCCACTCACATGAGGCTTGTAGAAAAGGAGAGCACCTTCTGTCTAATGAGGAATTGTCTTCTCATTAGCTCTGCTGATTTTCCTAAAGATTTTGCTCCATGCAATGCATTATAATTATATGACAGGAGAACAGTGGAGAATATGGCATAGCATTTCCCATAGGTTTCCTTTCTGAGATAAGAAAGATAAACATTCTGCTTTGCTTCTCCAAGAAGGACAAAAAAATTCCCCCTCTGCTGTTTCCGGCAAGGCAGTTGGATGTGAGCTGCTCTCTGGAGCTGTGGTTTTCCACTGCCAGACAATGATCTGTGTCAGGCAGGGAAACGGGCTGTACAAAGTAAGGAAGCCCCCTGGACCGAGGTGTGTGTCCTCAGCTTCCTGAGAATGTGCCTTATCACCCAAGGGTCCCTACACACTCCCAGGGCTTTATCTGGGCAGCTCCCAGAGGGGGGTAGCTCCTGTTTGTTTTTCCAGGGTGCTCTCTGTTCTGGGGGACACCCGGGCAGCCTTTCATTGGATTTCTCCTTTGTTCCTCCTGGATTGCTGTGACTTCAACTGAAGCGGGAGGAGCACGAGCAGGACTGAGGTCTGGTTTGGGGTACGCAGAGCTTGACTCTAAATGACCCACCTCTCTTTCAGCCCTGACACCCAGGCCAGGGAAATGTTTTCCTTAGACTGGCTTTCCTAAAGCAGGCAGAGAAGCTCCGGTTACAGGACAAAAGTGAGCAGCAACGATACTTTCCATTTGCTCCATTCTCTACAGTCTGAATTGTGCAGAAGGGAGAAAAAATACCTAGGCATTGCTTTCCCATACCAGCTGGGAAGCATGCGCTGAAGTTCTCCAAAAGCCTGGGTGGGTGGGTGAGCAATTTAAAAGCTTTAGAGGGGTTCAACAGGAGAAGCTGTAAAATTGAAGTAATGCTCCTAGTGTTAGTGGTTAACAAGAGACTGTCAGACATGGAGAGGTTTGCTCCTTGATAGCCTCAGAGCTTTGCAGCTCCCTGCATTTCTGTTTAACTTTCTTGTTTAACGTTCTCATTTGTAACTTCTTTTATTATTCACACACCAAGTTTTGTAACGCACTGACATCTGCTGTGTGTTTGACTAATGCAGCCACTGCAGAGCTGACGCAAGCCTTGCAGGCTACATATAACAGGCCTTAAGAAATCAGAGTTAAGGAAAGGGGGAAGCAGGGAGAACCTGATGCATTGTTGATACAAGGAGGTAGGAGGGAGCAAGGCCCTTAAGGGGGTTATATTATAGTTGTTTTGTTGGAAGCAATAGTACAAAATAAGTTCATTTGAGTCATGCAAACAGCAGCTGTATTGATTGACTCCAGTTATCACCACTTACAAAAGAGTTATATTAGCTCAGTTTTTCCTTTTTTGTTCTCCTCTCTGAGTAGGGTTGTGGTGATGTGATGGGCCTGATATGATGGGCTTATGATCCTCATAAAGAGCTTTTCTGCCAGCATTCATGAACACTGAAACTGAGAAGAAAGAGTGTAGCTCAGTAACCTCCCTACCTGCACAGTGAGCACTGCATCATCTACGACTATTCTGTGAGATGGGAGCAGCCTCCACCCCAGCAACAAATCACTAGGTCCTAGAGCAGGAGCAGTTGCAAAATAGCACTTGTCAAATACTAAACCAAACTGAAAATAGTCATCCAGTTGACAGCAGCAAACTGTCTGGTCTAAAGCTGCTAGTCTAAAGCTGGTCTAAAGCTTCCCTGGGACATTTCACCTGAGGATGTGGTTTAAGCCCAGTTGGTAACCCAGAACCATTCAGCCACTCGCACACTCGCCCCCAAACATCCTGTCCTGAGCCCAGGACAGAATGGATCTCTGGAAGGGGTGTGAGGCAGGGGAGATGCTCCATGGCAGTGTGGGACAATCATATCACCACTGCCTGTGGGCTGAAGGTGAAGCCTTCAACACTCAAACCCAGCTCCCAGCTTGTGCCTCTGCCAGGATGCATCTCAGCTGGACATTTCACCCAGGGCAGTACTACTCAGAAAGCTTTTATCAAACCAGTTTTAAATGAGATCCTGATCTTTGCCCAAAGGAATAGTTAGGCAGTTTTGCTTTGTCAAAAATTGATGGTATTTCTCATAAGAACTGAAAAGCTGGGATGATTTTTTTTTTTTGTTATATTCTTCTGCTGAAAAGGATTGTTTATAAAAACACACCTTTCTCCAAAAGAACCCAAAGGGTTTTACCAACTTCAGGGTAGAATCTCTTCTAAAACAAAGACTGAAAATCTAACAGTCTCTTTGGAAAGGGGGGAGCCTCCTAACAGACGGTTTCTCAAAATACAGACTTACCCCAGCTCTGTGAATCAGTGAGTTATGTGGCTGTCCCTCACATTAGTCCTTCTATAGGCAACATTAAGGTAGGAAGTCCCTGGGGCTGGCAAGTTTCTATGAGCAAGAAAGGATAGTTGGCCTTACTTGTTTTTTTCTTTTCCCAAAGCTGGCTGTAAAAACTAACATTGTAAATATATAGTTTACAAAAAAAAAAAATGGGATTCAAATGTGCCATAAACTGTAGCTTCTACTTATGGTAATTCCCAGCAAATGTGCAAAATGGCTGCAAGGCCTTTACAGTGCTGGAGTAGCACCTCACTCAACAGAAAGAACTGAAACACAAAAGTACCTTTTCATTATGAAGAATCTTAAAGAGCAGGGGAAATCCTCCTCCCCTAGAGATCGAGAGGGAAATTCCTTTTTAGTTTCAAAAGGACAAAAATTTAGCTTTGTATTAACCTGTTCAAAAGCCCTGGTGTTTCTATTGCTTTGCAGTCTTCCCACAAGCAGGGAAGAGATACAGCTGTCTACCTCTTCATACAAAGCTATGGTTCTTTACGTCCTTCTATCAGTTTTATAGGTCAGTAGAAGGTTTGCTCCTGGGTCATACTCAGGAAATTCCTTCAGGGGCACATAGCATTAAAAGGTTGCTGACTTTCTCTCTTGTATGGTTTTTATGGGAGCAATGTCTTCCTTGAAAGCCTGTGCTGAAGTGCCCTTCATTCCTTATTTTTAATGCCTCTTCTGGTCAAGTTCTAAATACCACATTTTCAAACTGAGACATCTGCCATCAGCAATCATGATCAGTATTTAGACATGTGAGTTCCCAGGTGCATTCAAAGATATTGTGTATTACCTCATTCTGAGAAACTACATGTGCGAAAATGTGACATTAAATGACAAGCAGAGGATCTGATAGCAAGTAGAACTCTGCTTTATGCCTTCCAGCAGTGATGCTATTTCTAAAACACTTGAAGTGCCCAGAGTGTAACATGCTGTCTAAATGCTGTATATTATTCCAATCATAACACTGCCTGGTAGAGACGCACGCTTCAAGGAGGGTTGTAATTGTTGATGAACTAGCTTATCAGGTGAAGCTGAGCCTATTTCTTCTCATTGGAGTGTAAGCCATGTATAGGCTGCATTCGTTCCCTGATACACACCGAGAGCTGCTCTCTGTGAGGATGCTAGGATACAAAAGCACTGAAAGCTGACAAATCACTCAAGGCAAAAGTCTGGGGTTTTCTTAAAAAGAAAAAAGCAGCCAAACCCCTTTATTTCCTCTGTTACTGATTTAAGTCAGATAAAATCAAGGTTAAAAAAATGCCCTGCCCATTAAATAGGAACCACAGAAGAACAACTTTTAACATTTTTAAACTATTATTCCAAATATATGCTGAAGATTTTAGGATACGCTGAGTGCAATATGTGCTTCTGTATTTAGTGGGCATTGCAAAAGCTAAGCCAAACGTGAAGCCAGTGAACAGAACTGGCTCAACGCACTACACAGTCATGTGGCACACTGAGTAGTAGCCTTCCCATGCAAATAATACTAGTTATGCTTAATATGAGACACCTATAGCACTGGGAAGATGAAGGTGGATGATATGGAGCTAGCGAACTATCTAACGGGACAAGGAAGAAGTAGGAGAGAGGTTTGTTTTGCAAATAATTACATTTTGTTGTTAAATTACATATGTGATGTTTATATTCTGAACCCCCATGGGCATTGTGGTGATTCTAAGCCCCAAGGCTATTTATGCCTCATCACACCCTTGCCTTTGGCCAGACTTCTGCAGGCGCTGCTCTGACCAAGGTCTCTGGGAGATGGGCTGGAGCTTGGAAACGTCCGGCATTCCTCACCCTTCCCCTTTCCAAACAGCACCATCTCTGGGGTGGCCAGCCCTGAACCACACCATCAGGAAGATGTTAGTATGTCCTGACCTCCATGCAGAGCTGCTGCTGCCTGACCAGGTTGTGCTGGCTCTGGCAGAACCTCTGACTTGAACCCTTGGGTCATGGTGTGGAATTATTTGTCCTTAGCATAGGTTGGATTTGCCTGGGGGGCTTCACTTCTCCTGACAGCTATTCTTATGATGGGTTTTATCTTATTTGATGTAAGGGCTGGCTACAAAGTGGATGAAAAAATTAAAACAAGTTAAAATGAAATTATATGTAAGTAAACAAACTGTAATCAAATAAATGGGCTGAACTTTCATCTACATCTCCACTGGATTTGAACCAAGCCCCTTCTGAGAGCCTAAGAAAGTTTGAGGTTTGTTTTGGGGTTTGGGGCTTTTTGTTGTTGGTTAGTCTGCTCTACATTTGCTTTCTGACATTGCAACCAAGAGTAGAAATGCTGGAAAACTGTGAGCAACTCTGATCTGCTGTTTCTGGCCAGGCCAAAAGCAGGACAAGCTGGAAATGTCCTGCAAATTCCCATATTTGGTAAATTTCCAATTCAGATCTGCACACTCAGAAGGTTGGAGTAAGATAAATTTAAAGACCTCAGGGTGACTGTACAGACAAAAATCAACTTCCGGAATTTAGGTGGCTGAGTTCAAACTGAAATATTTGGCTGCTTCTTCAAGGTTGCTGCTCTAGCTCTGAAGGGAAATTTAATGTTTTAGGATTGCATTGTACTTCCAAGCCCACGAGTGGGTTGGGACAATGCAGGCGTCCAAGGAGCAGATATGGATATGGCATCCCAACCTGTATATCTCCAGTGAGTGTATGCTTCCAAGTTACACATTCAAGTTTTTGAGGGACTGCGTATAATCTGAAATTGATGTTGGGTGAAGTTTAGGTCTAGTTCTTTTCCTCCAGAAGGAAGAAAATTACTTGCATCACATCACTTTTAACCTGATTCTCTAGAGATGACATGTGGCTTGGTCCAGCAAAACAGATTTGTTCTCAGATCAAACCTACTTGTATCATGCAGTCTCATTTTTTTAGAAACATAGTAGTTACATTTAAAAGGGAACAAACTTGTGCTTCTAATTGTTGTAAAGTGCAGCATGTACTCAACAGAGGTACAGCTAGAGTTGGGAGTTGCCATGTATTCCTCCTGAATGTGGGCTGCATTTAACACTCCAAGTTTTTTAAGATGAGGTGGATGCAGTTTGTTGGGGCATGGTAGTCCTCTCTCACCTTTGCTCTGCTCTCTAGATCTGGCAGGGTATTGTTTCAGCAAGGGCTTCTTTTTAATAAGATGTGGGAGAAGCTTATAGGTATATGGAGTTATTCACAAATTGTTTATATAGGTAGCATAAAACATAAACTCCAGATGTGGACAGCCTATTTTAAAACAAAAGCACCCTGTTCCTGGCTAACCTAACCCTTTCTACACTTTCTGGAACACCTTGGGACCTGACTACTTAACTGTAACCAAGTCAAACTGCTTCTAGTTACTCAGAAATGGAAAAGGAACACAACTTACATGGTCATAATGCAGATAGCAAACTCTGGGTATATGTTTAAATTTTACAGTGCTTTGCTACATGTGCACAGCTTTGCTCCCAGGGCAGCACGTCACCTGTTCAGAGAGCCCTGAACATGCCCTGCACAAACTCTCAGGGAGCTGCTAAAGACAAAACTTGAATTCACAGTATGCAGATGAGCTGCCCAAACCCGGTGGCCTGAGTGAGTCACCGCAAGCTACTCACACTAAAACTGGTGTAGCTGCAAACATGTGCAAGCATGTCCCCGGCTGGCCAGGTTGTGGGAACATGAGTATCCCTGTATGCTGCCATAGCAAAGTGCTCCCAGCATGGACACAGCTAACTAGCAGTGTCTACTCCTAGAGCTGACTTCAGCCTCAAGCCTGTAGTACAGGCGCTCCAGATTAGAATAGCTTCACCATTATGACTGTCTCTCTAAAAGGCTTTTGTCAGCAAAGTTTTATCCAGTGGGGAATCACTCTTCTCCCAGTCACTAACACTCCAGTCATGTTGTTATATGATGTGACTGGATTTATGTCTCCTAAATTTAAGAGTTTCAACCTGAATACCCGGATAGCCTTTTCAAATATTGTTTCCTTAAATGAGTAAAGTCCTAGATCCTGGCTGAAAACAGACTTCAGGAGGTTATAGGAGTCAGAGAGAATGGCTATAGTTTGGGACCCAGTTCTTCAAGAATAGACTCCACAAATTCTCTTTGATGTCACTACACTACTTGAAAGACTTTTTCCTTTAAGCCTCTTCTTTTCCTTCTTTTTTCCTTCTCAGCACACCCCACCCCCCACCTCCTACCCCCCACCCCCCAATAATCTGAAATTAATATCACTTTCTCTGGATCTTAGTGCAAATTTTAAAACAGTCTGAAGGAGCATGCAGTTTTCTTAGTGCCTCTAAGATGCTTAGTATCTCTGCAGCAACAGTGGGAGAAGCCTGCTTTGGCTCTATTTTTGTTGTACAATGCTATTAATTTGCAACTTCAGGGTGATCTGGACAGGAGTGGACTTGCATGGTTCAGGGTTTTTTGCTCTTTTTCCCACCCATGCTTTGTAAAAAAATAAGCATTAATGTGGCAGTGCTAAGAGCGAGCAATTTGCTTTGGAAGTCATCAGGCTCTGACACAAACGGTCTTTGCTTCGAGCTTCCTAAGGAGACATAATTTTTCCTGTCTAAAAAGAGGAGGCTGGATTGTTTGTTTTTATTTGCAGCATTCGGCAGCATTGCTGTAGGCCACTGACTGCAGGATGGCAGTAACACAGGATTATCCTGCAGAGCCGTAACTAGTGAATCCATAACAGCCAACCTGAACTCTGCTGCGGGCTGCCATTTAATACCACAAGAAACTGTTTGCATTTCATCATGTAACCGGTTGTGTGAATTTAAGAACCTTCCCTGGATCAGGCTGTGTTTTCAGATGAAAGAAAGGAGCTACCAAATGGTAGAGTGAAATATATGGCTTGTTTTCCTGTAAGCCTGTCCTCTAAGCGTAAACAAATAGACTGCAGTGAAGGCTCTGGCTCCAGAAAAAAAAAACGAGCAGAGATGGGAAGTAGGAAAAGGTTGGGGCTGCCTTTTCTTGTAAGAGAGGTTTCTCTGATATCAAGGCAGTAGGAACAGGCTCAGAATGAAATGGAACAGTGAAAAATGCCTTTACAGAGTCAGCTGAAGGGGGGAAATCTACTCTCCTGATCCTAAAACTTTTCCTTCTAACATTCCCATCGGAGTGGGTATAGAATTGAGCCCGTTTGTGACTTTTCCCTCAGGGTCTGTTAGATGGGCTTTTATTCAATGTGATTTCAGTCATCAGATCATAATAAAGTTGCTCTGTTCCTCATGAAGCTCACATTATGGATGTACAGCCATCATGGCCTATGGACTGCTTAGTTTTTCCTGTAAAAACAGAAATCTTTGTACGGCTGGGAGCTTGTAAAAACAAGCCTGAAGCTACTCAAATTTTTAGCTTTACAGTATAAACGAGAAACAAAATTCTTCACTGCAAAATATATATGTACCTATATATGCTTGAGGTCTTGACAACGAGACTCATTCATGCAGAAGACGACACTTGCCAGGTGAATATTGCCTTGTTCTAGCATCACACGCCAAGTAATGTAATTAAAGGGCGTTTATGAAATGTTCGGGAATCCTGAGCAGATGGGAGAGTAGGATTGTGTGTTTGGGGTGTCCCGAGGTGAGCTGCAGGCCAAGCGAGAGGTGAAGTGCTGAAAATGAAGCTTTCTCAGGGCAGTTTGGGGTCTAAAGGGAGCAATTTGATCTCAAATAATGGTGGTTATTCCCGGTTGCCAAGTGCTGCGCCGCTAATCGGCACCTCCAGTACCGAGCCTTCCCTGCCTTCGGGTGTCGTTTAGACACCGTCGTTTAGACACCCATCGTTTAGACACCCATCGTTTAGACACCCGAAGGGAGAAACACAGACTCTGGAGGTGAAGCGGCTCGGCCCTGCTCGGATGCGGCTGAGGACACCGCACCCCACGGGCACCTCCGGGCTGCTCTGCCCTCCCGCACTTAGGGAACACGGGAAAACTCCTTCGAGCCTTGTAATAGATGACATCTAATGGATTTTTCACAGCGACCGGAATATTTGATTTCCCGCGGTACAATTAGTTAATTCTCGGGAGCTCCGGCGTGCAGGGCAGATCCCCACATGCCAGGTTTACACGTAGCCGTATTCTCCCGTTAGGGGAATAAACGCTCCACGATCTTAAAGACCACTAGTATTCGGGGAAAGAAGAAGAGGGGAAAAGAAGAAACTAGGATTGCTTGCAACGGCGGCACTGTGACGGCCTATCCCGGCTGCGTTGGTGGCTGTGCCGAGGAGGGGAAGGGACCGGGGGACCGGGACCCGCTCGTTTGAGAAACAGGAACTCGGGACACGCAGCGCCTGGGTCCGCTTATAAAGCTATGTCTGTGCCTCTCCTAGGCGAGCCAAATTAACGCGGGTTAACGTAGCTGCTGAAGCGGTCGGGAAGGGTAGTTTCTTGCTGCGGCACCAGCAGCGTGTTCGGCTCCGTGCTTCCCGGAGCGGAGCCGGAGCCCCGGAACGGGCAAAGTGGCAGTGTCGCCTGCCCTCCGTCCGGGTGCCGGTGCAGGCGGAGGGAGCCTTGCTCCGGTGCCTGCGAGCGCGTGCGGTAGCCGAACGGGAGCGGTGCTCCCCGATCGAGGGGCGTCCCGGAGCGCCGGAGACACGTTTTCTCTCCAAGCGGAATAGTGTGAGAGGAAGCGTGCCACATTTTCAAACAAACTGATCCCAGCCCTTCCAGGTAAAGCCGGCGCTGCTGCCTGCACTGGGGTGAGTAGAAAAAAAACCCTACTCGGGCTCCTTCTTGCTTCTTGCCCGCCCTGCAAAGGCCGGCACGGCTTCCGTAGGACCCCTGTTCGCAGTGCCGTGTCCCAGCCGCGCTTCCCCGTGTCCCAGCTGGAGTCCCCCACCGCTTGCCGTGACCCGCTCTGCACGGCAATTACACTCGCGGGAACGGTGCCGGCCGCTTCCCCGCCGAATACCGGACTTGATTAGGAAAGGCGGACCCATCCCGGCTCGGTACCGGAGAAGCACGGCGAAGCACGGAATTGCAGCCCCCCTCGGGGAGCTGGGTTGCGCGGCCGGGACTGAGACCCACTCTGCCCGCCTCCTTCCCGGCTTCCTTGCACTGGGAACGAACTGCAGCCGGGGCTGCTCTGGGTGAAAAAAGCGAAAACGCCTTTCCCGCCGCCCCTCAGCGTTCTGCCGTGGGATCTGCCCCTCTCCGCAGCGGGACGGTGTCCGGGCATCGGCGCCGTGAGCCCTGCTCCACTGCTACCTTCCTCCTGCTACCCCTACCCCCGAGGGCAGCAGGCCCTGTCGGGGAGCAGCTCCACTGCCTCCGATTTGTCCCGGTTTGTTTGATTCCTTGTCCGACTCCGGGACCGGCAGGGGCTCCCCAGAGCTCACCGCATGGGACCTCTGTCCCGGGTTGTGCGGCATCCTCCGCTCCTCACTGGGGATAGGCGTGCCGCGCCCCTCTGCCCGCTGCCCGACCCCGTTCATTGCATTCCCCTAGCTGCGACATGTCTGTGAATGCCGGTAGGACTCCAGCTCTCGGCTGAACTGCAGCCACAGTGTCCAGGCTCGGCTGTCGTGGCTTAATCATACGGTTTAATGTCCCAAGAAGGGCCCAATTAGCACCGGGGAGAGGGGACAGCCGGGCAGTGCCCGTAAATCAAACGTTCAAGTAGCCGCACACGGGACTGCTCTCTCACCTTTGCCGCTGCTCGGCCCGATCGCCGCTCCCAGCTCTGGGCTGAGCTGCTGCCCTTGGGTGTTCATCCGAAAGTCCCCTTTGGTGGGGCTGTCAAAAAAACCCAAGCAAGGCCCTCGGATGTCCAATGTCCTCTGTGAAACAGGCAGCCCTGGTAAGGCGCTGCGCGCCCGGCTTAGGAGTGCAAAGGGAGGAATGTGCCGTTTGGCGGAGGTGATGACACACGCAACAGTGCTGTTACACCTGCATCGGGCCTCGCCGCGGAAATGCCTCGCGCCGGGAGCAGCCTGGGTGGCCGTCAGAAAGCAGCCGGGCTGGCCCAAGGGGGCCTGGCAACCCCGGCGCCGGGCACGGCTAGGCACGGCTGCCCTCCGTAGAGGCACCCTCCGAGGAGCGACCGGGGAGAAAAACCGCTGAGAGCGTCTCTCCCTCTGGCCTCATTCCTCCGAGGTTTCGTTTATGCGCTTTAGGGGGGTACTTTGAGGGCGGCGTGCGCTGTTCTGCGGCTGTGTGCGGAAATAGAGGGGCCTCGAATCTGTGACCGAATTAATGCGGTCCACGCTTTAGGGTACGCCTTTCGCCGCCGATGAGAGACGGGGGATTCGTTATATGGCGGCAGGCGAAGAGGCAAAAACATTCGAACCGAGAAATAGAATGGCTTCCCGAGTGCTAGTTTATTTTTCCGTTTCTAGATCTCCGACCCCCCTTCACCCACAAATATACTCCCCCGGAGGGGAGAGGGGACCCTTGTGCCCTTGGCTGGGCAGAGGAATCGGAGCTTCCCGCATGGCGCGCCGAAACCCCAGGGCACCCCGACGGGAGGGGCGGCTGCACAGGGTACGCTGTTCGAGGGCAGCCAGGCCCCGCCGGGCTGGCGTTTGGTTAATGAAAACTGATGTTGCGCGTAAAACCCGCGGGGCGCGGAATAGCGCTGAGCGGCGGCTCACGTTCGGGAACAGCAGAAGAGAGACAGAGGGCTCCGGCCGCGGCCCCCAGGGCATGAGTAGCAGCTCCAAGAGCCGCTTCTGGACAGCCCTAGAGGGGAGACTCCGAGCCGTGCTTGAGTGCGTGAGGGGATCGGGTCCTTGTGGCTGCACCCCCGGGGGCGCACCGGCAGCGCGGTTGGGGAGCTCAGGTGACCCCGGCCGCGCTGTTTGGGAGGTTCTGGAAGACAAACAGGGCTAGGCTGCCTTCTTCGCGGGGACCGGGCTAAGGGCTCCTTTAGAAACCAGCGCAAAGTATTATCCGTCTGCTTCTCTACCCGAGGTGGGAGCAGCCCCGTGTTAGTGATTTATTATACGACACCTCTGCTGGGGGGGGGGGGAGAGGGGGGCCTCTACCTGAAGGCAGAGAAGGGGAAGGAGCAGGGCAACGTCGGTGCAGCATATGCCGCCCGTGTGAAACCAGCTGGAGACGTGCAGGTGAAGGAGCGGGAAAACTGGCCGGTGTGTCACGCCTCGCCTCGTCACCCTCCACCGGCCCTCGGGGCGCGTCAGCCCCGCAGCCTACTTCGCGGGGAGAGAGGAGAGACCTGACACCGTTTGCTCTGCCTCCTGCAAACAAGGGCTGCAAGAACCGACTTGCAGGCAGCGGCAGCAGCCTCCTTGTGCTCCCCGGGCGCGATCGGTTGGCGGGGCCCGGGGCCAAGACATACAAACGCGTCCGCGTGTGCGGCTGGACGTCCGGGGCAGGGGCGAACGCCGCGGGCACACTCCGCACCCGCCGCCTCCGACGAGGCCCCTGGCCGGGCGGGAGGGGAGCCCACCGCCGAGGGCCCCATCGGAGCTCCTCGGGCGGGCGGGTGGCGGAGGCTTGATCGGTGCTCCCCCGGACACCGCCTCCCCCCTTAACTTCCCCCCCCCCACCTCCCCGCCCCGGTGGCGCGACCGAGCCGGGGCGGTTCCGCGCCGCTCCGCGGGGCTACGTCGGGCCGCGTGTGCGTGGGGCTGAGCGCTGCGCCGTGACTGCGGGGTGAACTCGGCCGTGCCCAGCGGCTCGGCGGCGATAGGGGAGCGGGCTCTTGACGAAAGCGGAACTCGGCCGGGCCCATACAAATCAGAAAAGAGCCCGGCTGCGGCGGCAGAGGGGAGCGGAGCCCGCGGGGGCAGGGACGCTGCCGCCGCAGCGCTGCACGGACCAGCGGCGCCGCGAAAGGCGACTCCCCATCTTCGTCCCGGTCCCGGCTTCGACCTCGGCCCCGGTCTTAGCGAGCGCCGGGAGGGACAGGACGGCCCCCGGCACCGGGCTCCGCACATCGGACAAGCGCTCCGCAGCCGTGCCGCGGGCGGCGGGACGGCGGGACGCGGGGCACCATGATGAACAGCTACCCAGACGGCGAGGAGGACGCGGTGGCGCTGCTGGCTCATGACACCGGCGGCAGCAAGGAGCCGGAGCGGGTCAAGGAGGAGCTGGGTGCAGAAAAAATCCCTGAGAAGCCGGACCCCTCGCAGAAGCCCCCCTATTCCTACGTGGCCCTTATCGCCATGGCCATCCGGGAGAGCGCAGAGAAGAGGCTCACGCTGTCCGGGATCTACCAGTACATCATCAGCAAGTTCCCTTTCTACGAGAAGAACAAGAAGGGCTGGCAGAACAGCATCCGCCACAACCTCAGCCTCAACGAGTGCTTTATCAAGGTGCCCAGGGAGGGCGGCGGCGAGCGCAAGGGCAACTACTGGACCCTGGATCCCGCCTGCGAGGACATGTTCGAGAAGGGCAACTACCGCCGGAGGCGAAGGATGAAACGGCCTTTCCGGCCGCCCCCGACCCACTTCCAGCCCGGCAAAACCCTCTTCAGCCCCGACACCTACGGCTACCTCTCCCCGCCCAAGTACTTGCAGTCCACCTTCATGAACAACTCGTGGCCGCTGGCGCAGCCCCCTGCGCCCATGCCCTACGCCTCCTGCCAGATGTCTGGTGGGAACGTCAGCCCCGTCAATGTGAAAGGACTCTCGGGCCCGGCATCCTACGGCCCCTACTCGCGGGTGCAGAGCATGGCGCTGCCCAGCATGGTGAACTCCTACAACGGCATGGGCCACCACCACCACCACCCTCACGCCCATCACCCCCAACAGCTCAGCCCGACCA
This sequence comes from Pezoporus wallicus, assembly GCF_028554395.1. Taxonomy (NCBI): domain Eukaryota; kingdom Metazoa; phylum Chordata; class Aves; order Psittaciformes; family Psittacidae; genus Pezoporus; species Pezoporus wallicus. The sequence goes on from NW_026642342.1 coordinate 8,539,356, forward strand.
ACCCCGCGCCGCCCGCGGCCCCGGCTGCGAACGGAGCCGGCCTCCAGTTCGCCTGTGCCCGCCAGCCCGCCGAGCTGTCCATGATGCACTGTTCCTACTGGGAGCACGACAGCAAACACAGCGCCCTGCACTCCCGCATAGACATCTAGGGGGACTTCGGCCGATAGCCCGCCGCCTTTGCACCGGCTCCGCTACCATTCTGCGATCCTGCCGCCTTTTCCTTCTTTCTCGGGTCTCTCCTCCTCTCCAGCCGCGGACTCTCTCCGTGCCTGAACTGTTGCGGTGGGGAAACGGCGGCCCTGCTCCTTGTGTAGTGTAAGTGTAAGAACCGTCCTACGAGGAGGAGAAGGCGGTGTAAGTGCCGGTGCGCTGTAGCTGGGCGAGCTCGGACTTACCGTTCGTTTCTTTGCTCGTTTGTGTGTGTTCGTGAGACTTTTTTTTTTTTTTTTTTTTTGGGGGGGGGGGAGCATGTAATTAAAAATAGGCTGTTTAGCCCTCAAAATTCTGCTCCTTTATAATTCAGCCTTAATCCTTTCGGGCTCAGCCTTGGGGAGAGTGAAAAGCCCAGCTTGTAAATAGCGGCGGCATTTCCATGCGTGGCGGTGCTGGCTGGCGAGGCCTAGCTGCTGCCGTGGTGCTCGTCCTCCTCCTCTTCATCTGCTCTTTTTCCTCGGACTGCAAAACACCGCGCTTCTTCCGAACCGCGGCTTTCTGTCAAAATAGTACTTAGGTGGGGACTTCTGGAGCAGCGGGAGATGTGCGATATTGCCGGTTGTCAGAAACCCACAACCGAACCTGCCAGTGTCACTCGGGAAACGTTTCACTGTCGGTAAAACATAGTTTTGAAAGGAGACAATGTCCTCTGAGGTCTTAATTTTATACAGGTCTAAAAAAATGTTTTGACAAAAAAAAAAGACGGTTTCCTGTAAATTGGAATATTTTTTCCGTGTGCATATTATGAATAATGAAATTATCTTCGGGTTTTTTCGACCCTAAACCTGGCCCAAAATGGATTCTCTGGTAGGTTCTGCTTTCGAATGCTTGCCCTTTTAAAACGTTTTGATCCTTCGATTTTACATAGATTGTGAAGAAAAAAAAATAGCGTTTATAATACGGGCCAGTTCGTAGCGATTTTGTAAACGTTTATGTAAGCTGATAGATGCTGTGGCATAGTACCATTTTGGGACCAACTTTTCTAGAGTGAACTAGCACTTTTATTGTACTTCCTAGCATTGTAAAGTCTCCAATAAAGTGGCTTTCCTTCTTTTCAGATCGTTTTATTTCGCTCCGTTCCTCCGTGATCGGGGTCGAGAAGCGGCAGCGGAGAACGGTGTGGGCGACTTGTCCCGGGGCCGTTCCGAGCCGTCCGGCCTGCTCCCTTCGGCGGTCACCACTCCCGGTCCCAGTTCCAGCCGCGGCCCTCCAGCTCTCGCCTCCGCCGCGGGGAGTACGAGGACTGTGCCGGGGCGGCGGATCGGCTCTGTTAAGCGCCGTAGCGGGAGGGGTCCGGTGATGTTTTGGCGGCTGCCGTGGAGGCACCGGGACCGCTTCGTTGGCTCTGCGGGAGCGATCGGGAGCGCCTCCGCTGTGGGACACGGGCAGCCGGCGGCACCTCGCCCCTGTGCCCGGCTCTCCCGGAGCAATGCCGGCGGCTGTGGCCGACACCGACCTTGGCTCCGCTTTCGTTTCATCCCCGCCCGCTCGGGGCCGCGGCGCTGGACGACACCGCGCAGCCCCGCGTTGCTCCGGGCCAGTGCCGGTGCTTGGGGCCGCTGTCGGGCCTCGCTTTCCAAGCCGGGCCGGTGGCTCCGGGCATGGGCCTCGCTTGAGGAGTTCGTACGCAGCTGCTCCTTTGCGGGCTGCACGGGGGGATGGGAGGCGCAGGACGGGACGGTGCTGTCGGCAGGTGGGGTGGTCTCCGCAGAGTGTCCCCTCGAAAGCCAGTCTGGGCCAGGCCTGGTGCTGTTCGGCGGGAGGGAGTGGGGATGTGCGTGTTCCGCTCGTTCCGAGGGGGGGAGGTAGCAGGGCGAAACGCGGTACCGGAGGTGAACACTCCTCTCCCGCTGCCGGGGACAAGATGGGGGTCCACGGGAGAGGTGACCCGCGGGCGCTGGGTGCAAACAGACCGTCGCCCGGCTGGAGTCCCTGCTGCGCTGCCTGTCACCGGTACCCAGACCCTGACCCGAACAGGAGGGCGTTGGGAGCGGTGTTGCCGCCGAGGGTTCCTGCTCTCGGGGCTGCAGCAGTGCAGCTTCGCGCTGTGCACCAGGACAGCGGGGCCGAGCTGCTGCCGCGGGGACCTGGAGGTAGGGAGGGAGCGAGCCCAGCTCCTACCATGAACACACCGGTGTCATAGGGAGCGAAATGCCTCCCAGGCTGGCAGCCCCGGGATGCCAGCGCACATGGCACACGGTCCCCACTCATGCCTTCGCCACCCTTGCCTCTGCCGGCCTCTGCCGGGAGCGGGGAGCTCACTCGGGGCCTCTGACCTGCCCGGGACCCTCGGGTGGAACTGCTGGTGGAGGGGAGAGGCGTCACCGTTCACACGGCCTCAGGAGGGCAGGGCGACCTCGGCGACCGGCCCAGGCATCCCGGTGTCCTCCTGTGAGTTGTAGCCTTGCACCGGAGAGCTCAGGGCCGTGGCAGCTCGTTCTGCTTGTTGCTTATTCGATAGTCCCGCTTTGTTTCCTCCGGGGTACATGGGGGCCATGGCGGGATCACAAGGGAAGCGATGGGCTCGGGGCGAAGGGAGGACGGGACCTCCGCCGGCGCCCCCCGGGCCGGCTGTGCCACCGCTCGGCCGGGCTGTAGTGCCTATAGCAAACGGCTGTGAGCTGCTGGGGCCTTGCCGGCGTTGAGTGAAGATATAAGCTCCGGTGCCCTGGGGCAGGGGTACAGTGGTGGCCCCCGGGGCTGCCTCGATTCCCACGGGGCCTCCAAGCGGTGCCGCCTCAGCAGGGGACCAGCGCCCGGCTGTGGTAACAGAGGCAGGGAACACGGCGCTGGGCTGCCTTTCGGTCCCTTTCGGGCAATCGTTGCCTCTGGACGAGCGTCTTCTCGCCAAGAGAGCGCAATGAGGTGTGTGTGGTTCTGCTTGGAAGCGGGTAAAGGTGCTGTCGAGCCTGCACCCACTCGGGGCTCCCCTCTGCGGCTCCTTCCCCGGGGTCTGGTCCCGCCAGGGAAGAGATGCAGGCGGGCCGAGCCGGAGGAGGCCACCCGTCCTGCCAGGTCGGGGCCTGTCTGGCGGACTCCCTGATCGACCGGGGCTCTGCTAGCCTTTGGTTCTGCTCTCCGAGTCAGTGGGTGCTGCCGTCGTTCCCGTAGGATGTTTTCACGATCTTACTCTATAAACAGAGGCTGTACTGAATGTAAACTCGCGTGGTTCACTAAGCAGCCATCGTGTCGTGTGTACGGCTGCAACCCTCTCCCTTCACCCTGCCCTGAGGACCGACCGGAAAGCCCCCGTGTGGACCTCTGCCCTGTTCGGGCCCAGCAGGGCCCCGCGCTGCTTCCAGCCCGGCCGTGCACCCGGTGGGGCCTCCCCTCTCTGCCCTCGGCCCTTCGCAGAGGGGACGGGAAACCAGAGCAAGAGCCCTGCCGTAGTCCAAGCCGACTCACTGGGCGCTGCGGGGCGGCAGGGGGGTGTGGACACGGCCCGTCCTATGTCCCTACCGACGTGGGGAGAGGAGCCCGGCCTTCACTCCTGGTGTTTGCCTTGGGCAGCGGGCACCGGCCTGTGGGGAGCCGTAGGAGACCTCTGTGGTGTGCGTTAACGAACACCCAGGCCTTGGCACGCAGAGACTGAGATTCCCCGCGCCGCCAAGCCCAGACCATCGGGCAGATAGTGCCTGCATCCCGGGAGAGCGGCGCTTGGTACAGCAGGGGCTGGGCGGGAGAAGGCGTCTGTGCCCACCCCACGGGCACGGACGGCACGGGCCCATGGGGTGTCAGCACACTTCGGATCCTCTCTCTCCCACCCCGGGGTGCCCGGGTACCTCCTCCCTCCTCCCATCTGCCCCGGGCAGCGGCGCCAACCCTTCCCCGCCGACCGCTTAGGAAAGCAAGCGGCAGAGAGCCGATCTCTTGGCAAGAGCGGGGTTTGCGCATTGTGTAAGGCCTTTCCCCGTTATATAAATGACGGCAGGAGGAACGCTCCGCCAAGCGGGATGCGCTCCCCAGGCCGGCACCTTGGCGTGGAGCCTTCCTCAGACTTCGCGGCCACCGCCCGCCGCGGAGCTGCTTCAGTCCCGGAGCCGAGGCATCGGGGCCCAGGGCCGCTAGTCCAGCCGAGCTGCCGCCGCTGCCCTGCCGGAACGGCCTCAGGTTTATGCAACGCTGGCGAGAGATGAAAGCAGAAGAGCGAGGGCTGCTCTGCTTCTGCGCAGAGCGGGTGTGGAAAGAGCCTGCCTCGGCACTGCCCGTGCCCCTCGCGGGAAGGATTTGCTGCCCGGGGCTGAGCGGGCTCCCACCGCATCACGGCTGCTCTAGCCCTCGGGGCAGCGCCAGGCCTGGGGGTGGGGGAGCTGTTTTGTGGCCGCAGGGTTTTCTTCCTTTCCGGTCCTTTGCGCAGCCCTCGAACCCGGTGGCAAAGGCTTGGGCGCCGGGAGCACTCCCCGTCGGTACGGCTTGGCACGGCACGGCTCAGCTCGCTGTGCCAGGAGCGGGAGGGCCGCCGTGCCGGTGACTGCAGACAGGGCCGAGAGGTGCTGCGGGAGGAGCACAAGGCCCGTTCTCACCTTGCGCCCCGCTCCCGCCCCGGCGGTGGGGCTGTTTAATACCGCCTGATTCCTGGTATTCTTGTCCGTGTTTTAAGTGGTGAAAAAGTCATTTCCAGTCCCATGGTCTGCATTTCACCCTGAACTCATTGAAAAGAGTGCGGGGTCAGGACTGTTTATTATACAACCAATTAAAACAGGAAAATATGCAAAGGCTTCAGCGAGATCCGGCTATTGTTAAGCCGAAAACGATATTTTTGTTTCGAAATAAAAGAGTACATTTGTTACTTAAAAAATCTCCGCTCTGCGTGTGTGACGAACGCGGCTCCCGGCGGTCGGGAGCGCTGTAAGCTCCGGTGGCCCCGGCCCTTCGCGTCCCTGGCGGAGCCACGGGTGCTGCGCTACCGAGGGGCGGCTCGACGGAGTGGGCAGCGGACAGGGACCGGTGATCCCCACTTCCACCTCCTGGGGCAGGGACCGGGGATCGCTTCTTGCACCCGCCGCTATGCAGGTTCCGCTCCTGTCCGCTCGCAGGAGAGGCCGGCCAGCATTAAAAGCAGGGAGCCAGCGCCGTGCAGGCGGACATGAGCAGCCGGGGTGGTGCTTTGGGCAGCAGAAGACGGTGAAAACCAAGTACTGCGGGGACTAGAAAGGCCGACACTGTAGCGGGCAACAGGCAGGGCCGAGTAACCAGACTGGGGAGCTCCGAGCCGCGGTGCAGAGTTCGGGGAGCAGAGCTGAGCCCAGCCACCGGCGGCTGAAGCCCCGGGCACAACTCGGCGGGTCCTCTGCGCCCCCTCCATCCTTCCCTGCACAGCCCGCCCGACGCCCATCGCTGGGTCTGCGGGGCATCGCCGCGGCTCGGCAGGGCTCGGTAGCCCTCGGGGATGCGCTGAGCAGCGGGCCTGGGAAGCGCTCACCAAAACAATCGCTCCGGCTGGCCTAATCCAATGAGTTTATTTTAGTCCTCGAGCTGTATTGAAAACATTAGCTCTGCTTCTTGTGGTTGTTTACAGTATGTTGGTCTCAACATCGTAGCCGCCCTTCTGGAAAAGTCTTTCAGGATTCAGGCAGAGGGAAACCAACACAAGTGACTCTGAAAGCAAATGATTAAATCAGAGACAGGAAGGCGGAGGTAATGAGTTTTCACTTATAGTTTACTCGGGTGGACATCTTTCTTTTTAGTTCTATAAGTTTAGAAACCGCATAGGGTTTTATTAGCCAAACAAGCAGCTGCAGGGTTTGGAGGGCTGATGGGAATTCGTTCAAAATCAGTTGCACGTTGCCTGGAGCGGAATTCGGCTTTCGAGAAAACCTCGTGCTTGCTCCCGTCTCAGCACACGGACGGAGCCGGACGGCGGGCACCGAGGCTGGGGTGGAGGGGGAGAGCCGAGGAACATGGAGCACGAACGCCTTGCACAAGGCAGGGGAGCTTTGCGCTCCTTCAAGCCGCACAGAGAACACTGTGAGAAATGTCACACATGGGGCGAGATCCGAACATGAAGCCCCGGCTCTCCTCGCCCAGTATTCAGGACGGGGCACACCTGAAGCCCTGGATGTCCCCAGATCGGTGTCCCCGCAGGTCCCAAGAGTGGAGCCTCCTCCCGGCACAGGCTCCCTACCCCCAGCAGGTTCCTGCAAATGCTGCCGGCTTGCTGGCAGATGCCTTTCTCGCCTACTTTCGTTTAATTTCTTTAACGGGATTTCCCCGCCACTACCACATGAAGGGCTAATTCGGAGCGACTCCGAAGGAATGTGATTTCTCGTTTACACTGGCTATCTCCGCACTGGGGAGGGTGAGGGCAGTTCACCGACCGCTGTCGGGAGCTGAGGCCCTTTGAGGGGCTGAAAACACCGTTATGGCTTGGGAAACGGGCTCCGTGCGAGGTGGGGGGATGAGGATCTTGGTTCTTGGGGCTGGGGGGAGGCAGCTTCCACCTCTTGGGGCGAGCGGCCCGGCGCAGGGACAGCCAGTGACCTCTTGTCTAAGATACGGAGACTGTTTCCCCGTTTTTTTTTTTTTTCCCAGCGATGTCATTTTATTACTATCGTTCTGTTCTGTGGAAACCCAAACAATAAAGGGGGAGAAACTGAGCACACGAAGCGTATTGTCCTTAGTTATCAAAAAGGGGGAGAAACAAAAAGGAGTCGCTCACCACTTTTTTTTTTCCAGGTGTTTTTAACACGATCAGAAAAACAAAAAATATTGGGCACATGCTCTTGAGGATGCGCCGAGTTTTCCCCGTTCCCTGCTTTAGGCGGCGATACCACCCGGTGCAGTTTCAACAAGGTTTTAAAGCCTCCCCAGTCCCTCTCTACACGAGGCTGGGGACGGCCGCTGCGATCCCACTGGTACCGGAGGAGACGGACCCCCGGGAGACTTGCATTTCTTCCTTACGGGGTGCCGGAACACAGACCCAGCCACCCCAGTGAGCAGTGGAAGGGGCTAGGGTCAGCGGCGAGCGAAGTTTCAGGCAGGGGTGTCCTCCCCATCCCCTTGGCCTCACAAGTTGCCTTTCTGGTTCCTATGATGCCTCCGAGATACGGGGACGTTTTGTAAAAAAATAGGCGGTTTTAAAAGTTAGCAGGGGAATTTGTAAAGTCTTTGTAATTACACATCACTGATCACACCTCCTGCGGAGCAGACTCCTGCCCTGGCTGCTGCAGTTGCTGTCCCACGGAACAGCCACTCTCTACTCCTTCCCAGCACCGGTAAGGTGCTCCGGAAAATCCCTTGCTTTGCCTTTACAGCTCAGTACAGCCCAGCGCAGCCAAGCGTTGTCTGGGACAGTCACCAGTTAGTTGCCCTGGAACAGAAATGGGAACCACTTGTTTAAACACCCTAAGGTCCCAAAATCTCTACGAGCCATCACAGGAGAGGGTTTTTTCCCTTCCCGGAGGGGAAGGGAGCAGGGATTACAGGGAGGAATGTCTGCCCTGGCTGCGGCAAGCACCATGAGATTGCGGTTTGCCTTTTTTCTTTGCCCATCAGTTTTTCCATTCCTTGAGGAAATTTGTTCGGTATCTGAATCAAAGTGCACTATTCCAGCCCTTTCTGCCGTTTTTTATCTCGGCCCTTTTTTATGTTTCCATTTAAAAAGTGAGAGATTTGGTAGAGCTCTCAACTGTTTCCCATTAGAGGCGCAGAGTTCAGCACTGTGCCTTCCCGCTGTTCCCCATCACGGGGTCGGGGCTCTCAAGCCGGGATACAGCCGAAGCCCATCTCCGTCAGCGCTTTCCTGGTAGCCTGGTCCGCGCTCCAGCCGCTGCGGCGGGCCGGACCGCCGCTGCCCCCTGCCGGCCCCGCCGCGCACCGCCGGGCCCGGTGCTGCCGAGGTGCTGCCCAGCGCGCGGGACCACCTTCTCCATTCGGTTCTGAAATGTGGAGGATTAATTCCCGGGATATAAATAGCAGTGGCACATTTCTCCTTAAGGAGCCTACGAGAAATCTGGAGAGGGCAGATTTTGGCAAGGGCCTGTAGTTACAGAGCAAGGGAGAATGGCTTTAAACTGACAGAGGGGAGATTGAGATTAGACATTAGGAAGTTCTTCACTATCAGGTTGCTGAGGCACTGGCACAGGGTGCCCGGAGAAGCTGTGGCTGCCCCATCCCTGGCAGCGTTCAAGGACAGGTTGGACACGGCTTGGAGCAACCTGGTCTAGTGGAAGGTGTCCCTGCTCATGGCAGGTTGAAACTGCATGAAGCTGTAAGGTCCCTTCCAACCCAAACCATTCTGTGATTCTATAGATTCTCCATGCCCCTTGCTGATTGTTCTTTGCTGCTTCTCTTACTACCAGTGCTGCTCTCTCTCAACAAGCAGCATCAAGGGGGCTGCTTCATTCCATCCTGACAGTGGGCTCTTACCACTGTTCTGTTGCTCCCTATTTTTCATCACCTTTAAGGAAAAAAACATTTATGGAACAGGTCATCCTGCATCCTTGTGTTTGAAGTGGTCCTGTACAAGTACTAGTAAAGCAGCGTGGAGAGCAGCGCTTGGTAGGAAAAATAGAAGGCGTCAAGCAATCTTTGTGGCCAAATTTTCTTGTAAATACTTGCAGAATACAATACATGTTCATAAAATCCCTCCTTTGGCAACTCTGAGTTTATAATGGCAACTGAGACCTTATAACTATAGAAAATGGTTTTGTACATGGGTGCTGAAGTTTTTTGGTGAGAAGCCTCCGTTTTATAGCCCTTAGAGCAAATAAATCACTGTGTAGCCTATTGATCTTGAGAAAATGAGCACATTTATGAGTGCAAAATATGAAATGAGAAACAAAAAAATGATGTAGGTTAAAGAACTTTCCACACATTACATTTGTTAATCCATGGGCACAGGGTAGCTGCAAGCTCATAGCAACTGTTTGTAGTTTATACAACAAAATCACTAAGTTCCTGGTGTAGCACAGTTTAAGGTGCTCACAGTTCATTAGATCCTACACAAATTCTCACATTCTTGATATGATCAACTGTTGCCTTTTATTTGAAAAACATCAGAATATTTAGAAAATATAAGAAGAACCAGAATTTGATGAAGAAAACCAAGTGCAGTGGACTCTGGGCAAACACAAGGCACAGTGAGATGGTTGATACTGAAGCAAGAAGGAAGTCCTGGGTTATTTTTACAGCTACTGTATTTGTTTACTCTTCAGGTAAGATGGGGGTGTTGCTGCAATACAACTGTGTATGAAGCAGCCCTAGCTCCATGAGAGCCCCCAACCCAAATAGTCCTGTGATGTTTTCAGTCTGTTGACTCCTTCAGATGGAAGAGGTGCCCTGCACACAGACAGCCTGCCAGCACTGATGCTCCACTGGTGAAAATCAGCACAGTAGCAACACAGCCAGCACAGCCTCATCTTGTTAGGTGTGGATTTCTACTTCTATCACCATATTCAATTAATAGTACTTTTTCTCTGTCCTGTGCTTCACATCACTGTAAGACAGAACAATTGTTATGATTTAACTTGTACTTTTCCCTAGAAATTGTTTTATGATGGACACTAAGTAGTTGGAAAGAAGGCTCATCCACTTGAAACTCAGGTGGGGAAGGTGTAGGGTAGAAAGGATAAAGCTCTGTGCTTTATCTTTTGGCAAGACACTGGAACACAGGAATGTGACACTGGATACTGGAATAGTGAAGCACTGGTACAGGGTGCCCAGAAAAGCTGTGGCTGCCCCATCCCTGGCAGTGTTCAAGGCCAGGCTGGATGGGGCTTGGAGCAACCTGCTCTAGTGGAAGGTGTCCCTGCCCGTGGCAGAGGTTGGAACTGGATGAGCTTTAAGGTCCCTTCTAACCCAAACCATGCTGTGATTTTGTGATTCTGTGCACGGCTGTGTTCTCGGTCTACTTGAAGGAGGGTGCCTGTGGATTCAGTACCAGTGGATATAACACAATGTGAGAACTGTTTTTCTGTTTCCCTGACATTACAGTTGAAATATGAAATGAGCTCCATGTGGCAGCAGCCAAAGAAAAAAAGGGAAAGAAAAAAGAAAGGCACTGTCCAAAAGTTTCAGTTATCCCTTGAAGCTATATTACAACATATACCACTCTAATTGAATCAGTGTGAGAACTTTTCCCCTCCATTGCGATCAGTGCACATCTCTGTCCACTTTCCCCTGGAGATGTGTGCATTTGATGCAAAGATGTGCTGGGGACACTCACACCTAGTATAGGATTTTAACAGTCCTTTTAATGCTTTAACTGCTGAAAAGGCAATGCCAGAGTCCATTACGATTTTCTCCCTCTTCTCTCCCCTTCCTTATAGACTTAGCACCAGGGCATGATGCAGGGAAGGTTTGTCTGGATAAAGTCTACTAGATATGGTCTGAAGACATGATAGATTAATTGATCATTTCTAGGGAGCTTGTTGGAATGAATCAATACATGTGAGAAATACTGGAAGAGTCTGTAAAGAGCCATTCACAAGGCTGATGGCGATGGAGAAGGAATGTGGTCTTGATGCTGCCTAAACTCCCGTTCTGTTATCCCTGCATGTACTAGTGCTGTTACACAGCACGGAAAGCAAAAGCACCTAATGCACAAACACACGTCTGTTCTGTAAGTACTCACATGTGTGAAACAATACGTGATCCACAAAACCATATGGCTCTCGATCAAATACATGGGATCAAGTTGAATTATGAAGACTTTGAAAAGGTCCACGCTTTAAATGTACACGACTCCCTGAAATGTCCAGCTAAGTTTAGTGTAACAATTAAAACCAGATAAATTGTCAAGATGCATAGACCAGGGGTAGAGTTAATTCAATACGAAAGAAGTGAGTGGCTAGGAATGAGAGAGAGGAGCAGGAGCAGCAAGGAAGGAAAAGAGCAAGGAGCAGTGGAGAGTCAAAATGATAATAAGGGGGGTTAGGGAGAGCTAGGAATGAAAGGGGGAAAGAAAGAAGTGAAATAAAAAGGAGAGAGAAAAAAGTAAAGAAAGGGATGAGATAGGAAAGGGAAGGAGGGAGGCAAGAGAAACAGTGACACTTTATTGTGTCACCATGCAGCTTTCACTTTAGGAGAACAAAGCCTGGAGCTGACCTAGAGGCTACTGCTTACATATTGAAAGTATGTGGGAAGGTCTTTCTTTGATGGCTGTATATGTACACACATATAATTATATAAATAAAATTACATAGATATTGCAGTCTTCCTGGGGACCTTGTGCTGTTTCTTGGGATCATGGTTTTTCCCCATGCTGCTGTGTGCCTGGCAGCAGCAGTGCCCTTCCCATGCTCTGCCCTGGGATTTCTGGTTTGCTTTGCTGTGTGTTCCTGTCCTGCCTCCTCAGCGCTGGGAATGGTGTTTCTGGCTTCCCTCTTCTGTGGCCCTGAGGAGATGACAACCTGGTACAACCTTGGGGCTTTGCTGCGCCATCACTGCTGTTTGCAGTCACTGCTGCCTTGTGTTGATATTCGTGGCAACACTTTCATTTTGCACCGACTGATCCAAATTGTATCAAATGTTTTATTGTTGGATTAGCTGTCCTGGGGTTTTTACATTGTTTTTGCCATGTCTGTCCCTCTACATGCAAGCTGCTAGCAAAGGAGCATAACTCTTCTAGCTTTTGGGGGCTAAAACAGTCGTTGAGTGGTATTTAAATGTATGTATGCATGTATGTATCTGTCTATCTATCTATCTACCTATCTATCTAATAGTTTAACAATGCTAAATACTGATCAGAACCTATCTGCCTCCTGTAAAACAGGCCCTTTCTTATTTTAACATCATATCTTACCTTTGGCTTGGGATCTCTTGTACCATCAGTTACATATCTTTGACTAATTATGCTCATGTCCAATAAACTGTGCTCTGTTCTTGTATGAGGGATAACATACTCGGCAAGCAAAAATTGATTTGGTATGATCACCCATCAGGCTTTAGGAAGGCTTATCTTGCACAGTTATTGATTTGCTGCTGGATGTCTATGGGGCAGTGTACCCATATAGCTGGGGTTGCACTGTTTGCTAGTTTTGTCTGAGTCATTCCAGCTCCATTTTGTCTTGTCATACAGGTTCTCCCCAGGGTGTGAGGGTCAGGCTCCTTTAGTTTTCTTCCATACACTGTGGAGAGCTTCCTGTTCTCCAAAGGTATCCTCAGACCCTCCCATGGTTACATTTGTCTCTTGTCCCTCTAAGGTGGACACCTTTTTGAGGGGTCCCAAGGGATCAGTGTGTAGTTCAGTGATGGACACGTTATTTCCTGGGGCTGTTAGAAATGGCACCTCTCCATTTTGTTAGTGACCTGTGTGCTTCGCTCCTGTGCCCAGCTGGAATTGTTCAAATCACCTTTTCTAGGGTACAAAGTTTTCTAGTTTAAGCGTGGTTCACAGGTTCATTAAACATTGCATAGTTAATCTGTATTTTTTCTGGGGAAGAAATTAAAGGCTTCCAGCCATTGCTGGGCTGTTTCTGAAGGTCTTTACTGCTGTTTTGGCTAAAAATCTAAGTTAAATTTTGCTGTTCTCACTCATCATTTCCCTGTTTCATTTCTCATCATTCTAATAGTCCTGTTACGAAGAAAAGAAACAGAAACATGGATGTTTAACACTTAACAATGTCTTATTGTCTCATTGCTTTTGGAAAAGGGAATGGAAGAGGAAAAACCTCCCATATGGCTATAAACAAAGCAGAGGGAAGTGAGTTCACTATCCACGGGAAAGTGCAGCTCTCCTGCAAAGGAGGTTTTGATTTCAGTTGAGGGGAAAAGCAGCACTGGCCTGGTGCTGCTGAGCAGTTCTATTCAGCTGCAATGCTGAAATGTCAGGAAGCCCCAAGATATACCCTGTGTCCCTTGGGAGCATTCATGATGAAGATGGTGATGAAAATGGCTCATAGTCTACCAGCGTGAGGTGAATGGCAAATTCATATTGAGTTCAGTGTTGTGTACTTGGGCTTGATAAGGAGAAAGAAATGCTATATCCTGCCTTTTCAGAGGTGTCATTTTTAGTGTCCACTTGAGTCTGTCCTCTTCTAGTCCATAGCACCTCCCCAGTTGTTGCTTTCCAACTCTTCAGAGTCCCCTGCCTTGTCCATGTTGTGGGTATTCCTTTACCTTGCCCTCAATGTCTGTCTTGCCTCTGGGCATTATAATGACATGGAAATGCAGTTAGGTCAAGGGCTAGGCATCCCCAAGCCACTGGATATCAGGGTTGTCATCACTAAATATAGTGAAATAGTGGAAATTAGAACTTTTGAGGTGGTTAAAAGGATGAATAGTGTAAAATATTTCCCTATGTTTTAGGACAACAGAAAAAAATGGGAGAAAAATGAACAAACCAACCAGATAAAAGCTGCATTGAGAGTCTTAGGTGGAATGAAAGCATCATTGGAGAACTGGGGATGAAATGGTTAAGCAGCCTCCTCACCCCAGTCTAAACTTAGTGATCTCTGTGAGAATAGCAAATAAACAGCAAATAGCTACATGAAGTAGGGCATTATGGTTATTACTGCCTAACATAGCAAATGAATCACATCCTCAGTTTAGAGCCTCAAGTGTGCAGCAGAAGTGGGTATAACACCATCACAGTATGAGTTTTCTTGGGGATATCTGCAATAGCTGTCTCAGTGTGACTAGAGAAAGGGGTTGTAATAGATTATCTAATGCCTCAAGTTTGGTAAAGCACAAATATAATTGAGCATCCTAACTTTATTCCCTTCCTCCAGAAGATGGCAAAAGTTAGCTGGACTTAACGCAGACAGATGGACTAAAATGTTTCAGGACTGCTTGTGCTATACTAGAGTTTCAGGTCACCACTGGTTTAATGCTCCAGATGGAAGGGCTGATACCAAACCCACTGACAGAAGCTTGCTTGGAGCAATCAGCCACCTCACCTTGGCAACACTGCAACCACTAATATAGCATATATTTTGGCTAGGACAGAGCGGAGAACTTGCATCTACAGAGGAACCTTGGCTAAAAAAAAAGGAAAGAATGTATAACCAGTATACAGAAAGAAACATCATTTAGATATATATACGATATAGAAAGAATTGGCAACAAGGATTTTTTTCCCAGCTCAGCAAGGGACTCTAGAAAAAGGAAAGAAATACAACTAACAAAATCCAAAGAGACACATAATAACCTTTTCTTTCTTGTACAGTTAGTTTCTTTTGTTCCTGTATTTAGCTTCTCTGGCAGTTTATAGTTTCAACATTAGGAAAATGTGAGAGTGTGCGAGTAAAGAGATATGCTGAAGTTAAGAGTCTTCCTGCCAGCAGAGATGGAGAACTGAGGACTGCTTGTTAAATGGATGCTCCTGAGGTGGTTCAGTTTAACCTGGTGCTTATCCCATGGTGAAATCCTAATTAGATTCCAAACAAATTGATCCTCACAATTTCTTTTCAGCCTAGGGGTTTTGACAGCTGCTGTAGCTCACTGATTGCTACTCTGGGAGGATTTGTGCCCATGCCCTTGGAATAGAGCAGTTGGCCAATGAGGAGGACGTTTGACACCCTTCCAAAAGCCAACCGATCAGCAAGCTGTGCTAACAACTCAAGAGCCTATGACAGCTATTCTCCTTCGTAAATGTCCTCTAAGAGGAGGTTGACTTACGTCCCTAAACTCCCAACTGTCTTTTTAGACACTTTACTGCAGGGCAGGACCAGAGGTGCTGCATGAGCTCCCACCTGAGCTGCCTGGATGTTGAGTTTTGAGTTTGGACAATATGCTGCCATTTGAGCACGCATTTTCTCCTTCAGACAATGTTCAATGTGTCGGTCACATTGCTTACCACCCACAGTGGGGTAGTGATTGTAGCTTAGTGATAAGAAAATGTTCATTTCACTGATGACTTCTTCTTTGAGGTCATGTCATTATTCAAGTTGACTGGGAGATTTTAAGTAATTCCCTGTCCCTCCACTCCCTGAGAAAATGCAAATTTATCAGGACAAAACCTTTGTTGGTATTTTTAGTTTTTGAAGATTCTTTGTGTGTCAAAATATTCCGTTTCCCATCCCAAAGCAGGAAAAAATCTTGTTATCTCAAAATTTTTATCCGATTTGTGTTTTCTGGGTAATACAAATGTGCAGAAGGACACATTATCTAGGTGTTCCTGCTCTGGCAGGGGGATTGGACTAGATGATCTTTCGAGGTCCCTTCCAATCTCTAACATACTGTGATACTGTGATACTGCCAACTGCCTGATTTTAGCAGCATGAGAAGAAATATCAGCCATGGGGAAAGACCATGCACTGCTTCCATTTGAATAACTCAGCAACATTAATTGTCAAGACCCAACTAGGATCAGGTTGGCAGAGTCCTGATGCTGAGTTTGAATCCCACTGACTGCGTCATCGATGGCTTCCCTAGCTGTGCGGCAGAGGAAGCAGTGAGACAATAGCTACAGTGGTAGGAAGCTTTCTAGCCTCACCCCTGCTTCCTTCAGGCAGCAGGGGTATTACCTGCTAGTCCACTCCTCTCTGCTGGGTTCATGGCTTCCTATAATCCCTCTGCTCCAGCAGCTCTGGTTTGGATAGAGGGAGTCACGTTCATAATCCTGCAGAGACAAGATTGTTCTCGAGGTATGTATTTGTCAGCGCACTGCTGCAAGCTCTGGAGAAGCTCTTGCAGCATTAATAGCTCGCCTGCTACCAGATGAAAGAAGGATAATATTCAGATATAACAAATCAACAGATGTTAAAGCAGCTCCTGCCTTCTCTGTTATACTGCACATCAACAGGAATGTGGTAAAGTGCTTTTTTGCGCTGTTTAGAATCTGACATTTCAGCACATCTTGTAAGTGTGCATTAGGAGAGTGAATGTTGCTATATTTGTACTTGCAGATTTGGAATGAGAACAAAATCTGGAGAGATTCAATGTGCACATGGAATATTTTCCAAAGGGGCTGAGACAATCCAGCACAGTGCAGCTTGAGCTGTCTTGAAACTTCAGGCTGCAAATTCAGTGAGACAGCACATACTGATTCTGAAATGGAACTGAAAACTGTTGAAACCTGTTGAAACCCGTAGCTGCTTCTCCAAACCCTGCTAAATACAGGTGCCACTGTAAAATATGGAATTGTGTTCGATTTTTGCAGTTATGTTCAAAATACGTTGTTCCTTTATCTTGTCTCTGAGTATCAACCTTAAACAGGGGAGATTGAGATTAGATATTAGGAAGTTCTTCCCTGTGAGGGTGGTTAGGCCCTGGCACGGGGTGCCCAGAGAAGCTGTGGCTGCCCCATCTCTGGCAGTGTTCAAGGCCAGGCTGAATGGGGCTTGGAGCAACCTGCTCTAGTGGAAGGTGTCCCTGCCCATGGCAGGGGGTTGGAACTGGATGAGCTTTGAGGTCCCTTCCAACCCAAACCATTCTGTGGGCCTATGCTATCAGTAATGGCCCTCTGCCTGGTCACTTCAGAAGGAAGCCATTGCAAGTGTTATTTGTATTTATTTATTTACTGCTGAAACCTGGCAGGACTGTGATGCAACACTGTCTGCAGCCGTGGTACTGTACATGAGCACAATTTCTCCCTATGCTTCTATCAACTGTTTTCTGCTAGATCCCTTCTTACCTATCAGTGAGGTCTCTGAAGTCACCCCAAGCCTGTAGTCAGCAAAGCTGCTTTTTTGTGTTAGGGCACTAATAGGCACTATTAGACACTAATTACCCTGACCAGCCTCACCTGGAACCTCAACCCCACCCCTACCTAGGAGCCTTTTGTCTCACTCTGGAGTCCTCAGTCTTGATCTTAAGTTATGTGATACAAGTGCTAGCCTCTAGCCATGGTTCAGATGTGTGTCTGGCCAAGAACATAGTTGATGTGGACCCCAGCATGCAGAATGATGTCGCAGCCTGGCCTCAGTCTTGCTTTATCACTATGGATCTGCCCCGGGGACCTGAAGAGGACAAGCATGTTGCCGGAATGGTGAGGAACCAGCAGCTTTGGCTGCATTATGGCATGGAAGACAGGCTTTGGGAGACGGGCCTGATGTTTAACTTGGCCTTCTTGTTGAAAGAGAGTGCTGTCCTGAGACAAAGGTGCAGAAGTGCCTTCCTAGATTTGTGCTTAGAGTGTCAGTGTATCCTAGAAGATGAACATGAGTAGCAGAGGCAAAAAGGTAGAATTCTTGTTTGTCTTCCTTGTTTTCTAGTACTTCCTCTCAATTATCTTGTTTGTTTCTTTACCTTTCTAGATTCCCTCTTCTGTTCCTGCCTGGGCTCTGCTTTGTCTTTTTCAAGAGCAACATCAGCTTTCAGGTCTCCTTTGCTGCTTTTTCAGTCACCTGGGCTTTGCTGGCAGCGTTCTTTGTTTCCAGCAGAGGCTGCTGAGGCTGCCTTTGCAGTTAGCGTGTTTTCAAGGAGGTGCAAGGGCTTGTTTCCTATCCTTCCCCCTTAGGCTTTTCCCTTTGATGGCAGAAGCTCAACTGAGCATCTTGGACAAGCCTATAGCTCCCAGGGAGTTTCCACTGCAGTTAAGCCACTATTCAGGCTACCTTGCCCCATGGCTAAGCTACAGGAGGATGTGTCTCTTCCCTTCTACGGTTTGCAGTGCTGCAGTGGGACTGCAGCCAGCCTCAAGTGTTAGCTTAAAGGTGGCTGAAAGGAGATTAAACCAGGAAAGACTACTGCTGTAGGTTAACCATAGACAAAGAGGGAAAGGCTTTGGATGCTGCTGGAGCCTGGATATTGTAAGAACATTTAATATGTCTCCCCATTTCTTTAAGGAATGGGTGGACAGGAGCACCTTGTTTTCTGGTAATAGGAACTTGGTGTTTACCCCAGACACAAGGGATTCCTCTCTTGGTAGACCAGGATATGTAGCACTGCACACTGTTTTGCAGCTTGAATGTTAAGAGCCAGTTAACCTTGGGCCATTACAGAGTGCTCATCAGAGAGTGGTGGCCCAGCTGCTGTGTCTCTGCCTTTGGACCATTTGGGCGCTACGAATGTTGACTTGGAGGAACGTAAGAGGGGGCTGTGACTGAGGGACCTTGTGAAGGAACGAAACTACCTGTTTGCACCTCTGCTCTAGTCAGCTATGTGGGAGCTGCTGTCCCAGGGTGCAAAGTTGTTGGACACAGGGTTGTGCCTGGTCCCTCTCAGACATTGCTTTACCATGTCTGTGCTTCTGTTTGTAAAGGAGAATCTTCCTGGGTTGTTCCTGTGCTAATGAATATTTCACAGGACCACACAGAATCGTTAGTATTGGAGGGGACCTCTGGAGATCATCCAGTCCAACTGCCTGCCAAGGCAGGAGCACCCAGAGCAGGTTACACAGGAACACATCCAGGCAGGTTTTGAATGTCTCCGCATTCAGAGAGGGAGACCCCATGACCCTCCTGGGCAGCCTGTTCAGTGCTCTGCCACCCTCAGTGTAGAGAAGCTCTTCCTCACATTGAGGTGAAACTTCTTGTGTTTCAGTTTATGGCCATTGCTCCTCATCCTGTAGCTGGGAACCACTGGAAAGAATCTGGCACCTGCCTTTGAGATGTTTATGTGCACTGATGAGATCCCCTCTCAGTTTTTTATTTCTATTTGCCTTAGGCTCTCTGAAAAATCATTCTGCTTCCAGACTGTCTGTCTGGGGCTGAGCATGCTTTCTGGGATGCCCCACACAGTTGTTTTGCTGTTTAGGCTGGTTTGGAGTATTGTTTCACACAATGATTGTATGTCAAGACTTGTGTGTGTTGGCTGAAAGCTCCGTACACTCGGTTATCAAACTGTCCTCTGTTCTGCTTTGAAATAGTGACTCTTGGCATCAGAGGACCTTCAGGAGATTCCATACAATCATAGAATTGACCAGGTTGGAAAAGACCTTTAAGATCAAGTCCAACCATTCCCCACCACTAAACCATGTCACTAAGCAACTCGTCCACACGGTTTGTGAACACTTCCAGGGCTGATGATTCCACCACGTCCCTGGGCAGCCTGTTCCAATGCCTGACCCCTCTGAAACCAGTGCTCACTCGTCCCGTGTGAGGCCCACAGGAGTCTTCCTGCCCTCAGCACATCGGGCCCGGACACTGCCCCCGGGGGCGCAGCACTGCCGCTCCTGTCCGCCAGGTGTCGCCGTAGTAGGAGCCTCGGGCTCCTCGTTCGGCCCCAGCCCCGAGGCGTAGGGCTCGCGATGCTGTAACCTTAGGATTATAAACCCCTTAAGGGCCTTGCTCCCTCCTACCTGCTCGTATCAACAATGCACCAGGTTTTCCCGCTGTGCTTCCCCCTTTCCTTAACTCTGATTTCTTAAGGCCTGTTACATGTAGCCTGCAAGGCTCGTGTCAGCTCTGCAGTGGCTGCGTTAGTCAAACACACAGCAGATGTCAGTGCGTTACAGAACTTGGTGTGTGAATAATAAAAAGTTGCAAATGAGAACGTTAAACAAGAAAGCAGAAGCACAGGGAGCTGCAAAGCTCTGAGGCTGTATTTGTAAAGTGTCTGGTGTAGAGGAACCCTGACTCTGCTTGGAGCTGCCAGACAGCAAAAGTACTGAGTCTTACTGTTTTATGATGTCTGAGGGTGTAAGAGAATCTTGGGAACAGGCAAGTATTGAACTGTTGCTCACACGTTGTGGGTACACACTAGTCCAAGGAGCAGGTATGGTCCTGAGGGCATTGCTGCCAACTTCAATGGAGCTGAGATTTCAGCAACGTCTTTTGTTGAAGGGAAATCGGGTGTTAAGGTACAGCATTCATGAATTATTGCCTCCTGTGTATGTTGTGCTGTCTTTGCCCTTTGCTCAGGTCCTCAGACCGCCTGGCATGTTCTCCAAGGGAATTTAAAAGGATCATTTACAAATACCTAATTGAATGCTTACTGCGCTTGCCCTGAGTCTGAAATCTCAGCTCAATTTAAATCTCATGGGAGTGAGTTCCATAGGTTAATTGTGTGCTGTATGGAAAGAGATTTTATAATTTAAAATGCTACCTTTCAAGTTGTATTGAAATTGCCTTGTATCATGGAAAGGAGGTAACCAGTCAGAGCTGACAGCAGCGACTTTAACAATATCTGTTAGTGTCAAAACATGTTAAGTATGAGCAGGGCTTGGGTTACTATCCACTCGCTTTAATGCCCAGACCCTCTCTAGAGTCACCTTAAGTTTCTGTGTGAAGAAATATTTCCCTTCCTCAGATTGAATTTTCCACAGTTTCCATTTCCTTGCATATTCTTGTGCTCAGACATGAAGCCAGGAAAATGCCAACCTCCCATACTAACCTTATTCATTCCAGGGCATGCTTATATCAAGTCTCCTCTTGCTCACTTCTCTGTCCTGAAAAGCCCTGGTCTTTCAAACTCTGTTTTAGTTTTCCCAGCCCTGTATCATTAGTATCTCTGTGAAGGTGAGGTAGCCAGTGAGGGCTGGTGTTTTAACCTGAAGCAGGCAGGGCTGTAGTCTCCCTTCCTTCCTAGTACCACTCTGCATTGTACATACTTGTTTCCCATAAGCTGTAAGAATAGCTGTACAGTTTCACATAATTACAGATGTACAGTGCTCACATACCTCAGGCTCATACAAAGAGCTTTAATGTTTTCACTCTCTGATACCTCAAGCATTCAGACACCTTATTGCCATCTGTAACCACAGCTGTGTATTCCCATGAAGGTTTTCCAAAGCTGTTTGCAGTAATACCCAGGTAGATTTTGCATTTGCACCATTAACTGGGAGCAGTGATGTCTGAAAACAACCATGCCTTATTACTCTAGTAAAGTACAATTACCTCTTAAAATGCCCAGACTGGCTGGCCTTTATTTTATCCCCTGTAATTGAAATTTGGCTTGAAGTGTTTCTAACTACAGCCAGTAAATAGAGACAAGCCCCTATCCCTCAGCGCGAACTCATTCACCCATTGTCCAACAACGTCTGCAATGATTTATTTGATGACTGTTGCTTTGCCATGTACAAGATGGGCTGAGCAGTGGAAATGATAATCATTAAGACAAATAGGAACACCGATTGAAAAAGCAGGTTCATCTATTGCTGAATGATTTGGGGAGTGTCTGAGGTGACTATGTTGGAGATTGAAATGGATGTTTCTCAAAGGAATAGGAGAGGACATCAAAATATGTGTGTCTTTAAACTAACTAGCATGCAGATTTTGTTAGCCTTATTTAAGGTTATCCCAACAGGCCAGTTCTCAGATGTCATGGAATTTTGCTTGTGTAATGACTGGGTTTTCTTCCTTCCTGGAGTTTGTCCAGAGAAAGTAGGGAGCAGCTATCAGTGAGCTTCCAGTATCGCTCCAAGTAGAGGGTATGGCTAGCACACATGAAAATAAGATACCATTATGCATTATAAGAAGTGGCAAAATCTGGTCTGTAGATATCACCACTGTTTTTCCACTTATACAGAGTATTGGTCATGTGCCAATAGAAAAAGCTGCCAATTACAACCTTTAAAGAAAGGAAACCCTGTTTGAAGCCTGACAATAAATGTTTTCCTTCCCCTGAAATATGTGCTGAACATCCATAAAGAAGACTTATGGATGTTGCTGAGGTTTAACATTTTGCAGTCATAGAGATTGATTTGTTAACGCTTTCACACTTTGTTCTTTAATAGATGAGCATTGTAACTAATAGGACTCGGTTAAAATTGTAATTAAACACCGAAAACAAGAGATAATGTACTGCAGTTGGATAAACCTATTAAAAGAGAATAGTATAACATTAAAATGCCAACAGCATGAATTCTTTGTTGGTTTAAAATTCCTTTGCTGTTCTGCCACTTTCTTTGTTTCTTTATGCTGCTGTTTTTTCTTGTAACTGAAAACATCAGATGACCACTGGCAATGACTGTGCAGCGGTGCTGCTTCCCAGGATGTGTAGCTGCAGCCTCTAAACCCAGTGTTACGGCAGCAGTGGGCATCCACGTGGCCGATTGTTTAGCAGACATAATGGTGGTGTATTTATGTATTCCTAAACTTGTTTTTCAGGATCTGGGCCTGCCTGCGTATCATGAAACTCGCTGCTTAACAACAGAAATAAAGCACTTGTCAGGCTGCAGCAATGCGTCAGTGCAAAATGGAATTTGCAAGACTAAAGTTTACGCGAGGCAACAACAAAATCCACTGTGCCGTTCTGTTGGGCAACAAAGGTGATTTGTTATGCAACATAATGAGAACTTGTGTGTGATAGACGGCAGTGGCACTCAGTTACAGGGCGTTGACATCAACAAGCACATGCAGCAGGCAGATCTAAGAGAATTGCTATACATAGCAGGGAATTCAAAAGCTTTGTTGTTATTACAGGGTGTTTTTTTTCCAACTTAAAAACCACAGAGTAAACAAACACTCTGAGGCCAGCCCTGCAGTCCTTTATGGTCTGGGTAGGACCTTCATCGTTTCCTTTTGGGTTGGTCTGTGTCTTAGAGTTGACTGTCAGCATAAGGGCCACAAGGTCAGGCTCACAGTGTCATGCACTTGTGGCTCTGACACATTTGGCACATCTCCTGCCAGCCCACAGAATGACAAGGGAAGAGTGAGTCTAGGGGAAGAAGTAAGATGCACTCATGATGCTGTTTACTGCTGCTCAGAAGCCCGTGATGCCTAATCCCACACTGGGATTAGCTCCACTACTGTTGTTAGCACGTACACTCCTAAAAGCCAGTTATCCTTCCTGTAGGGAGCCAATGGTCATTCACCAATTTTGCAGATATCCTGCCAACAGGTGGGCTGTGCACACAGCTGGGAATAGAGCTATGGCTATAAGCACTGAGATTCACCTGCTTTGCAACATCACCTTTCAAAGCAAACCTACCTGCTGCTATGATTGTGCCTCCTGTTTAGGATGACTTTGGCTGCTCTCTGCCTCCAGAGCTGGGGCTAGACCCAAAGATCCTGTTTGCTGACATTCCAGTGCTGTCTCACAAATGCTTGTGTAACTCACTGTTGGGTATGTGTTCTCCCAGCCCACATGGAATGTTTCCCTTGTTGTTCAGCTGGAAGAGAGAGTCTGGGAGCAATCTCTTCCCGAGAGCTGCAAGGGAGAATCTGGGATCAAACTTCACTGATAAAGGCATGCAGGAGAAATAAGGAATCAAGACTGTGGCCCGTGATATGCAGAATGGAGGACTAAGCTGCAGCTGTGTTGGTAACCTTTGTCCTGGCACTCTGTGGGGTTGGTTCTGTTTCTTCAGCATGGATGTAACATTGTACCTTATGCATGATAGTCTGGAATAGTCATAATCAAGCAAACAGTTGTATCCCATGATGGCTGTGTTAATCTGGAATTAATGCTTGCTTTTTGCCTCAAACCATGGTCAAGCCTAGTTGGGGGCACATTAGGTGTCCTGTAGAAAATTCAAAGGCCCCCATTCCCTTGTGTACTGTGCCTTAACCATCACTCAGTGGCAGGATGTTGGAGTTTTGACTGTGACAGTGACTCTGCAAGGGCCTGATCTGTTATTCAAGCAAGAGCACAACTACTTAGGACAGTTACAAAGGGTAAACCATTGTAAAGCCACAACCTTGGTCAAGCTACTTTACCTCTTGGTGGCTTACATGGAAATATCACTATGAACTTAATCTATGGTGCTTGAGGGTTTAACCAAACTGACTGAAACAGCTAAAGAAAAGTTATAAAGCACAAGTTGCTTTAGTGATTTAGTGTAATGTTGGGCATGACACTTGGGCCAAGGTATTGAAACTAATACGTGGTTGAGGAAAAACTTTGCTTTTGGTGTCAAACAGGCACTTGTACTCCATTTCTAGTTTCTAGAGGTGCTTCCTCACATTATAAGGCAGACGGGGTTGTTTGGCCGTGTTTTACTTGTGGTTTGTTTTTTTTTTTCCCCCTCACAGTCTCTTGAACAATAGGACTCTAGTCCTGATGGAGGTATTTTAGGAGCCACCATGACAAATATTTCATGATGATACTGGGGGTTTTTGTATTTAAGAAATGCAATTGCCAACCAAAACAATGAAGTTAAGGCTAACCAAATTAATATTGCGTCATGAGAAGCAATAAGATTCCATACTGTTGAGGATAAGAAGCAAACAAACCAACCCTGCCTTTCATGCAGAAGATGCTATCTGCCATTTGCATAGATATTGTGTATGTAATTAAAGCCATCCTTAATGTGTAATGCTGTTATTACAGTCCTTGTGATTCTGTAGCATTTGGTAGACCTTATAATGAAGGAGTATAAAAATATCCCAGGGACTCTAGAAAGCATTACAATGACCTTGCAGGCAATGACTGTCTTAAAGTAAACCCCACAAGCATCCTTGCTTCTTCACAGGGAAACATCTTGCTGGCATCTGGCAGTACGAATACTATTTTTTATCAGGAAAATGCTGCTGGTGGGACAGCCTGGATGCTGCATATGGAAAGCTCACAGGTGAGTAAGTCGGGTGGCTCACTCTGCAGTGTGAGTGCAGCATGTCCTCACATTCACAGCACTGCTTGGCTGAGCCTCGGGTTGTGAGGAGCCACATGTGAGCAGCTGGAGTGACTGATGCTGGGGATTAAAGTAATTTCCTGGGGCTTCCTTAGTCAGTCTTTCCCTTTTGCAAGTGAGCATTCACTTTTCAGCACTGCCAGCACTCAGAAACACTTTCGGCAAGCTTGCCCGTCCCCAAGATCTCCATGTGAGAATCTCTTTCTTCCTCACTTATTCCTTCATCTTTTGCCCCTGCAGCAGAGGATGCTCCACTACTTTCTCAGCCTCCTTGCCCTGCTCTGTGGAGTTCATAGAATCACAGGACTCTGTGGGGCTGGAAGGGACCTTAAAGCTCATCCAGTTCCAACCCCCTGCCATGGGCAGGGACACCTTCCACTAGAGCAGGCTGCTCCAAGCCCCATCCAACCTGGCCTTGAACACTGCCAGGGATGGGGCAGCCACAGCTTTTCTGCACCCTGTGCCAGCGCCTCAGCACCCTCACAGGGAAGAACTTCTTCCTAATGTCTGATCTCAATCACCCCTATGTTAGTTTAAAACTGTTTCCCTTGTCCTAAGGGGGTTCTGTGTTCCCTTTCCAGCCCCACTTGAATCGAGCACACGATGAAAGAACAGGTCAGCAATGTTAAACTGAATGTGTTCTATATGTCTCACATATAAAACTGCTCAGAACTTGCACTGTTTCCATCAGCAGCTTACCAGAATATGCATAAGTGCAATTGTGCAAAAAAAAATGTTAAGGATTTTCACATGTGAGTGTTTAGACTGAGATTTGGTATGGCAGCAGATGGATGGATGGAGTTGTATGGTTTAGGCCTTTCAAGGTACTGTTTTAGTGTCAGGCTCATCTGGGTCGAGGTGGCATTTGCTCTTTGGCAGGAAGCTTGCCATGTGATTGCTCCCTGTGTGGATGGTTTTTATGCAAATGGCATATCTGTAGTGCTGTAAATCAGTGTTGTGCCCTGACCTCACCTGGATAGGCCTTTTCAAAATTTAGGAAAATGTGTCCCTGACAGGATTTGATTTTTAACCATTAAAAGAACTAGAAATTAGTAGATACTCCTTTAATCTGCTTGCAATAGGCACTGCACCATGTGAATGCTTGAGGCAAGATGAGTGGGCTGTCAAGGACTGGCTGGTGACCAACCAACAACTTTAGCTGACCAGACTGGTAGTTTTTCTATTGTAATCTAAACTGAGGTCAAAGCAGGTGTCTTAGGGGTATTGACTAAGTGCTAGGGCTCCGTAAGTGCTGTGAGTAAGATGAAACTTTGAATTATGCGCTTTGAAAGTCATAACAGGTCAAGTACCTAATGAAAAATTAAAGGGTGAAATTAGCAGGAGCAAGAGAGTTCCCACCAGAGCAATAACCTGGTCCCTGAAAGCAGCCGGCAGCCTCTGTGGAGGCAGTTAGCATGCTCTCTTCTCACAGCTGCCTGCATCCTCTCCTGAGGCTCTGCCTTGCCTTAGTCTTTGTTTTGTTTGCTGTCAGCAGAGGCTGATTTGAATGTGGCCTGAGTAAAAACAGAATCGCAGGATCTTCATCAGAGAGGGTTTTGACTCTGCTTTCAGAAGTGGTCATGCCCATTGCTGACAGCAAATGGTTCTCCGCTAGTAGTCAGTCATCTCACAGCTTGGTCTTACTTTCATGCTTGCTAGCTATAGAGCAAGAAACACTCGGGAATCTGCATTCATAATGTGTAAAGATTGCCTATTGACAGGGAGATGTTTGGGAGCAATGTGCCACTTTTCCAGTAAAGAATTGAAACTAGTATTATCACAAATAATTTTGCCCTAATGGCTGCATGAATAAGAAATAGAAATAAGATGTAGTGGCAACCTAGTAGTTAAGGTAGAAATTAACTGGTAATTAATATGAAAAAGTCATTTGCATTATTTTTAAATGCCAAGTATTGGCAACATAACCTCTTTAATGGCTAAATTCAAGACTACAATACTGCTTTTTCCTCCAAATGATGATACAAGAATATGTAAAAGTATGTGTAATACAGTTAGTTGGTAAGAATTGGGCAAGCACAGACAAGCAAGAAACATGGAACAACACAAAGCCGATTGCTTCTGGACTTTACAGGTCCATCAGGACATTCTCACTGCTTATCAGGAAATATGTAAATAGCTCCTGCACCCTTAACTGCTCAGATAGTGAGGCAAGATCTTTTCCTATAAGCCTTCTTCCAGGAAACTCGCCCTCCCCAAGGTGTGTAATGAGACAAAAAAGCGAGGATACGAGGCAGCACTAGATAATGACAAGAATATCAAGATCCTGGGAAGTGGTGAGGGAGAGGCAGGGATTGTCAGGAGCTGAGGAATGCTAAATATGCTGAGAAGTGACAACTAGGTGAGGGTGAGACGAAGTCGTGGTCAGGACTGTGCAAGTTAGGCCAGGCAGACAAGCTGTCTGCAGGCTGAAAAACTCAGCTATGGTAGTGGACAGTCAAAGATTTCTCCACAGCAAGGGCAAGAGCTGAGCAAGTCAGACTTGTTTCTGCAGTACCTTGGTACTTAGTTTTGCCCTTTCAGGTGATGCTTGGGTGCCACAGCTGTGCTGAGTGCATGGGGAACAGCCTTTATTGGAGATCATTATCTGTGCAGGGACAGCTGATGGAGGGTGGAGGAATAGAAGTATTCTGCATGCTCTGTGGGAGGAAATGGGAAGTTTGGATTTAAGAGCTGTCTTAGGGATACACAGTAAAGAATTAGAGCCAGCAGTGCCTTTGTTCTCTGGGATTTTTAATGTGACATATTGGCTCCGTTAGCATAAGTGGTCATACTGGGGTGTCAAAAGGAAGTAGAATCCTTTCCAAGTGTGGTTTAAACTACAGATGTCATAAAAGCTGCTGGCAAAAGTGCTGTTCAAAAGGCAGGCATGGAGAGTTATACCTCATGGAAAACTTGTCAATTCTGATGCAGATACAACCTCAAAAGCACCAGCAGTGTCTGAGACTGGTAGGGAACACTTCATAAGGTCCCAATTGAAAGTGTTCCTCCCTGTTCTTTCTCAGCTGCTTATAGGAGTTTCATCATGTCTGCTGCTGATTTATACAGGTGTTAGGATATGTGCCTGTATTTAGATTCTTAAAGGACCACTTACAGGACTACTGTATTTTGGGTGCTGAAAGAAACCAACAGGATTTATTCTGTTAAGTTGTTAAGGAGAAGTCACAAGTACATTGGGAAAAGAAGGAAAAGGCATGTTTGCTCAAGGGAAAGGGAAGGAGCACCCTGCAAGAAATGGCAAGGAAGCTACTGCTAGCTGGAGTTTGTTCTCTGTTGGTAGAGAGGGAGGGATTTTGCCCATCGAGACGAATGGGAGGAAGAACTCTGGCACTGAGCATCCCCAGGAGCATGGAAAAGGAAGCTCCAGGTGGAGGCCGCTTTGGGTTCCTTTTCTCTGTGACATTGGCTTTCCTGCCCTGTTCAGACCCCTATTTGCGACCAGCACAGCTGTAGGAGAGGGTTTGGAGTTGTTATTGTTCATTGCAACCTATTGCCCCCACGGAGCATTAAAAGTCCCAGGGGCTTGGAAGTGAGTGGGCTTTAAGGTCCTTTCCAACCCAAACCATTACGTGATTCTAGATAGCTGGATAGCATTTAGCATGACTCCGTATTTCACTACCA
This sequence comes from Pezoporus wallicus, assembly GCF_028554395.1. Classification (NCBI taxonomy): domain Eukaryota; kingdom Metazoa; phylum Chordata; class Aves; order Psittaciformes; family Psittacidae; genus Pezoporus; species Pezoporus wallicus. Next base: position 8,567,545 of record NW_026642342.1, read on the forward strand.
AGTGCAAAGTCACGGCTGTAAAAGCCCATGCTTATAAACCCTGGATGCTGGCCTGGGTGCAGGTAACCTGGTCCTTCTGGGGCACACACAGGTCTGTGTTTGCAGGCAGCGTTCCCCCTTGGCCTGGGGCGCTCGAGGCAGGCAGCAGCGCTTCGGGAAAGTGCCTGGAAAAACAGAAGGCTCTGTCCTGAATCCTTTGTGGGAAGCCGGGAGCCCCGCCGCAGCCCAGCGCAGCGATAACCTGTCGGTTTAATTGTGCTTTCCCTCCGGGGCCCCGCCGAGGAGGAGGAGGAACAGAAGGAGGAGGAGGAAGAGGCGGCGGCCGGTCGGTGCCGGGATGGGCCGGGCTGCCGGGCAGGCTGGGCCAGGACGGGACGCGCTGTCGGTGCGAGCCTCCGGGGAGCGCGGTCCCCGCCAGCACAGCGGGTAGGACAGCGGGGCTTGTTTCCTGCGGAGCTCGCTTTTGACCTTCCCCTGATCCTTTCCTGGATTGGGAGCCCCGGGGCGGCTTTCCTTGCCGGGAGAGGACCGGAGGGCACCGGTTACCGCGGTGGCAGAGCTGAGCCCAGGCGGCTGCGGGTCCCGGCTGCGGGCTGGGTGGGCTCCGCCGTGATCCGCTGCCCTCTCCCTGGTACCTGGGGCTTCTTCATCTGCGCAGAGCTCTTGTCTCACTGCAGTGGATGCCGGTTGAGTGACTTCCCAGCCCTCCTCGGTGGCGATCCCCCCCTCCCCGGAGGCGCTTCTGGGGTCTCTTCCTGTTTTCGGAGGGGATGAGAAAGAGGGGTTGAGGTTGAAAAAGGTCAGATGCTGCTGGTGCATCGGAAAGAAACCAGGGGAAAAGGAACCAAGCCCGCGGAGATGGGGCTGCAGGGGCTCAATTTACCAGAAACCAACGGGAACAGGGCCTCCAGCCGGGAAACGTTAAAACCCCAGGGAAGGCTGGCGGCTGCCGGCAGTGGGGAAATGTAGCTAGCAGCGTGTCTGAGGCCAACACTCCCTCCTGCCAGCATGTGTCAAACCGTTTAGGGTGTTAATGGGAAGAATTCACCAATTAAACAACATTCCATCTTTTTGTGTTTCTGTCAATGTTTTCCACGTGTGCTGTCCTGAACATTAACCTCAAATCTTTTTTTAATGATGTGAAGCATTATTGTTGCTTGTCTTCTGTAGTTTTGTTTTCCTTAGCTGTGATTAATCACCCCGTTTTCCTATTCCAATTAAGCTGCTTACTCGGAGCACTGAGACAATCAGTGTCTCATCGTAAGAGCTGGTTTCAGAATTACGTGTCTTGGGCTCTTGGTAGACCAGAGGTCTTTTCAGTTTCAGGCTATTGTGTTTTACTGGCAGTTGTAACACGAGGGACTTTACTTGAGTCAATGATCTGTTAAAGCATGAACAGGCTGGGAGGGGGGCTCATAAAAGCAGAGCCTTGATTGCACATGTGCACTTGGGTTTACTTCTCACAGACATTACATCCTGTAAGAGAGCTCAGACAACTACTGAGGCACTATGGGCACTATCCATTGCCCTCGGATGAGAATCTGTATTAGATGTTTGAATGTGATGTTCCAGTCATAGTTTTTGTACATTAAACACAGAGATCAGTGAGTTAATCTTTGATGTTGTCAGGACGATGCACAATGTTCCCTGGTGAGCTTAGTCCCTTTTGGCAAGAAGAGAGGACAAGTACTGGATCTGAGATGCCCGAGGAGGGGAAGAAATAAAGGAGGAACCTAACTGCTTGCAGTTCCCAGGCATGGGAGGAGGCTGGGGCCTCCTGTGTCCTGGTGTTTTTTGCTCTGTGTTCAGCAGTGGATACCCAGAAATAGTAAGGAACAGAGCTGATTTCTGCATGCATTATTTTGCAGGAAATTCTGAAGCACGTTACTTTTGCCAACACTTGTGGTGTATTTTTTTGGAAGTTTTGGATATTTTTGATTGACAGCTTTGACTCCACAGCAGACTGCCTTTCCTGACAGGGCTCCATCGCCATGTCCCTGTTGGGTGATCAATAGATGTATCCAGGGTTACTGAACCACAGCTCCAGCGAGACACCCCTTCAAACCTAAGTTTTTGTTGGAAAACAAAATAGTAGATCTTGTGGTTTTAGAAATAAACCATGAGTCAGTGCCTGCTTTTAGTGGAAAGCTTTTTTCAGTATTATTTTCCTTGGAGAAAGCCAGAATTGTCAGTAGAAAAACCTCACGAAGGGAGTGATTTGAGCAGCCCTGGGCAGCAGTTATTGAAATCCAGTGTTCATAGAGGGATGAGAAATGAATGCAGTTTGTCTTGTCTGTTTCTTGCCTCGACAGCATCCAGGAGTGAAACACTGCCTGCCACATCATCCTGGTGTGGCACTTTTTTCCGAGTAGGTGGCCTCTATAAATCTTTACACTTGGCTCCAAAAGCTTGCATGGTGTATGTGGGAATACAAGCCCCTTTCATGCCTTGGTGGATTTTGTACTGTTTGTATACTAGTTGTGTGGTTCCTTGGCTAACAGAGCAGTAAGTAGCCAGGTTTATTTTCCATGCTTTTGGGGCATATATGAAAGGTTTTTTGGGACCTAGGAGTTCTGCTGGGATGCTGTGTGCTGTACCAAGTGCAGGGAAAAATGTCATGAGCACGTTCTGAAGTTAATGACTATGGATGCGTGTTCTGAATAGTGGCTCTTATTCTCTGCCCTGTGTAATACTTCTCTGACTTGGTGATGAATTTTAGCAAAACTTTTCTGGCTCATCCTACAGGAATCACGTTTAAGTCTGTCAAAGAGTGTTGCTGGGAACCTTTCTTTGCAACATCTAAGTATGAGCAGCGCTGAAAACAGGATCCTTGATAAAATGAACCTTGTCTATCAACCATTGTGGTTTTTCTAATGAGAGCAGTTTGCCACCTGCAGCTCTGTGGTGTGTGTGACTTAATTTTGGAGATATTGTAAACGTGAATAAACAACCTTCTGACCTTCCTCATTTCCATCTTGTGCTTTATTTACCATTTCCTTCTTTTCCTCTTCATCCTCTCTCACAGTCCTGTGTCCTTGCAGACATTTCTTATTGCTGGCTTGAGACACGTTACCAATTGACCATTGTTTCACAGCTATTTCAGACAAGAGGAGGAAAGGGCTTGCATGGTGAGACAGGTAGCCTTCAGAGTTTAATGAGCATCCCCTAAATAGCACAGTCAGCTAAGGTCTGCGGGCATCAATACCCTCGTTCTCACCCTCTGACTCCTGAGCTTTTGTGGTGGCTCAGCAGAGCTCAGTGGCGAAACCCTGTGTGTGTACATGGCATCAGCTTCTCCATTTCGTGAATAGAAGGGACTTTATAATAGAGAGTTGTGAACAGTGACATCAGAATTCCCCCGTGACACTGTGATCCATGAACTCATCAACTGTCCTTGACAGGGTAGTGCTGGGAGAGGTAGGTTTATTATTATTCTCCATGGAATTTTCTCGGATAGAAGGAATTCATTTCAAGGCCTGAATGCTCGGTATTACACTCTTTATTAATTACAATCAGTCAAAACAACATTGGCACTGAAGCTTGTGTGGGAGGGTTGTTTGTGGACTATTAATTATTTTCAGTCTGCTTGACATGATGTGAAGGATTATTAACATAACCAGTCTTGCAGGTGGTGATAAATTCAACAAGCATTACTCCTATTTCTTAAAGAGGTTGCTTTTCATTATTATTAATCTTTCACATAGCTGCCCTCTTCGAGCTGACACAAATTCCTTTTAGAGCTGACCTAAACCTTGTAATTTGGCAGGAATTTAGGGTAGTTTATTGAATTCAAAATACAATTTTCCCTCCCCTTACTTAATACAGTGACCAAAATCAGGGCATTTATTTCATCTTGTAGAAAGTAAAACATCATGACATTATCTCAGCACTGCAAAGTTACCTTCCGTTAAATTCTGTGCCATACCAATCCAGTTTAAGGGGAAGACCGTGTCTGTTAAATCACAGGAGAATTTTTGTCTTCTCTTTCAGTTAAACACTTTCCCCCAGCAATATGGCCAGGAGGACCATTATTTCCATAGAATCATAGAATGGTTGGGGTTGGAAAGGACCTTAAGATCATCTGGTTTCCACCCTGCTGCCATGGTCAGGGATGCCTCACACTAGACCATGTCATATTTTCAGCTGTTCCTATATGTTTGCTTTCAATATTGAGTGTAGCAGCCTGAATCATGAAGGTCAGGCTGAGAAGGGACTTAATGCTGGTGAAGAGGATGCATGCATTTTGGACCAGTTTGCACTTTAGATCTATCTACAGTCTCCTCTGTTGTATTACTCACAGCTCTGACATAGTATTGTCAGCATATGCATAAGCATTATATTGCTTTTATGGCTTTGAAGGACTTTTTTTTGGTGAATATATATAAGTTTCTTGCTGGAACTAGTATTCAGGTTGAAAGGGAAGGCCAGCTATGTAATCTTACTCATTTTACTGCCTCCATTGGCATGTATTCAGGTAATTTCCAAGCATACATTTGCTGTCTGGTACCATACTATATTGACTACTGAAGTGTCCTGGGGATTCAATGGCTTTTGAAACTGGAGCAATAAAAGACAAATTCATGAGAAAGTAACATAATAATGTGAATACCTATCTATTATGTTGACTGAAATCTATGTGTGAGAAAGGTTAGCCTTCTAATAGCCTAAATAGAGAGCTACTTGTGTGTATCTGTAGGGTCGTGTCCCCTCCTGTTACCTTTATTAATAGTAAATATCTTTTCCCTCATTGAGCGGGTATGGTGATGGTATATCTGTGGTTAAAGGAGATTAATCTGTTCTTAGTTTAGTTACTCGCTTGTCTTGGCATATCAGATGGGTGAAGATCAATTCATGTGTTTACAAGTACCCAAGCTGTTTTATGATGACAACACTACTCTTATGATGAAAACATACCTTTCAGTATCCCACCCGTACAGCCTTTGTATCGTGCCTTACTTTCCCCAGTCTAAACAAAGCTTTGGTGCTGCTGTTTGTGTTAGTTTTCTCTGTAGACACAACTTTGCTGTTTTTTAAGTTCCGCTGCAGTCTGCCTTGTGTTGTTCTTTCCATACAGATGGTTTTGTGGGGCTTGAAAAAAGCTGTCATGAAAAATATTGTTTGTCCTAAGGCGAACTTAAACACAGCCTTAATGCTCGGTGCAAGTGAAGGGCATACCCTACAGGCAGTGATGGCATGCGTCATCTCCACAGATCCCTAAGTCTTTTTGATTGCAATTAGATAGAAACGTGTAGCAATGTAAAAAATCGCTTATATCTCTCTTTTCTATGTGCCTTCACAATTAAAATGCTGCAGACAAGTAAATATTGAAAAGGAATGTCTATTTCTTGGCTTGAGTTTTAATGCAAGTAACATTTCAATGGCAAAGAAGTTTCTATCCTGCCATTCATATGTGGTGCAGCAGGTAACAGTGTAAGGTGTAGTTTAAATTGTCAATTACAGAGCACAAAGAGATAACTGAGAGACGCTGGTATTGTCAGTGCACATTACGGGGCTCCTTCAGGAGTACAGGTGATGTCAGAAGTCAGCAAAGTGTCCTCTCAACTTTGTTTCCTAAAATACGGACTCAGATGAATTACCTTTGCCCTATAACTAAGTTCTCAATGTGAATGGGAGCTTCCTCAGGAGAGCTCAAACCTTAGTTAATACTGTAGGGATCTTTCTTACAAATGACCTAAATGACTTTTATAGTCCTCCTTTCAATTTTTAACCTGCTTGCTTGGTTTCAGGCTTTTCAGCTGCATGTTTTACTTATAGCATTTGTGCTCTGGTTTTGGTGGGTGAGATGGGAACACAGAAATCCCACTTTTCATGTACCCCAGCTGCACAGCCAACAGATTATAGTTCCACCTGTGTTGGCAGGGATTTCCTGTTTTAGAAGATTAATTAGAGTTGAGTAACTGAGTTCCTCTAAAAGAAAGGATTTTCCTTTCCCACATGGCAAGGGAGATTGCAATCTTCTGAAGCTGTAAACTTGTTCGTACCTACCGATGAAGCAGTTGGTACCATTTAGAGATACCTAAGTGGTTTCAGTTCTGGTTGGTTACATGGGCATAAATTGGAGTAGCTGCTGTGCCTTCCTTTACCTCTTTTAGAGGTTGTCCTTGTAGCCAGTTTTCTATCCAGCTAGATATTTGCATCTTGCCCTTACTGTCTCTTCTTTCCAAGTCAAAAGTTGCTATCTGTATCTTACTACACCTCAGAAAACAACTGCCCTGCTTGACTGGGAAACTTTAGTTTGGCAAGTGTGCAGAAGTGGTTTTGAACCACAGTCTGGTTTGCATGACCCTGAATATTCATGTAGAAGCAGTTTTTACTCTTTTCTGTTTATTCCTTCTCTTTTTTTTATCCCCCAGTTCAGTCTGTTGAGTGGCTAGCACTTCTGCCTCACCCAGTAACCTTGTCCTGGTGTAGTTCCAAAAGTCAGAGGGTGAGGAAATGGTCTTTTTCCTTGTGAGTTTTGCCTCTGACAATTTTTCTCAGTTATGTTTACAGTATTAAATTGACATATTTCTCACCTTGTTATGAAGTGTATTTGAACACAGCTTAATTAGGAGATCTAGATTCTACCTTTTTACTCATTTTGTTGGAAGATCATTGGAAGGGTGGTCCTGTTTGTTTTGAACATGGACATTTGTGTGCACATACACAGCTTGTCTTTTCCCCTAGAGATGCACTGTTAGAACTGCAGCATGGTTAGTCTTGCTCTGCCAGTGTCTGAGGAAGCTGAAGGAGCTGGTAGTGACTGTGCTCCTGGTAGACTCTTCACCTTTCATAGTGGGATGAGGTCAAAATGTATAAAGAAGGTGGTGCCAAAGCCTGATCCAAAACAGGACCTGGCAGACAGATGAGACACCTGCAAAGTGAAGCAGTGGGGACATACCTTTTAATCAACATCTTTGCCACTGACATGGACAGCGGGATCCAGTGCATCCTTAGCAATATGCCAATGACACCAAGCTGTGTGGTGTGGTTGACACACCGAAGAGAAAGGATGGGGTCCAGAGGGAGCTGGACAGGCTTGAAAGGTGGGACTGTGTGGACCTTATGACGTTTAACAAGGCCAAGTGCAACGTTCTACACATAGGTCGGGGCAATCCCAAGCACAAACACCGGATGGGCAGACACTGGGTTGAGAGCAGCCCTGAGGAGAAGGACTTGGGGGTGCTGGATGATGGGAAGCTCACCATGAGGTGGTGGAGGGGAGATTTAGATTAGACATTGGGCAGAAGTTCTTCCTGTGAGGGAGGTGAGGTGCTGGAATAGTAACAGAAGCACATGGCACACGTGAGATGTTCTTATTTTCTTCACCTCTAAAACACAGTCCCATTGTGGAATATTCTGTGTTTGCAGTTTGTAGTCTGTAGTTTGATCTGTGCTTTAAATTGGCAACATAGGACAGGTGACACCATCATTTTAGGCAGTCTATTTTTGTTATTGCTTTTTCCTCACATACTTTTTTGGGGAAGGCAAGATGGGAAGGTCTTTCCATAGCTGGGAACAGCTGGATTTCCAGAGTGCCAAAACTTGGTGTGTTACATCTCTGAGCCCAACATGTGGTTACAAGTGAGCATGAAGTCAAGATGCAGTAGGATGGGAAGAGTGCAGAGGCAAGGGTCAAGAAGGGATAAGAGGAAGGAAAAAAATGAAGGGGATGGTGGATCATCAAAAATGAATAGGGAATGCAGAGAGAAGGGAAGGAATTTGAGGGACATTGAGAATTTTAACTTTCTAATTTAGGCACAAGCTATAAATGTATTCATATATCTCTGACATGACTTGATTTGAAGGCAAGTAAGGTTTTCCATGAATAAAACTCTTTGTTCCTCTCTCTGACCTGTTATACTCAATCTTTTAGAAGAATTCTGATTTAACAGCAGCTGTAAGAAGATACCGGAACTGGTCTCCTGATTCCACCCTAGCATCTGGAACCAGCACACCAATTGGTGATTAATAAAAGCTGTAAGAAGCAAGGTGGTCTCCACGTGTTATGGACTCCTAACTTACTGTACAAGCAGCAGAATGAGATGTTGTCCTGTTACATAACTCCTCAAGCCCAGATCTAGCACTGTTGATTCAAGCCTGCTGTTAAATTTGAGATTAAGAGAGAAAATAATTCTTAACAAACACTTGGAAAATGCTGTTTGAGAGCTGTAACATTTCTCCTCCTCCTGCTCTGTGTCTAGGTGGAATTTTGGCTACAAACCAGGCTCTAGTGTGTTTTTTTCCACTGTGTACTTAATTTGTCACATGCAGTTTTAAGGACTTGGACTAAAAGCTTTCAGAGCAGCTAAGAAAGCTTTTCTTTTCTAATCTGATGTAACAAAAATCATTTGATACCGATTTTAAACCTCAGACTGACAAAAATTGGAAAAACAACTTGCCAAATGACCGGCCTCTGCCAAGTACCTTTGGAAAGGCCGCACTCAGCCAGCCAGTTTGGAGAAACAATGTGGAAAGAAATGGAGTTAAGCTAGTTCTTTAACAAGTGTCTCCCTTAATATCATTACAGTGTAGGTCGGATAGGAAAAACTGAAAGGAAAAAGGTGAACTTGAAACCTTGGAAAATCATAGCCAACTAGACGGAAAGGCTATAAAAAGAGGGGATGGGTGGAAAAGGGCAGAATGTACAGAACCCGCCATGTGCTGAGCACAGATAGGTTTGGAAAGACAGTTGAACTTAGCAGGATTGCTCATTTGTCTAAGGTTACATGTGTGGGTATGTGGAATTGATCACTGCAGCCACAGAGTGCAAAGCTAATTGTGACTCTGCATTAAAAAGGCAGATTGCTAATTAAGATACTCAGCATCTCAGTATCTGTGAAAGAACTTTAGATTTATTTTAATAGTTATTATTACATAACAAAAATAATGTGTAATTGTCATTATCTATTTATTATTATTATTAGATATTCGGATTTAGATTAGACATTATGAAAACATTCTATGAGGGTGGTGAGGTTGACAGAGGTTGCCCAGAGAAGCTGTGGCTGCCCCATCCCTGGCAGTGTTCGAGGCCAGGTTGGACAGGGCTTGGAGCAACCTGCTCTAGTGGAAGGTGTCCCTGCCTGTGGCAGGGGTTGGAACTGGATGAGCTTTAAGGTCCCTTCCAACCCAAACCATTCTATGATTGAATGGACTTGAAGCAAGCAACTGCAGTAATGCAGAACTGACAGTGAACTTGCTATGGAGCCATTCATTTGTAGTTTTCTGACTTCAGCAGCCTTAAATTTAACCTTAATGTGTTTGTGTGCCACCATGAGGCACCCCTTTTGTGACAGAACTTGCCTGTTCTCTCTGAAGATCTGTGCTTGGGTGCTTGTTAAGAGTTATCTCACTGGGGTGTGATTTCTTCAGAGATTGCCCAGAAGGGCTTATTTAATATCATTTGTTTCAGGGTCAGTGTGCAGCATGGGGCACCAGTTTGTCCTTTGAAACATCAATCCAGAAGCACCTTTCAGGTATATTTTAGCAGGGTGTGGAAAACCAGTATGATGCTCAGTGCTCTAAGGGGCAGGCACCCAGAGGAGTTGTTGCTGCAGTGAGAAGCACAAAGTATCTTTTTCTGAGTCTTCCTATGTTGTTGTTTAATTCAGGGTTTACACAGTGCAATCAGCTCTGCAATTAGGCTCTGTTGGTATTTTTTCATCTTTGGAGGGAGGTTGTAGCATGATTCTTAGCAACTCGAAATAATCGAGTTTTTAATAGAGTTCATATGGGCAAACCACCATAGAACTGTGTATCTATTCCCTCAGATGAAGTCATGGGGGAAGGAGAGAAAACAGCCATAGAAAATCATGCTCAGTTTGTCAAGGTATGTTTGTGGTAAATGCTAATTTAGCTAAGCATTATTGATTCTTAGATTTGCATAAAATGATTAAATCACAAAGTACAATGGCATAATCTTCGAAAGTAACAATCCTGTAACAGGACCTCGTTTTCCAGATCTGTGTATTTCTTTTTAACATGTACCTGTGAAAAGTGGTAGTTTCAGATGTGACTAAGGTGAGAAGAGACAAGCTATGTAACTCTCTAATACTTTATTCAGGGGGATATGTAGCATTAGAGTCAAGATTTAAAGGTTAAGTACACGTTTTAAAGTTAAATTATTAAAGCAAAGCACTAATGTTAAATCATAACGTTTTCAGAGGTTATTTTAGATATAAAGAAATTGGCATAGGATGGTTTTGAAGTTTACAGGCAGTTATTTCACAAATAGACATTTTCTTTTCCACTAATTCTTCTCTCTCTGACCTTTCATACTCTATCGTTTATAATAGCTGCAATTTAGCAGCAGCTGTAAGAAGATATTTGAACTGCTGGCCTCCTTGTTCCACCCTAGAAGAAGACTTTTTTCTTCTATTGTGGTTAAGTATTGGATCCATTTGTTGTTAATGGCACTTGAGAACAAATATGGTATTTTGAAGGTGCATGACAGCTGACGCTTCATACTTTGTGCTGTTGTGAATCACCCCTTGGGTGACATGGTCTAGTGTGAGGTGGCAGGGGGGTTGGAACTGGATGACCTTAATGTCCTTTCCACCTCTAACTATTCTATGATTCTATGTTTGATTGACCCTAACTGGAAGTTGTAATGGGCAAAAGGAATTTTAAATACAGCTTACTGTAAGGATGCGTTTGAAGTTTTGGCCTAAATGATTCTGTGTTTGTGCCGGTTGTATGGTGGCATTAGAAATGCTGTTGGATTTGCATGGAATAATTAAAGGCAGCGTGTTCTTGTTTAATGGCATTACACCATGCTTTTCTTTAGCAGCTCACTGCAATTTAGGATGCAGATCACTGCAGTTGAAATAGGCTTCCCAAAGATCCCCTCTTGAAACAATGTGAGTTGCCATACTGTGGTGAGGACAGACACGTATCTATGGATAGACAGGTACGTAGACATTTCCATAATCCAGATGTGTATGGGCTGTTATTGTCATCTGGTCTTGGCCTTCCATAGTCATTATTCTCTGTGGGATGAGTGCCCAGACTCCCTGGTCCCTGGCAGGATGTGGTACTCAGGACTCATACAGAGGGGGCTAGGAGGCTGTACTGCTGCCCAGGGGCTGCTGCACTCCTGCCAGAACCTGCCTGACAACAGCACTGTGGTGGATGTTAGGCTGAGCTCTGTCGTTTCTCGCCTGTATTAAAAAAATAGAAGATCAAATTGCTGTGAAGTTGCAGGGAGGTGTGGATTACATTGATCTATGCATGTGTGCACTGTGCATACCTATAAAGCCCCTCTTCTCTCTGTCTGCAGCACCATGTCATGCTTTAGCCCATGTGCTGCTTGTGCAGAGGCTGTGGCAGATTCCTGCCTCTTCCCCAGGGCCCTGCAGAGATGTCTCTGGGCAGGAGCTGGGGGACATGTGTCCTGTTTGCAGACGATGGTGGTGGAGGAGTAAAGGAGAGTGCAAATGCATTTCTTTTGCTGTCATCACATTCCCCTGGTGTCCCCAGCATAAGAAGGACTTGCTGGAGCAAGTCCACAGGAGGCCACAGGGATGATCAGGGGCTGGAGCACCTCCCGTATGAAGACAGGCTGAGAAAGTTGGGGCTGTTCAGCCTGGAGGAGAGAAGGCTGCGTGGAGAGCCCAGAGGTTCCAATATCTGAAGGGGGCCTACAAGGGTACTGGAGAGTGGCTCTTAATCAGGGACTGTAGTGATAGGACAAGAAGTAATGGGTTTAAACTTAAACAGGGGAAGTTCAGATTAAATATAAGGAAGGAGTTCTTCCCTGTGAGGGTGCTGAGGCGCTGGCACAGGGTGCCCAGAGAAGCTGTGGCTGCCCCATCCCTGGCAGTGTTCAAGGCCAGGTTGGACGGGGCTTGGAGCAACCTGCTCTAGTGGAAGGTGTCCCTGCCCACGGCAGGGGGCTGGAACTGGATGAGCTTTGAGGTCCCTTCCAACCCAGACCAGTCTGGGATTCTATACCTGAGCTTTGGTGCCCTCAGTGCCTTGACTGAAAAATAAGCAGCTTTTCAGTTGAATACAAGTACTTGCAAAGTCTAGAAGCCACTGGTACATCCAAAAGTCCACTTAGTCCTGGCAGTAATGTTCTTAGAGTCTGGAAATTAGTAGTTTTATTAGTCTTTGACACACACACAGAAGTTGTTTCACAGAATAGAGAATTAATAATGCAGTGAGTTACTCTTTCTCAGGAAAGAAGCAGTGGCTGGCCAAAGCTTTCCCCAGAGGTGTTTGTGGATGGTTTGGTGTTTCAATAGTTCCTCTTCTCTGAGGGAACCAAAGGCATCATGGAAATATTATTCAAAACCTTTCATCAAAACACTCCTACTGAGCACTGGCGCTCCTGTGATAGCTGTAATGCAATCATTAACTCACTGCTGTGGTGCTGGAAACTGTTTTCTGAGCAGGAAAGGCTGATTCTGGTCTGGTTTTTGCTTTGTGTCTGTCCTGATCAGCCCAGACAGAAAAACAGACCCACATCAGTTACTGAGGTGTGCACAATAGTTTTTATGTTCTTGTGATCTGATTTTGCCATGGTGGCCATAATTTCTGTGCCCTTATGCTTTACTGTCTTTGAACAGTCACTGATATCAGTGCGCAGTTACTGTACATAGGTGGGAAGCTGACTACAGGCTGGTGGCCTTGGAGCTGGGAGCTGTGGTATTCAGTACTGCTAACCTGTTCTCATCCAGATATGGGAGATGAGGCCAAAAAGGCTACTGGTGTAAGCAGGGGGAAAGAGGGTTTGAAGGAGGTTGTTCTCTGGTATTGCTGCTTTCCATGTATTGCCCAAACAGGAGCACATTTCCCACTAGCTGTAGTTTATCTCTGGGAGCAGTCTTGTTGAAACTCAATAATAAGGCCCAGGGAAGCTAACTTCACTTGTAAGGAAGTCTTCCAAAACGTGTATTGGAGCCAAGTGATCAGCAGTGTAACAAGTTGTTAATCTCCTGTTCTTTGAATGTTCTTACCTTGTGTTAGACCATGTGTGCCATGGATTACGAATTCTTATCAAAGTCACATTAAAAAACCCCAACTTGCCCCACAACTCTCACCCTGTGCACTTAATGGACATTAAAAGAAACAATTTATACTTGGAAAAAGTTATAGAGAATGCATGACTTCACCTGTCTTAACAGCTCTCTCCAAACTTTTTGCCCAAGCACTTTTTGGAGTGGAATTTGGTGTTTTTTCCGGGTCATTCGTCAGATCCTTGACCCTAGGTCAGGTCTCTCCTACAGAAATCAATTTGAGAAAGTACAAATTGCAATGGAAAATCCCAGATATTTCCTTTGGTAGTTCTCCTTTGGGACTAATGGTTCTGAGTCTCATGAAGGTGATTCAGGAGCTCATCTTCATCCTAGTGATGTTTTTGCTTTTAAGCATGTCCCCTTTTGGCTGGTTAGCTCAGAATTGCATTTGTCCCTGTGGTGGAGTGTCATAGACGGTGAAGTAAAAGGAATTACTGGCATATGCTGTGCAAACAGTGTGCATGCCTAAAGCAATACTAAATTCCAAGGGGATTTCCTCTTCTGGATTGACAAGGACTGTGTCTTCTCAATACTATGTTCTCACACCTTTGGGAAAAACATGTGACAATACATAAACCAAAACTGGGGAGAGGGGACATACTGTTGGCTGATTCATGATGGCTCATGTAAAACAGCCTTGGTGGTATGAGAAGAACCCAGCCTATTTCCAGTTGGATTTTGTCATTTATCCTTACCACAACTCTAATATTTTTGGGACATCAAGTTACCCCACTGTGTAGTCTTTAAGGCCAGGCAGGAACTTTCAGAGGACACCTCAGAGTTAAGCTTCATTGGGTAAGTTTCAAGGGGTTTAAGATCTATATTGGGAGATAGGGGAGGAGGAAGATTCCAGTCAGTGATTGGTAGGGAATCATAGAATGGTTTGTGTTGGAAGGGACCTTAAAGCTCATCCAGTTCCAACCGCTGCCATAGGCAGGGACACCTTCCACTAGAGCAGGTTGCTCCAAGCCACATCCAACCGGGCCTTGAGCACTGCCAGGGATGGGGTAGCCACAGCTTCTCAGGGCACTCTGTGCCAGTGCCTCAGCACCCTCACATGGAAGAACTTCTGCCTAATGTCTGATCTCAATCTCCCCTCTGTCAGGTTAAAGCCATTCCCCCTTGTCCTGTCCCTACAGGCCCTTGTCAAAATCTCTCTCCAGGTTTCTTGTAGCCCCTTTAGGCACTGGAGCTGCTCTAAGGTCTCCCATTCAGGACCCTTCTCTTCTCCAGGCTGAACCAGCCCAGCTCTCTCAGCCTGGCTCCAGAGCAGAGCTGCTCCAGCCCTTGCAGAATCTCTGTGGCCTCCTCTAGAAATGCTTCATTAATAAGCTTTAGGTGCAGAGGAACTGAGGAAGTTGTTTTTCCATTATCACAAAGGGAAGCAATACCAGTTAAGCCAAGGACTGCAGCAGAAACAGTTACTGGAAATGTTTTCATGTTACTTAATACCTTGACATGCATTATTCAACTTGTGTAATGTCAGCCTGGGTGGAGCAGGGAGGAATGGCTTTGCAGAAGAATTTGTTTGCTCCCCCTGGAATATTTTGCTGTTGATTGCCCGAGAAGGTAGCTATAAGGTACATTCCAGGAATAATTAAAAAGAAAGAAACCACTCTTCAGCCACATCTTCCTGAACTTTTGGAATGTGTTGTCTTGCAAAGCGACCTAACCTTGTCTAGATGCCTAGCCCTTCTCTGAGCAGTGATATCCTGCCAGCCTTTCTTCATTGTAGAACAGAATTGAAGCAAAAGCCATCTATGAGCCCCCTGCAGCAGGACAGCTACACAGTAAATGGTAGAGCCATTTAAATTGGATGCACTTCTCAGAGGCATATGCAGCAAACACTCTCTTCTGAGCAAGTTACTTAAGCACATGCTTCAGTTTTCCTGATGTGTCTAAAGGGCTTTCTGAACTGCAGCCAAAAGGGTTGTGTATTGGGAAAAAGGCAGGAAGAGTTTGTCTGCTCATATTAGCAATGTCACAGGGATACAGTGGAGGAGATGGGAGGCAGAGACAGATTGCGAAGCGTGAAGTTAAGCTGGCAGCTCTCTGCTCCCCTCTGTGTTTACTTAGCATCCACACAGACAGTAATTTCATGATTCACCTGCTGAATGATTTGTTTCGCTGACAAAGCTGTGATAAATAGAGACTTGGCATCATTTGCACAGTTGCTGGATCTAAAGGCATATGAGTCATATAAATGAAGCTTTCAGACTTGTGATAGATTGCCAGACAGAGTGGGTGAAACACACACATATTTTGATCTGGGTAATCAGTAGCTGAAAACATTGTTGTAAAAAGCAGTTTAGCACGAAGTTTGGAGTTTCCAAATCAGTAAGGCAGGATTAACGTGTTAGTTTTGAAAGTAAGCATAACAATAAGAATACATTTTTCCTCCTATGCCCCAACCTTTCTTTTTTTTTGGCATCTACCCAGATTTTGTAACGTTAGCTGTTGTGGACTGAAAATTGAAGATGATGCATGTGTAGCTACAAGAAACTGCCTAAAATGTAATTCCTAGAAATAACATGAGTCTTCCTGATTCAGGATTCAACCCAAGATTGTGCCGAGTGTTGTGAGATGAGCTAGTACTGTAGATGCACTACCAGAATGTCTCCTGCATTGGCTGCGCGCTTTGTGGACGCTGGTCTGAAATGCGTCGGAATGCTGTTTTTTCTGAGGCTGGCACTCAGGGCTCCTGATCATGGGAAGTGAAATTAATAGAGCTGTGAGAGAAAGTGTTTCTGGTTGTTTCAGCAGAGCACTGAATATTCGTGATTCTCACTGATTTCAGTGTGTCTTGGTGACTCTGCAGTGATCTTAGTGTAGGATAAGAGTTGTATAACAAAAGGGCATTGATATGATTAGATGTTAGTGAATTAGTATTAGAGAAGCTTCTAGAAACTTGAAGCATCCTTAAGAAATCTATAAATGCCTTTGGAATGCCTATCTGCTAGATATATGTATCTTTTATAGTCCTTTTAAAAATAGGAACTCATAAATAGTATTAAAATTGTAGCACATTCACCACAGGGAAGAATTTAAAACCTGAAATTTTAAATAAGGAATCCAAAATAAAAGTCCATTTGTAGCTAAGAACTGGTACTTTCAGAGGATTGATGTTGCTTGTAGCCCTTGTTTTTCTTGTACTTGCTGATTTGTAACATTTCGCATGAACTTTTTCAGTTTGCCCTATATGTAGGTGTAGATAGATAAAGTAGCTTTCTAGTAGTGTGTAATTATCAACGAGGTTGAAGTTATCCTGGTTTTCTATGGGCTAGCAAAATGTTAATGAATTATCTGTGTTTTATGGTAGCAGTAATATATCACATTCGCTTTTCTCTCTTTCTTTGGCACATGACATATAACTTGGGCAAGATAAAGAAAGATCTGTTTTTGAGCAAGTCTTTCATGGTCCACAAATGGCACATGACCAAATCCAGAGTGATACTCACTGTGTACTGAAGGTCACTAAATGTATTTGAGTCACAGGGTAACCACGTCCATGTAAATTGGGGTTAAAGAATCTGTGTTTTCTGTCTTACAGTGGTTCTACACAAAATGAAATTTTACTGTGACTTACACCACTGTGGCTTGACAATGAACTTCTCTAAGCAAACTTGATATAACATCAGTTGAAAGTCTTCTGCAAGGCCAAAAAGAGGAATAATAGCATATTTCAGATCTATAGTCATTAGAAGATGTGATAGACTCAGTATTATTCATGATCATTATGAATTTTCATGCTTATATCCGTTCTGTTATCAGAATAAGACAAAAAGGGTAGCTGGAAAATAAATATGTAAAGAAGGTGGGTTTCTTTGAATCATTTGAATTCCAGTTCCTGTAACAAATCTCCTCTTAGTCATTGCCTCTCGCTGATAATAGTAATATACCATTAACCCAAGAGATGTAAAACTGCTGCGCTGTGCTTGGAAGGGTGTCAGAAACTCCTCTGGTAAGAATGAGAAGGTCTTTTATTGCCTTTTCAATTGCTGGATAGTCTAATCCTAGTAAGCATTTTAACAAAATGGATCTACTGAAGTAATTGTGAAGCCTGATGTTTGACTTTCATAATGAACATATGGCAAAGATGAACTGCTAATAGAGCTGTGTCAAGGCAGGTACAGCAGCTGTTAGACTCAAAGTGCTATCTAACACATTGCAACCTGCTGGACATTGAAGCCTATTTTTAGCAAAAGAATAAATAAGCTGGCTGTGCCCTACTTTCTGTCAAAATGTGTCATGGGATCTTTATATTTGATTAGAAAAGTCAGCAGAAATAACACAAGGGAACTCAGCGCCTCATCTGAAACCTGGCAATTCTGACAAACCAGTGCTGCTTTCTATTACACAAATATGTTAATACTGGGTATGAGGTCAAGCCCATAAATTGGGCAGCCGAGGTAACAGCTGGTGGGAGACTTGGCTGTCTGGTGTGTGAGAGTACACGTGGGCACAAGTCCTGGTTCTATTAGGCACTGGCTATTCAAGATTTTTTGATGAAAAAAGTTATTTTGTAGTCCTGAATAGAACTGGTTTTGCAAAACCTGTGTTAAGAAGCAGGAAAAGTTTTAACTATGTGGAGATATTATACAGTACAATACAATGATGTACCTTCTAGGTGTAGGTTTACATCGCAAAGTAGGAGTATTCTGTTCCCAACTCTTACTGGCACACTTGCAGCCTCAGTACAGAGGGACTCTCCTTTCCAATCCCCCAGTCCCAGGTGTAGGGAGCCAGAGAAGCAGTCATACTCTGCAGGATAATGTACAAAGCCGGTGCTCCAGGAGAGATTTGGTGCATTAAGGCCTCTCTCCAGTTTGGACCTACTCATGCAGCTTGCCTAGGTGGCAAAAAGGGGAAGGAACTGAGCTCACTCATTCACAGCAGGGCTCTGTCTGCCCTGATGTGTGGATCAGTTGACCTCCTGACACTTCTGGCGTGCTACAGAGGCTATGGGAGGTTAGGGAGCTTGAGTTCCTCCAGCCTTCTATTTCAAGTGGCTTTATGTCATTGAAGTTAGGCTTAAAACTTTAAGATGAGAGGCCTCTGACTGTAGGGGAGTGGAACAGTGAAATGTCAGGATGCTGAGTGTTTGGGTATCAATGCTGCTGGCTATTTGAGGTGCTGCTGTAGGTAAGAGGATGGTTTGCCTCTCTGGCTTCCATACACATGCTATAAGTTCTCAGAGAACTTTTCCACTAAATTTTACATGTATTAAATAACTTGGTTTAGCAAAGCACTGTTAAAAGCTGCTTGTTCTTGCTGCAAGCTGTAGCTTCATTAGCTGAATTCAGCATCTGTTTTGTCTGACATCTGCATTTGCAGTCTGGTACTGAATGTCACTCAGTCCATTATTTGCTGCTGCCTCCCCCTTCACCGGAGTCAGTGTGAGAAACAAAGAGAAGCTTATTATAGACACACATGCTGGTGTAAAGGCAGGCAAGGAGAGCAGCATGCTGTACGGAACCACCTTTGAGGGACTGTTACTCTTATGAAATTGAGCGAGTGTGTTCTGCTGAGTTTTTCACCATGCTGTTATCAGTGCACCCTGAGAGGCACTAATGGCAATGGCCAGCTTTGATTTCAAAGAGTGGTCTAATGTCTGCAGAGATGGGGAAGGTCCAATCCAGCAAGCCAGCTTTTATTGAGACTGTTACAGTATGTGGATCATACTATCCACGTACTGTATCTTCTCTATCATATCATTTACTTTCAGCGTACAAAATTCCTTGGGAATCTCAGTATTTGCTTTTTAGGAAATTAAATATAGACTTCAATGGTTAAACCTGGTTCTTGTGACTTTTTTTCCAAACACATGGCTTGAAAGAGTCACACCAAAATTATTTACTTGCTGCTTAACAACACTTGAATTTCAGTGACTAAAGAGAGATTCTGTCCCCCAAATGGTAACAACCTACAACCTCAGGTAACAGGGGACATGTTTTTCTAGTGTAGATGAAGGGATTTACAATGGGGCATGAAAGTTGTTTTTCTTAATTCCAGGTAAGCTATTTTTTGAATGTTATAATTCAAACTGGCCTTTTTTCTAGTGACTGCTGAGGAGACTGTCATGTTATTTTTCATACACAAGATCTTCTGAAGCCTTTTATTTGCCAGCATGCTGACAAAGGAATGACCACACAGTGTAGAATGACCATTATTCTCCCTACCATTGCTCACATAATTTTGAATATAACTTCTTTTTTTTTATCATCATTTCTAAGAAAACAAGTATTCATGAGAGATTCTCATGGTATTCTGTATTCACCACAAAACATTCCTCATTAGCTACACAAAGCTGATTTGGTTTGAAGATGTTGCCATTGTATCCCAATATTGGGCACTAGCAAGTTGCTATGAGCATTTAAGTCTTGTGAGCAATTATTTCTAATACTCAGCTGTGTTCTGGATTGTTGTCCTTACTAACTTGAGTTCTTTTCAGACCAGCTTTTTCTACATTAGGCCGAATGTCCTTCACATGGCATTTCCACTTAGATTTTCCTTCTCCCTCCATCTGGGTCTGCTGCCACAGCTCTGTGATGTCCACAGATGCACAGATGACTTGTGTGTTAGTTCCTTTCTTCTGACCACTGCGGTGATACAGTGATAAAATAAAGTACACCCAGAATGCTGAAAATGACCCATTTTCAAGTGACCAAGAGTATGCCCTAGGTGTACAGCTGTTTCACATGCAGACATGACTCAGATACAGCTTTTTTAGACAAAACTCTTGTTATTCTGACAACACATGTAACAATAGCCTGGGGGGGTGTGTGTGTGTGTGTAGAATAAGTAGTAGAATATTGGTTGTTTTGTGAAGGGGGGTGGGAAGAAAGAGAACCTAAAGGTAAGGAAATTGAAAAGTAAAATTATAGTTAAAGCCTTTAGTTAAAGCCTTGGTTTTTTTTTCCATTGCCACATTAGGGTATAAGAAAGTTTCTTTAAGATGTTTCAAGATGAGTTCCTTATTCATATTGCACACACCGTCCGTAACTCTATGTGTGATAAGAGCATGAATAGCATGCAAGTTAATTGACTATAATCTGAAATACGTTGATAAGTACTGATTGAGGTCTCTTTGCTCCTACTGCTAAATACTGATATTGTATTTGGAGGCATTAAAACACAGAATGGAGAAGAAATTTGAAGTCAGGGATTACAGTCCTACAGAAAAACTCTGCATAGGCAGATTTCATTAAATGCTATTCATAGATATAGCAGAAATAGTCTATACAAGACAATTTTTAAGTGCTTGGGGCTCTATGCCTGATAGATACTTTAAGGCATTGTTATTAAATGGAGAAGATGGCAGCACAATAGATAGATTTTGAAATTTCTGGATTGTAGCCCTCTGCTCAGTCTGGTAAATCACTCACATAGTTGACTTACGCTTTACAAAGTCCACATTGGGTCCTGTAGAACAACAACCTAAAGGTGCAAGATCCAGAGCCAGTAGCTCTTTTCTAAAAAACACATTATCTATCCTTTCCAGGTACGAACCCATTTGTCATAAGTGAGGCCAACTAGCAAGCCAAGATGTGAATACCTAAGCCAAGACTATATGGATATTTAATGTCAAACTCACAATTATTAGAATGGTTTGAAAATGGGATGGTTTTTGCACTGCTGCATTTCATTAATACCTTATTTTTCAGAAATAAGTAACAATGTAAACTTTAAACAAAAGAGTCAATGTGCTGAACTGAACTTCATTATATAGAGCACTATCTATAGAAATGATGTCTTTGTACGATCTGTACAAACAAGATCATAAACAAGTTTTGCTTGAAAACTATTGGCTTTTTCTTCCAGGAAGAGGGGAAGTCAAGTGAAGTTACCACACTCCTGCGGTATGAAGCAGCAGCAAGGTCAGAAACAGCGCCTTGTGGTACTGAGCGGCCTTAGAAGAACTGGTTAAAAGCAGGAAGGGGAACTGTTAGTTGGTGCACACAACAGACGAGCTGTGAAGGCAACTGACACGCGGTAGGCAAGGCTTCTTACTAACTTCTGCCCTTCCACTGAGATTTGCCTAGATGTTGTATTGTGTGCCCACTGTGAGTGCAAAACCCATTTGCTGAAAAGAGTGGAGAGATCATTGTCCTTCCCATAAATTTCCAGTCAGTCCTTGTTGCAGTGCATTGGTTTGTTTGTAACAAACAACTAAACATCCCCTAGATGTTTTCTAACCCAGATTTAATGAAGTTTTAATGCCTTGAGCATTGGGAAGTGAGGTTGATGAAGAAGTAGATTGTCCATCTTTCTATTGTCAGAACTGGAATAACTGGGAAAATGAGCAGAGTAGAATAGACAAGACTAGTAATACAGCTTGATTATTAGCATAAGGATGTTAAAGTATGCATAATATGATCATAGTCTTTGAATGTGGACAGGGATATGCTATGCCTTGCCCTATTTTCATTAAAGGTAGTAGGAATGTTTCTGCTGATTTCAGTGGGTGGGGACGGTGCTAGCTGCATGCAAAACCAAGTTGCTTCATTACTAGTTACATTCTGCATTGTGTTTCTTTGATTGCTTCTTTGAAGAAGCCACCGATTTTTTACACATACCCCTTTCAATGCAATTATTCCTAACAGCTCAGCACCAAGGCTCTTAAAACGAGGCTGTATCACGGAAATCATTGGCAAGGCAATAAGCTGCTCTAATGAGGTCTTCCCTGCTGATTTCCAAAAGCCACTTAGCGAAGCCTGCTCTTTGATGAGCCTTTTCCAGTGAGAACAGAACGACTGCCTCTTTCAGTCTCCTAGACCACGCTTAGACCCGTCCTGATGCCTGAGCCCGGCCGCTGGAGGAGGCGTTGGGGCGCTTACCCCCGCGGTGGCCGGCACTGCGAGTGAGGAACGCGGCCAGGGAGCGCCAAAGGAGCGGGGGAAAGCAGATGAGCGGGCGGGGAGGCCGCGGTCGCTGCTGAGCTCCGCTGGAGCTCCCAAAGGGGTATTTCACCGCTGGCTCCGCGGGGCCGGCTTCGCCCCTCACGGGAAAATGGACCCGGGAGCGCTCAGACGGGGCGGGGACGCGCCGCCCGATTGGTCGGCGCCCGAGGTTTGATACTGAAAGCTGCGAGCGGATTGGCGGCCAGCGGCCAAGGGGGCGGGGCCAGGACCCGTAGGCGAAGCTATCGCCTAGGTAACCCCGGCACCGGGGCTGTACGCTCGGAGGACGCAGGAACGCGGCGCGGTCGCTGCCGGTGGCGGCGTGAGGGAGCAGGCTCCCCGCTAGCGCCAGGGCCGCCGCGCTGGCTGCGGGCGGCGACGGAGACGGCGGCGGCCGCTGCTGCACGGGCAGGTGGGTGTGCGACGGCAGGCGGGCGGACGCTGCGCTCTGAAGGAGAGACGGGACGGACCGGCGGGACATCCGCGGGCGGGCAGGTCTGCTTGGCGGGGGGCCGAGGTGCGGCGGGGCTTCCCTTCGGCTTGTTTCGGTGCCTCCTTGCGCCGCGGCGCCGAGCTCCGCAGGAAGAGGGAGCGCTCTTCTCGGCTGCCACCCGTTGCGACACGGGGGTTGCTCAACCCGGGCGGGAGGCGCTGCCCTCTTCCCGGCGCGGGGGCAGGTTTCGGCCGGCGGCAGAGGCCGTTTGTCAGCAGTCGTGAGGAGCGCGGGGCCGCCCTTTGTGCGTTGCGCAGCGAGGAGCGACGGTTAACGGCCGCCGCAACAAGTGGGGTGCGGGCGACGGGGGGTGAGGGGGCTGGGCAGCGGAGGAGCCCGCCCTGACGGCCCTTGGCCATCGTTTGTGATCTTTAAGGGGCGTTCAGGTTATTCGGTGCCGCCGGCTGTTTCCAGCTGAGTTTCCGAGCGCTGTTTCCGTCCTGAACCGCAGGAATTTGTGTGGAAAAAGTAGTGTTTATGTGTTTGCAGTTGGATGTTTGTTCCGTGTGCAGCCCGAGGGGCGTGGAACGCGGGGTGACCGCTTTGGCCCTGTGGTGCCATCGGGTAGTTTCTCAACAGGCAGCTAAGTTCTTCCATAGGTGAGGGCTTGTTTCTGTGTAAGGGACTAATGTGCACATTAAGGGACTAATGTACACTAAAAGTTCCTGAAAGAGAAGGGGAGAACTTCATGCCAGAATGGCCTGTCCAGCATCAGTGCATGTCTTGCTGGATGCCTTCTAAAACCCAGAAAGCTTTAGCGGTTTTCTGCCAGAACTTTAAGCATTTACACTTTTCTTGTCACCAGATACATTGATGAGTTTTGTTCATTTGAAATTGCCATTGTAGCCAAAGTAAGTGTTCTGTATTCTCTAAGTCAATGCTGCTATTACACTGTTGATATTGGGAATTGTTCAGGCTTTGTAATCTCCTGAAACTGGGCATTGCTAGGAACCCCAGACACATGTTATTTATGGTTTCAGGCTTGTAGTTTAGGGTTCAAGGTTATGTGAGTACATGAAGGGTGTCACGGAAATTTGATTGGCCTGTGGTCTGTAGCATTAGTTAAGAGACCCCCACAACTATAGGTCTTAAAAGATCAATTAAAAGGTGAAATAAAACTTTATAACGCACTTGCTGTTAGGAAAATTGCATATAGAGAAATACTGGGCACCCAGACACTTGGCAAAGGGTTGCGTAGTGGAATGCATTAAGGTGCCTGGGGAATCAATCACCAGCTCACTTGGATACTTCGATCTGGAGTCTTCAGTTCCATCTGATGATGGTTTTCCAGGCCTTTGAAGTTTCATGCCAGCAAGCAGTGCTTTTCAGAAGAGTGAAAGAAAGCAAAGGATTATTGGACAGAACCTGTTTGGTAACTGGTTTTCTTTTGCCTTTTTAAAAAGGACTATCAGGGATGTCAATAGCATCAAGACTGTTTTGTTATGGATTGACTGGGAAATGTGTTTGGATGGGGGGGTCAGCCTGGAGTTGAATATTTTTTAAGAATCTTTTTAAAAGGAGCTTCCTCCGTACATGGTCTTAAAGTATTTTTGTTGATGCCTGTTTAAATATCTGGTTTTCTTGAATAAAAATCACTTCCGTTAAGTCAGGTTTCACTTCCTTGGAATATCTGATGTCATACACTTGCTAGTTCTCCAATTGTCTATAGACTTTTGGCAGAACTCCAAATTCTAGTGTAGGAAAGCCTTAAAAAAAGAAAAAGAAAGGAAAGAAAATCTTTGATTCTTATGCTAGAATGTATCCTGCCTCTCCTGCCTGATTTCACTGCTCCTTTCTTGCAAGTTAAACATAGAGTCAGTAGGCTTCTGAAATGTTGTGCATGTTTTAAATAGTTTGCATATGTCTGCAGTATGCTCTGTTTCACAAATGTGAAATATAAACCCCAAATCCTGTAAAAATACAAGCTGCCAGAATGCCATATCCACGAGGAGGGTGCAGGAAGAACACTAACTGGTGTGACTTAGGAGTGGGGTGGAAATGCAAGCTGGTGTTGTGTTCCAGCGACCAGAGGCACAGAGTTCAAGGAGCTGAAGTACTTCTTCATAGGCCTAGGTACACGTGGAAGCTTTGCTTTTAGCTTTCTAAAAGTTGCCACCAATTAACTTACCTGAAAATCAGTACAGGGGTTGCTCGGTCGTGGGCTAAGGGATTGTATTTTAATGCGAAGTCCAGGGAGCTGCTTCTGCTTCAGGTGGACTTTCTGACTTGATGCTCTTGGCAGCAGCAGACCATGAAGTTCACCCTTTTTCACAGCTGGCAGTTGTTGTGAAAGCAGTTCAGGAGAGAAAAGCCTGAAATAAGCATTATTTCCACAGTTACATAGGAAAACTTGCTTGGTTGTTTTTTTTTTTAGTAAATGTGTGTTTGTACTCAAACAGGTACCCTTGGAGCATGGGGACACATAGTGTTCCATGCTGCATCTCACATCTCATTTCATTTGCCTCAGATTATGATGACTTTGAATTGTGGAGGGCTAAAACAATGTCAGTGTTAGTGTCTGAGTGCATTAAACAATTTGTTTTGTGGCAGTGTTGTTAATCTTTGCAGTCGGTCACCATGTGAAAGTTTCAATATGGTTTGTTTTGATAACTAAATCACATCTGGTGGCTAAAATCATCTTGCATTAGAAATGTAACTATTTAGTACTTTAGTTTTAGAAATCACAATAGAAACTTGTAAGCAAAAGCTTTGGGTTGGTAAGGTGTGTACTTAGGGTCCACAGTTAGCAGCAGGTACCAGTGTGACAGTTCTGTCGGAAATCACAAAGCAGGGGTTCTGCAAGGTGAAGGTTACATGTATTTGTATAATACCTGAAGTACCAGTTAGTTTAGGCACAACATTGACTAATCTGTTTTACAGTCTGTCAGTTTTACATGGGTAAATATTGGTATCTCAACCTCTGGTGGAACTAAATTCAGGAATGTGGTTCCATTTACATATATTAGAGTGGCAGAGTGAGGTCGTTATGTGCAAATGCTTGTGGGTATGTAGCTACCAAAATAATTGAATTTACATATTGGCTTCAGAAGATGAAAGAAACAAATAGTGGCACTGATGTGTCAAAAAAGCTTCCTTTGAGAAGCAGGATTGGAGCAATTATACTGTCTCCCACTGATAATCCTGTTTTTTGGGGTGGGGAGGGGTGTATATATATATATATATATATATATAGTTTATTTGTTTGGTCTTGGCAGTTCTAGGTAGCCAAAGTTGAATTGTTAGCTACAGAATACAACCTTTCCTCACTCTAGTTGTTTGCACATAGAGGACTCAGACAGTCTTTGGGTACCATCTTTGCTACTTCTACTTCACGGCTCTGGCTGTAGAGAAGAATGCCCTGAATCTCTTTTAGTTCCATTAAATAGGAGGGAGGCAGGAAGGGAGGGGGGCAGCTGTGAGAATTTCAATTATTCACTTTCTTGGAATTGTGAGTTAATTGAAGTTGGAGTAATTTTGTGTCTCTGGAGCTAAATCTACATATGTAAATTATATATTTCTTTTGGGTATTTAAAAAGAGTACAAGAAAGATGAGTACTGTAATTTTTCTCTTGAAGCAAAATATACTTAATAAAAACTTGCTATTTAGAGCTTTTGTTTCTTTTGAAATTGTTGAACTTGCATATGTTTGGTGTCATTGCATTAAATTTTCACTATGAAACTGTATTGTAAAGGGTGCTTTTCTGATTCCAAAATAACTTGCTATTACTTACAGAAGTTATTGTGATTTTTAGAATAGCTTTATGAGTTCTACATCAAAATATCTTCATCAGAGATACCAGCATCTAGTTTTGTGCTTGTGTAACTTCACTGTACATGTAATGCTGAATGGAGTGAGTTGACCTGACTGAATAGGTCTGCTTCTAAAAATAAAGTACATTTAAGAGATGGTGAAGAATTGTGACTATTACACATATAATGGCTGAATAAATACATTCCCCATCCCTTCCATGACGACTGATTGGGGAAGATATATCCTATAATAGGACACCCACCCATCCCACCTCCTCCCCTCCTTGTCCCTTGTTGTAGGTTTAATTTTTGGGCCTGTATGTGGTGGTATCTTTCTTCTTTGCGTGAATTCACTGGCAAGAGAGGAGAGGGTCGCAATCCTGATTTCCAATTTCTTTCTGAGACCCAAGTGATAAGTGTGTTCTCATGGCTGTCTTTTGGGGTTCACTAGGACAAGGGGGAATGGCTTTAACCTGACAGAGGGGAGATTGAGATCAGACATTAGGAAGAATTTCTTCCCTGTGAGGGTGCTGAGGTGCTGGCACAGGGTGCCCAGAGAAGCTGTGGCTGCCCCATTGCTGACAGTGTTCAAGGCCAGGTTGGATGGGGCTTGGAGTAACCTAGGCTAGTGGAAGGTGTCCCTGCCTGTGGCAGGGGGTTGGAATTAGATGAGTTTTAAGGTCCCTTCCAACCCAAACCAGTCTGGGATTGCATGACTATCAAAGGTTTAGACTGAAAAGTCTAAGCTTTTCACAATGTTTTTCTGAGGCTTCTGTTCCCAGAATTCTTGTATCCAGAGCAGAAGGCAGAGACCCTTGTTCATGTGTTAATTTGGAGCTGATGAATATTTTTAAGTGTTGTGGAGTGCCTTAGGAGCGGCTTGCACTCTTTGCTTTGGCTTTGGATCATTCCTGTCCTCCCCTTGCCCCCAGGCAACATATAGCCACTGGATTAAAAAAAAGGACTATGAGAGCATTCAATGAGTTATTTTATGTACATGTGGAGTTTGTATCAACTGTTTCAGTTAATAAGAATTAACGAGAATATTGGTGTGTGTTTGCTTTTATGATACAGTCTTGTTATGTAGCATTTGCTGGTTTTCAGAGTTTCTTGAAAGCCCTTTGCTGTCTGAATGCAGAGAAGGTGTCTTTAACAAATTAATGAAATACTTCACAAATAGGCGTAAGACAAGTCAGTTGTTTATGAAAGCTTTTGTGTGGAATGTGCAATAGCTGGCATTCTGTAGGATTGACCTGACATTTTGTAAGAGGCTCACAGTCCTGCTGTCAAGTGGGTTTCTTACGGGTTTAATGTGGAAGACCTGTGTTTGTGTGCAGCTGCAGAGTACTAGAAGCAGTTTAGAAACCAGAGTAGGTAGGTGATATTGTGAAAAGTGCCTAGGAAATAGAACAACCAGTAACGTTTGTAGTGCTTGAGGTTCTTGTGGTAGCTATCTATTGAGCAACGTCTTTTTTTATCTTTTATAAATAAGGTGCTTGAGAGATGGATTTTGATATGATTGCATCATTTTATTTCCTAAGAATGAAAGATGATTATTTCAAAATGTGCTGTGTTGTTTTCAGTTAACAATTTGCTGTTCATGAGTATAGGATGTTAATAACAGAAAAACATAAAGCATACCTGATTCAAAAACCTGATTATATTTGTGTTGCTACAAATAACCCCCCAAAAGACTGCTTTCAAGTACTGCAGTATGATGGTTTTCTGTAAGGTAAATGTTGTCAGTAGAAACTCAAAGCTAAGTACAAAGTTACTGTGGTACAAAGAAACACATAAAATGTTATTCTGAAATTGGGCACTGTGTTCTCTTCCTGATTGGCTTCATGCCTCAAAATTCGTTCCTCTGTTGTTGAAAAGCACTTTGGTCCTTATGCCTGTACTTTTTTCCACTTCATGCACCTTTTGGTATTCCTGCGTTTATACCTTTTCTCTTTTTTTTTTCTTCTTTCTTTCTTATTTTAGCTTGTCGTTAAATGTATTACTATTGGCTTATTCTCCCCAGATCCTCCATTATTTCCTTTCCAACCCTCAAAGACATTAAGGACCTGTGTGTTAACCATATAGGAGTGTTCACTCTGTCAAGTGTCTTGACTGACTGCTGGTTCTTGGAGGCATAGGCTAGTGTTCCTTGCAGTGCCCTGGAGGAGTCCTGTTGTGAGGGTGTGTGTTAGAAGTAATTCAAGCTTTATGGAGTATAACGTTCTGTAAAACTGAATCTGCAGAATAAGGGAGTTTTGAGTGACAGCTGAGGGAGGGAAGGAAATCAGTAGTCACAGATGAGGTCCAGGCTAGGAAATGAGTGGACTACTATGGTAAGGGCTCACCAGAGAGGTGTGGGGGTTGGTGTTGTAGAAATTGTGATGCTGGGAGGCCAGCTGTTGGATCCTGTATGTTTCAATACTTGAAGATTGCTGGCAGTATCTGGTGTTGAGATGTTGGTTTTGGTGTGTGGTTTGGATTGTGTTTTTGGCTTTTCTCTCCAGATGGACTTAAACGAGTGTTGCTAAGGCAGGCAAGGCCTTTGGGATTCTCCACTCTGTGGTGCTCTGAAAATCATTTGGGCTTGCAGTATTTGTATTTCTAGCCTTTAGTGCTGAATTTCTTCCTTTTGTTTCAGCTGATACAGAGGAAGACCTCTGAATTTACAAACTAGTTATCTTTATGCTCTGCTAAGGATGCAATTCAAGATATCAGTGGTTGATATCTTTGCTGAAGATTGGATGAGGGCATCAAGCGCACCCTTAATAAATTTGCAGGTGGTACCAAGTTGGATGGGGATGTTGATCTGCTGGAGGGTATGAAGGCTCTGCAGAGGGGTCTCTGCTCAGAGCAGGGCAATGAACCTGGTGAAGGGCCTGGAGCAGAAGTCTGATGAGGAGCAACTGAGGAACCTGGGGGTGTTCAGTCTGGAGAAGGCTCAGGGGGGACCTCATCACTCCCTACAACTGCCTGACAGGAGGATGGAGCCAGGAGATGGCTGGGCACTTCTCACAATAAACAAGGGATAGGACAAAAGGAAATGGCCTCAAGCTGTGCTGGGTGAGGTTTAGACTGGATATTAGGAACAATTTCTTCCCCAGAAGGGTAGTCAGACATTGAAACAGGCTGCCCAGGGCAGTGGTGGAATCACTGTCCATGAAAGTGTCCAAAAACTTGTAGACGAGGCCATTAGTGATACGGTTTAGTGGTGGATTTGGCAGTGCTGGGGTAAAGGTTAGACTTGATAATCTTAAAGATCTTTTCCAACCTGGTGGATTCTATGATATTTAAGGAGGATTGTCTGAGTCATAAGCAGAGATCCCCTAAGTAAAGAAGAGGTATTTCATACACAGGCAGCTGTAGAACAGAGGTGGTGCATATATGTGTATGAAGTCCATAGAGGCATATGAAATACATTCTACTGTGTCTGATTGACATTTGGCCAAGTCCTGTTACTAATTCATGGAGATCTACAGCACGCAATAATGAGTCGAAACCTAATAAAATAAATAGAATTGGAACTGTAGCTTTACAGCTATCTGAAAGGAGATTGTAGCAAGGTGGTGGTCAGTCTCTTTTCCCAGGTAACAATAATAGAAGGAGAGGAAATGGCCCAGGTTGCACCAGGGGAGGTTTAGACTGGGTATTAGAAACGATTTCTTCTTGAAAGAGTGATAAGGCACTGGAACAGACTGCCCAGGGAAGTGGTGGAGTCACCATCCCTGGGAGGTGTTTAAAAGAGGTGTAGGTAGGCGTGGTGGTGCTTAGGGGCGTGGTTTAGTGCTGGACTTGGCAGTACTGGGTTCATGATTGGACTTGATCTTAAGGGTCTGTTCCTGCCGAAATGATTCCTTGATTGTATGATATTATTCTTTCAGTTTTCTTGTGTTATGTTTGAATCGAAGTTTCAGGTGAATCATGGCATTAGGGTTGAGCCATAATCTTGGGAGGTGCAGAACCCTCATCTGCATCTGCTGATGTATTTTCAATTATTTACTTGTAGTAATAATGTAAGTGTGAAGAGGTGTGTATGTGAGAAGAGCTGTCTTGGTTTTCTTTTCATGGGAGGACTGTATTTGGGAATCTGTGATAGATGCTGACTGGAAAGTGAGTAGTGGTTTCTGAGCCCTCTTGAGTGAAGAAATGCATCATTAGTCTGGCAGATAGTCAGCAGCAAACGGTACATTAATTTTTTGTCACAAAACTCTGCTAACAAAAAAAAGAGACTTTCCTTTCTGTTGTTAATAATAAAAATGGGGAGAGACTGATTATCTGTTGTCATCAGGCTGATATTGTGCAGCTTCTTTTTAATAGCCACGTAAGGCAGACACAATGGTTCTGACAAAAGTCCTTTTATATTTTATTGAAAATAAAATAATACTTTTTAATAAACTGATAAGCTGCATCCATCTACATAACTACGTTTTCATTAAATAAGAATTTTATGATTCCAAGCTATGTGTAAACTGTTGCAAAATTTGAGATGTTATTTGAAGATAAAGGGAGATCATTATTAAAGTGTGTATTAAGCTCCGTGTAATACAGCGAGGCTTCATCCTAAGCCAGTTTTACTTCCCCAGCACTTCAGAAGTAGTGTAGTGATAGAAGGAAGTAATATTTTTCATTAAAAACATTTACACTTGACTAGATGGTCTCTAGCAATGTTGAATATTTCAGTAAGCTCAACATAATGCTCTAACATTATTTTTCACCTGAGTAACAATAAAAGCATTTTTCTTTGTTGAATCTTTAGGTGTCAGGATACCATTTTTTTATATGCAGTGTCATTCTGCCGAAGTTCATAAGAGTTCAGCTGACACGAGTAGATAAACATTGTTTGTTTTTATATGGTAGTCTGTTTTGATAGCTGTAGTAATTTGTACTTCCTTTGGGTGCTGTAAATAATCACTGCAGCTCTTCATACACTGGGTTTAAGAAGAGCAAAAAAAGTACTGCATAAATAGTGAAGGCCATTTAGTAGGAATTGCATCCTTTGGGAAAAGCGAGATTTGCAAGAATGCAAAGATGTGATTTAAAAAGTTCAAAATAATGCTAAGACCACAATCAAGTCTTTTCCTCATAATTTCTCATCTGAGTTTGTAGTGGATTCATCAAGATTTGCTAACAGCTCTGTCTTTGGAAATTGAATGTGCCTATTGGGTGCTTTCACAATTTGTCACTGCAAATAGGCTGGATTACAACCCACTTCATACTCAGTTTGCTATTCACCACAAAATAACAAGTCCTTATCTAGATCCACTCTTTAAATGAAGAACTTCTCTCTCTCTATGTTTTCTTTTACTCCATTTTGTTTAATTTGAAAGTTTCAACTTTAATTTACTTGGGTGAGAAATACTGTGGGTAAAGCACTGCCTAGAGATTTGTAATTACTGGGTTCTGTTTCCAAGTGTGTCACATGCCTGCTGTTCAAGCTTAAAGACGTTTGGTTATCGTGGTATATTTTCATCTATACAGTGTCTTTGCTTGGTAAACTTGTGTTTATGTCCTTGAACATGCGTAATGTCAACTGTCATCCCTTGTAGGGGTTTAAAAGATGTGTACATGTGGTTCTTAAGGATGTGGTTTAATGGTGGGCTTGGCAGTGCTGCATTAATGCTTGGACTAGATGATCTTAAAGGTCTTTTCCAACCTTAGCAATTCTGTGATTCTCTGCTCGTCTAGGGTAAATACAAATGTTTAATTGAAAAATAGGTTGTAGCAGCTGTGGTATTTGAAGTGAATAGCAAGTAGGCTTCATGTGCTTTATATTAGAATGGATAAAAAGTAAATGTATTTTTAAGTGGCTCCATTTAAAAAGATCCATTTAAGTGGCCACATATAATCACCTCAGCTGATGCACAGCCTCATTTTGCCTAGTGTCTGTGGAAAATGCTTTTGTTGAAAGAAAACCCTCTTTATTATATTACAAAAGGAGAAATAATTCATTAAAAGTAGGTAGAAGCAGACTGTAGCACAGCAGCTAAAGTATTGTAAAAGCATCATATTAAAAAGTTAGAATCTTTAGTGTATTCTTGTCATGGGAATAGAAATCTGAATGATTAGCCCCCTTCTATTTATAGCTGTTTTCCCTGAGTTAATATTCCTGTTCCAGTTAACTTCTATGTAAATTTCATGAGAAGGCAGAGCAATTCTTGCCTTAGTCTATCACTGCAGCTAAGCAATTTGGTGTCCTTGAGTTACTTTCTTCTTAATGTGAATTTCACAAGTCACCTCGCTGTATTTTCAGATTTATTTGTACTTTGATAACTCGTTAACTTTTATTGCATGCAACTACAAGGTTTAAAGAGGCCTTCAGCGCTTGGTGGCTCCTTTTGTCTTCCTATCACTACTTGCCAACTTTAAAACACTGCTATATTGTGGCTTAAGAGTGATCTTCTGGGGTTCCTGGCTCAGGAGAATGAGATGTGCAGGCTGGGTGTGCTAATGCTGATAAAGCTCAGAAGAGCCAGGCCTAATATATACCAATTGTTATGAATTTTTTCTGCCCTCTTGATGCCAAAAAGTTGCTTCTTCATTGCTAATTCAGTTGGGGCTTGTTGGCCAGGAAACTAGCTTGTGATTTTTTTACTCTATTTTTTAACTCTATTTGTGGAGTAATAAATGGTTTCTACCTATGTAATAGTGGTTTCTTTGAAAAACAGGCAGTGCGGTTGGCTAAACTTATTGGGTAAGGTAAGAGTCTTCAGAAATGGCAGCAGTCCTGAAACTTTCAGCTCAAACTTCTATGTTTTGGTGATGAGCAGACCCAGTTAATCAGAAAGATGTCTTGGTGGCAAGTGAAATGGTGTTAAGTGTTATTTAATTTTCTTACGTTCTGTGATGGACCTTTTTTCCTTTCCTGTGATTTACTTGTGACAAGTAAAATGGGATTATGGAGGGGCTTTGTTTTCTTTCTGACTTATCATGGGAGAGAATTTGAAGGGACTTAAGGCAAATAGTTTTTGAGTCTGTCCTCAAGACTTGCACCCCTTGGTAAATAAATCACTGGCTGTCAAGTGTGGTGGTGAGAAGTTTTTAACATGGTCAAACTGTTACTGTTTTTCTGAACACTG
Organism: Pezoporus wallicus; assembly: GCF_028554395.1. Lineage (NCBI taxonomy): Eukaryota > Metazoa > Chordata > Aves > Psittaciformes > Psittacidae > Pezoporus > Pezoporus wallicus. The sequence goes on from NW_026642342.1 coordinate 8,600,783, forward strand.
AAAAAGCCTTTGCTTTAATTTGCAAGAGACACTTTTTGATTTCTGATTAATATGACATTTTTTATATTAATACTTTAAGAATTACTTTCTTAAGTTCAAATTCTCCTGCTCCAGTGCTCTTCTATGTGCCAGGTTTACATACCTCCTATATTATTATTGCTGTTTGGAGGTGAAGGAACCTGTTCTGAAACAGAAAGTTGTTCTGAAGTAGTAAAGTGGCTGTAAAAAGAAAGTCTCTCCAGTGGTTTGCTCTGGAAGAAGGAGGAGCTCATTCTCTTTTTTTGGGGGGGAAGAGAGCTTTTAGGTACCTATGGCCAGAAACTGAGGTAAATGCTGATCTCATAATCCAGTGGTAGCAGGAGGATAAATGCATTGCCCAGAATGCCCTGCTGCCTCCTCTCCTCAGTCCTTCTGCACCTTGCCCCTGGGAAAATGTCAGAGCACGGATTATTTTCAGTTCAGCCTTTGTCAGGTTCCTCTTTAGTCTTGTGGTTTTATAGATGTTACATAGAATGTCAAGAGGGTTGTGTTTTATTCTTTCCATCTTGTTCATAGTTCATTTCAATGTCAGGAACTGCTTTATGATTTGATCACACTGAATATAGAGTTGTTCTTAATCTGGTTAGAGCAGTTCTGTTCACCATAGCATCTATGATACTAAGTAAGCAGTTGTTCACCTGCCAAGCAGGTTGCTCTCCCTATGGAGGAAGTTTATTCCCCAAGTATTTCTATGCTCTGCCAGTGGTGCTGTCACACAGGGTCATAGCTGTTGCCAGTCTTCACTGAGGAGAATAAACATGGCAATGCACTGAAGAGAGTACTTACAGGAAGTCACAGCTCCAAGTACTGCTACAGCTCTGCTCCTTCTCACAATGTAGAAGTAAATTTCTCCCTGTAGTGTTCTCTGATGCCACAGAAAGCTTTTACTTTTGTCAGAAATATGTCTGTAGAAAAGACAGTTCTGTAATCTAATGAAACCTTTTCATTAATGAAGGAAGCTGACAACTGTCATACAGTCTAAATTACTATGCTGAGCATTGCAAGCTGATGAAAATAGAGGTTTCTGGTTGGTTGTTTTGGGTTTGTTTTTTTTTTTTTTTTTTTTGCATCAAGCGCTCTATAATTTGAGGTGATGTAGTTAAAAGCAGTGTAAAACATCTTAATACTATTCATATAGACTTTTAGGTCCAAATCCAGATTTGAACTGTTGGTTTGTTTGTTGTTTTTTTTTTTTTATGTGCATTCTTGTTTGGTTTTTTTTGTGTGCTTTCTTGTTTGGTTTTTTTTTTTTGTGCGTGTGTGTGTGTGTGTGTGCATTCTTGTTTGGTTTTTAACATGCGTGAGCAGAGCCTGGTACCTGCATACTTGTTGAATTTTTCCTGGTTTTAATACATAGAACTTTTATATAAAGAGACATTAAAGGGGGCAGTCTACCAAGTTATTTTTGCATTCCAGCTTTTATTATATTGAAGAAAAAATAGCTAGTGAAAGGGATAAAATAATCTTGCTATGAATGTAGATATTAATGCAAAGGATTGTACTGGAACTGGGGAATGTGCTTGTTTAGTTTCATGTTAGAAAATTTGGTCTCAAAATCACTCCCAGATCCATTCTATATTATAAACTGTTCATTGATTGTCATTGTACTGCTGATCTTGAATTTGAAGGAGGAATAGGGATATCGTAAAGCTTCTGTAATTCAGTATTTTGGAGGAAGTGTACAAAATAAACCAAAACCCCCAACTTGTAAATAGGCTTATTAGTTTTCTGTTCAGTTTTGTATGTTTTTCCCCATTCCTTTCAATGCATTTCAGGTTTGCTGTTGAGCGGCTAATTGGAGCAGGAGAGTGCATGTCCTTGCTTTCTTCAGCCCCTGCTTGTCTTGCTTCCACAGTCCCCTATTGATACTCAAACCTTTCTGTTCTGTAAGACAGTTGATGTTCTTGGAGAGTTTCTCTAACCACACTGGAAACAGGAGTTTATACATTGTGGCATCTAACTTGCAGCCCCTTCCACAACATTCTTGAGTTTGCAGCACCAGGGGGTGAGGCAGTACCTACCTGAAAGAAGGGGGGCGTGGGGAGCAAAACCAAATTAAAATCTACAGTTTTGTTACGTGAAGGAACCTCATAGATTTGCTTTTTAGTAATGAATATAGCTGAAGGTAAACTGCATTTGTTAGATACTTTAATTTTTCCTTCAGCACAAAAACTATTCTTAATGACTATTTACAGATAGTATTTACTATATACATGATGTGAGCGATGAAATACTCTTGATATTTATCATGTGGTAAAATTTGAAATCAAACAGCAAGTTGGACAACAGCATGTCTTTGAAGTACAGTTAGCTGGACACTACTGTGTTTGTTCGTAATCTTTTCCAATCCATGCTTTGGAGTTTGTTTTTGTCAGAAAGAGCAAAGCCTTTAAATGTATTTGGAGCAGAGTAGGAGGCAGCTTCACAAAATGGCTCATTACAGTTAATTACTGAGAAATTGTTTAGTCTTGCTATGTAATTCTATTCATGTTTTCTCATTTATATGAAACTAAAGATGTATACAACAAAAAGCAGAATTTGGGAATGAAATAGGAAGGAATTTGCATGGTCTCATCGTAGTAGGCATTTAATACAATGTAAATGGGAAGTGAAACATAAGCTTGTGAAAGTAGTGAAGAAAATAGACTGCACAGAAGAGAAGAGAAATCACAAGTAGTCCTATTAATAATATTTCAAATAACTAAACAATTGTGATAGGATCCTTGTAGAACCCAGATGAAGACTCACTGGTTTATTTCTCTGCTTAAAATGCAAGTGGATGTTTATTAATTTAATAACTGTTTGGTGGAACCAGGAGGGTTTTTTGCAGTTTTTTTTACATCTATGATACACTAGTGAGTAGAAGATGCAGCAACAGTAAGAGCTGTATTCAGGTATCCTGAGTGGTGGGGAAATGCCTTGTCAGCGGGAGCTCTGCAGCTTAAATCTTTCAGAGTTGAAGCCTGTCAGAGGGAAATTGTGGAGAAGGACTTCATAAACTTGAGAGTGCCTAAAAATGGCCTTAAGCTCATTAAACTCATTAAATGAATATTTAGATTAAAACCTTTTTTGGTCAAAAAATGGTAGTGTGGAAGTAATTTTGTTCCTTAACAAGTCCTTGTGTTCTGTGTTATGCCCAATAATTAACTTAGCTTCAAAAGTAGGTTTTAAAGGGAAAGTATGGGGCATAATTGTGGTGTGAGACAGGACCAAAAGAACCAGTGCTTCACTGCCATCTCACAGGTATAAGAATTGCTGTGCTGCTGCCTCCCTCCCCAAGACATCTGTTTTCAAATACTGCTTTAGATGTAATGAAAATCCATGCAAAACCAGGTCTTCTTTTTTCTTATTATTGCTTACAATCTATTTCAGTATTCAAAAAGATGAATTTTAGTAGTGAGACTGCTGAGGGTGTGCAGTGATTGCGGACCAGTTGACTGGCACTTCATGAGATCTTGCTACATCTCTGTAGATGTCACAAGGGCTTGTGCAGGGTGGTGGATTTGTTTAGACCTGCTTAAACTACTGCTTGGTGGTTATGATAGCTCAGCCTCAAGCCTTTGAGCTTCACACTCTGTGTGTGTATGCATGCGCATGCACATATAGGTATGGATTTCTTGGAGGAGCACTGCTCTGTGACCATGGCTTCTAATTGTTCATTTCTGTAAGCCAGATGTAGTGAACCAGATTTAGAAAAGCTGCAGCACTGGCCTGGAGGTGCCAGGGATGTGTGGGCCCTGGAGAAGTTGGGGCAGCCTACATCTTCAAATGGATAAGTGTTTAACCTAAGCTATTCATTTCTTTGTCACCAGCTTTGGAGCTATTGAACCAGTTGGGTAATCACTTGTGTGCTAAACTGGAATGGAACTGGAAATGAGCTGGAAAGTGTTACTCATTTGACTCCCATGTTTTTGAATCAATACAAAGCAAATCTAAGCACTTGTTTGTGAGTCATCTGAAATCATACAAGCACTGCCGTTTTTATAAAATGGTCACATGCTGCCTAGAACTTTGTGCCTCTTGAACTCTAGAGTACCCTCAGGTCTAGTACATTCTCCAGCCCAGAATCTGTCCTAGGATGTTTAGGTGTTCCACAGTTGTCATTGTGAGTTATTGCCACTGGCAGCCAGCAGTCTAATACTGAGCGCATTTGCAGAGTCTCCCACTTAGATAGACTTAGATAATCTCAATTTCAGTACACTGCACTCAAATCAGAGAATGACTGGTTGCTGAAGAGAATGAGAGGGAGAAATGTGCAATGTACTAGCCTCTTGTTAAACTTCAGTAACAGTGATGATGTGTTTCCCTTATGCTCTGCCCAGAGGCATTTTTTTTGAAGGGGGAAGAGCAGAATAAAATCAGTTGAATCATTCTGGGAAAACAGGAATCAATTATTTTTGTTTAGGTTTCTGTTTGTTGATTCTAAGTCCTGCAGGTGATGCCACCTGGAAGTATCTTTGCTCCTTTAGCTGAGGGTCCTTCATGTTCCAGTGCCAGTAAGAACCTGACATCTTTTGCTCTTTCATTGACTATCTTAAGGACAGAAGATTGGCATTTGCCTCACAACTTCAATCGTACTGAGTTCTAAGCTACAACCAGTAGCAGGATTACTGGGCTACCGAACCTTGGGTACCATCGGGATATAGTGCTTCTACAGAGGGATTCCCCTCCTGTGAATTAAACTCAGATATCAGTAGCTGACACCCTGTTAGAAATCAGTGTTTTAAAAATAGAGTTGATGAAATCTTGCAAGTTCTTTTTTAGTATTTTCTTACAGTTCTAAACTGAAAATAATTCAGCAGTGTGTGTAACCAAATAACAAAACCATCCAGTTTATTCTAAAGTATAGTATGTGCTTATGCAAGTATCAGTTTATTTTAAGTAGGCCTCTTGGACACTGAAGGGTGTTTTTCACAGAGGTGGGCCGTAGCCTTGTGAGACTGGCTCTCTGGGTAGAGCAAACATGGCTTTGATTAAGAGTGGTTCATAGCAGTTAAGTAAAGCTCCTGCTCTGAATCACCCACTGGATAAACATAGTTATGATATTAAGATCTTCTTAATGAAGACATGGCTGGATTTAGCTTCAAATCATGTTTCAAACTGCTGTCCATGTAACCTAATAACACTCCCCCATATTTTTTAGTTATTCATGAAAATGCTTTGTGGTCTTTCTTTTGTCTGTCTGAAGTCTTTAAACTGACTTGTAGCTCTGACATAGATCTCTCTTTGCAACTCTTTTGGCTTAGAGCTTGGTATTCTGCAGTTTCTGTCTTGGCTTGTTTGGGTTTTTTAGTTTTCCACGGGTATTTTTACACGATGAGAGCTTGTAGATGTGTGCTTGGTTTGGTTAAAAAAATTTTGGACGAGGCAGGTGGGTTTCATAGAGCAACTGTGGTCTGCATTTTCAAGTGAAACATTTCAGATAAGGTTGAGGCTTTTTAGTTAAAGGATGATACTGGTTTTTGACCAGCACCTGTGAAATTCAAACACAAGGAAGAACATTGCTGTGTGTGTATAACATGTATGCTGGCTATTATCAGTAAATTACTGTCTCTTGATATTACTGCAGAAATGCCACCTTTAAAAGGTCAAAACTGGTTTCTGCTGTTGAAGAGACTGTGGGCATTGCATAATTAGGATGATGCTTATGTGTGGTTCCCCTCTTTGGATCAGTTTGCATGTAACCCTATGCCACATACAAGAAATAATTTTTTCAACTTCAGGTTTTAATTTGCATTTTCAGCCTTTGCACTAAGATGTGCATGCAGTATGTGGAAGGTGCATGTTGCTGTGATTCAGGCACATGTGTACTGCTGCAAGTTCTTCTTCTCACTGTTGTAATCCCTGAGCTATATAACCCTGAGGTTATAATGGCTCAATTACTGATAGCAAATGTTCTTGAAGAATTTTGAGCTTATTGTTGTTGAAAGTTAAGACTGAGGAAGGAGGGATAAGAATGTTGCTTTATGTTTTTCAGTGTTCTTCTCTTTTGAAGGTATTAGGGGTATTTACTGATAGTTAGTCCTCCTCGTGTATAAGACGTGTTGAAATGATGGTGAGTTTCTTCATTGCTGAGTGGGTGCTACAACAGCTAATTCAGCTTTACATTCACTTGTCCAATCTTCAGTACTATTGAGAGCAGGAAATATGCAAGACAGCTTTGAATATGTGACGCAAAAGCTATACAGCTATACCCTAGCTGTATGTTTCTCTCTGCGTTGCTGTCCAGAACATCTCCTAGTGTTCTCAGTGCTGGTCCTGTTGCCTTCCTCAGTGCATTCTTCCAGAGCAGGAGATTGATTTGCGGAGAGGAAGATACTCAAGAAACTGCTATGTCATGTCATTCAACCCACTCAAAGTTCCTTACCCTAAAGCGCATGCAGAGTATCCTCTCTAACAAATGGTTTCTTTGTGTGCTCTGGCAGAGTTCACAGAGGAGCCTGTCTCCTGGGTCTAGAAATTGTTACAGGGTAGGAGACCATAGTGCTGCAATTAACCCAGTAATTTCTGTGTGGCATTTGGTACTGCTGCTGAACGATTTTCTTCCCCCTCCCCCTTGTTTGTTTATTGATTTATGTTTTAATGTCTTTGTGGGTTTCCCTGGCTTATAATTGTTTCCATTTTACATTAAATACCACACAGGAGCTATAGGCAAAAGTTTCCTGTCCATTTTCCCCTTTTTTTCCCTTGTGGTACAGTGTGTTTTTTTTTTTTCTCATGCATTCGTAAGTGTTTCTGTGGACATAAAGAAGTTCACACTGTACAACTGTAGACTTTACTGTATTGTCACAGGCGTTTTGATTGCCACCATTTCTGAATTAGTTTGTAAGGTTATTAGAGTTGGTTTTTCCAAACCAGTTACGATTTGCACAAAGATGACCTCTGTAATAAAGGTGTAATGAAAAGATTCACAAAAAATTATTATCCTGCAAAATAAATTTTCTCATGCAAAAGCTGTAACCTGAAATAGAATAGGGTTTCTATTAGGTTTGTGGTGGTACTTTCTGTAGAATTGGTATGGGCAAGTGCCCAAGATGGTTTTGTGATGTGTTGTGCTCTTGATTGAGCTCACAGTCAATAGAGATCCATTAAAGAAGGCCTCAGTAGTAACATCCAAATGACAGTTGTGTCTTTGCCATGTTCCCCAGAGAGGTGCCGGGGGGAAGAGGCGTGTGCTCATCGGATTCCAGTTTGTGTACATTGCTTGAGGTATTTGCTTCAAGTCTTTCTGACCTTTGCTCTGCTCCCAGTATATCCTTGTGTGTTTCTTGTACAGTTGGAGTTCTCGCTGGTTGTTCACGGTAGTTAAAAGGCCATCAGAGTGTCTGTTAGCTGGTGTAGTCACCAGCCCTGAAAACTTTCCCATGCATGCTTTGAAGGTAGAAAGTGAACTGGCATATGAAAGGTTGACCCTGATGTGATCTATGGTTATGCGATAACCGTCTCTCATAATCTTTGAGAAATAAGGAAGGTTGGTTAGCTAGAAAAATGAAGCTGTGCACTGTCAGCCTGTAGTTAAGGGCTTTTCTAATGCTCGAATCTAGCAGTGGGTAGTTAGTCTGTATACATCAGAAATGCCTCAAGGTCTGGAGAGCTAGCCATTCCCCTATCTATCCTCAGGGTACAGCTGGTTGCAGAGGACCAGCAGGAAGCCTCTTGTCAATGTCATGTCTGAATTGCAGTGGAGATCAAACTACTGTGAGAACAGAGAGGAAGAAGGACAGGGCTGTAGGAAAGTGAGCAGCAATCTAGCAAGCAAGAGACTGTGGCGAACGCAGGAGCTGATATACTGTGACAGGAGCTGTTCACAATGTACTATCTTATTAAATGTCTACAATTTACACACCCTAGATACTTTCTGGGTTTTATGCATGTGCCTACCCCTCAGGTTGAATGCCAGTGCATTGAGCACTGTGCTAATCGTGCTTCTTCTATTTCTCACCAAATTCTGAATAAGGCACGAGAAGCATTAGCTGTCCTTGCTTCACCAGTGTCTTAGAAACGAATGGAGTTTTGGAGGTTGACTGTCTAAGATGGGCATGACTTGAAGCTTGGTAGGAGCCAAGCAGCTATTTCCTGTTTCAGGTCACAGTTTGCACTACGTGCTGTGAAGAGAAAGGAAAAAATGAGACAGAGGGTGGCTCTGAGCAGAAGTGGCAGCACTAATATGACTCTTCTAGTATTTGAGTTATTTCATAAAATGCACTCTTTAGTCCAGAAATCTGACAACATATGTGTTACACATTGTTTGCATTGATGAACTTAATAAAATGGATAGATAGTATGGTACTATCTACCATGGTACCCTGGTAGGAAAGGAATAAGGTCACAGTTGTTTCCAGTGTATCAGTGATACACTGATATTAGAAAACTAGTATTGGCATGTTTTGCCTGTGATTCCTACATTGCAGCTGGGAGGGTTCTCTGTGGTTTGCCAGCCTCTGTGGAAGTCGTTGTTGTTAGGTAAGCTTGCATCATACACACCAGCAGTGGCATATCTGCGATTTCAAAGCACCATAGTTTGTTATGTTGGTGCTGGTACGTTTCCCGTGAAAGATTTCCTATGAATTTAGAATGGTGTGTCAGGCTCCCACCACCTGGTTTGTCATCATATGACTGGTTAGCCAGATAGCTCTAGAAGGTTGAGATATCTCATCTTCAGTTAAAATCCTGCTTCTGCCCCAGGGCATGGTGGTTCAGACATACATTGCGTCCTTCCTTTGAGCCCACCTGAGTGCTTCCCCAGGTGGAAGTTCTGCAAGTAGTGACTGTTCATTTTGTATCTACAGTATGAGGCATTTCATACCTCCCAGGCTCCTGCCTTCTGGCCACTAGGTTTTGGTTCTGATTTTTCTGACTCCATAAAAGCAAAGTGACATGGCTGGAGAACGTTGGTGGCAGACTGGTAGTTTAGCATTGGGTATGAGAGATTCACACTGTTCCTTTGTCCATGTAATTTCTAAATTGTGTAAGATTTAGAAATCCTACACGTTTTAGAAATCTGCACTCAGTTTTTCCTCAAGTTTTCCTTTTTGGCTGTTGCCTCCTGTAGGCTCTTAGGCTTTAATCATGAGAAGTTTCTGGACTAGTACATATCTTGATGCACCACCAGATAGTTTTCAAAAGGTTGCGCATGGAGCAGTAGCTTATTTTTTCCAGACTTCAGCAGATGGACAGCAACTATTTTTCCCTCAAAGCAACTGAAGAAACCTAAGTTCCTTCAGAGTGCTCTACATACTGATCCCTACAGAGGTTCTGCTCTGCATGGGACAGAGGGAATGACAGCCCTGGTTCCTGATCACGTTGAGTTCCTACAAGTACAATGTGTACTCCTAAGTGTGGCTTAGAAACAGAATTGTTTATGGGAGGAGGAGTGTAGTACATGCCTTGTGTTTTGTGGCTCGGCCTACAAACTAATAGTATCAACGCAAACTGATAGCACTGCTCTGGTCTCAAGGTGGTTTTAAATATTTTTTGTGTATCTCACTTTGTTGAGAGCCTGGTTTGCAAGGTAGAGCTAAATGGAGATGATGCCTTGGCTCTGTGGAGCTGCTTTGTGTGGAGGATGTTGGTAAGAGGAGAACTATTGAACCTTTCTCCTGCCGTTTAACAAATTAAAATATGAATAGTAAGATGGGATCACCTGTGTTATCAGCTCAAATTCTCCACAATAGGACTACCGATGACATTAAACTCTTAAAAAACCCACATAGATTAGCTTACAGCCAAATGTACGAGAGAAGATGTGTTAGGAGGGTGAAGACAGATCTATTTCCCTTTGTTTTGTCTGTGGATCTGACCCAAATTTAAAAATACTTGTAGCAGCTAAAACATGTATTTACTGTGTAATTAATGATTGTGATACCTGTATTGTTAGAATAAATGGCAACTCCAACATATTTTTTCCTTTCCTTTTTTTTTTCCTGGTAACGGAGCATTTGAGGACTTGACATTGGTTTGTTCGCTTGTGTAATATTGAGTAATACTGACTTTACTGTTGTTGTACCATTTGAAGAGAATGAAAATGTGGGGTTAATTGGACATTTCTGCCCCAAAAGTTAACGGCACTACTAAATCAACTAGAAATTGCTGATTTTTCTCATTTGGTTAATGACATGTTGTGTTTTGCTTTGTTTTAGGTCACATTTGGATCATCTTGTGGAACCTTCTGAGAAAACAAGGGTAATAATAAGAAAACAATGTTTAATGAAAGTATTTTCAGTACACAGTCGGACTGAAACAGGAACAGGTTATCTGGAGTAAGTATTAGAGGTTTTTGGTGGGGTTGGTTGTATTGTTTTTTTCTTTATAAAGTCAGTAGCGTGGTTATTAGTCAATTATTTAACTTTGTTAGAGTTGCATTCAGAAGTAAAAATCAGTGATTCCATAGTAGTTTTGGTTGATCAGCTGGTAATGGGTACTCTTTTGGGCTCTTATTGAAGCATTTCCTGTCTTGGAAGCAATCGTATCTTATGAAATTTAGATGGGTTTCAGACTCTTCTCTTTGCTCCTGTGTATTCTATATAGGGTTTTGAACAGGAAGTGGCCTCATATAAATATGATGACATATAACCCCTGATTTACTAGCAAAAGTTAAAGCCCTGGCTGTACTTCCAGTGTATTCGAAAAATTGGTTGGGTTGTTGTTTTTTTTTCTGAAAATTTCCATTCCTGGCATTTTCTGTGTGACCTTGATGTTTTTGTTGTCAGTATTTTAATATTTGTCTTGTGTTGCAGTTGTGTTGTCCTTCAAACTAGCATAAGTCTTTAGTTTATGAATCTCAGACCTGTCTTTCCTTCACTGCTGCTAGCTGACTTTTAGCTTTTCTGAATTGTAGGCTGATACATGTATATCTCATTTATGATATAAGAAGTTGAACTGCCTAACTCAGGGACTGTGGATTGCACATTTTGGTACTAAACACTGATATACTGATACAATATAAATCTTAGTTTCCTTGTGCATCACTTGCTTGAGGTAGGTCGCCTTGTTTGGATCAGATTGTTGAAACATATCCTTATAGAGGTTAGAAACTGGGAAAAATCTGCATAATCTTGTCTGATGCGGATTTTGCTCATGCTGCGTGCTATGTCACTGTAATTCTGCACGAGCCATTGCAAATGAGTGAAAAATACCTGGCCATTAGAACTGAAAGGGTTGGAAACCAGTTTTAGTTTACAAGAAGATTATTTCGACATACAGCTTTATTGCCAAGAGGAAATGACTCTTTTTAGCTTCTCCTTTAAAAAGGGATCTGGACATGGTGTCATAATTTGGGTAGAAAAATGTCTGAGTAGGTTTCACAGACAAGATAAACGTTTCCCACTTGGTATTTTTTCCAAAGTAGTTTTTTTTATCTGACAGAATAACACATTTGGATTGATTATTAATTTTTTTTTTAAGGTAGGAAATGCATTATTGTAAAGTTTCAATTAGAGATGGATTTAAAGAGGTTGATGTGTGTGTTAGTTCCCTTTTTGTAAGCACTTGAAGCTAATGCTGCAGTTTTAAGTCAGCACATGTAAATTTGTATCAGTTCCTGATATAGGCCCTATGTCACATGGCTGGAAAACCTACTCACAAAAGCTTCTTGTAGCACTGACACTTCAATTCTGACCTCTGAAGTTTTCAGGAACTGTGTTGCATGATGTTGTTTGTCTTTTAATCACATACTAGACTACAGGGTAGAAATACAGGCACCTATCACAATGTCCAAATAAAGTAATACCTACTTGTTTACAGACTTCCTTTCAACAGGTTAATTCTCGAGTCTGATAATCAAGGCACCAAAAGAGATGGGCAATAATGCTGAAACTGAGCTCTCCAAACAAATGAAATTAAAAATGTCCACTGGAGGCAGCTTTAGTAATTTTCAGTAATTATATACAGGCTTATATTGGGCTTAAAACTTGCTCATGTGTGCAGTAGCCAGTTAACTTTGTCCCCGCTGTTTTGTTTCTTAAGGGACTTTGAGAATTCAGCTACTAAAATTGCTTCTAGCTTGTCCTTTTGGGGGAAATATTTTTGGATGCTTCATGTTTGTTTGTTTAGATTCGGACATTTGTGCAGAGTTCAATCATTCCAAAGTATTTTGCAGCTGGAATCCTTCATTAAAGAACTGAAAACATGAAAGTCTGAATGGTGAAGTTTTAAAAGCAGATGTCAAATCTCACAGCTGGGGAGAAGTAACCCCATGCAGTAGTCATCCTGGGACTGACTGCTAAAGGCAGCTACTAATGGTAGTTCATAAAGGCAGGAGCTTTGCTGGGAGTCAGGTTTAGTGTGAACCAGCAGTGAACACTAACCACACAGCAGGCTGCCTCAGCAGGAATACCACCAGCAGGACAAGGGAAACGACTGCTCGGTGCCTCTGAATCTGCATCCAGAACATTTCTCCAGTTCTGGGCCCTAAACAACAAGAGGGATGCTCACAAACTGGAGAGAGTCCAGAGGAAGGGCTGCTGCCGAGGGGCTGAAGGATGTAACATTCGAGGTGGGGATGTGCATGACCTTTGATTGGGGAAGACAAGGAGAGAAAGATCTTTACCAAGGTTTCCACTGCCTGAAGGAGGATTATAGAGCAGATGTGGCCACATGTCTGAGAGAGAAGAACTTCGCTGTGAGGGTGGTTAAGCACTGGAGCAGATTTGGTCGTGGAGACTTTGGAGTCTCCATCCATGGAGCCTTTCAAAGTTAACTGTGCAAACTCCTAAGCAACATGCTTTAACTTCAGTGTTGAAACCAGTCTTGGGACCAGATGACTCCCAGAGGTTTCTTTCAACCCAAACTAGTCTGTGATTCTTAGATAATTATTCTTGGTCCTTCTGGTGAATGGCCAGGACTACTTTTGGTTTTATTACCATTAACTTCATGACAGAAATACTGATTGAGTGCCATTTTTAGGATTATTCTTTGCCATTGCCATTATATTTCAAGCTGTCTTTATAAAAGACATATGAAAAAGATGCATGAAATAAATCTAAATATTTGTGTTAGGCTTAGATTGTTGCTTGTTCAGTAACAATTCCTATTCTTATGTAGCAAATGGCTGTGAATGCCTGCTTCTGAATCTGTGGGGCTTTTTCCTTAAAGGGCATTTTGCTAACTTTAAGTGTCCATGGCATCTCTGTATGTGAGACTTGAGCACAGTCTGCTTGTGTGATAGCTCTGTGATTTGGCCCATGAGCCCTTCTTGTTGGAGAAAATTTCACTCATTATATTCCACTGGCTTTAATTATTTCCCTTTTTACCTCTCTTTCTAGCTGCATATGATGTGTCTGCTGGAGAATAATTGTCTTTCCTAGAGGTTTTGATTGAAATGTCAGAAATAATTGAAAAGAGAATCTTTTAGTCCCGGTGTGAAGAGGTATCTATATATAGGAAAACCGCAGTTTCTGCTCTTCACTTTTTTTATAGTAGAAAGTCCTCTAGCTCATAATTTAGAGATGTAACATTTTAACAGCTGAATGAAGCAGTTGGCTGCTGTGGGAATTTGATAGTCTAGGTCCATTTGTACATGTTGAAAAGGGGAAATAGTAACCATTTATACATTTGTCATGTAAGTGGAATATTTACTTCTCCTGTCCTTCTTGTTTACACTAGAACAAGTAATTACTCTGACTGGTGGAACAGGCAAGAAAATAGCAGAGAGCAGAACCAATACTGATTTAATATTTCCTCGTATTTTTGTTAGACTTGTACAAACGTTTAGCGGGGGGGGGGGGGAGGGACCCTGCAGTTTACTTAGTACAATAGATAGTACAATAAAAGCACAACCGAACCGCAGATTATTAATACATCTTTTCAGATCCATGGCAGGCACACTGAATAATAGCTTGGACTGTTACACACACCTTTAGGCTGTAGTTTTACCTACATTTTTTTAAAAGAGCTTAAGAGCTGTGAAGTGGCAAACCAGCCCTGGGGCTGGAGAAACTGTCACTTCTCCTCCAGCTCATCTTGTTTCTGTTTACATCTTCACTTTGCTGGCACAAGCAGCTTTGTAGGGAACTGACTCACCTGTGTTAAAATGACATCTTTATTCAGGGTTAAGCTTCCCTCTGGGTTATGGTTCAGCTCTTTCTCCTCCTTTCCCCTTGAGTCTGACTGTCCAGTCATCTTTCTTCCCATGTGACATCTCCATTCACCTTTTCCGTTAAGCTTGATTTTTCTGTTTGTTTGAAATGACCATGTGAGAATCTCATCATTGAAATGTTTAATAGAATTTTTTCTAATGCTTACAACTGAACATACCCTAACATAGAATCATAGAATTGTTAGGGTTGGAAAGGACCTTAAGATCATCTAGTTCCAACCCCCCTGCCATGGGCAGGGACACCTTACGCTAAATCATATCACCCAAGGCCTCGTCCAACCTGGTCTTGAGCACTGCCAGGGATGGAGCATTCACAACCTCCCTGGGCAACCTATTCCAGTGCCTCACCACCCTAACAGGAAAGAATTTCCTTCTTATATCCAACCTAAACTTCCCCTGTTTAAGTTTTAATCCGTTACCCCTTGTCCTATCACTACAGTCTCTAATGAAGAGTCCCTCTCCAGCATCCCTATAGGCCCCCTTCAGGTACTGGAAGGCTGCTATGAGGTCTCCATGCAGCCTTCTCTTCTCCAGGCTGAACAGCCCCAACTTCCTCAGCCCGTCTTCATACGGGAGGTGCTCCAGTCCCCTGATCATCCTCGTGGCCCTTCTCTGGACTTGTTCCAACAGTTCCATGCCCTTTTTATGTTGAGGACACCAGAACTGCACACAGTGCTCCAGGTGAGGTCTCACGAGAGCAGAGTAGAGGGGCAGGATCACCTCCTTTGATCTGCTGGTCACGCTGCTTTTGATGCAGCCCAGAATACGGTTGGCTTCCTGGGCTGCAAGCACACACTGCCGGCCCATGTTCATTTTCTCATCAACCAACACTCCCAAGTCCTTCTCCGCAGGGCTGCTCTGAATCTCTTCTCTGCCCAACCTGTAGCTGTGCCTGGGATTGCTCCGACCCAGGTGTAGGACCTTGCACTTGGCATGGTTAAACTTCATGAGGTTGGCATCAGCCCACCTCACAAGCGTGTCGAGGTCCCTCTGGATGGCATTCCTTCCCTCCAGGGTATCAAAACCAAACCACACAGCTTGGTGTCATTGGCAAACTTGCTGGGGGCGCACTCAATCCCACTGTCCATGTCAGCGACGAAGATGTTAAACGAGACCGGTGCCAACACCGATCCCTGAGGGACACCACTCATTCCTGGTCTCCAGCCGAACATTGAGCCATTGACCACAACTCTTTGTGTGCGGCCATCCAGCCAGTTCTTTATCCACCCAGTGGTCCATCCTTCAAATTGATGTCTCTCCAATTTAGATACAAGGATGTCATGCAGGACAGTGTCGAATGCTTTGCACAAGTCCAGGTAGATGACATCAACTGCTCTACCCCTGTCCATCAGTTCTGTAGCCCCATCATAGAAGGCCACCAATTTGGTCAGGCAGGATTTCCCCTTAGTGAAGCCATGCTGGCTGTCACCAAGCACCTTGTTGATTTTCATGTGCCTTAGCATGCCTTCCAGGAGAATCTGCTCCAAGATTTTGCCAGGCACAGAGGTGAGATTGACTGGTCTGTAATTCCCTGGGTCATCCATTTTCCCTTCTTGAAAATGGGGGTTACATTTCCCTTTTTCCAGTCATTGGGAAATTCACCTGACTGCCATGATTTCTCAACTATGATGGCCAGCGGCTTTGCAACTTCATTCGCCAGCTCCTTCAGGACCCACGGAGGGATCTCATCAGGACCCATGGACTTGTGCATGTTCAGATTTTTAAGATGGTCTCGAACCAGATCCTCTCCTACAGTGGGCCCAAGGTCTTCATTCTCACAGTCCCTGCATCTGCCTTCCAAGACTTGGGTGGTTTGGTCAGAGCCTTTGCCAGTGAAGACCGAGGCAAAGAAGTCATTCAGAACCTCAGCCTTCTCCAAATCCTGTGTAGCCAGTTCTCCCGAGAGCTTCCTGAGGGGGCCTACATTCTCCCTAGTCTGTTTTTTATTTGCTATGTTTGCTTCTCGGACAACATCCTTGTACTCTTCCCATGCCACCTGTCCTTGCTTCCACTTATTATAAGCCTCTTTTTTCATTTGAATTTTCCTCAGGAGCTCCTTATCCATCCAAGGAGGTCTCCTGGCCCTCCTGCTGCATTTCCTTCTGGTTGGGATGCAACACTCCTGAGCTTGCAGCAGGTGATCCTTGAATATCGACCCACAGTCTTGGGCCCCCCTGCCCTCTAGGGCTATATCCCATGGAACCTTCCTAAGCAGGTTCCTGAAGAGGCCAAAGTCTGCTCTTTTGAAGTCCAGGGCAGTGAGCTTGCTGCACGCTCTTCTCACTGTCCTGAGGATCTCAAATTCGAGCATCTCATGATCGCTGCATCCAAGGCTGCCCTGGAGAGTCACTTCCAACGAGCCCTTCCGTGTTGGTGAGCACGAGGTCAAGCATGGCACCTCTCCTTGTCGGCTCCCCTATTACTTGCAGAAGGAAGTTGTCTTCTACACAATCGTGGAACCTCCTGGATTGCTTGTGCCGGGCCGCACCGTCCTTCCAACAGATGTCAGGGTGGTTGGAGTTGCCCATGAGAACAAGGGCCTGTGAGCGTGAGGCTTTTCCTATCTGTCTATGGAGTGCTTCATCCGCAGGTTCTCCTTGATCAGGCGGTCGTAAAATATCTACAGTGATCTGGATTATCAAAAGTGAATTACCTAGGTTGTGAAGTAACCAGCTCTGATCTCCCAAATCTTTAGCCTTGTTATCCTGGAGCACACTATACAGAATGCATTGATCTTTGTGTCAGGTCCCTCTCTGCCTGCTGCTATTTAAAACTTACCAAAATATCTGAGAAAGCTGTTTACAAATTTTCCTAGCAGTGAATGTATCGGCTATGTTCTCACAACCCAGTTGACACAGAATACTCATCTGTTTGGGCTTTTTGCTTCATTTGAGCCTTTCTCCTTGTCTCCCTGACTTTGTTGGTCATGGTGTCAAATGAACTGTTACCTATATGACAGTGCTTTTCTAATTTACTCTTTTCTTCCACTTCTTTATATTCCATCCCAGCTTGACCATGCACAACTAAGTTCCAGTGAGCTGAATGTTTTCCTATAGTGGCCCCAGCTTCAGTGTGATCCAGTGGTCATATACTTCTAAAGATCATTTCAGACAGTAGCATTTGAATGTGCATGGAGTTTTTCTTCTCCTTGCAACTCACTTTAACTGCACAATACAGAGATGACCTGACACTCCTTACTTTTATATTTATATTTCAATGTATCTGTATAGTGATTTCAAGACAGAGCAAATGATAGTCACAAATTAGTTTTGAGAAGCTGTTACGCTACTTTCTTGCTTTGTGCTCATTATGAATTATGTGTGCCCGTGAATTGTCCAAAGTCTGTCAGAATTCTGGGACTTGAGTTTTATTTGTTTGGCTCATTATGAGTAATCTTTGGAGGGAGCAAGAACTGTGGTGAATTGCCTGAGTCTAAAGTAATAAGGAGTAAGAAAATCCTTTTATCCTCCTTGTTCAAAGCAGTACTGATAAGTCTTCCAAGTCTGGAATAACATTTTATTAGTGTTGTTCTCTACCTGCACACTTGTTTAGGAGGAAAATTTTCTGAGGACGAGAATCTGATTTACAGCTGCTTTAAAATGACACTTGCATTGAATTGTAGACCAATGTCTGTAAGAGCTGACAAGAGGTAACCCAGCCATCTGTTCAAATCAGGTTGATCAAATCAAATTTCAGTTTGAAACCAGTTAACCTGTTTGCATTTTGTTTTCCACCTCCCTATGTCCTGCTGATGTCAATTGCAAATTCAGGTGCTCAGCATTTCTGGAGATCTGGGCCACTTGTATTTCGACGCATTAATATCAAAGCAGAAAGTCAGTTCATTGCGGTTTTAAAAAACTGGCTTCAGTTATTCAGTCTTAGTGTGTAACTGTGAGGGTGCAGGAGTCCCCTTTAACCAGGGACTATAGAAGAAACCTCATTAACTTTTCTTTGTGGAAAATTAGCTGTATTTCAAGAAGAGAATGACAGGATCTAAACTTGAATAGCTGAGTGACCACTCTTGGTCTGAGCGCTGTAAGGGAATGGCATTTAAATAAGGCCTTTCATATTTTCAATATGTAGATATTTTTAGCAAACTAAACAGTGATATTTTTATTCTGATTTCTGGAGGAATCCTGACTAAATGGACACTCAATTTTCCATCCCATAGGGTCAGCTCATGCGGCAGTTGGGAACTGCTGGGAAGTATTTATAGTACCACATGATCTTTAAAAATAACTTCCCAGGCTACACTGTAGGTGTCTTGAGTTCTTAAAATCTTTGCTATTGGAGATAGATGACATTCCTGGAGTGGAAAATCTTAGCTTGGCTAATTTAGGCGTGTGTGTTTATGATCTAGTTGTTTGTATTTACCTTCTTTAAAATAGATTGAGGTTCACCTGTGCAGCTGTGGAAGGCCAGACCTCAAGCAGGTTTACTTTTTTTGGCAAAATAGGAATTTCAGGGGCATGGTAAGAAATAACATACAGAATAAATTTTAGTTGTCAGTGCATTCCATCCTGTTTAAAGAGGGTCACTATTGGTCCTGTGTGAACTGTGAGGCCTAGTGAACAAACAGTTTAGTAGTACACGCGTTGCATAACGTAGATGCTTTCTGTTGTCATGTTAAAGCTTTGAACAAACCTAGGCTGCAGTTCCATGTTACACCTAATTTCATCCAGCTGGAGAGTAAGGGCAGTGTTCTCACCCACGCCTGCTTCAGATATGGTGATTTCCTGTCACAGGTGGGCAGGTTGTTCCCTGAGTTAATGGAAAACTAGTAATGTTTGTTCATATCGTTTTTCCACTCTGCTAGGGAGGGGGGGGACAGCCAAGAATGGGGAGAAGCAGAGCAGCTGCCTGTAGGCTGCTCTCACAGCCAGCCGCAACTGCATGCAGGAAACAGTGACTTAGGAGACAGTGACTTGTAAGAGTCACGCTAGTGTCTGAAATAATCCTGTTGTAGTCAGTATAAATGCAGTGGAAGTCAGCAAAATGGGAGTCCCACGCAACACTGAAACTATTGCCAGTGTATTGACTGCAGAACCGTCCTCTTGGATCTGTAAGCTCAGTGGCTGTGAATCTGTAGTTCTACAGAGCCGTGAACTGGTATGCTGATCCAAGGTGTTTGACTTCAGAGTCTTTGGAAGAAATAATAACTCACATATAAAGAAGGAGGAATTTTTACTTAAATTCATTTTTTATATGCCTTCTAAGTTTCATAGAACATAAACCTTCTTGCATATCCTGATTCCTTTGCCATCTTTGCTGCTAAATTCTTTCCCCCTACTTGTTCTCTTGCTTGCTCATCTTTTTATAGTACTAGATGTTTACGTAGTTAGGAAAACGATTACAGTGGTTATATTGTGTTAGTGCTTAGTGTTTCTCCTACTTAGACTACGTGATATGCTGCTGCTGTTTCCTAGAAAATGACTGTGGCCAGATTGTCATCCAGACTCTTCTGGACAGTAAGATATTGTTTAAACACTGTTCTTGTGTGTCTGGATGGGGTGGCCCTTTTCAACTGCTTTCACTGCTGCAAGACTTTCTCTTTCTTTTAGCCCCTTGACTGCCACATGACAGAGCCAGCAGTAGATAAAGAGCTGTATTGATCACAGTGACGATCATCTTGAATGTGGTGCTTAACAGTTGTGATAACTTATTACATAAAGCAAAAATCTGGATAAGCAGAGTGCTCCTAGTTTGTGCATAATCAAAACAAGCTGGTTTCTGACATTTGTCTCTTATGTAAATAGTCACATTTTTAGTGAAAATGAAAGTAAATCCAGCTTTGTGTTTAACCTGAAGATCCACAGATACTTACGTGCCCTTAAAAGGCACCCTTGTCTGAAAAAGGTGGTGTTTCTTAAGGAAATGGACTTCTTCATACACAGGTGATTTCTTCCCTGTTCCTTACTGCCCCCATAACATTTTGCCATTTGGGATAGCATACATAAGTATTCATCCCGAGAGAACTGACCACCTTTCAGGGGGTAGGTGACATCATTTCAGATGTACAGTATCTCTTCTAAAGACTTGCCTGAAGACTAGATTTTCTTGGTGCTGTGCAGCAGCCCAGGAGAGTAAATGATGTGAGAAATAGCAGGGGGTTGGAACTTCCTTCTAACAATGTGCTGTGTGTGTGTTTATATTTTCCAGCTTGGAAGCTGGTAATTCCATGCTTTTACTTGTAAAATTAGTACTTGTTTTACTTGTAAAATTAGTATTCTTTTTGATTATGCTTCAGGATAAGAGATTGAATGTTGTATTGGAGTTTACTTTTGTATTCTTTTAACAATAGATACATCTCGAAGGAGAAGTGTTAGGGGATTTGTGGTGAGTTCACAAGTAAAGGAGAATTTTTATTTTAATGTGATAGTGTGAAATTTTGCAATTGGTGCATTCTTCAAAATGTTGGTATTAGAGGAACTTACCTGGCACATTAATGCTGAGTATTGGTAACAATCCATGTGGATTTGTGGGTACTTTTTGATGTCTAAGTTTTTTGCTGATGTGATAAATTACTTTCAAAGAAAAGTTTATTGCATTGTTACTCCATGTCTAATTTTATTGCAGTGCCTCCAGGCAGACTGACTTTCTGAGCATGCTCTTGATCAGCTCTTAATTTTAGGAAAACCTTCTGAAATCTCTCCCCTTCTTTGCTTTGTTCTTCATATCTTCTTGGTTGGCACTGTTTCATGTTATATACTTGGATTTAATTCTTTTACATGAGTAAGTTAACTACCTGATGCAGGTAAAACTGAGTTCACCAGCTCTTCCAGTAGTGGTGTGAAGCCTTTGTAGCGGGATGGTCCTGGGCTCACAGTGCTGTCTTGTCCTTGAGTAGTTGTGGTAGAATTGAGTTTGCCACAAACTGTTTTGCTTCCTTCTCAGCAAAATGGGCTTAGTAAGAGAACACAACTCCTACTCAAAACCACAGCTTCTGAAACCCTGCAGATCCTATAGTCTGAAAGGTAAGTCTCGTAACTCTTGGGGATGTTGTGAAAGCCTAGGTTTTGTTAATTGGTATCTTGTAATCTTCCAGTGGTTCTGCTGGTGACTGACACTTCCAGCAAGTGCTGCCTACATTGCTTTTACAGACTGCTTTTGTACTTGAATTGTATAGGCCAGGTGTGCATGGTTCAAGTTCTGTGTTTTGATTAGGGGAAAACAATGAGTGGGATGCAATTCATAGAAGACCGTACATAGATTACTTTGACTGTCATCATTACTGAAACCGTCTTAGGAATCAATGAAGAAGCAGCCTGCTTCTGGTAGCCCTTTTTTGTTTGGTTTTTTCTTTCTTAGTGGTCTCTTTGGTTAGATGATGAGATACACTTCTGTTGGGCGGTAGGGAGGAAGCTACACGGTCTCTTGGCTTCTGGAGTAAGGCTGCTAGCACTAGAGTCAATTATTCTGTTGCCAGGAACTGGTAAGTCCTTTAAAACCCTACCCCCCACAACAGAACAAGAACAACAACAAAGAACCCTGTGCCTGGGAACACAATAGCTGTTCTCAATAGCTGTTCAGGACTGTGGGCTGTTGGCTGGTCTTTCCTACCTAAAATGTGTGATTATTTTGTGATCAAGGTCACAATACTGAGGAAAGACAGAAAATTAAATACTGTAACTTTCACGTTGGTTTCATAGAGGAAATTCTAACCCGCTGCAAGAATCCACAATGAAGAGAAAAATAGCTTAAATCTCTTCTGTGGTGAAACAGTCCTGGTCTTTTGGTGAGGCAGTGTCAAAACAGTGAATGTTTATGAAAGACAACAGTGGTGAAAATCTCTATGACTTACTCCATGGTTCACTAGATTCTTTCCTCCTGTTTTACCTAGCTGGAACTGTGTTAGTGTGAAGTATTCGTTTTGCTTTAGGCATTTAGAATTTGAATTGTCTTTAATCAGGGAATTCTTTCTCCCTCTTAAAAGCAAATTAAAGTGTTATTTCATGTGTTGCTTAAGTTGCTCAAAATCTGGGTTGCTGTCAGAAGGGATGTTCCTGCCCTGTTCCCAGCTAAGGGTTACTACCACCACCTTTCTGTGTTCATGCAGCATGCTTCCTTAAAAAGCTGTTTTCAACTGAAAACTTAGTTTAAAGGAGAGAAATACCTGAAATCTCACTTAGATCAATGCACTGACCTTGCTGACAGAATGGGCGATATGGTCTTGTATCAGTTTTAGTCAGTTGTAAAACTGCATCTTAAGGCTGTGGTTACCTGCAGGCACAATTTGGAGGCTTGCTTCTGGTTAAAAAATAAGATCATGCTTCCATTCCTCTCCTTTCAGAGGCTCTGGCACTCTTCAGAACCCACGTATGGTTCTGGTGTCACCAACATAAGGACATGGAACTGTTAGAGCAAGTCCAGAGGAGGCCACAAGGATGATCAGGGGCTGGAGCACCTCCCATACAAAGACAGGCTGAGAAAATTGGGTCTGTTCAGCCTGGAGAAGAGAAGCTGTGTGGAGACCTCAGAGCAGCTTCCAGTAACTGAAGGGGGCCTGCAAGGATGCCAGAGAGGGATTCTTTATCAGGGACTGTAGCAGTGAGACAAGGGCTAAAGGGTTTAAACTTAAACAGGTGAGAATTAGATTAGATATAAAGAAGTTTTTTACTGTGAGAGTGGTGAGGCACTGGAACAGGTTGCCCAGAGAAGTTGTCGTTGGCAAACTTGCTGAGGGTGCAGTGGATCCCACTGTCCATTTTGCCAGTGAAGATGTTGAACAGTGCTGGTTCCAGCACTGACCCCCGAGGAACATCACTTGTCACTGGTCTCTGCTTGGATGTTGAGCTGTTTACCAAAACTCTTTGAGTGCATCCAGCCAGCCAGTTCATTATGCAGTGGTCCATTTGGCAAATCCATGCCTCTCCAGTTTAGAGACAAGGATGCCATGCAGGACAGTGTCAAATGGTTTGTACACATCCAGGTAGATGATGGCAGTCGCTCTTCCATAACCACCAGTGCTGTGGCCCCATCATAGAAGACCAGCAAATTTGTTAGGCATGGTTTTTCCTTAGTGAAGCCTAATCACCCAATCACCCCCTTACTGTCTATGTGCCTTAGCATAGTTTCCAGGAAGATCTGCTCCATGATATTGCAGGGCATTGAGGTGAGACTGACATAGCAGCCTGAAAACACAGGCAGTTGTGCTGGTTGAGAAATTTTGTTGTAGGGCTTCTTGTTTGTGTCTGTTAGAAAGTAAATGCAAAGATGAATGTTAAACTTTCTTTCTCTTTTTCTCCTTTTGCAGATGTTCTCCTAATCTGTGTTCCATTTCTTTCCATTAGTCTGAGCAGCCTTTTCAGAACTGTTGGTATATTAAAATATAAAGTGAGTGGGTTTGAGATTAAGCTTGTGTGTGTAGATATATGCATATGCAAGAATCTGAAATGCCCATGTCAAAGTTCAGAGTGAATTTTTGCTTTACATGGAAAGGGTTGAATGATGTCTATCAATGCGCTGTACCTGGGTCTTAGGAAAGCATTTAATATCAGCCTTTGTTGCTATTAAATTCAAATAACCATCAGATACTTGAGTAGTCAAGATTAAGTATTGGTTTAATTACTTCCTTCTATATGAGAAGTTGTTTTTTACTGTGACAGTAGGCAAGAGCAGCTATGAAGTTAACAGCCAGAAATAGCTTTTTTAGTATAATTTTGCTTGTTGGTATATTTTCCCTCCATCTGGAAGTTGTTTAAAATGTCTTTGGTATTATTGCTCCCAATGCAGATGGCTTTCCGCCTTTGTTTCAGTTCCTAGATGTGAGTGCTGTTAGTGTTAGTCACTACTGCCATAACACATTTTACTGTTTTGGCTCGTGACTCATTCTCACACCCGTCTTACGTTGGCAATCAGTGTTATTCCCAGTATAAATACTTGTTCTTTCTTGACCCCTGTCATGTCAGGGGTAGAAACTGGGTGCTGACTGTGAAAGACCCCAACCTGTTTCCTTGAGGAAGGAAATATTAAGTAAGTGCCTGAAAGCAAGAATAGTTTCCAGCATGCTCGGGTTGGCATGATGATTGCTCTTCCCTTTTTAATCAAATGTGGAAATAGAGTTGTAAAAGCTTCTGATGTCAGTGTTGGAAGTCCATGATTACAAACATGATAGGTCTGGTTTTGGTTGGCTATAGGGTATGTAACAGCATTTTGAAGTCTTGCTGCTTTGAACTTTTTAAACTCTTGTTGATGTGCTGAAGTGCAACAATTGCAAATGCTGTGGTAAAACAGCTGAAAGAAGATGACAATAAAGAAGATCTTACCCTGAATGCAAATAGAAATAATAAACGAAGTTATTTTTCACCAGGTCTGCACCTCTCACCTCTAATTCTTTTTGTTCTGATTCAGTCCGGTGCAGTGTGGTGGGGTTTTGGGGGGAATGAGGACTTAATGGTGATAAAACCATTCAATTATGATTTATATATTCAATAATGATGATAATAGGAGCTCCCTAGTTGTTTCTTCTATTGAGGAAAATATTTTTCCTTATGTATTTACCTGTCTGAAAATTAGAGGTTTTTTGATTGCACTTAATGGTATTCTTACTATGCTTTTATCTATTTTTTTTATCTACTACAAGCAAAATACTAAGTGAGCCACATATTTAGTATGGTAGCAAGATGTGCTGGCAGCAGTCACGCTTGTGTGGGTGCTCACAGCTTTGCTAAGGCTGAATGGAAGGTGTATTTACATGGCAGTTAGAGGTGCGACTGAAGTGTGTTGTCTCATATCTAAAGCAGCTTTGAAATGGCAAGCTGATGGTAGCACAGCTGCAATAAGTTGTTTTTAGTGTTTAGCTGGGCTCCATTTGGGTTTTTGGGTTTGCTGTTTTCACTGGGCAGTGGTAAGCTTCAGAGGATTGCAGTTCTCCCTGCTCAAGCCTCTCTTTACCAGAGTTTTTCATCTCCTGAATTTTTCCAACTGTCAAATGAGCAATTTACCGTAAGGATAGAAACCAGTACTGAGAACTGAGGCATATGGGGACTGGGAATATTTTCAAGTGGTGATTTAAATGGTACTACTTGTGTGACCATGATGATCAGTAAAAGTTAGCACTTGTACAAAATATTAATAGCTTTCTTGTCAATGAAAAGTTATGCTTCAGTAGGAGTTGATTTTTGTGCTGCTGGCATAGTCTGTTAGCCATTGTAGGGACATTGAGCTTTCCCCTATACTTGCTTGCTTATATTTTTATTTCATTAGAAGCTGTCTGTATCAAGCAAGGGATTACAGACAGACTTTCTGAAGTACCACTTTTGCATTTTTGTTGTCAGTTAAGGATGATGATGCATATGACATTGAACTGTTCCATTTAAAAGCCTACCAATTTTGAAGAGGAATAGAACTATTCAATTTAACTTGCTATAAATGAAGCATTAACTCCTGCATATGAATTTTGGATTTAGTAGCTGGTGGTGTGACTTTTCCCAAACCAAGCTGTTTCATATAGAAAAAAGCTGGAGAGGGAGGGGAGCAAAACACCTTTGTTATGATGTGGTTGGTCTCCTGGAATTTTGTGGTGGGTTCACCTATAGTGTGTTATAAAAAGATTTTCTGGTTGCTTGTTTTTTGGGAAAAAAAATATTAGTGATAAAGTGCTTTAGGGTTGAAAAACTGTATTCATAAATGCATACATACATTTATAACATGTTTTATATATATAGACTAAAACATGTATATGTAATTATCTGTAATTATCTGTAATTCAATGGCATGACTAATTTAAGCAGTCCTGCCCTGTTTCTAGGAATACCTTTGTATGTTTACCCCTTGTAGAAAGGATTAGCTTTTGACAGTGGATTTTGCCTAGTGCCTTAACAAAGGGGAAAATCCCATGTGTCAGACCTTATAGCAATGAAGTCAGCAGTAGTGACTGGAGTTCAGGAGGCTGTTGTGCTGATGTGGGGTTTGTTTGCTTCCCGATGAGTGAGTTTGAACCTGCTCTGTGATGGATAAAGAACAGAAGGCCAGTGTATTGGTTACATCCTGCTTTTTCTGCTGGTGCTGTAATAGGGGAAATACCTTCAGTTGGGCAGAACAGGCCTGATTTCAGAGCAGGGAAGGAATGTAAAAGGGAAATAATGATAAAAGTAACAGAAAGCTGTACTATTAGTGGTGGTGTACATTTTGGCTTATTTTTTTATAAACAGTGATTCCCCTCATCTCCTGATGTCC
The DNA here is from genome assembly GCF_028554395.1 of Pezoporus wallicus. NCBI lineage: Eukaryota > Metazoa > Chordata > Aves > Psittaciformes > Psittacidae > Pezoporus > Pezoporus wallicus. The sequence goes on from NW_026642342.1 coordinate 8,627,094, forward strand.
AACAAGAATTGGAAAGGTGTTGGGGTAATTTGTAAAGCAATTCTCCAATGAAGGCAATAGTGTTTTACAGCACTCCTCATCCCTTTGTCAGCTGAAAAACATTGTCTGTATGAAGAGGAAGGTAAATACTTTAGTGACTAGTGACTGAAGGGAAAATGGATCTTTAGAACATAGGTAATCAAAAGACTTGGAAGGTCAGAAAAACTAGTGGTAGCATAAAGAGTAAGTAAAAATGTCCTGAAACACAAAGGACATGTAATCAGGAAGCCAGTGTAATGTGTTGAAGTAGGTCACATAAAGGGTTTCCCCCTACCCTGCAGGGGATGTAGTTTACACAGTGGGTTGAATTTATCAGAGATGATCTTGCTTTAGGGGTGAAAGTGAATAGAGATAAATGTCTTTAGAGGAAAAAGTTGCTTTCTAATAAGCATTGAAGATTTTTTTCCTTTTAAGCTGAATATGTCACTCTGGCCACAGTAGTGCTTTACCAGAAAGGGCTTTTACACTAAATGGAATTAATGAGTAAAACTATGCTTATGTGTTTGCAATAGCAGCATTTGAGACCCCAGACTTGGCAAGCTGAGCTGTACAATCAGTCTTATGTAAACCTTCCAAAGGCTTTAAAATGTGTGTCTGATTATAGAAGGTGAAGTATACTGAATTGTAATTCTTTTTTTCCCCCCTAAGGCCATGTGGTTATGATATTATTGAGATTGCATAATGCCTCCTGCCGTGACAGACAGCCTTGACATCTGGGCAGTGGATTCGCAGATTGGCGCTGATGGCTCAATATCTGTGGACTTCCTGTTGCCCACTGGAATCTATATCAACCTGGATGTCCCTCGAGATGCCACCATATCTCAGATTAAACAGGTAATAATACCAAATGGTTCATTAATGTAAAAGTTACCTTCTATTTGGAATGTGTGCTGTTCCTGATTTTTAAGCGCCTTTTGGCAAATGAAGTAACGAATTTGAGTAGGCATAAAAAATGGTGTACTGAAGGCATGTGCGTAGCAGATTGATTAATAAATGTAAGTGTGTCTGGGGATTTGGAATTTCTTTGGGCAGATGGCAAGGTTTGGAGAAATTACTTCTTGCTGAAGGTTAAACTTCAGCTGAGATTATTAATATGCGGGTATTAGAATACTGCATTGCTACATCTAAACCTGTCTTTAGCGTATCGCTACTACATTGTACATTGATTTAACAGTTTTCTGATTAGTGTGCAAACAGGAGACACTGTGTCTAATTTGATTTTTAATATGGAAGTCACAGATAGTGCTCCTGTTTATTTTGATTGACACCAAAGATGGGTCCTTTAAAAATCATGTATGCCACTTCTTAAGGGTTTTGTATAAGCGTCTTGTTAGGGTACCACTTAAAAAGTAAGGGAATACTCAAATTAGAGGAAGGGGAGCATGGGAATAACCACAGATATTAAAGAATAATCTATTGACCTTTCATCAGGTAGTGACCATATGAGGGCATTTAGACAAGCTACAGGGGAGTTGGGTAGTGAGTGAATTACAGCAAGTAATCTGATCTTTAAGGCATAATAAAGTTCTAAAAGAAAATAAAGAAGTGTGATTTCTTTTTCCATTGCATTGCCTGGTAAGTAAGTACATTATTTTTCATTCTTATTCAGTCTGGCAGTAATCTCTTTTTTATAGAGATTATTTTCATTGTATCAATAGTAGCTTCATGTACATTCATGTACATGTACGTGCATCCACAGTTCATTGTACTCATTTGAAATGTTGTAGGCACTGACGTACTTTTTTTTATGCAGTGGGTCACTTGGTATATGCACTTAGTATGTGCAGTAATGAGAGTGCCACTAGAACTTGAAATGATCCAAGCGAAGAGTTTTGTGCTATACTCAAATACTTGAAATATTTCTGACTGGAAAAATGCCTTTGTTTTAGTAAAAGGGTAACGTGGGCAACTGCAGGTTATTTTGTGGGTGGTGGGTAAGATAATGGAACAGCTGACAGTGATTTCAGCTGAGAAAGAATTTAAAAACCGAGTGTGTAAGTGACAGCACAAGGGCCATGACAGAGGCTGTCTGGTTTTCTGATGGTTGACACGCTGCAACCTAACATGTTACAAACATGTACTGTTGATATTTAGCTGTTTTTCAAAGGTAAGGAATGTTGATTGTAACTGCAGAGCTCTTTCATGGAAAGGACTCTATTTGAAAACAGAACAATAAATGAGGAATTTGATGGCATACTGGGTTTGTAGCTCTGCTCCCATTTCATTGCTGTGATAAGCCCCAATTTATGGACTGTAGAATGTGTAATGCAAGTAGCCGAATACTTGAGGGCTGAAGAACTGCTTATTTCTGTAGACTTTCTAATGCTACCAGGCCTGTACTTTGGGTGATGGCAAATGACTGCTTTCAGCAGAAGTCTGTTTCAGGGACTTGCCAGCTTTTTAAATGTTATGGTCATTAAGGGACATAATAAGTACCAGTAGCTGGAAAATTAGACAACTTGGGAGCTAAAATAAAAAGATACTGATTTTTATATAATGAGCTGTTAGAGAAGAACAGAGAGGCAATGGTAGATTTAGCCTTTCGATACCTTCAAAGTTGGAAGTTTTGCTCTACACCAGAGGTAGTTGCTGGATTCGACTTCAGTCAGCTAAGCAAAATACACTGGAATACATTTCTGGAAGGCGGAATTCATTGTACAAACTATGAAATATATGTAGGTATGTTCAATTTGGCAGAAGGAGTGCAGTTCAGCTCCAGTTGTTTGAGAAGGGGTTTTTGCTATACATTATCGATCCTGCAGTTCCTGTTTCAAAAGAAGTTTTGGAAACAAATCCGTAAGATGTAAACTTTCAAGATGAGGACAAAACCATTCTCACAGATAAAGATTTTAATAGTATTTAGGTCAGGAGAGCTCTATTTACTTCCACTTTAGCTTTCTGCTGAGGATTTGATATATTTTATGTATCAAGTTACATCAAGTAACGCTGGTGTTACTTAAGGTGTAATCTGCTACTGATGTATTCAGTTCAGTAAAGCATTTAGTGTTCTGTGGGCGACGTGGGTGTCTTAATAGCCTGCCAGTAATTTACAAATAAATTTACTTCAAGCTTCTCCAGACAACAGGGGAAATTTTATTCAGGAATTAGTTCCATAGTGGGAACCTGTTGTCTGTGTATTACAGTAATTACTGGAAAAAGTATAGATGTGTCTTGAGGCGAAAGGATTTTGTTAAGAAGCTATAGGAATGGATGGAAGAGAATGGTAGCTGGGTGGTCATTGTCATCACAAAGTGCTTTGCTACTGTAGTGACAGCCATAGTCCTGCAGCTTTACTGCAAATAGGACTAGATTGGGTCAATACCAGGATAAGCATCAGGATGAGGATTAGTGCCCTCTTATCACCTCATAGTACTTGCCCCTGTATGTTTTTTACCCTTGGGATACTTGGGCACACAAGTTGCTGCTTAAAAAGAACCTCAAGATAGAGACTACAAACAAGACCTATATCATTATATATAGGGGTATAGCAAACATGTTACTCTTATGTTCTTCGGGGGACGTGAAAGAAAATTAATGTTATCTTCAGTGCCATAAGATATGTGCATTCCTTCATGTTTTGATTTATTTATTTTCTTTGCAGCTGTTATGGAAGCAGGCACATGCCTATCCACTTTTTCATCTCCTCATGGAGATTGACTCTTACATGTTCTCCTGTGTGAATCAGACTGCTGTACATGAAGAATTAGAGGATGAAACGCAGAGACTTTGTGATGTTAGACCCTTTCTGCCTGTCCTTAAACTAGTGACAAGGAACTGTGATCCAGGAGAGAAGTTGGATTCCAAAATAGGTGTCCTTATAGGCAAAGGTAATCGCATTTAATTTTTTTTTTTCTAAATGAGGGCAAACTTTGTTTTGTATGAAGGTCTCAACTGGGCAGGTAGCAGTGAAAAATGAAACATTAAGAAGTATTTCTGTGTCAGAATTTGCCTTTCTCAAACTAAAGCTTGTGAAAGAATTGAAATACTCAAGATGAAATGTTTGAAAGCTGTTGAAAGCTACTTTCAATGTTGCATTTCAGTATGGTGTTGTATTACTACATCATTCAAGAACAAGTTTTACCTTATTCAGTGAGGGGAAATCTATAATACTGTTACTAAGTGAAGGAAAGCATAATCCCTGAAAAGTGTTATCATTAATAGCCTAACAGCAAGCAGAGGGAACTTATTATGATTTTGTTATACATGGTTTCTGACTTGGTTAACAATGAGATTCTTGGGTTTGCTCTCAATTGTGGCACTGATTTGCAGCACACAATGAAAAGCTATTTTTAAAGGTTTCACAGTAACTTATTCTTGATGTTATTTCAGAATTTTCAGCTTTTCAATCCACTCTGCTGGGTTATACAATCAAGATTGACGGGGTCATGTGAGGTCATACCTCTTGTTTTAAAACAATGAACCATTGTTAGCTCTTTTATAAAGACTGCAGGTTTTGTTTAGATTTCATCAGCACACTGTCTGCCCATTTGTTGAAACTGACAATGGGAACAGTTAGCTAGTTTAACCATTCACACAGATTCTGACACATTCGGAGAGATTCAGATGTTTTCATTGGATCTTCTGCCTGTTATAGCTGTGTCCCTTTTCTGTACTTTAGCAGTGGAAAAACATATTCCTATCTCAGCCTCTAAACTTAGTGGTTTGTTCTCAAAAGGTGTTCAGTGCTGTGCCATAATCTGGACAATGTCCTTCAAAGTTGAGAAAAGGAACACTTGCAGGCCCTATGCTTCCTGAACGAGCAAAGAATCACAGCTCTGTGGACTCTCCACTGTGTATTCTCTCTCTACGTATTTTGGGAAAGGAACTTGGATTGGTTGGAATTTCATTATGACATTATGTCATGTTATATATTAAGTACTGTCATCATGACTTGAGTAGAAAATGTTAATTACAAGAAAAATTCAAGAATAAATTTATCTATTTTCAGTCGCTCTCATATCCATTTCTGTTTCTTTCTGTAGGATTAAAAAAATACAGTTTGCAAGCACTTCTCTGTGGTCTTTAAGATGCATTTACTGGTCTTTTCATTGGTTCTGTGAGAAGAGACTTTACAGCTTTCCAAATTATCTCAAACTCGGGGTGAGGTTGTCTTTGCCACTTAATAGTACCTAAGGGAAGCTTTGGTTCTTGCAGTTTGAACTAAACTCTCATGCCAGGTTGCATGGGAATTGTGCAAGTAACTTCAGAAGTCCACTGATGTAGAGGACAGTGTAGAGCCCAACTGGCTTTTGAGCAGCCATATTGGATGGGATGTCTGAAGAAAACTCTTGTAAGCTTAAATTAAAGATAACAATGGTTTGAGTGGGATGCTAAATAGGTGAGCAGTATTTGCACAGGTATGTATCCTTTAGCATCCTTGAATTCTTTCAGGTCTCCATGAGTTTGATGCCTTACAAGATCCTGAAGTGCATGACTTCCGAGCTAAAATGCGGAGAATCAGTGAGGAAAGGATTCAGTCACTTGTGGGTCTCTCCTGGATGGACTGGTTAAAGCACACTTACCCACCAGAGCAGGAACCTGCTGTCCCAGAGAGCTTCCAAGATAAGCTCTATAGTGGAAATCTTGTAGTGGCTGTTCATTTTGATAACTGCCAGGTAGGAATGGTTGTTCATCACATTTCATCTCCTGCTCTTGATTATGAACTGGAACGTCATGTGATTGATCAAGGATGTAAATAAAAGAGTACTAACATTATGGCATTTGATTTAAAATGCAGATTTTTTCACCAAGATCTTGAAAGTGAGGATGCAAACCTACAATTGTAAACTGAACTTCTAAAGTCAAGTTACAGTTCTTCTGAAGTCAAAATGTATTTGTATGTTCTATATGATATATTCTATGTATTTTTACATTTTTTTAAATGTAAAACTTAATTCAAAGTTGTCAGGACTTTGTTTTTGGCCAGCTGTTACTGTGTTGCTTTACTAGTGTTCATTTTCAAGCTTGGGGGATGCTGGTGAATTGGGAAACACCATATCTAACACGCTTCTCTGTGTGGTTCATTGTTGAACGTCTTTGGGGTTGATCTGCTAATTAGGTTGACCAATATCTTTTAATGAAAAAGGAATTAGTATTTCCTATGCTAGACATGCATACAGACAAATGAAGCATTAGCTGAGACTTAGACTTACCTTCCTGTTTCAGCTAACAAATCCATAGCTTATTTATAAAATCAAACCCCATTTAGTTTCCATCTAAAATGATTTAGCTTAAGTTTCTTGATGTTGAAGTAGCTATGATTCTCCTTGAGGCCAGCATTCCCATTATTCATTTCTACACTGTGTTCTTTTGGATTACAGTGAGGGATCAGCATTGAAAACCTGAAAATCTTGAAAATGTGTAAATATATCAGGCTATATTTTGTGTCCAATTTTGACCAAGGTGCTAGATACTGATTTTCTAATGATTTGGCAGATTTCATTTACAAAGCCCTATTATTTCCAGTACTACATTTTTAAACTTAAAAAATCTCAAATGGTAAAATAGTGTCTGATTCTGGAAACACTAAATGCAGAGATAAGTCCTCAGTTTGGTCACTAGCTGATGCTGGATGCATAGGTGGGTTTATGACAACACCTTTTCCAATCCTTTTAGCATAGAGGACTTGTAGTTGTCCAGGAGAGAGAATATCTGTCTGTTGTTAGCTTTTGATTAAAATGTTGTATATATGTGCGTATGGTAACAGTGCAAAAGTTCCTGCTGGTGCAGAATGTATTTGCATGCCACTGTAATAGCTGAGACTGCTGACATTTCAGATGTTTTGAATGCTTCTGCTGCCAGTTCTGACCTTCAAAGCTGTTAACACCTCAAATCTGAGCTACTTTTTAGTATATTAAACTCTCTTCCAGACTTTACTACTTGCCCTGAATACTAGAATCATCCCAGGAGGATTAAATGAGAAGGTGTGGGGACTGTTGTGTCCTTTCTGTAGGAATTCTGCAAGACTGAGAGAAAGGACTACTGAAATCATTTTTGTCTAGAATGTGTGGGGGGGCTGTAAAAGCTACCTAATTGTCTGTGCAGCAAAAGAGAGAGACTGATCCCCATTGCTGTGATGTGCATTTAAAGACTTACAAGTTGGAAGTAAGGCAGCTGTTACAGAGCACCAGCTTCCTGAGAAGAAAAAGTGTCATTCCCTGTATAGCCGTTACCAGTTTTGATAGGAGAAGAAACCCTTCAAAGTTTTGCAGCTTTCTGACAGGGGAAGGCTCTTGGGAGCCGTGCAGAAACTGAGAAAAACCTGAGCTAATTCTGCTTTACTTTACAGAGTTAGATCTTTTCATTAGGGCAGCTTGGCTTCTTACCAGTAAACTTCTGTGTAAATAAAACGCAGGTCAAAAGACTGTGAGCCAGACAATACATCGTGTATTAGTAAATTAATAAAAAAATCAAAAGACTCCCCAGATCAACCTTTGCTAATAAGCGTGTGTAGAGCATAATGTAATAAGTTAAAGGGAGATGAAAGATATCACAGATGACCTTTTAAATAAGGAAATGTAACCTTTTTTCTTTTGTAAATTTAAAAAAGGAGGTAACTTCTTACCTGTCTAGAATGCATCAGAATTAGAGATACTTTGGCAATAACTAGATAGCCTCAAAAAGTTAGATTAAAAATGTTCTTTGGAAAGGTTTCCATGTTGTATCCAGAATGCTGCAGGTATTGGCAGCTTCCCCTCTTTTCTGCACTCTTCCAAGTAAGTTGGTGGGTTTGTACATAAGTCACGTTAACATTTTCTTCTGCTTTATTGCAGAAGCAAATTGTTATTTCAAGTGTTATTGCACTTAGACTTCTTTCTGAACAGAAAGAAGAAAAACCACATCTAGTACTGCTACATAGCTTGAAATGTATGCATGATTTATATTCTCCCTCATTCACATTCTAAAATGTAAGCTTCTAGGTCAATAACTTGATGTAGAAGTTTTTGAATTGCTACTGTACCAATTAGGTGAAGTTCTGTGTTCTTAAAACATTTCTCATACTACAGAAGTTTGTGAATTGACCATTTTGCAGCTTGAAGTGTTAAAAATAGTCTGGTTTTAACAGTTAAGTATTTCTACCTATTTTATTGTGCATGCTACAATTTAAGTCTTATACATCTGACTATGAGAAGCTTGATAATAGGTATTCCTGTTTGTGTTTTCTTAGGATGTATTTAGTTTTCAGGTGTCTCCTAACATGAATCCCATCAAACTGAATGAGCTGGCAATCCGAAAACGTTTGACTATCCATGGAAAAGAAGACGAGGAAGTTGATCCTGCTGACTATGTGCTGCAAGTTAGTGGAAGGCTTGAATATGTTTTCGGTGATCACCCGTTAATTCAGTTTCAGGTATGTAAAGCTGTTTGAACTTACCGCAACGGTTCTCTGGTGCCTTGGCCAAAATTTGGCTTTGCTTCCTGTGCTACTGGATGCTCAGCTGTGCTGAACAGTAACAGACTTCATCCTCATGTCTGCAGCTCTCTCCAATTGTAAAATACATGAGCACCTTTTCCTTTGTGTCTTTATAATATATTATTTGTTTCTTTGGTTTGAAAGTTGGCTCAGAAGTAGTCTGCTAGCTGATAACATCTGTTTTCCATGGGGTTTTAGTATATACGCAACTGTGTGATGAACAGGACTCTTCCTCAGCTAACTCTAGTTGAGTGTTGCACTATAAAGAAGATGTGCGAGCAGGAGATGATTGCCATAGAAGCTGCCATAAACCGAAAATCATCCAACCTTCCTCTTCCTCTGCCACCAAAAAAAACAAGAACAACAACTGTAAGTTGATATGGAGAATGTCTAAAACCCAAACAAACAGTGACTTGTGGAATATGAGTAATAGTGCCTGGGATTTGTGCTGCTACTGCTGGTTTCCAGTGTAGGTCACCTAGGGTCTACTTGGAGTCTCCTGTTCCTTGCAAGAGCATTTACATCAGAAATAACAGACCTTGAGACTTTTTGGAAACCTCTTTTCTTTCCTTGCCTCACCCATCCTTCTCCTCTGCTCACCATCTCCTTTACATTGCTATTGATTCTATTTTAAATCACAACCCGGAAGAGGGGGTAACTTTGCAGGAGTTAGTGCAGAGAATCTGGATTCTCCAGCTTCTGTGCACTGTGTAGGCTCCACTAGCTTGGGCCATAGTGGTCTGTGATCCCTTTTATCAGCCCAGATATCTTGCATGATGTTGCCAATTCAATGATGGCAACTTTGGGGCGTATTATGCGTCCATCTTTTCTTTTAAAATGGTGCTTTCTTTATTGCTAAACCTAATGTCCTTAGAGCACAGATGCAACCTACATACTGTCATTCTAAGAAACGTGAACAGACTTTGCTCTGTTATGCACTGTATATATTCAGAATGAACAACAAATTTGAAGGTTTATTGTGAATTGTCAGTGAGTGGTACTCATTCCCCCCACCTCTTTTCCGCTGAGTGTTTTTTCCTAACTTTTTTCCTCTTTAGGGTGTCTTTGTATACTCTTGTGATCATGATAACCAATTTATTTTTTTTAAAATTTCAACTTTATGTTTTTAAAAATATCTCTTTATATGTAGTTATGACTTTTTCTTAACATATTTAGCTTATAAAGTAGGTCTTAATATGTTACATGGAGTAAAAATGAGCTTATATCTTTGTTTTATTTCTCAGAGTGTATGGGATATTTCCAACCCTTTCAAGATTACTCTGTTAAAGGGCAATAAACTAAATACAGAAGAAAATGCCAAAGTAAGTAATCATGGCAAGTGCCAGAATATACTCTGTCCATCATTTAAACAATTTTCAATGGTTATTGAACTTAGTATACAGATTTCAATTTAGCAAAAGCATTTTTAGTTATTCCTAGTTATATCAGTAGTAGTATTAAAAATCTTGCTTTATTGCACAGGTATTGCTTTCTTATCTAAATAATAGATACGTGCATTAGAACATTGTCAATAATCATGGGCAGTATGACACAAATGTTCACATGGTACTTTTTGAAAATGATATGTGTAAAGTACTGACATTGGTATGAAATAAGCTTGTTCAAACTAAACTGTCATAAACATCTGACAAACAGAAGCAGATGAAATACTAAACATTTTTCAATGGAACTTAAGGTACTTTTGTAGTCCAGAACACAGTCTGTGTGTGTGTAAGCACAGACTGCATGCTTATATACAATCTGTCTTTTATTTTCTAAACACGCTGAACACAAAAAGCTGCAATATCTCTTCCTGTAAAAATGCACACGGCTGGGCTTCTGACTGGTTTACAGACCACAGGCTGTTAACATGTGGGAATTTATTGCACAACTACTTTTAGACCTTACAAGACACTTGCCTGTGAGACAGAACAAGATTCGTTTCCTTTCCTTTGCTTGGCAATCAGTAAATTACATAGTCAATCGTGTAGATTGGGAAGAAATTAAAAAAGCCATTGAAGTTGCTGTTCTGATGGTTTATTCGGAATACTCTGTGGATTTTTTTTTTTTCCTTCAAAACTGTTGTCATAACCCCCTTGTGTATTAGCAGTACTATGTTTTACTACATAGCTAAATGAACCATAGCTACAATTTTACTACCAAAGACGCTTTGGCTATGGAAACGGATGTCTGCAAAAACAGATGTTTCCCTTATATTCGTCCAAACCATTATTTGGCTAGTTGTTGTAATATCTTAATTCTATGTTCTGTAGACTCTTAAAGCTTTTAAAAGAAAAGGGAAGGGAAAAGAGAAGGTGGATTCCAGAAGCAACGTAGCTACTGGGTTTTATTTTCGGGGTAGGGTATCATACTTAGAAAAAGTGAGTCTTGGTTACTTTCAGTATGCTTTTAGAGGAAAAAGAAAGTACACTTGAAAAGCTTGAGAAGAAACAGGAACAATGACAATTTTTTTGTATCGGTGCCTGTGGACACTTGCCTGAATCTTATTTAATATTCTGAATGCTTTTTAATCTTGAAAATGTTACAGTCCTGTAGTTACCTAGGAACAAGAATGCATGTATTAACTTTGCAGGCTTGTGCATGTTTCCCTGCATTGTCTGTCTATTCTATTTTGGAATTGTCACTATTGAGATCGTGTTTGTTTCCTAGTTGTGATTCTAAGTCTGTTTAATTCACTGCCATTGTTTAAGTTTCATTGTGCTTCGGATCAAGCCAATATTCATCCATTTTTGCTCAAACCACCAACAGGGTTCACAAACACAGTGCTTGTAGCGGGAAGCAAAACAGGTGTCAAATGGATAACATTCCACTAATTTGAGCTGGATTTAGTATCTTTTACTTGATCGCGTATGCTCTTAATAAAGTAAAAAAAAAGCTGGGGAAATGTGATGGCATGTAAAGTTGTATCAGATAATAGCAAAGAAGGATATTCAAAATGATGCAAATGTGAGCTTAAATCCCTGGTTAAAAAACAACTCCCACCTCCTCCCCAAACAGCCTCATTTTAGAACATTTACTGTTGCTGGTGTTAAAGCAAAAGCATATACTAGATGTAATTGTATTTCCCTAAGATGTCTTTAAGTCAGCAAAAGAACTTGATTATAAATTCAGTTGAATGAATAATAAATCTCCAAATGAATTAATAAAGGGCCATCTGGTGAGTTGTTTGAAGAAGGTTAGGAACCAACCAATTTTAATCTGTTCTCTGACATCAGCCACAGTATTTTGTTTTTGAGGAATATATGGCTGCAATCTTTAATTACAGAGAAATAAAAACCCCACTGTAAATACAATGAAGAAGAATTTTTATTGTATATGTGTATTTTTACATACAGGCATGCATATACATGTGTAGTCTGTATACATTTAGATTTCCTGAAGTAAGGTTACTTTCATGCAGTCTGTTTCATGGATGTTCATGTTGCTGTTCTTAACTCACAGTGGTGAAGCTGTGCATGCCAGAAATACGTAACTTGTGATTCTTACGAGTATGGCTGAGACTCAAGCGAATGCAGTTTTTTAAACTGAACTTTTTCTTTCAGTGGTAGTTTGTAAGCTTGGAAATGAAATAGGGATTGTATATATGTAAGTCAATGAGTCAGTTAATAATGGATGTTCCTATGGCACCTGTATCAAAGAATGTGACCCATAATAGTGTGTTCTCCAAGACTTAATGCCTCTGCCTATGCTGTGAAAGCAGTCTCTTGATCAGTAGTAGCAATTGTTCCAGTGAAGTCCAGAATGGGTGTTATTTAGAGACCATCTGTTGATGCTACTAATGCCTCCTCCACGTATTATGTCAGGCTGAAGAGAGATTTGCTCGCTAGCATGACTTCATTTAAACTGCATTACAGTTTGCCAGTCACTAGTTTATCTGAGCTAGTTGATGGAGAACTTAGTACTGAGCAGAAGCTGGTGTAGCCAAGTCAGGCATATTGATACTGGAACTGCTTCAGTGTTGATCACACTGTTTGTTGTTCCTTTGAAGGAGGGAAAGACAGGCTCTCTCCCGGAGCAGATCTTGTTTGTGTCCTTGGGAATTCAAAGGTGAATTTTATTTTTTTTTTTTTAATCTAAAATCTGAACCAAATTTTAAACATCTCTGCCTTTCCCTTATAGTGCTCAGAAATAATACAGTAGCTTAAAGGGATTGTTGGGAATGTTGTTTGAGAAGCATAGGGAACCTGAAACATCAGGTCATATTTTCCTCACCCAAAACCACTGATACTTTGGAAGATCACCTGGAAGAAGCTGACATATTTCTCTTTGTTGTTTGCTCAGGCAACGAAAATAAAGACCTGTCATTCCCATTTGAACTGTCAAAGAATATGGATACTTGAAAACATGCAGTTTCCTGTGTACATGTGTTTGTTGAACACAAATGCAGAAATGATCCACATCTTAGCATTGGCCTGGAATGGGTGTAATTTCAGGGCTAATAACTCCAGCTTCTTCTTTTCTTGCCCTTCTCCTTTCCTGTTCCTTATTTTTATCATTCAAGCTAGCTGATTTCGCTGGTTTCTGGGTGCTAAAGACAAAACAGAATTTCTGGCAATTACATATATTGTTGCTACTGTTCCTATTGCTATTACAGGTGAAGTCTGATGTCTGGGTCAGCAGTGTTCCCTCTATACATTTTAATGAGCAATTTAAGTAAAAAAATGGTATTTTTTTTTCTTTGGCTGAAAACCTCCAAACTTTTCTCATTTAGAAGCACAAGTAGGTTCTACCTGGAGGTTTGAATTTGTGAAAATTAGTCTTTTCCATTCTGCTTAATAGTTTATTTCCTACATTTTTTTTTCTGTGTTAGGTATGTTGTTAGAAGCGTTTGTGTATCCATATATTGTATTTATTACTACAGATGAGTTATATTATTTGTTGTGTGGTAATATAAGTAATACAGTACTGAAAAAATTAGTAGCCAGTATTATTTAAACAAATATATTTTGATTTGGCTAGTGACATGCATAGCAAAGTATTTCAAGCGTTATGGGTTTAAACTGAAATGGAGTAAGTTTAGATTGGATAGAAGGAAGAAGTTCTTTACTGTGAGGGTGGTGAGGCACTGGAATGGGTTACCCAAAGAAGTGGTAAATGCTCCATCCCTGGCAGTGTTCAAGGCCAGGCTGGACAGAGCCTTGGGTGACATGGTTTAGTGTGAGGTGTCCCTGCCCATGGCAGGGGGGTTGGAACTGGATGATCTTAAGGTCCTTTCCAACCCTAACGATTCTATGAATCTGTGATTATGCGATTTATTTTAAAACATCAAAATTAGTATTTCTTTTAAGACAGAAATATTAATGAAATGCACATATGTATGTTCTGTATAATATTCTCTGCAGAATTCTATAGGTTCTGTGGCAAGTTTAAAATGTCTCCTTATTGCAGGTTCATGTTAGGGCTGGTCTTTTCCATGGTACAGAGCTCCTTTGTAAAACTATTGTAAGCACAGAAATATCTGGGAGAAGTGACCATGTTTGGAATGAAGTACTGGAGTTTGAAATAAATGTCTGCGATCTTCCAAGAATGGCAAGGCTCTGCTTTGCAGTTTACGCTGTGATGGATAAGGTGAAAACTAAAAAGTCAACCAAGGCAATGAATCCTTCTAAGTACCAAACCATAAGGAAAGCAGGAAAAGTGGTAATTATTTCTTCTTGTTTTCTTGAGTGTAACTCTGGGTTATATTGAAATGACTGTTCAGAAATCTTTCATTACTTCACTTTAGTGTTAAAAACTGCAGAATGGAGGGAAAAAAAACCTGCAACCCAATGGAGAAAGAGGATAAGTAATAAGAATTGCACATCGTAATTATTATTTTAAATTGAAAATAAATATATTTGAATTTTCTAATAATAATGTTTATAGTATAAGTATCTTTAAACTTAGTTTTATAAATATTTTTATATTTAAATACATATATTTAAATATAATTTACAATGTATTTTTAATAATAATAGCTTTACTATCAGGAAACAAATTCTTCCCTGTGAGAGTGCTGAGGCTCTGGCACGTGGTGATCAGAGAAGCTGTGGCTGCCTCATCCCTGGCAGTGTTCAAGGCCAGGCTGGAAGGGGCTGGGAGCAACCTGCTCTAGTGGAAGGTGTCCCTACCTGTGGCAGGGGGGTGGGACTGGCTGGGCTTTAAGGTCCCTTCCAACCCAAACCAGTCTGGGATTTTGTGATTGATACAAAAAGAAACTTCTCATACTTCTCATACACTGATGAAGGCATGACCATTTTTGTTGTAAGCCAGTTGGCATATGGTTGTTTAAATAGTTGTATTTCAAAAGGTCAGTTTTGTTCTGAACTCTAGATGAGTTCTGTCTGAGGAAAGATGGACAAATTAGCATCTAGGCTCACATTCAGGGAAATGCATGTTTCTATACCCTTAAAATGAAGTCTGAGTAGCACTTAGTGGTACTGGAGTACATACTGAAAACGATGAATGTGTTTAACTGCTTTTCTGAAAGATAACACCATTTTAAGAAGCCCAACTCTGTTTTGCCTATACTGTACTGCTTGCTGCATAGTAATGTTCCACATAACAATTTTTTCCTTTCACAGCATTATCCTGTAGCCTGGGTAAATACCATGGTGTTTGATTATAAAGGGCAGTTGAATAATGGAGAACTGGTACTGCACAGCTGGTCATCATTTCCTGGTAAGGTTTAATATTTGGATTTTAAATACTTGGAAGACTCAAGATGTGTACTATCAAATAGTAGAGTTTTTACTGTATGCTTATCCAATTCTCTTGGCATAATCTTTTTACTCCTTGTGTTTTTTTAATGTGGATAGATATGTAATATCTAATCTCTTTCCTGAAAGTATTGTGTATCAGCAAAGAGGAGGGCAAGAGTCAGCTTGGAAATAGTATAGTAAAAGTATTTCCTAAATTATGGAGTTAAAATCATATAAAAATAGATTCATATTTATATTTGGTGTTACTTAAATGCAGTTTGTTTCATCTGGCTTCCTGTGCTAAGCACCATAAACTAAATAGATAAGCTGTATTGTATGTGACGGTATTTGTGTTAGCAAAAAATGTGGATTAGAATCTGTTTTAAGTCTTCCTTCCCTGACAGATCGGATTGATTAGTGAGAACATCTGAAACCCCATGTCTTCATTCTGTCCTGAGAAAACCTGTATCAACTTGGCTGTAGTGCTGAAAGAAATCTGCCTTAAAACTCCATACTTTCTTTTCATTCTATTTGATATAGAGGCAGTGTGTATACTGATTCACAGAACCTGCAGATCTTACTGGGATTTAGTTAGGTATAAGGATATGTCACCTTCCCTTAACTGGTACAGTTACTTTGCAAAGAGAAAATCAGTTTTTCATTGGGTGATAATCCCATTTGTGAATATAGGAGATATGGGGCATTTATGCTGGAAATACAGTGCATTGTATTCGAAAGTGTTATGCAGCAAAACATGCTTCTGTCCATTGTATACAGTAAGCAATTTCTTACTGCATCTTTCGCCTCTCAGATTTTATAATTTGAATGCATGCCTGGCCTATAATATTAATTGTTCTGTCTGATGTTTCAGATGAACTTGAAGAAATGTTGAACCCAATGGGAACTGTCCAGACTAACCCTTACACTGAAAATGCAACAGCTTTGCACATTAGGTTTCAAGAATATTCAAAACAGCCTATTAATTACCCTCCCTTTGATAAGGTAAGGTATGACATTGAGAGCAGTCATGCTTCTGTGTAAGTAGCTATTTCTTTTTTCAGCACTGCCTTTTCCACTCAATTCCCACTTCCTGCCTTTTAATTAGCATACTAAAGTGTTTTAAACTTGCCCTGTGTGAGAGTGCCAGTGCTCTGGCTTCAGGCTTTTTAGATAGCATTTTGAAGACCTGTACTTTTAAAAATACACTGTACCTAGTCTCTTGAGGGCCAGAAGCATAATCAGTTTCCCATATCGGTGATCTTATAAAAAGCTAAACTTATCTGCCATTCTGGAAATCTTCAAACTGTACTTTTCTGTGATTTTAAAGATCTGGTATTTCTTTCTATAAACGTATTTTTCCCACTTTCTAGGACACTTGTTCCTCTATAAGCTAAATGCTTTTAAGCAGACTCTTAATATTGTACAAAAAGGGATTTCTTAAGGTCTGTGCTCTTCAACTAAATTCAGTGAAGTTGCCTTGCAGTTTTCTACAGCTATGGCTAAGAATGTCTAGAAACTAAGTGTATGTTTGGAATGCACGTGGTAATGTCTGTAGTGTGGATGCTAAACAGCAAGCTGTTCACAAACCAGAAAGTAAAGCTAAGACCAGACAAGTAATAAGTGTTAGACAGCTAATGTTGAAAATTATGAAAATGGTTCAACTCATACATACGTTAGTCTGAATTTTATTTTGGGGAGAGTTAGTAACCACCTAGAGAAAATCCTTGCTCAAAGGGACATTTTGGGTTTAAAGTTAATCGAAATGGAATTAAATAATAAAATAGGGTTCTTGGTTTGATATTTGCTTGGGGTTTTTTGTTTGTTTTTTTCCTCCTTGTTGGCACAATACTTGTTCTTGTATTAAAACAGTGTTGGAAATGTATTAAGAGCTAGAACAGTACTAATTGCATTCTTAATCACAGTTGACCAGTTGACTCTTCATACTGGACTAATTTTAGTTCATTTGGCTATTGGTTCATTTGTAAAGCTGTAGTTTTTGCTCATTGCAGTATATATTTTGAATTTCTACAGGAAAAAAAATTGGTTTTATGTGCATATTACAGACATGTTATATAAAAGTGTATTTCTTAAGTAATCGCATGGTTGTTCTAGCTCTCTTCCTTTTATTTGTACCTGCAATGCCAAGTTTCAGTGTTAAAATACTGGGGTGAATACAGACAAAAGGTTTGACTTAGTTAAGTTACCTCATGTATTGATGTTAAGGTAGTGTCTGATGGTCTTCACTGGAACAGGTTGCCCAGAGAAGTTGTAAATGCTCCATTCTTGGCAGTGTTTGAGGCCAGGTTAGACAGAGCCTTGGGTGACATGGTCTAGGGTAAGGCATCCCTGCCCATGGCAGGGGGATTGGGACCAGATGATCTTAAGGTCCTTTCCAACCCAAACCATTCTATGATTCTCTGATCCCTTGTAACTTTGGTTTGGCTGCTTGATTTAGTTATTTTGTGGCTCTTACCCCCTTCGGGATCCTGAGAAATCCTCAGTATCAGATAGAGAAATAGCCCAGAATACTGTTACAGAGCTGGTAGTAAGACATTGGAAGCATTCAACTTTGAGGAAATGTTTTGGTTTTTTTTTCTAGTACCTTTTGCTACTTGCTGTTCCCTAGAGTTAAGAAGCTGTTTTGTGGTATCGGGGAAAATCAGAGCCCTAAACTATTTGATAATGCATTCAATTTCTGCAGGTATACTGAAATTTTTACTGAAATATACTTTAAATACTGCAAAAGAGACTACAATACCCAGTCTCTGACAGGTTCTTTTGGTGAAGGTCCTGTTGAATCAGGAGTAACACTGTAGCTGCTTGAGTTTCATCAGCTGAGAATCTGGTTTTCAGAATTGTCTACATGAGACTTCCTTGGTGTGTGGCTGCTTCTAATTTTATCTGTCTCGTTGCTTGTTTCTGCCAAGAAAACAGAATCAGATGACAGATCTTTATTTTAAGAAACATAATGTGCAAAAATGGATTATTCTTTTTGATCTTACTGTCAATCCACTTGCACTGAACAGCTGTTTAGGGCTAAGTGAGCAAAAGATAATCGAGAAGAAAACTGTTGTCTGGTGCAGGAGGAATGCATTGGGCTGGTAGTTCAGTTGAACAAAGCTTAGAATTGTAGAAACTTTCGAAGTTCATTTGCAAACCAATTAACTCTAAAAAGCACAAGGAGGCAAGGGTCAAACACAGCATTAAGGCATTGTGGTTTTTACACTGAGGGTGGCAGAGCACTGAACAGGCTGCCATGGGGAGTTGTGGGGTCTCCCTCTCTGGAGACATTCACCTGGGTGCATTCCTGTTCTGGGTGCTCCTGCCTGGCAGGGTGTTGGACTGGATGATCTCCAGAGGTCCCTTCCAGCCCTAACGATTCTGTGTGATTCTATGAAATATTCCTTCATTTCTATAATATTTGCTTCATTTCTACAATACTTACTTTCCCAGTGCAGTCAGATTTGGTTTTAAATCTAATGTATTTAAAAACATGTCTTTGCAGATACTTGAAAAGGCAGCTGAGATTGCAAGGAGCAGTGACAATGCTGCAATGGCGGTAAGCACCTGCTAAAGACTAGTTAAAAACTACTTTTCTGGGGCTTTTTGGTTTTTATCTTCTACATTAATTTAGAAATACATCAACTGCTCAAATGATGACAGTTCTGCTGGCTCTGTTTTCTTCTGTAATTCACTTTGAACTGCTTTAACATTCAGGTATATATCCCCTTTTTTCAATATATCTTGGACTTGGCTGTTTTCTGACAGGAAGCACACTTGCTTTACATACTCTATGGGTTTGGCACACAGCTGTGATTTACATTCTATCTGAATCTGGAAAACATTCCTAGGTGGAATAAAGTATTGCTGGAAAATTGCTCAGTGTTGTCAGTTATGAAGTTTCAAAATAAGCTCTTTTAAAAATGTTTCCTAAATATGGTGTTTATATCCTTTTTTTGAGGATTTGGATAGTTCTACCTTGAGGAAAAAGATCACCTGCATCCGAAGGTGTTTTGACCAAATACTGAAGACTGCAATTAAAAATGGTTTTTAAAGCACAGTTGGAATCCGCAGTAACAACTGTATTTTATATAAGAATCAAGTAGTTAATGAACATACATGTCAGTTGCAATGCCAAGTGCCTAAAGCACTCAAGAAAAGTGAAAAGTTATTGCTGCTGCAAACAACTTCGTGGCAAATACTTGAAAATCCTCAACAGCAGCATGCCAGCTTGAGAGGATTGCAACTTTCAAATGAAAAGATTCAGTATTTCTAGATAAAGAATCATCTTATTGTCAAGACTGTTTGTTTTGATACAGAAACAGACTATGTACTTAGTTTTACCAAACAAGCATTGCATTTCAACTACTTTTTTATGTTCACTGCTAAAGAATTTGTACTTAGGTGGTATTTTTACATGAAAATACTTAAAGCATTTTAGCACAATGCAAGGCTCAGGCATTTATCATTTCTAAAGGAGCTAAACTTAAGTTCTGTGTACAGCAGATGTGGTTTTTTTGTCAGGTGGAATACCTGTGCAAAATGTTATTTGATGAGAGCTGTTTGTTTCTGCTACCATTTCTTCTGAACTTTCCTTTGTTTTTTATTTTCCATTAATGTAAAGACCTTTGGCCTACGTCTTAAAATTATGTAGAAACTTCTTCAGCTTTGTGAAGATAAAGCTGCCTTTGGTATTTTAAGCTTGCCGTATTGTTTTTCAAAGTATGTATTAAAACTAATTTTTCCCTTCAAATACTAATTCCTCACTCAGAAGCAGCAGGGTCTTTTTATCTCCCATTAATTTATGGAATGCTATTGCTGCTGATATTACTGCTTTAATTTCTGCCCTTGCAGTTTGCATAGAGGCATGGCCGGGGACAGAAGGTATTAGCTGAGCCAGTGTGAAGACTCGTTATACAAACTGATCTACAGAATCAGTACTAATGTCTGGAAAAGACAGATTTATACGTACTTCTCTTAAATTTGCTCACTTGAAAAACAGAAGGAGAAAGTACATGCATCCTAAATGAAAGTTCTCCATGTTAGAGTAGGAAAATAGAAATATTGCCATCTAGTGTCAATTAACTTTAAAGTTGAGTTACTTCTCTCAAAATTTCTGTACACTGGATTTTGAACCTACTAGTTACAGTTCTTTACAGCTTAAAGAAATCTGAAAGAGAGGCATAGTCATTCCCCTGTATTTCATGAGTTTTAGCTGATGTTCTTCCTGGTATAGGATTTCTAGTATTTGAGCAAAACTACAAAAATCCTAGCGAATATATCAAAACATTATTTATTTTATATGTTTCTTATTTTCTAGGGTCGAGGTGGTAAGAAGTTTTATGTTGTGCTAAAAGAAATAATGGAAAGAGATCCTTTATCTCAACTCTGTGAAAATGAAATGGATCTTATTTGGACTTTGCGATATGACTGTCGTGAAAATTTTCCACAATCATTGCCAAAACTGCTGCTCTCTTTAAAATGGAACAAACTTGAAGATGTTGCTCAGGTAAGGGAAAAGGCAATGATGCTGGGGAGAAATCCTGGAGTCGAATAATGAATAAATAGGGCTTCTTTCCCACATACAGGCATTTTGAAATGGTACTGTTGTATAAACCCAAGTTCATTGTATACCTTCTGTGGCATGGACACATAAGCAAGAACTTAATAGCTAAAATAAAGCAAAAAGAAACCCAGAATGCATTTCAGAGGTTCTCTAAATGATGAGGAAAGCACAGCAATGAATTTATACAGGCTAACTTTAATATCTTGTGCTCAACTTTGATCTTAAGTGCAAGGAATTTCACAGAATCATTTAGGTTGGAAGGGACCTTTTGAGATGATGCGGTCTAGCCCCTGTGCTCAGGCACAGTTGGCTAGAGCAGGACTGTGTCCAGCTGAGTGTTGAGTATCTTCACTGATGGAGTAAAATCAAAATCTGAAATAAAGGTTCTTCTAAAAAGTTAACTTTCTCAAATATTACAAAATTCCACATCTTGGACTGCGTAATTAAACCTCTTAGAGGCAGACATGATTCTTCAGAGATACAGTACCCACTAGAGGCACAAAATAAAGTACTCTCTTCTCATCATGTTGATTGACCAAATAGAGTCTCTTTCAGGTAACTCTAAGTAATTATGGACTTTAAGACTGGTGCTGTGATACAAGACTACATTTTCAGTGAAACTATGCAATTTCTTTGCTGTATAGATGCACAAGGTTATTTCACTTTACTGTAAAGAAGTTGCTAGAGCTGCCTTTTTCTGTATTTACCCAAATGGAATACAACTCTTGTGACACTTCTTGGGAATAAGTGGAACCTTGATATAGGAAAATTATATGAGCTTATAACGAAACAATTCTGGCTTGACAGACTTGCTTAAAAGTAATAAAATAACAGATTCATGGATTTGTATTCAAACATTTTAGTCTGGGTGCGTAAAGAGGAGGCTGGGCAAAACAGTAAATGTCTGGCCAGTGTTCACACGTGCAGTGCTCACTGTTCATCTGCTTATCCTAAACAAAAAAAAACATTTGCCCTAGTATTGTGATAGGTAGCATAAATTTCTATTGTAGCTTTACTATTCTGACTTTCATCTGTTTCAAGCTAGGTGTAATTGGAAGAAAAGGAAACCACCCCATGAAAACTTGACTTCCATCTATTCATCATGTGATTTTTGTAATTATCCAGTCCATCAGAATCTTACTTTGCCTCCAGCTTAGTTGATATTATTTCCTTCCTACCAGCTAGGTGTATGTTTTGTGAACTTCTAAAATTACATGGAGTTTCATCCTAGCTCAATGTCTGTGCCATGAACACACCACTAACAAAATACAGCACCCACACATTCCTTGTGTTCTCATGTGCAAGAACGCTTTGTTCCTTAGTACGTTCATTATATGCTTCTGAATTTATTGTTAATTATTAGAAGTTATCTGGAGATATAACCTGTAGGAATAAAAGCAAGTATTTGTTTACTCATTAAAATATGTGAAGGAAAAGGCATTCTGATTGCTTGCTTTGATATGGCCTTTGGAAACAGAGTTCCGCAGAGTTATTTGGAGTATGCATGTTAGATTACAGCTCAAAGTCCTTTAAATTTTGGGATATTAAACAATAAGTATAAAGCATTTTATTTAAACAAATGGCTGAAAACACATAGTCATCTGGCTTGTGGAAAGAATGTAGTATTGATATTTGCTTATCTATAGACAGTTGGCAGCAAGAATACCCCATCTGAAAAATGAGATCTTACCCTTAAACACACTCAATATTGCAAAAATATATGTAAGTATTCCCAGTGACTTACCTTTTCAGGTCATTCAAGGCAGTCTCAGGAATTCTGTGAATTCCAACATTAGCAAGACACATTGTTTACCTCACATGAAAATTAAGTCAATGTAGTACTAGCTGTATATTGCAGTATTAGTGCTGCTACAGCACACATGCTGTGGCACTAGGAGGTTTGTAAATACCATAAGTATTTCAGTAAAAGTCTTGACACATAAGGCAAAAAAAGTTCAAAGTATCAAAGCCAGCCAACCAACAAAGCCCACAAAAACCCAAAATCAAGTCAAAAACCAGCCAAACACCAGCTGTTTATAGGAAAAATGAACAGTGTAGCTATATTCCGGTTTCTGTTAATGCAGCTCAAAGGTAGTAAGGTTTTCAACAAATGAAGTATTTGATTGTAGACTGTCTTTAATCTGTTACTTCAATGTTCCCATAGAGTTATGTACAATGGATTAAAGCAGCTTTCTTGTGTTATTTACCATATAGATACCATCCTAGCTGTTACTGTATTGTAATAGTTAGGTGGAGTAGTTGCACTGAAGGATTCTGAAGGTGTTCGTCCTTCCTGTTTCTGTAACCTCCTTGCTCAGCATAGCAGGAGGATGGAAGAACCTGTTAGTAGCAGAACTCACTATTTATTTTCAAAGCAGGGCTTAGCCATTATTAAAAACAAACAAAACCATTGCTTGTTTTGACTTTCAATCAAGTGACACCATCATTAATAAGAACTAGAAAAATTACAACTAATTTTCTCAAGTACTTGAAACAACTGCAGTAAAAATACCCACATGTGCTTAACTGCATTGTCTCTTACAGTAGACTTGTCTTTTAGGAAAAAAATGTAGTTATATCTGTATAGAAATACAGAAATACTGGCACTCTAAGGCTAAATTTGAGTTTTCTCTAAACCTTTAGATTGTTGTTGAGAATTCATGTTCCTCATTTCCTCACAGCTTGTCAGGAGTTACAAACCATGTGAGAGAAGTGTGCAGTGTTTCCTGTGTGCAACATGGTTGATACTGCAAAGAAATTTTAAGAGTGTGAACCATTTATTTTGAACTGTCAAATGTCGTTACAAATGAGTGGTGTTATCACTGATACCCATTCACCTGCACTTTTGAGAAGTCTGGGATGTGCCTGGGATGTGAAGCTAGTTGGAATGCATTTCCCTCTTAATTCCAAGGGAGAAGGTGACCAGAGCAGTGGGTATTTGGGGAATTTCCTTGTCTGTTTCATAGCTCGTTTAGATCATGCTTCTTCTAAGCTCATATCACTTAACATTTTCCCATTGTAATAACCTCTGAAATCATTGCAGCAGTCAAAGTGAGAAGGTATGTAACTTCAAATGAACTTCATAGTTAATGTACATGCTGTAGGCCATGACTTTCAAAATGAAGTAACTGATAGATGCAGCATGTCTTTCTCTTGTCTTTTCAGACTGTACTTCAGGTTCTCACTCATGATCAGTCATGATTAACAAAATGTTTCTATGTTTTTACTGATTCCGCACCTCATTTTAAGTAGGCTGTCTAGAAATTCCAACACATTTGTTTTGAAGTTTCTTGCTGTGTGTCTGCAAGCAGAGCTGCTGCTTGCATTTCCAACATCTGCTTTATTGTATTAAATGTCTGCTCAGTGTTAGTATTTCTTTCAGAATCCCTATAAGTATCCATGATATGTACATGTTGATGCCTGTAGTTCTGCATGACCTTGTTGAACCTTACTATGGATTGAATAGATATTTGCTTGTATATTTCTGTGAAATTAAGACATCTGTATTTAAAAATACCTTTAGTTTTAGTTCATGTAATCTTACGTATGTTCGTACCAGTATTTGCCCATGAAAGCAGTTTGATTCTTTCTCCTGCTTCTGGAATTGTAGCATGGCCACTGGCTTTGCAGTGGGAATGATCTGTGCCCGTTTCTTGCCTTCTGAATTTCACAAAACTGCACAGATGAACCCATTCAGAATCTGTCCCATAGGTGTTTAAACAGTGTTATGAACATGTCTGTTACACGCAGGCTGAGGCTATGATGTACACGTGTTTGTCATAGTTGAACTGGAAGCACTGGTTGAACTATGTCATATGGTAGAAATGGAGATTTTTCACTATTGGTGTAAAAAGAATTCCTAAATCAGGAGGAAAATAAGAACTTCCTAAGCATTCATATTTTAAGTTGCTGTTTAAATATGAAGTACCTGTATTATCTAATTTGTAGGAAGGGGTGTTTTTATCATGAGTTGTGGATCATTCCTACAGAGAAGAAAAACCTTGTTCTGTTAATGCACTGCATTTACGCATTCTGGATTGTTTATTTGGAGCAATAATGTACTACTGCTCCAGCCACACCACGATATACATATCATTAGAAATGATACCTATATAGAAATGATATGTATATATCATGTAGCTTCATTGAAATGTGATAAAACCAGTTGATTTTTTTGAGACCTCTAGATGTTGTTCTTGGTAGTCCAAAATAATAACACTAGTGGTTTCTGTATTTTTTTCCAGCACACCATTGTCTTCAATATTGGGAAATTTTTTTAATATCTAACCCGAATCATCCATTTTGCAACTAATGCTCATTACTATTCACAGTGCCTGTGGGAAAAGGCTCCATCAATTGAGGTGGATAAATAGCTTTGGTGTAGGTCTCTCAGCAAAACCCTATTTTTCTTAAATAGAAAACTTTTTCCATTACCAAAATATTTATATGTTTATGAGAACATTTACAAAACATTATCAACATTAGCTAAGTATTATTGAAGCTCTTTCTAATACATACATATTTGGGGTTACCTTATCATTATTTACTGTCATTGTGTCTTATGTATGAAGAAACTGGTATTTCAGACTAAGTATAAATGACACCTGGTGCCCAAAACATAATCTGGATCATTTGAAAGGGTAAGAAACATAATCAGAAGTGAGCCTATTTTCCCATAATTATTTGCTCTCCCCTGACCAGTGTGTAACCTCCTTCTGTTAGTGGGAATGGTTTTTGGGCACTTATACCCACCTGTGTTCTTCAATACTTACTTTACCTGTAACCTAAGAATCTTCTTTTTAAAACAGCTTCAGGCTCTCCTTCAGATATGGCCCAAACTGCTGCCCAGAGAAGCATTAGAATTGTTGGATTTCAATTATCCAGACCAGTACGTCAGAGAATACGCAGTGGGTTGTTTAAAACAAATGAGGTGAGTATATTTTATTACTTCAGCATGCATGGACACCTGCAGTGAAAAACTTCATTCTGTTTGTTTATAGGAACAAAAAAAACCCCAAAGGATAGATTTAAGCACACTGCCTGCCATGAATAGAAGGCCAAATAAAGCAGGCTAATTTCTAGATAAGCACGTTGGCAACCAAATAAAGCCGTATTCTGGCATTGTGTATTCAGTGATTATTCCGTGTTGCTGAGAGAACAGCAGTGTGCCTTTGTCCCAGGGAGGGCCATGTCTTCAACCAACCCTTCCTTGGACAAAAGGAGAGCAAGATAGTGTGAGATCTTTCTAAGAACAAAGGGAGAAAATATTACAATGTTCTAATAGTATAAAAATTGCCATCCAGCTACCTCAGATCCTGTCAGCGATTCACTGTATCATGTCATACAAATGTAAGCTGTAGTGTATAATAAAACAGAGAATTACTGATTTTTTTGTTCTTCACTGTAGACTTTGCTATGTGCAGTTCTTTATCACATATAATTTTGCTGTTTATGGTAATGCAAGGCAAATCTGTATAACAGTAGCATTTGCAGCATTACTGCCTATTTCCTGTCCTTGAATTCTAAATTGTCTGTGGTGAATAGTTTAATGATTAATTCTTTTAATGGTCAAGGCTAGACTTTTGGGGGTAAATAAAACCCAAGAGTATTTTGACTTCTTTAGAATGCAAAGGAGCAATTTAGCTTCTGGGCTATCCTAAATAATACTGAATTGTTACATCTGGAGTTACTTTGAGAATTCTTTCTGGCTCTGAAGCAAAATCATATTCAGCTGCTGTCAGAAATCAGTTTTCAACATCATTAAAAAGTCTAATGAAGACAGCTGGTAAAAACTGTAACCTAAAGGTGATCCTTTTAGCAGAAATAGAATAATACATGAGCTTAAATAAAAAGCATCATAATTGAAAATCTTTTCAAGTTACTGAAGTTTTTCAGGCTAAGATGAAGTGAATGAAAATTCAGTGTTTGCTTCTCTGCAGTCTTCAAGCGATGGGCAGAATTTTGACTCTTTTTCCTTCTGTCTTAGGAAGAGAACTTGAATTCTGCAGGCCTTTTTGAAAAGATACTCAAATGTAAAACCTTCACATTTGTACTAGAGTAACGTAATTGTCAAGTCTGAGAGGTTTTTTGGGGGGGAGGAAAATACAAGATTTAATAGAGAATTATTGGAAATATTTTTATAATGTCATAATATTACTTGAAGTAGTTAATTAGCACAGAGGCCTTATAAAGCTATGTTTATGTGGCTAAATACTTAAATGTGCACTTGTAGGAGTAATTTGGGCACTGTTTGGTTTCTCAGAGATGATGTATGTATTTTTTCCTTAACCTTTATGTTGTTGGTAGGAATAAAAAAACTAACACAACCAAAACGACACCAACAGACAAAACCCCAACAAAAAGTTTTGGCTCAATGGATCACTTTATAGGTGTATCTTAATAAATTAACACCTATTAGCTCACAGGTAGTAACTTTTACAGACGCAGTAATTGAATTTCTTTCAGTAGAATCAATGCTCTGCTCCCCCTTCTTTGTAAGCTGAGTGACTTTGATGGGTATATGTAATTATTATCAGTTCTTGTCCATGCCCACTGTAGGTAACTGCTAGGTTCCTCTTTCTGTGGTTCCACAAGTCCAGCTTCTCAGTCCGAGGTTTGAGTGCTCAAAGGCAGCCAGTGTCCAGTCTGAAATAATTTGAAATAGTGAATTTCCCAGGTACTTAACCTAGCACTGAGGCTTAGATTTTAGTCTTCTAAAAACCTGTGACAGAACACCAGGTTATCAGTTACAGTTTTCAAAGCCATAAGACACTGCTGGAGATACAACTTAGTGATGAATTCGTCACTCTGGCACTTGCACTAACTGTGTATTATTGTCCCTCTCCATGCGATTGAAAAACTGGGAGACTGTTGCTATTGAAACAAAACTGTTGGATTTGTCCTATGCATCTCAGTTTCTGGAATATCGTTAATCTAGTTACTCTGTAACTAACTGCTTTTATGTACCTCATTCTAGTGATGAAGAGCTCTCTCAGTATCTCCTTCAACTTGTGCAAGTCCTGAAATATGAACCTTTTCTTGATTGTGCACTCTCCAGATTTCTCTTAGAGAGAGCACTCGCTAATAGGAGGATAGGACAGATGTTGTTTTGGCATCTAAGGTAGGAGTTTTTCCCTTACATCCTTCTGAAACTATGGAGCCTGACTGGACTTTCAAATGTGATTGCTTGAGGATTTTTCTAACTGAGCTGTTACTGTAGTCCCCTGCAAGTCCTCTTTATGTTTCTTTACCTTTGGCATTTATAGATCGGAGCATGTCTATGACTGAGAATATATCACAGTGATTTGTAATCTGCTGTTTGATGAAAGTATTCCCAACTGCATTCAGCTGTAACTCCCTGATAAGTTAGGTTTGTATATAACCTTAGTGTTTGTTTTGGCTGTGTATGCAGTAGAAATACAATATTTATACCTCTCAGGTGAGCAAAATTTGTATTATCTTTGAGAGTCTAACAAAATAAAAGCAGTTCTTTGTGTAGGTGCTACTTTTGGTGACCGGTTCCCTGAAAGGGAGCCACCTTGTGGAATGGACCATAGGTACATTCTGACTTCCAAGTACAATTTACTTAATATTTCTAAATAAAAAGAAGAAGTACTACATGAAAATGTTTTAAGGATAATTGGCTTTGGTATAAGGTTCAGTGGCTTATTTCAAAGTGTTCCCCCGGAGGCAAATTTGGGGTTTTCAGTTAGAAAGATTTGAGAACACGTAGTTTAGCGTCAGCCCTGATTGTCAGTGTCACCTTCTATGGCTTATAAGTACTACTGTCTTGAATAAAAGGGGTTCCTGAAAACAAATATCCAGTCACTACCTATTACATTACTGTCTCCAGAGCAGTCCTATACCTGGCATCAAGGGACATGCACAGAATCTGGCCAGTCCTCATAGTCTTCAGTACATAAATGTTCTGTTATTTCTTTAGAAATCTGACTTTGTTTTCTCTGCATGACCAAGAGGTGTTTTGCTGTTTATTTTCTTGTTGTTTTATTTTTATTTTTATTTTTTTTTATTTCCTTATATGGGTGTTTTTCATTATCATAATGACTTGAAGAATGCCAATCTGTAAGTGCTGTGGTCTGATGAGCAGCTTTTCCTCTTATAGGTCAGAGGTCCACATACCTGCCGTTTCAATACAGTTTGGTTTGATACTTGAAGCTTACTGCCGAGGAAGTGTTGCTCATATGAAAGTACTTGCTAAACAGGTATAGACTTCCCTTTTTTGAACCTTGAGTTATCCTAGCTTGTAACTGAGACAATTGCTCCTGTGGGCCATATTGGTTTCCTTGGCAAAATCCATCTCTTGGGGAGCAGGGAGGAGAAGAAAACATGGGTGAGACAGAGGAATGAAAGAGAAACCAGATGGATGATGGAGTGTCCTCCCTGGTACAGAAAGCAGCTAGTGCTGTGGGGCCTTGGAGGTAGGGAGCTGGATTTATAGTGTACCAAGTTGTGTGAGGTACTTTAAGCAGCCTGCTTGTATTCTGGACAGAGCAGAAGGCTGCCTGGGTTATTAACTGAATAAGGGTTTCTGTGCACTGGAGACTTGTGACCTTTTTACCCCAGTAAGGGTAGCTTGTTCATTAGAAACTATTACTTTTCCATCTAAACGTTGGTTAGATGACTCCTGAACTGCTTCCTGCAGCTTTGGCTTTTGTGAAAAGCTGATGCAAAACCCTGTGAAGTTGTAGTATAATGCAGTATTCCTTGGAAATAGAGGTGTTGAAGCAAATCAAATACACGTTTTAGTGATAATATAGTATGGTTCAGGACACGACACAAAAATATACCATTTACAGAAAACAAACAAAAAAAAGAGATGGTTGCTGTTAAATACCCTAGTAAATCTTCAAGGTTTGCTTTTAAGTACAAGTGTATCAGTAGATCACTAAGAGAGACTCACAAATCACTTTTGAAGTCTCTAATGCAGTTTTAGCAATGAATTTATATTATGATAATAAAAATCTTTTGAAAACAATCTCTGGAATGAATGTATTTGCTGTATCAGGCCACAGAGACTCACCCAGTAGGTACTTGTCTGTTGAGTGTTGTTTCTAACCGTTTTGATACCGTCTATGTTGAAACTATGCTTTGAGAGGCATATGGAACAGGAATGTGCTGTTGTGCTCTTTATTACTGCAGCTAACTAAGTTACAGAACTTTGAGAGACCATGTCTTAGACATGTGTGCTTGCT
The DNA here is from genome assembly GCF_028554395.1 of Pezoporus wallicus. NCBI lineage: Eukaryota > Metazoa > Chordata > Aves > Psittaciformes > Psittacidae > Pezoporus > Pezoporus wallicus. Next base: position 8,657,025 of record NW_026642342.1, read on the forward strand.
AGTATTGTCAAAATCATACAAAGATTAGGTGATGAAATGCTTGGAGCAATAGACCTAAGGTCACTAAAGTTTTCGTGCACTTCACAGGAAACCAATGTCAGTACAATCAAAGAAGGGGCAAAAAAATTCCCAACTGTGCAAACACGGAAGAAATTCAAAGTAGAAATACTTCAAAAAGTTCCTGTTTGTACAGCACAGGTTCCATTTTGTTCGCTTGTCACTGATGTTTGTACAGCTCCTAGAATAGTGGAAAAGCAGAATGCTTTTGGTTTTGACAGATGGCTGACCTGGCAGGTCTCCACTGCCTCAGCTTTATAATCAAACTGCATACAATTTCCACAGCATCCTGCCTGACAGAGGTCATTCTGTCTGTAGAAGTGGTAAGTTTTGACTCAGCACCTTGTAAGTTAGACTGAAGCTTCCTTGTATAGAAATCAACTTTTGTAATTATTAAATCAATGCTGTTTGCTAGAAAATGTGTATTACTGAGCATGTTAACTGTGGCTAGTGCAAGTACAGCTGATTGTTCTAACAACTATTTTATATATGTCTAACAAGTTGCTTAGATGTAGATGCAATGCACGACTTGTATTTGTTGTATGTGCTATTGAGGCTTGTTATTGAAGGGCTTTTCTCTCTTAGTGTTACATACATTCGCATCATTAGTTGACTTGTTTTCTTAGAAATTACGTAGCAGTAGAAAACTTTCCAAAACAGAAGGGTAGAAAAAAGGGTTAAATCCCACCTGCATGATTGCAAGGAATTGTCTTGCCTTTTTACATATGTTTAAGGTAACAGTATGGCTTAGATGAGACACTATGATTTGGAGCACCTTAATTGATTAGAGTACTTGCCTTATGTCTACCTTCAGCAGGATTTTAATGAGCAAACGTTTAAGAATCTGCTCTTTACAGGTTAGGATGTGTAGTTACGCATGTGAAAATTGTCTGCAAGTGGTCACAGGGCCATGTCACATTGTATGCAACTAACAGGGTGTGTGCAATGAAGTATCCGCATCCATAGCTCACCACAAGTAATGTTTCATTTTTAAAAGTGTGAAGCACTCAGTATTTCTGTTCAACCTCAGTATGGATAGAGGCACCTGTGTTAAGGGCTTTGTTAAATTAGTGGGCAAAAATTGTATCTTGAAGAAGGACTTTGTGTAAATATACACTACAATACCTCATTCATGTTTTTGGAAATGTCAAGTCATGCTTTAAAAGATGACTCAAAGCTCGGGAGCTTTCACCCATCAGTGTCTTTGCTACTTAAGAAAATGAAATTTCTGGGGCAGGAGTTGCTTGGGAAAGGCTGCCTTAATAGCCATCTATTATTTCCATTTTGAAAAAATTGTAGAATTGTTTAATACTACCTTTTGTTTTGAAATGGGATTTTGCATTGTATTATGTGTAAAATCAGAGCAATGACTTTTAAAGATAAAATATCTTTCAGGTGGAAGCCCTTAATAAAATGAAGACTTTGAATAGTTTAATTAAGCTGAATGCCATGAAGCAAAGCAAAGCAAAAGGAAAAGATGCAATGCAGACGTGTTTGAAACAAAATGCTTACAGAGAAGCACTTTCTGACCTCCAGTCTCCTCTGAATCCTTCTGTTATACTGTCAGAACTACAGTAAGTTAAGAATGAGGGAATAAAATTCCACTGTAGCTTTTTCATGGGAACAATAAAGCAGAAACGTGTATGTGCTGTAACTTCTTTTGGCTGCATTGTTCAGCAGATACGCTGTCCTAAGAAACTTCTTGTATAGTGAGAGAAGACCTGCGGCTGGCAATCCGCCTAAGGTTAAGTTATCAGTTAAGTTTAGAGGTTTTTGCGGTCCACCTTGAAACTTAATAGTCTCTTAGTTAATGCATTACCATAGCTAAATAGAATTAAATATAAGCCTAAAAATGAGTTGGACAGCATTTCTAGCTTCTGTTTATAACAATAAGCACAAAAAACATTAACACTTTTAACAGCACTTTAAACTTTATAGTTTAAAAGCTGATGGGAAAGGATATAAAGAAAATCATTTTCTCTGAAAATGACGGTGTTTAATTAAAGCATTAGATATATGTATGTCAATCACAGTATCTAGTACATTCCATCTATAACAATATGTTTGTAACTTGGTAAGTGCTCATAGCATAGTAGCAGAATGAAAGCAGAGGTAACATATCAGTGCTTCCAGACTGGAAGTCTGTGTGTTCTGTTGTGTTTGCACAATGTTTGGATATTTTCAGTTGAATTACTCTTATTGGACTGAAACTTTCTTTATATTTTTTTCTAGTGTTGAGAAATGTAGATATATGGATTCTAAAATGAAGCCTCTATGGATAGTGTACAACAACAAGATGTTTGGAGGAGATCTTGTAGGGATCATCTTTAAAAATGGCGATGGTAAGCAGTGCTAAAAACTTTAAACTTTTCCTTTCTGTCTTCGTTCCCACACTTGCACTTAAGCTTGTTGCTCTGTACTGCTGTAGAACAAATATGATTTACTCTAACATAATGAAGCATCATCTTCTGACTGGGTTTCAAAGTATGTACATGATCAATGATGGTAATATAATTATGATTAATCCCAACTTCACCTTTAGTGTTTGAGTATTTTGAGATTGCTTTTTCTGAAGGCTTTATAAACATAAGGAAGTTTGTCTACAGCACACTGAGAGATTGAAGTAGCAGTTTCAATCTCTCGTTATAGATCTGCGGCAGGACATGTTGACGCTCCAGATTTTGCGTTTGATGGACATACTTTGGAAAGAAGCTGGTCTGGATCTTCGGTAAGGATCTTTTGAGGGCTGGTTTATTTGGATGGAGAGTCTGCTTTTAGCTGTAAAGTTCTCATGTTTTCTAAATATCTTCTCTACTGTTCTCTTTCTATGCATCCACATGGCTGTCCAGAGGTTTCACTTCTCATTGCCAGGGGGAACAGCCTATAGAAAGCAGTTACTGTAACTGATTAGATGGCTTCTCTTGGCATTTAATTTCTTAGATGGCCCACATTACAGAAGAACTTAACCATGAAAAGGAATAATGGAAGAAGTGAAGTGAAACTTCGGTTTTTTTATTTATTATCAATCAGAATCCTTTTCCTGGTGTGCCACATCTCTTGCCATTTATCTAAGTTGCCACACTGATTGTAAATTCCACTGTTCTTTTATATAGTTTAGTGTTTTCATTGTTTGAAAATCATCTAGATAAAAAGCATTGTATGAGGTCAGGAAATAATTCCTGAGTTAAGCATCCAGCAAGCAGCTTTTGTGTCTTTTGTTTGTTTGCCTGTGTTTGTGACCTTTACAGAGATATTTCATAAACTCCTCATGTAACAAACTTAACTCTTAGTGGTCACTGATTTTCCAGGCATATGCAAAAATGGGGACTTAGATTGCAACTCTTAAGTAAATTAAATCTGAAGAATGAAAGTGAAGTACAAACACAGAACACAGATCTGCTGGCCAAAAGTTAGCAGCTGAGGACTGCACCTGGAATATACCATCACAATTCTCTAATGGGTAGACCTAATAGGCAAAACCCTCTCTAGGCATTAGTCAGCTTTAAGTACTGGTAATTTGGGGATGGGGGAGTAGGAGGCTTGAGATTCTTTATAATAGAATTTTGCTGTCTGGTTGAGATTTACCAGAATTGTGGAATGCAAATACAGGTTTTTAACATTTTCTCATTTCTCTGGGCCTTTTTCCTTAAGGACATGTGTGGTTTGTGCTGCCATGGCCACACATGTCCAAATAAATTTTATACTTGCAATCTGTTTCCTACCAAATTTAACAGCAGAATGTCCATCTTATATTAATTACGTACAGGCTTCATGAAGATGAGGGTCCCGGGAGAGAAGTATCAATTCGTGGGCCTTTTGTGGTTTTTCTGGGGGGAGGGAAGGCATGTTGGTTATTTTGGGGGATACTTTTCCAGCCAAATCTATGCACCACTTTTAGCCAAAATAATTTTCAAGTTCTTATTTCTTTTCAGAGTAGTTCTAAAGAAGATACTGGGTATCAGATTATTATAAACCATTTGGAGGCCATAAATTCAATTTTGTATGCCTGTGAAAGAGCTATAATCCTTTGTGTTTAATTTTTAAGTGTTGTTTATAAAGCTAGAAGTACTTATTTAAATATTACTTGAAATATTCCATTTAAATTGTTTGAGCTCATTTAAAATTTCTGTGCTTCAAGCATAATAGTGGGAGTTTCATAAGGCACAAAACATCAGCTTGCACAGACAGGTAAAACTATAAACTTGTTACTTATGCTGCTTATGGAAATTCCTTTGAGTGAAGTATGGAATGAGGGAGGAATGTGAACAATAGTTTCTGGAAGTATATGTTTGTGATGAGGTGGCTGGGCATGTGTTAAGTTGAACACTGATTTGAGGAAACTTTAGGTAATTTATGTCATTATAAATAGACTGTAAGGAGACTGATCCAGCGTTTAGCGGCAAGGACAATCTCTGGCAGCTGTGGAATCCCAGATGAGGCATTCTTTGGTTGCTGCCTTCCAGAAGCTTAGTTTGTGGTTGCAGCCAGGGCCACACACTGTGCCTAGCAAACAGGAATAGCGATCAGGAGTCATCAAATAGGCTTTTCCTGACTAAGGCATTTTTCTAAACTCAACAAAGGAAAACCACAAACGGTCTCTGATGTCCAAGATTTTTCTTAAAACTCTCAGAAGAAAAAAAAGTAGCAAGGGGAAGTTCCTAGTGAGAACTGAAGTTCTATAATTGGCCTCTTCCATTTATTTACTTAACTGGGAGCATCTTCCTTCCATTCATCCTCTCGTAGTTATGATTAGAACATAAAATTCTAGGATTGAGGCAGGGCTACAGTTTGATATCTGTCAAAGAGAGATTAACCAGGCAGCTGCCAAGGGAAGGCTCTGAAATGGCCTGAATTGAAAACAGAATTGGACAAAACAGCACTCTGAATGCCTGGAGCACAAGGACGCAGCTGGGAGGGTAGGACACTGTGATGTCCATGTTTACAGTATGTGTGCCTCTTGGGAAGAGGTAACCCCAAAATCTGTGGGTTAACAGCAGTGGTTCTGTAGCCATGTTCGTGAATTGGGACTTGCTTGCTTGTTGGTTAAGAGGCATGGTATCAGGTAAATAAGCGCTTTCCTGAAAAATACAGCTTTGTGTGTCCATATAAAGACTGCAGTATTTTCTTTTTGCCCTGTATCATCCTTTGAGGCTATAGTTTCCCTGAAGTTGTTGCTTCCCTTTTGCCTTTGTGGATGCATAATGGATTTTGCGCTTTTCAACTATTTTCCACTACAGAAAGTCTGGTATCTTATGCAAGAATGATACAGGGCTTCTCTCTTCTTTCACCAGCATAAGAGCAGAAGCACTTGGTGTCTGCCTCTTTCTGCCAATCAATATCTTGCCACAAGCAAATAACGCTGCTGCTACAAAGCATGGATCAAATGGCAACCAATATGCTGCCATCGAGGAGTTTGGGATAGGGTCAGTTTCCTTATAATTGCACTGCAATCCACAGTCAGTTATTCAGTAGTAATATAAAATGAAATCTTAGCCCAGTCTGTGCCTAAAGCAAGCAGGATATTCTCAGTGGGGTTTCTCAGCTCTGGAGAGGAACACCAAATATATATTGGTTTTGAGATCTCCAAAGCTGAAGAAGCAGAAGTGTATGTTTGTATGTTTGTTTGTTTGTTTGTTTAACTGTTAAGTGATTTGTCTCATGGGCAAACTGGCCTATTCCACATAGGGTGTGTTTCGTTGTCTCAGTCCCATATGTGCATTCTGACTGAAGAGCAGAACAAGACCAGATTTTGTATCAGGGAAATATGCAGGAGGATGCAGCAGTGTACTCCAGTAGCTCTTTCATCCAGAGCTGTCACTGGCTGGACCGTGCAGTGCCCAACTGAATAAAGCTTCTCATGGAAATTGCATCTGCTTTTCATACAGACCCAGCCAGTAGACAGCAATGACCGTCAGCCCAGAGGAGCACTGTGCTGTCATTTAGAGAAGTCTGGCTCAGGGTCAGTTTACCTTAGATGTCTGTCGGTCAAGTACCAGAGAGAAATGAGAAAACCAAAAAAGCATGTTCTTTAATTAATCCCCATACCTATTAATTTCTAACATAAACTATTACCTGAAAATTGAGGAGGAAAGAATTGACATTAGTAAGTGTGTGCAGCCAGACTTCCGCACTTCTTTCTGTAGCTTATGTCTAGTTGTTTCTTGTTAAGTATGGGCAGTTATGAAACAAACTCTCTAAATAAAATGGTATTTTTATTGAGGTTACATCTGCAGAGTGACAAGATAAGACTTTCAGCGGTTCAAACCCATGAAAAGTTACAACTCTTCAAGTTAAAAACTCTGTGTCTTAAGTCACGTGTACGGATATACTCGGTAGATTGTCATTCTCTGATACTTGTTTCTATGAGGAATGTTTAAATACTGCAAATACCTGTCACAGCAGAGGGGTGTAACAGCTGTCCGTGGGGTCTGCAGTGTTGCACCTCTTGGAAGAGTAATCCTTGCATCAAAAAGCGTATCTGCAGCTTTACCTATGTGACAGCATTGAAACTGTGTTAAGGGAGAACTTAGCAAAGTAACAGAACAAAAGAAAATCTGAAGTTTGAAGAATCTGATCTATGCTGAGTGACCTTTGTTGTCAGAGATTGTCAAGGTATTTAGTACTTGGTTACTTTATGGACAGAGTGAGTTCTCCAGACTACTTTTTCATTTCATGGCTTATTGAGCTCAATGCCTATAATGAGTTTTCATCTTTACCTCCCTTAACGTCTGTCAAGTCTGATGTTGAGCGACTGTACATTAATGAAATCAGAGCTCATAAACATATTGAAAAATGCGTTTGTTACAAATGTAAAAATGACATTATTTTTAAACCATTGGCCTTGAAGTTACAGAGAATGTGTTAATAAATTACCAGAACTTGGTGAAGGATTTGGAAATATACTGCTTTGGAGAATTAAACTGTGGAAATAAAGAACAGCATTAAATGGAATGATGAACATTTTCTGTCCTGCTCAGGACTGCTGTGTTGATCTGCCTGTGGTTTTTACCGGCATTAAAAAGCAGGGAGCATATCCTGCTGACAGATGTTGAAGTCAGAAAGACCAGGATGAGATGGAAAGGGCCCAGAGGATTTGTCCCTAACTTGACTCCTGTCAAACTGTCTCTCTGACAAGGATGTTTTTTCCTCCAGTTGTAAGCACAGAGTCCTCAAGGGGCTGAAGGCTTTTCATCATTGCTTGCTTTGAAGGGGAAGTTGTTGGACATGTGCCCAGTTAAGCTGCAAGTAGGGTGGGTTGAAATGCCATGGAAGAAGGCCAGCATGCACTTTAACCTGGCAATATTTGGCTTACATTTGTCGTATCATGATAAGGATGGGCAGTGCTTCCTTCTATCATGGACATTGGTGTTCGGTAATTACAGATCCCTTCTGTTCATTGTGAGAGCCCTTTGGTCTAGACTGTTGGGGTTTTTAATTGGGAAATAGATTAGAAATAGGAAGAAAGTTCCAAATCTGCACTTGTCTTTTTTTATTATTATTAGGTTTCAATTTTTGTTTCAAAGTTGTGCATTCTGAATCCCCTGTTGAATCTAATTTTCAGTTGGTTTTGTGGCCCGTAGAGAAGAACCCCCAGCTATATAGTTATTCCTACTTGTGCCCCTTCAGTTGCGTGCTGTTAGGCAAGCTGTTCAGCTGTCTAATAGCTATTATGCCAAAAAGTTCCAGTTATTTTCACCTGGAATGTTATTTAGTTTTCCTCTGTGACTTGGGATAATAGCCTCTGTTGGCTGAAAGATATGGTTCTGCTTTGTAGCAATCAGTATCTGCTTTATACATGAATACTGATTAAACTCCACCAGCAGTGCTTTTTGTGTGTATATATATATATATATATATACACACACACATATATAGGTGTGTGTCTGTATTTATATGTAAGTATGGATGCATATATACCCCACACAGATTTTAATGTCCTGCAATTTTTCATACAGCTTTGTAAGTCAGTGAGTACTAGTCTATACCTTGTGTACTGCAATTAGATTTGCATGGGTAGCCGTTCTTTTCTACGTGGATCCATGACCAGAATAGAGGTAATACTCTTGACACTTCCATTTGGGATGTAATACCTTTGAGGAGTTGCTTTACTTTCCCATTGCAGACATGGAGCTCCTGTCCAAGTTCCCATCCCATTTAGCATTTTAAGCATCTGGAGTGAGGAAAAGTTTTAGAAAAAACTACACATAACTATTTAGACACATCTCTAAGTGTCTTAATACAGTGATATTATTGTAGATACTTTTACAAGACATGGTGTATGAATGCACAGGAGTATTCTTGCACACCAGGCAGGTTAAAAGGTGCATTCCTAGTTTTCATTAGGTTTCTATGTTTGAAATAAGAGTTGGAAAACATTATTTTATGTTTATATTTAAATGGATTTCTAGCATTTTATGTTAAACTAGGAAGAACGGGGAGAAAAGAGATGCTCTTTTCCATTTACACAAATGATTTTGTCTAGAATGAAGGTAACTGCTTAGCCGGTAAAATAACAAATGAAAACAAAGGGCTCCCTCTATGGTTTCTCCTATCAAAGTACAACTGTGTTATCTAGGAAAAGGGAAAAATAAGGGTTATTTATAATTTCTTTTTTATAAATATATATAAAAATAGGGAAAAATAATATTTTAAATGTATTGCTGGTATTTTAACTTTGCAAGCAATGTCTGTACATTAACCTTTGAGAGTTTAGTGTTCAAGTTAGCCTGAGTATTCAGCCTGAACTGGATGTTGATACACTAAAGAAATGTGCTTGCTGTTTCTGTTTTTAACATAAATCTGTGTTTCCTTTCAGGATATTGCCTTATGGCTGTTTAGCAACTGGAGATCACTCAGGCCTTATTGAGGCTGTGTCTAGTTCAGAAACCATTGCTGACATTCAGTTAAATAGCAGCAACGTTGCTGCCGCCGCTGCCTTCAACAAAGATGCTCTCTTGAACTGGCTGAAGGAATACAATTTAGGGTAATTTCTACAGTTATTTTCTCATTTATAGTTTAAGCCACAAAATTCCTTCAAGTTTTTATTTCAATGTCAAGGAATATGTGGTGCTTCTGGCAACTTCGTTACTACTTATTTTTCTAGTTTGTAAAATTTTTGACACTAATCCATGGTATCCTTGGGATTCCAACAGCAATCCAGCTTAAATGTGGCAACATTTTGACTGCATGTTGTTGAGTAAGTTACACTCGATTTGGCAAAACAAACCAACCCAAGGAAACTACATGGGTCACAGGTCTTGGTGTTGTTGCCTTTCATACTTGCATTTCTCCCGTTCTTCCTAGCTACTTTTTACAGTGTTTTCTCTCAAGTAAGTCTAGGTTTACCTCATCCCAACGGGCACTTGGTTTAAACAAGCAAAAATCCTTTTTGAGGTCCAGGAATGACGCAAATTACCAGTCTTGTGCACTAATGTTGGTTGTCTTTGTGGTTTTAGAGATGACTTGGATCGAGCCATTGAAGAATTTACCCTGTCCTGTGCTGGCTACTGTGTAGCTACTTATGTACTGGGGATTGGTGACAGACACAGTGACAATATTATGGTCAGAAAAAACGGTCAGGTAAAAAAGTCTCTTCTGTAGGTAGAATAATTACAATGTCTCTGTTGTGAGATTTATATTATATTTATCTATAAGAATTATATTAAACTTTTGATATCTTCAGTGTCTCAGTAAAATTAACTTGTCTGAGTTTATGTAAATTATTCTGCCTATAAAACTAGCAAGGATCTTAAAGGGAGAGTTTTAGGGACACTGCAGTATTAAGGTTTTTTACCTACTAAAAGACAGCTTGAAATGTCCTTATCTTTGCTTCTGAAATGGGAGCCCGGCTGCAGGTTCCCTGAGATTAGCTTAAGTTCTACTAGCTTTGCTCCTGGCTTTATGTGGGAAGCCCTTGGATACGATGATGTTCAGTCTTCCAGGCTCATCACTGGGCTCATTTTTTTATCTGATATTATCACAGGGTGTTTCTTGGCAGACGTCAAAAGCTTAAACCTGAGATAATCTTTTGCACATTTATTTGGTTGCTCATAAGAGCCTGGTTGTTATCACTGACTTTAAATTAGTCTTGAAATGTTTAAAACTAAATACTCCCAATGAGTTGAAACTGTGGGTTGTGAAGAGTAGCATTATGCATTAGCTGTTCTTGATACCAGCATCCTGCAGAGATATCGGGAAAGTGAAATATTTCACTGTATAAATTAATTTCATTTCTGGTTTTTAGCTCTTTCATATCGATTTTGGGCATATCCTTGGTAACTTCAAGTCCAAGTTTGGAATTAAAAGGGAACGGGTACCTTTCATACTCACCTATGATTTCATTCATGTTATTCAACAAGGAAAAACAGGGAACACTGAAAAATTTGGTCGGTGAGTATTATTTTCCTTTCATAACTGAGTGATAATTTCCAGCACACCAGGAACCTATCTGAGTTTGTTTTGCTTATTTGTACTTGCGTGGAAGTGTGCTAGCACACATTTAAAACACTGTCTACTTCTCTACTTGAGCTTGAATATACATATACGAATTACTTCATACATCAGAAACTGCAGCTTTGCAATGAAAAGATACAGTTCCTTTTATCTTCCCCAGCAGGAGATGGCAGACTCTTCTGGGCTCATCTTTTTTTTTTTTTTTTACCTTCGGCAGCACCAGGCAGGAGGGAGGGATTCCACAGATTATTGTTCAAGTGAGATGAAGCACTGGACTTAAGCAGGCTCCCTTCTGCCCTTTCTGTCTGTCAGTTCACATTCATTGTGCTGATCGATCATGCCCTGACTTAGATGCTTAGGTGTATAGAGCCTCCTGCTCCCAGTCCAATGCTTTGGCATGCCCCTTCCCACCTCAGGATACAGTGCTGCAGTGGACCGTGAAAGCACATGACAAGGGAAGCTGCCTTCTGTGATTCTACCTGCTGTGGGAGATCTGACTTTTTCCCTTCTGTATCATTCTCACCAATGACAGGAGGGGTGTTCTGAATGTTCTACTCTCACTTTGCTATCTGTTTTCAAAGGAAGAATTTTTTGACAGAGATGTGAAATTACATACTTAAATATGTAAGATAAATCTTACAGCTGCTAGCAGAAGCTGTACATATAGTTGTAATGGTTTGTCTATGAAAAGAGCTGCTAGTGACCCATGTCTTTTCTGGAGACTAAAGAAATCAACCTGTAGCTCCACTTTTAAGCCATGATGTAAAGGCCATTAAGTGACTATGCTGTTGCAAGAGCTGTGGACTGTGAAGTACTTTAAATGGCAGTAGGATTCAACTTTCACTTGAAAAATGCTTCAGAAGAGATTTTATTCTTTGAATTATTGCTCATCATCTTAGTCTGAAGGGTTCTTCCCATTTTCTGTGGAAACTTACAGATTAAATGCTGGACAATGGCACATTTGGGGACCCTAAGCAAGGTCTTAAGTGCCTGTGTGATAGGTCTTCATGCCAGATCTGGCAGTGAGTTCAATTTTGACCACATCTGCAGGAAGGAATTACCTTACAGAGACAGGCTGGATAGGTAGGGACTGCTGTAGAGTTGTTGCTGTTCTCCACTGTGTAGGATCATGAGAGTGTTTCACTTAACATTCTGGAAGAGGTGGGACACCAGCATTATCTTTGCCATTTTTTGCTTTTTCTGAAGAATGGTTGCTTCTTTTAAAGCTTTTGGCCTCTTGTACTGATGTTCTGAGGGCTCCTTGGAGGGCATGGGGTATATTTGGGGGAATGCATTGGAGATTCTGTAGATATCTGTGTCCTTTCTGTTACTGTGTTCCTACAATACGCGTGTTAGACCAGATAGCAGTTTTTGGAAATCATTATATACATTTGTCATCTGTGTAAGTTCTCATGTGTTGTCTTGATCGCATGTGCTTGTGGTTGAACGTGAAGGTTCCGCCAGTATTGTGAAGAAGCATACTTGATTCTGCGAAAACATGGAAACCTATTTATTACACTCTTTGCACTGATGTTAACTGCAGGGCTTCCAGAGCTAACCTCTGTCAAGGACATCCAGTATCTCAAGGTAAAGTATGATTTACAGCTCAGTGGGACTTTGCAATATGTCAGTTTTGATACTAAGATGAATACATTTTAATTGTTTTCCATTTCTGTCAAGATTTCCACGTAGTTCCCAAAGCTTTCTTTTTGAGCTCTATAGAACAAGGCCTGTAGTCAGTCCTAGCAGTCAAAGGAAATTGTGAATACATGTTCCTCTCAACTGTTCTATAATGAGTTCAGCATCCCTTCATCTTAAATGTAGTTACCTCAGGGGTGTTCTATGTCTTGGCCTATGCACAAGCACAGACCTGCAAAGGAAAAAAATATCTGCTTAATTCTTATTTAGTTTTGTCTTTAAACCCAGAAAATACCTCTAATACATTGCTCAATGAATAATAGGTGAAAAAGTGTCAGAACAGGAAAAAAAAACAGAATGTGGTTTGTGTTGCAAGGTGGAGGCAGCGTTAGCTGTAGGTTGTAAAATTCCTAACAGTACTTGTTTTGCTGTCATCTCAGGACTCCCTCGCTTTAGGGAAGAGTGAGGAAGAAGCACTAAAACAATTTAAGCAAAAGTTTGATGAAGCACTCCGGGAAAGTTGGACTACTAAAGTGAACTGGATGGCTCACACTGTTCGAAAAGACTACAGATCCTAGAAGGTTTTTGCATTTGCACTAAGCTGGATGTTCCCTTGATAAGTGTTTTTTAAAAGGGATCTGTAGCATGGACCAATGGAACCTATTTTAAATAAGAAAGAAAACAAAACAACGAGAAGAAGTAAGACCCTACAAATAGTGAACATCCTGGATAATCAGTTCCTGCTGACTTTGCACGCTGAGAGCTACTAAGCATTTTTAAAACTTCTTTGGTACTTTATGGAGGTGTAAATATTTGTTTTTATACGTTAGGGTAATGTACTCTAACAGCCTCAGGAGGTTTGGAGACCTCTGACAGAATTGTTCTTTGTTTAAAGTTGGGACTTTAAGAGAAATTTTTTTATATATATATCCTAATCTGGCTAAAATTGACCATATTGTGTATATTTTTCATATGGACTCTGCCTTACTGGCACAGATGCATTAAGTTACTGTAAATAGCAACCACAGTATCATTGTACTACAGGGAGCTGTTTAATGTCTTATACTGCTGCCGAGAGAAGAGTAGATATTGGTAAGATGGGGAGGTGGACAGAGGGAGACCTCTGGAAATGATGCGGTGTCCAGATGTTCAGGGTTGCATGATCTTGTTCCTTTGACATAACATACACAAACAAAGCCCTTCCATAAGGGGAAAGTAAGGCCAGACATGCCTGGGAGACCCTCATTGGTAACAGTCTCCCATTTGGCTCTGGGGCTTTGCTTTCAGCCCCTTACAATGCACATTAACTTCAGGTTCAGCAAGAAGCTCCTTACAGCCTTACACTGAAATTGATATCTCAGACTAGTTGTGCCATGCAAACATATTGATTTAGGTATGGAAAATTTTCATCAAATATCCTATACATAGTGTTTTATCAGAGCATACATACCAAAAACCCCAAGTGTTTGGAAAAGCAAGTGTTTATGGGAAAACATTGTTCCCTAAAACACCAATGAGAAGTCATTAATCTTTTCTTTCTGTATTTATTAAAGGCTTGCAGTAATGTTGCTTTACAAGATATATATGTTGAAGATGGTTGCTGAAGAAACTGGATTTGTTTTAATTTATTTAGTGAGGTACCAGGCTTTTAGGTGCTTAAATGGAGAGCAGATTTGTTACGTGCAATAGGGAACTGCTGGTTAAGAGATGTAACATACTGTTTCTGAACATCAGCAAGATTGACTTTACTGCTTGTTCTCCAAGGAACACTGGTAGCTCTCAATTCCTGTTGCCATTTGAAAGAGAAACGTATATATTTCCTTTTGACTAAACAGTTGTTTTGCATAGAAATGTTGGTTTATGTAGGAATTTAATTAAAGGCGGTTTTACTTTGTTGAAAGTGATTTATTTTTGTCATTGTTTGGGGTTTTGTTGTTTCTTTTCAAGGTCAAGATCCTTTTTGGAGCCAGAGCACCGTTTTATGTAGTGGTTTGATTCTCTCGTCCCTCACCCTTTGGGTGAGTCTGACTGAAAAGACCTCTGCTTCTACAATATTGTGAAAGTAACATGTGCTTTATGGTTTTTAGTTATTTTTGGTAATAATATAGTAGCACTTGAAGTGTGCCATGTCCGCCTTTTAATTTATTTTTACTTTTAAAGCAGATGGGAAGAAGGGTACAAAGAAACTACTCTGCACGTGACAACTTTGGGAAAAGTAATTTCATCCATCCTCAGCTAATTCACAGCACATAAATTTGCATATGTGTCCATTCTTGGATGTGTGATGTTTTCTGTCGGACAGCATACTAGAGTGTCTGCTATGTTGTCTTGTTGAGGGTGACATACCCTTCTCCCTGGAACTTGGCACATTCATCTTTGTTGTGTAAGGCTGGTGTGCAAGGTCTGGGACAGGAGGGAGTGTGACAGCTTCTTACATCCGAGGCTAAGGCAAGTCAGCAACGTGTTCCACTCAACTTCATGTGAGACTGGAAACAAGTCGTTAAGCCTGTGCCTTTGATTCCCATCTGCAAAGCTAGCAAGTAGCATTGGCCTCCAGCCACAGAAACACCTTCTGTCAGTTACCACCAGGATGTTGCACAGAGTAAAGATGCTTTGTACATCAGTCCATTAATTAATTCTTTATTTGCCTCCCATATCCAGCCATACTGTTAAAATGGGCAGTTTATTTGGGCTGAGTGGGATCATATTTTTTTTTCTTCCTCTGAGCCATTATTTTAGACCATTATTTGCAGAATTCAGAAGGCATCAGGTGGTCAGATTATAATGTGAGAGGGTTTTTTAAGGATTTTGTTTCTAATAGTGAGTAGAAACATAACATGATTTTAAGTATGGAAGCTGTGGAAAGGATGTAGTTTTACACTGCTGTAGAAGAGAAATGTAAGCTAGGACTTTGGTACAAAACTCTGTCACTTCAGATGGTCTTGTGTCACATTTATTATTCTTTTCCAAGTTTGCATCTAATGTGGTCTGAATGTTTCCATGGGAAAAGTGACTTCTCTTAAATCAGCTCTGCTTCTCCAGCCTTCATTACATCTGACAGAGAAGAAGGCACCTAGACTACTTTAAAAACAAACTGGGAATATGCAGTGTGTATATTGTATAAGTCTGTTCTGGTTTTCTTCTGACTGCATGATTACTGGATGGGTTTCCTTGCTATACCTTGTATCATCTGATTTGTGGCGAATGCTGACAACTGCTGTTCTTGCACTCCTGTGTGACCTGTCCTTGGTTTCCAAGGAGAGCACTCCCACGATTTGCCCCTCAGCAGTGGAGTTGATTCCCTTCCCTTTGATGCTTTTATCAGTTTTAATGACAGTGGTGTGTTGTTTGTTAAGTCATTCACATTCTAGCAAATGCCTTTGTCAGAGCCTATTCATATATATAATACAGCAGAGTCCGTTATTACTCTTTTAATTTCCTAGAGCTATTGAAATCAGATAATTAAATAGCACAGGCTCTTAGTAATTAATATGTCAGGTGGTGATCATAGCTTTATTCTTTAGGAATGATTCCAAGCCTAAACCTTTTAAGTATGTAATCAGTAATTCTATTTTTACTCTTTCACAATATATTGGGTTAATATAATTCTGTGTCTGAGCTGGCTTCTAAAATGCAATCCTGTGCTTACATAATGCGTTCCAGGTTTTGGCAAGTTTTCTTAAAATAATTCAAAAAGTAACTTGTCTGGCAGAATACTGCCAAGTGAAGAGGGAGTAGATCCGACCCGATGGAAAGTGACTCTTAGTAGGTGCTGCTGTATGTGACGGCGGTGCTGCGCTGCTGTTGGACCTCACAGTTTGCATGTGGCTCTGGCTTGCTTGATGGACAGCCTGCCTCCTTCTGGCTTGGTTCACAAGGTAACAGTCAGACTAAGTTCAAGGCAGTTTTATTGCCTGACCACAGTACCACTGGCTACTGATGGCTTTAATGAGCCGGGTGTGCAAGCTGCTAGTATTTCTGTGCCTTTCCAACTTGACCCAGGTGAGGAACTTGCCATCTTGTCCTCTAGCAAACCACAAAGGAAAGTTCTACATCAAATGCTGGTAGAACTTTACATGTTATGTCAGCTCTGGAACACCCCACTGAAAGCCAGCTCAACTCTGTAACCTATTTTAGCAGGTTTCCTGTATTGGACTGTCAGATGTAAAATAATACTGCTGTGATGAGCTAGTCCTTCATCCTTACAGTCTGGCACCTTGAGATTTCTCAGGTGAAGTTTCTCCAGGGATTGTTTGATGAAGGATGGGATGGGTATGTATTTTTTAAGTAATGGCATGGCTTACTCTTTGGAAACCTGTGAAGGATCACGGTTTAAGAACAGCAGTCAGAGAAATGTAAAAGGTTAATTCTGATTTCCAAGGCATCGTTTGGCTTTTATGAAGCAAATGGGAGGAAGCGACAGTCAAGCTCCATGGAAACATGGTTTCTGAGGGATTACAGCCCTTGTAGCGCAAGGATGTTTGTTAGATCTGATATATGGCTTTAGAAGTCTGTGTTTGGGCAGGAAGCCTGGGCACTTGCTGGGAGTGTCCAGAACCACTGAAGTTTGAGTAGAATCGAGGAACTTGTTAGTGGTTTGTTCCTATTTGCGAATTCTGCCCAAGGTTTTTTCCTGCGTATCTTACCTAATGGGCATTCTCTGGATGCGCGTTTGTGATCTGACTACTTGCTCCACAGGGACAAAGCAGCTGTACCTCCTTGCCTAAGGTGCATCAAGCATTTGATTGACGTGCCACAAAGGGTGCTGAGCAGTATCACTCAGGATACTTTGCAGTGTGAGAATGTTATACGCATGGCTCTGAATTCCTCCTGTTGAAACTGTTCCGTAGGAGGTATGGGAGGAAGCCAAGACAAGAATGGATGACGTAGCTCAGTTAGAGTACTCTCTAGGGACAGAAAAAAAAGCCTGTATTCCAGTCCCTTTACCAAACATTAACTGGAACAAAAATGGAACATCTTCAAAGGGGAGCAGGAAGGACAGAGGGAGTCCTTTCCCTTATGGACCAGTGGCTTGGGAACACAGGAAAACAAGTGATGAAACCGGTCTAAACTTTTCAGTCTGTATTCTGCCTGGCTAAATAAAAGAACCCTTAATGGCTATGTGAGACAAAGTTTGTGTTGCCTATTCCCTAACATTACCAAAGAATTCATCCTGCATACAGAATTGTACCAGCTGACAAGGGAGGAAGAGATACGTGCTGCTGGGTTTGGGGTAATCTGCTCCAGAGGCTACTTCTGCCCTTAATCTGTCTTTATGAGCTCCATAAGGTAAGTTGTCTTGTGTATGCCTGGACCTTAATGCCACCCACTGTATATTGGCTAGTCACAGTGCTGCTCTCCTGAACCTTGCTGAGCAAGTCCTTCTGGGCTCTGTAGAGGTAATGGAGACAGAGGTGTGGGTTCCACTGGTATGCTTAAACTGTGAATACTGTTGCATTTGGAGCTGTACTGCACAGATCTTCAACCCAAAAAAGGTTTAAACACTTCGTGAGTTGTGATTGTTCCTGTTCCTTTTAAGGAGAAACACTGAATTGTAAGTTAGGATTTGAAGTCTGTAAAAGTTCAGAAACTGTGGAAGGGAATTTGGAAGTGTTCTGCAATTCTTGTGGCCAGGATAACCTTTAGAAGCCCCCTCCCCCATCAAACTGCATACCCAGGCTAGTAAATTTAAAAATAAAGAAGAAGTTTAATATTCCAGACCACAAACAACACTGAAACATAGCTAGGCACTACAAAAAAGTGTAATCACCCTGGGGTTCTGCTTTTAAATTCACTTTCTCTTTTGCAGCTCAATGGATAATCTTGCTTCCTTGGGAGGAAAAAGAAAACTCTTTGAAAGTGTTTCTGAAATGATTCCCTCTTCTTAGTAGCTGAGAAACTTCTAGCTCCTACTTACATATCTTTGTTTGCAGAGTTTATGCTAGTTAAATTGGTGAATGTGCATCTGTTGCAGCAGGTATGAAGTACAGTATGGTTGTAACTGCTGCATATTAGAGTGCACGGGACAATGATCCAGTCACCCTGAATGGACCCAAGCTTCAGCATTTTGGATGTAGTCAGGTACCCAGGGCATCCACAGCAAATCTTTATAATCACCTTCTACGTACTTGACTTTCTGCAGACAGCGCCTCCTGTGTCATAGTGATCAAGCAGGCTGTGGGCAATGAAGCTCCGTTCTGAGTGCAGAGTTTCGCACTTTGGGCAGACGAGGATTTCACATTTTGGACACATTTTCCCAGAGTGAGGCTGCCTTAAAGTACATATTTCTTCCCTCGCTGCCTTCAGCTTTTTGGAACCTTTCCTGTGTAAGCATCTTCTCTTGTCTTCAAGAAGCTGACTTCTTCCCTGAGGGCTAGAACAGTCAGAAACGAAGGCAACAAGTTTAACCTACACAGATTCCTGGATGAATGAGATCAGCAGAAGCAATTAGTGTGTGATTTATGAACCCTTCCTGAGGCTTTCCCTGTGACACGCTAGGAGCAGGTGCAGCGTGTGGTCACCTGCAGAAAGCAGGAATGGACAGAAAATGGAGAGTGCGGCTCTGGTGCTGAGGTGGCAGCAACAAACCATTAGTTTCAGAACATAGAATTATTAAAAGGATTGCCACCATTTAAACAAAACCATAAGAAAATGGTAAGGCAACTAGCTTGGTAGGTGCTTTCTATTCAGTTCTTTAATACGTTGATGGTGGTGAAACAAGCCTTGTGTGTTTGCATGCAGACAGATTTCATACAGCTTTATGTATCTAAGTTATAGGCTCTGACGTAGTAGAGCTCATTTACGTTATCATAAATGTTCTTTTTCCTCTTTCATGCACTAATAATTGTGCTGGCTAGTAGATAACCCCTATATTATGCTATCCTTGAACAGAGATGGAAAGACAGCAAGGGAAGCACTCTTGATTGAATTATATGCCATTATATTTTCTATAAAACAGTACCTCCCTCAAAATCAAGCCAATAACCTACATAATCCCTTACAGAAGCTCACAAATCAGTGCCGAACTGCAGAGATTGTATGATTTCACCGCTGTGAAGTTCTGTGGACCCTGATGCCTGGAATGTTTTAAAAAACCCCTGCCATGCAGTTGGTCTGTGGAAATACACCCAGTAAAGCCTGAAGGCTGACTCTCCATTAATGTGAGAGTACCATGGGAGGAGGATGCTACATCACTGTTTTAATATGTTTTTATTTTTGGATCAAACTGGGAAAAATCCATATTCATCACCTTCTAATAAGGATCAAGTCCCAGAGAGCATGACTTGACTGCTTCAGCTGCATTTGTCTGCCTCCCGAATGCACGCTTCAGTGTAATTTTGCACAATGGAGAAAATTCACAGGTGTAATTTACTGACTCCTTGGATGCTTGACTGTTTCCAGTCTAGTTCCTCAGCAGCAAGATAAACCCCAAAGCAAAGCCTTGGTATTAGTTGTTCTCCAGTTGGATCAGTCTGAGAGAAGAACGTTGCTTTCAGGATCATTTTTGGCTAGTCTATATTAATCTTGTATCAAGCTTGTAACCAGCTGCTGTGGCTTTCAAGCTTAATGTAGTTAGCTGAGTAATTGTTGAGACTTGCATGCACTTCCTGCTAAGACAGTAATTTCATGATAATTATCAAAGGCAGACTCTTTGGAGATGTGTACAGAAAACGGCTCTTTTAATGGATGAGAAAAGACTCCTTTTGGAAGCTAGTCCTGATCTTAGCATGACGTATATGGTACGTTTACCTCATGTGCAGGAAGAATAATATCAAGTACAAAGACCCAAGAAAAGAATTTCAAATCCCATCAGACTGATGATAACTCAAACCTAATATGTGCACAAAGCAGTAAACTCAAACTCATTTTTGCCTCTTTGCTAACGTTGGTTAAAGAAGGAATGGTTTTGTATTACTTGGCTTTTTCTATCTATAAAGCAGTAAGCATAAAGGCACTATTTTAGGAACATAAGCAGTAATTACGGTCTGATTCAAGGAACTTAGAAGCACTAACTTTGAAGAGTGATTTTGGCTGCTGCCCATACGTTGCCACTGTATCTTACAGGCTGGAGGTAGGGATATTGGCACAACGAAAACTGCAGCAATGTGACCTCTAGAAGCAGTGTCTTGGGTTGTCACAACTGGCAGTGCTTGTGTGTATGTGGAGGAATAGAGATGCTGCCCCTCCGGTTCTCTTGCTGGGTGGGAGGAAGTATAGGGAAATGGTTGTCAGATGAACATGCAGACCACATGTTCAGAGACCTTCATTTCATACTTCTGGCAGTGACTTGCTTTTTTAGGTCAAGTTGTTTAATTAGCCTATAGCTGTTTTCCTTCTTTGTGAAACAATCAACAGAGTAGAAGTAAGAGAGATGTCTGTGGCTCTTTGAAAGGTGCTCTGGAAATACTTAAAAATGTTTTGGTTAAGAATGTATACAAAATATAATCTCAGATGTACTTACAGTTTCTTCTTAGGAGACCCAGAGAAGAGGCTCAGTCCAGAAAATCTCCTCCTGAATAGTCGCTCTCGCTTTTTTCGGCTGTGCTTCCCATCTCCTGTGCTTTCTTCTGTGAGTTCCTTCTTTCCTTTGTGCCAGCTCATTTTATCTGTCATGGCAACAGCACCTGCTTAGATGAAAGCAGAAATCTGAGTAGCTTTTCGAAAGTCCCTCCCGTACTGCATTAGACCTCGTGAAGTCTGGTCCTGTTACTCCACAGACCTGTAAGTGTCCTGGTTACACAGAAGAGATCAGCTGCTTTCCATGAGGTGGAGCAAATACCTGCTTGGAAAAATCCAGCAGACCCAAGGTGACTCGGTATTCTTACTCAACCACTATTCCACGTAATTATGGAAAGTACGTTTGGACATTAAATATAATAAATATTTCCCTCTACGAGCTCTCTTTCATGATTAGGCTCGTTCCTGAAAACCAAGAGATGAGGCAGCTCGTTTGATAAAAGCAAAGAGCCAGGAGCTAAAGAAACAGTTTTGTGCGGAGAACAGAAGCAGTGAAACAGATGTGAGATGGAACAAACACTGCAAAGCAAAAACCAGAACCCTGAAAAGATGAAGAACCAACTGGGGATTTTAGTTAAGGCTTGGAAATTGTTTCCTTTTTCTTTTGATAGACCAGTTATTAGTCTGCATTTCCGTGTTGCATTGCTTTGTCTCCAAGAATTATCCCTTTGGCCTCTCTGATTGAATTAGTCTCTCTGCTCTGCTTTTAATACTTGGTAATTGCATTAACTTTTGGTTGCTTGACTTGGAGGGCTGCATTCAGCCCCTCCTATTGCCTGGAAGCACTTGTCTCTTCCTACCTCTTCAAAATGTCTTCCACAAATCATCTAATACCAGTCATGCAAACTCTGTAGGTTTAAAACCAGAACTGAAAGCATTTTGAACTATGCACTTTTCTGATTTTACTCTTCATCTCCTCCCCCTGTCATCCCCCATCCATCCCTTGTCCTCCCCCCTCCCCTCCCACACTCAACCTTCCCTGTCTTAAGGACAGCAATTCTTAACCAGCTCTTACAGTATGATACACACAGGCAGAAGGGACTCACTGTGCAAAGTCTTTGCAGGATTCACACCCTGAAGCAGGGTGTGTTTAACTGTATTGTAATACAGTTGTGTTGTAATCATTTACCAAAACTATACTTTTACACACGTTAAGAAGAGACTGTAACTATCTTGAAGGAACATCCTACTCATGCTTGGTAGTGAGACATCCAGCTTTTTAACAGAACCCACGTAAATTGAACCTGTTTCTTCCACAGAAATGGCAGAGTAGACTGTAAAAGAAGATGCAAACAGCTAACTGACCTGTAAGAGGAAACTGTCACTAAAGAATTACCATGCTATTAAGGAATGAATCAAAGTTGCCAGTGAAAGAAAATTGTACACTTCACGATTATAGACTTCAGTTTTTAATCTGTGACAAAATAATCTGCAAGTTTGAGACCTGTTTCAGGCATGCAGCGGTGCTGAGGTGAAGCTTTGCAGAACAGACCAATCCATGGCTAATAAAGTCAGCAACTGGGGAGGCAGGAATCTTTCTTACCTCTGAGAAGCGAGCTTCAAAGGCTTCTCACTGCAGGATCTTTCAGTACTAATTCCACTCATCTAAAAGATCAAGAGAGGAAAGCGTAACATTGAAAGTACAGGTGTAAGTATGTGGGAATTGGTGACAAAGAATCAAAGATAAATGGAAAGGGTCTTTTCTAAAGCCTTTTAGTTAGTAATTATTTAGAAATTGTAATTTGGATATATATTGTAGAGTATTTAATTTTTAACTATGAAGTTGGCTGGCTATGTTGAGTCTCCAGTGTAATTAACTCTAATGATGTAGGAGGAATCCCTTCTATACTTCGTTTAACATGCGTTACCAGGTCAGGAGATTTGAATACCCAGTATTTAAATATCGTGTTTCTTTGCCATGCTTTTCTTCTTTCCTTAAATCCTGTCAAACTTGACTACCATTACTTTCAATATACCAATTGATTGTCCTCACCTTTCACACTTAGCAACAGAATAGTGTTTTTCTGATCTGTGAGCCAAACCAGTAATGGTGTTACTGTTGATAGCCCTGAGATTTACCTCATTAGCTGGTCAGTCCATAAGCCTATAATGACTCTTTAAAATGGGAATCCTACTTGTAGATCTGGGAGAAAATACATTTCCTTCAGATGAAGATCACGTAGCAGCAGGGGACAGCACTTTTAGGAGCCTCAGTGTTGTATGTTTAGCTCGTCTCTAGTTAATTATAAGCAAGGTCTAGTACCTGCAGGACTTCAGATGTCAAACCTGATTTGCACTGATGCTTGCTGTTGACTGCTTTCATTCGTAGGCTACCTGAGCAGTCCACTGGTGTCTCTGTAACTGCCTTCATGTTTACAGACAGCATTTCAGGACAAAGTATTATGGATGGATGGGGCAAAAAAACCAAACAAAACCCCACAACAGTTGATGGATGAGATAGTTTTTCCTACCCAGGTCTGGCAGGTTAAAGATGAAGGAAGCTATTTTCCAGAAACAGAGTGTTTCTACAGCCATCCCCCCATCTGCAGCAGCCCTGACCCAGCTGATATCCCCTGGGGTAAAAGAACCCAACAGAGCAAGAGGTAAAAACTTTGTGACAGGGACTGCCATGCAAACACACAGGGCGAGAGATGCCAGACAGGAAAGGAGGTCTGGAGAAATGAAATGACACCACTAGCAACTTGGGAAGTACTTCTCAAGGTATTTCCAGGATGCAGCTTTCCTGATCCAGTCCTGTGTCTTAATTCAATACAATTTAAACTGTTTGAACAAATTCTGATTTTTATTTTTTTTTTTTTTTTTGCCACCACAAGGTGTCTCTGCATCTCTTCCTACACCGAAGGCTTTGGTAGCCTTTAATGGCAAGTTGATGTAGGGCTAAAGGAAAATATGCCCCAGCTTAGATATGGACTTTCTTCAGGATCATGAGCCTTCTTGGATTGGAATGGTGATGCCTTCATTAGCTGGTAGGAAATTATTCTTTAGCAAGAAAGGCCATAGTCCAATGATGTTATTTCATTTGGTTTTGAGAGCTCTCCTGCGTTTGATCGAAGTAAGCTGTGCTCATGTGACAGGGTGCATTGATCTAGCCTAAGCTCATTCTGCACTATGTTCACAATGTTTGAAGCATCATCCTTACAATGGCACAATTTTGCTAAAGCAGTATCTGTCTGCCATTTTACCTTTATGCTTATGTGGGTACTTTCTGTTGTCCTTCCGTCAGAACAGAGCTGGCACGAAGTCAGCATAAACACTGCATCTCATGCTCTAGATAGTGTGTATATTAAAACTGTTTCATGTTGGGTTTGGGGTTTTCCAGTTTTGGATCTTTTTTGAGTCTTACAAACTTTGGTCTAGCATCACGGTTACTTCTTCCACCCTCCATACAGTAGGGACAGGAAGTCAGACCACAGAAGGGGCTGGAAGGTCTAAGAAAGCAGATCCTTCTGTCCAAGGAGCTCTTGACCACGCATGACTCTTCACCTCCTCAGTATTTTGGGTTTGAGAACTAAGATAACATACCTGGTGGCATGTGGTCCCAATGTTAGGCGTAACCCTGTGAGTGGGTTTTGGTGTGGCTGTATGCTAAAGGAGTATCAAACATATCTTTGTCTAGGATGTCTGAAAAGTAAACTGTCCTCACAAGAAAAGAGTTATGGAGGAATTCTAGATGACAAGTGCTAAGTGGTCTCTAGATGGATAAATCTCAAAGCTTCTCTGGAATATTATTGTCATCAGGGCATGACAATTGGTTTAAAATCCAGCTTTTTTGTAGAGAAAATCCAGCCTGAAGTGGTTTTTACTTCCATCAGGTAAAGTTTCCCAGGGCCAGGCTGTTACAAGTGCAGTGTGTGAGCAAGCCCTTAGTGATGTGGTCAAATGTAGAAAACTAAGGCTCAAGGTGGTATTTATTTATTCATGCAAGTAATTAGGTTCAGTAGAAAAGACAGATTCACCCTCTGGTGGCAGTAGGTATGACGGGTCTTCAATGCAGCAAGCAAGCTCCCAGGCACCAGAGGGAGAAGAAAGAGATGTTCCTGTGATTAAGTTACTCTGAGGTGTTTGTTCCACTGTTCCCAAGGGGCTGGTTCCCTTCAGAGCTGGCAGCCCAGAGGCTTGCATCTGAATCCAGCTGGGATAGCATCTGAGCCTGGATTTGGGCAATAACTGAGTGTCCTAATGCCTGGGCTCTATACCACTGCTGTGGGTGTTTTCACAGTCCCAGTTCCTTTCTTTCTCCATGAAAATTTTCAGCTTGTTGATACTAAGTTTAGAAATCAGGACTGATGTGTTGCTCACTCCTAGTACCTGTATCTTTTCCTGTCGCTTTGAGGAACATCTCTTTTCTTTGGCTTCCAGATGCAGAAAAGACAGATTCAATCTCATGACACCAAGGTACTTCATCCCCAACAGGCACACCAAGATCTGAGGTCTAGACACTTACAAAAACTCCTCCTGTTCTGGGTAAGCCTTCCACTTGCTTGGGCAGACACCTGGTCTCAAAAGCTTGTGCTACCTGTCACTGAAATTGATGGAAAGTTAGTGAAGGCAGTGACTGGTGGAGTGTCTTTTTACATGAAAAATGGAACAAGTTATCTCAAGTAATAACATTATTCCTTAAACTGTTATCTGAATGGTGGGCCGCACAAATGTTTTCATGCCGTGTTTATTATTGATTTCTCTTTATTCCCAGATCCAGGCCATGTATGACATTACTCAGTATGAGAATATTTCTAGTTTGTTCATGATTCTGCAACAACTTCTTCCAGATGAAACAGAAGAAATGTTCCGCTTAAGAAGAAGTTTTGATCTGTACAGGAACACAGGGGGTGGACAAAGAGAGTGCTAATGTTAATGAAAGGGATTCAGGGGTGATATTGGATGACTGGACCTAGGTTGGTTGGACAGAACTTGGAGCAACCTGATTTAGTGGAAGGTGTCCCTGCCCCTGGCAGGGTGCTGGAACTGGATGAGCTTTAAGGTCCCTTCCAACCCAAACCAGTCTAGTATTCTATGAATCATGCAAGAAGCAATGGCTGATCTAGTAGCTTGTCTGCCTCTGGATTTGCTCTACACTGTGGGAAGGAATTACAATCCAGACAATTTCCTTTTTGTCATTCTCAGGTCCTCACCTGTGACAGCACAGATTAAACTGCAACAACACCTCCTGTGATTTTATTCCTCTTTTTTCCTTTCTCTTCCCTTTCTTCTTTCTACAGAGGAGAGGGAGACTGAAGGTGGTTACAGACACACACAAAGGTTTTCACCTCCACAGCCACCCTCAAGCCTCCCGGCTGGAACGATCCCGGCTCCTGTAACCACACCCAGCGAGACAGGGGCAGGAGCGGGATGCAGGAGGCTCGGTCTGCCTGAGTCGCTCTAGGACCTTCTCCTGCCTGGCGTGAGGCTGGGGAGGGGGTACCCCGTGCCCTGCCTCTACTTCCTACCCTGTGATGTGAGGCACAGGCATGCTCAGTAGCCGGTGCCTACCCCTCCTAGCTCAGCAACAGTGCCTACAACACTAGGAGACTGCTGGTAGCAGGAGCGGAGCCGGAAAGCCATCTTTGCTAGAGAGGGAAGCAGCAGTCCCTGCGCCGCTAGGCAGCCGCGCCACTGCCCATCATGTGAGTACCGGGAAGGGGGGGGGGCCCTGCCCCACGGCCCGGCCCCAGGCGGGACGCTCACGGCGGCTGTGGGGACAGGAGCGAGCATTGATGTGCAGCCTCGGGCGTTACCCTGTTGCTGCCGCAGCCGAGGGGGGGGATTAACTTTTGGGATCCGGCGTCGGTTTGGTGCTCGTGGGACGTGCGGCGGGGTGGGGTGACGGGATGGAAACAGGAATACCGGTGTCTGAGGCTGCCGTTCCTTGTGGATGGCATCCGTGCAGCTGCAGACTCCGAGCAAGGAGGTCCAGGGCGTGGGGCTTGGCTTCAGCCGGCCGGAGTCTGTGGCGAGCAGCATCCAAGTGTAATCCATCTGCTCCCGCTGGTAGCCTGGGGCTTGGTCCACTGTTCCTCCAGCTGCCAGGCAGCGGTGGGGGGGATTACTGACACATTTCTAACTCGGATTAATACTCAAAAGGAAATGCTGGGCCAGGATCCTCAACAGGTTTGAGTCAGGATTGTTCCATAGCCTGAGTCACTCCGTGCTGCTGATCCGCAGCTGTTTATTTTCACAGTTTAATGCGATGTTCTCTCTCAAATACTAGCTGTCTGATCCATTCAGCCTCACCATCTCCAGTGCCAATGGCTTCCTGTCAGCAGCGCTTCATAATAGTCTGCTCCTTCTTGTTTGCATCTCTTCAAATATCTCTTCCAAGTCTTTACATTCAGCATGAATGACAGCATTAACATTCTCTGCTAGGCAGTGATGAAACCCCCAAAGACATTGTGAAACCAGAAGTGTGTGGAGGTAAGTAGGAGCTGGTCGTCTCCCTGTTCATTCACAAAAGAATTCAGGTCACTAAATGCATCACTTTACTAGTGTCTCAATTGGCTGCTCGTTTCCAGTGACTCCTAAGGGACAGTCAGGAATATGTCTAAACCAGTCACTCCTCTGTGGTGTGTGGGACCAAATACCTGCTGGTATCGGATGGTCTTCGAAGGACTGCAGCTTAGCTAATTCAGACAAGATGAGGAGTGGAAACAGTCCTGGCAATCTACAATTAAATGACTTTAAAAATATTTCCAGTAACCGTTTGTCTTCATGAGGAGAGCCCGCAATCACATATTCTGAAATGTTGTCTTTGTTCTTGAATGCTACTTCCTATGTGATATCTTGGGCAAAAAGCTTTTGTCCATGTTTGCTAAAATGTTTCCCAAGGAAGGAACTCTTTGGAAGTGAAAAAAAAATTGTTATCTAGAAGAAGATTTCTCATTTAAATACTGAACTCCATCTAGCAAAAGCCAGTTCATTGTAAGCTTCTGTTGCCTAGTTCTGTTGTTATCAAGAGCCAGATGATGACATCAAATACTTTTATTTGTATGTGAGCTGTTCTTCAGTGATTAATAGTAGAGTTTGCTGCTGCAGTATTACACAAGCTAAGCTGTTCAGACACAAAATAGTACCTCAGATAATGTTTAACTTAACCTGTGTATATTTCAGTCTTGGTGTACATAGGTGTTCATGAGAGCATTTGTAAATAAAGCAGAAAGGGTGATGCTAGTGTAAGTCATTCATGCTTCTTCTGTAGGGAACTTGCATCAGACTTCTGAGAAAAATTACAAGCAAAAGGGAAGGCATTTTATGTCTGTTTTGGCAATATAGACTTTCAGTCTGATAATGGAAACAAAGCCAAGACAAATAAGCAGCTTGTCATTGGCAGTGTCAGTTGGCTTCAGTCTCACTGCCAGATACTGTAATGAAAACTTCTTTTTTAACATCTGCATGAATATCATGTCCCAGTACCTTCTGAGTTACTGATGAGCACCAGAGATAAATGTGTATTAGCTACTGACTTTTAGCAGCAGCTACAGTTGTAGTTCACTGGAATATAAAAGCTATTTGCTAGTGAGCACCAAAGACACTGTAGAGGTTACTTCTGCTACAGAGTATTGCAAGCATGGACTCATGCATGTATGCAGGCATGCACATGAGACACGATGCTGCGTCTTCAGCTGGTGTGAACTAGTGTCAATAAAGAACTCCTTCACTGGGTCAAATGGCAGCTCCGTATGTCCTGGTGTGTTATCCCCTAAAGAAGCTTGCAGGGAATGCTCAGGGAAGAGAGTACAAGGAAACAGTGGGTATGCAGTGGCATTGCCAGAATACTTTTCCAGTTTCCAGGGATTTAAGGTTCAGGGAGTGTCTAAACCTGAGGAGAGTTCTTTGTATTTCATGGCTCCCAGTGCTGTTCTTCCAGGAAGGTGTCCAGTTGTTCCATTTGCAGTGTCCTGTGGCAAGGAGCTTCATAGCTGGACCATGGAGGCTGTGAAAGCTGCTTCTTGTTGGATTTGAGCTGTCAGATAGCAGGTTCTTTCTGATCGTACTCTTGTACTGGGAATCAGAGACCAGTGTTCTTTATTCACCACCTTCTCTGTGATTCATGATTGTGCATCAGACCTACACTGATTTACATCAGGTCGGAATCTGTCCCTGTGGTCTCTATTACAGCAAGTAGAATCCAGGGCAGATTAGATATGTTCATGTAACAGACATCTTTTACCTCGCTTCAAGCAGAGGAAAGGAAGCTGTGACAGAAGAAATATAAATGAAAGGAGGAGGGTATAAGAGGGTCCTAAAGCAAGAACAGCGAATGGTTGAGCTATGCCAGTGCAGCTGGGAAGATGGAGACAGTTGAGGCCAGGCTGGATGTGGTTCTGAGCAATGTGATCTAGTGGAAGATGTCCCTGCTCATTGCAGGGGGTTGGACTAGATGACCTTTAAAGGTCCCCTCGAACCCAAACTAATCTATGATTCTATGATTGTTCCAGCTGTAAGGGAGAGCCCACAAACTTACTTGGAGGAGATATCAGGAGCAGTGAAGGGAGATGAGAAAAAAAATGGTGCTCAAAGCTGAGGCACTTAAAGGCTTTGTTCCTCTCTGGAAAACAGACTAACAGCAGCAGGTGAGGTATATGGTTTTGTTTCTTTTACAATGGTCACATCTCAATAGGTAATTATATATAATAGAAGCTCATGGCATCATGTCATCTGTTGTTTACAGACAGGTCAGTGACCAGACAGCAGGGTGCCTTTGATTACATTAATTCGATACAAATGTGCTCTATTGCAGGGTACAACTTTTGTGAGACAAGCAGCAAAGCAAAGCACCTGGCTCTCCCTGGGGCAGTACTGCCTTGCTCTGTCTCATTCCTCGGGCAGCAGTTAGGCCTTCCTAAAAAAAACCCCAAGCCTCTGCCTGTTTTAGAGCGGCAAGGAGTACATCCTGGAGGGGCTGAATGGGATTGAAGTGGTTGCACCAGTTGTAATGAGGCTCTTCTGGCTGAATGTCTATTCAGTTCCTCTGAAAAGAGTGGCATAGCTGTGGCCTCCTGCTGTTAGCAGAACAGTACTTAGCCCTCCTTTTGCTGGCATAATTTTATGATACTCTGCAGAATCTCCCTACCCTGTCCTTCTCTTGTACTGAACAGCAGAGACAAACCGATTTAGTACAGTTCTCTACACAGTCCTGATCCACTGCTTTTAGGGAGTTTAGTGGCTTACAAAAGTCCACGTAGCCAGTGCATGTCCTATAAAAGTATAACCAGCATGAAATGGAGGAGTAAATGTTCTAAGTGATGCAGCTATTCCAGGATGGTAAAGGGTTTGTATACCCTTAGAAATATATTCCAAAGAGCTTTGGAAATCCATGGTGGCAGGAAGATTTGAGTCCACTGGAGCTCTTCAGGTTTTACATCTGGTGGCCAGCTGCATCATACTGGGATGATGCCACAAAGAAGGAATCTTCTTCATGTATTGCATTAGAAATAAATGCTTTCAGTTCACATTAAGTGTTATTCCTGATACACTCATCACTTGAAATAAGGGTGGCCCAAGCAGGTCATAAAGCTTTCGGATATTTGGTTGAGGAGTATTTGAAAGTGTAGAAACCAAACTGAATGGTGTCAGGAGGACCTCAGCTAAGAAAGTCTCAGAATGAGAGCTATTGGGAATTATATGTGCCAAGTACAGACAAGTGAATATGTGTCATGATAAACAGTCTTCAAAACAGGCGAATATGTAGTAGATGGAACCCAAATCTGTTTGGTTTGGTGGTCTCATTCCTTGTGACTTAGTGCTTATTTATTCTGCTATGTGTCAGCTGTAGCTTGTTCCTGTTAACTTCCAGGCATTTTGCATAGATGGTTCCAGCTGTGGAGTAACTTACAGGACACTTAAAGTGGCTGCAGTGGAAGCTGACTCGTCTGCCCAAAGGAGCATTTCCCCTTTTTAGATGGTATTTATGTAATTAATGCCTTCCTGAAAAATCAATAGTTAGTTGTAGAATACCAGCAAACCCGTGTTTGTGTGCATGCCTGTGGACAAGCATGTGTGAGAAAAGGAGAGCAATGTATTAAACCTGTTCTTCCCCTTCTTCCGCCACCATTTATAGGAGGCAGAACACATGGATTATTCTCTCTGGCAGCTTTAGCCAGATGTTTATGGTGCCTTTGGAAAGGACAGTACAGACTGTGCTAAATCAGTCAAATTGACTGAACTGCTCATTTTAAGCAATTATGACTTAGAGAATATCCTCTCACCTACAACATTCAGTGCTCTACTGTCGTTATTCGTAGCCATTGCCAGCAATTAACTAGACCGGTGTTTTTCAATGATGCAGTTCCTTTTTTCCCTCATGTCTGTACTTGAGCCCCCTAAACTCTGTTCCGTTATGGACTGAACAACCACCAAGTGATTGCAAGGTGGGTTGTTTTTTTCTAACTGCTCAGTTATGATCACCTTATGTTTTACTGTGTAAATAGTAACTCACAGAAATAGATCCGTCTGTACATTTGCAAGGGTTTTTTTTTTGTCAGTTGCAGTTACATTGTAGCTTCTGTACCGGGTGAAATAAGTTCCTGACCGAATGATCTGAATTACCTGACCACGTTCCTTAACCACTTCAGATGCAAAATTTAAAGAATATGCAGGAACAAAAATAAAAAAAAAATTAAAAAAAGCAGTATTTCAATTTCAGAGTAAATTAGAAAGAAATCTAATTTATTAGGTGTTAACTTACACCTGATGGACTCAGTGTCACAGGGTCCAAAGAGGACTCTATTCTAGAAAATAGAAATTCTCCCACGATGACATTATAGAAGAAAAAAATCCACATTGTTTCAGGAATTGTGTTTTTTTTTGTTGTTTTTTAAAGTACATTCTCATTTACCACAGTGCTCTCTAAATGTGAACCAGTAAATGTATTTGAATCAAGGGCTGTCACTGACTATTTATACATCAGGGCTATAGCTTGTGTTCTCTAAGTATCAGACTGTTGACGGTTTGGTTTGTGAGGAGTCAGTGCTGTGAACTTCACTGGAGTTTTTATTATGAAACATGTCGATACCATGCCGAATTGAGACAGCCTTTGCGAAAAGCTGGAAATGGAAAAACTGGGCAGTGGGAATATGCCAGAGGCTGTGATTTGTCCTGCTTCCCGATGCAGGAGTCTAAGAAGGAAAGGAAGTGTCCACAGAGCTCATAAAACTCCTTACATGGTCTAGAAGAGTTGGAGGGAGGAAATATACAATGGTAAGTGCTGCACTGAACTGTCGTTAGTGCCTCATACTGGATAAATGCTGATTTTCCGTTAAGCCGCTCACACCAGATCCAGAGGGGAATTTATACATTTAACTTTAAAAATTCTGACTGGATAATTAAAAAGCAAATCTCACTGTCCCATGCAGCAGACTGGAAGAGACAGGAGTTGCTGGTAGTAGACAAGGTTACCAAAGAGTGGTGTGCTAAGACTTGTCACCCACTGCTACAGAGCTGTGGCTTTTACAGCTCAGTTTGTAGCTACTGGAAATGGTGGGTTTAATCCCTGGTTTGTCTAGCAAGATGGTGGCTGCTGAGTTAGCACCAAGGACTGTATTGCTTCAGGGATGGCTGTGGAGGTGGATCCTTCATCTGTGGAGACATACAGGAAAGCTCTATGGGCACGCTTGGCAAAGAGTGCTCCTTATATCCATGCTGGTAGCAGGTACCTCTTGGTTTTGGACTTCAGAAGAAGGACAGATCCTTAGCCCAGCATCTTTGCTGCCTCTCCAGAGCTCCTTTCCCAGCCTAGATTTCATGCACCATTGGAGAAAAGGTGAGAAATGAGCTTTCCCAGTGAGCCTTGTGAACTGCAGTTCTTGTTGGAATCAGTTTCTGAACCTTCAAAGTGAGCAATGCGCCCAAAGTACTCAGCTCTACTGAAACACTCTTGCCTGTATAATTGACTGTGTGGATCTGTGAAGGAAAGCACTTGGGAACTGGCTCCATAGGCATCTCCTCTGCACCCACATAAAGGCAGGGGTGCTGGCTCTGGGATCTGGGGGAATATTGTAAGGCACTAGTTGCCCTTTTAGACACTGAGGGCCCGAGTCGGGCAATGTGCCAGCATTTCAGAAATATGCGGGTCCTGGTAAAGCTTCCCTAGAAACTATGAAAATCATTAATTATCCCTAAACCCACTTGTTATCTACTTCAGGAGGTTAATGGTTAGAAATTACATTCGTTCATTTGAATTCACATACAAAAATAGCTCCTCTTTATCATGCTAGTGAATCTGGCCCTACTCAGGGCCTTAATTACAGCGTGCTGCAGTAAGGCAAAGCGCACTGCTGCTTGAAAGCATAAACCTGATCTGCTGTTATCCACCAGCTGTTGGCACAGGCTGTTACATGGGATAGTGTCTTGTATGTTGTTTAGAGAGGAATTTTAAGACCGGATATTTCTTATTGCTCTCAGTGATCCTGAACAACAGTGGTTCTAAAAGATAAAAACCTCTAGCTCTTTCTCATACACACACACGCACTCTTTAGGCTGGTCTGTGGGAAAGGTTCCTGAAGTCCTGCTAGGTTTGCCAATAGCTCTGATAAAGAATGGTTCCTCCTTCTTTTGCCTTCATCACCAGTAGTATCCATTTCCAGTGTGTGCACAGGGAGAATAGCTGTACGCAACAGTTGTCACCATTGTTGGTGACAATTCAGATGGGGAAAGTGGAAAGGAAACAAAGAAACAAAAAGCTTTAATCAACGGCAGCAAAACCAAAGTTGTCATCTACCCTCAAAGGCATAGAGCACTTTGTGCCATCGCTGACTGGCATGGCACTTTGTGCTGCCAAACATCCTGGGTGGAATCAGATTTTACAAAGCAGTTACCACGAGATAATTGGGCTTGCCTGTTGGTAAAAATGCAAATATTCATAAACAGGCATGAGATTGAGCATCAAAAAGCGAAACTAACAGTATGACCTTGCACCCCTTGTATACGGCGAGAGTGGTGGATGCTGCAGGCCTGATTTGCTAGGACTGGTTCTGGCGAAGAGCCCCTATTTACAGGGGACAGTTGTGTACAAATATGGCTTGCTTAGTTTACCATCACGAGTGCACTGAGTGACAAAAACAGTCCTTCCAGAAGGCTTTGGGGATTGGTTTGCTTCCTACACTTCCAAAGCCGACTGAGATTTGATGATGACTTGTAGCCCATCAGTTTACCAGAGAATCTCAAGGCAAAACTCTCTGAGCTGGTGTCAGTGCTGTGGTTGAGAGCCTTTCTGCTGATTGGGATCTGGGGAGGGCTCAGCTTGAGAGCAGGCACTGCCAGGATGAATCAGCAGATATCTTCCTGGAAGCAGTTGACAGTCTGGGTATCCCAAGTGTTCAGCAGAGATCCCACCAGGCTATAAAAGTCTGCTTCTGAAATGTTTGACTACTTTCCTGCAAGGAGCTGTACAGTCATTCCCTGACAGCTGTGATGCTGTCTCCCACACACACATGAAGTTCACACCATGACATTTTTCAGCAACTTTGTTTACTAGATGATATAAACATAGAAATACTTCAAGTCACTTAACACTTTGATGCTTTTCTCTTTGCATTGAGCGTTTTAGGGAAGCTAGGAGAAGTGAATGGAAAGGCAGAATATGCCCCGTGTGACTTGGCATGTTGACACTGATCTGCACATTTTTCATGTCTCAACTGACTTGTATACATCAAGTAACTTAGTCTTTTGTATTTCGTCTTCATAACTGATCTGTGGCTACAGCAGCGATGTTAAGTAACAAACCTTGCATTAGCATGTTCATTGCCTTTGTTGTGACACTCAGTTTTATGCAGTTACCTCTAGGGGCAAATGAGCGAATTTGATGTTTAAAGTTCTGTGCAGAGACTGAAATGTTTTAGCAGTAGGACTATAGCTGACAGGTGCTTTTCTTGTTTAACCCCCACCTGGAAAAGCCAGTTCTGAACTAAGCAAGCTAGTATTTTTCTTGTTACTGACTTGCAGATAGCTGTTTGCTGAAGATCTCCTTCACCACCACAGGTTTAGAAATAAAGCCCGTTTTCTGTCCTGAGCCCCCTCTCCTAGCCTTTCCATGAGCAGTCTGCATGGTCAAACTTGTTATGCAGCAAGAAGGCATTTTGGCTTAGGCTAAAACAAAACAAATACAGAATCAAAGGCATTTGGATGGAGGAAAAAGCTTAAGAAATCGGTGTGTATGGATGAATTGAAAGGGAGCCTGCATCTTGGGGAGGGGAGCACTGTACCCAGGGAGAAGAGCAGAGTTTCTCTCTTGGAAATATCCTCATTCCTGTGCGCTGTCAGTGAATAAGAAGTACCAGGATTTCTGAGTAACTTGCTCTAATCTTGGAGGAATCTGTAGCAAGGAATTGGAGGAATTCCT
Organism: Pezoporus wallicus; assembly: GCF_028554395.1. Classification (NCBI taxonomy): domain Eukaryota; kingdom Metazoa; phylum Chordata; class Aves; order Psittaciformes; family Psittacidae; genus Pezoporus; species Pezoporus wallicus. The sequence continues at coordinate 8,692,042 of NW_026642342.1, forward strand.
GTAGAAAGTAAGAGCACTCCAGAAAGCTTCTGGGTGATTGAACTGAGCAGTTGCTAGTCCTGAAGTTTCTTAGAAAAGAAAGTCTTACCCAGCAAAGAGGGAAGGAGTCCAAGAGGTCAGATCTGTTTAGAAACTTGAATCCAAAATCCTCAGAGGCAGCATGGCTACTGGCTCTAGATCAGGCTCAGATCAAAGCTAAATTGTTCTGTTCAAAGCACTTCCACTCTGCAGTGCTGCAGTAGCATTGAATAACGTGAATGAATATATTAAAGAAGTAGGAGAAAATGTAGTTCAGAAGGTAACTCCCAGTGAATCAAGTGTTACATACTTGGAGTGAACCTGAAAAATCCCAAAATATTGTAAAACATTTAACAAAACATAACCAGTGACTCACCAGATATTGGTTTGGTTTAAAACTGCACCTTTTTCTTCCTTTAGTTTGGTGATGGCGCTTGTCTCTGGATTTGTTCTAGCGTTGCTTGTACCTGTCTGTAGGACTGGGTGTGGTTTACAGTGAAGGCAGCTCTTCCCCCAGCCTGGACCAGAGCAGTTGTGCTTCAGTGTTTGGATGTATACAACCATTTGTCCAACTCTCCTAGCTGATTTTTTTTCTCAAAGGCTTATGTTTATTCCTATAACCTTTGCTGAAACTGATGGTGCAGGTTGCTATGAGGAAAGGCTGAGAGTGCTGGGGCTGTTCAGCCTGGAGAAGAGAAGACTGGGGAGACCTTATTACAGCCTTTCAGTTATTAAAAGAGGCCTATAAGAAAGATGGGGAGAAACATTTTAGCAGAGTCTGTTGCGACAGGATGAGGGGTGATGGTTTTAAACTGAAAGGGGATATTCAGGCTGGATGTGAGGAAGAGATTTCTTACAATGAAGATGGTAAAATCCTGGCACAGGCTGCCCAGAGAGGTGGTGGGTGCACCATCCCTGGAGACATTCAGGTCTGGGCTGGATGTGGTTGTGGGTTCAGCCACATCTAGTTGAAGATGTCCCTGCAGGGAGTTGGAAAAGATGACCTTTAAAGGTCCCTTCCAACCTAAACTGTTCTATGATTCTATGATTATGCATGTAGGTAGCAAAGGAAGGTACTTGATAAAGATTTCTTCATATCTTAAAGAGATTGTCATCTAGGATTTAGGATAAAATTCTCCAAAATAAGAAACTCCTATTTGAAGGGTGGTGGTGAAGTATTGTGAGTAACAGATAGGGGATAGCAACTTCGTGAGTGTGTGGGGAAGAGGAGACAAGCGCAGGTGTTTATGCTTGCAGCCTGCTGCGCAGAGCCAGTGCTGTTTCCTGACAGCACAGTCACATCACGGGCTCCAGGGGGTTGTGTCTTCAGCGATGACTCATGCGCTGAATCCAGTTTCTGTTGTTCTTGCTGTGGTCCCTTGTTAACCTGCAGATAGTCTATCTCAAAGTCCACCTTCCCCTGCCACTTCCCAGTGGCAAATGTGACTTGGCTGCCTGTACTTGAGATTTCTCCCTTCCTGAGGTGGCTTGATGATAGATTGATGATAGATTCACCAACCAGCAAACATCAACTATAGCTCCAAGTGACAGACAGCTCGTAGCCTAACTTCCCATGGAAATAGCTTTTCTATCTGTACTGGATGACAGCGTGTTTTTTGGGACTCTAGTAGCAGCACCACTTCCAAAAGGCTATCAGTGGTGATAGGTGGCAGGATTGCAGCAATTTCCTTGTGTTTTCACATAAACAAAGGGAATCCCTCTGCTCTGAGCTACAATTTTCTTCAATTTGGTTAGAGTAGAATAATTTTCATCTGTTCTTCGCTCTCTCTTTGAGAGAATAAACTAGGCAAACTTGGCTTCATTCTTTCATAACAGAGAAGACTGGTTGTAGGCTGAGGTCAGAAGAAAATTAATTTAGAATATGTCAGGAGTTTGGGATGGAAGAGATTGCTTCATCTTGCTTTTTACAGAGAGGCTGAATGAAGAGGACGCAAGGATAGACTGGGATGCACAACCCACTGCAGCATTAGACATCACACCACCTCACTATTGCACAGAGAAGGAAATTAGTGCTGTGTCTGCCCTTCTGTCTTTAAAATGGAACAAAGAGAAGATACTGTAGTTGGCTCTCCTTTTCTTTAAGAAGAAAAGACAAAGACCCAAGGACTCGGTTGAGTTATCTTTAATTACTAGATCTCTGCCCAAGTAATGGTGGGTGTTTGCAACTGGGAATTCTTTACAGTTACTGCCATAACCAAACCAGGGTTTTTCTTGAGAAGCCTTTACTTTTCCAGAATGTAGTAAAAGAAGTAAAAAAAAAAAAAAAAAAAAGAAAGTAGAACTTTCTATATCCAAGTACAACACAGATTTTATATGGAACTTGCTTTAGGGCGTTTTCAGGTAAATGCTCAAGGTGCTTAACTCAGAGATCAAAAAAACAAGTAAGTTGACCTTACAAAGATTATGAGAGAAGATGTTAATACTCTGCGAGAAGTGTGAGGTTTCTAGGTGAGAACAGATTCAGCGCAGGAAAGAACACCTCTGCCTAGAAGCATGCAGATTTTGTTCAGATTGTCAGTGTTTTTAATGACAGCTGCTTTCTGCAAATGTGCATACAGAATGCCCAATTTACATGTTTCCATGATGCTGTGCAAGAGCTATTTTGCATATGATCATTACAACGCAAGGTGTATTCTATTTGACAACTTAGTGTTTTGCTTTGTCTTTAGAAATACGGTCCTGAGAGGCTGGTGGGTTTTGCCTATGTGTGCATTAAATGGGTTGTTTTGGGAAATTTGGTTTGTTTATTTTTCAGACTATCTGAAAAGGAGAAGTTGTCTGAGAAATTAAAGTGCTGGAATTCAGCCTCTCCTTTCTGGGGATTCATCTCCAGTCCACTGAGGTGGCTCTTGTCCCAGTTCAGTAAATCTGGCTTTGAAGAGTACGCGATTCTTTCCAGTAGCTCTTTGCTTTACGTAGGATGTGTTATTGGTGTTTATCTTCTCTATGCAGAGGTATCCTTCATAGCAAATTTAATGACAAAAAAGCAGTAACAACTATTTGAAGTTGTGTTTGTAGCATCAGAGTAGAGAGTACATTTCATACAGGAGTAGTGTGTGGCTATTGACTGTACAGGAACTAACCCCGGTCATAAAGCTCAGGTATGGACTGTGTAATACCATACTAGGTAGAAAAGGATGCATCTAGCATCTTTCTTGTTCCTTCTTATCCGCAGTCTGTAATACACGTGTAAATAAAGCAAACTGATTGTTGGAATATGAGAATAGTCCTCTATCAGCCATACACAATTGGCTGAAATCAAGAGAAATGTGTAAATGCCCCCTAGGCCCTGGGTGTCTTATATCTGGTACACCAGGCTAGAGCAACAACGTGGATCAGGCAAACATTCAGTGATTTTGAAAGTTCAAGTGATTGAACCAAGGATAATGGTTTTAATAGGCTAAACCCAATCAAAATAGCCCTCTGTGTTTTAATGACAGTGGTTTTGGCAACCTCAGCACTGCACAGATTTACACAATATAAACACTGAGAAATGAACCAAAGAAAAATTAAAATCCTGTTGAAAAACTAAGACAAATATAGCCACTGTATATATATTTTATGGAATTCTTTTTTCCCTTCAGAATTGGGAAGTGTTAATGGGAATTAAGTGTTAAGAGAACATCCTGGTTTTCACTGAGGTGGCATAAGCGAGTAAAAATTGCAGTTCTCTTATGTGCTTTTGATAATCCCATAGCTTTAATGATTGTCCCTTTGCTTATGTTCTCGACATTTTCTCACAGAATTGAGTTAGTGTGCGATTGCGCCTCCATCACAGTGCTCCGGATATTGATGTTTCAAAAGAAGTTAAGACTTCTGCCCTCTTCCTGAAAGTTTCTGCTCTCAGAGTACTAGGAAATAAACCACCCTGCAACAACCTTTATTCACTGGCTGGAAATGTGGCTTCAGGGTGGTGGCTTCTGCTATTTAATTGCTCTTTGTAACCCCTGCAAGTGTGCCTGGTCTTGGGTGATACATACAGTTGGAAGTACCAGTGAAGTGGTAAGCAAAGTAGAGGAGCAAGAGGTTGTAACAATATGGTGTTGGTAGAGGGAAAGGTGTTCTGCTCCAACATAGAGTGGGTTACTGGGGTAATATATAACTGTTTCTACCTTGCTCTTTCTTTTCTGCTTCTTTCCTCACCTTTGATCTATGACTAACTGAATATCTTTGTCTTTGCTCTCCTGTAACTACTCTGCTTCACAAAACCTTTTGAGGAGTGAATTTGCTTCAACAGTGTGTGCACAATGCCTGTCTTTTACATTTTTTTCATCAGAGGTCACATCTTGTTCCATCAAGAATAAACTTTTCTGGCTTGCTTCTAATTTGAAATTTGATTTCTTAAATGTTTAAAAATTTAAAGAAGAATTAAAAAAGCAGTCGTGCTGTGACGTGAAGGGAACAGAAGCTATGGACTGGAGAAAATATCTGTTCACTAGGAGAGATCTTTGAAGAGAGAAAAATAAATTCCCTATGGGAAGGATCAAAGCACATGGAGTTAATGGATTATGACAAAAAAGTACCTGGAGAAAATATTAGGTTCAAACATAAAAGAGCGAAATAGGGAAGAGTGAGGGTTTTTTTTTTTTGTTGTTGGAGATAAAGGATAGTTAGATGGCTAGCTAAGTACTTCAGATTACACGATGTAACTAAAGGGCTATTAGCAGGAATAGGCATTTCTTTCCTTGTGTCATCACTTATGTGGTGTCGAATTAGCCTTGGAGTTGCAGTCCTGAATTCCTCTTCTATTGCAGTGCTCTGTGCTGCTGACTAGAGCCTAAATCACTCTATAGTCCAACTGGACCCTCTCAGACTGATTGTAATAACTCTTAATAATAAATCAATAAATAGTCTTTCTTATTTAATAATAACTTAATAAAATAATAAATCTTAATAACTCATAGTAATTGTAATAACTCTTAAAGTCACTTTAATAGCCTGGTTAGGTTCTGCTAGGCTGAAAAATATATGGGGTTTATCAAAGAAGAGAAAAAAGGCAGAAACCTTTCTGGTGAGCAAGGAAATGGTCATGGGTGAAGAACTGTGGAAAACTTTTGTTCATGTTATTGTTCTGAAAGATCATCTGTACTGGTCCAGGTATCTATGTGCTTTCTTCATTGCTGCAGTGTTTGATGCCTTACAATCGTACCAGATAGAAACAGATAACTACAGCTAAGGCACAAAGACAGATCCTCAAAGATTTCACTCACAGTGGCATACACATCTCACTGTACGGGATGTGGGAATCAGATGTTTGAAATGCCTCTCAAGAAGCTGGGATCCGATGACTTTGTCCAAGGCTCCCCTGGGCTTGTGTGGCTGAGCAGAAGCTGCACCTCTCTTGTCCCATTTAGTCACCCATCCTTCCTCCAGTCCCACCGCAAAGCAGAATTGCCAGGGGACTTGTGCCAGTGCTTTCATGCACCAGGATGCTCACCTGTACTAATTACAAAGTAAGGGCTGGATCTACTGAGAGATGCTCATCCACCCAGAACTATTGGTAGGTGTTGCTGTTTGCCAGTCTGGTTTATTTCTCTGTGCGTTTGAGCAGTTCCATCTCCATAAAACTGCTTTCCTGTATTGAAAGTGATGTCTACAGTGAGTGAGATTGAATTTTTGTTACTTGCCCTTCTTAGCAACCCCCACTTGCCCTCTGCCTTGGGTCAGTTTCTTATTTGCCTTTTCACAGTTCTTAATAAAGAAGGCCCTCTTGTCCTCCTGTCTACAGAAGTTTAATTTGGAAAAGGCAGTAGATTTGTATAGTGACTGGAGACATGAAAAGGTGGCATATGTGGGACACCGCCTGTATTGATGATCTGATAGAGAGCTGATCAGTACTGACTGGAGTGCAATTAGAAGTGCAGTATTGTGCCTGTGACCGTATGCTATGACAGAGGTGGTGTTACCAGATGGGGTGAGGGAAGGATGAAGGCCCTGGTCAATCCTAGTCTCCCAGACCTCTCTCATCAGCACTGCCTGTGCTTTGTGAGTGCTCCTTTTTGCTGTATGATTTGTCTTTAACTTCCAAGAAGTGGCTGAACTGATGGAGGAACTGTGTTACTTCCAGTTCAAAGGCAACTTCAAATCAAATATATTTAACTTAATTAAAAATATAATTATGTTTCCTTTTGTTAAACAGCTTCACTTTAAACTAGAAAATCCCTTGCCTTCTTTTACAGCAGCTGCAAGAGCAGCAGTCTCTCTTGTCTGTCCCCAAAGACCAGAAAGAACTACATAAAGGAATATATTCCAGTGAGTGCATAGTCCAGAAGAAGCAGAGCAACATGAGTACAAAACACTGCTGTTGTCTATTCTCTTAGAATTGTGTCTGCCTTCTGAGACTTGGGTGGTGTGGTCAGAGCCTTTGCCAGTGAAGACTGAGGCAAAGAAGTCATTCAGAACCTCAGCCTTCTCCAAATTCCGGGTAGCCAGTTCTCCTGAGAGCTTCCTGAGGTGGCTTATGTTGTCCCTAGTCTGTTTTTTATTTGCTATGTACCTGTAGAATCCCTTCCTGTTATCCTTAACATCCCTAACCAAGTTTAATTCTAACTGGGCCTTAGCTTTCCTAACCTGGTCCCTAGCTTCCCGGACAACATCCCTGTACTCTTCCCAGGCCGCCTGTCCTGGCTTCCACTGATTATAAGCCTCTTTTTTCATTTGAATTTTCCTCAGGAGCTCCTTATCCATCCAAGGAGGTCTCCTGTTCCTCCTGCTGCACTTCCTTCTGGTTGGGATGCAACACTCCTGAGCTTGCAGCAGGTGATCCTTGAATATCGACCAACAGTCTTGGCCCCCCCTGCCCCTCTAGGGCTGTATCCCATGGAACCTTCCTAAGCAGGTTCCTGAAGAGTCCAAAGTCTGCTCTTTTGAAGTCCAGGGCAGTGAGCTTGCTGCACGCTCTTCTCACTGTCCTGAGGATCTTGAATTCAACCATCTCATGATCGCAAGGTTTCCCAAAGCTATGTGTAGCTTTTCTTTTAAATATTGTCAATTTTACCACCAGTCATTTCCATTTCAGTGCTGAAGTATAGAAGATGATAACATACAAAAGCTTGCTATAGTATGGTACTACTATGAGACTTCACAGCAGTCTTCAAATATCTGAAGGGGGTCTACAAGGATGCTGGAGAGGGACTCTTCATCAGGGACTGTAGGACGAAGGGCAGTGGGTTCAAACTTGAACGGGGAAGTTCAGGTTAGATATAAACAAGACATTCTTTACTGTGAGGGTGGTGAGGTGCTAGCACAGGTTGCCCAAGGAAGTGGTAAATGCTCCATCCTCGGGAGTGTTCAAGGCCAGATTGCACAAAGCGCTGGGGGACATGGTCTAGAGTGAGGTGTCCCTGCCCATGGCAAGGGGGCTGGAATGAGAGGATCTTAAGGTCCTTTCCAACCCAAAGGATTTTATGATTCTATGGTGCTGGCAACTTGGGCAATTAGCCATACCAGTTTCTTCTCTTCTTAAGAGCTTGGAAGAAAACATATGGAATTAGGGAGCAACAAACCTCAGTTTTCATTTGAAAAAAGAAATAGAGAATGATTCATTCTAAGACTATACGCTCCAAAGGATGAAGATTTGAATTATTAGCAACATATCTAACCATGACGGGTGCTGACACCTTCATCTCTCTTATTTTTACTGCCATGGATTTTCTTCACATGCAGTGAGAGAATTTACACTACAGGAAGTGTTAATGGTTTCACGCTTCCTACCCATTTTTAGCTGCCTAATTTATGGAAAGCCATTACAAGGTGAGTCACTGCTTTCACAGGATTACTGTGGCTGAGACAGAGCTTTGGGTGTTCCTTTAATTTCCATATTTGCTTGAAAGGAACAACAGATCCACATTAAAGCTGTTAGTGTTTGATATTACAAGAGAATTCAGAGTCTCTGCTCTACTTGATCATGGACAAATATTGCAAGATTGTCCCTATAAGCTAACAAACAAGAAACAGACTTTCCTGCATTACAGATGCTGTGAATCAAGGTGTCTCGTTGTGTATTCTCTTGGATGGGATTTAAATACTCAGAAAGACAACAAACAGAAGCAACACTAGGAAACTCCCTGTAAAGGACCATTCATCCTGCACTAGCTATTGAACAAGCACATTTACTCTCTTGGTTTTAATAGGTTTTGGATAGAGATTGACAGGTGACAAAAATATCAGTCAAGCCTGAGGATCAGGGTTTGCCCCTCACAGTAAATGTGAACCATGGGTTGAAATGAATTTGGACTGTCTGTATTATAAATTCAACAGGAGAAACTCAGTGTGTGAAGTACTCAAGTGCTGAATAAAATGTAGATTTCCTAGCCAATACTCTTTGTGCTAAAGAATTTGGAAAGATTTGTTCAGGTTAGGAAAGGGTCTCCAGCAGGCAGTAACAGGGAAAATCTACAGGAAATCCTGTTGGTTTTTTCTTTTTTTTTTTTTTTCTCTGTTTTTGTTTTGTTGGTTTTTTTTTAAACTCATTTACTCTCTATAAACCTCTTAACCTGTCATGAAAGGCATGTGTGGCTTGTTATGAGTCTTTCACCCAATCAGAATCTCTTAAATACTTATGTAGGTTTTTTCTACTAAAGATTTTTTGTTCAGGCTTCCCTCCAGAGGCTGTTTATTTCAATTCTGGTTTGGTTTCTTAATTAAGGAGCCCAGATCTCACCGCACAGCACATAGCAGGTAGTACAACCATCCATCTGTAGCTTCCACATTTGCCTTGCTGGGAAGTCTGTTGTGCAGTTGAGTCAGTGTGGACCTGTGGCTGGGTTAACTTTGAGCTGTCCTACAAAAATGATGATTTTGGGGTCTGTAGATAATGCAGTGAAGCATAACGAGTTCTCTCTGTTTTCCACTTGAGAGTCTGTGTGGGATGAAACTGGAGAAATGATGTTACAAGTAATTTATTCCTTAGGGTTCCTTTTCTCTCCCCAGTTTCTTTCTATTCTGTCAGCTTCATTTTTTCTCACACCAATTACTCTGGCTTAAGAAATTACAAAGCTCTTCATAACAGCGCTTGAAGATTGGTACGTTTGCTGTATAAATTCTGAGGCAGACCTTCAGCTCCTACAAAATGAAGTAACTGAAGCCACAACCTTTTCTTGTCGGCTAAAGATCTATTGTATATGAGCTATCCACCATTTTTCCTAGGATTTTTAAAATGCTTGAGAGATTTTTAAAACAAAAGGAAGTGAAAAATAGTGAATGGTACACATAAGGTTGGGAAGCAGTAAGTTACTGATGGCTTGTTAAATGGGAAGTTATAGAAACTCAATATAGGTGTATGTACATGTCTCTGTGTACCCACATGTGTAAACTCTTGAAAGAGGTGTTGGGAAATAAATCCCATATGACCCTTACAGTCTATCATCAAACTGATCACATGAGATCAGTTAATAAGTAATGTAGGCAAGTACAATAAGACATTCTTCAACTACATCCCTGGCATTGTTTAAGGCCAGGTTGGATGGAGTCTTGGGTGACATGGTTTAGTGTGTGGTGTCCCTACCTATGGCAGGGGGGTTGGAACTGAATGATCTTAAGGTCCTTTCCAACTATTCTATGATTCTTCTGTTTTGCAATGTGAGCCTGTGGTGAAAACAGAAGCCTTTTGGAATTGACTTTTATAAGAAGGTTCAAAGTACTTCGGGTATTTAGAATTGAACTCTTCCATCACACTCTTCCAGTAGGATTTTTCTTAATGGGACTGTGTTTGGACTACACCTTCTTATTCACTGGCTATGCATGTGGACTTTAGGAAAAAAAAAGTTTTAAGTTTTATTCTGAACTGAAATGAATACAAACATTTGTGGTAGATGCTTTAATTTGTACTTTCGAAGCACCCCACATTTATGTGTTCTTATTTCATTCAGGGCAGGTGAATAACTGAATGCCGAAGAAAAGAAGAAAAGCAGCAACATCCTTTGAATGATAGCTGCTCATTTGTTATACCACTTCTGTGTAAAATAAACAGTGTCTTCCTCAAGGGGAGAGTCACTGATATGACTGAGGCATAACACATGTTTGAATAACAGTAGCAAAAGCAGAGGCTACAAAGATCTCTACATGGAAGGCTTTTAAATGATGCTGGCTTTGGCCTGCCTTTCCAATGACACGCAGTCTGTGTGTGATTGCCTGTCTGCTGGTCTGCTGAACTTGATGGAGTGGTAAAGACCTTGTAAATACAAACACCTAAAAGCTGTTGGGAGATCAGTGGCTAGGGAGAGATGAGGCCCAAATTGTTGTTGCTAGCTGAGGAAAAGTTGTAAGAGAAGTTCATGAGCTATTGGTTACTGTGGTTGGCTGTATGCAAGGATGGTCCAGACCTCACCACACCAGCAAATGTTCTAATGCTCACTAGAAGGAAAAAGGGTGGAGAACAGCTGGTGGATGTGGCAGGAACTGGAAGAATTACAAGGTAGCAAGTCTTAGAAGTTGGTAACAGAAGTAAGCTGCAGATACTCTGGTGATGGGGCAATTTAGGATCTGAAACCTGGCTTTATTGGTTTGGTTCCTCATGGAACAGTTCATAATATAGTTTGTAAAAGTTGCTTTTTAGTGAATGATGGAGTATTTAGGAATAATGGAGTATTTCTGAATATTGCTGATGTTTTAGACCAGTAGAAGGGATAAGACCTAGTCTGGGTGTCAATGAAACCTCACTGGGGCCGTAACTGCAGAAAAGGCAGAAATTATACACAAAATGAAGAAGTAGCATCATATACCAGGAGTGTTTGTTCTATAAATAAATAAGCCAGTGGATTGAATATTTGTCCTGCTTTGATACATTTTGTTTCCAAGCAAGTCATTATTAAAACACTTCTTTCGGTATCTTTACTGAAATCTGTTTCATTATGTGGTGTGTAACACAGCGAAAGTTGTGAGTCCAGTCGGTATCTTCAAAGTAGTAACTGACAAGTCAATGAAAGCAAGAATTAGTAGACTGACCTGCCTCTTCTTTCTTTCATTTGTCTTAGTACATTCATTTATCATTAGACATTCTGTAAAGCATCCTTATTTAATGGATACAGTCAGAATAGTTTAATACCTACTCTTATTTACTGCTTCTTATAACTGAATCAAGCAAAAATGTTCTTTCCTTTCAGACATTGACAATTGTCTTCAATTGTACCACACGACATCTAGTATGGTAAGATGGAGCTATATCCTACTGTTAAAAGCCCCTTGGACATTGCCAGATATATTGTGGAGTTGTGACAGTTATGTTTTTACTAAAATTGTTTCCTTAAGATGATGAGAGGACTGCGATCACTGTCAGTTTTTTCAGTCTAAGTTAAACCAGACAGATGTGATTCAGGCATATTCACTTGACAGAATGCTCTGAATTTACATGAGTAGGAGGCTCTTCAGATTAAATGCAATTCATCAAGGCATTACTCACAAGTAAAATACCTGTGTCAGACTGGCCACTTTTCCTTTAAGATGGTGGGAAAGTAATCTTAATGAATTCAAGAGAAATCTCTGAACTACCTGCACATGCCACCAGGTAGATAGGTAAATAATGTCTCTAATTAGTTCCAGATGTAAACTTGCATGTGCAAGCTTGAAGGCTGAGTTAAAATTTATCTCATTAAATGTTAGTTAAAATCTTAATAAGAAAAAATGCTTAGTAAAGAGTAAGGTTCTTTATTGTTGCAGCATCATTTAGAAAGATTGTATATAGAAGTATGCAGCAGGCTCTCTGGAACATAGTTCTGTGATCTCGAGGTATCAATAACCAGTTATAGATTGTTTTCATGTGCTAGGTTCAAGCTTCTTGCAGAAGTATTGGTATTAATCCACATATGCTCAGATGGTGCATTACATATGATGGCTGCTGGTAATCATGTGAATGCAACACAATTGTCACAACTAGTAAGAGCTTGTCTTTAAATTTACAAAGCTGTGGTACTATGCATTAACTCAAATGTTTTGATGTTTCTGAGGTCCTGCAGGAAACGTACTGGAGAGAAACTCTAAGTTTGGTGCATCTTTATCCACAGAAAATTATAGCAGGAAGCAAGAGTGGAGTCAAAAATTAGACAGGTGCTGCCTTGAGAAAGGAATTTAAAGTATCGGGTTTGGTCATGTTTCCTTCCCTAGTAAGCACAAAGTAAAAAATAAGCTTGGTTTAACTATGCATGGTTGGATGAGTGTTGGCGAGATGGTGATAATGAATGGTTAGTTACTCGAAAGAGTATGCTGTTCATTTGACTCATGAAAGACTTGGGAATCTCTGTTAAAGTTTAGTGACTTTATATAAGGAGTGTATGAGCACAATAAATAGAAAGAAAGCCTTTAAAATTAGCAAATCCCCAGAAGATGAGATTGTCAACAAAGTTGGCTTTTTCTGCAAGTTACAGATTAAGTTTCATTTACTTGGATAACTTGGATGTAGCAGTGTGGTGAGATTAGCATAATCACTGAACATATATGTTATCCTAAATTTGATTTGGCAGTTGTTGATAAAAATTAATTAATTAAAGCAACTAGATGTTGAGTTTGCATTTTTTTGTTTCAAATGAACTGCAGCTTGGTACCCTAAAGCCAAAATGCCATTAAATTCTGACTTCTTGTGTTGTGTAGCTCTGTCATTTCACAGGTCACTTTTTTTAAGTCATTATGTGTTTGTTTGAATCACATCAAACATTGGTTTGTTGATGTTCAGGTTTTTATTTGCAATCTAGCCTTCATTTAACCATTTGAATTTAAAACTTACTAATTTTAAGCAGTTATGCTTTTGTTAGCTAGCCTGCACAGTGATCTAATGTCTAGCATCTTTTCCCTGAGCTCTGATGGTCACTGGTTTCGAGGTTTTGAGATACACACACATTTTCATGCATACCTATATGTGGAATTACTTTTAAAGCCTGCATAATGATGTCTTGCACTAGTAACTTTTATGATTTTCAAGTGAATCAGTACTTCACGGTTTATTATGTCTTTGACTTTTCAATTTGCAATTGCCTATGAGAAGTCTGAGCATCTAACTATGATTTTTGAAAAGTCATTTGAAAGTCATCTCTGAGAATTGTTATTCAGTGAATTACTCACAAGCTGTTAGTTGTTTTTACTTGAAATCTGATGGAAGACATGAAATGTGGTCTCTTCATTTAGGCTGGATTAATTGTCATTTTTTCTTCAGTTTGAACACTGGAATCGGGATTCAAAATCTGTTTTCCCAATAACATTGCATTTTATCTTTCTGGTAGTCTTTGTCTCAGTTAACTCATTTAAATAGTCACAAACGAATTTTAACATTTTTGTAAGTATATTATTAAGTGTTTTTAGGAAGTTAGCCAATTCTGAATCAACCTGGTTTTAAAGAGAACAACCAACGACAGAACTCTGCTGTGATCTGAACAGTTCCCTTCGTAGGTTAAAATGTACTTTGCAAACGGTTTTGTAAACACTTCTTGCAGAGTCAGTATGATTTCTACCAAACTCAGCAAGGAAAATTACTTGTGTTCCTGTACTGAATTGCTGTGTAGATGTTCAGTCACTCTAGGACTTCTTGGATAAAGAGCTTGTTGCTAAGGTTTTCATGGCTCTGGGACTCTTCATATTCACAACTCTTTCTTTTGTAGGTATTCTGGTCCCTCAGCTGATTCATGATTGAGGGCCCAATACTACAGATAAAGTTGGCCAGTCCCCTCTTAGGGACCCTAAGACTAAATAGTACAAAGCATACTTGCAGGGATTAATGGCTCTTGACTGGTGTCCTAGGAGCTTTGCTTGAGTTAAAAGTGCTAAATGAACCATCAAAATGTCTGGTACAAATATTGTTGGGGGAAAAAGCCAGACAAGGCTGAGGCAGACAAACCTGTTTCAGATCTGAAGCAGAAGTCAGTCCTGCTTGGAGATAAGGGAATGGTCAAGATAAACTCCTGAGGTCTTTTCCAGATAATTTTTACATTTTCCACTATTCTGTCAGGAACATAAAAAGTAAAACCTCAGTCAAAAGCATGTCTTCTGCCAGCAACACTCCCAGTTATGTAAAAATCTGTTGGTTATATTGGGAACTGATAGACCATGTGTGGTTATACCCTACATCCCTTTTTCTTAGTTCCCAAAATTTTTATAATCAGTCCAAAGCCTAAGGATTTCATACTGCTATCTAAATAAAATCTGATTTCATTATTGGCTAATGAAATATTATTAATGGCTAACAAGGTATTCAGGGACTAATACCTCATTGGTATGAAATGCTTAATGCCATGGTCAACTGCGCATCTAACATAGCAGTCTTCTTCCTAGGCTAACACATCTCTCTGTAAGAGTAAGGCATGACTTATAACTGTAGCCTTTTAAAGCACTTATAATTTATGAAGTTTTGCTGTGTTCAGTGACCATGTTGGTTTATCTAGAAGCGCAGTGATTCTGGGGCTGTGCATTGTCAGGTCACTAATCTCCATCCTGCACTCAGCCTATCAGACAGATGAGAATGACTCATTCCCTGCAAACCTCCTGTTGCTTAGTAGCTGTTTGTAATGTGAAAAAGAGTTGGGAAAGTAGTGGTGAGGTAAGAGGAAAAGGGCTGGGAGTCAGAGTGTTCCTGGCTGCCTAAAAGGAACTTGTGAATTGAAGGTATTATTTGACCTTGTAATTGGTAAGGATTTTTTCTGTTTCCTCACAGGTACAAGGTACATGAATTTACATGTTCTGCCCTTCGCTATTCTCTGCAGTACCTAGGAAAGTTAGTCATGCTGTGGGCCTTTATTGTATGCATTTATTTATTTATCACCTTGGTACCACTTTCTCTTTTAATAGTATCTCTTTGTTACCTAGGGAACTGGCTACAGCACTGCACATTTCTTCCTCTGTTTTTGGTGCGTCATCATGCTCCTGTATGCCATACACAAGGTTCCCAATAGTGTCTGAGGAACTGTATGTCTGCAGCGTGTTGTGCCAGGCCTGCATTACAGCACTGGCACCAGCATGATGACTCAAATAAAAGATGATGCAGGAGCAAAAGAGGAATAATAATTAAAAAAAAAGAAAAAGGAAAAATAATAGCTCTGTCAGTGCATTGAATCTTGCCATAGGTAGGCTGAATTTCTTGTGGATAGGTGGATTTAATTCCCAGTATTTAGTTGGGATAGCTGTAGAAAGTTACTTAGCTTTTTAATGAAAATAAACTGCATGAACAACATTTGCTTCTAAAAGGAAGCATCCCAGTCCTAATAGCAGGAGGTAATAATTTGCCCTTCAAGGGATGCAACACAGATGGAAAGACTGAGAGACTGAAGAGTAGCTCTGAGGGCAGGAAATGTTAGCTATGGGAATGCTTCAGTGATCTGACTTCTTCTTTGTTAATATGAACAGGCCTTTATGGTTGATTGTAAATGGATTGCTTGGTCCCAACTATGATTCTCTGCAATTTCTTCTCACTTGAATAACATATGGACAGTTCAAATTTTTATTAAGTCTTCGACTTTTAACAGGTTTAAATCTCAACCACTTCTCCTCAATCCTAAGGACTTTTCTTTGTTTTGAAAAAGGAGATGAGCAACAAGTGGTTAGCTCTGATGTATAATTAACTTCCATGTTTCAGATGAATGCTAAGCAAAACAGCAATACTCACTCAGCAGACACAGAGTGTTTCTATTTATCTAGAGAACCCCAAGGGCTGCTGGTAATGACGCAACTCACAACATGATTTACACCGAAGTGGCTAAGCATTTTACAAATAGCAAAAGGTAGTCTCTTGAGTGCAACAAGACTAAAAAATAGAACCAAAATAAACTGGTATTTACAAAACGAGGACAAGTTTATGGGTTTATGTTGTGGGGGAGAGAAGCAAAATTCAATTTCTGGACTGTAGCATTTGTGAACGTACAAGTGTGCATAACGTTGATTTAAATACCTCAACTAAATTAGAAAATCAGATGCCATATCTCAGCCTCAGCCTTCATCCACGGAGTATGTTTGTAAGCTTCTGAAATCACAATAGGGGTCTTTAAATTTCTGGTTTTGTAGTACTGAAAATGTTTCGAAGTTTTTTTATTTTGGTTTGTTGTTTTTTGGTGGTGTGTTGGTTTTTTTTCCATTCAATGAGAGTTTGAAGTGAGAAGTTCCCTTTTATTGCTCAATATATTTTATTGGTTAACTGGAATTTGATTCAGTAATTGATGGATGTTGAAACTGGGGAGAAAATGCATTGTGTGTGAATCCTAAAACTGCGGGAAGGTGGAGCACCTGTGGTAAGGATATGGTCATTTGCAAACGGTACCTGTACTTCATAGAAGTGCTGCAAGAACTGAACATGACACTCATGAGAAATAAGGATACAAGATTGGCTTTCTATACAAATATTTTTGCTATTCTCTCTTAACACTTGCACATACTGTGTGACAGCTGTTTAAGTAATGAATAGGCGGGATAAAATTTTCACTGTAGTTGTCTTGGCCAAGTAGTTAGAGAATATTTAAGATTAATAAGCCTCCTGATAATTAAGCTTTAATATTAGTAAGGATGGTAATTACCCTATAATGTTCAGTTGTGATGAAACTGCCACTGCGTAGATGCAAATAGCAAGGCTACAAGAACGGTTGTTTTGTTGTTGCTGGGGCTTTTTTAATTAAGAAAGAAAACAAGAGCAAAAACCATGTTAGTAGTATATTTCTTTCTAAAGTGCAACAAGAATGCTGGAAAGAAATTTACACGCAAACGCAGAGCCCCCAAGCCTCCTCGGTTTTAATTCGGGTCTCTCGAAAGACAGACACAGAAAACATCCTTGATCCAAAAAACTACTACTTAAAAGCAGGGAAAGCATATCAGTCTTGTAATTCCTTTGGAAGTCTTGCTTGCTCCTCTGTATCAGAGTTAACTTTTAACTGACTGCCACCAGCAACAAATTACAGCAGTTCCTTCTGCACATGAGTCAGTAAGGGATGGCTGAGTCAAACTCTGCCCTGATCCTTCCCTCCCACTCCCTGCCCAGCTGCTGCCTGTTTACTCCTTAGGGTACAGCCCATGATCCTGGAAGCCTACAGAGACAGTTAGAAATAGTGGATGCCTTTACTCCTCTGCATGAGAAACATAGGTGAAGTTTGACCGCAATACACCATGTCAGCATGAACGTCAAGTACGTTAGCTCCTGTTCAGAAACAGGACTTGAGACTTTGCTTAAAGCTGACCATTTCCACTGAACTGTGTCCTCAGTGATTGCTCTGGAGGGTGAAAACAGAGGTCTGTAATCTGGACTGTGTGGTACACCAGGAAGTTTAACATCAAATGTACTCTAGCTTCAGAGTCCTGAATTTTTGACACATTTCTGTAGCAATGTATTTGGTATTTATATCTTTACCCTATAGCTTCAGTAACAGATTGTGTTTGTTCTTTTTCTTTCAAGATGGAGAGGAAAATGACAGCAATGATTCTGACTGCATTTTCAGTGTATTTATTGCTTTATTCTTGAGTTGTTTCAGACATATTCCGCTAAGGCACTGAGTGAAGCTTTGTTGTGTTAGGCTGCTTCTCTCCCACAGCCTGGTATACTTTCTGCTTTAATCCAGCATTGTTTCAGTTTGCAGTCAGGTTTCTCTTTCCCTAATTTCAGATCAGTAACTTAGCACAAGAAAAATAAAGTCTTTGTGTTGTTCAGGATTCCAGGATTTGATTTCTCTGCTGAATCTCTCGGTTGCTGTTTTTATGCCCAGTAAAAGCACTCTCCTATTTATAAACTGAAATTCCTTTAGCAAAGTTTGCTAGGAAGAAAAGTGCAACTCCTCCTCTGATGGATGGTCTTTGTGTTGTTTTTCTAGGTGTGTAAAGTAACTCAATGTGCAAGGCAGCCCTCTAGTAACTGGAGAAAGACCGCTACTAGTGCACCCCCCATGGGACTGATGGAGCATAAAAAAACCTTATGTAAACAAAAATCCTGGTCTTTCTTATAATAGTATGTTCATTTACCTACACCTTTGACTCTATTTGCAGTTGGCATCCCATGCCGAGATTTAATCTGTATTCAACGAACTTGAAGTAGTAACCATTTTGTGACAAAATCAAATCACAGAACTGATCTTTGTGCCAGTTTAGCTCACACCATAACCTGGACACTTGTTAAGTTAACAGATGGAGAAATGTCAAAAAGTAAACTAATGAAAAAAAAGCAGCTTGTATTCTCTCAGCTAATAGAGAGAAATTACTGCAAGAGCCCAAAACCTGTTATTTGGAGTCCTTTAGCTGTGAAAAAATAGATGACATTCGATCAGAGATTACCCAGATCTGGAGCTAGCCCCGTGCAGAGGTTTCTTAGGTGCAATGTCCCCTGCTGATCTGAGAAGGGCAGTGAAGTCCTCCCGCTTCAAGGGCAGCTCCTTGCTGGCAGCAGGAGTCCTACATGCATCAAGGTGCTGTGAGGCTGTCCCATAGGCTAACCAGCACTTTTGGGCGCTCAGTAATATTGGGACTCTTCCTTCCTTCTTGAGCTGCTCCTGGAGGCACTTAATTTGCTGCTCTGCTCCTCTAGGAAGAGATGGGGAACACTCAGCACTACCACTGCTTTTGAAGAGGCAAGCGCTGTGGCATAAAAATCAAAACCTCTGTCACAGTGTGTTAGAGCACAGATTTGGCTATTCTGGTCTGGGTCAACACAATTCCTGACTGCAGTTGGCAGACTGAGCTCTTTTAAATGGATCAGATAGGTGAGAGTTTATAATAGTGACTGTCTACTTGACTACTTGCTTTATTAGTTCCGTGCACCATGAACCTTTCTTCTGTCCAGTTAAATGTGAAGATGAGACTGGTCAACTGGGATCTGAAGACATGGTAGTATTAGCTTGTACGTGCAGGTTCTTTTCTGGATAGTTGATCCCTTAATACAAGCATATGTTAGATGATTGCCTTCTGCAGGGTATAGTTCTGTGGTTTTAATTTGTGAACATGAAATGTGTAGACCAACACCCTGAGTCATCTAACCCTTAATCATCCTTCAAGCAAATCCATAGACTACTCTGCAAAGTGTGGTAAGTAGTTAACACATGAATCGATAGCCCTGTATTGTGTTGACTTTATCTTAAGCCACAGTCTTTGCTAATGACAGCAAGGGGAAAGAAGAATCTAAAAATATCTGTGGTGTTGATATTTCAGAACAGGAATCCTGCCTGTTTCTGACTAGCAGAAATCCCACCTGAGGCCCTGCGACTGGTTGTTGTGAAAACTACAATTTAGAGGAATCATGGAAATAACGCAACTCTTCCTGGCAAATTCTTTGTCACAAAAATCATTTGGCCGAATTAATTGGCTTGATTTAGAATTCAGGTGCTTTGGGCCTTAACAGTAATACTTATTTGGCTTGAATGGAAGATACTGGAGAAGATAAATCAGTCAGTCATTACTGGCATAACAAATGATGATCAAATTAAAGATGATGTCTTAAGGTTCCTCTCTTTTTCCTCTGTGTGCATATTTAGCACACCAGATGGTTAATGCAGTCATAATAAACTGGTGGGAATATTTAATTAAATGTGTTCCTAGGGCATTAAATGTAGGGTATTATTCTTTGGCTGATGATCAGAGTAAATATTTTGTTAATAAGGGAGTCCATGTAGAATATTGCTGGTAGTACATGAAAATCACATTTGGGAACAGAAATGTGTTCAAAGCAGAAATTTCTTCACAAAATTAAGACATCTCAAGTGCTAATTCTTTTTATATGTGGGGTTTTTTTTCCACCGCCGATTCACTATTGGTCATTACTACCCAATTATTACAAATAGCCTGAGAAATCATTCTAAAATTGATAGTCATAGAATGGAATGGATCTAAGTTAAAGTCTGTAGGCATTTAATTGGCAGTAGTAACATTTTCACTGCATACTGAAGGGATTGGATGGAACACCGAAAAGCACAGTTAAGATCATCGTTTTTGTTAGGGCAGTGATGGTTCCCTGGTAGGGAAGGAAGCCCATGTGCTCTTGTTGGGAGTTAATTCTGCTCCCTCTGTGACATTCCAGAGGACTGAAAACATCTTTCCATGATCTGAAAATCCTGCCACCCCAGGTATGCAAACATCTACTAACCCAGCAGTGATACCCCTGTGTCAATAACTTTTCCACCCTAACCAGTTTTATATCATTACTTTCTTTACTCCCACAGAGCAGCTTTTTTGCCATGTGAAAGCAAGATTAGTAGAATGAAAACAAGGATAAACTTGGTCTATTAAATAGGCTAGTTAATAACTGAAGGGGGAAAGATGTGCTAGAAATACATACAATCAGTGGGCAGCAGAGCTGAAAAGCACACTGAGTGCATCTATCTTGGAACTGGGTAGGTCATGCTCTCTAGCCAGGGTTTTCTTTTGAAGACTACTTATCTTAGCGGCAGAGAAAATGATTATCTAGTTGTAAGAAGCCTGAGAACTTAATTCTGAAGGACACTCATTTATGGGGGTGTTAGAAGTAAACCATCTTTTCTCCAAACCTCTCCTGACCGAATTAGCGTGTGGTTTTGAAAGAGTAACGAGACCTGCCTTTTGATGCTACCCCATCTCATGATGGGAAAAGCAAAAGCTTGGATAGGTGGTGTTGGGATGGATAACTAATGTCTCTTGATTTCTAGACATATACATGTATCTATATATTCCCAAATAGAAACACGATTGTGTGCACACAGCCTGTAGGCCTGTACTAAAAGTCTGTACAGTTAAGCACACAAGTCTGGATTTCTTTGAGAAATGGCACGTAGACAAGCTAGCACAGAATGTTAGTCTGCACTCTTTGGTTAGACTGGATTTTGTTAGGACTGTGTCAAACTGCATAAAGACAAACTGATTGGTAAGAAAGGTTTTTTGCTAGTGTTGGCTAAGTTGACTTACTGCAGCAATAAAATCATAGGTAGTAGGATCCAGTTAACAGAAAACTGAGAACTAGCAAATCCCTCCAGAAAGCAGAATACTAAGTATGATCAGTAAAAGTACCCCATGGCAAACTAACAGCAAACTCCCACTGCTATACAGCTTCTTTATTTCCTTAGAGATCCTCCCTGCCTCAATGCTCTCAGATGCATCTAAATTCACAGATGAACACTCTCTGCACCAGGGACGATGTGAGAGTTGTTTGTTTCTACGGTTTCTGTTAGGTTCAGGATCTTCAGTGACATTTGTAGTCATTACAGTCATGTATGAATTTGCAGTTGTAGCTATTTTTAACAATTGTCTTACAGTTAAATCTCAAGAGTACAGAGCTATGGAAGTGTTATTTTTTGGGTGTGTGTGAGGTGTTCAGGTTTTTTAATGCGTTTGGAACCACAGGGTATCAAACCCCGCTTAAGCAGCGAAGCCCAGATGGGTAGATGCCTTTTGAAGGGGTCCAAATGGAAAAAAACTGTCTTAAATATAGTGCATAAGTTTGGTTACAACAGTAAATATTTACTATATAAATATGGAATCTGGACAGTAAAAAAAAAGAGAGAGAGGAAGAGAGGCAGTGCAATTTAATGTTTTATTTAAACAACAGGTAACGAATTTGAGGAAAGAAGAATTAAAATGGGATTTGTAGAAAGCTGCCTTCCTCATTTCACTTTTACAGGGATCATTAGTCAAATCCTGTACTGCTTTGATGCACTTCCACTGCCCCCACCCGTGAGCTTTGCCAGTTGAGACCAGCTAAAGCTGTCTGATGTAATTCTCACATTCCTCATGCTGTAACCTTTAACTGTATGGTTCTCATTATTTAAGTCTGAGGGATAGAAAATAACTCCTGCTATTAGAAATTGGTTTTGAGCTTTGATTTGGAGTCAGTAGCTGAAGAATTGAGGGGCACAGAGCTGGAAATGAAGAGGCCTTTGCTGCTTTGCCACAGGCTTTCTCTGTCACCTGAGCAAGTCATTTCATTACCCTGTACCTGCTTCCCAGCCATATGCAGGGATAATAGCTTTTCCTCAGCTTATTGCAGTGTTCTTAGGATAAAGACTTTGAAGGGATTAGGTCCTGTAGCTGAAGGCTTTAAAAAGCACTTAGGATGGATAAAACAAGTTGCTGAAAGCAGCTGTCAAGGTCCAAATGTAAACTGTACCAAAGTCGCAGTGGTGGCCTGGCATCTTCCTGGTATTCATGTTGTACGCTTCCCTTCCCTAGCCTGATTAACACCAAAAAATTCTCCTACATAGCTCACACGCATGAACAAAACTGGAAGTGTGCATCAGGCAGTTTCCTAAAACATCAGATACACAGTCATCCTTAATGTTCTTTCAACCAGTGCTTAAATGGAAAACGAACACTGGATATCTCCGGTTATCTCTTAGAGTTGCAGTTCCCTTGAACTAAGAGTTAAATAGTAAATTGCTTCCAAAATATCCAGGTGAGATAAGAAGTCTTAGTCATGATTTTGACCCACCAGTTTCCGGCCCAGCAAGTAACCAGAAGAACAGGATGTGTGAGTCAGCTGAGACTATTTCACTGAATTGCTAGGACAGTCCCAAAGATTTCTTCCAAAGTGGCTGCGCACATACACAGATCCAGCTCCTGCTGTCAGTCAGCCAGATTGCTCATGTGTGAAATGAAGCAAAATCTGGCATGAAGGGGAGAAAGAATATAGTTCATGTTACATAGAGAGTGACCCAACTGCCCAGGCTCTAAGTGTGTGTCTAAGAGTTGTCCTGAAGTAAGTGTACTTGTCAGTCTCCCAGAGTGTCCCCCAAAGAATATTTGCTAGGGATTTATTCCCTTTTAACAATAATAGAGCTTTGTTCCCCTGTCAAAAATAATTTGACCTGTTCTTGAGAGTAAAGATTCTCACCATCAATGGTAACCTTTTTCCTTTTCTTAAAAACAAAACAAAACAACCCCTAAATAAAAGTGCACAAGTGTGTTGGCCTGATGGCTAGGGGCGCAGTGATGGAGCTTTTATATGGGTTTTGCATTCTTTTGTAGCTCCTCAAAATAGCGTCAGCCCACGAGAAATTGGACTTTAAAGTTGTGATGCTTCAAGTCTTTCAGAAGCAAACCTTTCTAAAATAGTGCCAGTGTTCTGCATAAATTTTTTTTCAATAATTCTGATAAATTATAAACTGAGATAGCACAGTTCAGAGGCAATAATAGAATGATGTAAATGTGCTAGACTTTCGTTCTAGCATTTTTGCACTAAGATATCCCAGGAAACAGTGGTGTTTTCCAGGGATGTAGGCCTTCAGTTCCCTTCTTTACTAGAAAACTCAGGTTCAAAGACAAACTCTTAACAGATGCCTTGTGTGACTAGAGCTACATTAGCTCACTGAGGTACTGCCTTCTGCTGCCGACAGACGGGATGCTTTCGACAGAGCTCAAACACTTGTAGGGCTGAGCTAGAAGCATGGAGACCCCTCTGTTTTGATCTAAAGTGCCTTAGGAAGTTGGGAGAAGCGGTGATGCAGGTGTCTCTGTGCTTATTTTGTCTATTTTGGATATTACATGCTATCTCATGACAAGAGAGGGCTCATTCCTTGTTGACCTGCAACAGCTGCTGGTGGCATTAAAGTCACATGCTTAAGGCCTGACTTCCTAGAACTGGTGCTGGCCCCTCTGCAGCATGTCCTGAATCTCCTCTGGTGAGCACTCTTTATTGCTCTGACCCCCAAGGCTGTGAGCAAGGCAACTGCTAGTTGCTGTGTAAGGAGAGCACAACTCCAGAGACAAAAGTAGCTCTGCACTGCAGTCAGCACCCAGCTCTGGTTTCTCTTCTATTAGATTTTATGTAATTAATTCAGATGGGTATGTTAATCACAAGCTTGCTGTGCCTTAGCATTAAGGCAGCCATTTCTTTTTGGCAGTTACAGTAACTCCTGTTGGGTGGTCAGGGCAGCTGTACAAACACAGTTTTCCAATCCATTCCTCCATTACACAGGGAGCAGAGAAGCCCCAGGAAAAGCAGCTGAAACCAAATTAGGTGGCAGCAAGGATACCAAAGGTCAACCAACTGGAAAGTACCTACTTTGTGCCAAATCAGTTTAAGGACAGCTTGGGAGGTGCAAAACATAAAGGATTAAAATTACTGGGCAGGGAAGGGGTATGGCAGAGCACTGAACTTTTATCATGCAGCTGTGACCAAGAATACCACTGCACTTACAAGCTATGCTTACGAGCGAAAACACTAGTGCCAGGGAAAAACACTTCTCACGTGCTTCCCTTCTGTAGTCTGGGATGCTAACAGCACATTGTTCAAGAAGGGAGCTCTGTTAACATTTGTAGTAGCGAACAGTGTGACACAATGTTTTCATAGGAAAAAAATCTGCTGTGTTGGAGGGAAAAAGCCTATTTACTACAAATAAATTTTACAATTTCAGTTTTAGCTCTGCTGTTGCACCAAGAACTCCCTTTGAATTTGTTAATGCTCCAGGGGCATCTTGTTTAGCATTATTTGAGTCTGATATATATTATAGTCAGATTTTGATCCTTTGTGAAAACAGTGTAAACTCAGAAAAAAAATCCTGTTGGGATCCTGGCCCATGGCCCTTCAATGGGGTAATTCCATTGCAGGTGGCAGCAGCATCTGGTCTTTTATGTTTTTAACAGGGGCTGTGAGGTCCTCAAAGGATGAGCAATTTGTGTACAGCTCAGGTTTTTTTATTTCAGCTGAAGCTTGATAATGACATTCTTACCTATAGTTAAAAAAGAAGTGTAAGATCCAGCACTGCTCTGTGTCTGCAGACAGCTGCTCCATCACAAACCCTCAGCATGCCTGCCAACACCAGCAAGCTGGGCGGTGTGATTGACACGCTCGAGGGAAGGGATGGTACCCAGAGGGACCTGGACAGGCTGGAGAGGTGGGACTGTGCAAACCTCATGAAGTTCAACAAGGCCCAGTGCAAGGTCCTGCACATGGGTTGGGGCAATCCCAAGCACAAACACAGGCTGAGGGAGACTGGATGGAGAGCAGCTCTGAGGAGAAGGACTTGGTGATGAGAAGCTCACCATGGCCCAGCAATGTGTGCTTGAGCCCAGAAACCACCCGTGTGCTGGGCTGCATCCCCCAAGGGTGAGCAGCAGGTCAAGGAAGGGGATTCCCCCCTTCTGCTGTGCTCTGGTGAGACCCCCCAGTCCTCATACACCACTGGGGCAACAGCACAAGAGGGACATGGAGCTGTTGGAGCGAGGCCAGAGGAGGCCAAGGAGACGCTGCGAGGGCTGGAGCAGCTCTGCTATGGAGACGGGATGAGAGAACTGGGCTGGTTCAGCCTGGAGAAGACAAGGGTCCTGAATGGGGAGACCTTAGAGCAGCTCCAGTGCCTAAAGGGGCTACAGGAAACCTGGAGAGGGGCTTTGGACAAGGGCCTGTAGTGACAGGACAAGGGGGAATGGCTTTAAACTGACAGAGGGGAGATTGAGATTAGACATTAGGCAGAAATTCTTCCCTGTGAGGGTGCTGAGGCACTGGCACAGGGTGCCCAGAGAAGCTGTGGCTGCCCCATCCCTGGCAGCGTTCAAGGCCAGGTTGGACACAGGGGCTTGGAGCAACCTGCTCTAGTGGAAGGTGTCCCTGCCTGTGGCAGAGGGTTCGAACTGGATGAGCTTTAAGGTCCCTTCCAGCACAAACCGTTCTGTATTACTGGGAGTCCATGAGGGTCTGCATTATCTGTAGAGATCTTGGCCCACAGGTGATACTGCCAAACTGAATTTTGTAGTTTAAGGTACCTTTGTGGAACTAACTTTAGTGCCCCATAGTGCTTTGATAGTGTATTAATGAGGCCATAATCCCAGCAGCATTAATCAGACCCCAGGATGTCAAAGGGAACGATTCACGGAGAAACGCTGTGTTCATTCAGTCTGTCACTTTGGCTTTGGTAATGCATGAGTGGGATTTGTGATACTTTTCAGTTCACATGCTTAGGGATTTCCTTTGCAGCTTCAGGAAGGGGTTTATTTCTCTGCAGGAAATAGTGATAGGGGTCTCTTAAAAGGAAAAGTAAGGTTGCACAGGTTAAAGTGTGGGTGTGAAGAATGACTGGCTAAGATTGAAGGACCCTGTTCTGGCTGCAGGGTGAGTTGTCTGTACAAGCTCATGCACTGAGACAGACTGGATCTGTTGCTGGATTTTAAGGGATTTTTGCTTTGCCTTTTGTTTAAGAGCAGGCTGGGGAAAGCCAGTGTTGATGCTTAAGGAAAGGGCTGATGTGGGTGGAGTTGATCAGGGCTCTGTTCACAGTATTGCTGCAAATATTCATCCAGGGTCCATGGCAGATGTTTGAGCCTGGTCAGCTGCTCTGGTAGGGCATTTTGGTGACCACAGGTGGGGTGGTTAAACATTGGCTGGATGCCTGAGGTGACTACCCCCTGCTGCGTGCAGTTCTCACCCCCACTTCTCCATTTCTTTCTCCTCTCCTTTTGTTCATCTTTTACCCGGTTAGCTTCCAGCCAAACACCAAGGAGCAGGGGAGTGCATCACTCCAAACACTGAGGAGGAAGGCAGGGTCACAGCCCTGGCCCCTGTAGATCAATACAAAATACCCAAAGGAGAGTCTGTTCCTTTAGTGGGACATAAGCTCTGCCCTGCTAGTCAGGCCTGTGATCAGTTTGGCCATTGGCCTCATTTAGGGTAGATAACCTGGAATGCTTGATGTTTAAAAGGCAGCATGGGAGGGGAAGTGTTTGATGTGGTCCTATCAAAAAACAGTGTGAAAAATAATTGCAGCATGGGAGGGAATGGGACACTAGGAATGGAAATGTCTCACTAGTGGGCTGTGAGACAATGGAAAACTCCTTTTAAGAGACAGGTACTCCTGACTTGTTCCAGAAAAGGGATAGTAAACAAGTGAAGATGGTTTCAGTCACTTTTTATGTTCTCTGCTTTTGACCTAGGTCTGCTCCAGCTCCTACCCAAGGTCCCACCAGTGCTGGGGCTGGAGGGCCACCTCCTGCTACCAAACGGCTGCAGCAGACGCAAGCCCAGGTGGATGAAGTAAGTGGTTCCAGGTGATATTTTGCTCACTATAAAGGTGCTGATGTGGGTTTGGTTTGTGTGTGTCTGTTTTTTTCTGTAAGATACTTTTCCTCCCTAGCGATCCAGTAATTCCTGCTCATTTGAAGGGAGTGAATCTAGGAAATAAGATTATATGGCATTTATGAGGAGGCAGACTGCACAAGAGATATTCCGCATATGAACATCCTTGTACCGGTAACACTCCTGCAGAATAAACATGGGCATTGTGCCAATTCAGAAATTCATCCCAGTCGGTCAGGTTAGAAGGAGAAGTAATAGTGGAACCAGCTCTTTTAACATGTTCCTGAATTCCTGGAGGTTAGACGCTAATCTCGCAGACTGTTTCACAGGGACAGACCATCGGTTTCTCATGGATAGATTCAACCCATGAGAATTGTACAGTTGAAGATGCTGTCACGTGTGGGTTTCTTTGGGGATAAATTGTGATAATTAATCAACTGGTTTATGGCACCTGTCTGGTCTGTTAAACTTTGACCTTCCAATGAGATCTTTCCCGGTTTTCTTTCGTGTCGTGTAGGCAGAAAACCTGTAGGTGGCACCACACACCACAACACTACACCCCTGCGGCTGCTCTGCTCCGGGCGATGTCGCGCGTAAGCACTTCAGACCCAAACCAGAAACTCCACAGGGGGATCAGGGCATCGATTAACAGAAAATCTTTGGTCTTCGTAAAATGACTGCCATTTTTAATGTTATCTCAACGCTGATATAGTATTTCAACTATATCCATGTTGGGTTTTCCCCTCTGATTCCTCCAGGCATCCTAAATGTTATTTTCTAAGGCCCAGATCTTGGCTTTAGTCTAGACAAACATCTGTTTCTGTAAAATAAATGCAGTCTCATCTGGAGAAGTGCTCATTGCAGCCAGGTTAAAATCAATAAATAGTTCTGGGCGTAAAAAAAAAAAAAAAAAAAAGACAGGATGAGTAGGAAATGTTACAGTATTTTGTTTCAGCATTTTCAAGTAGTTTGAATTTTTCACTATGAAACATAGTACCAAGACAACATTCAGCTCAATACTAGCTAAGAAATGAAAACAAAAGTGTCTTTCATTTGATATGAAATTAAGTGCTTGGAAAGTTTTGATTTGGACAAGTAAGAAAGAAAATTTGTGTTGACCAAAACATTTGATTTTGTTCTAGGTTTGGTAGACGAGTGAAACAAATGTTTTGAGGCTTGGAACAGCATTTAACCCTGTGCCAGTCCTTTCAAAGATTCTTTCACTACCAGCTTCATCTCACTGTGTTTAAATCATGTATTTTTTTTTAATAACTCTGGGGTTTTGCATGTAATAGTTAAATTACATTAAGTACAAACCACATGGACTTCCTTATTATAGAGTGTGAGAAGTAAGAGCCCAGCAATTGTATTCGCTGCTACAATAAGAGGACACTGCTTTACTAAGTCTGGTATACTGTCTAACGTTTACATTGGGGATGAATTTGTAAAGGAATGCTACTTAGAGTTATTGCCTTGCTAGAAAGAGACTTTTTGATCCAACATATAAGATATATGCACGAAAAGGCCTTACCTATTGTGTACTGGCTGCACACACATTTCTGCTGAGGCTGTGAAATGAGGAGGCATGAGCTCCCTCCTACACTTCAGGCTGAATTTTCTCAGGTAATATTTTCTCCTCCTCCACTTTGAAGCAGGACTTCAAATTATGGCTGGGAAGTCATCTTGTCTGAGAAAGAACTGCAGAATGAGTAAATCCTTTGGTCAGGAAATGCATACAGTTCCCTGCACAATGGCCTTTATCTAGCCAATTTCTCTAGCTCAGGTAAGGAAGTTATATTGAAAGTATAGAGAGAATAATGGCTTGGTCTTAGTGATGACAATTTGGATGTCAACCAAATCATAGTATAGCGGTCTCCACCAATTTTCTGTATTTATAGTGAAGTGGCTGGTTGTAGGCTAAAAGAAATCTAAAGTTCTAGTGAAACTCATTACAGTATTTCATAATGTCCCCTTATTTTTTTACCTTTAAAAGCATCTGAGCACAGTCTAGCTGTGTTTATTTTGTTCTCACTGTGTCTGTTTCCATAGGTATGGTTTTTGAGGCACTGTCCAGGTAACTGCCATCACATGCCATAATGGCAAATGGCTGGTTTCAGTATGTTATGTGACATTACAGAGTGTGAACATATGGGTGACCCTCAGCTTTCCTGTGTGTAATGTAACATGAGGCTGTGTCATTGCAGGTGGTAGACATCATGAGAATGAACGTGGACAAGGTGCTAGAAAGAGACCAGATGCTATCAGAGCTTGACAACCGAGCAGATGCATTGCAAGCAGGTGCCTCACAGTTTGAAACCAGTGCAGCCAAACTGAAGAGAAAATACTGGTGGAAAAATTGCAAGGTAAGGAATAGAAAATCTTGTTAAAAATCACTTAATGGCATACATTTCTTCCACTTGCATTTAATGGCCTCTGCTTGCAGGATGGCATCTCTAAGTGGTCTCTTCCTGTACATGGCAGAAAGAGATGCCTTGCCCTTTAGGTTCTAGGTTAATAAGTCAAGCAACTTTGATCTTTACCAGAACTTATTATTTCAATAATTCTGCAGTCTATACAATGTTAGATACAAATTCTGATGTTTCAGTCAGTGCCTGCAGATAGGGATGGGAGAACAGTCTATGTTAATTCATCTCAGCTTTCTGTGTGAACTGCAAAACCTGAATAGATACAGTGAATTCTGGTGTAGGAGAAAAGAAGCCTTTTTCCTTCTGGCAGGATCATCAGCCTCTTGATCTTTCTTCAAGATGGTAAACTACAAAAAAATTAGTTATTTTCACAGAGTGCTGTGAGAATTGAGGAAATGAGAGCCCCTTTTGAAAAGGGACAGCTTAGAATAGAGCAGGACTTTAATCAACTAGCTGCCTCCTCTGCAAAGTCTCATCTTTCCCACTAGCAGAGGGAACTTCACTCTCCTTTGATTTTTCAGACCTCAGGAGTTGTGTTTTCTAGACCTGGAAACTTCAGCTCCTTTTACTCATATAAGACCCCATATTCTTGCTTCTTTCTACTTCTGTACCACCAACATGAATGCTAGGCCAAAAGTTCACCTTCATTTTCATTTCTCTTCAATACCAACTTTGCTGCTGACCATTCATGTCCACTCAGATAAAACCACCTGTTCCCAAAGGAGAATCCCACAGGTATCCCTCACCAACCTGTTGCCTGCTTTGTCTCTTCAACCCACAGTGCTATGAAAGGTAAAGCAAGATAAAGTATTCTGGGTTAACTACATGCACAAACATGCCAGAAATAAGTGGCTGTAGGCTAGAAATTCAGCTGATCAGTTCCTCTGGGCTTCTTCTAGCTGTTGCCCAGTTGCTTTGTCTCACAGTGCAGGAAGCAGGGCTTGTGGGAGCTACAGATTTTGAGTTAGGTTCACCCATGCTGACTGCAGTCACCACAGTGACCTACACTACACTAGATTTTCAAAGGTACCTTCATTTTCCCTTTGTCATTGTCCTTTCCTGCTTTACCTTGACAAACAGAATCCCCTTGTCCTTCCCCTGGCTCTGAAATCACCTCTGGAGTTCTTTGACTTCAGAGGTTTACTTTTGAAATGGACAAGGTTGGTCACTGCATCTTAGCTGATGGACAAGCTTGGACAAGAGGCTATGTCTGTTGCTGGTGGTCATCTCTTCCTGAAATATACCCTAAATCTGGGGCCTGAACAATTCTGTTCCAGCAAGTCTTTGCAAGAATTAAAAGTGCAAGGAATGACCCACTAAGTAAAAGCAAAAACCTGAGGGGTTAATGTTTTTCATGTGAAAACCTGACTTTCTCTCTTTTTTCTTGCAACTTTCTTTTTATAGATGATGATCATCCTTGGTGTAGTATGCGCAGTCATTCTCATTATAATTATAAGTGAGTAGTTCATTTCTCTTTTGTTTATGATCTCAATAGCTCTGTGACATGTGAAGTGCTGATTTATTTTAAAAAGACAGAAAAAATTGATATAAAATATTTAAAGTGATTGATTTGTCAAATTCCCCTGTAGTGCCATGTTGTTATAGTGAGAATTACTGCAAACTCTCTAGGCAACATATGGGTGGAATTTCTTGACAATTAATATATTTTACATCAGCACATTACATAACTTTCCCTAGGATTAAAGACTGTCCCTTTTAAAATGGTAATACAACTTTTTATGCAGTTTCAGATATCTTCCTTTCAATCGGTGCCACAGTCCTGGTGTTTTCTAGTGAGAACAGTAATGCTTAAGTTACCTCATGCCTATAAAAAGAGGGTGAAGGCCCAAGGGCAAATGGGCATCTGATGAATTCCTTTTGAAGTGTGCAGGTGGAATTTGAGATGTTGGTGCCTCTGAAAATGCCTTTGCACCTTGAATACCTAAATATTGCTAAAAGACGGCACAAAGTCTTACTGATTTCTTGTCTTGAAAGACCATCTCATTCCACGTGTTGGTTATAGGAAAAATAACATATGAATGAATAATAGCAGTCGTGCTGGTTGGGACCCAGGGATCTTGTAATGACAGGAACTGAACATTTTCTTTATGTAACCTCTGTGTTAGCAACAGCTGTTATGTGACATAACTATAATATGGCATTAACTCCTAAAAGGAAGATTTCTTGAGTTAGACAATCCAGCTAGTAGCAACCCAGAAGAGATTCACCAGGAGGCTAAATTGTGGATGTGAATTAATTCCCCGCTCTCAGATTACATGCCTTGTAGTCAGCATGTTTCCATTTTCCTCTTTTTCTTCTATAAAGAAGGCTTACAGAATCACCTGTAAATATGACTAAAAGGATCGAGGTACATGTGGCAGTTTATTAGTCTTATGAATGCTGGCACCAGAGTGACCCAGAATAATTCTAGGGTTTCGTAACACTGATACAGCAAGAATGGGAAATGGCTAGATATTAATTAACTATATTAACTGGGTACTCAAGGCAGCTGGCTTCAAGGGAAAGATGGGCCTTTGTTCTGCAGTCTAGTGCAGCAGCCTGGGAAGACAGATGTGCAGCTATTGAACTGACTGCTGTGTACATACGCATCATTGAGCATTATGCGTATCTTAACAAGAAAGTGAAAAGCAAACAAGATAGCTCAGAATTTCTCTTTAGAAGTTAAGACAGAAATTATATATCAATAATAACATTGTCTCCTTCTTAGTTTTAAAAGTTGGATGCCTGTCCTGGGAAGCTTAGAAACAGACAGAGCAGGATTGACATGGGTTAGGTTGGGTTCAGATTATTTAACTTGAGTGTCATCAGGATATCAAAACTTAAGTGCCACATCATCACACCCAGGTCATGGCTCACCATAGTGACATCTAGTGCAAGTTTAGTGAGATTTAAATGCATTTGGATCTTAAATTATTTTTTCAGTCTTTTCTATTCTTTTCAGATCCTTCTGTAGTGGTGCCTAAAGGTTGCAGCTTCAGGAAGGACTCTGTGTATTGAACTCAATGATGTATTTATTTACAGTATCTCTCAAGCATATGTTTCAATCCTGTTGACATAAAGCATCCAAGTGCTGTCCCAGACAAGGCTTGCATGGCTTCTCCAGTCACTGATTGGAATGAGAACAAGACTATACCTTCTAGGGGTGGCTAGAATAATAAATTGGGTAGTTCCTCACAGCAGCAAGCTACCATGGGTGGTGAAATGGCCCAAGCCAGGCTTCCTACCATCCTGGTAGTGGAGCCCTTAAAAACCAGGCTAGCTCCCTGCTGAAGGAAAACATGTTGGACTGTAGGTATTGCTGGAGCTGTCATCACCCTCAGTCCTTGTTTGAGCTGCAGTCTCTCATGCTTTCCACTCCAGTGCCACCTTCGAATTCCTTTTGTCACAGGAGTATCCCTATTCCAGCTAGGAAGGCATACTATGTACTTATGGCAAAGATGTGCTAAAGGTGTTTGCCATTCTGTGACAGCACACTCTTCTGTGAAATAAAGCACAACAGTAACTCTGTAATAACTACTGGTTTATGTCTTTTTTTTTCCCTTCTGCTTCCTTTCCCAGTTTATTTCTCCACTTGAAAAAGCAGAGAAGGAAGACTTGGCACAACTTTGTTCATATCAACCAACGATATCAGTATTTCTTTGTTGAAATCCGCTTTTTAATACCCGGTGTCTTGGGATTTTTGCTCGTAATAACCCATAAGCATTCAGTGTGGTGTGTTTTGGAATTCTGTTGTTTCCACAAGAAACTGTACCAGCTAAATACTGCCAAGTAGTTCCATACACTGTCTTATCACTGTGTCTTAAAATGTGTACGCACTGACCTTCAGAAACTGTAGTATATGAAAAAGCATCCTAAACATCTCAGAATCAGGGAATGCAGCTATGGGGAAGCTCCTGCTTAAAGGGACACTGTCAGGTGAATTGGACCCAAACCTGACGTTACAGCAAATGTTAGGGCCAAAATTCTCAGTCTGAGCACCTAAAGTTGGATGGCAAAGCCCACAGTCAGATGTAACTTTTTGAGGTAGCATCTGCTACGGGAGTGGTACCTACAAGTTTTCATGTAAGACATCTTATTTCAACTTAGCCAACCAAACCACAGGTTTTTGAGATTAATTTTATGATCCAAGTCTAAAAACATTGCTTGCAGAAAATAAATAGTACTGGATGATCATCCTTTATGGATTTAAATATTTTCCTAATGGGGTGTTCTGTGCAGCCAGGTTGCCCTCAATATGAAAGCCAGAAGGAAAATTGTACGACACCCAAGAAAGCATTAGCTAGCACAATCTTGAAAAAGCCAAGTGAAATGCAAAAAATGGAGGTAGAGGCATCATAAATAATCAAGATAAAGACTCGTGCTAAAAAGTGAAGGTGCTGTTTGCCAGACTTCATGGGACTCTTGAACGCCAGTTCCCAACAATTACAGCCCTAACTGTAGGGCTGAGCAGCTTTTGGTGATGTCTGTGGCTTCCCAGCACAATGGTAGGAGGCAGAAATGGTCCCCACTGTGAGGACCATGCAAAAATCAGGAAGGAGAAGGTATGATTAAATAGAGAGAACAGTAGAGAGAGGCCAAGAAAGGGAAGGGTGCCTAGGAAAGTTTTCCTGGTGAAGAGGAAGGCAGAGAAACACTGTTCAAAAATGGTGTTAATAGGCTTTTAAAAAAACTAATTTAATTTGTATGTGTGTGTGTATAGTTCGTAAGCTGTAGTATTGTCTTTGTAAAGTGCTCAGCTAAGCTGTTTTTCGTACTCAGTTTAAACTAACATTTGATGTAATTAAGAGAAATGACATAATGAGAGAAGGTTCTTGTATGCTATCGTAGGGTTTCTCCGAAATGTTCAATTCCTTGTTTTTTACTTTTTTAAATTCTGAATAGTTTAATCATAATTAACCAAACTAAAAATGAATTATGAAATTTTGAGCCAGGAAACTCTGAAAGAGTCTATTTAGTATAAATAGTGATAATAGTAGTGAAAATATTCCCACTGTGGAACATCTCTCTTGACATAGTCTTAGACTAAGAAGTCAGAGACCCAGAGCGGTTCTTTGCATACAAATTGTGCTGAAGTAGAATTTTGCTGAGAGAATAAGCAAGAATAAGTTGAAAGGTTCAGGGAGCACTTTTCCCCCTATATATTTATTGCTTCATATTCACATGTGCAATTTCATATCATTAAGTAGTAAGTGGCCAGAGGCTTAGTGAATCTTAACTTTCAAAGTTACTAATGTGCTACTGGACTCCCTGTTCACTTGAGTCCTTCAGCTGAGTGAGTACATACACAATTCTAAAATCCTGAATTCCACACAGAAAACTCCACTGTCACGAAAGGCTTGGCTCCATGAGGTGCCACAGCTGAATGCTATCTCTAATTGCATCTTTGCTAGCAAAGAAATTAGCCATCCAACTTCAGGCCCCTTTTGGCTAGCTGACAGGAAAGAATTATCTCCTAAGAGTGAGACCCTGCCGCTGATACCCATGTTGAGCATGGCTTGATCCTCACAGGGGTTTTCTATGGGACTGCTGAAAGGACTCATGAGATGAAGATAGCTTTCACTGGAGATGGTACAATCAATAAGGTTATATGCTGATATAGGTCCTTAACACAGTGCCTTCTCCCATGAGTCTGAACTGACTGCTTAACTGCTACGGCTGCAGATACGCATCAAAAAGTTTGAATCCTCTAGCTGCAAAGATGTAAAGTTTCCAAATGAAACAGCTATAAGGATGCAAAGCTTACATCCTGCTAACCTATCTCAAGTAAGTTAATAATCAAAATGGGAGCTTTAGGGAAGAGTGGAGAAGAAAAACTGCTGGTTGTGGAATGTGTAATTATTTTCCCTCAAAACAGTAACTAATGGTGATGACTGCTATATGTTGGTGAGAATTTGCAAGGAAGAGTGTAGTCAAGAAACCTAGCCTTCAGTGAGTTGTAAAAGGTTGTTCCTCTGTGTGCTAATGAAGTATGCTAAATTAATGTGTTTTAACTCTTCAG
This sequence comes from Pezoporus wallicus, assembly GCF_028554395.1. NCBI lineage: Eukaryota > Metazoa > Chordata > Aves > Psittaciformes > Psittacidae > Pezoporus > Pezoporus wallicus. Next base: position 8,727,437 of record NW_026642342.1, read on the forward strand.
TTGTTTGTATATTGTGTATTTGTGAATGCTCAGTGTTTGCTAGTTGTGCTGTGCTGGTCGGTTGCAATTGGGTAAGATGAGCCACATACCATTTCCAATTCGCCCAGGAAGAATGAACAAGTATGTCCTTCCCTGATGCACAGATCCAAAATTGAACTGCTCCTGCAGAGAGTTAGCTCTTTTGCAAGGAGAACATGGTAATATAGGACTGTTCAGGGTCATAGATTGTGCAACACCATCACATATATGTAGACTTGAACAGAGCACAATCTATATAAACACAGTCGGAGATCTTATTTGTGTTGAAGCCAGGATTGATCGCTTTGCTCTCACTGCATCTACATTTAAAATGTCCATGCAGTTACTACTGCCTACTTGTAATAGTAAATTTCCCATGAAAATATGAACTTGTTCTTTTTTTGTGAGCACTGACTAGAATTTAAATCACTGGGTAGAATTTCAATTACTACTCCTCAGCACTATCTCCTGCAGAGACTTTTACCTTGGACTGATAAAAAGGCACCAAAGGACTTCCTTTTACCCACTCCCCAGCAAACCCTCAGGGGACTGCGAGGTCGACTGCTTTCTGACTGCCATCATGGGTACTGGGCTGAAGACTTCTCTGACTGGAAGCAGGGACTTGCTAGCTTTAGCCAGCATTAGACGTTGTTTGTGACTTGCATATTCTACCTTTATAAGCACTTCCTCTTCCTGGGATTTCTAGGCTACAGCTGTACAGCTAGGATGCCATTCAGAAACAGCACAGCTGAAATGAAATGGTTAGGAGCTGGTCTGTGCTTGTACCACAGCTGCTGTTTGGCTTGCCAATGAGTGCTTCTGAGGTTGAAGAAGTGTTATTTGCATCCACTATCCACTGACTAGTAAGGTCCTGCTCTGGCACAACACCTTCTTCTTTCTAATTTAGATAAAGTTGCAATATCCTAAATGTGGCTTCAAGCCTAAAAACATTGGTACACAGAACTTGCGTGGAAGCCCGAACAGGGCACTTGACCTGATTTTTCTCTTGACAACATTATGTAATGGCACAGTCAATCCAACATAGTCCAACATAATCCAATATTATTAGAAGGAGGAGGGGAGAATCTCATAAAGATTATGAATGTAACCTAGGATCTGTAAGACAAGAAGTGGTTTAGAAATGTAGTCAGATAGATTATTTAAAGCTGGCACTTGAATTCTATTGGAACCTGCATGAGATTAGCCAGAACAGATTTAGGCAAATAAAATACTTGGCTTTTTTCTTTTAAAACAGTGATCTGCAATAAGTGATTTAAACAGTTAAAATGATAGAAGAACAGGACAACATTAACTGTGCAAGGAATTAACCAGAACAGCTACAATCTACTATGTTTTGTCTGGGTAGCAAGACCTTTTGAAATTCTGTTTCTATGTCTTATTTCTGTCACTGCTCTCAATAGGGCTTCACAAAACTTTAAACTTAAGAACAGCTGAGCCATTCTTGTCTGAATACAGTGGATTTTACTTCTTAAGAGAAAGTTTATAAGTTGACATCTGTGTTAGAGCATACCTGTTAAATGGTTGTATCTGCTTCTCAGAAAAGCATCTACCATGGGAGACTCAAACTTCAGGAAATTCCAGAAGCTCGGATGTTACTCAGCTCTTTTTCACGCTTTTACAGAGTGAGGTTTTTCTGTTTTCTATGGGAGGTTATCCACCCAGAGAGAAGTATCTATAATCTGTCACTTTTTTTGTGACAGTGCCTTGATCACACATGTTGGTGCTAGACCCTTGCAAAGAAACTAGAGAGCGTTTGAGTGTGATCCAGAATTTAGATATCGACCCTGCTCCTCCTGCCCTTTGAACAGGGAAGAGGGCTAAACAAGTAGCCATATAAGGCACTGGGCTTGCACCCAATGTGCACACTGCGTGTTGGAGAAAGGCCTCGAAGAGACCAAAATCTCTTTTGTCAGGATTTGTGTCCTGACCTGAACTTTGAACCCACAACAGATCATAACCTTTGGGCCTGATGTGTAGTCAGAAGAGTGAGATGTTCTTCCAGACAGTTCTTCTTCTCACCTGATTTAGGTCCCTCTTGCTAGATGAGATGCATTTGAGCATGTGTTTCTTCATGCAAGAGAGGGTGCAAGCACCTTCAAATTACCTTTAAAGGCAAAATCAAAAAGGCTGAAGAATGTAGCTTGGAAACACATGAATTGTATCTGGGGAAATGATTGGCTGTAGATTGCTCAGATGGTGGCATTATTTTCAGGTGGGATACTAAATTTGAATGTTTGAAACAATAAAATCAGAACCTCGCATCAATTGTTCTTTCTTCATCTGGTCTCCTTCAGAAATACTTCTCTATTTCACTTCAAGAAAGGATTTTGTGTTGCTCTACAGCAAATTTTCCTTCCCTATTTCATTAATTTATGTCTCCATTGATGTGTTCAGAAGCTCCTTTTCTCCATTGAGAACCAGAACACTGTCTGTTTTTTAACACATGCATAGAGATCTGAGCCACCCGAGGAGTTTACCTTTCTTCCTGGTGCACTGACATTTAAAAGCTACATCTTACAATAGAGCAGAAAAACTGTGGCAGTCCAGTTACATGCAGTTTTGGTGGAGTAAACACTTGATTATTCAACAATGAGTCATTTCTGCAGTAACCTCATTCTGTCATGACTGTATCACATCTTCTAACTCTCCAAAGCAAAAAATCATAACCTGCACTGGCTGAAAACAGCATGGTTTAGAACAGCCTCGTGGTTCATATGTAACAGTCTATTCAGCCAAAGAAGCCATGTGCTTTAAGTTTAAAAGGGCAAAGTATTTGTTTTCAAAGAGAAAATGTCATAGAGAACAACAAAGATAATTATGGAAAAACCTTCTCTGTTCTTTAGCTCTTCTCACAGTGTCCAGCTTCTCCATTATTCTTCCAGACTCTCTTCATCCTGTTAAGAAAGCCTTTGTGGTTTTGGGATCTAGAGCACTTGGAACATAGCATATTGGGGCTAGGGTTGTCCTGCTGCCCTCTGAATTGACTCCCTGCCTTCTGCCATATTGTTATTGTTGACCTCAATCAGAGCTCAGGCACACCTGAGTGGAGCAGAACCTCCTCCCGGTAATGCCCTGCTGTCCTTAAACGAGCCTCCACTGATGGGATGAGAACACTGGAGGCAGAATATGGCTCCTGGATCCTAATCTGGTTCAAAATGATGTGATATAAAAGAAGGGTCCTGACTGGTACACAACAGCATTTTTGCTGTTACATTTCTTGTAACAGTAATGTCATAAAATTGACAGAAAAAAGAGAGGAAACAGCAAATAAGGATTGTGTGATGATGACAAGATAGTAAATTGGGAAATGGTTTAGGTGAAATATAGCCAACATTCAGTAAACTCCTCTTTATAAGTGGCTACCCCTAAAATCACCTTTTGTATGTTAAAACTAAGCAGTGCTACCCTATTGAAGTGCACATAGACTACCACTTAAAATGAACTATGACGAACAGTAGCTGAATTTACTGCCTTCGCTTTTTTTCTTGAAAATGTAGAAGAAATATGCAAGAAGAATGATCTAGTGTGTTTTGCAGAGAGTGCCAGTTGGGGTGTAGCCTCCAAAGGCATTCTGCTATTGTCACCTGCAGATCAAGAACTTAACCTAAATGAGGGTCGCAGGGTGCTTGGTGCAGTAAAGGTACACACTGAATACCCACTTTGTTGTATAGCACTTTGGTCTCAGTAATGAAATCTTTTTGACACAGCGTAAGTATTTTGCTTACCCTTGTTCCACTCTAATATCTATGCTTGTCCACTAATGAATGGCCCAAGGAGAGGATAGAAAATCACTTCGCTGAATCTGAATTATATTTCTGTCATGTATATATGAACATGTGGCGGTGGTCTGAGTTTTTGTAAGGAAAAGAGTTTAGAGGAATTAGGAAAAGATTTTAAAGGAATTTCAACCAATATTGTCAATCATCCTTTGAAATTAGTTTCTCCCCCTTATAAGCTGCAGGTTTGTTTATAGTAAAGGTAAATGATGGCAGCTGATGTTGTTTTCTTTGTTAAGATCAACGTGTGAGATACTGCATATAATGGAGGTACAAATTCATAATGTACAATGCATAATTGGTTTCAGAAGTTCAGCTACTAATATTTATAGTATTGACCTGAAAGGTTGCAACAATTTCTCCATTAGTCACGGAAGTATTGGCTAGACCTGAAAATTCAGTGGTCAGTGTGGTTACTATGCCACTAGCAAGCTACAGTATACTACATAATGCAAGTTCAGCCTTTCCTGAAACTTAAAGGCAAAAGAAATTCTGAATAAAATGGGAAAGTATAGTAAAGGCCATGGGTATACAGTTTAACCATTACTTATTTAAATGTTATTTATTTATTAGTTAAGCAATTAGCGGCTCTACAAATAGTCAAATAATTAGCTTCCAAAACCTATTTATTGGTGAAAGAATATTTTTTCCTTATGAGAAATGCTGAGTTAAATCTATATCCCATTTGCTTTTTTCCTCAGATTGGAAATAAAATTCTAATGTAGCTAAGACACACTCACACGTTTGCACAATAAAATGTTACTGAAAGCCCACTACTCGTCATGAAAAACATCACTACCTTGTCTTGCCAGTGAAAAGTCCTCCCTCCCCCGACCACATACGTGGTAAAATATTAGTCACATTATGTATATCAGCACCACTGAAAGATTATAAATTGGTACCTCCTACTCAAGAGCAGGACTTTAAAAACATCCTTTGTTGCAAAAATACATTTTGAGGGGGAAACACCAACTGTTGTAGAGGTTAAATTTTTATTTGACAACTCCTATTCTTTTTTTCTCCCCCTTTCTGAAAGAAGTGTTTATCTGCGTAGACAAGCATTTGCCATTTGGGTGGTATACTCTTTTTCCAAGTATGAGAAAGATGAAACACAGGCAGGATCTATTGTGAGCAACCTTTAGTTTGTTTTGCAGCATAAAAAGTTCTCTTAGTGGCAACATATGAACTCTTTATTATAAACTTGGTTTAGTCATGGCAGGAAATGAGTTTGTAGTCAGCTAATTAGTATTTTCCTTAACAACTGATGCTTGAGCCTTAACACAGGAAAGCAGCCTTTGGAGGTACTGGCTAATCAGTTCAGCACTGTAGACTTAAAATGGACACATGGTTGAGAATTTCACACTCTCCAGCCTAGAGTAAAGAGCAAAGAATGCCCTGTTCTGCAGTTCTGTGTGTGCTTAAGCATACAGAGATTTTCCAATCTCTGTTTAAAAAAAAAAAACCCACCCCCGTTTATCCTTACTAAACCCAGGCCTGATATCGAATCTGTGCTGTGTTCTAATTCAGGAGAGGAAAAGCCTTTCCTTTGAATGACAGAAAAATTAGGTTGGAAAGGACCCCTGGGGTTTATCTAGTCCAATCTTCTGCCCAAAGCAGGACCTCCTTTGAGGTTGGATCAGGTTGCACAGGGTTTGTCTTGATGAGTTTTGTGGTGATTCTACAGTGAATTCTGCCATTGGATACATTCTCTGCCCTACTAAGATTGATAGAAGAAAGTGCAGCATGCACCTGCATAAGTGTGTGTGGTTTATGTTTTTGCTTTTTTTTTTTTTGGTGCACTGATCTGATTAGAATCAAATTCAGATGCAGTGGCAGTACATAGAACCCTTATTTTTCAAAGAGCTTCTAGTGCCAAAGAACTTACTTTACTGGACTAAGCCACATCTGATCACTTCAAGGATATCAGTGCATTGCCTCCCCTGTATGTGAAGCCTGCTCCTCAGACACTGAAGCTGACGATAGGTGGAGGATCAGATTCAGGACATCTGGTAAAGTTTAGTTCTGTACTGTCTGACGTTAGTGACAAAATCTGTATTGGCTACTGAGTTAATAGACTGGCACCAAAGAAAGAAGAGGACTTACTGAGATTACTGTTTTTCCTCCAAGTCACCTTAGCAATGCCACCCCTCTTTCAAATGCTGCTGCAATGATGATGCAAAACAAAATCCTTTCTTCTACCTCTTTCCTTTTAATTCTTCAAGCTTAACTTCTACTAGGAATAACCAGAAATAAGTTTTCAGTTGCCTTTTTAAAAACTAAACTCCAAACCAAATCTTTAACTGCATCCCTTTAAAGGCCAAACAGTAGTGCTAAGCTGTGTAGTAATGCACTCAGAAAGGATCTGAAAAATCTGTGCTGAGAACAGCATCCCTCACCTCATAGACTCAGCTGTACTGGGCAAGAAATTGTGATCTGTGCCTCTTCAGAAAACATTCCATTTGCATCTTATTAGAGCCTACCTGTGGAGGGAAAATCATGTTGTAGAGGCCAGGAAATTTCTTAAAGTGCTTTACCTGGAGGTCAGTGGAATTCCATTCATAAATGATGAGTGCATGCATTTTGATGCTGAAATTGTGATGACTTACAAAGTTTGATATTACTGTACTTTTCTGTGGACAGTGATTTTTTTTGAAGTGGTGAACATATTTTCCAAGAATATTGTAGACATTTGTAATATGTATGTTTGTGCCAATAAATCTTGTTTTAAGAAGTTGCTTTTTGTATCATTTCTACTCCCAATACACACAGTTAAGGACAATTGAGCAGCTTCAGCTTTCATTCCCTGTGTTGTGCTAAAGACTTCTGGAAATCAAGATTCTCTAATTCACAATGAGTTTTTATATATTCAGTCTAATAGAAAAGAAAAAAACCCACACTTCTGTTGTATAAACAACAATTAACTCTGTACAAAAAGGGGGAGACAGTCATTAAAGAAATGTGAAGAGAAGCAGATGGGAGAATGCCTTCAGTGCAGTTGACCTTAACTTTCTTAATGGTAATACATATATTTTCCTATTAATAGGACACAGTTAACTCAGGGAACTCATTGCCACTAGATAATTAGTTTACAAATCTCATGTACTTTGGACACACTTTTTAAGTGAAGAAAGAAAGATTCTCTGTGAAAGGGATGCAGACTGTCTTGCAGGGTCATCTTCTGCCTTAACTTGAAACAGCTGATGCTGGTCACTCGTGATGACTTAACAGGGCATGGTAACTGTTACCATCATTAATTCTAATAAGTAATTAAGCTTTTTGAAGGGACAAAAGCTGAAAGCTGTTTTTCTCTCCCTTATAGTGACTACACCTACATTTTATAATACATAAGCATTGCAGTAGCTCCTGGGGCACTCTGCACCTTCATACATGTGGGGCACTACCCAACAGCTCTTCTAATTTTCTTGCAAATCAACTTGGCATATATAAAGGGCACAGTACCATCTCTTCCCCACCCAAACACACCAAAACCAGGTAATGTCAAGATGTCTTTTTCAGTGCTTTTTTAGTAAAACTATAGTTTTTTTTTCCCTTGGTAACTCTTAGCATAGGTGGCAATAAATTGAGGGCACTTTAAGCCTGTAAGGAGGAGCTGGGAAAAAGCAATCCTTTGATGTCATACAGTGCATGTTCTGCTCTAGGTGAAATAGCAAATAAGGACTAAGTGATAAGGCAGATTAGGTAGATTGGTGCACATGAATGTAATATGGAAAAACACAGGAAACTAGTCAAAGCCAAAATAAGGCTTATGCTAATAATTAAGAGAGCACAATGGGCTAATACTCCACTAGCACTCTTCTAATCACATTGTGTAGTTAGCTCAGATTTGTTGAAACAAAATGTTCCAATTTCTGACTTTGAGCTTATAAAGAATTCTAGCAAATGATAAAACCAAGGGAAAACGAAATTAGGTGTAATGTAATGGACAGATTAATGTGGATATGGCAGAATGAGTAATTATATAGAAAAATCTAAATTCTTTTTGCATGCTGTTCAGATAGCAGATTTGCAATTTGGAAGTTCAAGGAGCAAAAGGAAGGACTGCTTAGGGGTCACTAAGTTTTGTTAGGTGAAGAGCTCTGGCACTTGCATATGCTTTGGAAAGTTTAGAGAAAATAGTTCAAAGACAAAACAAATCTTGAAGTGACTGTCTACATACTTTGCTTTGTGAGCTCAGGTATATGGAGATAAGTGACTAAGATGCTTTCAAGAGCTCCTGAGAGATCTAAAATTTCAAAGATCTCTCGCGTGACTAAAGATGATCAGAACTGCAACTGAGAAGAAAAGCAGGTAATACTGAGACTGCTAGAGCTCTGTATGACAGAGCACTAGGCCATGAGGATGACTATTATAAAACCAAACCATCTTTTTTTTGCTTTCCTGTGTGTTTCAAATCCAGGGAGCATTACTTTGTAACACCACCTGTGGTTTGGGCAGCCATCATAAAAACTTGTTACCGCTATGTGGTAGACCTATAAAATACATTTTACTATGGGAACTTCCTGGTACCAAGTGCACTGAGTTACTGCACTTTTAATGCAGCTTTTAGAGTGATTTTGCAGAAATAACATCCTTGCCTTCTCCCTTAGTAGCTGAACAATCTGATTATATTTTAACAGCTCTTAGCTGAACTGCTTTACTAAGGCAAGTAAGCCTGGCCTTCCTACCTTCTGTTAGCCATAAGGCAGCTTTGCTCTGTTGAATGTAGATAATTAAAATTCTAGTGCTTGTCTAACTAGCAGGTTGTTCTTTTTACTAGGAAATGTACTATACAGCATCATGTTATGTTTTCTCTCAGCCTAGAAAACACCTGCTCCATTGTCCAGCTTCAGCTGGACCCTGGAATGACTTCCCAATAGCATCCAGTGCATGCCTCTGATATAATCTCTAGTAAGCCATGACAGTGCACTGAAAGGGCTAGACAGATCAAGTGTGTTGCTAGCATCATATAGCCCTGCACCAACCAAGGCTTGGTTTAACTTCCTTCCTAATGATCCAAGAAAGCTACAGAGGAGAGAAACTCACAGGTTCTCCCTAGTCATGTCAAATGATCAGGGCAGTGGGGAGGAGTTCCTGTTCTCAGCTCAGAATCCAATGAGTTCACTGGGAATAGGATGCAGAAAGCAAACATCTACTACTCTAACGCCACAAAGAATGCTAGGGTTAATAGTGCTTGAGGAGCTGGGAAAGTAAACCAGTTTTATATAGCTTTTTAGACAAAGGAAGCCTTGAAATATGGAATGATTACAATGTATGGATTGCACTGGGAACAAACAATTCCATCTCCTTTCAAACCACTTTGAAGACACCTACAAGTTCAATCTTTTTTTATTGCTAGGCTTAAAACTGCCTGGCTTAGCTTTGCCATCCTTCCACCTGCTTATCAGGCACCATTTGATAGCCACATGCACTCTTGCCTCTCTTCAATCCTCTAGAAAGCTCGATCTGAACTTCATTCTTGAGCTGCCTAGAAAACCCTAATATCCTGATCAATATCTGGGAACAATGTATAGTCCTTACTCTTTTGTTTGTTATTCTTCTTCAGTTTGAGTAGCCTGTGTCCTCCTTAGTCATCCTGACAGTCCATCTCTGTCCATTTTCCAATTCTATCACTTATGACCAGAGCAGCCATCAATGTTCTGGTTCAAGTAAAGGCTAGCCAAATGCTGTATGTAGTGGCACAAACATTTTGTTGTCTGTATTAAAGAAACACTCTAAGACTATATTAGTTTTTCTCGCAACTGCATTTACCCTCCCACCTCCCACAGCAGTCATCCTAACAATCATGTGCTATACTTGCTGCTTTTTTTAAATCTCTTTCTCTTACCTCTATAGTTTAGGACCGAAAAAATGACCATTTTTGAAACAACAGTAAGCAATATCCTTAAGGATTAATTTGATCCAAATTCTCCTGCCTCTACCACCAAAACAAATCCTATTGATGCCTCCAGTGCCTAGCCAAAGAGACAGCTAGGTGGCCTGGGACACTGCCAGGGGCAGAAAATCAACTAATATTTTCATTTCAGAGTTCCTTGTTTTACTCAAAAGTCTCAAAGTTTGAGTAACCTTTTTTTCCCCCAGAGGTATATGAACATACCAACAGCCAAACTCTTGCTTACTGTACTCAACAGCTTAAGTATTTTTGACTACTCAGTCATCACTGTTTGCTGAATACAAATGCAAGTTGAAAATGCTATTTTTGAGATGCCAGCCCACATACTCTTCCGCAGCTGAGCCTAGAACTTGAAGCCCTACGGAGTGAGAAAGCCAGGCTGGCTGTATAAAGCAACACTCTTGCATTTTGGTGGGGCTGTGTCCATTATGAGCTTCTACTGGCTATGCATAGACTTATCAGCTCTTGTGTAGGATTCTGAGGTGTCTTCTGGTGCTATTAAGACAATGCTGTCTTACAGGTATCCCTGTGTCTCAATTTTATTAAAAATTGGTCCTTGGGCAGTTAGATGATTAATACATGATTAAGTGCATCCTTTAGCCTTGTATAGCTGTATAATACATTATACTCACGTGATGTATGTGTGAAAAAGCAGCAAAAAAGCATAAAGGGAGCCCTTCAGTGTATAACCTGTGTGCTCCTGTCTGACCCAGACATGAGGGAATCAAACCTTACCCACCTAAACTACCAGCTTCTATTCCTAATAATCTTCTCTTTGCAGACCACAGCAAAATCTGCGGGAGCTTTCAGTAGAGATTTGCAGAACTGCTCTGTCCTCCTGAAAACGTGTCAACAAGATACTTACTAAGTATCTGCAGTGCCAGAAAGCAAGTTGTCTTGTAAACTTTATTTTCCTTTAAATAAATAAGAAAACATTGGAAAAGAAATCTGGTATTGCTTTTAAAAATGCCTTAATGGAAGGGAAAAAAAAAAAGAAATAAGACACATGTTCAGGTTTTAGCAGCCAACAGTGCAGTGCCCAGGAGTCAGTCTGTACTGGGCTCAGGAGGCATTTGGCCAGCCCAGCTGTGACCACCCCGTGGTAGCCAACACAGGCGACATTGCCCTGCAACAGCATGGTCACAGTCAGTCAGTGCTGATCATCCTAGGGAATTTGTTTCACAAACGTTGCTCTCAAATGCAAAGCAAATACGGCCACAATTTGTCTGCTCAGGATTAAACTGCATTGTCCATCCCTTGGGGTAGCCGTTCTGACACTGGCAATTATTTTAACAGTTCTTCAGATCTCTTTTCCATTTCCCGTACATCAGTTACTTCAGCCTAGGCTTCAAATTTCTCAAGCATTCTCTAACTTAATGACATTTTTCTTTGTGGTTTTGGCACTGTCTCATTTTCTCTCTTCACTTCATCCCACCTGTTCTCTGTTTCATGGTGCTGAATGAAATATTGTTCCTTCTCTTGTGTACAACAGCTATTTCTTTTCAAGTAATTTTGTGTAACTCTTACATTCCCCCATTTCTCTATGGAAAAAAGAAGTCAGACTAGTGTGTCCAGGCAAAATGGTTGCACACTTTGACTAAGCCATCAAGTACTTTGTATTCTCCTGGTACTTCCAGGGTTGCCTCCTACGTACTGACATTCTCTGTTTTGGCGTTGCTCAGGGTGACTGATTACATTGTCCCATTTGTCCTTAAGAAACTCTTTCAACTGTTATTTAAAACCCAAGTATATAATATAAACGCACCTTTGTCTTAAAAGTAAAGACTTTCAAGTTTCTCACGTTTTAGGTCTTTTTTGGTACTCCTAGAAGCATCGGAAAGCACCATATCAATGTGGGGAAGTACCTGTCAATCTTTTCTTGGAACACCTCTTAAGTCAGGAACCAATATGAAGTGTATTGCCTGCAGCTGTCTGTACAAAGGCTCCCCATGTCATGTGCTGCATGGAAGTGACCTCACCAGTTGAACAGAGCTACTGAACCAGTTACAGATGTAGTCTGACAGTCACAGAACAAACATGACTCACACAAGAACATTCCCTACCTTCCCTTTTAATAACTGGTTTCACCAAAGTCAGTAAACTAGAACTGAAGAGAGAACAAAGTGTTCTTCAGCCAGCTCTGCACAGTGCTGTCACATGCCACTTACTCCACTGCAGGAGCATTGATACAACAGTCCTTTCACAATTACATCTTCCCTGATGTCTGAGCTCTCACAATGTAGCCATCCATAGCAGCAGATACTGACAGATACTGACATGGCAATACTAACAATACTGACACCAGTGCTAATGAGTGAACAGTTCTATGTCCTGGATTTAAACCAAAAAAGCTTTAAAATACAAAATGTTGGTGTGCTGAGGAGAGATAATCATCTGTGATGATGATGATGATGATTGTTGAGATGATAACAGGGTTCTGCAAATAAGGAGATTTGTGTCTAATTTGACCAAGCCATTAAGGACTTCACACCCAAGAGTGCTCAACTTCAACATTTGGTTTTCTTAACAACAGGCTAAGAAATTAATTCCTGCTACTCCTTTGCTTCCCCATTTCGTGGTATATGAATAACCACCTTGGTAAAGCTCTTCTCAATAAAGTAGATAATAGAAATTATAACGTCAGGATACAAATTGAAAATTGGAATTTTGTGACATATTTTTGGTACTATAAAATCTCAGCTCCACTGATGCTAAAAGGAACAACAAAATCTTGGTTATACAAGTGGAACTGAGGCTTCATCTCATATTAAGCTGTTACAGCATGCAATTAGCATCTTAGTTTTCTGACTGTGCAGTACACTAGTCCTCATACTAGCTCTTCTCCTATTGTTTCAATTTGATTGTAGTGGACTGATTTTACATAATTTACTTGCTGTGGCATCCTAAGTTGAAACAATGTAATACACTGATTTCACTAGGAATGGCTGTGTCTACATGGGCACAGTTCATTTTTCCAGTATATTTTATCAGTGGTCTCCCTATACAATTCTATGTACTGTAATCCAACACATGTCTGGGGAAAAAGTTTGTTTAAATAGATTTGGCTTCTGTCACTGATATTTGCAATAACTCAATAGGAATTTAAAGATGCTCCATCTCAAGATTTGAGGCATGGTTACTTGTAATGGCCTTATGACATATTGTGGAGTGCCATGTCTCTGGTCTTGAGCACTGATCATTAGTCCAAGCTCTAATGATCAAGTTTGCAGTGAGGTAATAGATTTTACATAGTGACACAATGAACTTTGCATTTTAGAGCTTGAGAAGAGGAGATGTTGTCTCAGTAGACAATGTATGACAAGAAAAGTTAATTTGTTGGTTATTAGGTTCCAGTGAAGTATAAAATCTGTCATTTTAAAAACTCTCCTTTTTTTTGGTTTGCTTTCTGAAGTGTCCTGAAGTATAGCACATGCATGTTCTCTGACTAAGCCAAAACACCTCAAATTCTGCTGGTGTTCAGACATAGCTTGTTCCTTCTAGAGGTAAAGGCAAGGAAAGGTTTAAATTAGCCTGAGTAATTTGTAAATTCTTTGACTCATAGGTAAGGATAAACTGATGGCTTGGTCTTAAAAGTTAATCAGTTTTTAGTTTTGGTAAAGCTGCTTAAATGCCACAGTAGGTAACTTACTATATGCTATGGGAAAAGGGAGAGGGAACTCTAATGAAGCTCAAATTTGCCTTCTGTTCTGCAAGAAGAGATGTACACATGCCTTGGACTATTTCAGGCTAGAAGAGCAGAGATGCTAAAACTTAGCAATAAATTTTGGTTATTTAAGTAGACAAGCCTAATGTTTAAACAGGAGCTGTTAAGCTTATTCAAACCCCAGGTTCCTTTTATCACTCTTTCTGAGTTGGGTAACTCTTGCTAGTGAACCCCAGATAGAACCACATGCAAATGAACAAAGTAAAGGTATAGATTTTTTCTGCAGAGGGAAATTATCCTTTTTCTAGTAGTCACATGAACACATAAGGAAATACCTCAGCAAAATTGTTAGGCATCACCACTCAGGAGGATACCAGCTGCAGAGGAGACCAGCCTGCCCAAACCTGCTGTGCTAACCAGCTAGAGGAATGCTTTGGCAGAACAGGCTAAATGCTTCAGTGTTGGCTGAGCTCCTTGGGTGGGCTCTGCAGCCACATTCAGCTCTGTACCTGTCAGGGAGTTTCCACTATTTAAAAACTGGCTTGAATGTGCCTTCATAAGCTGTTCCTACAATGCAAATGTACTCTACAGCTGTCCCAAGTCACTGTTTTCCTTGCAGTGTATTCATTTAGAAAAGAACAAGAGTGCTATTACTGCATGAGAGGAATCAGCCTCCCTAACTAAGCACTGATTTCTTCATTGTTAAGGGAAGCCAGTAAAACCTACTAGCATTATTAACAACAATAGATGTTAGTAATGCACGGTGAGAGAGCAGGACTGGAGACACAAAAAAAAATCATTGGAAATTACCCAGATCGATCAAAGGGCTGAGAGGCAGCTGGATATGTTTTTCAGAGTCACCGGGAAAAAAAAAATCCTGATGCTTACTGAGTTTTCTACCCAGACACCAAGGAACCATGAGCCCTACAGCATATTTATAATTGCCTACAGGAGGCATATCTCATGGCTCTGCCTTTTTGGCAAGGTAAGATTTCTTTCAACCTTTTGTTTTGCTCTAACTACCCCCTTTTTTTTTTTTCTCAAATGTATTTCCTTAGCCTTCCTGTAGCACAGTGCTTTAAAATGACAGCGGCCTTTCCTTCAATGAGCAACACTTAACTAATATTATGAATTCCTACTTCCTTTTTATGTCCTTTGACCTTTCTCCTTTAAGGAATATAAGGTTTAGGGGTCTGGTTGGTTTGGGGTTTTTGTGTGTTTTTTTTCCCTTTTGACTGAATTAAACTGCTTGCTTGTTTAATTCCTTTTATTTTGTAGTTACACAACAGGAGCATTGAATTCCCAAGTTCTACTGCTAACAGAGTATCACATGTTTCAAGTGGATAGAATGTGTCTCATTATGATAATGACTACTGTATTTTACTGATTAAGGCTTATAGGACCACTTTGATTCTGTCTGCTTGTTTGCCTCTCCCCATTCACTTGACAATCTAAAATTTATTGGCCACTATTTACAAATGTGACGGATTGGACGAAGTCCTGAGGATATTTCAGCTACATAAAAATTACGTATTTCAGAAACCAAGTAGATGAGAAAGTCACCCTAGAACTGCACTGAGGAAAGGGTTGTAGTTAAGACCACACTAATTCAACACCAGGAAATCAACAAAGATGAAAAAGACTCTACCCTCTTTGTTTTGGTTACTGTTTTCTTTGGAGTAAGTTGCCAAAGCTGTTTAATTCAAAGGCAGTTATCGTAATTGAATTTATATTAATCCTCCACTCCTTGATGTTGTGGATTAATAACAAGGTGCCAAGTGAGCTGTCATTTCTCTTTAAATTATTAAAAGAAAGGAATTTCTGAATGCTTATCATAAATTTCTAATACTTTTATGGACACCATCTGTGACAATTTACTGAAGTGATTTATTTAGTCTAAAAGGTACTTCTGGACTATCTGAAAGACTTATTAAAATGCTAACTTTGTTTTCTAGTAGTGTGGCCAGGTACCTCAGGCTTCTCTTCCTGAAGCAAACTCAGTCAGTCATATATACTCTCCCCTGAAAACAAAACCAACCTTCACTGACTTCAGTAGCAGCAACATTCTGTTAAAACAGCTCATGTGTGAACTAATGCTGGAAAACTGATTGAGGCAGAACAGTACTGGGAAACTCATTCTGAAAATGAAATGTTTTTAATTAAGATATACTCTTCAGAATTATCAAGAGGCTTTTTCTCATTTAAAACCTGGTTCTTCCTTCCTCAACAACTATGATCTATAATTAGTATTCTTACTAGAAGGAATCCCTGATTGTCTGGCTTAAGTTATGCTTATGATTGCAATGAGGAGAGATGTAGGTGTGTTGGAACAGATTCTAGCTAGTCTGCTGCTTACCATCCAATTTCTTACACATGTTTCTGCTATAATCTGTTAATGTTATGTTTCTTCAAAATGAGAACAAATTAATGAAGAAGTGTGCCTCTAGATTCCCAGTAGCCAAGACCTGCAGGATGACTCCATGACACAAGGATTGTGAATTTACCTAAGAACAAGAAAGACTCCATCTCCAATCCCATGCCAAGACCTTGTCCAACACTTTGTATAATGACTACTTAATCAAAATTGCATAAATGCTCACTGGTGGAGAAGCCAGTACCCAGACCTTGTCTCTCTGCCCTTATTTTAAAGGAAGGTCTACCCATCATTCCATTTTTGTAAGTTTGGTAACACTTCACTCAGGCAAGTCCAAAAGGAAATCATAAATGTGATGGAGGTCAGTAAACTGACTCTGGTCAGTAAATACAGAGTTTAAAACAATACCAAGAGTGTGCATGAGAATCAGTGGTTGTGGGGAGTCAAGGGTTTGGATACGCTGTGTTACAGGCCCAGCATAAGGTCAGAGGCCTGGCTGCTTAGATGTGTGTTGAGGAATGCAGGTGTCTCAAGTACAGTTGCTATGTCTCCATGTTTAATCCAGAAAGTAGTGTGCCTCAGGTATGAGAAGCTGTGGAAATGTTATTCTGCTGTCTAATCGCCTTTAAAAGAGCTTTCCTCGGCCCTGTCCATGCCATGTGTGGCCTCGAAAGTGTACTCTCCCACGAAGGGATCATTCAGTTGTTTAACAGGCAGGAAACAAACTCAGAAAGCTTTCTGACAGATGAACACATTGAACTGGCTCACTGAGGGAACAAGCAGAAGAGTGAGCAAAGGTCAAGAGCACAGAACCTAAGTACATGGTAGCAAAGTGGTAGTGGTGGCAGGGATAGGGTGAAGAGTAGCACTGCCTCCCACTTAATGAAAGCAAAATGTTAGATCAGCTCAGAAACCTTGTGATAGGCCTTAGACCCTCATTGGAACCCAGAACATGTTCTTCCATCCTGGTTTGTTTAGGGTTCTGTGCTCCTGCAGTTGTGATGTTATCCCACCAAAAACTTCATTCATGGGATGTTTTCAGTCAAATCAGTTTCCTATCTGGCTAACAGGACAGCTGCATACTCCTGCAGTTGTGATGTTATCCCACCAAAAACTTCATTCATGGGATGTTTTCAGTCAAATCAGTTTCCTATCTGGCTAACAGGACAGCTGCATAATCTCCAATTTTTAACTTGGTGGAGCAAGGACTTTTCCTTTTGGTGGACATTTAAGGTCTTTGATCACCTTAGGCAAACTGTGAAATAACAAAACTAGCACTCTCTGAGTTATACAGGAAGCTTAAAACCCCTTTTCAGCACTGGGGATTCAATTTCAGGCTCTCTTTGGCCTTCTGCGAGGCTGACTGCAGAAAACGAGTTGCAAATACACACTGAACAGCAGGACCACATCCCTTGGCAGTGTTCACGGCCAGGCTGGACGGGGGTTTGAGCAACTTGGTCTAGTGAAATGTGTCCCTGCCTATGGCAGGGGGTTGGAATTGGGTGATCTTTAGTGCCCCTTCCAACCCAAACCATTCTAGGAATCTATGATCTCAGACTTCCATTGCTCAGAGCTGTATTTTGCTTCTGAAATCATGTTAATGGACTTGGGGATCAGCACATATAGCTACAGTGATGAGACACACCCTTCCTATTTGTGTCCTTCCAGTCATATTAAAAGAACAAATCAGGGCTCTTTTATGTGTCACTTTTCAAGACATTTGGAACTTAAAGTTACACTGAAGTTGCCAACAGAATCTGAATTTGATTAACTAGAAAAGAATACGAGTGGGTACAAAATGAAAAACTACATTCCCCAGAACTCTTGAGGAAACATTTTCTGGCTGGGGACAACCATACACCTTTGCAAAGGACTTGGGAGCTGCACCTCTTTTCAGTAACTTGCTGCTTGAGTTGGAGCTCTTTACCATGATTCTTATGTTCCTTTACATTTTAATCAAAAGAGTTTTCAAGACTGTATGTATATTGCTATCTTTCTTCTGATAGTTCGTTCCTAATCTTTGTAATGCTTTTAGAAAAACCTTTTCATATATTCACAGGTAATGAGGAAAGTGGGTTTTTTCCTTCCCTCATCCTTTGTCGGTACAGAGAGTAACAGTGACGCCTTTTGCTCATTAGCAAAAAAGCCTTTCCGGATCTTTGCAACAATCAATGACTGTTAGTGTCACTGTAAATGATGATTAATTAGACTTAGGAAATGAAGAATTAAACGTGGGCTCCAGCTGCAAAATATTTTTTTTTTAACAATATACAGTTCCGTCTGTGCTGTGGCAAAACTTATAATGGGTAACTCCTGTGAGCAGACAAGTCGATAGGGAAGCATAGTAATTTGAAAAAGATGAGCCCTGTAGTGAACAGTAGTGAACCCAAGCAAGCAATCCTCAGGTAGTTTTTCAAGAAGTCTCAAATTATGGTGGTGTTTTTCTTTTCCTCCCCACACTGAAGGACTTGATTCATTCCTCCTCCCCCCCCCCCCTCCCCCCCCCAGTGTGCTGGTTTTGGTTGAGGTTGAGTTACTTTTCTTCATAGCTAGCATGGGGTGATGTTTTGGATTTGTGCTGGTAACAGCGTTGGTCACACAAGGATGGTTTAGTTAACAGTGCTCACACAGAGCCAAGCCCTTTTCTGCTTCTTACCCTACCAGCTAGCAGGCTAAGGGTGCACAAGGAATTGGGAGGGGACACGGCTCAGACAGCTGAACCCAAAGTACCCAGCGATATCCCATACGATGTCTCATGCTCAGCATATACAACTGGGAGAAGGAGAAACTGAGGATGTTTGGAGTGATGGCATTTGTCTTCCCAAGGGATCATTACACATGATGGAGCCCAGCTGTCCTAGAGATGGCTGAACTTCCCAGCCTGCTGGTGAGCAGTAGTGAAAGAATTCCTTGTTTTGTTTTGCTTGTGCGTGGCTTTTGCTTTACCTAGTAAACTGTCTTTATTACAACCTATGGGTTTTCCCACTTTTACTCTCCCAAATCTCTCACCCATCCTGGGGCAGACTGACTAAGTGGCTTGCATGGTGCTTAGGTGCTGGCTGGAGTTAAACCACGACACCTAAAAATGCTGATACTGCCAATATGCTGCTGCTTATCAGAACTGACTGAAATGCTTTTGTTAAGCAAAACTAGAAAAAAAAGGCCTAGTTCTACCAATTAATCTTTTGTGATTTCAAAAAGCTACTATGCTGGAAAAATGACTAGGCAAGGAAGAGATTCAATGGCATGTAGAAACTGCATATAAGCAGTGCAGTTGGGCTATCCTAGTTGTGCAGTTAAAAGAAAAATGCAAGGCCCAAACCTGCCTGCTTATGGATTGCCCCTAGTGAAGGACTGCTCTCTTCCATGGCGGTGTTTTATACAGACTGGTGTTTGCCTTGTGAAATGGAATGAGGAAGCCAGGTAGAATTTAAAGCAGGACAGTGCCCTAGCTCACCAACCAAAAGCCACTTTGGAGGAATATCAGTGTTACATGGCAAGATATGGTGTGTTATGTGGTGAAACAGATGTATTGTAATGGACTTGCCTTATATATGAATGATTTGTTCTCACCATGCTCTGAGAGTTGAATAAAAAAAAAAAGAGTCAAAGCTGGAAAAAACCCACAACCACCTTCTTAATGATTCTGTTCTTTAAAACTTTTTGATTACACCCACACAAAAATATTTTACTCATTCTGCTATTAAAACCCTTATGTTATAGTTACTGATAGAGTGACCTTGAATCAAAACAATTTTGTCCTGTAGCATTTTGGAAGCATTTTACTTTGCTTTGTTTCTTAACAGATGAGCCATTGGATCAGTAGTAACATTCACTCCTCTAGTAGCCATTTGCCTGCCCTCTTGCCATTTCATATTGGTGTTGCCTGGAGTAACTTGTATGTATACATGACCACAACTTTCATAAAACTGTCACAAAATGAAAAATTTTGACTCAACTGGTTCAAGATGTGTAAATCACATTTTGACACTCCTTCCCCTGATTTTGAGTCTATTAAATAGAAAGCTATAAACAGTAAAAGGTGGCAGGAATAGAACTTAAAAATTATTCCTGTAAATTCTACCAAATTAACTTTTTTAGTATCCCTTCAAAATAAGCAGAACTCAAATAATGCCTCTGGTAGTTACTACGATGGAAAAGCTACTGTCTGTTTCTGGTGGTGGTGATTACTGTCTGGCGGCTACAACTGGGACACTCCAGTGATGATTAATGTGTCTCCTGTTCTGTTTGTTCTGGAAACTCATGAAGCTGTAGTGCAGTGCCATAAAGTTGCCTCCAGCTCCTCATGCACTCTGAAGTGGGGGGGCACACTCAAAGTTTTCCCTTGGTTGAAGCGCTTTACTTCAAATCTGTGGTAAGAAGTATAGCCATTAGCATGCAGCCAGAGATGGGCTTTTCTGGCACCTAACATGAAAAACAACATCCAGTGAAAATCAACAATGTCATTCTACCTCCCACCAACCTTACAGCAGAGAACTTAAAAACAGAAATGATGGAATTTTGGATATGAAGTCCTAACAGCAATAGCAAGTTGCCCAAACTACACTGAGAATATCTAATTGGGATTAGTCTTTAAAATAGACGCCTCAGAGGAGTGCAAACTTAGAATGGGATCCTGGTAAGCTGACTTGTGCATTGCAACAAATCCACTTGCAGGATCCGGTCCTAATGCTTCCACTGCCCACCCCCTTTCCAGGAGTTAAATACTCCACAGTACTTTACTCAGAGGCTGTTTCTTTAACACTCATAGCTTAAATATCTATGTACCTAATGGACTTATCCCTAACACCGCTCTAAGGGAGGGAAGCGGTATTAACCTCATTTTGCAGATAAACAGTGGAAGCCATGATGGCCACACTGCATTACATCCTGTGGAGCAATGGCACACATGCAGTATGTGTAAAGATGCTGTTATGCCAAACGGGTGTATTCACAGCAAGACTGACAGAGTTTTGGCATGTCTTCTGTTCCTTCCTTGCACGGGAACATTTAACATAACTTATCATTAATTTCCCAGCTATGGATTGCTTTGCTCAGCCTTGGAAGATGTGGAGACTAGAACAGTGCCACTCAACACACTGAACTCTTTAACAGGGGGCAATTTGCTGGACTGCAGCAACTCAGAGCCCAGGTTCTCTCTCACCACAACCTCGGATGGCACAGGGGCCTGAGCAAAAACCTGTGTGGCCAGCATCACAGACAATTTATTTATTATTTCACTCTATGATGAGAAACGTCAATACTCTTTGAATGTTTTGCTGGAACAGAAGGGGGGATTCCCCCCGCCCAGTAAATATGAAAACCTGGGGTTTTATACATTTGGAAGGGAAAGTAATAGTATGATAATTAGCATATCTGGCACTAGTTTTTCCACAAGGGAACAGCACATACTTTGAATGCCTCAGAAACTCTTTTATGTTTAACCATTTCTGAAGTTATTCAAACTGATGCTAACTGACGGTGCTGGACAAAGGTGAAGCTCTGCGCTCGCCTGTCCTGCCCTTTGGTTTGTGACCTGGCAACCTCAGATCAGCACGCAGGGTCAGTTTCGAAACTTTAGGGCGTGCACCCAGCCGGGCGTCAACACCAGAAAACGGGATACAGGCGCCTGTGTCTTATGTAAGCGTACCGACCCGCCAGCAAGGCACCCTCCGCAGGCTCCAGCTGGTGTCTCCACACCGCAGCCAGCGCCTCAGCATCCTCTCAGCGGGGCCGCCAGGCTCTCCAGAACCGGCTACTTTACCTTTCCCCCCACCTCGGGCTCTCGCCAGGCCCGGCAGCGGCGGCTCTTGGGAGCCCCTCCCCAGAGCGGCCTTTTCCTGCAGGGAGGCGTGGGGGAGCGCTTCCTGCCGTCCTCGGGTCGCGCTCGGCGGGATCCCGGCCTCCTCTTCCTCCACCAAGGAGACCTAGCAGCTGCTGCGGGGTCCATCCGCTTCCCGCCTTTCCGCTTCCCCACCTCAGCGGGTCCGGGCGCGCGCCCCCGCTGCCGGCGGGCGGGCGCGCGCGCTGACGTCACGGGCGGCTCCTCCGGGGCGGGGCGGAGCCGCTTCCCTGAGGCGTGATGTAACATCTGCCTTCGGCGGTCCTAAGGCCCGGCGGAGGAGCGCGGCGCGGCGGGGTGGCTGCGGGAGGCAGTGCGGCGGGGCGGTGAGTGGTTCGGTGGTGGTGGCAGCGGAGCGTCCGCGGCGGGGGAAGGGACGGGAGGGGCGGGGCGGTTTCGGAGGCGATCGTGGCTGTCGGTGGAAACATGGTGCCACACGTGAGGCTTATGTAAAGTGAGCGGCTCCCGGCCCCGCCAATGGGGGAGGCGCGCGGCCCGCCCCCGCCCGCGTCCCCCGCGCGCGTCACGCGCCCGTGGCCAATGGCCGCGCGGGTGGGGCGGGCTCTGCGGGCTCAGTCACGTTTCTGCCTGTATGAAGTCGGTGCCGGGCTACGTCGGGCGGAGTGGACGTGGTGTGCGCGGTGAGTCTGGTTACACCGGGCGCTGTTCCCGCGGGTGTGCCGGTGTACGGGGGAGGCTGTGGGCGCTCCGGTGGTTGCGGGAGCGGGCGGCAGCCGCGACGGGGGGGTGGGGGGTATGCGTGCACAGAGGGGCTCCGTCTCCTTTCCCCGCCCGCTGGGCCGAGGTTACGTAACCCCGCGCGCCGGGGCTCTCCCGTTGCCGGGGAGACGGGACGGGGCCACCGGCGGGGCGGGGCACGGGGGGGGGGGTGTCCGGCAGCACGGTGTCCCCCCTCCCCCGGGATCGCTGTGGTGGGGGCGCTGAGGCTCGGTGGGGAGCGTGGCAGCGGGGGGAGGCTTCGGCACCCACACACCCCCCTCAGACCGAGCGGGGCACCGGCTCTGCGCTTACTCCTCGGACCGGGCCGCGCGGGGCGGGTGTCACAGCACAGCCCAGCCCAGCCCATGTCGGACCGGGAGGGGGTGTCCGGAGGCACAGATATCCCCACACAGCTCACGGGGCAGCGGAGCGGCTGCGAGGGACGATTCCGCAACCCCTGCCCTTTCACTGCCCGTGCGGGTCCGCTCCGGGGCGCTGAGGGGCGGCGGAACCCCCGCATCAGGGAGGGAGCGGGGCGGCAGTGCCTACGCCGTGGCGGCCAGGCCGGTGTGGAGCCAGAGTGCGGCGGGGCGACTGCGACCTTCCGGCCCGTGTGTGGGGGGCGGCCGGTGGCGGCGGGCCCGGTCCCTCGGCGCTGCCCGGGGCTCCGCTCCAGCCGCCGCATCTGTGCGAAAGGTCAGCGCCGGGGTTCGGAGGGAGCGGGAGTAGGCGTGGGGAGCACCTTTGGGAACACACGTGTCCCGGCCCGGTGAGCACGACCTGTGGTCTCTCTCGTAGGGACAGCGCTGTACGCAGCGGGCTGGGGGGCTTTGCTCATGGGAGGAGCTGTGTGACGGGCAGTAACCGCATCTCGGTGTGATACTGGGGTGCGTGAGCTACAGGTAGAATGGGCAACAGGTGCTGTGGGGTTTTGTGCTGGGTGTAGGTCTAAGGACACTCTGTTCCGTGAAACGGTGTGGTTGTGCTCCTGTTGACATTAATTGCATGTTATTACTTGTGTGATTACAAAACAGTTTATGTAAGTACAGTTTCATGCAAATAGATGAGCGGAGTGGTAACAGTCAGGTTGACACTTTAAAGCCAACTTTCTGTAATAGGTTGGGATAGGGTATGGCGTTTCTCTGTGTAATGCAGGAGCTCAAAAAGTCTGCAGAGAGGTCAGTATGAGTTGTCAGGTACTTGGAAATCATATTCTGGTGAAACAGCAGCTTGGCTGAGACAGTGTCTGTGAAGGATTCTCACGAAGCATTTTTATTTTTCTGTGCTGTGAGGTTTCTTTGTGTTTTTTTTTTTTTGTCCAAATGTAAGACCCTGAGTTTTACAATTTTGTATATCTGGGATTGCATAGCTGCCACTGATGTATTTACAGGTAAAGAAGAAAAAGTAGAGGTTCTGTAGTGACCCCAGCGCTATGGTTGTCTGGTCAAGTCAAAAGTAAAGAATTAATTTAGTTTAGTGAGGAAGTGTTTCAAGTTGTCAGCGTTGTTTTAAGCACAGTTTATTTACAGGTGGCAGTTAATGTTATCATTTGTCAAAACAGCAGCTATCTTTTGGAGCTGGCTTTTGCTTTTGTCAGGGTAAAACTTGAATGAATCACAATGATGATCTACTTGAATGCAAGCGGTTTGTTTTGATAATATAGGGTTGTTGATAAAACTTAAGGATGGCAAGCTCAAACGAAGGCCTCAGTGGTGCGGCTCCATTCCACAAACGCATCTTGTTGCATATTAGATTGTTTGAGGGCATAGCATTTGATGAAACTCAAATTTTTCCCACCTTCTAGGGTGTCTCAGTATCTGTATGTGTCCTTGATCTCAGCCTTGTGCAGTGTTTATGCACTTTACACAGTGGATCTTAAATGCAAAATCGGAGCAGGGCCTAGAATTTGCTTCATGTCAGAGAGGGTGTCCCTGTTGTGCTTTAACATCAAGTTCCTTCTTGCTTATGGTTGTGTGCGTTTGTGTGCTGTTGTGATGTTTGGTTTTGCCCTTTCTTACTGAAACTTGCATTACTTCTGCAAAGTGAGGAAGTTTCACTGGAGAACTGGACTCTGTCCTTACCTCATCTAAGGCTTGCCGCTAGTTTTGTGATTAGGACACTGTCCCGAGGTCTGGAGTCCTTGTTCTGGACTGTAGAGGTTGGTTACCTTGCTAGGAGGATGTAAAGGGAAAGCCAGGGCCTGTGGCCTAGAGTAGAAGAAAAAGGTAATATGATTCCATTTTGGTGGGGTTTTGGCCTTTTCAAATGCTTATTTCAAGGTAGAGGGGAGAATGCTTTAGTTGGATAGTTGGCATAATGTCCAACACTGCAGTGAAGGAGCATGGTCTGTCCTGCCTTGTGAAGAAGTATTATTTGGCTTGATCTAGTCAAGAAGTTAAAGGAATGGAAGGCAGGATTTTGGCTCCTTTGCACTTCCTTCAGATTCAGTGAATTTTCTGGTTTAATTTATGAGCCAAAGACTGTGGTTTTGCTGGGCTTTTTGTTTATTTGCCACTTGGTAGGACTTGTTGTAGGCTTCCTCTGTTCATTTTAACACATGAATGCTATCTGTGAAAATCTAATCCTCCTTTTTACAGCTTACTCTTACTCCTTTTGGGTTTCCAGAGAGGCATTAAAGAGACAGCATATTATGGCAACTGTTGGCGTAATATCTCTCTTCTCTTTGGGTTTTGTTTTGTTTTTTTTTTTTTCCCCAGTCAGGAGATTGAAATATGTAACAGCTCAGTTTATCAAATACATTTACTTGAGCCTGTCCCAGGATAATGCATTTTTATAGTAATAAATTTCCTCTCTGAAGAATCACATTTTTGAGTAACTTAGTTTTTTACTTTTATGACGGAGTTTAGCCATAGGGTGAGAACAGAGTGAAGTTGGGAAAGTGACTGGAAATAGAGTTCTGGATTTTTCTTTTACCTCAGACTTTGTTATGACCGGGAAGTGTTTGTTTTAGATACAGACTGATAAACCAGTTTTCTTTTTCCTGGGTTCCTGACACACCCTTATTTCTCCAACAACTTTACAAGTATTAAAAACGTGCTTTACTGCACAAAAACTTTTTAAACCCCTTAAAGTATATGCACATCCTACGAATTGCTGTGGGATGAGGTATATTTGGTGTGGTTTAAAAGCAGGTAGATTACCAGTAGCCAGTAGAACAAGTAAATTATCGCTTGTCTAGGTGAACTATAGTGTTTTATGTATAGAGTTGCTATGGTTGGCCTATGTTAAAAGGGAACATCATGTTCTTAGCAAGGTGTTGTGAAATACTTGGCAGGAATGTCCTGTAGACACTGTTCCGTGCTCATAATGTTACCACATCATAATTAGTAGATAATCAGGTGTTTTTGAAAAGCAATTTGTGTGTCCAGTTCTGGTACTATGGCCTAGAATTCCTCTATGAGGATGGTGGATTACAGAGATTAACTGGGTTGTCTTTCTGCGTTTGTACTTTCCACATCCACTTGTATGCCTGTTGTCCAAGTTTTAAAGTGTTTCAGTATGTATGATGGTAACCTGGGCTTGGTGAGCACTGAACAGGAAATGAATTAATGTCTATAGTATTCTTTGTGATGTAGTTTTATTATACTGAAGGGCTTTGATGTGCACTTTTGGGATGAGCCTGGATGCAGATAGTAGTTGTCTTGAAGGTTATGCCGTTGGTGGTTTGTGTGCAAGGTGTCTGTTCTCTCTTCTGCTTTAACGACTGCCTTAAACTTGACCACTGCTGCAGCAGTTGCCAGGCTGCTAACACTGCACGTGTTGTTGGTAGTAAGCCAGACCTTAGACCTTTTGCTTTCTAGTTGTTGCTTAGTAAAGAACGATTCCACCTTCTGATGCTTAGAGTGGTTGTTTAGGGGCTGTTTTCTTATTAGCTACAGGTGAGATGACATGTACTTCACCAAATTAATTGAAGGCATGGGAAAAGAGAATGCAGCAGCCAAAAGCACACTTTACAGGCTAATGTTATGTGACTTGTTGCTGTGATTTCTTATGGCCCCAGGCAGAGAAGACCAACATGAAGAACGGTTAGATGGTTTGGGTCTGCAAAGGCTGTGGAGAGGCTCTGAAGCCACTATTTAGAGCACTTTGCTGACAGTGAGCCAGCAGCCATATGTAGTAGGAAAGCACCCTAACACATGGGTATCCACATGCCCGAGCATACGCACAGTGATCTGGTACTTCAGTAAGTGGCTTAGTATATTGCCAGGCATGCTTGTGCAGCATGCTGGTACTCTGCCTCCAGCAGTGCTGGAACACAGGCAGATTGGGCTTCAGTGCTTTTGGTTGGTATTTCTAAGGTTATCATTTAAGTGCAGATAGCGTCTTTATGTCTAAGTGCCTGCACTGGGCTTGTACCAATCCAGCACAGAGTTCTCTTAACTGGTCCTCTCAGAGTTCCTGAGGGACAGCAGCAGCAATGTACTGTTTAATGCAAGTTCCTTAAGGCTGAGGTTCCAAAGAGCATATTTTCCCTACTTATCCACAAATGCAAGTGAAGTTATGAGAATTTTTTTTGTGTGTGAAGCTGCTGTAAGGACAGGAAAAGTTTTTGTACAGATGTTTTCAGCTGCTGCTGAAGTATTGTGTAGTAGTCCTAGAGGAGCCTTCTGGTGTCTCTGTGTTTTATTTTTGGCAGTTGAATTTCAGTAACTTTGCTTTTAGAACACAAAAAGAAGCAAAGCTAAATTAATATTCCTTGAAATGGTATAATTATGGAGTATGACTCTTTTTTTCCTTCATTTTCTCCCAACAGAAAGCAAAAGTTATTAGGGATACTGAAGGGGTCCAGAATCTACATGCCGTTAACATGATGAGTGGACTAAAACACACAGAGAGAATGTTTACTGGGGTAAGAGTATGAGATTATTCTGCAGATGATCTGAGCAAGGCTGCAGAAGTTCAGTGCAAGCGGTACCAGTGTAAAGAAAAGACGTGACAGCAGGAGTAAAGAAAAGACGGAAAGACGTGACAGCAGGAAAGAGAACTCATTAGTACATCAAACTGGCAGGGAAAGACTTTGGGGGTTTGCTTCCACCTGGTTTTGAGTGTACCATGGTAATTCTTAATGCTGTCATTTTTCTCATGGACAGAATAGAGATCTCCTTGTATAGATGGCTTTCAGAAGTCGAACCAAAGCTGTACTGCCTTTCAGACATCCAGTCCTCAACCAGAGGCACTTCACTGTGAAATAACACCTGTAATTTTTTGTAATTTAAGCTTAAAGAGACAAGATGAAGTGGTGAGGATGTCCAGTACTTTTTTTGTTGGTTTGAGTTCCTGTCCTCCTTATTCCTTGCGGCTTTTGTATCCTAGTATGGCTTTTGTGTTTGACCTTACTACACGTACTTGGTGTTTCTGCTGCTTAGTTTCTTTAATTGTACAAAGATCTTCACTATATAAAGTGCTTCACTGATTTCTTTGCATCTCTACCAAGGTTTCCTCTGTGACTCTTGATTTCAGTACTGATACAGCCAACTCGTAGGACAAGAACATGATGTTTCTGAGGTTGCGGCGCTCTGTGGAGTATATTACTGATGCAGTAGGGGCTGTATTAGTAATAGCGAATTTATTTGGCATAAAGTCGTCTAGTATGGGACTTTGTTCTGACTGTAATTTTTAACTGGTATGAGCTGCAGCAGTGTCTGAAGAGCAGCATTACCCTGAAACTTGTGTAAATCGAATACCTCATGGTGAAAATCTGCCCTTTTTTAAGGAAGGAGAGCAGTAAACGTGCAAACATACTGCTTAATGGAGATATGAGCAGATATTAAAGTAGAAATATAGTGTTGTAGACACTTTAGAGAGAGTTGACATGCAAATATTAGAGTTCTGACTGCATATCTCCTGCTTAATAATCTCTCCAGTTCCATTCAGGAAAAGAATAGTTTTTTTCTTTACAAAGAAAATCAAATGTCTTTTTAGATACACACTTAATACAAAGAGGTTTAGCTCGCCTTTTAAGAAGGTATCTATTGTAAGACTGGAAGGAAGGATGTCTAGAGACTGGCTGTGGGGCGTCTCAGGGACGCTTTTTAGCTTCTTCACAAGATGTCTTGGTGCAGGCACCAATCATTTTGTCTGACAGAGGTGCATGTATGTGCTCACTGGTTTTCTTAATGACAAATGCCAAACCTGCTGGCAGCTAAGCTTAGCTCTGAGCCATGGTTTATTATTCAAGGTGAAATAATCAACCTGACAAAGACAGTTTCTGCTGACTTTTGGGTATGGTCAGTCCACGTCCACTGTGGAGACCTGAGCACAGGTGGTGGGCTTAATGGAAGAAAGAGTAATTACCTGAAAGGGTTAAAATAAGCTTTGTTTCTGCTTTGGCAGAAAAGAGAGCAATTTCTGTTGGAGGACTGGCTCTGACTGCTTTGGGGGTGGGAAGAGGAGGAGAGATTACTTTGGTACTTGGCTGCTTATAGCTGCAGGAGAGCAAATGATGAGTCAGGAGCTGGCCCAGGTTAGTCAGCAGAGCATAGGTGAGATTGACTCTCCATGAGTTGAATTTGGTAAATTCAGCAAAGTGCTGGTACTATGCTGTTCATAGTAAAACCGAGTTGACTTTGTCCTCTGACCTCAGGCTAACTTTTTGCTATTAGTGACTTCATGGGGAGAATAAGCAGCTTTAAAACCAACACAACTAGTCTAAAACTAGAAGGAAATTAAGTAAGAGTGGTGCCATGGGTGCTTCAGGAAGAGAAGTGACTGGTGACATACGCTTAGATTCATGTAGGAACCATCACTTGAGGATTGAGGGATTGTTTTTTTTTCCTGTTTGGACCTCTGGGACATAGCTAAGGAAGCTTCTTTCTGTGGTGGGTGTTTTAAGATTATAATCTGTGGAAGAAGAAATTCTAATTCAAATATGTAATTCCAAATCTTACACTAGAAAATACTCATTCTTCAGCTAAGATGATCTCAGATAAGTGAGTGGTTGATTTTGAAATGCACTGTGTTGATATCTGTATTATCTAAACAATGTTCTAAGAATAAATGAAGATCATGGAGATGGAATTTTACTTGGTTCCTATGTTTATTAAGTAAACAGAATTTGGTGAATAGCTCTTGTGTGTATTTCTTAAGGAACCAGTTTAGAAGTTATGTTGCAATAATAGTTAACATTTTAATCAGTAACATTTTATGGAATCCCAGACTGTTTTGTGTTGGAAAGGACCTTAAAGCTCATCCAGTTCCAGCCCCTGCCACAGGCAGGGACACCTTCCACTAGAGCAGGTTGCTCCATGCCACATCCAGCCTGGCCCTGAACACTGCCAGGGATGGGGCAGCCACAGCTTCTCTGGGCACCCTGTGCCAGCGCCTCAGCACCTTCACAGGGAAGAATTTCTGCCTAATGTCTAATCTCAATCTCCCCTCTGTCAGTTTAAAGCCATTCCCCCTTGTCCTGTCACTACAGGCCCTTGTCCAAAGCCCCTCTCCAGGTTTCTTGTAGCCCCCTTAGGCACTGGAGCTGCTCTAAGTTCTCCCCTTCAGGACCCTTCTCTTCTCCAGGCTGAACCAGCCCAGTTCTCTCATCCCGTCTCCAGAGCAGAGCTGCTCCAGCCCTCGCAGCGTCTCCTTGGCCTCCTCCGGCCTCGCTCCAACAGCTCCATGTCCCTCTTGTGCTGTTGCCCCAGTGGTGTATGAGGACTGGGGGGTCTCACCAGAGCACAGCAGAAGGGGGGAATCCCCTTCCTTGACCTGCTGCTCACCCTTGGGGGATGCAGCCCAGCACACGGGTGGTTTCTGGGCTCAAGCACACACTGAGGCTGGGTCATGGGGAGCTTCTTTGTCACCCAACATCCCCAAGTCCTTCTTATCAGGGCTGCTCCGTCCAGTCTCCCTCAGCCTATGTTTGTGCTTGGCATTGGCCCGACCCACATGCAGGACCTTGCACTGGGCCTTGTTGAACTCCATGAGATTCATAGGGTCCCA
The DNA here is from genome assembly GCF_028554395.1 of Pezoporus wallicus. Lineage (NCBI taxonomy): Eukaryota > Metazoa > Chordata > Aves > Psittaciformes > Psittacidae > Pezoporus > Pezoporus wallicus. Next base: position 8,757,719 of record NW_026642342.1, read on the forward strand.
CCTCTCCAGCCTGTCCAGGTCCCTCAGTTTCTTGCATTTCCTTTCATTTTGTATTTCACAGAATCATTTACATTGAAAATGAGCTTCCAAGTGGTTGCTTTGTGGAATATTTTTTTTTTTTTTACATCACTGGGCTTGTATTACACTATTAAATTGACTTGATTTATATTTTGTAATTTTTTATCTTGCTTATAAAACTTTTTTTTTTTAATAGGACTATATGGTGCTGACCCTTTCAGATTCAGAAAGATTCTGAGTAATAAACTCATTAAGGTGAGTGTCTAATGCTGATCCCAAGAAAGTGATTGTTTCTCTGTGAGTCTGAACTGATTTTTTCATTGTTGCTGCTTTGTGTGCTTCTTTTGAGCTGTAATTTCAGAATACTGAAAAATAAAATGATACTCGGAGCATTATGTTTTTAAAGACCTGTTACATGAATCGTGAAGCACTTGTCAATTATGTGGCTTCCTAAACATTTAGGAAAGTGAAATTTAATGTAGTATCCAGTTTGATATCTGCAGTATTTGCTGTGCAGAAGTTTATTAATCAACTTCTAGTCTTTCTAGTGTTCTTGTAGGTATGTTAAGGAATTTTAAGGTCATAGTTTCCAGCAGTATTTTGTGGTCTACTTTCTAGTGGGCTCATACTATTCTTCAAACTTCTCTGTTTGAGAAGTTGAACATAAGGCATTGGAGATACTGGCAGATGCATGTGTGTGTTCAATGTGTGAGAAGCTGATGACCCAAAAAAAGCTTATTGCAACTCAGGTGGTATGTATGGTACTTTGAGAGCAGACTAGACAGTTGGAGTTATGGAGATATTTGGAAAATGAAGAAAAATCGATGATTATCAGAGCAAAAAAATGGAAACAGCTGAGAGTGTAAAGGAGAATGATGGAAGTATGTCATCTGTGATGCAAAGAACATTTATCTGAGCTGTTTTGTTATGTGTGATCTGATGATGGGACAGTGTTGACCCCAGACAGGAAAGAGAAGGGTAACAGTACTGTAATATTGCAAAACAGGTGAAATTGTAACTCAGATTTTTGAGGATTAATGCGACAGTATTGGATTAGTCTAAATGATAAAATAAAAACTAGCTCTTTTTCTAGGTCTACAGAATGTGATCTGTATAGGTTCTTAAAACTGACAACTTTCTCTCTTTAGGTGTGACTTCAGGTCTATACAGAAAATTGGTTGGGATCCCACAATACAGGTGTGTTCCCTGAAGCAGATTGTTCATTCTTGTCTAATAATAGAAGTCTTCTGTGCTTAGAATAGATATATCTTGGTATCAAAGGAAATGTCCCAAGTACTGTAGTCTTTGTATACTGGTCAAATACTCCTGTCAAAAAGACCCTCTTGAGGTGCCATACGTAGGTGAATTCTTCTAGTTCTTTGGGATTTGGGCATATCTATGCGTTTCCTCTGATAAATAGTAGAAAATCATAAGATTTGGTTTACTTGCCTCTAATTCTTCAAACTGATGAAGTGCCTGGGTTTCATTTCTTGTATTAAGTTCAACATAAAAATGTTTTTGGTGTAGATTTGTGTTAGCTTTCAGTTAAATGGTAAAATTATCATGAGAATTTTGAGTAGTTTATAAGGGCAAGACATTGTTTCTTAATGTGTTCCTAAATGCATTAACTAGACGAAACTGATACAAATTAAAATTGCATATACTGCTATTGTGAATATCCCCTTTAAACCTAGGCTTTGGTGAACAGTTTTAGTTTGTTTGTTAAATTGTCACGATGGTCGTCATGAAACTGCTGTAGTCCTTAACGTGCTGTGTCACTTCATGAGTAGTCAAGCAAGACGTGGCTGATTTCATTGAACATCTTGATTAGTGAAGATAGAAACCTAACTCCATTAAGGAAATACAGATTACCGGGAGATGAGCTAGTGTGAGGAAATTGGAAAAGCTGCCTTTAAACTGGGATTTAACTAGTGCTGAAAGACATCCTGCTTTTTCAGTGTCCAAGCTAAAAATCTGAAGCAAGTGGCTTCAGATAGAGCAATTTCTGATGCTTGTCATCGTCAGAGATACAGAGCTTATAACTTAAATTCTCTTTTATCACTTTTTGATAGAGGCAAAGCATTTAAAAAAAAACTACTGTACACAGATTTGTGTTATGAGACTCAAATTGTAACGTTATGCAGAATGGAATGTTGTGAATAAATTCTTCCCTAAGTCTGGCCAACACAAATGTACTTTTAACAGTTGGTAGGCATGCAGCATTTTAAATTCAGGCCTGTTACCATGGGCTGTTTTCCAAAATGGTTGGCTTGGGATTTAACACTGTGCCAAATCTTTGTTCCAAATGTTCTTGTTGCATATTCAAATGAAGCACTGGAAGTTATGTAATTGTTTGCCACCCAACTGTTGCACTAGATTTAATAGAAGAGCTTTCAAATATTCTTTTTCCTGTTGAAATTCCTGGTGTCTTTCCTGGCAAACTGTTTTTATTAGGAAGAATAATAGTGTTGATGAATTGTTAGTACAGACTTCTGAATTGAAGGAAATACTACTTTTTTAAACTGTGAGGGTGGGTGAGCGCTGCACGAGATTGCCCAGAGAGGCTGTGGATATACCCATCTTGGAGATAATCAAAGCTTCTTAAGCACATGGAGCTTCTGTTGAGTACATCAAGCATTTTGCTCTCTCTACTGGAGAGGCTGGCCCTTCCTTCTTAGTGGTCACGTCAGCCCATACAGACTATGTATGTACTGTGCTTCTACATGGTATATATGATACCATACTGATAATGAATTGAAAGAGGTGTTTTATCTAGTGTAGAAGCTTGTTTTATTTTAAAACTCTGTAAGACCTTATTTTAAACTAAAAGTGTTTAAAATGCAAATTGGTATCTGGATGACAGTTTAATGTGTAACCAGCATTTATCTACATAGGCATGGCATAACTGTGAGCATCAATCTGGTATCTGTTTGAAGAGGACACTGTTGGGGGGCCCAGGTATTTCTTTTATATTTTATAGTTATAGAGGTGTCCGGACTGTAATGGTGAAAGGTTTCCAGAACAAGAGGATGAGACAAGAATTAAGTGCTTGTGGGAGACTCTGGACCTAGGCACCTCATGCTTTTGATGCTAGCTAGGAGGGAGCTTGATAAACACTTTCACCAACTTCCCATACAAAAAAAAACAGGTAAGAAACATGCGTAATTGTTATAGTTAATATTAGTAGAAAGATGCTTTGCCTCCCATCTGCTAGAGCTTATGCAGAAAATATGTTGTTCTGTGTTGGTTTTAGAACTGTGCTTTTAGTCAGGTATATACTCATTCAGAACTATTTTTGTTGGTAAAAACTGCAAGTTTACTTACTTGAAGGGAAAACATTTGTAGCCTAAACTTGTACTTATTCTTAAATTCAGGTTTAAGTTTCTTCACTACAGAAACAATGTGGTTGCAAGCATCCTTGCTAGGAATGCAGGGTGCTTGTGCTGACCTCTTCCTTCAGTATAGGTGCTGTTATAAATTCGGGGTGTTCTTTTTTCTTATAATGAAGCCTGAGAATACTATATCTTTCCATGTCCCACCTTCCTAGAAAATGTCTTAACAAAGACATTCTTTTAATTGTTCTGTCTCTTGGCATAAAAGAGGAAGCTCTTAGTGTTATCGGTGGTGAAGCTGTACAGTGAGACAAGTTGCTTTGGGGATTTTTGTTTATTTTTCAACACTTTTTCCAAACGTTTTGCTACTACCAAATGTTTAATTATTGTCTGATTGCACAGGGAGAATGCATTCATTGTAGATGTTAATTTTCAATTTTCTCTAAAACTGCATGACATTATTAAATCCTTGCTAGTTATTTGTTATACAAATGAGAAAACTTAGTTTTGCAAAACAACCACCTAGAAGACATGTGGAAACTCTTGCTTTTAAGATCTTGAGGAAAATTGAGTCCTGACCATTAGGAATGTCTTCTGTTAGTGTTAGTACACTTAAGAGTCTCCAAATACATCTACAGTATAGACATAAACTGTGGTATCCCTTTTGCTTCATTTGGGAATATTGGTAAGTTCATATTAATTGCAAATTTAGACTTAAATCTTCATCTGTTTTCTTCTTAGTCCTTGAATTTGGTTATTTTGATAATGGATTTTTTTGTTGTTGTTGTTCATTCTTTAAATACCAGTGCTATACATGATACGTTTTGTGTGGAAAGAAATCTGGAAAAAAAAAACAACTGTTCTCTGAATGTAGTCAGGTCTCTGCTGGAACAGGATTTGTGGGTTTAAATGCCAGAGTTTCAAAAGAAATTTCCCTCATTAGTGTTCTACAGACCTTCTTAAGAGGGTTTTTCAGAAGCATAAACCCATTATTTCTTCAAGTGTTTGTCCATACATATTGTGGTATGTTTTTCTGGGAACACTAAAGTTCAGGCTGTTTCCATTGTCTTACTGCAGGATAATAGAGCTACTGTAGCTAATGAATAAGCAGAAATTTTCTGCCCATCTGACCTGGAATATTAATGCCTCCATTTGTCCTTAGGGTTCAGTGGAATTATATTGCCTTTCTCATACACTGCATCAGGATCTTGGAGTTCTGTCTTTGTCAGAATGACTTGGAGAATCTTGCTCTGTGTAGAAGACACAAAAAGATTGTGGGGGTTTTTGGTGTTTTTTTTTTTTTTGTGAGCCAGGTGCCTTAAAATCAAGCATAACTGGTGTCCATTTAAGATCAAAAAGTTTTTATTTGCAGTCAAAATAGACACTATTCCTTAAAAGTTCTAGAAAGATGGAGCAGAAAATAAAGAACAAACTGGCTTAACTTACTTCTCTCAAGATCAAGGCCAGAAGAGCATTTCTTCTGTTTCCATGTGACTGTCTGCACTTATTTACTTTATTTGGTATGAGATGCAATTATCTTCCTCAAACTATGGTAATGGGCGAGAGCTAAGGCTGGGAAAGCATGCTAGCTTTTACCTTTCCATTCTCATTTGGTTATTGATTTGAAGGTGGTTTTCAAGTATGTAAGTGGGATGAATATGTGCAATTTATTATGCCATTTTGACTTTCAACGCTAATTAATCTCGCTGGGATGACGGACCCTCTGTGTTCCTGAAGTGTTTTTATTGTGCTTGCGAATGCATGCAGATGTTCCACTTAAGGTCTTCCTCTGCCTGAGAGTAGAGTCTAGCCAGATGCATCAGTTCTTGCCTAAAATTACAGGCATAGAGCATGGTGTAGGGTAATTGCAAGTCTGTTCTTTTTTTTTTCCGCTGTAGTTCCAATCTCTTGGAAAATCTCTGCAAATTTATGACGTATATTAATGTTGCTACTTTGGAGCTCTTGTTTTAAAAACAGTCTTTGTCCTTAATTCCCTACAAGCTGAAGTCTCTCATAATATTTTTCCTGTTCACTCCTGTTTATTCTTCCTGTATCACTTACTTTGGTGTGTGCCTCTGGCCCTGAAGCTTTTGAGATTTTGAACCAGAAAATATTTTGTGCAAGAAAGCCTTTCAGTGGCATTAATCTTCCAGTGCTGCCCAAGAACGCCATTCCACCTCAAGGAGTCGAGTCAGTTCTTCTTGAAAGATATCTTTAAAAAGGTCCAATTTGTATCTTCTCTGTTAACCAAGATACTAACTTTTGTTTTTGGCACCGTTGTCCTCAGGCTCCAAATCATACTACTGTAATGCAGTCATGTAGGAATCACATAGACACGTACTGTAGGCAAAGCTGCAGAAGCTCTGGCATGTTACTAGCTGGAGACAGAAGTAAAGCAACTTAAATATTTCCTGACACAAGTTACTGCAAGGTATCAAGAGGAAGAAAATTCACATGATATCTGCTATAGGCCAATATCCATTTCTGTTGGTGATTCACTTAATTTGAACTCGTTGCTTACAATAAAAATAATTTTAAAACCCCTGCAATCTTGACTGTCATTGAAATTATTCAACTCTTGTTCAAGGCAATACAGGAAATTCCATCAGAGTTACTGGACAGCCTATGTATGTATATTGGGAACAATTATCTTCCACTGAAATAGTGCATCTAAAGAGCACTATTGAAGTTCCTACAGATCCCTGGCAGAAGCTAGACTAGCTGTCAGGGAAAGAAGAGAGGAGACAAGACAATGGCTGATATTTGGAGGTGGAAAAAAAATAATCAGTGGTTTAACAGCTCAGGATTTCAAACCGTAAGACTCTACATGCTAGTTAGGGCACAATTTCATTGACTCTTAAACTTCCAAAGAAATTAAGAAACCCCAAAGAAAAGATTTGGGGGAAATAATTTTCCAAGGGAAGGTTGTTCCAGAAAGGTACTTGCAAACAGCTCTTGAGCCTGAAAATACTATGGCATATGTAATGTGCTTTGACTTTGAAATTCAGAAGAGGTTTCTCACAGTTAAAGACTGAAATACAAAATCTTTGCATTTGGAGTAGGAAAGCTGTAGTACAGTCATTGCTCTTTCCATAAATACTGCATTTTTCCTGATGTAGGTGTTACTGTAATAGTGAAGGTGGTGAGGCACTGGCACAGGTTGCCCAAGGAAGTGGTGAATGCTCCATCCCTGGGAGTGTTCTGCTCCAGGTTGGACAGATCCTTGGGTGACATGGCCTCCTGTGAGGCATCCTTGCCCCATGGCAGGGGGTTGGAGCTGGATGGTCTTATGGTCCTTTCCACCCCTAACTATTCTATGAATATTGGAGTAACTATCTTTAAGGAATTTAGGGCTACCCTAAAAGTCTGTTGTCTAGAAGTTCATGCTTATGGATCTATCAATAATGATTTATGTAGTTTTATTTAAGGGATTTAAATATAGCAGCCTCAAATTTTTGGTTGGTGGATTGGTTTGGGTTTGGTTTTCTTCTTTTTGGTTGTTGGGTTTTTGTTTGTTTTGTGTTTTTGTTTGTTTTTACGAGAGTGCTGTTTTCCCACCCTCTACCTCTAAAGAAATCTCGTGACATGGTGTACTAGCAGCTGGTGTTTTTTCAATGAGGCATTGTGCTTTTTCTCTTGTATCTAAAGCTCTTCATAAGTACCATTTGGTCAGAAAAACAGGAGGAACTGCCTGCCTTTGGTACAGAATAGAGTTGTGTCTAGTCTCACCTTAATTCCTATATGTCAGACCTCCTTTTCAGGTGATGCTGTGGCTGTCTTTTTTTCCAAAAGCTTCATTTTAATCACAGTGAGGTTGAGTAATTTTGATGCAGGTATTTGAACTGGACAAATTGATCTCTCTAGATGATCTCCAGGATTACCTTTAACCTGCACTGAGAAGGTAAAAAGCCTTCATTGCTAGTTGAGTAGTTTGCTGGAGTACCTTTACTCGCTGAATCCTCTATAGAACTTTATAGAACTTTACAACCTCTGAGTTGCCCTCTGAGGCATCATAGTACAGGTGACAGATGAGAAGTGGCTGCTTGAGTGACTTCAGTTAATTAACCAGATAGATGATCATACTTCTGCAATACCTGAAGTAATGATAAGAGCATTTCCTGGGTGAAAATGGATTAGAATCATAGAATCGTTAGGGTTGGAAAGGACCTTAAGATCATCTAGTTCCAACCCCCATCCCATGGGCAGGGACACCTCGCACTAAATCAACATGTTTATAAATTGTTCCTTACTTTTACAGTAACAGGAGGTTTGTCTTATGCTGTCCACGTAGGAATTTCCAGTGCCACCCTCTGTATTCACCCTCCTGTGTCCTTTGACATTTTCATTCACTCTCAGATAAAATGACTCATGGTTAATACTGCATTGTTAAGTACAGGCTGTGATACTGGAGGTAGTAGCATGGATACCACTGACCAGTCAGGCTCATGAGGAGCATGTGTGGCCGGAGGGGACTCTAAACAGGGACAGAACCTCATTAAAATGTCTAGCTAAGTAAGGCAAGTGAAAGTGTGAGCTTTATCTACCTGAGAGATTAAAACCAAGATGAACTGTCTGATCTAGTTAATCATTGGTCACCAGAGTAGGTACCATTCTAAAATAGTAGTGGAGTTTCATCTAAGAGTAAATACTGCCTTATTGCGTGTTCTAGTTATGTAATTTTTTAAACACAAGAGGCTTAGTCCAGAAAAAACCTACTCAAGTGTGATTTACTGCCTGCATGCTGCTGTTCAATGCAACAGTACAGCAGGATGTCTCTTCAGTCTGGATTAGAGTACTTGAAGTGAATACATGCAGAAGTGAAATGTCAGTATATTTTACTCTATACAAAAGAGGTTTTGCTTATTAGCTAAATAAAGTACTAATGAAAATCTTGTAAAGGAGAAAAAACCCACACTATTTATATATATTTGTATACCATTGCTGATAACTTACATGAATATTCTCACACGACACTTCCTCTTTCAAATGACAACAGATATCTTGCATATTACTTTGGCCAAACGAGGAGATGAGTAGTATTTTCTTCTGAAATACTCAAAATAAATGTAAAATGTCAGGAAAAACAGCAATTAGGAGGGTAAGAAAAAGAGTTTCAAAATTTTTCTTGGGGGAGGGACGTTGAATCATAGTGTGTTTTAAATGAATATTAAGTTCATGTTTTCTGTTACAGGCTTCCTAATAAATGAATGCATTATATGAGTCTGTTTAAAAGGAGATGCTGCAGTTAATATTAGCATAACTTAGGTGCAAATTTCTTCATTGGCTTTGTTATTCCAGTCAAGTTTATTAGTCAACAGTTGTAATATTGAATATTTTAAGGGAGCAAAGAGGAAGGGAAAAACATGGTTCTGCTGTTTTAAGCACAACCCCTTTTTTCCTGATGCTGAATTACATTGCTCAGAGAATCTCAATTCATGATTTTGCAGTATTGTCTCTGGTTGCTGACATAGATGAGGAAATGCCTTGGATTAAATATCTTTATTCATAAAGTTTAATTGCTTTCGAGTACTTCTTTGGCTCTTCAGTATTAGTCTGTTCCTAATTCATTTCAAGCTAGTTTTGACCCTGGTGCATTAGAATTGGCTTTCAAAGCAGGGATTTTTGTTTGTTTAGTTTTAAGCTTGTTTCTCTAAACAACGCAGAGGGGTTTTTATTATATATCCCCCTCCCCCCAAATGGTGGTAATCAGTAGATAAAGTTCTCAGCCTTTTTTGCAGGATTTCTGTTGTTGATAAATAGGCAGGTTTGCTTATGCAGTTTCCCTGACCAGTCTACCTACCTGTAAGGCTCTTGTACAAAAATATACGTGAAGAATTGGAGAAAATGACAGAAATGATCCTAAAAGAAAAAAACAAGGTGATGCATTTGAAAACCAAACAAAAACCCCAAACCAACCAACCTCCAAAGCAAGCAAGCAATCCTCTCATGTCTGAATGGAATCTTTTTGTTCATCAGGGTAAACTGGAAAACCGGGGGAATGGCTTCACTGACAATAATAGCTATTGGCCAAATCCAGGCAGTAAAATTGTCAAGTGTTAAGTAGGAGATTAGAAAACAAGTGAATATTTAAACTTTTAAGGAATTTTTCATGTTTATTCCGCTTCCTCTTTTTGAGTGGACTTTTGCTAGAAAGAGTAAATACCTTTTGTACAACAAAATATTGCTAGGTTTGCAGTTGTGTTACTCTTCACTGTGCAAATGCTGAATATACTAACCATGAATATCGCCACCTTTGACTTCATCAGTCAGTGGGAATTACAGTTTGTCAGCAAACAGAAAATAATTTTGTTTTTTCTTCCTTCCCTTCCTCCTCAGATTTGTTGGTCACTTCCAAACACCATTTGTAGAGAGAGAAAATTCTGAATATGGCTTGATTTGCTCTTGGTCTTGGCAGTGTTTCTAATGAGTGTCCCATGGACTCTATCAAGTTCAGGGGGTTCTACTCCAGCACTGAGGAGCAGAACCCTGAGCAGCAACCTGGTATCAGTGAAAACGTTCCTTTGTCATTCTCTTTAAGAGAGCAACAGAAAATGAGTGATTATTCTGGACTTGCCAATAACCATAGCCAGATGATTGCTGAAGATTCAGACATTCAGACAAAGCCTGAACACTCTCATGAAGTTCTTCAGGAAGATATTGAAATGAGCAGTGGATCCAGTGGAAATGACTTCAGTGGAAATGACACAAATGAAAACTACTCAAGTGGGCATGATTCTCATGGCCATGAATCTGATGAAAATGGGAAAGATTCAGCAATGCTTATGGAATCTTCAGACTGTCATAAAAGGTAGTAGCTAATATTAAATGTCAGTTTTGTTTTTGTCACTAAAGGCTTTTTCAATTTGAATCTAACTTCTGAATACTAACTACAGTATTAAGTGTATCCTGTTCAGATTGAAGCTGAGAGTTTTAGTTAACTTCTGCTTTTGAATGATGTAAATTGTGTAATGTGTTATAATTTATAAAGATAAGGTGTCTAGTGTTCTGGCCCGGATTAATTTTCGTCTTCTCGTCATTGTGTGTTTAATTTGCCTTATTTATAGATTTTTCTATTAAATTTCTAAAATTTTTAATCAGAAAGTGTCAGGCTGTTCTTATGTGTAAGGATGCATCTTTTAATTAGCTTAATGTACAGAGCAAAGCTACAGGAAGAACAACCTTCTTAGGCAAATAGATAACAGCTATAGTTTCCAGTTGTTGCACTAAGCAGATTTTTTGAAAGTATTTTTTAATTCTAAATAGTCATTACTAGGAAAACGTAAAGTTATAATGAACAGAAAGTTTTGTTAGGTTTACCAATATTAATCTTTCTTTCCTTATTCTAGTTCAAGCTCAAATGCATTTAGTCTGATGATTGCAAACTCTGAACACAATCAGTCTAGCAGTGGATGCAGGTAAATTAATGTGCATATATTTTAGTAATTTGCATGTATATAACGGCATTGTGTTTTGGATTTTTGTTTTGGCTGAAACTGGAGGAGTACACAAGAAATCCTGTCCTATCCTTGATTCTTTTCCTGTCCATAATCAGTAGCAGGTCCTAATAACCCCTTGGTTGAATTAGTTTTTTGTTGCTGTTCCATGCAAGTTGTGCACCTTTCAAGTCATCTTACTTTGGTAGCTTACATCTTACATTTGATTTGGTAGCTTAACTCTGCAATTTCAGTTTTATGGTTCGCTTGCTTCAGCTGTAGTGGGGTTTTTTGAGGCTTTTCTTTAAATTTTCTGCTGAATTTAGTCTAAAGCCCTTGCCTGAGGACAATCTAGAAGTGTTTTCAACATCAGAATTCATCCTGAGAGTTGGGTGCGTTCTGATGTCCGCAGCCATATCACCTGCCTCTCCTGTGTTCCATTCGCCAGGATTGAAGCTTCAAGTCTGTAAAGACAAACCAACATCAGCTACAGGAATCCTTTGTATGAATTGTACTTCTGACCCTGATATCCTTGAGAAACTTGATAGCATTGAAGGCTCAAATCTGAACACTTCAGAGTGCCCTACTGTACTTGTTGGTTTTTTTAAGTCAGCTCCTATCAGGAGAACAAAACCTAATCCTGAGTAGATCAAGGATATGTAGCTATATATAGCATACTGATGTTAAGACCCCTATCTACATGTGCCTACCTGAAAGTGTTTCTATCTAATGCGGTTAATGGAAAAGTGGTAAATTGCAATTACCCCTTTGCACCATTTGGATCTTGATGAACTTAGTTTCTGTGTCTGCCCTGCAGGCACCTGGAGATCTTGTTCCAGGGTATGTTTTCTATTGGAAATTGTATTCTAGAGTTCATGCTGCTTAGTACGAGAAAGAGTGTGAACCAAAACCATTTCTTAATCTTCCTTTGCCATTGGTTCCATTTTCTTCATGGCAAGATTTGGGGGGGGAGGGTGGTGGTGAAGGTTACTTATTACAGGTTTTCTGATGTCTCTTTGTTTTAAATTTGATTAATAGCTTTCTGCTCAGAAATAAATACAAAACTAGATGGTGCAGTGTTTTCCCCCGCTGTTGGGCACAGTGCTACAGGGTTACAGGGCAGATCATCTTTTGGGAATGGGAGACTGGGGATATCTAGAGAATGATCTTTAAAGAGAAGACTAAAATAGGCTGATAAGCTATAGGTTTAGTCTTTGATTCCAAAACTACAGGGCTTTGGATTAGATACTGGCACCAACCAACTGCTTAAACTAGTATCTGTAGGTACTTCTCCAGTTTGCTGTCAACATAAAGATAGGAGCTTCCCATTTTGTTTTGCAGAACTTATTCTATCCTTTGCAAGTCTTGCCTTCCGTTTCGTTGGCTACTGTGCCTGACAGCATTGATCTTTGATAAAACATTTTTGTGTTGTATAACTTACTGTCCAAGGAGGCCTGCCCTCTCTATTTGCTGCTGCTGTAGGTGAATTTACAAAGGTTTCTTTTCCTGTAAAATTAAGTCTGACCACTCTCATAAAGCATACTCAGTGAGCACAAAACCAGCAGCATGCTGAGTTGTTTCATAATCTTTTCCCTCTCTTTTTTTCTCTACTGCCAGCATAGAGGGTTCTTCTGTTAACAAGGACCTGTTTGATTGCATCAGTCCAAACTGTCAAGCCACACTGTAGATGTGATTTTAATATACAGCACGAACACAATGTTTCCCAAGAGAATACTGTACTCTTTTGTCTTATTCTTTACTATTATTTGTCAGTACAAAATGACCACTGCTTAAATAAATGGAAGGCTTCTCATAGTACGTTGCAATGTAAGCAAGAACAATGTGTGTTCTCTAGTACTAGCCAGCTCTCCAAGCTTTTTTAGTCAGATGATTGATGTACCTGAAGAACTTTAGCAAACTTCCAGGACAATGTTCAGAAATCCTTGTGAAAATTATCTGGGAGCTGAAACCACTTTGTTGAGCACTTGCAGTGCAGTTGCCAAGTCGATTGTTTCTACAGGGTTTCTTAGAGTAACTTCTTAAGTGCTATCAGCCGTGACAATCAGGTGATAAGAAAGGCCTTCCTTTTGATGGCAAAAAAATTTGTTTTCACAAAGGTTTAAGAAAAGCTGTAGAATGCTGCTGATAATTGTGACTGATTAGCTTTTAAAATGTATTAAAAAGAGAAAGTCAAAGTTGTTTGGTTTTTTTTTTTCCCCTTTTAACTGCTTTGTATCCACCTGCTGTCTTTTGTCATCCTCCCTTTCCTTTCTTTTCCCTTTCCCTAGCTCCTTTTCTCTTCCTTTTTGATTTTGCCAGCATCTCTTAATGGTGAGAGAGATCAAGATATGAAGGAGGGTGATAATTTTCTGACATTGGAACTGATAATCTCTGTATTTTAGCCTTCTGCATTGAGATAGCACTTCCAAATATGCACCTAAGAAATGTGAATGCAGTTGCTGTCTCCAGCCTCCTGATTTTTTGCCCTGTTGTGTATTTAGTCAAGTTTCTTTATGTATTTTTAATGTGTTGCCATTCCTAATTGGGATACATTGTTCCAAGGATTTCTCCATTTGTTCTGTTAACTTGATGTTCTCCCATTGTCATTCCCTTTTCAGGGACCTTTCATATTAGAACCTGCTTGAGGAGGTGAAGACTTGAACAAACCTCCTGCTTCTCTCCTTTAAAGTCCATAAACATTTCTATGAGTTTGAGTTTGAAATGAATTAATATCACTAAAAAAGAAAATTAAGAAAAGTTAAATTATCTGTGTTTGGATATATGTAATATAAAGATTACATTTTACAATAACACTTCAGATGGTGGCAAATCATTTAATTTTAAATGATTCTAGCTAATTTAGGAGTTATGTTAAGTCTGAATGTTGAAACTAATTACTGGAAAATTTTATGTGACTATCTGTACAATTTTAGTTGTGTGACAAGTGTCAACATATTTGGGCATCTGTGAGGATGGTGTGTCTCTTCAAGCATTCAAATGACATTTTGTTGTTTTCTTCAATTTTACAGTAGTGAGCAGTCCACTAAAGCCAAAACACAAAAGGAATTGCTGAAAACATTACAAGAGCTGAAAGCTCACCTTCCTTCTGAAAAGAGAATTAAAGGCAAATCTAGTGTCCTAACGACGCTGAAATATGCCCTTAAAAGCATTAAACAAGTTAAAGGTAAACAAGTATGATACTACCTGGATAAAATTGAACATTTAAAATAGGTATTTAAATGTGGTTATCTGTAAAGCTAAGTTTATTCTGTTTGAAAACCTCTGTAAATAAATGTTTTCCTGGTGTTCCCATTTGTTGGCTCTGTTTAACCTGTGTTCCTTTGGGAGTTAAAACTTGGTATTTTGCTCTGTTTATAAAATTAATTTGAAAATGAGTTAGAAGTTCATACTATTTGAACTATTACAGACCAATATACATGATCATGCACATATAGGTAAATTGAGATGGGTAAATTTATTTGGGTTCCTGATGAGGAAGCTCTACTATGATAAAACCTACTTGGAGTAGTACCTAGATTTCCCTACTATTTGTTTGGGTTTATGCTAAAAAAAATTCTGGGGCTGTAACACTTCTAGACTGGATGTTTATTGATGAGATTCTAAGTTCTGAATGCAAGTTGTTCCATGTTCTCATGTAGCCAATGAGGAGTATTACCAATTGTTGATGATTAATGAATCCCAGCCTGCTGGACTCAATGTGTCATCTTACACAGTGGAAGAAGTTGAGACTATAACCTCAGAATATATAATGAAAAATGCGGTGAGTATGGTGACCCAAGTCTATAATGTACACTGAATATGTTTTCTAGAACTGGTATTCTCAAGCATGTCATCTTTTTACAAGGTAAGAATTGGTAGTTAGGCCAGTAAGCTGAAGAAGGTAGCTTTTGCCTTCCAAAAACTGAGCCTTTGCAGGCTTTCCCAATAGCACCTTGATCTAAGCTTTTTCTCCTATGTTTGTGTCATATATATGTTTGTGCTATGATGATCAATGTAGCTTTTAGCAGGAAAATGATAGTCTGATTTTTTATTTTTTTTGGTAGTTATTTATTTTCCACCTTCCCATTGCTTCAGGGAAGCCTCTGCCTTTGTGTATGAAATTTTAAAGTAGGTAAAATAATGGCATGTTGGGGAATGTTCCCTAGCTTGAAATAGGTGGGTTTTGTTGTAACTATGAATAGTAAAGGTTGCCCACAGGGTAAAATAAATAGGAAGTGTATAAAGTGCAACTGCAAAGTTGAGCTAAATTATCATTGCTCAATTGATCTAAAGCATCTGAGTTGTGAAACCAGTATCCTGATGACAGCTCTTGAGTTTGTGTATAATGTTAGTGGATAGAGCACTAATAGTTATGACGCAGGAAGCTCTTGTTGCGTCAAGAAGAGAAACAATGTGAAATGATACAAATGGATTATGTGTGTGGTTGTGTGGGACTTTTTCTGTCTTATTTTTTTCCTCCACCTGACTACTCATTATTTTATCGAGTGGCTTAGAGCACTTTGTTTCGTTTTGCAGTGGTGGACAATCGGAAACAGCCTTTCACAAACCAGTTGAATTTCATAAATGTAAAAATATGCCTGTGACAGGCACAAAGGCAATGTGCAGTTTTATAGCTGGAGAGTCTTTAATTCTTAGTATGTAAATTGATTCTACATCATTAAACTTTAGGCAGCAATATTTAAGGTTTGTAACCTGTTACGATGCTAGTGAAATAATGTGTGGTTCCAAAAGCATATGCTCTGTGTCTATGTCGTAAGCAGATGAATTTTATTGCTCCCTAAACAGATGTGGTATAACAGTATTTCCTTAATTTTAAACTTATTAATGCTTTTCTATCTTAAATGTTTTTCTAAGAAATACATACTGGATTGATGAGTTTTTTTAAACTGTCTAATCCGATACATTTTTTGGTTTTAGGATATGTTTGCCGTAGCTGTTTCTTTGATTACTGGGAAAATTTTGTACATCTCGGATCAAGCTTCTTCTATTCTCCGCTGTAAGAGGGGTTATTTTAAAAATGCCAAATTTGTGGAGTTCTTGGCACCTCAGGACGTCAGCGTGTTCTATACTTCTACTACCCCATACAGATTGCCATCATGGAATATTTGTAACAGAGCTGGTGAGTGGTCTCAACAGCAGATATTTCTCTGACCACCTTTGTCATACAAATGCCAATACTTGAACAGATTTTTAATCCTTCCATCCTTCTTCATCACTTTATGAGGGTATAACACAGGTATTAATGAGAACATTTTTGAGCAATACTAGATGTGTAATATACTTCAAATAAGCAAGTCTGGTCCATTGGCTAAAAGTCCTCTGAATGTCACTGTTTATTGGTTCTCGTGACGCGTTTGTCCAAGTGATGAATGAAAACCAAGTAGACATTCATGCTGGATAGTGGGTTTGCTTTCCACTTAGCAATCAAATGACCACAGTTTTTCTTTAAAATACCTTTTCTTCAAATACAGTGGGTATAATACTCTGCCTCCTTCTTTTTCACATGGTTATAATCTGAATATTGGACATCTTGATTACAGTGTACCAAGATGTCCTTTAGCTACCATCACCGTGCATTCACTGAGTGTAGTAATTTCTTTATTATTTTAGCCTTAGAAAAATGTTAATGGTGAAGGATCAGATGTATTAGAGCATTTGATGTTTGACTGTGGGAGGATTGGTTTACTAGTATATAGAATACAGCTCTTGAGTTGAGAAATAGCTGCCAGCTGTTTTAACCAAACACTTGAAATTCATGGTCTGCTCTAAATGTTTGAAATTCCAATCCATTGTATGCTAAGTCCATTAAGTGAAGTCAGCGTGTGAACCCTATTTGAGCAGAAAAAGCAGTTAGCAATAAATATAAACTAAATAATAATAAACTAAATAATACATGCATAAAGCAGGTTGAAAGGGACCTTGTGAGATCTCTAGTCCAACTTCTGGCTCATGGTCAATGGCCATGTAATCCTAATTACAGACATTATTCAGTTATGCAAATGATGTTTTGAAACATTTTCTGTAGTTCTATTATTTTTGTGTATAGCTTCAAATTTCAAAACTCTGCAATAAGTGGAATTGTACACACTATCCCCTGTGTCAGCTGCCATAGAATGTAATAGTGAATGTGAAAGTATTCCACACTGAGGCCTTTAAAGACTGGAGCTTGCTTTGCAAAATCATCTGTGTCTAGTCTGGAAAAGGGGGGTTATAGGTTTAAAAGGTGAGAGGAAGTCTTTGTGAAAAATACTTTATTTGGGGGGTAGGGAGTGGTAAGAAGATTTGGTGATCTGCCTGTCCTAGTGCCTTTCTAGGTAAAAGGTCAAATTTGAAGGTCCCAGATAATCAGACTTTTTTGGTAATGTTATAAACTACAATGAAAAAGCTGATTAGAGTGAACAGCTCAAACTGGAAAACTGTTTAGATATTAAGCCTTTTGCCAAAAATATAAGCAGGCAGCTGTGATTCACACACCAGCCTCAGAATCTGAATGGTGTTTTGATTTAGTTGCTTGCAAAAAACGTTGTTTAGTAGATACATACGGAGACTTCAGGGAACCATAAACTTTTTGAAGAATTCAGTCTGTATCCATTCTTGTTTCAAATACCATAACTTCATAATAATTTCTAAATTGCTATGAAATATGTTTAATATTTCTAGAGTCTTCCACCCAGGATTGCATGGAAGAGAAATCTTTTTTCTGTCGCATCAGGTAAGACAACAATGCTCTCAAGCTTAGTGTTACATTATGAAACCGTGCATTACAAGAGTAATGCTTTTGTAAGAACTGTATTTTATGTAAGTTTTTTCCTATTACATAATGTGAATGTAAGGCAGAACATACGCATGTGCTCTAGTTGATTAACTCCTTGAAGCAGCACGGAAAACAACATGATTTCAGGCAGTTGCATTTTAGAAGTTAATCAGTATAAACATTGACCTTTGCACTGTAAAGAAACCTGATAGGTTATCCCCTACCACTGTGGGAAGTCTTCAGTTGATGTTAATACAACTGTTCTGCTACAGAGGCTCTTTCGTTCTAGAAGACTGATGTCTAATCTTACATTTATCTCGAGTGTCCCGTAGAGAAAGATAGGTGAGAGTAACTTGTCTCTTTTGCAGTTACTACATCATACAGTTCCTTTGGGTTTGCTTTTCTTCTTTCCTCTCCTGCCCTCACTACCCTTTAGTTGCTTTTATTTAGCAAATGCTGGCAACTTAGTGTTTTGTTTTGGTTTTCTGTGTGCAATTTGATTTCTTGATGTTTATTGCCTCTCTGGTAGCATTTCCAAAAACAAATTGTGGATCTGTTTCTAAAAAAAAAAAAGAATTGTGGATCCTATCACTTAATCACTTCTGTAAAGTAAATAAATACTTAACATTGAGGTGCGAGTCAACTTTGAACAAATTGAGACAATGCACTGCTCCAGAGCATTGGATTGTATGTACTATAAAAGTGCTGCTGGTGTTTTTTGCAGACTTTATTCTTTGTCTAGCTGACACTGGTTCCAGAAGCTTTCGTTTTATGAAGTTCTGCTGTTATAAACTTCTTGCAACTGATTTTTGTCACTGTAAGGAAATGGTTGTCATTTTCATTATTATGCCTTGGATTCTTAAGTAAAAAACTGTTGTTTATATGTAAGAATTTCTGAGTCTTCATTTTTTAAAAATTGGGATAAATGTTGAGTAAAAGGTCTTTACTTGATGAGATATGGCAGTATTCATAAAATACAACTATACATTCATCCTTCTGAAGGGTATAATGTCACCAGTTAGGAGTATTGGATCACAGGAAGTGGGGTTTTATTTTTCCATCAAATATCCATATAAAACAGTTGTTCATCTTGTTCTTTCAGGTAGTAGAGAGGACAGTGTATGCTTTATGGCAGTTGGTATGCAAAGGATGCTATCAGACTTAAGTTCTCTTCTACCAAAAAGCTAAGTTGGGAAGTTAAGAGCTTGGGTGCTATTTTAGGAGCTATCATGCAGTCCTTGTGTCATGAGGAAATTACAATAGATAAATAAAAACTTTGTTTCGCATAACATGAATCTGTTGGAATAATTAACTCTGTTTAATTCTTAGTGCAGGAAAGGAGCGTGAAAATGAGATATGCTATCACCCATTTCGGATGACTCCTTACCTTATCAAAGTGCAAGATCCAGAAATAGCAGAGGAGCAGCTTTGCTGTGTGTTGCTTGCGGAAAAAGTACATTCTGGTTATGAAGGTAATCCTTTGAATGCACAAAGACTAGTTTAGTTTCCTGGTAGTAAGAATTGTTCTGTGTTCTGCTACAAGGATTTCCACAACTGAATTTCAGCACAAGAAAGCCAAGTGTATGAGTTTTTCTCAGTGATCTCGAGTGTTATTGAAGTGAAAGATAATTGGTTCTGTTGTCTGCCCTAGCTGAGAGGGGGTGAGCTAACGAGCTGCTTTCCTATATGCTTTTAGACTGACTTGTATGCTTTATTCAGTATTTAATAGAAATATGTAGCTTGAAGTATTTTATGTGTGGAAAAAAAAGAACCGTACTTGTTAATCTGCTTTTATTTTTCTCTCAGCACCCAGAATTCCTCCTGACAAAAGAATTTTTACAACTACACACACCCCAACTTGTTTGTTCCAGGATGTAGACGAAAGGTAACTTAGAAAAAATGTTCTTTTTCCATTTACCACTAAGTAAGTTATCCAGTAAGTTATCTTTACAGGGTTTTTTAGGATTTAATGAAGATGTCTGTGTGGGGTTGGAAAGTTGTGACTACTGAAGAGTGTTTAACCCAAGAAAAGAAGGTCCTCTGTTTTTTTGCTGAGCATGAAAACACATTACTCTGTGGTATTTATGTGGAAAACTGTCTGCCTGCTAACAGCTGGTTGCATTGTTCTTCCATCTGGGACATAAATTTAATGAATGACACCTATGGTCAGGGAAGTTCCCATGCTAGCAATCATTGCCTGTATGATTCTTAGTTTGTTTTCTTTTAAAGTTTGATCCAATTAATACTAATAATAAACAATATGCTGCTGTCACTTTCTGCTGCCCCAGATACAACCAGCAGCGTCTTTCAAATGAAATATCAGGTCTTAAATGAAAATAATAAAAAAAAGAGAGATTCTGTATTCTCTGCCGTGTTCGCAGTTCTTGCTGTTGTCTGTATGCAAAACCTGCTCAGGTTCTGCTGGCTGAAGGCTTCACATTGCTTTGATTATCAGGGTAGCTGCTTAGGGTAAGTGTTCATGTTTCAGAGTAGCACCAAATATGCTACCTGTGATCATAAGGCATACAGAGAGGCTCAGGAAACTAAGTTGTAAAGCAGGCTTTCCTTTAGTCTTATAGATTGCTTTTGACTGGGGGCTTTCAGAGGATATTTAGGTGACAGAAATGAGGTTTATGGAAAGGACAGAAGGTACTCCTTCAGAGTTTGTAATGTACTTGTCTGAGGAGGAGACAATAATCTCAACAAGCTTTTAAGGACAGGGGTGTACTTGGAATATTGTAGTGTTTGAAGACTTGACAAGAATTCCCTTGTTCCTGAGTTGAAAACCCAAGCTACCTCTTCCCTTTCTCTCTTCCTTTTCCCTTTATTTCTCTTCCCTTGTTTTATTTGAGATTTTCTTTATGATCATTCCTGTTGTACTGTGAGAAGTAACTTTTATTTTTTAAATGCTTAGTGAAAACTAAGTTGGCTGCAATAGACTTCTGAGATTTCCCTCACTCTGCTTGTTTATAAGCATTCTAACATTTTATTTGTAGGCCTAGATGAAAGGATGCCTGCAGGCGGAGTAGCAGTAGAATGGACAGTATGGATTTCTGTGGTATCTTTTGAGGGGGAATCTTCTTGTTCTGAATATATGTGCTGTTCTTGCCAAAACCTTTAACTGCAGCAAAAGAGAGAAGGGTTGGGAGAAAGGAGGTTATTGGGAAGTTTGGCTAAGCTGCAATAGATAAGGTAAAAAAGATTACTCTGGCTTCTGAGACAGTTTATCTGCAGGGAGGTCAGGTACATCAGTATTACTGCAGCAGGTGTGCGTTTTATTGAACAAGAATCGGAAAAGGTAGCTATTTTTGTCTTCATTAGTAATCTCCAATGGCTGATCAGTGAGGATAAGTTTGGACTTTAAGGTACAGCTATTTTTGGCTAATGTGCACAGGCATTATGGCTTAGTGTGAGCAGCTCTTGGAGTACAGAACCCAGTGCAATGCTGACAGGCTGCTTCTCCATGGTATGATTTATACAGTCTCTCTAAACAGCTTAAATTGACAAAAGAACTACTTATTCCTGTATAGTTTTGTCCTCTTCACATTCTTTTCTCTCTCCCTCATTGCCACACATGCTCCAAGCCAGCTGTGACTTTGCAGGATGGATGTATATTTTCAAATAGGCTAATGGCACAATGTAAAGCTTCCCTTCCTCCATGCACCCCCAGTTCATTTATTTCCAGTACTCACTTAACAGAAGTGGCAGGATGATTCAATGGAGAGCTTTGCCCTTATTCTTGGGCTTTAGTGGAGCAAATATGGTAAATCCCTTCTCAATGGCTACTATGGAAGCTTCTTTACTGGTAGTCTGGTGTTAGCATCTTTTCTCAAACACCATTTTTTGAACACTCACTGTGAGGGTCAGTTAAATAATGGTCTCATATTAGGACTTTGCTTCATTTACTGCTCTGTAGTTGATGTTGCTTTTAATTATTTAACTCCTGAGAGCATTGGCAGCCAGATAAATGTTTACCAAGATATGCATATGCAGTTTATTCATGAGCTCTCCAGGGCTGTGTGGAATAGACAAAACAATAGATTCTTAGAGAAAGCAGAGTTTAATATTTAAAAATATGACTGAACACCTGCTGTTGAGTGAGATTTGTTCATAATACAGAACTGAAACTGTTGCCTGAGTTGCATAAAATCAAGTTAATTTTGTAATCAATATGTGCTCATGGGTTGGAAAAATGTCTATTTGTCCTAACTCAGCAAGTAGATTTCTGCACAGAATGTTAAGCAAAAATAAATCCTTTCTTGAAACTAAACGGATCATTCCTATATATATTTGTCCTTTAAATGTGTTTGACACTTGACATGTATAAGAAGTTCTGTATAGTTCACAATGGAGTGATCTTGGTAAATGACTTTAGAGCAGCTTCCTGTTTAACTTATAATAAAAATATAGAGAGACTTCTTATTCATGTTGTTTTGACACTTTACATTTTATAGCATGTTTAAATGATACTTAAACTAAAATTGCTGCCTGCCCTCATCAGCAATTCTTATGTCATATGTGCATTTGCAGTCATAAAATGAGTTCATTAGCCTAAACTCTGAATTATTTTTAATTACTCATTATGAGGAAACAATGATGCTGAAATACTGCCTCTAGTAGATAAAAATTTGACTATTCTCCATCACCACATTATACAATCACAGAAATACTGGTTGGAAGGGACTGCCTGAGGTCTCTATGCCATTCTTTTGCTTGAAATGAAGCTGCTGCCCAGTTTAAGGTTAGGTCAGCTGTGACCTTGTTTGAGTAATGCTTGGAAATCTCCAAGGGTTGCACCATCTGTATGGGGAAACTGCTCCTAAGTTGCCCTACTCAGTTAAAAAACTTTTCCTGACATCCAGCATAAGCTTTCCAAGCTGCAGTCTGGGGCCATTGCCCATGGTTTTATTGTGTGGCACCATCAGGATAATTTAAAGCCATCTTTGAAATGCTTGTTTCCAGTAGTTGTGGGAAGCTCCTGGATCATCGCTTAGTCGCCTCTTCATTGGAACAGGTGAACCCATCTCAGTCTCTTCTCATGGGTCTTATATTCGAGATCACTGACTCTTCCAGTGATTTCCATATAAATTTAAAAATGTGTAGGGTGTTTTTTTCCCCATAGAAATGACTGAATTTGCCTAATTCTTTATAATCAGGCTAATAAATATTAATTTAAGATTTTACCCTTTTTAGGATAACTGTTCTGTTGCAAACGAATGCAGAGTTTGCCAGGCTGTCATAAAGCAGGTGGCAAAGAATAGGAACAGTGTCAAACAAAACCTTCTGTTTTCTTCTGCTTCTTACAAAGTTTGGTGGTGAAGTCCTAACTGAAGTCATTCAGAGTTGATTGGTATTTTAAACTCCTCTAGTGGCACAACTTTACTTGCATGCTTTGAACTTGGCAGTATATTTAAATGACTGTTTTGGTGAGTTTCATGCCAGTTTCAGCTTTGTAAAGTTGCTATGTGAGGTGATCCACAAGACTTAAAGAGTCATTGTTTAACTAATTGCTTCAATAATAAGGCATTAGTTGCTATATCCTCATTTTCCCCCGAGTATCATTGCCTCGTTGCTGGAAGGGTATGTTTAATGTTTTGGGGAACTGATCTAGTTCAAGTGGGTTATTGGAAGTGCAGCATGGAAGGCCTTTGTCCTCTAATGCTTTTGAGTTGCAGCGCAACACAGCTGCAGTGTACCGCAGACACAGAATCAGAGTTCTTCATTCAAGGTATTAAGATACCTGAGTGTCTTTCTGCTCTTGGGCCTTTGTTAGTGAATGGGACTGGGGGAAAGGTAGACAGTGTTTTGGGTTTACAAGATGACTTGTTGGCATGTAGCAACTTCTCAGACATTACTGAGTAATACTGACTTAATCCATTATCTTCATTCCAAAGCACATTTTTGGCAGTTAGCTTTCAGAGTAAGGTGCAAACAGATCTTCCATGAACTTTCACTCCTTCTCCTTCATATGAATGGTTTAAGTGATCAGTGAAAATTATTTAATCACATAAATTAGCCCTTCACATCATTATAATTGGCCTTTGGTAATATGCAGGAATACTTCTAATTCTCTAATTATTAAGTTTGCTTCCTTGCAGCTCCTTTATGAGCTGGATTCTCAACCTGCCTGTGAGAAAGCTGACTTAGGACTCAAGAAAAAGACCCTGTTGCTAGTTCAGCTATAGCAGTCCTGTGGTCCTTAGCCTTAGGTTGCAGCCCATTGATAGGAGTACTGTTCACCTTCATGAGAGATTTATGAGACTGAACTTCATTATGCTTTTTTTTTTATCTGGGGTACTTATCCTCTAGATCTAGGCAGCATAGGAAACTCACAATTGCTGTAGCAGACTCCTTGGTTTGGTCTTACTACACTGTTATGTTCAGTTATGAAAAAAAACAGCCCACAGACAAACCAAGCATCCCTTGTTCTAAGAGTACTACTTCTGTTTTACCAATTTAAACTGAAAATTATTTGTTCCCTTGATAAGAAAAAGAGCAAAAAAAAAACCCTTAAAATGGATTCATCTGAAGGATTATACATTTATTCCACTTGATTGCTTAAGTTTTTCTTTGTTTTTCTTTCCCCAGAGCAGTACCTCTGTTGGGATACCTACCTCAAGACTTAATAGGAACGCCAGTCTTGGTGCATCTTCACCCAAATGACAGACCCTTAATGCTAGCAATTCACAAAAAAAGTATGTATTCCCTTACTATGGCAGATTTTTTCAGTCTAAAAGCTATAAAGTAATGGCTACAAAGACCTCAGCAATTAGGAGATGAAAACTAATTCTTGCCATCATTATTTTTTGCAAGAAAAGCCTGAATTCTTTACAACTTGATGCTTAATGCAAATAGATGAAAATGAGAAGCCACTTAATTTTGTTTGATATGAAACATGTGTGTCTGCATTGACTGTAAATGAGTATTTCATAAAGAAAATTTTCTTCAGAATGTAATGATAGAAGTTATCATGCTTTAAATTACAGTCTTTCTTATTTCATAGATTAGAAAATAAGAGCTGTTTTGGCAATGTTGATTTAATAACCTTGGTAAATGTAAAGCTGTTTCTTCAGTCATCTTTAGCTTCTTGTGTTCTGAAGGTGATTTTCTTGACATAGTCCCCTAAGTTTGAAGGTCTGCTTATTCTCATAGCCCAGCATTTCTAAATGTATAGGCTGATCTGGTGCTTTTTCCTTCAAATATCAGCTTCCTCCTTGCAATTCATTGTAAATAGCTGAATCTGTGCAAATATTAAATCTGAAATTTCTTTTGGAATCCTTCATTACAGTACTTCAGTATGGAGGACAGCCTTTTGACTACTCACCAATCAGGTTTTGCACTAGAAATGGAGACTACATAACCATGGACACGAGCTGGTCCAGTTTCATCAACCCTTGGAGTCGAAAAGTTTCATTTATTATTGGAAGACACAAAGTTAGGACGTAAGTCAACAAACTGTTACAGCTTCAAGGTTGTTTAATCTTAGGGTTTTCCCTCCTTTTGGGATTACATAGTGATCCATAAGGAAGACATGAGGGATTTTCGGGGAAGGGGGTGAAATCACAAATACAAATTGCTTCCTTTTTAAATTTGGGTTTGAGATATAGTAACTGTTTTAAAAAGAAATTTGAAGCTCTTCAAATTCTGCCAATACTGTCAAAAATTGCTTCAGAAGAGGAAAGTGATGCTCAAAGCGATGAAAGGTATGTATTTTATCATATTCAAAGGTTATAGATACAATGGAATAAGCATCAGATTTCGTTTTATATAGATGGTAAATTGAAGTTGTGGTGTCTCTGTGATTAAAGTACATGTATGTGTAATGAGCTGGGATATATTTGATTTATGCAGGGGTCCCTTAAATGAAGACGTCTTTGCTGCTCCCAACTATACAGAGGATAGAATCCTTCATCCCAGTGTTCAGGAAATCACTGAGCAAATATATCGGCTGTTATTGCAGGTACACCATGTGCTTTAACGTTAGTGTTTTCACCTTCCCTCTGAAGAAAGGGCATTTATCTGTGTGACGTTTGTTTAGCTGTCTGCTACTCTGCTGGAATTTCTAGCCACAATCCTGGAAATTACTTACACTCGTGAATACCACACAAGACATAAAGTATGTTAAAGTTCCAGTTGGTATTTTAAGTTGGTTATGGAGCTGTGGAGTCCTCACAAGAAAACCCAAACCAAAAAAACCCACAAAACAAATAGAACAACCAACCCACACCCCCCCAGAAACCCAACCCAAATATCAAGTAAATGATTTTCTCCTCACATAGAATTACTGGTGACAGTGTCAGGTTTGCATAAAGCTAGTGTACTGAGATGTGTGTGTGTATGTGTCTATATATATTTTTTCTGTTGTTGTTAACAGCCTGTACACAACAGTGGATCCAGTGGCTATGGAAGTCTAGGTAGCAACGGTTCACATGAACACTTAATGAGTGTGGCATCCTCCAGTGACAGTACAGGAAATAATAATGAAGAGACTCATAAGGATAAACCAGTAGGTTTGGTTTTTCTTATGCAAATAGGTGCATTTACATTACAGTAAAAGTAGTGGGTTTTTTACTTCTAGCGTAACCCCTTTAAATTAGGGGTGGAAGAAAGTAGGAAGAAAAGGTCATTTTTTTTTTTTGTTTAACTTGGAAAAAAGCTTTCTGCGTAAGCATTTCTGGTACTGATGAAGTCTCAGGGTCCTGAAGTATAGTTATAGCTGTAAAAGTGGGTGTGTATAAGGAACTTAAACCTGTACAGTGTGTTAAGTTATTCTAATGTCTGTTACGTTATATGCTGTGTTTCTGGAAAAACCAGACAGGTATTTGAAAGCAGTTTCTTTTGGGAAGGGAAGTCTATTACTACTGTTTTCCAAATGAAACTAAGAATGCAGTAATAATATCTAATTAATACAATGAACTATCTAATTAATAAATGAAACTAAGAAATGCAGTAATACCCGCATAACCAAGCGATAGCTTGATGTTGACCACTTTTCATGTTGCAAAAATACGCTGTATAGTATGGAAAGAAAGAAAGAAATGGAATGGGATAACATTCTTCTTTTTGAACTTGGCACTTTACCATAGGTTGGGCCATTGTTACTCTTATCTGATAGTGAGGTGCAACTCTTAAAATTCCATTAGTTGGAGCAAAACAGCTGTGTTAAATTTATGCCTATACTTAACAGAACTGTTTCATAGGCGAAGTAAATCAGACAGACAGTAATGTACTTAAAAGGTGCAGTTCCTTTTCAGTTCCTGCATCAACATGGACATCTCTAGTCACTTTGGCTTTCCTATTATTCTTCCCAAAGTTGTTGTAGCTCACTGAGTTGTACTTAATTCTGAAAGCCAAAGTTTTCCTTTACTTCATTATACTGCTTATAGGCCAGTATTTCTGCTGTGATAAGCCATGGCAGACTACTCTTACCAAGGGGGTCACTTTTCCTGCCCTTCAGTCCCTAAACACTAGTGGCTTAAGCAAAGGAATTCTCTAGATTTCTTTAACAGATACCTTATTACATTTCAGAGCTGTGCAGAGTAAGAACGTTTAAGGAGATCTTTGTTTTGAGAAAAACAGAAACCTCTCTTTCCCTCACTATATCCACAGATAGCGAAGACTGTTACGGTATTATTCTGTAAGATCTTGTCAGTGCTTGGTTAAACTTTAAGCGCAGTAAGTTCTCAGTCTTAGCAGCAGTATTTTGTTTGCCAAGTGATACAGTGTTTTTTTCTGCAGTCTTCTCTGCAATGTATCTTTATATTAAAATCCAGAGTAATTGTGCGCAAGCCCCATACATTTCTTTTATCCAAAGTTCTGCTGTTGCACAATGCAGTTGTATGCATTGGGACCTCTCCTGTGATCAGAGTGAGTGTAAGACAGAGATTAACTAGGGTTACATTTTGTCTACTGAGGAATTGCTATGCATGATGTTTTATGTCAGACTTTAGTAATAACTCTTTTTAATGACCTGCTTTCAGGAGGTTTGCCAAGATGCCCGTAAGGTCAAAAATAAAGGGCAGCATATTTTCACTGACAATAAAGCAAAACTGGAATATAAGAGAGAGCCTTTTCCAGGTAAGATATTAGCAAGTTAATTATTAGTCTGTTGCACTGGTGCCTTGTATAATATGACAGTAGGGGGTTTTCTCTAGTTTAGTTCTAATCAACGTGTAAATACAGAATCTTTATCAGTTTAAATTATATCATCCTGTGTCTCTTTGCTGTCTTCAGGAAAATGCGTTCAGCTATGTCTGAATAGGGTGTTTATGGTGTATGTCTCATAATGGTATAACCACAGTTAAGGCGTGTCCTAAAGCTCTTGTTATGAAGTACCTTGATTGTAGCTCGTATTAGCTCTATTAGGGCACAAGCCTCTACTTGATTTACAGTGGTTAATTTGTGACCTGGTAAGAAATACACATAACTGAGAACTTTTACTGCTGCTTTTAGGGGAATTTGTAAGGATTTAAATGCCATAATTGTGTAATGGCAATGTATATTTTCACAGAAAAACAAAATGGTCCTGGTGGTCAGGTGAAGGATGTAGTGGGAAAGGATACTGCAGTAACAGCTGCTCCTAGAAATGCAACTACTGAAGAGTTGGCTTGGAAAGAACAACCTGTATATTCTTACCAGCAGATTAGCTGTTTGGACAGTGTCATCAGGTAAGCAAACAGCGTGTAAATTACTCTTGACCTCTAGACTTAAGACTTGCATATCTAATATTGTTAAATCGTTGTATTTTAGGTACTTGGAAAGTTGTAATGTGCCTGGTACAGCAAAAAGAAAATGTGAACCTTCATCAAGTGTTGCCTCCCTGAATTCTGGAGTTCATGAACAAAAACCAGCTGCTATTCAGCCCTTGGGAGGTATCTGTATCACAGGTTTTTCCTGATACATTTTTGTTAGCAGCCAGTTGGATGTTACTTCATTGCAGAATAATGACAAGTGTAGCTTAGGCATGACCTTGTAGCCATTTCCTTAATGTTAGATGTTGGTGCCCTGACTAGTATCATGCAAGTTTTCCCTACAGTCAAAATAGCAAATAGCTGATTTAACATCTGGTTTGTAGATGCAAAAGCTTATTTTATACTGTACAAAATACAGCAGGATTTGAGTTTTAGTAGTTGAATCTTTATCAAATGTAAAAAGTAGGTTCCACAGTTGGGTTGCTTATAATAACAACTAGCTGAAGAGCCTGGCAGCTAATTTATTGCAACCATGACATCTTTATTTCTTTTAATAGATCCTGCTGTGTTGAAGGCATCTGGTAAATCAAGTGGTCCCCCAGTGGTGGGTGCTCACTTAACGTCTTTGGCTTTACCTGGCAAGCCTGAAAGTGTTGTGTCTCTCACAAGTCAGTGCAGCTACAGTAGCACCATTGTTCATGTTGGAGATAAAAAACCGCAACCTGAATTAGGTATGATTTTTGCTATTTCAGTTTCTTCAAAATGATGATTACTAGCAAGTTTAAAGTTCAGGCATGTGAACAGTTAGTATCTGCTTGTGAGTTGTATTTTCTTACTGCTAAAATGTTCCAATGGAAATGGAATAAATGGGAAGCGAATTTGTATCCTAAACTTGCCGCAAAATTGTATCAGAATGGCAATAGCTTAAAAATGCATATGCAGAGCTTTGATTACTTCACCTTAGTTTATGTTTTTCTCTTATTTCTGTAGAAATGATAGAAGATGGTCCAAGTGGAGCGGAACTCATAGATGGCCAGCTTCTTGCCCCTCCATCCACCTCTGCGCATGTAAATCAAGAAAAGGAGCAATTTAAAAAGCTGGGACTTACAAAGGAAGTCCTTGCAGTGCATACACAAAAAGAAGAGCAGAGCTTCTTGAATAAATTTAAAGAAATCAAGAGATTTAATATATTCCAGTCCCACTGCAACTACTACTTACACGATAAACCAAAAGGACGACCTGGTGAACGGGGTATGGAATTGTCGTTTCCATGATAAAACCTGTATTTATGTAGGAAGCAAATCCTGTTGAGAGGGCATTTCCATTTTTAGGTGCACAGTGGGGGCACTGTGAATAGTGATAGTTGCATGCTATTTTTAAATTCTTTCTGGTAAGTCTTGCTTGAAGACTGAGAGTGGATTATTGCTTTTAATGTAATACCTGACACTTTGGTAACTAAGGTGTTGATTTTTATCTGTTCGCTATACTGTTGCTATACTGTCGTGCATCTACTTTCAAGGGACAAAAGAAACATGCTTTAGCATGTTTATTTTCTGCATCTATGCTTATATTCCTTTATTTTCTTTTCTGTCTTTTTTTTCAGGCTCATGTTTTTGTTTTCAGCCCCTTTGCTGTATATCCAGTTTCCCACATTCCACTCTTGTGTAGTTGGTGAAACAATCCAGTAATTGTTTGGTTGCCTTTAAGTTAATAATGTGATCAGTGGGATGGAAATGGTACAAGCTAGCTTTAATAGTGAAATTGTTTTGCTTGTTAGGACCAGGAACTCTGGATAGCATTTTCAGAAGTTCTTGATACTGATCTGACTTTGTTCCCATTTCAGTCCTGACTTGATTTGGAGCAGCAGTCAGACACTGCTAAGTGGTTTTGTGCAGGTTCTTATCTCTCATTTTTTATTTAAATAGTTAGGCAAGTCCTTGATTGAGGAAACCTGTTCTGGAACACGTTAGGCCCTTTGTGTTCTTTATACTTGAGAAACTTTCAGCCTATTCAAATAAGCTTTAGACAAACTAAAAGTTGGAGCAGCTTTTAGTGCCAGAGGTATTTTATGGATTTCCTCATGTCTGTAATCAGATGATCTGACAGCCTTCACCTAGGGAAGAGTTGGTTGGTGCAGACTTCTCCTAAAATAAGGTTATAAAAATGGCATGCTTTTCTTTCCCCTCAGGCAATTACTTTGTGTACTTTCTCTCCTTCTGCCTTATTTCCCCCTCACCTCTTCAATTACAGACCTGCATGACCCTAAGTCTCTAAAAGTGCTTACAGTGGAGTCCCATATTGCTTTCATTGTAATTGCTGGACTAATTAGATGTTTGCATCTTTGGGAGCCGCTGTTTTGCAGCTTTGTGGTGTTTGGGTGACACACATTTGAGCCTGAATTGATCCACTGCTGCTTTCTTCTTCCATGGTGTGTCAGCATGGTTTTCACTGCCCAGTTAGCTTGGCTCATGTGCTGGAGGTTAAAAGTGAACCTGACCCCTTCACAAATGCTTCCATTTGGGTAGGCTAAGTCCAGAACTGCAGTTTTGCACAACTACTAGGGGTAACAAATCTGAAGGGAATCCATCAGATTCCAAATAGGATTCTTCCTGACTTTTGGGCGTTTTTTTGCAGGTGGCCGTGGACAAAGAAGTGCCACTTCTGGAATTGATCAGACTTGGAAGAAAAGTGGAAAGAACAGGAAATCAAAGCGCATTAAACCACAGGAGTCTTCTGACAGTACAACCTCTGGAACTAAATTTCCCCATCGGTTCCCTCTTCAAGGTTTAAATACTACTGCTTGGTCACCATCAGACACTTCACAAGCGAGCTATTCAGCAATGTCTTTTCCCACTGTTATGCCTGCATATCCACTTCCTGTTTTTCCAGCAGCAGGGACTGTGCCACCAGCTCCTGAGACTTCACTCTCTGGTCTTAATCAGTTGCCAGACTCTGGAAATACTTGCCCTACGCAACCATCCCAGTTCTCTGCACCCCTCATGACGCCTGTTGTAGCTCTTGTGCTCCCCAACTATGTCTACCCAGAGATGAACAGTAACTTACCTCAGACACTTTATCACAGCCAACCCAACTTCCCTGCCCATTCCACCTTCTCTTCACAGACGGTATTTCCAACACAGCCACCATTTGCTACACCCAGCCCTTTCCCACAACAGGCTTTTTTCCCAACACAGCCATTCCATTATAATCCGCCTGCAGAGGGTGAAAAGGCTCCTGTCACTGAGCCACGAAATGAGCCATCCCGTTCCTGCACCCCACAGTCTGTGGGTCCCCAAGACCAGGCTTCACCACCTCTGTTCCAGTCAAGGTGCAGTTCTCCTCTGAATCTTCTACAGTTAGAAGAAACCACAAAAACTGCTGAAAGTGGAGCTCCTGCAGGTTTACATGGAGCTTTAAATGAGGAAGGAGCCAGAGGCAAAATCATGACAACCAATAACTGTAGTGGAAAGGGATCCTTGCCAGTAAGTGCGCTGATGGGTTGTGGGTTATTTTTAAAGTCTTCATATTCTTACATGTATCCAAAATTGTTAACATGTACAGATGCCTAAAATGGGTTTCCTCCCACATTTTTCCATCTCTGCTACATTAGTTTCAATCCTTTCACTTGTGGGACCTATTTTGTAATGATAAGGGAGTAATCAGTCGATATAATTCCAGGAGATGGACTCGCAGTTATAGTTAGTAATTTCAAACTTAAGCAGACTGAATAAAACATGAAATCCAATCATTGAAATAGTCATAAAAACACTGTGTTATTGTTGTTCTAAAGTTACACTACAAAGCCTCAAAATACATCCTGAAACAGTTTTATTCCTCTCTTTTATCAATTATGAATATGTAGTAGCGCATTGGAAAGTACTGAAATAGATTTGAAGTAACATGATCACATTGTTTTTAGCAAAAAGTTTTGTGCTAGTGAATTTGTCTGGAGGTAGCAAACGGTCTCTAAGTGGTCTGAAAGAAGCTGGTATTATTTAAAATAACATTGCGTCTTTGCTTACAAACAAGCAACCAAAGTAAAGGTAGAATTAACCATTACTTGCTTTTTTTTTATTTGGTGCACTGGAACTATGCAAAGCTATTTGGTGACTTCAGGTTTTTATTAATTCTTATTTCCTGTCTCATTCAAATTTTTGGTGTATCAGTTTAACAAATAAACTTTCAAAACTTCCGATGGAGTAATATGTACATAATGGTTTCTATGACAGAAATATATAGGCTAATACTAGTGTTTTCTAAAGATGCCTTCTTTGTAACCATTAAAGTCACTGAAGGGATGGAGTTGCAACTTTAACCTCTTAGACTGGCTCCTTCCTCCTGCTTTGCTTGTGCTGTGGTTTGTAACTGGTCTCTGCATCTAATGGTGCAGTTACAAAGCAGAAGTTGGGTTAGCTGCTGATAAAAGGAAAACAGGCACTGGAAGGGGTGGCTTATAATTTAGACATGTCTGAGTTCTAGTGTAAGTAATTGGTAAAATGCATTGTTAAACTTTTCTCCCTGGTTAGTTTCCAGATTATTTATTTAATCGATATTATTAATATTGACTCCTAAGAGGGACAAATGAAGGGAGAATAGAGAAAAAACTGATGCTGTTGTATCTGTCTAAAGAAGCTTCCAAACTTGACGCAGTGCAAAAGCTTGTCACACTCTGGTATTACATGATGCCACTTAGGAGAAATTTTGAGGGATATATGCATGCAGTGCCATGTTTGGACTGATGTATTCTGCATGCAACATAACATCTCTGAAATCTTATCTCTAAAAGGACTTCTGACTTGTGCTGTGGTATAACAGTGCATCTGTGACAGTCTGTAACTTGCAGCATGCTCTGAGATGCCTCTGCTGGATTAAAAGAAGCTCGGTAACAAAACTTAATAGTAACAATTTTGCTGGCGAATTCTTCTGAATTTCCTCAACTGTTAGTTCCTATTTAAAAGTCTGCAAAATGTGACTTCCTGTATCTTCCTTATCACTTCCTGGACAATGGGCATTTTTTTAGGACTGTGTTAAGGTTAAAGTTAGTTCTTTCCATTATTATGTGCTTTGTTAAGTTCTGCCAACCTTCGTTTCTAATACTTCAAACTGAATTGCAGTGATGTTTTGCTTACTTATGTTAGAAATCAGTGTAGTTAATGCTCTTTCCCTTAAAAACATACAAATAAATAATCTTGCCAAGCAAGCTTGTGTCTGGGAATACCTTCTTTTTCATCCTGCATTAAGAGGAGAAACAGTAATGGGCTGTTGATCCAAATCTCCTTGAGGTAGATTATAATAGGAGCAACTGGTAGTACATCTTAGATGGCTCAGGTAAAATCTGAGTTGTCTGGAACAGAAGGGGCTGTAAAAAGTGAATAACAAATACCTTCCTTGCTTCCTCACTAAACTATATATATATATTGAATGTATATATATGTATATATATTATTTGTAAGGGCAATTGACTTAAAATCTCAGTCTAACGAAACAACCACTGTCTACCTATCAGTTTACTTCATTACTCCTAGTTGGTCTTGGCATATGTTGTTGGTGTTGTTTGCCTTTCTTTGAGTAACTGCATAAACATGGTAGAATATAAAGTGAAATGAATTAATACTAAATGTAAATGACTAGTAATGAATTAGCCTTGTGGTTTGGGTTTCATTTTGGGGGATTTTTTTGGGGGTGGGGGTTTTCTTTGTTTGTTTGTTTGTTTTTTAACTTTTTTCTTCCCTCTCCTTCTTATCCTTAGGCTGAGTCTCCAATGGATGCTCAAAATAGCGATGAACTCTCCATGTCTAGTGTCCTGCTTGACATTTTACTTCAAGAAGATGCATGTTCAGGCACTGGTTCAGCTTCTTCAGGGAGTGCTGTATCTGCAGCTGCTGAGTCTCTGGGGTCTGGATCCAATGGCTGTGGCATGTCAGGGAGCAGAACAGGTAACACTGGCAGTGAATACTCTCAGCATTTTGGCCAGCAGGTCTTAGCAGCAGGTTGAGGATAGGGATTATGCCCCTCTACCCTGCTCTGGTGAGGCACCCCCTGCAGTCCTGCTCCCAGCTCTGGGAGCAACAACAGAAGAGGGATGTGGAGCTGTTGGGGCAAAGAGGAGGCTACGGAGATGCTCTGTGGGCTGGAGCATTTTTGCTATGGAGACAGACTAAGAGGGCTAGTCTTGGATGAGGGCTTGGAGCAGCTCTGTCTAGTGGAAGGTGTCCCTGTCCATGGCAGCAGGGGATGGAACTGAATGAGCTTTAAGGTCCCTTCCAGCCCAAACCAGTCTAGGATTCTATGATTGTGTGATTCTGGGGGGACTTTGAATGTTGCAGGCACCACTAGAACATGAAGTGCTTTATGTAAAAATCTGTATTGTCTTTAATCTTCATTGCATAGTTTATTCTTGATTTCTTTTTTTATTACACAATATGGAAGTTTTTCTTTTATATTTGCTTTACAGTATAGAAGCCTTTTAAATTTTGTGTAAAATAGAAATTAAGATAATCTGTAGGTTGACAGAAAAATGAAAATACTGTTTGATTCCATACTTGATTTCAGGTTTTTAATGTAAGTCAGTTATTCTGCTGAAATTTAATGGAGACTAACTTGAGAATTTGACTTTTAAAAATATTGATGCAGTTACCTAGGCGTAGAAGTTCCTTCTGTTAAAAAATAAATGAGATAAAGTAGTGGTTGTACTTACACTTTCAGTTCTTTTTTTAATCTTTTCTGTTCCGAAAAGCATTCAAATGATCTATGTACTTGACAATTTATAATGTAAACTTAAATTTCTTTTTAAAGGTAGTAGTGAAACTAGTCATACCAGCAAATACTTCGGGAGCATTGATTCCTCAGAAAACCATCATAAAACCAAGATGAAGGCAGAGATAGACGAAAGTGAGCACTTCATTAAGTATGTTCTTCAGGATCCTATATGGCTTTTGATGGCAAACACGGATGACACTGTTATGATGACTTACCAGATACCTTCACGGTAATTCCAGTGTTGTAGTCCTTCATGAATTGTATATGTGTTGGGGGGAGCAGGGTATTCAGAAGGCAAGATATATATGAATCTCTGTTTCAGTAGAAGTAAATAAGTTTTTATGTTTAGATGAGTGTCGTGAAGAATTCTTTCTTCCTTTTAATCTTTTTTATACTATACAAAGAAGTTCTCAAAAAAGTAAAAATTATTTGCTTGGGCTTGCCTCTATTTTTAGATCAGTCAGTTCAGTTGAAGTTAACTGTGTGTATGTTTTGAAGCTGTTCTGTGTTAGTGTTTTGTAACTACTTGCCTATAAATTCTTGTAGTCATTAGATCCTCGCAAGGGTGCTTAGGTCTAATGATGGTCTGTAGCATGGAAACTCTGTAATCCTTGTCCCTGTGATGCCATGTTCAGTGGCATGCTGCTTTCTCTACCTTACGTTTCCAGGTTGCTAATTTCCATATGTTCTTTCTTTTCCATAAATTCCCATTCTAATGGGAGAAGGAAGTAGAAGGTGTAAATCATAAGGTTTCTAATTGAAAATGTTTATTGAAAAATATTCCCTGTTTCAGTAGGTATGAGCAGATACAGGGAAAGAGGGAGGGTGACAAGTCTGCAGATGTTTTTACATCTTGATTGCATTTTTTGGGAGCAGTGAGTGGTATTTTGAAAACAATAGGAAGTAAAGACAGGCCCTTTGAAAGGGGAGGAAAACAAGCTCTGAAAATACAGAAGCAGGGGGTGATGGGGGAAAAATATAAGAGAACATGGAACTTTAGAATTTTTCCTTAGATTTTAAAAATACCTTAGTGTTTTCTAGTTTTTGTAGCTTTAAAGGTTGGCAGCTATAGATGGGAATTACATCAGGCTGTAAGACTAGCAAAGCCTGCCGAAGAAAACATGATATAAACCAGGATATTGTGATAAGAAGAATTAAGCTTACTGTCAGAGGGTGATGTCCAAGTGTAAAGCCAGCTGTTCTGAGGGATGCTATAAGGGACAGAAATACTACTGGGTTTCTTAGAACTTGTTATCTTTCTGTTGTCATCTTTTATAGAGAAGTACAGCCAGTAAGTGTTTGGAGTGGTGTGGGCTTTTATGTTTCTGAATCAAGGAGGGCACCAGGGGGAGAGAGAACTTGGGCTGCTGAAATAGAACACTGTTTTTCTAAGCCTTTTCCTCTCAGTCCTGAAGTTTAATCCATTCTTTGTAGCCTTCTTAATCATAACTTAATACTTCTGCTTAACTATCTTGTATATGCA
The DNA here is from genome assembly GCF_028554395.1 of Pezoporus wallicus. Classification (NCBI taxonomy): domain Eukaryota; kingdom Metazoa; phylum Chordata; class Aves; order Psittaciformes; family Psittacidae; genus Pezoporus; species Pezoporus wallicus. Next base: position 8,794,210 of record NW_026642342.1, read on the forward strand.
TCTATGGTCTGTTTTGGGTTCTCTGCCCATTGAAGAGGAACTGGGAACTTAGTACAGCAGAGGGAAACTGGAGTTCTTGGTGGTTTTACCAGTGGTACTCCCTGAATAGCTCTAAGGAAACTGATTTTCCTAATGGGATTTGAAAAGACAATGAGCCAGCAGAAATGCATTAAGATGTCTGCAAATGGAGGAAGCTGCAAAAATAACCATGCTTATTTTTCTTCCTTTATAAGATTTGTAACCTTAACAATCCAGAACAAAAATAGTCTTAAAAATGTTAGTGTTTGACTATGTAGCCTTATATAGACATAAACCCCAGAAATTGAAGCTCAATTTCTAAATACATTTTATTTTAGAGATTTGGAAACAGTTTTAAAAGAAGATAAGCAGAAATTAAAGCAAATGCAGAAACTACAGCCAAAGTTTACAGAAGAACAAAAAAGAGAGCTGATTGAAGTTCATCCATGGATCCAGCAAGGTGGACTGCCAAAAACTGTTACTAATTCTGTAAGTTTAAATGAGTTAGTTACTTTTACGTGTACAGTACTGCTTAAGTTATCAACTGCCTATGTCAGGCTTTTCCATTCCTGTTGCTATGAAAGCTTGGGCAATTAGACAGATTAAAAAATTCATCCAGACTTCCATGCAGTGATTTCTGTCTTGATTCAATTTACCGTAAGACATCTTTCCAATGGGAAATTACAAGCAGAGATGAATAGAGTATAAGAAAATTATGTCCTATTTCTCAATTTCTTTGTCTCAATTTGAAATCCTTTACCAACCCAGCCAGAAACTTCACTATATAAAAATCTCTTATTTTGTGTGCAGAAATTGATGACCACTACTTTCTAGAGAGCCCAAAATTAATGGGAGTACACCGTTCCTTTTTTCCATCAGGCTTTTCTCTCAACACAGGATCATCTCTTGCCTTGATTCTCTAAGTGGATTAATGGCTTGAAAAGCAATGAAGGAAAAAGCCCCAACAAAACAAAATCCCAAAGCATCTTTGCACTTTTATTTGTTGTCTGTGTATTTTACTTAGTCACGCACCAATACCTGGTTGCATTCTCCCCTCCCTAGGCTTTCCATGACTTGTAGCTTTTTTGGACATACATTATCAAATGCAGAGGCTCTCTTTGCCCATGACTGTTTCAAAAGTCAGTGTAACAGTTGCAGTTACACTGCAGGAATCCTAATCCTGATGTTAATGTTACTGCAACGTTAATACTTAAGGATGCAACTTGTGTAAGCATACAGTTTCTTCAGTGTCTTACGCACTGCAACTGACATGAACGTATTACTGCAAAGTTAAGCAATTGGTGGAAAAGGTGACTGGAAATGCATGGAAAATGTCAGCATTGTAAGTGATGTATGATATAACTGCTTCCAGTAGAGTTCTCAAGTTGTATTGATTGTTATATGTTATAAAATGACTGTGGGGGGGAAAGCTGGAGGGAGGAATATATCTGATAGTTGTAGCATGGATGTAAATGTTCCCTTGGAATCAGGGATCAAATGTAAATGAACAGTTGTTCGGAAGAGTTTTGGGTTTTTTTTTCTTTGTGATTCATGGATGTTTCTATAACTTTTTCTTTTATAGGAATGTATTTTTTGTGAGGACAATATACAGAGCAGTTTTTATACATCGTATGATGAAGAAATCCATGAAATGGACCTCAATGAAATGATTGAAGACAGTGGGGAAAACAACTTGGTTTCCCTGAGTCAAGTCAGTGAAGAACAAACATAGCCTTTGAGCCTGTTGTTTTCAAAGCTGCTTCAAAACTACAGTGATGATCCATAGTGGTTTTAATCTTGTACCCAGCAAGATGAATCCAGTTCATAAAAACAAATGTGTTTTTCATGCTCTAGAAGAGTCATTTGTGAACGAATCTCTTTTTAAATGGTGGCAATCTCTTCCCAGTAAGGACATTGTTGAAGATGGTATAGCTTTTCTTTAAAAAAGACAGACTGGTATTTTGCACTTACATGCCTCAAGTATTTCTTTACAAACTATAGAAACCTTCATTGATGCCTACTGTTTTTTGTAGAGTGGGTTAATGAGTAATGAAAATCCCCTTACATATATACAGGTCTTCAAATCTCTTTTTGGTAATGATTCAGCGCTAAAAGTTGTTCTAGCAATTTTGCTTAGTGGCTCTTTAGCATTGTTCTTAATACTTGAAGTGGTCCAGCATCATAGAAGAAATAACATTCAAGCAAATCAATTCATACTTGCCCTTCTCATACCAGTTGATCCCATCCTCTGTTTCCTATAGTTTTGAATGTAGGAACTTTTTCTGTCTCAGAAATGTTGAACTAAATTTGTAAGATGGTCTTGGGTTAAAATATTCACGTGAATGTGTAAGTACAGATGAGTGCTGACAACTTTGTAGCCTTTTATGTAAATGGACGCTGCAGTACTATGAACTGTTTATTATCTTGAAGCATCATTTTGAGAATTTTGAGAATTCAAGACACAAGACATCTTTATGCTTAAAGATTTTAATAACTAAGACCACAGAGGATGAGCGTGTATGCTCCAGTGACTGGTAGACAAAGCTTGGTATGACTTTAACCTGTATTTCTGATTTGTTGTGTCAGGAGGTTGGCCATCAGTTTTCCGTGTGTGGCTAAACAAACATCAAACTTGTATGTGGCAAGAGAGGATTAGACGTTTCTTGCCATTTGGAGATAGTTCTTATAAAAAGTGATTTCAAGAATAGCGTTGACCTTCACAATATTTGAATTACATAATCTGAAACTTAGTGTGGCTGGAATCCTTTGCTGTCAAGGATTTAATTTCAATGCCTCTGAGATTGTATTGACTTGAATATATGTACTTTATGTTCTTGTGCTGTTTGTACATGTTGGATGTGGGAAGAGAACACAAAAGAACAGCTATGTATTGGTTGGTGGACATTCAGTTGCATTACTGCTAAATACCAGCTCTAGGCCTGGGAAGGAACAACATGGAGAAATTTATTTAACTTTGATATGTTTGTCTTAAAATATTTTTCATGGAAAGAGTATCCTTTTTTATTCAGATAACATTTCTGTTTGCTGAAATTTGAGGTTATTTTCTTTGTATAAGAATATTTCTCTTCACATACAAAAAGGATGTGGTGATAGATCTTAAACCACCAAACCATGCAGAAGTGACTGGTATTTGCTTAGAGGGAGAAATAATTTGTGCAAAGTGATTAGTTATTAATTGGACAGTGTCATGAGGAAATTTGCATTGGGATCGGGTTCTGCAGATAGCTGAGTGTGAGCTTGTGATGAAACAAGTAGAATTACAGCTGAAAATGTAAGTATCTCAAATGTAGTGTGAAACACTACCCAGCAAGATCTGATTCCCATCTTTAATAGCTTAGCAAGGTCAAATTTAAATATCTGTAAATACAAACTGAATGAGAAAGTTTGAAATGTTGGTGTTCAAGTCTGATGTATTAAATGTTTTAATCTTAAATGGAACAGTGCAGCTATACGAACATAGTAACCATATTCCATTTTTACATGTAAACACAAGTAGTTTTAATTGGACCAGGGTTTGGGAAAAATGAAAGCTTTATATAAGAAGCGCATCATAATTACACCACTTACTTTCAGGGACTTCTCAACCACTTCAAACCTGTTTGCTTTAGCATGCTTTTTTTCTGGCTTTGTTTTGGTTGCTTTCAATTTGTTCTCATTTCTCTTTTTTTCTTTTTATCGAGTTTTTTTGGTTGTTTTGTTTTTTTGTTTCTCGATGACCATCTTGTAACCATAACTTAGTGGAAGGAAGAGAAAAGTATATTTAGAACATTTTGTGGATGTGCTTACTTAAGGACTTAATCTTGCATCCTTAAAGTGTTTGCATTTACAGGGTGGTATTAAAATATTTTCCTGTAACTTTAAATCTACATGCCTCCATTTATAGATAAGATTCTGAAGCTGTAATTTTTCCAAACTGTTGTAAGACGATTTATTTGTGATGACACTTTGTCAACATGTCAACAATGTTTTTCTGTACACCGTGCAATATATTTTGGTTTTGCCACTTGTGACTAATTTTTATGACTTTGCTTTTTAGAAAACTGGTAAATAAAACAGATATATTTTTAGTTGCCTTTTTGTTTCTTGAGCCCTCTACTCCATGAAAGAAGTAAAAACATATACATGACTGGTAGTATGTGAACTGTTCCGGCTGAGGAGCTTGCAAGCTGCTGAGTTAGTTGTGATGCATTGTCCTGAAGTAAAATTGTTGCCAGCTTGTCTGACCTGTAAGTTCAGTGGTCAAGTGGGAGACTGAATCTTTAAATTGACTAGTTGTTTTGAAAACGTGCAAGTTTGCTACTTTGAAGAGTGAAGAAGGTGAGTGGCTTGAAGGTTTCTGTTTTGTCACTTGAGTAGTAATGTCGTTTTAGCAGTGATGCTGTGGTGGAGCACCCCTCCAGTTTAGGAGGTACTGAGGTTGAGACTCTCATTAGGTATTTTTCTCTGTGCCATGAGTGGTTTCTGGTTTTGTAAACCAGAACAAGTAATGCAAACCCTAGTTTGTCCATGAAGAACCCAGATGTTTCTGTGAGCAGCAAAATGAAGACGTTTCTGGACCACAAAGCAGTTAACCACACAGGTGAGTTACCTTCATGCCAAGGACAGAATTGTAGTTTTGCGTACTCTGTTGCTGAGACATGCAGTTTTAAAGCATGCTGGTTCAACGCATCATTCAGGTCCCTTTGAAGTCTTCTGATTGACCCTAAATACATGAGCGGTTTTGTGTATGTGAAGCCTGAAAACACTTGTGTCTTAATAGCACCTTTGTTCCTTGCTTAGCTAAACATGCAGAGGAGAGGTGTATTGATGAAGCAGTTTACAGAACTACACCTCAGTGCTGTGCACATACACAAGGTGTCTGCAGCTCAGAGAAGGCATTGGGCTACCATTTGGATGCAAGCTTTGACAATGGATCTATAATACTGGGAGAACTGAAGTGCTGCTGCCACAATAAATTACCGGGTAATGTTTCACAGTTCCGGTTATTTTTGCAATTGTAAATGTAAATAAGACCAAGAGTTAAATGTGGCTTCAGGTATTCATGTGCTCCTTCTTGGTGTGACATGCCTTCTGTCAGCACCTCGGCATAATGGCTGGCTTACTGTACACTGCAGGACTGTTGGGAACAGGCTTTGTCACCGAGTTTCTCCCACCTCATAGCCCCTAGGTGTCACTGATGTCCTGCAGTCATATTTGCCAGCTTTGTCACCTCTTTTTTCCCTCTATTCAGCTGCTTGTATTTTGAGGCTGTTGAGTTTGCTATGATGTTGCTTGATGTAAGGAACCGTGGCTTGAATTTCAAATCAGGATAATAACATTTGTAATGAAGAGCCGTTGGCCTGATGACAGGGAATGCAAATGTAAACTTTCTGCTTGGAAAAGGGAAATGGATTGCTGAAAAGCATCAGCTTTTAGTCCATTTAACACCTGAAATTTTCAACTGCTGAAATCACGTGGCAACAATGAAGGATTCCCGTATCATGTAAAGAACCAGGAAGCTCTGCCAGTATCTTTAGTTGTGTGTATATAAAAAGATAGTTACCAAACTTCTTTGAAGGCTCCTAAAGCTTTGGATGTAGTCAGGCAGGGAATTTAATATTCTTTTCATAATTACTTTGCATTGCATGAGCAGTGAATTTAAATGAGATCAACTATAAAGGCCTGATTATGAAAGCACTTGGAAAGAAGGTTGTTTTGTCAGTCCTATCAGTACACCTAAATTCCTTCCCTGTATGTACTCTGCCATTATGAGTGATGCTTAAGTCTTAAAAGAATGTAAATTTCTGGGATTTCTGGTTTGGATTTTTAAGGAAAATCTGTTTTTTTGGTTTTTTTTTAAAGAAGTTTGATACTCTATTAGCTAACAGATTAGCAAATAGAGGTGTCTGTATCCTAATGTGATTGAACCCTTTATAGTCTTGAATCGATTTCACAGCAGAATGTACAAATGGAACTGGACTGCATACTGTAAAGGGCTTTGCAGATTGCACTTAGGGACAGAATTAGTTTGATGAAGTGACTGCCTTTGTCACCTAGTTTAGCGTTCATAGGCCTGTGAAGTTTATGGTGTTAACTTTTGCTCATTAGGCTAACAACAGCAGCTTCACAGGTAGAGTCTTTTTAAATGTATTTGACAGGGTCAAAGGGCTCAAATGCTCAGGAAGCTGTTGAAGAGTAGTGCTGGCCCAAAGGGTCTTCTGAGGGGACAAATTGAAGTAATGCAGAGGAGGGTCAAGATACCTTGGCCGCTGTAATGTAAATCCTTTATGAGTCAGAATGAGCCTGCAGTAAATTAGGTCAGGAAGTCCAGAACTGACTCTAATATATTTTAAGGGTCTGTAAATGGAGGTAGTATTTATCACCTAGCTGGTTTATACAGTCTGACTTGCTCATTCAAGCATTTCCAAAGAGGACTTTTAAAACTCTAAGATATAAAATTTGGGGAGGTTTTGGTTGGGGGTGAGAGAAAAATCTGTATTATTTGTTCTGCAGGGCTGTTCCCAGGAGTATGGATGCTAACAGCCTTCTCCAAGCCTTGCAGACTTTATAGTAATGACTAGAAGCTGGTTGCCAAACCTTATTGAGAATGAATTGCTGTAATGAAAGGTATCCACAGCCTTCCAAGAATCATGTGTTGCCATACCTCTAAGCCTGTTAGATAAGACTGGGGCTGAGCTGAGATACCTGGGCTATACATAGCAGGTGAGAGTTTGCTGCTCTGGAAACATTTGGGTTGTTGTACTCTAGTTTGTGACTTTCCTGAAAGAATTGGAGGAAGAGGGTACCAACAGAATTCCAAAGGGCACTGCCTCTTCTTTGGAATTGCTTACCACTATGTCTTAAAAATAGCTTTATCAACAGCAAAACAGTGTTTTCTCTTTCGGTGAGCTGTAGCAGTTCCTCGTCGGAGAACTTGAGAAAGAGATGAAAATGAGTATTGAGTCATGTGAATATTTGGACCTTTAGGAACAGTTTAGTTGAATGGAGATGGGGACTTGTTAGAATACAGACACTAAAGGAAGGCACAGGGTTAAATCTGCCTCTCTGAGCTGTGGCCATAACAGATGAGAAAGTTGTCAAAACAGGAAAGGTTGGAATTGCCCTAAATCTAGAGAAAAAGAACAAAGAGAAAAAAATACAGGAGGACAGAGGAAAAAGTGATGCTTGGAGCTTTTGTTTGCAGAGCCCAATCCCATGGGGGCTTTGTTTCCCCAGGTTCTCTGCTAAGCTATGTTCCTGAATTGACACAGTCTCTGTATGTCTCTGGACTCTAGAAATAATGTTTAGAAACTGAATCAAACCAAAATGATGTGTCCAGGCACCAGATTTTGGTGTCTTTTGAAAAGCAAACCCCAAAGTAGTAGCTGGGCCACTTGCATCTGTTTATGGCTTTATTGAAAGCTAGGTATGAAATAACTTTGTCTAAGAGTTTCTTAATGTTCAATGTGCTCTAAAAACAAGCTCAGTAAGAACAAGGCGTGTAAATATGATACTCTCTTGTTTCAGGGGAAGGACAGGGGAAGTGAAAGCCTTTCCGCTTCTGAAGGTGCGTGGTTTGTATTTCTCACTGCTCAGATGCCATGGTTACAAGCGCTACAGCAAACAAACCAGTGGTAGCAGGTAGGCTCCCTTGCTGCTTCCCAGCAGTCCTGATTTTCTGCCCATTAGTGGGAATCTAACAGGAAATGGAGCGAAGCTGAACACACTGATGTGTTTCAGCAATTGAAAATGTCAAAATCTTCTAATTTGGGCCAGAGAGATGAATCCTTTCAATTACATTGTAGGGTTCTGCTGCATTTCTAGGGGAGGAATGTATGGTAAGCAACAAGGTTTTGCTTTGGTTCCTCATCAGCAAGAAACGGAGGAAAGATGAATGCCACACAGATAGCTGGAGAATTCCCCACCAACTGATAGGTTTTCCCAGAAGTGGCAAAATGAACTGGGATCCACAGTTCAATCCCTTACTTCTTGCTTGGGCAACCATCGCTGTTTTTCTTGTTGCAAGGACCTGCTTGTTACAGGAGATCCAATGTGTTGAATGACTTACTTAGTGACTGCCTGTATATACTGTATTGTAAAAACAACTAACAGAAGGCTTGACAAACTAAAGAGTCTAAAGTGTACAAGATGTAAAAGTAATGGGTGCAGCATCTATGGTATACAAGGAGGGAGGTAGCCCTGTGCACTGTGGTGCTCCGTTACCTCAAAGCAGGCAGCACGGAACCATGCTAGGTGGGAGGAAAAGGGGAAGAACAAGAAGCGCACAACTAAACCAAACCAAACCATGCTTGAATGCATTTTTTTTTCTTTCCTGATCTGCTACTTTTACATGACACTGTTTGTTTGTCTGCATATTTCATTTGCCATCTGGCCTAGGTCGTCCACATGTTACCTTTATATGCATGTGTGGCCATGCTAGACTGGCCAAGGAGGACTCATCTCTGAAGTGTTCAGGGTCAGATGGGACTTATAAAAACCCATTTGGGTGACCAAATAAGAGCAAGAAGATAGAGCGCATGTATCTGGCATTTGCCCTAGATACATCAACACTTGCAATTTATGCAAAACCTTTGTGTTTCACCCAGTACCTGAGTCTCATAATGTTTTAGTCATAGATTTCAGAACATAAATTTTAAGCAGATGGGGGGGGGGGTGGCCAGTTAGGCAATGAAATCTCTACCTTGAGTCGGTATAATATTGGTTTTATTGCATCTTTTAAACTTCAATAAATGAAATCATTCCCAAGGTGTTAAGGTGGCAGATAGGCAGATATTACTACTTGGTCCTCCCTGGAAATGCAAAAAAGCAGAGGTAAGAATCCAGTTGGTGTGGTTTCGGGTTGTCTTTATTGTTGTTAGTTTTCTGTTTTTAAAAGGGGCTCAAGGAGTAGATGATGATTTTGCAAATAGAGGAGTACTGCTTCTGGAATGGAACAGGCTGGGAACAGACTCTTCAGTAAGCACAGAGCATCAGGATCTTGGGTTTTTGCATTGTATTTTGAAGACTCCCTTTTTGTCACTGGAGTTTTGTAGCCTTGAAGCGATGCTGAAAGGATGTGAATCATTGTTCCTGCTTCCTGCAGCAATTGAAAGTGCAATCTGCCCTGCTGCTAACTGAGTCACCCTGACTGGCTCTACTCCATGGCAGCCAGCATGGGCACCGCTGGGCATTTCAGTGCTGCTGGTAACACACCGCAGCAGAAAAGCAGGTGCAAAGACTTGTTGGTTGTCCCTGTTGTCTGCATGACAGTGGTGCTCTGGGCAGCTGCTCCTGTGTATTGTCAGTGGGACAGTGGGATCAGTGCACCCGCAGCAATTTGCCAACAACACCAGGCTGTGTGGTTTGGTCAACACACTGGAGGGAAGGGATGGAATACAGAGGGGCCTGGACAGGCTGGAGAGGTGAACTGTGTGAACCTCGTCAAGTTCAGCAATGCCAAGTGCAAGGTCCTGCACCTGGATCTGCCCCTGTTTAAGATGATGAGAGAGAGATTTAGATCAGACATTGGGAAGAAATTCTTCCCTGTGAGGGTGCTGAGGCACTGGCACAGGGTGCCCAGAGAAGCTGTGGCTGCCCCATCCCTGGAAGCGTTCAAGGCCAGGCTGGAAACAGGGGCTGGGAGCGACCTGCTTTAGTGGAAGGTGTCCCTGCCTGTGGCAGGGGGTTGGAACTGGATGAGCTTTAAGGTCCCTTCCAACCCAAACCATTCTGTGATTGTGTAATGTGCATGGAGCACATAAGGTATGACGTGGGAATAGTTGTGCTGTCTGAGTCTTAACCCTCTTTTTGAGACCAAGCGCATTGAGGACCTTTACAAATTATGTGTCACTTCAGATAAAGCTTTCCATGAGCTAGGGGCCATTCTGGGCACTCTGCACAGGCATCCCAGAGCTCCTGAGAAGCAGATCATTCTTACTTGTAGGTTGCTGTCACAGACTTCACTGAGAACCGGTGTTGGCTTATGAGGAAACTGCCTGTTCAGTGGAGGGGTCAGTGAGTGGGAGGCTTGAGAGTACCAGCTACTCAGCAGAGACTTGCTCCAGAATCCTGGATTGGGTAAGAAGCTGTGCGCTCCTTTTGGATGAGGGCATTCATTTACATTTGTTCTCTGACCAGTTCATCTGCTGCTGTGAAGGATGGATAGAACCTGGAACAGACCCATATGTGTCTAATACGGTCTTGGACTCCTGGTGCTCTGCAGGTGTCTGCTGGGAGTCTGTTGAGCAGGAAAGGAGTCTGTGCATGTTGTTTTATGGAAAGGAGCAATATGTGGGTAGGTATCAGCTATGTTTGGGGGTCTGCTGTGAGTAATGAAGGCATCCTTGTTTTATGAAGGCTGGTCATAAGCACCAAGTAGCATTTGCATGCCCAAAGGAGGCAAATTCACTAGAAACTTGGGTGATTCGGGCCTTGGTGAAGTATATGATTGGAAAAGTTTGATGGGGCTGATAATACAGTTGATGTCTCTTCTAGGCTTTTTTTCCCTCCCCTTCTCCGTCTGTGGAACACAGATTGCAAAGGCTGTTACATGGTGATAATGGAAGGGGTTTTATAGTGACTTTGCTTAGCACAGGTTGGTTCTGGTGAACTCAGTTTAGGTTAAGGAGAATGAAATTCTACAGTTTTACTAGAGTGTGTCTCTGCCATGGACAGTCCAAACCTCAAAATGCAGCAGGACTTCCCTAGTCAGCCACTAGAAGCTGAATCCCATTTGGAAAAACACATCTGAGTGGATATGCTGGCTCTGGGCGTTGCCCAGTAATTTCCCTTTCCTCTCAATGGGCACATCATTCTAAGGATCCTCGAAAGTATGCCTCTTTGATGGTGATTTTAGGTTAGGCTGCTTTACTTTGTGCTTAAATGGGCTTGGAGCTTTACAGAGTTCAGCTGAGAGTGAATGAACCTGGGCAATTCCTGAAGCTATCTGTTTGCAGATGCCCTAGGTCTCAGATGCAAAGAAAACAACTCACCTTGCTTCCAACTTACATTTTAGCCTGAGATCAGTGTAAAAGCTAAAAAAAGAAAAACCCAAATTGAGGTAATTTTACAATTTTTGAAGGCCAAAAGAGATCAGCTGATATAATTGCTTGTATGTTGTTGTTTTACTAAGTAGGGCTTTTTTGTAGCCAAAGCAACTTGTATTTGCATTGTGTTTCTTGACCCGGTGACATTAAGAGAAAGGAAATTCATGGCTTCTTCCAGTATCTAATTTCCATCTTTTTCCTTCTCATTTCAAACAGCTTGGACCTGTTTGATACATAGATAGATACATAGCTCTTGGCATTTAAGGTTCTGTTTTACTGGATTAAAAGACTTTTTGAACCCATGAATTCCTCAGCTGGTAAGTGAGCAATATAACATATGTATAATACAACAGATGCACTATAAGGAATCAAATCACCCTCGCTCATCATCTTGTTCAACTAAATTAAGCTACAAGTATGTTGCTGCAAGGTGTATTTTCATGTTTGCATGCTTTCTGCACTAGCTTTGGGTTTGTAATTTTTCTTAACCTTCTTAAAATGCAGTGCAATGAAATGCTAATGTTGTATAGGAAGCTAAAAATCCCCTGCAAGGAGGGAGATTGTTTTTTCCGCTCTTCTTTAGCTTAGTTCATTTAGAAGCCTGAGAGGCTTAAGGAGCACAGTTTAGTGACCCTATCCATTCAGATAACCGTGGAGTCAGGAAGTCTCTGTAACAAAAAGTATAAATGCAACTTGGAACCAGGCATCTCATGCCAGAAAATGAAAACCTGTCTTCTCAGGAAGCAGAAGGAGGATAGGCTTCTGGTTAAGACACGTGGATTAGTAGGTGGTTTGGATCCTTGAGTTTTGCATGTGCTTGTTCAAACCATTGTGCCCATCTGCGGAGCAAGATTATGTTCTCCTGGGTCCTATCCATACTTTTTGTAGGAGAAATTCCCCTCATGCATCCCCTAACCCTGCTGCTTGAGGGATGGCCTGATTTGTTTTTTTATTATTCTATTTGTTTCATTTGAATAGAGACTGAAAAGTGTATTTATTTGGAGAGGAAAGCTCTGTAGAGAGCATGATACTTGAATAGAGTAGATGATACTTGAGTAGAGTAGATGCAGAGTACATGATACTTGCTAGTGGGAGATGAAGACATAAACTGATTTGGATAGTCTGAAAGCTTGATTCTTGCCTCCCGGCCCGAGCGCTCCAACAAAAGACCTGGTATGTGTTGGCAAGAGGTTAGGAGAAGGTTTGGACCATAAATACTACCAGGTGACCTGGTATAACAAGGAGCAGTTTTCTCCTGCAACAGGTGGGTGAGTGACAGGCACAGAGAGGGGAAAGCGAGCCCTTCTTTCTATTATTCTGCTGCTGCATATCAAATGAGTCCTCCTGTTAGCGTGCTGTTCCTCTCCTCTTTTGCAAGGTGGTGCACTGTCAGATCAGATAGTCTGTATTTGGAATGGAAAAGAATAAAGGCAGTTTCTATAAAGGAGGACTTGAAAAGGCTTCTCTGCTTTTTCGTCAGAGCTGCTGGAAACCTTCCTTTTTCTCCCCATTACCCCTTCCCCAGTCCCCACCTCCAGAATGCTCGCCTCTTCCTGCCTTTGTCAGGGAGGTGTCAGATTTGACACCTTTGCAGTAAGGTACAGAAATGCAAATGGAGAAATCCAGCAACACCTCATCAGGGGATGCAAACTTTCTGTGAACCTAATTTGTGGATTGAAACCCCCCAAAAACAAGCAGCCATATTGCCAACACATTTCTAAAATGCTTTGACACTTAAAAAAAAAAAACTCTTACTATTTCAGCTTTGACCTGGCTGTTTCATTTCAGTTAATACAGGACTGACAGGTGCTCAGGGGAAAGGCCTGTTATCCCTCTGCTGTTGCTTTTCCTAACATACCAGGCTTTGGGAGGACACAGGTAGCCATGGGCACACATGTTCATAGCCCCTCTGCCCACTTCTTTCTGCAGCAGTGGGGATGAGATGTGGAGGGAGCTGTGAGGGTTATCCCAGGTGTGATAAGAACAGCACCATCAGCAATACACACGGGAATGGGAAAGGGAGCAGGGAAAGGGGGAAGGCAAACTTCAGTGCTGGTTCTCCAGGGCAGATACAGAAATTAAGCAATAGTGCTTAGCAGAGGTGGCTTTGTTGCCAGCCCACCCCACATTCACTGCTGAACCAAAGCTGGCATGTCTTATGTTGACTCTCGGCTGTGTTTCTGTCACTAAAGTGTCAGGATTTGCACTTGCTTCCACTGGAGTGCCACAGAAGAGCCCTAACCCTGGGGTCTTTAATCTCATGGAAATTAAGCCAAGCTGCCTCTAGTGTTCCTGCAGAAGCAGAAGGGCTGGAGTGGCTGCACCAGGGCAGGATCAACCCTGCACATCACACTCAAAGCCAGGCAACTCAGACAACTATGTGTAGCCCAGTGCTGCTGTGCATGAGTGCAGTTGTGAGCCACAGGCAAGGCTGTGGATGCTGCTGTTGTGTTAAGGAAACAGTATCTGGCTTTACCTTCCTCTTGAGAGCACCTTATGCAAGGGGGCATTTTCTAGCCGTGAAAAAGCAAAGGACTCCGTTAGTGTAGCAGTGTGACACACAGGAACGTGTGATTCCCTTGGTGATTACAGTGAGGTATTGCTATCTGGGCTAATTGTGGAGAGGAAGGTATCAAGCAATATGTGGTACACGGGGCGAGTAGCTTTAAAAACAGAAACCTTGCCTTCTACTGGGGCTAGAGAGGTCCAAGAAGAGGTCATCTTGTGTGTAGAGTGTTACTTTTAGTGCAAGTGTCCCAGGCTCCTCCTTCATTTACACTTCAACCTGCTAACCTCCCTCCCTAAACCAGAAAGGTCATTACAACAGCTCTGGCCTCCCCCTGCTCGACTGGGTTTTGCTGTTCTTTCCCCAGTTAAAAGGGAATTTAGCAGAAAAGGGGATGAGAAGAATCAACATATCTGATGGCCATGTCTGAATAAGAACACTTTAAAGAAAATTACAAAGGAGAGGTCTTAACAATATCTTCGTTTCCATTTTTATTGTTCCAGAGGGTTGTTAACAAAACAGAGTTACAGGTCTAGTCCCTTGGTAGTTGGGTTGCTTCCTTTTCTAGCTTGTCCTGTGTTTGGGAACTTCCATGTATTAAGCAACTCTGCAATCCTTTTTTTCTTTACAATGTCAGCTCTCTGCAAGGTATTATCACAGCACAAATAAGCTGGCACCCCCCAAAAAGCAGGAACTGGGGAAACGTCAAACTCCACATACAAAAATGTTGAGGGTCCCCCACCTACCCCCCAAGAAACATGGCTTTCAACACTTCACAAATCCACTGCACTCTATTTCACTTTGTATTCAACAGACAAAACAAAACCAACCAGAAATACCCAACCAAACTCCTAACAACCAAAATAACTCCCCAACCTCTGTGAAGCCATGCCCCAGGGCAGGATGTGCCTAGCACTTCTTAAGTTAGGGGCTGTGTAGGTGCATGAGCAACACCTTCAGAAGGAAGATCAAGTACAGTAGGTTTGAGACTGGCATCCAGATACGCTAGCCCAGAAAAACCCATGACCTTAAGTCCACCTTCTGTCAGTGTGACCTTGTTCATTGCAGTAATTTAAGTGTCTTCGAGGATTAAACAAAACATTTGAATTCAAACAGTTGAGCTAACAATGCTTAGTACAGGAATTAAGTGCTTAATTGCTAGCATTGTTTCCATAATACATTTATTAGTAGGCGATAGGAAACTGTACTTTTAAGCCAGTTAGAAGTATATCAGACCGCAGAACACCTGGCATCAGTTGTGAATTCAGTATTTTTTATTAAAGATTAAAAATAAAAAACATTTGACACCCTAATATACAAAAAGTCACAATAAACTCAACTGTGCTAAAAGCAAAATGTGCATAAAGACACTCATCTCTAAAAAGCACCCTGCCACCAGTTATCTTTTATGTTTGCCTAATTCCACCAGGTCTCTAAGCTTTTCCTCCACTGAAGGTGGGACTCTAGGCTACCAAGGACAGATGCTAACCACACCAACCCCTTTCAGGGGTCTTTGCTATCACTAAAACACTTAAAACTGTGCATGCAGACCCAAGCTTCTCATGGAGTTAACCATCATGATTTAAGATGCACAAGGGCTTTTTCTTAAGAAAAGGGCAGTGATTTCAGGGCCACTTATAAGGGCCAAGAAACACGGTTATAAAATAACTGCTGTGTATCCACCAAAGAGCTTTGCTACTAAAGACCAACTCCCTTACCCCGCCCCTCCCCCAACCTCATAAAAACAACCCCTAAAGTTACAAAACGCCACACACGCACACGGATGAAATGTTAACACGTTTAGCTATTAGCCTGTCAGGGCCTGACAGCAGCGTTAAGAGTGCCGCTGATGCAGTCCCGAAGTGCAGCGATGCCGGCCGGCAGTCCCTCGCGCTGCTCAGAGTGCCATAGGGCAGCACGGTGCCCGGCTGCTCTCCCCGCTAGGCAGATCTGCGCCGATTCCTGTGTACCCTTCCCTTACCAAGGTCTCCACATGGATTTGGGTAAGCAAGGCGAAGGTAGGCCATGCGTCTGGGAAGCATCCAGTCCATCAGCAGAGGTCTGGCCCGGCTCGGCTTCCGCCTCGTCCGAGTCGGAGCAGGTCTCTTCGCTGGGAGAGGGCGAGGGTGCCAAGGCAGGGAGGGCCGGGGCCAGCGCCTCGCTGCCGAGCGAGAGGCTGAGCGCGGTGGGATCTGCCCCAGGGTCCGTGACCGAGTCCGGGCAGCCGCCGTCGCTGAGGGGCATGGACTCCAGCAGGTGGTTCAGCAGCTCGGCAGCCGTGGTGGCGTCGATGCCGGGGCAGCTGGACACGAAGGTGTGCACCTCATGCATACACTGGATGTACCCGGCAGCGAACCGCTCGCTGGCCTCACGGTGCAGCCGCCCGCCCTCTGCGCGCCGCGGGAGACAGAGAAGGGAGCAGCATGAGATCGGGGCCGGGCCCCGCCGGGCCCCGCCGCCGCCCCGCCGGCACTCACCGAGCGAGCGGCGCTCCAGCACGGCCTGCACCCGCCGCACCGTCAGCTCCAGCACCTCCGCGTTCTCCAGCTTCGTCTGAAACTGCGATGGGACGCCGCGGCCGTCAGCACGGCCCCGCCGCCCCGCACGAGCCCGACCCGCCCCGCCGCCCCTCCTCACCTCGCTGTCGGCCAGCAGCGACCGCAGCTCCTGCAGGCTCTCGTTGATCCGCGCCCGGCGCTTCTTCTCCACCAGCGGCTTCCTTGTCTGCGGGGACGACAGCGCCGTCAGCCCGCCCGCCCGCCCGCCCGCCCTCCCTACAGCCCCCACCGCCCGCCCGGCGCTGCCGCTCACCTTCCTATCGGCCCCGTCCTGAGGCGGGCGGCCCTTGCCGGGCCGGAACGAGGGCGCCATGGCGCGGCCCGGCGGACCCGAGATGCTCTGCCCCGCTGCGCTCCCCGCCCCACCGCGCCGCCCTACTTATACCCTGCGCGCCGCTGCTCGGCGCGCTCATTGGCCGCTCCGCGCTACCGCTGCCGCAGCGTGGGCTGAACGGGCCAATGGCAGGCGGCCGCTTTGTCTGCTCCGGGGTGGGGGGGGACGTGTGCGCTACCCGCCGGGCCCCGCCGGAGCTATGGGGTCGGGCCCGGCTGCGCTTGGTCCCCTGAAGGCACTGGGGAGGGGACGTTACTCCTCCGGCGGGGCAGCTTCCTCAAAGCGCTGGGGCATGGCAGCGCCTTCCCCCCTCCCGCAGCACCCCAGCTTTCGGCCATTTACTGGCTCGGGGGGGGGGGGCGTGAGCCTGCTTCTGACCGTCCATCAGCCCGCGGCCGCCGGTGCCCCTCGCTGCCGGCAGCGGTTATGGCTGCAGATGGGGATGGCCGGCTGTCAGCAGCAGCTTGGGGCTGAGAGAGACTGGATTGAGCCCTGAGCTGATGGTGGGTCCGGTCGTCTTGTCCTGTTCTCCTCCAGTGCATAGGAGGCTTCGCAAGCGGCGGGGTGAGGTTCGGGAGCTCGCTTCGGGCCCTGCGGCAGGGCCGTGCAGCACCCTGGCTGAGCGGTCGGTGCCGCCCCACGTCGGCTCGCAGTCCCCCGCCTCCCGTGCGGCTGAAAGCGGCGCGCAGGCAGCTTTGTGCGGGTAACTTGATGCTGATGGCAGTTGGCAGCTGCGGTTCCCCAGCAGGCTGAGGCACATAAAAGCGCTAGGTCTCATCCCTGAGGAGAGCGACAGGTGTTGGCTCCCGCTCCTTTGTTTCCCTCCCTTTATTCTCCTCGCTAATGCGGGTCATATTTTTACCGCCCGAGGAAACGGGAGACGCGTCCCCCCCCCGCTTCAATCGGCATCGCCGGCGCGGGGCTGCTCGCTGTGCCTCGCTGTACGTGTCCAGCATAGCTCCCCTCTCGCTCCAGCTCTAATGCTCCGTTCCAAAGCACGGGAAACCCCCTGGGTTCGGTGGTGCTGAGGTTTTCCTTGCGGAGAGGTCTGAGTGCACCCGCAGAGGTGCAGGGAGCTCGGGATCCCCATCACTATTGCTTTATTGGTCCGTGTGTGTCGGTCGGTGTCTGACTCGTACCGCGCGGTCCCGCGGCTAACGGCATGTGCGCTGGGACAGGTCGGGGTAGCTCTTTAGTCCCGCTATAACTTAATGCTGCTTTTCAGCTTCAAAGCGCTGTGCGTGCTATATGCTGATGCTATGTCGGATAAAAGAGCAAAGCGAGATAGAGATGTTCGGCACCGTCTTTCTGCAGAGGAGCACCGCAGAGAGAATACACTGAAGAACCTCTGCTACAGAGACAGGCTGAGCGAGCTCCAGAGTTCAGCCTGGAGAAGAGGATCTTAGAGCTGCTTAGAGCAGCTCCAGTGCCTAAAGGGGCTACAAGAAACCTGGACAGGGGCTTTTGACAAGGGCCGGTAGTGACAGGACAACGGGAATGGCTTTAAACTGACAGAGGGGACATAGAGATGAGCTCTTAGACAGAAATTCTTCCCTGTGAGGGTGCTGAGGCACTGGCACAGGGTGCCCAGAGAAGCTGTGGCTGCCCCATCCCTGGTACTGTTCAAGGCTAGGTTGGACACAGGGGCTTGGAGCAACCTGCTCTAGTGGAAGGTGTCTCTGCCCGTGGCAGTGGTTGGGACTGGATGAGCTTTAAGGTCCTTTACAGCATTCTATAGTAAAGCCAGCACATGGGATATCTTGGCTGGAGACCTCAGCTCAGGCTGCTCTGCTTCTTGGATCACCACGGGTGGGAGATTTTATTTTCAGAAAGGTGCTTCTGTTACGTTTCTTCCTTTTGTTTTAAACAACAATTCTTGGATTTTGACAGAGTTTGCTCTGTAGGTGACATTTCCTCGTACCAGGCAGGAGCAGAATGGGATGTACCTGAGGCTGGATGACTAAATCTGCCCTTCTGCTTCTGATGCACCGTGTAATGCAAAGTGGAAACTGGCTTTTCCTTTTCATTAAAACCATTAACACTGACTAAGCAGAAATGCTGTTTAAGCCAAGCCAGGTACGTAACAGCTGTGTCTTTAAGCAAGTAGACACACACACCTGTGATTGCTTTTTGTGTATAGTTTCTTCATAGTTAGCCTAAATCGGAAGGAGGAAGACAATTGCATGGGTGCAAATGACAGCAAAGTAATGGGTGTCATGATTCTGAAGGAGCCAGCTTTGTTCTGAGCTAAAACTAGGCAGGAAAAGTCAGCAGATGTGTACAAACACATGTATGTTTATAAAGTGTACAGTTACACTGAATGTATGTGACCAAATAGTAAAAGATGAACTCCAAGAGGTGGGAGCTTGCTCTCTGCAGAGAAATCTTAACCTTTCCTAGCATGTGTAATCAGGGATGCTCAAACAGTGGGTTTCACACTGGTGTGAACTGGTGATTTAGAGCAGAAACATCGCACTGCTGTGGCTGCAGGTGCAGTCCCCAAACCTGTCAGGCCTCTTTACTGCAGTTATGTTGGTTGTGTTTCAGGTCTAACTTAGGTTGGAGCTTCTGCAGTGTTAGCCTAGGAAAGAACCTCCTGAATGCACCTCAGGCATGGGTCAGGTGTGTCAGGACTCTGCAGTGTCTCTCTCTGTGTTTCCTGTGGAAAGCTGCAGGTAAAGTGTGTTGGCAAATGCTGGAGCCATTTGTGCTGGGCATGAAAAATGGACGTGCCATAAACATGAGGGCATTACTAGAGCTGCTGTTCTGGAGGAGGGAGACAATGTGGGCTGTCTGCTCTAGCCCACAGGAGTAACGTGACATTTTGGTGCTACTTTAAGCAAGCTCCACCTCTTCAGGTGAAGCGAGTGATGGTAACCTCATGCATTTTAATGGCAATGTCAACTGTGATCTCGAAAAAGAAAATGTTCCTTAGATACCTTGTTTAAAACCTCAGTGCTTGCCCACGCATGGTGGTTCCTGAAGGAGATTTTAGCAAACCCTTTGACTTACCTGTCTCATTCTTTCCAGTTTAACCCATCCTGCTGTCTGTTGATGGGGAGGTGTATGGGCACTGCTTTCTCCTCAATGGAGGGTGGGAGTTTAACCCTTGCTAGAGCAGGGAGCTCTGTCCTGCAAGAGGCTGGTGCTCCCACACTTGGTGTAGATTACAATTTAGCCAAGGAGCAGCTTAGTTTTAGCAGAGGTAATGGGACTGGTGCCTTGCTGCATTGGTGCTGCAAGTCCATGCATGGAGCAGTATATTGCAGCATATAATGACAGGGTTTAATTCTGTATTGATCAGTAATGCAGCTGTGGTGACAGTGGCAAAGGCAACACCCTGCAGCCTGAGCTGCTTGCGTGTGCTTTGGAAGCCCAGGTAAGTGACAAATCCTTATGAGATGGGGGAGTCTGCTGAGGAAAGCCTTAAATGCTTCTGTTAGAGTTACTGGGTGCATTTGAAAGGTTTCCAGCTACTAGATGATCATTCCCAAAGACATAATATGGCTCTGAGAAGCTTTAAGGACTCCACAGGCAAGTGTGCTGCCTTCCCTGTTCTTGGGCCTGAGTCAGTAGTAGCTAACCGAGTCTCCCCATGGATAATATAATCAGAGCATGGGATAAAGACATGATGAGCATGGACAAGGTCCATTGGGGATGCTTGAATAGTTTCTTTCATAAGCAATATAACATCTGTTGTCGTTGGAGGCACAAGTTCCTGTCAGAGACACATCACCCTTATAAATATTAACGGTGCATAGTAATGGTGGTGGGTGTGAACTGCGGCGGATGTAAGGTTAATGGGTGAATTGCTCCATAGGCATCAGTTTGCTGTCATACTTACTTCCACACTAATAAACGCAAGCTGTTTAGGTGGCAGAGGCAAGAGCTATAGTCCCCCTCCTCTCCTCTCCCTGGGGTCCCTTCACTGATGAAATGTGTACTGTAATTAGTCTCCTGCCTTGCCTCTGATGAACATCATTCCCACTTGGAGAGCTGAGGTAGAGGGGAGCATGCCTGGAGCTGGAAGAGCTGAGTGCTGTTGGTGATAAACTGAGTGAATGAGGAGAGCTGTTTGGAGCAGTTTGCAGCATTCCCCATCAGCTTGATCGTAGTTGCCTTTAGTGCTATCGATTTCTCTGCTGTTAAAAGCAGATGTTGGAGAGGAAAACTGGGTTGAATACCACCACTGAGCTGCTCTTGAGCATAACTGACTTTGTTACTGCAAATGGTGTTTGCTGCCTTCAGCGCTGAGTTTCTGTTGCCTCTTTCAAAAGCCATCAGGCTTTTCCTATCCTTTTTTATCAGCAGACTTGGCAGCAGTGGTGGTGTTCATCAGCTGGGGCATAGAACAGTTCCTGCCAGCCCCAGCACTAATGAGTGGCATTCAAAAGGGTCTTAGGTCCATTCACAGAAGAGCCCCAAAACCGGTTTTGCCTCCTGTGAAGGCTCAGGTTCCCCTTTGACTGAGAGGATGGGCTCTGCCTTCTGCCATTTCAGAGGTACTTGTGGTGATATTCAAATGCAACAGTGAGGGCTGTGTTGAGCAAGTAGTGAGGCCAGCAGTGAGTGATGGATGGGTGTTGTGCATTGGGGGCTTCCCCCAGCAAAACCCCGTGTGCTGCTTTTATTGCCTTGCCATTCTTTCCCTTCAGCCTGTTGGACTCTAGTGGAGATGCATCTAAACCCATATATCAGTGCGAACTGCTTCAGCTTGTACCATTAAGCTGTTGTTAGTGTCTGCGGCAGGGTCCTGCGTCTTGTGAGTTTAGAGGCTGTCACCTGGTCACGCTGTGCTTGTGGAGGTTATTTCAGGGAGGTCAGAACAGCTATCTGAAGCAAACACAGAGGCTTTCTTCAGTTGGATAAAAACCCCACCGTGGTGCTTCAAGGAGCAGTTTTGTGGTGTTTCCAGGGAAACTCTTATGTTTGATTTCTCTGCTGTTTTTTGTTGTTGAACGTTATCCTAATTATGGGGCTGACTTCATCAAGGCTTCATCCTATCTTTGTAACAGTGATATGTGTGTATCACTGCTCCTCCTCTGCAAGATACTTTTATTAGTTCCTAAACGACTTAGAGGCAGCATCATTACAGTTCTTCAGAGAGGAGCTGAACCCCTGGAACACACTCCTGGCTAAGGCTGGAAGCTTTGAGTGTGTGCCCTTCAGAACGTATTCCTCCTGACCTGCAGTGCATGGCCCGGGTACCTCCCAGCCTGCCCCTCTGGCAGTGACACTCTGGGTTTGTTGGCAGGACACAAGTTTTGCTGTTATCAGATGAACATGTACATAAGCAGGCTCTGAACTTTGCTCCTTGTGTTTTGTGACATGCTCTGGAAAGCGCCTGCTCTCACAGCCTCTCACAGGCTTGCATTCCTGCTTGCAAATAACCTGTGTGGAGGTGGGGGAAGAAACCCACCCTGTGCTCTCAGATCTGTGCTTGTGAGATCCTCTTTAGCAATGACAGAATCCGGTTTCTGGTCAGTTTTGATCAACATCAGTAGTTTCTAAATCAAAAAGGGAAGTAATGGAGTCACCACCCCTGGAAGTGTTCAATGAGGCCCTCAGTAACATGGGTTAGTGGTAGCCTTGGCAATGCTGGGGTACGGTTGGACTTGATGTTCTTAAAGGTCTTTTCCAACCAGGCTGATTCTATGATCCTATGATGTTTTAGAGGTAGAGACCAATCCCCTTTACTTGAGGGTCCCAACACCTATTTTTGTGTTTTGCGTAAATACTGGGTTTGACCCTATTGCAAGAGACACCTCAGACTGCACGGATGTGTTTCTTGGAGGTATCCATGGACAACCTGGGGCATGACCACAGTAACAGGTATTCGTGGGTCTTGTCTTAACCATGCCACATGCTGGGCTGATTGTTTCTCCAAGGTGGTGACACTTTATAACCCAGACTCCTTCTGATGGTATGGAAACGGACCCTTCTGAGGACTTGGTCTATCGTGTACTATGGAAGAGGAGGTCTTTCAACTACTCTAAATTTAAAGTGGATCTAGCCTTGCAGTCCTGCACAGCTTATTTACTTGGCACACTGCTCAGTGATTTATGTTTGTGGTTGAGTTCCTTAATCCACTGCAGAGGCTTCTTACATCCATCTTGGTAAGGAGCCATGGTTTAGAGTGATGCTGGAAGGAACTGATAGGAAGCTTAGGGAGCAGATTTGAGAGTGCTGTCGTTCACTTCCTCTCAGTATGTGTTTGCCCTTTGTTCTGGAGAAACTTAGCACAGTTGAAGAGGAGCTTAATGTTTTGGAATACTTGGACTAAGAAATAGCTCTGGAATTTCAGCACAGAGAAACGTGATCTCTACAGGTGCTTCTTCACAGCTTTCTGATACAGACAATGCACAGTTGAACCCAGTCAGCCACAGAGCAAGGGTCTGGCTGCTTCTGGCTGGAAACCCACTCTGCTGCCTCCAGTTCAACTGGGAGACCAGTGTGGAGCTGGGAAGTCAATCCCAGTAGATACTGTTTGAGCTACTTGTGGGTGTTCAAAATGGGGTGGAAACAAAAGAATTCAAAGACATTGCAATCAATGGGTAGATATATTCTCTCTGGATGGGGCCAGTGAATTTTACCTGCCTGGCTCTCCTGTTCCCAAAGGCTTGATGGGTTCCCAAGAATCATGACTTGCAGAGGAGAACATAATCCCTCTGCTTGGGCAGTCATTTTCCTTTATGTCTTTTCCTAGTGGGATAGATGTGTTTAATTCACCTCCAGCAGCTGCAGGGTAGGGATGGAAGGGACCTTCAGAGGGCCGAAGTGAAGGTGCTGTGTATCCAAAATCACTAAGAAACAATTTACCATTCCCATGATGATGACTGTGTCAGTAGGAACAGAGCATTGTAGTCAGCTGATGTGACCAGATACACGAGCAAAAAAAGCCCTGGAAAGAGCAATGGAATCATGGGAAGTCAGGAACATCATGCAGGTTCTTATTTATGTTATGCGGGGTGACTTAAAAGATTAAAAATAAAGCTAGTTTAT
This sequence comes from Pezoporus wallicus, assembly GCF_028554395.1. Lineage (NCBI taxonomy): Eukaryota > Metazoa > Chordata > Aves > Psittaciformes > Psittacidae > Pezoporus > Pezoporus wallicus. The sequence goes on from NW_026642342.1 coordinate 8,817,673, forward strand.
ATAAAATAATAGTGTTTTTTGTAGAGAACTTAAAATGCATTACTGTATTTTGGGGCTTGGTTGTGATTTTCTAAGCTCTGGAGAAGGGGCAGCACTGTCCTCTGCAGAATGGTGTTTGGAGCCTATTAGGAAGAGGTTCATTGACATAATGAAGTCAGGATCCAATTTAACTGGGCTCTGAAAGGGCTAGTTTGGGGGCTAGGGGGGAAGAAGCCATCTTACTGGTTTCTGGGGACTGCTTGATGTTCTCCACTCTAATAAAAGGTTCTTAGCACAGCCCTAGCTTCTGTATCCTTGCAGTTAATAGACAAAGCAAACACAAAGCTTGCACACATGTGCAAACAGGGACTTCTTGGGCAAAGTGGTAAGACTAGATGAACTGGAGGCATGTTGCCGTGTCAAATGAAATCCCAGTGATATACAGCCCAAAACCATAATTAGAGGGCAGCTCTGACAGCAGACACACAGATTGAAGATGCAGGCAGCTCTGGTATGCTGACTGAGCTCCTCTGCTTGCTTTCCTTCCCTCCAGCCCCTTCCAGAAGCGTGGTATGTGGTATGCCAGGGCTGCATGGGAGCAGGGGTGGCTGGTCCTATCCCAGCAAGCTCATTGACAATGGTACAATCTAAACTCTGTGGGTAAAAGTAGGGCAATAAAAGGTGGGAGAGCAGGCATTTTAAGAGCTGCTTGATTAACTGTTTGGTGGGCAACAAGGAATTCAGAGAGCAAGAGCGCTGGGTTGTGGCCGGTGACTTTCTAAGCACATTTGTGTTACAAGGGGCATGTGCTGGAGAAGGTGCAGAAGGTGGCCCTTGCTTTGGGTGGTCTGTAAAGCACCCCTGGCTTATAGGGGTTATATAGCACAGACTTTGTTAGGGATGTGTCATCAGGCCATAGCAGGGAAATCACTGAAGTTTGACTTTAGGAGCACCTCTAGCTGTTGGTCTGCTGGCCATCTACTAATGCCTCCCTTAGCTTTGCTCTTGGAGGTGTTCTGGCATGGCTGTACTAGACTTCAGGATCCCCACACCTCCGTGGATGGATGAAACCATTCACTGCAAGATGCAAGCTCAAGCAGTGTGCCAACACCAAACCCATAGTTGCCTGGTCTTGAGCAGAGCCCACTTCTGTCTCTGGCACCTGTAATTAGAGACAAGCCCAGGAGAAACAAGACTGATTCCTTGAAGAGCTCACCTGGAGGATCTGGAAGGACAGAGTGGATGGTTTTGGTACAAGCTCTGAGGTAGGCTGAAGGTAGGTGGAGTCAACCCTCAGGCTTGACCCTGGATGTCAGTGTAAACAGATCCTCTGGGGACTTTTATTATGCAATGCATGGGAATAACTGCAAGTCCCTACCTGTCAGAGCTTGAGAGTCACAGAGCCCAGACGAGGCAGGTAGGGCTGAGCTGCCTCCTGCAGCTGCCTGGCGAGAGCCTTGGCCTCACCTCAACAAGAATGGAGAACTCTTCATCAGGGACTGTAGTGATAGGACAAGAGCTTCAAACTGAAACAAGGAGAGTTCAGGTTAGGTAGAAGCAAGCTCTTTACTGTGAGGGTGGTGAGGCACTGGCACAGGTTGCCCAAGGAAGTGGTAAATGCTCCATCTGTCGCAGTGTTCAAGGCCAGGTTGGACAGAGCCTTGTGTGGTGTCCCTGCCCATGGCAGGTGAGTGGAACTGGATGAACTTAAGGTCCTTTCCAACCCAAACCATTCTATGATTATAACTCTCTCACCCTGGACAGGGCAGGGACCTGCAGCACTGGCAGGGGTTTGAGACTACTGCAGAATGAGACACCAGTGACTATGGGTGGCAGGGCAGCAATGCCGGATTGAATGTGCTTCTACTAGACAGAGGACCAACAGGTCACAGCATCCTCCAGGAGAGAGTCCTCAGAGATGCTCTCTTCTAGGAAAAGTTCCTTTATTCTGGTGACTGTTTTGGATTTACGTACTCATTTTTTCTTTATGGCTTCATACAGAAGGGAAGAGTTGCAAAGAAAAGAGTTGAGCTCCAAGAAGGAACCTATACATCTACCATCTAAACATAGTGTCTGAGTCTTAAGTCTCGGCTGCCTGTAAATGGTCAGTAGGAGACATTGTATGGGTGTATCTGAAGCCCTCACGATCTCTGGAACTGATTTAAGGCTTCAGACAGGCTCTCACCCATTCTGGACCCAGACCCATCTTGTAAGGGTGGGCACACACAGCACTCATGAGCAGCACTGCTTCCATTGGGATAGGTCCTGCCTTTCCTGTCCTAGTCTCTTGGTGAGCTCAGTCAGCCATGCATCAAGAAGGAACCTTACTTTACATCTTTCAGTCCAAGCAAACCCACCTCTTGGGACTGTGAAAGCACAGAGGGATGGGGAATGGGGGCTCTGGGCTGTGTTCAGGGAGGGGAACGATTGTTTTGGGTCCTACTTTGAGCCCTGCTTTTGTTCTTGTTGTGTTGAGCCTCAGGAAAAGGCTTTATGATGTTTGTGTTCAGGCTTATACGGAGCCTGAACAGATTTGCTCTGGTGCAATCTGTCTCCTTGTTGTCTTGATAGAGTTATTTGCACAGAATTCATCTGAACGAGGAAGTGATCTTGAAAGCTTCTGGTTTAAATCAGTTTCCTGCTCCCTTCCCAAACTACTGAGGCTTCCCAAGGCCAGAGGGGCCTCATCATAGTGTGTGGGAAGTCCCTGGGGAGGGCAGGAGAAACATCAGTTGTTTCTTTAGCAGGCTGCTGTTCCAGGGCTGTCATCCCAGACCCATGTTTTGTATTCGAGCAGCTCATCACTGGGTGATGGAGCAATGCTCAACAATGCTATTGATCTCTATTACACATGATCAAGGCTCTTTTCACCCTAGACTGGGCAGTGCTTTTGCTGCACCTCCTTTTCCTGGTCCTGCTGGATAGAAATTGCCTGTGTAAGATGACCCAGCATCAAGCTGCTTCTGAGCTCCAGGAATACTGAGTGCTGAACTATGGACGTGACTCTGGATTTGTGCTGATAACAAGTGTGGTCATGTCCAATTCTGGGACCCTGGGGTGAGAAGTGTTGTGAGAACATGGAGGGGTCCTGTAGGGAGCTACCTACATGGTCAGGACCTGCGGAAGGTGAGTGTATTTGGTCTGGTCAAGGGGAGCCAGAGGGGAATCCAGGAGCATTCCACAACTACTGGAAGAACAGTTACAGAGTTGGTTCCCATCAGTGGCAGATACTAAACCAAGGGGCAGTGGCCACACAGTGCAACTTGCAAGGCTCAGATAAGATGTTGGGAAGCCCTCTGCTGCAGGAGTGGGGCAGCACTGGGACACTTTGCCCAGAGGGATCAGGGAATCTCCTTCCCTTGTGGCTTTTGAGGCTCAGTTAGACAAAGCTACAGTCACAACCTGATCTGCTGGTGGTGAGGGCTGTGCTTCAAGGGGGTTTGGAGTAGGGACCTCTACAGGTCCCTGTCAACAGACGTTTTGGTTCCTCTGTTCATTCTGGTCAGGCTGCCAGCATGCTGTCAGGGCTGTCAATGGGAATTTGTGGATCTAAATATCTGCTGCTTTTTGTTTGACACAGTAACCCAGATTTAGGTGGAAACTGTCTGCTCCAGCTTGCTAGGGTAGGATGATCCCAATATGAAAAGTATCGGTTCAGAAGTGGGGTAGGTGTGGAAAAGAGTCACTTTTACCCCCTGACAAGGAGGTGGCTGTGAGGAGAGGGAGCTGCTTGAGCAGCTGGAATTCCATTTGAGCCCACTAGTAGTTTGGAATAGAAGCAAGGCAAAACTTGCTGTGGCAGCAGAAGGCCTTGTTGTGTGTGTGCAGGGACCCTGGAGTTGTAATAAGCTGCCTCTTTAGCACTGTGCAATACCAGCAGCCAGTGAAAGAGAAGAGGGGTGACGTGGAGCTCTCTTTAGTATCTTTTGTGATGCACTGTGGGCCTCCAGGAGAAAATCTCCTTCCACACTTCCCACCCCGCAAGCTCTTCTGTGAGTGATGGAGCTTGATTCCCCGTGGCTTTGTGTTCTGTTGGCCCCTCTCTCCTTTGCGTCCATACTTGGTTCCTGTGCATCCTGTTGCAGAACCTCTCACCTTGGCCCAGATGCCCACACTGACAGAGTTCACAGGAACTTCATTTCCTCATGAAAAGCTTTTTTCCTCAAAAAAAGTTTGGTTTTCCTTCCTTTAACAAACTAAATTTTGGAGAGAGAGCTGAATGTCACTGGGGGAGGACTGACAGGCTGGGGAAGAGACTGCGGCTTGCAGGGAGATTGCTTCCTTGGGGAAGGAAACAGCGAGTCCGAGGAACCCGCCAGTTTACCCACAGCTTCGTATCTGCAGATGCTGGACTTAATAATCACAAATGTGTCATCACTGCGGAAGTCATAGCTAAGTTCAGCATTTACTGTCAGCATAACTGTGTGAACCATCTTCCTTCCTCACTGTGTCTTGAGATGCAGCTTGTTTTACAGACCCTCTACCAAGTTATTCAGTTTCTATGCAGTTGGAATCAAGTTTGTAAAATGCACCTCAAACACAGTAAATACGTGGAGTTCCCAGAGCCTGCCTTGTTTCTGTGTATGGATGAGATCAACGCAACAAGCCAAGCGTGAGGATAACAACAGTTGAGCCCTCAGTGTCCCCTGGCTGTGCTGCAAGCGGCTGGTGACATTCCAGCTTTTCCAGGAAGACCAGTAAAATCTTCCCGTTTCTCCCTGAAAATCCGGGTTGCCAGAAGAGGCTTGTTCTCTCCTCAATTGCATCCTTTCTGCCTAAGCATGCTTCTGCAGCATAGCCTTGTCCTCAGGGAGTTAAAGGGTGCCACTGAGGATGTCCCAAGGATGTGGCATGAGGGGTACCCCCAGGAGTGCTCTCTGGCTGTTCATGAGCTGTTGTGGGATCTGGGATGCGTTTATCTGGACAGAGATTCCCTTTGCCAGGATAAGGCTGTAGCTCACTCAGCAGGAGGCTTTTCTGGCAGATGCTGTATACTGTTCTAATTGGCCTTTGGTTGGCCTCCAGCACTTGTTTGTTTGTTTGTTTTTCCCAGTCATCTTGCTCATAAGATACAAGCAACTTGTCCAGCCTCTGTCCTGAGCTGCCTGTTTCAGGCGTTACCCATGTTGTTGCTGATATAACCACCCCATAAAGAAAAGAGGGATAATTCTCATCTTCCCTGTTAATGCCTGTCCTCTTTAAAAACCCTTATGGAAGGAAGCTGGGTTTGTAATATGGCTCTGGAGGAGCTGAGGTGCAGAAAGAAAATCACCTGGTCTGTATTTGTTCCTCACGTGCCATGATTGTGAAGCGTAGGGATGTGCTGTTCTTGGCTGCTGGACCTCAGACACCTGAGGAATCCCGGACTGGTTTGGGTTGGAAGGGACCTTAAAGCTCATCCAGTTCCAACTCCTGCCATGGGCATGGGTACCCTCCACTAGACCAGGTTGCTCCAAGCCTCATCCAACCTGGCCCTTGAACACTGCCAGGGATGGGGCAGCCACAGCTTCTCTGGGCACCCTGTGCCAGGGCCTCAGCACCCTCACAGGGAAGGATTTCTTCCTTAGATCTAACCTGAACTTTCCCTGTTTAAGTTTTAACCCATTCTTCCCTGTTCTATCACTACAGTCCCTAATGAAGAGTCCCTCCCCAGCATCCCTATACGCCCCCTTCAGATACTGGAAGGCTGCTATGAGGTCTCCACGCAGCCTTCTCTTCTCCAGGCTGAACAGCCCCAACTTTCTCAGCCCGTCTTCATACAGGAGGTGCTCCAGTCCCCTGATCATCCTCGTGGCCCTCCTCTGGGCTTGTTCCAACAGTTTCATGAATGATGGTGGCCAGAGAGCTGAGGGAAGCGAGGGTGCCTGGAAGGGAGTCCTTGGGGTGAGGGCAAGAGTGATCTCTTCCAGGTTATATCCCCTAGAGACTCAGGGGCTCCTGTGCATGCTGTTTCCAAAAAGGCTGATAGTCTAAACCTCTGCTTGCTGCAGTATGCAGGAGGTGAGACTTAGAGGACCATGTAGTCTGGTGCTGGTCCATGCACTGCCTTACTTTGTGTGACACAGGGCCAGGAGTTGTATTGTCTGCACACAAGCTCTCAAATGCTGCATGTTGTTGTTGCAGGAGATGACAAGAGGAGGAGCAAAGCAGAGGTAACCTGCTGCCTCCAGAGACATGCAGCAGATCCTGAGATCAGACTTCATCACCAGGGCATGGGCCCCTTGTGAGCCTCGTGTTTCTATCAGCCACATCCTGCATCTCTCTGGAGATCACACCAAGTAGGTGAACTTTAGAAGTGTGACGTGAATGCACTGCTGCCTTTATGCCTGCTCTGACTGAGTGACCCTTTGCTTGCAGGCGTACCAGTGATGCTTGTGAAGCCGTATCCTCTATCAGGGCTTCCTTACTGCTGGATTCTTTTGTCAGAGTACCAACAACTGGACATCTCATCTTCTGTCTCTCAGCAGCCATCTCTTTTGTTGGATGGTTTGTCAGCTGCTGTCTGATGTCCATCCTGCCATTCCTTCCCCTCTTCCAAGAGAGCCATTGCATTACAGCAGCAGTCACACCTCTGTGTATATGATGCCGTTGATAAATTCCAGTCTGGCTCAAGCAGGAGGCACAGGCCTGAGACAGCCCTTTTGAAGGTGATCTCTCCCTGCCAGCTGGCTCGGGTGTATGCTGTGTATTAGAGTTCCTTGATCTCTCTGCTGGTTTTGACACTGTTGACCGGGATGTCCTCGTGGAATGCTCTGAGCAGATGGTGCATCTGGCTGGGGCTGCTTCAGGTCGATTCAGATCACATTTTAGGGAGAGCTGCTCATTTGCACATTCCATTCCTTCCAATGGATTTCTCTCTGCTTCATGGCTTTCTGAGGTGACCCTCTCGTTTTAGTGCCTATTGATCTATTCTGGCCAAGCTCATTTAGGCATACACTTGCTTCTGGCTGCCTGCAGGCACTGCCTACACTGCCTGCTCCTTGCCCCAGCCTGTCACTTCAGCAAAGCAGGGCATATTTGCAGCTTTGTTGAGGGTATGTCAGCGCAAGTAGTGTTAGCCTTGGTGGATCAGTGCTCTAAGATGCTCAAGTGATGCCCAGCCTGTCTTAGGAAGGGAAGAGGGAGTATCTTCCCTGCGTACATTGCTCCAGATGTGTACACCTGGCTACTGCTACTATCTCTGCCATAGTGCCAAAGCTGAGTGGTGCTGTCAGCTGGTGACTGAGTTGTTACACCAGGCCCTGCCTCTGCTGCTGAAAATCCTCTAAGGACATTAGCCCTTGGAGACACTGTCTGATAGGGACATGCCAGCAGTTCCAAAGGCTCACTTATCGTTGCTTGCTGGTACAGTGAGGGGGAGAGTTTTTGGCTCTCCATGATATTTGGATGCTGTTCTCTGCTTTGCCACTTTAGTGGTATAACACTGCAAGGAATGACAGACTGGTATACACCTTTGGGCTTTAGATGTGTGTAAGAGCTGTGGTTGAAGAAAACAGCCCTTTTCTGAGTACAGCAAACACAAGTTACTTGGGCTTGAGTAGGCCTATTTTATAGGTAGGACTTTTGTTCTTTAGTTTGCAAATACTGTTATTCAAATGCTTCCGTAGACTGGAAAAGTGGGGTGGAGAAATGAGTGGACTTCCCCCCAAGTCACACAGCAAACAGCTGTCAGATGTAGTAACAACCCAGCCCTCTGTTGCCCTACCCACCTGAGTGCATTACCACTGTACTTTTCCTTCTTGACACATGGCCCATGATGTCCCTTTGTCTGTATCCCCTTCCCTTGCTCTTTCTTCCTTTACAGCCTGTGGGGCGAGGTGGAGGGGGAATGGTTTCCACAAGCAGGGCTCCACATGGAACACAAAGCTCCACAACTCACCCTTCTTGCAACCAACATCCCACTCCAGGATTTCAGCCCATGAGCCAGCCATTAACAGGAGTATATTTGGTTGGTATATTCTTACTATCTCCAGCACTGGGTTAAAAACCCACCTTCTCCGAAAGGTGGCAAATGCTGCCCTTGTGCCTGCACTATGCAAACCCCTGTGACTCAAAACAGTGATTTCAGGACGAAACCCCAGAGTACTCTTCTGTATGGGCTACACATTGTACCTGAGCTGTATCACGAGAGAGGTGATCCTAGCCCATATGTTGTTACATTCCCGTCTGGAATTCACCACGCAAGCAACAGCAGTGTAATAAAAGCCAACAGACAGGCTGGCTGCTGGGCTTGACTTTGAAGTGGGAGCATTTGGGTTTGGGGGCTGCACAGCCCCTGCTCTCCAGGGCCATAGTTGGGTGGAAACAAAGAGATGCCGTCTGTGTCCTCACTGCAGACCTGCTGCAGCAGATCTTAGCCCCTGTCACACAACAGGGAACCCTACACCACAGTGGCACAAGTTGTGGATCCTCAGTGATTTCACCCTTCGTGGAACCTCTTTGTTGAGGTTTTTTTCTTTCAGTTCATCCCATTTTTATCCTTGGCAAAAGCTGTCTTCCTGGTACACACTGGAACCAGTGGATCTCTTGAAACCTCCGTGCACCGGCTCTGGCTTTAGATTAGCTGTCGCTCCGTGGAAATCTGGGCAGTGTCCATCACGCCTCCCAGGGGGATATGTTTGACAGCTTTACTTCTCGGTCTTTTACCTAGGGTGTCACTGAGCATGGCTTCTCTAAATTTAGCAGAGCTTCGTGTGGGTTAAGTGCTGTGCACTGGGATTTAGCAGAATCCAGTCTGCTCAGAGCAAACTTGGGACATTTCTCTCTATTTCATTTCCCTTAAGTAATAGAATGCGTAAAAGCTGGTCCCATGATGGTCTGAAGCCAGGAAAGGGTTTGGAGCTTGGCATGATTGCCTTTTGCATTTGATTGAGTGCAAAGGAGGATGGGGGAGAAACCCATCTTTCAAACAGCTGTGAGTTTGTTCTGCAGAGCTCAGTCAGGTGTGATTTCAGGGCTTTACTGGGCTTTGGCAAATAACAAGGACAAGGAAGAGATGCAACTTTCAGAGAAGAAAATACCTGCGGGCATTTTGGTAGCTCCTTCCCAGAGAACCTGGTAAAATCCCCTGTGTCTGTGCCCTTCTTTTTCAGAGCCCATCAAGTTGTTTGCCCTCGCTGCCAGGAAATGTCGGGTTATCCTATGCTTGTTGTATTTACCTTCCAGGCAGCCTGGGAGGCAGGGGGCATGCAGCAGCTGCCTCGTGGTGCTGTACAAACACCAGGCAGGTGGTGGCTGTCTCTCCTACGTCGAGTGTAATTGCAGGAGCTGCCGCGTTTCCGCCAGCCAGGCTAGTCCCCGGTGTATTGCTGTGGGTATTGTATTCCCATCAACACGGGTTGTCACACTGTGCTGAAGTGCTCTTCCTAGCAGGATGCTCCCTACCAGTTAGCACTGGTGCCAGGGAGCTGGCACCTTGCTGCACTCTGATTTCAGGTACCAGCAGCAAGGTGCTGCTATCCCTGCCCGTGCTGAGGCTTTCCAGTGGGCAAGCACCAGGGAGATGCTCCATAGGACTTTGTAGGCTGGTTACCACCCCAGTGCCAGTTTGGGAAGGGCTGCCCATGGTCAGTACCTCAGCAGGCTTTGGCTGCATCTGGAATCTCTGACTCTGGGCTTGGGATGCAGAGTCACTCTGACAGGCTGTTCCTAATGCAGCACAACCTGTACAGGGAAGTCTTTGCTGATGGCAGTCATTCCTGTGCTTGTTTTTCGCACAGGGTGATGTACATGTATTGCTTTTTTTGCCTCCCAAAGCAGGTTTGGTGGTCAGCCATGCCAAAATCACATGCAAAAGGAAGTCTTTCAAAGAGACCAGTGTGGAGCTTCCCTTGTCCTGCCAGAGCTGCATCTCCTCCAGAAGCCGCTTCACCTCCTTACCTGAAAATCTGTGTTCCTGTAAGACAAATAAAGAAGACACCAAGAAAGCAAATAAGGGCTGCCACGAACTGGGAGCCATGGATCTGGTAAAGGGGCTGTTGTGCAGACTTTGGAGCAGATCAGAATCCCAGATTCTCCTGGTTTGGGGAAGGGGTGAGGTCCCAAAGCTCAACTCTGAGACCAGCTTTCCTCCCCCCCCCGGTGGATAGCCACTGGACATGAGCTGAAGAGCTCACGGTGCCCAGGCAGACAAGGTGAGATATGGCCCTGTCTGGGGGCACGTTGGCCAAGGAAGGTAACATGGTGGGAGCACAAGGTACGGTGAAGGTGGTCCCCAGAAGTTGAAACGGGAGTTCCTGTGTGCTGCAGGCATCAAAACACCTCCTCCAGTGCAGGCGGGAGCCTCAGCTGGCCCCTGTGCTGCGGCCAGGCTCCACATGCCTCTTCTTCCTTACTCACACCTTCATCTTTTTATTCCCTTGGGGAAACTCATAAAAGTAATTGTAAAAGCTTTGGCAAGGGGAGGAGAAGCACAGGGGAGATCTGTGCCCTGGCTGCTCCATCAGTGCTGCAGCAGGGACCTCTTGTCTGTACTCACCCATCTCCTTCCTCTTGGCTGTGTTGGCTGATCAGCAAACCTCTCCTTGGGAGACTGGAGACCATGGAAGCAAAATAGAGGCCCTCAGCACATCAGGTGTCCTCACTGATGGGAGGTGGAGGGACACCTCTGGAGAAATGGTGCTGCAGGGACCAATGCAGGCTGTTCCAGACAACGTGTCCTTCGGGACCGCACCATCACTTGGAAAATGAGATGAGGGCAAATACTTGTATATCCCTGAACAAGGGCACTGAGCTGCCGGGTATTTGAAAGGAGAGCGATTGGTGTGGCAGCTCTCTGCCTGTGGTGGCAATGGGCAGCTAAGCCAGGGCGCTTAGCATCAGGAAATGCCTCATAGCACAGCCGTCTTTGAAGGCAAATGTGACCGTTTGATTGGCAGCCCTAAACTGGGCTGGACTTAAAATAGGAACCTCAGCAGCAGCTCTCCGAAATCCAAGTCTTCATAAGCTGCATTTTTTTGGCTCTACTTAATTCTGACTGGAACATATAGGGATTCTAACGGGGCAGTCTGCAAACGGAAAGGAAAAGGAAAAACATAAGGGGGGTGGTGGTGTGCTGTGGAATAACATCTCTGTGCGCTCTCTATGGACTGTCAGGGAGGGGATGCTGTGTTAGGTGGGCTCCTGCTCTCACTAAAGCTGTTCTTATGCTCTTGTAACAGGTATTTCAAGCAATGGTACAAATGGGAAATTCCTGTCTCTAACCCACCTGTTGGACACACTCCTGCACATGTACATTCCACACCTTGGAGGGTCTCCAGGCTACAGGCCACATACATCAGTCTCAGAGGTATGGTGACCAAAGCCTCATGCTAAGAGGCTCTGCTTCTTCCTACATTTGCTCCTGCTTTCTCCATTTCATTCTGCTTCTTCCTCCATTTCCATCTGCCACAGTGTGTTGATCAGTTACCTCAACCCAAGCACCTTCTGCATCCGTATTTCATCCCAGAGATGGGAGGTTTTTGCTGGCCATTGGAATCATCCTTTGTACCTGCTTTGCAGAGGACCCCCGGATCAAGCAGCCTCCCACTGTCAAGTCTGGTCAGTGCAGGATGTTGGTGGCAAAGGTTCATCTGTTTGATTTGAGTTACAGTGCTTCGTTGCCAGTTCCCTACCAGTTAAACCAGCATGAAAGCACTGGGCAGACAGAGCTGCTTTTCCTTGTCTGATGTGCTGATTGCACTGGCGGATTTTGCTGTGGTGGGGAGTTTTGCCACTGTAGCTGCACCAGCAAGACTGGTTGAGTGCAGGTGAGAGGAGCTGGATGCATATCAATGGATTGGCAGCCAATACACTGTACCTCCCCGTTCAGTCACTGCTGGCTCAGGGGTTTGAACAGTGAGGATGTTTGCTTCCCAAGCCAGTATTCAATGCATTGTGGGTAGGGCATGCAATCATAGAATCACAGAATAGTTAGGGTTGGAAAGGACCTTAATTTCATCCAGTTCCAACCCCCCTGCCATGGGCATGGCTAATCCCTGCTCATATCTGGAAGCAGGACTATGTGGTGGACTTCCCATCACTGGGAACAGAGTACTCATCAGGGAACTCACTGTATGCATGTGTGGACCCATGCTCATGTGCCCATAACCCATCTTACCTTGGGGGTTAAGGGTTTCTCTCGAGAGGGCCAAGAGACTGATTTCAGCAACCGAAGCTTGAGCTCTGTAAACCCCAGGTCCTCAAGCATGGAGACAGTGTTGTGCCATGCATGGCCTAGATGTCTGTACAGGCTGGCTTTTGGCTGATGGTTTTTGCCACCTTGACTTGCATTCAAGCACCTTGGGAATCATCTGCTGGGGAGCTGCCAGTCACATGCTGCTGCTGTTTAGGTCTGGGTCATGCACAGACATGTAGGGGAAAGCATTCCTCTCTTCTGTCTCCTTATCTGCCCCAGAGGAATGCAGCGTCTCCTTCATTTCGTGCACATATACTGTTGCTAGGAATGGCCAGGGCAAACCAAGCTTCTGAAGTTACTCTTTTTGAGTTGAGGAGAGGGGGATGCTAAAGAGGAGCTGATGATTTTGGGGGTACTCCCTGATCTTTCCTTACCCCCAGCAGACTGAGAGGTATTTCCTTATGTGTATGTGTAGTTATGTTCTGGTGTCCCCAGTGTAAGAAGGATGTGGAGCTGTTGGAACAAGTCCAGAGGAGGCCACGAGGATGATCAGGGGACTGGAGCACCTCCTATATGAAGACAGGCTGAGGAAGTTGGGGCTGTTCAGCCTGGAGAAGAGAAGGCTGCGTGGAGACTTCATAGCAGCCTTCCAGTACCTGAAGGGGGGCTATAGGGATGCTGGGGAGGTACTCTTCATTAGGGACTGTAGTGACAGGACAAGGGGTAACGGGTTAAAACTTAAACAGGGAAAGTTCAGGTTAGATACAAGGAAGAAATTCTTCCCTGTGAGGATGCTGAGGCGCTGTCACAGGGTGCCCAGAGAAGCTGTGGCTGCCCCATCCCTGGCAGTGTTCAAGGCCAGGTTGGACGGAGCTCAGAGCAACCTGCTCTAGCGGAAGGTGTCCCTGCCCATGGCAGGGGTTGGAACTGGATGAGCTTTAAGGTCCCTTCCAACGAAACCAGTCTGGGATGTTATGATTCTATGACAGAATTCTCCATCTACATAGGATTCTGCCTGAAATTGGAAATACTGGGTGCTCTGGAGCAGAGACCCCTGCTCCTGATGGGACCCTGACCAGCTGAGGACAGGTAGGTGCTACCCAAAAGCATCTCCAGACTGCTGGGCCAGGGGTGTGCCATTGGCAGGCAGATCCCTTCCTGCTCAGACTTGCTTCCCGATCCCAGCAGTGCTGCAGGCTGGCTTTCTACAGCTGGAGCAATGCCTGCCCCGCTTTTAGGGAAGGAGAACTGTCTGCGTGCTGGGAGAGGCCCCTCTGATCTGCATGCCAGGAGCTGGATATAGACACAGACAGTTGGATGAAAGGTGAAAGGTGTGTAAAATTCCAACCCCCCTGCACAGCCAAGGGACTAGGATTAAAGCTGTGAAACCAAAGAAACACTTTAGGCTCCATCTGGTGTAGCCATATTTCTCCCCCAAAACAGTGGGAATTGAGAGATCATAGGCTCTAACTGTCCTCGTGTTTCATTTTGGAGCAGTCAATGTGGTTTTGAAGCAAGTTTCCAGATGGTCCTTACTCTTTACACACCGTATTGGTCAAAGTTCTTTTGCTCACAAACTGTGTTCATTGTGGTGAAAACTAGATCAGAAGCTCTGCTCTGAGCTTGTCCCAGATGTTTTCCAGCTGTGGAGGAGGATGTGGTAGTCAGAAGCAGCACCTGGTCCTCTGGGCAGCTGTGAATGACAGGCATGACCCAGGTTTTGGTCAGGGCGACTAAGTCTAACTGGAAGCAACAAGTTGGAGCAGCATACGTGGTAGACACAGAAGCCTCAAAACAACTGCTTCAGCCACCTGACCTCCTCTATTTGCTTGATTTAGACACTGCCCTTGCGCTACATGACCTTGAGCCCCTGGTGAGCAGTGGCCTCAAGTGGGTGTTGAAGTTTAGGTCTCCAGGGACCATAGGTCATCGCGCTTGTGTCCCACACCTACAGCTGCAGAATGGCCTGAGCTGAAGTGTTTGCAGGCTCCTCTTTGCCAGGGCAAGGGCCAAGTGTTTCCTTGTGTGGTAGGGTCAGCATGGGCTGTCAAGAACACAGGCCGCTCTTTCATACATTAGGTGTTTCAGAGAATGGCCAGAAGGGTTTTCCTCCTCCGTCTCTGCTGAGACCTCCATCAGGACAGAGAAAGGGGTTTTCCTGGGGCTGCTGTGGTCTGGAAGGTAATTGCAGCCACCTGGGATCCCTTGGGAAGGCCCCTGCCACCCTTTCCGGTTGTTAAATCACCTCCACTGGAGAAGATCAGGGTGTGGGAGGTACTGGGGTTGTTCATTGGAAGTCTTTTGCTGGAGGTGAGGTGTGTTGCCCTGCCCTGCCTCACTGCCAGCAGTGCTGCTGTGCTCAGGGCCGGGCACTGTGCTCTGGCTGTGCCGAAGCCGGGCTGAACCTACCCAGCAACTACATTGTGCCAGGGAATACCCCTGCGAGCACCTCCTAACCACCTTTAGGTTCTGTCCTTCTGACCTGGCAGCCTAACCAGCAAACAAGTACTCAGTGCAGTGCCAAGGCTTCCTCGCTCCTCCTTGCCCAGCTGCAGATCTCCTCAAATCACACACTTCCCAAAGGAATCACTAGTGCCCGGAGTGACCAGGCATCACCTCTCTCAGGAAGGGGCAGAGATGCTGAGCAGAGGCTGCTGCTCTGATACAGGCATCACCTCCAGTTGGTTGGTAAGGGGCTAGGACTGGAAAAAAATTCCTTGTGGAAGAAACAGAGGGTCAATCTGCAAAACCAAGGTATCACCCAGCCACAGCTTCGCCTTCCCAAGCACAGCTTCATGCTTTCATGGTGCCTTTATGCCAGCTGTGGGAGGACCACCAGTGCCTGACCTGATGGGGATGTATGGGGTGAGTTCAGACAGGACTGATACTGTGCATCGTGTGAGCTGGGCAGTTCTGATGGGGTAGCACAGCCTGGGGTAACCATACCATTGCCAACACAATGAGAGAGCAGCTGGGTGGTGCAAATTAGGTGGGAAGTGTGGATCAGGCAAGGCTGAGAGCAGGGAGAAGGCTGGGCCATGCACTGCCTGCACCGTGGGGAAGGTTCCAGTTGGTACAGAGGGACTTTGAAGAAGGAAAGTGCCGAAGCTGGGAAGACAGTGGAGAAGAGATTCACATGATGGTTGGAGAGGTGCTTTTCAGTCCTGCCTCATCTCTTTAATCTGTGCAATCACTGGCATCTTGCTAGTGCTTGTGATCTAGAAATCTCTGAGATTAATATACTCATCACCCCCAAACATGAGACTGGATAAATTCAGGTGTGGAGCAGGTGGAGGTGAGAGTTGGTCTTAGAACAAGATCAGCTCTCTTGTGGGGCCACGCTTAGCTGCTGCCCCACACTACACTGCTATAACTGTGTCTGCCCTGAAAAGCCATGGGGCAATTGACACCAGGTCCAAAGCTGTGGCCGAGGTAAGGTGTACTGGTAGGCTCAGGGCTCTTCTCCAGTGTCTTTGGTTTGCGTTGGAAAGCATTTTCTACTCATGGGTTCTTGTGGATAAGGTTAGACAAAACCTTGGCCTGATGCAGAGGTCTTCTCATAGGTGTGTATTCATGGGTGCAGCACCAAACTATGGGAAATGCCAGGAGGCATTGGTCTCCTTTTCCCCAGAGGATTTTGACAGCAATGTGACTGGTTTGGAGAACCTGTCTGTCCAGGTATTGCTTTCGATGCATTCAGTGGTCTGGATGGTTCTTCTATCTCACCTATCAATATCTCAGCACTTTGAGGAGTGCAGGAGGTGGTATGATTGCTATCCCACACAGACTGCTTGTTCTCACAGCCTCTCTGCTGGGAAGAGTGCATATCTTACAGCGCTTCGCTTTGTACTTTAATACTCATGTTGGCTAAACAGGGTAGGGCAAGGGAAGGGCAGGGGCAGAGAGGTTTGAGGTTATGTGGTTGCTCCTGAGTGGTTCTTCTCACAGCTCCAGAGGGACCTAGGAAAGTCCCAGCGCCTCCGCAGAGATGCTCTGCCCTTGCTGTGGGACCTCCTCTGTCCCAGGGAGCTCAGCTGTGGCTCTCCGGGCTCACTTACCTGTCCTGCCTGACATCTGCTCTCCTCAACCTTGAGTAAATACTTACTCTGTCTTTCTCCCTCTCCGCCCGTAGGAGGCGGACAGGAACAGCCTGAGCAGTGGCAGAGGCTGTGACCGTGCAGGGAGGTTGCTGGGGGATAGCTAAGCAGTTTGGAAAGCTCAGTGTGGTAGGAAGTTAGCTGCTCCCTGGTATGGTCCATGCTCCATCCACTGCTTGTCTGGGACACAAAGGAATGGCTTTCCAGAGCCGCTCTGGGGTTTTTCCTCACCTTGTTGTTGTGTTTCTTGTGCAGGGCTTGCTTCTGGCTTCACGATTTTTCTCCATACATCCTGGAGCAAAGGGTGAGGGACACACAGGGGCAAGAGGGTGTTTTTAAATACACACGGTGTGCCAGGACCATGTGGGAGCTGCTGTATCCATACCCAGAGAGGATAAAAGTGGAAAGGTGAGCACTTCATTATATGGCTGTGGAAGGCAGCAACCCGGCTCTTTTCAGCACAAGACAGCATTTCTGTTGGAGCAACAAGACCAGCCGCTGAGTTTCTCCTCCCTGCAAAGAAGTTTGCAGCTCAACCACCTAGGCCTGTTCTGCAGAGGAAGCTTCAAGGTTGTGGGTTTAAAACAAGGTCATACTGTCATGGCAATGTGAGTGAGAAATGCTCCTACAGCAGATGGCTGCTGTGTGGGTACGCTCAAGGGGTGCTGGGTAGGGGCAGATGGAGAGAGGAGAGGATTTTAGGAAGCTCCTAATGAAGGAAGGGGTAGCTTAACGGGGGTTTCTTCATCCTTCCTCTTACCCCAGTGAAGCCCTTCCCTGCTGAGCAGCTTTCCCACAGCCACAAAGCTTCTGCCCTGCTGTTTCCCCTGGCCTCCTTGGGAGGAGAAGCTAGAGACAAGCCATTTTCCCAGCTCTCTTTGAGGGCATTTTCTATTTGGTAGAGCAGAAGGGACAGTCCCTCAGCCCCAAAGAAGAGCCCCTTTGAGCTGCTTCTAGAGGACCAGATCTCTCTGTGGCAGTAGATATGGGACTGATTGAAGAAGTCCATTTGCTTCTTGGGGTTAGCCATAGAAAACTTGACGATGCATTACCATGCTATTTAACTCCAAATGGATAGGATTTGTGACACCTAAGGCAGGGCCCATAGGAGAGTCTCAGAAGCAGAGCAAGTTCCCAGGCTCCCAAGTCTGTGGTGATGACTCAGGCAGCAAGCCGTGCTCTCACCAGGGCTGAGATTTATAAATGAAGCATCCCATCAGAGCAGAATGGCTTCAGCTTCTTCTGTAGTTCATGAGGATGTGAAAGCCCCGAAGGTTAGGTTCTCAACACATTACTTCTCATGAGATGAACTCTGAGCATGTCCCTGTTAAGACAGGAATGTATACAGTGGAAGCTGTGAGATAATGGCACATATGGAGGTAAAGTCTTTGCTGTTGTGCTGTTGGTGGGTTTTCTTTCACTTCCCTCCCTAGAGGAACACTTCACTAGTGAGCTATAAGCACTTGCAGTGAGGTTCAGAGCAGTTTGCAAATGTTTTGCCCTGGCATTGCTTTCACATGGGGTTTTACAAGGTGCTTGTTTGTGAGTGTGGAGGATTAGGGGACCAGGAGCCCCTCCACAGCTCCTCTTTGCCACTGTGAGCCCTCAATAAAGAGGTTAACTGGAAGTCTGGCTCATTTTTAAGCAGCATACCTGAATCCCCAGGGCATTTTGGCCTGGTTGCTGTGGGGACTGTGTGGGTGAGAAAGAAGTTGCTCAAGTGCACTGAGGGTGGGAAGAGGAGTAAGGGAAAAGGCAGGAATGTTCAGAAGCCCAGAGGGTTGTGTGTATCTGGGAGAAGATAGTATGGCAGCGCCATGAGTTCTCTCATGTACTTGTAAGCCTCCGTACCTTCTTTGTGGGAAAGGATTTGGTCCTGTTTTCTGGAAATAAGTAGGAGTTTTCCACTTGGATTCCATGAGAGCTGGTCTGGGAGCACAGTTTATGTAAAGGTTTGGACCCATTTCACCTTATCCTATCACTGCAGTCCCTGATGAAGAGGATCATCCCATCACAGGCTTGTATAAAGCTGCTGGTGCTTGCTGCAGATGTGAAAATAGCATCTGTAGGGGCCCTGCTGCTGTGTGTAGAGCATGTGTGATGGTGCAGCTTCAAAGACTGAACCCAGGACACAATGACAGTGCTATCTACTTTGCATTAGCCAGCTGGCTGGGGGAGCTTCTCTGTGTCCCCTTTTTCTCAGGAAGAAGATGCTAGTAGCTGGCAATGTGGTTTTGGGAGAGGCGCCTATGTTCAAGAGCAAAATATGGTTGCTCTTGTATAGCCCTGGTTTTGGTAAAACCGCGTGGGTTTGAAGTAAATACGTAATTCCTTTGTCAAACACCATTAATACCTGAAACTGGCGCATATGAAGTGGTATGAGTAATGTTCTGCTTTTCTGAAGAAGTGTTTCTTTCCCTGGAAACTAGGGACTCGCAACAGATTCCCGCAGCATTCGCTGCGTAAGCGGCAGGGAGATAACAGAGAAGGTCACCATTGGCCGCAAAGGAAGGCAATGAAAAATGAGTGTCCTGAACTAAAACTGTTCCCGGACGTCACTGGCCATGGATTGCACTCACACTGTTCTATTTATAAAAGCCCTCTGGCCAGCAGCGATGTGACCCTTCCCTCTGCACCCTGCACAAGAGAAACCCTGAACTGATTAGAAACAGGAAACAATAGAACTCACCAACCGCAAAGTAAGCAAGCAGGGATGGTGAGAAATGCCTATCTCCCACTGACCTCTTTCCAGCACAGTAATCACAGCCGATCACTGCAGTCACTGGGGATTTACAGCTTTTAGGGGGAAAAGTACGTTTTTGAGTTGGTGCTATCAAACCATAGTGAATATTTTTACTACAGCCTCTCCCAGCAGAACAATAAGGTGGCCTCAAGTGCCATGAGATATGTTACTGACACCATCTAGAAGTAAAAGAAAACTTCAGGCCTGATCTTGGGCAAGAAGCTGCTCTTCTTGCCTGCCCCATTGGTGTGCAGAGCACAGCTCTGGGTGATGGATGTTCCTCTGGTGAGGGCGGCCATAGGTGCTTTATCTAAACTCAGCAGTTATGTGTGATAATGAACTGGGAAGGTCTTTAATGTCTCTTCCAGGATTTGTGGTTTGCTTTGCCTGCTTGTTTTCTCTGCCCATGAGTATTCTGTGTGCTTGGCTGCAGGGATTTGTGCAGGCTGGCCACAGCTCCCACCCTCATCTGGATCTTTGTGCTGGGATGATCCTCTTCATCAGGATTGTAGTGATAGGACAAGGGGTAACTGGTTAAAACTGAAACAGGGGAAGTTCAGATTAGATCTAAGGCAGAAATTGTTCACTGTGAGGGTGCTGAGGCACTGGCACAGGGTGCCCAGAGAAGCTGTGGCTGCCCCATCCCTGGCAGTGTTCAAGGCCAGGTTGGACACGGGGGCTTGGAGCAACCTGCTCTAGTGGAAGGTGTCCCTGCCCATGGCAGGGGGTTGGAACTGGATGAGCTTTAAAGTCCCTTCTATCCCCAAGCAGTTTGTGATGCTATAACTCTATGATAGGGTTGTATTTTCTGCATTGGTGTTCACTGCAAAGGTTACCTTCAGTAAAGGAGGAAGTTTTCAGGCCGAGGGTGGAAACTGAGGTTGTGGTAAGATCTGTACAGCTCTGTGTCTTTACCAGCCTTCTGACCATGAAGCTGAAGAAACCTGCCTTGCCTCCACAGAGCCATGCATAGGCCACTTGTTTCTCCTACCACCCTTACGCCACTGCTCCTAATGGCTTTTCAGGAGGGCTGGATGAAAGGGAGAGCTTCAGAGAAAAAGATGCTAAACCCAGAGGTGATGGATTTCACTCCTTCAGCATGCCATCGAATAGATCCCGCTGTATAATGAACCCCTCTGAACTGCAGGTCCGTTAATTTGTATGTGTGGTGTTTGTTTAAGTTCTCCATGCTCTTTCATTTGAAATGTGAGGAGCTTTTAAGTGCCTTTGAGATGGAGAACTCAGAACAAATGTTGCCCTGCAGATTTGTCACAGTCTCCTTGGTCGAATTTGCAGGGAATTTTACCTTCTGCCCTTTAGATTATCTCCGCCATTCCCTTGTAAGTACAAGCTAAAGCATCGACCCAGGCTCATAAACCCAACTCCTGATTTCTTTTCTCTTTTGGAGCAACCTACTCTAGTGGAAGGTGTCCCTGCCCGTGGCAGGGGGTTGGAACTGGATGAGCTTTAAGGTCCTTTCCAACCCAAACCAGTCTGGGATTCAGAAATAAACCATTTCTGAGAGAAGAAAACAAAAGCAGATCCTCAAGAACTGTTTATTCAGAGTAGACAGGACAAGGCTGGGAGAAATATCAGTTGTTATCTTCCAAAAGTTGATTTAGAACTTTCAGTTCTGGAGACAAAAGAAATAATCCCTAAATATAACTATGTGTTACATACATATATACACGCAGCTCACTGGTTTAACCATCATGTCAGGATGTCTGGGTTTGGGAAGAGCAAGGCCAGAGTAAGCAATCCAGAGAGCATTTCTAAACAGCCCTAATGGTCCATAGTATCTCCCTTTCTCTATTTCTAATCACAGCAGTGTTCTTACAGGAATCAGAACCAGCATCTCCTTCACCTGCACTGAGATAATAGTAAAATTAAAAAGGAGAAGACATGGGCAATTTCCACCTTCATCCAACACAGTGATCTCAGTGGCTTATGTGAGACCTGAGAGCTAAGCTTGATGCCAGAGAGTCTCATTGCTTGTTGTCTTTTATTATTGTATCATTATTAATAGGAAGTTTATTTTAAGGATGTAAGCAAGCTGTATAATCGATATACACTAAAGAGCACAAGAGGATTCTATACAATAATTTAGATGTATTAAATAAATAAAACAATAATAGCAGCCTTCTACAATGCAGGCTACACATAGGTTTACTTCGGCTTGAAGTACCCTGGTCTTTAGTACACCTACAGGAACAGACTTGCTCCACAAGTGTTTTAAAGAAACATATCTATAAGATACATACGTAAGAGTGTCTAAGGTTAGGATGAACGTTTTAAAACTCACTTTACCATGGTCTCCACATATCTAATGACCCCATTCTAGGGTTGTTATGGGAAAAATTGGGCTGCAGGACCTGTCTGGGAGGTGCAGCATCAGCCTGGCTGAAAGCAGACAGCAGTGGCAGCTGGAAGGAGTTTTTGGAAGCCTGCTTGTTCTCCACAGCATAGAAATGCTCCTGTGATGGGTTTGTGCCCCGTGTGCTCCCCTTAGGGCTCGGGGGGCCTTTTGGTGTCAAGAGAGGGTGCTGGGTTGGGCTCAAAGACCTTAATGCTGCTTTGCAGGCATCTTCACCCGACCTGGGCAAGGATTTGAGCAGATGGTTCAAGAGGCGCGCCCCGAGGGTCTTGTCCATCCACTCACAGGTGAGGAGGAGGTTGTGCACCTCGTGCATGCACTGGATGTACCCGGTGCTGTACCGCTGCTGGGCTTCCAGACCCACTTTGGAGTCAGCTGCATTGGAGAGGGGACAAAGGGGAGTTGGTGAGCAGGTAAAAGCTGCCCAGTGTGTTCCTGCTTAGAGGCATACACCAGGTCCTTTTTAGGAGGGCTTGTTGTGGAAGGATGAGGGGTGATGGTTTTAAACTAAAAAAGGGGGGATTCAGGATGGGTGTGAGAGGGGAATTTGTTGCAATGAGGATGGTAAAACACTGGCACAGGTTGCCCAGAGAGGATGCACTGTCCCTGGAGACATGCAAGGCCAGGATGGATGTGGCAACCTGATCTAGTTGAAGGTGTCCCTGCTTATTGCAGGGGATTGGACTGGATGAGCTTCGAAGGTCCCTTCAAACCCAAACTATTCCGATGCTATGGTTGTATGTTTTGCATACGCACAGATGGGCTCCCTGAGGCTCATTGCAGAAGCTGACTGGGCTTTACTCTAAGTTGAATCGTTTGCAGGGCTTTGGTGGGCACCAGGCATCCAGCCAGGGTCAACCCACCACAAAGGGGAAGGTAATGCAGAGCGAAACCAGACTGAAAAGCAGAAATCGGCTCTGGAAGGAGAAAACCCACCTTCCGTGGGTTAACCAGTGCCCAGCTCCATCTCCCCATCTAGTGGAGAAACTCAACCCGAGCAGCCGGGCGGGCCTCATCGGGTTTGAAAGATGCTTTTGACTGTGCTCGCAGGGTGGGGAACCAGGCACTCACCCATCAGCTTGCTGCTCTGGATGTTCTGGAGGTGCTTCACAGTCATTTCGAGGATGTCTGCTTTTTCCAGTTTAGACTGCTGATAGGGAAAGAGTGCAGCGGTTAGAACAGTTTGTACCACATCCAGAAGAGACACCCTTGTCGTGCCCCACCCCCCACCCGAAAAACAACCCCCCACCAGCAAAAAGATAAAAACCAGCATAAAAATAAGCACTTACATCCAAGTGAAATGCACCCACAACTGTCTCCTTCAGCTGGTCCAAGCAGTTATTAATCCTTTCCCTTCGTTTCCGCTCAATGAGGGGTTTCCGTAACTGGCAAGGAAAAGAAAAGGAGAGAGGAAGAAATGCAGTTGATGTTTGTTCTTCCTATCTCTGCTGCAGTTCAGTGAGGTCGGAAAGCCCCATCCCCTGCATGACGCCAGTGCAGGGTGGCACAATGCTCGGCAGGGGCAAGAGATGGATGGAGAGTGTGCATCTCTAACTCATGGCTCATGGCCTAACCCTTATATACTCTAAACTCCTTCACTTCCACTCATCTTAAGCAGAGTTTACCTAAATGAAACACAGAGGAGCCTTTCTAAGATGGAGAAAGGAAGCAAAACAAACACCCACATCGGTTAAAATCACAGAAAGCATCTTAAGATGACAAAGCAAGTCCCCTTTCTCTTTCTTAGAGGATGCCCATAGCCCCGCACTCATCACTCACATGCCCCACACCAGCAGCCAGGCATGGGGCTGCTGTTGCAGCAGTGTGAAGGGGACCTACCTTCCTCTCCTCCTTGGTGCTGGCCAGCTTGTGGGTGCTGCCGGAGGTGGCCGTGGCGGTCATTGTAACCCAGGCACTGGGAAGGACGGGATGGGATGGGACGGGACGAAGGCAGTCAGGCAGTGGGTCTCTCGTTCCCGCGCTGGGCTCTTTGCTGCTCTGCTGCTCCTGTGCTGTATTTATAACCCAGAATTAGCATGTGAAAGGGGACTTGCCTTGGCGGGACTTCTTTTCCCACACGAGGGGTCGAGCCCGGAGGTTTGTGGCCATCAATCAAAGCTGACAGGTCACTGCTTCCTTACAATGACCAAGCCGCCCCCCCCAAACGGCGACAGATGTCCAGCCTCTGACGCCGGGCTTTGGAGGCGGCTTTTGTTAGGGAAGAAGGGAAGGAAAATGGGCGCGCTCTGAGCAGCTTGCACAGCCCCTTGCTCAATTTCCACACATTCCCAGGGAGGGAAACAATAGCCGGGAAGCGGTTGAGTTACACCTGGGAAAATGCCTTCTGCCCAGCTCTTCCCCCTCTGCCTCTTGAAGTGTTGCCTATTTGTACCTGCTAACCATTTCACATCTTTGAAGAAGACTCTTAATTTAATCATCAAGTACTGGAGCCCGGAGTTCCTGCTCCCAGGGATTATTATTACAAGGTAATGTTGATTGATTAAAACCTGTTGACAGCAGATACCCATAGGAATGTGGTTTTGATCACAGACATCCTCAAGGGAAAACACAAAGACTTTATCTTCCCTTTGGGAACTCGAATTCTCTGTTGCGCATGGATGGATGTAGGAAATGAGTAACTCTTCTAGTTTTTGGCTGGTGTGTAGAATTGAACACTAAACAGACAGGCCCTTACAGATGCAAACAAACCTAGAGGTGAGTTAGTTCTATGGAGTTTTTACTTCTGTTATGTTTTTCCCCTATGTGGCAAGGAGGCCTGTGTGGCATTGGGAGGAAAGGTGTTTTTCTGTTTGCTCCTCTGAAACACTAGCGCAGAAGCAGAGGGGCCGTTGGAGGACACTTGGCACGGGGTGAGAATGTGCTTTGATGCTTCCTCCCTTCTGTTTAGTTCAGGGGGGAGGTATGAAGGGATTTTTCATGACCGTACTTTTGCTTTCTGATGGTTGCTTTGCTAATGAGCAGGATTTGGCAGTGTCCTGTTGAGTCCCGCAGGTGAATACCTTTGGGTTGGTGTTGAATATGTCACCTTTTTGATACGGAGACGAAGCAGCCGCAGCGGTTCAGAAGCACCGCAAGCCAGTGGGATTTCCCAGCTCCCTCTCCCTCCTCCAGCCCAGGGTAGGGATGTGCCCCAGTGATACCAGCGAGGACATCACGTCCCTTGCTGAAACGCTGTGGGTGTGTGTGTGAATGCAAACATACCTGCACGCCCTGCTGCCGGGCTCAGCGTGGAAATGTGGCCCCAGACGTGGTATCTCGCAGTTGACTGGTTTTATAAGTGTCCTACTTGGCAAGGCCCTGAGATGGGCTGGTGCGGTTGTTGCACCGGGAGAGGAGGGTTTGGGAGGGGAAGGTTGATAACTTGTCCTTAGTGCCAGGTAAAGGGAGCAGGGATGGGCTCCTTATCTCAGGTGTGTCCCGTGCAGTGAAAGGAGATCCCACCACCCCTCATGCAGCCATTCCGGCTTGCTCACCAATGAAAACTTGTGTTGTACAAGGTTTTTCCAGCTCACGTGGGAAGTGGAGTGTTGCCAGTGTTTATACAAGGTGTATCTGCATTGCCACGCAATTCCCATGGCTCAGCATGGAAGAGGCAGCAGCTGCACTGGGGTAGGGGCACAAGGAGTGGCTGCATCCCTGGCTCTGGGCACTCTGCTAGGGTGCTGGAGGCTGGGAGTGCTGCCTATCACACAGCTTCTACCTGGGTTTGGCTTGGATGGTGGGTGAGGAAGAGAAGTCCCTCCACAAACACTCTTCCACCAGCACCTTGTGTAGATGTTAAAGGTTGTTTTCTTTCTTCAGGGTGTGAAATGTACACAAACAGCAAACAAACTTTCAAACAGGTCTCACCCCTTTCTCTTTTCCTAATTGGAAAGCCCAGGTAAAAAGAGAGGGTTTGCTGATGAAGGAGCATCCATTTTCAGTGAAACCTGGAAGTGTGCAATGCAAAAGGAAAGCAGGAATTTGAGAGGAAAAGTCTCTCTGGTCTCAGTGGTGGTGGTAGTATCTCCTCCCTTGCCCCCACATTCTTCCTTGGCCTGGACTTGCTGCTCCTGCCTTACTCTCCCTCCTGCTTTCCTTGCCCTGCAAAGGGGATGCCCTGCAAAGGGGATGCTCTGCAAAGGGGATGCTCTACAAAGGGGATGCTCTTCAAGGGGGATGCTCTGCAAAGGTGATGCTCTATGAGAGGGATGCTCTGCAAAGGTGATGCTCTATGAGAGGGATGCTCTGCAAGGGCGATGCTCTGCAAAAGGGATGCTCCCATAGCAAAGTGGCTCCCATGAATCCAGCAGGCAGGGGGGTGATGGTGTCAAGGTGGTGGGTGCTGGGGACAGCCAGGTGTGACATAGGTCCGAGAAGACTGTGGTGGCCCCCTGTGCCCAGCCATGGTCCCTGCCCAGCCCATGCAGGGCAGCTGAGTCCCTATCTTTGGTGGGACAAGCCCCTTGGCTTGCCTGCTGGCATCTGCTCTGGGTGAGCTCATTTCAAGGCTCATTTGTAAGACAGCCCCGCAGTGAAAAAGAGGAGCAGCTTTTGCTGTAAACAGTTATTTTACACCTCTCAGTCATGCCAAAGGCCTTTATTTTGGAGGCTGGGGGGGGGGGTGGGCGTGTGTATGTGTGTGTGTGTGTGCTGCTGGCGGGAGCTGCCCTGGCTTTAGGGGAAGGCTGACATCTGTGCTGGGGATTGTAGGGACCCACCAGGCCAATGCAAATGAGCATTAAAAGGAGCTTTCTGCAAATTCCCGCTTTCCTTTTGCATTGCCCACTGCCAGGTTCCACTGAAAAGGGATTCTCCTTCGCCAACAAAGCCTCTTTTCTCTTTTTTTCCTGTGCTTTCCAAAAAAAAGAAAAAAAAAGGTTTCCTTTTTTTTTTTTTTTTTGCTATTTGTCCACATTTCACACCCTGGAGAAAGAAAACAACTTTTAACATCTGTTCCTGCAACTTTTGAAGTGGGAAAAGAAAGGCTCTTGAAAAGGGGGAAAAGTGTGGCAGATGTTGGCAGGTTCCCTTCGACGCAGATGTCTTGCTCCGCAGAAAACCTCCTTTGGTGCTTGGCGGGCCTGGGCTCCTCTTTGACTCGGGACACGCGACTGCCGAGCGAGCGGAGGGACGTGGGAAAGTGCTGCCAAACAAAAGCCCTTATTCAAACAAACCTGAGAGCCGTGAACAATCTAATAACCGGCGCAGGAATGGGCAGTGCCCCCCGGGCCTGCCGGCGAGGGGACCGGGGCAGCCGGCGGCCACAGGAAGAGGGAATGTGTCCCCAAGGCTGCAAACAGCGGTGTCCCCTACTTGCCCCCGTGACCTGCTCCCTGTGGGGTGGTTTGGCCAAGCTCTGTCCTTTTGGAGGTCTCTGCTGGGCTGCAGACTCGGTGCACGGGAGGTGGCTGCCTCACGGCGGCAGCAGAGGAGGGGGAAGGCAGGTACCTGTGGGAGTGGGGGCTTTAATGAAGCTGTTAACTAAGAGGTTCTGCCCATAGTAAAAGAATCCCCAACCCTATCAATTAGGACCAGTTGAAAGATCCTCGTAAAGCTGGTTTTGAGGAAAGAGGATTTTTTTTTTAATGGAAAATAAATATTTTGAGAGAAAGAAGTGTTTTCTGTGAACCTTTTGTTCACCCTCTCCCCTTCTCTCCAGGTGGTAAAATGAAATGATTTAAAATTAGAAAAGCTGGTAATGTTTCAGTATGTGCACTTCATAGGAAAATGGGATGCCTAGAGAAAAGGGAGCAGAGTCAAGAAAAGCCCCATTGAGGGCACTTAAACTGCAGCAGTTCCTCATTTCAGGATGTGGTACCCTATGTGTTATTCCACCTCAGGCTGGTGAGCAGGGTCTGCAGAGGGACCACATGTCATGCAGCCCAGCCAGGACATGGTAGTGCTGGAAATAAGCTGGGGCAGAGAAGCAGAGCGTGATTTATCTGTGCATGGGGTGTGGAGAAGAGCATTTGCAGTCACCATCCATGATGGGACACAGGACCAAAAGCGAGGGGAGCTGCGGCTGTGTAGGGGAAGGCTGCTCCAGATGCCCTTTGCGGTGGAAGGTTAAATCCTTGGGCCTGGGGTGATGCTCTCGGTACCAGGTCACTATTGTTGGCAATGGGGTTTGTGGCTGGGCAAGTGCTGTGTGGCATGTGGGAAAGAGGCAGAGGGGATCTGGGAGATGAGTCTTGATGTCTATGGTCGAGTGGTGGCCCGTCAGGGCAATGTCCTACGCATTCACCATAGCGTAGACAGGGATAGGACTGCAGCTGGAGGTTTGTCTAGAGATGTTTACAGGTGGAGAGAGAGAACACATCTATGGCTTTGGACATGCAGCATTTTCATCATAGGGGAAGTCCAGCTCCGGAAGCTGCACCGGACATCTTCTGGAATGTCTCTTGATGAAGATCAGTGCAGCAAACCTCAGTAGCCCCAGCTCAGCTTCCCTGATACAAGGGAATGGTACCTGGGGTAGGAAATCAAGGTACTTTGGGAGTGGACTCCTGGGATAGGAAATAATTACAAGGCTGGCACCAGCTGAGTAACTCTCAGCTTCTCTTTCACACACCTCCATCCAGCCTTCCTGTTAAGGATGAGCTTTGCTCAAGCTATCTCCTGCCTGGTGAGTTAGCCATGCTCCCTGCCCCGGAGGAAGTGTTATCTGCTGCTTCACAGCTGTGCTGCTGCTTGCAACACAGCTCCTAGGCCCTATAGGAAGAAGAAAACCTGATAAGCCATGCAGGAGGTGACAGGATGATGAGGGTTAGCCCCTTGCCTGTGCCCAAGGGGTAGTGTAAGGGGGAAGAGCCAAGCTTGGTGGAGAGGGTTTAGGGGCCTTTGAGGGAGAACGCAAAGGGGGCTCTTGATCTTTCCTCACAGGGGTTGTTGTGCTCAGGAGGGCAGCTCTGGGCTTTCTCGTGCTTTTTGTGTGATAACAAGACTCACCTGTAATGCAACAAGTGCTTGGTAAGCTTCTCTTTCACAGCAACAGGAGTGCTGGGCTCCCCAGATGTCAGAACCAAGCGCTCAGCACCCTGTACCCCAGCCCCTGCATACGCATACGGCAACCCCTGCACATCCTATATTCTAGCCCTTGCACGTCCTGTAAAGTCTATGTCTTTTTAGCTTCTCAGTTCCTGGAGCTGCAGGGCTTGGGTGAAGTTTCACCTTTGTGAAACACATATATTTTCTGTGAAGGGAAATCGTGAGGGGAGAGCAGGGGCGGCCATGGGGCATGAGGGATGGCCATGAGGGTAGATCTTAAGGGGAGATGAAGGGTGGCCATAAGGGGTAAGGGTGATAGCTATACAGTGTGGGTCACTACGGGGGCAAATGAGGGGTGGCTGTGAGGGGGGATCATGAAGGGCAGCCATGAGGGGAGATCAGTTTGCCCACAGTCCCATGGGTTAGTGATCGGCTTGGCAGTCCTGGGGTAACGCTTGAACTCAATGGTCTTAAAGGTCTTGTCCAACCTAGTTCCTTCTATGATAAACCAGGATAAACATGGCTTTCATCTCCGCATGGTCATGTGACAGCTTTCTTTGTGTAGTAGGTGTGTATGTGTGTGCTGACCCCTCATCCTGACCCCCTGGCATAAAACACCCCTTCAGCACCAACAAGGCTGCTCACTGGTGATGCTCTGTGGGGAGAGCGACTCGCAGCCCTTGTCCTTATCAAATGGCATTTCCTATTGCTGCTCATTTCTGGTGCTGCAGGGCTGGGATTGCAGCACCCCAGGAAGTGGGGAAACACTCGCTGGGTCAGCCTCAGTGCAGCTGAGGTATTCGTGAGCCAGGTCTGTCCTGGACGGTACATAAAACCACATCCTGCTCTCTAAGCTGGTCTTTTGTATCCATAGTTTTAGACTTATTTCTTTTAACCAATTAAAGCAAAGTGGTTTATGCTGCTTTTTGTTTTATAAATGCTGTCTGGTTTTAACTCTCTCTTCTCTTTAATTTCTTCTTTTTTTTTCCCCCTCTTCAAACCCATCAAGGAACCTGTCCTTTTTTATAGGGATGAAGATTCCTCATTCCTCTGGATGAACCAAAGGGTGTAGGAAGCCCTGCTAGCTCTTGGGGCACAGTTGCTCAGTGTGAGGAAGATGAAAGCCCCGATGGGGTGAAGAGCAGTCAGGTGCTGTGAGAGGGTGGATGATGCTCCATGCACTGGTCTGTGAAGGGGAAAAGTGCAGCTTACACTTGTTTCAGGTTCTCCATAATGAGGCATGTAAAAAACCTCCACTGTCACAACCCCTTTTTTTCCCTTTTCTTGTCTACATTTAACATTAGGGTTTGCTCTGTCAAAAAGCAACAGAGGCCATGATACACATGAGCTCCCTAAGGAGTTTTGCAGACGAATACCAGTGCTCAGGTGGGTGTTTGGGTGTGTTTCAAAGGTGATACAAATTTCACCATAGAATGTAAATGATCTCTCTTTCAAAGGTGAATCGCACTGAGCCCTTCCCCAAACCAGCGCCTGACTTTGAAAGTGGAGACAGGCAGAGCTCTGAAGTGCCCTTCTCAGGAGCCAGGGTTCCCATGAGGAGGAAGAGAAGCATGGAAAAGCTTACAAGAGCCTCAGGGAATGTCCCTGCGTGTATGTGCTGGAGTGGCTCAACACAGGTTTAAGTGTGACACGGCAACGGCTCCTGCATTAACTTAGCTTCACAGCAGCTGAGACTGAATCCAGCTGACCAGCAGCACTAAGCCCAGACCATTCACTGCGGTGGTTCTCTGCTGTGAGAGGTAATTAATTAGCTTCTGCAAAGTCCTTTGAAGGGGTAAAGCACCAAGTAAGCATGTAGCAGTGTTATCCAGAGGGCGTGGGCTTCAAACCTTAACGGGAGGGGGGGGGGGGGGAATACTTAAATCTGACCCAACCTAGTAAACTTGGCTCATAATTTCCTTAAAGCCTAAACCAACAGGGAAAGCATCTTAAAAATAACCAGAGCCCTCCAGTCATTTGGTAGTGCTGAGGAAGAGGAGGGTGCAGCAGAGAGATTAAGAAATAAGCCTTGGTCCCTGGGGATGGGGTGGGACAGAGACCCTAGGGGCTGCTGCGGACCTACTTTAAAATCGTATCTGAGAGGAGGCGGTTGTGTGGGTGCTCTCTTCAGGAAAGCATCCCTGTGTGAATGGCATCCTGTCAGCAGGATGCTCCTGCAGGGATGCATTGGCCCGGCCTGGGTTTTGGCTGAGCCACAGGAGCTTGTGGTGCTCTCAGCAGCCTCCCTGCTCTTGGCCAACCTCCTCTTGGCTTTAAGTGGAGTTGAGGGAGGCTCTGCAGGGTGAGCTGCTGCTGTGCAGGACCTGGCACAAAGGAAGCTGGCTCTGCAGAGCGAGCTGCTGCCATGCAGGACCTGGCATCCTGCATGGGACACAGCGGCTCTGTGTAAGGTACACCCAAAGGAAGAAAAGAGGTGAGTAAAACAGAGCTACTTGAAGGAGGATTCATTTCATAGGAGGATATATTATTTTTCCCTACTCTGACCATTTGTTAGTGCCGGATGGTGATTAATGGAGCTGAGCCTTGGGCCTCAAACTAGCAGCAAAAAAAGTAGGATCCCATTCAGCTGCCTGTTCCTCCTGAGCAAAGCATCCAAGTACTTGCCTTTCTAACTACCTTTGTTTGTTTCCTCCAGTGAAGTAACCTGGATTTTTTAACCTTTACTCACTTCCTAATTTGCAAGGATTAATTACTTCACAATGGATGTCTCAGTCCTGGCTGTGAATAAGTGAATTGCTAGTGTACTAAGAGCTCTCTCACGTGTTCAATTTAACTCCTGCTTCTAAGAGCTTAGGAAAATCATGTTCTCTCTGCTCAGGAATTTCCCTGCAGTCCACCACACAGGGGTGGTAATTGCACTGAACCTATTCCTTGCATGATCTTTTTTCCAACCGTCATTTGTAAAGCAATAGTGTCTATTTTCTAGCAGCTGATGTCAAATCCCTTTGCCAGCGCTTGCCTTTAATTCCTGTATTCACTGTAGTCAGTGCCCTGCGTATTATCTGTTTAAACCTGAATGTCTTTTAGCATAATTACAGGTTAACAATTTGAACGCAGACATACGCACCCTTTCCATCCTGGCTTTGAAACCAGCTCACAAGTGGGATATATGAACTGCCAATGTTTTGCTGACTATGCAGCGTGGGTCAAGGTGAGCTTGGCAACCCATTCCCCAAGGGGCTGTCATCCCAGGCAGGCATCATCTCCCCCTGCCTGCTCCATGTCCAGAGCTGCTTCATCTCTTATATCTTTATGTAAGGGCAAGTAAGTATAAATATAAACATATATATATTTACACTTGTTGTTATATATTTGTGTATATATATAAAGTGTGCATATATATCATACATAAAATATATATACATAATATACATTATATTGCCCAGTGAAAACTCTCTCTGTGCTTCCATGCTGCTGGATGCAGGGATGGCTGTTAAGTGCGGTGAGAAACATATCTCTGCATCCGAGCTGTAGCACACAGCTGACTAAGCAGGCTGATTCAAGAAGGCCTGTTGGCCAAGCATTTCACATGTTCTGTGAAGTCTTTCCACCACAGAGATAGTACCAGGAATCAATTTTTTTCTGGTGTTAAGGAGTTGTTTCCCAGAGGACACTGCAGCCAAGCCAAGGGAACCATCGGTGGGAGCTGGAGGAAAACACAGTGACTTGGAGCAGGGAAGCCTATATACTACAAAGGGTCCAGGAAAGAAAATCCATCTCACAGGAGTGAGAAGTTGGACTGTGAAGTACTGGAGGTTGCTGCAAGGCTGCTAAAAGACACAGCTAGAGCAGAGCACATGGGATGTATAGCCAAAATGCAACACACGGGGCAGCACAATGCCAGCCAAGCACTGCCGGAGCACTGGGCTCTCTCGGACATCTGGGGATGGTATTTGTTGCCTGGGTATGAAGACTATTCTGGCTTATGTTTGAGTCTGTTTGGTTTTAACTTGGTAAACTTCCAGCTTGGAGGAATGCCTGTCAGGCATGGGGGAAGAGAGGAGACCCTGCAGTCCCCAGGGGAGTTTGTAGGTCCTGCACCCCATTGGTCTAATTCAGGTGTAGGTAGAGAAAAGGCTTTCGTGTTTCCCTCTTCCCAGCACCTCACCATGGCTAGAGCAGATTCTCACTCTAATACAAGCTCGCTGAGCTATAAGTACAGCTGAAGTGAGAGGAGTTTAACCCCCTCTGAGCCCCACCACTGAGCTGTGCCCCATGCAACATCCCAGTGAGAGGCGGCTTTTCCCACCAATGGCGCTTGCTTGTTGTACGATGGATGAGGCAGCCACAGCGCGTGAAGTGCATAGCAGCAGCGCACTGCTGCAGGAAAAATGATAGCACTGAGAAGCCAGACCCAAACTCTCCACAGTGATGTGATGGGGAAGGACAGGAAAGGGATGTCACAAGGATGATCAGGGGTCTCATGAGGAGAGATTGCTGGAGCTGGGCCTTTTTAGTCTAGAGAAGATTGAGAGGGGATCTCATCAGTGCACATAAACATCTCAAAGGCAGGTGCCAGGATGGTGCCAGATTCTTTCCAGTGGTTCCCAGCTACAGGATGAAGAGCAATGGCCATAAACTGAAACACAAGAAGTTTCACCTCAATGTGAGGAAGAGCTTCTTTACACTGAGGGTGGCAGAGCATGGGAATAGGCTGGCCAGGAGGGTCGTGGGGTCTCCCTTTCTGGAGATACTCAAACCCCGCGTGGATGTGTGACCTGCTGTAGGTGGCCCTTGGCAGGGGGCTGGACCGAATGATCTCGAGAGGTTCCTTCCAACCCTAAAGATTCCAAGTGATTCTGTGATGTGGACACACGTTATTAGAAATAAGCTGAAGATAGAAGCTGTCAGCACATGAGGAACTTAAGGACCTTTCACGAAACCAGGCCAGCAAGTCCCACAGTGCTGCACAGCAGTAATGCGTCAGACCTGCAGGGGCCAGGTTTCACCTTCCAGCTTGTAAGAAATTCATGGCTTGCTTCATAAAAATATATTTCTCTGGTTTAAAATCATTTTGTGTATTATATTGCACTAATGGACAGCATCAACTTGATCTGTGCTGGGAGAGATGTGGGCTTTTTTCAATCCAGGCTACTCTGCATTTGTCATGCAAGAATAATAGAATCCCAGACCGGTTTGGGTTGGAAGGGGCCTCTTAAAGCTCACCCAAACCCCTGACATGGGCAGGGACACTTTCCACCAGAGCAGGTTGCTCAATACATGAATATTACCAACCACAGCAACAGCCCAAAGCCCTTCCATTCCACGATGGGAATTAGCAGAAACAACCTTTCGACCATAATGCCCCAGTGCCTTAGTGCACGTGGCTGGCTGAAGTCCACATCGAAGGCAGGACGCTGTGTCACAGCCCCACATCTGAGCCCTGGGGCTTGTGACATGGAAAAACCAGGAGAGTTTTCTGATAGTGCAAAGGGTGCGAAGGAGGTTAGGGCAAAGAGGAGAGGGGAAATTATTATTTATTATTATAAGTACTTATTGAATTTAAAATATTGAGTATAAATTAACAATATTATAGGTAATGAAAATACGGCAATAAACAGAAAATAATAATAAAATTAAATAGTAATTAATTAGAAGAATATTAAATACCACTACAGGACAAAATGTTAACAGTAAATAGAAATAATAATAGAAACAAAGACTAATAACACTGGAATATAATTCCAATTATTATTGGAATAATAACTAATCACACTGGAAAAACAGTAAATAATAGAAGGAATGTTAGCAAACGCTGATGACGCAGACCCGCAAGCCCCGGGGTGCCACAGCGCCAAACGCACCGCTCCCACTGGAGCCGGAGTGCTTCCGGGCGGGGGGGGAGCTTTGGGACTTCCGCGGTACTTCCGCGGAGCTTCCGTTTCCCCCCGGTGCGTGTCCCCCGCATGTGCGCCGCGATCGACCCTCCGAGCCGGCAGGGGGCAGTATCGTGCGGCAGCGAGCGGAAGCGTCGCCGCGCTCCGCCGCCCGCCGCCGCCGAGCTCCGCCGCCGGGCGAGGGAAGGGCCGCTGCGACGCAGCAGAGCGCGGGGCGGGGGGGGGGGAGGGGGCCGGGCGAGCCGGGGCCGCGCCGCGCCTCTGCCTGAAGCCGCCGGAGCCGCGCCGCCAGCCGCTGCAGCCGGGGCGGTCGGGCCGCCAGGGGCAGGCCCCGCCGGACACGCCGCTGAGGAGGTGCCAGGCCGCGCTCCGCACGCAGGTACCGAGGCGGTGGGGCCGGGGGTCGGGCCAGGGTCCGGCGGGAGGGACGGAGGCCGCCGGGCTCGACGCGCATTGTCCGCCACGGCGTGAGGCCGGGTCAGGAAGCAGCGCCCCCGCGGCTGGTGCGTGCGGGGCGGCCGGTCGGGGCAGGGTCGGGCCGTGTCCTGCGGGCCGCGGGGCAGTGCGGCCTGGCCCGGCTGGTGCCCGCCGCTTGCCGGCCCCCACTCCTGGGTCGGCGGCGGCCGGGTCCTGCCGGTTAGATTGGCCTCGGAGGCGGTGCCGCCTCTCCGGGGCTTGCTGTCGGCCTGAGCAGAGGGCAGGTCCCAGTGGGTGCTGAGTGCTGCCCCCGGTGCGGTTGGGGTGGAGGTGTCGGTGTGTAACAGCTGGAGGCGGTGTGAAGGGGAAGGGCATAGGCCAGCGTCTGTGTTTAGTGATGCGGCAGCGCCTTGTATCCCGGAGTTCCTCAAATGCAGAGCCGGGCAGCTAATTAAGATGCAGAGCTGAGCCGGGTTTACCTCAGCCCGCAGCAGCGGAGCCGGTTTTGGGGCGAGAGGCAGCCGCTGCCGCACGGTCCGGTCTGGGGTGGGCAGCGGGGCGATGAATGCTCTGCCCAGCCGAGGAAGACTGAGCCCTTCGGTCAGGAGAGCACCCAGTTACAACCTCTTCTTTGTTATGTCTTGTGTTACATGAATCGATGAGAGGTGTGGAGCAGGCACTAAGTTACACAGCCCTCTCAATGTCCAGGTCTAAGGCCTCTATGTACAATTGTTACTCATGTTCATCGTCCTCATAGGCCTCTGTGCAGAAATAGCTGGATATGAGGGCTGTGAAGATCCTATTTTTGCAAACTAGACTCTGCTCCTTAAGTAAAGAAAGTTTTTTTTGTTGTTTTTCCTACCAATCTGTGAATAGCACTAACACTGAAATCAGGATGTATCCAATATTTTGTTTTTCTTTTTTAACCAAAGGAAATGTAATTGTTGGTATGTGATCATGTAGGTGCATAGGATTTATTTAAAGCCTATATGCAGCCTTATGGGAATGGTGTGATTTAATTTGCATGATGAGTCAAAGATTAAATTACATGACCTAGGCTCTTTAGTTTCAGTGAAGAGAGTAACAATGTTTGGAGGAGCAGTTTAAATGTGGATCAGAAATGAAAGTCGGTTAGCATCAACATATGGCCAAGTTTTGTGTGTGTGTTTTTTGTTAGACCTAACCTGTCAGGAACTCTTAATTCAAGGGTCTGTGTTTTCCTTTCAACAGCATAGTTCACCATCAGGAAATCTGTCTTCCTTTTTTACCCAGAGAGCTCATGAAATCATATACTGTCAGAGGGAATTTATCATCCTGAGCTTGTGCCTTGGCATCTAAGCTTTTAAATAATAGTTTTTTACTATCTAAAACACTGTGTATTTATAGTTAATACCTGTTATCTAATACCTGTTGATGTGGCACATGCCTTTAACTGCAGAGAAAAGAAAGGCTAAGAGATATTCTGTGAAATTATAAGTGTGACACCTGTTTTGGGATCAGAAATAACTTGATTTTTTTATCAAAAAAATGGTGCCCTCTGTCCCTGTGTTTTGGTGGGATTCTATCTGTCATGGGCTTGATGTTGTAAGAATATTGTATTTTACAATTAGCTTTATAGTGGTCTTGTGATGCAAGACCCTGAGTCGGCAAGGTAGTATATGCTTGGCTTAAATTTTCTTGTATTTAAACTGTAATCTCAATGGTAGAGTGATACATGTGCCGTAGGGGAATTTACTTGGTCACACTGAAAAAGCACCTTAGTACAGGTGGAGATGGTGTTGGGTGGTGTTGGGAGTAAGCAGAATAGAGGTCTTGTAATGTAAGTTTGCATGTATGGGCTGATGTGCTGCTGAGTATTTCTATCTGCTGGCAGAATTGAGTTTATTTCACTTCAATTGCTTTCTCTTTATACTGACACAGAGTTCTGAAACTTTGATTCATTCTGTACACATTTAATGCATGGTTGGGGATGGAAAAGTATAAAACAGAATTTTTTTTTTTAAGATATATGTATTTATCCAAATGAAGGAGACAAAATAAAAGTGCCAGTTAAATAATAATTTGTGACAGTATGTCTCTGAGAGATAATTGTGCTTATTGGGTACTATCAAGCACAGACAAATGTGTATTCCCATCGGAGTGGGTTAGTATTAAGAAAAACTCCACCTGTTGGAATTCCGTGTTTGTTTTTATGAAACATTCAGGAGGAACGGTGTCTATTTTGCATTCTATTGTGGAAGCTAATGCATCTCTTATTAATTAATGGATGGGAGTTGAGTGAGACCTTACTTTTGTGCTCTCCATGCTGTACTTTCTAGTTTTTTTTAATATTGGAATTACCAACCAGTGTCCTCCTTTTTGAATCAATTCTGTATTGGGCTTTTGCAGATTTCTTTTAGTGCGATGTTTGCAGCCTTAATTTTTTTGTGTAAAATCTTTCTGAAAGCTTTGATAGTTGCTGTAATGTGCTTACAGGCATTAGACACTTGCTAAAAGGATGTCGTCTTTGTACTGCATGTAGTCTTTGTACTGCATGTAGAATGGGGCTCTAGTAGTTGATGCTGGTTTGAAGAAGGAGCCTAAATGACCTTTCAAATTCCCTTTTGGCCCTGCTTTTCTGTACTTCTGACACCCTAAAACATGGTTTAATTACAAGAGCAACTATTAAAGTATAATTACCTTTGTCTAATTGGAGGCATCTTGCAGCTTTCTATCAAAAATAAGATTTGACTCATCTGCTCCTTCAGAATGAATAGTACCACAACAGCCTGCAGCT
Source organism: Pezoporus wallicus (assembly GCF_028554395.1). Classification (NCBI taxonomy): domain Eukaryota; kingdom Metazoa; phylum Chordata; class Aves; order Psittaciformes; family Psittacidae; genus Pezoporus; species Pezoporus wallicus. Next base: position 8,855,022 of record NW_026642342.1, read on the forward strand.
ATTTATGTGAATAATGTGCAAAGCAGCAATATGGGTTGACTTTCAAATACTGTATTTTTGATACTGTACAGTTGAAGTCTTGTAAATTTAGCAATTTCTGATAAGGAAAGAATGGGCTGTGCACATTTTTGTCAATTCTTACCTGCAAGGTAAAACCAGATACCCATCACATTGGACAAAATCCTTTTTAGTCCAATGATCCTAAGTCATAGTGTTCACTGTAACTGTATTTTTGTAGCTGTAGATAAACCTTAAGCAAGATAAAAAATTCCATTTGCTGCTAGTGCTCAAGATTGTGCTGTTCTAACCAGACAAATGCTATGTCCCTGGTTTCTTGTCTAGTTTAGGGGTTTTATTATTCTGAGTAGTTTGCAACTTCAGCTGTCATTCTCTTCCTTGTGGGCTGTCTCTTTCCCCATGTTCTTGCTTGGTATTGCTGTTCTTGCACCACAAGATGTAGAGGTGTGCGCTAGAAAGAAGCTGGATGTCTTCAGTTAGAAGGTGAAACTTTGTGCTGAGATCCGTCCTTCTTCTTCTCCCCACCCCCCCACCCCCCAAGTACAAACACAAAGTTAAATTAGAAGGTGGGGCTGTCTTGAGTTATTTTAACGGACATGAGCTAGGCTTATAAAATGCACGCTTATGGAGTACCTAAGGCTTAAACTGGTGTCATGTGAGTTCAGTCTTAGCCTGAGCAAATCAATGTGGATTCATTATTCCACCTGATGATAAAATGGCACGTTCATTTGTCCCTATTTAAATAGTCTATAAAGGATTGAATCCAGTATTTATCCAGACTGGAAGGAGATGGAATACTGTGTGCTTCCAGGAATAACTGTGGTTGTTCCTCAGCAGCCTTCATGGCCTTTTTTTTTTTTTTTTCAGACAGCATTAATTTAGAAAGTAAATTGCATAGGTTTAAATAAACAGCTGCAATTTGCTTTCCAAATCCCTTGATTTGAGTATTCCAGCTAATACTTCATATACTTAAAAGATGCTGTAAAAAGTTGCAGACTGTGGATTTCAGATATACTAAAAGGAAGTAATTTTAAGCCTATCCACAAGGCCATAAAATACTGGGGGAATTCACTGAATGTTTTTCCAGTGCATCGCTGTTGTTTGTTGTCTTGTTGCCTTTATTTTTTTATTTTTTTCTTTTTTTTTGTTATTTCTATTTTCATTATCATTATTAGTATTTAATTATTAAACTTTTTTTATCTCAACCCATGGTTTTACCTTTTTTCCAGTTCTTCTCCTCGTCCCACTGTGAGAGCAAGGGCTACATGGTACTTAGTTGCCAGCTGGGGTTAAACCACAACAATGTTGTAGGTAATTTTCCTGTTTATTGGTAATCTGCTACTTCTCATACAATACCTAGTTCTTTTCTAAAGATCTGTTAACTCTGTAGTTGCGCCTTCCCCTTCAACTACTTGGAGAATTCATCGCTAAAAAGTTAAATATAGCAAGACAGTTCAAAACCTGAGGAGTTATAATTAGTACAGAACTGTACTATTAGTCTAACGTGTGTTTCTAAGTTCGGAAACATCTTTGGTTGAAGTTATTCAGGAGTTACTACTTGGAGTTATTTTTAAGTGGTCAGTTATATTGTCAAGTGTTTCACAGTGAAAACGGCTGCTTCAGTGAAAAATTGCTGTGTGCTGCCTTTGATCCATACCCTGTTGTGTAGGGGTTTTTGGATCCATATGTGTTGGTAACAAATTCATTTTTCTTACTAAAATAATGCAACTGAAAGTTCAGCTGCAAACCCTGCAAGATCTGAAATGTGACACTTAAAAATACTGAAGATAGAACTTGGCTGTAAATTAAATTGAATTAATATGTCAGCTTTTCAGGGAGTTGAATATGCGTGATTGCAGGAGAAGTACTTATGTTCAGTCATTCGTGTGTATGAAATGCCTTAGCTCCTTTCAAGATATCTGTGTTAAAACATGTAATGAAAATATTGAGAAGTGTTTCCAGAAATGTGGAATGCATCATCTTTCTCTGGCTGCTAGAAGTGCCCAGGCACTAAAGAAATGCCTGTCTGAAAAGCTTTCATTGTTTTGTTTACTGGGTTTTAAGTAAAGCATGCTAGTGCCTAGAAAGATGAAGAAAGAGTTGAGGAAGGCCTGGTGGTGCCATTTCAGATTTTGCGAGGCAGAAGTTGACTCTCTGACTTTCTCTGTTGTTTTCCTTTTCACTCCTCTGGACAAGAGCTCACTTGGGAAGGCTTAGCATGGATGGATACCTCTTGTTCTTTCAGGTATTCACTCAGAGCCGTGCCAGCTTCCCAGGTCATCTGATGAGGAGGTTGCTTCAAAATAAACTGGTAGACAGTTATCAATTGCATCTTGGATTGATGTGGTAGATGTGTGTGCTGATAGCACATATTCAGAGCATCCTGTGCAACAGAATCTCTGATCTCTTCCTTAGGGCAGGCATTTTCAAGAGGTTTTGCTACAGTTGTAGAAGTTAGGCAAAAGGTAACTTGTGTCATATTTTACCATTATTGTTACGCGTGAATTTGGTTGTTAGGTGTGAAGTATCCCCTTTACTGCTTTGGCAGATGGTACTCCTTTTAACGTATGTCAAAAGATATATTCCCCCCCCCCCCCGATGTATTGTAATGCTATAAAATTAACTGGCATATAACATTTGGACTTTCTTGAATATAGTGTGTAGACAAAGAAAAGGCAAAATGAAAGTTTGTTCACAGGGAAGTAAGAGTTTAGGAAAGAAAATGTAGGGGTGTTATTCTATCTAAATGAGACCTTAGTCATACAGACATGCACTGAGTGTAACACAGGTGATCCCTGAGAAGTCTCTCCCACACAGTTTATGAATGCATCGTTCTTCTAACCTGTAACACCTGCTGTCCAAGTCCCAAGTTTCTTCTGACCAGAGATTGGTATGATGGAGAAACTTTGCGGGGGGATTTAAAGAGCTACCTTGTAGGGGCAAGAGTTGAGGCACAGTTCTTGATACAGGCTTTGTGTATGCTCAGTACTGTTAGAAAAATGTTGACGTTGAGAGAGCAAAGTGAATCTCTCAAAGGGTAACATATTCAGAACTTAATTCTGCTTATTATTTGATACACAGTTTAAGTGATAGTTCTTGGGTTGTTTTCAGTAGGACCTTTTGTTTGTCAGTGCAGGAGAGAGCACTCATACACTGACAAAGGGGCATCCTTTTTTGTGTGCTTTAGTTGTGACATGATATTTGGTCTTTTACTTCATTGTATAAAACTCAGTTTACTGAAGCCAGAAGGATTCAGGTCCTGTGGGCTTTTTATTGGTTCACAGATATTAATGAAAGTACTTTCCGCAGCATTCTTCAGCAGTGTGGTTATTCTTCCTCTTTTTTTCTCAGTTAATGATGCTTAAGCACAAAGAATTTTTTCATGTATTTGTGTGTGTGATGTTGTGTGTATTGTGTGGTGATGCACTTCCAGAGCTCTTTTCCAATGACATCCATTTGTGGTGTGAGATTCAATTACCTAAACATAGATACCTAATAGTATTTTAGATGCTCCAAGGCATCTGCCCAAGACAGGTAGGAGGGTTGGGATTTTCTCATGGGGCAGTTGGAGACCAGCTGTGCTGTTCTCCAGCTTTGCCATTTGCAGTGGCATTTATCATTCAGGCACCTGAATTGGTGCTGTGGTATTAGTCTCAGAATCAAGAAGAGGGTGTGACCACATGTTAGGCACTTGAGTTGTGTGTTGCCTAATGAGAAAGGAGGAGTTGGGGTAGAATTCTGCTCTCTGGGGCAGTAGACAAGTGAGTCTTCACTGAGGATTTTGCTGTTCTCTGCCTTGTTGAATGCTTTCCTATTTAAAAATCAAATCAGGAAGAGTACTTGTGAAAAACTGGTCTTTTCTGTAGTCTGATATAGTTTGTCAGTGGGATGAATGAAGGCTTCTCTTTAAAGAAAAAAGTATGATTCAGGAAAGCTAAAATTATCAAGACAATTAGAAAACCGTAAATCTTGAAGCATTGGGTGTTGAGCTTGCTGACTGAGCATGAGAAATTCAGCTTCAAATACGGTCTGAAAGTAAACTCGGGCTCTAGTGACAGGGGTGAATAGGCTTTTTCGATGGGTTTCATGGATGATGACTGAAAACGAAGGAATCTGCTTGAAAATAATCATAAATTCTCTAAACAAGTGCTATTCTGGCTGTAATTATTGAGATTGGTAATCTCCAAGAAAAGCAGTATATTGACTCATCAGTATTGACTAACACAGTTCCGGTTTGCATCTATAATTGCCATTGAGCAATATTTAAACTGCAAACTCTGTAATAGGGTGGAGCTGGAGTAAACAGTTTTTCTGTTAGGAATTGCATCCATTCACAGAGCATTTTGGGCAGAGTCCTGGCATAGCTGTGCTGTCAGACTGGTGTTACTCTTAACCCATGTGGTAGGGTGTGGGGATTGACATCCTTAGATCCAAAAGAGCTTCTTTATTTCAGGCTTACGGAATATTTTCCTAAGAAGTCACAAAAACTTCAGGGTGTTTGTGTGTGATGACAAACTTGTGAATGTATTGGAAGTTTAAATTCTGTGAAAGAATTGCATATCAGTTTTCTTCTTTCCTTAAACTTGGAAAAACCCAAACAGCCTCCAGCCCTCCCCCCCCAGCTTTCTAATTGGTGATTGTAGTTATTCTTTCCTGCCTGTATATATGTACATTTCAATCTATAGCTAAAGAGAAATGAACTCTGCTAAGTGGGCTTTCCTTCTTGTTTTGGAAAAGTTTATTCATATTTGTGTGTGTGCATCTCATGTATTTACACAGGTTTGGGACATAGCAATATCAAATCTAGGAAGAAATGTCAAACCTGTGTTTCAGAAGTAGCTGTTAATGATCTCTTCTGAGAACAAGGAGAAGGGCTGTTGGCCAGAAATACAGAATCTTTTCTCTCTAAGTGGGTTATTTTTAACTCTCAGAATTACTTGCAAGCATGAAAAGTCTTAATAAGTACAGCAGAAGTTTCTGTAGCTTGCCACTGCTATTTATTATGGTACTTTAACTTCCAGTGTTATGGATTCATGCCTTTGGGATTTATACCAAAACTGAGAAAATCTGGACTTTCATCAAATCCCTAAATTAGGTAACCAAACTAAATTAAAATGATTGTGAATGGAATAATTAGAATCTGTGTTTTAAGAGCTAAAAGAGAAATCTGGATAGTTTGAAAATCACATTATTAAAATCTTCTCTGACTTAGTAGTGTAAAAAAGAAGTATTTTGATGAATACCTTAATTCTGTGAAGTCCCTGATTTCCTTTTGTATTTAGAGGATGAGTTTTAGATTCTAAAATTAACACTGTATTTTATTTGTTATTTTCAGAAATTTAAAACATACCATTATACATTATCTTGCAGAATTTATAACCAAGAGTGCAGTTTGACTGCATTCAAACCTTAGGTGATAGTCTTGAAAGCATAACCTCACTTTCTTCTTCTTAAAGGTAGCATTTTTGTAATATGTTGATGACTTTTGTTGTTGAAAATGGAACTTGGATATAGAATTCTTTGTGTCTGTGTGTGCATTATGATTTCTTTTGACTTGCCTCTGTAATTAGAACAAGTCTGTTAGAACATAGGAAAGATTTTGCATAATGTAGAGTTTATCAAGACTGTGAATTTTGGTAGCTGCAGTTATTTTATTTCTAGAGTATTTGATTGTTTAAGGGCTCTTGATTGAAGTGTCTCGGTGTGGAAAGCAATGACGTTATACTGTTGAAAACTCTTATCAAAGTAATTCTTATAATCCCGTATTTAAATAAAATTAGTGTTAATCTGGTGCACCGATTAACAATTATAATGGTTGGTTTGAGTTGGTTGGTTTGTTTTTTCCCCCACATATCCCTGAGGAATATAAGGCATTGATAGGTTAGTGGTGTAGCTGAAATGATAATACCCAGTGTCTCCCGCTCTGGGAAGACTCTGGCTTGCAGTCCCACAACCAGCTCTGGAGCAGCAACACAAAAGGGACGTGGAGCTGTTGGAACGAGTCCAGAGGAGGCCACGGAGATGCTGCGAGGGCTGGAGCAGCTCTGCTCTGTAACCAGGCTGAGAAAGCTGGGCTGGTTCAGCCTGGAGAAGAGGAGGCTCCTTAAGGGGAGAACTTTGAGCAGCTCCAGTGCCTAAAGGGGCTGCAAGAAGCCTGGGCAGATAGGGACAGGACAAGGGGGAATGGCTTTAACCTGACAGAGGGGAGATTGAGATTAGACATTGGGAAGAAATTCTTCCATGTGAGGGTGGTGAGGTGCTGGCACAGGGTGGCCAGGGAAGCTGTGGCTCAGCCTGGTCTAGTGGAAGGTGTCCCTGCCTGTTGCAGGGGGTTGGAACTGGATGAGCTTTAAGGTCCCTTCCAACCCAAACTATTTTGTGGTTCTAAGTATCAGCTGAAGTGCCAGCATTTCCACCTGAGCTTGGTGTCTGCCCTTTGGAAGATTTGTTGTGCTTCAGAATGTTTTTTATTTCAGTGGTCACAGCGGTAATATGTGATCATTCCTTTGGTAAACTTGTAGACAGATAACTTCTGGTAGTGATCAAGTTTCTCTTGGCAGCATTACACAGCAACTGCATTAGAGGAGAATTGGGAGACACTTATTTTAGTGTTGTGAAACAATTTGATAGTTCCTTTTTCAAGTCGAGCTGCTCTTAGCAGGTCAGATTAGGGAACTGTCCCTCAGAGTTGCTTCAGTTTTTCCGTTGTGTTACTTGGCCTGATACTAGTTGCTTCTTGTTTCAAGCCTTGTTCTTTTAACTTCTTGTCTCTGGACAGATAGCTCTCAGTCATTTTTGGTTTGTGGAGCTCGAGGTGTGTTGCAGGATTGATGCTGACTGCCATAGAGAAAGTAACAGCAGTGCTGGTTTTACTTACATTTTGCAAAGCTTCTGGGCTGGTCTGCCTCAGAAAATCACATCTACAACAGCTACTTCTATCTGCTTTGAAGCAAAATCAGTTGCAAAGTCTTTGTTTTGGAAAAGTACCTTTCTGTTGGGGTGTTCCCCCTACCCGTCTCTTATATGCAAAAGTGCTTTTTGCAACCTCTGGGCAACCTGTCTTAGTTCTAAGAAGAAAGAACTATAAGGTGTTTCTTGTGGTTTTTAGCTGGAATCAGTTTAAATGTTAAACTTCTAAAGAGTTGTTATTTTCTGTATTTGTTGCTCTGATGGAAGCAGGAAAGTTTGCTTGCCATGATGGTCCATCTGGAAAGATAACTCAAGTGTCCTCAAAAGGGAAGGACTGATGAAATGTGGAGTGTATATGGAGTGATGGTTCACCACAGGCATCTGGTGTATTGTTTCTCTTCTGTTCCCAATTAATGTGCAAGTAATTCTCAGTAACTGGGACTCTCAGGTGGTATCAACTGGGAAAAGGACTTTGGTGTGTGTCACCTAGGACTATCTGGCTTTTCAGAGTGTGTATGCTGATTTACCCTCCTGTTTCATAGATATTTGGACTGATGCCTTGTGAGGAGCCATCAGAAGAACTCTTAGCTTGGCACAGCTAGAGCTTGTACACACTTTGGGGGGCAGTCTAGATCATACCCCCTTCTTGATTCCTATCCTGCAGAGCATTTCATAGCATGGAGTTAAGGGTTAGGTTCAAACTCCTCTCTCTCTGCCCCAAAACATACTGAGGGAGAATGCAACGGCATGGTATTAAAATTCTGGCTGCTGTCTCATCTGTCCTGAAGGTTTGTGCCATGGATAGTTCTCCTAACCCTGGTATGCATCATCTCTGCCCTTAAATCTATCTTTCTGTGTTCTGTGATCTGCCTTGCCCCAAAGGAACACACCTGTCTTGGCCGTTGAGGTGCCATGTGGGTTATGTATCAAAACTCAAGGCCATTACTGACTGTGAAGATGTAGACTAAACACGTGAATCAGCAGGAGAGACAGAGGTTTTGAGTGAACCATGTAAAGGACACTTTTTTACAGCTTCTTTAGGTGATCTTGAAATTATTTATGTGGAATTCCTGTATCACTCTGCCTGGTTCTCCTCTTGGGAGGATGGAGTGAATTATCCTTTAGGGTTTTCTTGTGTTTGCTAGTTTGTCTCTTTATTACCGTGGCACAATTTGACATGAATTCAGTAATGACTTCTAGTTTGTTTAAAAAAGAAGATAATATTATCAATGTATTTTCTTTTTCCTAGGCCCATGGCAGTTTTTTTCATGCTGAATTAAGGTCCCTTCCAACCCAAGCCGTCCAATGATTCCTATGATCTTATGAATTACAGCCAGCTATTTCTCTTTATTTCTTATAAACACACTGTTATATTGATAGCAATGAGATGTACATCTGAATATCACAGGTGTGTTCTAGCCTATAATGTGTTGATTTTGATTGTTTGCTCTTTCAAGCAATACCTGTGAAACTAGTTCTCCATCTTGAGTATTTAGGGAAAAAGGAGTTTTCCCTGAGTAGCCTCTGATTTTGTCATTAGTGGTGTTTTCCCATCATCCCATTGTCCTTGACACTGCATACTCAAGAAGAATTGAGGGTTTTCATTTTAGGATAAGCTGGATGAAACTTCCATACTAAAGCATACCTCCGCACAGCTAGCCTGGGAAAATCAGCTGCTTTATGGTGGTGCTGGTGCTGATTGGCAGCATGAAGGAAAGAGCACTCTTTGTAAAGGTACTTAATGAGTAAAGCCCTAGCACAGTTGCAGTTGTGGTCAGAGGTGGTGGTTTTTTTACCAGTGTAAGCTGTAGCTGTACTTGTAGGATTTACCAGCAGAGCTGTGTCAGTAAACCCTTTGTATTGTCATCAAACGTGTTTTAAGTGCCAGGGACCATGGCAAAAAACAGTTTGACAGGAAGCAAATTCGTCAAATGGATGATGGGCTTTTGTATCAGCTGAGATACTGCTTGTGCGTCAGTTCCTAGTACTAGGTAAGAGATAAGGATAAAAACCAAGAACTGAACAGTTTTTTGCCTTCTCTGAATGAGGATGTAATGAACTAGAAGAAAAGGGTTCACAGTAATGCTGGGGTCATGATTCTGGGTCATTTATTGATTGCCTTCTGCTTTCTCTGTGACTTAGTACGTAACTCCCATAGGTTGTCAGGAACTCCCTTTCACAGAGGAGATTCTTAATCATTGAACAATGTGCCAAGTTCTCTTGGTTTTGTGTAGCAAGGATCAGCTGGGATTCATGAGAGTTGATCTCAGAATAATTTACATTTCAATCTTTGTGTCAAGGCAGTGAGATCTCTCAATAGAAGTAGAAATAGCAGAATTGAGGAGTCATCCATGGCCTTGGAGTCACCTCTCAGGAGTCTCACCAGTTGACTTGACATCTCTTTGCAGCACAGCTTGCTGTGCCTTGTTGGTTTGGGTTTCAGCCCTACTTATGTCAAGGTAATGCACAAAAGTAAATCCAGAGACACTAAGCTGTGCCTGGTTGAGTATCACCTAAGCTGGTTTGTAAAGGGCTGTTGGGACTGAGGTGAACTCTACAGTAGTCTGACATAAAAAGTCTTTAATTGTGAACTGCCACATAGATTATTATTCTTAAACATTGTTTTTAACAGTTGTACTTTGACATGGTTCTTACTAAAACTGCATTTGGGTAAATACTTTATCTATTTTGATTTTTTTCCCCCTAGCTTTGTTACTTGTGCTTCTACAGAATGATTTTACTGAGTGTAGTATTTTTGGGGATTGCATCTGAAGCAGTCCCAGGTCCATTCTCATGGTTTACTTGTTCTCAGCTTCTCTTCAAAATAAAATGCACCAAAGAGCCCACATGCATTTCCATTCCCAAATAGTATTGGTACTTACAAGTCTCATCCTCCTTTATAATGTAACTAATTCATGTTTTAGATAATATATCTTTTCCTCTGTCTTTCTGGTTAAGACTAAATGTCAATGTTGTGGTGCTAGTGAGGTTTCCTGTCCTTCGCCTGTGTGGTTTCTGATGCTCGTACAGCCATCTTTAGTTACTGGAACATGTTAACTGCAGACCCCTTTGCCCTGTGTGAAACTGGGTTAGAGATGAACCTGCAGTTTACCTTCTGCCTCCCCTTTTGCCACTTCTTCCCTCTCAAAATTAACCTGTAAATGTATATTGAAATATGACGAAAAGAGAAATCCTCTGGAAAGGAATAGAAACATTATATGAAGGAGACGCTTGCTTTGCATTTGAACTTCCAAGGGTGGTTAGAATGGCATGTGAGTAATTGCAGCATTTTTTGTCATGTAACAAATATTCTGGGTTTTGTGATGATGCAGTGAGGGCATCTGAGCCAACAGGGGTTTGACTGTGATGCCAGGCTATGAGAAAATCAGTCAAGCTTCCGCCTGGCCAGAAGTGGGCATATGGACTGACAGCTTCTCTTGGAGTGAGCAGTGAGTTCCTGTTCTGTGCCCAGCCTGTCAGAGGTAGGAGTTCCTTTTTGCAATGAAACTTGTGATGATTATTTGCTAACAGATGTGTTTAGCAAGGAATGGGTGAGGCATTTAGGTGCTCGTCTGTAGACCATATTGTAACGGAGCAGCAAGGTTTGTGGGGAAGCAAATGGGTGGGGTAACTGAAGGGTACTCCAGGGAAAGCAGCTGAGTCATGAGGTTTCCTTGAATATGGAGAAAGAGCTGGGATCTCAAAATCTAAGTATTCGTAGTAGCAAGCTTTTGTGCTTCTCCTTGGTGTCAGAAGCCCGTTAAAAGCCACAGCCTTATTTAAAACCAGTTCCTACTTAAGTTTCTGCAAAAGCTATGTGTTAAGCTGCAGTGAATATAGCGATGTGCAAGCCAAAGTGTAACAGTTTTAGGAGGCTGTGGTGAACTAGAAAGCCTAATGGTTGTAGCTGCCCTTCTGTTCCCCCAGCACGGTGCAGGTGTCTGCTGGAGAAGTGGGCTCTTGAAGAGGCAGAAGGATCAGTAAAATAATTGAATGGGAAGAGAGAAGCCTGCTTAATGAAAGGAATCGTCTGGCATTTGGTGCTAAAGAAACAAGCAGGGCTGTGAACTGCTGGGGACTTAATTGCTTTGAAATTTCCAGAAAGCAAGAAGCCATCTCACATTATGGACTTAATTTTTACACAGAAATTCCACACACACCCCTTTTTTTCCCCCCCTGCATAGATCTTTTTTTTGTTCACTGAATTGTTCATCTGTGTTACAGCAGATGATTTTTCCTTCCTGATTTTTATTTTTCTCTGAATGAAGTTGCCATTCTTAGGGGATTTTTTTTCCATTTTAATCTTTTAAGTGGGTCACAGCACAAATAATTCTGTGATGCAGAGTTGTGAAACTGCTTCTGAATCACATTAAAGCTCCTGTGTGCTGCAGACTTGATAGGGCAAGTTAATAGTGAATTCTAAGGAAGATGCTAGTGTTCAGTGGTGGGTGGGATGTGCCAGGTATAAGATGAACATACCTGTCTTGAAGGGAAACTTACATATATTGTGTTCCTCACAAAATACCAGAACAGATCCAAACAGATAGTTGCTGTAGCCATTTAGGATGTCAAAAGTTTTACTTCTTACATGTGAGACAGTTGATCCAGTCCTTCTATCCATGTTTTAAAATGTTGTTGAAAAGTGCTGAAAAGATGTGAAGTTATTTAGAGGATGGCAAAAAAGCCTTAGAGCTGGAGTATGTTCTTAGATTTTGCCAGCTGGTAGTGCCAGTTAAATACCATTTACAACTATAGCCATTCTGTTGATAGTATGCTGATGCAGGTAAAGCCATGGTTATACTAAGTAGTTAATACTTGTAGCCCTGAAAGAGGTTGAGGTATGTGCCATTTCTGCTCTATCAGTCTCATTTCCTCCATGGGAGGAAGCTTTTGCACGTGATGTTGTAGTAACTAACTATGCTATTTAGACAAATATTTTGGATGACAGGCCATCATGTTTCAATTTGCTTAGCATATCCAAAATAAAATTGAGAATTTACTTTGGTATAATGCTGAGGCTCTAGAAAATAGTTTAATCTAGTGTGAAGTCACATATACAGAAAGATGTAGTAGAAAACATCATGTGAAAAATGTCAAGGAATGTTTTAATGATGAATGTGAGTACTCACTGTAAATAATACACTGAAGGGAATGGTGGATGCTACCTTTGGTCAGCTGTACTTCTGCAAATAGTTCAGGGCTGCCTCATGAGCAGCGTGAGCAGCAGGTTGAGGGAGAGGATTCTTGCCCTCTACTGAACTCTGTTGAGAACCCCCTGCAGTCCTGTGTCCAGCTCTGGGGCAACAGAACAAGAGGGAGGTGGAGCTGTTGGAGCAAGGGGGGCATGGAGATGCTGTGAGGGCTGGAGCAGCTCTGCTCTGGAGCCAGGCTGAGAGAGCTGGGCTGGTTCAGCCTGGAGAAGAGAAGGCTCCTTAAGGGGAGACCTTAGAGCAGCTCCAGTGCCCAAAAGGGTCACAAGAAACCTGGAAAGGTACTTTTGACAAGGGCAGATAGGGACAGGACAAGGGGGAATGGCTTTAACCTGACAGAATGTACATAGAGATTAGACATTAGGAAGAAATTCTTCCCTGGGAGGGTGCTGAGGCGTTGGCACAGGGTGCCCAGAGAAGCTGTGGCTGCCCCATCCCTGGCAGTGTTCAAGGCCAGGTTGGAAGGGGCTTGAAGCAACCTGCTCTAGTGGAAGGTGTCACTGCCCATGGCAGGGGGTTCGAACTGGGTGAGCCTTAAGGTCCCTTCCAACAAAAAGCAGTTTGTAATGCTATGAAATAGCAAGTGTGAGGCCTTTCAGGAGATCCGTTGCATCCAGGAATTGGCAGTGATGAGCTGATGGTGGTATTTGGGATGCTTTGGAGTGGCACTTGCCTGCTGTCCTGTCACACCAGCTGGGGCACCTGCCCTGGGATTTACAGAAATGGTATTTACAGCTAATTGTACAGAAAAGAAAAACAGTAACTTAAGTCTGGCTAGCTACTCTGATAACCAGGAGAATTCCATAATCTTGTACAAGCAGGCTGAATAACTAATGTAGTGTCTGCCTCTGGCTTTGAAGTACTTGAATATTCTTTTCCCAAAGAGGATGGTAGCTTGCATAAAAAATGGTTGGATCAAAGGAATGGCTTGTCAGTCTTCCTGCTGGATGGTGGTCATGTCTGAGAGTGAGGCAACACTTCTAAAAATGCATAATATCTTGATCTGTTTCTGTTTTTATCATTCAAGCAGACTTCACAGCAATGAATTCTAGCTGAACTAACAGCTGCTTGTAACAATAAGACCTGATGAGAACTGATTTATGTTATTGTTTTCAATACTGGTCTAATGAGCCTTGTTAATCCACGAGGCATACAACAAAAGAACAGGTTCTGAGGGGAAATCAGTTCTATCAGGAACAAACACATGCTGGAGGCATCATATTTTGAATACAAACATGCCTCTCTCTAGCAGGATGCAGCATGTTTTCAGTAATAGACTGATAAATTGACAGTTAAAAATCTGCAGACAGAGTAGACCCAACTGTTTGTTGTGAATCTAGGTATTTTGTCCTTTGTAGACTCAGTAACTTAACTGTATCTCCTTAAGGCCATCTCCTGTGTGGTATTAGCATTGTTGATTGTAATGGACACATGATTTCAGGATAGAGGTTGGCAGCCTGCTTCTACCTGGAGGAGAAGGTGGTGTGCCGCAGCCCTCTCCTCTTTGTCTCTGGCTTACGGCTGAGAGTGCCTTGTGCTGGTTTGTCTTAAGGACCTTTCAGAAATCTTTTTCTTCCTCATTTTTGCTGGGTTTGTCTCCTGCCATGTTGGTAAGTTCAGTCAGCACGCAGGGTGTTCAGACAAGTATCACATCACTCAAAATCACTGACAGTGAGCGATTCTCCCTCTTCACTCCTGCTCTAGATTCAGCTCCAGCCTTACCATGAAGTGCCCCTACAGTGAGATCATGAGATGAAGGAGCTGATTCACAGCTATTGCTGGTCAAAGGGAAGTTTTTTCTGCGTTCCCTACACTATTGTTTACTTTTCTTTTACGTGTTAGCTGTCTGGTAGCCTAGTGAGTTGAACTAGATACAAGGCAGAAATTCTTCCCTGTGAGGGTTCTGAGGTGCTGGCACGGAGTGCCCAGAGAAGCTGTGGCTGCCCCATCCCTGGCAGTGTTCAAGGCCAGGCTGGACGAGGCTTGGAGCAACCTGCTCTAGTGGAAGGTGTCCCTGCCCATGGCAGGGGGTTGGAACTGGATGAGCTTTAAGGTTCCTTCCAACCCATACCAGTCTGGTTTCTATTCTGTGTATTGGCTCAGGGATGGGTGAGCTGGCTGTGGTGTATAAGTGGGAGTGTGGTGCTGGGAGCAGAGGGGAAATGGGACCTCTTTGGCCACAGCCAGATGTTGGGTTGGCTCATTTGTCTTGGGGAGCCTTACTGTTAATTGCTTGGCCTTATTAAAAATGATGTTTTTTGTTTTTTTTTTTTCTTTAGTGCACATTAGCTGGATGTTACAGGTGCTTTTTCACTGGACTTGGATTTTTATAACGTAGAATCACAGACAGGTTTGCTGTGGGGCCTACAGCAGGATAAGAAATTGAATTTATTTTACCTGGTTGTTTCTCAGAACTGGGTTTTGCTATTTAAGTAGCATTTTGCCTTTTGGGAAAAGTGGACGTTTGCTATCCTGAGCTGTGATACTGTGAATACTTGAATTCATTTAGTATTTTGTTTATGGATTATGCTTCTACGCAGAGAAGGAAGTTCCAGCTTTGTTAATGTTGTGGTCACTTTTGGTATCTCATAAGCAGAAAGGCTGAGTTTACTTCTGTGTCTTTGCTTACACAGCTTGTATTCTGTTACCTTCATTGTAGCTTTCAAAGACTGCATTGGGCAGGTTTCAGTGGTGGTCATTCGTCTGTGGAGTAATTCCTTGCACTGCAGTGACGAGTGCTACTGTTCGTTTCTTGTACTAGTATTTTTCCTGAAGATAGCCATGCAGGCATCTTACAGTATGCTTTATTTAAAGCCAAAACAAAACATACCATCTTCAATAAAAAGCCCCCAACCTTCTACTGTTACATAATCAGGTTTTCAACTGTAGCACGTTTCTGTTAAATAGGTAGCACATTTTCTGACCCTTCAAATAAAAAGTGAACAAATACTAGGCTGGGGTATGTTCTCTGCTAGATCTATTAAAAGTTACTATAATAGAGGGATTTGTTTATTGTGCTTCTGTATTTGGTCTTGTTGCAAGCAGGTTGTCCTCACAGAGAAATGCTTTTAAGTGTTGTCTGCTTAGTTAAAAATCAGTCCTACTTACGGAATGCCTTGGTTTTCATTCAGACATTAATTGATTGTGTGATCAATGTGGTGAATAAAAACTATAAAGCCTTTTACATAAAGCAAACTGCACTGGTGCATGCTGCATAGACAGAGCTGGGAATGATATACTATGTGAAACAGTGGGGCTACTATTTCTTGTTATCACAAAAGCCCAAATGTCCCAGTGTGCCTGAGTGTGTGTCAGTCCAGCTTCAGTCTCTGGGTGTTGGCTGCATGCCATACTGATGTTTGACCGTCCATTTGGATTTACAATGGCATTTAAGATTTCTAAATGTGGCCGTGACATGAGTGCTTTGAGTACCTTCAAATTTGTTACACTTGGCATGCTTGAGTATTGCTAAAATAAAATACATGGTGATGAAAGCCTGAGTTTTGAATAATATCAATCACAGTCTCTCTTAACAAATGGATAAAAGCAGTGAGGATTCTGGGGAGGTGAGGTAAAGCAAAGCAGCCCAGCAGAGTACAGAGCTGTCCATGTACACTTGTTGCAGTTTAACCCTTCAAGAGTCCTCTGATCCCTTTCATTAAGCCACAGTCAAAACTTTATCATGAATTTACAAGGCAGCCAGGTGCCAGTAGTGTGTAACAGTTATCACTTGACATGATGTAAGGTCTGTCCTTAAGAAGATGCCATTTGATGTTTCCTTTTTTCCTCACTTTGCAGATGTGGGTCGTTGTGGTTCTTTCCGATCTCACACAGATGTTGTCATTGTCTATTGTGCACAGAATGGTGCTTGGGGTAGTTTTGCTGGGCTGAAAAGAGAACAGTCTGTCTGTGTTCTCGCTGCATCAAGTACAGCTCAGAGAGACAAAGGGACTGCTCCTGCTATTTTTTTGTTAGGCTGGATGTGGCACAGGTTCTTCAGTAATACAGTTTTGCGTCAGGGTTGGTGGGGTCTTGAGACCCCAGAGCATGTTCCTGTCACTGCTGTAGTCCTTCCAGTAATGAAGTTGAAGTAGCAGGAACAATTCATTTAGTCCATTTTATGTAATAAATACCTTGAAGCAAAATGTCACCTTCAGTAATCAAGGATGTGGATTTCCTTCTTGCTGGTGCTGGCAGTATTTCCTGATTTTTCTAAATTGCTTCTGAGAAATTCATGCAGGAACTTACCTGAATTGGGAAAAAAAAGTATAAATACATGCTGGTGAACTGTTATTAATTCATTATAAGGTCTCCCCTTAAGGAGCCTTCTCTTCTCCAGTCTGAACCATCCCAGCTCTTTCAGCCTGTCTCCAGAACAGAGCTGCTCTGGCCCTCTCCATAGGAGAGGTGCTCCCCTGTGGAGAAGAGAAAGGTTCTGGAGAGACCTTAGAGCAGCTTCCAGTGCCTGAAGGGGTGGACAAGAAATCTGGAGAGGGGCTTTTGACAAGGGCAGATAGGGACAGGACAAGGGGGAATGGCTTTAACCTGACAGAATGTACATAGAGATTAGACATTAGGAAGAAATTCTTCCCTGGGAGGGTGCTGAGGCGCTGGCACAGGGTGCCCGGAGAAGCTGTGGCTGCCCCCATCCCTGGCAGTGTTCAAGGCCAGTTTGGATGAAGCTTGGAGCAACCTGCTCTAGTGGAGGGGGTCCCTGCCTGTGGCAGGGGGTTGGTACTGGATGAGCTTTAAGGTTCCTTCCAACCCGAACCATTCTGTGACTCTGATTCTATGATTATTTTCCATTAGTCATGCTAGTACTTACACTAAAACTTGTGTATGAGTTGTGTATGCATGAGTGTGTATCTGATTTTTGCAGAAGCTGGAGGGTTTCAACTCCCAGTTGTAGACTATTTTTAATTTAAATGAGAAATTGAGCACTATCTGGAGGGAAATCAAGTTTTGCAAGCCTAAACATTGGGCACACCGTGAGGACAGTTGCTTGTCATTATCCTGTATTTATGTTACTTATATTGTCCATGTACTTTTGTAGTTTAGAAGTAACATATTTGTGATCCATAAAATGAGTGTGCAGGCGTATTTCCTTGGTTTTGATTTATTTTCTTATATGTTGCTGTAATACCAGATTTTGGGATTCCATAGAATATTTTTATTTGCTCAAAAAACTGTTTTGATTCCTGCTGGATTTAACACATAGCAAAGGAATTAAACCTAGTAACTTTCTGAGCCAATCTTGCTCTATTACACTGGCACAGCCATCTTCCAGAGTGTATATGCTGCATAGTTGGTATATACTATTAGTATCTGTGATGATATGCAAGCCTGAAAGGATCCAGCTTTGTTTTCAGGCCCTGTCCTAATTTGGTAGGAGTAGTAATTGAAGGGAGAGATAAAGGGAACATTTCAAATGTTGCTGTGATGCTCGAGGTATGTGATCTATGTTGTGGAGAAATTGTACTTATTTCACACCTGCCTCTTTCTAGGAATAAAATATCTGTATGAAAATAGAGTGATTTTCATTAAACATTGCTTTAAACACCATTACATTTTCATAAAATAACAATTAGTAGTCATGCTTTTCTTAAAGGTAGGTTTCTGTTCCATTACATGTGACCAAGTTGGGGCATAAAATTCTCTTGCCTAAGGATTGGCCATTTTATATCTCTCGGGGTACCAGTCCTGTGTTTCTGATTTCAGTGTTACGTCCTCTTCTTAGTGCAGATTGTGAATGGAAGATTTCTGTAATGAGAATTTCTGTACTACAAAATAAAGGCAACAGGAAGTTTTAAGCTGTTAGAGAGTGGAAATAGCTGGTGAAAGGTCTTGTTTTAAATCTTAAGCTGATACTTGTATCTGAAAGTATAGCCATACCTACCTTACATGCTACTACCTACCTTATGCTTTTTATCAGCTGTGTTGGGTCAGTTGCAGGCATGTGACAGCATGATCTCTGTAGCTGGTTACCTGAAATACCTTTTGAGAGCCATTTTGTTGGCTAAAGATCTGAGTGCTTCTGTCCTTCACCTTAAAATTGCTGCCGTTCGGCCAGCCCAACTTGTTTGTGTTAAAAATCATGGTAACTCAAATACGGAACCAAATGGGTGTTTTTAATCCTTGATCAAAACAGGATTGAATAAAATCAGGATGACCATTGTGGAATTCATGGTGAACGAGCTGGTATTTTAATCAAGGATCAAAGTGCAGTCTTAGATATGAAACTTTACTGTGTAATGGTTATAATTGACTTGTTACTGACTTCACCGACTTTCAGGGTAGTATCCCTTGGTTGTAATGACAGTGTAATCTCCTCCCTGTCAGCTTCAGCTGTCTTTTGTGTCCAGCAGAAGTAGCACTGTCAGCATTTTTAATACAGGATTTCCTGTTTTTTTTTTCTGTCTAGATTAGACTTATAGAAGTATGCTTTATGGAATTCACTTGTTTATTATTAAGTGGGGCTGTATGTGTTTAGTAACAAAAGCTTTTGTATGCTTGTGTATGCTAGTAGTACTTTTCTATTTTGTATATGGAAGTGAATGTAGAGGTGTTTATGTGTATAAAAGCAAATGTATGTAAATATAGAGAAGAATTAATGTATTTGGGTTCAAGAGGCAAATAGTTTTAGGAAAGGAAAGCTGCTCCCATAAGACAAGTTTTATCTTCTTGAAAAAGATAAATATCAGGAGTTTGGTTCTAGTGTTTTCAGGTGCCTTCTTTTATCCCTGTTACTGGTGACAAATTCTGTTCCCTTAAAATGAGTGGGGTGAGACTGTATTTCAGTATGAAGTTACACTAATGTTGATACAAAAAAGCCAGGACTTACCAAGTGTTTTGACATGGAAATAAGCTGCTGCCTGTAGCCACATCTGCACTGTGCTCCTAGCTCCTGTGCTGAGGTGCAGGCTCTGTCGTCTACTTTACATTTGTTGTCAAATGAATATGGCTGAAAGCATGTACCTGGTCAGTCACTGCAGAGCCACTGACGCATGATGACTTGCGTGTCAAAGGTATTTTGCTTGACAGCATCAATTGGAATAATTTATTCCTGTTTAGTCTTGCCAGTATGTGGCTTTGGATACAATTAATATACTCTGTTATTTATTCCTGTAGCGTAAGATGATTGTAATGCAAGTTCTTAGATTCTGTATCTTGTGTTTTAAAAGAATTAGAAGCACAAGTTGTCCTGGTAAGACATTCGGCTGTGTAGTTCAGCTGCCAGGGGTGGTTAGTCCGTGTATGAATATATACCTTTGCTGCTCTGTTGATCTTTATGTGTGGTGTTACACTGACCTCTTCTTTTTTTGACATGCTTTTCTTTCTCCTTTTCCAGGTGAAGCAGGAGCTGTAGAAGGAGGACCCTGTGGCTCGCCATCATGCCATTCCCCTTTGGCAAGTCCCACAAGTCTCCTGCAGACATAGTGAAGAACCTGAAAGAAAGTATGGCAGTTCTAGAAAAGCAAGACATCTCTGACAAAAAGGCAGAAAAGGTACCATTGGGACTTTTCAATTGCTAAACTGTAATCGAAAGATGGGGAGAAATTCACAGCTGTTGAAACTGAATAAATTAGTCATTAGCTTTGAGTTTTATACTCTGATAAAGGGTAAGTTACTATGTACCTTTGAACATGCGTTTCATGTTAGTTGGGTTTGCGTTTTTATGCCACTGGCAGCTAATATGATACTTAAAGTAATTTGGTTTGGAACTATAAGATGTTGCATTCTTTAATAAGCACCTCACAGCCATACAGTATTCTGGTGCTTGTGTCCACCATAATGGCTTTATTATTGTGCAGTAGTTCTGTCTGTGCTTCTTGATGCACTTGTTGAGAGCAGAGTGTCTCTGTTACTGAAACCAAGGAACTTTGTCTCTCAGTGGATGTCAGTAGAGGATATACATTCACCTTTCCTTAACTCTTCTACAGCCCACATGAAGATGTGGTAAAAAGTTGCTGTGTGAGTGCAGTTTCCTTTAGATGGGATGGTTTGGTGCTTCAGGATTTGTACCTGTCAACAACCCTTTATTTCTCAAAAGATAGTCTTGATAGCTTTACTAAAATGTACTTTCAAGTTCAGCCTGTGTGCAGCTGCATCCCAGCTAGTGACTTGCATAAAAGGGTATTTACTTGTTTAGGTGAAGTTTTTTTTCTGATAAACTCAACACAAGGACATAGATTTCAGTACATTAAAAAAAAGCCAAGCAAAAAAAAACGCAAGCAAACAAAACATGTCCTTCTCCAGTTTACTAGCTTTTGAAGCAGGCTATGATACCATCCTTGGATCCTCTCCCAGCATTATTTAACTGTTCTCTGCCATTCCTGGCATCCTTACATAGTCCTATGTAGGAGTTAGTCACAACCTTCTTTATGTTCACCAGCATTTTTAAGCAGTGTGGCCAGCTTCTCCACATCCAGTTTTACCTAGATTTGGCACTGCTGCTTGAAGTGCAGGAGAATCCAGGTCTTAACTGGATTGATGTCTTTATCCAGATACTCTTTAAAATCAGCATCTTCTGCCCCAGTGCCAGCATGTGGTATGTTCCAGGTCTCTTGTGGTATACCATAGTATTTTTTACTGATGCTGCTTCTCTCCTACTGGAGAGATAAATGTTATGGCCTATTATGCAGGCCACCGTGGAGGCTGAGAAGATTTTCAGTTGTTGCTGCTTTTCTTCTGTCCCTAATAAAGACATCTGTCAGGAGAGGAAGGGTATGTGCTTTTTGATGGAACATGGTACTACCTCCTTCATCTCAGCCTCATTATTAATACCTGGAGATGTGGCTTGATCTTAAAATCCATGCTCTTGTGTCATCTTTTTCTTAGATCTCTAATGGGGAACAGACTGGCTTCATTCCATTGTGCATAGCTGTGCACTGTGTCACATGCCTGTGTTCCTGAGCTGTAGCTAAAGATTATTATGTACCATTTGCTTCTTGCTGGCCTTTAATCCCGTATCTCCATTTTCTTTAAAGACCTTGTTTATGCAAGGCGGCTTCTTTGACAAGGAATAATATGCTAAGCCTGTAGAGTTGTTTCTCCCGTGTCATATAGAAGGCAACACATTCTGCTTGAAGAAGTGTGAGTATTCCCTGCATGAGATCTTAGGAAAAAGTTCTTCCCTGTGAGGGTGGTAAGGCTCTGGCATAGGTTGCCCAGAGAAGCTGTGGCTGCTACACTACATTGTTTCTTAAACCTGAGTTCACACAGTTGTGATTTTCTTTACTCTCGAGCATAGGGAATTTGAAATGTATATGTATTTCTTCCACAAAATAATTGTAAATGCCCCTTTTGTTTTATACCTTATAGCTGGGTGAGGTTCCAAAGACAAACTAGTACTTTTTTACTGCAGTACCACAGTGGGTTTGTTTTTATATGTAGTTCCTACCGTGCAGTAGCAGCACAATGCTGTTATGAAAATACAGATTTTGCTACTATGTAGAGGATGCTCTTTGATAGCTTGCTAGCAGACTTGGAAATACAGATTTTGAATCATAGAATGGGACAGGGACACCTTCCACTAGACCATATAACATCAAACCTTGGGATGGTTTGGATTGGAAGGAACCTTAAAGTTCATCCAATTCCAACCCCCTGCCATGGGCAGGGGCACCTTCCATTACAGCAGGTTGCTCCAAGCCCCGTTCAACCTGTTCTTGAACGCTGCCAGGAATGGGGCAGCCGCAGCTTCTCTGGGCACCCTGTGCCAGTGCCTCAGCACCCTCACAGGGAAGAACTTCTTCCTAATGTCTAAATCCTCCCCTCTGTCAGTTTAAAGCCATTCCCATTTGTCGTGTCTCTACATGGCCTTGTAAAACATCCCTTCCTAGATTTCTTGTAGGCCCCCTTTGAGGCCTGTGAGGTAGTCTTGAGGAAGCTTGAAATGTCAAGTGCTTTATTACTGAAAAAGTGTTCATCACAGATGCTGTTAGTTTTCCATTGCTTGTGTATTTTCAGAGAGAAGGGCTAAAGGGAAGGGGAAGGAACACTTTCATATAAATGGGACCAACCCTTTATGTAGTCCATTAGTTAGTCTTTTACTTGCATCTCTTCCTCCTCTTTGGCTGATATCAGGGTTTATTTTTATACGGTCAGTTCCCTTTGTGGCACACATTTACTGTTGTGAAGGTAAATATTTACTCATGTAACAAACTTGTTCTTCCCTACCCTCTGACCTTGGGTTCACCTGCTCATAACAGCCCCCGTTTTGGCTTTCAGATGATTGTTTCTGCCATGTTGTTAACACATGTGGGTTGACTATTGCAGGTATGGTTGGTTTCTCTTCACATTACCAGCCCTATACAATAGACAGTATATTTCTATGTATGGGACAATGCAGTATGCTATTTTGATTCAGCTGTCCACATGTAATACCATGTCATATGCCATAGAAAAGATTTCACTCAATGAGTTAACGTTGTTAACAAGTACAGAATTCTACTGTATTGTAACTTGTGTATGCAATTGATTTGTGGTTGAAAGAAGGCTGAAGGTTAAGGAATCTTCCTTGCCTATGGTATGGGGCTGTTACTCAAAGGGTAAAGATGGGACTTCTTCAGGAAGTAATGGGTGAGAAGACCCTTTTAATTGAGTTTAGCTCTTCAGTGATATCTTCATGCTAAATGTCTGCTGAAAAAAATCAGTTTTGACTTTAAAATAAACCTGTAACACTGATGTAATTGTGTATTTACAAAATTTCAATTGTTTTTTTAAGCATTTTGGAACCCATTCAATTCAGTCCCTTCAATGATAAAATACTTAGGGTGGTAAGGGACCTTCAGAGCTCATCTAGTCCAATCCCCTCCAATGATCAGGGACATCTTCAACTAGATCAGGTTGCTCAGAACCACATCCAGCCTGGCCTTCCATGTCTCCAGGGATGATGCATCTGCCACCTCTCTGGGCAGCCTGTGCCAGTGTTTTACCACCCTCATTGTAAAGAGTTTTTTCTTCACATCCAGTCTGAATTTCCCCTCATTTAGTTTAAAACCATCACCCCTTCTTCTGTTGCAAATTTACGTAGAATTATTACAGTGGTGTTTGTTACTTATGATAGATACTGCTGTAGATTAGTAAGAACAGTCACCACATACAGGCTCAAATCTACAGTTAGTTTACTTTTTGATGGATGTTTTCATTAACAGTCTGCTATGTAACTGCATTATGGTGTGGATAGAACCCATAGACCTGAAGTGTGTTGAGCTCATCTTAAATACTTCAGGACTATTTGTCCTTCATCTTTTTCTACTGTTTCTCAAAGTACAAGTATGTGTTGCTTCATAAAACTCAAATATTGCAGCTCTACAAGTCAAAATGAAGTATTGGCACTGCTTAGCATTTAAAGAAATAGTAAATTTTGAGAATATCAGTGAAAAAAGACTGGAATAAGCCATCATTGTTTATAGTTTTTAAGGCTTTTTAAGGCACACTGCTATTCTGGTTTGACAGTCATACATGTGACTTCATTGTGTCTGGTTTTATTTTTAAATAATGTCTTCCTGTGTTTGATAGAAAAATAAGTGCTCTTTATTTTCCTTACATTTTACTTTTTAGTTTGACTTGTCCTCACATTGTATTGACTGTCTGGCACCACTGAATTTCAAATGTGACTTGTCACAGAATGTTTCTCGAAAACACTGGCTGCTCCTTCTCAGAGTTGAGGATATAGATAAAAAAAAATCAATACATAGAAAATATATAATATATAAATATATATTTCTGGAGTGTAATATGTAGAATATATGTTATAGTCTGTGTATATATATTCCATATATTTAAAAATATCCATTACTTATGTTAGAATATATTTTTTTATATATGGTGTCTGATTGTTAATTCCACTTTTGATTAAAGCAGCACATTAGGCAATTGAGATACCAGTATCTTAGGAAAGCTTTTAGGTGATGCAAGCTGGCCTTCTTTTGTCTGTCCTGCTTTTTTTCCACTAGTTTGTCACTTAGCTCTTAAGGCTGGTACTTAATGTAGCCAATAATTTTTTTGGTGTAGCTATCTAATTTCCATTCTGCATCTGAAATGGCAAAAAGAGCTCTGTGCATCATGTATTTGGAATATGTTTGAGAGTTCATGGAATATAAAGGAGTAGAGTTCTAGAACAAATTTGTAAAAGCTTATTTCTTGTCCTTTTGATGTTGAGTTTTAGAGCAGAAGAGAAGGGAATACAGAAATGTCGTATTTTATGGAATTGTAGTGTGTCAGTAGACCTTGGTCTTTAATAATAGTTTGGCCTAAGTTCAAGTGGTACAAGCGAGTCTCTTCATGGTGAAGGTGGTACAGGTTGCCTAGAGAGGTTGTAGAGTGTCCCTCCATGGAGTTGTTCAGAGCATGGCTGGCCCTGAGCCTGATCAACTTGACAGGACTTTTGAGGCTGAGCTTGTGGTTGGACCCTGATGACCTCCTGAGGTACCTTCCAACCTAAGCTGTGTTTCTGCGTCTCTAACCATTACTTCCTGCTGAAGTCATGTGTTATTCCAAGTTCAAGTGCAGCATGCTGAGATGGTCTTGACAGTTATGAAGAGTGTGGGAAATAATTTAAAGTCCTGGTGTGTCTTCTTGAAGTTATTGAATTGTATCTTCATGTTAGGCCAGAAGGAAAAATTCTCCACTGGCGTTCTTCTTAATTGCAGGCCTGCCACCATCTTACTTAAAATAGGTAGCTACTTGAACCTCTGCCTTTCTTCCTCTTTCATCTTGCTTTCTAAATTAGTGTGCAGGGACAAGCTGCAATAGAATTTTTATTGCTGCTTCCTCTTTTCCTCGTAGCCATGCATCAATTCATCTCTTCCTATCTCCACATTTGACAGATGTTCCTGTTCTTAGTAAAGGATATTTCATCTGAATTTTAAAGAAATAGAGCGGTTGTGTGGCATAATAATATTGCAATATGATGAGCTGGCTTTCTCATTTAACATCTTCAGGAGCTGTCGAGCACCTGCTTCTTGCTGTCTTACTCGCAGTACACAGAAAATCCTTTGGAATTTTGAATGAAGAGGAGACAACTGGGACTAGTAACTGCAGTTAGCAAAAAAGAGGGGGGGCAACAGGGAGTGGAAAGTTGTGGAGGAGCTAAAGATAATACAGAGCCTCCTTAAAGGTCATGGACTTCTTACTTGCATACCTAGCAAAGCTGGAATGGCTTTGGGTTGAGTAGTGTGTGAGTCATGCTGATCTTGAGCCTCTTTAGGTGTAATGCACAAATGAGAAATCTTTTTACGTGCCCCTTACAAGATGGGCAGTATCCAGAATGTGATTGTTTTTTCAGTTGATTAATTTTCCATGTGCCACCAATCATGAATACCTTACATAAATGAAAGTGTACGCATACCTTGATGGTAGGTTCATCTAAATATAAAACGTTAGTGCGCTTACCAATCATTCATACCTTTAAAGCATATGCAGAACTAATACAATATAATTAAACCAGCTATTTATGATTATCATTTTTAGCATTTTGCTCCGCCAGGATATGTGAACATATATATTGAAAGGAGTAGTTATTTTTATTTTTCTCCAAGAAAACTGTGTTTTAAAATTTTAAGTGAGTGTTTAGAAGTGTTCTCATTGTTTTTTTAAATTTAGTTTAAATTTTTGTTTAAATAATTAAATTTAAAATTAAATTTAATTAATTTTTTTCATGAGATAACTCTGCTTCAATAGTTAAATGCTGCTCCAGCCCGTCACAGCACCTTAGGAATTCTTACACTGGATTCTCTAAGTGAAGGGTCAGACTTGTCTGTCTGCTGTAAGATGGGAAGCATCTTACACTTTTGATTGTCTCCTGTATCACTGTGTTCTTTTAAGTGCACCAGTTTCTGGGTCTGTTTCATAGAACCACAGACCGGTGTGTGTTGGAAGGGACCTTAAAGCTCATCCAGTTCCAACCTTCTGCCATGGGCAGGGACACCTTCCACTAGAGCAGGTTGCTCCAAGCCCCATCCAGTCTGGCCAGTTTGTTCTTGTATACAGAGATAACTCAGTATAAAGTAGGATTTCTTTTGGGTTTTGTTAGTTGGAAAGGAAAAAAATCATCCCCGGTGTCTGGAATGGGAGCCTAGCATTTGTCTAAACTTAATGAGTCAAGACCTGTTGGGGGGATACATTTGCTCTCTCTGAACAGTTCACTAGACAGACATGTGCCTCCATGTCATGTTTTCCAATCTGATCCTTCGTTCCTCTGTTTTACACCCTATTGTTATTCTTTGGGGGGGGGGGTTGAATGGGAAGTTTGAAGGGAGTAAAAAGGAAGAGATTTTTACTTCTGGTAACTTGCTAAATAAATTGCATGTGTCTTGCCCTTTTTAAATAACCTGTAACAGTCCTATTTGCAGAGAGATTATATATTGTGTTTTTAACAGGTTGCCATTTCCTGCTTGTTTTTCCCTTAATGGAAGCTTGCAGATGTGTGTGATTACAAAGACGAATGACATTGTGTTCTAACTGTATTCTTCTCCCATTTTCTTCAGGCCACTGAGGAGGTCTCAAAAAACCTTGTTGCCATGAAAGAGATCTTGTATGGCACAAATGAAAAAGAACCACAGACAGAAGCTGTGGCACAGCTAGCTCAAGAGCTGTACAACAGTGGTCTTCTTAGTACCTTAGTAGCCGACTTGCAACTAATTGATTTTGAGGTAAGAAAAGAAGCTTGGCACTTACATTGTGTATGTTAAAATATACACATCTGATTTCCTGCCACTTCAGTTGATTAAGACATCTTTTGATCTTCAGCTTTTATTTCTGGCTGGGACATAACAATTAAAAAGAGAGCTCCCTTTTCCAAACTACCTGGAAAATTAAGCCAATATAGAACATGAAATGTGTGAATTTAGGCACATAAACAGTGTAGAATTGAAGTAGATAAACCACTAATTCTGATGGTACAGTTCTGTTAAAATAATAGAATAATTCTTGATTGTTGTGTACACAGAAGGGTTAATCGCTCAGTTGTCCTACCATAGCTTACACAAGCTATAATACTAGAGGGCATGTTTATATTCTCCTCTGATTAAATTCAAGTACTTGGTAAAGAGAATTATTGTAACATTTATGGAGAATTAGCTAAGTTAAAGCTGTGGATTTTGTTAACAGTCCAGTATTTCTTGCTCTTTTTAGAAACAAATGATCCAACCTTTTTTTGTATTCCTCATCTTTTCTCTGTTTATTTAAAAGCCCCAACAGGTGCAAGTTTTTATTGATTACTTCAAAATAGCAACACTTATTTATATTCAAACTATATGCAAACCTTTATCTGGCACTTGTCACCACATCACATGGAATAATTTAGCTTCTCAATGCCACAGTGAAAAATCACTCTATTTAGTTATAAGAAATGGCAGTATAATTGGATTTTCCTGTTTTCCCTGAGGTCCCACAAGAGGCATGTGGTCTAGGAAAGGAGCCAAACCCCGTGTATCTCCACAGCCTTGACCATAAAGACCATCCCGCTTAAGGTTGCTTAAAAATGGGATTGTTCATAAACAAGTTGTTCAGGATGCAAACACAACCATTTAAAGTCCTATTGTTGTATGACATTCCAAAAACAATGGCTTTCTTCTCTTTTCTTTCTTCTCTCCCTTCCACCCCACCCGTAACTCCCTGTGATTTGTGTTTAATACAGTGGTATTTTTTCCTTACCCACACAACTGTTTATGCCAAACATAAAACATTCAGGTTGTTAAATAAGCAAGGAGACCTGGGAAGGCTGAGAGGGAATGCTGAAATGTGATGACCTTTAATTGCTGAAGAAAGGAAGTCATGAAACGTCATCTGGATTCTGCTGACCTCTAGATTCTTATCAGCTTGGTGTTTACTCAGCCTGGTTATTAGTGAAGGAAACCTTCATCATCGCCTGATAATGGAGAATGATAACAATTCCTACAGGCTTGCTCTCATTAAGGAGAACTATTCATTGTATTCTGAGGGGACTTGAAAAGATTGCGAGTAGTTTGCTACTTGAGGACTTTATGCTGCTGTGTTAAATGAGGGTATGACAGTTCCCCCTTGAGAACAAGTCATTCAGGCTGCTTTCTAGGCCTGACCACTTCTGCTCTTTAAGGATGGGATCTGGCAGGTTGTCCAGCTTTTGTTGTTACCTAGAATTAATGTCAACACACCTGTGCTCCAAGCATATGCTACCTTCCCAGTTGTTACAAAGTCCATCAGATGTTGTCTTTGATATCCCAAATCTCTATGGTTGTGGGCTTACTGCTGCATTTGAAGTGATTTCTCCATAACCGGTGGAGATAGGAAGTGGATTTTCTGTTGGTTCTTATACTTGAAGAGTAGGTATGTCCTTTTTTTAAGTCAAGAACTTCACTCTCATTCCTGAAGGTTTCCTTTGTAGGACAGGGACAGACAGCTAAACAATTGACAGGGACTCTTCACTCTGACTCGTAAAATGTCTGAAGTGTATTTGAATCTGAATAGTATGGTTAAAAAAAACCCAAAAACTAAACCAACCCCCTCAAAATAGTAACTAAATGTTTTAATGATATAATTAAGAAACTGACCATTCAGACCTTGCTGTATGTAAAGACCTGTTTAAAATTATTTCCTCATCTGGCAGCTTGTTTTCCAGTCAAAGCAGTAGACACAACCATCCACTTAGCAGTCTTACCAGTTTTCTCCCTTCTGATTTGCGCTAGTGTGCCTGTAGAAGGGGTGGTTTCCCTTGTGCAACTGGTGGTTTTGTTCTTTTGTTCTTTTTTTAGTTTTATTATTTCTTTTAAACGAAGGAAAAAAACCCAGACAAAGGGGGACTGAATCCTTCTGCTCAGAAGACAATACTAGCACAGTCTCCCTCTCACCTCTCGCAGTCGTGACTGTTGGCACAGGGTTCAGTGCCTGTTTGCCCTTGTTAGGCCACGAGATCACTTAGTAATACATCCTTCTAACAATAACTAGCTTTGGTATTACTGTGTACCACTATCAGCTCAGTTCTGTGCATAATAAGGAAATGCTGTTCTTGCTGGTGGAGCCAAAACAAATTGTGAGATCCAGCGCAAAATTGGCAGTGCTAGTGAATGAGACTTGATGACTATATTATGTGGAGTTTGAGTAAAGCAATTTCTGGAAACACTGCTCCACTCATTTCAGAACAAAGCGTTCTGGTGTTGCTTTGGGCTGGCTTTCAATGGAATTGTAATTGAGAAAACAAACATTTACAAACAAACTCTTATGTCCTGAAAACAACACTCGAACAAAACTGCCCATGGTAATTCACAAACATCTCATTTGTAAAACTACACCCTACGTTTTTATAAACGTGATTTTTTTTCTTGATGCTAATTAGGAAACTGAAATAATTTTGAATAAGTGCTGGTTTTTAGTTTTTTTCTAATTAAATAAGCCTATATTTTACTTCGCAGACTGGCTGATGTTACCCGGGGCATTCATTTTACAGCTAGAGATTGTCAAGAAACATTATCTACATTTGGGTTTTGTGTATAACATTTAGGGAAGCTTCACGTGGAGTTGCTGAGCAGGTCTTTATTTGCAAGTCCAGGCTTAATATACCTTGTTTTTTTCTGGCTTAGATCTGATAACACAGTCCTAAAGTTATCTTCATGGCAGCCCAGAATGAAAAGTTAATTGTAGAAATCCGGCCTTTAAATGGTGCATGTTGAATGATACTGAAAAGTGCTTATATTTATAACCAGCTTTTTGTTAGATGTCTGTATGAATTTGCCATCTTTAGCTATGGTCTGACAGAAGAAATTAATAGGAGATGTGTATACATACTCAGAGAACATTCCCAGCCACTTTTAAACTGTCTGGTGCTATCCTTATACATTTTCTTTCTGTATCATCCGTGCTGAATTCCAGCATCCTGGTCTTATTAATACTTCTTTTGTGCACTGAAAAATGTGAGACTTGCATTTTAGGTGAGTGGATGATTTTTCCTTATAGTTTTGATTTATTTATTTAACTTCCATAAGTTGCAGTTTTAAGTCCGATGTTAGCACTGCCACCAGAAATGCTCTGAACACTCTTAAGGTCTGTTTCTAGACAAAGGGAGAGAATAATGGAATAAGGAAGAAACACACAGGCAAGAGCACGGTTAAAAGCTGGTATGTTATCATCAAAAACAAGTATAAAACAAGGCCAGGAGATTGATGAGATATCAGCTGGCTTTACTTAACGTAAAATGTGATATGGCTGTAACCTGATGTAATGTTTTGAGTGCTTTGGTGTATTTGAAATGGGTATAAAGAAACAGGATATTTGATCTGTTTAAGATCAGAGTACAGAGGCTGACTGAGCTCCAGAGCTCACAAGGTATGAATGTGTGCGATGATAATAATATTAACTGTAAACTTGCCCAGTGGATTTGAATATTGTGTGGTTTAACCACTGATGTTTTTGACAGGGCAAAAAAGATGTTGCGCAAATCTTCAACAACATCCTCAGAAGGCAAATTGGTACAAGAACTCCCACAGTTGAATACATCTGCACTCAACAGAATATATTGTTCATGCTATTAAAAGGGTATGTATGTTGCGAAGCATAAATACACCTTTACATGAAGTAAGAAGTTTCTACATTTGTGAAGAAGTAGTGAGTTCTGAAATGGTTTTTCTTTCTTTGCTAGATTTCTTTTCTCATGTCTGTAATTCCCCAAAGTAAAGGAAAATTTGAGTAATAAGCCACCAAAAAATATACTTCTGCATAAAATATGACTGAAAATTGAGAACTGTTAGGAACCAAAAGACTTTTTACTGGGGTAGTACAAACGTTTTCCTTTCAGTATACTATTTGATCCTGTTCAAACAATTTCCTTGTGAACTTATTCATTAAGAGCTGAAGGCTGCATTTTCCCTTTTAACACCTGTCATTGCCAGATTGCTGTCCTATCTCCTCGTCTCAGTTTGGTTTTAGACTTGTTATTCATAGTGATTTATAATCCTGAAGTGATAACAAATACACCAACTTAGACTTGACTGGACAAAGAACAGTTTGGGGCATATGGTGCATGCCAAATGGCTGTTTCTTCCTCTATTCTTGTATTATCTGGTGTGCTGGATATTGGAGAATCGTGCCATACTGAATATGTAGTTACATACGTAGAGCTGTGGGCTTCACACAAGAAAACAGAAAGGTGGTGGTAAAATTTTCATGTTAAAGACAGATGCAAAACAGAGAATGTGCTTCTATATGTGAAAAGAATTTCTCACGTTTCTAATTACATGCGTTAAGAAAGTTCTGAAAAGTGCACTTGCAGTGTGTTATTTTGGGATAGAAGAGTTCATCAGTCCTTTCAAAAATGCAGCTATTTCAAGTACTACTTTTATAGTTGTTTCAAGTTGTTTATTTAAGCTATTTTGTTGTAGTATCTCTAAATCTACGTAATCTTGGTCATTCGTGTAAGCCACTGCAAAATGCATCATGCAAGAAATGTTCTGTATGGAGAAGGCAGGAGTTTTGTGTCTTTTAGTTTCACGCTGACTGCAAAGGTTTAGCACAAGAAATTGAATGGAATATTTGTTTCAGTTCTTACAAGTGTGTAAGATCAACACTCATCTACCAGAAATGCTTTGTTATTTCCCCTCTCCTCCACATTATAGCCCTGATTTAGGGGGGAAGCAAGACTTGGAGGGACAAAAGGATTATTACTTGTGGCATAACACAAAGGAAATACTGATTCAGTAATTCTTCAAAATAATTTACAAAAGAAGGCAAAGATGTATGAGGTACAGAGAGATGAAACTACTTTCTCAGCATGTTCTTGCTGATCTCTGACTAGATGAGGGCTGTAACATGTTTGTCCTCATTTTTAGTCTGTTGTCACCCTTCAGAGAGCATTATTCTGACATGGATTGTTGAAACACATTCATAAGTCAGGATGTTTGAAATGGGCATTTAGTTAGCTTTAGCAACTTAATTGTGACATCTGATATCCAACTAAGTCAATTTGTTCTAAACTATGAGGTGAGTTGCAAAAAGTTCAGTAGATTTCAGATCTCCCTGACAGTTTAAATGGGAAAGTATTTCAGGACTTAACACTAATTCATAAGTAAATGTTTTTTGTATAGTAATAGAGTTAATGTTTAGTATGCACAATGATGCTTTGCTCCTGGATTATTCTGGTGAATCTGAATTAGCTTCCAATAGTATAGGATGAAGGATTCTTTAGGTGTAGGAGGCAGGAAGGTATATAAAAGAGGCTTTGACTACTCCAGAACCAGGTAGATAACAGATATAACTTTTCTCTAGACTGGAACAGCTTATATTGCAACATGTTGAGACGAGTTCTTGGTTTGGAAAGGTAGTTTTGTCTTCATCCAGGGTTCTACTATTAGTTTGCTTGGGGAAACAAGGAACTAGTAGTAAGTACAAAGGTGTATTTCTACCAAATGTATTGTAAACACACCGTTCTGCGATCTCGACAGCTGCTGTTTCTGTATGCTAACATCAGCTGAGAGAACCGACAGTATTTTAGCAAGAAAGCCTGCCAAGGAAATGTAGCAACAATTTTGAAACGAAACCATCAGAGATGGCTTCATCACTTCCATCAAATCGCTGGTGGACATGATCCGAAGGTCTCTTGTAAGAAGGTGCAGATTTAGAAGCAGGTGTTTGATACTGGTCTTAGAATACAAAGACGATGTTGCCAGCATTCCAGGTTTGAAGCCCATGATATGTGGAGTAATGTTGGAAAAATGGTTTAACGAAAGAGGAGATATAAATTTATGTCTAGTCTTGTTAACTCTTCATGCTCGTATCATACATAGTTTGGTGTAATTGCTGTCACGTTTAAGCAAACAGCTTTTAAGACAGAAGTCACTGCTTTTCCAGCTGTCTGCCATCCCACCAATACGAAAATAACTGATTGTGAGTATGAAGAAAATACTCCATTTAGTCTTGTTTCTCAGTTTGTGAAAGTCAATTGGCAATGGCTGTTAATTTGGCATTTAACTGGCAATAATTTTGGTAGTATTTCCTAGAAATGTGTAAAAGCGGAGGTTAATGTGGAAACAAGTACCCCTAACTTCTGGCTTTTGGTTTACTTGATAACACTGAAACCTGTTATGAGCAGGGTGGTGTTGCATTGCGAACTTGTGATGGTATTTGTAAAGAATCTTCTTTTGCTCTTTTGTTTGTTGGTCTGTCTTTTAATAGGTACGAGTCTCCAGAAATTGCTCTAAATTGTGGAATAATGCTTAGAGAATGCATCAGGCATGAGCCACTTGCTAAAATAATCTTGTGGTCAGAACAGTTCTACGATTTCTTCAGATACGTGGAAATGTCAACATTTGACATTGCTTCAGATGCATTTGCCACATTCAAGGTAATTTACATAGAACATTTGGATTGTTATTACTTCCGCAGCTCTCTCCGCTGTGTGAATCCAGATGATGGATGTTATGTTCTTGGGCAAAACAAGCCTATGGAGAGGGGTAAAAAAAAATAGGTGTGATGCAGATGGGTAGGCAGGACACTGTTCCTTATTTCTCAGAATGCATGACATAACTTTAAATGTATGTGCTGTTTTCCCAATAACTTTTATTCCAGAAAGCAAGATTTCAACTTTATTTAAGTCATGCATTAACTGAATATATGTGAATATATTCTGTTACATACCTGAGTGTATTTGATGCTGATACTCTGTCTGGGGAAATCTTTTGTTACCCTAAACCAACCACTTTTGGGACTGTACGCATAGTATTGGTCGTTATTAAATACTGGGTCTTAATCTTGGTTGTGTGAAGTTGTGTGCAAGAGTAGCCTTAATCTACAAATAGCATTCTTCAGTGATAATTCCATGGACTGTTTACCTGTGTCAATTAACATAATACATCCCAGACCTTTCCTAAGTGATGCCAAGATCCTTGACAATGTCCAGGTAAATGCGTTCGCGTCCTGAATTTCTTCGTTTAATGAAATAGCAACATTTTCTGTTGGATGTCTTATGTGTACTCACTGTCTAATGAGAATGCCTATGTAGTGTTTAAATATTTTAGTGAAAATAGTCGTTTTGTGCTGTTTTGCAGGATTTGCTTACAAGACACAAGTTGCTAAGTGCAGAATTTTTGGAGCAACATTACGATAGGGTGAGCAGATGCATTTTAATACCCTGAATTTTCTAGCGCTGTGTATCTTATTTGAAGAAATCAGTATTTTCGTTCCTTGTTTTTAGCTTTGTGTTTGGAAATTTACACAGAATATAAACGAATTGAATTTACAGTAATTTCTGCCAAGCAGGTAATTAAAGATCAAGACCTTACTGTTGAATGTAGAAAGACATAAAAGAACAGAAGGTGGCAGAAATCTAGTTCTGTGAAAACTCGATCTGATTTTTCCACTAGAGGGAACCCTTTCCTTGTCTTTGTCTTTTGGCTGTATTAACTCACAACAACCAAAGAATGCAAGATAACCCCCTCCACCTGCTGGGGACTCCTGAAACTAATGAACAGCATCCAGTACCAGGAATTACTTACTGTAGTTTAAGAAATAAGGGTGACCAGCAGGTCAAAGGAGCTCTGCCCCTCTACACTGCTTTCATGAGACCCCACTTGGAATACTGCATTCAGTTCTGGTGTCCCCAGAGTGAGAAGGGCATGGAGCTGTTGGAGCAAGTCCAGAAGAGGCCATAAGGATGATCAGGGGCTGGAGCACCTCCCATACAAAGACAAGCTGAGAAAATGGGGTCAGCCTGGAGAAGAGAAGGCTGCCTGGAGACCTCAGAGCAGCTTCCAGTATCTGAAGAGGGCTACAAGGATGCTGGAGAGGGACTCTTCATCAGGGGCTATAGTGATAGGACAAGGGGTGATGGGTTCAAACTTAAACAGGGGAAGGTCAGGTTAGATATAAGAAGGAAGTTCTTTACTGGGAGGGTGATGAGGCAGTGGCACAGGCTGCCCAAAGAATTTATGAATGCTTCATCCTTGGCAGTGTTCAAGGCCAGGTTGGATGGGACTTGGAGCAGCCTGGTCTACTGGAAGGGGTGTCCCTGCCTGTGGTAGGGCGGTTGGAACTGGATGATCTTAAGGTCTTTTCCAGCCAAACGTTCTATGATTTTCTAATGAGATAACTACTTCCACCACATTACAATCTAACTGTTAAATGCTCCTGAAAGAGTAATTGATTTTTTTATAAGGCATATGCAGTGTTTAAGCAGTAGTGACTTACAGGAACCTACAGACTTCGGATTTTGTTTGCGTTTTTGCTGTGGATTTGCGTCTCTTCCAGTTTGTTATAATCATGTGGAAGAAGAGTGTGTGTGATGCTTGGGAAGGTCCTAACCCTTCTCTTTATTCTGTGTTCAGTTCTTCAGTGAATATGAGAAGTTGCTTCATTCGGAAAACTATGTGACGAAGAGGCAGTCACTTAAGGTAAGGCACTTTCATTTTCTTCTTCAGTGCAAAGTTAGGGAATTCCTTTAATTTCATGTGCTTTGACTTGAATTGAAATGGTTTAAGTAACTGCCTTGGGTAGTATTTAGTTTATTTTTTTCATGTATTTTAGTGCTTGAGATGAGCTACTTTGCCTTAGTGTCCAGTCCTTCCATTAGTTGGTGTCCAGCACACACCAACTACTTTCTTTCCCTGTGTAGAAACGGCTATGTGCACGTTAATTGGTTGTCTCTTACGTCTAATGTCAAGTCATTTTTTTGTTTGGGCTTTTTTTCCCACTTTTAGCTCCTTGGTGAATTGTTATTGGACAGACACAACTTCACAATTATGACAAAGTACATCAGTAAACCTGAAAATCTCAAACTCATGATGAACCTTCTACGAGACAAGAGTCGTAACATTCAATTTGAGGCCTTTCACGTGTTTAAGGTATGTTTAAAATGCCCCACCATAGAACAAATGACAAAAGAAACCCAGCAGAAGTTGCTTAGTTGAGTAAAGGACTTAGCTGAGCCTAAATGGAGCTTATCTTAATTACTGTGTGGTTAAATAGAGAGATAATGTTTGTCTTTATCATGATCTATCTTTACAAGTAACAAAAAAAGTTGAGAAAACACTTAGGGATTTCTGTATGATAGTGTGTGATGTCTCTCAGAAAATCTTGGAATTCAGAAGGCTGATGAGCAGGAAGATAAGGAGGAATGCATGATTTCACATGAGATCATGAAACAACCTGGAGTTAAAAAGTGGTTTTATCATGCTGCATGATTGATGAAGGGTAGCAGTATTTTTGTCAAGTCACCTAAATTTCAAAGCCTGAATTGCAATTTGCACATTGTAGCAGATAACTTCTGACTTGGCAGCAGAAAAGCAAATACCTAAGAGCTTGGAGATGTAACCTGAGGTATAAATGTTTTAGGGAACTTTAAGATAAACATCTGATGTTGTATATAACAGGAAGACATGCATTTGCTACCAATTTAACCGTAAGGTGTGTTCAGTGGTTTTGCAGAGGGTATTTTGGCTGGTCACCTCCTAAAAATTTAATTTACTTTGGTACTGGTATTCAGCTTCTAATAAAACCCCGCCTGCATTTACTCCATTAGTTTTTGTCTGTAGTGATACTGGAATGTGGAATGATGAAAACATTTTAAGTTATTGTCATCACTGTTTTGCTGGCTGGGTTTGTTTTTAACTTAGCCTTCTGTTTCCTATTATCATGCTAAATGCCTTTTATTTTCTTGCAGGTGTTTGTAGCCAATCCTAACAAGACACAGCCTATATTAGACATCCTTCTAAAGAATCAGACCAAACTTATTGAGTTCCTCAGCAAGTTTCAGAATGACAGGACCGAGGATGAACAATTTAATGATGAGAAGACCTATTTAGTTAAACAGATCAGGGATTTGAAGAGACCAGCACAGCAAGAAGCTTAACCTCCAATAAACCCTTAAAATATTAAACCCAAATTCAGCATTTGCTGTTAGATATTCAGCATCAGGCACTCTTACCGATTCATGAGGAACATTACTGCTAATCTGCTGTTCAGTGAACGGTTTTTGTTTTTCTCTTTTCTTTTTTAGTCCAAGTTGAAAAACATAGCTGCTGCTTTCTTGCACAATGTGGACTTTCTTGATATTTGTGTCATTTCAGAATTCAAAGACACTGCTTGTTTTAGGAGTCCTGAAAAGAAAGATTCTAGGTTCGTGAAAGCAAACGTATAGATACTAGTTTGGTTTAGGAGAGAAGGTATTAATGTAGTTAAGTAACAGGTTGCATGCTTGCGAATCTGAATAAATCTGTATGTTTGCACTTACCTTGTTTGAGACATGAGCACAATGTGACCTGTGCATACCTGGCACCATAGTATAAGATTATATGCCTTGATTTAAAAAAACAAAAATGTGCAGTGCTTTATTTGTAATCAAAGGGGAAATGTATCTAAGATGTGAGCTTATTGGGATAAACAGTTGTCTTGCAAATAAACTGATATTGAAACTTAGCAACTTTTAAAAGAGTGAAATCTCCAGGTTCATAAGGAAAATGTATATATGCCTTTCACCGCTTTATAGAACGTTTTGGTTTTTTTTTTTGACATGATTTGATTTTTCTGAGAATTGACTTGTAAACTTGGAAATATGTTCTAAGGGGTTTTGTTAATTTTACTTTAAAGGTATTTCAGACAGTAGACCTAGCAATGACATTTTGCATTTCATTTCAACAACGCTTGCTGGTTTCTTTTGTATATAACTCCTAGGCTGCTCATTTCTTTAAAATATGGTTTAATTTGTACAGCAGAGGAATGTTATTGTATTAGTCTGTAACTATTACCTAATATTGAGTTTTGCAAAATGAATGCTCATATGTAATTGAATACTTAAGATCACATGGAAATGCTGATTTAACAATCTTAAATCCTGCAGCATTAAAAGGAAAAAAAACCAAAACCCAAACAAATTCACTTATCTAATGGGGTGCCATCGCTTAGGGTAGGCTGAAATAGAGAACTGGAACCCTTTATACTACATTTTTACTGGATAATATTGGCCTTATTCAGTTAAACTAACATTGTGCTCACCAGCTCGGCAAAGGTTATGCAAAATTAATATCGATTCCTCTTACTGCTGGGGAGCCTGCAGTGCATCATTTCTTTCTTATAGTAAATAACTCAGTATAGTAGTTGTGTGAGTGAGTGATTCAATTCCTTCTGACCCCTCTGACTTCAGGAAACAACTTCATAGATGTCCTAGGGTAACAAAATGATTTAATTTTGTTGCTTTTGTTCTTTAATGCTGCAAACTGTCAGTATTTATAAAAACAACAAAAAAAACCAACTGATTTTGCACCATGGTTTTGTTACTGTGACCATACAAAAGGAATCTACTAAATATAGCTCAATGTTATTAAAGTTGTATTTATCAGTCATATAGTAATGCTAAGATCACAACCAAGCAAACTTATGGATTGGAGCCTGAGAGTTCAAATTCTGCATGGCTGAATCCGATTGCGAATGCTATAGAAAATGTTTGTTGCTTCCTGTTCTCTTCCTAATTAAAATATTCTGCAATCAGCAAGATGAAACTCCAAAGTGATGTGTAAGCTGGTTTGAAAGCCTTCACAATGGAAGTCAGATAGCTCCAGTAAATTGAGTGTTTAAAATTGCTCTTAACGTCGTAATTGGTCTTACAAAGGTTTTTAATGTGTCCTTTGCAAACCGATTCATTTTGCCTAGAGAAGGAAAATAGCTTACTCTGAAGATCACAGGCAAGCAGAATTGGCTATGAGATGGTATTATAGTTCAGTACAAACAGTCTATTACCTTTTGGTTTATCATAGCTGAGTGGAGGAAAACATTATTTGCCAAGTTACTCACCATAACATATAAGGCTTCCTCTTTAGAAAAACGTAGACATGCTAAAGATTTATATATGTAAAGAAGTGAAAACATTTGGACTGGGAGATGGAGGTTACTCTATATTAGGCCTTGGAAACAATGGCTATGGTGACTTTTTTTAATATGTGGAAACATTTGAATGTTGGCTTTTGAGAAGAAGTTGTATTTAAATTACAGCTCATTTGACGTGCTCTTCGTATTAAAAACCTATTGTTCTGGAAGTGGTTTCTTATCTGCTTGAAGGCTTAAGGGTATTACTAAAAGGTATTTAAGTGCGAGCGGGTTTTGGGTTTTTGTTTTGTCTTCTTTTTTTCTTTTAAATAAGAGATGTATACAATTGTAATTCTATTTCCGTGGTAGCATTTCATTTCTCCTGAGGAAAATGCGTTTCTTATCCAAAAAAATCTGGCTGGCCCCATAATTTAAATTGAAATAAAATTTTGAAGAAAAATGTCTCGTCTTTACTGTTGTTGCTGAACAGGATGAATTTCTTGTGGATGTGCATCTCTTCTCCTCCGTTGCCTTGGAGGGGTTCGGCTTTTTGAAATCATGGAAAATTCTGGCTTGCAAAAGCATTTTTAAGGAATAAAGACAAAGTGCTGCATTAGAGATGTAAGTAATTTTAAGTAATTATTGGTTTCTCTTGCCTATTTGCAGCATTATTTGCTGATTCTGTTTCTTTTTTGCATGACCAAGGGCAAAGAGAGGAGATGCTATTTCCTGCATCACGTCTAGAAGCAGGACCTGATGGGATTGGCAGAAGTGAGTCCTCCATAATCTGGGGTCCTCTTTCCTCTTTAGATTTTCGGGAGCGCAAAGTGTGTGCAATTGGTTACTCATTCCTTAGTAAATCCTGTGGTCTTGCCCTTGAAGCTGTCTGTCTGTTTTTCACAGGTAACACCCCCAGTTCTGCAAGGTGGCAAACATCAGGAGTGTGTGTTACGCAGGAAAGATAAGCCACCCAAACCCTTCCCCTTCCCCCCCCCCCCCCCCCCCCCAAAAAAAAAAAAAAAAAAAAACCCAAACAAAAGGAAACCAACAACAAAACATTCAGGAGGCTTTTATGCAGGTTGTTCGGATAGTTTTGTTAGCAAAATCTGGTTTCCAGGCAGGAACAGACTTGCCTTGCAAGGCAAAAATACTTGGTCTTTGGTAGCCCCCACTAGAGGCTTTTCACATCAGAGCCTTGATATAAAAATGCTGGTGTTTTCCTCCCTCACAGATCACAGGTTACAAGGGGAAGGAGTGATTTATACTAACCAAACAAATTGCAGATTTTAATTAAAAGAACAAGCGGTCAAGTTGGGTACTTAGGAACAATTT
This sequence comes from Pezoporus wallicus, assembly GCF_028554395.1. NCBI lineage: Eukaryota > Metazoa > Chordata > Aves > Psittaciformes > Psittacidae > Pezoporus > Pezoporus wallicus. Next base: position 8,895,254 of record NW_026642342.1, read on the forward strand.
CTTCACTGGAAGGGTGGTCAGGCATTGGAACAGGCTGCCCAGGGAGTGGTGGAATCACCGTCCCTGGAAGTGTTCAAAACCCATGTAGACAAAACCCTCAGTGACATGGTTTAGTGGTGGTTTGGGCAGTGCTGGGGAACGGTTGGACTTTGCGATCTTAAAGGTCTTTTCCAACCTAAACAATTCTGTGATACTTGACAGGGTGCTGGGATGAAACAGCCTGGGCAGGAGGAGGCATGGGGAATGCAAGGAGGTGGTGCACTGACTTCTTGACATCTCTTTTCCCTGCAGAGATGATGAGCAGGACCTGCCTTGTGAGCTGTCATGTCCAGGAACCACTCTGAGCCCTCAGGAGCAGGTTGAGGACAAAGCTGCTTGCAGTGAGTTTGCTTTCTGCTTGCCTGCCAAGTCATTCCTAGCAGACAACTTTGTTGGTTTTCCTTTTGCTGCTGTTTCTCTTCTCCCCCTGCCTTTATTCTAGACCCTTGCTGGCTGCTCTGCTAATTTTCCTGTCTCTATTGCTTTCTCTTACGTGGCTGCTCACTTGAGCTGGTGCCATCTCATTGGGTGCAGTACCTTTATTTTTTGTCATCATTACGGTTATTTCTCATATCTCTGCTCCATTCTCCAAAGGTTTTGGCCTTTGTAAGGATGTCTAAGGTGCTGTTTATTTTAGCTCTTCAGCGTACTGTAATTCAAGTTGATGATTAGCATTGTAATAAGGAAAAAAGAACCCTGTTCTTTTGCGTGTTACCTCTTTAAATCAGTGTTCAGCTTAATCTGAGCACTTGTGAAAAGTTGTTTCCAGTGTATGTAATATGTATTTACAAGTGTACCTGGGTAGATCCAGTTTAAGTCCCATGTGACTGGAGGCAGGACAGAAGAACAACATCAAAATCTGAAAAGTTGTTAAAAGGAGGGAGGAGAGGGACATGCCAATATATTGCATTCTTGGAAGGAAATTGGCTATTATGTGAGAGAAAAGACCTGTTCTGCTTCCTTTTGAAAGGTATCTGGTGACTCATCTCTCTTTAAAAACCGCTATCACAAAACCCTGAGTTATGCAACTAATGTATAATTAGGTTTTTAGTAAGTCTGGCATTCACAACAAAATGTAAAGGCAAGCTTTTGTGCAGTAAAGGTAACGATTTGGATTTGTCTTTTTTCTTGCTTGGAAACGCCCTGGCCAGAACTGGCTTTCTGTCGCTTTTCATAAATAGACCCTTCATACTTGAGGTTTCTTCACTATCTATGTATGGCAGGAGAGTTTTCTAGTGGTGGTGTGGTGGGGCTGAGCACCACTGTGGTGCACAGGCTTACATGTGCCAAAGGAGAGCATTCTCCTTATGGAGGTGACACTGCCTGAATTGCCGTATGAGATCATAATAATGGTAACAGTAAAGGATGGATCAAGAGGGCATCCTTGGAGTGAAGGAAGATAAACAGTGTGCTAGAATGTAGAGTTTAGATTTGTTTTACAGGGGTTGATCTGTTTGGAAAAATAAGTGATAGATATGTATGCTGCTTTCTATATCTGTTGGAACAGTGGTGTATGTATTATTTAAGAGAAATGATTATAACTGGAGTTGTTTGCACCAATTAAGTAGTCTGCTCTGCCTACAACTAAATCAACACCCAGTATTTTTCTGTTTCTTCCCCAGCAAATTCCTTATAGTGAGCTGTCATGGAGGATCCCATTACAGGTCTTGTTTGTTCCTTTTGTGGCAGCCTTTGGGAATGCCTCACATCCCACCAAGAAGAAACTCAGGGTGATAAAAATGTATTGCCTAACAAGGTTCTACTAATAAAAGAGATGTTGAACTGAATTTCACATTGCTTAGTGTTTAGAAACTTGCAGGCAGGATTAGGTTTGCACTTCATTTGAGCAGAACACAAGAATAGAAGCTGTATAGATTTTTAGGGCTGCTTTGGCAAGTTTAAGAATGTTGTGTGTTCTAACATAAATAAGCCTTTGTAACTATAATTTGGGGCATCTAAATAAGGCATGCAGTACATGTGATGCAGTGTTTAAACAGTTGAGGTGTGAGCAAACCAGATTATCAGTTTTAGCTCTTTACCAGCCCTTACAGATTGTACAGAGCTGAAAGAGGTGTTGCTAAGAGAAATCAGACAGTATTGCAGGCTTCCAGGCCTCAACCTAGACAGGTTGAGAAATACGGTCTGGAGAGACTAAAAGGTTCAAGGGTTTACCTGGCTATAAAACTTAGCTTGCAGGGATGCCTCACATTAGACCATGTCACCCAAAGCGCTGTCCAATCATAGAATTCCAGGTTGGAAAGGACCTCAAGGATTCTTGAGATCCTTGAGGTCCAACCTTTCTTGGCAAAACATAGCCTAGCCAACACGTCCCAGCACCAAATCTTAGCACTGTCCTGTGCTGGTGAATCCACCACTTCCCTGGAGAGATTATTCCAATGGCTGATTTTTCTCATTGGGAAAAAGTTCCAGAAAGAAAGTCCATCTTATTTTACTAATAAAGAGGAATTGCTAATAGCTGCATTGATGTTTATGTTGGCTGATGGCTCTTCAGAATGAGCACTAAACTGCAAATCTGGTTTTGAAAACCATCTGCTGGGCAGGTAGCACCCAAGGTCAAATACTGCGTGCTTCTGGTTTCAGCTCACTTCCACCAGCTGTATAGGCTCTGCTGCCAGATCCTGGCCAGGAGAGGTGGCACTGCTGCCGTCCAGCTTGCCTCAGCTTCCTGCAGCCTCCTGGCTGACCTGGGTATTGGCTCATCCCACAGACTCCTTCCACATTAGATAAAAACCTTTGGGAAAATAACACGGAGTAAGATAGAGCAGCAGTGAAAAGGGTTGGAAAAGATCCAGTTTTGCAGCCGAGCTGTCTGTGTTCTCCTACCACAGCACTGCAGTGGGAACAGCAGTTTAGAGTTACCTGTCTTTGACTCAGATAACTGTGTTTAGTTAGCCATACAAACTGTTTCTGGTCTGGGGATATGATGGTTTCTAAATCTTCTTTATCTCTTCTGGCAGTCCCACTCCTTCCTTCTGAACTTCCAAGTTCATAAAGGATGTTTTCTGCAGCTTTGCTTTCTGTTAGTTAATCCCTCTCTTGCAGAGTCTGATTCTTCATGTATAAAATCCTAATTCTCTTGGCAAATCACTTCTTTCATTGTTGTCTTTCCCTTCCAATTTCTGCCATTTGTCTTTTCAGTCCTTTTTCCGAGGGACTCTTTGGGACATTTTGGGAAATGCTCTGTCTCTGCTGAGTCTCATGTAAAAAGTGCAGTTATTTATGTGTAATCATTTTATCTCCAGTGGTGAAGAGCGTCATCGAGTATCATTGCTGCAGGCTTTGCCATTTTGCCAGCACTCCATGGCAGTGTTCAAGGCCAGGTTGGATGGGGCTTGGAGCAACCTGCTCTAGTGGAAGGTGTCCCTGCCTGTGGCAGGGGGTTGAAACTGAATGAGCTTTAAGGTCCTTTCAAAACGCAACCATTCTATGATTTTAAGGTTGCTGCAGGCAACATATTGTTTCCTAGGGATTGCTGTTTCAGTATTGTTAGAAAATGGTGAATAGCAGAATGAGAGTACACAGCTGTGTGAGGCTCTGAATATCTGGAGTCGATAACAGATTTATAAAGCAGCCAGTGTTTAACTTCTGATTCCAAAATGTATAAACATTTGTATTTGGGTTTCTAGTGTCAATGACACTGTCATTGAGTGTACTTTTGCAATCTTTCCTGTCATTTCAGTGCTGTAGGTAGCTGGGCTGGGACAGTCTCCTTCTGATCTCAAGCTAGTTGGCAGGTGAACCTTGCTCAGCAAGCAGTCAAATGGTATCTATATCATCCTGTGACTAGATAGCAGTATGCATGGAATCTTCTGAGCTCAGCAGAGGAGATCAGGTTTTTGATTTCCTACTCTGTTGGTGGATTAGTCCCAGAAAGACTGTTTCTGCTGCTGCTGTTGGATTTGCAATGCTGCTATCAGAAGTGACAGGTTTAAGGACTAATCTGTGCCCCTGGTGCCCAGGTTCAGACTGACCCTTGCAATTTGCATGCATCATCAGTATCTCAACTAGACCTTGTTTCCTTCCACTGCTGTCTTATTCATTAGCGCTCTCAGGATAAGAAAAGGTAATTGCAAATCAAACGGCATTTAAATTGGTACACCAAAAGGACAAATGAGGTCAAAACACTGCCCAGACAGTGCTTTCATGTCAGGCCCTTGATGGCTGTTCTCGGGGCTAGCCTGCAGCCTCTCTGGAGAGCGGGGTGATGATACCCATGTCACTGTTACCTGTTTCTTAAGTGAAACTGCTTTTTGTGCCAGTGCTTCCACACAACGTCTCTCCAGTCTTTTCCTCTGGCACAGGATAGGGCTGTTTGAAGGTTGCTGGACACAATGGATGTCTGGAAGGATGTCTGGAGTATTCTGCTGGAGTGAAGTCCTTCAGCCGGTAGTGCTGAGCTTCTGGATGTGTGGTCTGCTTCTGAGGGGTCTGTCATGTCTGGAGGCTTGCATTCACTGAACAAGGAGGTTTTGCTTTATTTGAGGGAAAAAATAAGTCTACAGATCAAGGGTCAGAAGTCCTGTGACAGCAGGGAGATGGTTTAATTTGATTGTCCTTATCTTACAGTGTGGCCTTTAATTTCAGGAAGCAGAAGGGGAATGAGAAGATACCTCTACCCAGATGGAGTACTGGTAGTTCTGATGTGAGGTTCTCCACACTTCAGAGAAAACTCCTATGCCAAAGTGGGTCCTTTTTTGCCCCTTGTTGCCTCTGCAACAGCAGAGGGCACAGAGCTGATCCAGGCCAGACACTGTTTGTTCATGGTGACATTGCTTTCAGGTTTTGATTCTGGCTTCCTTGATGTTTCTGTTCATATTGTGGCTGGCCTGTGTCCATCTGAAATTACCCAGAATCAGTGTGGATCCTCTGGGACACTGGGCAATTTGGTTAGTCCAGGTCAGTTCAAAATGAAATACTATGTTTGGATCCACTTTACAAACAAAACTTTAATGTTTTTGGTTTTTGGCAGAAACAACTTTTTTCCCCTAATGGAAAATTTCTATTTTTCTCAGAAACAGAATTCTCTTTCAGAAGATCTCCCCTATGGAAAATTTCAAGCCAGCTCCAATCCTAATACTTAATGCCAGAAAACATGTAGCAGACATTAGCAGAGGGTGACTCGGGGTATAATATATCATTAGTCCTAACTAGGGCAACATAGCCACATGAATTAGAGAACATAGCAGGCTCAGCATCCCTAGCTCAGCATGCAGTAGGCAATCCACCAAAAGCACACTTGCAGAATAGAGGAAAAAGAGTTTTCAGTTTTGAAAGCTCAGTTGAAAAGCTGAGAAAGAAACTGGCAAAATGTTATCAGATGCACCTTATCTGCTTTCTCCTGCTGGCTTCCAAAGCCAAAGTCTTTGTTTTACAAAGAAGATATTTTTTGTTGTTTGCTGTTTTAGCAGATAGTTTTACCAACAACCAGTCTGAAAGAAAAGGTTTCCTCCTCCTGTGACAAGTGTGCTGGGGAGAACAATCATCTGGCATGTTTGCAGGCACAACATACTTCAGTGTTGAAGTTGGTTCTATTGATGCACAAGAAATAATAGCTTCCAGTCCTTCTCTCACAGCCCTAATGCTGCTTTTCTACTCTGAAAAGAGACCAGCTGACTGAGGAAAGCACTGTTCCCTTCAGCAGAAAAAGGATTTGGGATTCATGCTTGTCTCAGAAAGTAACTTAAAGCCTATTTGTGGAAGCATTGCCAGATCTAGTACTCATCTGGGAAAAACAGCAGGCTTCTGGACAGGAAATGTGCAAGACAGCATCACTTTGGGAAGGGAAAAGGATGGAGAAAGGCAGGTGCAGTGCTTCACACTGTGGTAGTGCTGATGTGTCCTTCCACGCTGTGTTGGTGGGTCTCTGTTTTCATGTGCACTGCACAGGCCCATCTTTTAAGGGCTGAGCTCACAGACTAACCAGTTACCTCAAACTTCTGTCTCAAACATGGACTTTAATGAATATTAAGCCTATCCAGGTACTGAAGTACTTTTCCTTGTTTAGCTTCAGTGTAAACTGCTGCTTTCTGCCTGCCTCTCATATGAACTAAGCAAAAAGAGTAGCTCTGGTTCAGGTCTGCCTCTGTGGTGTCATGGGCCAGCACGTGGTCTTTAGCAGCAGCCCAGTACTGCTCCATCAGCACAACTTGAGGGCAGAACTTTTGATGCCTATGTGGATGCACATTAGCTGAAAGCATTTCTTAGAGCATGAGAGCAGACCAAGCCATTATGCAGTCACTATCCCACTGCTGCCCACTGAAAGTCCCAACAGCACAGGAGAATGAATTGATTACTCCTTTTCCGTAAGGGGGATGACTTCCAGACACACCTAGAGAGACTATCTACAGACCAAACTGCAATAAATAGCCAGCCACAGACTCCTCAAATTGATGTCAAAGGCAATGAAAAGGCATTTGATTTTATCACTCATTTCAAGTGTGAAGAACAGGTTTCCTAGGCCCAAAGATAGCTGTGAATTTTTGGAGATTTTGTTAAACTAAACCATTAGCAATGTAAAAGTGTGAATTTATTTGAACTTTTGAAAAGATTTATTGCAGCTGAACTGAATTTCATTCAGTTTGGATTTTGAATCTTCAAATTTGTTGACTTTCATCTGCAGCCTTGAGAATCCGATGCATGATGGGCACTAACCAAATGTCCTTACCAGTGTGCTCGGTCCTGACTTGGGCATGTCTTTGATGCTGGTTGCCCCAGAGCCTTCTCTTCAAGGCAGGACTTTAATTTTTAATGTAAAAGAGAAGCAGGTGCAAAAGAAATTCTTTTAGAGTAAGAAGTACCAAAAAACCCTTTCATATCCTCTGTGCATTATAAAAAGGGAAAAAATACGAATAGTCCAGATGTTCTGTGCCCCCTTCCTTTCTCCTTTCATGATTTGGTCAAGCACTAATATCTGGTTTGGTTTTTTTTTTAGTGTGTTCCTTTCCCACAAAGAAGCAGATGAATAATGTTCCTCTTGTTTGTCATCTGAAATATGAAGTTTTACACTGCTGCCCCTCAGGTGCCATCATGAGCTGCCCTTGCACTTAGAAACAACAGACAAAATCCTACTGGCTTTTTCTGTTGTTGCATCTTGATTTTGAGAGTGATAAAAATGGAAGTCAGAATGGGGTGACAGCATTTACGACCCATTTTGTTTCTCAGGGTTACAGAGTTAGAAGCACTCAGCCTTCCACTGTTCCTGCAGGAAAGATCAGCCAAACCCTTCATGAAGGAAATCTTGTTTCTAGAGATTGAGCAATCTCTTAATGGTGAGGTTTCCACCTGAGCAGCTGTTGGCAGTTCCGAAAGGGTTCAGTTAGCCTGTTCTCGCTTCTAAATATGTGAACATAAATATGTACTTAAAAAGGGAGAGGTAAAAAGTAATAGGAAGTGAAGTCATGCAGGGTGATATGCAAACCCCGAACGTTCCTTATTTATCTTGTATCTTTGCACTGAGCGCAGCATTGCGTAATGTCACAAGTGCTGAATATTTTCTCTAGTGAAGTGATGCGTTTAATTAAATTGACTGTTTAAAGTTCAGTTATTCATTAAAGGTACACAGCTGTCCAGAAAGGCATGCTGATCTTGGCTATACTGACTGTGCTAATCTCTCACATAGTCCTCTTTAGAGGACTGTTAGGGATATGAACTAAAAAAACCATTATTTCATAGAATTCACACACAAAACAACCATGGAGAGTGTCTTGGCCAGTTAACTGCATAGACGTGTACCTGACAACTGTTCACTGTCTGATACCAGCAGGTCAGGGCGTGCATGTCCTTTGTTTTCTCTCTCACAGAATCTGAACGTTGCTGCTGTTAGACATTACTCACAGCCAGGGCTGAGCCTCAGCCCTCTTCTGACAGCTACGGCCTCTCCTTTGACCAGTGTGGGGGCCTTGGGCATTCCTGGTCAGCAGCTCACCTCTGAAGGGTGTTTTCATGTTGGAAGCAAGCAGATACAAAGGCTTTGCAAAATTCACATGGCGTTTATCCACAACAAAGAATCCTAGAATAGATTGGGTTGGAACGGACCTTCAAAGGATGCACAGTGCTCGGCAAACAATAAAACATTTATTCATGTCCATGCTCTTATTTTTCTGGTTTCCACTGCTCAAGTGTTCTCTGTGTTGAGGTTGAATCTTTCAGGGCCCAGTAGCCCTCTGCCAGCAGATGTCTTTCCTGAAACAGAGGGGCCTTGTTTTCTCCCAGCATCTTTTGCCCTTGCCTAGCCTCAGTGTAAAATACCATTTACTGTAGAAATATGTTTCTTATTTCTCTCATCTGCCGAAGGTTCCTTTCTTGCCAGATTTTGTCTTCTGTCTTCTCAGGTACAGCACTAGTTTGATCATGTTTTCGTTTGCTGGAAAATCCCATTGTCAGCCCGTGAGAGAGACAGAAAACTGGCTTTATCAGGAATAGAGTTACTCTTGTTCTCTGAAATTCTGAAGGGCTTGGTTTCTAATGGCCTTTGCTCAACCTATGGGTGGATAAGGAGGTAGAAGACACTGTGATCTTTACTCAGGATAAGGAACATAGAGTAATAGGCTGCAAAAGATAGAAGATAAGGAAGCAAACATTTGGGTCTCAAACAAATTTGATTCAAGAGGTTTCTTTACCTACTGAAGTGTCAGTGAGGCTGTAACAGCTCGCTCTATATGTGAGAAGCTAAACTGCAGCACAGAATCCGGGTGTGCTTCGATAAGGGTAAAGCCTTGACAAGATATGGCATATTTTCTTGATTCTGTCAAGACAATGTAATCTCCTACTATCTAGGAAAGCTGATACAAGAAACACTGTCTTTGGGGGTTGCAAGTGTCTGCTGTGGAAGTAAAGTAAGTGGTGTTTAAAGGTCAGAGCTCTCTGTTGATAAGAGAGATATATTGAAAGGGCAGAAGAACCACAGAGGACTTCCTGCGTCATTACAGCAGGTGCTGGATGAAGTTGAGAGTAGCTGAACAAAGCAAACCACAATGATGATAGGATATTCACAGCAAAATGTGGAAATAATGAGTCATTCCCACTTATTGAAGGGGAAGATACTTCTGCCTCAATTTATCTATGGGATATAAAGGTACCCTTTAACAAAAGAGGAAAAAAATCCCTTTAGCCTAATCAACCCAAATCCGTTCAGACTATGGAAGTTACCTAAAAATCAGTATTTTTCAGGAGTCTTCAGGTTTAATCTTTCCTTGTCATCCAAGTGATACGTTGCTTGGTTGTAAACAAACACATCCGTACTCACGAGTGTTTCTCAGATAACCAGAGCTAAACAGTGTTAGCAAAACCACGTAGTTGAGGATATGTCTTCAGTGGTCTGCAGTGCTGTATGAAGACACCCAGACCCTCTCTGGGTTACGTCACCAGTCTGATTACCTTGTGGTCTGTTGCCCAATTTGTGGTTCAGGGCAAGCCCATCTAATGTGCTGTGCCATAGCAACTTGGTTGCAATGATTTAAGCAGGTAGAACGCACATACTATTTGAAATAGATTATCCCCATGTAATAGATAATGTATTGATTTGGGAATTTATTTTATTGGATTTGGTTTTTCTTAGTGAATTTTGACTTCCCAAAAGGAATGCTTATTTGAGGGAAGACTTGCCACTGTAGTTTCCAAGAGATTCCTGCTGTTTTATGCAGATTTATATTTCAAACCCTCTACTATGTAAAGTGACCTCTTTGACCATCAGAAGCTTTTCCTAAGAGCTTACTAATATGCATGTTCTGGTGCTACTTATTGCTGTAGTAGTAAATCAAGTTGTACATGTTGGATGCCTAAGGTGCTCAGCTCTTACCCAGGCTCTGAAACAGTCCTCCTTAACTGCTGTCAGGAAAGCTCAGTCCTCACAGAGACTATCCATATGGTCTGTGACTGTCCGTCTGTTGGTATGAAGACTAGCATCTTGCAAGAACTGGAAGTCTGATAATGTGCACAGTGTGAGAGTGTGTAGGGATAGGTTAACCTAATAGAATAACATAGTAGGTTGACATCATTAGTGCTTGGTCACCTAGGTGATGGATCTTGCTGCTCTAGTAACCTGGAGGCTACATTGCTCATCAAATATGGATTTTAACAAATGGGAATGATTTAAGGCGTTTGTCTCTTGTGTTCCCTGGAACTGCATGTTACCCTGTGAAAATATTTACAAGAACTGTAAAATGAGACTTTCAAGTAAAGGTTTTATTTCCTTTTTTTTTTTTCTTGGAATTTTGTCTTGGAAAAGACATGATGTTCATTGTCAGGCATCAAATTTTGATAGAGATTTTTTGAGGACAAGTAGAGCTATTGTATTACCTTCTGAACTCTTGTTTCTTAGGACCCTCCCTTACTAGGCAAGCTGATATTTTTGACATGTATCTAGAGGAGTGTGAGCCAACTCAACATATGTATCTTTGGGCATCCACATGGACTTCTCATATACTTGTGCCAGCATGCATACATGCAGCCACGTGCTGTTCCAGAGCCACATCTGGAAAGTGGATATTCTGTGTATGGCTTATGGCAGATTGTGGGATGCTCTAACTTCTCTTTCTTGACCCAGAAGAGAGGTGATTTTAATACATGAGGTGCTTCCAGCACAGTAACAGTGTAGTATGGTTCATTCAGGGATGCAAACTTATATTGTGTAGGAGATTTTCTTGGATTCAGACTCCAGCATGTTTTGGTGTTTCTCACTGAGAGCTGTGAAAGATGATTCAGAAGTCACAAGAGCACAGAGTGGGAGATAGCTCATAAGACTACATGTCTTTTTTTGTGATGACTATATAAAAACTGGCTGTGTGTTTTCAGGAGAACAGCATATGCCCTTTGCTACCCACAGTTTATCATCTTTTTTCACTTGAACAGCGAAGATAGTAGAATAGGAGATATTTCCTTAATTCCTATGCAGCGGTACTTAAAGAAAGAGAGTTTTTTAGTTTTCTCTTGGCAGAACAGGATGGGATGAGGGGAATATGTCCTGAGGACTTGTGGAGGGACAAACCAGTATATCCTCCATAATCAGACCTGGCTGACGAGACTTCCTGCTTTTTGGAAGATTTTACAAGGGATGAATAAAAATCTGGAATAGCACTAATGAAATCAAACCCAGGAGTGATTAAAAATGAGACTGACGGCTTCCTGTACCACATATGCACTCTAGGCTTACCATGAAGATGGAGCAGGACCAGCATGTGTACCCCAGGAGTCCATCAAGACAAATCTCCATGTAAATGGAGAGCCACAGAATGCAGCAGCCCATTCATCAGAAACAGATCTATGGAAATACCCCAAAGGGTAACCCCAGCCATGCTTGGAATGACAAGAGAGTGCTCTGATGTCCCACCCTACAGTACTGAAGCTTTGCCTGCTCCTGGCACAGCCAACTTTGTGGCTGTTGATACAGCTGTGTTAGATGTTTAGGAAAAGCCTGAGAAGAATATATGTTCATGGCACTCCAGCTGTAATAGAAACCTGAAAATACTGTATCTGGGCGTTAACAAGACTCTTTAAATGCTCTACCAGCCAGCATCTTCACTGGCAGAACAGGGAGGGACTAGCTTCATCTACATGATCTGCTAGCTGATGATTTCTTATATGTAGCATTAAAGTGTAATACACATTCTTGGGAATAGGGGTTATTGGTGGGGAAGGATATGATTTAATAGGCCTTGACAATAGAAACACAGAGGAGTGGAGCCTGCCACTGGAGGATGCTCCAATGACATAATGTCATCTGGATTTGCTACAAAGAAAGGGTGGATAGCAAAAGTTTGAGTGTCTACTTGTAATCTGGGTTATCTGCTTGGAATTTGGGTTGTCCTTGTTCCTGAGCATGAAGGTGTTCAATAGTATGAAGGGACAAGAAGAGAGTATAGAGAGCTTGCTTTAGCTAGCTACATGACTACTGGGCCCATGTAATGAGCTGGATTAGAGCTAATCTAATTACCTCTTTTATTGCTTATCCATTGGCACCTAATGGTGGTGAAGTCCAGTTGATCCTGTGAAGCATTTTCTTCTCCTCAGGGAGCAGCTGCCTTCTATGTCGTGTGAGATTAGGCCAGCTTTCATGAAACAACAACAAACAGTGAGGGGTGGGTGAGAAAGTTTTCACAGAAGCTTGTTCTAAGTGTTTCACCATTAAATACTAGTTCTTCTAGTACTACTTCTTCTTGATCCCAAAGGAGGCAGACTCTGGCAGAAAGGATTTGTTTGTGGCTGGCATGCTGGGTGAAGATGAAAGTCCTGGAAAAGTCCCCTTCATGACTGACTTCTGCAAGGGGACCTCCTTTTAATTCCTGGCCTGCAAGATCACAGGGCTGAAGTGCTGCTACCATGTTTGTGAAGCTGGAGCCCTGTCATGTGAGTGTACCAGACACTAAATAGGAGTGAGTAGCTACAACCGTTTTTTACCCCAAAAGCAAGCCAGCTGTTTTTTCTCACTGCCTTGGAAGATAAACCCAGTTTCCATATTTCCATGTTGTCAGCTGGATTTCAGGTTCTACTCCTCATCATAAAGTTGTCAAGGGTAGTTAATAGTAGTGATAAGTGAAGACGGGGCAAATATAATAGGGGGGACTATGTAATTCTTTTAGCCCTATACTAACTGCTTATACTTTTGTAGGGCTGAAGCAAAGAAGAGCTAGAGGTTCCTAGACCAGGTGTTTTATCTTCAGCTTTTTTAACCCTTGAACGTGTTTCACCTGGTGAGTGCAGGGGGAAGTGGGTAGATCATTGCCATCACTTAAGATTAAGAACAAATTTTGGAGCTCTTCTCAATAATTTTCCTCTTGGAGCTGAGGAGTATTGGCAGATCTGCCTATAAATAAGTTGCATTTGTTCACCAGAAAAGCTGATGGGCCAGTGGCCCAAGCCAGCCAAATGGGTGATGGGTGGGAGCAGTTGAGGGTAAGGTGGAGCTGATGAGGCCATGCTCAGGGCTGTGTAAAGGTGGCTGGCCCAGAGTAAGAGAGGCTTCTGGGGTTCAAGAAGTCAGCTATCCTAGATAAAGATGTCTCTGGTCAGGGTTTGGAGTAAAGCTATTTTTGGTGAAGGTGTTTGTAGGTGACATCTTTGTTCCCTTGTACTTGGGACTTTCGGAACAGAAGCATGGCAATTACTAGATGTGGCTTGCTTTGGCTTTATTTCATTTGGGCTGCAAAGCAGAAGACATTTATATAGCAACGGCTAGATCGATTTCTGCCGATTGCTGACTCTGAACTTACTTGAATTGGTATAATATGTGCTGATGCTATAAATAAAAGCAGTTCTGTCTCTTGCACTGAAAACTCTTTTGTCAGCCATGCAATGCTGAGATTTTGTTAGGTATTAATGAAGTTACAGGTATGTGTAGGATGCCATGTGTTGCTAGGAGGGATGGCAGATTCTTTCCATGTGACCCAGTTTGCAGTAGGTTTGGGGATGACAAACAAGGTGTCAGAATAAAAGGGTTGATGCCTGAGTCACGCTTCCCAAAAGAAGGCAAAAGAACTAAGGATGTCCAAGCAGTTGTTGGGCGTGGGTTTTTAGTGTCACATTTTACTCTGCATGTCTAACATACTGGCCATGGTTTTGTTGTTCTTGGGTTTTCTCATCTTTCTGGTGTCTATTTGCAGTGCTGCATTGAAAGGCAAGGTATCAAAAACAAATACCAAATCTAGGAACCAGGGCAAGAAGGAGGAGTTCGTGTTGAAGTCTCCATCTCCTAAGGATTGTTGGTATTACTACAATGTCCTGTGATACTTCATCCCTCTTGGGTTCAAGGTAATGATAGTTTTCTAAGCATGTAACATAAAACCCTGAGATGTTCATCAAGATCTGCTAATTAAAGAGACAGCAGACATGTAGAGGATGTGGCTGTCACAAAACACCACAGCAGTTACCTCTGAGCTTTGAAAAACAGTTCAACAGTCAGACTCCTGGACAGGGATGACATTTTCTTTCCTCCTTTCCTGCATAAGGTCCATTGGGGAACTGGTGCTTTTATTCAGCATCATGCTTCTTCCTCTTCAGTGCTCTTGCCAGAAAGTTACTTAATTCAGGCTGAGCATGCTCAGTCACTCTTAGCAAGCCCTGAAGAAGTAAACTGAGAGATAAGAAGGTGGGGTGGCCTTGGCTCACTCTGCCTGTCTTACTTTCTACCCAGCTGATCAGGCATAAGAAAGGAAAAGTATACTTTCAGCCTATTACTGAGTTCTGCTCAGTTTTACAGCATACAGTCTAGTACAAGCCCTTACTGGAATGGCAGTGGTAAAGCGGAATGATTTAAGGACTCTAAAATTCACATTTTCTTCTATCCTGATAGAGTGAGGGAATATTAATACCAGGCTAACCTCTGAAATAGATGCAGCTCAGTAAATAGCAAACCTATTGGGTGGCTCGAAATATATTACGGCACTTACCTTGTGCTCTTTCTTTAATGTTGGGGGTTTTTCTACATAGAGTTGTACTTTTTTGCATGGTGAAAAGTGGCAAGGTAGAGAATATATCAGTTTCTCTAATAAAGGTTTATAAAGTCCCCGCCAATCCCATCACTTGTGAAGCTCTATGGTGCTGCTCTGCTTAATGAAAGATCAGTCAAGGAAATTGTTCCTGGTGTTCAACTTAATTACATGCAAGAGATGGAAACTTTGTTATCAAAGACTAATAAAGTACCAGGTGGCCCTAATGAAGTCAGTGAGGTGGCAGTTTTAAACTGAAACCTGCTTAATAATAGAAAAGACAGTAGATTTGAGCAAGATGCTTTATAAGCAGTGTGTCACTTCTCTGCTGCAAGGCAAGAGGCACATTTTAAGCTGCATTAGCAGGAAATGTTAAGTTCATTGTCAGTGTTTATCCTCTCAGCCTCAGACTGAAGGGCCTGTAGCTGGAGGATATTTCTTGTTGAAGAATTCTTTTAGTCTGAATCTCAGCCTGTGGTGACTGGGGTGACTTTTCTTACTGTTTGCAAAGCCATTTATCCCCTTGTGGAACTGAAGTCAGGAGATGGCTCAGTGACATGCTGTGAATGATACTAATTTTGAAACATTAAATAAGATGCTTAAAGTTTTAGACCTTGAATGTTGACCCATTTTATAATCAGTTGTGTAGTCTATAATTTTTTTTAATACCTGTTTTGGGTTCATTGTTCTGCTGAGAATAACTTCCTCACCAATCCTGCGAAGGTTTTTCTTGTGGTACAGTAAAATTAATACGAGTATTCCAGTAGATACTGCTAACTGGTAGATTGTTCAAGGCCCTTGTGCATATTTCCATTTGAAACAAGAAAAAAATAGGTTTTAGAAAAGCTCTTTTGTAAAGTGTATGTCAAAACTAGCAGTATCCTGCAGGATTCCTGGCCTCATGTGGAGCGGTTTTCACTCTGTGGGCGCTTTTGGGGGCCAGTTCATGTTTTACAGGGTGATGTTGTTTAAGCTGTACCTAGGCATGAGTTGCAGCACCAGTGGGCTCTCATGTGGGGCTGCCTGGTGGAGAAGAGCCAGACTGGTGCAAGCAGACTGCTTCCAAGCTATGAACAGGGATCTGCCCGAACACATACACTCTGATCTTAGTTTTGCGTGTTTGATCAGTGCTGCTTTCCACTTAAAACAGGAATTTAGTTGTTGTACTCCAAAGACCCAGTTTGATTCAGTAGCTGACAGCCCAGCACCTGACTTGCATAGAAAGGGTGACAGGACAAGGGGGAATGGCTTTAACCTGATAGAGGGGAGACTGAGATTAGACAGTAAGTTCTTCCCTGTGAGGGTGCTGAGGCGCTGGCACAGGGTGCCCAGAGAAGCTGTGGCTGCCCCATCCCTGCAGTGTTCAAGGCCAGGTTGGACACCGGGGCTTGGAGCAACCTGCTCTAGTGTAAGGTGTCCCTGCCTGTGGCAGGGGTTGGAACTGGATGAGCTTGAGGAGATCCCTTCCAGTACAAACCATTCCATGATCCTATGATTCAAGCTTTCTGTGCCATTTATGTATTGAGAGATTTCACATCACTTTTCCCCAGCTGTCATCCTGGCTTTAGATTTCTTCTCTGTGATGTGATGTGCTGCCCAGTGGTCTGGAGACAAGAGAGGTAACATGGCACACGGGAAGAGTGTAGCCAAACAATCTGAAAACATGCCCAGGAGTGATGAAGGGGGCAGAATGCAGGATAACCTGGTGCATTGAGGGGATTTCTACCCTTCTGCTCTTGTTCTGGATATTTCCTTGGTGTAAGGCTAAGTGTCATTTAGGATAAACATTATTAGAGTAGTTAGCAATTGCCTTGTAGCTTGTCAGAGAAGATCCTGATGGTGTATCTTGGTTTGCATGTCGAGTGTGAGATGTTTGGAGTGTGAGCACTCCCGATGTCAGAAACTCGGGACCATCTTGTCTTAATTTGAGCTCCTAATGAGGAGCTGTTTTGGAACTGCTGCCCCTTATCTCTGTGTGAGATAGAACTTGCAACCCTGATGTAACTTCTACCCACACGGTGGGATGCTGGGGGAGACTGAGCAGCTCTAAATATTGAGCAGTGGCAAGTCAGCACTATGAGCAATGGTCGTGAGTCAGTGTTGAATCCCTGCCAAAGATGCCTTTTGCAAATAAAACTTAGCACTAATTTATCAATGGTTTAGTTCATAACATGATGTAAAGCACTCAGTACATAATGAATCCTTCTGGGTCGAAAGAAAATGCTCATGACGGCTTCATTATAAATAAATACCATGTTTAAGTGGACTGAATCAATGTAAGGGTATTGCTGTTTCTCTGCTGTCATTTGCTGCTTTCCTTACTACCCACGGCTGGCAGAGAGGCTTTTGTTAATGTGTTTTTTTACCCGTTTTGTTACTTTAAAGCTGTCAACATGTTCTTTACTCCTGTCTGTGCTGTGCTAGTGGGTCCTGCCTACAGCCAGGTAGTGCCCCACAGATGCTGTTCCTTTGCATCTGCAGCCCCTCACTGTCAGAGCAGCTCTCCTCCCCAACCAGCATTTAGTGGCACAAAAGCAACCACCCCAGTTCTCTTGTGCATATCATACCCTTCTTCTGTCAGGAAGGGCTTTTCTAGATCATTGTCCCTGTGGTGAAGGTAGTCCATCTGTTCTGCTGCCTAGCGCTGATCCTGGAGGAGAGACCACCTGAACCTTCTCGGTTCTTCCATGGATTCAGGTCCCAGGCCTTGAATCAAATGGCAGGTTTCCCATGGTAACCTTTGCTCCCAGTGTGCATCTGCTCCAGGCTGATGCGTCCTCAGGCCTGGTGAGTTGCTTCGTTTTCTTTAAGACTGTGGCTTGTTCTGTTTGGTTTTTTCCATTGCTCGAAACCCGTGTAGACGAGGCCCTCAGTGACATGGGTTAATGATGGCCTTGGCAGTGCTGGGGAATGGTTGTTGGACTTTATGGTCCAGCCGTTAAAGGTCTTTTCCAACCTGGTTGATCTGTGATTTGCTGACCCCATTTCAGCAGTGCCATTTGCAGAACTGCAGGCTTCACACCACAAACACCTAGGGCTCCCCGGGGCTGCACCCCCCATCTCTTAACCTTGCGGTGGGGCTGAGAGCTGCAGCCCGAAGCTGTCACCGCAAGAGCCGGTGGTGCCTGGCAGAGGGGGAGCGCACCGCCTGGGGCTGCGATGGGGCAGCAGCCGTGGGTGCCGCTGGCTTGCAGGTCCCTACAGACAGGTTCAACCGCCGGAGCCTCGGGCGGTGCGCTCGGGCACCCCGGTGGCTGCACAGCCCGAGCCCCCTCCCCGGTGCCGGCGGCGGCTCCTCCCCGGGGCGGTGCCGGTGCTGGTGCCGGCGGCGCGGTCGGCGGCGGAGCGGGGCCATGGTGAAGATCGGCGTGCAGCAGCCGCCGGCAGCGCTCAAGCCGGAGAAGGAAAAGGCGGCGGGGGGAGATGGGGCGGCGGGCGCCGTGAGTGCGGGGCGGGCGGGCCCCGACCCTCTTTGCGACGGGTTTTCCCCCTTTATTCCGCTCAGCCGAGCTGGAAGGGGTGTGCGGGGGGTCGGGATCTGCTCGCACCCGCTGCTGCTGGGGGAAGTGAAGGTGTCCGGTTGTATGGACGTTAGATCGTATCCTCGGGGCTGCGCGGGCATCCGGAGCTTGAAGGAGGGAGGGATGGGGCTGGGCAGTGCCACCATTGCCGGGAGCGGTTGCCTTGGGCACTGGAGTAAATGGGGAAGTGGCATCAGAACTAATCCCTTTCGTCTAGGTGGTTTGGGTGGATGTGATTTGGGATTGATCGTATGTGGGTAGGTTTCACTTTCTAACAGCTCTTGAAGGCTTAGGGTTGGCATGGAGGGAGAGGCGAGAGAAGCAAAGCGGCTGGTGCTGGAGCAAGATGGGAAGTGAGGGGATAGCAACACAGGCAGCTCTCTAGATGCTTTGCAGTTTCCAACATAGGGGTTGAGATGCTGAAATTGAATTGCTCTCATGGGTTCAAGTGATGGGTATGAGGAGATCAGGTCCTGCTGGGTGCAAGGGGAATGAAAATGCTGGATCGGATAAATGCTGAATGAAGGCGGATGCAGAGCACAGCTGGGGCCTTGGGCAGAGTTATGTCGAGTCCATTCCAGCCTGTGTGAGTCATGGGCAGGCACTGCCAGACGGCGCTGGGCACATACCTGTGGTGGTGGTACAGATGGTGCTCGAAGAGTGAAAGGGTGGAATGGGCACTGTTGTGCTTGGCCAGGAGTTGAGTGCGCCTAAAGTCCCTTGTGCTAGAGAACCCCCAGCTTGCACCCTTCTGTGAGGGTGGACGCACTGGGGTAGGCACCAGACCGCATAGAGGGGACGGTATTGTCCAGAGAGGTGAGAGCGACCCACAGCATCAAGTCTGCCTTGTTAGCATGCTCCTGTATCAGAGCAGGAGACATACATGGCATTGCTGTATTCCTCATGAGTGCTTTGGACTGTGCGTGAAGGTTGATCATTTACAGAGCCCTAATACCTCCTTGCCTCAAGAAATGGGAGCTCTGGTTTTGCTCCATTCCTGCAGCCGTGCAAAGCATCCCTGGCCCTGGAGAGCTGATCGACAGGAGGTGCTTCAGGAGATGGCTCAGTTCTGCAGGGAGTTGCTTACACTGGAATGATCTCTCACATCACGCACAGATGTGCTTGCAGCTCTCGGCTGTGCTGTTGGTGTCCGAATGTGCTCATTCTGTCATGGTTGCATCTGTTAATTGAAGGGCTGGGAGCTGTGTAGAAACCTGTAATGGGGGAGTGTGGCCAACTGTGACTTCTCAGTGACTCCCAGGCTTCATCTTTCCTAATAACAAACACAAGAAGATGGTAGGTTTCTTGCTGCCTTTGATGCCTGACCATGAAAGTTGACTGTCACAGTGGGCTTCCAGCTCGTGCTGCCATAAAACCAGCTTTCTGCAGCTGAGGAGTCAGTTGTTCTGTCAAAGGAATTTAGTTGGATTAGGTAGTAAATAAGACATTTTGGGTTCTTTACGTTGCCTTGGGCTGTTTTCTGACTTCTGGAGGGCACAGTGTTGTTCTTGCAAGCCCATGTGAACTAGAAAGGTACTTAAAAGCATGAATTTAGAATAAAGACTCTTCAATAGTCTCTTAATTCCAGTGGACAAACATGTAAGAAAATCAGGGTAAGGCCCATGGCAGGAGCAGGTTCTGGTGGGTCAGTGCAGCATGAGGGTGTCCAGAGAGCAGCACATCCACTGACAAGAGGGTGGCCTTTCCTGATGCTGTTTTTCAGGGTATATCTGTGACACTGGGGTCTTTGGTGTAGTTTGTACTTGGCTGGACCAAGTACAAGCTTTGTTAAATACCCACCTTGTGGGTTTAGCATTTCCATAGGCAGGCTTTCCTGTCATGCTCTTTCTCCTGCTGCCAATAATTCTGTTCATGTGTGTCTTTCCCTAGCTGCCTTGCAGCAAAATGGCATTGGTGACATGCAAACAAGATGCTCTGCATTCCTTTTCTCTTTGATCTCACAACTTCAATCCCAGTGATAGGAGCCAGAGCTGGGAAATGATTCAGTGCCGGCTTCCGCAGCCTGTGAATTTTGGCAGGTGCTCCACGAATGCAAAGATATGGCAGGCAAGAAGATGTCTGTGATGCTAATGTGTCCTGAGAAGCAGTAGGTGAGGAGTCCTGACAGCAAGCTCACATGCTTTCTCCCTGGTGCAGCTCAGTTTGAATCAACAGGAATATGCAATTTTCACTCAGAAAATTCATGTGATTTTGAGGCAATTGCAACATTTTAAGGGCTTATAAAAGCAACAGTCTTGCTGTCATTAGTGAGAGCTGGGAGGAGGCAGCAGCCTCGAGGAGGAGGCAGCAGCCTCGAGCAGGAGGCAGTTTGAGGTTATGCAGTCAGTAAAATAATCTTTTGAAAATACTTTCTCAGATGCAAAATAGTATTGAGTGAGTTTTAATTGAACCTCATGAGTTAGAGCCTGAAATGGAAATAAACACATACACTATGTCTTTAACTCCTTGTTTGAGGAGTTAAATAAGCTCCTTTGTGATGGAAGTTGAAATCCAGAGGAACTGAGTAAAGCTGATGGCTGGAGCTCTCCAGTCAAAATGTGGGTTGGGGGATTTTTGGTTGATTCCTTGTAAACCCCTCTATCACTTGTAGCCAGTTACTCTGCAGAGACAGTGCAAGACCCTGAGAAGAAGGGGTTTTATTGAAATCATCTTCACCAGCTGCAAATGCTAAATATTGGAGGGAAGGGGTGCCTCTCATCCCTCTCACTGTGTATGTAGTGGAGACTGCCTGCTCAGCTGCCCTGGCCAAAGGCTCTGCCATGGAAGTTGTGAATGCTCCATCCCTGGCAGTGTTCAAGGCCAGGTTGGACAGGGCTTGGAGCAACCTGCTCTAGTGCAAGGTGTCCCTGCCTGTGGCAGGGGTTTGGAACTGAATGCGCCTTGAGGTCCCTTCCAACCCAAACCAGTCTGCGATTCTGTGTTTCTCTATCCTGGAATTACCAATGCAGTGACGCTCAGAGTTGGGCTGCAGCACATGGGGCAGGTGGAGGAGCAGTGGCCATGCAGCTTGGTGGAAGCTGCTGTGCCAATCAATGCAGTGCTGGGTTTTGTGAGTGACTTCTTTGCAGGATGCTGTGAGGTTATAGCAGATGGTGAGGGAAGGGGATGTGAGGAAAAGCCTTTTAAACAGGCTTGTTCTCAAAGCAAGCTGTAAATCCAGAGAGAGAGAAAAACAGCTGGCAGCAGCAGGAATTGATTGTGCTCATTGATAGGTTTCCAGGCTTGAGTCCAGGCTTAATGCTGCTGAGCTGTGGGTATTTTCACCATGTCTTGATTTAGGGATCTAAGTAGGACAAATAATTAATAGAACTGCCTCCTGTAACCAAAGGCTATTCCTGGCATTTGCCCAGCCTTCCCATATCCACACAGGCTGAAGTGATGACTTCTTTTTGTGTCTTGTCTGGAGTCGTCAGCTTAAAAAGAAGCGTTGTCACTGTTACTTGGTTCTCCATCGTCTAGGAAAAGGGCTGAATGGGGAAAAAACGTCCCCAGACCCTTATGGTAGTGAAATACTAGACTTGAGTCATCTTACCAGTCTCTGGATGTGAATATTTGATATTCCAGCTGAGCATGACAAAGGATCTGGCTAAAACTGGTGGGGGATTAGGAGAGGGAATGACTATTTCTAGCAGAAATGTTATAAATGCAACTGAATTTGGAAACACAGAGATCTCTTTCACCCAAGAGATGGATGTGGACTTAAGAGCTGCAGACTGAGAACCTTGGAATGTCTGTCTAGAGGTGTGCATTCTCCCAAAGCTGGAGGAGAGCTGAAGCCAGTGCCGTGTTGCACATAGGAGCTCTTCAGACGGTTAAGAACCTGTTGCTGTTACCTGCTTTTGGTGCAGCAGTTTCTTTGGCAAAATGCAGAAAACTGAGAAACCAAAGCAGTTGTAATGGGCAAAAATGAACTAAATGCAAGTATGGGGTGGGAGCTTTGCTCATGTGTTAATATTGTAGCGCTGTAGGTACCGTCAGCAGGACAGGACCTCCTTGCTCTGCTGTAAGAAGCCTCATGCTGTGGAGCAGTAAGCAGGAGGCTGGTTTTCACTCTGTCATTGCACCATGCTGCTCATGTGGCTGTTTGGGAAGGGGTGGCCTGGCAGGTGTTGTGTGCGAATCATAGAATCACAGGATGTATGAAATTGGAAAAGACCTTTAAGATCAAGTCCAACCATTCCCCAGCACTGCCAAGGCCACCACTAACCCGTATCACTAAGGGCCTCATCTACACGGTGTGTGAACACTTCCAGGGACAGTGACTCCAGCACTGCCGTGGGCAGCTTGTACCAATGCCTGTGCACCCTTTGGGGAAGGAATTGTTCCTAATATCCAGTCTAAACCTCTGCTGGCACAGCTTGAGGCTGTTTTCCTTTCATCCTATCCCTTGTACATGGGAGAAGAGATGAGCCACCTCCTGGTGGCTGCTCAGAAGAGGGGAGCAGTGCTTCCAGGTCTGTGAAGATGGAACATGCTGGAGAATGCATTGTCCTTGTCCACAGTTGTGCAATTCTTGCTTTTGCGCTAACGTGTCTTTGCTCATTAATGGGTTTACAGGAGAGGGAAAAGGCATTTTCACTTCTGGATGGGTATTTTCTTCCAGGCAACGTGTGGGAACCTAAGCATGTCTTGTTTTGTTTTTAACACCACTGTTACCGCTTGAGGGAGAAGCTGTGTTGAGGGGTTTGGGTTTTTTGCTTTGCAGAGTTGTTTTTCCTTGCTGCCATCCACTACCATTGAAGTCAGTTTGAACAATAGGGCTGAGAAGGGTAAATCTGCCTCCTCTCTCTTGCTGCTGTTAAACTAGACACCATTTCTTTGTGGTGAATCTCTGAGTGTAGGACTGACTGTCAGGGTTTTCCTACGCTGCTACTGGGAGAAGAGATAACTGCTGTCAGTGTTCTGAAAGGGAGCAGTGACTTCATCCTCTGGTGTGACACTGTGGAATCCTGATTTTCAGCTAAGAGGAAAATGTTGTAACCTGAAATCTGGTTCCTTGTTACGTGCTTCAGCTTGAACTCCAGTAAATGCTGGACTCTGACCCCTCTGTTCAGAGCAGACAGTACAGGTTTACAGCTCAATGCCCCCTCTCATCTGCAGAGCCAGCAGAAGGCAGTACATTGGCTGTTCCAGCTCCTAAGCATCTTGGCCATGGCTGTGTCCTCCTTTCTACTGCCCTTTTGGGAATCAGTTACCTCTAGAGGAAGAGTGAGGTGGGACAGTGATGGCCTAACTGGCCACAGCCAGATTAGCAGTGCTTGGCTTGCCCTTGGTGACATCCAGTTTGCTCTTGGCCATCTCCACCTGCCTGACTGTAGGAGCTCAGAGATGGGTGCTGTAGTTCTAAACTGTACATTTGTTTGACCCCAAAATTATCTGATCATGGAGCAATTGCCTGATTTCAGCCTGGGGAGAGGTGAGTGTATGGCTGTTGGAAGGGCGATCTCCGCAGCTCCTTCCCAAGCACGTGGTCCCGCTGTCGTGCCACAGCCATGGCTGTCATGCCATGCTCATCACTTTAGTGAGCAGTCAGGCTTTTGGTTTGCTTCTTACAAAGCCACACATCAAGGTGGAAGCAAGCAGGCTGCTTTTGTGCAGTCTGCTTAGCATGGTATGCAACTGGTAGCATTTTCACTTCAGGGAGGAGAAGGAAGACTCGGCTACACCAACAACAAGCTGAAAGCTGTTGGCGTTGCCTTGCCTCAGTTTCTCAATGTTCTTGAATGCTTCTGGCATTGGTTAAAGAGTCAAGTGTCTGCCCACCTGCGTATGTCTTTACCTTTGAATCAAGTCTCTTTCCATCTTTGCCTAACCTTTGATTTAAGAGCTTCCCTTATTCCCAGGGCAGCTGCTCTCCTTCAGTCTTACTTGAGCTGCCTTTTAGATAGACTTAGATAGATCTAGCTGCCTCTGGATAGGTTTTGAGACCCAGTGTTGAAGCTTAACCTTCATTCTCCTGGGGAGAATTCCTATTCTTTTAATGCCACCTCCCACTTCAGGGTTTCCAAAATCCAACCCTGGCCTTCACTTTGCTGTGCTTGCTCCTTCCCTTTCCCAGGTGAGGTCTGCCCACGTAAATTGGAGCCTTTTAGCTGTGGTGGTGGAGCTGCTGCAGCTCCTGTTGAAGAGGGAGAAGAACCAGCCCCTTAGTCCAGAAAGGGATGGAAAAAACAGAAGAGAGGGGGGTTACATCTCTCTTGCTGGTGAAGGAGAAGGAAAGTATGATCACTGAGCACTCAGGAGCTCCCACGTTAGGGTGCATTTGTAACATCCTGCTGAGTGTTGCTCTTTGTCATAGAGCAGCAATGCTGGGTTTTAATTAGCCAGTGGTTGGCTTTGATCCTCTAATATCCAGTGCTGCGCAGTGACTTTGTTGGTAGTCACGTGCTGTGGCATTGTGTAAAGATGTGATTAGATTCATTTGTTGCAACCTTTTTGCCTTCCCTGTGATAGTCTCTTAATTACAGCCTTCCAGGCATCCTCGAGTCCAGAGCCATTCTGTTGAGTTCCCTGTGGAAATGCTGCTGCATGCCCTGCACAAGCACTGCTGAGTGCTGTGTGCAGGGACTTTGGTTGCCTTGGAAACTATGTGCCATACATTTATATATGTGTGTGTGTGTGTGTCTTACCGCTCCACACATCAGCACATCATTTTCTTTTCAGACCTGAAGCATTAGAAGCTATTCAGCCTGAAAGAGCAGCTGGAAACTGCTCATGGAAAAGGAGCTGGGGATGCTGATTGATGGAGCTGCTTCTGGCCAGGCAGCCAAAAAGGGCACCAGCATCCTGGCCTGTATCAGCACCAGTGCAGCAGCAGGGCCAGGACAGTGATTGAGCCCTTGTACTGGGCACTGGTGAGGCCGCACCTCGAATCCTGTGTTCAGTTTTGGGCCCCTCACTACAAGAGAGACATTGAGGTGCTGGAGTGGTGCCAGAGAAGGGCAGTGGAGCTGGTGTAGGGCCTGGAGCACAAGTGTGATGGGGAACAGCTGAGGGACCTGGGGCGTTCAGTCTGGAGAAGAGAAGGCTCAGGGGGGACCTTATTGCTCCCTACAACTGCCTGACAGGAGGATGGAGGCAGGGGGCAGCGGGGCTCTGCTCCCAAGGAACAAGGGATGGGACAAGAGGAAACAGCCTCAAGCTGTGCTGGGGAGGTTTAGGTTGGATACTAGGAACAATTCCTTCCCTGAAAGGGTGGTCAGGCATTGGAACAGACTGCCCAGGGCAGTGGTGGCCTTGGCAGTGCTGGGGAACGGTTGGACTTGATGATCTTGAAGGTCTTTTCCAACCTCATTGATTCTGTGACTCTCCTTCCAGGTAAAGGGCTCGTTCAGAGGCCTCTCATTGCTGGTGCTGAGCCCTGACCCTATGACTCTCTGCTAGGGCAATGCTATTTCTCCTCATTTCACTCCCTCCAAGCAGAACTGCTCTGAAGGACAAGACTCATTTTTTGTTCATTTGCCAGAGGAGTCTCTTTTGGAGCATAGGAAATGCTTTGGCAGATGGAAGGATGAGTTGCATTGCTGCAGTGGTTTTATCTCCCTCTGTTCCTCTCCCCCTTCTTGTCTTCCTTCATCTGCCTCTCCCCATATGTGGTCTTTCACTTTGCTTCTCCAGAGCTCTAGCTTGGCGAGTTCTCCAGTCTCAGACGCTGGCTGGCCACCCCTGCTTGCTGACATTCAGATAGCGCTTCTCTCCAAACAGCATCCCTCTGAGCATTTCCTTTGCATTGCATTTCTCTCCTTCCTTGTCAGTTGTCAAAATCACACCTATTTTTAGTCGCCCCAAGCTTCTTTCCCTGTTGGGGTGTATATTTAGGCACTTGCTGAACCGTGTCCCTTGTTTGTCAGGCACTGCTACACCTAAAATGGAAGATTTCAAACCTGTGTGTTTCAGAAATGCAGGAAAAGTGGTTTCTAGAGAACTCAGAGCTGTTTGCAAAGCTGAAGAAGCAGGAACAGGGTGTGAGCTGATCCCACCTCTGCAGAGGTGATGTGCGTCTCAGGAGGGAACAAGGCATGACGCAACACCTTTAATTTCCTCACTTCTGTCAGCTTCAGCCGGACATGGCTGATGAAAGAGTGATAGAATCCAATGCATTTTTCATAACCTTGTACTGTATTCATGAGAAGTATCAAAGGCAGCATGTCACTGGGTATAGTTCTTGCTAGCAGCTCCTGCTCGTTTTGTGTGTTCAAAGGCTCAGCACTGTGAAGCCAGGAGAGTTTGCTCAGCTCCAAGTCCTTCTCTCTAGGACTGCTCTCAAACCAGTGTCTGCCCAGCCTGTGTTTGTGCTTGGATTGCCCTGACCCATGTACAGAACCCGGCGCTTGACCTTGTTGAACTTCATGAGGTTCGCACTGGCCACCTCTCAAGCATGTCAGGGTCCCTCTGGATCCCATCCCTTCCCTTCAGCATTCTGACTGCAGCACACAGCTCGGTGTCATTGCCGAACTTGCTGAGGGTGCACTGATCCCTCTGTCCGTGTCACTGGCAAAGATGTTGAACAGTGCTGGTCCCAGCGCTGACCCCTGGGGAGCACCACTCGTCATTGGTCTCCGCTTGGACATGGAGCCATTGACCACAACCCTCTGCGTGCAACCATCCAGCCAGTCCCTTATTCACCAAGTGGTCCATCTGTCAAATCCATGTCTCTCCAGTCTAGAGACAAGGATGCTGTGCGGGACTGCTGCAAAGGATTTCCTGTTGTTTAAAGCACCCATATTCCTACAGCAGTGCTGGTCCTGCAGTAGGAGGAGGCATGCTGCACCATGTGTGGGACAGCAGCCTGTGGTTGTTCCAACGTGGTGAAGATTTGTTATCCCGCTGTTACCTGCAGGTTGTACCCTGCTCCATCCACAAGCTGTCAGCACTGAGAACACCTCCTGCCCGAAGTGAAGGGGAGGGTTTGGTGTATGGGGGTTTGATTTGGTTTTGTTTTTTGCTGGTGTCTCCTAACTTGCCTCAGGGCAAACCTGTTCTTCACTTGGCTTCTCCCACCCTTTCCCAAAATGCAGAACTCAGGCATTTTTCCCAAAGCCAGGAATCCTTTGTATGAAGCCAAACTCATCTCCTTTAATGGTGAGAGGTGGCATGTCTTGCTATTGTCCTTGGCTTGCCTCAGTGTTAGCAGCAGAGCTTTATGTTCCTCTTCACCCCCACTGTCTGTACTCTTTCTCCAATGACATGTACCTGGGGAAATCTTTTCCTGTGAAACCCTTGACATGTAGCATGACTTCTCTGTCCTGGCTGTTCATGTCAAAGAGCTTCTAAACTTCTAGTTATGTGATTTATTTAGCTGTTTCTTTTCTTTGTGGCTTGTCACAGTTCCTGCCCCTCATCTGCAGAAGGAGAAGAAGGGAAAGATTGGAAGTGAACTTAAAAGTGGCATTTTTCAGTTTGCTCATCCCTTTATTTGCTGGAGGAGCAGCAACAAACTGATTACACTGTTCCTTCGGTATAGGGGGCTGGTGGTGAATAGAGATGCTGCGGATCTTTCAAAAGCTGAGATGGAGAAATGAATATAGATTAATTTCTCCTGGAGGTGTGCTGCGGTTGTAGCTCTCCCAAAGCAATTTGGTCTTTTAGTCTTTGCAGTTATCAGTCTGAATGTGCCTAGAGAAGAAAAGGTTGTAGCTGGAGCAGTCTGTGCTGGTTGGAGCAGAGCAGGTAGCAGAGGTGTTTCAGGAACCTGTTCTGTGCCTCGATGGAGCTGGGGGCGATCCCCAGGGATGCTGGGGTTCTCTAGCCTCTGGGAAGGAGCGACCTGATGCCTCCAAGCCTGGGACTGGACTGCTGCTCCATGGCAGGGAAAGGGGAAGGGGGGTGGCAGGGAACCAGGGACATCTCCACTTGGGGAGATACATCTGCAGCACCCTGCGGGTTTTGGCTGTGGTACCCCAGAGAAACATCTCTTTCTTTGCAAAATGGTGCATCCTAGATATGAGAGGCTGTTCTTGCTTTTAAATCTGTTCCTCCAGTTCATACTGGTCTCTGGCCAGCCATGGACAGAGTGTCTTTCTAGTCAAATACATCAGATCATGTATCGCAGAGCGTAAGCCTTCCCTGGTGCCTCTCTTCCCCGTCTGCCTGCTCAGCTGAGGGCAGGTTTCAGCTGTTCTGTTTGGAAACTGGGGCATCTCTGCACCAGCTTCTTTCATCTGCCTCTGAAAGGCCCTACATCCTCCTGCTTAACATTCAGAGGGTTATTTTGGTAGTAAAAACAGGAGCATCATAGGCTGGCATGAATGGTCCCCAGGAGGTAAATCTGCCTTTATGCTGCCCTCCTTTTTGAGGGCTGTAATGGGGTGAAGTGGTTACTGTCTGTGTGGGTTGTGGAGCACTATAAGATGGCAGATATGTTTTCTTTTGATGCTCTGACCATATTCTTGGAAGGTGTGCAGGAATCTGCTTGAAAATGAAGCTGACATTAACACAGAGGTTTGGGTAAGCTCACCCCGGCAGGGCCGATAGGTTTCTGTCTGAGATGAGTCATTTCCACCTCAAATTTCCAATGAAAACTTCACCTAAAAAAATGTTGTGCCGAAGAATTCCATCATGGCCGCATTTCCTTAAGAATTTTTGAGTATAAATACATAAATGCTGGAACTGTTAGTTCCTGATTTCCTTTTTTTCAGTCTGTCCTTACTGCCCACTGAAACAAAGCTTGACTTTGTTCTGAGCAGTTGGTGGGAAGCAAAGTATACATTTATGTGTGTATGTTCATACACACACTTTAATTTGTACATATATATATTTATATATATAAATATATATTTATATGGGGAGTGAGGGGAAGAGCAAGAAGTGTTTTCTTCTTGCCAGAATACTGTCAGATCTGAAGTCACTTTATGGGATGGTGCCTACCACTTTCAGTCACATACCACAAAAAGTCTTTGTTGTTCTTTCTGGTCCCTTGTAGCAACATCTGACTGATGCTCTCATTTTTACCTTGCAGGAAGAGCCAGCACCTCTGGTGCAGGGCCGAAGGTCATCACTCAGTGGAGTGTGCTACCTGACCATGGGGCTCCTCGTGCTGCTCTTGGGCTTGGTCTTTGCATCAATGTATGTGTACAGATACTTCTTCATCACCCAGGTGAGTTGGGAAAGACTCCTGGCTCTTCAGCTGGAGCAGCCAGACAAGCTGCTTCAACCTTTGAAAGTGGGGGTGCTGCTATTTATTGCTTTGCCCTGTGGTAACTCTGGAGCCAGGCCTCTAGGCACTTCAGAAGAGGCATGTCTTAAGGATCATAGAATCGTTAGGGTTGGAAAGGACCTTAAGATCATCAAGTTCCAACCCCCCTGCCATGGACAGGGACATCTCACACTAAACCATATCACCCAAGGCCTCGTCCAACCTGGTCTTGAACACTGCCAGGGATGGAGCATTCACAACCTCCCTGGGCAACCTATTCCAGTGCCTCACCACCCTAACAGGATCTGTGAGTGTCGTTCCTCTAACCTGGATCTTATCCCCACAGCTGCCCCGTGAGAGCGTGTTTCACTGCGGCGTCCTCTATGAAGACTCGCTGTACTCACCGTTCAGAGGGCAGCTGGAGCTGCACGAGGATGTCAAGATCTATATTGAGGAGAACTACGAGCAAATCAACATCCCAGTGCCCCGTTTTGGAGGGAGCGATCCTGCAGATATCATCCATGATTTCCAGCGAGTAAGGAGCTCTTGGTGCCTTTGGGGGGTTGTAGCATGGGGATGAGCACCAGCACCATGCCATGCTATCACTGTTGTCCAGTATGTTTATGATGATCTTATTACTGAGCTGTCCGCCTTCCCAAGATCCTCTCTGAGGTTTTCCAACCTGCTCATCTTGCTGGGTAGGGAGGTCCTTGGATATGTTTGTCCTTCAAAGCAGTTTCCCGACTTCCCTGAATTCCCGCTTTTTACCCATTTTCACAGCCACGTTCCATTGCTAAGGGCTCAATTCCTTAATTTCTGTGCTTGCAATGCAGGGTCTGACAGCTTATCATGACATAACGCTGGATAAATGCTACGTCATCGAGCTGAACACCACTATTGTGATGCCTCCTCGCAACCTGTGGGAGCTGTTGGTTAACGTGAAGGTACAGTTGCAGTCCTGCTGATTTTGCATGCTCTTCTGGAGTTGGTTTTTGGATGCCAGCTTGGAAGGCCATGGGGAGTCAAAACTGCTTTAAAACAGCCTTGGCTCTGCCAGAGCTGAGACTTCATGTAGAGTGAAGGCCTCAGTGGGTTTAGCTCAAATATGAATGTACAGACAGCATGCTAATACTGGCATGACGGATCAACCTGACAAGGATGACATGGAGGAGCAGCAGATTCCTTCCCTCTGGTTTTCACTGATTGTAGGAATCAAAGAAAGGAAAAAAGAAACATTCCCTCCTTTCACTCTTGCTGTGGTTACCGCTGTGGTTTGCCATTTGGAGAGCTCTTGGTGTCCCTTGGGGAGTACCAGGCCTTGAGCTTTCATCCTTTTGGGGGGAAGCTGTGCTGGGTACAGCATCACACTTGGGCTCATGTGGTTTTCCTCACAGCTGGTATTAACTGGGTTTAGTACCAGCAGTTCGATTCAGTTCAGAAGCCCATGACTGAAAGCAGTTGTTTTAACAGAGTGCTATTTAATCCTAGCAGCAGGGGAAAAAGCAAAACAGGACTTTCAAGACTGCAGAAAGTGCATGTTTGTCTCAGCCTTTTGCAGGTAAAGCAAAGCACTGAGCCTGGGTCTTTTACTCCCTTCTGTGAGGGTCTATTTGAAAGGAAAGGAGAAAAGAAAGAAAAAGAAAGGAAAGTAAAGGGGAAAAGAAATAAACCAACAATCTGACCCTCTTTCTTAAATTCTCTTTGCTCACTTGCTGCTACATGCAGCGTGATGAACTTTGTAGAGGTTCAGAGGCAAAAGGTTGTGCCCTGAGAGATGCCTGATCTCCAGTCCTTGTTCAGCTCCCAGTTTGTTTCCTAGCGGTCCTTTCATGCACTGTGACCAGCTGGCAAATGTGCTGGGAATCCTGCTGGCGTATAGCATGCATTTACTTACAACTCGTGTCTGTCCAGGGCAGGTCACCAGCCCCTGGGGCAGAGGGAAGTGGGAAAGGCAGGATTGCACCTTAGGGGCATAGGTTTGAAGTGTTGAGCTTGGTCTTGAGCTCAGAAACAGTTTCTTCCCATGAGGTCAGTGAAGCAGTTGCACAGGTTGCCCAGGGAGGTTGTGCTGCCTCCTTGAAATCCTTGGATTTCAAGACCAGGTTGGGTACAGCCCCAAGGTCCCTCCCCTCTCTCTTAGCCTGTCATCTTCATATCCACAGGCAGGGCCCTGTGGGTAGCCTGTATCAGGCAGAGGGGGCAAATTTCTTCCTGCTGCAGGGACATTCATCACCTGATGATTTGCCCCACTGCTCACAAGTGCTCCTATTTGGATTCTGGATGAGCTGCGTTGGTCCTTGGACTCGGAGACTTTGGGGTTTTTTGCATCTCTGAATCCAGTCAAGTCCCTAAAGAATGAGACTGATTTCCAGCTGACAGTCTAGATTTTAAGTGGCTTCAGTCCTGTTTCTAAGGGCGAAATCTTAGTTTCGCAAAGAACATTAGTGGCTTGCTCCAGCAGACTGTGGCAGTGCAGGGAGTCACTGAAACCCCATTGCTTCTTTTTCCCTGAGCAGTATGATGCTAGGGTGCCACTTTGCAGTGTGGCTGTCACCATGTATGCATTACCAGGCCTCTTGTGTCTGATTTTTTTGCCTGTAAATGGCAGCCCCACTGCTTCTTGCAGGCTTTATTCCATATAGGTATGTTGGTTTGGTGAACAGCATAAGTATTGAAGAGAAAAAGATGGGGGGATGCTCCCCTGAGCAGCACCAGGAAGGTGGGAGATGAACCACTTAAGTGATGGACAATCCACACCTTTTGCAGGATGCAAGATGCTCAAAACTTTAGTTTTGTTAAAACTCTTAGCAGAGAATTGAAGGTATCATCCTTGTTGCACAGTGCTGCCATAGAGGGATGATTCCTGACTACTTCAGCTGCGACAACTATTTAAATCTAAAATAACAAGAAATGGGTTGTGTGCCTGTGTCTTTCTCTAAGCCGTCTCACCAGATCAAGGATGTGGCCAGTCCTGGGCCCCAGCCCTGGGTGTTAACGTGTTAACAGTAACTGGCACATATCGTATGCCCTCTCCTGCACTCTTCCACCAAGAATCAGTAATTGACTTTCTTGCAAAACTGTTGTGTTAGTGTAGGACAAACTTCCACTAATCATCTGGTCCTCCAGCACAGGAGAGCTTTATTGATCCAGCAGTCTATGGCAGACCAGCAGCACGGCATGAAGTTAAGACTGTGTTTCCAGGTACATCCCTATGGAGATAACCAGTCCTGTGGTGGAAACTGAAGATGCAGTATTTGAAATAGTGTTGTTGTTGCTTTCTTTTCCCCTTGTATTTATATTTGCCCAAGGATTTGCTGTTTCTTTCATTTCTTTGACTCATCTTAAGCAAAAGGGACCAGAAGTATTTACTTTGTGGTCTGGTTAGCATCTAGTGTGCTCAGAAGTGGCCCCCAGCTGAAGCTGTACTTCTAACACAGCTGCTTATTATGGAGACAGACTTTTTAGCAGGGCCTTTTGCAACAGGACAGGGGTGACAGGTTTAAACTGTAAAAGAGGGGAAATTCAGGCTTGATGTGAGACAAAAACTATTTACACTGAGGGTGGTAAAGCACTGGCACAGGTTGCCCAGAGAGGTGGTGGATGCTCCATCCCTGGAGACATTCAAGGCCAGGCTGGATGTGGCTCTGGGCAGCCTGGTCTAGTTGAAGATGTCCCTGCTCATTTCAGGGAGTTGGATTAGATGATCTTTGAAGGTCCCTTCCAACCCAAACCGTTCTATGATTCCATGATTACCGATGCCCAGACAGCTGTAAGATGGCCTGGCACTCAGGAATCAGCTTACAGAGAGTCTTTAATGCCAAGCAGATTTCCTTCCTACAGGGAAAGAGGCAGCCTCCATCCCTGGGATGCTCCCAGGTGCCCCATTTTCTCTGGCCCTTGGTGGCTTTCTGCCATGTCCCCTGTCAGACACTCTGCACATCACCGTCGTGTTCACAGTGGCCTCCACCCCAACAGCAGGGAGCTCACATGTCCTGCTTTGCCTCAGCTTGCTCCCTGTGTGAGCTGCCTTCCTGTACTGCCCCGGAGTCTCTGGATGATGCCCCTGGGGGGATGGAAGTGTGCTGAGAGCTCTCTGTCTCCTGAGCACTAAGCATGACCATGCAGGGCAATGTTTCTAAATGCTGTGCCCATGGCTCATCTCTAGTCTTCATTCCTGTGGGCTATAGGAGCAGGAGATCACTGTGGCTGTGCTGAATGAAGCGACGAGGAGGGGGAGATGTGGATAACTTGGGCAACTGTTGGAACCTGAGCAGGGCTGGCACTTTTGGATTCTGCCTTTTGAAGTAAATGTAAAATGCACATTTTCAGTGCAGTTCCTGGCATTCTGGTTGAGTTTAGAGCCCTCTCCAGAGGAGGGGGATCCGAGTTACAGATTTGCACACCCACCTTTAAAACTGGAGTTAGTTTATAACAGGGTTGAAAGTACACTGGCTTCATCCCCTAAACGAACCTTCATTGTTTGGATCTAATTAGTTCTGTGTGCTCTGGGCTAGCAGCACAGGACAGTTTACTGCAAGGAGAAGGGAGCATGATAACTGGACTCGGTAAGTGGAGTTTGAGCCATCAAACATGGATTTTTAACAGTGTGTCTATCCTGTGCACTCCGTGAGACAGTTCTGTTCAAAGAGATGATGGCACCATTTGTGCTTTATTCTGGTGGAAACTGTATCATTTCAGAAAGGGACATACCTGCCTCAGACATACATAATCCAGGAGGAGATGGTCGCCACCGAACATGTCAGTGACATGGAGCAGCTCGGCTCCTTCATCTACCGCCTCTGCAGCGGCAAGGAGACCTACAGGCTGAAGCGGAGGAGCACAAGGAGACGTAAGAGCCTTGCCATATTCAGTGTCCTAACTCACTTTCCCCAACATCACAGTTGTTATTGCTGCTGTTACAGCCCTGCTGGCCTCTTTGTGGTGAGAGGAGAGGTTTCCCTGGGGGTGTAGGCAAACAGGAGATCTTTGGAGGTGCTTCCCTCCAAAAGGGTTCATCTAAACCCAAACCTGGGATGCTGCTGCTGCAGATGAGTGCTGGCTGGTGTGTTTCTATTGTCTATCCTAGTAAAAGTATTGAGGTAATAGTTGCAGGAGCCAGCAAGGCCTTTACATCTGGGCTCATGTGGCTGAACTAATAGCAGTGCTGGTGGGAACTGTATGGAAAATTTCTGTAATGAAGACATGCTTCAGTGGCAGCTAGTCAGAGCAGATTAGATCTGCAAATTACCTTTAATTAATTGAATTCCTAATAATATGGAAGAAGTTGTAAAGAGGGAAAATTGGACTACCTGGAAGTGATTCCATGGAAATCAGCCATGTGTATCTTACATGCAAATGGTAATATTGCTGCAGAACACTCCTTGATGGAGTATTTGCAGCAAATATTTGCATCAGGAGTGCAGTATTTGTATATATTTGGGTTTAGATAGTGGTGTACTTAAAGGCTCACCTGTAATCAGTTTGGATTTGGGTCTCTGGGGAAGCAGCAGGGTGCAGAAGTCTCCATAGCTGTAGGTCATGGTTGCTTTCCCAGTGGGAGCTGCACAGTTTTGCACAGGGCTGCTGGCATGCTGGCTGCTGCACTCATGGTGTCAGGGCATGGTCCTGTTGGTCAGCAGGGCACCACTGGTGGGGTTGCTGTAAGAAGGCAGAGGTGCCAAGAGTTGAGGTCCTGCAGTTTAAGGGCATGGGGAGCATTCCTGGTTTCCCAGAGTTGAGGTCCTGCAGTTTAAGGGCATGGGGAGCATTCCTGGTTTCCCAGAGAGACTGGGGCCATAGCAGGATTAGTGCATGAAGGGATACAAACCGCCAGAGAAGTGGCTATTTTAAGCCCTCCTTGGGTGCATTCAGAGCTGTGGTCTGTACCAGCTTGTGACTTCTGGTTTCATGAGGCTTTCTGGTCTCTGTGATAACACTGAGATGTTGTCAGCTGAAACCAGCTGTTTCCAGGCAGCTCACGGCAGCTCTTACTGCAAGCCCACAGCTTAGACAATGTGGTGGTTCTTCCAAAGACCACATTACGCTGCTTTTCCTATGTGATGTGTTCCTGCATTTCAGTGTTCAGGAGTCGCACCTCATCTGCTTTCCTTTCCCCACTCGCTGCAGCTCTTACAGATTACCATTGGTTGAATTTCCCCTCTCCTCTCTTTCAATCACTTCTAGGCATCAGTCGACGCGAGGCTGGAAACTGTCATCGCATTCGTCACTTTGAAAACACTTTTGTGGTTGAAACTGTTATCTGTGGGAAGTCATGAAGCCACTCTCCAGATGTAACCTTCCTTGGCTTGCTTGCACACACATGCACACACATGCTCTTGGTCCTCTCTTTAGACATGGTAATCTGTCTTACATTTTTTACTCCCTCCCATGCTTGTGCAGCTCTAACCTCTCAGGTCCATCACAATGGATTCTCTTCTCTCCCCGCTACCTACCTGAGATGTCTGTTGGGCTTAAATTTACACAGTGGTTAAAGATAACCTGGGAGTAGACGCAGCTTCTTTCACACCACAGGATGGGAATGTTTTGGAAGCAAGCTTGGTGTAGAAGGGATGCCTGAGAAATAGGAGTGCTGGAAATAGGCTGAGGGATTTCAGGCTGATGTAGTGCTTTGAGGGTGCTGTGGTACTGGGACGCAAGGTGCATGCATAAGAGGAGGGCTACTGTTTTAGTGCTGGTGTATTGACCAGAAATACATAACCAGATGCACTTAGAAAAGAATAGTTGTGATGTTACAGACAGTGTGGTTCAGAAAGTGTAGCAGAAGGAGGGCT
The DNA here is from genome assembly GCF_028554395.1 of Pezoporus wallicus. Lineage (NCBI taxonomy): Eukaryota > Metazoa > Chordata > Aves > Psittaciformes > Psittacidae > Pezoporus > Pezoporus wallicus. The sequence goes on from NW_026642342.1 coordinate 8,931,201, forward strand.
TCTGCATCAAGCCAGAATCAGAGTTTCAGACACTGAAAGCAGCCACTGTGTTATGTCTCCTGAGCACATCATGGCTCAGTGTGACTCATGGAGCAATACAGTGTATCCTGATGGGTGTTCAGGGTGGGCAGGAGGCCAGGGCAAGGAGGTGGGTTGGGAATAACACAAATGACACAGCACGTCCCTGCTCCTCAGCCACAAAGCAGAAGGTGAAGTGCAAGGCTGGGTTGCCCTGTCTCTAATACACAGTTGCAGCTGCTGTGGATCCTGGCCAGATCTGCTGTCACTTTGCCTGCGTAAAAGAGGTGAATCTTTGATGTGAGGTGCCAAGGCTCCTCACATCACTAATACCTCATCAATAGGCCATGGCTGTGGGTTGAACCGGGTGGTTTACTCCAGCCCTGTGTCTGTCCTGGCCAGCTCTGCTTGCTTGGGAAGATTATGTTCATGTGTCTGTCTTCCAGAGTTCTGGAGATCCCATCTGTGTGCGGATGGGGTGCCATGCCTACGTACAGAGTGGTGTCAGCAGCAGAGCTGGGAGTTACTGGCAAGTGCAGAAGCAGATTATTTTAATTCAGTGTTTTTAACAATGTGTGTAATCTTGTTTGTCACCTCTGACATCTGGTTTCATAGTGATTACTGTAGTCCGGTCATGTATCACATTATCTGCAGGCACCATTGTAGTACAGATATTGATATGAGGCACGATTTAGCAGGTCAGTATACTGCAGAGGAACTGTGTGATCAAAAAACTGCATTTCTGTTGATCATCAGAGAGATAAAAATGCAGATTAATTAAATACCCTTCCCTCTGTTCCATAAATATAGTTAAAACTAATTAGGTTCTTGAAATGCAGGCAGGTTTTTGGCTTGAAAGAATGGGGTGAGTTTCAGCTTGGCGCATTCTTGTTAACTGGTTTCCAGCAAATCTGGACTTGTTCACCATCTGCTGAAATTCAGGATCTTGTTGTTTTAGAAGGAGAAGGATCAAGTAAATGCAAGTACAATCATTAATTCAGCACAACCAAAAAGTGAATATATTTTAGAATAAAACTTTTAAGTAATAATACTTTGAGTTAACTGTGTGAAAACAAACCAGGATCTCTAAATGGTCATGTAATGCAATAGGTATGAGTGTATCCTTAGTGCTGACAGTTTATTTTTCTGTATAAACACAGTGAGCTATAAACATCAAGTTTTAACAAGTAGAGGAGGATGCTTTGGTTTCATTCAGCTTTAAGCTTGATGTAAAATGAAGCATTATGTGCGCTTCATGCAGGTTGGTCAGAAAGGTTTCCCACTGCTAGAGGGGTATTTGCTTTTCTAGCATTGTGTTTTTCCAGTGGTAACTTGCTGCTAGCCCTGATCTTTCATTGCTGACTGGATGACAAGGAATGGGTAAGAGAATTGGTTCACTTAACAGAAGTGCTGCAGACTGGTAAATTTAAGCCCTGCATTTACTTCTAGGAGCCTAAGCCTGCACTCAGGTGAGCATACAGACCTTTTTTCCCCCCTTCCTTCTGATTCTGCATGAATTAACCGGTCATTGAATATGCTAACTGTGCAGTCCCGCAGCTGTAAGGACAAACCTTGGTTCTTTTAAGGTGAACTAATGTGGTAACTGTTTCATATGATGAGAATGCAGTTGTCTAGAGAGAAAACATAAGATGCTTTGTATATTTTGTCTTGTAGGATTCTTACTTCTTAGGAAAAATCCATGGGATAATAAAATCTTTTATCTCCAATCTGTAGAGTGTGTGTTTATTCAGAATGAAGAGCATGTGCTTGAATGAATTTCAGAATGAAAAGCACAGCATGATGCTGTTGCTCATGGGAGGCAGCAGCTGGATTGCCCTGGAGGGGTGATCCATCTTGGAGCTGTGCAGTGGAAGGATGCTGCAGTACGGAGGCCCTTTCCCATGGGGATGAGAGAGCTGTGTGGAGACACGGCTGAGCAGCCCACTGTGGAGCCTGCCCATGTCTGCAGGGCTTTTCCCCTGTCTTTGCACTTCCCTGGGAGACCCAAGGGCAGCCCATGGTGGAATGGTTGCTGCCAAACTGCCGCCTGTGAAGCAGGAAGGTAAGGTACCTCTGATGCTTGCTGGTTGGTGTCTGACCCTCATGCTCAGCCTTGCTTCTCTGGCTGCCTGACTTCAACATAGGAATTTGTCTGTTTGTATGTGCCCTAAGCTTACTGGCTGGCTTCCCTCCTCTCTTTGTTGCATGCAGAGATGTGGTTCCCTTAGTGCTCTCCTGAGCTTTCTGCACCTCTCTTTCATTCTGGTAGGGAAGTGTCAGAATATTGTTCCTGAACTCAGCTGATCCTCTTTCCACAGTTAGTCCCTGGTCAGTCAGTGAGAAAGTTCAGATTTCAGTTGCAGCAGTATTCTGCTGCATTTTGCATTGACTTCAGTGACTGGATGCCTTTTCCATCTGGATGCTTTTTCTGGATGTTTTTGCAGTGGTTTTGCAGAAGATTGCTGCATCTTACAGTAATTACGTTTGCCAAAGCCTCTTCTCCCAGGCTAGCACAGGCTAGCTCTGCCTAATATCCCTCTCCTTCCATCAGCACTGGACTGAGGAGGCAGTGCTGCATCACCCCTTGGGGAAGCCAACCCTTTTAGATGTGTTCACATTTTGAAGGCCGAAATGCTGGTACTAAGAGCATGACAGATGTGCTTCAGTAAATCTAGTCACCAGTATGTCAGCCACCTTGTCTCCAGTGCAAAGAAAACCAGCATGTAGTGTTAAATTCTGCATTTTCTTTCGAGCATTCACTCTTGTTTATGTTTTTCATTTCCTGAGGTTGTGTCTATTGCCCCTTGCTCTTAGGAAGCAGAAGATAAGTCAGTTCTACTTCCTAGAACTGCTGGTGCTCTAGGAGAAGGGTACCTTATTTGAACAGTGGTACATATAAAAGCTTGGAAATAAAGCCTGCTTTAGGAGGACTGTGTGGCAGAGGTGCAGTTGAAACCCCAAGGTCACTGTGATAGTAGGTAGTACCTAATATAGTTTACCTTTTAATGCTTGCATATTGCAGCATGGCTCAGTGGTTGTTTAGCTTTGCGAGGCAGTGCTCAGTAAGTCAAAGTTTTGTTTTAATGCTAGGAGCATCCACTGCCAGGCTCTGGTGGATTATTTTAACAAGTGTGCTGGAAACCTATACACTGAGCATTAGAGGAGAGGGCCCTCAATGTCTCTTCTAAACCATCAGTGAGTTGTTTATTTGTTACAAGTCTTCTACATAACATTTACAGTCCAGTCCCATCCCATGAAGTGCAGCCCATTGGGATTACTGAAGCTTTGGGATGAGCAATGTTCTGGCCATGATGGACCACACCAGCTCCAGCAAGGAGGCTGAAGGACCTGGTTTTGCACCAGCATGGTGGGGAGCTGTTTGTTTTAATGCATCTTGTTGATGCATGGTCCATGCTTCTGGGCAGGTAGGTCTGCCAGGTCCCTTGGGAAGGGGGCAGCGAAGAATGGGCAATGGGGGCACCACCACTGGTGGTGCCAGGAGGCACAGGAAGCTCTGTGCTTACAGGCATCCCATGCAGCAGCTCTGCCCGCTGCTGCTGTGGATGTGAGGTGGCTGGTCCACAAGGGTGTCCTGGGTGTCTGAAGGGCCACACTGGCTTGGTATTGCACTTTACCAACTGTCTTTTGGCTTTGGGGGTGAAGAGGGATTGTTGGGCCACTTGTATGCTATAAAGAATGAAAATTATCTGTCAGGAGTTACCCTGTGAATTGGCTTCATGATGTATGTACCCAAAATTCAGCAGTGCCCACTTCATTATGGTTTGTGAGACTTCAGTTGTCCTTATGGCGAATTGACTGCAGCTCATTTAGCTCAACGTGAACAGCCATCTGATACAGTATGTTGTTGTCAAGCTAATGAAAGCCTGTTCTCTCTCTTAAGCATACTTACCTATGTGCCTTAGGACGTACAAGTTTTTTTCCAAGCATTTTGCTGCTGTTGTTCTGCATTCCCCCCAGGATGTTATGAAAATGTGCTGTGGATGCTGCCACAGCTTCCCAGAGGAAAAAAAAAGCAGCATGATTGGGCAGCTATATAATCTAACAAAAATAGCTCCCGAGTTAGTGTCCCATCTCTTAGGTGAATGCCTGTTTATTTCCCTTTTGGTAAGTACAGTTCCCGATGGGGGCATTAATGTGCTACTGAAATCAATGAGGTGCTGCAGCTCTGTCAGAGGGAATGTTTTCTGGACTAAATGAACAGAAAGCAGAGTGTGAGCGTAACCTCATAGCATAACAATGTGGGTGGAAGCTGCTAAACTTCCTGATGCTAAGCTGAAGAATCTGTTGCAATGTTTTAGTAATGAAGTTATGATTTCTTGTTTTGAAACAGTTTTTATCTGAAAGTGCTGAATTAAAATGGTGAAGTAACACGGTGATAGAACAAACACTGTTCATTTTGTGTTCAAACAAATATTTATGTTGACCATAATGTCAAGCAAACATGACTTTTTTTCTTTCTCTGGGCTGTCAAAACCTGAGATAAAGAACCAAATTGTGGTTCAGTATGATTTTTGTTTTGATTTTAATTTTCTTTGTACCCCAGCAGGGTAAGTCCCTCATTTTTTAACCACTATTCAGCCTTACTTGCCAGGAGGGCCCAGTGGGGCTGAAGAGGGAACTGTAGCTTGAAGTGACATTTAGATCCATCCAACTTGTCATACTGAAATAAGAAGCCTTTGTTTCCTAGGGAGTAAGGACATCTCTGTAGGATGTTTCTGCATACCTTAGTCTCCTAAGTTAGACCCAATGAACCTCCTTATGTGTCAAATATGTTTAATGACTGGTATCTTTTAAAGCAACGCTAACTTTAGGACAGGGTGATACTGCCTGTTCTTCCTGGCTGCTCTGTACACAACGCCTTGTATGTTGGGAGCTTCTGCTTCTCTGCATGAGGGCTGGACCTGCTTACTCTGAAATGCAGCTGGCTCTGACTTGCTGTGTCTGCAGGTAAGGAGGTAAGTGCTGAGCAGAAATACCCACTGGAATGTTCCTGTGTGTTGTCTTGTGACTGCTACTTTCAGTCTCTGTTGCGTTAAAGGAAAATCATTTAGATTGGAGCTGCTTCCACAGCTGATCACAAAGTGTCATTCCCCATCTCCATAGTCTTCTTTTGTATAGTCCCTTTTCCACAGAGCCCAGGTGGGTCTTGTTGGGGCACAGCTCTCCCCAGCAAGGTGGCACATGCCTTATGACCTATGGCAGTGGATGGTCCCTGTTGTGGTTTAAACCCAGCCAGACAGCTTGTTCACTCATTCCCAGTGAGTGGTGCTGGGCTGGAAGCAGTCGAGGCCCGCGTCCCGTCCCCCCCACCAGCCCGAGCGCTCTCCCCTTCCCCACTTCCAGGGCGATGGGGAGGAGGATCAAAACAGTGCAACTCCCACGGGTTGAGACAAGAACAGTCCAGCAACCAATGTACAACACAAATCACCACCACTACTATCAACGACAACAATGATAAGAGAAAATAACAAGGGACGAGAATACGATACCACCAGCCAAGAAGTGAGTCCGACCCAGAAGACCATGTCCTTCCAGGTAACTCCCAGTTACCCCCCCCCCCCCCCTGCCCCGGGCATGACGTGCTGTGGTATGGAATACCTCTTTGGCTAGCCTGGGTCAGGTGTCCTGTCTCTGCTTCCTCCCGGCTTTCCCTCCTCCCTGGCAGAGCATGAGGCTCACAAAGTCCTTGGCCAAACCAGAACATCATTGTTATCAGCTCTGTTCCCAGGCTGAAAGTCATAAACACAGCACTGCACCAGCTACCAAGAAGGAGAAAAATGACTGCTACTGCTGAACCCAGGACAGTCCCAAAGAGGCAACTCCTTACAACTCCTTACCTGCAGACCAGTGATGCGCAGCACAGCCCAGAGCCTCAGCCTGCCACTGGGCCTGCTGGAGGCCATGGGAGGATTCTGCAGAGCTGATAGAACATGCAAGACAGCCTTGCAACTGGGACTGATTATACTGGTTTAGGCACCTTTTCTCTAAGCAGACCACGTCAGATGATGGGCTGGAGCTGGGTACGTTAGTCAAGCAGGAAGAGCACATGGTGCAAGGATTGCTTGATAATTACCAGCACTTTAACTGCTTTGGTTTTGCTAAAACCTGCAAAGAAACGGGTGGGCTGAAGAATGAAGAATCAGCTGTTTTGTTACGTTTGCTGAGAATATGTGCTCTTGGAATACTTATTTATGGTGAATGTGGAAGGTGTTTTTGCCAGCTCTAATTAACTGTTCTCGCTAGCAAAAAGGTGTTCTCCAGTGGAAGCCAATAGGTTATTCTATTCATTTGGATAAATTAATGTGAAAAGGCCAAGTGTGTAATTTCATACTTGAACTTTTAGATCTGTATTTGAATTGAAATCATGTTCTGCAGTGATTGAAATAATGCCATGGTCTGACCGGGGAAAGATGCTTCAACAAAGATGACAACTTCATGGTGGAGAAAACCTCACAAGTTAAAGTCTGTTGTCTTTTAGGCGGATTTCTCTAGGATGTTGCTCTGTTCCCCCATTTGTTATTCATGGAGCAGCTTATTCTCAGTAAAGTAACAGTAAAGGCTTTGGATCAGACCCCAACTCATTCCTCACTCTTTTCATATGGTGATTTTGTGTTTGCCACTGCCATTCTCCCTTATCTGGATATTGTTGCCTGTCAAAACTCAGGGAAGCAGCTATAACTTTACCTGCATTGGCACTGTGAATACATGGGGCTGCCCTCTGAAAATGCCCCCATGTCAGTGGTGGTGTCAGAGCATTACCCTTTGCAGAGGTTTTAGAGGGTGCAGCCTACCCCTGTCCCTCCAGTACCTTCTGTTGCAGCATGTCTGTGTCCCACAGTACTGAGGAGGCCTGGGACATGCCTGTGGGTCAGTGAGCAGTGACTTTTCTATGCACATCAATGAGAAATTTGACAAACTGGATTTGAGAAATGAAAGATAAGTACAGCTCAGTGGCTTTGAACATATAGAATCATAGAATAGTTAGGGTTGGAAAGGAGCTTAAGATCATCAAGTTCCAACCCCCCTGCCATGGGCAGGGACACCTCACACTAAATATATATATATAAATATAAATGTATAAATATATAAATATATATATAAATATATATAGCGGCTTTTGTGGTAATTGAACCATCACCACCATATCAGTGGTCTCTGTGGGGGAGTAATTGAAAAAACGCAGACCAGTGGAGCACCCTTTAGAGAAAGGCTTGGATGTGACACTGCTATGGATTAGGTGTTAAGTGCTCAAAGTAGCAACTTAAGGCAGTGTTTTATATGACTGATGTCTTGATGTTCTACAAGCTAAGAATAAACACTGTAGGTCATGACAAAAAATGTCCAGAAAAGAAAAAATACTTATTCCAGGATGGAATAAGCCGCGTACAGACACTTCATCTACAGGCTGGCTTTAAAATCAGCTGAGACTGGCTTTGCATGGCCACCTGCAGCCCCAGCTCTAAAGCAGGGAAGACTGTGTGGCTTGGCAGCCCCACGCTGCTGGGTTGTTCATGTCACAGGCTGTGCTGCTGGTGGCTTTTGGTTTTGCAATGGCATGAGCAAGGTCTCAGGGTGATTTAGGGCTTTCAGGCTAGCTGGGGGGGGGGGGGGGGGGTGGTGGGAATGGAGTAGGGTATGGGGGGTGGATGCTGGCTCTGAACTTCAGAAAGTGCTCCCCATCTGTGACCTTCCCCAGTGCTACTGAAGACTGAAGCATTATAAAGAGCTTCTAATATGTATTTCAAATGCCCCATTAAATGTGGCACAGTAGGTATGCAGCTTGCAGCGGGGCTCACATCCCTTTGCAGGGCACATGCTGCAAAGGGTTTGCAGCACACTGCCTTTGAGGCTGCCTGCTGGGGTCTGAGGTGCTAACACAACCTCCTCCTTAACAACTACCAGCTCAGCCAGCTATTGAGCAACACGGGAAAAATCCCACAGCACCACAGGCATCACAAGTGCCTGCACACAAGTCCCCACTGTGTAAATGAGGCAGACCTCCTCCTCCCTCAGGCAATGAACGTGGCTGGGAACAGCAAATTGGTGATTTCCCACTCCACCACCTGTCATAACTCCCCTTTTAACCATATTGGGGTTCCCTTTGTGGGCAAGGTTGTTGTGAAACTGTCTCATACATCAGGGCAAAAGTGGTTGGCCCTGGACGTGCTTGGGTGGCCACAGGGGAATTGCAGCCATATTGGTGCAGAGTTGTGTTTGTTGTGCTGGGTGGGAATTAGCACAGCCTCATCCGAAGCCCCTGTGCCTTGGCTGCCAGTTGCAGTGACAGCCCTCAAGTAGGTCTTTATCAGGAGCTTAGTTATATTTTGGGTTTAGGAGGTCACAGCTGTCAGTCGCATTCCTGCCTGAGCCCAGGGCCTGGGAAGGAAATGAGGGCCAGTTCAACATATTCCGTTTCCTGCCCTATTTTAGCCACTTTGCTGTGTTCAGTTGAACACATCCAGGTCCCTGCACTGCCAGGAGGGGCTTCTCTCTTGCGTTGCTGAGCAATGGGGAAAGAGTCGCCTGATTCAAGTGCCTCGAGAGGCATTTCCAGTATTTGGAAAAGCAGTGTTAAATCCCGATACTCATCCAGCTCGCCAAGGGAAATTACCTCTACAACCATGCAGACAGTTGCAGTGTAGCTTGGGCCTCTCTGAAACACGAGGCAGGTTTTGGGTCATCTCTGAGCTTTCTAACAGCTTTTAAAGAACAGATTCAGTTAAGGTGTCATGGATATAAATGCTTTCCCTTTCTTCCTGCCCCAGTATTTTAGTGTTAGCCTGTGAAACGCATGAGCAAACAAGAGTCAAGCCTCATTGCCTTTATGACAGCAGGTGCCAAATATCGAGCTGGCTGGTTGGAACGCTAAGTGGGGAGAGGAAGCCATGTCAACGCAGTAATGAGCTTTGCAGAGGAAATGCACTTTGCTTTCATTCAGCACTTTTGATGAAGTTGTTTAATCGCACTGAAAGGTAAATATTTGCTATCCATCTCCCTGACAATTTGAATTCATCTGGTGTAGCTGTTTCTGAAACACCTCCTCTATCCGAGTAGTGCTTTGTGCTTGTAGAGACTTGGGTCTTTCCATTGTCAGTTCACTTTTTGCCCCCATTAACAGTAAATGCTTGGCTGTTTTCATGCTATGACCACTGAAAGGGCATCTCCATGTCGGGCTGTTCGCAGAAGCCATGAAATCAATTAATACCTCCTAATGCTTGCACTTCCCGGGCAGCAAGCTGGGCTGAGGGCTGCTCAGTGCCTGTGCGGGGCTGCTTCCATTAACGAGCATGTAATTAGCCCATCAAATGACCGCCATCTTGTAACAGTGCTGGACACCACTCACCTCAGCCGGCACACTGGTGTACCAGGGTGGTGGATAACGGTGGCAGCGCTGAGGGAAGGAGCAGCTGCCGACTTTGCCTGTGTGCCCTGCACATCGATCCTGCTCACGTTTGGTTTTATACTCGCTTGCGTTAACGTCCTGGCACTCACCCAAGCATGAAGTAAGTGGGGGAAGCTGAAAGAAGTAGTTAAATGTCAAAACCACATTGGTTTCTCACAGAAAGGTGGCCCGGTGGGCAGCGTTCTGTCACCGGAGCTGAGCGTGTCTGTGCTAAATCTCCACTGATTGCGGGAAACTTATAAAAGTAACGCTGCTTTCCTGACAGAAACTGGCATTGAATTCGGCAAGTGGCTTTGAGACGGAAGAAGTTAAATCCTTTGCTGTCCCTGTTTAATAGAAACCCTGAGGCTGCAGTGTTGAGGCACAGTCTGCCCACAGCTGGGCTTGTCCTCCCTGTCCCTTGGTCTCCTGTCAGGGGCCATGGCAAAACCAAGATCCTCAGGAGATGATCTTGGAGATGAAATCCCAAATGTGGTGGTGTGTTTAGGAAAGCGTTCTTTTGGGGGGGTTAAACAAACTAAACCAGCTGTGTGGAGAGTGGCTGGAGGAGGAAGGGCAGGCAAAGTGCCATGCCACAAGGGATGGTATCTCTTTGTCATCTGCCATTGCTTTTGTCATCTTAACAACTGTGGTAAAAGAAGGAAGTAGCTGGCATAGTTGGTGACTGACACTGGGCAGCAGTGAGCTCTTCCCCATGTGAGTGTTGGATGTGACTTGCTCTTGCTGTGCTCTGATGTAAAAATAAACCGTGGAAAAATAGCCATTGAGAGGCATACATGCAAAACAGGATTTATTCAAAAAGCTTGTCACTGTATACACCTTTTCTTGGCGTTTTCCCTCTGTGACAGTGTAAGGCTGGAGTTTTCCCCCTTGCTTTGCATAACACCTTAAATATCCTCCTGCTTCTGCTGCAGGCATTATGACTGCTGCCCACTGCTTGCTAGCTCTCTGTCGTCTCCCACCACCAGCCTTTGCTGGCACTGGGTTGAGGGATGCTGATGCCAGGATTTCCCAAAGGAACTTTTCACAGCCAGCACCTGCCGAGGAAAGCTGCCACCATTTGCCACCACTTTTCTTTTTGCTGTGTTTTTCTTTCCTCCTTTTCTTATTCTTTCTTTCTTAAAGTTTCTTTCTCCTTTAAGAGTTTGGAACAGATGTTGGAAATTACTCCCATCTAAGGGTGTGAATAGGAGCCAAGTGACAAAAAGAAACTAAAAGCAAATCGGACACTTGCTTTTGGTTGCATCTACCAACTCCCACCTAGGGATGCAAAAAAACAAATCTAAACAAGCTCTGAAACGTTGTTTACAGTTTAAAGAGCAGCTGATGCCTCTTGAAAAACCTTCAGCCCAAGAAGGATTCTGTGGCTTTGTTTCTGACTTTTCTTTATTTCTCCTTCATTGTTGTTCCTAGCGAATGCTGTTTGCATGAAAATGGGACTTTTTGTTTCTCAAGAGCTGATCCATCCCTATTACTCATTCCTCATTTGGACATTGACCACTGGAGTCTGGGTCTGTCCAGGCAGTGCAATTAAATCAGACCCTTCAGACTCTAATCCTCTGAGGTACTGGGCTCATTTCCACAGCAACTCATTGTGCTATAGAAAAGGGTTTCTAACTTCGGGTTGATTAAGTATGCAGCAGAAGTTGAGCGAATGTGGTTGTAATGGAGAGTGGGGTGCAGTAATACAGAAAATACCAGTTACATGGGTGATCTACCTTTCTGACAGGGTCCTCAAGGGCAAAGGTAGCTGTTCAAGAACTGAAATTTGCATGTGCTGTTCCCAGCCATGTTTGAACCCCATTTCTTCCCCCGATGCTGTGGGTTTTCCCGTGATCCACTACCCCTTTGCTCCAGTGGGCCTCTTCCAACACAGCTCTGCTCCGTGGCTGGTATGTTACCTGCAACAGGCTTCTTGTGCCATGTCTTCATCTCCTTGAATTTGGGGAATGCATACTATGTGCTGGTTTCATCGCCGGTCAAAATGTTGCAAGAGTTTTCTAGGTGTTCTTGAACTGACCAGTGAAGTGCTTCCTTCCTCTCGGCTCCCTGTCAGAATGACCAGCAAGCTTTGCTGCTTTGACATCTTGTATTTGTCCCAGCAGATGATAATTTGTACCCTGAGTAGTTTTGCCCAAACTTTGGTAAGAGAGATTGTGACGTATGGGGTTCTGTTTGCATCTGTTTTTGAAGGACATGTAAACATGAGGCAGGAGCTGGATTGTAAGACTAATGTGGCTCAGAATGATGTTGAAAATAAGTGGAGTTCTGGAAATACAAGCCTTTTATCTGATGTAAACAAAATAGTTTTCAGTATGGGAGTCTGGCTGCTGTGTTGTGCAAGTTAGGCACCAACCTGATAGACTAAAAGTTAGACTGGGTATGTCTACCCACAGGGTGAGTTCTTTGATTGCCCAAAAGTGGGTGAGAGATTTGGCATGTCTTCTAAAGATGTTCTGTGATAAGTGTATGTGGTGTATGTAGACATCCCAAGGCAAGTGACACAGGCTAACTTGAGAGAGCAATAACCCACAACTTCAACAGAATCAAGTATAATAACCATGTGAACAGTGTGATTATGTCCAGAAATTAAATCTAGGATAAGACTCAGTGGTACTGCTTAATTCCTGCCCGTTTGTTACAAAATGAGGGAACATACAATTCTTACCTCTGTGTTGTAAAAGGAAAGGACCATTAAAAGTCTCAGTAATACTTACTACTGTGTACAGGGTTGTATTTTGTCTTCCCATTATAGCACACAGTAGGTTACAAATACTGTCTGTCTCTGCAGACAGTGTCCATTGTCTCAGATCCTATGGCTGGCCAGGTGGGAGCAGGTTAAATGCTAGTCTCTGGGAGGTGGCCTTACTTGTAGTCATGAGGTTAGTACTTTACAGGGAATGGTTGGGATTGTGCTGGTGTGCTAGAGTGTAATCTAAACTGGATTTCCTGGGTTTGTAATGCTTAGTATTAGATTAACAATTGCCTCACAGTGTTTATAACTCTAAACTGCTGATACTTGCTCTCAACTGTGATCTCAGTTTAATACTTGTCTTGGAATAGAGATAAGGATTAATAGGAATCAGTAACACACAGCAGACGTGAGGTTCTACATCCTTTGGTGTCTGTAAATGGCACTGATTCAGCTTACTTTCCTGGGAAATACTTCTGATTCCTCATCGGTTTTTGGTTGTATCAGTATCTAGCAGCAATCTTTTATATCACATTAGATGATATTGTAAATGTCATTCTCATGGAGTAAGAGTGTATAAAAATCAAAACGAGAAGAATAGAGATAAAATGAAGGGGGTTATAGGTGTCCTTTCCCTTTCTTGGTAGCTAAAGACAGTGTTTCATCGGAATTGGTTGCTATGGTAGAAGTTTCTCAGTAAGAAGAGATTGCTTTTCTAGAGATTTCAGTGCCTTCAGAAAGCTGAAGATAGAGGCATGTGAAAGGGGAAGGGAGGATGGCAGGGGGGGTGGAACTAGATGGTCTTAAGGTCCTTTCCAACCCTAGCTATTCTGTGAAGACAGGGCTGAGTAAGGTGACCGGGGGCACTTGATTGCATTGTAGCTTTACATGGCCTGTTGCAAATCTAGGAGCAAAATGCACAGGTTGAGCCTGTGAGTCAGAGTATCCTCCCACCAGAACTGGGCACATTCAGGGCTCTATGTGTCTCTGTCACACCCAGGTCAGCAATGGAAATGCTCCATCACCTTATTGTGTCACTTAGAACATTTTTACTTGTTTATAAGACTTTGATCTCATACTGCTAGGAAATGTAACAGATGAAAAGAGCATACAAACAGCTTTGCTCTGTGGGGAAATAACTGTGAAGAGAGCTGGGGTGTGTTTTCTGTATGTGCCTGTCTGTAGTACTCCACTGTCACACCAAAATTAACTATTTCACACTTCTTGTCTGTGCAAGTTTTCTCAGAAGGCTTCTTCCTAGCATCTGGAGTGCTATAAATTCATCTTGAGCTCATGGCACTGTCTTTCTGCAGAGAAAACAAAGGACAGTTCTAATCCTCTCTAGTGGCAATAGAAATACTGAAAACGCTTTGAGAGGAGTATATGCATGTGAGGATTTCTGTAAAAGCCTTTACTTTTACCTTGAGACTTGCTTTTCTGAGGTTTTTCTCATTATCACTGACAATCATATTTACTATGTGGCATTGCTCATGGTAAATATTTTGTTCCATTCATTGTATGTGAATATCTCTCATAAAACATTAAAGGCAACAGTGAAATCTGTAGGAAGTACTGCATTCCTGGTGCCTGTGCCGATTCTTTCTTTTTTTTGATTGGGATTTCTGTGCTTATATGCCAATATCATCAGTGATGTTTTCTCTTAAACCTTGTCCCTTCCCGATCCAAACAGATACTTCTTGAGCCTGAAACACAAGATAATAGCTGTACCAGAAGAACAGAAATGTGGAAAGCAAAGGACAGATATACACAGTTAGTGGAGACCTAAGTTTAAGTTTCACAGCTAGGCTTTCAGTGTTGGTTTAAACTCTTTCCCTTTCACAATCCAAATGCAAAAACACATATATGTGGAAAAAGTGCTCCATAACAGCTCTCTAACCCCCATTCTCATTCTTACACAGTAAACTAGTGATTTTTAGTGGAGAACAGAATGTGTTAGGAATGAGTTCTCAGTTCTTAGGGGTGAATGATTTCTAAACAAATCCTTGGTTTTGCTTTCTTTATTGATCCGGACCTGTAATACAGAAAGCCTGTGATGACTTTAGATTGTAGATTTTCAAATTTATTTTTCTCCTTTTCTTTCTTAGCACTCTGTCTTTAATATTCTTTTGGTGAAAACAGAAATGGCTGTGGTCTCACTAGATACCGAGTATCATGATCTGGATATAAAGCCCTACAAAAGAAAGAGCTGTTATAGCTACCCACCTGAGCAAAGCAGGGATTGGACCACACCAGATTTGGCCTGGAAAGTGAATTTTCAGAGGCTGTGAAGCAGTAAGATACAGCAGAGAACATGAGTAGAAAATGTTGCCTTTGACCATTAGTGCTTAGTTATAGCTGGCAGAGGTACTGTGAGTCGTGTGTAGAGGCAGGGAGCTCAGATGGTGTCTGGCTGTACCCTTTTTACAGGCAGGGTACAGCCTTTCCACATCCCAGCCTGTTTGCTTCTAGAAAAATCAATGGCCTGAAACACTGGAAAAACATAGGGGGGAAGTCTGAGAGAAAAAGAAATGACTTTAACTTGTCCCTTATACAAATACAGCTATGTTTAAGTTGATCAGCATACCTGTTATTGCTGAAGTAGGTAGCCAAGAACCCCTGAATTCCTAAATTCAGAACTCTAAATGAAATGACAGTGCAAGTTACTGTATGATCCTGGAATCAAGGACAGCAGGGAAACAAGTAAGAAAGAACATACATCCTTAAAAATAGGGGTGAAAGAAAGCTGAGCAACAGAGGAAAACCAAAACTTTAGGCGAGCTTCTAGTCTCAATTATAGCAGTGTAAGCCCAAAGACACACTGGTAAAACTAATGGGCATACCACAGACTGTAGAGTAGCAACTGAGATCAGTTTTCTCTCATACTTAGGCATTTTCTGCCTCTAGAGGTAGTGACAAAATCCCTGTTACTTATGTTCAGGCATTATCATATAAGTGGAGAACCTCTTGGCATTGCCCACTGATTTGAGAAGTAAAAGAAATCTTCTGCATTTCTTGTATTTTTTTGTTAACTCTGCTTCCAAAAGGACCTGAAGTCGCAGTGGTAAAACCCTGGTGTTTATTGATAGAGTGTAGTTAGTTAAGAGATAAGTTATAAGCAAGGGTGTGATGAGGATTCAGTATCTGTGAGCAGAGAAGTTAGATATTCTGAGGGAGCAAATGGAAATGGCAATTGATATGGAGAGAGAATTCTTGCTGGAATACCCTGGTGGGTTTTATTTTCATGCACTTGAATATGAGTGGGACATTAGTCGAAATGCACAGGCCTTATAACCTCAGAAGCAAGGTTCATTGTCTGAACACTAAAACAGCTCTGTAAACAGCAGCACACACTTATATCTATGTTTGGTTAGTGTTTGCCTCCTCAGCAGCTGGACTTGTTTGGTACAATCTCATGCATAGAAGTAACAACTTAGAAAATTTCACTTTGAAGAGCTGGAGTCTCCAAATGCAGTCACCTGCTTGGGGAAGAAATCAGTGCACAGTTTGTGTGTTACCCTTCTCCAAAGCGTACAGAGGTAAGACAGTTCAAAGGCTGGGATTAGTTTCCCTGCCTACGAGAGGCATTGCAGGGATCCAGCTCAACATGACTATGAAATCTAACTGCTTCAGTTGTCGTCATACTCATCACTCAGGAAAAAGGCAGCAATTGGGGTGACCCTGAGCAGCGAGCTGCCTTTCTCCAGGCTGGATGCATGTTGTCATTCAGTTTATCTAGACGCCTATAAGCACTGTTAAGAAGTAACTGACTGGCACGTTAGGCTCCTGCTGGTGGATTAATTTTTATTGCCTTGTTTATTTGGGAAGTGCTAGTGCTCAGCTTGCTCCAAGGTTTGAAAGGTTGCTTTCACCCTGGGATCCTGTGTTGCTGGCTGCTGCTTTAGGGATCAGGGCTCTTCTTAATCATCAGTAAGGTGGGGGTTGTTCCTTCAGAATCACGTATTTGCTACTACATTGGGCTTTTCATTTCATGTTCTTGTTTGCTTTGGCTCTGTTTATGAAACTAAGTTTGTAACCAAGAAGGAAGGAACAGATACGTGAAAAACCTGTGAGTAGGAGAGGAGCTGGTGAGGAAGCCTGGAACCGGGATAGTTAATCTGAGCTATCCAAGGACTTGAGCTAGTGGCAGCATTAGTTAGAAGTGCAATGTGCGCATGACCTGTCACTAAAACAAGCATTGCACCTTGCAGAGTAAGTGGAGGAATGTCATGGAGATCTTGCTGTGCCCACATTAACCTAAAGCTGCCTTTGGATTTAGAGTTCCAATCATTTTATTTCTCCAAATCACATGTGCAAATCTAAACCTGAGGTGTGAGAATGAGCATAAATGATCAGGGCAGGGGGACAACAGAATTTAGTTTTGAAGCTTTTTACCTCCAAGTCTCTGTTTCTCAGCAGCCCAAGTCTGTAGTGGCTGAAGTCCTGAAGAAGGTTTGCAGGTGCAGTGTAGACAGGGAGGCTGAAAGATCCTACCCCGTGTAAGTGAATATTTGTTTTGGTTTTATACAAAGTAAAGAGGAATCACATCTAAAAAGACATGCATCATCATTTGTAGCAGTAATTCCATTTCTTTTTACCCGTAAATGCTAACACAAAACATTATGGAAGGAAACAAAAACAAGTTAAGAGCAATCCCCTGGGAACGGACTTAGTTCTGTTTCTTATGGACTATTTTCAGATTTTAATATTTAAAATAAATTGCTTACATAAGCAGTTCAGGACCCTGAACTTCCCATGAAAGCCTCAGACAAATGATTGCAAGTAACTAACATGCAGCATATGGATCGCGGCTTTCACGTGACTCTGTATACAGTGTTTTGCAATGGGTCTTCCATTGACTCCTTTAAAACAAAATAATAACATGTCCCATCAAGACAGCAATTCAGGTTTGCCCAGCAAAGGGTGACCTGAAGGATGTCTCGTAGCACCTGCTGAAACCTGGTGTGAATGATGTTATTCTTCACCAAGAAGTACAGGAAGTATGCCACGTGGTAAGGTGTGAAGCAGACCAGAAATGCCACAAGGTTTGTCACCACTATCGTCTCTGCCCTCATGGTGTGTGTTTGGGGGTTATCTGGTTTTCTGTGCTTTCTCAGGCACCTGACGGTCTGAGCAGTGCAGAAGGTCATGGTTGCCATGCTGCCGAAGAAGGTGGCCTCCAAGGCGCTGAACAGACCTGCATTTTCCCATGTGCTCTTGGAGAAGTTATGGAAGCAGGATGAGATGTTGTGGCCCTTTCCATGCAGCTGGAAAGTAGAGACTGTCCCAGCTGAGGTGCCCAGGCAGATGATAGCACAGACCACAGCAGCTTTCTTGATGGATCGCAGGGTGGAAGCTGTGAAAGGGTGCCGGATGGCAATGTACCGGTCTACACAGATGCAGAGGGAAATGAGGATGCTGCCATACATGTTTACAAAGTAAAGACTCTCCAAGGTGGAGCAAAACACAGATCCCAAGTTCCACTGGTCCTGAAGGTGGTAGGAAATAATTTTAAAAGGAAGAGTAAACAGCAGCAAAGTATCCAGGAAAATAAGGGCTACCATGTAGACTGTAGACTCTGACAGCTTTTTAACCTTAAAAAGCAGGAACGACAGAGCCATCACATTGAACAGCAATCCCAGGGTGAATATGGGGGTGTACATGATGAGCTGGAACAGTTCCACAGTAGCACTGATACTGCTGATGTTGCTGTTGGCACGGGTCTCATTCATATCTCCAGGTATGAAGAGGTATTCTCCAGCTGGAAGAGAAGAAAATCACCTTCACCACAAAGAAGGATAAAGATCACATTTAAGACACGGTACAAAGGCAAATGAGGTCTTTGTGTCCATAGAGATGTTTTTTCCTCTTGGACTGCTGTGTGCTGAATTGCAGCTGCCAGTAACACAGAGCTTATCATTGCCAAGGGATCTTGGGGCAAGATTGTGCCTCAAGGAGAAGCAAGGATTTCTGAGGTCACTGGCACTGTTACCCCAAACTGTGCTGCCCTATAATTTAGGCTAGGCAGAATATAGGTTTGACTGCAGCATCCCCTTGGAGTGTTGCAATCTCTTTGCAAAGCTGGGGAAGCAGCCCCTGATTTTAGGGTTACTTGGATTATGGGGATAGAAACAATTAGTTGGATTGGGTTTCCTGAATCAAGCTATTATAATAGATTTTGGGGAATCAAAAGCATGAAGGGTCCTGCATATTTATTAATGTGAAGATCCCAAATGGTCATGGGCATTCTGCACCCTCTCGAACCACCACTGGCTGTGATTACCTCTGTCCCTTCTGACAAACTTGCTAAAAGCAGCAGGCAGGAAGTTTCAAGCAGGCTATTTTTAGAAGGGGTCAAATCTTTACAAGCAGAATGAGATTTAAGAACCCAAGGTTTTGTCTAAAGCAGCCAGACTTACCACAGCAGATGAAGTTGTGTCTGCAGACACAGGATTTGCAGAAGACAGCTCGTTTCTCCTCCGCAAAGAGGGAACTAAAAATGTTGAGGTAGGCACCCTATGAGGAGGGGTCATGGAGTAATCTTCTTTAGAGGAAGGGTGCCGGTTTAATTCTGCCTTGAAACTCTCATGATTAGGACCGGGAAGGCTCTCATTGGTTTCTGCAATGCTGGAATCAGCCGGAATCACTTAAAATGCAAATGCACAGGACTAGCTGGTCCTTTCTTCCAGCCACTTCCGTCACAGCAAATGTAACCTGTAAATAAAGCCTTTCAGAGATCTTTCTGTCAGCACACAGGAATTACATTTGATCTGCTGCTCTCTAATTGTTATTACTTCCACCTAGTGACTTTCCTATATGAGTTACTGATCTTGGTGCTGTTTCATTTCAGACTTGTGAACCTGTTTTCAAATGTGCAATCAAAGTTCCTGTTCTGCAGATCAAGTTGCTCCCTGAGTATTTCAGAGGTAAGCTCTCCTGCACAGTGATTTGAGGGGGATTAGCATCAGCAAAAAAGGAAATGTAATTATTTCTTAAAACCTAGCAGTTACTGTTAGGAAGACAGAGCAGGTTGGCTGTTTGCTTCTTGAGGACACACTGGTGCCAGGTAAACGATTCTGTAAGATACTTGTTTACACTGCAGAAGTGAGAAAACCAAGGGTAGAAACCCAGCCTGATGAGGAGAATGGGGTGCTGGCAGGGCTATGGGTGCAGGAAAGCATCCCTCTAGTGGGGTCAGATGCAGGGCTCCATCCACTGCTGTAGCAGGTACAGGTTTTATTCAGGTCCCTGCAGCTGGCAATGCTGCTGGCTGTGTAAAGCCTCCTCCAGCAGAGCACCACTGCCTATAAGGCATGGGGGGACATGGCTCAGTGCAGCAGCAACTCCGACAGCAGTACCTGTTCTGCTGCCATCTGGGGGCGACTGAGGCTGGTTGGAGGGGAAAGAATGCATTTCCCCTCACCAAATAGAAAAGCAAAGCATGAGTTTGTGAAGCACTTGGGGATCTGAGAGGCTGGAGGGGAGAAGTACCTTGTTATGCTGCAGGTCGTTCACTGCCTGGGAGTTCAACCCTCCTGCAGCCACGGGGCTGGGGAGTTTGTTGTGAGCTGGGTTGTGTCTCACGGCAGATGAGGGGTTCCACTGGTGACCTGGGCAGAGACACTGCCCAATACGTTGCTCTGCTGAGTCCCCTGCATCAAATGAAACACTTTGAGTCTAATACTGAGAGGGAACCCATTACAGAGAAATAGGATTTCAACTTCACAGCAAGATTTTTACCTGAGAAAAATCTACTTATGATAAAAAGGGATTTTAGACCAGAGTCTGTTGTGTAGATCTGTAAGCAAAGCAGAAAACTTTTAAAGCATGAACAAAAAGGGTAGCTCTGTTCATTCTTAAGAATGAATAGTAGATATGCTATAAACAGAACAAGTTATAACAAATATATTTAATTTTCAGCTCTTGTAGCAAGAGAAAAGCTGTTAAGGTTTTACTACAGTAGAATATTCTCTCTCACCATCTTACCTTTGGGTTGTGTTTAGCTCTGCTTGGTGACTTTTCTTCCTTCTCAGCTTGTAGAATCCTTGAGCCTTGTGTTGTTTTTTGGAGGCAGTGGAGTGAGCTGCATGCAAATGGCTTGTCAGGATGCCAGGAAGCATAAAGTGCTGCTGATTTTGGTTTCATCACGTATTTCCATTACGGCAGCTGTCTCCCCACGCTGGGTCTGCATACACGCAATATGTACATATTATGTCATGCAGAGCCCATTTAAGGATGTAAATGCTTTGTGGGACTAGTGTCTCTGAGTCACCCATTCAAAACAGTATCCAGTGACAGAGAAGGAAATTCTGGCCTTACAGACCTTTGTCTTTTTTCCTCTACAAGACATGGTTTTATTGATTGTAGGTAACATCTGTGGGTAGTATAAGCTGTTAAAATGTGCTTTAAGCTAAATCCTAAGATATCGGTGTCATTGTTTCCATTACTTTTCATGATACCAAAAGGGTAAAAGAGGTCATTGATTTTCAATGGTGATCTGATATGTTCATTTCCAGTTGGTATTTTAAAGAAAAGACAGGGTTTACTCTAAAATGTGTTTATACCCCTAGGGAACAGGGCATTTGCCCATGAATTGTGTCAGGGGCTGATTTTGATTAGGTAGGAAGGGAGAAAAAAGATTTAATTTCTCTTTTTTTTTTTTATTCTTTCTTTTTCTTTCCACCTTGCACATGGGTTTGCAGTCTCTTACCAAAGGGGGAAAGCAGTGCCAGAGGGGTAGTTTTGCTTGGTCCTCTGCATAGCCCATAGATAGGAAACCTGAGGATTATATTGGCTGGATTCAAACTGTGCATCTGTGAAAGCAGTGGGGGATAGGAGATAAGAGAAAAAAATAGTACTTGGGGTTTCCCCATGGTATTTCATTCAAAATGACTCTACTTAAGTAAAAACAGAAGAAACACCCCCAAAGGAAAAAAAAACCATGATAGAAAGTCTGAGTGAACAATACTTCATTGCATTCCTCAGCTAGATTACACTTCTGATACTGCCACCAGTGCTTGGAGTGGATGTTCTGTCTTCCTCATTCAAGGTTTCCACCTCACACACTTGGAGCATTCTCTTCTTTCTCATTTTCTCTTTGATACTCATACTCTTATGCTACCTAAGTGCTGCCCACCTCACCAGAAGCATGCCTCCTTGGGCCTGCTTGCTGCACAAAGCCCCATGTGGATAGGCATCTGGAGAAAGGTGCTTTGGAAAGGGGAGGATGAGGAAGCAGCAATGCCAGGTTGGCACATCATAGTCCAGCCACCAACAGTGGTTGTTCCACTTTTTTATTCCAGCAGACTTCCTCGGGATATTTTTTAAGGAGGGATCTGTGGAGGAATGGCCAGAAAGGCATGCAGGGGGTACAAATGCACTTGAGACAAGGTGTGAAGACTCCTCTCCTTTCACACGGTGAAAAAGGGTGATGCTGAGGGCTGATGGAGAGGAGAAAATTAAACCCAGTGAGCAGTGTAATGGCCACAGTAGAGCAATGTATGGAGCCTTGGGAAGGTGTTGGAGAAGCTTTTACTGCTAGAGTGTGCTTGATTAAGGTTGCCATGGGGGGCTGACAGCATGTCTGAACTCCTTGGTCCTGCTGTGAAGCCTCGCTGAGTGGCACCCAGGAATGCCAACTTCTCCCTGCATCTCACTTGGGACATGGGCTAAGAGGCTATGGGAGCTTGCTCCTGCCCCCCATGGGCCAAGTACTTGCCTTGGGCTATTGCAGCATCCCTCCAGGGCTGCCTGCGCCTCAGGGTGTGCCACAACTGTGATGAAATAATCCCGTCACTTAAATCTGGTGGCTCTAGAGAGCTGTTTGTTATGGTGATGCTCCATCTTGTGGCTACAGGGGAAATGAGAAACGCGGCTTCAGCCCTCTGGCGTCCCTGCGGTGGGTCACCAGAAGGAACAGCTTCTCCTGCAGCTCAGACAGCTTATTCCATAACCTGCCTCCACCAGCAGAGGTTGTTGTCTTCACCACCCACCATCCTGACAGCCCAGGACAGGTGAGAAAAGGGAGAGCAAACAGCTGTGATGGTGAGAAGCAGAGAGGACCAAAGCTCACAAACAACTGAAGTGGAGCTATTCTGCTGCGTGTGGGGTCCTGATAAGGCTGAGATCCCAGTACACTGGTCTGACCTCAGCCGATGGCCTTGTCAATGCTGGTTAGTGTCCTCTGAAGGACCCTACAGTTAGAGAGAGGTGCCAGCAATCCTTGACTGTGCACCAGTGCCAAGGGTGTCCCAGTGGAGAATGGTCCTTTCAATGCTGGAGGAGCTTAATCTTCTGCCTGGGAGAGCAGGTGAGCTGATTTCTCTCTCTGAGCCCTGGTATGTTTAGTTTTGAAGGGATCTAGTATTTATTGAGACATATATCTCCACTTCCACAGAGAAATCAGCTGGGAATGCTCCTATGGGACCCCTGAGGCTAGGTCAGCAGCGTGGGAGGTTCTTCTATCAGTGCTCCAGGACTAATGAAATGTGAATAAATGCAAAAGGAACTCCTTTTGTTAAATCTTCTACCATGTTGTGAAATAAGGCCCAGGCAATTCAGGCATTTATTCCCTTACATCCTTACTCTGCTGATTCTCAAGCTGCAGCCCCAACAGCTACAACTTGGTGAAGATCTGCCTCTTGTGTTTCAGCTCTTTCACTTGTAGTTATTCTCCCACTCCACAAAGCAGTTGTTCAAGCGTGACTTGTTCACCCTGGCTGGGACCTTACACACAGATCACTCTGTGTGTCTCCTTCCAGCCTTTTGGCTGAGTCATTTTGACACTTCTTAAGGTATTTCTGTATGTTTTCCCCTACTCAAACTACTAGCTATGCTGGTCTTCAACTCATAACTGGACCTCCAGTTCAAAAGACCCTCAGATGCATTTTGAGCTCACAGGGCTGCTCGTACGGTTGAGGAACTGCATCCTTCTGGTATGCACCCTGTGGTGACCAGGAGAACCTTCATCAGAGCCCACATGGCTCAAGGCTCTATTTCTTCTTATGGAAAAGGTCAGTTTTCCTTGCCTTGTTTCTGGGGCCTGTGTAAGGGCCCAGTGTGTGTCTGTGAGAAATGGTTAGGTGTACTTACAGCAGCCCTCATGGAGGGGAGGGAAGTTTGTTGCATGTCATTGTGAGAAAATAATGAACTAAAGAATATAAGAGTTGTTTTAGGCCAGAGAAATAGTGTGTCTAATATGACATCCTGTCTGACAGAGGCAGCAGTGGATATTTAGGAGAAGAATGCACTAAGAAAATGCATTCCTATTGTTGACAGTGCTTCTAGCAAGAAGAAGCTTAGCAAATAAGGAAAGCTTGATCTTAAGGCTCCCTTAAGTTCCAAACTTTGCTGTTCCCATGCCCCATTGTTTTTCTACTGAGGCCTTAACAGATACATGCCATGCACTGAACATGGTATGCACATACCTGTTTAGCAGGCAATTCTAGCATCTTTATGCTGAAAAAACCAGAATGCTTTATCTATGTATCTTTAGCATTTCAGGGAACCAGTTGGATATTTATGAACTGTAGTATTTAACTGCTGCTTCCTTTAAAAACAAGCCAAACCACCCGCAAACTGTATGATGCTACAACTTTACTTTTCCAGTGTTTAGTAGAGGTAGTTTATCTGTTAATACTGCTTAACAGAGAAAGGAGATAGGTTGCCAGATGAATCACAGTTTTTGACTTTCTTTCTTCTTGAAAGACAGCAAACATCTGAGTTTAGATGGTTAGCATGAAGAGATAAATGAGTTAAAAATGCAGTGACAGCAGTCAGAATTTGGCAACGCTACTTTCCCCTGAATTTATATTGATAACATATTCCTCAAAGGAAATATTTTTACAGAATAATGCATTTACAAAAGACATATTTTTTGGGAAAAAATGGAAGCTTTTAATTTTTATTTAAATTAAAATTCTTTTTACTTTCTCTGTGTTCTACCCTATTACTTCATTATGTAAACTGTGTGTACTGTTACTGTGCCAAGTGTCAACTCATGGTCTACTACAACTTTAACAGGTCAGAAGCAATGCATAGGTTTTTTATCATTATGTGCTAGTAGGATTTACCTTTGCTATAACCACTATGCAGCCCAGGAGAGACAGCGTTGCACCAATAGTGTCTGGATGCTCACACTCCTTCTACAAGTCCTACGTTCTTTAGAAATACTTTGTGTGTCTGCTCTTCCATATTCAGAATTAACTATTCTCTCTTGGTACATGTTGAGAGTATGAAGTAACGTGCAAAAGAAGTAATCAAAAATGGACAGTCATAATTTTCCCTGTATATGTGATCACTTGAATATTTCAGTGTTTCTATGTACTTTCAGTAACAGTTTAGATGGGGGGGGCTGTGTTTATGTGATAAAAGCATGGTGTCTCTGCAGTTACACTCTGTGCAGATGTCCTGGGTTTAGCAGTAGCAGGACAGCAGATTTGGCAAGGATTAAGAGAAGAATATCTTTACCTCTTTTTTTCTGTAGTTGAATTCAGGAAGCGGTGGCCTTGAAGCAGATCTTGCACTGTTGTGTGTTGATGGTAGTGTTTGTGCTGAAGCATGTATCATTTAGTCACCTACATTATGGAAATTTGCTGGGCACTCATAATTCATAATTTATTTTTTCCATTATTATTCCTTTGAAGACGGTACAACTTAGAGATAATCTGCACTTCTAAATATTTGGTTTCTTTGGTCAAGTGTCCCTTGTGCATTTAGCAGAAGGCTTTCTTCTTTTTCTGCCTTGCCAGCACACTCTTTCTCACAACAGGTTCAGGTCTTGAAACACCAGTTTGGTTACGCTAAAGCCTACTGCAGTGCTGCTGATGGTTTCTAGACTATGGTTAAGCAGTGGTGTCAAGCATTTGCTTTCTCCTGTGTTAAACGTGTGGCATCCCACATGTCTGTGAACCATAGAAAATAGTCTGCACATTTTTGTTTCCTTTTCACACATTTATAATTTGATTACGTTTGATACAGTATTTTTTTGAGTAGGCTGTTTTTTTCTTTTTAAGCTTTGGTTGCTAACAGTTTATGCAGAAGCAAGTCCAGTACCTCATTCATTTCACGTTCAGATTTAAGGCAGAGGAAAAGGAAGACTTCCAATAGCTTTGTGTTCTTTGTCACTGTTGCCATTTAGCATTAGGTACCTCTGCAAGAGGTGGTTTCTGACCTGCTCTCTCTTCTCAGAAGAGCTACTGTGCCATAATTACATTTGGGTGCAGAAAGGGAACTCTGAATTTCCAGGCCTATTTTGAACACCAGCCCCTTTTAAAGCTTTTGACTGATGGAATAGGCTAGACTATTTAATTTGGAAGGGACCTACAATGATCATCTAGTCCAGCTGCCGAGTCAAAGCATGTTGTTAAGGGCATTGTCTAAAAGCCTTTTAAACACTGACAGTCTTGGACCATCAACCACCTCTCTAGAAAGTGTGTTCCAGTGTTTGACCACCCTCCAGGTAAAAAAATGCTTTCTAAAGCCCAGTCTAAGACTCCCTTGGTGCAGTTTTGAACCACTCCTCTCGTTGCATACCAGGAAGAAGAGATCAGCACCTCCCTCTCCAATTCCCTTCCTCACGAAACTGTGCAGAGCAGTAAGATTGCCCCTCAGCCTCCTTTCTTCCAAACTAAACAAGCCCAAAGTCCTTAGCTGCTCTGTGTTAGGACATTTCTCCTCTGAATGCATTCAAGGACCTTCACATCCTTCTTAATTGGAGAGGCCCAGCACTACATGCAGTATTCAATGTGAGGCTGCACCAATGCTGAATACAGAGGGATAACCACCTCTTTCAACCAGCTGGTTATACTGTGATGCACCCCAGGATGCAGTTTGCCCTCTTGGATGCTAATGACTTGTGGACATCTTCCCATTGCCTGACATTGAGGCTGATGGAAGGATTTCTCCTCATGGGATGGGGCAGGGAAGGTCTCTTCTGCAGCACATGTGGGACAGGAGGCAAGGACCCTGGCACATGCTGGCCAGGACTCTGCAAGGGAGTTTGAACAGTGGTCACTGGCTTGTTCCTGTCCTGCAGACTGGCACCAGTGCTTGTTGTAAACCAAAGCAGTGCTCTAAAGTTCCCGAAGAGACTGATCACTGAGCAGCCCTATGGTTTAATAGTGTAAACTGACCCTTAGAGTTGGTTTACCCACAAAATGAGGACTATGTGAGGTTTAATGTTTGTGGGGCAATATGTACAGAGTAGTTTTGCTTAGAAAAGCATTTGGTGAACCACATTCAGCACATAACAAGCTTAGAAGCATGTTCAGGAAAGTACTCAGCAAGTGGCATGTTTAACCCTCTGAGTCCCTTGCACTGCAGGGTTTGTGGAGAGAAAGATTCAAGCATTGTTTCAAGAAATAACCTGTAAATAACATGATTTAAGGGAAGCAGTTCTTCCCAATACCTGTTGTTTTGCATCTGTTTGTTGTTCCTTTGAATCCTACTAAGTTCTTGGCTTGGAGAGAAGAGATGCAATTTAACAGAATTGCATTCTCCTTTTCTGTTTGGTTTTTTTTTCCCACTGTGGAAGTGGTGAGATTTGATCATGTTTTCAAGTAAAGGCTGATATTTTCATTATGCATTTTTGTACCTCTAGTTGTCCAGTAAGGCCAAATTTCTTACTGCTTGCTCTCTCTAAGCCAGAGCTGCAGGAGACTGATGCAGACAGGGGCAATGTAGCCTCTGCTTGCTGTCAGTCTGCACATATTCATGGGGACAAGCAGGACACAAGAGGAGACAGAAGAAAGACAGAGGAAAGGGGTTTGATGGCCTTTTCACTTTTTCATGGGGATTCCGCTGAATTTGCTTTCTATATGTTTTCCATCTGTCCTCACTGCAAGCGTGTGCAATGTGTTCCTGCCCTGCAGCATAACGGCAGGGGGAGATTCATGCCACTTGCACTCTGTTATGTATATGTAACTATATGGTATAGTATGTATGCATAGTTAGATGTGTAGCTCCTATTGAAAGGAGCTTTTGTGGCACCACAACCTGGGTTTCGACCAAGTGAAGGGAGAGCCTCTGCTCCTGCCCTTTCCTTCATGCCATCCTCCCTCTTTCCACCAGCCACCTCTTGCTTTCCTCAGAGGGCTGAGGCTGCACTATTCTGTGCCTTTTGTCTCTATTTTCTGTGCCTCCAGTGAAAGGTTTAAATGGCTTTTGGTGACCAGCATTTGCTGTGAGTTTAAAAATGTCTGTCTTCCTGCCTGAAAATGGAGCTTATTGAACTGGTTATTTTATAATGCGGTATGCTTATGTTTCAGACTCCTCACACTTATTAATTCTTACTGAAATTGAGTTGATTAGAATAAATATGACACTGATGAAGTTATTATGAGCATTTATCAGGCCACATCCTTTTCCTGTTGTTTTCCTGGTATGCAGCTCTGAAGTCAACTATTCAAACATATTAGCATAAAATTTTTCTGGTCTTGAGCATTTCTTTGTAAATAACGACAACCACTGAAGCCAAACTAAGTAGGCCTGTAGCTTTGATGCTTATTTAGCAGTTAGGCTTGTGAGCTGAAGTACAGGGGGAGGGGGAGAAACTGTTAGAATACCTTTTTCTTTAACTACGAGATTATTCCTGCCATAGTTCAATGTTTGCAGACTTTTGCAATGGTGACACCTGCTTCTTCCAAGTAAATTGTTCCAGGATCCAGACTGTTGTTTCTTCCGTTCCTCTGTATCTCATAAACTTGTGAAATTTAGGTCAAATTCAATATTAAGATGAGTTTCTAAACTGCAAGTTTCTAAAGTTTCTAAAACTGCGGTTTATTAGCATATACATAGCCCGTCACATTTCAGACAAATCTCTTCCTGGAGCTTCTTTTAAACTGACCTGGTTTATCAAACTAAGAAATATTGACCAGTTTTGTGTAGGATAACTCTTGCTTTTGATTCTGGATTGAGGGGAAACCCATCCATGCTGATTTAATTGTATTTCCCCTCACAAACAAATGTGGCTTCCCACTCTTTTGCTCAACAGCACCTTCCACACCAATCTCCAAAGGACCCGTGGTAGAGAGAGCTACTACTCAGCAGGACAGAGATTTACAGGCAGTGCGTGATGTCACTGTAAAACCATTTCTTTTTGTCACCTTGATGCTAGTTAGACCGTGGGACTTTGTGTACAGATGAACCACAGAGCGAATGTGAGTGCTGGGTTTTGGTTTGCATTCAGCTGAGTTTTCACAGCCAGGTTGTGCATTGCTGTGCTGCATGGCTGTGGAGGAAGCACAGCTTGTATTTAGTCCCCTCCAGCTTGTCAGGGGTCCAGGGGCCAGTTTCTATTCAACAGAAGGGCAGGAAAAGCAGGCAGGGCCTCAGTGCTGGGAGCCTAAAGATTGCCACCTTGTGCCTTCCTTCTGGTGGGCCATGCTTGGTGGTGGGTGATCCCCTCTTCAGATATCTCTCTGCTTGTAGTAAAGGGCTGTGTTTTAAGTCATCTTCATTACTTACAGGTGTTCCATTTAATTTCAATACATTTCAGATAGGTCCATCTTCTATACCAAGGCACAGGAGACACCGAGGGTGCATCATGCTGCCGAAGGTAAACCTGTGTGAGTGACTGAGAAGGGTCAGAGTGCTCTGCAGCAAACATCCCAGCAAGAAGAAAACCCAGGCAGCATTTTTGTGCTCATGTTGTTTTCACATTGCACAGCAGTTACTTCATTACCCTCCGTTCTTCACTTTTTACTTAGCACCACATTTTCCACCCTGAGGTACACACAACATTCAGGACTCCCAGCTCACAAATGAGAAGACATATGACTCAATTGCACGCTTTCCAGTGTACAGGAAAAAGCAGCTTTTTCCCTCTGCTGAGGGAAATCTGGGGCAGATTCTCTGAAGAGTCTCAGCCATGGCTTTCTAGCAAGTGTCAAGCAAGGGAAAGAGCCCCATGGCCAGGCAACTCCCTCAGTGGGCAACATGAGGTGGAGGAAGGCAGAGGATATCTGTGGGGTAAGAGGGGGGTGGCTCCTCAGGGAGTGCTGGAGGGATGTCTTTTCTTTTCCCTAGCCTGGAGGATACCTTCCTACCTTAGGTGGAGGTGAGAGGACAAGCAAAGTTGCAAAGTTTGGTAAGGAGCCTTTCAATTTAAGCAATCCAGGAACAAACTAGTTTTGACAACTGAAATGTAAAGGTTAAAAAGTGTGGAAGGCTTGGGAATGGAAGAGGGTTTGCATTTCAGCTGAGGCCATGCTCAGGGACAGAAACAGATTGCCTGGAATGTTAAAATTTGAATAACTGGTATTACCTTAGGGCCTGGAGGACTGTGGTGTATTTGGTACTCTACATGGTACAGCCACTTAAACGTTAAGAACTTCTGGTGGAAGAGCATAGCTAGCCAGTGTTTGTGCCGCAGGAAACTCTGCACCTGCTGAGAGACTGAAAATGCTCCTGGGATCACTCTACCAGTGTGCTGGTATATTGGCTGTCTGTTGTGATAGGGAGCTAGCAGTGGTTTATTTATATTGTATAATATGTGTACCATCTGAGTTACTGACCTTTGCAAAGCAACTGATTTGAAGCTCTGTGCCAGGTCTTGTAAATGCAGCAAGTGTGTGTTATGTGTGCTGTCCTTTAGAGACTGCCTTTCAACATGCCCCTGCTTCAGTGCTGTCTCCCAGCTGTGCTTCTGTTAAAGAACTATGCAAGCACATCATGGGAAAAGAGTGGAGCTGAAATCTTTAAAAACTTACAAAAAAAAAAAATCAATACTTTGTCATTCATGACAGCTGCTGTTTGAGAGGTTTCTGGCCATACAGGTGAGTCATGGATGACAGACATCACCTGTATGTGATGCACTAGCAGGCATATTTAAAAGGACTATGCCTCAGCTGTGAGCATCACTGTTGTGGCCCTGTGTGCACCAAGGGCCTCTGCTGATATGCCTCCTGCTA
The DNA here is from genome assembly GCF_028554395.1 of Pezoporus wallicus. Lineage (NCBI taxonomy): Eukaryota > Metazoa > Chordata > Aves > Psittaciformes > Psittacidae > Pezoporus > Pezoporus wallicus. Next base: position 8,961,241 of record NW_026642342.1, read on the forward strand.
ATGTTATCTCTGCTTTTTAGGCATTTACAGATCACACTGAAGCTCGTGGATGCACTCTTCACCTTCCAGTCAAACAAATTGAGGGAACAGTGATGACTGGAAAAACAGGGACCCAAAGACAAGACTAATGGTGCAGATGCTAACTCTGGCATTGACAGAGATTGGCAATGCTATCAGCCACATGAAGTTCTAATTCATTTAAAATAAACAATATTTGGTGTTACCATTGAAAAGAGTTTTCATCAGTGGGTGCACTGGTTGCAAACAGGATGAAAGATTTAGCTGGTCACACCTCTTGATATGTCCAAAGGTCAAATTGTAGGAAGAATGCACCAGAAAGTCAAAGACAGCAGCTTAAAAGCAGGAGACAATAAAACCAAGCCATTGATGCATGACCAAGGGTGTTTCGAGGGCAAAAGTCTGGAAGCAAGGTGTAGCTGAAGGCTGAAAGTAGGGAAATGTCTCCCTGCTAATTCCCACCTACTGGATGCTGGGAGACAGAGCATGATTTATGTTCTCTGTTTACAAGCTAAGGTTAAGTCTTGTCAGGTTTTCACAGGAGAGAATTCTCACTGGTTGGTTTGCTGAAGGTGGTGATAGCAAATTCTGTCTCTAAAGAGCTACCTGGACACATTTTATACATAATAGACTTGGTACTTGGTGCACTTATGAAATACTTTAATTGATGGTAGGACTTTTTTGCTTCTGTTTTTCTCCTGTCTGCAGTATTGAGCCAACACAGGGGCAATTCCCACTGAGTTAGACTGAAACCCACAAGTGATGATACTAGAAGCATTAGGCTGTGTTCTAAATGAATAATGGTGTAAGAGAGAGCAGGGGTTTGCTCTCCAGTATGAGCGTGAAAGGGAGCCATGTGCTCATTCTCTCACATTGTCAGCATCCTTGCTGGTGAGGCTCTAGCTGTAGCGTCAGCTTTGGTCCCTCCTTATGTCTGTGTGTTGCCAGAAAATAGCAGTGAAATGGATTTCTAGGGAGTTTAGTCAGCACAGAATTTGTTTGACGGGGATGTGTAACTAAGCAATGATCCAGCTGAATTCCCCAAGCTGAATTTCCAGTGGTGGAATTCAAAATAGAAGAAAGAATAGGTTTCTCTTTGTAAATTAGGCAAATGTGATTTAGATTCATTTAGGGACGTTTGTGACTCAAAATGAATCACACTGTCTACTTCTAAGAAAAAAGATTTAATTCTCAGGATTCCTTTGTGTTTTTACTACAAAAGCCTAAAGAGAAACAGGTTTTGAAGGTTTTATTTCCTGGTAATAATTTTACTGTCTTTATTGAGCTTAGTGCTTGTTGTTACATGGAAAAAAGCCAAAAGAACCACAGTCATATTTAAACCAGTCGAGTGATCTCCTATGGTTTCAAGGCAATTGTGTCACAGGCCCTGCTTTGCAGTATGATTTCAGTTAAGTTAGAAAGAGACAGCTGGTGATGTTCAGAGTTCTCTGATTTTACTGAAACTGTAATGTGCTGAGCACACTTAAGATGCTGCAGTGCAGTGGAAGCAGAGAAAAGGCAGTGCTCTGTAGAAGATTAAAGCTGAGGTATGAGGATCATATTAAAAGAAGTGGTATATTCCACAGGCATTGGTATGATTGTAGGAAATACTGAGGAAAATTCCCCAGCCAAAGTATACTCAAGGAAAGGGGAAACAAATTACAGTTATGCTTACTCAGTAAATAAATGGATTGAAGGTTTCAGCAAAACACTGGAATCTTCGTTTTTCCCAATAACACCAGATAATTAGTCAATTTAATAGAGATACTAATGACTGTTTGAATTCCTATTAACCTACAAGGGTAGTCATGCATGGTCTCCTTTCCAGAGCTCAGCTAGCTTCTGGAATAATTGCTGGCTGCATCTTTGTCAGTAATGAGGTGACTAGGGTGGCAGAGATGCCTAATAAGCATCTGTATGGTTTCATCTGCAACATATAGATATGCAAGGATCCAGCAGATGTGGAGGACACAGACAGGTGATCTGAGAGCCCAAATGTTCAAGTAGCCTTCTGTCCTGCAGGAGGATGGAGTGACTCTTGTTGAGGGCAATCCAGACCCTAAAAAAGCTGAATTGCTCACTGGAGATGTCACAAGCTCTTCAGTGACTATTGAGGGAGCCTCTATAGTTTATTTGACATTGCAGTAGAGGGCGCTTTGCTTGAGGTTGGAGCAGTTCAGTCAGGAGGCTGTGTGGTAAAATGCAGCTAAGAAACAAAGCTTCTGAGAGGACCTCTGGGGAACCGAAAAGTGACACTGAGCCCTGGCACTGCTCTTGGGGGCCCAAATGAAACCCTACTCTCATTTTAGCACATTGTACAAAAGATAAATTATCTCTATATCTGTAATATATACATATATATATATATGTATCTCACATAACCAGACAGCCTACATCCTTTCTCTGCTCTTTCTATTAGCTTTATCTGGAATGTCTTGTGTTTACTTAAAGCTGCATTCTTTTTAAAAGGAGGACAGTTTGCGGTGTGCAATCTTGGTGTGGTGATCATATCCATCAATGCTGTTGTTTGCAGTTTCAGAACTGTAACAGCCCTTTACCCATGCACTGAAGTAGGTAAATGCAGTTTTGATTGGAAAGAAGATTAACTGTGGAGCAACATCTCTTACTCACAAGAGTAGTTTGCCATGTCTCAGGAAATATGAAAATGGAAGCAGTAACTAGGGGCTTCTGTCTGTCCATGAAGTTGTTGTACTTCAGGAAATGGGGGGAAAAACAACTAATTTTTCAAACCTCCCACAAACCTAAGAGCTCACAAGCAGCAGCCTGCCTTTGGCAGCACTTCTGGGTGCTATGGAGCAGGCTGCAAAGGGGCTGTCATGGGTAGGATCTCTCATACCTGTGGGATGATGCTCCTTGACCCATGGGAAGCTGTCCACAGGGTCCAGGGCTGGGGCCCAAAATGCTGGCTAAAAGAGGACTTGCAGAAGTGGTGAGGTGGGGTGAGGAGAAGATAAATGGCAGGCCATGGCTGCTTCAAGACACCTGCATCTTGCCACAAGTTCTGCAAGCATGTCTTGTCTCCCCACAGCACTGCCTGTTGTGGCTTAAATGAGTAAGCACTGTTCAGCACAGGCAGTGTATGTAAAAGCAGCTGGCATGGTGTGGAGGAGGTGCCAGCCACTGGGTGAGGGCTAATTTTTAGAGAAAAGTATGTCAGTTGGTATAGATCAGGCAACGTAGATGACATCCTAATGCTCCAGAGCAGATTTACTGCAGGTCTGTTCGAGCTTGGTGTGTGCAGTCCAGTGGTGGCTGAGTTCACTCCTGGACAGATGAGTCTTCATCTTGGAGTAGTGGGTGTTGGGGAAAGCAGTGCCATCCCTATGACCTGCTGGTGAGGCAGAAATAGCAGCGATTTAAAACACAAGGTAATTAAAAATCCATGGTTGCAGCAAGAATTTGACTCTGGTGATGCACTATGCTGCAGTGAGTGCTGCCAAGATTTATTTTGTACGTATTTTAAAGTTAAATAAATCAGAGAAAAAGTTCAAACAGGGCCAAAGGTGATGAACTGTGCCAATCCAGGGACACAGGATCACTTCATGGGACCAGAGCTACACTGGCTGCTCAGCCAGTGCTTGTCACCCTTTTTGCTTCTCGTATTTCCAGCACTAGAAGGAGAGCAGTCTGTGCAGCGAAGGATTGTGTGTCTTGTCTTCAGTCATTCTGACTTCCTCAGATGAAAGACAGTATATAAATACAGCTATTCTTAGTCTGTCGAGGTTTGTTTCAGTGCTAACGCTTGTTTTAGTCTGTGTATTGGCCTGACGTTAACAAGATAAACAGAAGATTGCTTGCGGGAACTTGACATACCCATGCTGAAGGGATGCGTTTTATCTCTCTGGAGCTTTCCAGCTACTACTGAGGTAACAGAACTGCAAAAACTGATCATGCAGTGATATTATGTGGCAAGCAGTTCCTATGAGTGATTCCAAAGTAAATAGCTCTTTTGCCAACAGAAACTCATGTCAATGACATGTTTAGAAGCAGCGCAGATTCCCTCACATGATACTGTCTATAAAATGATGTTTCCCAACCTTAAAAATATAGGTGTGTTTTAGTTCTGGATTTGTTTTCTTCTTGCTCCCACCTACCTTTACTGGAGAAACAGATTTAACTGTTTCAGAAGTGGTCACTGTAGCTGAAGGAAGCCCCAGCCTATGCAGACCTGTCTCAGCATCCATCCCTCGCTGAGTAGCTAGATGGGCACCACACAGTGTGCCAAGTGCCCAGTCCTGCCCTGTCATGTCCTGCTTGAGCAGCAGGGTTTGTCTCCTGTGTGAGGGCCGGGTGGAAGCTGCAATGTGAGATGCAGTAGCAAAGGGCATGACTTTTAAGAGTGCTGACTGGGCATGCACACACAGGGCAGCTTGGAGACACCTATGGGGAGATGCACAAAATCCTGCCTTGGGCAGGGATAGGTGTTGAAGGGGTTTTCTGTGCCTCCTATGGTTTTTATTTCAGGAGTAGGTCTGCATCTTTGGACTGAAGCCATCTTGAGCTGCTCAGGCAGAGCCTTCTCACGGCAGTGGGCTCAGCTCTCCCTCTGCAGTAACCACTTTCCACCTCTGCTATATCCTCTTTTTATCTTCCTCTTCCCCCATACAGAGACAGAGAGCTAGGGAGCGAGAGAAGAAGCTGCTACCTCTTTTGGTAACTGAGCTTTTGAGCTATTCTCTTCACGCTTTGTATTTTGGCAGTGTTAGGAGAGCAGCCAGAGCAAAGCATGTGTGTAGCTTGTCTCTGTTTCTCTACAAACTTTGCAAACATGCTAATTTTAAATTAAACCAAGCCAGCTTTCCCATATGTACTCTTGTATGAATAACAGGCAGATTTCTTTTGATTTTGCTCAGGGCAAGCACATGTCTGCCCTCTTCATAAAGACAGTTCCCCTTGGAAAAAATTAAGTCCCTTTTGGTGTGTGGCAGCCAAGGTGTCACTGTCCTTCTGGCTCCATAAAGGATTTGCCTGAACTATTGCTGTTTGCTGCTCTGGTGTTGAGCAGGTACCTGCAGCCTCTCAGGATAGCTGCCAGGGACATCTCGGGAGGTTCACACATAGAGCTCCTACTAGACTTGCCAGTTCCTCAAACGATGCTGCCTTTTCACAGCTCCTCTCTTTGTGTTTGGGTGGAAGTATGGAGAGCACACCCATGATTTGTAGGAATGAGTTAGTCTAAAGTGGAAAATATCCTGAATGTGAGGGAGTTAAAAAAACCTGCAAAACAAATTTGCTCAGAGAGGTGGAAATGCGCACCCTTGAGTAGCATTCTTCTATCTTTTGTTTGTGTGCGTTTTGGGCAGGTCAAGTTGTGGTGTTGGAGAATGACATTTGAGTGAAATTGCTTAGAGCAGCACACAAAGATGTCAGGTTTAGAATGATCTCGCTAAAGATCCATTTTGGTCTTCAAACCCGTTTCAACATCCTTTTAAGATCTGCAGGCTGCCTTAGGCAGTGAGGTGGCTGCTTTTCTCATTGCAGATTTCTGAACACTTGAAACTACTTGATATGATAAACTGCTAGAGTGATATTTATTAGGCTTTCTTTGTGTGTAAAACGTTGGAAGAAATGGTGGCTGATCATTCTCACAGGGAAAAACTGTCCAGTTAATGTTCGTAACTAAAGTATTTAATCATAATGAAATGATGTTGGGCCTCTACATGGTGCATGCCCACCTGTGCTCACCATAGCACATTGTTAGAAGGTAGGAGAATATTGGTGCTTCAAGCTAGGGTTTTCCAGCTTGTAAATCATATAATACCATAAAATCAGTTTTATGAAAGCTGTAAGATGTTCTGTAACAGATTCTCTGCTTGTTATTAGATCATTTTAACTTACTTTTTTTTTGTTAAAAAACATTTAGATATGTTATTTCAAAGGGATTTCTGGGACAATATTGCTTTTTAAAAGGTTTGGCATTGTTCTGATGGTACTTTTATATATACTTAGTGGACTGGCACTGAGCTGAAGTGAAGATAGCATAACCCACCAGGCAAAGGGACACAAAAAGAGTTTGGGGAACAAACTATGGGGTTCTTTTGTTTTTAATTGGATTGTATTTCTTTTCCTTTTGTCCAGACTCCTTTCATGACTTACAGTCTTTCAGTTGCTGAGTGAGTGTACAAAATACAGCTTGGGGATCATATGGCTTGTTGCACAAATGCTACTTTTATGACGTTGGTGGACTAGTCTTCTATTGATAAGAATGCCCTTGAGAGCAGCCAGCCCTCTTCTGTATTGGAAAAACCTGCGGGGTTTGGCCCAGCTGAAGAAGTTTGACTGGATAAAACCTGTGTGTCCTGAAACAGCCTGACCTCTCCAGAAAATATAAAGTTAAATGCAGCTGCTCTTTAAGGACCATGTATACTTGCATCTGGTTTTGTTCAATTTGCCAAAGAGAGTGGAACTGAAAATATAACTTTGAAAGGCATTAATATGGGTGGTTTTGGGTAGTACTTGGTGGGTTTTTATATTCTTTATTGGCAGTGTTCAAGACCAGGTTGGGCAAGGCCTTGGGTGATCTGGTTTGGTGTGAGTTGTCCCTGCCCATGGCAGGGGAGTTGGAACTTGATGATCTTAAGGTCCTTTCCAACCCTAACGATTCTATGATTCTTAATCTATTTTTTGTTTTTTTTCCCTCACTAAGACAATGCTGCTTTGACTTTACAGTGCAACTGAGCTCCTGGGAGGAGACCTGGGTATGTGAGGGGTTCACATTCAGGTTCTTACCATTTTTCTGTGTATTAATAACAACATCAAGAGGAAAGAAACCTTTTCTGTTGTGCAGTCTGAAAATAGAAACAGTGAACTTGTGTATTGACACAGGAAAGCTTTTGTTGTTGTTTTTAAAATGTCAGATACTCTTCAGCTTTATTATTGACAGAATTGTGCGCCTTTTCAAGCTGCACAAGGCTTTTCATTGATTTTTGTGTCCTGGTATAAAAATAACACCAACTGGATATTCTCCAGAGCTATGAGTAAATTTCACAGAAGAGCCTGAACGTAAAATTCTGATTTAAAAAGACCTGTGGTCTTAGCTGCAGGTCAAAGAAAGAATTTACGTGTATTATTTAAATGTAAGTACATCTTGAAAAGCAGTTAGTTGAAAGTGACACCTTCTTGCTCACAAGATCTCTTTTTGTGCTAAAAGATTTGACTGTTGTAATAGCCTTGTAAAACCAGCATGGATAGGTTTTCCTCCTCTCCCCACTCTCTTTCCCCCAGATTTCAAGAATGCTCAGACAGTTCTCATTTACATAGGCAACAGGCAAAATTTAGACAAATTGAGTTACATATAAAATCACTTTTGGCCAACAAAGAAGTGGCACTAACGACAATAAATGGGGAGAAAGTAGTCCAATCTTAACTTCTGGATTCTGTGCTATGAGTTTGCTGCTGTGTATGACATGAGCAGACTAAGTCTGTAGACTAGTTGTTAGTAGTGGGCCCCATGACTCCCCATTCTTACAGATGACTTCTGTTTCCTTTATTGAGAAAATCAGTTTGATTTCTATATGTAAGTGGAAGTCTCTCACTACCTGAGTGTGCTGGGCCTCTACTACTGAACAAGCATCAGCATGAGTGAATGTTGTCTCCCTAGCCCTGCCAGATCAAACTTCTCCTCCACCCATGCATAGGAGAGTCCCTACACACTTTTCCTTTCTCCCTATAGCATATGTGCACTTATTTCTTTGAAGATCAGAATATGACCTTTTCCAGACTTCTGTGTTTGACCATCTTTCCTGTTCTTACTTTTTCTGTTTATTATTGCTTAATCAGTTATTCTTGCTTGCCAGAGTTACAAACCTGATGTAGCTCCTGTGAAGGAAAACCTCGAACTAAGTCTTGGAGTTGTTTTAAGGAGAAAACGGTACAAATTTGTGATGAAATAGGTAGATAAGATTTTTATACTGCTATCTGGGGAATTAAAATGTATTTTCAAATCATACAATTCATATATATACAGCTTATGTTCTTTTTTACACAGATGTTTCATATGCAAAGTAATGTGAAAGGTGCAAAGAAGAAAGGTTAACTCATTGAAAAGGCTGCAAGTTTCTGAATGATTGCAGCACTAGCAAATAATGTTTTGAAAAGTTAGTCTTGTAAAACTCTTTCTCTTGCTCTTCTGCAGATAATGGCAAAGATGGGGATAAAAACCTTGATTTGCTTCTGAGTATCTTGCATGCCTCAGCTGCCATCATAGCTTTAATACTAAAAAGTTATAAAACACTTACACATTTAGGCCTAGTATTAGATATGTGCAGCTGCCCACTTGCACAATCATTCATTTCTATGGAAATCAATTTGTACTCTCAAATGTGAGAGTATGAATTATACTCTCAAAGCTGACCCCTTTCTTTTTAATTTGCTCCACAGAAGGTACTTTCTTTTCATCTGGGAACATCTGCCCCAGAATGAAGACTTGATTACAAGCAATCTTAGACCATTTTTACAGCCATTTTTAAAAGGTACAGAAATGGATTTCTTGATGGGAAATGCTTCTGGTGAGAGCATGAACAATGCAACATAATGGTATGAGAAATTGTAGGCTTAATTGCAACAAGGAAACCTTGAGTTTAGACTCAGAGCCAGACTTGCAAATGGTATAAGCATGTTGACATACCAGAAGTGCTGACTGAGAAGGGTTGAGGCATGTCTAGAGATGTTTCATGAGGTGTACAGTGCAGGCTAGATTCTAAGGAATGAGTTGGATAGAGCTAGTTCAGAATTCCAGTTGAGAGTAATGAGCGTATCAGACAGGAGCTCCCTGTTTTTCTGTGATGCAGGGCTTGCTTCCCTAATTCCCCTCCTCCAAGAAAGAATGAAAAGACAGGCAGAATGATTTTGTACATCTGTCATATTGTATCTTTGCTAGAAATACAATAATGTAGAAATACAGTTAATCACATACACTCTTTCACTAAATGACATATTTGAAGGGGTTCTTTTGGTTTTCATATGCAAAAACAGATTAAAAATTGCAGCAGAAAACCACGCTGACTCCTCAGCAAAGATATTCAGAAATGTTTGTTGCTCAAGTAATTGCAGTACCAAGACATTCTCTTGGGGTTGTATATTGGGCAGCCCGTCCTCCATGAAAGAGCAGAGGCTGCTGCCCTGTGTAGCAGCCCCAGCCAGTGTATAATGCTTACAGGAGAGAGGATTCACTGTTACCTCAGGCTGGCCAAGCTGTTCAGAGCAAATGAGCTCCAACAGTGACCTTCTGGAAGATTTACAGAAGGGAAGAGCAGAGTCAGACTTTTGTCTGGGTACTGCTATTCAACTCTCAGACACCTTCTAATACTTATTTCCCTATCTGGCCCTTAGCAACAACTTTTTGATCACATTGCCAAAAAGAAAACTGGTGCAGCAATGACAAAGGCTGATTTTCAGTGGCACTGCAGTGATCTGGGTAGTTTTCTTCTATCAAGCCTTTCACATTTAGTAGATACCATCAAGGTTAATGCTTCTTTTGGTGTCACTCTGTCACTTTGCTAATGCTGTTTCTTTTTTCCAACATTTTTCCCTTTTTAACTTTAAAGAGAAGAAAAATACAGAACAGGTTCACATTCATCAGAAAATCATTGTCTTTCTCCTGCACCCTCCCTGCCGTGGCCAAGGTGACCCTACTGCTATTGCTGTTGGCATCCTGTGAGGCAAGTCAGAGCCAAGGAAGAGGTGCTCTCCTACTGCTGGCAGTCTCATCATGTGGCACAAGGCTTAAAAACAGGACACAGTTCAATCATCTTTTTCAGGTGTGTCTTCTCACGGAATTCCTTTGCAGCAAGGTAATAAAAGATGGCATCCAGGCAGCAGTTGAGGTTGGCTATTATCATTGACACCTGAATGAAGAAGCTGATGGTTTGTTTCAGACTGCAGTCCACTATCACGTGCTGTCTTACCAGGTACTGCAGGCAGATTGCAAGGTGGACAGGTGTGAAGCACACCAAAAACACCACCAGGTTGATGATAATGACTCGTAAGGAGCCATTGCTTTCTACCTTCTTTTTAGCTTGACTTTTGTAATTCAGAAGAATCCAGATGTTTTGGGCAGAGCAGAAAACAATCACTGCAAGTGGGATCAGAAATCCAAAGATTTCTACAGAAACAATGAGGGGGGTGCTCCACGCCTGTTCTGACATGTTGTGAAAGCACTTAAAATTATCTTCCTCATGAAACACATACATTGGGGTGCTGCAAAGCCAGGCTACTGCCCAGATGAAGCAGCAAATCAAGATAGCCCATTTGGGGGATTGGTTAGCTCGACCTTCAAATGGGTGCCTTATGCAGATATATCTGTCGACAGTAATGCAGACGATGATGAAGATACTACCATACATGTTGACAAAATACAGAGACTCTATGAATGAGCACAGGAGTCTGGGTGCTTTCTTGATAGAGTAGTACAGCTTGAGTGGGAGCGAGAGAAGCAGCAAGACATCTGCAAGTGCGAGATTGATCATGTACACTGAAGTTTTGGTTTGCTTCTTCCAAAAACAGCAGAACACCGATAGAGCCATGGCATTGAGAACCAGCCCGAGAATGAAGGTAGGGATGGAGATCCCCAGCAGCAGGGTCTTTGCTAATCTGTCGATGTCTGCAAAGTTGCATTCCCCGCTGCTGTTGGACGTTTCTCCCCTAAAACAACAGAGAAAACAGGCTGGAAATGTGTAAGGCTCTCAGTGAAAGCCTTGCTGTATCAGTGTGAGATACTTTTCAAACACAGCTCTGGGATTTTTTTGTTTTGAGCTAGATGCTTGTCTTTGGTGATTACTGAAAGCAAATCCTTATTTCAAGCACAGAGCTTTCTATTTCTGATTTGAGTGCTTGATCTGTTATAAAGGAGCCTGATTCTCGACACCAGGTAGTCAGCATCCACTGACTATCACACCCTTTAAAATAATCCCATTCAGATATTGAAGAGACTGACTTATTCAAACATACGCTTTCAAAACTCTGAAGTGTACTTGCCATCTCTAGTAACTTGTACATTTGTTGAAACTTCCATAACACTTCTGTTCCTTTTCCTCATGAAATTATTGTTCCATATTAAGGTGGGTCAAACTAATAGCTAGGTTTTTATTCTTATACCCATGATTCCCTATGTATCAGTAGTTCTTGCTGATGTCTTTTTACTACACCTGCATTTATATGGGTATTATAATTTCATATAGTGCTTCTATCTGATGCAGTTTTTTAGAAGGTAAGCTTAAGAAGATTGATATTTTATGCAGATATAAACTGAGTAAACATGTTTTCTAGCTTGTGCTTAACTTCAAGCATTAGATAAGTTTTGGATTTGCAAGTACTTTAACTGGTTATTTTAGATAATCTGGCAAAGATTAGCAAATAGCGGTTGGAACTAGATGATTTTATGGTCCTTTCCAACCCTAACTATTCTATGATCTTCATAATATTGTTCTTTAAAAAAGTATGATTCGTAGGGAATAAGTGTTACCACCAGTCTTAAAAACATATGTATGCTCTAACAAACTATGCCTTAAAAGTGCTTTTTGATAACATCCTTTAATCAAAATCACAAAAAATCCTAATGAAGGAGAAGATATTGGTAGATAAAATTCCCAGTTCAACTCAGCTAAACAAATAATTCAGAAGATATTTTATGAGTAAGTTAAGACATTTTAAGAACAATCAGATCAAGAGGGGAATCTCTGCTTTGGAGGACAAAAAGTGACAGGTCATTCATAAGCACTACCAAATGGAGCTGAACTTTGCTGAAGAAACAATTTGTTTAGATGGCTAAAATAAAATATAAAATAAAAAGAGAGAAACATGGAGAACAAGTAGATCTGCTAAATATTAACTGAGAAAATGGGCTTGGGTTTTGCCAAATCTTACACCTCTGCTTTTCAGAGGGATGCTGATATTGTGCTGGAGGTCAGAGGTGGGTTGACTTAGAGGAATTGTGAGTGAAAATGGAAATAACTGTATCTGAACTCAGAAGGAACTCAGAGCTTAACATGTTCATATGAGTGAAAACAGTTTATTTCTAGCTCAGACTATGAAAAGAAGAGGCACATAAAGCTTGAAGGCCCAACCTATTAATTGCTATGAAGTGTATATGTTATTAGTGGATCTAGAAAAGGATTAATCTAGTTTATCTGTTGAAAGAAAGTATGGCATAGAATCACAGAATGGTTTGGGCTGAAAGGACCTTAAAGCTCATCCAGTCCCAACCCCTGCCATAGCCAGGGACACCTTTCACTAGAGCAGGCTGCTCCAAGCCCTGTCCAAGCTGGCGTTGAATGCTGCCAGGTATGGGGCAGCCAGAACTTCTCTGGGCACCCTGTGCCAGTGCCTCAGCACCCTCACTGTAAAGAATTAATCAAATGTGATTAAAGCAATTCTGTAACTGTTGAGTAAAATCTTCTTAGAGATTTTTAAGGAAAACTGTTCAATAATGGTTTGACACCTCCTGTCAGACCATTATCTTCTTTGAAGTGTCTGCTTTTTCAGATAAGGGTAAGGCTGAAGATTGAAGGCACCTGCATTTCAGTGAAGCATACTAGTTTCACTAGCATGCTAGTGAAGCACTAGGAAAACCGGATGTCAGAACAGGGGCTATTAAGTAGGTGAGCAAATGGTTGCAAGAAAGCTAATGAGGACCACAAACAGGCTGGATGCAGGCTACTAGAGGGATGCACAAATTCACTGAGACATCTCCTTGGCAGCTTTTCCTTCAGTGACCGCACTATAGGAGAAAGCATGACATGCTGCTGGTCAGGGGCAGATCCAACTGCAGTTTCCAGACAGCTGGACCGAGCCACATGAGTTGGACTTGTGCAGCTTTGTGAACTTGGGAAATAGGAAAGAGAAACCCGATTGTTATCAGTGAAAGGAGAACAAAAAGAAAACTTTGATTTATTAGTCAATCTGAGATTGAGTCAATCCCTTTGAGCGAGAAGCATGTGGCAGCTGCTTAGAAAACCATGTGATTGTGGTACATGAGAGGTGAGATAATTTCACTAAATGTGGAGATGCACTGAGGCCATGTGTTCAAGGGGTTATTGTAGGCAGATGCTGCTGTCACCTGAGGGCAGGACAGGTAATAGGAAATAGAGGAAGTAGGAGTGCTGTCCTGTTGTGTGTTGTGTCTTCTGTGACCAAGAACATCCTTTCAGCTGGGGAAAAAATCAGATGACATGAAGTATTTTAGAGGTGTGACACCTGTTAATCCAGCACTTTGTATTTTAAATGTATCAGAAAATGGCTTGTGATGTCTCATAAAAGTCCAAGTTTAGATTCTACTTTTATCAGGTTTCTGTCTTCACTGAATGCTTTTTCTTTAAAATTCATTAGTACCAAATAACGTACAGTATTACCCCTGCAAATTGTTCATGTTAAGAAAACGTTAGCCAGTCTCTAAACTGGTAATTTCCAGTACTCTAACAGAGTGCCTCATTCTCAAAAACTTGACATTTTTCATCATTTTACCCTCTTCAAATTTAAATTTCTCATCTTGAGATATCCAAGGGAACTGTTTGTAAACAGTCCGCACTCAGTAATATGTTTGCTCAAAATTATTCAAGATGCATTTTCATTGACAAATTACCTTGCAGTCATTTCCGAAGCACCACCTTTACTCCATTGTCCAAATTACTAATACTGATGGTATCCAACCTGCGAGATACTGAATTGTACCAAACACATCTTTCCTGTATGGTAAACACCGATTATATCTCAGTTGATAGTCATTAAGTATATGGAAGTTTCATATCTATCATGTTTCCTTTGTCTGCTTATGAGAATTTCTTTAGAGATAGTGTTTGAAATCTTCTTTCCCCCTCCTTCACTCTGTCCCTGACTGCTGTCTACTTTTCACAGCAGAAAGTCGAATTACTTCTATTTTAATCATTCTTAGATGAATCTGTGCACATTGTTACTTACCCCTGCATTGTCTTCTGGGTGCTTGCAAACAGATTCTTCAGTGGGTGATTCCAATAGTTACCCAAATGCTGAAGCCAGGCTTAGTGGTCTCCTCCTTTTCCACTTTTTAAGAGACAGGCACCAGGTTTTCTCTTTTCTAGTCTTCTGAAGAAAATTCCTCCATCTTGCAGGGGTTTCTTGAAGGAATTGCCTGCAGCTCTAGGATTGTTTCAGACAACTAGAAGCCAAATGTAAGAGCCTGTAATTAATTCAAGGAGTTTTTCTTCTCTGGTCCAGACCCTGTGTCATCACTGGTCCATTTGTTCTTGATTTTTCCTGTTGAGTGAGGTTTTTCCACTTCCTACGGACTAGTCAAAAGCTAACTGGGTTTACCAATAGCAGGAGTTAGTGGTTAAGCTAGCAGCAAATGTGTACTGACATAGGAAATGGCACAGCAAGGTTTTACAGAATTTGCTTTGCTAGGGTTTTTTGCAGCACAGCATGCTGTGAATGGTTTCCTCCTTGTAGCTCGGATCTGAGTTCATCTGGCACTAGCTGGGATTCGCACAAGTCTGCATCTTAGCACAGACTAGTGACGACAGATTAAGGATATTCTTATCCATGAATACTTCATTAGCAGGAACATTCTCTGCATAAAATCTGTAACTGGCTGTAAGTGTAGTTGTAGCTTTAATAGTAAGGAAATGATAATCAGATGACAGAACACAGCAAGCCAATGATTTTTAATCTAGCTATACTGCAAAAGAGGAATGAGGAATATTCAAATCACTGCTTCAGCAAGGAATTTTACAGCATTTACCATGATCACCCTCCTAATCAACACAAAACAAATAATGTTACTGCTGCAAAGCAGACTTTGTTGATACTAATTTGCTAGAAGACTATTCATGTTATAGATAAATTATTCATTTGTGAACGCACAGGAGAAGAGTAAAATGGCTTAGTGCAATGCAGAGCAGTAAGTCCTGCCGAATCTGCCATATATTTCTTCTGTGGGTGGATAATTTCTTATAATTTTATTCTAAGTATTTTGATTACAACAGAATATATCTATGCTTATCACTAGAGCAGACCTCTTTTTTTTTCAAGCTCTATGCTAAGCAACACTACATTTTTGATCTTTATCAAACTAGCTTAAAAATACTGCTTTGCAATCAATGCTGCTATTATTTGGGGAAAAAAGTTATTAGTTAAAATAGGAATTACTTTACCTGAACCCAGCAAGCAGATCAGCAGCGTTGCTTTGGTCCCAGTTGTTCTATAGAGCATGACAGGATTTGCTTATAGACCATACCCTACCAGTGCTCTTAGTAAATGGCATAACCACATCCTCCTTATCTTTTTTTGTTGGTTTTTTGTTTTGTTTTTCCTTCCTATTTCAAAACACATTTTTTGTTTCTTTATATAGACAACTGAAGGTGAAAGAGTGCAAAGACCTGAATCCTCAGCTGTTTCCAGTCAGTAGTCAGTATA
Organism: Pezoporus wallicus; assembly: GCF_028554395.1. Taxonomy (NCBI): domain Eukaryota; kingdom Metazoa; phylum Chordata; class Aves; order Psittaciformes; family Psittacidae; genus Pezoporus; species Pezoporus wallicus. The sequence goes on from NW_026642342.1 coordinate 8,976,664, forward strand.
GGGCAAGCAGTGATTTGTCTCTGAAGCCAGTTGGCTTTGGACTGGACATTACCTTGTGTGAAGGAGCTGAGAGTTTCTATGGTGATGTGGTGGCTACCTCCAAATGCCCAGTTATTCCTTGAGCTGGAGGAGAGATGAGGATGTGGCAAGTTGTAGGAGAGGCTGTCATAGAAATAGGGTTTCCCCCCACTTTCTGCTCAGTTTGCATATTGGAGATCAGTAGTTCAGCACTCAGATGCTTTTGAAAGATACAGCTACTTATATGCATGCAGCTGTTGAACTATTTAAAGGGCATGTGCCAGTTTTCGCCAGTTGAGGTGGTTGATTCATAACTGCAAGTCAGCAAACAAATGTTTATTGGTGAGAGGAGTGAGATATACAGAACACTAAACTAGTGCCTTGTATGCGAGTCATGCAGTAGCCAAGACACATTTTCAAGGTTTTTCCATTAACAGCACTTTCCTGACTGGAGTCTGAAGGTCTTCATCTGCCCTGGGAGGTGTCATGCAATGCACACCTTTCACAAAGGTAATGGTGCTTGCAAAGAGTAAACAGCAGGAATATGAGGGCACTCATCCACTGCTGTATTCAGGAGAGAGCAGGCAAGGGTGGGACACAGCAAAGCACCCAAAGCTGCTGGTCTCCTCAGGTCCTGGCCAGCTGTGGCTTGGCTGGGACTGGCATTAAATGATGTTCCTGGTTACATAAAGTGACATCTTTTACTGGGAAAAAAGTTAATTGCTGTTTGATGACAATGTGACATTCTCATACATAAGAATTTCATCTCCAAGCAACACAACTGGCAGGAGAATCAAACCCCAAGTAGCTCATCTGTGTGTATCATATGGGCACTTCATACAAATGAGTGCAAATAGTCTCTCTGGAACCTTTCATGTTGAAGTGTGAAACTTGCTTGTTTAGGGCTGAGACAAGCTCTTCTAACTTGTGGGCTGCTCTTTCACCTTACCCACTGCAACCCTTTGCTGTGGCTGTAACTACAGGGTGAGGGAGGCTCTAAGTGACATTTTAGAAGTTACCACCTGGCTTTGGAGGCACTTCGGTCTTTCTGGGGAAATCACTAGAATCATGGACAGGTTTGGGTTGGAAAGGACCTTAAGATCCTCTAGTTCCAACCCTCTGCCATGGGAAGGGGCAGGTTACACTCCTTGCAGAAAAAGCAGCACCAGCATTTGTATTCCAGGGCTTGGAGAAAAAAATACACACTAATCTCTTAATGCATTTTATATTTCCTGTCTCTGAGATCTGAAGAAGTAAAAAAAAAAAAAAGAAAAAGCAGAACCTTTGGAAGCAGTTCATGTAGGAGAAGAAACGAAGGCAGCCTGATTCATATCATTTGGGAAATGTGTTATGGAACTGTGAGGTTTCAAGAGCTTTTCAGCTTCTGTCTTCTCAGAGCTGTGGGCTTGTTACAAGTCTCAGTAACAGACTGAAATGAATCTGGGGTCACAAAAAGAAATCTAAGAGTGCAACTAAATATTAGGATAAAATAAATACACTACAATTACGTGTGACCTCTGAATGAGTGATTTTGTGTGCTTTTGCAGCTGAAGAGGGCCTTTTGCAGGTTGGATTCTCTGGTTTAACTAGGACAACTTTTATCTAGAGTCCTTTGTGATGGCAGTGTCTGTCACCCAGCATTGCTGCTCTCTAAACACTGAATTCCAGAGACCCAGGCACCTGCGTGGCTCTGAGGTTTTCAATGGGGAGGAGGGCTTTGTTTGGTTTAGTTTAATTCTTTTCTTATTTAATTAACACTAAAATGTGCCGTGGTTCTTGTTTGTTTGCTTGTTGTGGTGGGGGGTGGGGGTGGGGAGGGGAGGGAGGGTGTGTTTTAGAGCTTGGTGAGCTTTCTCCATTTTTTACCCCCTAGGTGCAATAATTGCTGCTCATGCTAGGTCAGGCAACAGCAGCCAGCATTTGTCATTCTCAAGGAATCAAAATCTCTTTCGGAGGAAATGTTCATACAGTACAAAACCACATTCATTTGCATTACAGAATCATGAATTCTGCTGTTCTCTTTTTAGTGGAAAATATATTAAAGCAGCATTGCAGTTCAGCTTTCACAAATGTCTAGAGTATGTGTTTGCTAGAATGGAATACTTAATGGCCAGAAAGGAATAAGTCACATCTTCGATCTAGAATTAAGATACTCAAATGCAAATTAATCTAATTTCAAAGGTGGGGTCCAGTGTGTTTCTGTGCCATTCTGAAGGCATGTCTGACTTGTTCTTGCAGACAGCTATAAAATATCATCTCTGGTAACAGAACTTTATCAACCAGAGCAAAAAGAGTCAGGAAAAAGACATTGCTCAGTAGAGTGAGTGAAAAACTGAATGTCTTTGTCCTTGCAAAAAAGGGCTTGATGCAGTGGGGAAATAGAAGTCTTATCAGCCCAGGCCTAAGCCCAAGTTATCTTCTGTGTTGTGCTGTGGATGGTTTCTGATACTTCTGTGTGTGTTTAAAGGTTTCAAAACCTGGAATGCCAAAGTGAGTTAAGCTAACAAGTTATCTTGTTCCAAGCAGGCTATAACAGCTTGTAACTCCAAAAAGGGCTTCTTAAAAGGACACTAATTTCTCCTTCATCTAAGTCCAGCTAAGCAGCAGCATGCTTCTGGAAAGGAGAACTACACAAAGAGCTTACAAAGGTTTCTCAGGGTTGAATGTTGAGAGAAAAGGAACTGGTGAGCACCCAGTCTCACACTGGATGGTTGAGGGAGCAGAACTGTGGGAGCAATATTTTAAAGTACGGAGTATCTTCAGCTATATCTGATTCAGAAATTCACCAGCAGGACACCAGGCATGCAGGGTGGCATCTCTTTCATAGCTTCAGATACCCACAGTCTGAGCTGAGCTGAAATGATCTAATTCACCATAGTTCAGTTGGGTCTTTCAAAGACAAAAAGACTGGTTAGATATGGCCAGAGTCAGTCAGGTGCCAGTGAGGACATGTGTTTGATGGCCAGTCCATCCGTCCTCCAAGGCAGGGACAGAGCAGCTTGCATCTGGCCAAATGCAATTCTGGTCATGGCTGTACCAATGGACTATAACTTTTCCTGGGTATTTGTAGGAAGGAGCAGCCAGCCAAGCTGTGAGCCCAGCTCTAGTGAGACTGTGTAAGAATAGACACAGAGCTTCCTGCACAAATGTACTTTGCAGCCCTCTCCACAGAATTCACCATCACACCCCACCTGTGCCAGACTTTATGGTTGCTCAGCCACAGGCATTGCCATCCACCAAGATGCATGTGATTCTTATAGGTGTTTCTAGGGGATGTCTACAGACTGTATCTTTTGAGGAGCCAGCTGGGAAGGAAGAAATGCAAGGCTGCTGTGTTGATTTCCTAGAACAGAGAAAAGCTTTTGTTTAATGAAGAGTCCATGCTCACTGAGTGTGGCACGACCAAGGAAATGGTAGGTGTGCACAAAACTAAGGTTTTGAACAAAACCATCAGCTAATCTCACAATTATCCAGTAAAAGGAACTAACACTTAGCAGCAGTGTGGATACAAACCTGTGACCTGAGCAGTATGTGGCAAACGCACACTATTTATGCTGGCACAGGCAGTGATCAGATCAGAGAGAATCACATTATGCTCGCCTATCTACACCACATAACATAATACTCTGATAAATGGTTTATCTGGATTTATTTTTTTCCATTGAAAAATGTTTTTTTCTCAGCCTTTGCATTGCACTTGGTGATGAAACACCTAGTGAAAACTACTTTCTGTGCAATTTTATGATACGAGTATGAAGTGAGCACTGTTGACTGGACCTTCACCATCTTCCATCTGGACTGATGGACATCAAAAACCATCACTACAGCCTTGTGCAGAGGGATACCAGTGCACTGTACACTTGTGCCTTGCACAGTCATTCCTATACCTTCACACAGATGGCCCTGTACAAAGAGGTAGGAGCTGCTCCATCTGCAGGGTTTAGGCACCCTCAGTGCCACAACTTTCTGATAGACCCATCTCTGTCGAATGGCTTGGACTGATGAAAAGCTGACTTGTGTGGAAACCGCATTTTTTTTTCCATTTCTTTTTATTTTTCCTCATCCATCTCTCCTCAGTGTAGAAACTAGTGTTTCTGGAAAGGAAGCCCTACACACTCAAGCCTATAGCTGTGATGGGTCAGAGTTGAATGAGGATCACAGACTGGCCTAGAAGTAACACTTTCCAGATCTGAGATGTGCCCTGTTCCATTAATGCACGTCGTATTTGCACTCATGGGTCTTTCCCATTTTAACTTATGTTTTCCCAAGTTGCCACTTTTTTTGTTGTTTTCAGACTGGTGTGTATCCAGTTGTGCATTAATAAGACCTTTCTCAAAGGGCTGGAAGTTGGCCTCTCACAGTATGGCCAAATGAATGCTGCTGTCTCAGGGACAAGGCTATTTGAGAATCAGCTGGGCACTGTTTCTCATACTGGTATAGTCTCACCTGGACAGTGGCAGTCAGCATGCCTGTGGCTCTGGTGTCTGCTTAGCTTCTTTTCTCTTGAGGTTTCTGCAGGCTATAGCACAGATTGCTCCATCACAGCCCAACTGTACTGGCAGAGTGCACTTGTCAGTGCAGACTCTCCAGCCTGTATCCCTTCATCTTGGCACTTAAATCTGAAGTATGAGAATTGCTGTCAACCTTGCTGCTGCCTGTCTCCTAACAGATCCCAGGGCATCAAGGTCCCAGTTTGACTCACTGAGTGACTTAACATGGAGATGTGGCAAGTGCTGCTGAGAAGCGCTCAGGAAGAGCCAGTCAGACAGAAGAAAAAAGGAAAAATAGCAAGAAAAGAAAGGAAATTTCAGAAAATGTTTACACTGATCGCTGCATTTACTTCCGAGTCACAGTTTAGACTCCTTGCCAGAGCTAGTAGAGGAAAAGCTGCCCGACAGTGCCACCTTGGGGTAGTTTATGAGTCGGACAAGGGGCATCAAGGTGGAACTTGACTTTTCCCTTAAGCGGTGCTCGCTCTCCTCATATATGTGTGTGTGTGTGTGTGTGTGTGTATAAAAGTGTGTGTATATTTGTATGTTCATCAACATAATAATGACTTTTTAACAGTCATTACACTGTACACATGGGTTGCATGCACACTTAACTTTATGAACTTTATTTTGTTGTCATCTCTCCTAATCAGTCCTGGTCAGCCACCTTTTATTTCAGTAAGATAGTCTCTGAGAGAGAGAGCTCTGGTTTACGCTGCTGAAAAAAAATGTCTCTTTGTGAAAACATGCCTTTGTTTATCTTGGAAAGAGCAACTGAGTAAATCTGCTTGTTTATTCCAGTGTAGAACGGGTCTCTGCCTTGAAAAGAATTGGTCACCTTTGAACCAAGTGTCTGAAAAGGATAGTAATGGAGCTGTAAGTTCAATCAGGTATAGCTTGTTTTCTCTGTGCATGTAGGTTATCTGCCGTTGCTGTCAGTATATGGTTAGTATTTAGAATGTAACTGGTGGATCTGGCAAGTTGAATACGAGCCATAAGTGTGCCCTGTCAGCTGGAAAGGGTGCTAGGCCATCTAGTCTAGACTGTGCTTTTGCCAAGCAAGTTTAGACCAGATGATCCTTGAGGTCCACTCCAACCTGGTATTCTATGATCGATCCTGGTCTCAGGATCTTCGATGCTGTGGAAAGTGGGGATGCTGCAGCTGGCTCCCAAGAGGAAAAGGCATTCTAGATTGTTTCACAGAGAGTGGGAATTCATCCTCCTGGGTGTGCAGAGAGGCTGTGATGTCTGAGCCTAACAGTGACTAGATATTTGATTCCTACTGATGTGTAATGTTAGTCTAGGTGAGTTGATATGGTTGTCTTTGTTCTGGCTGCCTGCCATAGCCAAGTGTCTTTACACAAAAGTTAGAGTGAATGAATGGCATTGGAAATAAAACTTACTTCATTTGAGTATAATCATGCCACTTACAGTGATAAACTCCTAGCTTCCCACTTCAAACCAAATGCTTGAGGTTGATCTGAAATGCTGAAAAGGTCCCTTGACTTCAGTACAGGTGCATTCCTATAAACAGCCTCTATAGAAAAGCCTCAGAACATCAAAGGGATCAAGAAAGCAACTTGCAGGAAAGTGAAGAAACTCAAACAGATTAAAACCTCTCAAATTAACCTTACCAGGTTACTGAAACACTCTCCTGAGATGACAACTTTTGAATTTATGTGGACACCACCTCTGAATAAAGCCCATTTCTTCCTGTGTTAGGTGGGAAGCGTGACTACTAAGACCAAGATAGTTGTACAGGGATTGTACTGATGTGGCTGAGAAACTTGTAATGGTAGCTTATCATATAGGAATTGAATGGTATCATTGCTTTGAAGCCTTGTGCTGCTGGACTCCTAAGGATTACCTTACATGCTTGCACCAAGCGTGACCTATTTTGGTCTTTGCAAAAAGAGGCTGTAAATGTGATGCTATGCTTAACAGTTTTTAAGCCCGAGTAAAATATTTCTTTGCCAATCATTTCACTGAGCCTAAACCTCTGGTTGGAATTGTTCTGGAACACCCAGATAAACAATGGCAATAGGCTAGATGTGCAGATATTTCTTCAGTTGCAACTGAAATCTGCAGCAATCCTCTAATGGCAAGTCTTTACCCCCCACCCTGAGGGTCATCTCCCAACTTGAAAAAGCAAAGCTTCCCTAGAGATGCTTTCAGCTAGTGGGGGAGTTGGAGCTTGTCAAGGTCTGGTCACAATTCAGGTCTTTGCCACTCTATGGTGGGGGTCTTTCCAGTCAGACCCGCTGCTCCTATGGGATGAATCTGCAGCCTGCAGTGCTGCCAGAGAAACTCAATTGAGGGAACTCCAGAGCTCTGCTCTGGGCCACGCTGGGAGAAGGTTCAGGGCCTCTTCTGGTGCTGAGCAGCAGAGGGAAGTTTTGGCCTGAGGGATGTGTTAGTCAGTCACTAGTTAAACATAAAGACAGTTTGGCCATCACTTTAGCTCTGACAGAGGTATCCTGGCGCCACCTGATGGATTCCAGGCTCTGACATTATGTTGCATCTCGTTCATGCATGTTGTTCCTCACTGTTTAACAACAAGGTCTTAAACTGAGGTTAATTTAAAACCAGACCCTGTGGTCTCTCAGCTTTGGTATTCTGAAGCGCTGCAGCAGTACTGCTTGTGTTTTCATCACTTGTGGCTTGTAGAGGTGCAGCGTTGTGTCTCTCTGATACCAGGCAGAGGTGGGTAGAAGCACCTAGCTTTTGCAGCCATTGGGAAGGGGCTTTACCTTCATACTGTGTTTCATAGATCTCTGACAATTGACAGTCAAGAAATTGATGCTTAAAACAGAGTTCTTACACGAGAAAGCAGTAGTGTTTCCAGATTTTTGTGTAGGCTGTCTACTAATAAGGACTAGAGTAATTCACTGTGGTATAAAGAAAATGGCTGTAGTTTATGATTGGGTGAACATACTCTTTTAGATTTACATTTCCCTGTATTAAGTGTTATGAAAAGCGTCTTTCTGTTTGCAGTCTCCTAAACTAAGACAGTCTATTTACAACATGACAGTTGTTGCAGTAATGAGAGTCTAGGAGATGGTGGAAGTGAAATTTAGTATTTAAAATATTGTTAAAAAAGTTGGATAAATGATTTAGAAAAGAAAGAATTCAGCAAGGCATAAGAGGCATAAAGATATATGCAAAGTTTTGTACATACATAGGGATAGCTGTGAACACAAATGTGAGATATGGGTGAGCTTGATGTGCTGCAGTTGTGAAGGGGATCTGGGCTTACAGTAGGTTGCAAATGCAGTATGACTGGAAATGAAATGGAAGATGTAGAAAAAAGTGAACATGATTAAGGGATAGGCAATTGTTTAAGGCTTTAGAAGAACTATATTCAGTCTTAGGTGCCTTTTTTAAGAATTAAAGAAAGAAGGAAAAACACCCAAACCAGCTCAACCCAAGAGAGAACTTAGAAAGCAGGAGCAAACAGTGAGTTACATTTGAAGCACAGATGTAGCTGGGTATATTTAGAGCATAAATGTTGAAGTGTGGAGGACATAAATAGGTCTTAAAATACATAGACAGTAGCTATGAAGGAGAAGGGAGTAAATAGTTTGCTATATCCACTGCAGATGGGAAAGAAATAATGGATTTGGACTGGATTACTTTTGAAGGTCCTTTCCAACCCAGACTATTTTATCACTCTATGATTTAGACTGCAGTTGGAAACTCTGTTTGGAGATGAAAAACAAACCCTTCTAATGCTGAAGATAAATGACCTTGTCACCTTAATAACACCTTGCTGTGAGATGTTATTAAAAGCAGGTTAAACAAAATTCTGCTGGCTATAACATACAAATACATGAGCTTTCATTAGTTGGTCTCTTCCTGCCTTTTTTTTTTTTGCAAACTGTGCTTTCACATGCAAAAGATTGAAAAGAATTAGAGATAATGTGACAGGAACATGTATGTTAGCATTGAGGGGGGGCAGAGAAGAGCCAAACTGACTGCACACTCTGAGTACAAATCAGTGCAGTCCTAGAGCAGCAAAAATTCTTACCTTAGTATGAGTCCTCCAGGACCCCTTTCACCAGGCGGTATCACCACCGAGTTTCTTTACTCCCTTCCTAATTGAGCCCAGGTTTGTTCCCTGATCTCAGCAGTGGCCACAGCTGGTTGAAAGTCAGGAGTTCTCCCATAAATCATTGCACACTATAAAAAGAAACTCGGCAACAGAAAGAAGCAAGAAAAGGTGGCTGGAAGAGAAAAATAGAGTAAAGGGTTTGAAAAATGATGTTGTTTTCTTAAGATGTGTTTTTGCCATCTGTTACCTGTAGGCAAGAATAAGCTTCCCTGAAGCAGTCCTTTCTGGGTTATTGTCTAGAAATTGAGGTAAGGGAGGATGTATCTTATTTTATGCTAAATATTTTAAGGCCTTGCTAAAGAGTATTCTGAATTTCACTGCTAATTCTGGTATTACAAAATATCCATGACCCTGGAGCTTTGTCTAGCAAAAGAAGGTAGGTCATTGTATCTAATGTTGTATCATTTGGCTAAACAATGTCTAAATATTTTAAAGTACGTTATTCTGCTGCCAAAATCATAGTGTTATACAAAGAAAAGGGTAGAGAGGTCATCCAGCTGCAGTTAATGCAGATGACAAACCTGGAGCTTACTACTCATTGTTGACTAGGCCCCTCCCAGTTGTACACAGTTTATTTTATCTAACATGGGAAATAATCTAGTAAACCTGTACAAACAGGATACCTGCTTAACAGTAAAAGAAATGCCATATTTTTACTGCAAAAGAGAATCATGTATGATAAACACTGAGGTTCTGCTCTGAAATTCAATTATGAGAGCTTGCCCCAGTGTGCTCATTTGTGCATTGCAAGTAAATTAACAGTAGTCAGAGCATTACTTGTAAGTGTTGTCCCTTCATCTGGTCTTTCTAGCATTTGAGCAGCATCTTCACTGCACCTTCAGACCTAGGCCACATGAGGGAGTGTTGAGAGGCACAAGAGCTCCTAGGCAAATGTGAGTGGGAGCCAAGTTTAGAGCTGGAGTGAGTACGCAGAGAAAGGTGCAGCAGCAGAGGCTGAATTGGTGCTGGCAGTGTGTGAATCCACACATTACCCCAGCTTACTGCAGTGGCTTCGGCTGAGGAGAGCAGCCAGGGTAAAATATTACCTTCACAGTCTTTATCTCCAGTAACTCCAGCTTTCCTGGTGTCTCTAATAGCCTACACAGCCCACTTGAGTGTTCTTTTTCTGTGTGCAGGATATTTCTCATCACAGACTGAAGCTTTTCCAGAAGTCAAACACATTGGTTTTCCTCTCTTACTCCAACAAAGGGGAAGTGTGTGGCCAGTTGCAATGATAGCACATGGAGAAGTGTTGCCTTCAAACAGGATGAAATGGCTGCATTCTTCCAGGAGGTGGTCTCCAAAAGGAGAATTGCCCCATGAACTGGAGTGCTGCCCCTGCGGTGAGTGCCCGTCCCCAGAGAGGGGTGGGGAGCTGGCAACTAACACCTTCCTGCCTGTGACCAGGGGTGGAGAAATGTCATGATATGAAATGGTTTGGGTTGGAAGGCACCTTAAAGCTCATCCAGTTCCAACCCCCTGCCACGGGCAGGGACACCCTCCACTAGAGCAGGTTGCTCCAAGTCCCGTCCAGCCTGGCCTTGAACACTGCCAGGGGTGGGGCAAGCACAGCTTCTCTGGGCACCCTGTGCCAGCATCTCAGCACCCTCACAGGGAAGAATTTCTTCCTAATGTCTCATCTCTATGTCCCCTCTGTCAGGTTAAAGCCATTCCCCCTTGTCCTGTCCCTACAGGCCCTTGTCCAAAGCCCCTCTCCAGGTTTCCTGTAGCCCCTTTAGGCACTGGAGCTGCTCTAAGTTCTCCCCTTAAGGACCCTTCTCTTCTCCAGGCTGCCCCAGCCCAGTTCTCTCAGCCTGGCTCCAGAGCAGAGCTGCTCCAGCCCTTGCAGCATCTCCATGCCTGTGAGAATTGTTCTAATAAGCCCTCTGCAGCTGAATGGGAATTCCACTGAAAAAAGACATTTCTTGTTTAAGGTCAGTCCCTGCTTCCCATCCCAAGTCCATGGAAGTGAACAGAGTGAGAAAGTGAGGGATAATGGCATTTCAGAGGAGCTTAATACATTTCAAATGTGTCAAAACTGACACTCATGGACGGTTTGTCTCACAACTGTGTTTCTTTCTTTCCTCCCTCCCTCCCTTTCATTTAACCCCAATTTGTGTTTCCTTTGTCCTACAAATCCCCCTTGTTTGCCTTCGAGGTGAGCTGAGGTCTGGTTTTCCTCTAGTGGTTTGACACTTTCTGTGCACCCCTGAAGCAAGAGCAGAGCTCAGGCCTTTTGGAGTTCCAGAGCAATCTTTAGCTTTTGGCAGCTCTAGGTGGGTGCAGAGGTTTTCCATTCAGAGCAGTATCCAGCTCAGGATTTATCAGGAGGGTGCTGGCTGTGTTGGCTCCTGTTGCTCTGCCTGGTGCCATGCTGCACCAAGCTCTGGCAGGTACAGGGATGTGCTGACTGCACTGTGTACAGCTGGATGTTGATAGTGTGGTTAGATATTGAATTCTTTTAAGTAATTATATGGGTATAAAAATGGTTCTGTGTGCTCATGGAAAGCAGAAAAGCCCCAGATGTGCCATATTACATGAAGGAGCAATCTCTGGTTTAGGAGGTTCGTAAACTACAGGCTGCAGTAACCTGGGCTTCCAACCTGCCACAGCAAAGACGGTCTTCCAGATTTGTGGAATAGTTCCAGGGTCCTGCAGCTCCAACCTTCCCAGGGCTCAGATGCTATAGATAGACAGCACTGTGGCTGCAGCAGGGGCTGGAGGGCAGCACGTGGGCTATGCTAGGTTTCTGCTTCCTATTCAGTGTGACTATAACTGGCAAGAACCTGGTGGGAAGTGACCTGTACTGTGGGAGGCTGATTTCCATGCAGGACTCCCTTCCTTATGGGGTGGTAGAGATCGAGAGGTCATGCACTTGTGGTTTTTCTCTGGCTGCCTACAAACTAGAGCTCTGTACTGATAGGGGAGACCAGAGGCTCGCAACAATCACTGATACTGTGACCCCACCTGTTCCTGAGTAGCAATTAGTGGCTTCTGGCCAGCCACCCCCCAGTTTCTATACTGAGCATGATGTTCTGTGGTATGGAATATCCTTGTGCCTGGTTTGTGTCAGGTATCCTGTCTCTGCCGCTCCTCGCTGGCAGAGCCTGAGACTGAAAAGTCCTTGGCTTAGAGTATGCAATACTGAGCAACAACTAAACATCTGTGTGTTATCAGCATTATTGCCAGAGTAAAGCCAAAACATAGCACTGCACCAGCTACTAGGAAGAAAATAAACTCTATCCCAGCTGAAACCAGGACCAAGAGTGTTTGCATTTATTGAGGAAGAGGAAACTGTTGAAACACAGCAGTGGAAATAAATCAGCCTGGGGTTTTCTGGCAAAAAATAGAACCAATGTCAATTAATAAACAAAGAGAAATGTGCTGGGTTTCATGACTGGTTTCAGTATCATCACTTCAAATCTGCCTCACAACGATCATGTAGATAAATTGTCAGCAGCAGCACAGTCTGAACCTGGGTGTGCCTTTAAGCGCAAAGTCTGGGAAACTCCTTTTCGAAGCAGAGTGCTTTTCCTGACATGCTGTCATCGCCATGGGAGGCCTTTTCTCTCCTTGTTTGCTAACTTTATTTTACTTTCTGAAAGCCAGTGGGGTGCTGCCTGGTTAGAGTCCCTGTCCCGGCCAGGAGGTGGTGGGATTCATTTCCCTTCTGCTGGTGCAAGGCAGCGGGTGTCCAGGGAAGTGGTTGATGGGATGGCTCTGTCCTGGGAACCCCCTGGGCACCTAGATGCAGGTGGGTGCATTGCCTCCATGGGAACTTTTTGGCAGGACCTTCATTTCCTAAATTGCTTTACCTTGTGGGGAGGTTGTTCAAGCATCTGCCTCTACTGAGACCTCCCTGATGTGCCTAAAATAGCTCTGAGGTTCCTTATGTGAGAGATGAGAACAGAACAATCTGACGCACACCTTCCCCTGCCTCTCTCCCATCATGCATACCTGGAGCAGGGCTGTTGTATTTGAACACCCCTGTCTCCAAAGCTGGACCTGCTGCAGACCGCAAGTCCTCCAGGAGGCAGGAGATGCGATCCCCTCTTGCTGCTCTCTGCCTACTGAAAACATCCCCTTCACTTTCCAAAGGGACAAAATTCACAATTTGTATACAGCCAGCTGGTAAAAGAGAAAAATTACAGGTATGTTATTAAAGTCAGATATATTGCACATCTTACTGCACCTTTGTAAGTTTTCAAAGTTCTGTTTTTTTCAGAGCCAAAACAGATGTCAAAACCTATCCCCTCTGTAAAATTGCTAAACCAATTAGTACAGCCATATCACTAGAGGTGAAAACGTGTAAGCACAGTGGCAGAGAGTAAAGCCACTGGTGACAGCATAGGCGGGTGTGCTCTTCCTGAGCCCAGAGCTTGCTCTGACCCCCTGGGTGGCTGGGGGCTGCCTGGCAGTGGGCAGAAGTATGCAGTGTTCATCTTAGCAGAAGACTGTCAGCAGGCAGAAGTGAAACGGGAGTTGTGAAGCTAGTGACGCTGCTGGCAGAGAGCTGCCAGGCTTTCTGACGGACAGGCTTGCAGATGCTGCAGCCTTTTAACAACTTTGAGGATGAGGAGTGCATGATGTCAGATGCTCTCCTGGGCTGGTGCATGCAGTGCTTATCCTTCAAGACTGACTTGGTGGTGTTTCTGAGCCTTCAGAAACTGAGACATACAGAAGTGCTTCTTTCTGAAGCTAGTGCTAGTGAACCACCCTGGTTTTCACTTCCCCAGGAGTGCCCTTTTTTCTCCCTTTAGTGAGGGCACCTTTGATGTATGTCCCAGTTTTCTGGTGAGTGGTTTCACACTTTCCACCCACTGCTGGCATTCAGCTCAACTCTCATTTTGCAGTCAACTGCCCTGGTTCAGTAGTTGGCAGCAGGGTTCATTTAAAGTGTGACAGCAACAGCAAACGGAAAGCCCCAAACAAGAAAGCTGGTGTGAGCAACAACATCAAAGTTAGAGGAGGTTTGGGTGCGAGTCCTGTGCTCTGTGTGTGTGTCCTGCCTGTGCAGCCACCTCTAGTGCACTGCAGCAGCTCTATTTGTGCTTTCAAGTGACCTGTTTGTGTAACAAGTCCATTCAGTGCTTGTGAAGGGTGTCAAACTGCCATCAGTTCATAGACTAAGTATGAATATAATGTAGGAGATGCCAATGCAAGGTGTTTGTGCTGTGTCCTGCAGCTGCTGGGAGGGCAGCGTGGCCTGATGAGGGCAAGATGTGGTCATGCATGATAGGAGATGCCTGCCCTCCTTACAACTGAGCCCTCATCACTTGGAAAGTGTGAGGTTGATGTTGTCCAGACTTGGCTCCTTGGGAATCTGGGAAGTCTGAAAGACAGAGTGTGTGTCCTATTGCAAGAAGGTGAAGTTGCACATACTTGAAAGCTTGGTGGATTGGAACAGGCTGCCCACAGTAGTGGTGGGATCACTGTCCATAGAAGTGTTCAAAACCACGTAGATGATGCGCTTAGTGATAAGGTTTAGTGGTGGACCTGACAGTGCTGATGATGATCTTAAAGGTCTTCTCCAGCCTTGCTGATTCTCTGAATCTATGTGATCAGATAGCTAGGTTTCTGCAGCAAGATCAAAGCAAGCCAGCCAAGGCCTGTTCCACTTTCCTAGTTAGTCTGTCTGTGTATGGGATGGAGGCTGTCTGCCTTCCAGGCAGTGGTGGGAAGGGCTGGTATTTGTTGGCATGTGCTCAGATCACCCTTGTCTCCTGGAGGCTGCTGAGCCCCCCAAAAATGTCTACTACTGTAGATTGCTGATGCCTCCTTCCTGCTTAATTCATCCCTTAGCTCTTCTCTGTAAGGTGTGGGAGAGCTTAGCCTGATGGGTTATGAATTTAGACCTACCTACTAAACACCTACTAAATCAGCCAAAAGCTCCAAAAAGCGCTCCCCCCAACAACAACAAAAAAAAAAGTGTAAACAGAACTCTACGATTCAATTTTCCTGCTGGGAAGCCAGATTGGGTTTCTTGGTCCTTGTGCCACATTTTTCAGCCCCCAGCATCTCTGAATCCCTGACTGCCTTGTGCTTGGATAGACCCTGCTCAAATGAAGGGTTTGGTCCTATGTCTAAGGGATGGTTTATCTGCCCTCTTTTCTGAGAGTGAAAAATACTCTCCTGCATCTTTGCTGGTACTAGGAGTCATTAGGAGTGGTGGTGGTCCTGCTCAGAGCTGCTGTGGAGGCTGGCTGTGCAGTAAGGACCATCCCTTCACTCCCTGCTCAGCTCCCTCTAACATTTTCACAACCCAACTGTCTCCTCCATGGCCCCTCTGAGGCTCTCTCCCTCTCCAAACCTCAGCATCACCTAAGAAACTCAGGGCTGTATGGAGGCTTTGATGTGAGGTTTCTGTGGGGAGGAAGTTTGGCCATCTTTGGCCAGGCTTTCATCGTATGTATTTCTGTACACTATATTTTTAGCAAGTGGTTGATGGAGGAAGGGGTGTTACTCAAAGTGAGGTGGCTTAGCAGAATCTGCTTGGAAATGCTTTGTTTGTAGGTGGCCTTGTATCTCCTCCACCCATTTAATTAGCAGCTACTGGAGGTGAAGTATTTTTTCCCTGCACACCTAAAATGGCTGTTTGATTTGGGCAGAGCTTTCACCTCTGAAGAGCTTGCACCCATGCTGGTGAGACTCGAAGAGTACAAAAAGCACACTGGCAATAGGTAGTCTCTCACATCACTGTACTCTTGGCACACAAATCCCATACTGGGGAGGAAATCTTAAAGGCATGTTTAGCCTTATTGGAGAACAGTCCATCAAATTAAAGTCTGAATTATTAAACCTCTGTATTGCAGAACTGTTGGAGCTGATGGAGTCCATTATAAAGCAAAGGAGATGGCTGAGGTAAAAAAGGTAAAAAACACATTATGAACACAGCTGTATTTTCTGACACAATGTAGATGACTTTGCTGAGTATCTTTTCTTTATGACTGTTTTCATTCTTCTTTCTTACGAGTTCTGCAGTGACTTGTATGGAGCAATAACTCAAGATGATCAGTGGTGGATCACACAGATGATGACTGTCCAAAGAATTCTAGTGGCAAAAACTGTCTTCAGTGGCGACCTCACCACCTTGGCTTTCAAAGGGTGCTTTATTGCAAGTTACGTGTCAGCTGCAATGACAGTGATGATACTGATGTTCATTAAGTGGTTTATGAAATAGCCACCTTCCAGAACCAGGTACCATGTACCTACCTTCAGCTGACGGAACTGGGATCAAGTTTTAAAAGGCAAAGAGCAGCAAGCAGTCAGCCATAGGCATGTTGACCATGTGTACTCTTGTTTCTGTCCATTTGCTGAGTTGCAGCAGAACACCCACAGCACCATTCAGCAAAATGAAGCAAATATGGGATGTAAACACACAGCTGGACAAGTGGAAAGCTTTCACAGGCTGTGGTACTGCAGCTGCTGAAGTTCATTTTGGGAGTATTAAGAGGCACGGTTCCTAGAAAAGCAGATTAAACCTTTAAGAAGCTAGACTCTTGACTGAATCAGTGGTTAATTTAGATCAGGTTTTTACCAACAGTGACTGTGAAAATGACTACAGAGCAGAGCTGGCTGAAGGGTACTCAGGAGGGGACATGAGCCTGATCACTTGTGGAGGAGAGGAAAGCATTGGGTCCCATGTGGGGAAGGCTGCATGTGGAGGACAGCAGGGGATAATGCTTGGGCCTGAGCAAGCAAACCATAGGACAGTGTTGCAGCATCTCTGTGCATCTGCAGCTCTTGGCTAGCTTTGAAAATAATGCTACTGAAGGAATCATGCCAGGAGACCTCTTCAGAGGTGAGAGAATGCGCTACAGCCAATACCTGCGGCAGTTTGGTGATTTGGACAAGGAAAAAGTGAAGAGGGCAGAAAATACAAGAATCAGTCATAACAGACAACAGGAAGATCTAGCAAAGGCTCTCTCAGTCTAATGTGGCCAGTATCAAAATAAGACTTTGAAAATACACCGGTTCCAGCCCTCTCAGTTTCTCCACCACTGTTTTGATGTTCCACCACAGCTGGGGAAAGGCAGTGCCTTGCAGCGCTCAAATAACCAGGTCTGCAAATAGCTAGGAGGAATTACCTGCTCACTTGTTTCCCTTGGAGAGAGTAAATGTTCCTCCTCACCAGCTGTGGTGTGATGTGCAGGCATGATGAGCCCTTTTAGCAGTGCTCCTGGTACATGACCAGTGAGGTGTCCTGCAATGTCCATTTGCTGGTGGCTGTGAGAGCAGCTATGCTGGTTGAGGAAGCACCCCATCCCTCCTTAATGCATTTCCCTAGGGTTGAGCTTCCTCTGCCACCAGTGGCACGGTTCATGCCACCCCCTTTTGACTGAGGAGCCTGCAGTAGTGAGGTAAAACACTCATTTGCCATGCAGCCCTGCAGTGGTTCCTCTGGCAATGGAACAGCTTTGGGTTTCCAGTGCCTAATGCCTCACTCGGTAATGCCCACGGGACCTTCACTGGCCAACAGGTTGTGCTCATTGCTTGGAGGGGACTCATTGGCCTGAAGCAGTCTGAGGTCTTCTCTCTGCCTTCTAGACTAATGTTCCTGCTGGAGCTGGCATAGGGACTGCCCCCTGCTGTCACCCTGCTGAGCTCCCAGTACCATTCACAGAGCTGCTGGAGAGGTGAGCCTACTTCGTAGGCTTTTCCTTGTATGCTTTTTTTTTGTTTGTTTGCTTTTTGTTTGTGTGTACTTTGCCCCCCTTCCCCCTCTCCCACAGCCTAAATTTTTACTGCAGCGTCAATGCCCTCATTTAAAGTCTAAGCCTTTGTCATCATCTTTTCCTTTTAAGGGACAGAGAGATTCTATCTTGCTGGAGCATCAGCAGAATGCAGTGGTCCAGCTCTGCTTGTTGGAGCTCTGATGGACTGTGGCTGCTGCCTCCTACTGTTGTGAGCCAGGCTTCTGTGCAAGGAAATCAGAAAGATGTGTGGATAGCAGTGTTACCTATTCCAGTGCTGTGTGGATAGCAGTGTTACCTATTCCAGTGCTGTGTGATGGCTGCTAGTTTGTTGCGGGCCAGGTTCCATGGCTTGTTGTGGCAAAGGTGCTGTTTCACTTACTGGGAGCGTTCATGGAGCTGAGGTTTTGTTCTGACTGAAGACAGGGGTCGGAAACCCACCATTAACATAATTCTAACTTGACATGTAAAGCAGATGCTAATGTTTGTCCCAGGCAGTATCTGCGTCTTCAGGTAATCAGAAAGATCCTTGCTCATCTTAGGGTTGCACTGGAAGTAGCCTGTTGTAAGGCAGCTTTTATATCATGTTAGCTAAGTCTCTTTTCACAATCTCTGGTATAAGTTCAGCGTTAATAATAGAGGACTCTGAGGTATAATGGTGGTGAATGAATATTTATTTATAGATCTAATACTATGAAATAGCTTCATTATCACTTGCAAAAAAAATGCTTCTTTTTCTGTTTTCCTGACAGTCAGTGCAAACAACAAAAACTGTTCCTTCATGATGACTGGGATTGTGAAGTCAGCAATTTCTATTTTACAATGAGGAAAAGAAACACCTGATTTTTTTTTTTTTTTATTTAGAACATGAACAGTGGAGGCCTCAGTTTGCTTCCTACAAGAGAAAACCCCTCACTTCATACAGCTCTGTATGCGGCAAGCTTGGCTATGTGTAGGAATGCCAGCTATAAATGCTTTAGCACATCTGTACTGGTTTTGGCATCAACAGGAGTAAGCGGGCAGGTGTGTGGCGCTTAGCTGCGGGCTGGGGTGCTCTATGGAAGCTGTTTAGTTTCTTTAATAGAGCGCCTTGTCTGTGATCCTTCCTGGATTTGAAAACTCTGTGCTTGGGGAAGAAATTGCTCTGAAATTCTTTGGTTATAAAGCAGTAGCAAATGGGATCTCAACAGCAGCTTTTATTTGCCATCCTGCGAGGCCTGTCCATGAGGCCACAGGACCAAAAGCGCTGCTGTTTTGTATTTCAGAGTAGGCAACTTCATTGGAGCTCACTGGAAATTGGGCAAGGTGCCCCATGGCAACAGGCAGAAAGCATGAACATGAGAGGGTCTAGAGAACAAGTATGTAGTTTGCTTTCTGGGTTAACAGTAGGGTAACAGGTTGATATGGCTCAGCCTTCATCTCTCTTCGAAGTAATTAACATTTTCATAATAATCTGTTTGGAACAGGCACTCATTATAACCAATGAGATGCAGAAGCCCGACTGGGATCCTACAGGAAAGACTGTTTTTGAAGGCCCTCTGAGCTATTTCTGAATACAGAAGATGTCTTCCTTGCTGAACACCTCTTGCCTGGACACGTAAGTGATGCCTGTCATGGGCATTGACAGCACACCATAAAGGAGAATGGGCTAACAGGAACCCTAAGCCCCTTTCTCTCTAAGGTTAGTCAATAGCAGTGTATTTGCTGACAGCTACAAGGGTGACAACACTCGCGCATCTCCTTAAGCACCAGATGATTCTTCAGTTCAGGCACAATTTGTGTCTGGTTTCTTTTGCTCTCTTTGAAAAGAGACTTTAAAAGGCAAAATGAGGGCCAAGCAGTGTGTGATGTGATTAAGTTGGTCACATGCGCTCCGCTTGCAGTGAAAGACCATCAATGTCAGAGCATTAAATAATACATTAAAGAAAATTGGTACATAAATGATCAACTGACTGACCTGAATGGTTTCATCCATTTTTATGCTGAGTTTCCATCACACAGGGACCTGTGCCAAGGTATTGGCACAAAGAAGTTAGATCTAATCTTTGGATGAGGAGAGTTTTCTGTGATGGGAGTAGTTGTTTCATATGTTGTTTGGCTGGTGTCTAGACAGTGGTTTCAGCATGTGGTCTGCAGACACTTGAAGATGACAGGACACTTTTAGGGAAACTATTTGTAAGTTGTCACCAAGAAAGTTAGTTGTCTGTAGGTTTAAATGAGCAGAATATGGATTTGCATTCCCTGGAGGAAGGTTTAGGTATTTACAAGACAGAAGACGCTCAGAGTCAAGGGCCATGAAGCCAAAGGAGATACAGCTATCACATGCATTTCAACAACTCTATAATGTTTCCCATGCTGACTCTATGGGGCACTTCCTTCTAGTGGGCCAAGATTTCCATTTGTGGTTTAACTGTTTTGAGCTGCTCTGTTGTCACTTCCCTGTGGGGTGGGAGGGTACGCAGTGCATAGTCAGCAAGTATTATAGAGGAGATTTGTAGTTGGAAAGCCAGACATTTGTATGTGTGGTCTGGGACCCAGCTAGGAAAGCTTAAGGTTCTCTGTATAATCATAGAATGGTTTGGGTTGGAAGGGATCTTAAAGATCATCTATTTCCAACCTTCCTGCCATGAGCAGGGACACCTTCAGGGTTAAATGTCTCAAAATGAAGTGTGGGAAAGCTGTTGAACCCCTGCTGTCCGCTCTCCAAGCAGCTGAAAGAGAAAAAGCACGAAATCCAAAGCAATGCTTCATCACACATGGCAGTGCCAAGAAGCCCTCAGCTGTGGGTCTGAGCTATCTGTGCAGAAGGGCCTTGCACACCTCACTCTCATCAAACCTCCCCTGAAAACTGTGTATGGATTGTAAGGCAGGGATCATGGCTGCATCTGCTTCATGTTGCTCACTGCTGTTTTCTGGGCATTGACATTCATGCAGCATGAGGCTGTGGCAACTTGAGCAGATGCGATCCCTTCTCACCAGTCAGGATACCTACTGAGGAGTTGATCCCACTGAAGTACAGCAAACCTGTCACCAGGACTTACAGCAGTTGCTTGGGTGAGATCACTTCACAGATTTATATCTGATAGGCACAATGCAAAAGTTCTGTTCTGGGGTCTACAGTGCTTTGTGGGGCTCTGTTTTTCCATGCAGTAATGGCTTTATTTATACCCACAATGATTTTAGTCTCACAAATGCCAGGGTGTTTGCCACAAGCCAATACAAGTGTTAAAGGGCAGGAATGGGGCAATAGTCTCAGGCCACTGTCTTTACTCCATACACAGCAATAGCTGTGTCCTGGTGATAGCTGCAAGCTTTGAAATCATACAGGCTGTCAGGGAACTACCAGTGTATGGTTTGGTGTGAGCAGCACAGATGTATTAGGTTCAGCATTGTAGTACATGGGTTTTTTTTTTTCTTGGTTTTAAGTGACCATCTGTATAACAGTACCAGAAGTGGATTTGTGTATTGCTGTAAGGGTCCTGTTTCCTATGTTTAATTGCATGTTATGTACAAATAAGTGCATGGTGGAAACAGTGGCCTTGTCATCTATTCTCCATCCCATATGCTCTCCCTCTTGAAGCTGCAATACAATGGTCTAAGACTATGGTCAAGGCTGGAGTCAAGTCACTGAGGACAGAAGGACAAAATTCAAGTTAATATCAGACCCCTTGGAAGGGATTGCCCCTTTTTGCAGGTATGCCTGTAGCTACAATGATTGCAAATACTGTAGATGGTCCTATTCCCTCTGCCTCAAAACTTCAGCAGCCCTGTGGCTCTCAATACCTGTAGTGTGCTACACCTTGTTTATGTCATGACTTGATCTGTGGGTGACTGGGATTCTTGGCTTTGGTTCACCTTGCACCTCATCGATAGGCAAGTGGGGAACAGAGAAGGAAATTCTTGGAATTCCTTAGCTGCAAAGTAATAACAAAATGCATCCAAACAGCAGTTAGAGTTTGCTAAGCATGCACAGATGTGAACACAGGCACTAACTTCCGAGAGCAGAGAACAAGCTCCAGCGACATCCACTGCAAACCGCGAGAGCAGGGCAATGTAGAAGGGTGCAAAACATACAGTGAACACGCACAGGTTCACAGAAATAATGCGGATTGCTTTCTGGATTAATTTTGTCTCATGAGGACTCGTGACCATCTTCTTCTTGAGACATCTGATGACTTGTACTGAACAAAAAGTCACAATCACTAAGGGAATAAAATAGCCAAAGATGACGGACACTAACAATGTATAACTAGGTTGAGTAGATTGTTTCCGAAAGCAGAATTTTTCCTTTTTGTTATGAAATTGTGGATGCAAGTAGGAATAAATCATTAGTATTATCCAAAGGGCCCCACAGATGGATGCTGATTTCAGTGGGGATCGAAGAATCTTTGCTTTTAGAGGGAACTTGATTGCAATGTATCGATCGATCGCTATCAGGGTGATGATCAGGATGCTCATAGGCATGTTTGTAAAGTAGATCGTTTGTATGGTGAAACACAGGTTGTCTATGGGATGCTCATATGTGGTAAAATATATCAAGAAAGGCAGGGCAAACAGCAGGAAACTGTCTGCGACTATGAGGTTGATCATGTACACCCTGGTCTCGGTCCACCTCTTGAGTTTGCAGCAGAAGACCCAGAAGGCAGTCGCGTTCAGTGGGATCCCCAAAGAGAGCACTGG